>NC_133512.1:72627500-75127500 GCF_049354715.1 Callithrix jacchus | reverse complement strand
CAGAGGCATCTCTGGGTTTGCAGATCCCCTAGTGTTCACACTGTCTTTTGGAGCTCATTCCCTGATTGCAGGGCCAAATGGCCTCTCTCAGCTCTGTCCTACCCCTCCCTGGATGTTCTTCTTCTGATAGTTTCTCTGTGACCACTGGTAGTCTCCTCACCGAGGGCACTAAACCTAGAGTCTGTAGATGATGGTTATCTTCAGAAATGTCATTATTCAGGAAGTCCTAGTTTATCACATTTAATCAGAACTTTAACCTTTATTATGTTTGTGATAACTTCACTCAAAATTTGAAGCTTTCAGTGATTCTTTCAGCTTTTTAAAAAGAAAATCAAAGTTTCTTATGATAAAGACAAGCAAATTGCAATGTTTCTCATGATTATAAGCTCTGCTAAATGCAAATAATAATGGAAATAAAATGCATAAATTTGGTGTGCAAACCAAGGCACCAAATGGTGCCCATCAAATTTGAACCTTACCATAGTATGGCAAACTAATAGAACAACTGAAGAGAATGGGAAATTAGGAGAAAAATAATGGGATGGGAGGTGGGGGAGAGAATGCAAGCAGAAAGGAATGCTTGCTCTCTTTTTCATCCTTTGATGTCAACCTCTGTCACTCATTTGAGGGTCCCAGAATCAGAAGTTCTTTGCACAAGACTAGAAGTATGATTTTCAAACTGCATGCCAAGGAACCCCAGAGGTTCTTTTCAGGGGCTTCCTTATGGATGAGGAGGGAGATGAAAAGGTCCATCCCCTTTTCCCCAGATGTTTCATGGGCTTGGCAGTAAAATGGAATCCTAATGAGAGGGCCTATTATAGTTTTCCAGGTGAAATTTAACCCATTAAGTATTTTAGTTTTAAAGTTAAGAGCATTTGAAAATGTTTATAAGGTGGAGAAAATCAGCATAGATCAGAAACAATCCAAGTGAAAGATCCTCTTTGTTATTGGTTCATGACCCTAGTGGCTGGACTTTCTAAGATGTAAGAGCCTTGTCAAAGACGGTGCTCCTTCTGTTGGCCTCTGCCAAAGCCTCGGTTCCATGGTATTCTGACTCTCAAGTCAATATGATTTAGTTTTTGACCATTCCACTCATTGCTCTCCAATAATCTCACATATTACCAAAGTTTCTTCTGTTCTCTAGAAAGTCAAGATACCAACAAAGCTCAACATTACTATCCACAGAAACTACTTTAGAATTAGGATCATTCTATATCATCATTATGGATTTCTGTGCAAACTTAGAAACAAATGATGATATAGCAGAAAAGAAACTGAAACAAGCCATACAGTGGGGTTTAAGAAATTATAAGAACTGACTACAAAACAGGGAAGAACATGCTGAAGTTTTAAACTGATTCTATAGTCGTGGTCAGAAGTCCAGTGATTGGATGGGCTTGATGTTGATCATGAAGAATTACCAGAACTTGTCTTGAAGACTTCTGTACAAGTGGGTGGAGCCTGGACTTCCATCATTGTGCTACAGTAATCAGACATCTGTATTGCACATAAACTATGGGGAATGGAAATGCTCACTGAAAGCCTTGCTGCTGGAAGAGAATTACAATAAAAAATTGAGCCTCAGGGGAGGACTCAAGATGGCGCTGTGAGAACAACCCAGGATTGGAGCTCTCGTTGAATCCGCGGAGAGGTGAGTCGGAGCTGCATTTCCAGACTGATCTTTGTTGCCCACGGACCGGGGAAACTCCCAAGTATAAAGGAGACGTGGGACGCCAGGCAGTACGTCTGCCTGGCGAAGCCGGAAGCCGGTGTGGCGGCGGCCGGCCCCCCCCAGCACTCCCCACAGGGCGCGCTTCTCCGGGTGCCCTGTTGAACCAGCAACCTGAGACTTGAGAGGGCTGGACTTGAGACTGAACGAGACTTGGACAGGTGGCCAGCCCAGGGGATTGCAGGGACAGAGCATTTGGGGTAGCTCAGTGGGACGAACAAAACTGTGATTTCAAACAATCCCCGGGCAGATGGTCTGAGACGCTCTGTGGGGGAGGGGTGTCCACCATTACCGAGGCAACCCGCCCCAACTGAGATACACGCTGACTGCTGACGCAGCCGGCTGTTGCCGAGGCAACCCGTCCCTACTGAGATACACGCCCACTACTGACGCAGCCTGCTGTTGCCGAGGCAACCCGCTACAACGAAGAGACTCCGCCGCAGGGCGTGGCGGAGACCACAGCAGAACAGCAGAGCGTGCAGCAACAGGGTGAACCACACAACAGCAGGGCGGAGCCTCGGCAGGCAAACAGTGGCTAGTTTGCCTCCTAGCTGGGCAGGACACCTCAGCGGACATTCAAAAATAAAGCCCTAACCCCCCAACACAGAGCATTTGAGAAAAAAAGGTTTTTTTTTTTAATGAGCTCTGTTGCAGCAGAATCAAACATAGCAGCCTAACAGCCCTGAATGAACAACAGAGCTCACACCTCAGCACTTGAGCTCCTATAAAGTACAGACTGTCTCCTCAAGCAGCTCCCTGACCCCTCTATATCCAAAAGACTGAGATTTGGCAGGCATCATCCTGGGACAAAGATAGCGGAAAAAGAAACTGGTAGCATCCATCACTGTGCCACAGCCGCTAGAGGTGCACCCCAGACAAGCAGGGCCTGGAGTGGACCTCAGCAGTCGTACAGTGAAGGGGCTAGACTGGTAGAAGGAAAACCAAGTAACAGAAATACTTCATCATCAACAATCTGGGTGTCCACTCAGAGACCCAATCGAAAAGTCAGCAACTACGCAGATGGCAAGCGGATAAATCCACAAAGATGGGAAGAAACCAGCAAAAAAAGGAGAAAAACACCCAAAACCAGAACACCTCGCCTCCTAGAAAGGACCAAAACTCCTCACCAGCAAGGGAACAAAGCTAGACAGAGAATACTGTGACGAAATGATGGAATTAGACTTCAGAAGGTGGATAATGAGAAACTTTTGTGAGCTAAAAGAACATGTATTAAATCAATGCAAAGAAACTAAGGAACTTGAAAAAAGATATGGGGAAATGATAACAAGAATGGATAACTTAAAGAGGAATATGAATGAATTAAAGGAGCTGAAAAACATAATACGAGAACTTCGCAAAGCATGCACAAGTTTCAATAGCCGAATTACCAAGCAGAAGAAAGAATATCTGAAGTCGAAGATCAACTCAATGAAATAAAACGAGAAACCAAGATCAGAGAAAAAAGTGCAAAAAGGAATGAACAAAGTCTCCAAGAAATGTGGGACTATGTGAAAAGACCTAACCTACGTTTGATAGGTGTACCAGAAGGGGACGAAGAGAATGAATCCAAGCTGGAAAATACTCTTCAGGACATCATCCAGGAAAATTTCCCCCACCTAGCAAGACAGGCCAACACTCAAATGCAGGAAATACAGAGAACACCACAAAGATATTCCGCAAGAAGAGCAACCCCAAGGCACATAATCGTCAGATTCAACAAGGTTGAAATAAAGGAGAAAATACTAAGGGCAGCCAGAGAGAAAGGTCGGGTCACCCACAAAGGGAAGCCCATCAGACTCACAGCAGATCTCTCGGCAGAAACACTACAAGCCAGAAGAGAGTGGGGGCCAATATTCAACATTCTTAAAGAAAAGAACTTTCAACCCAGAATTTCATATCCAGCCAAACTGAGCTTCAGAAGTGAAGAAAAAATAAAATCCTTTGCGAACAAGCAAGTACTCAGAGATTTTGTCACCACCAGGCCTGCTTTACAAGAGCTCCTAAAAGAGGCCCTACACATAGAAAGGAACAACCAGTACCAGCCATTCCAAAATCACACTAAATGCTAAAGAGCATCAACATAATGAAGAATCTACATCAACTAACAGGCAAAACAGCCACTTAGCATCAAAATGGCAGTATCAAATTCACACATAACAATATTAACCCTAAATGTAAATGGACTAAATGCACCAATCAAAAGACACAGACTGGCAAATTGGATAAAAATCCAAAACCCATCAATGTGCTGTATCCAGGAAACCCATCTCACATGCAAGGATGCACAAAGGCTCAAAATAAAGGGATGGAGGAAGATTTACCAAGCAAATGGAGAGCAAAAGAAAGCAGGAGTTGCAATTCTCATCTCTGATAAAATAGACTTTAAAGCAACAAATATCAAAACAGACAAAGAAGGCCATGACCTAATGGTAAAAGGATCGATATAACAAGAAGAGCTAACGATCCTGAACATATATGGACCCAATGCAGGAGCACCCAGATACATAAGGCAAGTTCTTAATGACTTACAGAGAGACTTAGACTCCCACACAATAATAGTGGGAGACTTTAACACTCCACTGTCAATATTAGACAGATCAACCAGACAGAAAATCAACAAGGATATCCAGGGCTTGAACTCAGACCTGGAGCAAGCAAACCTGATAGACATTTACAGAACTCTCCACCCCAAATCCACAGAATACACATTCTTCTCAGCACCACATCACACCTACTCAAAAACTGACCACATAATTGGAAGTAAAGCACTGCTCAACAAATGCAAAACAACTGAAATCATAACAAACAGCCTCTCAGACCATAGTGCAATCAAGTTAGAACTCAGAATACAGAAACCTACCCAGAACCGCACAGCTTCATGGAAACTGAACAACTGGCTCTTGAATGTTGACTGGGTAAACAATGAAATGAAGACAGAAATAAAGAAGTTCTTCGAAACCAATGAGAATGAAGACACAACATGCCAGAACCTCTGGGACACATTTAAAGCAGTCTCTAGAGGAAAGTATATAGCAATAAGTGCCCATATGAGGAGAATGGAGAGATCCAAATTTGACACCCTATCGTCAAACTTGAAAGAGCTAGAGGAGCAAGATCAAAAAAACTCAAAACCCAGCAGAAGACAAGAAATAACTAAGATCAGAGCTGAACTGAAGGAGATTGAGACACGAAAAACCCTTCAAAAAATCAATAAATCCAAGAGCTGGTTTTTTGAAAAGATCAACAAAATAGACAGACCACTAGCCAGATTGATTAAAAATAAAAGAGAGAACAACCAAATAGATGCAATAAAAAATGATAAAGGGGAAATCACCACAGATTCCACAGAAATTCAAACCATCATCAGAGAATATTACAAACAACTCTATGCACATAAACTAGTAAACCTGGAAGAAATGGATAAATTCCTGGACTCCTGTGTCCTCCCAAGCCTAAACCAGGAGGAAGCTGAAACTATGAATAGACCAATAACAAGGTCAGAAGTCGAGGCAGCAATTAAGAGCCTACCACTCAAAAAAAGCCCAGGTCCAGACGGGTTCACAGCCGAATTCTACCAGACACACAAAGAGGAGCTGGTACCATTCCTTCTAAAACTATTTCAAACAATCCAAAAAGAGGGAATCCTTCCCAAATCATTTTAGGAGACCAACATCATCCTGATACCAAAACCTGGCAGAGACCCAACAAGAAAAGAAAACTTCAGGCCAATATCCATGATGAACATAGATGCAAAAATCTTCAATAAAATATTGGCAAGCCGATTGCAACAGCAAATCAAAAAACTTATTCATCATGATCAAGTAGGATTCATCCCGGGGATGCAAGGCTGGTTCAACATACGCAAATCTATCAACGTAATTCACCACATAAACAGAACCAAAAACAAAAACCACATGATTATCTCAATTGACGCAGAGAAGGCATTTGACAAAATTCAATAGCCCTTTATGCTAAAAACCCTCAATAAACTCGGTATCGATGGAACGTATCTCAAAGTAATAAAAGCTATTTATGACAAACCAACAGCCAATATCATACTGAATGGGCAAAAACTGGAAGCATTCCCTTTGAAATCTGGCACTAGACAAGGATGCCCTCTTTCACCACTCCTATTCAATATAGTACTGGAAGTTCTAGCCAGAGCAATCAGGCAAGAAAAAGAAATAAAGTGTATTCAAATAGGAAAGGTGGAAGCCAAAGTGTCTCTATTTGCAGACGACATGATCGTATACCTAGAAGACCCCATCGCCTCAGCCCAAAAACTCCTGAAACTGATAAGCAACTTCAGCAAAGTCTCAGCATATAAAATCAATGTGCAAAAATCACAAGCATTCATCTACACCAATAACAGACTTAAAGAAAGCCAAATCAAGAACGAACTGCCATTCACAATTGCTACAAAAAGAATAAAATACCTTGGAATACAACTCACAAGGAACGTAAGGGACCTCTTCAAGGAGAACTACAAACCACTCCTCAATGAAATCAGAGAGGACACAAACAGATGGAGAAACATTCCATGTTCATGGTTAGGAAGAATTAATATCGTGAAAATGGCTATACTGCCTAAAGTAATTTACAGAATCAACGCTATCCCCATCAAGCTACCATTGACTTTCTTCACAGAACTGGAAAAAACCACCATGAACTTTATATGGAACCAAAAGAGAGCCCGCATAGCCAAATCAATTCTAAGCAAAAAGAACACAGCGGGGGGCATCACACTACCGGATTTCATACTATACTACAAGGCTACAGTAATCAAAACAGCATGGTGCTGGTACCAAAACAGAGATACAGACCAATGGAACAAAACAGAGGCACCGGAGGCAACACAACATATCTACAATTATACAATCTTTGATAAACCTGACAAAAACAAGCAATGGGGCAAGGATTCCCTGTTTAACAAATGGTGTTGGGAAAACTGGCTAGCCATGTGCAGAAAGCAGAAACTGGACCCCTTCCTGACACCTCACACTAAAATTAACTCCAGATGGATTAAAGACTTAAACATAAGACCTGGCACGATAAAAACCCTAGAAGGAAATCTAGGCAAAACAATCCAGGACATAGGAATAGGCAAGGACTTCATGAACAAAACACCAAGAGCATTGGCAACAAAAGCCAAAATAGACAAATGGGACCTAATGAAACTCCACAGCTTCTGCACGGCAAAAGAAACAGTCACTAGAGTGGATCGGCAACCAACAGAATGGGAAAAAATTTTTGCAGTTTACCCATCTGACAAAGGGCTGATATCCAGAATTTACAAAGAACTCAAACAGATTTACAGGAAAAAAACAAGCCCATTCAAAAGTGGGCAAAGGATATGAACAGACACTCTACGAAAGAAGACATATATGAGGCCAACAATCATATGAAAAAATGCTCATCGTCACTGGTCATCAGAGAGATGCAAATCAAAACCATATTGAGATACCATCTCACGCCAGTTAGAATGGCGATCATTAAAAAATCTGGAGACAGGCCGGGCGCAGTGGCTCAAGCCTGTAATCCCAGCACTTTGGGAGGCCGAGATGGGTGGATCACGGGGTCGAGAGATCAAGACCATCCTGGTCAACATGGTGAAACCCTGTCTCTACTAAAAATACAAAAAACTAGCTGGGCACAGTGGTGTGTGCCTGTAATCCCAGCTACTCGGGAGGCTGAGGCAGGATAATTGCCTGAACCCAGGAGGCGGAGGTTGTGGTGAGCCGAGATCGCGCCATTGCACTACAGCCTGGGTAACAAGAGTGAAACTCCGTCTCAAAAAAAAAAAAAAAAAAAAAATCTGGAGACAACAGATGCTGGAGAGGATGTGGAGAAGAAGGAACACTTTTACACTGTTGGTGGGAGTGTAAATTAGTTCAACCATTGTGGAAGACGGTGTGGCGATTCCTCAAGGCCTTAGAAATAGAAATTCCATTTGACCCAGCAATCCCATTACTGGGTATATATCCAAAAGACTATAAATCGTTCTACTATAAGGACACATGTACACGAATGTTCATTGCAGCACTGTTTACAATAGCAAAGACCTGGAATCAACCCAAATGCCCATTGATAATAGACTGGATTGGAAAAATGTGGCACATATACACCATGGAATATTATGCAGCAATCAGAAATGATGAGTTTGTGTCATTTGTAGGGACATGGATGAATCTGGAGAACATCATCCTCAGCAAACTGACACAAGAACAGAAAACGAAACACCGCATATTCTCACTCATAGGCGGGTGATGAAAAATGAGAACACATGGACACAGAAAGGGGAGTACTAAACACTGGTGTCTATTGGGGGGAAAAGGGGAGGGCCAGTGGGAGGGGGAGGTGGGGAGGGATAGCCTGGGGAGAAATACCAAATGTGGGTGAAGGGGAAAAGGAAAGTAAAGCACACTGCCATGTGTGTACCTATGCAACTGTCTTGCATGCTCTGCTCATGTACCCCAAAACCTAAAATCCAATAAAAAATTTAAAAAAAAAGATAAATTAAAATAATTTTATCTGAAAAAAAAATTGAGCCTCTATCATGGGGCTCTGCTCTGCTGCTACAAGGTCATCATGGGAGAAATAATGAAGCATCTTGCAAAAAGTTAGAAGTATTTGATCGTTTGCACTTTGAGTATTACACTTTGTATATGATAGCAGCTCAATAACTATTATTTAAAGATGGTGCAGAAAATGCCTTTGTAATTTCTCTTGGGAAATGGCTTTCTTTGCAAAACTTAGGTTGAAAGGAAAACAAAGGACTTCTGAAAGTGATGACAAGAAGCAAGGATGAATCCCTTATGCTAATACTATCTCTCCCCAATAGAAATAATTTCCAATGAATATTAAAACTGGAAGGTCTGGGGAGTTGGGGAGAGATAGCATGGGGAGAAATGCCAGATATAGGTGAAGGGGAGGAAGGCAGCAAATCACACTGCCATGTGTGTACCTATGCAACAATCTTGCATGTTCTTCACATGTACCCCAAAAGCTAAAATGCAATAAAAAAACTGGAAGGTCATTTAGGTATCTCTTTATAGATTAGCAAGACACTGTTGCAAGGTGTTTGGCCAAATACTGAGCCCAGAAGAATTCTGCAGTCTATGCTGATTATTGAACTTGAAGAAAGTTATCTATTCTTACTTCAGATGTGTTTAATCAGCTCCTTAGGAACCTGCTAGAGTCATAACCTTTTCTTTTGTGCTCAGAAGGGAGTAAAGAAGCATCTTCCTTGTTGCTAGACAGGAGTCTTTCTTCCCTCAAATTGCCATTTCTATTTCAGTTTATCACAGTATAAGAGTTTATCACAATAAACTTTTTGCCAATCACTTCATCAACAACAAAGTGTCATCTTTTGTTTGCTTCTCTTAGAATCCAAGATAAGAAATGGCTTTGATGTATCAGATCTGATGTCCTATGAGATTTAGCTCCATTTACATTTTGGCTTCCCCAACCCTCACTCCAACATAAAATCCTCCTATAATCAGAAGATGGAGATGGAAACTTTGGCATGAGCTCTAATGAAATCTAAGACCTTGAACAAGCCATCTAACTTCTGTGAACATCAATTTTCTTGCCAATAAATTGGGACAGAAATAATAATAGGACTATTGGAAGTGTCAAATGAGACAGAAGATATAAAAACACATTGTAAATTGTAAAACACTCCAAAGATATATAGTTATAAATACTAAAAATGCAGTCATGGCATAGTGGAATTAGCATTGAATTTGAGGTCAGTAGACAGGTATGTAAATCTAACAGTTGTCTGATTTGAGGTAAGTCATGTAAACTGTATCAGGCCCAGTTTCCTTAAGTGTAGTTATGGATTATTAAGTTATTAAAAAACATCACAGGGTTTTTGTAATGGAAACAATAGCTGATTGAACCACAGTAGACACCTAGCTCAAACTATGCCAATCAGATTATCTCTCATGGGAATCTAGATTAGGATTAAATAATTGTCCATTGGCCGAGTATGGTGGCTCATGCCTATAATCCCAGCACTTTGGGAGGCCAAGGTGGGTCGATCACCTGAGGTCAAGAGTTCAAGACCAGCCTGACCAACATGGTGAAACCCCATCTCTGCTACAAATACAGAAAAATTAGCTGGGCGTGGTATGGGTGCCTGTAATCCCAGCTACTGAGGAGTCTGAGGTAGGAGAACTACTAGAACCCTGGGGGCAGAGGGTGCAGTGAGCCCAGATTGTGCCACTATACTCTAGCCTGAGTAAGAGAGCGAGACTCTGTCTAAAAAAAAAAAAAGACTATCCATCATTTCTGGGCAAGTGTGTGCCAGAGAGAGGAAAATTCAAAATGCATTGTATAAAAGGCCGACTGGTAGAGAAAGTGGGTAGTGCTTCTGAGAAGAAAGAATGAAGCAGGTTGAAGAGAGATAGAGACACACACATACACATAGATTAAGAGCCAAACATCACTCCCAGATTTCTTTATTCTTCCATTTCTAGGTGACATCTCCATGGATCCTTATTGTAAATTTTTTTTCTGGATTAGTTAACAGAATCCTTTTTTAGCTAGTTTAAGTAGAAAGGGATTTAATGCCGGAATTAGGTACTCATAAAATTGTTGGAAGGGAGAGGAATGGGCTCTAGGCCAAGCTTTCAGGGTAACTCCATAAAACCCAACAACCCTACAGAAGTGGTCCAATGAGGAAGTTCCTGCCCTTTCCAGGGAGATGGGGAAGCAGGAAGCTGCTCCCACAGACTCACACTGCTTTTGTCAATCCACACCAGGAAGATTCTTGATACCTGTAAAGCTGAGAACTAGCCACTGAGCTATTTGCTGCTATCCTCCTTCCCCCAACGCATCCCCTTACCAACTGTGGGGCATGGCCTCTGCCTCTTGTGGAAGTAGAAGCTAAGTGGTGTGCAGAGGTTGCACTGCAAGGAGTCTTAGTAATGCAATCTCTACTTGGAGCCGATAGCATGCAGTAAGCCATGTAGAGGAGAACAATATAGTTCAGTGAGTTAATCCACATATATATCTTGCCATATCTACTTTGCCTTCTTTCTTCTGAAGTCAAGTCCTGTTCATTGTAAGAACACAGTACTTAACACACTATCATGAATGACAGGCTCTTGAATAAGCTGCAAGGCTCTTGAATAAGATGCCATTAGTTTTCCTGGAATTAGATGTCTGGGGATTCCCACCTTAGAGACCAACACAAAGAAATAAAGACAAAGTCTGGCTAAAGTTGGGATATTGTGGCCTTTACAATGTCTCTCCTGCCCTCTTTCCACGATTTTTGTGCCAATTACTTGCTGACAAGCCTCAGAGCTTAAGAAATGGTGTTAGAAATAAAGTTTGAAGTCTTAAGGAAAAATGAGTATTCAGACAGGGTTTCTCAGTAAATTTACTTTTGTGTAGAAGGGTGTCTCTCATAGGGCTGGTTGTCATGAGAGCACCCTGAACAAAGGAGAGTAGAAGTTTTTATTTTTAACATGACTCTAGTCCTTGTGTCTTTTTTTCATTGGCTGGGGTTGGACCATACAATTTAAACTAGATTTGATTGGCTAAATATTTAAACTTTTTTAGATAAGATGGATGTGTGATGGGAGAGAGGGGAGAGGAGGAAGGGGTCATTTGTGGTGGACTAGAGAGCCAGTCCCTTCTTAAACAAGGAAAGGAATTGGTGTTTTGGCATGCCTGGGCATGTAGTAAAATCAAATAGAAGAAGAGGAGAAGAAAGAGAAGGAGGTGGGGTGATACTTGGAATTAAAGAATAAAAGGTAGAGCAGGCTGCTTGAAGACAAACCTTGCCATATCTCACACATGGATACTTCTGCTTTGAAATGAGATGACTACAGAATAGTTATCAAAAAGATTAGATTTTTTTTTGGCATCATCATGGTTCTGAATTGTAGCCTCAGTAAACAACAAGTCCTTACTCTGCCACACAATGGCTGGTACCCTGTCCTTTTTGTCCTTGCATCTTTAATTCAGACTATTCCCCCCACAAAGGCTCATGTCCTTCCTTGGTTCTGGGGCAGTCTGCAGAGCCCTGGGTTATTGTGCAGGTTCCTCTGTCCATGTGCTTGCTGCCAGGCCTGTGTGGGGTCTTGGAAAGAGCACAGAATGTGAGTCATTTGCTTCACCACTTATTGAGGGCCTTTAGGCAAGATGTGAAATCTTTCTTTTTTTTTTTTTTTTTAATTTTTTATTGGATTATAGGTTTTGGGGTACATGAGCAGAGCATGCAAGACAGTTGCGTAGGTACACACATGGCAGTGTGCTTTGCTTTTCTTCTCCCCTTCACCCACATTTGGCATTTCTCCCCAGGCTATCCCTCCCCACCTCCCCCTCCCACTGGCCCTCCCCTTTTCCCCCAAATAGACCCCAGTGTTTAGTACTCCCCTTTCTGTGTCCATGTGTTCTCATTTTTCATCACCCACCTATGAGTGAGAATATGCGGTGTTTCATTTTCTGATCTTGTGTCAGTTTGCTGAGGATGATGTTTTCCAGATTCATCCATGTCCCTACAAACGACACGAACTCATCATTTCTGATTGCTGCATAATATTCCATGGTGTATATGTGCCACATTTTTCCAATCCAGTCTATTATCAATGGGCATTTGGGTTGATTCCAGGTCTTTGCTATTGTAAACAGTGCTGCAATGAACATTCGTGTACACGTGTCCTTATAGTAGAACGATTTATAGTCTTTTGGATATATACCCAGTAATGGGATTGCTGGGTCAAATGGAATTTCTATTTCTAAGGCCTTGAGGAATCGCCACAATGGTTGAACTAATTTACACTCCCACCAACAGTGTAAAAGTGTTCCTTTTTCTCCACATCCTCTCCAGCATCTGTTGTCTCCAGATTTTTTAATGATCGCCATTCTAACTGGCGTGAGATGGAATCTCAATGTGGTTTTGATTTGCATCTCTCTGATGACCAGTGACGATGAGCATTTTTTCATATGATTGTTGGCCTCATATATGTCTTCTTTCGTAAAGTATCTGTTCATATCCTTTGCCCACTTTTGAATGGGCTTGTTTGTTTTTTTCCTGTAAATCTGCTTGAGTTGTTTGTAAATTCTGGATATCAGCCCTTTGTCAGATGGGTAGACTGCGAAAATTTTTTCCCATTCTGTTGGTTGCCGATCCACTCTAGTGACTGTTTCTTTTGCCGTGCAGAAGCTGTGGAGTTTCATTAGGTCCCATTTGTCTATTTTGGCTTTTGTTGCCAATGCTCTTGGTGTTTTGTTCATGAAGTCCTTGCCTACTCCTATGTCCTGGATTGTTTTGCCTAGATTTCCTTCTAGGGTTTTTATGGTTCCAGGTCTTATGTTTAAGTCTTTAATCCATCTGGAGTTAATTTTAGTGTAAGGTGTCAGGAAGGGGTCCAGTTTCTGCTTTCTGCACATGGCTAGCCAGTTTTCCCAACACCATTTGTTAAACATGGAATCCTTGCCCCATTGCTTGTTTTTGTCAGGTTTATCAAAGATTGTATAGTTGTATGTATGTTGTGTTGCCTCCAGTGCCTCTGTTTTGTTCCATTGGTCTATATCTCTGTTTTGGTACCAGTACCATGCTGTTTTGATTACTGTAGCCTTGTAGTATAGTTTGAAATCCGGTAGTGTGATGCCCCCCGCTGTGTTCTTTTTGCTTAGAATTGGATGTGAAATCTTTCTAAACCTTAGACACTTCATCTTTAAAATGGAATCAAAATGCCTGCCACATAAATTTGTGGGGATTAAGTGAAATAATGACTACAAAGGCCTAAGAGTGCCTGGCACACAGATCAGGCATATTGAATATTAGCTTCTTTAGGGCTGAGTCTTCCCTGCTCTGGGCTTGACCATATTTCTGAAGCTTCACTTTTGGTGAATGAATCTTTGCCTTGCGGCCCTCAGTTTGAATTTGTGTCTCAGTTTCCCACCATCTTCTTGTCCTTGCCAGGATCCATGTTGCCTTACCTCTCCTGCCCTTGGTCTCCTCTTCTGTATTTAGTTCTATGGCCAGATATTGTTACTTAGTAGAGATTTCTCATCTGCGTGCCTGTACAGTGATCTAATTTTTACGAATCTCCATTGCACACACCACCCTTTCATTGGTCATGACATTCTAGATTGCTATTGCTTGCCTGGGCTATCACCTGTTATTTGTCACACTATTGTCCAGATGCTGCATTCAACTTTCCTTTCTCTTGTCACTTGTAGTTGGGTCCTTATTTTACCCCCTCACTACGTACATCTGACATCTTCCCCTCCCACTCCAGCAAATATCTTTGTCTGGATGTTAACCCTGACATGCCAGGTAGGGTTTTCAGATACGAAACAGAGTCCTCTATGTTCTTGCTGCTCAGGTGACACACTGGCATTGCTGGGAGCTTATTAGACATGCAGAGTCTACTGAATCAGAATCTGCATTTTAACAAGATCCTGAGGTGATTCATAGGCACATGAAATTTTGAGAATCACTGTGCTATAAGCAAGGAAATGTGACTAGGTTAGAAAATACTTTGGTGGTATCTAGCAAAAATCTGTTCACCTTCCTCCTGGTGATGTTCTAGAGACAAACAGCTGCCTCCCAATATGGCTTGCTGGCACTTCTATTAAAAGAACCGCAATATGGTATTCTGTGTCTTTTTATCCTGAGCATGGGTTTTGTGTTGTAAGGATGGAGTTCAGGCTTGTGACAAGGTACAGTTAAATGAAAATTCTGGCAGGCTATGTATTTGAAGAAATTCACTCTACAACTGTTCTACTTGCTTCTGAATCAAATCACATGAAGGGATTCTGCATTTAGGAACTGTAGGGTAAACAGAAAGGACTTTGGGAATTCACTTTTTATCTTTGATTTTTCCCACCCTAGTTTTCCCAAACCTTCTTCCATCAGTTCCTCTGAAAACAGTACCAGAGTGCAGAACAGAGCATGGTGACTGAGGGCAAATGACAGTGGGAAGCTTTGAGAAATGGCAGGTATTTTTGGTGACTTACTGAATTGGTGGCTTTTCCTCCTAATTTTTTTGCTCAAAACATGTGTTTGTGATATTGGGGTATTATGATTTTAATTTTTTTTCATTTATTCAAATACATCCACACCCCACTCTTTTCCTTCTTAGAAACTCCATCCTTGTGTTATGTTACAAGGATGAATTTGTAAAAAATGTTAAAAACCCAACAAATCAAAATAAATCGATATTTGGATGAAGAAACGGGCTTCAAGCATCTGCTATGAAATGTATAGGCTGTGAATGATGTCAAGAGTCCCAAACAGCTTCTGCAGCCTAACTTCACTTTCACTTATCTTGTCATTAGATGGCCATGGGAAAAATGCAGCCTGCCTCTCTTTGCAGTTTTGAACACACAAATGCTCTCATATTTCTGATGGAGCATCTAATGAAGATGACTTTTCCATTTTTCACACTGATATCAGTTTGACCTGCTCCTGTCCTGTTAGCACACCTGGGTCTGCTGTTCTTTTTTGAATATTACGGGCTCCATGATATGCACAAAGTAATCCTGTTTTGTTTTTTTTTTTTTTTCTAATGTGATAGGGTTTGGGAGTTGGGGTAGAAGAGAGGATTTAAAAGTTTTAAAAATAAATAAGAGGAATGGAAAAGCCCCTACCTTGCAAGAATGGAAAGGGCTAGAGATCAATGGCTAGGAAGATTGAAAGTGCCCCCAGGCCACTTAATCAATCAAGATGTGATGGAGCTTGCAGATAGGTAGAAAGGCAAATAATTGCTCACTTCTTGAGCATAGCATTGGTGGTTAAAATACAGTCAGTTAAATTTTAGACTTAGGAGTTTTCTAAATTGTGGTGAATGCACAATAACTATCACTTGGCTTAAAAAATAACACCCTGAAAATATTTGATGATGTAGCCACATCTTTAAAAAGATGCCATATGAATTTTTCAAAAGTAAATAGGGATGACTTAAAAGTATGTATACTTTGGAAAAGACTACTCTGTTTACCTGATACAAGACATCCACATGTATCATTTCTGCTTCCCTGCAAGAACTGAGGGAAGAGGTGAATGCTTCCCTATTACACTAAAATACTGTACTTATGTTTAGTAATTAACTAAGAAGGAATAAAAAGATTCATAACAAGTGGACCTATCCCAGTCCATACTACTTGGTAGCCAACTTTAGCTGACTCAGGGAATAACAATAGATAGGTTTATAAATCGAAGTTTGGTTTCTGGCAGCCAAGGGAAGCATCATCATTAGCTTAAGACAGACTGGCTCCTACTAATTGCACCAAATTCAGTCTATACAGTGGAGGTTCTTAAAGTGTGGTTCCCTGGACCAGTAGCATCAGCATCTCCTGGGAACTTGGTAGAAGTGCAGATTCTCAGTCCCCATTCCAAATTGCTGAATTGGAAACTCTGGGAGTTGGGCCCAGTGACAAGTGCTTTAATAATAAACACTCCCAGTGATTCAGACACTCACTGGTTTGGGAACCACTGCTACCCAGTGGCATCTGAGGAGCATTGATAATACAATAGAAAGTTCCAGGGCTCTGAGGCCAAGCCTGAGTTCCTTCCCAGCCTTGCCATCACTAACTGTGTGTCCTTGCCAAGTCCTTAGCCTGCCTGAACCTTGATTTTCTCCTCTGCAAAATCAGATTTTCTTCGTAGGTCTGTTCTGGGGAAAGTGAGATGATGTGAGTCTTTTTTTTGAGATGGAGTTTCGCTCTTGTTACCCAGGCTGGAGTGCAACGGCACGATCTCCGCTCACCGCAACCTCCGCCTCCTGGGTTCAGGCAATTCTCCAGCCTCAGCCTCCTGAGTAGCTGGGATTACAGGCACGTGCCACCATACCCAGCTAATTTTTTGTATTTTTAGTAGAGACGGGGTTTCACCAGGTTGACCAGGATGGTCTCGATCTCTTGACCTCATGATCCACCCGCCTCAGCCTCCCAAAGTGCTGGGATTACAGGCTTGAGCCACCGCGCCTGGCCAATGTGAGTCTTTGTTCACACTGTAGGTGCCCAGAAAACCTTGGTGTTTTTCTTCTTCCCTGCCCTGAAGCTGAGCTTCTGCTGAAAAATCCAAGAGGTAAGAACCATCAATATTTGTGGAAAATTAAGAGCATTTTCATAAACTTATGGATATTACTCAATGAAAGTTGGTGTGTTGTACTGAGTGGGCTGTCTGCTGTCCAACACAGGAGCCAAATGTGACCATTGGACACTGGAAATGTGGCTTGTGTGGATGAGATGAGCTGCAAGTGTAAAATACACATTGGATTTCTAACACTTAACATGAAAGAAAATTTAGTTTATAATTTTTTTTGAGACAGTCTCACTCTCACCAGGCTGGAGTGCAGTGGCATAATCCTGGCTCACTGCAACCTCTGCCTTCCAGGTTCAAGCAATTCCCCTGCCTCAGCCTCCTGAGTAGCTGGGACTACAGGCATGCACCACCACACCTGGCTAATTTTTTTTTTTTTTTTGTATTTTAGTACAGACAGGGTTTCACCATGTTGGCCAGGATGGTCTTGATTTCCTGACCTTGTGATCTGCCTGCCTCGGCCTCCCAAAGTGCTGGGATTACAGGTGGGAGCCACCATGCCTTGCCTAATTTATAATTTTTTATATCAATTACATGGATGAAATAAAATTTTGGATATATTGGATTAAATATATTATTAAAATTAATTTCACTTTTAAGAAAATATTTTAAACTGTGACTACAAGGACATGTGCAAGCACATATGCGGCTCACAGAGTTAACTCTGAGTAACTCAGCCTTGTTAGTAATGTCCGCCCCGAAATAAAGGTCATTGAGGGATAAGTCCCTGTCTGTCTTGCAGCACTCTCAAGCTGTTTTCTTATAGTCAGAATCAAGAGACTCGCTTAGATCCTCAGACATTCAAAAAAGTCAGCGTTCAGGAATGAAAGTTCTTTAAGCATCAGCCCACTCTATCTTCTCTCGCTTAACAAAAGACAATGAAAGGCAGTTCTCTCAGGTGTCTATTTGTCCTCGGTGTGACTTAAAAATCGGCTCAGGAAATCATCTGTCAGTCAAGTATATTACAGAAAGAAATGTTCATGAAATTACCTGTGCTGTTTCAAATGACAATTTCTTATTTGCACAACTTAAATTATTCAAGACAATACAGACCTGCTCTAATCTTTAAAAAGACTTCAGGATTATGAGAACTTGGTTCTCTGTGTTTTAAATATTTCATCTTATTTTAAGAACCCAACTCTCTGGGAGACTCAGAGAGCATTTTAATGATAGAAAGAAGCCTCTCCTTGTGCATACCTAGGACTGATTACACTCACCTGTCTTGTAGCTTGTTTGGGTGATGCTTCCCTGAGAAAAGCAACTAGTTATAGGAGGAATGGGCCAGATGGTAGACATGACTCTATGCCTGAAAAATTTCATGAGTAGTATCTTATCACTCTTCCACTTCAGATTTATTTATTTATTTATTTTTGGTGGGGTGAAGAAAGCTCCCAGTTAATTACATTCAAATATATGTAGGATACCTGCTTGATGCCAGGCACTGTGCTAGGCACAGTGGGTAGAACTGAAAGACACATGGTCCTATTCCAGCTTGGACTAAAATTGCAATAAATGACAAGCCCCTCTATACAGCCATAATTATGATTTTATTAATTAATGAATTCTGGATATTAGATCTTTGTTGGATGCATAGTTGGCAAGTATTTTCTCCCATTCTGTGGTTATCGGTTTACTCCGTTGATAGTTTCTTTTGCTGTGCAAAACTTCTTTACTTTAATTAGGTCTCACTTGTCAGTTTTTGCTTTTCATTGCAATTGCTTTTGAAGACTTAGTTACAAATTACTTGCCAAGGCTGATGTCCAGAATGGTATTTCCTAGATTTGCTTCTAAGATTTTTATAGTTTGAGGCCTTACAATTATCTTTAATCCATCTTGAGTTAATTTTGTATATGGTGGAACTACACAGGTCCAGTTTCACTTTTCTGCATTTTGCTAGCCAGCTATCCCAGCACTATTTTTAAATAGGGAGTCATTTCCTCATTGCTTATTTTTGTAGACTTCGTGGAAGATCAGATGGTTGTAGGTGTGCAGGTTTATTTTGGGGTACCCCATCACTTTCTTCTTTCTCATATGCAGGGCTCCATTCTAGGTACTAGGCCCATGGTACAACAATGTTACATTTTTAAAATATTAAAGGCATATTTAAATTTAATTTTAGCATCAGTAAAAGAGATATTTTATACACATAGTAGTGAAAAAAGTTAGAATCTCTGCTTAATATTCAAACCAATAATGCTTTTTTTGAATGAATAAATGCTTCTTTAAAAGGTACAATTGTGGGCTGGGCATGGTGGCCGACATCCGTAATCCCAACACCTTGGGAGGCCAAAGTGGGTGGATCACTTGAGGTCAGGAATTCAAGACCAGCCTAGTCAACATGGTGAAACTCCATCTCTATTAAAAATATAAAAATTAGCCAGGCCTGGTGGTGCATGCTGGGCACAAGAATCACTTGAACCCAGGAGGCGGAGGTTGCAGTGAGCTGAGAGTGTACCACCACACTTCAGCCTGAGTGTCAGAGTGAGACTCTGTCTCAAAAAATATAAAAAATAAAAAGGTAAAATTGTGGTGCTTAAAATGTGATATAGATATAAATTTCAGACTATTTAAGTATATCTTCCCCCATCCTGGGAGAAAAGATTCATTTGTCTAAAAAGAGACTGTGGATATTCATTCATTTCATTAGTTACTGACAATTTTGTGTTTATATTTTATAGATGCCAGACTTCTGCTGTTGATATTAGTATGAACAGCAACATTAGGCTATAATAGTAAAGCTATCAAAGGTTCAGTGCAAGGTATGGAAAGTTAAAAATTCCTAAAAATTAGGAACAAACTTAATAAAAACTTGTAAACTCATCTCAGCCCTTAGTTAACTTCTCATTTGCTCTGGAATCAAGAAAGAGTGTGTGTGTGTGTGTGTGTGTGTGTGTGTGTGCGCGCGCGCGCGCGCGCACACACTCAACGTCCCCAAACAGCACTATTTATCCAGCTGTCTACTTCATTCAAGGATAGATCTCCATCCCCACTCCCCATCCCAACCCCTGGCTCCATAGCAAGACTTATCTTTCCTTTGTTATCAACGGACTTATTAAAACTAATACTAGGCCAGGCACGGTGGCTCACGCCTGTAATCCCAGTACTTTGGGAGGCCAAGGTTGGCGGATCACCTGCAGTTGGGAGTTCAAGACCAGCCTGACCAACACGGAGAAATCCTGTCTCTACTAAAAATACAAAATTAGAGGCTGAGGCAGGAGAATCTCTTGAACCCGGGATGTGGAAGTTGCAATGAGCCGAGGTCACGTCATTGCACCCAGCCTGGACAACAAGAGTGAAACTCTGTCTCAAAACAGACAAACAAAACAAAAAACGAATATTACACTAGTCACTGAGGCTTCTGCCATTAATATATGTGGGCATTTCTCAGTGTGTGTGTGTGTGTGTGTGTGTGTGTGGTGATGAGGGTTGGGGGAGAGTGGGAGAGAGGGCGAGAGAGCAAGAGAGCACTGAACTTGCTCGGAGCTGCTTTTGCATCATCCTGCATTCAGTTTCCCTGCTTCCTCAGCTAGGCTGTGTTCACTTTCTCCTATCAATCATGAGAAGTATGTGACTCCTTGTGTGAATTGCATGAATGGCCCCAATTCTACACCCTTCCCAGTACCCATGTCCTTTGCCATGTCATTTTGTGGTGCTTTTCCCCTGTGCATGGGGTATATGGCCCATCAGCCATGACGATTTTGACTGATCAGATGTTAGCAAATATGACATAGCGGAGACTTCAGATGTCCTCGTGCTATTGGGCTGGATTATTCTGTGCCCCTGTTATCACCCGTAAGACATTCTAGCTTGTTAGTTCCAGGAAGAAAATGAGATACACTTGGGGCAGAGCCACCCCTCAGACAAGTGTAGCCTAGATGTTCCAACCCCCAGACTTGTGAGGAATAATAAATAATTATCTCTTTAAGCCACTGAGTGTTGGGGTGGTTTGTACACGGAAATAGCCAACTGACACACTTCCTTCTTCCTCATCTTGCAGACCCCAGATCCTCCCCTTCTCAACTCACTAGACTAACTGCACTCTGCATCTCTATTCCTAAGACTAACTACACCCTGATGGCGAAAAGTGAGAACTTCTATAGCACTAGGGAAACAGAAGAGAAAATAAGGGGAAAAAATGAGAGTACAGAAGACTATGCTGATGCCATCTCAGAGATTCCTATAGGAAAGGTGGAAAACTTAAGTATCACCATGCTCCTCCTGTTCCTGAATCAGTTCCCCTTATCTGTTCGTTCTCCCAGCCCTTATTTCCTACTCTTAATTCTTGATGTTCCCACTATTGATTTGCATCATGAGGCCAGGATTGTTTTACAATTATTGCTAACATTTACTGAATACTAATTATATATTAAGCACTGGGCTAAGTGCTGTACTTGGATTATGTGTTTTAAACCTCACTATGGCACTGTAAGATAGACAACATGGTTTATATTTTACACATTAAGAAGCTTAAGAGTCATCAAGTGATTTACTCAAGATCCACAGCTAGTAAGCAGTGAAGCTGAGGCTCTAATCCAGGCAGGCTGACGTCAAAGCCTGTGCTCTTTCCCCTGTATCACACTGCCCCTTCTTGGTGAATCCTCCTCATCCTTTCTTCCACTGCTGTTCTTCTGCCCCTCCAAAGGCAACCATTAACATGTATTTTCATTTGAATATTTTTTTGCACAGTGAAGATGGTTGTTTGATGTGCACTGTTTCTAATTTATTTAAGTGATATTTTATTTCTTATCTTATTCTGTTTCCTTTTTTTCATTAAGCATTCTGTTTTTAAGATCCATACACTTTACTATGTGTATCACTTAATTTGTTGCCTCTTACCTGCTATATAATACTCCATCCCAAATTCCTTATCTGCCTCTCCACAGTGACCAGATTTTCTCCAACTCCCCACCACAAGGAAATCTTTAGTGAACATCCTCATACATCGTTCCTTATGGCCCTAGTGAGAAATTTCCTGTGCAAAAATCCAGGCACAGAATTGGCATGTCACAGGGAATGTTTATCTGTTGGACTAGATTGCTCCCTGCAGTGGTCTGCACTGCCACTGGGAAGCACGTGAAGGCAAATCTCTGCCTATGATCCTGTCTAAATGCTGCCAGCCTGAAAGGTGTAAACTGATGACTCACTGTTTTAACTTGCATTTATCTAATTAGCAATTATTTAGGCATTTCTTTACATGCTGGCTCTGGTTCTGAGTTTCCTTTTCTAAAAATTACCTATTCAGAATCTGCTCATTTGGTAATTGAGCTTTTTTCCCCCATATTGATTCAGAGGAATCCTTTGCTTATTCTAGATACTTTGGCTAGAAACATTTCAAATAGCTTCTCCCAGTCTTTCACCTGGTCTTTTTCTTTGTTGTCTCTAATGAACAGAAGTCCTATTTTGATGTTTTCAATTAATATATATTTTTGTCTTATGGTTTGTGCCTTTGAAGTTTTATTTAAAAGGTCCCTGACCACTGTTCTCAAATATCGAATATTGAAAAACCATTCTCAAATATTTTCAAAACCTTTTTGTCCATTAACTTTATGGTTGTACATTTCTATTGTCTTCTCTTTAAATATGATAGTTAAAATAACCTTATGATATTATGAGTGAAATGAACTTTGAAGGGTAGGTCCAAGAACTTGATCATTGTGTACATCAATTGTTTCTATGAAAAGCCTGTGATCTGAGTTTAAAAGTGGACTTTTGGAATAGAGCCTGTTTATGCATTGAAGGTTGCCAAGATATTTATAAAAGGAACTCTAAAGTAATAATAGTGGTCAGGCCATTGTTGTTGGCCTCAGTATCATTACATTATAATCATAGTGCTAATCTGATTATAAATCACCTGGAGCAGTGTTGCTAAACTGTGATCCTCAAATTAACTGCATCATTTAGTTAAATGTGCTTATTAAAAATAAAGATTTCATTTGTCAAAACCCATAGAATGTACAACAGAAACAGTGAGCCCTGATGTAAACTATAGACTTTGGTTGATCATAATGGGTCAATATTGGTTCATCAGTGGTAACAACTGCACCACATTGATGTAAGATGTTGATGGTAGAGACGGTGTGAGTTGGTGGGGAAGGGAATCTGTGGGAACTCTACTTTCTGCTCAGTTTTGCTGTACACCTGAACTTCTCTAAAAAATAAAATTTATTTATTTATTTATTTATTTATTTTTGAGATGGAGTCTCACTCTGTCACCATGCTGGGGTGCAGTGGCAAGATCTGAGCTCACTGCAACCTCCGCCTCCCTGGTTCAAGCAATTCTTTGACCTCCACAGTAGTTGGGACTACAGGTACGAACTGCCATGCACAACTAAGTTTTGTATTTTTAGTAGAGAGGGGGTTTCACCATGTTGGCCAGGATGGTCTTGATCTCTTCACCTCGTGATCCGCCAACACTGGGCTCTGAAAGTGCTGGGATTATAGGTGTGAGCCACTGCGCCCAGCCAAAAATAAAATTTATTAATTAAAAAAAAGAATACAGAGCTGTTCCTTACAACTACTGAAGTCACAATTTGCGTTTAAAATAAGTATCTCAAGTAAATATTATGCTCTTAGATGCTCCATAGGCACTACCTGAAAATTTCGATTTGCATCATAATGATAAGTCTTGCTGTGGGTGTTACCTAGTGGGTGTGCATTAGCTGTTGATGGAAGGGATCACATCAGAATGCATCCCGAGACAGCCAAAGAGAAATAGGTTCTGAGTAATGGGGGAATAGTGCCCTGGGATTTATTTTAACTTCTATAATAATAAAAATGTACTTATATTTGTTTGACACGTGGCTTTTATTTACTGTGTTTATGGTGAGGAAAGTAAAGATATGTTCTGGTCAAAACACAGGGACCTACTAGTCTACTAGCACTAAATTTTCATCACCCTGTGTATGAACTAAAGTTATTGTATTTTCTACATTCAGGGGATTCTTGTCTTTATTGTTTCTTCTGCCTGGGCAGAATCTCTTCCCTCTGTCACTTCTGAAGGATACCTCGTCCCAAATTCACACAGACATTTTTGAGGCTTGGCTTTGTTCCTGATCGGTCTAGCAATACAGCAAAGGAATGCTGAGCCAGGTTGAAATTGGGTAACATTTTAAGAAGTCACATTTCCATCAGGGGAATAAGGGCTCTCCTTGAGGACTGTCCTCGAACTAGCAGAAACAGCTATACAGTTTGAGCTCTGTGAATGGCAAATGTGGTAAAATAATAAGTGTTGTAAAGGAATAAGCTTTTAGTTCCTTACCTCATAAATATAGGTGTATGTGAGGAGACTATAAGAAACAAAACAAAAACCCAAGCCAACCGACCAACTACCATCAGCCTTATATTTAAAAACATTTGTAAAGCAACCAGATGAAAAAATTACATTTAAGCATATGGAGGAAGCAGCCTCCAGATCTTCATGAGGTCTCCTTTATGATTTAGTGATGTGAGGAACAAAGGGGACAACAGGGCAGGGTAGTGAGGGGCATGGGCTATGCACCCCATGAATCAAGCACTATATAAATGTTTGTTAAATAAAATCAAAGCACTAAAAGTGACAATAGTTAACATGTGGTAGACATCGTGAAAGACAGTTTTACATGCAGTATTTCCTTTTATTTTCATAAAATCTCTATCAGGCAGGTTCTATTAATGCCCTTACAGATGAAGACACTTAGGTTTGCCCTAATTCACAGAGCTAGCAGAAATCAGTTTCCCAAGGCCAGTAGAGAGCTCTGTTTCCAAGAAAAGATAGCAATAAAATGTTATCAGAAATGTGATTTTTTTAAAGCCTATTATTGAGTGAAACTTTCTATATTATGGGTTACTACTGATTTCTAATTATAATAAGACAAACTGGTGAGATTCTATTTCCCCTTTCTGTGCTTTGGCTTCTTCATTGGGAAAATGAGGGAGTTCAATGACTGCATTGGGCTCTAACCCTGGCTATTCATTAGAACCTCTGGGGGAGCTTTTCATACCTGAATCTACTTCATACCAACTGAATGAGAATCTCTGGAGTGGGGCCCAAACCCTGGAATACTTCTTCTTTTTTTAGATGAAGTCTTGCTCTATTGCCCAGGCTGGAGTGCAGTGGTGTGATCTTGGTTCACTGCAACCTCCAGCTCCTGGGTTTGAGCAATTCTCCTACCTCAGCCTCCCAAGTAGCTAGGACTATAGGTTCCTGCGGCCATGCCTGGATACTTTTGTATTTTTAGTAGAGATGGGGTTTTGCAATATTAGCCAGGGTGGTATCGAATTCCTGACCTCAAGTGATCCACCCACCTTGGCCTCCTAAAGTGCTGGGATTACAGGTGTGAGCCACCATGCCCCACCTGGAATATTTTTAAATCTCCCCAGGTGATTGTAAAGAACCAGGGCCTTTCTGCTTCCGTCACTGAATTTCAATATTTCTTTACCTTGATCCCCAATATAAATAAGAGGAGACATTGGTTTTATTACCTCTAAGTTACTGCACCCCCTTAGTAGCTGAAGCATATGAGTTGTTGACTAAAGTTTTTTAAGGATAGGAAATTTTTATGTCTGGAACAACTCTTGAAAGCCTCCCCATGTTTTCAGACAGGCTCATGACATGCAGCATCCCAAATAAAATCATCTGCATGAATATGGGCCTACATATCTGCAATTCAGGGCAGCTCTGGATTGGGTAGCCGAATTTGGCTTTAGCTAATGATTTCTGACTGAGGAAAGTATTCCTCCAGCTTCTGAGGAAATATCATGAATGAAGCTGGGATTGTGAATTTGTATTCTGCAGGCACGTAGGAAGAGTCTTGAATAATTTGTCAGTTTGTCTTCCTGTGGTTGCACTGGTTCTTGGTATATACTTACAGGGTTATTCCACAACAAATACTCATTTTTGAAACATACTGTATTAATTAGGAATGCTTTCAGTTGCAAGTAGCAGCACATTCAACCACAGTGGCTTAAATAATAAGAGTTTAGTTTTTCTCGTGTAAAATTCCTGGATTTGTTTTAACAACTTCACAGTGCACAAATCTCAATGATTCTCTTCTCCATTTCCTCACAGTCTTTGGATGGCGGCTGCAGTTCTGGCCATCTCTTTTATGTTCCTTCAGGAAGAAGGAGAAAGAGGAAGGGGCAGCTTTCATATCAACCAAGCAAAAGTTTCCCAGGAACCCTGCAGCAGACCCCTGCTGACAATTTGTTGGCCAGAGAGGAAGGGGAGTTGGGAAGTGTCAGCCAACCACCAGGGTCTGCTTTGGCTTGCATGTTTTGTGGGAAGAATCAGAAGCTCAGTTTTGGAAATATTAAGTTTGAGAAGCTAATTAGATATTCAAAAAAGAGTATCAGGTAAGCTGTTGGGTATAGAGACCAAAGTTCATTGATGGGATGAGAGAAGGCTTAAACTTGGGAGACATCAGGATATAGATGTTATTTAAAGTCATGACACCTGATGAGATAACCTAGGAAGTGTGTATAGCTAGAAAGGATACATTGGTTAAAGAATGGCACCATGCAGGAGGAATCAGCAAAGGAGACCAAGCCGGAAGAGACCAGAAAGAAAATTAGGCAAGGTCAGCAACTGGAAGCCAACTAAAGAGAAAGTTTCAAGATGGGGCCAGTAGTCAGCTGTGAAAGGCTATTGACAGATCAATAGAAGGATTGAAAGTTGAGCATGAGATTTAGCAATTAGGAGGTTGGAGTGACCTTGATAAGACAGTGCCTGTGAAATTCTGCAGGTGAAAACTTGAATGGAGCAAGTTCATGAAAAGAGTAGGAGGAGATGAACTAGAAGCAGCATGAATATAAGACAATTCTGTAAGGGCATCTAAGGTCAGCTCTGACTCTCAGATTAACTTGAGCCCTTCTGAAAAAGTGACAGGATATATGCAGTTTCTTTAGAGGTACATTCTGAGATGCTTTGATGACCACAAGGACTTTGTTAAACACAAATCCCATCGGGAAACAGACAGTTCACGATGACCTTATTAAAGTTTTAATTCAAAGAACTTGAAGATACTTTTTTTTTCTGGGCTTCCTGATCTTATTTCAGTAGGTTTTTATAAAGTTACATAGCCAAGTAAGAGTATAGATTTCAAAGTCTATTTCTCATTCTTAAGTGCATTAAACTTTTGATGAATAACATTATCTAAAAGCTCTCAAATAAAAATAAGACCAAACTCTTAACTTGTACAGAGTAGACTGATCAAGTTGAAAGCAACAGAGTAAGCATCCATAAGAATTAACTGTATGTCCCAGCACTTTGGGAGGCTGAGGCAAGTAGATCCCTTGGGCCCAGGACTTTGAGACCAGCTGGGAAACATGATAAGACCCTAATAAAAAAAAATAGAAAAAATATCTGTGGGGTGTGGTGGTGTGTGCCTGTGGTCCAACTACATTAGGAGGCTGTGGGAGGATTACCTGACCCCAGAAGGTCGAGGCTGTAGTGAGCTATGATCATGCCACTGCACTCCAGCCTGGGCAACAGAATGAGGACCTGTCCACCTCGCCCCCCCCAAAATAAAAGAAAAAAAGAATTGATTATATGATGCTGTTTAAAACAAAGAACTTGAAATTTTGAGTAAAATGATTTGTGTTTGAGTCCTACATCCAATTCTTCCTAGCTGTGAAAATTTAGACAAAATATTAAACTTTTCTGTACCTTGGTTTTTGATGTGCAAAATGGGGATTATGATAAATATCTCACAGGGTTACTGCAGACATCAAAGAATAGGTTATATGGGAAAATCCTTAGTAAAGAGAATAAATAAATCCTATGTAGATATTATTGATTATAAATTTCTTTCACACACATGTTTTTGTTGGACTCTCAAATCTATGGAGGAGGCAGGGATGGGTATTATTAAATTTTAAAAAATATTTTAAAGAAATATTTTAAAGAAGGTCAAGTCGAGGCTCTGAGATGTTAAGGGGCTAGTCCAAAGTCACACAAGTAATGCCTGCCGGAATTTAGAACAGAAATAGTTTTCTGTCTGTGATCTGGGGCTCTGTCCACTATCATGGTGTTCATGTAGACATCACAGTATTAGAACTCAGTGAGGCAAGGAGGCTCCTCTGCCATGGACCAGAGTTTCTAACTTAGACTCATTCTACTCTTGGTAGAATGAGTAATTGGACAACAGCAGAATGAGTAACTGGACTCATTCTACTCTTGGACCTCTGACAGCATGGGTCATGGGTGGGTACACATCTGAAGCAGAAAACATTCGAGGCATCCTAAAGCCCCTTCCCCTTTGACTTTTTTTTTTTTTTTTTAAGATGTAGTCTCACTTTGTCACCCTGGCTGAGTGCAGTGGCACAATCTCGGTTCACTGCAGTCTCTGCCTCCCGGGTTCAAGCGATTCTCCTGCCTCAGCCTCCTGAGTAGATGGGACTACAGGTGCCCACCACCATGCCCCACTAATTTTTATTGTGTTTTTAGAAGAAACAGGGTTTCATCATATTGTCCAGGCTGGTCGTGAACTCCTGACCTTGTGATCCACCTCCTTGGCCTCCCATCCCCTTTGACTTTTACCTTTCCTCTTCCCTAGTCATCCCTGCATGCTAACAAGTTCCTAAAAGAGTATTTATATTCTGTTCACTGCTATGAGGGCAGGAGCATTTACTGCCCTCAGGTCCTCTTTTTAAAGAACACCCCTGAAGATGTCCTTGGAACTTAAATATGTTATAGCTGGAAAGACCCTCAGATATCATCTGGTCATGCCCTGCATTTCACAGACCAGGAAGCTTGATTTTGTAACTATTAAGATATTGCCCAAGGCTCCTCAGCTGGTGTCAGAGACAGTACTAGCACTGGGCACCATAAATCCAAGTGCACAATCATTCCACTAAACCGCAATGTAGCCATGGCTAAACTCCCAGTGTACAAAAATTTTGAACAAAATTTTTTCTTATACAAAAATTTTGAAATATGTCTCAATTAGTTGCTTAAATAAAGTGAATTTATTCTACCTCTCCAACTATAGCATTGAAAAGAGCTTAAACCCTTAATGTATAAATGGTGGCTAGAGTCACCTCTTGATGGATAATCATGTTTTCTCATTTGCAGTTTAAGTGCTGGAAGACAAAGTGAACTTAAAATTGCTCATGAGAGGACCCAATTATCTGATAAAAAATTCCAGAGACCATATATACACAAATGCAGAAACAGATCTCTTTATGAATGGTGTCTGTCAAGGAAAGAGAGATTTGTGGCATAGGAGCTCTGGAAAATGTAATTATTTATCTTTTCATAATTAATGAAAGAAATTGAAAATGAAGCTTTCATTTCAAATCCTTTTTATCTGGATGAAACTTTAATTTTACATAATTAAATTGACTTCACAGTTCAGTGTGTTAAAATATGCAATTAAGCAGCATATCAAGGTTAAATGCCTGCTGTTGTTGGCTCATTTAGAAATCATGCTGCTGAACTCCCAAACAATAACTGTCTGTCCATGATTAGCCCCAGAGCCAGGGATAGCACACATCCTGTAGAACGGCTTTCCAAATTCAGAGCAGGCAGTTGAGTTTTCTTGTATGTGCCAGGTCCTCTATAAAGTTAGTTGGGACTGGGCACTGCAGCTCACACTTGTAATCCTGTTGCTTTGGGAGGCCAACGTAGGAGGATCCCTTAAAGCCAGGAGTTCAAGGCCAGCCTGGGAACCATGTCTCTACAAAAAAAAAATCCCTCTCCAACACACGAAAATGTAGCAGGGTATGATGGCACACACTTGTAGTCCTAGCTACTCCAGAGGCTAAGGCAGGAGGATCACTTAAGACCAGGAGTTCAAGGCTATAGTAAGCTATAATTGTATCAGTGCCCTCTGTCTTAGGCAACAGAGTCAGACTGTCTCTAACAACAACAACAAAAAATAAAAACAAACAAAAATTGAGTTAGTTAGATATTTAAAAATGTTTCACTTTTGTTTTTCAGTGGGGCTTTTTTTTTTGGCACATAGAAATATTCTGACACTTCTGTGGAGCTCCATAGATGATTAAGTTTATCTCTTATAAAGGTTTCCTTTAAGACAACAGTTATATTTTCAAAATTGTTGCCTTGTGTTTCATGAAAGTATGTTAACAAGTATGTTAAAATTCCTTTAATTTTCCCACTTTAGAATTTATGATAAATCTTGTCTGTGACTTCTTTTAAATGATCTCGTGGAAGGGAGAAACTCAAGGCATGTGGGAGGCATTGAAGGTGAACACTGAAATGAGGATTGGGGCTAGTTGACTGGAAATGTGTCATAGGAAAAAGTGGTCTGTAGTAGTGGAGACTTTTAGCTGTGTGTACCCCTTTCTTGTTTTCCTGTTGAATAGCACTTTTGTGATGATTAATTTATGGCTTAGCAGCATCTTATATTCCCTTTCATCTTCAGACTCTGCGAGTAGAGCAAGTTCAACAATTAGAACTGAGTTTTCCCCCTTCCCTTATATATGTTAGAATTCATGTAACAGTGATTTTTGTTGTATCCATTAGGGTGAATTGTTGCAAAGCACTCATGGATCTAAGCAATATCCTTGCTGTAATGACACTTAGAAAGCCTGAATCTATATGGTGGATGATATGGTTTGGCTGTGTCCCCACCCTTGAACTGTAATAATTCCCACATGTTAAGGGAGGGCCAGGTGGAGATAACTGAATCACAGGGGCAGTATCCCCCACACCATTGTCATGATAATAAATAAGTCTCACACAATCTGATGGTTTTATAAATGTGAGTTTCCCTGCACAAGCTCTTGCCTGCTACCATGTAAGACGTGACTTTGCTCTTCCTTTGCCTTCTACCATGATTGTGAGACCTCCCTAACCATGTGGAACTATGAATCAATTAAACCTCTTTCTTTTATAAATTACCCAGTTACAGGTATGTCTTTATTAGCAGCATGAGAACAGACTAATACAGTGGTCTTTCCAGATAAATGGGGAAATGTGTTGCTGCATTAATTACAATGGCCACAAAAAGAAGATATGATCATGACATGAAAGTGACATTCAGGAAGAACTTCATGTTGGGGATATATTCTATACTTGCAGGCTTATTCTCACTATAATGCTCCTGTTACTCATTACAGGATTTAAGTGATATAATTGGTAGACCATTGCATTTGTTCGTTTTCACACTGCTATAAAGAACTTCCTGAGACTGTGTAATTTATAAAGGAAAGAGGTTTAATTGACTCACAGTTCCACATGGCTGGGGACACCTCAGGAAACTTACAGTCATGATGGAAAGGGAAGCAAATACATCCTTCGCATGGCATCAGGAGAGAGAAGTACCAGCAGGGGAAATGTCAGACACATAAAACCATCAGATCTCATGAGACTTAACTCACTATCACGAGAACAGCATGGGGAAACCACCCACATGATCTAATCACTTCCCATGAGGTCTCTTTCCCAACAGGTGGAAATTACAATTTGGATTACAATTTAAGATGAGATTTGATGTGGACACAGAGCCAAGACCATAGCGACGATAAAACTGGAAGATTATAAAAGACATTACAGTGTGTATCTCTATCAGATGTGTAATCTCTATCAGAATGTATGAATACTTTGCTCTGTTGAACAAAGTCTTCAGATGTGACCCTGACTTCTTCCATGATACTGAAAGGCTTCACGTGCTTAATAAATTCTTCTAAATTCCGAGCTGGAGCTAGATTTGCCTGCCTCATTGCATTGACTTGAAACCAGAAGGAAACCCTGGCTACCATAGTACATCTCAGTAGTTTTGAGTGCACAGCCAGGAATCGAGCGTGCGGCCTTGGGCAGTTGAGCACCAAGAGCTCACCAATTGAGCTAACCAGCCGCTCGACCATCTCAGTAGTTTCATCAGAAAAAAAATTAATAGTGAAATCCAAAACAAGAACAGCTGCCAAAAAAATAGTAAAAAAAAGTTTGAATGGGTGAAAAGTCACATCAATGCATCCATGCAAATTGCAAGAGCACCCATTTATTTATAATTAATTACATGATTTCAAATTATTCTTATCTTTTTAATTAAAACTAATCTCTCTTCCTTTATAATCTGTAGAAGATAACATTAATGACATTTAGTTTTGGTTATTACATGCACCTGAACACCATTAAACTACTGTTTAACAAAACTATCTTCATACACACAACATACAAAACCACTGATTGGTCTCTCCTCAAACGATCGACTTTAGAAGTTTCAATGTTTAGCAAGTGTTTAAATAATACCAAACAATAAAAGATACTTTGTACAGCAAGTATAAATCTTGTACCATTTCTCTGGAACATGTAGGTTTGACTAAATTTTATATAAGGCTTAGAAATCCTGATTTAATTTTGTATAGATCCCATTGCATAAATGCCTGATATGCTCTATAATAGAGCTGTTTACATCTTCTCAGAGTCTGAGATTAAAGAATTTTGAATGAAAAATAAAAATATGGTGCAACTGAAATGTTTTATCAACGTGGCCTGATGTTCTGACTGCTTTATTGGATCTATCTGGTTTGAAACAGATGAACCTCTACTGATTTTTTTCCTTCAGAACAAGATGGAAGAAACTATAGTCATACATGCAAATGGAGAAGATGATGAACACAGGAAAATTATGCAAAGATAATCCCTAAACCTTATATTGACCTTTTTAAACCTTCATTCTCTTCAAAACTTATATACCAAGGCATTTTAATAAATCACTGAATGAACATGATGCTTTCTTTAATGAAGACTCAGTTGAAAGGGATCAGAAATCACCATATAAATTAATCAACCAGAAGAAAACACCAATTTTGAAAACTGTTGAGCATTATTCTATACCTCTAGCTGTTCTTTTCTGAAGCATGAATCAGGATAATTACTGTCACTCATATATGTGAGTATGAGTTAGAATGCTCAACTGCCAAGTAAAAATATTCCTGCTTTTGTTATGTTTTCCTTCTTGTGAATTTTATTCTCTTTATTTGTGGTCAAAAGATGTCTGGAAAGGGAAAGGTTTTCAATATAACTTTGAACTGTACAGGTCCATTTAGGTGTTGGCAAAAATAAAGAATCTGTAGAACAAGCTAGGCTTTTCCTTAGTTCATTCTTTTGAAAAAGATAACTTGTTTTAATATTGAACTATCCTTACCATTACATTTGAAGTAAAGTTAACTGGACAGAAAACTGCCTATATCCAATAAACTACAAAGACAACAAAGGTATCACATTAAAATGCATGTGAAAGCACAAAATCTGTAATGTAAATAAAAGTGTAATTATCTTCACATCACCCTTTCTATCTAGAAAGGGCAACTCTGAGAAGGCGGTAGTTTTGTTTTTAAGAAGTTTCAGCACTACTCCCCTGTGTAAGGGTTATTTTTGTGTTTAGAATATTTTGGTAGAACTAAGTAAACCAATATGTGTTCTGTCTATAAATCAGGGAGATAAAGGGTTTGTGGATGACTGCTGCTCTCCTGGACTGCTCCATTTTACTTCTTCTATGTCATAGTTTGCCTGCATCAACAGTGATGGTCTGGATATAAAGCCTGCTATGCTATCATTACATGTGACATTTATATAGAAACCAAAATATGCTTATATTTGAGGCCTGTTGAAGCAGTGGAGGGTTTTTGAAATTAGTATCTACTTGAAATAATAAGCTAAATTTCATAATTCAAGGATGGATTTAGCTCCCAATTAAAAATAAGAGCTAGAAGAAGGAGCCACTCAGCTAAAGGTGCTAGTATAAGTTCACAGTATTAAAGTTATAGATAACATAAAGATAAAACTGTTAAACGAATCTAAGTCTATTAAAATAACAGAGACATCAAAATTCTATCCCAAGAAATTGGTGTAGAAATCTGGAAAGAAAATTAAAAGATTAATCTTCAATAATAACTTGCTACCTCTTATTTGCACACTGTAGTATATTTATGTATCATTCGATAGTCAACATCCTATTTTCTATCCTGGGTTTCTTTGTGTTTCAGAAGGCAACTTCTTTTTGAAAAGAAATCTGAGGACTTTTGATTACCCAAATACCACATTTAAAATTCAGCTAATTAGATAACTACTGAAATCTCTATCTGTAACTATTTGAGGCCAGTGTTACTACCACTCTCTGAGAAGTTGGGTCTGAATTCAGTGATCACAAATACTTTAATAAAGATGCATATAGATGATTTTAGAGATTCCCCAGGCATTTATTGCAACCTGAAACATAGCTGAATACATGGATAGAAGGTACTTTTCATTCAATCAAGTAGCCACCACCCACAGTTACATTAAGTTCAGATGGCAAACCTGACATCAGAGGAAAAGGAAAGAAGAGACTGGAAAAAAATTCTTTAAAATAATAATTATGGACTAAGGGAGCTTCAGAAAGATAAGTAAGTATAATATAATATTTTTGTTGTGTAAGCTTCTTGAGTTGAGTCTGGGAAAAGTCTGCAAACTACACAGTATTAAAAGAGGCAGCAATTTAGAATCACAGGGGAAGCACTAGTATTTGATGGGAAAGAACGGAGAGCATCATTTTTTGTGCCTGTGGCATCCAGTTAAGAGTTCCCTAAAGCAATCTTACCTTTGTTTTCTGCCTTCAGTTCCTCTGCCATCAAGCTGTCTTGTCGATTTCCAAGCACAAATGCGAGAAACGAAAGGATCAGGGCATCCAAAATTCCAATAATAGCCAGGATGTATGCCCAGCGGACTGAGCAAGCCCCAAGAGTGTACTTGTCTGTCTTTTCTCCACACATCCGCTTTACTTCATCTGAGTCCCAGCCATCAGGGAAAATCATACAGCCAAGCACAAGGCAGGCAGCTTGGAGAGAAAGAGAGAAAAAAGAAAAAAAGTTAACAAATTTTAACTTAGCAAATGTTTCAATTGTCAATCAAATCATTGTTTCAAATTTTTCTTGATTTAAAAAACAGCAAATCTCACCACTTTCACTCTGATTGCGTGTGTGTGTGTGTGTGTGTGTGTGTGCATGTGTGTGTTTTGCTGGTTAAGTTAAAAGCAGCCCAGCACTCTACATTGAATGGAACTCTGGGAATTGACTTTATAGTGAGACCGAGCATCCCAAAAGAGGTTAAGGTAGGTTGATCTGTGAGAAAATGTTAAAAAATGGAATTTTTGGGTGCATTTGTGGGAAGACTTCCATTACAAATAGGTCATAAGGAATCATAACACTGCAAAGTAACAGTTCAAGGCTGGCTTTGAGGAGCTATGACAGCAGCCACAAAAGGATAACATGGTAAACACTAGAATGTGTACCAACTTTGAATCACTATAAAAAATATTTTTATATTGGGATCCCCCTTCTCCCCTGCCACAGAAAAGTTTTATTTTCTCTCCTTCTGCTTTTTCTTTTCTTTTCTTTTTTTTCATTTAATTTTCTGGAACAGCTATAGAGAAAGGGGAACTATAATATACTGTTGGTGGAAATGGAAACTGGTACAGCTATATGGAAAACACTATGAAGGTTTCTCAAAAAATAAAAAATAGAACTACAATATGATTCAGCAATCCCACTACTGGGTATACGTCCAAAGGAAATAAAATCAGCATGTCAAAGAGATATCTAAACTCCCATGGTTGTTACAGCACTCTTCGCAATAGCCAAGATATAGAATCAACCTAATGTCTATCAACAGATGAATGGATCAAGAAAATGTTATATAAGTATATACTATTCAGTCATCAAAAGAATGAAATTCTTTTATTTGCAGCAACATGAATGAACCTGGAGGACATTATGTTAAGTGAAATAAGCCGGGCACAGAAAGACAGATATCACATGATCTCACTTATACATGGACTCTAAAGGAGTTGACCTCATAGAAATGGAGTAAAATAGTGGTTATCAGAGGCTTGGGAGGGACTGGGGAAGAAGGATAGGAGGAGACTGGTTAACAGGTACAAAGTTACAGTTTGATAGGAGGAATTATTTCTGGTGTTCTGCTGCATAGTAGGATGACTATTAGTTAACAACATTATATTATATATCAAAATAGGTAGAAGAGAGGATTTTGAATGTTCTTGGCACAAAGAAATAATAAATGTATGAGGTGATGGATATACTATTCTGTTTTAATTTTTACAGAATATATATGTATTAAAACATCACATTGTTTGCCATAAATATGGGCAATTATTGTGTGTCAATAAAAAAGGTTTCTTTAAACTATACTTACCGCATGCAATGCATGCTGGTATTTTATATTCTATCCTCCGTTTGATTTCATTTTTAATAAGGCTGAAAAACACTGCAACCTAGTGTGGCACTACAGAGCTTTTATGGAAATTAAGAAATCCTGGAGAATACTTATATGCAATTTCCCAGATATCACTGTAGTAATTCTATAAGTACATTTATAGGAAGAGGTTACTTTGAAAATTAAAAAAGAAAAGTAGCTATTATTGCCTCGTTTTATATTTCATTGAATTATGCAGCATTCTATTTTTTGGTTATACAAAGCTTTCTGAAGAAGTGAGTTCATCCATTCATTTACTAATTCATTCAACAGTTGCTTATTGAGTATCTCCTATGAAGTATCAAGCACTGCTCTTGGTGCTAGGGATACAGTGACCAGGAAAAGAGGCGTGGCTTATGTTATTATGGAGCTAATATTTTGTCAGAAGAAGATGCGAAAAATATTGAGTAAGTATACAAATAAAATAGCTGCACATTTTAATAAATACTAAGTAGGAAAGAAACTAAATGCTCAGATAGAAAATAAAGAGTGGGCTCTTTAGAAAAGGTGGTCAGGTAAGGTCTCTAGATGGGGCAACATTTAAGCTAAGGCCAAAAAGAGACAAAAAACTAGACATGTGAAAGCGACATGAAAGATGTTCCAGGGAATGGCATGTGCAAAGATTCTGGCATTGGAAAGAGGCTTGCTATGTTTGAGGAGCTATAAGGAGATCAGTTATGGGTTGGAGAAAGTGATCACGCTGAGGTTGCAAAGCAGGCAAGGGCTATGCAGCATAGCAGGTTATTGTTTCCAAGGTATGTAGATAAGCCACACCAGGTTAGAGTTCTGTGACTATCAGGGCCAAATAATTCCTGAAGCTGGCAAGATGGTTGCCATAGAACTCTTGCCTCACCACAACTTACTGAACAATACAGGAATGGGTACCTACTTTCTTCCTTTTTAGCATGTACAGGGCAAGTCTTGAGGAGTCAGAGACCAAGAGGGGTGATAAGTAGAAAGACTGCTTTGGAGAATTCTGCTTTAGTGTTCTTTGTTATTTTACAGAATACTAGTTCAAAACTTTGGGTCATACTTAATTCTTCTCTTTTCTGTGACCCACGTCCCAAGCGTTGCCATGCTTCTGTTATCTGCCTGTGCATTCTTTCTGCATATATAGATATTACTGACACTTCCCTACTCTAGGCCTTCATTACCTCTTAAAGAGAAGCCTAACCCTTTTCTGCCTTCAGTTTACCCTCACTCTAATCTGGGTTACACATGATTGCCTAGATCATCAAGCCCAAAACTTTTTGCTGGCTCCCTACTGGACACTGAAGAATAGGCAGGCATTTTAGTCAAGTATTCAAACACTCTGTAATCCATCCCCCACTTACTTTTCCACTTGGGTTGAACCTCACATGACTCCCAGTTTTTAGATGTCTCTTTTTCCTCTTCTCTTTGGAGTATTTGCCATGATTGTCCCTAAATGTTCCATTGTTAAATATCTTTTAGACTCAAGACAAATCCAACATCCTCCACAGAGCAAGCCATCTCAAATTCTTCTTGATTTGTAATATTGCCTGTCTCTGAACTTTCATAGCTGTTGACAATTCCTAGCTTAGGCTCCGTGTTACTTTTTACATTGTCATGGTTATTTATTTACAAGTATTATCTCAGTTAACAGACTCTACACTTTCTGAAGAAGAGTCTTTCGTTCAACTTAAATGTAAAACCCAAAGCTATAAAAACCCAAAAGAAAGTCCAGGCAATACCATTCAGGACATGGGCATGGGGAAAGATTTAATGATGAAACATAAAAAACAATTCCAGCAAAAGCAAAAATTGACAAATGAGATCTAATTAAACTAAAGAGCTTCTATGCAGAAGAAACTATCATCAGAGTGAACAGACAACCTACAGAATAGGAGAAAAATTTTGCAATCTATTTATCTGACAAAGGTCTAATATTCAGAATCTACAAGGAACTTAAACAAATTTGCAAGAAAAAAACCAACTCCATTAAAAAGTGGGTAAAGGACATGAACAGACACTTCTCAAAAGAAGACATTTATGTGGCCAAACAAACATGAAAAAACTCAACATCTCACGTCAGTCAGAATGGTGATTATGGAAAACTCAAGAAGCAGCAGATGCAGTTGAGGCTGTGGAGAAATAGAAACGGTTGGTGAGACTGTAAATTAGTTCAACCATTGTGGAATACAGTGTGGCAATTCCTTAAGGATCTAAAACTGGAAATACCATTTAACCCAGCAATCACATTACTGGGTATATACCCAAAAGAATATAAATCATTGTATTATAAAGACACATGCATGTGTATGTTTACTGCAGCACTATTCCAAAATAGCGAAGACATGGAATCAACCCAAATGCCCATGAATGATAGACTGGATAAAAAAAATGTGTTACATTCACACCATGGAATACTATGCAGCCATAAAATGGAGTGAAATCCTGTCTTTTGCAGGGACACAGATGGAGCTGGAAGTCACTATCCTCAGCAAACTAATGCAGGAATAGAAAACCAAATGCCACATGTTCTCACTTATAAGCAGGAGTTGAACAATGTGAACACATAGACACAGGGGTGAACAACACACACTGGGGCCTGTCAGGTGGGGCAGGCTGAAGGACTACATTAGGAAAAATAGCTAATGTATGCTGGGCTTAATATGTAGGTGATAGGTTGATAGGTGCAGCAAATCATTATGGCACATGTTCACCTATGTAAGAAACCTATGAACTGTACATCCTATACATGTACCCTGAAACATTAAAAAAAAGTCTTTGGTTCATCATCATATACACAGCATCTAAAATAGTGTGACTACATAGTAGGCACTAAAATATGTTTGATAATGGGAAAATGAATGAAAAGTTAAAGGAGCTGTAATACCTAGACGATACATTCTAAGATACAGTTTGTGGAGGTCAATATCACAGTCTCAAATCTAGTTAAAGATAGATTCATATTTACTTGACATTTAACAGAAACAACTTTGTTATGGTTAGACAGCAGATTACAAGTACTTGGGAGAATAATTTTTAAAAGGTAAAGTTGGTGATTTGAAATTTTTTTCAAATTTCTGTTTCCTCTGTATTTCCCAGCAGTCAGGAATCAGTACCCAATTTGCTCTCTAAGGCATTGTCTAGTGATAACAAGATTGTCAAAACACATGGTTTCCATGAAAAAAATTCCTTTTATTTAGGAGGATGAAGAAGATCTTTGAATCCAAACTATAGTTCAGAAAAACACCTCTAAGGATTACTTGGAATGTTTAAAAATATTTTAAATGGTTTTTACATATTAAATATTTTTTTGTCTGAGAAAATTAGTTTCTCATAAAGAAAAAAAGAAAAAAAAGAAAATTGATTTTTTTTCTTTTACAAATGGGAATCACCTGAAGAATAATTTATATTACAGTTTCAGCTAAAGTTAATAGAAATCACCAACTGACATAAGCTCAGGCAGGTTTCTGAACATTCTAGAACAACTTCATTGGAACAGGATGTGTGTGGAATGGTTATATCAACAAAAATGTCTTTTCTCAGAGTCCTTCGGTCTTGAAGGTAGACTGACTATCTTAGAACTTTCATTTCTGGAAACTCTAAGTGACAAATTGGGATAAAAAGAACAGAGGTAGAATTAACTCTGAATTAAAACCGCAGGAGAATAAGAATGGCAAGTCATTGCTCCCTATTTTCAAAGTATACGACTTTCTAAATGAAGTTTTAAGTGAAGAATATGAGAAGATAAATGAAATAATATACAACAGTACTTCATGCAATGGATATTTTGCCAAAAGTTATAAAAAGAGAATTTTTGAAATGCAATTCTTGTTTTCAGTAATGCAAGATTGTTGACTAGTTAGAGAACTCTTAAAATCTGCCTAACAAGGTCAGGGTTTTGGGCTCCTGGAGAAGAATGTTTCGACCTACCTAGCAAGGATATTTCAGGTCTCCTTCAGGCTACAGGGCACTGTAGTGTGTGCGGGTTCTCCATCCACTTCTTGTGGGCCTTTTCTTTTTTCTTTTGGAATATATTCTTTTTTTAACTTTTATTTTAAGTTTGGGGTACATATGTAGGTTTGTTGCATAGGTAAACTTGTGTCATGGGGTTTGTTTTACAGGTTATTAAGCCTAGCACTCATTAGTGATTTTTCCTGGTCGTCTCCCTCCTCCCACCCTCCACCCTCTGAAAGACCCCGGTGTGTGTTGTTCCACTTTATGTACCCAAGGGTCCTCATCATTTAGTTTTCTTAAAGTGAAAGACTTTATTCCTTTCTAATTTCTCTGTTTTGAAAATCTAAATAGTTGTATGGTAGGATTTAAAAACCCCAATTGCCTCAAAAGCTTTTAAAACTTTAGATGGCCATTGCATAACAAAAGTTTTGTTTTCTGACAACGTATTATCAAAATATACATTTTCTTCTCCTCCTATCTGAACTCCTCCTACTTGGCTGTTTTGTTTTGTTTCTGAAAGGTGAAAGTCCCCAAAGTTTAGTATATTTAATTTAAGCCATTAAAACAGTTGAGGCTCTGTTTGTTTCTTTGGAAAGGCATGACTTCTACATTCTGCATTAATGCTTGAGTGCTTTAATACATTTCTGTTTTCTGGCATTCTATTAACCAGAACCTTATTAACCTGCACAATTTGAATAGTCACTGGAAACTAACAGGTGTTCCTAATCCTGACTAAGAAGTACCTGCAAGATCCTAGGCTAATGCCTCAATCAGTGAAAATTTAAATAATATTTCCCTTGGCTTTATAATTACTTATTTCTGATTCTTCACAAATTGATCATCCTTTAAGATGTAGCACCATCATTATAGTAAACATTTAGGGTGTACAAGGCACCAGGACAGTCGTTTAATTTGGACATGCTCTTTCCTGATGAGGAGGGATAGTGAAGAATTAGTTCCAATTGCACTATTATCTAAAAATGGGTTTCTTATTAGAATGTCATCTAGGAAATGACTAACTTCCTTGCAGCTATATATTTCTTCATTTTGTCAGCAGGCTTTCTGGAAGTATATCAGAGAACATCTTTTTTTTTTTTTTTTTTGAGACAGAGTGTATCTCTCTGTTGCCCAGGTTGGAGTGCAGTGGTGCAGTCTCAGCTCACTGTAACCTCCACCTCCTGGGTTCAAGTGATTCTCGTGTCTCAGCCTCCCAAGTAGCTGAGATTACAGGTTCCTGCCACCACACCCAGCTAATTTTTGTATTTTTCATAGAGACAGGGTTTCACCATGTTGACCAGGCTGGTCTTGAACTCCTGACCTCAAGTGGCCCACCTGCCTCTGCCTGCCAAAGTTCTGGGATTATAGGTGAGAGCCACCATGCCCGGCTGAGAGGACCTTCTTGAATGCTGAAGAGAAACGAGACCCCATAGGCTGGAGGTGAGCAGAGAAGAATGATGAAAAGAAACCATGGCCATAGTATGATGCCATGACATCTTCTAACACAGGGCATACAACAAAAGTATCCTTGTGAGGATATCACTGTTGATTTCAATTTTAGTTGTCTTCTAAATGGTTAAGAAACATTTACATTCTGAAAGGAATCTCCGTATAGAGGCTACTGATGCCCACAATGGGTTCTCCTGAAACAGTACACAAATGGCTAGTGATTCCCCAGAGCCACTAATTGCTCTGGTGTTTTTCTTGCTAAAGAGCTGAATGTAACCTCTATGGAGGAAACATCCTTAGAAAAATCCACAAACCTTTGTAATTGGGTCTTTCTTCAAAGGAAAATGAAAAAAGCCATAGGGGGGTCCACAACTTGGGTTACTTGGGCCTGCTGATACTGCTGGTCTAACTATCCCAATTAGGCTTATTTTAACATTGTGAACCTGAGAACTACTTATTTTTTGAACAGGAAGAGAAAGTCTAAATTCATTTTTTAAAAAGTCTATGCACTGTTGCACAAAAACATGATAAATTGCCTCATGTTGCTGAAGCACTCAAGGGGAACTTGGTGAAAAAAAGGAAACTGCATCCACTTAGCTCTGTCAATTATTCAGGCATAGAGTAGTTGAAAAAATTGATGCCAGCAGACACTGCCAGGCTGTGGAGGGGGAACTTTCACACAGGGATTGTCACAATAAGCACCTGGTAAAAGAGATAGAAGGCTCATTCCTATCACTTCTTTATCGGCACATGGCTGACAAACGTGAGCTATAATATTTATACCTCTAGAAAAACTATAATATTTATGCCTTGGTCTCTTCTGAAAACAGAGTCACTAGACAATCCAGTCCATGAAATACTGTGGTTTAGAGTGTGGTGAAGAAAACACATTGTGTCCTGGTAAGTTATGGCTTTAAACACAATATAATTTTATGGGCATTTAACTGGGGGTCATAACACAAAAGACATCCTTTAGAGATGGAGGAGAAAAGGAAATATAAACACTGGGCTCTCAAAAGAGAAGAGTTAGAATGTTGTGTCTGATGATGAGAAAAGCATCTCTGCTCTGCCAAAATACTTAGTCCCAGTTTGTCCAACAAAAAGATCTGTACATACATCCACATGTTGTGCAGTATCAGCTGTGAAACCTTGGACCATGGCTGTAAGCAGGTGATCAGGAATCACACCTGCATGTATGAACAATGTGGTTAATGGAGAAATACCTTTTATAGAATGTGATTCCAGACAAGAGGAAAAATAAATCACATCCTTGCTAATTTACCCAAATTTTAGGGGTTAATAGCCAAATAAAATGAAAATCAGAATTTAGAACTTAAAGAATTAAATGCAGTCTGATCTCTAGAGCACCATTAGATACATACCGTGAGTCCAGTCACATTCACTGAAATCCTGATAACGATGTAGTTAATAATAATACACATCATAATAATAGCTAATATTTATTGGACATTCCCCATGTATGGGGCACATTTTACAGGCATCATCTCATTTGGTTCTCCAATAAAGTGAAGAGAAACACGAAAACACTTCTTCCTGATGCCTCCAGTTTCCACAAAGATGAATTTTTCCTTAAATATTCTTGGGCTCTTATCTCACTTCTCATTCCTTTCCATGGCAGTGGAATTAGTTACCTGATAAATGTCTGGGAAAGAGGAACTGGGCATACCTGTCTAACCTCTTCCTTTTCCGACCTTAGGAGTAGTTTGTTCACATGAAGCATGTGTTCTACTCCTCTGTGCTGTATGTTCTATATGAGGCGGACCTGATTTTTGAGTGCTGCCTGAGACTAGGAAGATTAAGTATGTCTAGTTCTGAGAGTGCAGATTAGGAAGTCCTTTAGGCTAACTGAGCCAGAGCCATGTTGTTCTGCCTAGCCTTTTTCATAATAAAGGGGGCTATTTTGATCCCTATCTTCCTCCATCACTCTCAGTTGGTTTGGAGTTCAGGTGGGGAAACAGAAGGCTGCCATTTGTTATTTCTTGACCAAACTTGACATTATTATTATTTCTTATATGTGAAGAAACAGAGGCATAGGAATTTCAAATAGTTTGCTCGAGGTCATACACAGTCCACAAATGGCAGAATCAGGATTTGAACCCAGGCAGTCTATGCTTTTGGAATCTATCCTTTATTAGTAATACCATCCATGCTATTATTTTCTACATATTAACAATAACAATGCATGTTAAATCACTTTAGAATATTGGTTTTAGTACTAAGAACACTTGCAGAATCTTGGCTTTCCTTAGCATGTTACTTATAACTAGACATTTTTCGAGTACAAGAACTACCTCTAAAATGACACTTAAAAACTGTTGGTTTTTATATGTGTAAGTATTTCTTTTATTTACGTGAGAATTTTACCTAATCAGAATTTAATTTTACATGTAGTGCCAAGATCATTAGACTAATTATAAATTCTAAATGTGTGGAATGGGAATTAATGAGCTTTTATTGCATAAATATATATATAAACATTTGTATAGTTGGTTTCATATACACTTATAGTTGGTTCCATAAACATTGTACAAGAATACTCATTCCCCCTTTTTTGGTCTGAATTTTTGCCTTGATATTTTAAGTTGGCTTTAGGTTAGCTAAACATTTTTATATGTTCTTAAAAGGTATATATTTCTTTTAAAGATTATTCAGGGCCAGGCGCGGTGGCACACGCCTATAATCCCAGCACTTTGGGAGGCTGAGGTGGGTGGATCACAAGGTCAAGAGATCGAGACCATCCTGGTCAACATGGTGAAACCCCGTCTCTACTAAAAATACAAAAAAATTAGCTGGGCACAGTGGCACGTCCCTGTAATCCCAGCTACTCAGGAGGCTGAGGCAGGAGAATTGTCTGAACCCAGGAGATGGAGGTTGCGGGAAGCTGAGATTGCGCCATTGTACTCCAGCCTGGGTAACAAGAGCAAAACTCCCTCTCAAAAAAAGAAAAAAAAAAGATTATTCATATGTGTACATGTGTACTTTATTAATTTATACATATGGCTACTTGTATGTAGAATAATTTCTGCTTATAAATAAAAATATGAGTAAATTAAGTTCTATTTAAGTTTTTGTAAAGCTTTATTTTTTAAAGTAACACTTTTTTGGATTTCAGTAAATACATTGTTTTAATAAACATTTTAATAAAAGAAAACTGAACATGCTGGCAGGTCACAAACGCATCTGAAATTTGCAGGAGAGAACTTGACTTAGGCAACATTTTCACAAGCTAAAATCTAAACAGCATTCTAGCCACAGATCTTAAGAGAAGAAAAGAGCATCATTTTCCATATGAACAGGATCACCATTCTCCCAGCAAAATCTTTCAGCCAGAGTGACACCCAAGCAAGGCAACAGAGACCAATGGTTACCCTGCCAGGAGTTCTGTGAGCCTCTAGACTACCGCTTTGTGCACACTTCATTTGTAAAACAGGGATACTCAGTCCAGATTATTGAGTGGTTACCTGCTGTTTACTTTCTTCATTTTGGTAATAAATTTGTATTCACTTGGTGTTCCATAGACATATTTCAAGAAATAATTGTGCTTATGCCATTACTTTTAATGGCAAAAAACCATGCTTAATTTTGCATCAACCTAATAATTCACGAGCTGACTAAATGTCTTCCTGCACAGCAGGTGGAGAGAGGGAGGCATACTTACTCTCCACCCTGGATTACCAGGATGCTCAGGGAAAGTCACTGTAGGCTGAAGTTACACAAGGCCAGGAATTCTGTGCCAATCTGGCGACCAGCATTACAATTTCTCAATACAAGGGCTGGCCTTAGGAACAATTTAATTCTTTCTCAATGAAGACCAGCATTCCCAAGCCCAAAAGACCCCTTTGGAAACAGAGTATCCATTTCTAGCCACTTTCCTAAAACAGAATGTGGCATGAATACAGATTTTTCCCCCCTTAATTTTATTTTAGTGTGGTAAGGACATTATATTCACCCTCTTAATAAAATTTCAAACATAAAATATAGTAATATTAACTATAAGCACCATGTTCCACAAATCTCTAGAACTTATTCATCTTGCATAACCCAAACTTATAGGCAACTCCCTATTTTTCCCTCCCTTCAGGCCAATATCCCTGATAAGTACAGATGTAAAAATCCTCAACAAAATACTAACAAACTGAATTCAACAGCACATTAAAATGACCATACACGTTGCCAAGTGGGATTCATCCCTTGGATACAAAGATGGCTCAAAATACAAAAATCAGCCAATGTAATAAGCGAACAATGGATCAAAATAACATGATCATCTACACATATGTAGGAAAAGCACTTGACAAAATTCAATACCCTTTCATGATTAAAAACTCTCAATAAATTAAGAATAGAAGGAAGTTACCTCAAAATAATGAACACCATGTATAAAAATCCCTTAGCAAACACCGATACTCAATACTGAAAAACTGAAATCTTGTCAGGAATAGGGCAAGGATGACTGCTCTTGCTATTTGTATTTAACGTAGTACTTGAGAGTAATATTTAAATGGTTTTAAAACTTCAAATGGCAAAAACAATTGTTCAAAGTAAACATGTGGAAAAATAAATATTGCATACTAAAAACATTGGAAGAACAAAGTTCAAGAAAGATGAATGCTTTTCTGACCACCTTTGCCTTACTCGAGAGGGCTTCAGACTCATGCATTCACATAAGTGTATATATATGTATACACACACACACACGCACACACACACACACACACACACACAGATATACACACATATTTTCTGAGAAGGATCTCACTCTGTCCTTCAGGTTGGAGTGAGGTGGCCCCACCATGCCTAGCTTATTTTTTTACTTTGTAGAGATGGGGTCTCCCTGTGTTGCTCAGGCTGGTCTTGAACTTCTGGGCTCAAGCTGTCCTCCCTCCTTGGCATCCCTAAGTACACATATTATTAATAGGCACCCAAGTCATACTCTTTCACAGTTTAGCTAATCTCTCTTTCTCTGTGTATATACACATGTATATAGGTATATACATGTAAGTATGTATATATGTGTGTGTATATATATGGAGAGTGTGCGCATGTGCACACACATACACACACACACACTCCTCTGCACCCAGTCCTGTACTTTATACATTTTAAGAACAGCTGCATAAGCTAGAGAGTGGTTGGCAATCTTTTTGAAGAGATTCCGGACAGACATGACCTACCCTAAGCACTGAATTGAGTTTTCACCATACTGAAAAGGGCAGACCAGTATGGTGGGGTTCTGGGTAAAAAAATCTTCAAGCTGATTGTTACTTATGTCTATTTGGCACTTCTTAAGTATCATTTTCCTCCCTCCAATCCCCTCACCCTTTGGATTTTTAAGATTAAGGTTACATAAACTCTGAGGTGCTGACTTATTACATCTAAAATGAACAACTGCTAAAAACCCCCAGACTTGCTCTTAATAAAATATAGAACCATGTCAATAAAGAGCTTCATATTAAAAAAAAACCCAGACTTGTGGCAAATTGAGTTCTTTTTTTTCTTTATTTCTTGTTCTTTTTTCTCATCAGACTTTCCTTAAAGTTTTTTAAGGCTTTCACATTTTTTGCTATTCCTTTGAAGCAATTTATCTAGATGTTAAAAAGTAGATAATTTAAAATATGTTTGGCTGAAATCTATGGTAAGATCTTCAAATAACTTACATATTTATTGAGGATGCTGGGCTTTAGATCAAGAAAGTGTCTCTAGAGAAATTGAATTGAAAAAGGCAGTAGGTATAAAAAAAAAGTGGGGGTGGGTAAGACAAAAACCAAGTCAAGGGAGGGGGAAAGAAGTCAGTGTACTAAATGTTCTGTCAAAAGATGTTTTACACATCTTTCAACTTCAAGTTCTAACAGCAGTAGCCAAATGTTTATAGATAAAACCTTGACCAGTAAGACATCTGAAGAAGAACAATGCCTGATCAGAACAATAACTTCTCTAGACTGAAATGAAACTTAACCCAGTCTTAGCCTGTCAGAAAAACACCCATAAGATAATTTTGCTTTGAACATGGATGCTGGAGTGGCCCCAGGCAGAGCTGAGGGAGGTTTTGGAAGCTGAGCAGGGAGCTTGAGATTTGCTTTCTGCCTTGGTATCGTTACTCCCCTTGGGGCTCTTTATTTTCACCCTTTAAGCAAAAGCTCCAGTTTCCTTCCTGGCATTTAAAAATCTATTGTAATTCATTTGGCTTTCTTATAAGCAAGGCTGGGAATGCTGATAGAATTATAGGATTTTGATAATATAAAACATTTTAAATTCTGATATGGTGCCCATGTAAATTACTGGTAAAGTCTGCTAGTTAGTGATATGGTTTGGCTCTGTCCTCCCCAGCCAAATTTCATGTTGAATTGTAATCCTCAATGTTGGGGGAGGTGAATGGACTATGGGGGCAGATTTCTCCCTTGCTGTTATTGTGATACTGAATGAGTTCTCTTGAGATCTGGTTATTTGGAAGTGTGTAGCATCTCCCTTTTCTCTCTTCCTTCTGCTGTGGCCATGTAAGACATGCCTCCTCCTCTTTGCCTTCTGCCATGATTGTAAGTTTCCTGACCTCCTTAGCCATGCTACCTGTACAGCCCACAGAACTGTGAGTCAATTAAACCTCTTTTCTTTTTAAATTACCCAGCCTCAGGTAGTTCTTTATAGCAATTCGAGAATGGACTAATACAATCAGACACATTTAATAAAGTGCTAGAGTGGTATACCTGCCAACATGTTACACTAAAGAAGTTCTTTGTCCTTCTTTCATTTATTTACCACTCTCTGAATTCAGAATACTGGTACCTGTTTGCCCAGAGTAGGGGATATTAATTCATGCTGTAGATCAACATATGGCCATTAGCAGAGCTTAAAGTTTCTACATGGAAATTGAGAGCAATCTAGAGTAGCCATGATCTGGGCTTTGGTCCTGATCCCTATTTTTCTTATCCCAGCTTGAGGGAATAAAAAGAAGAGAAACATACATTTCCCATGCCCAACACTGCCCACTCTCCCTCTCTATTGTTTGTATTCTTTAAAGGGATTTGATTTATATATATAAAAAAAATGTTATTTGGGACAAATTGTGGTTTTGTGATTTCACTGATTTTAAAGAGTCAATCTTGCTCAACTGTAATGTGTATTAATTTTGTAATGTGTATTAATTTTCTGTTGTTGCTATAACAAATCACTAAAAATTTGGTGGCTTAAAACAACGTGTATCTTATAGTTCTCTAGATCAGAATTCTCATATGGGTCTCTCTGAGCTAAAATCAAGGTGGTGGTAAGACTGCATTTTTTTCTGGAGACTCTAGGGGATAATTTATTTCCTTGCCTGTTCCAGCTTCTAGAGGCTGCCTGCATTCTTTGACCCATGGTCTGAAAGCCAGCAATGGTGGGTGCTATGGATGGTGTGTTAGTGTCCTCCCCAAAATTAATATGTTGAAATCGACTTTGCAATGTGATGGTATTTGGAGGTGGCAATTTTGGGAGGTCAGTAGGTCATAAGGATAGATCCCTCACAAATGAGATTAGTGCCTTTGTTAAGAGGAGGATACAACAAAAAGACAGCTGTTGGCAAACCAAGAATTGGTCCCTCACCAGATGCCAGAGCTGCTGGTACCTGGATCTTGGACTTCCTAATCATCAGAACTGTAAGAAATAAATTTCCATTGTGTAAGCTGCCCAGTCCATGGCACTTTGTTGTAATGGCCCAAACTGACTTAAGACATTTGGTTGAGTCCTTTTCACATACCATCTCTCTGACTTTCTCTTCTGCCTCTTCTACTTTTAAGGACTTATATGATTAAATTGGGCACATCCAAATAATCTAAAATAATCTCTTCATAAGGTCAGTTGATTTGCCACTTTAATTGTAATAGCAACCTTAATTCCTCTTTTCCATGTATCCTAACATATTTACAGGTTCCAGAGATTAGGGTGTAGACATCCCGCAGAGAGGGTATTATTCTGCATACCACATAATGTTACACATCATAGTGTGTTGTTATGCTCTTGATACTTCTGGGCTCTTCACTTCTAATTTGTAGTTACTGTGGCCGAAACTGATGGGCATGAGATCAATTGTAGCTTTGTTATATGGAATAAACTCTGAACACCTGTGTTTTCCTAGTCTGGCCTTTCATAAATCTCTTCTGGGTTTTCTCAGCTTGTGACATGGTTCTGTCTCGGTGTCTTGATTAATTTTATGGTTTCCCATTGGGACCAAAATTTGACCTTATTTCAAACCTGCTTGTCAGTTGTCCTGATATTTTGCCTGGTTCTGGCTGTGTACATTGTTTTTCTTAATTCTTAAAGGAAAGCTTGATTTATATTCCAAAGGAATGGGTCACCTTGCCCAAAGCTAATGATGTTCAGAAAGGCCATGACTTGGGGCCGTCTTACTGCAGGACCCAATCCACTGCTTGGCTACCACTCTGCCTTGGATAGCACTTCCAGCTTGAATCAAGCCTAGCTTTGGAATCATCTGGGGTACTGGCCATTCCCATTAGTGATCCTGCATCACTAATTACTTGACTAATCCCAGTCTTGCTAGTTTCAGTTTTCTCCCTTTCAGCACTGGGTCCCTGTTGGGGTTACAGCCTGATATTTGGCTGAACTCATCTGAATCGCAGCAAGGATCTAAACTGCAGCTGGCATCTCAATAGCTCCAGTCCTACAGAGGTTGCCACCAAACACTCTCTGTCTCTTTTCTCTCTTAAAACATGGATGATCAACATGAATACCTCTGATATCTGCAAAGTGACAGTGCTACATGCAATTTTCCTGAAACTTTTACCATTTGACACATTTGAAAGTTTGAAAAATTGTTTATATGGATTCTGTTCCTTTATCTCTAGGTATTGATGCACCCAACCTGTGTGAACACACACTACCTGTGTGTTCAACCTTCATACCCCTAAACCTACCTTGTTGAAAATAAGCAACATATTGGGAGGCCCAGATGTAAATGTGTGGAGTAACTTACGAGTCTAGTGTGTAGGATGAGCTCAGTACCTAATCATGCCCATTATTCTCATGTTATCAGTGTTCTCCCCTGGACACTAATGGTATTATCATTTTTATATAAAGCCAGTTATCATTTAGGTATTAGAGAGTCCAGAATCCCCAGTGAGACTGATAGTTTGAACAGATGTTGAAGAAAATAAAAAATATTGTGAGGGAAATTGGAACAAAAATGAGTAGTACCTTCATTTTCCTGAAATATTTTGGCAGTGCAAAAATAGTAGCCAATATTTATTGAGAATTTACTACGTACCAAGCACTCTTCTAATTGTCTTACATGAATCAACTCATTTAAACCTCATTACAACCTGATGAAGTAGATACTATCATTATCCCCATTTTATAGAATAGGAAATTAAAAATAACTCGCCAAATGTCACAGGTAGTAAGTGAGGTGTCAGGATTGATGCCTTGAGTAGTCTTGCTGCTGTTTTACCTCTTAAACATTATACAATTAAAGACTTTGATTTTTTAGTTTCAGGGAAACACAGAGCTTTCCTTTGACAATAAAATTAGAATACCAAACAGGGAGTAGATTCACCTAGGAACTGGTGAGACTGAAATAGATGCTCTGAAACAAAAGTCTGAAACAAAATTAATTAACTTAGTTAATGAAAGTCAATAACTAAGGTCAAAGCAGGCCAGAAAAAAATGCAAAAATCGGACTCACCAACAAATATTCACATTGCAGTACATGGCTTGAAGTCTGTTACTGAGAAATGGTCTTGTGGTGCAACAATGCTAAAGTTCCCATGAACTTTAAGAAGTGGAGCAACTTATTTCAAAATATTGGCAGGCTGAGTTGTCAAAATGACATCCCTAGAAATAACCAGCAGCAAAATCCCCAGACTAAAATGCAGGAACTTCATTGATTTTCCTTGTTGTTGTTGTTGTTGTTGAACTTTTAAACAATATATTCTCAGTTAAGGGAGTTCTTGTCAGTGGCTGATGAGATTAAGAGGTGCCACTTTTTTGCCTGGCCAGACCTAAAGTGATTTTACATATCCTTGGTAAATAGCTTTTTCAGTCAGGTAACTGTTATTTCTGTCTCAGGGCTAGAGACAGTAGTGATTAAGACAAATCTAATTTTTTCTCTCAAGGGACTTGAGGAAGAAGGGGAGACACAGGCAATCAAGTGTAACTGAACATAAAATTTAACATTTTCAGTCAGATCTAAGAGTCGGAAGCAGCCTGGGGCTCAGAGGACTGGTGGTCAGAGAAGAGAAGTAAAGAGTCTATGTGTATGAGTGTGTGTGTGTGTGTGTGTGTGTGTGTGTGTGTGTTGGGGGGGACATGGCTATTTAATTATTGTACATAAATATTTAAATGTAGATGTAAATATAACTTAAGAATAGGAAGGTAACCAGTATCATCAAGGAATTTGCAATAGAACTTATAATTGCCAGGGAGGAAAAAACAGATTGTTTTTTAAGTTAATAATTCTAGGAAAAACAATGTGAGCTTGTTTATAGTCTCAAGCAGAGGCAGTCTGGGGATGTCTCTGCTATATTACAATAGGATTCAAACTCGAACTCCCTATAGCATCAATAGTGTTTATTCATCTCTTCTACTGGAAACATAGTAAATATCAGAACTGGATGTTTCCAGTCAGGGTGAAAGATATGTTTCCTCTAGAGAGTACTCCAAACAACACAAAAAATGATTTACCATTTTCGTATTTTGGATGAGGCTACTTTATACATTTTTTTCAGTGTCATATCTTAGAATGCTGCTTAGAAACCTGAAGTGATCTATGGACCATAAAAGTTGGCAAAGCCCTTGCTCTCTTGGGCCTTTCTAAACGGCGATGGGTGTTTGGTCATTTCCACCAGCCCTACAAGTTGGCCCTTGAAAGCAAGGGGAAAATAGTTCAAGGGGAAAAGAGTTCTAGGTACTCAACCTTCTGCTCTCCCCTCACCTGCTCTTGATAGCTGATATATTCCAGGTCTTTGGCCTCTCTGATGTACCTCTGGGCTTTTCTCAGCATTTATGTAACTGAGCATCATTTAATGGTTTTAGATTACTCTTGTTTTCTCAGCTTCGGCTAGACTTGTATTGGCTTGTAGTATCATGGCTGAACACATTACTCTAGTCTCCAAAAGTGTATCTTTTCTCCTCTAATGCATCCTCTTCCCTGCACTGGGTAGGGAATCATACTGACTCTTTACATTCTGTAGTAAGTGTTTTCAGTCATTCAAATACAATCAGTGGGACATGATGAAAGCATGGCCTCTATAACCCAGAATGGAGTTCATATAAAGAAAAATACACACAAAACTACTAGAGAAAATGGAAGAAGCACAGCTCTACTTAAAACTCCTCATGTGTCAGAGGGAGAGGAGAAACATCCTCCTTGTGGTCCCAGCAGGGCCTCTCTCAGGGATGGTTGAACTCCTTAAGGTAATAAGTTCCTTGAGGTTCCAATTGAAGTGTGGCTAATGTATTGTCTTCCAGGACATAAGCTGCCGCAGCATTACTGATTATTTTCATCTGGTTAGTGGCCAGTGCACCCTCGTAATTCCTAGAAGCTCCCAATTTCGCAGGTCAAACTTGACTAGTAAGTATCCAAGCCTGGTTGGGGATAATGATGGTGTTTGTTTTACTCATCTCAGGCTGACACAGTCCTAAATGGACAGAATATACTTTTCAGTGAACTGGCTGGTTAGAAAACCTCAGCTTCTGGCTCGTACCTGACTGAGCACTATGCACCCTGGGAACTGGTGAGCTCTGGAATGAATTAAGCCTAGTGGAGCATGGATCGAGGTCTCCATCCATCTGCTGTCAGACACATTCATATATTGGGTTTGACTTGAGGTGGTGCTTTAGATGTGGCTGAGTGATGATGCAGTTGCCCCTCTGGCACTCCCAGGATGTTGAATGTTTGGTGTCAAATTTAGAATGAGGATCTAAGGCTTCTTTTTGTTTTCTCATTGTCATATACTGAGGGACCAGGATATTGGCCAGCTGCACAATAGTCTAGCTGGTCATCAGATCTTATAGTCATTATCCTCCTCTCTCTCTCCTCTTGAGGGTCACAATTCCAGATAAGATTGTGCAAAGAATGGATTTGTGGCTGAGCCACTTAATCTGGAATAATATTAACATCAATGCTGACTATTAAAGTGCCATCATAGAGACAAATATCACCCATACAGTTGACCAAAGAATACCTTTCTGTCATATGAAGGCTAACAAAAGAGGCAGCTATTATGAAGTATTTTGTGAAACATTCCCTACCAACCTGAAGACTGACTTCCAGTGAATAGTTAATATCTGAAAATTTTACTACCCAACTGCAGTAAGTTCTGATACTTAGGGGAGCAGGTGTTGGACATATATCTTCCAACAGTGTGATTTTGAAATGAAATCTTTACTGAACTTAAATTTTGGCTCTGCCTTAGCCTAGAGTAAATCTATATTATGGATGATAACTGTCTTGCATGTAAGGCTTTGATGGCCAGGAAATTGAGAATATTGCTCATTTGGCTGGACTAGTCCAGCTTCAACCATATATAGAGGTGCTGGTGGTCCTCTTACCCAGAGATCTGAGGGATGCTGAGTGATTGGCCAGAGCTAGACACTATATAGTCAGTGTCCTTGTCAGAGGCCTGTTATGAGTAATATCCTTATCTGATTCACCCGTCAGTGGTAACACTAGCTGGCAGCTGGTGATGCCCTGGAATTTTTGTGCTTATAGTAAGTATCATGCCTATAATTGCTTTGGTCAGATGATGCTGAGTGGCTATTATAACCACAAAATAGGGTCAGACTGTGGACTCATAACATAGTCAATTGATATGCCACCAAAAAATTGTATTAGAAGATCGATGCCTGAGAATGTGTCCCTGGCTCATTTCTTCAAATTCCTCCTCTGGAGACACAATGAACAAAATGATGCTACTGGCAGAGCCTGGAGGGCATATGCCAACCTCAGAGTCAAGGCCTTTTCTCCCTATGGTGTTGAGGAAGAGTGGAGAGAGCCACAGGATAAAGACGCAGTATTTCTTGCTCCTGGAGGGGGTCTGACAAGTAGAGTCCTGTTTGCCTGTGCTGTCTATCCTTCTGTGAGGAGCTGCCAGATGCCAGTCATCTGAAAGAGAGATGCTTTGCTAGGCTGAGCTGCTCCCAGCTCCAGTAGTAGGGAATGACTGCCACCTGTTTCCAGAGAGGCCTCTGTCTGCCTCAGTGTGGGGACTGCCAGCTCAATTCCTTATCACTGGATACAAGCAGAAACTTTCATGCTAACCTCATGGCCTGGGGAACCCTAAAGTCTTGACTGAACAGGTGATGAAGGGAACTAAACTATAAAGATGCCAAAAAAATTACAATTCCTTTTAAGAGGAAACAGGGATCAAAGCAAAGGCAAAGCTGAACAGTTGAACTGGACCTGGGGACTACTACTCATAGAACTGAAGAAAGAAGGGAGAGAGAACTCTAACAAGTACGAAGCCTACTCAAGGAGATGCAGTTAGAATACACCAGGGTTCCTAGAGCTAAATACAATCTTCAGTTTACAAAACCTCAAACAGAGGACAATGGCTGCTGTTGAGAAATGAAACAGTAGTTTGGAAGAAATGATAGAACAAATAAAGAACAAAATCCCAAGGATATGAGGAAAAAGACAAGATATTTGGAGGCTAGAGACTTAAAATGTAAACAGTAAGAGCTCTGGGAAGAGAAAAAGGAATACTTTTAAACAAGAAAATTTATCTGAAGATAGAGAAATTAAGTTTTTATGATAAACAATGATTACTAAAATGCAGGTGATATTAAAAAAAACTGTCTACCTGGCCATATCTTGGTAAATTTATAAACTTCTTATATTTAAGGAAGAAATCTTTAAGTTCCCACATAGAAAATGACAATGACAACAACAACAAAAGAGATTAAAGGATAAGAAATGTTAACAATTATATCCCATTTATTTGTGATACTAGAAAGGAGAAGAAGCAGAACATTATCTATAGTCTCTTGAGAGAAGATTTTTAAGAATTCTGGCTAATAGGCTTGGTGCAGAGGCTTATGCCTATAATCCCAGCACTCTGGGAGGCCAAGGTGGAAGAACTGCTTGAGCCTAGGAATTTGAGATCAGCCTGGGCAACAAAGTAAGACCCTGTCACTACAAAAAGTTAAAAAATTAGCTGAGCGGCTCACGCCTGTAATCCCAGCACTTTGGGAGGCCGAGGCGGGTGGATCACGAGGTCAAGAGATAAAGACCATCCTGGTCAACATGGTGAAACCCCATCTCTACTAAAAATACAAAAAATTAGCTGGGCATGGTGGTGTGTGCCTGTAATCCCTGCTACTCAGGAGGCTGAGGCAGGAGAATTGCCTGAACCCAGGAGGTAGAGGTTGCAGTGAGCCGAGATCGCACCATTGCACTCCAGCCTGGGTAACAAGAGCGAAACTCTGTCTCAAAAAAAAAAAAAAAAAAAATAGCTGAGAATGGTGGTGTATGCTGTGGTCCCAGCCTCATGGGAGGCTGAGGAAGGAGGATTGCTTGAGCCCAGGAGGCAAGGCTTCAGTGAGGCATAATCATGCTATTGCACTCCAGCCCGGGTGACCGAGTGAGATCCTGTCAAAAAAAAAAAAAAAAAAAGTAAAAAAGAAAAAAAGAATTCTGATTAAGATATCACCTACCCACCAGTGCAAGAAAGGTATTTTTGGATATGTGAGAATCACACTTGTATCCTTTGTGAGGGAAGTATTAAAAAAAAGTACTCTATCCTCATGGAAGTGGAAAGAGAAGAGATTTTAAAATATAGAAGACCAAAAGTGTAATTAATCACTCATAAATAGTAAATGCTGTAAAACATATGGTTAAAACTGAACGAATACTAATTTGACTAGGAATGGTTAATATGTTATAAAGTTTTGAAACAAAACACATGTTAAAAGCGAAAATGATATTTTTGAACTATAATTTGGAAGCAGTCTAGAAAAACTCACAAATTTTATTGGCAGTAGAAAGGCAGTGCTGTGCTGTTAAATGTTTAACAACTGGTTCAATGAAAAAACAATAAACAAAGTCCTGCTTTGTAGTGTTTTTCAATTTTTATAGTATAAACACTTCCACCATGGCCAGTTTCAAATTGCAAGATGATATTGATATCACTGAACACAGTTTGGGAGAGATAAGGATTAGTCTAAATCAGCTCTAGCACACCACTGTAAGAGGGGATAATGTAGAATAGGAGAACTTGTAATAGCCTAAAAATTTCATGAAAGTGAAATGGTGGATGAGTAGACAAATAAAACATCTTGGTAGGAAGACATTGTTAATTTTGATATATTAATAGAGAAATACAAGTGTGATGACAACTGGGGGGGGGGAATGAAGTAAGCCCAGGAAGAATTGAAAGCAAGTAATTGGCACTTTCGAAGTAACAGGGGAGAAATGCAATGAAGAGAGAGCTTACCAAGCCAGAAAAGTAAGGAGAGGTAAGAAGAAGAAAATGAAGTACGATAAACAGTAAACCTAAAACAAATGGGAGAAATAATACAAAAATACTAGTTTTCATAAGAAATATGAAAAGGTTGAATTTCCCTATCAAAATACATTGTCATACTCAGATGAAATCCAACTATACATTAGTGAGAATCATAACTCAAAGAGATAAAGTAAGACTGAAAATAACGGTAGAGAAGAAGGTAAACATAGTTAATGCAAACGAAGGAAGCAAGGATGATAGAATTCAAAGTCAAAAAGCATTCAAGCAGCTTAGCTACTGATAAAAGATGATATCAGTGAGAATAACAAACCACAAACCTTTGTGCACCTAGGTTATACACAAACATAGCAGATAGCGGCAAAATTTGCTAAAAATGTGAGGAAAAGATGGTAAAAACACAGTGGAAGATTTTAATAAACTTTTTTTGAAATGTGTTAGATAAAATAGTCTAAAAATAAACATGCTAAATGACTTGAATAATATCATCTTCAAGGTCAAGCTAACTGACATTTGCATAATTTGTATACAAACAGAATGGATGATCTGAGTCCACAGAATAGTTAAAAACATCAGTTTGGTGATAAAAAGCCAAAATAAAATTCATCAAAGTTGTGCTTTTAAAAGCTAAATCTTGATTTGAAAAGACCAGAAATAAACAATAAAAGATAACAACCACAAAAGACCTAGAGATTAAACAGATAACAGATCTAGAAGAAATGAAAATCTTTATTTCATTGTTCTTTGGATATTCAAATTAAGTTGACAATATCAGAAAAGAGATATAATCCCACAACAAACAGGACAGCCGATGGGAGGAAAGGATTGTTATTGACAGCTGGGACCTTCCAGAATTTTCCTGAAGCAGTTAGACAAATTTTTCCTGGGAGCAGTTAGACAAACAGTAAGTGATGAAACAATGTGGAAGAGGCCACAGCTCAGAATATGAAATCAGTGCCAGGGAGGAAGAGGGACCTTACCTCAGAACACCAAAGAAGTCAGGTAAAATTGAAGATGATATGAGGTAGAAAATAGGGGCTAATTGAAGATGTCTATATGACACCCCATTCTCTTCCAAGTTCCTAATGCCAATTAATTAAGAGTTTATGTTACAGGCAAAATCATTAGAGTTTTCTTCAAATAAATGGAACAAATTGTTTGGGAAGAATTAAGGCAACCAGTATAGGTGCAGGCTTTTAATTTTTAAGAGAAAAGTTTCCCCTTTTTTGGCATTTTAGTTTCTTAGTCCGAAGTCAGCTTACTGTCTGCTCATCCACTTAATAAGCCATACTCACATATGCAGGGTTCACCATGAGCTTATTTTTGCCTTGTTCTGAATTGTGAGTGGAAAATTAAGGATTAGTAGATATTCGGGGAAAGCTGTGACAAGAGCAAGAACCAGAAAGATAAATAAAAAAAGCAACACTGAAGGAATCCAAAATAATGCAGAGAAGAGAAGAGAATTATAAAACAAAATACAATCCTGTGTCTTTCCTGGCACACAGAGGAAATTCTGATTAATATCTTCTAAAGAGTGAAGAACAGGATGCCATAAAAATAATCAGAACAAAAAGGAGTTCCCAGAAATATGGAATTTCCCAAAACTAAAATATGTGAATTTTTGTTTTTTTGAGATGGAGTTTCGCTCTTGTTACCCAGGCTGGAGTGCAATGGTGTGATCTCGGCTCACTGTAACCTCCACCTCCTGGGTTCAGGCAATTCTCCTGCCTCAGCCTCCTGAGTAGCTGAGATTACAGGCACGTGCCACCATGCCCAGCTAATTTTTTGTATTTTTAGTAGAGACAGGGTTTCACCATGTTGACCAGGATGGTCTCGATCTCTTGACCTTGTGATCCAATAACCTCGGCCTCCCAAAGTGCTGGGATTACAGGGGTGAGCCATCGCGCCTGGCCCAGATGTGAATTTTTGAACTGAAATAATTCATTAGATGCTGAGTAGGATGAGTAAAAATAGACAATACCTATGTAAGGCCTTATAAAATTATAGAACCTCAAAATAAGAAAGTACAGTTGACCCAAACACAGGTTTGAACTTTGCAGGTCCACTTACACATGAACTTTCTTCTGCCTCTGCAACTCCTGAGACAGTAAGACCAACCCTTCCTTTTCCTTCTCCTCTTCAGCCTCCTCAATGTGAAGACAGCGAACATAAAGACCTTTAGAATGATCTGCTTCCACTTAATGAATAGTAAATATATTTTCTCTTCCTTGTAATTTTCTTAATTACATTTTCTTTCTCTAGCTTTTTTATTATAAGAATATAGCATATAATACATATAGCATACAAAATATGTGTTAAGTCTTCTGGCCAACAGTAAGCTACTAGCAGTAAATTTTGGGGAAGTCAAAAGTTGTATGTGAATTTTTGACTGCATGGGGAAAGGGGTTGGTGCCCTTAATCCCTGCACTGTCCAAGCGTCAACTATAATGTTAACAGCTTCTAGAGAGAAAAAAGTTTACCCACAAAAGACAAGAATCAGATAGATATCAGGCTTATCAGCAACACTAGATGTTTAGTGACAATATAGCAATTCCTTAAAAATTCTAAGGAAAAAATAATTTTATTCCTGAATATTATATCTAGAGAAATTATCCATCAAGCGAGAGTATGTAGTAAAGACACAGGCATACAGACTCAAAGTTTACTACCCACATGTCTATTCTTAGGACACACTCCAGCAAAATGAGATTGTAAACAAAGAAAGATGCAGGTGGCAGATCCTGAAACAATAGATTCTAACCAGTAGAGCAGTAAAAGGAGGTCCCTGGTTATTGAATATGTAGCAGTCCTGGAGATAAATTGGTACAGTTAGGGTTAGAAGGATGAAAGGCTCTATGAAAAGAAAGTAATTTGACAGAATAGATACTATGATGAATGCTTGAGCACATAATAAATAATGCAAGATAAAAAGGTAATTAAAATTAGAAAAAATCAAAATTGCAAGTTAAAATATGGCATGAATTTAAACACCTGATGGAAATATAAGGAAAGTGAATCCACTAACCACAATGCTAAAAATACACTTCTCTAAATCACCCATAGAAAGGGAAATATAAGCAAATACACTATGTGGCCCAACACAAAAGTCTATTTGCAAGTCATATTAATGTAAAGGCGGTTCAGACATTTCCAACTTTCAGACTCAACAAACAGAATATAGACGACTTGATTGTGTTTGCAGGATATGTCATATAGAAAGTCACATACACTCCCGTCCTACTAGGGAAGCAGAAGAGAGTCCTTCATGCTGGTGGGATCAGGAGAGGGAGAGATCCATGGGCAACCAGTGAAGACGAGTGATGACCTTGACTGGATTTCTCAAACACAAGAGTTGCAGCTGACCTCAGGGGACCTGTAAGGGCTTATGGCTGAGGTGGGGACCTATTCATCAGAGGAAGAGGCCAAGCTCCCTGGGAGCAATCCCTGACAGAATGGATTACAGATATTACAATGCTGGAGGCGGTATGGACAGAGCTTCCTGAGGTCAAAATATGCCAGCTGATGTCAGCATGTAAACTAAAGGCCTTGCACCAAAGCTGTGAGGGTAACTAAGTTTTTTCCTGCAAGGGGATGCTGGGAAGAAGGAAGCAGCAGGAAAAGCCTAGAAACTGGGGGAAAACGGCTTTTATAGGGTCATTTTTGCAGTAAAACATATAAAATATACCATTTTAACAGTTTATCAGTGTACAGTTCTGTGGCATTACATACATTCACACTGCCATGCAGCCATCACCACCATCTACCTCCAGAACATTTTTGTCTTCCCCAACTGAAGATTTATGTCCATTAAACATGAATTCCCCATTCTTCTTTCTCCCTAGCCCTTGGCAACCATCATTTTCCCTTCTGTGTTTTATGAATTTGACTACTCATGAAATAGGAATCATATAATATTTACCCTTTTGTAACTGGCTTACTTCACTTAGCATGTCTTCAAGGTTATAGTTCATTCACGTTGTAGCATATGTAAAAGTGTCCTTCTTTCTAAAGGCTAATATTCTAATGTATGTGCATAACATACTTTGCTTATAAATTCATCTATTGATGGATACTTCAGTTAATTCCACCTTTTAGCTATTGTGGATAATGTGGCTATAAACATGGATGCTCAAGTGCCTAATTTCACTTCTTTTGGGTATATACCCAGAAGTGTATTGCTGAATCATACGGTAATTCAATGTATATTTTTTTAAGGAATCGCCATAACATTTTCCACAGTGGTTGCCCCATTTTACAGCTACACCAGCAATGCACAAGTGTTCCAATTTCTACACATCCTTGTCAACACTTGTTATTTTTCCATTTTAAAAAACAGTATCAATTCTACTGGGTGTGAAGTGATACTTCATTATAGTTTTGAATTGCATCTTCCTATTGACTAGTGTTGAAAATCGTTTCACATGCTTATTGGCCTATTTTATATCTTTGATGAAATATCTATTAAACTCCTTTGCCCAGGATATGAACCGACACTTTACGAAAGAAGACATATATGAGGCCAACAATCATATGAAAAAATGCTCATCGTCACTGGTCATCAGAGAGATGCAAATCAAAACCACATTGAGATACCATCTCACGCCAGTTAGAATGGCGATCATTAAAAAATCTGGAGACAACAGATGCTGGAGAGGATGTGGAGAAAAAGGAACACTTTTACACTGTTGGTGGGAGTGTAAATTAGTTCAACCATTGTGGAAGACAGTGTGGCGATTCCTCAAGGCCTTAGAAATATTAATTCCATTTGACCCAGCAATCCCATTACTGGGTATATATCCAAAGGACTATAAATCGTTCTACTATAAGGACACATGTACACGAATGTTCATTGCAGCACTGTTTACAATAGCAAAGACCTGGAATCAACCCAAATGCCCATCGATGATAGACTGGATTGGGAAAATGTGGCACATATACACCATGGAATATTATGCAGCAATCAGAAATGATGAGTTCGTGTCATTTGTAGGGACATGGATGAATCTGGAGAACATCATTCTCAGCAAACTGACACAAGAACAGAAAATGAAACACCGCATATTCTCACTCATAGGCGGGTGATGAAAAATGAGAACACATGGACACAGAAAGGGGAGTACTAAACACTGGGGTCTATTGGGGGGAAAAGGGGAGGGCCAGTGGGAGGGGGAGGTGGGGAGGGATAGCCTGGGGAGAAATGCCAAATGTGGGTGAAGGGGAGAAAGCAAACAAAACACACTGCCATGTGCGTACCTATGCAACTGTATTGCATGCTCTGCACATGTACCCCAAAACCTAAAATGCAATAAAAAAAAAAAACTCCTTTGCCCATTAAAAAATCAGTCTTTTTATTAAGTTGTAGGTGTTCTTTATACATTCTGGATATTAATCCCTTATCAGTTACAATAATAAGCATTTACATTCCCTCTATGTCTATGTCTTTTCATGGCTTGATAGCTCATTTCTTTTTAGTGCTGAATAATATTCCTTTGTCTGGATGTACCATAATGTATTTTACCCATTCACCTACTAAAAGGCATCTTGGTTTCTTCCAAGTTTTGCCAAATATGAATACAACTTCTGTAAACATCCATGTACAGGTTTTTGTGTGGATGTACATTTTCAGCTCCTTTATCATATACATGGTTTGCAAATATTTTTTTCCCATTCTGTGGGTTGACATTTTACTTTGTTGGCAGTGCCATTGATGCACAAGAGTTTTTAATTTTGATGGAGTCCAACTTACCTATTTTGTCTTTTATTGTCTATGCTTTTCATCTTTAAAGGATTTTAAACTTTAAATTGACTGAAACCCCAAAAAGTCTAAGTCTACTACTCCAAAGTGTAATGAACAGAAAGGGACATGGTTAACTTTAATTGGTAAGTTTATGACTTTTTCTTGCTACTAAGCGGGAAGGGAGATCTAATGCAAGATACGATCAGTATAGAAAATAAAAGCCATTGTTTTGTTGTTCTTAAATGTCTGAATTTAAATGTATACATTTTTGACTGATGCAATAGGATGGCAGAAAATTCCAGCCCAAAATGTAACAAGAGCCCCAGGAAAACTTTCATGGGAAGCTGCTCCACATTAAAGCCCTGCCTGAAATGAGGCCTGACTACTGAGCACATTCCTCAAACATTTTAGAGAGTTATACACAAAGGCTGTTACATTGAATAAGAATTTGAGACTTATTTAGGTTTGTTTTTCTTTCCAGTAAACATGAATATCAACACCTTGGGAATGAGAAACCTGTAATATACTACGGTAAAGATAAGGATTTAAATTGAAAGTCATAGAAGACAGAATTTCAGAAGGAATCAATGTACTGTCGCACAAGTTGCCATCCCCCCCGATCTCTTGGACACTTATATCTATTACCCAGGTGTTCTCTCTGTTGCTGTTGCTCCATGAGCACAAACGAAAGCATGAACAAGCTGTTTTTTCTCCTTTATACTGAAGATAATAAGTATTACATTAGCACTAGGGTAAAACTCAATTATAAAGACGAGTTAGATGAAAAGCTCAAATTAAAAACTTTGCTCTTCTTAAATCAAATATGGAACAACTGTTCACATCTCCAAGTATACCACTTGTTATTTTTTGAAAACTCAAAAGAGTTATTATACTTATATTCTTTGACCTAATACACAGCAAATCTAATTTCTGTTCTATTGGTGCTTCTAAGAAGGCTATAAACTTATTTTTGGCATGAAACGTCACTTTGTATTTATGTTTAAATCATGTGCTATTCAAACACTCAGCATATTGGTGACATATACATTGTGTGATACTCCTTTTATTCTTGCAAATGTAAAATAGATTGCAGGTTCTCATACAGATTCTTAAAGCACTTGCATTGTTTAAAAGTCTTTGCTCAGAAGTGACCTCTTAGTAGTTGCTAATATTTCTTTTTGGAGAGTGTGTTTGCTATAGACTGAATCTTTGAGCTCTCCCCTGAAATTCATATGTTGAAATCTTAACCCTCAATGTGATAGTATTATGAGATGTGGTCTTTGGTAGGTGTCTAGGTCATGAGGGCAAAGCCTTCAAGAACAGAACTAGCCCTTATTTTTAATGAAATGGAGTGCCCAGAGTGCCTTATAGGGACTCTAAAGAGCTCTCTCACCCCTTCCACCATGTAAGGACACAAGAAGATAGTTGTCTATGAATTAAAAACCATGCCCTCACCAGACATTAAATCCACCTGCACCTTGATCTTGAACTTCCCAAGCTCCACAATTGTGAGAAATAAATTTCTGCTGTATATAAGCCACCTAGTCTGTGGGACTTTGTGGCTTATAAACAGAAACCCCAAATGGACTAAGCAGCCCAAATCAACTAAGACATACCACATTTTGCATTTTTTTTTTATAAAGCAGCTCAAAATCCAACTCCACAAACAAATTTCTGGTCTAGAACTCTGCAGAGTACACTAAATCCTCAGAGCCATCAATTTCTTTTATCTTTTATGGCAAGATCTTCTAAAATTATTATTATTATTATTTAGTTATTGCTGGAATTGGTTCTCTTCTTTAGTAATGGTCAGGCAGGCACTTCACTTGTTTTCATCTTCCCTTATAGCTAAGACTTTTCCTTTTCACCCCCCTTAGCTAAGTTAACCCATATTCTCAATACCCTTTATAAAGTAGACTTTGATAAATTTTACAAACACACATATATACAAGCACACACACACACACATGCACACGTTGTAACACTTTATATTTTTCTGTTTCATCCTTTAAACTTTCACCCATCTGTTTATTTAAACTCCCATTTGTCAAGTACATATATTAGACACTGGTACTCTGCAGTTCATGTATTCTTATTTAATCCTCAAAACAATCTTACAAGTAGGAATTAGTCCTAGTTTACAAAGGAGAGATTTAAAACTCTGAATTCAAATAATCTGATCAAGGGTATGCACATTTAGAAAATAAGGGAGCAAGGATCTGAGCCCAACTCTGTTCTCTTTCTGCTACAGCTATTGCTTTGGTACCTGGCATTTGGTACAATTTCCAGGCCTTCTGCTTATTGCTTGTTGCCCTCGTTTATCTAAGCTAGGTATGCTGTATTTAACAAATTTATTGCTATTGCTTCTATGTCCCTTGGGTAGGTGGTAATTTTCCTCTGGACACTTTCCTTTCCTCTTGTCACTCTATTTCATCTGCATGGGCCTCACCCAGCAGAAACAATATATAAATCTTCAAGGTCTGAAACATACAAATGCAAAGCCCTTGAGTTTTTTAGTCTCAGCAGGTTCATAGCCCTTGTTTACAAATCAGGATATTTGCTCCTGTTCATCAGCATTTCTCACCACCTGCTTGTTTTTATCAGAATATGGAGAATCCAAAAAACCGGGAGACCCAACAAATAAGGTTATAGACCCTCTTGATAAGAGTCTCATCTGTCTTCTTGCTTCTTATTGCTTCGTACTTCTTATTGTAATCACTCATAGTGCTAACTGAATAGAAGTGACTCATCTGTGGAAATTCACTGAATTAATGTAGTTACTCATTTACTAATTTGAGTAAAAACTGGACAAATAGGCTGGGTGCATGGCTCACGCCTGTAATTGCAGCCCTTTCGGAGGCCGAAGAGATGCCAGGAGTTCCAGGCTGCAATGAACTATGATTGCACCATTGCACGCCAGCTTGGGCAACAGAGCAAGACCTGTCTCTGAAAAAAATTAATTAAAAGAAATTTTGTGGAGTCCTAATTAGGGAAAAGAAGTCAGCCTGGCAGGACCAAGAGAAAGCAAAAGAGAAAGCAGATAAGCTATAAGTCTGCTTTTCTTCGTGGTCCAGGACATACAGCTCTCCTGCACAGATAACGTATATAAAGTCACAATTTTCCTGTGTCTACCTATAACCAGACACTTTCAAGTTATCTCACTACAACCTTGACATTATCAGTACTCCATGTAGCACTCTTCAGCATAAGTATCATTCTATAAAATCCTGGAAAGCTGCTGTTTCTTTGCAGACAGAACCTTCTGGTTTTGTGCCAATTGCAGTCTTGCAACCTATTTTCATACCTTCCCTAATAAACCTGTCTTTCTTAACCTGCAACTGTCTTGGTAAATTCTTTTACCTCCTGTATGATACCAGTCTTAGATAGCTGCCACTCACCTGTGAAATATGTGACAAACTATTTTCTTTTCTGGGTGTTGTGGTAGTGGTAGGCATCCATAAAACTCTGTATTTTTCATTCTGTTTTGACATTGTGTCCACAAACCTTTGTTTATATTTCTGTCACTACCATTTCCATTCCCAGAGAAAGAATAAAAAAGAGGTTTTTCAGGTTTTTAATTGATGAAGTGAATTAACTAAGCTAATTCAATGTAATTGCCACAGCACTTTCAATAATCGGTCTTTTTTGGGTATATGTAGGTTAAGACTATTAAATCTGGTTTTCAAGCTTCCTGATCACAATAGACCAGTGTTTCTCAACCTTTGTTTTTTTCATTATCATCCTCGAAGAGCATTTTTAGATATTTTTCCTAATTGTCCCCTTAGAAAATTTTAGTACCAAAATACACTGTATATCTAATAATACACTGTAGCACTTTGGTGAGTGGTCAGAAACCACTGTAAATTGATATTTTCTGGGTTGTGAATGCATGCATTGACCACCAAGGTAAATTATATGCCACTTTGGTTAGATGGTGATAAATTCTAGAACACTTTTTCTGGCTCTTGCTCTTTCTGAACAGGGAAGGAGAGGCAAACACTCCTTATTTCTCCTTTCATTTGAAGACCCTGTCAGTAGACCTAACTGGAATCCCAGTTTATGCAGAATGTAAATGTATTACTCCATTCTCACACTGCTATGAAGAAATACCTGAGACTGGATAATTTATAAAGAAAAGAAGTTTAATTGACTCATAGTTCCTCATGTCTGGGGAGGCTTTAGGAAACTTAAAATCATGATGGAAGGCACCTCTTCACAGGGCAGGAGGAGAGAGAATGAGTGCCAGCCAAAGGAGGAAGCCCCTCATAAAATCATCAGATCTTGTGAGAACTCACTCACTATCATGAGAACAGCATGGGGGAAATTGTCCCCATGATTCAATTACCTCCCATCTGGTCCCTCCCATGGCAGGTGGGGATTATGGGATTACAATTCAAGATGAGATTTGGGTGGAAACAAAAAGCTAAACCATGTAATTTTGCCCTGGCCCCTCCCAAATCTGCTGTCCTCACACAATCATACCTTCCCAACAGTCCCTCTATGTCTTAACTTATTCTAGCATTAACCCAGCTGCTAAGTATGCCTATGCCAGTTATACATCTGGCCCTGGGGAAATGACCACAGAATGAGTCCGGGGACCAAACGGACCCACTGTACGTGGGACCTGAGCTAAAACTCCATTAATTACCTTACCTCCCTAAGCCCCTACCGTAACTGGAGGACCACAATGATGTTTTGGTTCTCCTGGGATCAACGTCAGCTCAGAGCCAGTGTCCAGTAGTCCCCCAAAGCCTGATGAGTCCCCTTTTCCCAGTGCACAGTTACTCGATAAAAGGCTGGAGGTCTCCTTGGAGAAGGATGGGAGAAAGATTAACAGTATAAATTGTCAGTAGTGTAGTGCAGTCCCTCCTTAAGGAGACCCAGCACCCCCTTTATTCAAGGGGTTCTGGGTCTGTAAAGTGGTTCAAGTCTGGAAATTGACTGAGGGGCTGTGATTGTCTATTTTTATAATTCAAATTAGCCTTTTGTCCACTCAACCTGAAATTTTTCTGCTTATACAAATTAAGTAAGAATGCAGGAAGCTTCTTATCAATTTCATTTCCAGGAACACCACGATTAAGTAACCATTGCCAGAGCTCTACAGGAGGCAGGCTATTCTGACTGCTGCTTTGTCTCTGCTATCCATTATGATAACTACGTCCACCTTGCCTTTGACAGCTGAGTGCCACCACTTGGCCCCTGCCACCTTGGGATCCAATGATTCCCATTGCATTTAAATTTTCTAATTGAGTGACTGCAGTTCCCACTCTAAGCTCTGGAATACAGAGAAGAGCAATCACATAACTCTTCAAGGATGCGGGTATTCCCCTCACAAATCTATTTCACAAAGTATTGATCATGGGTATATATTCTTGACCCTCCCAGCTGGAAGAGTAGGTCTAAAGTGACTAATCCACTCTAGCATTCCCATCTCCCTAAGCCTTTGGATCCTTTCCTCTACATTAAACCAAGAGAGCTCAGGCATTTCCAGCTCGCTCACGGTAGGCCACCTTTTGATCCATATTTCAGCCAACCAAGCAAATAAACTACTAGAACTTTTTTTTTTAAGCTGCAACATTAAATGCAGGATCCCTGCTTAGTGGGCCCATATCAACAAATTCAGTCTGACTCAATTTTATGCTCCTTCCACCATTATCCCACACCATTAATATCCATTTCCCCGTGCATTCTCCAGATTTTTGCTTATATAAATTAGAAAACTCAAGCAGTTATTTGGGAGTATAGCAAGTCTTCTCATGGGTCACACTCTGAACCTCATCTCTAGGTGCCTGTCGGGACTTGAGTCTAGGGGTGTCAGGGTGGGTCCTGAGGAGAATCAGCATTGCCTTGCCTGGCAACTACCTCAGGGGAGGCCATCACTGTTGTCTCAGGCAGTGCATGGTTAATCTCCTCAGACAAAGGTGGAAAGGCTGATGACAGCATGGGTGGGGAGGGGATGTTGCCACCATAGCAGGGTGGGGAGGCGGTTTCCTCTGGCAAAAGGGCTCTTTAGAATTTACAAGCTCAGTGTTCTGAGCTTCATCAAGGTCCTCCCATGCATCCCCATTCCAAGTTGCAGCGTCTCATTTTTCCCAATCAATACCCTCACTTTAACAGTAGATACCTGGCAAGACTGAGCATGTACCTTTCACTCTAGGTCAGCCACTCTCACGATAAGAACTTGTGTCTGATTTTCCAAAATTTCATCCCTTTGTCTACAGGAGATAAGACTTTCACTCAGGGCAATCTTAGAAGACTGGAGGCTTAGTATGGGCTTCGGAGCCAGGAGTTAGAATTTCTGAGCTCATCCTTTTCTTTCGTCAATTTGTCCAGTGAACTTAGGAGCAAGCGACCACCTTCATCATATTTCTTGGTTCTCCCTCCACACATGGTCAAAGGTATTATATATAGAGCCACTAAACTCCTTGCCTCTCATGAGTGTTGAATCAAAGCAGGAGTATTCAATACATTTATTTTGCATAAATCTCTAAACAGTTCATGCCAAGGACTATCAGTGTTCTCCATACTATTACAAGTAGAGTCTTTAGCATTTTCTAATTCCTAATTATAGTCATGGTCATTAGGAATCTTAGCTCACAATTCAGGTGTGCAAGAGACCCAATTTTCTGTATTTTTCTATAATGGGACTAAATTTCTATTTCTATCACCCATTCTGCTGGAGGGTAGAAATTTAATATGAAGCAATACAAGGTTCTCATTCCCCTTTGCCCTGGAGGTTTATATAAACTCTAGATAGGCTTACAGAGCTTCATATCCTCTGAGTTTCCTATCAATATTGGTGTCTGTTGAGATGCTCTGGATTCTAGCTGCTGTAATATTTTCTTTGTGTCCAAACTGTGATATTGTGAAATATATATTTGGTTTTCAGCCCTCTTTTTTGGTTTAGGCTCCTAAAACCCATGTAATCTCTGGAATGATCTGTCTTTTTTATGCTAGTGAGATGACTGGTGGCTAGGGCCCCCTAAATAGCTTCAGGGGAGGGGAGGGTCACTGGAAAGACCAAAGCATGATTGCAGAGTTGTGACTTTTGGTTCTAGCCCCCAACCTCCAGAGGGGAGAGAGGTTGAAAATTGAGTCGTTCATAAATGGCTAATAATTTAATCAATTCATGCCTATGTAATGAGGCCTCTATAGAAACCCCCAAAAAATTGAGTTCTGAGAGCTTCCAGATAGCTGGACACATGAAGGTTCCTGGAGGGTGGTGCTCCCAGAGAAAACAAGGAAGCTGTACGTCCCTTCTCCCATACCTTGCCCTATCCATCACTTTCATCTTGCTATTCATATTCTTTTTTGGAATATACTTTATAATAAGTGGGTAAATGTAAGTAAAGTGTTTTACTGAGTTCTGTGAGCTGCCCAGCAAAGCAGTCAAACCTGAGGAGGGGTCTTGGGAACCCCCGATTTATAGCTTTATATGGTTTGGCTCTGAGTCCCCACCCAAATCTCATCTTGAATTGTAACCCTAATTGCAATCCCCATGTGTTGGAGGAGGGACCTTGTGGGAGGTGATTAGATTATGGGGGCAGTTGCCCATGCTATTCTCATGATAGTGAGTGAGTTCTCATGAGATCTGATGGTTTTATAATGGGCTTTTCCCCTGCTTCACTCTATACTTCTCTCCCCTGCTGCCATCTGAAAAAGGACCTTTTTTGCTTCCCTTTCTGCCATGATTGTAAGTTTCCTGGGGCCTTCCCAGCCATGCAGAACTGTGGGTCAATTAAACCTCTTTCCTTCATAAATTACCCAGTCTCAGGTATTTCTTAATAGCAGAGTAGAAGTAAACTAATACACAGTTGGTGAGTCAGAAGTACTGGTCTCAACCTGGGGACTTGTGATTGGCATCTGAAATGGGGGCCAGTCTTGTGATACTGAGCACTTAACCTATGGGATCTGATGTTACCTCTAGGTTGAGAGCATCAATATTGGGTTAAATTAGAGGACACCCGACAGGTGTCCACTGGAGAATTGCTTGGTGTGTGGGGACAACTCCACACACATCTGATATTGGAAGGGTTGTGCTGAGTGGTGGATTAGAGTATGAAAAACATGTGTTTTGTCCTATATCATCAGACAACCACGAAGCCCTTCACATCTGCCAGCTGTCTGTTCTTGTCTATGCTATTCTTGGTGTGTGGAAATCATGCAGCTGCTCCCATACCTTCTGCATTACAGTGAATTCTACTTCTCTACCCCTATTAAGAATGGTTGTACCTGAACTCCTCATGGTGGTGTTGGTGCCTTGGAGGCAGGCTGGGGTCTGTCTTGCTAGATACTCAGCTGTTTCTTTATCTGGTGATGGGGTTAGACTCTTTCATCTCTGTGTACTTTGAGGGTTCTATAACAGCATGCTTCTGCCCAAAATGTGCCACTGGAATGAGGTAGGTAACACGACCTCTTTTCAGACTACTGGTACCTAAGTTCCCCTTACTCACTTCAGCTATCACCACACCCTGATGGTACTTTGCTCAGCTTATTTACAATTCTTTCAAATCTTTTGCTTTATGCCAGAGCCCTGGCTTTTGAAATTTGAAAGCCGAGGCCTCCATTTTTCTCTGTGATATCATTGCTACTTAAATGATATTTCTATGTAATACATTATAATGGAATTATCTGTAGGCTCCTTCAGTCTTGCTTGGACTTGCCTTTAACCATCCATTGCTTTGATTCTTCCTCATCTAAGGAAGTCACTTTAACAACTATAACAATTGCTCTTCAAGTGGGAGAACACCTACAACTTCACTAGGCAGGTCTGAGAACACTATGTGTGTACCATCATATCCGTGGTCTCACACAATGTAAACATCCCTTATTGGATGAACAGAATCTTAGAGGGAGAGGGTCCTGCATCTCTGATGCTCAGCTGGCTTCTTGTGACTACTGGTGCTTGGTTGTACCTTCTGGAGGCTTCCTATGATAAGCACCTGTAGGAAAACCTCCTACATCCTCTTATACACTGACTCTCAAAAATCTGGTTTCTTAAGACAATAAAAACGTATTAGGGAGGAGACCATGTGCAAGAGGGTGAAGAATTTCTGGGCTTAGGTAATGCTATTGCCTCAAATATATATGAGTGTGTGTGTGTGTATTTAGTTATTTAATATTTCTGGGATAGGCTTCATCTGAAAATGTGTGGGGCTGAACTGGTGATGTATAGATTCCTAAAATTCTATATTTAATTTTTTACTTAGAGAAGGAAGGACAACTTATTTCTCTTCTCAAAGTAACCAGCAAGGCAGAATAATTTGAGATAATCAATTTGTATTTTGTTTTTATTGTCATGAAAGAAGCAGAATGAGAATGATTTTTTTTCTCTCTCAAAAGAGGGCAAGTGGTGCCGGTGGTGGAGATCAGGAGTATCCTTACCCACTGGGCAGAGTTTTCAAAATAGAATAAAGATTGTCTAAGTAGTGGGAAGCCAGCAAAGTCTTATCTGGGTATGCTTCCGCCCTGGGCTGGTCCTGGCAGGGAATGGCAGGGTGGAGTGTCTAGGGCTGCTTGGCTGTGGGGACCTGGCTCCAGCCTCTGCAACTGACTTTTTCAGTGCGCCAGCTGGGTTTTACCAGAGCATATCAGTGGCATCCAGTGGGACAGAAGACCAGAGCAGAAATCAGCTGACCATATGGGTCACTGCCTGTTTGATACAGCCTAGGATTTTACAGTTATAAATAGTTGACAGGAAATTGGAAGAAGAATAATAGTGACATATGAAAATTATATGAAATTCAAATTTCAGTGTTCACAAATGAAGTTTTATTGGAATACAGCTATGCTCATTTGTTTATGTATGCATTATCTATGGCTGGTTTCTACAATGTCAGAACTGAGCAGGTGCAACAGTGATCCACTGGTAGAGCCTATAAAGCCTAAAATATTTACTATCTGGCCCTTGACAGAGAAAGTTTGCTGACTCCTTGGGGAGAACTCAGATAACAAAACAGTTACTAAGAAGCTGAATTAAGATTGTTGATTAGGACACTGGAGGCGGTGGGTGGGCCAGGGGTTGGGAGACCAATAATCCTCCCTCCTCATCCTAACCTGAGAAGGTTCCTTAAAAGATGAGGTTTTAGGGACCTGACTTCGAAAATCCCTGAACTAATCTAACCTCATTATTATTATTAATATTTTGAGACAGAGTCTTACTCTGTTGCCAGGCACCAGGCTGGAGTGCAGTGGTGTGATCTCGGCTTAATGCAACCTCCGCCTCCCAGGTTCAAGCAATTCTCCTGCCTCAGCCTCCCCAGTAGCTGGGATTACAGGCGCGCGCCACTACACCCAGCTAATTTTTGTGTTTTTTTAGTAGAAATGGGGTTTTACCATGTTGGCCAAGATGGTCTCGATTTCTTGACCTCATGATCCGCCTGCTTCGGCCTCCCAAAGTGCTGGGATTACAGGCGTGAGCCACCACACCCAGCCTCTAACCTCATTATTTACACGAGATTCATCTTGAATCTCACTTCAGGAAAGAATTCTTTAACATGAATTAACTTTAGTACTACAACAATAAAAAAAATAAAAAGAAATTCATAGAAAGCAAAACTTAAACCCAGAGTTGTAATTAACAAGCTTGGCACTAATGTATGTTCCGGAAACTAATTTTTAAAAGTTATCCTGGCTTTTTCTTATAATAACATGGAGAAAAGCGGATTCAATTTTACCCCTAAATACAGACATGCCTTTTCACAAATATCAGTGAGAGAATTGGTTCTCAATTGGTAACAGCAACATATACCCAAACCAACCCCCGAAAGCTGAGGAAGGGTTTAATTTGAATACATGGAGAGAAATGTCAAATTCTTAGCAAATAAGATTAAATATTATACAAGTTTCAATTCTGACCAAATTATAGGAATGTGGAATTTTGATTGTTGTTTTTATTTTTGTAAATTGGTGTTCACTAAAAATGAAAGAATGCAAATTAAATAAGGAGCCACCATTATATTGCCTATCAATTAGTAGCAACTTAGAAAACACAGACCCTTCCTGGAACCCACTTCCTGGAAGCTAACTTTAAGTATCAGAGAAGAGTATTAAATATCCTTTGACCCAGTGATTTATTTTTGGGGGAACCAATGCTAAGAAGTCATCAACTCTGGCTAAAGACTTACAAGGAAGAATGTTTATCACTACATGGTTTGAATAGTCAACAGCACTAGAAACTGTATACCTTTTCAGTTAGAGGTGGTTAAATTATGATAGAGTCACAAAATAGGAGTAATAGAGATGTGTTGAATTATCTTCACATTGCACAAAGTGGGGAAGTCTCAAGACAAGTAAAAGAAAAAAAAAAAGTTTACAAGATTCACCAGTGGCCAGGCGCAGTGGCTCACACCCGTAATCCCAGCACTTTGGGAAACCAAGGTGGATGGATCACCTCAAATCAGGAGTATGAGACCAGCCTGGCCAACATGATGAACTCTCTTCTCTACTAAAAATAAAAAATCCCCTGGGTGTGGTAGCATGTGCCTGTAATCCCAGCTACTTGGGAGGCTGCGGCAGGAGAATTGCTTGAACCTGGGAGATGGAGGCTGTAGTGAGCTGAGGTTGCACCACTGCACTCCAGCCTGGGCAACAGAGCAAGACTCCATCTCAAAAAAAAAAAAAGAAAAAAAAAAAAAGAAAAGTAGGCCAGGTGCGGTGGCTCATGCCTGTAATCCCAGCACTTTGGGAGGCCGACGTGGGCAGATCACAAGGTCAAGAGATGGAGACCATCCTGGGCAACACGGTGAAATGCTCTTTCTACCAAAAAATACAAAAATTAGCTGGGCATGGTGGCTCGTGCCTATAGTCTCAGCTACTCAGAAGGCTGAGGCAGAACTGCTTGAACAAGGGAGGTGGAGGTTGCAGTGAGCCGAGATCGTGCCACTGCACTCCAGACTGGTGTCTGGCGACGGAGCAAGACTGTGTCTCTAAAAAAAAAGAAAAAAAGTAAAAAAAGAAAAAAAGTAATTAAAAAAAAAAGACTCATCAGTGTAATTCTACTGTTGCTTGAAATACAAATGCTAGCAGTCTCTGTTTGTGTTTTCCAAGTTGTCTAGAGCAAACATGTATTGCTTTAATAGTCATATATAAATAAACACTATAAAAAGAAAATAATTCCACCTAAATTAAATATGGGCTTGAATTCAAATGGTTGCATATTAAAATGAATGTGAAAACACATGACACAATCAAATCCTGTTAGTGTCTCAACAGTTGAGAGGATAAAAATAAACTTGGAACTACATGTTAGAGCAGGGGAAGGGGCCACATTTATCCAAAAAACTAGTTTTACCAACTGGCACAGTCCCATTCCAGGACTCTCAAAAGCCAGACCCATACCTTGGCCTTGCAGCACCAGTTGCCAGAGGTTTCAAGGTTACCATTATTATAGGAGTTGGGGGAAGGAGTAAGGAACCACATTTCGTTGAGTGCTGTCAGGCACTACATTGGGCACTTCAGTTCTCACGTTTTCCCATTTGGAGTTTTGTGAGGCTTACAGCTATGCTTCTCAAAATGTAACCTGTCTATGAGTCACCTGGGGATCTTAAAATGCAGATTCTGGCTCAGCGGGTCTAGGGTGGGGCCTGAGATTCTGCATTTCTGACAAGCTCCCATGTGAAGCCTGGGATGACACCTTGAGGATTAAGGGCTTAGTGAGAGATGGTCTTTTGTCCAAAGGCTCATAGCTTGTAAAAAATGGGTGTGGGCATGGGAGACACTTTACACTTTTTTTTTGTTAACTATGGAAAATAAAGCAAAATGAGTTTGAAAAAGGGAGATGTAAAACATTAGCTCTCCCAAAAGGCTTACATGAAGTATTTTTCATAACTAGTTAGGCTGGTTAAAAACAATGCTTGGCAATTATGCAGTTCATTACATTTTCAAGGCTTTTTTGTAAGTATTAATTTGTTAATCTACAAATTTCTCTTGAAGAGATGTAATTATTATCATCTGTGCACTGTGGCTCTGTTATTTGTGCACAGTATCTCCAAATCTTTTACAATATGCTGATGGCAGAATCTGGCTTGAGATATTTGAGTATTATGCACAAGTCACATGGACGTGAATGAGAATCTAAACCAGGACTGTGTGTCTAGGATCTGGCCTATGTGTACCTTAGTGTTGTCTCTTCAAAGTTTGGAGAACAATGCTTGTTGAAAGAATACATGTGGAAACAAAGTCCTTTGCTAGCTATATGATTTAGGCACATTACCTAAAGTCTCTAAGCCTCGATACTCTTTTTTGTAAAACAAGAGTAATAAGGTCCTAGGGGTATGAAATTTGATAACGTATCCTTTCTCTCTTCCTCCCTCCCTTTGTTTCAATAAATAACTTTTGATCACAAGCCTAGTGCCAAGGACTATTCTAGAGATTGCCTAAGGATACAGCAGTAAATAAGTCAGATAAAATCCCTGTCCTCATGTGCCTTATATTTTACAAAGGAAGACAGAGAGTAAACAGGACAGGTCCCATCCTTCCCCAGCAAAAAAAAGAAGAAAGACAAAAAACCAAAAGATATGTTAATGTTAAACATGTAGCACAATCCCTGACACTTAACCGATTAATAAATAAAATAGTTACACATCACCAAAAGGCTATATCTCATTTAACACAATCTGTTCAACTATGTATTTACTTCTCTATATGAAATAGGAATATTTTATAAACTTAAACTGCTTTAGGTTTGATGGATACTTTAGTTCTGTGGTCAGTAACTCAGTTGTTTAAGACACATTTCACACCAGGCTAAATGTTCCACCTTTAGATGTTTCCTTTCCAGTGTTTTCACCCTTAAGCAGGTTTCCCCGTCTAGGCAACACCAAGCCTCCCTTCTTTTCTTCTTCTTTTACCCCATCAAGTTTGTTTGTTTTGTCCTGGTTCTTTCAAGCAATGATCTCTTAGAGATGACAGCATCTCATATTAAATTGACCCTGCTTATGTGTAGCTTTATACTTAAATGCTCTTTCTTGTATAACCATGAAACAAAACCTCCGAAAGGCTTTCAGGATCCGCTTCTCTGGGAGGAACTGAGAGATGTTAGGCCCTACAAGGGAAGGTGTTTCTATGGCCCTTGAGGAATAATGGGTATGATATGAACCAGGAAATGGTAGGGCTTGACAGGGAGATATTTTGGGCAGTAAAAGTTACCCCCAAATCACACCATCAGAGCACTTGCTCATGCCCCTCATACAATCCTGGGCATAAATAATGAATCCCCTGTGATGGCTCATTTCCTGGAGCCTAGAGGGCTGACAAAGCCTGTTACAGGGAGTGCCATGACATCCAAATAGAGAAAATGTGTTTTCAGTTTGGAGGCCAATCAGGAAATTACTATTACTGCCAAAGGAGTGGGATACAATTTCTCCCATCTTCTCAGTGTAGGGAGGTGACCCACCAAGGAGGGGAGGCAGGCTGACTGAGCGGCCCCATCACCACAGCCATCTTCAGGCGAGCAGCTGGAGCTAAGTGTCTATCATGTTCAGCTCATTGTATTCTTTCCTCCCTGTGACTGTGAAGAAAAGAATCTGCTTGGAACATGTTAAGTTTGAAGAGCTGATTAATCAGTTCAGTGCAGATGTTGAGGAGGTTGCTGGATATACAAGTCTGAAGATCAGGGAGAGGTCTCAGCGAGAGATAAAAATTTGAACCTTGTTGAATTGCATGAGATCACTCAGGGAGAGAGCGCAGTGAGGGAAAGCAGAGGAGCAAGGCATTATTTCAAATAGAATGGATGCAGAGCCTTCACTATTATGCATGTCGGTCCCTTCCCTTCGTAGTGGAGAGACCACCTGAGTTTTCTTTGATATCTTATTTTATAATGAAGCTCGTAGAAATCTTGGAAAACAGAGGGTAGCATGAATTTTTTGACTTTTGATCTCACAAAGGTATATCCTCAGCGGGAAAGAGGTATCAGACACAAAATTACAATTATGTTCTAACAAAACTCCAAGAAATGAAGGGAAAAGTATGTCTAAAATATGTTATTTGGCTTTGAATCTCAGAATGTAAGTTCTATTCAGGTTCTAATTATGGCTTTGCCTTCTTCCATTTGACTATTGTGTAATGAGATAAACATAGACCAATCAAGCCAGTTAACAACTGAAAGCATTCCATGCATGTTTTGTTTTAAAGTATGTACACACATTCCTTGATACAGCCTTTGAAAGGTAGAGACTAATTCCCTACGTCTTGCATGTGGGCTGGACTTAGTGACTCTCTTCTAATAAACAGAACAAGGTGGAAGTATGGGTGTGTTTTATGACAAGATTGAGTCATAAAAGACATTGAGGCTTCAAACTTTCACTTTTGGATTATGAATACTGGGGGAACCCAACTGCCATGTAGAGAGCCAAGGAGCCATGTGGAGAGAGCCACAAGTTGAGGTCTCTGATTCTGTCAGCAACCAGTAAGGAGCTGAGTCTTCTTACCTACAGCCATATTGGAAGTGGATTCTCCACTTGAAGGCTAACATGACTGCAGCCCTGGTTGGCAACTCGACTGTACTCTCGTGAGGGACCTGGAGCCAGAGCTACCAGCTAAGCTGCTCCAGCATTCCTTATCTTTAGAAGTTATGTGACTAATGTGTTAAGTTGCAAAGTTTTGGATTAATTTGTCACATAGCAATAAATAACTAATAGGATGTACAATTAAGAGATATAATTATTTGAAAGATACTCTTTTTAACTTCTTGATTATAAGTTTTAGAAAACGTATTTAGATTTTAATTTCATTTTCCAGGAACCTTCTCAAATGTGAATAAAATGAAAAAGAATGTCATGTTGTTTTTTAAAATGCAAGAAACAACACTGTTAGTGTTCAAATGCAGTTAATTGCAATGTAATGAAAGCTTAATTGAAATTTCTTATTATGGCTATATAATTATATCCAAATGCTTCTGCCATAACTTCATTATTTTAAAAACATTATTCTGCCATCAGAGTATAACAGTTACATTATCTTAAGTGCTATAAAATTAATAATCCTGGTTAAAAAGAATGAAGAATTGTGTCTTTTTCTTATAGTGAAGAAAAGATAGTAGGTTCTTTTTGAAGCTTTTAAACACACTAAGTTTGGCCAGGAGAAAAATAGCTTTTAAAACATCAGCCACAAAATGAGGTACCAGAAAAGAGGAGAATTTTTTCCCTCTTCCTTTTAAATGGTCACCTTGGGGTAGTTTTTAAAATATGTCTTGCAAATGCAGACAGAAATAAGATTACTTAAAAAGCAGCATTTGGTAAGGGGTGCTGTATTCTCTGGGCATCAGAACCTTGCCTGTAATATGTGACTAGCATTAATCCTGCCCAGAATTGTCTCTTTGACAAGGCTCAGAAAAGTTCTTCAATTATACATTTTATGACAACAACCAAATATATAAATTGAGAAAAAAACCCTACACTATGAAATTAGAACTCTACACAGAGTAGTAAACAGTAAATTTATCTTACTGTTAATCAACAACTAAATTATATGCATATATAAATTCTCACACTGAAGTATGGAAATAAACTTCCAGTTTCTCCTATGAAAATGCTGAGGATCCTAAATTCAGGGGTCAGGGGCTGGTTGTCTCAAATCTTGTCTAATCCAGAGTTCTTGCATCGAACAAGGTCTGATGACTCTTCCTCTGTGCCCCAGGTCTATCTGCCACAGACTGCACTGTCTAACACAGTAGCCATTTTTGCATGTGGTTCCATAAATTTAACTCAATGAAAATGAGAAATCAGTTTCTCCATATAGCAGAAACAGTGTTTACTAAATTTCTTTTATGAACAGTCATGGGAACACATACTCATCTGCGAAGATAAAGGAATTTTTATGCTTGCTTGTTTAAAATAATCAGTTTCTCAGTTGAACTAACTATGTTGTGCTTAATAGCTATGAGTGGGTAGTGACTACTGCATTGGGCAGCTCAGACACAGAATACTTCCATCATTGTGGAAAGTTCCAGTGGACAGGACTGTCCTAGAATGTTGCTTCTGTGTTATCTTTGTGAAAAATTCCTAGTCTCTTCTTCTGTAATTGCTCCACATGCCAATGTAATTACAAAACATGTGGTAGAAAATTTGAAACAGGTAAATCCAATAAAATTAAAATAATTCATCTGACTACCCAGAGATGAACATAACATATTGGTTGATTTCCTTCCAGTCTATTTTCTAGGCATATGTAAACAGAAATAGGCCATATAGTTTCACTATATAGGGGTCATTTTTCTTTTTCTTCCCTTCTTTTTTTATTCTTCCAGAAGACTGGGTCCTATTGGAGTACAGTGGTGTGATCATAACTCACTGTAGCCTTGAACTCCTGGGCTCAAACGATCTTCCTACCTCAGCCTCCAAAAGTGTTGGGACTGTAGGCACATGCCATCATGCCCAGCTAATTTTAAAATATTTTGTAGAGATGTAGATCTCACTATATTGCCCAGGCTGGTCTTGAACTCCTGGCCTCAAAAGCTCCTCCTGTCTTGGCCTCCCAAAGTGCTGACATTTATAGGCGTGAACCACTGTGTCCAACTGAGGTTCTTTTTCTGTGTTATTGTTTTTAATTGCTGCATGTTATTCTATCATATGGACATGCTATAGTTTGTTTAGCCAATTATATATTGTTTATGTTGCTCCCAGTTTTTCGTCACCTCAAACATGGATGTTTGTAAACATCCTTGTGGTTGAATCTGCCCTCACCAATGATTGTTTCCTCTGATTACACCTCTAGAATCAGAATTTCCAATCAAAGCAGAATTTGACTGCTGAGTCAGGGTGAGCCAGTTTTCAGGCTCTTGATACAAACAGGATACACTGTTCTCCAGAAAATGTGTACTACTTTACAAACTTACCAGCATTGTTTCAGAAAGACCATTTTTATATCTCCTAGCCAACACTGGAATTTAAAGTATCATGTTATTTACCATTTTGATATTATTTATTTATGAGTGAGGCTAAACATTTCTAAGTCTTTATACCAGTGCTATTTCTAAGACCGTTTGTATCATCCAATAGGGTTGTCAGATGATTTTGAAAAAGACCAGCCTGGGTAACAAGAGCAAAACTCCGTCTCAAAAAAAGAAAAAGAAAAAAAAAAAAAAGAAAAAGACCAGATATGCTTAATAAAATACTGTGTACTAGAAGAGAATATGTGCATCATAAACACATCACATGGAAAGTTTATGGATGAGATTTTTCATTACATCTTTGCTTCTTTTTTTGAGACAGAGTCTCACTCTGTCACCAGGTGCCAGGCTGGAGTGCAGTGGCACGACCTCGGCTCACTGCGACCTCTTCCTCCTGGGTTCAAGCAATTCTCCTGCCTCAGCCTCCTGAGTAGCTGGGACTACAGACATGTGCCACCGTGCTCAGCTAATTTTTTTGTACTTTTTAGTAGAGATGGGGTTTCACCATGGGATGGTCTCGATCTCTTGACCTCATGATCTGCCCGCATTGGCCTCCCAAAGTACTGGGATTACAGGTGTGAGCCACTGCACCCAGCCTACATCTTTGCTTTTACATCTGATTGTATGCTTAAGAAAGTATTTTACTCCTTTGGAAGTCAAAGATGAATTTTTTTAAGTAAAAAGATCATAAACATAAAGCCTACAATTTCACGACTGCACACTTGTTCACATGTGTAGGCCTCTACTGATGTATTAGTGTTTCTCCTAAAGCTGTTTAAGTTTTTTCTATGACAGGGATATTAGCCCTTTGTTCAAGCCTGATCTTGGTTTTGCCTTTATATTTAATATGCAATGTCCTTAGAAATGGAGAACATTTTATAAGCATCAATGACTAAGTGAGCATAAAAGCAATGAAGCAAATCATGAAACAAAAAATGTGACATATCTGACTACATAAATTACTCTTCTAGACTTCTCAGTCTTCTTTGCTGCTCTTCCTCATTAATTGGTCTCTACCTCCATATTTCACTACATAGAATAGTACCCTGCAGCACAGTTGGATGGATACTTCTGTATTTCTTTTCTTGTAAATTGCTCAGATCATCCATATCTTTTTCTGTTGAGTTTTTAGTGCTTCTCTTGTTGATTTTTATGTTGGATATGTTAACTCTTTGTTGGAAATATTTCCTTCTAATTTTGATTTGCATTAAAATTATATTATAATGTTCCCTGAAATATAGAAATATTATAGTTCTATATAAAGTATATCAATCTTTTTTCCTCCCATAGTTCAAACCATGACTTTTATGCCTTAGAAAGTCCCTTTCCTGGCCACGTGCAGTGGCTCACACCTGTAATCCCAGCACATTGGGAGGCCGAGGCAGGTGGATCACTAGGTCAGGATATCGAGGCCATCCTGGCCAATATAATGAAACACTGTCTCTACTAAAAATACAAAAATTAGCTGGGTGTGATGGTGGGTGCCTTTAATCCCAGCTATTTGGGAGGCTGAGGCAGGAGAATCTCTTGAACTCGGGAGGCAGAGTTTGCAGTGAGACGAGATCGTGCCAATGCACTCCAGCCTGGCAATAGAGCAAGACTCTGTCAGGGAAAAAAAAAGAAACAGAAAAAAAAGGAAGTCTCTTTCCTATTTCAAATTTAATCAAATGATCACATATATTGTAGAAGGCTTTTAAGAATTTGAACTTTTGAGGGGACTCAAGATGGCGCTGTGAGAACAACCCAGGATTGGAGCCCGCGTTGAATTCGCAAACGGTGAGTCAGTGCTGCATTTCCAGACTGATCTTTGTTGCCCACAGAACGGGGAAACTCCCAAGTATAAAAAGACACGGGACGCCAGGCAGTAGGTCTGCCTGGCGAAGCCGGCAGCCGGGGAAGCGGCGGCCGGCCCTACCCAGCAATCCCCACAGGGCGCGCTTGTCCGGGTGCCTTGTTGAACGGGCAACCTGAGACTTGAGAGGGCTGGACTTGAGACTGAACGAGACTTGCACAGTAGCCCAGCCCAGGGGATTGCAGGGACAGATCGCTTGGGATACCCAGTGGGACAAACAAAACCGCGATTTCAAACTATCCCGGGCAGATGGTCCGAGACGCTCTGTGGGGGAGGGGCGTCCACCACTACGGAGGCAACCTGCCCCAACTGATATACACGCCCACTGCTGAGGCAGGCAGCCGTTGCCGAGGCAACCCGTCCCTACTGAGATACACGCCCACTGCTGACGCAGCCTGCCGTTGCTGAGGCAACACGCTACAACGAAGAGACTCCGCCGCAGGGCGTGGCAGAGACCACAGCAGAGCCGGCAGGAACAGCGCGAATCACACAACAGCAGGGCGGAGCCTCGGCAGCCAAACAGTGGCTAGTCTGCCTTTGAGCTGGGCAGGACACCTGATCGGACATCCAAAAATAAAGCCCAAACCCCTCAACACAGAGCATTTGAGAAAAAAAAAAAAGGGTTGTTTAATGAGCTGTGTTGCAGCAGAATCAAACATAGCAGCCTAACAGCCCTGAATGAACAACAGAGTGCACAGCTCAGCAATTAAACCCCTATAAAGTACAAACTGTCTCCTCAAGCAGCTCCCTGACCCCTCTATATCCAAAAGACTGTCATTAGGCAGGCATCATCCTGGGACAAAGAGAGCAGAAAAAGAAACTGGTAGCATCCCTCGCTGTGCCACGGCTACTAGAGGTGCACCCCAGACAAGCAGGGTCTGGAGCGGACCTCAACAGTCGTACAGCGAAGGGGCTAGACTGGTAGAAGGAAAACCAAGCAACAGAAATACTTCATCATCAACATTCTGGGTGTCCACTCAGAGACCCAAACGAAAAGTCAGCAACTACGCAGACGACCAGCGGACAAATCCACAAAGATGGGAAGAAACCAGCGCAAAAAGGAGGAAAACACCCGAAACCAGAACACATCGCCTCCTAGAAAGGACCAAAACTCCTCACCAGCAAGGGAACAAAGCTGGACGGAGAATGACTGTGAGGAAATGACGGAATTAGACTTCAGAAGATGGATAATGAGAAACTTTTGTGAGCTAAAAGATCATGTATTAAATCAATGCAAAGAAACTAAGAACCTTGAAAAAAGATTTGAAAAAAGATTCGAGGAAATGATAACAAGAATGGATACTTTAGAGAGGAATATGAATGAATTAAAGGAGCTGAAAAACACAATACGAGAACTTCGCGAAGCAAACGCAAGTTTCAATAGCCGAATTGACCAAGCAGAAGAAAGAATATCTGAAGTCGAAGACCAACTCAATGAAATAAAACGAGAAACCAAGATCAGAGAAAAAAGCGCAAAAAGGAATGAACAAAGTCTCCAAGAAATGTGGGACTATGTGAAAAGACCTAACCTACATTTGATAGGTGTACCAGAATGTGACGAAGAGAATGAATCCCAGCTGGAAAATACTCTTCAGGACATCATCCAGGAAAATTTCCCCCACCTAGCAAGACAAGCCAACACTCAACTGCAGGAAATACAGAGAACACCACAAAGATATTCCGCAAGAAGAGCAACCCCAAGGCACATAATCGTCAGATTCAACAAGGTTGAAATAAAGGAGAGAATACTAAGGGCAGCCAGAGAGAAAGGTCGGGTCACCCACAAAGGGAAGCCCATCAGACTCACAGCAGATCTCTCGGCAGAAACACTACAAGCCAGAAGAGAGTGGGGGCCAATATTCAACATTCTTAAAGAAAAGAACTTTCAACCCAGAATTTCATATCCAGCCAAACTGAGCTTCAGAAGTGAAGGAAGAATAAAATCCTTTGCGAACAAGCAAGTACTCAGAGATTTTGTCACCACCAGGCCTGCTTTACAAGAGCTCCTAAAAGAGGCACTACACATAGAAAGGATCAATCAGTACCAGCCATTCCAAAATCACACTGAATGCTAAAGAGCTTCAACATAATGAAGAATCTACAACAACTAACAGGCAAAACAGCCACTTAGAATCAAAATGGCAGTATCAAATTCACACATATCAATATTAACCCTAAATGTAAATGGACTAAATGCACCAATCAAAAGACACAGACTGGCAAATTGGATAAAAAGCCAAAACCCATCAGTGTGCTGTATCCAGGAAACCCATCTCACATGCAAGGATACACAAAGGCTCAAAATAAAGGGATGGAGGAAGATTTACCAAGCTAATGGAAAGCAAAAAAAAGCAGGAGTTGCAATTCTCATCTCTGATAAAATAGACTTTAAAGCAACAAAGATCAAAAGAGACAAAGAAGGCCATTACATAATGGTAAAAGGATCGATACAACAAGAAGAGCTAATGATCCTAAACATATATGGACCCAACACAGGAGCACCCAGATACATAAGGCAAGTTCTTAATGACTTACAGAAGGACTTAGACTCCCACACAATAATAGTGGGAGACTTTAACACTCCACTGTCAATACTAGACAGATCAACCAGACAGAAAATCAACAAGGATACCCAGGGCTTGAACTCAGACCTGGAGCAAGCAAACCTGGTGGACATTTACAGAACTCTCCACCCCAAATCCACAGAATACACATTCTTCTCAGCACCACATCACACCTACTCGAAAATTGACCACAAAATTGGAAGTAAAGCACTGCTCAACAAATGCAAAACAACTGAAATCATAACAAACAGCCTCTCAGACCATAGTGCAATCAAGTTAGAACTCAGAATTCAGAAACCGACCCAGAACCGCACAGCTTCATGGAAACTGAACAACTGGCTCTTGAATGTTGACTGGGTAAACAACGAAATGAAGGCAGAAATAAAGAAGTTCTTCGAAACCAATGAGAATGAAGACACAACGTGCCAGAACCTCTGGGACACATTTAAAGCAGTCTCTAGAGGAAAGTATATAGCAATAAGTGCCCATATGAGGAGAATGGAGAGATCCAAAATTGACACCCTATCGTCAAAATTGAAAGAGCTAGAGGAGCAAGATCAAAAAAACTCAAAACCCAGCAGAAGACAAGAAATTACTAAGATCAGAGCTGAGCTGAAGGAGATTGAGACACGAAAAACCCTTCAAAAAATCAATAAATCCAAGAGCTGGTTTTTTGAAAAGATCAACAAAATAGACAGACCACTAGCCAGATTGATTAAAAATAAAAGAGAGAACAACCAAATAGATGCAATAAAAAATGATAAAGGGGAAATCACCACAGATTCCACAGAAATTCAAACCATCATCAGAGAATATTACAAACAACTCTATGCACATAAACTAGTAAACCTGGAAGAAATGGATAAATTCCTGGACTCCTGTGTCCTCCCAAGCCTAAACCAGGAGGAAGCTGAAACTATGAATAGACCAATAACAAGGTCTGAAGTTGAGGCAGCAATTAAGAGCCTACCTCACAAAAAAAGCCCAGGTCCAGACGGGTTCACAGCCGAATTCTACCAGACACACAAGGAGGAGCTGGTACCATTCCTTCTAAAACTATTTCAAACAATCCAAAAAGAGGGAATCCTTCCCAAATCATTTTATGAGACCAACATCATCCTGATACCAAAACCCGGCAGAGACCCAACGAGAAAAGAAAACTTCAGGCCAATATCCATGATGAACATAGATGCAAAAATCTTCAATAAAATATTGGCAAGCCGATTGCAACAGCAAATCAAAAAACTTATTCATCATGATCAAGTAGGATTCATCCCGGGGATGCAAGGCTGGTTCAACATACGCAAGTCTATCAACGTAATTCACCACATAAACAGAACCAAAAACAAAAACCACATGATTATCTCAATTGACGCAGAGAAGGCATTTGACAAAATTCAACAGCCCTTTATGCTAAAAACCCTCAATAAACTCGGTATCGATGGAACGTATCTCAAAGTAATAAAAGCTATTTATGACAAACCAACAGCCAATATCATACTGAATGGGCAAAAACTGGAAGCATTCCCTTTAAAATCTGGTACTAGACAAGGATGCCCTGTCTCACCACTCCTATTCAATATAGTACTGGAAGTTCTAGCCAGAGCAATCAGGCGAGAAAAAGAAATAAAGGGTATTCAAATAGGAAAGGTGGAAGCCAAATTGTCTCTATTTGCAGACGACATGATAGTATACCTAGAAGACCCCATCGCCTCAGCCCAAAAACTCCTGAAACTGATAAACAACTTCAGCAAAGTCTCAGGATATAAAATCAATGTGCAAAAATCACAAGCATTCGTCTACACCAATAACAGACTTAAAGAAAGCCAAATCAAGAACGAACTGCCATTCGCAATTGCTACAAAAAGAATAAAATACCTTGGAATACAACTCACAAGGAACGTAAGGGACCTCTTCAAGGAGAACTACAAACCACTGCTCAACGAAATCAGAGAGGACACAAACAGATGGAGAAACATTCCATGTTCATGGTTAGGAAGAATTAATATCGTGAAAATGGCTATACTGCCCAAAGTAATTTACAGAATCAACGCTATCCCCATCAAGCTACCATTGACTTTCTTCACAGAACTGGAAAAAACCACCATGAACTTCATATGGAACCAAAAGAGAGCCCGCATAGCCAAGTCAATTCTAAGCAAAAAGAACACAGCGGGGGGCATCACACTACCGGATTTCAAACTATACTACAAGGCTACAGTAATCAAAACAGCATGGTACTGGTACCAAAACAGAGATATAGACCAATGGAACAAAACAGAGGCACTGGAGGCAACACAACATACATACAACTATACAATCTTTGATAAACCTGACAAAAACAAGCAATGGGGCAAGGATTCCCTGTTTAACAAATGGTGTTGGGAAAACTGGCTAGCCATGTGCAGAAAGCAGAAACTGGACCCCTTCCTGACACCTTACACTAAAATTAACTCCAGATGGATTAAAGACTTAAACATAAGACCTGGCACCATAAAAACCCTAGAAGGAAATCTAGGCAAAACTATCCAGGACATAGGAGTAGGCAAGGACTTCATGAACAAAACACTAAGAGCATTGGCAACAAAAGCCAAAATAGACAAATGGGACCTAATGAAACTCCACAGCTTCTGCACGGCAAAAGAAACAGTCACTAGAGTGGATCGGCAACCAACAGAATGGGAAAAAATTTTCGCAGTCTACCCATCTGACAAAGGGCTGATATCCAGAATTTACAAACAACTCAAGCAGATTTACAGGAAAAAAACAAACAAGCCCATTCAAAAGTGGGCAAAGGATATGAACAGATACTTTACGAAAGAAGACATATATGAGGCCAACAATCATATGAAAAAATGCTCATCGTCACTGGTCATCAGAGAGATGCAAATCAAAACCACATTGAGATACCATCTCACGCCAGTTAGAATGGCGATCATTAAAAAATCTGGAGACAACAGATGCTGGAGAGGATGTGGAGAAAAAGGAACACTTTTACACTGTTGGTGGGAGTGTGAATTAGTTCAACCATTGTGGAAGACAGTGTGGCGATTCCTCAAGGCCTTAGAAATAGAAATTCCATTTGACCCAGCAATCCCATTACTGGGTATATATCCAAAAGACTATAAATCGTTCTACTATAAGGACACATGTACACGAATGTTCATTGCAGCACTGTTTACAGTAGCAAAGACCTGGAATCAACCCAAATGCCCATTGATAATAGACTGGATTGGAAAAATGTGGCACATATACACCATGGAATATTATGCAGCAATCAGAAATGATGAGTTCGTGTCGTTTGTAGGGACATGGATGAATCTGGAAAACATCATCCTCAGCAAACTGACACAAGAGCAGAAAATGAAACACCGCATATTCTCACTCATAGGTGGGTGATGAAAAATGAGAACACATGGACACAGAAAGGGGAGTACTAAACACTGGGGTCTATTGGGGGAAAAGGGGAGGGCCAGTGGGAGGGGGAGGTGGGGAGGGATAGCCTGGGGAGAAATGCCAAATGTGGGTGAAGGGGAGAAGAAAAGCAAAGCACACTGCCATGTGTGTACCTACGCAACTGTCTTGCATGCTCTGCTCATGTACCCCAAAACCTATAATCCAATAAAAAATAAAAAAAAAAAAAAAAAAAAAGAATTTGAACTTTTAAATCCACTTGGGATCTCTTTTGCTGTATGGTGTGATTGACAGCAAGACTGTGTGGTATGTGAGAACCGACCAGAACAGGAAGAAGAAATCAGTGTCTAGAACACATGACTTGTACTGAAATTATGAAAATATGTATTCTGAGCTTTTCTTAATCATGCACAAAGCAAAAAAAAAAATATCATGCACCAAGTCTTTGTTGCTGGGGCTTGCCTATCTCTCAGCTGATCCTGGAAAAGCCTTGGAAGAAGAACTGAGCACTAAGCGTGTCCAGCTGGTGTCTTTTCACCAAGGGTCTGAATAGTCCTACACATTTTCTTTTCAGCACCCAGTTTTTTCCCCTCTTAAATGGGTCAAGCAATATTGTTTGATGAACTATGCAGATGAGCAACAAGAATCACAGAAACACATTTCCAACAAAGTGCTTAAAGGTGCTATGCTTTCATCTCACTCTCAGGTTTAACGAAGGCTCTAGCTTCAAAACAGAAATATCTGTCTTTATTGTTCTAATTCAGTTTTTAGCTCTTGTCACTAATTGAGGATTCTGTGACTTCAACACATCAGATCCCATGGACAATGTTTCTAAACTCATATGGCACTCACAGTCTCGAGCAGGCAATTTTGCCCTTCATCAAACTCTCTTCTGAACTGCTGTCTCATTGTCCCACACTTGCATGACTATTTGCCCAAAGAGAAATAAAGCTTCCCCGTCCACAGTCTAATACATAATGCTTTTGGAAAATATCAGAAAGTGTCACATTTGGCCCTGTTTGAACTCAGATTTCATGTAGTCCATGGAAAAAGTGCAAAGAAAGGTAGTAACTACCAGCCAGAAGTTTCCTGCATGTTGCCTTTGAATACAAAGATCTCTGATCATGCACTAGCCATTATAATCATAAGATTAGATAAAATCAGTGATCTTCCAAAAAGTGTTAGGTGAGAACACTAGTATAGATAAAGGCAAATTATTTTATGTTTAATATTCTATTTCTGGAACTTGGTAAGGCAAACCAACAAAACAATACTAATTTAGTGTTTCCCAAGAACTTCATGGTATGTGTGGCTCAGTTGCCCAGTACCTGTGTATAAACTGTTTTTGCACTTTGCTTGAGTGTTTTAAAAAACTAAATTCTGATTTAGTTTGGATTTCAAGTCATTTCAAGCCCCTAAAAAGTATAAAGCCTACATGAAAGAGGAGACTGTAAACCTGAAGGGGTCTGCTGGATGTCAGTGGGATTTATGTACAATTATAAATATAAATTAACCAGTAAGTGAACTATAGCTGCAAAGGATGAACTTCAAAGGATAAGTGAAAGAGATGGGGGCATTATTTCATTCAGATTAGAAAGAAAAAACACTATTGAGAGAGTCATACTGAGAAATGACCACATATTTTTCCTTTACTGATTAGGTAGGGAAAAAATGCAGAAATCTTGAGCGTTCATTTGCTTTCAAGAGCATGGCACCAGCATGAAGCCATTCCTGGGATCAACCAACATGATGGGGGAGGAAGAAAGATTCAGATGAAGGAAAACCGCAGGAATTCCACAAGGGTTCAGGAGAAATTGGGAAGGTGAGCTTCTCTTGAGTCCACAAATGCCAAGCCTAGATTAAGTTGTGATTCAAAAATAAAGGTTCAGGGCTGACATACCTAATTATACTTGGGTAGAGGAGGAGAAGAAACAAACATGTGAGTCCCTGTTAAATGTTAGGCATATCTGTAATCTTATGATGCTAATTCCCTCATGGACTGTATAAGATGCTGGATTGGGAAAATGTGGCACATATACACCATGGAATATTATGCAGCAATCAGAAATGATGAGTTTGTGTCATTTGTAGGGATATGGATGAATCTGGAGAACATCATTCTCAGCAAACTGACACAAGAACAGAAAATGAAACACCGCATATTCTCACTCACAGGCGGGTGATGAAAAATGAGAACACATGGACACAGAGAGGGGAGTACTAAACACTGGAGTCTATTGGGGGGAAAAGGGGAGGGCCAGTGGGAGGGGGAGGTGGGGAGGGATAGCCTGGGGAGAAAAGCCAAATGTGGGTGAAGGGGAGAAAGGAAGCAAAACACACTGCCATGTGTGTACCTATGCAACTGTCTTGCATGTTCTGCACATGTACCCCAAAACCTAAAATGCAATAAAAAATTAAAAAAAAATAAGATGCAGGAAGGGAGTCAGCTGGCTTTTCTACTTTTAAGCAGCTGAGATTATTTCTCTGACCCTTGGTTTTATATCATTCACTCCTTAGTCACGTATTCATTCATTCCTGTGTTCAATCAATACATTCACTGTGCCAGGAACTGAGAACACCAAGATGAACTAGGATATAGATTCTGGCCTCAAGAAGTTCCCAATCCAGGAAGGGGGAACCTACCTACAAGAAAGACTGTAAAACAAGATGGTAGTATAATGAGGAGAAAGGAGCTGTGTGAACCCAGATAATTTATCCTGGGTTGATATTAAAAATATTTCACATCTCAATCAGCATGGTACTGATGAATCAAAAGGAATGCAGCCGGGAGAAACCAAGCCACTGACCCACTAGTTTAGCCCATCCTGTGTCTTACTGGCTGGCTGAATGCCAGTCCTGCTATACCCTACTACATAGAAAATTTACATAAACAATGATTGTAACCACACACACACACACACACAGAAGTTAAAGTTTCGAAGAAGGGAAAAGGAAAAGATTTTCAAAAGAATAAACATTCTCCCACTTGCATCCACAGCTCTTTAGTACTCCCATCACAATCTACAGAAGTAATGAAAGGAAAGAATACTTCTTTCAAAAGAAACAGGGACGTTGATATTAGCAGAGTTAAAGAAATTCAAACTCCATTTTCCCAACTAAATTATAAAATGGGTGGAGTAATAACTTGCTGAGTTGTTAGGAATATATCAAATAACGAATGGAAAGTAACTGTTTCAGTACTCAGCCCTAAAGGTCCTGAATAAATAGGGATTATTATTATTGTTTGTTTTTTTACATATGAGAAAACTGAGGCTGAAAGGGGTTAAATAATTTGTTTAAGTTCATACAAATAGTTAGTAATGGAGCCAGAATTTGATATCACTATATGACCTTGTAGCGGAAAAGTCTGTAATTTTTCCTTGTATTTCTTTAACTACTTCTCTAAGTTGTAAATTGCATATATAATGACATGTTAACTTTAGTTACTATTTACCCTTGGCTGGTTCAAGTTCAATATTGCACACTAAATGGATAACAAATATTAGTTATGCTGATAGTGGATCCATTTATGGAGGCGTTATAGGAAGACTGGCTAATCTGATCACAAGTTCATCACCCAGACAATATTGATTCTGCTGGGGCAGCTAATCTAAATTATAGGCATAAGCACTCAGGAGAGTAGAAGCAGCCACTGCGATGTGAGCCTTGAAAAGTCAAATCTATGAAGTGACAGCAATGGCCCATAGCATGTGATGCTTAATACAGGCAGGGAGCATGAAAGTGATTTGTGATTACAAGAGTGGGTACAGCTACCATAAAACACCTTTATATGCTCATAGTTAACAGGTTGCATGTAAGCCAATTAAAGATTTCCACCCCCATGAAAATAGATAATTGTAGGAGGGGGATATATAATTGGGAACTTGCACCTTTAGAAAGGTTCATCTATGGAGACAACAGATGCTGGAGAGGATGTGGAGAAAAAGGAACACTTTTACACTGTTGGTGGGAGTATAAATTAGTTCAACCATTGTGGAAGACAGTGTGGCGATTCCTCAAGGCCTTAGAAATAGAAATTCCATTTGACCCAGCAATCCCATTACTGGGTATATATCCAAAAGACTATAAATCGTTCTACTATAAGGACACATGTACACGAATGTTCATCGCAGCACTGTTTACAATAGCAAAGACCTGGAATCAACCCAAATGCCCATTGATGATAGACTGGATTGGAAAAATGTGGCACATATACACCATGGAATATTATGCAGCAATCAGAAATGATGAGTTTGTGTCATTTGTAGGGACATGGATGAATCTGGAGAACATCATCCTCAGCAAACTGACACAAGAACAGAAAATGAAACACCGCATATTCTCACTCATAGGCGGGTGATGAAAAATGAGAACACATGGACACAGAAAGGGGAGTACTAAACACTGGGGTCTATTGGGGGGAAAAGGGGAGGGCCAGTGGGAGGGGGAGGTGGGGAGGGATAGCCTGGGGAGAAATGCCAAATGTGGGTGAAGGGGAGAAGGAAAGCAAAGCACATTGCCATGTGTGTACCTACGCAACTGTCTTGCATGCTCTGCTCATGTACCTCAAAACCTAAAATCCAATAAAAAATTTAAAAAAAAAAGAAAGTTTCATCTAAAATCATTTAAAAGCTGGCTATTATTAAAAGAAAAAAACATGCTGGGGGGGATGCAGAGAATAGAGAACTCTTGTAAATTAGTACAGCTATTATGGAAAATCATATGGAGATTTCGCAAAAAGCTAAACATGAAACTTCCATGTGACCCAGCAATCCCGCTACTGAGTATTTCATCCAAAGAAAAGAAAATCAGTATATCAAAGGGATACCTGCACCTCCACGTCTATCATAGTACTGTTCACAACACCAGATATACGGAATCAACCTATCAACAGATGAATGAATAAAGAAAATGTAACATATACACAAAATATACTACTACTCAGCTATATAAAAAGAATGAAATCCTGCCTTTTCTGCCCGTGGATGCCGCCAAAGCAGCATCCTTAAAGTCTCTCTTCTCCCTGCCATCATGTCTAAGTCAGAGTCTCCTAAAGAGCTGGAACAGCTGAGGAAGCTCTTCATTGGAGGGTTGAGCTTTGAAACAACCAATGAGAGCCTGAGGAGCCATTTTGAGCAATGGGGAACATCACAGACTGTGTGGTAATGAGAGATCCAAACACCAAGCGCTCCAGGGGCTTTGGGTTCCTCATGTATGCCACTGTGGAGGAGGTGGATGCAGCCATGAATGCAAGGCCACACAAAGTGGATGGAAGAGTTGTGGAACCATAGAGAGCTATCTCAAGAGAAGATTCTCAAAGACCAGGTGCCCACTTAACTGTGAAAAAAATATTCGTTGGTGGCATTAAAGAAGACACTGAAGAACATCACCTAAGAGATTATTTTGAACAGTATGGAAAAATTGAAGTGATTGAAATCATGACTGACAGAGGCAGTGGCAAGAAAAGGGGCTTTGCCTTTGTAACATTTGACGATCATGACTCCGTGGATAAGTTTGTCATTCAGAAATACCGTACTGTGGGCCGGGCGCAGTGGCTCAAGCCTGTAATCCCAGAACTTTGGGAGGCCAAGGTGGGTAGATCACGAGGTCAAGATATCGAGACTATCCTGGTCAACATGGTGAAACCCCGTCTCTACTAAATATACAAAAAATTAGCTGAGCATGGTGGCACTTGCCTATAATCCCAGCTACTCAGGAGGCTGAGGCAGGAGAATTGTCTGAACCCAGGAGGCAGAGGTTGCAGTGAGCTGAGATCGCGCCATTGCACTCCAGCCTGGGTAACAAGAGCGAAACTCCATCTCAAAAAAAAAAAAAAAAGAAAAAAAAGAAATACCGTACTGTGAGTGGCCACAACTGTGAAGTTAGGAAAGCCCTGTCAAAGCAAGAGATGGCGAGTGCTTCATCCAGCCAAAGAGGTTGAAGTGGTTCTGGAAACTTTAATGGTGGTCGTGGAGGTGGTTTTGGTGGGAATGACAACTTTGGTCGAGGAGGAAACTTCAGTGGTCGTGGTGGCTTTGGTGGCAGCCGTGATGGTGGTGGATATGGTGGCAATGGGGATGGCTATAATGGATTTGGTAATGATGGAGGCAATTTTGGAGGTGGTGGAAGCAACAATGATTTTGGCAGTTACAACAATCAGTCTTCAAATTTTTGACCCATGAAGGGAGGAAACTTTGGAGGCAGAAGCTCTGACCCCTATGGTGGTGGCGGCCAATACTTTGCCAAACCACAAAACCAAGGTGGCTATGGTGGTTCCAGTAGCAGCAGTAGCTATGGCAGTGGCAGAAGATTTTAATTAGGAAACAAAGCTTAGCAGGAGAGGAGAGCCAGAGATGTGACAGGGAAGCTACAGGTTACAACAGATTTGTGAACTCAGCCAAGCACAGTGGTGGCAGGGCCTAGCTGCTACAAAGAAGCCATGATTTAGACAAATACTCATGTGTATGGGCAAAAAACTGGAGGACTGTATTTGTGACTAATTGTATAACAGGTTATTTTAGTTTGTGTTCTGTGGAAAGTGTAAAGCATTCCAACAAAGGGTTTTAATGTATATTTTTTTCTTTTTCCTTTTTTTTTTTTTTTGCACCCATGCTGTTGATTGCTAAATGTAATAGTCTGATTGTGATGCTGAATAAATGTCTTAAAAAAAAAAAAAGAATGAAATCCTGTCATTTGCAGCAACAGTGATGGAATTGAAGGTCAATATGTTAAGAGAAATAAGCCAGGCACAAAAAGATGAATATTGCATGTTCTCATTCATATATGGGACCTAAAAAGTTGATCTCATGGAGGTAGAGAGTGGAATAATAGTCACCAGAGGCTGGGAAAGTGTATGTGTGGGGGCAGAGGGAGGGATGAAGAGAAGTTGATTAATGGGTATACACATACAGTTATATAGGAGGAATAAGTTCTAATGTTTGATAGTATAGTTAACAATATATTGTGTAATATATTTTAAGATAGCCAGAAGAAAGGAAGTGAATGTTCCCAACAGACAAAAATGATAACTAGTCAAGGCACTGAATACCTTAAATACTGTGAGTAGATTATTATACATTCTATGCATGTAACAAAATATTGCATGTACCCAGTACAAATGTACAAATATTATGTACCAATACATATTTTAAAAATTATTTAAAAGTTGTAATGGAATATTGTAAATAGGATTTGTAAAGGTAAAGCCAGGTACACCTGCAATGAGTTTGGAGTTTGTGGTTTATGCCCAGGGAGAACACTGAGTAGTAGGAGACAGAAGAGATGAGCAGCAGGAGAAATCAACAGCTCACACTGTCGAAGTCAGACAGTCTTCTTTGCTAGTTGGAAGATTATAAAGATACCTGTCAATCTAGGCACTGGAAAAAGTCAGAAACAAAACAGGTCAATTTCCTCCTCATCTACAAATCCATTAGAGATAGGTCATCTTTCCTCATGCATCTGAAATAACTTACCTTTGAGCAGAGATAAAACACATTTAAGCTTCACTGAAAAATCACACTTTCAGACAAGTTATGAACAAGGCATACATGTGAATTAGGGTCTATAATCATAGCTCTTGCTGCCTTGAATACAACTCAGGTCTTGATGTAATTGCTTTGTAGATTCCTAAAGCAGGCCTTATGCATACTGAGGAGTCAAAGTTACTGTGGAAACTATAGCTTAGACATTCCTGGAATTTTTTTTACAGTTAAAAAAAGTCTCAATATGTCTGCATTTTTAAAATGGAATGGACTACTATAATTAAAACCTGGCCTTTAAATCTCTATATCATATTATCCTCCTCTTCTGAAGAAAGTACCTCAATCATGGAAATAATTCAATATACTATCTTCATGGATGGACCCAGTTTCTGAGTGTTCTGATGAAAATTATGCAGAAGACCAACAAGTAATTATAAATACATACACTACCACTTTCCAGTAGATGCTATATTTGTAGATATCAAAACTGTTTACATAAAAACAGGTTCTGTTGTTTCCAACACAGAGTGAATTACCTATTTTGAAAACTAGTTTTATATTAGCAGTCTTAGGTATCTCAGTGAAGAAATTTGTAGCTAAAGTCAAGTTGGTGATTAAGTGCTAAAATTTGTTTTCATGAACACAGTATTGCTTTTAAGAAATCTCAAATTTGTTATATATTCCTTTTATATGGCCTGCAGTTGTTATGTGTGTGGTATACCTATAGCAGAGATAGCTAGATGTCTTTCAAGGACTCATGTTTTTTTTCCATGATGTAGAGTTGTTTCTAATAAGTGGCCTTCCAGCCAGGGACATTTCCCAGGTACCAGTGCATCTAGTTTCAACTAAGTCATGGGACTAATTCTCACCAATGAAAGTGACACATGGCACTTTCAGGGCAAGGTGGTACAGTAAAGAATGTGTGTTCTCTATCCTTTCTTCTCATGTCAGACAGAAGATTCTGAGATCCAAGGGCAGGGTCAGCAAACTGTAGCTCTGGGCCAAATCTAGCTTGCCACTTGATTTTGTAAAAAAAGTTTTATTGGAATGCAACTATGCTCAGTCATTGTCTAGTCTGTGCTACAACTACAGAGCTGAGAAGTTGCAAGAATCCTGCAAAGCCTAAAATATTTACTATCTGGACCTTTAAAGGGAAAGTTTGCTGACCCCTGCCATATGGGATAGTGGAAACAGCCAGTGTCCTGGAGTTACCAGGGTGAGGAAAGGTACCTGACTAGGACATTCATTTTGAACCTGAAAGAATGAGAAAGAAAGGAACTTCTTCTGTATTTGAGACACCTTAAAGTTTTAATTGGGAATTTTGCATTCTTTTAGCATGTATTTGAAAAGAATTGGAGGATCACATTTTTTATAGAAGTTGAAAGAAAGAATACTTGAATAAAATGGCTAATTTGGTACAAGACTGACTAATGTACAGTACCAGGGCATTAAAAATGTAACCTTTGGGCATGATTTTGGTTTCCTCAAATTGTAGTAAGTCCATATGTAAATTAAGTATCTCTGTGATGAAGATTTCAATAAATGTGTTTATAATTAGAAATTAAAAAATGTAACCTTTGGGTTATCTTTTTAATGGGGCACAATGTGGGATGGAAATTATTTCTAGCTCTAACAGACAAAATTCATTGTAATGTTATCTTGCAAGAATCATTTCAGTTTTCTAAAAGCCATCATCTATCTGCTTTGTAATAAATCTCAAGTCAAACAAAGGAACACATCCCTAGAGAATTAGATAATTTCCAGGTGAATTTGCTAGCTAGTACATCACCTAACACTGAAACCATATACAGCAATATCTTTTGTCTATTTCAAAGTGTTGATGGTCTAGTGGTTAAGGTGAACAAACATGGTATGCGTGACAAGGTGTGAGTGAGTGATAGTCGAGCACCCAAATCCAAAGACTTCTTGTTTACATGGATTCAATTCTAGAATCATAGGATTCTGTGATGGTAAACATAAATTTGTCTCTGTAATATATGACAAAGCCCCAGATCTTTGAGTTTTCTGGTTGTTCTCTTTCTGCATAAGATATGTAGTTTCCCCAGTTTACTCTCTTGCATGGTAACCTGAAAAGCTGCAGTGTATACTTTTGGCATAACTGTGTTTGGCTTCCCATAGCAATAAGGCTGCTAGCAGGACCTATGAGTCTTTTTACAACTCTGCATGTTGCATATGAACATGCATCTAGTCAGATGGTGTAGCCATGTTTCTTTTATAATCAGTAGCCTGGATCGATGTTCAATGAAGGGTGAGTGAACCACGGCTCCTCCTGAAGCTGGGGAATTCCAGCCAGAATTGCTGCAGGATCTTTAGCTGAATCCCTCCCAATGACAGTTCAATTTTTCCTGGGTTGAAATGCCCTGGCTGCACAAAGATGTTGGGGAAAAAAGAGAAATTCTCAAAGGTTCTGTTTAATATGTTGGCTATTTGTAAGTTCTGGTGTGCTGTGTTTTCTTTCTCAGGGTATAAGTTTGTGTTATAGCATGTGGTTAAAATAATTACTTAAAAAAATCCATAAAACACTTCAGATTTCAATTCAACATGTACCTTAGACAACTTTGACTATAAACTCAAAAGGAGGAACTAGAAAACTTTCAAGTTCTTAAATTTATAGTCAAGGTTATAATGTTTTATTTTATATACTGAAATGAACACTGACAGAATAGGCATACAAATAAACACTATTTTTAAAAAATGCCCAGCATGGTTTAACTTGAGAGGCTACATGAGGAATTGTGTCTTAAGTAAACCACAATAAAGAAGAAAGTATTTTTTAACACAGATGGTCATAACATTTGAAATAACCAAGTATCAGTTTAAAATGTCTAAAGAGTGTTTCTGGAAAATCATATATTTTGACTTAAGACTTTACAAATTAGTGAACTAATTGCAATCCTACAAAGTTTTTTGCCTTTATTAAAATTATTTTGAGTCACCATTTGGGAAAATCCTGTTTCCAAATTCAGGAGATGTAAATTGAAGGAACTCCAGGAGCAAAGATAAGTTTCATCAACAGCAACTACCTCCAAACCTGCATTTACCCTCTTTGCAAGCCAGTTGAATATTTATTCATTATTTGTTTGTTCACTCATTTGCTTGTATCATTTGTCCAATAAACATTCTATTAAATGCTTAGAAAGCTGTACCTACCATACCTCATGAGACACACAGTTACAGAGAGATTTGATTGAAGCCAAGCTGCCTGAATTTGACTCTAGGTGCCTTCATTTTTTAGCTGCGTAACTTTGGGAAAATTATTAAGGGTCATTGTTCTCAGTGTCTTCATCTGCAAAATGGAAATTAATAATAATAGCACCTACATACTTGGGGTCTTTGGGGGCGTTAAATGAGATAATCTATGAAAAATGCCTGGAAGAGTGAAAGCATACTATGACTACTAGCATACTTCTGCTAGAATTAATATCTGAAGATGGTTTAATTCAACCACACCACCAGAACTGAAACATAAAATTCAACCCCAAGCTGTTTTTGTCCCAAAGTTATTAATATCTTTATATAGCAGTCCCCGCTGCCACATACTTATTTGTGGTTTCTCTTTCCATCGTTTTAGTTACTTGCAGTCAGCCACAGTCTGAAAATATTGAATAAAACATTCAAGAAATAAACAATTCATAAGTTTTAAATTGTGACCCATTCTGAGTAGAATGATAGTATCTTGGGCCATCCCCCCCGGATTGGGAATCATCCCTTTGTCCAGCAGATCCATGCCATCGATGCTATCTGCTCTAAGCCATTTTGTAGGCATCTCAGTTATTAGATCGACTGTCATGATATCTCAGCGCTTGTGTTCAAGGAACCCTTATTTTACTTAATAATGGACCCAGAGTGTAAGAGTAGTGATGGTGACAATTTGAATATGCCAGGGAAGCCACAACATGCTTACTTGAAGTGAAAATGTGAAAGTTCTTAACATAATAAGGAAAAAAATACTGCATGCCGACATTGCATAAATCTACAGTAAGAATGTGTCTTCTATTTGTGACATTGTGAAGAAGGAGAAAGAAATTCCCGCATGGTCTATTTAGTTTGGTCCTATCCATGGCTTTGGGCAACCCTTAGGGGTCTTGCAAAGTATTCCCCTGGGGGTAAGGAGGGACTACTGTATTATCAAGAAAACACATTGGAGTTACTAATTACTTGTCCTTGTTCTCATCTCAAAATAACATAAAAATATCTTTTTCTTTTCTTTCGACCAGGTAAAGTAGGACAAAAGAGTCAGGACAGAGGTGATTTTATTCACTTCCTGATTTAATTGCTTATAGTTGGAAGAACAAGCATATGTGAGTAAGGGAAGTTTGGTGGTCTCCTCTCTCAAACGATGGTCTAAAATGAGTCAGTTCAGCTATTTAGTAACACTGCCCTGGATGTTTTAACTATTTGTAGGAATGACTCCAAGAAACAGGGTACATGGGTGGAATAGGCAGGACAGCACCTTCCCCGCTCCTCAGGGGAGTTGTTTGTAGTTTACATTCATATATTCAGCTGCCATTGCTACTTCTTGAGAACCCGAGTTTCTTTGACATAATCTTGATGTTCACTGTGCTCTGGGTCCAGAGATGTCATGGACCATAACTGCACTGCATCCCTAAGCCTTCCTGATGTCACTGCTCACAGGATCTCAATACTGAGGCATCCCTCCCATTAAGAAGGTTAGTTGTACTAATAATAGAAATTTGACGTCTCCATGGCCACATCACCAGCAAGCAGCAGCACCAGTTTTAACATTTAAACCCATCCAACTTTACAATCTTAGGTATACTAGGAGGATGTATGGCATCTACTTTTAGGGAAAGTGGTCTAGTGTCATGAAAAGAGAACAAGACACAATGGTGTATGATGGAGTACGCGGCCTTGAGAAAACCACTCGACTTCTGTGTATTATGTAAGATGAATATTGATGCCTAAAGCGCTGTTGTGAGGCCAAATGAGGAAGTTTACAAAAGAAGGAAAAAGCTATGCAGATGTGGCTATTAATATAACCTTCAAAGTAAAGACAGAAATCAAGACAATCTAAATGACATTGCCTAGAGGGTAGCCTATTTCCTTATGCTTCTATATACAGTAGAAGGTAAATACAAAGTTCACATTGAGTTGTTTATATAGCAACTTTCTAACTCACTCTGACACCCAAATCCTGTACCTTATGCTAACGGAACCTCCTGCATCCACTTGGTAGAAATAGACAATGTGGCATAGTACAAACAGGCAGCACGGCAAGACTAATACTTTCTCCCATGCTGAATGAGGAAAAATTCCTTTATTTTTCCAAGCCAAGATTGATCAGAAGAGGTATCAGCCTGGAATTGGAGATGGGCAAAACCAGGTTGGTTGTGCTGACAAAGCAGATGGTGAACTGATCACTTGCTGCATATTAGTTTCAATTAAACAAAAAGGGTTGCTGTGGGAAACTGGAGGGCTAGAAAGAAATTGATTTCAAACATCTTAAAATGATCAGGAGAAAAGTGACATGAGGCCCTTCTTCGCAGGTCACTGGGCCAGCAGGCACACCAGGGAGCTACTTCTAACCCTTTCCCTCCACTATTAGGGCTAGTTGGCTGAGAAATAGGATTTGTGGTTAAACCAGACTAAAGCAAGACAGTGTTCTACAGTAGCAGCTCAGCTTGCTTCCTGATTTCACCGTTTGATCAGGAAGATGAAACACCTTCCAGATTTTGAGAAGCAGCAAATGTGAAGGCCTTCTGCCATTCAGTTCAGTTGCTTATTTACAGCACTGCATTAGAATGGCTTTAATTTTTGTGCTGAAAAGTAGTTTCTTCAGTGTGTGTCGGGGACTCCAATCATTCCCCTAATCCTGCTAAGAATTTCCCCCATCACTGTATATTTAGGGCACCAGAAGCATCCAGGAAAAGCATGTGACTATACCATGTATCATGGAGTACTCCTGAAAGGTGTCTAAAAGCTCATGCCCTGCTGGGGCAGGCTGGGATTCTCTGGTGTGAGGGAAAGAGCACTGAATGACCGAACAGTGGAGGTCTGGATCCTGACTCTACAACCTGGGTGCCATATTTAGGAGGCACCTCCTAGGTTCAAGGCAGTGACAGAGATGCTGAGTATATGAGAAGAATCCTGCCAAGGAGGAGCCAGCAATCTGTGGGGGCACAGACAGGTGCAGAACTAGTCATCTTCCATATAGCAGATACCAAACAATCAGAACAAGCCAAGGGCAACTTGAGCGAGTAAAGCATGATGCATGCAGTCTGCTTACCTGGGGCTGGCCCTTAATCTGGGCAGGCTCTCATCTAGCAGGGAGGAGAAGGGAGTTCCATGGAAAGGTCATGTGCAAAGGCACAGAACTGTGTAAGTGCATGGCACGCTCAGGGAATCTGATGGTATAAGTAGTGGGACCTCACTGAACCTCGGTAAATTTCTACCTCACATGCCAATATTTAGGATCTAATAAGGTAATGTTATGCTTGTTCCTTCATCTCTTCCAGCTTTCCCAAAGTAGTGTCTGGAAATCATCTGTGTCATAATTATCTGTGATATGCACCAAAAATCAGATTCCTGGGATATATGACATTTGAATCTGGGAGAATGCAGCCCAAGGAAATGATTTTTGTTTGTATTTTATTTTTTGAGATGGTCTCATTCTATCGTACAGGCTGGAGTGCAGTGGGATAATCTCAGCTCACTGAAACCTCCCCCTCCTGAGTTCAAGCAATTCTCCTGTCTCAGCCTCCTGAGTAGCTGGAATTACAGGTGCATGCTGGCTAATTTTTGTATTTTTAGTAGAGACAGTATTTCACCATGTTGTACAGGCTGGCCTTAAACTCCTGTCCTCAGGTGATCCACCTGCCTTGGCCTCCCAAAGTGCTAAATTATAGGCATGAGCCATTGTGCCAGCCAGGAGATGACTTTTAAATAAGTACTCCAGGTACTAGAGATGGAGAACACTGATACAATCTATAGGAATTCTGAGCAATTCTGAGATGGACTAAACTGACTTCACAGATTTTCTGTGTAGCAAAATGACTAAATCAGTGTGTTTTCAAAGTTGGACTGGAGAAAAAAAAAAGACAGAGAGAAAAAGAAAAATAATAATACAGAAAGATGTATGTGTGCAATGTTGGGAAAAGTTATTTCTTCTGAGTTTTTCTTCCTAATGTATCTAGAAATGCACTTGATATTTAAAAAAAGTCAGAACTGAGAACTTGCAAGAATATATATACATTTATATTTAATGGTGCATAAAGTGCTATATGAATATTATTTGACCAAGTCAGCATTAAATACCAAGCAATTCTAACTGCAAGGCAGCAGAAAATTTGAAAGCTCTCCATAATTTTACTTGAAATCATGTATTAATTTTTTCTAATGAGCACTTTATGATTTAGTGTAATGGCCCTATCTTTTTTCTGTCAAAGGCTTAGCATGGAAAATAATTGTGCTGGTATCTATGGAAAAATACTTGATTAAGGTGACCCACATATCACTGTAATTGCTTTCTACTGGCAAGTTAGTAGCCAAATAAAATGAGATATTATTAAATTGTCAAAACAGGATTTACTATTGTTAGAGCAGTTAAAGTTGAATTCAACTGTGCAAGTTTTCAGTGGAGTGGGAAAGAGAGAGTTTAAAGCTATGACTTCTGAGTTGGGAAGGGGAAGTCTGTTGAAGGAAGCTCCAGAGACAGAAGATGGAGGGATAGGTGTATGGGTGAGAATGAAAACCACAGAAGAAGAGCAGCAAGTGTACTGGAAAGGGTGTGGGATTTGGAACCAGACCAGTATCCACATCCAGGCACCTTCACATATTTGACAAAGTAATTAGCTACATAATCCTCAATTTCTCCAATAAAGTGGTAACATTGTCTACCTTGCAGGGCTGCTGTGAGGATTCACTCTCTACACATATTAGGCATTCAAGAAATGGCAGCTATTAAAACAAGGCATTGGTATATCCAACAGAAACTTTAAAACCCTAGATTTTATTTTTCATCCTTAGAATGAATTTCAGCCAATGACTTTCTGCCTAAACAATCAAACTTTAACTTGGCCTTTCCAATGCCATTAGCTACATGTGGCTCAGAATAGTTGATACTGTTCATAAGCAGGCTTGACCTGCCTTGGGAAGCAGGCTTCCTTTCAGCAGCATTTCATTTGGTCTGAATGCTTTAAAGACATGTTATACAAACTGCTACTTGTTTAAAAATATACAGACTTGGATAACATGTTGGTGGTTGAATATTTTGATGCTTAAGAATCACTTGGAGAGGGATTTGTATATCAATTATTATGCTTCTAAGACAGCTCGGCATGTATTATCTTCTGTTAGGTTATACATGATTGAAAATAAGTAGAAAGAGATATGTGGAGAAATTGAGCCATCAAAGTCAGCCACGCTTTTAGTAATACCTTTCAAAAGAAAGTAAATGAGAGGTCATGACTTTCTTTCCAGCTAGGCATGCTTTTCTTCACATGTGGACTTGAGAACAACCAAAAGTTCAGAAAACAGAAGTGACATGGATTCCAAAGGGAAGGGGTATACACCATGATCTTTCTTTAAAAGGACAGTAGAATATGAAGATGCCCACATGAATAATTAGACTGTCCACATAATGTGTTAAAAGGAAAATACAACATGTTTGCAAATGATCTTATAATCAGGAGATATTTGGCCAGACAGGTCCATGACTCCTCAGGTCCTAGAGAATTCTGGAGAGGTGGGAGGGGAATGCTGTGAGGACAGTGATGTGAGTAATCTTGTGGTCATGAGCTGTGGATTTCCTCTGGGCAAGCCTTCCTTAGGTTGAGCAATTTTCAAAGGACCACCCTTTTAGATCCTCTTCAGGAAGTATGAAGGGGAAGGATGCCCGTGCACAATCTATCTCTTACTCAGGGTCATATATCAGCCTCTGCTGGGAGATCAGGTCAGCAGGCTCCAGGCAATTAATGGGAAACTGGGAAGCAGCAGCTGTGAGCAGGAAGTCAGCAATGTCACACCCCTGAAAGCAGCCCCCAGCCCCAAAGACATTTTTTTTTTTCCCCTTGAAAGAGCCACTCTAACTTGTGTTTCCCTCCTCTCTAGTCTACAGCAGGCCTCATCAGGCCTCACTAGGCTAATGGATCACTGGGGTTAAACTCACTTAAATTCACTTTTGCATTGGATGGTACTTAGCAATCATGGGGAAAAAAAGCATCTGTGGAACAGACTTTTCACCTGCAATCCCTAATTCTCATCTCATCTACTTTACCTGGAATCACATAAAGCACATTTATCTCATTCAGGAATGTTGGAGAGAATAAAAATTTTTTAAAAAGTTAGCAGCAGTAATCTTGTTTATTTTACTTAGGTGGAGAATCTCCAATTATTTTTTGTACAACCAGATTGATGACAAAGGGTGTAAAACCAAATATCAAAATTCTGAAATTTGTGATGAGAGAAATAAAACCTCCTTGGTAAAGAAAACCCCTATGAGTCATTTTCTATTCTTTTGTTACCTAGTAATTTCATTGAAAAAACAAAATGCAATGCTTTCCTCGCAACAAAAACACAATCACTAGTTCTAACCTTTGTCAATGCGGCACAAAAACAGAGATATTTTGTTTAACACCAGAAACTCACGAATTAAAAACTGAAAGTCACTGGTAACCAAGGAAACTAACTGAATGGTTGGGCAGAACTTGTTCAAAGGAAGATAAGAGGCAGGCGACAGATAATGTAGCATAAGTTAAAATCCTACTGCAAGAAAAGATGCACTTTGCCAAAGAAGCCTGTATCAGCACGATTTACATTTTGCCAATTTCTTGTAACAAAATTCCCTGCTACAAACAATCCAATACAAAAAATACATATATTTGACCCCTGTCCACATAAGAGTCATGTTTGATAATACAACCAATTTGATTTTGTCTGTGGCCCTTTAGGGATCCTCAGTTTTGCACCCAAGGACTGTCACTCCAACTTCCATACCAAACATTTCCTGCCAAAGTATTTATTTGCTGTTGGGATGACCAAGTTATCTCCTGGAATATAACATTGTCAACGCACCTATTCATGATGCAACCCCAGACACCTGCCTACACAGTCATCTTTCTCCCTGTTTAATCACCAGTCAAAAGCATTCACAGGATGCCAGCTATGCTTGCACTGAGTAGAGAAATAGAGGAGACAATGTGTAGAACCCTTGGCCAAGGAACAGAAAACTAAGAGACAGAACAAGCATATGGAGTGAAAAATAAAAGACATCCAATGGGAAAAAACTGCAAGGGAAAACACAGGAACTGTACTTTGCCAAGTCTAGTTACATAGTACAGAACAAAGTGCAGATAGATGGAAGGAGTGGAACAACGGTTATCATTGCTCAGGACAGGCTTCTTGGATTAGCTGAAGGAGGAAGGGAAAGAGGCAGGGATGGCAGGAGCTGAAGGAAGCGCCTGAGGCAGGGAGTGCATCAGGTGTGAATGATCAGAGGTAGGAGAGAATAACTTGTACTTGGTATGAGGGAGTGTGAGTGTGTGAGTGTGTGTGTGTGTGTGTGAGCATGAACACATGTACCTCTGTGTGTAAGAAAGTTTGACTTGCACTAGAGGAAGGGGCTGGTGGGGTAAAGAAACATGTGATTAGGAATCTGGAGTTCATAGGTTTATAATTGAAAAAGACTGAAAAAAAATCACACTGCCCAGCCCTTCATTTTCAGGCAGGTAAATATACAAACCATTGGGCACCTAGTTCTAAAACGAGACACCATGACCTTACAAGTATTATTATTAAAACCGTTTTGGGAGTGCTTTCTGGGTGCCAGATGCCTCACTCAGAAGGTTACAAGTAGTATGTCTAATTTTCATGATATTCCCACAGGTAGGTACAATTATCCTCATCTTATAGATGAGAAGTTTGTGGTTTAGAGGTCAGTAACTTGCCCAAGGTCATGCAGCTATTTGAGTCTGGGATGCAGATCCAACTCTGATTCCCAAATTGGAACTTCCCCACTCTAACATGATGCTTTTCTTAGAGGCACACTTCAAAGAGCACTAGATGCAGGAAATCATTAATTTCTGGCAGCTCATCTACATCCCTCTGGTCATGAAAATGAGTCTGAATATTTAAAATAAACAGACAAAATTTTCAGCCATTAGCATTATCTGAAAGTAACAATTTCTGCTGGTCAGCCCTTGAATTTTCTGCCAGCTGATACAGGGCAAAAGTACCTGTGATGCCATGGACAGATACCACATCTGCTTGCCTGTTTCTGTTCTTAGATAACACAACTGACGAAGAAACCTATTAATTAAATCACATGTGGAGTTGCAATCTGATGGGACTTGGAACTGCCTACTTGTGGTTTCATTCTGGAAGCAAGTCAGGATTTCTTGGCATGGAGTGAATGGGTAGACCTTAGGTGCCATCCTAAGATATTTTTAATGTGAGCATTGTCATGCAGGAAGTTGCTCCCAATTAAGCTTAAGTACTGGGCAAAAAAGTGCTGTCTCTAGGGAAGCAACATCACCTGGCTCTGCATGGAGGCTGCTGGCACAAAGCTTAACAGAATGAATTGGGACTGTGGATTTGGGGGGATGCCAAGCAACAAATTAGTTCTGCATCTAGTAGATGAGGCTGTAATTTTTTTTTTTTTTTTTGTCTTGGCTGGGAGGAGGAGATGAACTTTTGCAGGTGAATGTTCTGAGAAAGTCCCTGCAGGCAGGTGGAATGTTAAAGCGTTCTATGCAAATTTGAATGATGAAAAGGGTGACCTCTACACATAGATGGGGTCAAACCAGGCTTTAGAGCAGGGGTGCTTGCAAGTGGCAGCTGCCCAATCCATATGCAGCCTGTTTTTGGGTGGCCCATGAGCCAAGAATGACTTTTCCATTTTTACGGGGTTAAAAGAACAAGAAGAAAAATATGCCACAGACACCATATATGGCCTATAAAACCTAAATTATTTACTATGTGGTCTCTTACAGAGAAAATTTGCTGGCCCCTGGTTTTGAGCATTGCCTCTATGGGGTCTTATGGCTTCTCTGTGCCTCACTGTTCCACTCTGGTTGGCTAATCACTTGTGCTTTTTACTCCAACCTGTTTCTGGTTCAGTCTGTCTTCTCTCCTTCAATTCAGATAAAAAATATCTTTATATTTCCATGACCCTGCCTTTTCTGATAAAGATTCTCTCTTTGACCAAACTAAGGCTCCTCTGAGTCCTCTTCTCCACTGGGCCTCAACCTTGGCCTCAAAGGACTGCAGACTCTCAGTACAAATGACTTCGTGTACCCAACTCTGCACTAACACCTAAGCCATCTCTAGCATGGTTTTTAATAGCTCCAGGCTGTGTCCCTGGGACAACCCAGGTCCCCTTAGGCTCCTATGTGGGAAGCCTTAAGGCTGCCAAAAGAATTTACAGTTTGTTGCAGCCAACACCTGAAGGTAGGGGCCCTGCCTCCCAGTCTCTGTGGAAAAGTAGGAGCCTAACTACAAAAGCACCAGTTAAAAAGCTCAGATGGCCAATCACATGGAATAGCCTCCCTCCCTGATTTTTGTAATTTTCCACTTCCCTGACTCTGCTGGAGCTGCCACTACCTACTTTTTCATTCTCTTTTTTAAATGCCCAGTCGATTCTGCACAGATCGAAATTGAGCTCAGTTTTCACTAGACGCTCTTCCCTGCTATAGTAGTTACCAAGTAAGATCTCTTTCCTGCCTTTAAATAGTGGCTGGCTTTGCTTCTCCTGTAGCTTTGGTCCTTTCTTGGAGCAGCCCTCGTTCACCATCTCTAAACTCTTACTTCCCACCTCCTCTTCAGTCCCCCACAAGAAGGGTGCTATTGCTACAAAATTCCCACTGACTCCTAGTGGCCTCTTTGCAGTGCTTATGTTCCTAGGCCTTTGTAGCACTGGATCCTATGCTAAGACCTTTTCCGAGATTCCTCAAACAGATACATGTTTGGAGTGAAGGATACCCCAGTGACCTGAATTTGATCATTACACCTTGTATACAGTTATCAATGCATTCCTGAAATATGTACAACTATTATATATCAATAAAATAAAAAAGAAATTCCCAAGTGTTCATGATACTGCTGTCAGCTAGTTCTGTTCCTACTTTCTCCAACTAATTTACTTTGCTTCTCCCACCCCCAGCCCCTGGCCCTTCAATGCTGGTGTCCCCTGGGGCCTTTCCTAGGCCCTTTCTCCACCCTCTACACACCCTCATTGATGGCTTCAGTCAACACTGCCAACTGCCCCAGGTTGTCAAGTCAGCTTTTTGAGTGTCTGTGGACATCCCATCCTCTCAATCTCAATCTCAGTCTGTGCCAAACCAAACATCATCTTGTCCTCAAGCCTCCTCCTCCTCTTGTATTTCCCTCATCAGTTAAAAGCGTCTCCAATTCACCTAGTTACCAAGCTTGCAAACTCCTACACCTCTTTCCTCGTCCTCATCTCCATCTTATCACAAAAACCTCTGGTTCATATGGGGCATGTAGATAAGGTTACTAACATTTATCGAGCATAAATTATGGGTCAGAAAACCATGCTAGGCACCCCACATATGTAATATCATTTAATCCTCACAATAGCCTGAGAGCCTGAAATGATCACCATTTTATAAGCCAGGTAACTGAGGCTCAGATAGGTTACTAATTTTCTCAAGGTCTCACTGCCAATGAGAGGCAGAAGCAGATTCCAGGGCACATGCTCTGATGTGCTTCATGGGCAAGACCAAAGCAGTGGCATATGCTGGAGGCACAGACGTACCACTAGAAATGCATCACTGTAATGCAAGCTTGGAGACAGAAGTGAGAATACAAGGCTCAAGTCACTTCTACTATTGTATACTTTTATAAAAACTTATGATGCTGGATCTCTTGTATCCAACTTAGTCCTGCCTGCATGAAAAACAGAGACAGGCACCCTGCCTCCCTTTCCTTCACAAACTGAAATGCTGAGGGCATGTGCCAGGGTAAGCATTTGATCCTCTGCCAGGCACAGAGGCACCATGGAGCAGGTGCCAAGTCCCCAGGGCCCAGGGCTGCACACGAACATGTTTCCTGAGGGATTTTTAATCCTTTGGGCACGTTGGGTTCACACAGCTTATGATACATTCCAGCCAGTTATCCTGTAGTTTAAAATCTTTATTTTAGAATACTAGCAGTAAGCAGCCCAGACAATCAAGCCTTTTTTCAAATTTCTGCCAGTTTTAGATCTTGAGGAGGTCTGGATTTTTTTAGGTCATGAAAGAGAAACTGCATCACCAGGGAAAGTGCTTCTCGGTGTGGTTCATTAAACTGCAGCCTGTTTTCTACTTATTCAAAGATCTGATAAACTTCCCTCAGTGTCTTGGCTCAAATCCACCCTCGTTCTGTACCCCATGCATGTTATGCAGTCTGACTTAGTCTTTGGAAGATACTCACTCACGCCGCTGCTGCACTCTGAGGTGACCCTGCTGTCATATAAAGATGGTTAGTTAGATTCTTAAAAGTCCTTTGAGATGAAGACAGATTCTTACTGAAGCAAGTCAGTGTAGAGTCTGATTTTTTTTAACTAACCTCTCTTTGACAACATGAATCATTCATCTTACAAATTTCACTGTGATGCCCCATAGAAAAGCTATAAGTGGCTGTCCATTTTGCTTTAATGGCCTGTTCCCTTCTCCCGCCATCGACTTCTTTTGCATCTCCCCACAGTACCCGGGACAGCATTCCTTATACACTGTGGATTGTCTACCCATCCAAGTGTATTTTTTTTGACAAAAGCAAAGGGTATCTAGAAGCTTAAAGCATTAAAGTGCTTACTTCTTCAGCCTGAAAAAGCTTTCTAAATGTTACACACTCTAGAAGTACTCAGGTATAATAAAAAGCAATACTTTCAGCAAGGAATGGAGTAATCTGAATGGAATAATTTATTTTTGCTTATGTATTGTCAATGTTAACTTAGTCTGAAATATTTCCCTAATATTCCTCATTCATTGAGTCTTGAAGGTATTTAACTAGCTAACTCTCGCCAGGAGGGAGAGGAAGCAGTTAGGAACAATGATTTCTCCAATCACCCTTGTTGTGTGGGAGTTGTCTGTTAAGTGCCTTCTTCTTGCTCCATGGTGTAAGTTCTCCAGCATCTTCTGAGGCTGCTGGGGATGTGTGCACTACAGATGCCTGCTCAGGCAGTCTCTGGAGAAGCCACATCCTCATTATGGTGGCCTAATAGCAGTCTCTTCTTACACACTGTTTCTTCTGCTCATTGCACCAGAACATGTGGAACCCAATCTTGGCATCTTAGACTCCCTTTCTGCTTATTCAAGTAACTGCAGATATGTGCTCTCAGTTGCCGTCTTCCCTCAGCATAAAACGATTTCCACTGGGTCTCACTTCTTTAATGTGAATAAAACTTGATAAAGTTTGCTCTCTTGCCCCTATTTACTAGGGCAGTGCTTCCAATGGGCTGATGGAAGCTGCTTGAGGATCTATCAAAAAGGCAGATTTCAAGTCAGTAGATCTTGGATGAGGCTTGAGATTCTGCATTTCTAACAAGCCCCAGGTGCTGTCAATATAATACACTGACCATACTTTTTTGAGCACCAGATGATAGATCCAATGATGCTGTGACAGCATCGTAAGTGGACCTCTCCAGAACAGTTACAATTTGGGATGTAAAGATACTTCCCTGTTCCTGCTGCTCTCATCAACCCCCTGAGTTCACATGTCTGCCATAGTCCCACACGAATCCTTCCCTCTCTCTGAATTTAGATGCCTTTGACAGTCTTGTGCCCTTCCAACAGGAGGCTGTATTAAGTTTGTCAAAATCTCAAATCCATCAAATGTTACGGTTTGGCCCTGTCCACCTCACTGGGCTGGTCTCCTGCTCCCCTCCTTTGTCCCAGTCATCTTCCTAGGAGCTAATATTAGCCGAGAGGCCACGATGGGTCAGGTGCTGTCCTTTGATTCCTAAAAATTCCTTTTCACTTTTCAGGGCTCTTGTACATACTGCACCTTTACCAAAAGAACCTCTCCCTTCCTTTGTTGTTGTGTGATAAGAGGCTCATGCCACCTCCTCTGGAAAGCACTCTTGGATCCCCTGGGGGGACTGCATGATCCCTGCTCTGTGCTCCCACAGCTTTCCGGATAGATCTGTTTTACTTCATTCGTCTGCCTCTATTTCCCAAATGCACCCTCCAGACTATGAGTTCCTCGGGGGCCTGTGAAGTGTTTTGTCATTCCTAGTGTCCATCTCAATACCTTTCTCTACTCTTCCAATTAATGCAATAAAGTGAATGCTGCCTGCTAACCTGTTTGCTCTTCAGAACAGTCAAACCCTCTTCAATCCCTGGATCATGAGGTTTAGTGAGGAGCAGCTAAGTGATGCCAAGTGAAGTGGACTAATCTACTCTACTGGAATACAAGGAGTGGAGGAAAACAGGAGGGGAAGAACATAAAGGACCTGGAGGCCAGGATGTGTCCACAGAGCTTCCAATGTAAGCTGTCAGACAGCAGACAGAACATGTCAAATACAGCAGAATAATTACTGAGTTAAATATTCTTATGTGTTACTCTGAGAAACAGCACTGCATGGCGTTGAAGATAATCACGTCATGGGCCAGATGACCTGGGTTTAATCTGAGTGAATAACTTTAGTTTTACAACCTTGTTTTCCAGAAAAGACTAGTATTCCCTACACAGGTAGCCATTGTGAGGATTTATATGGGCTTAACCATGCCCAGCACTTATCTCAGTGCTGGGCATAAAGTAAGTGCTGTCCACATGATAGTTACTACATTACATACCACCACATTAATCTGAGAGACAGTGTAACAAAATGGTGCAGGGTTAGAATCAGACAAGCTTGTTTCCAACTGGGTGACACTGGGTGAGTTACCACAACCTATCTTACCTTTACAAGTTTTGTGTCCTCAAATGGAAATAAAACCACAGTTTCTTAATTCTGTGATGCCACCAATGGAAAGACATTTTGTTGATTTAATGACAGTTTTTCTTTTTGTAGGGGTATGGAGAAATAAAATATTAATGATATATATCATCTGAAAGCTTTGTCTTAGAATGGAGGAAATATGGCTGGTTGGAGAGCTCAGAGAGGCAATATCTAGAAAGTTCCTGAGCACAAGGCTTGGCAGTCAGTAAACAGTACCTACAGCTGTGATGATTACTATTATGAGTAGAGCAGCCCATGAATTGGAATAGCACATACTTCAGGACTTGTGTCTCTGCCACTGGCCTCCTACATGAGAGAGGTCCATCAGGAGCAAATATCTTTATGCTTTGATCTATAGATGGAAATGGCCCAGCCTAGTCAGTAAAGAAGCTGAGAACATACGCTAAAAATCGAACAGAAACTAATCTCCAGTCATCTCATTAAAAGCATTCCTCATATGTCAGATATCACTGCCAATATGAATTAATCCATTTTAGTTATTTAGCAGGCATGTCAGCCCACGTAGCTGTTTATTTCAGTACCATCCACTGTGTCAATTAAAGGGGTGTCCAGCAGACCCTGGTGGTCGGCTGACACTTCTCAACTCCCTTTCCTCTCTGGCCAACAAATTGTCCACAGGAGTCTGGTGTAGGCTTCCTGGGAAACTTGCTTTCCTGATACAGAAACTTTCTCCTTCTTCCTAAAGGAACATAAAAGAGATGGCAGGAACTGCAGCTGCCATGCAATGACTGTGAGAAAATGGAGAAGAGAATCACTGTGATTTGTGCACTGTGAAGTTGTTAAAACAAATTCCAGGAATTTCACATGAGAAAAACTAAATTGTTATTATTTAAGCCACTGTGGTTGAATGTGCTGCTACCCGCAGCTGAAAGCATGCCTAATTAATACAGTATGTTTCAAAAATGAATATTTGTTGTTGTGTAACCCTGTAAGTACATAGAAAAATCAATGCAACTACAGGAAAACAAACTGACAGATTATTCAAGACTCTTCCTAGATGCCTGTAGAACACAAATTCACAATCCCAGCTTCATTCATTATATTTCTTCAGAGGCTGGAGGGATACTTTCCTCAGTCAGAAATCACTAGCCCAAGCCAAATTCGGCTACCCAATCCAGAGCTGCCCTGAGTTGGAGATGTGTAGGCCTGTATTAGTTCAGATTTTATTTCGGATACTACATGCCATGATCCTGTCTGAAAAAAGTGGGAGGCTTTCAAGAGTTGATCCAGACAAAGAAGTTTCCTCTTCTTGCAAAACTTGGGTCAACAACTCATAGGATTAATATATTACAAATTGTAAAAACCGGACGATTTGTGTTTTCATTAGGCTAAATAAAAATAAGTAACGAATTCAGACTGCCCTTGAGACTCCCAGACTGTCCTGGGGTATCCAAGGTATTACTGACCTCTTTCACTGGGCATAGGATGGGATATATAATGCTGGGATAAACAATGACTGTTTATAAGGCTGTTACAGTACTCCATAGACTGAACTGAGATACTCATGTTCACGGCTCCATGAGTACTTGGGACATGGAAGGGGAGGCAGGCACTGTGCTTATTCATGTTTGCATTCCAGCACTTAAACACAGAATCTGGTATTCAAAAGAAGTTTGCTAAATACTGAATAAATGAAACAGTTTCTATTTGCAGTGAGTTGGAAACCCAAGTTTCAGTTCTGTATTCTATGTATATAATTCTTGTGGAAAATAAATTTAGTGATTAATGATTTAGGTTATATAAACATTCAGTAGTCTTATGTTTGATTAGGGCAACTATACTTCATGAATGCATATTGTACAAACTGGAGAATCTTCCCAGTTAAAACAATTTGCTTCTTGAGTTTAGCATCTGTTTTCCCAATAGAAACCAGATAATGCAACCAAAAAGGTTTCAGAGCTCTTTTCTCTCTGTTTGCCAATTCTTACATCCTATTTCACAGAAATAAAGCTCTGAATCATAATTCTTCATTGTACGTACCTATAGTGCTATTTTTCTTCACTCACAATGATGATGATAGCTTAAAGAATGTTAATGGCGCATAGGGTGTGCTATAGAAAATAAAACTCAGAGTCCTTGGTGAGCAACTAGCGACTCAAGAGGAAGTGAACAAATTCTTTAAAATACATGTTTGTAAACTGAATAGCTGATTTATTAGCCCATTTACAATACACCTGACATTGGGTTGCTGGTGTGCATAATGTACTTAGGCTTCATATTAGTGTTATTACCTCTTTTTTATGTAATCTGGGAAATGAGGCTAACAGAGATGAAATGCCTTGGTCTTGGTTATTTGGTGAGTAAGAGGTGTCTAGAGTAAAACCCAGTCCTGCCTGGGAGTAAAGCCTCATGTCTCACCACACCACTTTGTCTGGAGAGCTATGGAAGAACCTATCCAGGGGAATTAAAGTCCTTTTCCAAAGAGCATCTGTGTACGTGTATTCTACTTTAAGAAAACCCAAGCTGATAGAGCAAATATGTCAGGGGAGTTCCCTTACTTCCCATGAAGATTTAGACATTCAACTTTGGTAGATTTTGCTGTATTTATAATTTATTTCCTTCACAGAATTACTTCACATTCTCTTTTGTCAAGAACACAATGTTTTGTCAAGAACACAATTATTGTGAGATCATCTTAGGGAACATAGTACTCATCAAGAAAATTTTAAAAAATTATTTATACTGGGCAATTATATTTAATGGATTATATGCACATCATCCATCCTCATCCAAGTTTTGTTTCTAATGCATTTTTGTCTCCCACTTTGCCTTTTTGAAAGCAACAATATATGGGAGGAATAGTAAACCTCTTGGTTTAGAGGGTCATGGCTGGGCAAAATTAATCTCTGCAAATCAAAATAGAGCACAGTTTAAAAAAAATAAGAGTTGGACAAATGCATCATTAAAGGGAGCTGTTCTCATAGCTTGCCTCATCAGCAATAACCCTGGCCCACCCAGTGAAGAATGCCTGGGTTTGCTCTGCAGATGTGAAATAAGCAAAGCATAAGCTGTGTCTACACAGGCAAAGCGATATGAAGAATCCAGAAAATCATGCATAAAATTCAATGGAAAAACCTGAATGGCTGCCTCTTAGTTATGTTGGGAAGATTTTTATAGGAAGATCACACTAGAGGCAAGGTCTGGGAACTGCAGAGGGACTGTGGGGTGGGGTGGGGTAATAGGAGACCGGGTTAATGGTCCTCAACATGCACTACTTTTCAAAACCACTTGGGAGCTTTAAGAAAATGCCAATAGCTGAAGGTTTTTATTCAACTGATCTGGCACCTCCTCCAGGTGATACTTATGTTCAGCAGGGCTGGGAAACCACTGGGATATATGACAGACACATGGGCACAGGGAAGAGGAGGAGTGTATCAAGGGGGAGCAACAGGTACTAATAGGGGAGAAGAGTCTGCTCCAAGGCCTCCCTCATAGCTCCACAGCTAAGTATAAAGCCATGACTACAGCTGGATGTCAAATACTACTGAATGTCAATGAGTCCTTCTACCAAGAAAATTCAGTCTTGAACATCACAAAGTATTCAGCTTGGCACATGAAGAAAATGCTCCCATCCAAGTCTTAGGACAGATTCCAGGTGTTGGTTTCCTGGGACTGGGCATGATGCTGCCAGTGCAACCTTGCTTTTTAATGTGTTGGCTTTCATATCATCACCCAATAATATTTGTGTGGCTGTGTTCAGGCAGTTTATGAAAAAGGAGTTTCTTTGAAACTGCTGGGTTAAGGAAAGTTAGTAAAGCACTCTTACAGCATTGGCAGGCTACACTTGGGCTAGTGTTTTAATAAGGGCTCTGGGCAAGAGGATGTGGACGGGGGCATGAGGTTTTGCACTTAACAATCTGTATAAGGTTTTGCACTCTACAGATATAGCTCTGAGTCTATATCAGAACTATATAGAGAAAGATCCAGGAAATGAAACTGAAATTAATGACTGCATCATGAGATATTTGTCTGGTGATAAAGGAGGTACTTGGTAATTAGTATTTTGACTAATCTGTGAAATCAATGACAAGCTGTTTTGACAACTGTCAATTCAGAAATGGGAAATGTTTTTATCAGTGGCTATAGTCTCCCCATAGATGTAACACTTAGCAAAGAACTAGTAGTTGACATCCATTAATGATGCTTAGATATGAACTATATTAGCTTATCAAAGCTCACCAGTAGATTTCTCATGGATAAGATAATGGTTCAATAGCCACCCAAGAAAATCTTGCAAGTTTTACCATGTAGGATAGGAATTCCTTTGTAAATGAGCTATGCACTGGCATTTTGGGAAGCTGTATACTGAAGATGAAGCCTTCTGCTAGATCTTGCTCAGGTGCCCTAAATCTAAATTTAAGCAAAACCAGTAGTTTTCAGCCTTGGTTACCCATTGGAATAATTTGGGGAGTTTTAAAAAAGCCCAGGCTGTGTCTCAGACCAAATAATTTATTTCCTTTGGGGTGGTCTTTGGGCGATTCCATTGCACAGCCAGGGTTAATCTCTACTGACTTTGAGCCCTCTGTGGGGCACTCGATTTCTTTACTGCTCTAGTTTTACCCTGGAGATTGCAAGACTTTAATTTCTAGAAACTTTTCAAGACAATTCCTACAAAAATGTATAGTGGGTATCTAATGTGTAACAGACCTTGAGCTAGTAGCAGTAGTAGTTAAGAGTAACAAAAAGAATAATACCCAAATCATGGATTATCTCATTTAGTCAAAAGAAAAACTAAGTGAGGTAGGTACTATGATTATGTCTATTTTAAAAATAAGAAGGCTTCTGGAGGTTTCATGAATTTCTGGGAAGGCTCAGATATTTTATTTACCATATTTCTTTTTCAATTCCTGCATGAAAGCGTGGTAAAGAAGGGGTCAGAAAGAAAGAGGCCAGAAAGCCTGCCCTCCTATAGAGAGAACCAGATGAACAAATTAGGCTCCACCAAAAGGAGAGATTTAAGATCTGAAGTTTAGACTTCAGATTTATGCCCCCTCTGCAAAGTAGAAACAAAGCTGATTCTATTTGAAAAATATCTAAAACCAAAGACATAGTAAATAAATAACCTAAAAAAATCCTTGACCAAATATCACTAAAGTTAGACTAAAAAGAAGGTAAGCTTTTAACTTTGTAAAATTGGAGATAACAGAAAAATCACCGTATATCACAAGATTAAAAACAGTAGCAACAACACAACAACAGCTCAAGAAGCAGGTGCTGGGTTATGGTTGGATAAGCTTTTCATATGTGGAATGCCTGCTGGAAAAGGGGGAACCTTCAGGGGCTTAGGCTTCTACCAGATGCCTTTTGATTGGATGTGGCAGCACATGGAAGCCTGTTGCTCTCCAGACTTCTCCTGTCTCCTCCTACTTGTGAGAGTAGGGGCCCAGGCTATGGGAAGGAACCAGAGGGGAGGGTAAGCAGTGGCTGTATTTCTGCATGGAGAGGTAAAAATCTCTACCTTCATTAACAAGGAGGAGAAAGGAGAGAAAAAAATTCCCAAGTGAGAAGCTTGATTTAGTAAAAACAAGATCTGCTGAGCTCTAGAAATTGAAAGTAAAACAAAAATTTTCAGTTGGAAATATTCTTATTTATGTTTGTTCGCTACCATATGTATTCCAGAGCAACCAGATTACTTTAGGGGAGGAATAGAAAATAAACCAATACGTGAATCTTGGAAGTCACCTTTGTCACTAGAAAATCTCAGGATAAAGCAATTTAAATACTGCTCCTGAAGACTCTTTAAGATCATAACCTAGGGCCAGGTACGGTGGCTCATGCCTGTAATTCTACCACTTTGGGAGGCTGAAGTGGGCGGATCACTTGAGGTTAGGAGTTTGAGACCAGTCTGGTCAAGAAGGTGAAACCCCGTCTCCACTAAAAATACGAAAATTAGTCAGGTGTGGTGCCACATACCTGTAATTGCAACTATATGGGAAGCTGAGGCATGAGAATCACTTGAACCTGGGAGCTGGAGGTTGCAGTGAGCCAAGATCATGCTACTGCACTCCAGCCTGGGTAACAGAGTGAGACTCTGTCAAAGAAAAAAAAAAAAGAGTAATAACATATTTATTTTTAGTGTCCATATTTTTATGGCTGGGCATAAAACTTGGGTTGATTTTCATCATTTATGTATTACTTCAAAAACATCAGCAGCTATTATGAGGTAAAGATAACAGATACCGATCACATTCATACAGGTAATCACCTATATTTCATACCGGGGAAAGCATTTTTTATGCCAATAAATAATAAAATAAAGTTCTGATAGAACTTAATCTTTCTATCAGAATGTGAATGGGCAATCTTGTGAACATTTTAACATGGGACATTCTAATCTCTCCCATTCATATTTCCTTTCATACAAAGCTTTCCCCCATCCCCTCAATTTAAGAAGGAATTTGTCATGGAAACTGCAAGCCGGAGTGCATCAGAAGAGTGATTATCCACTAAATAAATTCTCTCATTTTTCATGTAATGGAAACTTCCAAGAAAGAAAAGTATACACTCAGATACTACCCTTTCTCCCAAAGAAATCTGTTCTGAGTCTCAGGTATACCGCTAATGAAAATGGAACAAATGATGGCCACTTATTGAGAGATAATTATTCCATAAGCAATTGGTCAGATCCTTTCTCATAATAAAATTAGCTCATTTGTGTATCCTCTCTACATAATTTATGGAGCATGTTATGTTCTCCATGGTGCATTAAGCAACTGAGCGAGCAGACTTGTCTTGTTCAAGTGAGAAGCTGCTCATGATTCTTATTTGACTCAGCAGTTGATGATTTAAAGTCTGATATTGCCAGTTTTCAGGTGCATTGCTGGTGATGCAAAAGTAATGCCTGATGTATCTGGACTCTAAAACTCATATTAGTTTTGGTTGTTTTCAAGTTACATGGCACCCCACTTTGCAAGAAGATATACTCTCTGGGATATAATGCAATTCCAAAACACAGTTGACACACACTTACTCCCTGCCATACTTTCAACCTGGCCTGCCTGGTTCTTGCTCCCTCACCACAGATATGCTCACTTGGGAAATGAAAACCTGTCTTTAATAGGAATTAACCTAAGGAAGCAGCATGTGAGGGATAAATACTCTTCTAAAATCATGTAATATGTTTCAAAATCAAACATAATTATTTTTCATTCAATGTTTTATAATATCTGTGTAATTCTCTCCATTAGCAGATTGAGAGTTAATTGTCAAGTGTCCAAGATCATTGCTCATGTTTTCCTTATTTAGGGAATAAGGACACACTTTTCACTGCAACTCATGTAAACTCTTAAAAATGCACATTTCTTGCAAATCAAAACCACAGTGAGATACCATCTCATGCCACTGCCATGTGTGTACCTATGCAACTATCTTGCACATTCTGCACATGTACCCCAAAAAACCTAAAATGCAATAATAATAAAAAAAGAATGGTGATCATTAGAAAGTCTGGAAACAGCACATGCTGGCAAGGACTGGGTATGTAATCAAAGGAATATAAATCATTCTACTATAAAGACACATGCACACATGTTTATTGCAGAACTATTTACAATAGTGAAGACTTGGAACCAACCCAAATGCCCATAAATGACAGACTGGATAAAGAAAATGTGGTACATATACACCATGGAATATTACATAACAAAAAAGAATGAGTTCACGTCCTTTGTAGGTACATGGATGAAGCTGGAAACCATCATCCACAGCAAAATAACATAGAAACAGAAAACCAAACACCACATGTTCTCATTCATAAGTGGAAGCTGAACAATGAGAACACATGGACACAGGGAAGGAAACATTATACACCAGGGCCCGTCGGAGGGTTGGGGGAAAGAAGAGGGAGAGTGTTAGGACAAATACCTAATGCATGCAGAACTTAAAACCTAGATGATGGGTTGATGGGTACAGAAAACCACCATGGCACATGTATACCTATGTAACAAACCTGCACATTCAGCACATGTATCCCAGAACTTAAAGTAAAATAAAATAAAATAAAATGCACATTTCTCAAGGATTCTGGTTCTATAGAAAACCAAATATCGTTTATGAATGGCAGAGTTTTCAGCTATGCTAGAGAGGAGAGAAGGGAGATGACATGACAGTTACTGGCACTGTATATGCTGAATGAGCCCCATTTTGCCATCATTCTGCTTGTAATCTAAGACGTTTTTCCCCAACACCTCAAAACTGCAAAAGATCATAGAATAATGAAGGAGTTCTGACATATGGGATATTCAAGTATATTTCCAAATATACAGTTTAGAGTAATTATATGATGTCAATGACTATATATGTTAATTCAAATTGTCAACGCATATGAATTTGGCATATAGATAAGTAAATATTAATCATGAATATATGTGGTTGTTGGCTTGCTTCTAAGAGCCAGAACATAGTCTGCATTGCATTACTTTTAAAATATTCCTTCCAATTCCCAAAATACTTTCATTCATATGAAATAAGGATTTTATCTACTTCCTTTATGTTTTTAAAAAGTAAATGATACTTTAATAAAAATATTACACATAAAAATAGTTGAAAAAGTCAAATAGTGTTAAAAGTCTTATAATTAAAAAATAGCACTTTAAAAGATAGATACACCACTATCTAGACTACTAAAGAAGAAAAGGGAGAAGATCCAAATAGACACAATTAGAAATGACAAAGGAGGCTGGGCGCGGTGGCTCAAGCCTGTAATCCCAGCACTTTGGGAGGCCGAGGCGGGTGGATCACGAGGTCAACAGATCGAGACCATCCTGGTCAACATGGTGAAACCCCGTCTCTACTAAAAATTACAAAAAATTAGCTGGGCATGGTGGCGCGTGCCTGTAATCCCAGCTACTCAGGAGGCTGAGGCAGGAGAATTGCCTGAACCCAGGGGGCGGAGGTTGCGGTGAGCCGAGACTGCGCCATTGCCCTCCAGCCTGGGTAACAAGAGCGAAACTCCGTCTCAAAAAAAAAAAAAAAAAAAGAAATGACAAAGGAGATATTACAACGGACTCCACAGAAATACAAATAACTAGAGACTACTATGAACACTTCTAGGCACACAAATCAGAAGATCTGGAGGAAATGGATAAACTTCCGGACACATACACCCTCCCAAGACTGAACCAGGAAGAAACTGAGTTCCTGAACAAACCAATAATGAACTCTGAAATTGAATTAGTAATAAATAGCCCATAAAACCAAAAAAAGCCCAGGACCAGATGGATTCACAGCCAAATTCTGCATTCTACCAGATGTACTAAGAAGAGTTGGTACCATTTCTACTGAAACTATTCCAAAAAACTGAGGAGAAACTCCTCCCCTCTCATTCTATGAGGCCAGTATCATTCTGATATGAAAACCTGGCAGAAACACAACCAAAAAAAGAAAACTTCAGGCCAATATTCTTGATAAACATTGGTATAAAAATCCTCAAAAAATACTTGCAAATTGAATCAAGCAGCATATCAAAAAGCTAATCTGGCTAGGCATGGTGAGCCTGTAACCCCAGCGCTTTGTGAGGCCGAGGTGGGAGGATCATTTGAGCTCAGGAGTTTGAGACCAGCCTGGGCAACATAATGAAACCCTGTTTCTACCAAAAAAAAAAAAAAAAAAGGCTGGGTGTGGTGATGCATGTCTACAGTAGTCCCAGCTACTTGTGAGGCTAAGAGGTGAGAGAATCACTTGAGCCTTGGAGGTTGAGGCTGCAGTCAACTCAGATTGTGCCACTGCACTCCAGCCTGGGTGACAGCAAGACCCTGTGTCAAGGAAAAGAAAAAAAGATAACCGAGCACAATCAAGTAGGCTTCATCCCAGGGATGCAAGTTTGGTTCAACAAATGCAAATTAATAAATGTGATTCATCACATAAACAGAACTAAATACAAAAATCACACAATTATCTCAATGGATGCAAAAATGGGTTTTGATAAAATTCAACATTCATTCATGTTAAAAATGCTCAATAAACTAGGTATTGAAGGAACATATCTCAAAATGAAAAGATCCATCTATAACAAACCCACAGCCAATGTTATACTTCACGGAGAATAGCTGGAAGCATTCTTCTTGAAAACGGGCACAAAACAAGATGCCCTCTCTCACCACTCCTATCCAACATAGCATTGGAAGTCCTGGTCAAGGCAATCAGGCAAGAGGAAGCAATTAAAGACATTCAAATAGGAAGAGAGGAAGTCAAACTATCCCTGTTTGCACATGGCATGATTCCATAGCTGGAAAACTCCATAGTCTCTGCCTAAAAGCTCCTTCAACTGACAAACAACTTCAGCAAAGTTTCAGAACATAAAATCAATGTACGAAAATCAGTAGCAGTCTTATACACCAACAGGTAAGCTGAGAGCCAAATCAATGAATGTAATTTCATTCACAATTGCCACAAAAAGAATAATATGCGTAGAAATACAGCTAACCAGGGGGTGAAATATCCCTAAAACGAGAATTACAAAACACCACTCAAAGAAATCAGAGATGACACAAACAAATGGAAAAACATCCCATGCTCATGCATAGGAAGAATCGATGTCATTAGAATGGCCATACTGCCCAGAGAAATGTACAGATTCAATGCTATTCCTATTAAACTCCCAGTGACATTTTCACAGGACTAGAAAAAACTATTTTAAAATTCAGATGGAACCCAAAAGGAGCCGGAATAGCAAAGACCAAGAAAAAAAAAAGCTAAGGAAAAAAAAAAAAAGGCTGGAGGCATCACATTACCTGACTTCAAACTATGCTAAAGGGCTACAAAATCAGACACAGACCAATGGAACAGAATAGAATGCCCAGACATAAGGCTGCACATCTACAACAAACTCATCTTCAACAAAGCTGACAAAAACAAGCAACAGGAAAGGACTCTCCAATAAATGGTGCTGGGATAACTGGCTAGTCATATGCAGGGGATTGAAACTGGACTCCTTCCTTCTACCATGAGCAAAAATCAACTCAAAATGGATTAAATACTTTAATGTAAAATCTAAAACTATAAAAATCCTATAAGGTAACCTAGGAAATATCATTCTGAACATACGAACTGGCAAAGATTTCATGATGAAGACACAAAAGCAATTGCAACAAAAGCAAAAATTAAAAAATAAGATCTAAGTAAACTAAAGAGCTTCTGCACAGCAAAATAAACTATCAAAAGAGCAAAAAGACAACAGTCAGAAAGGTAGAAAATTTTTGCAAACTATGTATCAGACAAAGGAGTAATATCTAGAATCTATGAAGAACTTAAATTTACAAGCAAAAACCAAATAACCCCGTTAAAAAGTGGGCAAAGGATAGAAACACTTTTCAAAAGAAGACATACATGCAGCCAACAAGTATATAAAAAATGCTAAATATCACTAATCATTAGAGAAATGCCAATTCAAAGCAAAATGATATACCGTCTCGCACCAGTCGGAAGGGTTAATATTAAAAAACAAAAAAATAGCAGATGCTAGCAAGGTTGCAGAAAAAGGGAACCCTTATACACTGCTGGGGGAATGTAAATGAGTTCAACCATTGTGGAAAGCAGTGTGGCAATTCTTCATAGAGCTAAGAACGGAACTACCATCAACCCAGCAATCCCATTACAAGGTATATACTCAAAGGAATATCAATTATTCTACCATAAAGACACAGCCATCTGTATATTCACTGCAGCACTATTCACAATAGCAAAGACATGGAATCAACCTAAACACCCATTAGTGGAAGACTAGATAAAGAAAATGTGCTACATATATACCATGGAATACTATGCAGCCACAAAAAGAATGAGTTCAGAAACGTGTTTGCAGGAACGTGGATGAAGATGGAGCTGGAGGCCATTATCATGAGCAAACTGATGCAAGAACACAAAGCCAAACACCACATGGTCTCACCTATAAGTGGGAGCTAAATAATGAGGACCAATGGGCACAAAGAGGGGAACAGCAGACACTGGGGCCTACTTGAGGGAGAAGGGTGGGAAGGAGAGGATCAGAAAGAATAACTATTGGGTACTATGCTTAGTACCTGGATAATGAAATGGTCTTTACACCTAACCTCTGTGACACAAGTTTGCCTATATTAACAAACCCACACATGTACCCCTGAACATAAAATAAAAGTTTAAAAAATAGCACTTTTTGGTATCCTGTTTCATCTTTCTCCCACCCCTCAGAGGCTAGTACCCCCATTCAACTCTTTGAGCTGTTCCTTCTGGCATTAACTTCCCTATTTCTGTATAATATACATATGCTGCCTGTAAATGCATCTGCTTTAGACACTGACTATTGAATAAAAGCTCTTAATTACCTTTATAGAAGGTGAATATTCTTCCTCTCCGCCCAATAAAATTATGCTTCACCTTTTGGTTAAGTCCATACATATTCAGTGTTTTCATTATAAAGACTACATAAAAATTGTTCACTAGAAAGTTGATATGATTCTATTTCCTGTCTTGAATTACATTTTATTGTTTCTAGAGTTAATTGTCTTTTTAAAATTTACTTGGGGTTTTTCTTTAAAGGGAGGGCACCTGATTAAGTCTTTCCTACAACTCTAACAGCTCTATAAACAGCCTCTCTGTACAATTTCTACAAGGTCAAAGCTATCATTTAATGTATTGACCCATTTTCCTCCTGGAGACATTGTTCTTAGAGTCGTCTAGCTTTTCTGCTGCATCTCTGATGGGCTGAGCTCTGGCCTGGGCAGAGCTGTCCTGCTGGAACTTTCCTTTACTCTCATACTGGAAGATCTCTGCCTCATTCCGATGTTTGGTCCTCACTTGCCTTCCTTTCTCTTGGTTTACTCCCTTTGGTTTTGTAGGACACATTCTTTAGTAACTTCTTGAGAAATGGCACAGAGAGATAATTTTTTCGACTGCACACGCATGTCTGAAAATGTCTTTTCCTACTTTCATGTTTGCATGAGAGTCTGGCTGGATATAGACTTCAAGGTTAAAGTTCATTTTCTCTCAGTACTGTGAAGGTATCATTCTGTTGTCTTCCAGATTTTAATGTTTCTGTTGACAAGTTTAATACTTTTTAAAAGTTCTGCTTTTTTTTTTTACATTTTGCCCACCTGTTCTCTCCAGAAACTTTTTCCCATCCTCTCATTTTTGCTAGTGTTCTGCAATTTCATGACGATGTTCCTTTAGAGTAGACCTTTCTTCATTCATTGTGTTGAGTACTTAGAAGTCTTTTTAAACTGGAAATTAATGTCATCCAGTCATAGAAAATTATCTTTCATTTCTGTAAACATTTTTTCACTGCCTTTTAAGTTCCTTTTTTTCTATAACTCCTATTAGTTGCATGTTGGGCATTCTGGATTGACACTCTATTTTTTTACCTTTCCCCTCCATATTGTCTATAATCTTTTTGTTCTAATTCCAGGAGATCCTTCTCTTGGAAAATAAATTTGGCTGTGAACATTTAAATTTCCAAGTTGTTCTTACATATTCTCTAATTGTTATTTAAAAAATACACATGATATTTTATCCTTGTTTCATGTTTCTTCTCTTAGTTTTCTGAGCATTTTAACTATAGTTTCTTTGACATTTGATTCTGTTCTGTGTCTAATTTTGTTTCCCCTGAGCTGTTTTCCTGTTTGGTTTTAGTTTCTATATTTCATGTTGGAGACTTTATTCAAATGTCATATGATCCCTTTCTGTACATTTATATTTAAGAGTGAGACACCAGTGACTGAAGTTCTCTGGGTACAGGCAGCACTGGTATACTAAAGGGCTTTACCGCCACAGCAACAGGACACCCGGCCAGCATTCTGGGGACATACCTAAATTTCAGGACCCGTATTCTTTGGTGTGGTTCAGTTTCTTCAAAGAAGGATACCACAGTCTTCTCTTTAGGGAATATGATTCTGGATGCTTGTATACTAGGGCTGAGGGGTGGAGGGGGACTGGGGGTCACTATTTGCTCTGCAGATACTGCCTTAATCCTCCCCATTTTAAGTCCAACACTCCTTCCTCTTTGGTGCCTGGTGTCTTTGAGCCCAAACATTTTTATGGTGAAGGCTCAGCCCCCTAATGTGACTGTATTTGGAGACAGGGCCTGTAAGGAGGCAATAAAGGTTAAATGAGGTCATGTGAGTAGGGTCCTAATACAAATAAGAAGAGGAAAAGACTCTTGTACTCTATTTCCACCATGTGAGGACACATGAGAAGGGGCTGTATACAACCTAGGAAGAGAACCCTCACTGGGAACCAAACCAACCATGCTGGCACTCTGCTATCAGACTTCCAGTCTTCAGAATTGAGATTAAATAAATTTCTGTTGTTTAAGCCACCCAGCATATGGTATTTGCTATGGCAGCCTGAGCTAGTTAATACACACAGGGACTTCATATTTTATGAATCAATGTTTGTTAGCTATTGGTATTTATATATCTACTATAGAAAATGAAAAAGGCATCAGTGAGAAATAAAGGTATTTGTCAGATAAAAGCTTAGAATAAACTTCCACATGGTGGAAATAGAGTACAAGAGATTTTTCTTCTTCTTATTTGTGTTAGGACCCTACTCACATGACCTCATTTAGTGGATAATAGTCATACTTAACTATTAGTCTATTAAAATCACTAAAATATGTAGGTGACTAGACAGAGGCCATTGTCACTAACGAAGAAGTCTTTGTAACTAACACCAGCTGCTGGCTGTCACTGGTGGCCTGGACCCACAAAGTGGGTAGCAGGGAAATAGGGTGGAGGATGGGTAGGGAGAAAGAATGAATACTTCATATTGAAATATTATAAATCAGCTTAGTGGTGGCAATATTAGTAGTTACTTTAATAAAGACAAAAATGTACAGATGGTAAATTCTTCCCAAGTGAGAACTTTTACAGCTAGGACAGATTAAAAAGCTAAATTAAATAGCCCCCACTAATATAATTATGTGACGTAACAACAAATGATACATGTTGTTACGTGCCAACCAAAATGATCCTTCACTGCCATATTGTAATGAACACGTGGACCAGTACATCTAATATCATTTTAGGAAGGAAGCTGTATAAGAATGGCAAGATGAGGTGATTTCTTTCCTCAAAGAAACAAAATTATTCTTGCCTCATTATGCTGTCACATTCAGCCAAACTGATGGGGATGAGACACTGCAGATCTCTTAGAGTTACTGCCCTATGGGAAGACCCCAAGTAGACTTGTTTAATCCTGCATTATGTTTTCATGCAGTTTCCAGTGACTTTTTTTCCAACCACTGGCATAGAAATAGTCAGACAAAATGCCTGTTTTGGATAGGAATTAATATTCTTTCCCTAGAAAGTTGTATTTGTTGAATATAATCTAAGAACTCAGAATGGAAGACAATTCAACTGGTACTCAGGACTGACTATTTTGCAAAGGCTATCTGACATTGAGAAACTGAATAACTTGTAGATGACCAAAATAGGAGCCTTAGCCAGGGTTGGAAAGATTTCAGAAGCCTCTCATAGAACTAGAAGTTGTGGCTAGACTTCCTTATCATCAACTGTCATCATTGTCATCAACATCATCCTTTATACTTAATTTTTTTTAAAAAAACACTTATTCTGAGGTGCTCACATGATTATTGAGACTATCTAACTACTTATATAGTATTCATAGTTTCTATATATACTCCTCATCATGGCTCATGCCTGTAATCCTTGCACTTTGGGAGGCTGAAGTGGACAGATTACTTGAGCCCAGGAGTCTGAGACCACCGGAGCAATATAGCAAAACCTCATCTCTACCAAAAATGTAAAAAAATACTATATTTTCTTTCTTTCTTTCAAAAAAAAAAAGAAAAATTATTTGGAAAACTAGAATTTTAAACTGAATTGAAAAAAATACTATATTTTTGTGTGTGTTGGATGTACCTGTAGTCCCAGCTACTCAGGAGGCTGAGGTGAGAGGATCACCTGAGCTTGAGAAGTTGAAGCTGCAAATCTTGCCACTGTATTCCAGCCTGACCGACAGGAGCAAGACCCTGTCTCAAAACAAATACATATAGAAACCCTTACCATTTAACATCTAACATGGTGCCCTGAACTATACATAATTCTGACTGAACTTAAAAGGGTTAGCTGTATGGAAAAATAGAAGGACTGAACCAAGTTACTTAGGAAACATTTATAAAATAGTAATTGCTCACCTTTTAAAATGTAATCAGGTTATTTCATAATAGTTATCTATTAGAAATTGCTTCACTAAATAGGACTGTAATAGTCTTTAGGTTAAGAATTCACATAATAGTTTAAAATGAACCATCAAATTCTTTCCTTTTATTAGAATAATAATGTCTATATCCTGAAGGTCATATTAAAATAGTGTTATTAGTAATGGTCCTATGAAACTTAATTATGTGTTGGAATTTAATTATTTGGGTCTCTGGGACAGGGATGATTGCAAGTCTTGTTGCTACCTAAATATAAAAAGATGATTTTGGAGGTCTCTTCATTGTATTCTTCCTAAAAGTATGACCTCACCAGACACGAATAATTTAGAGGATAGATTACATATGAAGGTTGAGCCTGGTCTCTTTGCAGTAATATTTGGATAAGCAGAGCTACCATGGTCTGCTCACAGAATTTCATAAAGAACTGGAGAAAGAAGGGAGCCCAAAGAAATTTTTCCCATCCCTATCCAAAGAGAGGTGACTCACTGCCTCCTAAAGCAGTCCCTGATTTTTCCCAGCACTGTTAATGTGGAGAACCTCCTTCTTACTTAATCCTCAGTTTTCCTTCCCATAACATATTCCTGAAGTTTCATTTCTTTCCTTCGAAGATGCTAATAAGTCAAAATCATCTTCCAATACAAAACACTTACAAAGATTGTAACTAGGTCTTGTCTATGCCTCCTTTTTTTTAGGCTAATATCACTAGGTGTTTTCACCATTCTTAGCCTCTTCATCATCCTGTTTCTGAAGTGCTGTAGTTCACAACTATCTTTTGTTAAAAGGAAGTGCCTCGAAGTGAATGCAATATTTAAGGACTAGCAAAAGCTCTGCATATAAAACTAGGCCAACATATCCCTTGTTCTGAAACTCACCAATGGAGACTATTTTATTTTTTAAGAGTCACATGAAATTGTGGGCTCATGTTTACTTATAGCAAACTAACAATCACCATCCTCCTCCAATCCAGTCTTTTTCACAAAAACTGATAAATCCATTCTTCCTCCATCCTTTACTTGTAGAAATGATCAGTAGTCTTACTGAATGTAATCATACTGGTTTTGATCACTGATTCTCAGCCATGGGTCATACTCCTTTCAAGGGCTGATCAGGATTTCTGGAGTGGGTAGAGTTGGGTGGAGGGGAGGGACATAGCTGAGTAGTTAAAAAAGAATAGTTAATATGGTTTTATATTTGAAAATGAAAGAGGCCATTGGTAAACTTTTAGAAAATGAGAGGGCAAGATATTCCAAGTATCAATTTATTACACCAGCTGAAAACTTATACTTCATTGCCTGGTCTGCAGAAATTGAGCTGGGCATTTTAAATGCTTTTACTGTTGTTAGCTAGGATGATGCAGAGTTTTGTCATTAAAAGGTGTTGCAGAGACATGACAGAAGATCAGACACCTTCTTGTGAACAGCTTTTCTTGTTACACAAGGGCAGATTTTCAGCAAGTTTTGAAAGGCAGATTTTTAGCAAGTTCTACCAGTATGGCACCACAATGACTTCTCTGCCATTAGGTGAGTCATAGCTCTTTCCTCTCCAACCACATAAGGTACGGATCTCAGTCCTGGGGAATGGTGGGTAGACAGCTCTTCCTTGGACATTCTAACTGAGCCCTAAGGGTAGTGGTTGTTTCTTATTTCTGATATTCTTTAGAGCTCCTTTTTACTAGCTAATCTGTTGCTTTAGTTTCCTCTTATAAATAATAATTATACATATTAAAGTTTTCCTGGTCAAGCTACTGTGTGTTTTTCTCCTATAATTGGACCTTAACTAATATACAAGGGCCATGAGAGAGAACTGGTTCCAGCTTGTAAAGATCAGGTAAATAAATATCTCAACACCGAAAAAAATGCAAAACAAAACAATGGAGCTGTCCCCTACCTTGGATCACGTGGGTGGTGCTAAGTTATTAAAACCAACTCCTGTGCCTGGTATTTCAGGTCTCCTGTCAATGGTCTCTATGCAGCTTCAGCATCTCAGAAATCTAACTTTGCATATGTTTTTTATTATCAGTATTTTCTATTCCAGCCAAATCTGCATACTACACTGCACAAGGTGACCTGTATTCTCACATCCACCCATTCCTTTTTTCTATGCAATTTCCTCTTAATTGCAATTTTATTTCCTTCTGTAAACCAGTCCTAACTCTTTATAAACCCAGCTCACCATTCAGATTCTTTGAAAAATCTCTTTAGATGAACCTTAACGCATACTATTTGTTCATTTGTCCTGTATGTGACTCCAGCACTTCTGTGATCTTAGCAAACACATGCAACATAAAAGACACATTTTAAATACTTGAAATCTCTTAGGTAAGTCTGCTGCTACTCCTCCCTGCCATTAAGTCACAAACTCCTCAAAAGTAAGGACTTTCTCTTTTATATCTCCCATATTTCTTTTTTGAGGGACATGGTTCTATGCTTATCGGAGGCTTCTTGCTTATTGGAGCTAACTGAATGACTAGAGACAGCTGGAACCTTTAGTTCTTTGTCAGTTTGTGACAAATGGTGTGCTGACATCTGCTGCAGAAGACAAGTGCACAAAGAAATATCCACACCCTTGAGGGATATGTAACATTAAAAATGCACATGGTTGATACATTTCATACTTAAGGGTAGTATGGTGATCAGAAGTGAACCCCATCCAATGTGGCTGCAACATTGTGTCAAGCTGAAGAGTCAGCTAAAGGTTACAGCCCAGGGCCATGTTTAAGGGCCAATATGACTGATATGTACACTGGCCATAGTTACTGTAAGTAGAATCTTAAATAGTTTTCTCAACACTTTGTATGCATCAGTTGGCGAGTCTGCATCATGAACAGTGAGCTGGAACACAGCCACTCCATCTGCACTGAAGCCAGGCTTAGTGTAGCATTAGCTCTTCAGGGTTGGAAACAAATGGCAGATAACAGAAGGCTGCTAACCAGCTTCCATTTGGGGGTAGAAGGGCAGGCAAGAGAAATGTGGTGAAGACTTATTGAGGAAGATAGAAGGTGTTGATACCTATTCTATAAATACTGCAAGCTGATCAACACTGGCTTGTTACTCCCAGAAATCAAGCAAGTAATTTTGAACGGTGGGACTACACATTCTAGAGAGTAAAGTAACAGAATCATGAACAGTGGCTAATCTGATAGCCAACTTCCAGAAGATATGCATAGATGCAATGAACTGCTGATCCCTCATTCATCCTTATCCCCACGCTAAAGCATATGAACACCTGCGATGTCAGCAGCATCCTTCTGTGAATACAGGGGACAGTGAGTGAGAGAAGTCTCATATGTCAGATGAAATATGGGAGAACATTGACACTATAAAGAACACCAGGACTTTCTCAGTCATTGGTTGGTAACACATATAAGATATTTTTGGTTTCTTAATGGTCATATTGTGGTTACAGAAAAGGAATAATATCCAAACAAAATTTATTTGACAGAAAGAAACATGATAATTTTTTTAGCAATATTTTCAGACACTTAGGCAAATAATGTTTCCAGGTATTTTAAGTTATTGTTTGATAGGACCAGTACTGAGGCAAGTCACTCATTTCTTGAGTTTGAGAAGGCTGCTTCTGATCTAATACAAGGAAACATTATCATTTACAATGTAGCTCCAAAAATTATAGCCTTAATGTCCAAAGGCACTCAGTGAGAGTAGAATTGGGGTCAGTTCTTAATTTATTTGAAAAAAGAACCAAAAGTTAGTTAAAATTATGTTGAAAAGTTCTATGAAAATGGTATGCTTATTTAACAGGAAAAGCTTACATTTAGCTCTAAGGAATCCCAGTAACATAAATGCTACTGGTTGCAAATAATCCAGTCATTCTGTACATGAAAAAGCCACTTGAAACATTTACCTGATGGGACAACAAGGGAAGATTTACCTGATGGGACAACAAAAGAAAATTTTACCCAAATTTAATATTCCAACAACACAGACTCAAACTAAATATTATCTATGTCATCACTGGTATATCCCCAAGGGATATTTGGTAAATACAGAAAGATTCTTGGTACATCACCAGGTAAAAAAAAATCACTGGGCATTTTATTTTTGTTGCTTGACAAATTCTACAGCTTTATTTGCCAGTATGTGAGGGTTATGTATGTCAGGGCAGTGCTGTGTTTTGGTTTCTGTTATGCTATATTAGCTGAATACAGCAGTGATGTAGGGAAAGCTTAGCCTAGGATAGTAGCTGTCACAATTAAGTACTATTCTATTCAAGGCTTGCTTGGTAATGTTCCTAATATCAAATTATCTCTAATTAAATTTCACATCCATGCAGAATTATCAATATTGGTATAAAGCAGAAATGGGCCATGTGTACCTGATTTTCAGTGAGCATGAGAACAGGTGTCACTGCCATATACCTCAGACTTGTGCTCCTCTCTGCCTGCTTCTCATGTCCTTCCATCCAAGGCATTTAAGACCCTACAAGCCCTGATGCTCCAACATGAAAAGGGCTATACATTTATCACATTTAATGATTATAGAGATCTGGTTTAGATAATTCACATTTACAGATATTTTCTGATTTCCTTTATTGCAAGAGCAGCAATCTACTGCAGAGTGAGAATGTTAGATTTTTCAATAGTTTTCTGCCTCCAATAGCACATAATGAGGCATATGTGCTTTATTTGGATTCTGTGTTGGGGAAGGAAGGTATAGCCTGATAGTTTGATCAGAGGTGAAGTTTTAGAAGTTCAGAGTTTTAATTTCAAATCCCAAGCACAGAGAAGCTACAATGTGGAAGGAGCTGCCCACGGTGCTGAACTCTTTGTCATATGTTACACAGAGATTCATTCAGTACAAATAGTGAAAGGGTTGGTCTCTTCCTGAGGTCTGAGTAAAGCTAGAAGGGTCTTTGTTTTGTAAGAACAGCTGAGTAGGAGATCTAATTTTAACTTCTGAGTAAGAATCATTTGGGACAGTTGCGATGACAGAGGTGCATTGAAACTAATAATCAATTAGAAATTGTATACCTTTATTTGAGAAGACTCTCTCCTATAACTGTCAAAGCCCCTTATAACTGAAGTAACAAAGAAAAAGGAAAGATCAATTTGTTTTAAAGAATAAAGGTAATGCTGATAGTCAAGGTATAGAATCAACCTAAGCATTCATTAATGGGTGAATGGAGAAAGAATGTGTGGTATATAAACACAATGAAATGCTATTCAGCCTTAAAAAGAGGGAAATTCTGCCATTTGCAACAACACGAGTGAATCTGGAGGACAATGTACTAGATAAAATAAGCCAGGAACAAAAAGTCAAATACCACATGCTTGTAATTATACACGGAATCTAGAAAAGTCGCATTAATGGAAGCAGGGAAGAGAATGGTGGTTACCCAGGCTTGGGGGTGGGGATTGGGGAGATGTTGCTCAAAGGAGATAGAATTTCAGTTAGATAGGAGGAATAAGGTCAAGAGAGCTATTGTAAAACATGGGGGCTAAAGTTAATAACAATGTATTGTGTATGTGAAAATTACTAAGAAGAATTTAAAGTGTTCTCACCACAAAAAAATGATAACAGAAATAATCGGTATGTTAATTAGATTTATTTAGCCATTCCACAAGGTATACATAAATCAAAACATTGTGTTGTATACCATAAATATATACAATTTGTATTGATCAATGGAGAAAAATAATAACAGGTGATGTTGACTTCAAGATGCATAGCAGCAGAACATGAAAATATAGTAGGCCCTTGTCTAAACTGATTTAAAGAAGAAAACTTCCACAAATATGTTGTGGATAAGCCTGCTTACCCTAATTCTGTCCAATATTACAACATCTTCTACTTCTTCCTACAGAGGTACTATCACCATAACAACCCACATCCTATAATTTGGTTACAAAAGCAGCAGCGAGGGTGCTCCATCATTAAGTAATTTGGTTTTTGGATGTTCCTAACCAGGTCATCCCAGTTCTTAATAATATCTAAAATCCCTTTGTGTCCTCACAATGTCCAGCATCCATATGTCAAATACCTTGAACTGCGTAGATTTGTACGCTGGATTGGAGACTCCAGGTTGCTTCAAAGAGGGCCATAAAAATGAAGCATGGAGGGAAGGTAATTATTCCAAAGTGCTTAAATGTAAACCAGAGCAATTTGGTTTATTTGTAGACTCCTATTTGAAAAACTAAAAATATGGAAAGTTAAAAACCTTCTGCCTCTGATATTTACGTTTGTAACTGTGAACAGCTGGACTCTAGAGGCAGGAAATCTGATGCTCACAGCCCTGCCATGGAGTGTCTTTGGAGCTGATAATGAGTCACACACAGCACACTCTCTGGAAGGCAATCTTGTAAGGAAGCAGGCACTCATGTCTAAAATGTTAGACCCTGGAGCCAGTACATATTTTGATTAAAGTGAAAAAATTACACTGGCTCAGTGATGTTTTTCTCATAATATCACTGTCTTATTTACATGAAAGAAATGACTATAGTACTTTGTGTTGTTTATTCTTACTGAATATATGCCAAGGGTGACAGTGGAGCTTATTAGGGCCTATCAGGCAAATTGGCTCTGGCAGGGCCATGGTAGGAAGGATGACAGCTGGCTAGCAGGGGTGTTGTTTTGGAAACTTTGAAGAAGTTTCACGAGGTAAGTAATGTGAACATTTCAAACACTACCATCTTTGTGTGGGTATCTTTGACTATATTTGGTTGATAGGGTCATATTCAGTGCATAAAAGTCCCCAAGGAAGAGTTAAAAAATTGGTATAAAAATTTCTCTGTGAAGTTCCAAGCTTAAGTGGCCATTGACCTTTTAGTGACTGCCAGTTGTCTGCAATTTGGAGGTGGAGGGCAGCCAATGAGAAAAAGAGGCTGGTGTTTGCTTCACAAATAGGGATCACAGATGATTGGTTATGTTAGTTTCAACAGAAAGACTAATGATAAAGAGGATAATATGGTCTTATCTTTCCTTTACGATTAAAGTATAGAGGTATGAAATTAAAGGAGGCATAAGGGACACTTTGAAGATAGAAAATACCAAGTGTTACTTTACTTTCTGCTGCTGTGCCATGCTTATTACTGCTGTTGGGCTTGTGCCCATGAATGGGAGGACTTTGTCTCCAGTATTGTGGAACTGAGACATGCAGCATTTTGCCCCTAGATCAAAAATGCAAAATTGTTTGCTGTTTAAGCTGGCTGTTTTCTGTGATAGGACCCAAAATGCCAAATGTAATTACAGTCATTGTGTTTGAATGAATGTCATAATTAATTCAGAATGAAAGGACATCTTCTTTTCTGATGTTTTGCTTGGTGAAGGAGGACAACATATTCAAAGTAATTAATGCCTTTGAAATAAATGCATGACTATCCAGGTGGATACTGAATGCAAGAACAATGTTAGTGACAAGATCATCCAACTGCATATGATTTGCAGAGATGTTTTAATAAATTAGAAGTGGAAAAGACCCTCTACATGACCTACAGGCAGGTGTCACCTAACTATGGTGCAAAGATGTATAAAGCTAACCTATAGGCATGTGTCACGTAAACTACTGTGCAAAGATGTATAAATAATTCAATATTTCTTTATAGTCTTTAAGGAGGTGAAAAAACACAATGTTTATTATCCATAAACCATCTCAGTGATTAATAGCCACATGCCTCAAAAGTTCTTTTTAAACCTGAACTCGGATATATTCTCCTTTTGCTCATTAATGAATACTCTGGAGATAAATATCTCTTATACATAATAAAACAAAGACACAGCCCATGTTTTCTACTAGAGAAAGAAAGAAGAAAAGCACATCTTTCATAGATCTCAAACTGCCATTCTCTATAATATTTTATCTTGTTTTTTTGCGTTGAAAGGATACCACTAAATTATCCTGCAAAGAAAATTATTCTTCCTCCTTCTCTTCATCCAACCACCTATAAATCTCTCTTTTCCTTCAAAATAATAATAATTCAAAATAATTACCTTCCTTACCCATAAGGTATGCCTAAGAAGCAGAGCTGCTTTGGCTGAAGGGATGGTGATGATGAGCCCCACTCACCAGCCTTGCCCTTGTGTTCTACCCTCTTTTCCTCACAGGTACAGCTGAAGCACCTCCAGATATCCTATGAGTCTCTGTAAAGCTCAGGAGGAAAATGAGTTCTAAGGAGATGAAATGGCTTGTTCTTGAGTGACAAACTGTGGAAGGTACAAAATAGAATAACTGAAGTTCTAGAGGAACTTCCTGATTCTCAACATGTCCTCTTTTATTTACAAAGCACACGAATTAATTAGAGAAAGCCTCTGATTCCCGGTTTTGACTAGTTTGCTAAGAAATGGGTTATGGGGCATAGCTACAGCTCTACAAACTACATCCTCCAAAATTGGAGGTAGATGCTCCTCTTTCATATGTGTGTCAAAACTCATGATATTTGGTTTAAATTAGAAGTAATCCAGCAGTTGAGAGGTCACTACTGCCTGAATGCCTGAAAAACCCTCGAATATCCAAAATATTCAAGTCTTACAATCTCAATAACAACACCAAAGAACATCGTCTTCTTAATGAGTTTCTTCACTAAGTGTAACCTTTATTTCTGAACTAGACACAGTCACTTGCCCAGTGTTTCAGTTATTTACCTTTGTGAAACTACCTCAAAGCTTAGTGACTTAAAATGAAACCATTTTATTTGCTCAGGATTCCAAGTCAGAAATTTGGGCAGGACTTCATCTGTGTGGGGCTTGTGTGGTGCACAGCAGTGTTTCAGGTGCTGGAATACCTGGAAGGTCTAAAATGATCTCGCTCCTATGGCTGGAAATTAATGCTGGCTTTAGCTGACAGCTGAGCTGCAGCCGTGGGCCAGGAACCTTGCTTCTCCTTCATATGGACCTCTGTAAATGGCTATTTGGACTTCCTCATGACATGGCAGTGTTTCAGAATTTGAAGGTAGCATCTGCAGTAGTTCTTTTCTTTTGAGACAGAGTCTCACTCTGTTGCCCAGGCTGGAGGGCAGTGGTATGATCTCGGCTCACTACAACCTCTGCCTCCCAGATTCAAGTGATTCTCCTGTCTTGGTCTCCTGAGTACCTGGGACTATAGGCGCATGCCACCATGGCTGGCTAATTTTGTATTTTTAGTAGAGACAGGATTTCGCCATGTTGGCCAAGCTAGCCTGGAACTCCTGACCTCAAGTGATCCACCTGCTTTAGCCTCCCAAGGTGTTGGGATTATAGGAGTGAGCCACCGCACCCGGCTTTGAAGATCTTTTAGGATTTAGTATCAGAAGTTACTCAGAAAATACTGCTATATTTTCTTGGTCAAATGGTACATAGTCAACCCAGATTGAAAGAGGAATGTAAAGATCACATTGCAAAAGAACATGTGAGGGGAAAGGGGAGAAGATACTTGCAGATCACATATTGAATTTGTGTCTAGAACTCTTACAAGTCAATAATAAAAAATGACACAATTCAAAAATAGGCAAATGACTTGATAGGCATTTTTCTAGAGAAGACACAGAAATAATGAATGCATGAAAAGATGCTCAACATCATTAGACATCAGGAAAATGCAAATAAAAATATGCAAATGACTTGAATAGGCATTTTTCTAGAGAAGACACAGAAATAATGAATGCATGAAAAGATGCTCAACATCATTAGCCATCAGGGAAATGCAAATGAAAAACCACAATGGGAGCATCCTCCAGGATGGTTACAATAAAAAAGACAGATAAGAATAAGGGTTTGTCCTAGCAAGGCAGGCCAATATTCAAGTCCAGGAAATACAGAGAACACCACAAAGATATTCCCCAAGAAGAGCAACCCCAAGGCACATAATTGTCAGATTCAGCAGGGTTGAAATGAAGGAGAAAATGCTAAGGGCAGCCACAGAGAAAGGTTGGGTCACCCACAAAGGGAAGGCCATCAGACTCACAGCAGATCTCTTAGCAGAAACCCTACAAGCCAGAATAGAGTGGGGGTCAATATTCAACATCCTTAAAGAAAAGAACTTTCAACCCAGAATTTCATATCCAGCCAAACTAAGCTTCATAAGTGAAAGAAAAATAAAATCCTCTGCAAACAAGCAAGTACTCAGAGATTTCATCACCACCAGGCCTGCTTTATAAGAGCTCCTGAAAGAAGCACTAAACATAGAAAGGAAAAACCAGTACCAGCCACTCCAAAAACATACCAAATGGTAAACAGCATCAACATAATGAAGAAACTGTATAAACTAATGGGCAAAACAGCCAGCTAGCATCAAAATGGCAGGATCAAATTCACACATAACAATATTAACCCTAAATGTAAATGGGTTAAATGCACCAATCAAAAGACACACACTGGCAAATTGGATAAAAAGCCAAAACCCATTGGTATGCTGTATCCAGGAAACTCATCTCACATGCAAGGATACACAAAGGCTCAAAATAAAGGAATGGAAGATTTACCAAGCAAATGAAGAGTGAAAAAAAAAAGGAGTTGCAAGTCTCATCTCTGATAAAATAGACTTGAAACCAACAAAGATCAAAAGAGACAAAGAAGGCCATTACATAATTGGTAAAAGGATCAATGCAACAAGAAGAGCTAACGATCCTAAATATGTATGCGCCCAATACAAGAGTACCCAGATACATAAGGCAAGTTGTTAATGACTTACAAAGAGACTTAGACTCCCGCACAATAATAGTGGGAGACTTTAACACCCCATTGTCAATATTAGACAGATCAACCAGATAGAAAATTAACAAGATATCCAGGACTTGAACTCAAGCCTGGACCAAGCAAACCTAATACACATTTACAGAACTCTCCACCCCAAATCAACAGAATACACATTCTTCTCAGCACTACATCACGCCTACTCTAAAATTGACCACATAATTGGAAGTAAATCACTTCTCAGCAAACGCAAAAGAATGGAAATCATAATAAACAGTCTCTCAGACCATAGTGCAATCATGTTAGAACTCAGAATTCAGAAACGAACTCAGAAAAACACAGCTTCATGGAAACTGAACAACTTGCTCTTAAATGTTGACTGGATAAACAATTAAATGAAGGCAGAAATAAAGATGTTCTTCGAAACCAACGAGAATGAAGACACAATGTACCAGAATCTCTGGGAAACATTTAAAGCAGTCTCTAGAGGAAAATATATAGCAATAAATGTCCACATGAGAAGCAAGGAAAGATCTAAAATCGACACCCTATTGTCAAAATTGAAAGAGCTAGAGGAGCAAGATAAAAAAAAAAACTCAAAACCTAGCAGAAGATAAGAAATAACTAAGATCAGAGCAGAACTGAAGGAGATAGAGACACAAAAAAAACCCATCAAAAAATCAATAAATCCAGGGGCTAGTTTTTTGAAAAGATCAACAAAATAGACAAACCATGAGCCAGATTAAGAGAAAAGAAAAGAGAGAAAAATCAAATAGATGCAATAAAAAATGATAAAGGGGAAATCACCACAGATGCCACAGAAATACAAACCATCATCAGAGATTATTACAAAAAACTCTATGCACATAAACTAGTAAACCTGGAAAAATGAATAAATTCCTGGCAACTTGCATCCTTTCAAGACTAAAGCAGGAAGAAGTTGAAACCCTGAATAGACCAACAACAAGGGCAGAAGTGAAGGCAGCAATTAATAGCCTACCACGTAAAAAAAGCCCAGGTCCAGATGGGTTCACAGCAGAATTCTACCAGACATACAAAAAGGAGCTGGTACCATTCCTTCTGAAAGTATTCCAAACAATCCAAAAAGAGGAAATCCTTCCCAAATCATTTTATGAGACCAACATCATCCTGATACCAAAACCCGGCAGAGACTCAGCAAGAAAAGAAAACTTCAGGCCAATATCCCTGAGGAACATAGATGCAAAAATCTTCAATAAAATACTGGCAAGCTGATTGCAACAGCACATCAAAAAGCTCATCCACCATGATCAAGTAGGCTTCATCCTGGGGATGCAAGGCTGGTTCAACATATGCAAGTCTATAAACGTAATTCACCACATAAACAGAACCAAAGACAAAAACCACATGATTATCTAAATTGATGCAGAGAAGGCCTTTGACAAAATTCAACAGCCCTTTATGCTAAAAACCCTCAATAAACTAGGTATTGATGGAACGTATCTCAAAATAATGAAATCTATTTATGACAAACCAACAGCCAATATCATACTGAATGGGCAAAAACTGAAAGCATTCCCTTTGAAATCTGGCAGTAGACAAGGATGCCCTTTCTCACCACTCCTATTCAATATAGTACTGGAAGTTCTAGTCACAGCAATCAGGCAAGAAAAAGAAATAAAGGGTATTCAAATAGGAAAGGAGGAAGTCAAATTGTCTCTATTTGCAGACGACATGAATGTATATTTAGAAGACACCATTGTCTCAGTCCAGAATCTCCTGAAAATGATAAGCAACTTCAGCAAAGTCTCAGGATACAAAATCAATGTGCAAAAATCACAAGTTCCTATACACCAAAACAGACTTAAAGAGAGCCAAATCAAGAACCAACTGCCATTCACAATTGCTATAAAGAGAATAAAATACCTAGGAATACAACTAACAAGGAACATAAAGGACCTCTTCAAGGAGAACTACCAACCACTGCTCAATAAAATAAGAGAGGACACAAACAGATGGAGAAACAGTCCATGCTCATGGTTAGGAAGAATCGATATTGAGAAATTGGCCATACTGCCCAAAGCAATTTACAGATTCAACACTATCCCCAAGTTACCAATGACCTTCTTCACAGAACTGCAAAAAACCACCTTACACTTCATATGGAACCAAGAGAGCCCACATAGCCAAGTCAATTCTAAGCAAAAAGAACAAAGCTGAAGGCATCCAACTACTGGACTTCAAACTATACTACAAGGCTACAGTAATCAAAACAGCATGGTACTGGTACCAAAACAGAGATATAGACCAAAGGAACAGAACAGAGGCCTCGGAGGCAATGCCACACATCTACAACCATCTGATCTTTGACAAACCTGACAAAAGCAAGCAATGGGGAAAGGATTCCCTGTTTAATAAATGGTGTTGGGAAAACTGGCTAGCCATGTGCAAAAAGCAGAAACTGGACCCCTTCCTGATACCTTACACTAAAATTAACTTCAGATGGATTAAAGAGCTAAACATAAGACCTGGCACCATAAAAACCCTAGAAGAAAATCTAGGCAAAACCATTCAGGACATAGGCATAGGCAAGGACTTCATGACCAAAACACCAAAAGCATTGGCAACAAAAGTCAAATTAGACAAATGAGACCTAATCAAACTCCACAGCTTGTGCACAGCAAAAGAAACAATCATTAGAGTGAATCGGCAACCAACAGAATGGGAAAAATTTTTGCAATCTACCCATCTGACAAAGGGCTGATATCCAGTATCTACAAAGAACTAAAACAGATTCACAAGAAAAAACAAACAAGCCCATTCTAAAGTGGGTGAAGGATATGAACAAACACTTTACACAAGAAGACATACATGAGGCCAACAAACATATGAAAAAATGCTCATCATCACTGGTTATTAGAGAAATGCAAATCAAAACTACATTGAGATACCATCTCACACCAGTTATAAATGCAATCATTAAAAAATCTGGAGACAGATGCTGGAGAGGATGTGGAGAAATAGGAACACTTTTACACTGTTGGTGGGAGTGTAAGTTAGTTCAACCATTGTGGAAGACAATGTGGCGATTCCTCAGGGACGTAGAAATAGAAATTCCATTTGACCCAGCAATCCCATTACTGGGTATATATCCAAAGGATTATAAATTGTTCTATTATAAGGACACATGCATACAAATGTTCATTGTAGCACTGTTTACAATAGCATCCCAAATGCCCATCAATGATAGACTCTACAGGGAAAATGTGGCACATATTCACCACAGAATACTATGCAGCCATAAAAAATGATGAGTTCGTGTCCTTTGTAGGGACATGGATGAACCTGGAAACCATCATTCTTAGCAAACTGATACAAGAACGGAAAATCAAACACCACATGTTCTCACTCATAGGTGGGTGTTGAACAATGAGAACACATGGACACAGGGAGGGGAGCATCACACACTGGGGTCTGTCGGGGGGAAATAGGGGAGGGACAGCGGGAGGTAGGGAGTTGGGGAGAGACAGCATGGGGAGAAATGCCAGATATAGGTGAGGTGGAGGAAGGCAGCAAATCACACTGCCATGTGTGTACCTATGCAACAATCTTGCATGTTCTGTACATGTACCCCAAAACCTAAAATGCAATTAAAAAAAAAGAGTAAGTGTTGGTAAAGACATGGAAAAACTACAACCCTCATCCACTGCTGCTGGGAATGTAAAATCGTGCAGCTGCTGTGGAAAACAGTCTGGTAATTGCTCCAAAGCATAAACAGAGTTACCATTTAACTCAGCAATCCCACTCCTACGTTATGCCCACAAGAAATGAAAACATATGTCCCCACAAAAACACGTACATGAATGTTTGCATTATTTGTAAAATTTATGACCCTTAAAAATATTATGCTAAGCAAAAGAAGCCACTTATTGCATGATTCAGTATATGAAATGTCTAGAATAGGCAAATCTATAGAGACAGATTACTAGTTGCCTAGGGCTGTGTTGTAGAGGGGTGAAGAGGAAAGAGGGAGTGACTGCTAATGGGTATGAGGTTTTCTTAGGGGTGGTATGTTCTAAAACCAATTGTAGTGGGGATTGTATAATCTATGAATATATTAAAGAGCATTAAATTGTACACTTCAAATATGTGAGCTTTATGGTATGTGCATTATATCTAGATAAAGTTGTTATTAATTTTTAAAGGCTGGAAACAGTGGCTCATATCTGTAATCCCGACTCTCTGGGAGGCTGAGGCAAGCGGATTGCTTGAGCTCAGGGATTCGGGACAAGCCTGGGCCACATGGCAAAATCCCATCTCTAGAAAAAAATACAAAAAATTTAGCTGAGTGTGGTGGTCCCTGCCTCTGGTCCCAGATACTCAGGAGGCTGAGCAGTGAATGGATTGCCTGAGCCTGGGAGGTCAAGGCTGCACTGACTGAGTTGTGATCAGGCTAGTAAGCTGTGATCAGGCTTCTGCATTCCAGCCTGGGTGACAGAGAGAAATGTCTCAAAAAAAAAAAAAAAAAAAAAAAAAAGGTGGGATGGGGGATTTTTTTGCAGCCATCTTTGGAAACACAATTTACTATATTCAAAGGGATTCATTGTTTGTGCATGTTAAGTAGAAATCAGAGGTGTTTAATTATAAACACATATGCTCTATATTCTGGGGTGGGAAAAATGCTTTTTGGTAGGTAGAAGAGATAATTTTTGTGTCAGTATGAGTTACTAAGAGGCAGGAAGATGGGGGATAGCAGGCCTATTTTTATTTCTTTGGGGACCTTGATTTCGAAGTTTCTATAAAGTTAAGGTTTTGCAAGCTCTATTTATCAGTGGAGGAGTCATCCTTTCCTGCCCTTCTTCCTGTTCAACAATTATATAATAAAATGAAAGGACTGAAGTTGGAGCATGCATGCTGCCAACTCCTCTCCTGGCTACAGATACAACTAAAAGCCAGTTACAACTCCCTTGTGAGAAAGATAATAACTCTCTAGTGTGACATTAACTCTACAGATGGCAATAGGATTAAGTGATCTGTCAGCTACCAGGAGGGAAAGGTGTCAATGTCAGCATCTCTGTTTGGAAGTTCTGAACTCCTGGGCTTCCTCTGACCCAGCACACTCTTCAGTGATCTTTGTCATTCATTCCAGTAGCAGCTACACCTTTCAGTACGAGTCTGGTTGAACGGGTAGTAATTCAGTAGGCAAATATGTTAACTCTGGGAGCTCACATATTAGCATTGTGCTTTGAGGAAAGGGCATGCTGAAAGCAGCATGAGCATGCTTGTTTTTGGAATGATGAACTCTTTCAGTGAAACCTCTCTCATATAATGTTAGGGTTTTCTACTAATCCATTAAGGGAGAAAACCTCAATTCAAGTAAGCCTCAAGGGCCACAAAATTAACTTTCAGGATTGGATCTCATTTGACTTTTGGACTGACATCAGAGGGCTTATGGGATTACGAGTGGGGTGGAGACTAAAAAAGTTGGAGATCTTAGGATGGGTTCACAGACTTGGAAGGTAAAGAAACTCTTGAAAATCTGATTTCTTATTTTGCCCCAGGTGTTGCTCGAATATGAGAAGATGTATTGGACAAATGCCTGAACAAAGCCAACTTCTGTGAGCAGAGGATGGTGGTTTTCCTAAAGGGGGTAGAGATTTATGATGTCAGGGGTCAAAGAAATGGCTGTCTTCAAGAGGAAGGAAACACAAATGATTCTAGAGCCTTGTGGCATTGAAGGCCAGCCTCAGTCATGAATGGTCTCATGACTGCTTTGTCTGTAGTAACACTCTATTAGTCCAGCTGCCAGAAAGGTACCAGGGTACATAAGTTAGCCTTCTTTTTGATCATAAACCCCTAAACTGTACTCCTATACACGGGAATGATTGCCATTTCAAGATCCTGAAGGATGAGTTAGGGAGATCTGGGCCATTATGTTCCTAGAAGTGGAAAATCACTAGGGAAAAAGTGCTACATTAAGATATGAAGAATTTCTATTTGGCTAGAGGTGCTCTGTGTAACAAAGGACCAAGTTGGAGGCTAGAAAAGGTGGCAAAAAAGGCTAAAACTAGTAAGAAGTACCTGAGAAAATGAGATAGATGTTGATATATGAAAGCGTTAAAAGAATCACAGACTTGAAGGAAAGCAGGGACTGTTATGTGGAAGCAAAAGTTGTACTATTTGCCAATGAAGCAAGAGGTAAGGTATAGAAGCTAAAAATATTTAACTATCTATACAGACAAAAGGGTTTATTCATCATTGTTCCATCTAAAACTCTTAAAAATCACCTTTATAAATCTATTGTGGAGTGAAGATTATTCCTAATGAAAAATCCAAAGCACTCTTAGACCACTCAATGCCCTCTGAATTGTCTAGGATCAAATTCCACCTAACACGGTTTGCCTCATTCTCTGATGTAACAAGGCTGGGTCACAGGCTTGTCTCAAGATCCCTTGGGTATTGTATTCTTACCCTTATCACATCATCTTGATATGTTACATCAGAGTAAACAATCCCATGTCACAGACCTGTATCAGAACCAGGCAGCACAGTGGGAGGTGAGTGGCAGGCAAGTGAGCATTACAGCCTGACCTCTGCCTCCTGTCAGATCAGTGGCAGCATCAGATTCTCATAGGAACACGAGCCCTATTTTGAACTGCACATGTGAAGGATCTAAATTTTGAGCTCATTATGAGAATCTAATGCCTAATGATCTGAGGTGGAACAGTTCATTCTGAAACCCTTCTCTCCCCGCCTTTCCCACCTGCCCCCATCTGTGGAATAATTGTCTTAAATTGTCTTCCACAAAACCAGTCCCTGGTGCCAAAAAGATTGGGGACCTCTGTACTACATGATCCTTGTCTGGTTCTCCAAGAAGACTAGAAATTCCTTGAGGAACAAAAGTGTGACACTGTTACTCTTTTCACATCTAGAACACTGCTTGAGCCAGCTAATAAACATGTACTCATTAAAGAAATAGATTATAAGTATTAGTGGTGAGCATATTTGACTTATTTGAGAACTGATACTTCAGTATATTGATTTGATAAATAGGTAGATTTCTACTAACTAAACATGGTATTATTCTATCAGATTGTCTCTCATTTCAGTGGTTCTGGATAATAAAAACTATAATTGAATTATACAGAAGAAATATAATAAGTACTGGTAAAGAAATTCTGAAAAACAGGAAAAGGGATTATAATTGCAAGCTGATATGTAACAAAGTACCATCGGCATTATATTAGAAATTTTAAAATAGTCACGGCTAGAGAAATAGGTGAACAATAACAGAAAGACAGAGAAGGACAAAGAAAAGCAATGCAATTAATGATAGTATATTTTGTACACTGTGGCCTCAAGATAGTATCAGAAGTCAACATTATTAGTGACAAATAAAGAAGACTGTAAGTTGCAACTGTAAAACAATAATATGTGAATATGAGAAACTACATATTATTCTTATTGAAGTCATCTATATCTAATGAAATCAACAGTTTTAAAAAGCATGTCCAGCTTCTCACTCTCTAAAGCACAGGAAGCATGGTGACTCCTGTCTCATGGATCCCAAAGAGAAAGTATCACACCTCCTAAGCAATGCTCCTGATATGGTCACAAGAAATGGTTTGGTTTGATCACTGAGTGAAAAGTTACTAGGTGGGGGATAAATAAAGAAGCGACTACAGGGCCTCTTCTGCTGCTGCCCTGCATTCCAGGATCAATTCAGTCAGTACAGAGGGCATTGCATATCCTGTGAACTTGATTAAAATACATGGCAGGGTACATGAATCCTGGTCCCAACACTACCATTAAGGAGCTGTGGGACATTGGCCAAGTCACGTGATCTTTCTGGATCTTATTGTTTTCTCATTTGAACTAAATAATCTGAATCTTGTAAGTTTTATATTACCCTTCCTTTTCAGAATCCTATTGTAGGGCTTCTCTCCCTGAAAATGAGAAGTATTTTTTTTGTAAAGAATCAACATGTTTCTTTAGATTATTTAGGTCTGTGACATAACCCAAATAAGATTTTCATTAAGAAATGGGAAGAAATGGAAAGCTAACATCACCAAACAATGTATAATGAATTGGAAGAGACAGAATCTTAAAAATGAGGCAATTAGAGGCAGTAAAGTATGGTGTTTAAGAATGTGAACTCCAGAGCCAAACTGCCTATGTTTGAATCCTGTTTCTGGCACTTACCAGCCATTACACTTTGGGCCAGATGTCTTTATGCCTCAATCTCCTTGTCTGTAAAATAGTACTTTTGCCATAGGGTTGTAATGAAGATCGTATGAATCAATGTTGTAAAGCATATAGTAAGCAGTGTGTAAGATAGTTGATTGTTAATCAAGCAACTGCTCATTAAAGCATTGATGAAATCATTTTCTTAATTATAGAATGCCTTTATTCTTCATTTTTCCCCATAGTCATAAAACACCCTCTCTTCCAAAGAATAGTAATGGTTATTAAATATTGCAGTAAGGAGCCAAGATAAAAAACATCTATTGGCTTCTTCTGTGTTGCACTGAGGAGGTGGGGTAGCTACTTTTTGATCTGGAGGGCAACGCAGATACCTGGAAGACTGAAGAAAAGAGACATTGGGCAGTGATGATGTTGTGAGGCTGCACACTCTACCAGTCTGGAATTGACTGACTAGTGAGTTATTGTTTAGTGAGATGATTCGATTCTTTATCATTTAAGCTTAAGGCCTAAGGTATTTTGAGTTGGTTTTATATTACCTGGTATAGTGTATGTAGATTATGCTTGATACAGTGTATATAGATTGCATATATTGTACTTGATATAGTGTATATAGATTGCAAATTTTCTCTAGATACACAAACAATGGCTCAGCTTTTGTCTTCAACAAACTATGGAATTACTATTACCATGAATATATTAAAGAAAATCTAAAGTCTCAGATTAAAGCTACTATTGCAGCTACAGAGTAGTGAGCTTTGGGGCTATATGAAGTTACAACATTTAGATGGAAAGGGAAACTGCATCTAATTATTTGTTGACAACTATGTGCCTTTGTGATCCAGGCATCTGGAAATATCAGAATATGAGAAAGCATCTCAGAAAAATACAGAAGGTTATTGATTAGATTTTCTTCTTTGTATCCAGATGTTTTCTCATTATGTAAATATGAGTCATATCTAGTGAAGAAAAAAATGTAAGATGCCACTGTCAAAATTCTTCCAACTCTGAAACTTTGGAAGGGACTAATTAAATATACAAAAGGGTACCTTAGTTTTTGTTATCTTTACAGGGTAACCACAGGCTGGTACTGGCAGATATGAAAGACTTTATCTTGTGTTACAATTTAAGACCATTATTTCAAGTCTTACATGAAAAATCCTTCTTGGTAGCTAGAAAAAGTTTGAAAATTTCTGGATTTATTATTAATAAGGTCTATTTCACTGGGCTTCATATTTGATTCATAATCATTTATATTTTTTTTTAAAGAGAGCTGGGTCTTTATATTAGAATGATTGATAATCCTTTGGGTATAGACCCAGTAGTGGGATTGCTGGGTCAAATGGTGTTTCTGGTTCTAGATCCTTGAGGAATAGCCACTCTGTCTTCCACAATGGTCAAACTAATTTACATTCCCACAAACAGTGTAAAACCATTCCTGTTTCTCCACATCCTCTCCAGCATCTATTGTTTCTTGATTTTTTAATGATTGCCATTCTAATGGGTGTGAGATGGTATCTCATTGCAGTTTTTATTTGCATTTCTCTAATGACCAGTGATGATGAACTTTTTTTCATATGTTTGCCACATAAATGTCTTCTTTTGAGAAGTGTCTGTTCATATCCTTCACCCACTTTTTGATGGGGTTGTTCGTTTTTTCCTTGTAAATTTGTTTAAGTTTCTTATAGATTCTGGATATTAGCCCTTTGTCAGATGGATAGATTGCAAAATGTTTCTCCCATTCTGTAGGCTGCTTGTTCACTTTGATGATAGTTTCTTTTGCTGTGCAGAAGCTCTTTAGTTTAATTAGATCCCATTAGTAAATTTTGGTTTTTGTTGTCATTGCTATTGGTGTTTTAGTCATGATATCTTTGCCCATGTCTATGTCCTGAATGGTATTGCCTAGGTTTTTTCTAGGGTTTTTATGGTTTTAGGTCTTACATTTAAGTCTTTAATCCAGCTTGAGTTAATTTTTGTATAAGGTGTAAGGAAAAGGTGCAGTTTCAGTTTTCTGCACATGGCTAGCCAGTTTTCCCAACACCTTTTATTAAATAGGGAATCATTTCCCCATTGATTGTTTTTGTCAGGTTTGTCAAATATCACATTGTTGTAGATGTGTGGCATTATTTCTGAGGCCTCTATTATGTTGCATTGGTCTACCTGTCTGTTTTGGTACCAGTACCATGCTGTTTTGGTTACTGTAGCCTTGTAGTATAGTTTGAAGTCAGGTAGCATAATGCCTCCAGCTTTGTGCTTTGTTCTTAGGATTGTCTTGGCTATATGGCTCTTTCTTGGTTTCATATGAAATTTGAAGTAGTTTTTTCTAGTTCTGTGAAAAAAGTCAGTGGCAGCTTGATGGAGATTGCATTGAATCCATAAATTACTTTGGGCATTGTGCCCATTTTAACAATACTGATTCTTCCTATCCATGAGCTGGAATGTTTCTCCATTTGTTTGTGTCCTTTCTTATTTCCTCGAGTAGTGGTTTGTAGTTCTCCTTGAAGAGGTCCTTCACATCCCTTGGAAGTTGTATTCCTATGTATTTTATTCTCTTTGTAGTAATTGTGAATGGGAGTGTACTCATGATTTGGCTCTCTGTTCATGTCCTTTGCAGGGATATGGATGAAGCTGGAAACCATCATTCTCAGCAAACTAACACAGGAACAGAAAACCAAACACTGTATGTTCTCACTCACAAATGGGAGTTGAAAGATGAGAGCACATGGACACAGGGAGGGCAATATCACACACAGGGGCCTGTCAGGGGGTGGGGAGCTATAGGAGGGATAGCATTTGGAGAAATACCTAATGTAGATGATGGGTTGATGGGTGCAGCAAACCACTATAGCACATGCATACCTATGTAACAAACCTGCACATTCTGCACATGCATCTCAGAACTTAAAGTATAATAATAATAAAAAAAGGCAGTGAATCCCTGAATTTAGAACTATCCATATTGAGGTTCTTGTGTTCCAGCTTTTGCAAATACTTATACTCTTCTGTTAGAACTACTTTTTAGTCTAAGGCTAGACATGAGAGATTATTTTAAATCTTTGCAGAATTATAATGCCAATTTAAAAAAGAATGATCAACGGAGTGATTGTTAATGTTTTATTTGCTAGGGGGAAATATTTTTGAGGGAAAACAATAGTATTAGTACAAATATTTTAAATAACTTTTTATTTTTTATTGCATTTTAGGTTTTGGGGTACATGTGCAGAGCATGCAATACAGTTGCATAGGTACACACATGGCAGTGTGTTTTGCTTCCTTTCTCCCCTTCACCCACATTTGGCATTTCTCCCCAGGCTATCCCTCCCCACCTCCCCCTCCCACTGGCCCTCCCCTTTTCCCCCCAATAGACCCCAGTGTTTAGTACTCCCCTCTCTGTGTCCATGTGTTCTCATTTTTCATCACCCACCTATGAGTGAGAATATGCAGTGTTTCATTTTCTGTTCTTGTGTCAGTTTGCTGAGAATGATGTTCTCCAGATTCATCCATGTCCCTACAAATGACACAAACTCATCATTTCTGATTGCTGCATAATATTCCATGGTGTATATGTGGCACATTTTCCCAATCCAATCTATCATCAATGGGCATTTGGGTTGATTCCAGGTCTTTGCTATTGTAAACAGTGCTGCAATGAACATTCGTGTGTATGTGTCCTTATAGGAGAACGATTTATAGTCCTTTGGATATATACCCAGTAATGGGATTGCTGGGTCAAATGGAATTTCTATTTCTAGGTCCTTGAGGAATCGCCACACTGTCTTCCACAATGGTTGAACTAATTTACACTCCCACCAACAGTGTAAAAGTCTTCCTTTTTCTCCACATCCTCTCCAGCATCTGTTGTCGCCAGATTTTTTAATGATCCCCATTCTAACTGGCGTGAGATGGTATCTCAATGTGGTTTTGATTTGTATCTCTCTGATGACCAGTGACGATGAGCATTTTTTCATATGATTGTTGGCCTCATATATGTCTTCTTTCGTAAAGTGTCGGTTCATATCCTTTGCCCAATTTTGAATGGGCTTGTTTGTTTTTTTCCTGTAAATCTGTTTGAGTTCTTTGTAAATTCTGGATATCAGCCCTTTGTCAGATGGGTAAACTGTAAAAATTTTTTCCCATTCTGTTGGTTGCCGATTCACTCTAGAGACTGTTTCTTTTGCTGTGCAGAAGCTGTGGAGTTTGATTAGGTCCAATTTGTCTATTTTGGCTTTTGTTGCCAATGCTTTTGGTGTTTCGTTGATGAAGTCCTTGCCTACTCCTATGTCCTGGATGGTTTTGCCTAGATTTCCTTCTAGGGTTTTTATGGTGCCAGGTCTTATGTTTAAGTCTTTAATCCATCTGGAGTTAATTTTGGTGTAAGGTGTCAGGAAGGGGTCCAGTTTCTGCTTTCTGCACATGGCTAGCCAGTTTTCCCAATACCATTTGTTGAACAGGGAATCCTTTCCCCATTGCTTGTTTTTGTCAGGTTTATCAAAGATCGTATGGTTGTAGATATGTTGTGTTGCCTCTGATGCCTCTGTTTTGTTCCATTGGTCTATCTCTCTGTTCTGGTACCAGTACCATGGTGTTTTGATTACTGTAGCCTTGTAGTATAGTTTGAAATTCGGTAGTGTGATGCCCCCCGCTGTGTTCTTTTTGCTTAGAATTGACTTGGCTATGTGGGCTCTCTTTTGGTTCCATATGAAGTTCAAGGTGGTTTTTTCCAGTTCTGTGAAGAAAGTCAATGGTAGCTTGATGGGGATAGCATTGATTCTGTAAATTACTTTGGGCAGTATAGCCATTTTCACGATATTAATTCTTCCTAACCATGAACATGGAATGTTTCTCCATCTGTTTGTGTCCTCTCTGATTTCATTGAGCAGTGGTTTGTAGTTTTCCTTGAAGAGGTCCCTTACGTTCCTTGTGAGTTGTATTCCTAGGTATTTTATTCTTTTTGTAGCAATTGTGAATGGCAGTTCGTTCTTGATTTGGCTTTCTTTAAGTCTGTTATTGGTGTAGAGGAAGGCTTGTGATTTTTGCACATTGATTTTTATATCCTGAGACTTTGCTGAAGTTGCTTTTCAGTTTCAGGAGTTTTTGGGCTGAGGTGATGGGGTCTTCTAGGTATACTATCATGTCATCTGCAAATAGAGTCAATTTGGCTTCCACGTTTCCTATTTGAATATCCTTTATTTATTTTTCTTGCCTGATTGCTGTGGCTAGAACTTCCAGTACTATATTGAATAGGAGTGGTGACAGAGGGCATCCTTGTCTAGTGCCGGATTTCAAAGGGAATGCTTCCAGTTTTTGCCCATTAAGTATAATATTGGCTGTTGGTTTGTAAATAACTTTTTAAAGAGACATGCGCCACTCAGTTTCTCTAAATCATCTTTGTTAATCTGAAGAAGGTATGTCAAACTTTTTCACACTTATTAGAGCAAAGAAATTATTTTGAGCCAGCTCATATATGTGAAGAAATATTTTCTATATTTTGTGTATAGACTTTTAGTATATATGCTTAATTATCTTATCAAGGGAAAAAATCAAGTACAAGACAGGTTCTTGACAAGGCACAGTGGCTCACTCTTGTAATCTCAGTGGTTTGGGAGGCCAAGATACATGGATTGCTTGAGCCCAGGAGACTAGTCTGAGCAAGATAGTGAGACCTCTATCTCGATCAAAACATTAAAAAAAATTAGCCAGGCATGGTAGCAGATGTCTGTGGTGCCAGCTACTTAGGAGTCTGAGGTGGGAGGATCACTTGAGTCTGGGAGGTTGGGGTTACAGTGAGCTGTGATTGTGCCACTGCATTCTGATCTGGGTGAGCCTGGCTCAATAAGAAAGAAAAGAAACAAAAAGGAAGTAAAAGAAAGAAAAGGAAGAAGACAGGCTCTTTGGAGAGGACACTGCTGTCCAAAAAGCAAATTTCTTCAAAGAGGAATTTTGAAGGAAGTGGGTCTATTCAGAACTTTCTCCTTATTCCACAAATACTCAGCATGTGTTTACCAGGTGCCAGTTCTCTGTATATCATCTGTACTAAGAACAACGTGGTAATAAAAAACAGACACATTATACCTGCCCAAAGGGACACAGTAATAAATCAGTTATTACGCTCAATAACAAGACCTTTGGGGATGTCACCAAGAGCTCTTCTTATACTTGTAAATTTACAGTCAAACTCTTAGAAATGGAAATAATTATAATTGGGAAAACTCTATGACAATACCATGATGGCATATAGCAGGCAGAAGGATCCTGACCAACACGGCCCTCATGTTCTCCCTCAGCCCAACTAAACTTTAGACAGTCTATTTCTTATTTTAAGTTCCTAACCTCCATTTTCTTAGAGCATTTATTTTAGCAAACTTATAATTGTAAGATCTTTCTCTGCCTTTTTGAAATGTAAATCTCCCAGTATCTTGCCAGTTTTATAACTCAGGGAAATCTTTCTCAAGGACCTGGGAGCTAAGTCTTTGAAATGTGATCATGGGAAAAGACAGTGCCCGTATCTCCCAGTCTCCGTGGGAAGGCAGGAGCCTAACTTACATGCTAATTAGCAATATAGATTACCTAATCACACTGGCCAACCTCCCCATTAATGTCCTCTAGTAGTTTTCTAGGAGCTCACCCAGTGCTTAAATACTCTCCTGGCTTTTGTCTGAATGGAGTCAAATTCAATCTCTTTGTTCTATTGCAACAGGCTTGAATTAACTCTTCTTTGTTTCACTTGTCACATGCAATTTTTCTTTGACAATCTTAATCTAGTTTGAGCAGGACTATGTAAGGGGAAGGTGGTTGGAGATACTCAAGCATAAGTAATGATTAAGCAAGGCCTGAAAATCAGTTACCTAGGCAAATGCCGATTAGGGGTGAGTGGAGGGTAGATGGGTTGCTGTTGCAGAGTTGGGTTGAGTTTGAAAGGCAAGAAGGGATAATAAACTAGGTAATTCTTTCACCATTAATTAGCCATCTTTAGCCTTCTTAGTGGTTCCCAGGAGGTTATTTCAAAAGAATCATCATTTTCTAAGCCCTGGGTCTTTCTTTCATAGCTGCATTTAAACAGCATTGAGGACCATTTGCAATTACACAAGAAAGGAATTCTAGGATTTAAGGCAATAAAGCTCTTGTCCTTCTTAAAATTCTTATATAGGTTAAGTGGCTTTCAAACCAGATATGCTCTGAACTGATCTGTGGAGTTTCCACATGGGTACTGAGCTGAGAGTTCTGAGGCTCTGGCATCATTTAGAACTGACTCCTTTTAAATGGCCAGGATGCTATCTTGCAACATGCTACCAAAAAAGCAGGGCAGTGCTTTACCAGTAGATGTTTTTGATGATCATTTTTACTTCCTGGGAAAACGTATGAACATCCCTTTGAAGATATTTAAAATATATCCAGTACACAAAAGTTAACTGATAACTTATCCAGCCTCTACTTGTATTCTGGAGGGACTTTCATTACAGGTGCTGTGATTAGTAAATACAGTTCTTTGCATATTTGTTTCCAAATGAATTACTCCAATTCCACCTCTCAATCATAAACATGAGAGCTGAGTGTAGTGTGGGAAAACACTGATATGAAAAATTGTGGAACAAGGAGGTTATGATTAATGTCACAGGTTAATTCACAGCATTTGGATTCTCAAAGATAGTCTATGGAGGAGGAGGAAGGGAATAATTTGGCAAGGCAGGTAGGAAATGAAACATCAATCTCTCTAAGCAAAGTAGTGTCATTGTCCTTCACAGCGTCCCACCTCCCTGTATTGGCCCACAATTACAAGATTAATCAGCTGAGAGGCACGAAGATTTAGGTCATAGCATCAGTGTCTTCAGAGCTTTCCTTGAGAGTTCTGTCTAAGCTTTTAAATTTATAGACTAATTTTCAAAGCAAAGAAATTACATGAACATTCAGATATCTCTGTAACTACTAGCAGCGATTAGAAAGGTGACAGTACCTTCTAAAAATTTATGAGATGTCTTTATTCCAAAGTTTTGGTGTTCCTAAGTCCACTCATTTCTTTTTGAGATGTGCATTGTTTTGCTTTGCTTCTTGGATATCCATGCATCCATCCATCCATTCATTATCTCCATTTACTGAGGAATCATGATATTACTTAACTCATTTTATTTTATTCAATCCTCAAAACAACCTAGGAGATGGCTATAATCAGTAGTAGTTTACAAATATGAAAACAGAGGCTCAGAGGGATTAAATAACACATTTAAAGTCCTTGAGTTAATTAATAGGCTGAGGAGCTGGGATTAAAAGCCAGGTTTGATGATGTCTATGTTCTTAATCTCTGGTCTTGAATTTCTACACATATTTAAGTAATTATATCCCTTGGTGTTTCACACACCAGATAAATCTGAAAGAAGAAAAATTAGACCTTTGCCTAATAATGGAAAGTAGTTGTGATAATCATCCAATTCAATGTTGAAGAATGATGACATTTTTGAGCACTTACTCTAGCAAATTGGAAGCTGTATGAGTCACACAGAAGTGGATGACAGACACCCAAACAGCCTCCATACATACCAGTGTGAAGTGTATAAGGAAGTGCAGGACTGCATCTTCTGTTATACAAAGCACAGCACGTCTGCATTATCTTTTTGCTTTCTAATGAACTAAATTGAGATTTAACTCATATAGTTTAACTACTCTTAATTCTATTATCCCTACATAGAAACCTGTGTAAACTTTCCTTCTTTTAGAATTTTTCTGTCTTCTAATCAATTGTCTTATTTTTAATTATGTTTCTTTTTTTTTCTATAGTTAATTTCAAACTTGGAAATTAGAAGACCCAGTAAGAAGATTTATATTTCTTTTGCCATTTCCCTTTTCTTCATTTGCTGCATCAACCATCCTTACTGCCAACTTTCTGAGTTGAACTAAACATCAGGGTCTAGTTTCCTTCTTTGCCCTTTGGTTCTGACACCATCAAGTATTGTAACACATTCTTTCTTTAGTTAGCTAAGGGAAAACTATGTAACATACAAGGTGTGCCATGGTCTATTTCCCACCTGAATCCCTCCCCACGCAGCCTGTATTGCTTGGCATTGCTGTTCCCTTCTAACAATAGGAAGGTTGGAATTCCAGCTCTGGAACTGAACAGTTCTAGTTATATGACTTTGGATCTAATCCACAGAAGCCTCAGTTTTCTTGTTTGTAAACTGGGGATAGCAAGAGTGTATGCTTCACATGCTTGCTGTGATGATGAAATAAAGTTAATGCTATCATAATGCCCACCTAACTTATCATGATCATTTAGTAAATTTTATCTGCTATCACCACTGCCACCATCCAGCATTTGTCATCAACATCCTATAGGTTTAACTCAACTCCTTTATCAGCCTAGGACTGCCTTTCCTGGTTCAGGCATCTGAGAGTTGTTCTGTTTTCTCACTGTTCCTGTCTCACTGCATCTAAAAATTGCCAGCATCTCATTGCTTCATAGGACTCAACTAATTCATGCTACTTTTGAAATGAAAAAAAATGGCTGGAAGGTTGTTTCAGACAATCAGAAACTGGGAATTCAAACTGAGTGTGTGTTGGAGAGAGTAGCTCTACTTTTTGTCACTCACCTTATAATAGTTAATTGTATGTGCTAACTTAACTGGGCCACAGGATGCCCAGATATTTGATTAAACATTATTTCTGGGTGTGCCTATGAGGATGCTTCTCGATGAGATGAGCATTTAAATTAGTAGACTGAGTAAAGCAGATTTCTTTCCCCACTGTGGGTGGACCTCATCTAATCCATTGAAGATCTAAATAGAATAGACGGTTGAATATGAAATAAGTCTCTCTCTCTGTCTGACTGTTATTGAGCTGAGACATCAGACTTCTGCCTTCAGACTCAGACTTGAAGTGGAACTTACACCATTGGCTCTCCTAGTTCTCAGGCCTTTGGACTCAGATAGGAACTATATCACCATCTCTCTTGGGCTCCAGCTTGCCGATCAGCTAGAGAAATCTTGCATTTCTCAGCATCGGTGATTGTGTAAGCCAATTTTTTTTAATGGTAAGTATCTCTCTCTCTCTCTCTCTTTTCTGTTTCTCTGGAAAACTCAGACTAAAATCTCACAGGAGTGAGTTGTGTTTAGAATTCTAGTTGATGGGGAAGATATTATTGAGCAGGTAGAATCACATCACCTAAAGGAGGATTGGCCTAGCCTTAGTCAATTAAAAAAGTTAATTCAATCAAAGATGCCCAGATATTTAGTGAGTCTCAGATTCAGTATACGGGGAGGTTTTTTAATTGCAATTCAGAATTCAACATTTACCCCAAAGTTTTAATTTACTGCATTGGATTGCTAGTCACAGAAAAGTAGCTACACAACCAACTGGAATCAATACTAGAATGAGGACCAGCTAACATAATAATTGAATATAATTTTGGTTTTAGCAATAACTCTGTGACTAAGGTGATACGTTGAAGTCTATTTAATCTCAGTGGTGGAGAAAAGGTGCTTTTTTAAAAACATAATTTCTGACACTTTTGATAGTTTGAATAGCTTCATAATTAAAAATTAAAGAAGAAATAATTATGCTTCCTTTGTAAGTCCCTAATGTCTCCAGTGAAAATGTCTGAGAATACAATCCCGTGTCTTCCCAGAATAGTCACTTCTTTTTATCCTCTCAAAATTACATTATTTAATTACTGTACTTTTTAACCAAAATATTTTAAAACTAATTAGACACTGTTTTAACTATTTTTCCAGATGTCTTCCTTGCTTACCAGCCAAATTTAGGAAGTGATGGCAAACAAGCTTGGCAGGAACTGCATGTTTAACTGTTTTATGGACACTGTGTAATAACAATATTGTCATTTTAAATGTGCTTTACAATTCTGGGTTTTTATATTCTCTGTACCATTTTCTTTCTTTTTTTTTTTAATTTTTTATTGGATTATAGGTTTTGGGGTACATGAGCAGAGCATGCAAGACATTTGCGTAGGTACACACATGGCAGTGTGCTTTGCTTTTCTTCTCCCCTTCACCCACATTTGGCATTTCTCCCCAGGCTATCCCTCCCCACCTCCCCCTCCCACTGGCCCTCCCCTTTTCCCCCCAATAGACCCCAGTGTTTAGTACTCCCCTTTCTGTGTCCATGTGTTCTCATTTTTCATCACCCACCTATGAGTGAGAATATGCGGTGTTTCATTTTCTGTTCTTGTGTCAGTTTGCTGAGGATGATGTTTTCCAGATTCATCCATGTCCCTACAAACGACACGAACTCATCATTTCTGATTGCTGCATAATATTCCATGGTGTATATGTGCCACATTTTTCCAATCCAGTCTATTATCAATGGGCATTTGGGTTGATTCCAGGTCTTTGCTATTGTAAACAGTGCTGCAATGAACATTCGTGTACATGTGTCCTTATAGTAGAACGATTTATAGTCTTTTGGATATATACCCAGTAATGGGATTGCTGGGTCAAATGGAATTTCTATTTCTAAGGCCTTGAGGAATCGCCACACTGTCTTCCACAATGGTTGAACTAATTTACACTCCCACCAACAGTGTAAAAGTGTTCCTTTTTCTCCACATCCTCTCCAGCATCTGTTGTCTCCAGATTTTTTAATGATCGCCATTCTAACTGGCGTGAGATGGTATCTCAATGTGGTTTTGATTTGCATCTCTCTGATGACCAGTGACGATGAGCATTTTTTCATATGATTGTTGGCCTCATATATGTCTTCTTTCGTAAAGTATCTGTTCATATCCTTTGCCCACTTTTGAATGGGCTTGTTTGTTTTTTTTCTGTAAATCTGCTTGAGTTGTTTGTAAATTCTGGATATCAGCCCTCTCTGTACCATTTTCATTGCCAGTGATTCTTGCTTCTCTTGCTCATTTAAGCTGAGATCTCTTATTGTGCCCAATCTCTTAAACCAAAGAGAATGTTTCCTTTGAACATTATTTACTTCAAAGGAAAAAATATCTACTTGTGTATTTTAAGACACATCTCAGGCACAGAAAAAATTCTCTATGTTAGGAGTTGGATAGTTGCTTATATTAATATTATAAGTGGGCAAATAAAAGTACAGGAGTTTAAATCCCAATTAAGATAATAAAACTAATTGTGGCTAACATCTATTGAGCACTTATTACATTGCAGGCTTTGGTCTGCATGCTTTATTATCTGTTTAATTCTTTTAATAACCTCATTATATGCACATCATTGCTATCTTCCTCTTAAAGAAGATAAGAGTGAGGCACAGAGGTGTTCTGTAATTTGTCCACGTTGGTGGATCAAGCAGAATCCAGTTTTCAAACTCAGTACTGGACTGACTGACTCACCAATATCATTTACTCCTCATTCTCACTTTAGAAAAACAAGGGCATGCTCCTAACTGCCAGTCGTGGTGTCTTTGGACTTAGGCTTGGCACCCTGTGGTGCTGACCTTTTTCAATGACCCCTGGATCTTTGGTCTTGCTGGACTTACTCATGGTGATGACTTATAGAGGAAATATTACACAAGGAGTTTTGCAAAGCCTTTGGCCGACATATACACAACTGTGAACTGAACACATGGTTCTGTATGTAATTCATGTTTCAGGATTGCTTTATGTGTTTTCAGGCAGACAACTCTTCTGAGACCATCAAAATGAAACTGCATACTTGTGCAGTGCTCTTTGATTGAAAACCCCTTTAAAATTTATGACAGTGAGAACAATCTGAAATTGTTGACTCCATCTTGCTTTTGACCTCCACACTGTCCTTGGTCGTTCCTGGGCAAAGGCCAAAGCTAATTTTAGGAGGAATTGAACCTTAAAGCAAGGAAAATAGCCCTTCCCAAACTAACCTATCTTTGTAAAACAAATGAAAGGCCTCAAGGTTAGGATGATGAGAGGGGCCTGAACTCTGCTAAAATGTAGGCATAGTTTCTATTATTCTTTACTGCTCAGGACTCATGTTGACAGCGGTCATAAGGTTTGTGACCTTGCCAGTTGCTCCTATAGAAAACATCAGTATTGCAGAACCTAAGATTTTTTTTTTTTTTTTGGTGGTGTTTTTTCAACTGATCTCTCTCGGACTCATGACTGATGATTCATCTGATCCCGTAGCCCCACCCAGAGACAGACACAGTGCATGAAAACCATTTTCTACACCCCTATGATTTCATCTCCAAACAATCAGTAGCACCCATACCTTAGACCCCTACCCACCAAATTGCCCATAAAAACTCAAACCTCCAAGCCTTTGGGGATACTGATTTAAGTGATAACTCCAGTTCTCCAACATGGACCGACCTCACATTAGTTAACCACTTCATCGCAATGCTGTGTGGTCTCAGTGGATTGACTTTGTCTGTGCAGCAGGTAGGAAAAAGCTGTTGGCCAATTACATGGTTTTCCAAGTCCCTTATCATATAGGATCTCACTTGACCCTCCCTACAATCCTTTGAGGCAGGCTGGAATGGTATTATCATTATCTCCACTTTTTACATTGTTAAAAAAAATATGCGTTTTATTGCATTTTAGGTTTTGGGGTACATGTGAAGAACATGCAAGATTGTTGCATAGGTACATACATGGCAATGTGGTTTGCTGCCTTTCTCCCCATCCCCTATATCTGGCATTTCTCCCCATGTTATCCCTCCCCAACTCCCCATCTCCAGCTGTCCCGCCCCTATTTTCCCCCGACAGAGCCCAGTGTGTGATATTCCCCTCCCTGTGTCCATGTGTTCTCATTGTTCAACACCTGCCTATGGGTGAGAACATATGGTGTTTGATTTTCTGTTCTTGTGTCAGTTTGCTGAGAATGATGGTTTCCTGATTCACTCATATCCCTACAAAGGACACGAACTCATCATTTTTTATGGCTGCATAGTATTCCATGGTGTATTTGTGTCACATTTTCCCTGTCCAGTCTATCATCAATGGGCATTTGGGTTGATTCCAAGTCTTTGCTATTGTAAACAGTGCTGCAATGAACATTCGTGTGCATGTGTCTTTATGATAGAATGATTTATAATCCTTGGGATATATCCAGTAATGGGATTGCTGGGTCAAATGGAATTTATATTTCTAGGTCCTTAAGGAATTGCCACACTGTCTTCCACAATGGTTGAACTAATTTACATTCCCACCAACAGTGTAAAAGTGTTCCTTTTTCTCCACATCCTCTCCAGCATCTGTTGTCTCCAGATTTTTTAATGATCATCATTCTAACTGGCGTGAGATGGTATCTCAATGTACTTTTGATTTGCATTTCTCTAATGACCAGTTATGAAGAGCATTTTTTTCATGTTTGTTGGTCTCATATATGTCTTCTTTTGTAAAGTGTCTATTCAGATCCCTCGCCCACTTTTGAATGCACTTGTTATTGTTTTCTTGTAAATCTGTTTTAGTTCTTTGTAAGGATATTAGCCCTTTGTCAGATGGGTAGATTGCAAAAATATTTCCCCATTCTGTTGGCTGCCAATTCACTCTAATGATTGTTTCTTTTGCTGCGTAGAAGCTCTGGAGTTTAATTAGGTCCCATTTGTCTATTTTGGCTTTTGTTGCCAATGCTTTTGGTGCTTTAGTCATGAAGTCCTTGCCTATGCCTATGTCCTGAATGGTTTTGCCTCGGTTTTTGTTTTTACAAGAAACCTAAGGTTCAAAGAGATAAGTGATCTGCCAAACTCACAAAAGACAGCATTTCAAATACAGAGTCAGCCTCAGACCTCTGTTAGCTTGTTGAAAACAACAAAACCAGATGTTGTCTGTAGACATGGCCAAATGACTAATTTGCAGAAAAATGACAAAAGTAATAGAGCTTTCTGTTATCTCTATTTTGCTAGTTCTAAATCTTATTTGCTATTCTCTGGCAAAGAGTGGAACACATTGACATGATCCAGTCAATAAAGGTGGATGATGATGGGGTGTGGTTGATAGTGTAATTCTTCATCAGCTCCCAAGTTCTGCCGTCTAAACACGTCTTTTTGGCCAGGTGGTGGCTCACGCCTGTAATCCCAGTTCTTTGGGAGGCCAAAGCAGGAGGACTACATGAGGCCAGGAGTTCGAGACTACCCTGGGCAACATAGTGAGACCCTGTTTCCAAAAATAAAAATAAAAAGTAAACATGTCTCCTTGGTTTGTGCCAACCAATGCCTTTATATTAGAAAAGAAGTAAACCTCAAACATATGCAATAACATTTATTTTAAAAACACATGCCTGTTAAAATATGGGGTAGCTCTTCAATATTTCTTAAGTTGTTTCTTTTTTCAGACCATCATTTTGATTGTGACCAAATTCAAAAATGGGTCAAATTTTCTGCCCTCTAAATGTAATAGTCAATCTGGCATTTTCCCCTGCAGTTGCAATAATAATAGTTAACTTTGGTTTATAAAACAGGAATGTTTTCAAAAGTTATCTGGAGACTGAATTACCAAAAATATGATTTGAGGGTTATAAAGGGAAAAATACTTTTATGAGAAACATCACTCACTTTTGACTTGAGTTTATAACTTCCTAGACGGCTTTTTCAAATCAGAGTACCCCTTGGAATTTGTGTGTCTTAGTGTGTGTATATGTGTGTGCATGTATATGTATTTTTAAGTACATGCTAAGAAATGTTTTTCATTAATTATTTTGTGACCAACATGTCTAAGGTATAAGTTTGCACTATGGTAGCAGTTATAATATGAATGTGTATGATTTTTAAAAACTTAACCCAAACAGCTACAATTTAAAAAATTAGTATACATGCTTATCACTGTCACTGGAAATTACAGGAATTGACCATTTTTCTCACTTGTTTTAATAGGAGAAAACTTTTCATATGTTTTCCTATTTATGAGCAAGAAGATAATTCTTTGGAAAGTCAGATGATTGGAAAGGGGAGAGAGGTTAAAGGATAGTCTTTAGGAAACAAGGTAAAATCCATTATTTAACTGAAAACTCTCAGTCAGAGGTTTAACAACTTTGATAGTGTAGAATTTTTCCCGTGGTTTAAAAAAACACATTTGTTGTATTTAGATTGTCTAAACCTAGATTATTAGAGTATTTAGCTATAGATACTTGGGATAGGTAGCTGAAAATAACAGAATTAGGTTTACCGAGAGTCATTTGAGAACCTTGAAGGATGACGGATACGGCTAGCAAATCCCAGCAGGAAAATGACTGTTTCCCCCCCGTAATATACATTTAATTCTGATGGTCCTTTGTGACCATTTTGAAACAACTCCCAGGCTCCCTGGAGACTGACAGTCCTGATAGTTTCATCTGGTAGTAGAGCAGTCTTGAAACCAGTTCTGCATGGCCTAACACCTTCAACACTGAATAATTGAGTAGAAAAATCCATTATTGGAGGAATTTGATCTTCCTGCTATTTACTTTCTCTAAAAGTTAAAAAAAAAAGTCATATCATAGTTACAGACACAGTTTATTCTATTATCCAGGAGGAGCTTATTTCGGAGTTTCTACTAACTTGGGTAGATTTGAATTCCAGCACTTTAAGTCATAGAAACTTCAATATTAAATCATTGGGAGATGAAACTTATAATTAAAAGAGAAGCAAAATGGAAAGATTTGAAAAATTTGCAGCCTGCCCATATAAAGATTAAAAAGATGTGTTTATACCACCATGGCACATGTATACCTACATAACAAACCTGCATGATCTGCACATGTACCCTAGAACTTAAAGTATAATAAATTCTAAAAAAGGAAAAAATAAAAAATAAAAATAAATAAAACAGTGTGTTTAGTGAATGAACTAAGGTTGTGGCCAAGTGGCCATTCACTAAGGAGATGAGCAGAAGGGAGCCAGGTGTTATAGGACAATGGGAGAAAGATCATGAAGGCATTTCAGAGCTCTTTTAGGCTGCCCCTACTGTCACAGGTCCAGAGCCTAGGGGGGTGGAATAGTTGTGTGGGAGAGGCCGAGGGTGCCCTTCCTGGTTTTGCTGCTTAGAGCTGCCTCAAGACTCTGTTCTCTGCATCTTGGTGCAGCACTCCTCAGCCTCCCTGGCCATAGCTCGGGAAGGATCAGGCAAGGCTTCTGGTGCAGCTCCAGAGGATACAAGTAGTAAGCCTTATCAGTTTCCATGTGGTGCCCAATCTGCAGACATGCAGAGTGCATGAGCTGTGGGGCCATGGCAGTCTCCACCTAGATTTCAAAGAATGTCTGGGAAAGCCTGGGGGCCAAGGAAGAAACCTGCTGCAGGGTCAGAGTTACTGCAGGGAAGTCCCCATCAGAACAATGCCTAGTGGAACTCTAGGAGTGGGATCACTCCTTAGACAACAGAACTGTAGAACTACCTGCTTGCGGGGTCAGTCTAAAAGAAAGAGCTGCAGGCACAACACTCCAACCCATGAGAACTACTGGGAAGAGTAAACTCAGCAAAGCCATAGAGGCTGGGCTGCCTGAGGCCTTGGGGGTGGCTCAACCTCCACCTCAGTGTGCCCAGGATGTGGGGCTTAGAGTCAAAGGACTTTAAGACTTAACGTTGTTCTTGAGCTTAAGACTTAATGTTGTTGTCCATGTTGGGTTTTGAACTTGCTTGAGACTAGTTGCCTCTTTCTTCTTACCTATTCCTCCTTTTTGGAATAGGAATATCTCTCCTATGCCTGTCCCACCACTGTATTTAGGAAGTAGATAACTTGTTTTGATTTCACAGATTCACAGATGGAGGAATTTTTGCCTCAGGATGAATCATGCCTTGAATTTCACCCATAACTGATTTAGATGAGACTTTGAACTTTGAGGTTTTGAGTTGATGCTAGAACAAGCTAAGACTTGTAGGGGGAGCTGCGGTGGCTCCGGCCAGTTGTCCTGGTGCTTGAGGAGGCGAGGCTATGAGTTCAAGGCCAACCTGAGCAACATAACAAGCTCTCATTGATAAAAAAAAAAAAGACTTGTGGGGCTACTGGGATAAAATGAATATATTTTGCATTTTGAGGAGAACAAGAATTTTAAGGACCAGGGGTGCAATGCTGTGGTTTAAACCCAGCCTGGACAACACAGTGAGACACTACCTCTACAAAAAATAAATTAAAAAAGTTAGACAGGTTTGTTGGCACCTGTAGTCCCACCTATTTAGAAGGCTAAGGTGGGAGAACTGCTTGGGCTTGGGAGGTCAAGGCTGCAGTGAGCTATGACTGTGTCATTGTACTCCAGCCAGGGCAACAAAGCAAGACCATGTCTAAAAAAAAAAAGAGGGGAAAACGCAAGATGGTGCTGTGAGAACAACCCAGGATTGGAGCTCTCGTTGAATCCGCAAACAGGTGAGTCGGAGCTGCATTTCCAGACTGATCTTTGTTGCCCACAGAACGGGGAAACTCCCAAGTATAAAAAAGACATGGGACGCCAGGCAGTAGGTCTGCCTGGCGAAGCCGGCAGCCAGGGCAGCAGCAGCCGGCGCTACCCAGCAATCCCCACAGGGCGCGCTTGTCCGGGTGCCCTGTTGAACCGGCAACCTGAGACTTGAGAGGGCTGAACTTGAGACTGAACGAGACTTGGACAGTAGGCCAGCCCAGGGGATTGCAGGGACAGATCGTTTGGGATACCCAGTGGGACGAACAAAACCGCGATTTCAAACTATCCTGAGCAGACGGTCCGAGACGCTCTGTGGGGGAGGGGCGTTCACCACTACCGAGGCAACCCGCCCCAACTGAGATACACACCCACTGCTGACGCAGCCAGCCGTTGCCGAGGCAACCCGTCCCTACTGAGATACACGCCCACTGCTGACGCAGCCTTCCGTTGCCGAGGCAACATGTCCCTACTGAGATACACGCCCACTGCTGACGCAGCCTGCCGTTACTGAGGCAACACACTACAACGAAGAGACTCCACCGCAGGGCGTGGCAGAGACCACAGCAGAGCCTGCAGGAACAGGGCGAATCACACAACAGCAGGGCAGAGCCTCGGCAGCCAAACAGTGGCTAGTCTGCCTTCTAGCTGGGCAGAACACCTCAACAGACATTGAAAAATAAAGCCCGAACCCCCCAACACAGAGCATTTGAGAAAAAAAGGGTTTTTTAATGAGCTCTGTTGCAGCAGAATCAAACATAGCAGCATAACCGCCCTGAATGAACAACAGAGCTCACAGCTCAGCAATTGAGCTCCAAAAAAGTACAGACTGTCTCCTCAAGCAGCTCCCTGACCCCTCTATATCCAAAAGACTGACATTTGGCAGGCATCATCCTGGGACAAAGATAGCAGAAAAAGAAATGGGTAGCATCCCTCACTGTGCCACAGCTGCTAGAGGTGCACCCCAGACAAGCAGGGCCTGGAATGGACCTCAGCAGTCATACAGCAAAGGGGCTAGACAGGTAGAAGGAAAACCAAGTAACAGAAATACTTCATCATCAACAATCTGGGTGTTCACTCAGAGACCCAATCCAAAAGTCAGCAACTACGCAGATGACAAGCGGATAAACCCACAAAGATGGGAAGAAACCAGTGAAAAAAGGAGGAAAACACCCGAAACCAGAACACATCGCCTCCTAGAAAGGACCAAAACTCCTCACCAGCAAGGGAGCAAAGCTGGACGGAGAATGACTGTGATGAAATGACGGAATTAGACTTCAGAAGGTGGATAATCAGAAACTTTTGTGAGCTAAAAGAACATGTATTAAATCAATGCAAAGAAACTAAGGAACTTAAAAAAAGATATGAGGAAATGATAACAAGAATGGATAACTTAGGAATATGAATGAATTAAAGGAGCTGAAAAACACAATATGAGAACTTCGTGAAGCATGCACAAGTTTCAGTAGCTGAATTGACCAAGCAGAAGAAAGAATATCAGAAGTCGAAGACCAACTCAATGAAATTAAACGAGAAACCAAGATTAGAGAAAAAAGCGCAAAAAGGAATGAACAAAGTCTCCAAGAAATGTGGGACTATGTGAAAAGACCTAACCTACGTTTGATAGGTGTACCAGAAGGGGACGAAGAGAATGAATCCCAGCTGGAAAATACTCTTCAGGACATTATCCAGGAAAACTTGCCCCCCCTAGCAAGACAGGCCAACACTCAAATGCAGGAAATACAGAGAACACCACAAAGATATTCCGCAAGAAGAGAAACCCCAAGGCACATAATCGTCAGATTCAACAAGGCTGAAATAAAGGAGAAAATACTAAGGGCAGCCAGAGAGAAAGGTCGAGTTACCCACAAAGGGAAGCCCATCAGACTCACAGCAGATCTCTCGGCAGAAACACTACAGGCCAGAAGAGAGTGGGGGCCAATATTCAACATTCTTAAAGAAAAGAACTTTCAACCCAGAATTTCATATCCAGCCAAACTGAGCTTCAGAAGTGAAGGAAAAATAAAATCCTTTGCGAACAAGCAAGTACTCAGAGATTTTGTGACCACCAGGCCTGCTTTACAAGAGCTCCTGAAAGAGGCACTACACATAGAAAGGAACAACCAGTACCAGCCATTCCAAAATCACACTAAAAGTTAAAAAGCATCAACATAATGAAGAATCTACAACAACCAACAGGCAAAACAGCCACTTAGGATCAAAATGGCAGTATCAAATTCACACATAACAATATTAACCCTAAATGTAAATGAACTAAATGCACCAATCAAAAGACACAGACTGGCAAATTGGATAAAAATCCAAAACCCATCAGTGTGCTGTATCCAGGAAACCCATCTCACATGCAAGGATACACAGAGGCTTACAATAAAGGGATGGAGGAAGATTTACCAAGCAAATGGAGAGCAAAAGAAAGCAGGAGTTGCAATTCTCATCTCTGATAAAATAGACTTTAAAGCAACAAAGATAAAAAGAGACAAAGAAGGTCATTACATAATGGTAAAAGGATCGATAAAACAAGAAGAGCTAACGATCCTAAACATATATGGACCCAATGCAGGAGCACCCAGATACATAAGGCAAGTTCTTAATGACTTACAAAGAGACTTAGACTCGCACACAATAATAGTGGGAGACTTTAACACTCCACTGTCAATATTAGACAGATCAACCAGACAGAAAATCAACAAGGATATCCAGGGCTTGAACTCAGACCTGGAGCAAGCAAACCTGACAGACATTTACAGAACTCTCCACCCCAAATCCACAGAATATACATTCTTCTCAGCACCACATCACACCTACTCAAAAACTGACCACATAATTGGAAGTAAAGAACTGCTCAACAAATGCAAAACAACTGAAATCATAACAAACAGCCTCTCAGACCATAGTGCAATCAAGTTAGAACTCAGAATTCAGAAACCGACCCAGAACCGCACAGCTTCATGGAAACTAAACAACTGGCTCTTGAGTGTTGACTGGGTAAACAATGAAATGAAGTCAGATATAAAGAAGTTCTTCGAAACCAATGAGAACGAAGACACAACATGCCAGAACCTCTGGGACACATTTAAAGCAGTCTCTAGAGGAAAGTATATAGCAATAAGTGCCCATATGAGGAGAATGGAGAGATCCAAAATTGATACCCTATCGTCAAAATTGAAAGACCTAGAGGAGCAAGATCAAAAAAACTCAAAACCCAGCAGAAGACAAGAAATAACTAAGATCAGAGCTGAACTAAAGGAGATAGAGACACGAAAAACCCTTCAAAAAATCAATAAATCCAAGAGCTGGTTTTTTGAGGCAACACAACATATCTACAACTATACAATCTTTGATAAACCTGACAAAAACAAGCAAGGGGAAAAGGATTCCCTGTTTAACAAATGGTGTTGGGAAAACTGGCTAGCCATGTGCAGAAAGCAGAAACTGGACCCCTTCCTGACACCTTACACTAAAATTAACTCCAGATGGATTAAAGACTTAAACATAAGACCTGGCACGATAGAAACCCTAGAAGGAAATCTAGGCAAAACTATCCAGGACATAGGAGTAGGCAAGGACTTCATGAGCAAAACACCAAAAGCATTGGCAACAAAAGCCAAAATAGACAAATGGGACCTAATCAAACTCCACAGCTTCTGCACGGAAAAGAAACAGTCACTAGAGTGGATTGGCAACCAACAGAATGGGAAAAAATTTTTGCAGTTTACCCATCTGACAAAGGGCTGATATCCAGGATTTACAAAGAACTCAAACGGATTTACAGGAAAAAAACAAACAAGCCCATTCAAAAGTGGGCAAAGGATATGAACAGACACTTTATGAAAGAAGACATATATGAGGCCAACAATCATATGAAAAAATGCTCATCGTCACTGGTCATCAGAGAGATGCAAATCAAAACCACATTGAGATACCATCTCACGCCAGTTAGAATGGCGATCATTAAAAAATCTGGAGACAACAGATGCTGGAGAGGATGTGGAGAAAAAGGAACACTTTTACACTGTTGGTGGGAGTGTAAATTAGTTCAACCATTGTGGAAGACAGTGTGGCGATTCCTCAAGGCCTTAGAAATAGAAATTCCATTTGACCCAGCAATCCCATTACTGGGTATATATCCAAAAGACTATAAATCGTTCTACTATAAGGACACATGTACATGAATGTTCATTGCAGCACTGTTTACAATAGCAAAGACCTGGAATCAACCCAAATGCCCATTGATAATAGACTGGATTGGAAAAATGTGGCACATATACACCATGGAATATTATGCAGCAATCAGAAATGATGAGTTTGTGTCGTTTGTAGGGACATGGATGAATCTGGAAAACATCATCCTCAGCAAACTGACACAAGAACAGAAAATGAAACACCGCATATTCTCACTCATAGGCAGGTGATTAAAAATGAGAACACATGGACACAGAAAGGGGAGTACTAAACAGTGGGGTCTATTTGGGGGAAAAGGGGAGGGCCAGTGGGAGGGGGAGGTGGGGAGGGATAGCCTGGGGAGAAATGCCAAATGTGGGTGAAGGGGAGAAGAAAAGCAAAGCACACTGCCATGTGTGTACCTATGCAACTGTCTTGCATGCTCTGCTCACGTACCCCAAAACCTAAAATCCAATGAAAAATTAAAAAAAATAAAAATAAAAAATCTGGAGACAACAGATGCTGGAGAGGATGTGGAGAAAAAGGAACACTTTTACACTGTTGGTGGGAGTGTAAATTAGTTCAACCATTGTGGAAGACAGTGTGGCGATTCCTCAAGGCATTAGAAATAGAAATTCCATTTCACCCAGCAATCCCATTACTGGGTATATATCCAAAAGACTATAAATCGTTCTACTATAAGGACACAAGTACATGAATGTTCATTGCAGCACTGTTTACAATAGCAAAGACCTGGAATCAACCAAAATGCCCATTGATAATAGACTGGATTGGAAAAATGTGGCACATATACACCATGGAATATTATGCAGCAATCAGAAATGATGAGTTTGTGTCGTTTGTAGGGACATGGATGAATCTGGAGAACGTCATCCTCAGCAAACTGACACAAGAACAGAAAATGAAACACTGCATATTCTCACTCATAGGTGGGTGATGAAAAATGAGAACACATGGACACAGAGAGGGGAGTACTAAACACTGGGGTCTATTGGGGGGAAAAGGGGAGGGCCAGTGGGAGGGGGAGGTGGGGAGGGATAGCCTGGGGAGAAATGCCAAATGTTGGTGAAGGGGAGAAGGAAAGAAAAGCACACTGCCATGTGTGTTCCTATGCAACTGTCTTGCATGCTCTGCTCATGTACCCCAAAACCTAAAATCCAATAAAAAATTAAAAAAAAAAAAAAGAAATACTATTTGACTCAGCAATCCCATTACTGGGTATATATCCCAAGGGTTATAAATCTATTATAAAGACACATGCATACGTATGTTTATTGTGGCACTGTTTACAATAGCAAAGACTCGGAACCAACCCAAATGCCCATCAATGATAGACTGGATAAAGAAAATGTGGCACATATATACCATGGAATACTGTGCAGCCATAAGAAAGGATGAGTTCATCCCTTTGCAAGGACATGGATGAAGCTGGAAACCATCATTCTCAGCAAACTGACACAAGAACAAAAAACTAAACACCACATATTCTCACTGATAAGTGGGTGTTGAACAACGAGAACATGTGGACACAGGGTGGGGAACATCACACACTGGGGCCTGTCATTAGGTGGGGAGGGGGTTAGAGGAGGGATGGCAGGGGATAGGGGGATTGGGGAGGGATAACATTAGGAGAAATACCTAATGTAGATGATGGGGTGAAGGATGCAGCAAACTACCATGGCATGTATATACCTATGTAACAAACCTGCCCGATCTGCACATGTACCCCAGAACTTAAAGTATAATAATAAATAATAAATAACAAATAATTCACTAACATTGACATCACTGCTGTGCCCTTTTGCAGATGTGATAGTAGCTATTTCCCCAATAAAGCATTAGCTATAAAAGAAAGAGAAAATGCTAATTGAATGAATGAGGAAGAGAAGGACTAAATGTGATGGCTTCTTCCATTCTCAAAGTCTAATGCTGCTCTACCTATAAGGAGAGGATGGAGAATGTGTTGACTAATCGAGGACCATTTGACAACATGATTCTGTTCTATTACTTCTACCACAAATACAGCCAATCCAACAACCTCAATTTTGCTTACAACAAAAAGTTATCTCCAAAATGGAACTTGAAAGCCAAGTTAATCCCAATGAAAATGAAAAAGAAGTACATAAAACACACTTCCATGATGGAAACAGATGAACAATGCTGATGACAGTATTATTCTACATTTATATGTTTATAAATCATATAAACTAGTAGAAATCAACCTATAAGAATAACCCTCACTTATTAGGTCACTAATCCTCAACTTGTGATTGTTCAGATGTGAGGCAGAGTAATGTTTTCTCTATTATCTGTAAAAATAATAAGTGAGTTCAGTTGTGAGAATATTTACCTATTTAAAAAAAGCACAGCTTTCATTTTATTTAGAAGCATTCATAAGAGGGGACTTTTAAAACTTCATGGAAAATGAAAATAAGAGATAAAAACTAAAAATGTAAACTTTTTTTTCTAATTTTTTATTGCATTTTAGGTTTTTGGATACATGTGCAGAGCATGCAATACAGTTGCATAGGTACACACATGGCAGTGTGTTTTGCTTCCTTTCTCCCCTTCACCCACATTTGGCATGTCTCCCCAGGCTATCCCTCCCCACCTCCCCCTCCCACTGGCCCTCCCCTTTTCCCCCCAATAGACCCCAGTGTTTAGTACTCCCCTCCCTGTGTCCATGTGTTCTCATTTTTCATCACCCGCCTATGAGTGAGAATATGCGGTGTTTCATTTTCTGTTCTTGCGTCAGTTTGCTGAGAATGATGTTCTCCAGATTCATCCATGTCCCTACAAAGGACACAAACTCATCATTTCTGATTGCTGCATAATATTCCATAGTGTATATGTGCCACATTTTCCCAATCCAGTCTATCATCGATGGGCATTTGGGTTGATTCCAGGTCTTTGCTATTGTAAACAGTGCTGCGATGAACATTCGTGTACATGTGTCCTTATAGTAGAACGATTTATTGTCCTTTGAATATATACCCAGTAATGGGATTGCTGGGTCAAATGGAATTAATATTTCTAAGGCCTTGAGGAATCACCACACTGTCTTCCACAATGGTTGAACTAATTTACACTCCCACCAACAGTGTAAAAGTGTTCCTTTTTCTCCACATCCTCTCCAGCATCTGTTGTCTCCAGATTTTTTAATGATCGCCATTCTAACTGGCATGAGATGGTATCTCAATGTGGTTTTGATTTGCATCTCTGATGACCAGTGACGATGAGCATTTTTTCATATGATTGTTGGTCTCATATATGTCTTCTTTCATAAAGTGTCTGTTCATATCCTTTGCCCAATTTTGAATGGGCTTGTTTGTTTTTTTCCTGTAAATATGTTTGAGTTCTTTGTAAATTCTGGATATCAGCCCTTTGTCGGATGGGTAAACTGCAAAAATTTTTTCCCATTCTGTTGGTTGCCGATTCACTCTAGTGACTGTTTCTTTTGCTGTGCAGAAGCTGTGGAGTTTGATTAGGTCCAATTTGTCTATTTTGGCCTTTGTTGCCAATGCTTTTGGTGTTTTGTTCATGAAGTCCTTGCCTACTCCTATGTCCTGGATGGTTTTGCCTAGATTTTCCTCTAGGGTTTTTATGGTGCCAGGTCTTATGTTTAAGTCTTTAATCCATCTGGAGTTAATTTTGGTGTAAGGTGTCAGGAAGGGGTCCAGTTTCTGCTTTCTACACATGGATAGCCAGTTTTCCCAACACCATTTGTTGAACAGGGAATCCTTTCCCCATTGATTGTTTTTGTTGGGTTTATCAAAGATTGTATGGTTGTAGATATGTTGTGTTGCCTCCGATGCCTCTGTTCTGTTCCATTGGTCTATATCTCTGTTCTGGTACCAGTACCATGCTGTTTTGATTACTGTAGCCTTGTAGTATAGTTTGAAATCCGGTAGTGTAATGCCCCCCACTGTGTTCTTTTTGCTTAGAATTGACTTGGCTATGTGGGCTCTCTTTTGGTTCCATATGAAGTTCATGGTGGTTTTTTCCAGTTCTGTGAAGAAAGTCAATGGTAGCTTGATGGGGATAGCATTGATTCTGTAAATTACTTTGGGCAGTATAGCCATTTTTACGATATTAATTCTTCCTAACCATGAACATGGAATGTTTCTCCATCTGTTTGTGTCCTCTCTGATTTCGTTGAGCAGTGGTTTGTAGTTTTTCTTGAAGAGGTCCCTTACGTTCCTTGTGAGTTGTAACCCAAGGTATTTTATTCTTTTTGTAGCAATTGTGAATGGCAGTTCGTTCTTGATTTGGCTTTCTTTAAGTTTGTTATTGGTGTAGATGAATGCTTGTGATTTTTGCACATTGATTTTATATCCTGAGACTTTGCTGAAGTTGCTTATCAGTTTCAGGAGTTTTTGGGCTGAGGCGATGGGGTCTTCTAGGTATACTATCATGTCATCTGCAAATAGAGACAATTTGGTTTCCACCTTTCCTATTAGAAAACCCTTTATTTCTTTTTCTTGCCTGATTGCTCTGGCTAGAACTTTCAGTACTATATTGAATAGGAGTGGTGAAGGAGGGCATCCTTGTCTAGTGCCGGATTTCAAAGGGAATGCTTCCAGTTTTTGCCCATTCAGTATGATATTGGCTGTTGGTTTGTCATAAATAGCTTTTATTACTTTGAGATACGTTCCATCGATACCGAGTTTATTGAGGGTTTTTAGCATAAAGGGCTGTTGAATTTTGTCAAATGCCTTCTGTGCATCAATTGAGATAATCATGTGGTTTTTGTTTTTGGTTCTGTTTATGTGGTGAATTATGTTGATAGACTTGTGTATGTTGAACCAGCCTTGCATCCCCGGGATGAATCCTACTTGATCATGATGAATACGTTTTTTGATTTGCTGTTGAAATCGGCTTGCCAATATTTTATTGAAGACTTTTGCGTCTATGTTCATCATGAATATTGGCCTGATGTTTTCTTTTCTCGTTGGGTCTCTGCCAGCTTTTAGTATCCGGATGATATTGGTCTCAAAGAATGATTTGGGAAGGATTCCTTCTTTTTGGATTATTTGGAATAGTTTCAGAAGGAATGGTATCAGCTCCTCTTTGTGTGTCTGGTAGAATTTGGCTGTGAACCCATCTGGACCTGGGCTTTTTTTGCGTGGTAGGCTCTTAATTGCTGCCTCGACTTCTGCCCTTGTTATTGGTCTATTCATAGTTTCAGCTTCCTCCTGGTTTAGGCTTGAGAGGACACAGGAGTCCAGGAATTTATCCATTTCTTCCAGGTTTACTAGTTTATGTGCATAGAGTTGTTTGTAATATTCTCTGATGATGGTTTGAATTTCTGTGGAATCTGTGGTGATTTCCCCTTTATCATTTTTATTGCATCTATTTGGTTGTTCTTTCTTTTCTCTTTAATCAATCTGACTAGTGGTCTGTCTATTTTGTTGATCTTTTCAAAAAACCAGCTCTTGGATTTATTGATTTTTTGGAGGGTTTTTCGTGTCTCAATCTCCTTCAGTTCAGCTCTGATCTTAGTTATTTCTTGTCTTCTGCTGGGTTTTGAGTTTTTTGATCTTGCTCTTCTAGCTCTTTCAATTTTGACTATAGGGTGTCAATTTTGGATCTCCATTCTTCTCATATGGGCACTTATTGTTATATACTTTCCTCTAGAGACTGCTTTAAATGTGTCCCAGAGATTCTGGCATGTTGTATCTTCGTTCTCATTGGTTTTGAAGAACTTCTTTATTTCTGCCTTCATTTCATTGTTTATCCGGTCAACATGCAAGAGACAGTTGTTCAGTTTCCATGAAGCTGTGTGGTTCTGGGTTGGTTTCTGAATTCTGAGTTCTAACTTGATTGCACTATGGTCTGAGAGGCTGTTTGTTATGATTTCAGTTGTTTTGCATTTGCTGAGCAGTGCTTTACTTCCAATTATGTGGTCAATTTTAGAGTAGGGGTGATGTGGTGCTAAGAAGAATGTATATTCTGTGGATTTGGGGTGGAGAGTTCTGTAAATGTCTATCAGGTTTGCTTGCTCCAGGTATGAGTTCAAGACATGGATATCCTTGTTGATTTTCTGTCTGGTTGATCTGTCTAATATTGACAGTGGAGTGTTAAAGTCTCCCACTATTATTGTGTGCGAGTCTAAGTCTCTTTGTAAGTCATTAAGAACTTGCCTTATGTATCTGGGTGCTCCTGTATTGGGTCCATATATGTTTAGGATCGTTAGCTCTTCTTGTTTTATCGATCCTTTTACCATTATGTAATGGCCTTCTTTGTCTCTTTTGATCTTTGTTGCTTTAAAGTGTATTTTATCAGAGATGAGAATTGCAACTCCTGCTTTCTTTTGCTCTCCATTTGCTTGGTAAATCTTCCTCCATCCCTTTATTTTGAGCCTCTGTGTATCCTTGCATGTGGGATGGGTTTCCTGGATACAGCACACTGATGGCTTTTGGATTTTTATCCAATTTGCCAGTCTGTGTCTTTTGATTGGTGCATTTAGTTCATTTACATTTAGGGTTAATATTGTTATGTGTGAATTTGATACTGCCATTTTGATGCTTGCTGGCTGTTTTGCCCATTAGTTGTTGTAGGTTCTTCATTATGTTGATGCTCTTTAGCATTTAATGTGATTTTGGAATGGCTGGTACTGGTTGTTCCTTTCTATGTGTAGTGCCTCTTTCAGGAGCTCTTGTAAAGCAGGCCTGGTGGTGACAAAATCTCTGAGTACTTGCTTGTTCGCAAAGGATTTTATTTTTCCTTCACTTCTGAAGCTCAGTTTGGCTGGATATGAAATTCTGGGTTGAAAGTTCTTTTCTTTAAGGATGTTGAATATTCGCTCCCACTCTCTTCTGGCTTGTAGTGTTTCTGCCGAGAGATCTGCTGTGAGTCTGATGGGCTTCCCTTTGTGGGTGACCCGACCTTTCTCTCTGACTGCCCTTAGTTATTTTCTCCTTTATTTCAACCTTGTAGAATCTGACGATTATGTGCCTTGGGGTTGCTCCTCTTGCGGAATATCTTTGTGGTGTTCTCTGTATTTTCTGCATTTGAGTGTTGGCCTGTCTTGCTAGGTGGGGGAAATTTTCCTGGATAATGTCCTGAAGAGTATTTTCCAGCTTGGATTCATTCTCTTCGTCCCCTTCTGGTACGCCTATCAAACGTAGGTTAGGTCTCTTCACATAGTCCCACATTTCTTGGAGACTTTGTTCATTCCTTTTTGTGCTTTTTTCTCTGATCTTGGTTTCTCGTTTTATTTCATTGAGTTGATCTTCGACTTCTGATATTCTTTCTTCTGCTTGGTCAATTCGGCTATTGAAGGTTGTGCATGCTTCGCAACATTCTCGTATTGTGTTTTTCAGCTTCTTTAATTCATTCATATTCCTCTCTAAGTTATCCATTCTTGTTATCATTTCCTCGAATCTTTTATCATATCTTTTTTCAAGGTTCTTAGTTTCTTTGCATTGATTTATAACATGTTCTTTTAGCTCTCAAAAGTTTCTCGTTATCCATCTTCTGAAATCTACTTCCATCATTTCGTCACAGTCATTCTCTTTCCAGCTTTGTTCCCTTCCTGGTGAGGAGTTTTGGTCCTTTCTAGGAGGCGATGTGTTCTGGTTTCGGGTGTTTTCCTCCTTTTTGCGCTGGTTTCTTCCCATCTTTGTGGATTTATCCACCTGTCATCTGCGTAGTTGCTGACTTTTTGATTGGGTCTCTGAGTGGACACCCAGATTGTTGATGATGAAGTATTTCTGTTACTTGGTTTTTCTTGTACCAGTCTAGCCCCTTCATTTTATGACTGCTGAGGTCCACTCCAGGCCCTGCTTGTCTGGGGTGCACCTATAGCAGCTGCAGAACAGTGAGGGATGCTACCAGTTTCTTTTTCTGCTATCTTTGTCCAGAATGATGCCTGCGAAATGTCAGTCTTTTGGATATAGAGGGGTCAGGGAGCTGCTTGAGGAGACAGTCTGTACTTTATAGGAGCTCCAGTGCTGAGCTGTGAGCTCTGTTGTTCATTCAGGGCTGTTAGGCTGCTATGTTTAATTCTGCTGCAACATAACTCATAAAAAACCCCCTTTTTTCTCAGATGCTCTATCGGGGGGAGGTTGGGGCTTTCCTTGTGAGTGTTTGCAGTGCTCTCCTGCCCAGCTAGGAGGCAGTCTAGTCAGTATTTGCCTGCTGAGGCTCCGCCCTGCTGGTGTGAGGTTCGCCCTGTTGCTGCAGGCTCTGCCCTTTTGCTGCGGTCTCCGCTCTGCAGCCATGGGCTAAGCCCTGCGGTGGAGTCTCTCTGTTGTAGCGGGTTGCCTCGGCAACGGCAGGCTGCATCAGCAATGGGCGTGTACCTCAGTAGGGGCAGTTTGCCTTGGTAATGGCGGATGCCCCTCCCCCATGGAGCTGCGCCCCCAGGGAATCCCTCCACGGGGCGCGTTTGTAATCGCCGTTTTGTTTGTCCCACTGCGCTACCCGAAACGCTGTCACCCTGGAATGTCCTGGGCTGGCTCACTGTCCAAGTCCCATTCAGTCTCATGTTCAGCCCTCCCAAGTCTCAGGTTGCCGGCCCAACAGGGCACCCAGACAAGCGCGCTTTGTGAGGTTGGCGTGCTGCCACAGCACGGGCCACCTCCGCACCGGCCGCCGGCTGCGCCAGCCAAAACCTCTGCCTGGTGTCCCGCATCTCCTCTATACCTAGGAATTTCCCCGTTCTGTGGGCAACAAAGATCAGTCTGGAAATGTGGCCCTGACTCACCCCCTTTGTGTATTGACTGCGAGCTTCAATCCTGGGTTGTTCTCACAGCGCCAACTTCAAATGTAAACTTTATGTCTGCATCATAAGCTCCATCAAAATCAAGACAATTTTGTAATCAATGATACCTGTCATTTAGCTCATCCCTAAAGAACTGAGGGAATTCTGGGACTTTAACCTTGTCAATGCAATCCTTTTTACATTACTAACTAAAGAAAAACGATTTTGAGATTCAAAAATCAAAAGAAGTCAGAAGGAGCCTAATCAAGACTATAAGGTGGATGTATAATGATATACCTTTGAAACTCCTGCAGAGTTGCCTTTGTTTAATAAAAGGAATGAATAAGAGCATTGTTTTGAGTAGAGAAGGACTCTGATGAAGTTTTCTCAGGTGTTTTTCTGCTAAAGCTTTGGCTAACTTTCTCAAAACATTCTTATAAACAGATGTTACTGCTCTCTGGCCCTCCAGAAAGTCAACAAGCAAAATGCTTTGAGCATCTCCCAAAACTCTGGCCATGAACTTTCCTCTTCACTGCTCTGATTTTACTTTGACTGGACCAATGCCACCTCTTGGTAGCCACCACTTTGATTGTGCTTTGTCTTCAAGATCTTACTGTAAAGCCATGTCTCACCCCTGTCATAATTTTTTGAAGAAATACTTCAGGATCTTGATTCTATGTATTGAAAATTTCCATTGAAAGCTGTGCTTTTGTCTGCAGCTAATCTGGGAACAATGGTTTTGACATCTATTGGGTGGAAAATTTGCTCAAGTTTAGTTTTTCAGTCAGAACTGTAAGAACTGAACCACTTGAGATGTCTGTAGTACTGGCTATTGTTTGTACTGTTAGTTGCTAGTCCCTTTTAATTAAGGCACAAGCAGGATTAATTTTGTCCTTGAAAATTGATCTGGAAGATCTGTTGCTATGAGCTTTATATTCAACATCATCTTGTTGCTTCTTAAAATAAGTTACCCATTTGAAAATGGATGATTTTTTTGGGGCATTGTCCTCATAAACTTTTTGTAAAACAGCAATAATTTCACCATTCTTCTAACCAAGCTTAACCATAATTTTGATATTTGTTCTTGCTTCAATTTCAGCAGAATTCATGTTGCTCTGATAGGGGCATTTTTCAAATTGATGTCTTATCCATCTTAGTGCCTCAAACTAGACCCTGTTTAGATATGTTATATCTATGTTAGTATAAGTTTATATTGGGGTAAGAAATTGGAATGCATGCCTAGTTTTTCCATAATTCATATTTTCCATGAACTTTTTGAAGTTTCTTTATGTATAAGCAAAGGGTGTAATTACAATGTTAGCAGAAGCCAGCAATGTCATTATACAAAGCAATTGTATAGACTGATTGAAATAGAAAAATTCTAGCCAAAGGATTGGCAAAGATAATTCTAGTTCCTTAAAAATACATTCCAATTAGGACTTCGATTAATAAGGATTATCCTCCCTCTGAATAAATGAATGTAATCACATTCCCCTTCCCCTTCACCTCTGTGTCAATAGAGGCAGAGTATATTTGTCTATTTGTATGGTGGAGTAAAATAGAGCTGTATAATATAATAAGAACAATAAGCATTTAATTCCTTCTGGTATGACAATATTATCAGCAGCCTAAAAACTAGATTTAATTAAAGGGATCAATTTACAGATCCATCTGCTAGTCTTAGCTAAAGCACTTAATGATTCAGTTATACTAAAGCTTGAGATATAAAGAGTGAAAATAGAAACTTTATATTGTAGTTAACTATAAAGGTAGCTTTAAATGAATATTCATAAAAAGAATTACTGAAATGAGTTAAGTAGTATGCAAAAGAAAAAGGAATTATTCCAAAAAAATTTTAAATGGAAAGAAATGTCTTAACATGCTATGTATACAAACTAATAAAATAATGTTACTTCCGTTAAGCAAAATATTATTGTTGTTACATCATTATGCATCCATTTATCATTCTCTTTCTATATATATGACAGAAACAGATACAGCATAAATTTATTTGGAGGGCTGATGATTACAGCTGGTTTCATTGGGAAAAAACAGAAGAGGTAATGTTTATGAGTTCCTGTAGTTCAAAAAACATTTATTCAGCACACAGATATGGGTCAAATGCTGGAATTAATATTGGGGATAAAATGGATAAACAAAAATGAGTCACTGATTCCCTAAATGAGCTCATGGTCACTTGGGGAGAACGAACATGTAAACAGATAATGATTTAGAACTCATTAGTCACTGCAATGAAGAGTGCAGAGACCTAGCTGCACATTTTCTGGTAATGAACGTGAGATGAAAGCTGGCCAAGCCAAGGAATAGAAATCTTAAGTTGTATTATGAGGTATCTGAATGTAACCTCCGCCCTATGCCAGTAGATCCTATGATACTAAGGCAGGTATGACGTGTATGGAAGAGTTTTCTGTTTACTAGCTATGTTTTGTTATTCATGTGCTTTTAACTCATCTCAAAACACACAAATAGAACTGAACAGAGGGGTTTTAGTTTCCTAATAATTCGATAAGATACAGAAAGATGCAGGAATACTGTTTTATCTCTACTTCAACTTGGATATGAAGAGCTGAAAAAGTGATCATTTAGACTTGTTAACCATCAATAAATCATACTAAGAGATTTATACGAATCTTCAAAAATGGAGGAAAGTATTTGAAGAAGATGTTTCTGCTTCTGAGGAAGACTTGTGTATTTGTCTCAACAAATAAATTCTCTCTATTTAGCCATGTCTTGGACTGAACTTGGAGTTCACAGGGAACCTCTTCATTGGTGCCTTTTAATAAACACAGCTTTAGGAGCCATGAGAAGGTCTGAGGCAGGATGACTACATCCCATGTGATAAAAATTAAAAGAGTGACAGGAAGTATGAGCACTACCACAGCATCTGGACAGAGAGCACTTGCCTCCAGTGACAGGGAAGCCTATGAACGGCTTGCTACAGACTATCTGCTGGACCATCAGATACACAACCCTTCCCATGATTTGAAGTTATCTTCATGCGTGCTTGCAGAAGGGGCCCTTGGAAGGAGTATTCCATTCAAAAACTATTAGAAACTTTCAGCTTTTATCAAAGATGTTCACATTACCCAGCATTCAAGAATTCTGATTGTCCACATGACTGAGAATCTAATAATATGCCTCAGGCCAGGCTGTTACTTGTTACAATGTTATTCTTATAATATATTAATTACAAAATAAAATTTCTGTTTTCACTCTTTACATTTCATTATTCCTCCTTATGTCCCAATCAGTTACTGTGCTAGTAACTGTAAAAAGAGAGAAATAATCCTGATCAACACAAAGCTCATAGGGAAGACAGACTTTTTCTCTCTCAAGTTATAAAAATAATTAGAAAATTTTAATTATGCTAAGTGTTTTCAAAGGAGAGGTATGGAGGGTTATGAGAGCACCTATCTAGGATTTATTAATTTGAGGGAAGTCTTCCTTGATGTTTAGGCAGAGATCTGAAGAATGACTAGGTGGGGTGGGGTCAGGGAGTGGCCAGGCACAGAAAAGAGCCCATGGAACAGTGCCTGCCACACAGTAGGCTCCCAGTAAACATTTGTTTAATTAAGGATGTAACAGCACATGCTGCTTAGCCTTTTCCCAAAGTTGATGAGGTTGCCCTGCAACCTTCAAGGTTATGATTGCAGTTTTTGCTGCTGGAAGCTCTGTTGTAAGTTCTACGGCATCTTCAAAGAGAAGCTTCCCTTTATTATGAGAGGACAGCATGGAAGCTTATTGGGAATTGCTTCATACTACTAAGAATCAATTTCTAAGGAATCATGTCACCAGAACAACTCAACCTCAGGAATTAGGTAAGAGATTTTTAAAGTTCCCCAGAAACTGAAAACTTACAAGGAGAAGTTACACCACTGGGTAGGAATGTAGGCATATGTAATACAGATAACAGGTCCAATGGCAGTCCAGAACTGGGGTGAATGATCCATATTAAATGTAGGCCAAAATATAAGACCCCTCTCCCCTACAAAGAGTATATCTTTGTTTGCAGTTTTATTTACAAAAGGAATTATGAAATAGTTGTTAGGAAGTCAAGGATTTTCTGTATTCGTTTGTTATGCTGTATATGAGAAGGCTTGAAATAGAAAAACATAACAAAATGACTTTTCTTTAGGTTAAATGACTCCTTTTACCTTCACATCACATTTTATGAGTTTCAGTTTTCCTGAATAATAAGTGAGGCAGTGGTTTGTGTAATAATGACTATGCTCTTAGATATACTTGAGTGGTGGTTTTTCTAACTATCAAAACAATAATTAACATGTATACCTAATAGTCCACCATTGCCATCTGAAGTTTTTGATTCCTTGAGTGACAGAGTAATACATAGAATGTTTTGCAAATTCAGTAACAGCATCCTTGTGAAAAGCAAAGTCAGCTTTAAAAATTTTGAAACTGAGTTTTGAAGCACCAATTCCCTGGTAGACCGTTAGGAGTTCTTTCACTCCCCTTTATAGCAATTCTCAAAATGGAACTGGTTATTATTGCTGTGCCTAGTGCATTTCTGCACCCTTCTGGCACATGAAGGTGATGAGTACAAAAATGAGTTTGGCTTTGGAAAAGGTGGGATGTGGCTGCACGAGGAGGAATAAGATTGTGATTCTTCAAGGATCATGTCTGGCTCCAGAGACATTTGACCTGATGGCTCCAGTGAACACACTGGTGACAAGGAACCATAAGTTATTATTATTTGAGTCAGGGTCTCACTCTGTCTCTCAGGCTGGAGTGCAGTGGCTCGGTCATGGCTCACTGTAGCATTGCCCTCCCTGGCCCAAGCGATCCTCCCACCTCAGCCTAGCAGGTGTGTACTACCATTCCCTGCTAGTTTTGAATTTTTTTTTGTAGAGACGAGAATCTCTTCATGTTTCCCAGGCTGGTCTTGAACTCCTGGGCTCAAGCAATCCTCCTGCATTCACCTCCCAAAGTGCTGAGATTATAGGCATGAGCCACTGTATCTGGTCTACCATGAGTACTTTTTATCTCACTATCTCTAGGGCCCATAATAGAGCTTGGCATGTGAGCATTTATTGACTCAATGAATAAATTTTTTGAGCAGGGTGGTGGAGAAGCAATAGGAGCTATCAGGGGAAAGTGACTGAATTAGCAGGAAAAGCAGACCATGGTGCTGTTACAATCTGCCATCATGTCACCTAGATAACTTTCTTGTAGATACTTGCTAAATGTTTAATATATAGTAAATATTTTAAAACATTTTATTTTATAAGTTCTGCTTCATACTACTATTAAATCAGATTTTATTACCCCTCTGCATAAAACCTTCAGGACTCCCAAATGCCCCTGGATAAAGTCTACATGCCTTCACAGAGTTTTAGGGGGCTTCTATGATCCAGGGCCTACCTATTTCTCCAAGTGGTCATTCTCCCAGTGACTTGACTCTTTGGCTAAACTTGGCTACTTGTAGTTTCCACAATTGGGCCATTTCCTGGTACTCTAGGCTGCCTTTGCACAAATCTCCTTTGCCTTCTTTCCCTTGCCACGTAGGTGAACGTGCACTTGTCTTATAATACAACTTTGGAAATGTCTCTAACCTCATCTTTATGTCCTGTACATCCTTCCATCATGGCACCCATAGTACACCATTTCATATGTTGGTTTACACAGCTATCTCTTCTTACATTCATTTCTGTAGCTCAAGCACATATCATAGTGCCAGTAATAAGATAAACCCTCAATAAAAACAGGCTAAATGAATGAATGAATAACTCAATGAACATTTTTCTCTTCATTATTTTTGGCATCACAATGGGAGGAATTTTTCTTTGTATCTTTGCTTCTCACTCATATGCAATAAGTTTGTATTTTATGCCTCTAAAATGGAGAAAAATGATAAATAATCTTTCAACAGGTACATTTGGAAGAAGGGTCTTTTCAACATTTCATAGGCTCCCAGAAATCTCGACTGACTTTTCCAGTAGTCTCTCAGCATTTGACTTACTGGGGGCCTACAGACTGTGTTAATGTGCTTTGCCAGAAGGGGCTTTATAAAATATTTGCATGGCTTTGCACACAGAAGACACACACCTGTTTATGGAGTCAATAATTTTTAAAAAGTCACTGTACCATCTGTTGTGGCTGCCTTCTATAAAAAATGCAGTGTGTAGACAATGCTAATTTTGAAATATGAAGGATGTTTTCACCCACTAGAAATCTTTAAAAAATATATAAAGTAAATCGATTAAAAAAAGTTCCAGTACCTTGCCAACTTTTAAGAAAGGGGTCTGTGTAAGGTGAGAGATAAGAGAAAAAAAAGTATTTTATTTTAAGTGTTCTCAGCTTCCTATTTTGTAATCCTTTAAACAATCAATTATGTTTTTAAACAGTAAGCATACTTCACAAACCGTAAGCTCTTTGTTCAAAAATATGGAGGAAAAATTAAAGATGCGTACATAGACGATGTCAGGGAGAAGAAATTTGTGGGTGGAAGTAACAGGTGAAATCTAATAGCTGTTTTTAAGCACACTAAAATGGGAGAAGCTGGTACATAAGAAGAAATAATGACCTATCATCTCCAACTTGCTTTCTCAACCATCCTTAACTCCTCTTTCTCTTACTCCAGTAGAACTGCCCCATCCTTAAATTTACCTTAGCTCAAATTCCAACACACTTTCTTTTATTTACTCCTTCTAAATGAACGCAAGTGAATTTTATTTTCATGGTTCACCTCCCCACAATTTATGGATGCTCTGATATCCTAATTCAGATTTTTATTCTATTCATTTTTCACATAATTCTCAACTGACTGACCCTCTTCAACTGTAATTACTACCATGAAAGTTTTGAATATCATTAAACTTTTCTCACTGACTGCATTAACTTTAAGGTAATTTGATTAATTAAGCAAGCCACTGGTAGCTGCAGATTTAATATCTTGGAGAATTTGTGCATTATCAGTATTTTGCAGCAACTAGATTTAAAAGATAAATGAAATCCTCGGGGACCAGATTTTTAAAAAGGTTGTTGTTTCCCTGCATGATTTTAAGTAATTTTGTTAAGCTTTCAAAAGTGCATTCTAAAGTGTTTGCCCCAGAATTACAAACAGAGCATTCCTCTGCATTCCCCTGTAGTCTTGGTTTAGTAACTTTTCATTTCTGTGAAGCATGTATATTTCCAGGGCTCAGCCAAAGATTCTTCACTTGGGAAAACACAATGACTTAGAGGCAGAAAAAATTATCAACTAATAAATTGTAGAACAATATAGCCTGCCAAAATCCTTACCATGCCAAGGCTTCTGTTCTCTTCAACATTTATCGGGGACAAGGCTCTGTGTGTATGTGTGTGTGTGTGTGTGTGTGTGTGTGTGTGTGTGTCTGTGTGTGTTTTCAGTCCTTATTCCACTTTCATCATTAGCCAAAGAAAGTGGCTGTGGATAAAAGTGATGGAGGGAATTATGGTAAATCCTGAAGAGCCCTGTGCAGATCTTGACAAAAATAAAACTTGCTGATGGTAAATGTTCAACTTTCTCTTTAAAGGATCAGAGAATTGGTTGAAAGGAGGGTTTCTTGAGTGGAGTCCTTTCAGCCCTTGGCATACCTCTAGGCAAACTGGACCTTGTGGGAGTCACCAGGTACCACAAAAGGCCATGACAGGCCCATGCACAGTGGAGCTAAAAAGCAGAGAGTTGAAAGAGGAAAAGGAGGACAGGTGGAAGATTATCTAAGAGTGCTAGGAGTAGGGAGAAGGAGAGAGGACACAAAAGGGGAAAAGTGCTAATCATGGCAGAGAACCACAAGGTTTAGGTGACATACAGGGACCGTAGTGTAACTGAATACCATCCTTAATGAATGTACATGAGGCTTCAGTATAAACATAAAACATATGTAAACATAAAACAAAAAAAAAACATACCTACAAATGCTGCCTATCTTGGTTTTCAGTGGATTTAAACAGTTCTTAGTTGAGTTCACCAAACTACTATGCTGACTTCTGTTTACTCTGTAGACCACCATGACTAGTGAGTTCTTTCTCTTAAGGACAATTACCCACTGATTCTTTTAGTTAGATGACTTCTGGGTTTTACCACTTTTTTGAAGTGGTAATATGAGCATTTTTTTCCTCAACAAAATGCATTCTAACTATTCAAGATTCTACACTAAGAACTCAGTGAGACTTTCTTCATTTGATAGTCTTCCAGTTTGACATACAATAAAAAAAAAGTCTTTAAAACAAAAAACAAACAAAAAACCTGGAGTCTACTCTTGGAGAATAGCTTATTAGTTGGTGACATTTAGATGATATTTTAGTTAATTTATAGGAAATGGAATGAAATTATGGCAAAACTTCTCTAATAAAGATGAAGCAAGTGATATCTGTTCTCTATTTGGTGCTTGACTGAAGGGGACCATGGATGTTCACAATGTTTTGGTTTGGACAAGTCTATTTTGACAGTATTTTAAAATCTCATTGATTCAAATACTTTCTGAAATGTCTCCAGAAGTGCCAGAACAAATCCTCTGTGATTTTAAGTTTTATTAAAAAATAATACATACTGAGATGGTGCTGTGAGAACAACCCAAAATTGAAGCTCATGGTCAATGCGCAGAGAGGGTGAGTCAGGGCCACATTTCCAGATGATTCTTTGTAGCCCACAGAATTGGGAAATTCCCAGGTATAAAAGAGATGCAGGACGCCAGGCAGAGGTTTTGGCTGGTGCAGCTGGCAACCAGTGTGGCGGCGGCCCATGCAGCAGCGCAGCGGCACTACACAGTGCTCCAGACAAAGCGCACTGGTCTGGGTGCCCTGTTGAATGGGCAACCTGAGACTTGAGAGGGCTGAACTTGAGACTGAATGGGACTTGGACAGTGAGCCAGCCCAGGAGATTCCAGGGACACAGCGTTTGGGGTAGCGCAGTGGGACAAATAATATGGCGATTACAAATGCTCCTGGTGGAGAGGTTCCTTAAGGGCGCAGCTCCGTGGGGGAGGGGCGTCCACCATTACCGAGGCTAACCGCCCCTACTGAGGTACACGCCCATTGTTGATGCAGCCTGCCATTGCCGAGGCAACCTGCTACAACAGAGAGACTCCACCGCAAGGCATAGCCCGTGGCAGCAGGGAAGAGACCGCAGCAGCAGGGCAGAGGCCGCAGCAGCAGGGCAGAGCCTGCAGCAACAGGGCAAACCTCACACCAGCAGGGCAGAGCCTTGACAGGCAAATAGTGACTAGACTGCATCCTAGCTGGGCAGGACAGCGCGGCAAACATGCAAAAATAAAGCCTCAACCCCCCCAGACCGAGCATCTGAGAAAAAAGGGTTTTTTTTATGAGTTCTGTTGCAGCAGAAATAAACATAGCAGACTAATAGCCCTGAATGAACAACAGAGCTCACAGCTCAGCACTTGAGCTCCTATAAACTACAGACTGTCTCCTCAAGCAGCTCCCTGACCCCTCTATATCCAAAAGACTGACATTTGGCAGGCATCATCCTGGGACAAAGATAGCAGAAAAAGAAACTGGTAGCATTCCTCACTGTTCCGCAGCTGCTATAGGTTCACCCCAGACAAGCAGGGCCTATAGTGGACCTCAGCAGTTGTACAGTGAAGGGGCTAGACTGGTAGAAGGAAAACCAAGTAACAGAAACACTTCAACATCAACAATTTGGGTGTCCACTCAGAGACCCAATCAAAAAGTCAGCAACTACACAGACAACAGGTGGATAAATCCACAAAAATGGAAAAAACCAGTGCAAAAACGAGGAAAACACCCGAAACCAGAACACCTCGCCTCCTAGAAAGGACCAAAACTCCTCACCAGCAAGGGAATAAAGCTGGACAAAGAATGACTGTGACGAAATGATGGAATTAGACTTCAGAACGTGGATAATAAGAAACTTTTGTGAGCTAAAAGAACATGTTTTAAATCAATGCAAAGAAACTAAGAACCTTGAGAAAAGATATGATAAAAGATTCGAGGAAATGATAACAAGAATGGATAACTTAGAGAGGAATATGAATGAATTAAAGAAGCTGAAAAACACAATATGAGAACATCGCGAAGCATGCACAAGTTTCAATAGCCAAATTGACCAAGCAGAAGAAAGAATATCAGAAGTCGAAGATCAACTCAATGAAATAAAACGAGAAACCAAGATCAGAGAAAAAAGCACAAAAAGGAATGAACAAAGTCTCCAAGAAATGTGAAACTATGTGAAGAGACCTAACCTACGTTTGATAGGCGTACCAGAATGTGATGAAGAGAATGAATCCAAGCTAAAAAATACTCTTCAGGACATTATCCAGGAAAATATCCCCCACCTAGCAAGACAGGCCAACACTCAAATGCAGAAAATACAGAGAAAACCACAAAGATATTCCGCAAGAAGAGCAACCCCAAGGCACATAATCATCAGATTCTACAAGGTTGAAATGAAGGAGAAAATACTAAGGGCAGCCAGAGAGAAAGGTCGGGTCACCCACAAAGGGAAGCCCATCAGACTCACAGCAGATCTCTCAGCAGAAACACTACAAGCCAGAAGAGAGTGGGGGCCAATATTCAACATCCTTAAAGTAAAGAACTTTCAACCCAGAATTTCATATCCAGCCAAACTGAGCTTCAGAAGTGAAGGAAAAATAAAATCCTTTGTGAACAAGCAAGTACTCAGAGATTTTATCACCACCAGGCCTGCTTTACAAGAGCTCCTGATAGAGGCACTACACATAGAAAGGAACAACCAGTACCAGCCATTCCAAAATCACACTAAATCCTAAAGATCATCAACATAATGAAGAATCTACAACAACTAACGGGCAAAACAGCCAGCAAGTATCAAAATGGTGGTATCGAATTAACACATAACAATATTAACCCTAAATGTAAATGGACTAAATGCATTAATCAAAAGACACAGATTGGCAAATTGGATAAAAATCTAAAACGCATCAGTGTGCTGTATCCAGGAAACCCATCTCACATGCAAGGATACACAAATGCTCAAAATAAAGGGATGGAGGAAGATTTACCAAGCAAGTGGAGAGCAAAAAAAAGCAGGAGTTTCAATTCTCATCTCTGATAAAATAGACTTTAAAGCAACAAAGACCAAAAGAGACAAAAAAGGCCATTACATAACGGTAAAAAAATTGATACAACAAAAAGAGCTAACGATCCTAAACCTATATGGACCCAATACAGGAGCACCCTGATACATAAGGCAAGATCTTAATGACTTAAAAAGAGACTTAGACACTCACACAATAATAGTGGGAGACTTTAACACTCCACTGTCAATATTAGACAAATCAACCAGACAGAAAATTAACAAGGATATCCAGGGCTTGACAGACCTAAAGCAAGCAAACCTAATAGACATTTACAGAACTTTCCCAAATCCACAGAATATACATTCTTCTCAGCACCACATCACACCTACTCAAAAATTGACCACATAATTGGAAGTAAAGCACTCCTCAGCAAGTGCAAAACAACTGAAATAATAACAAACAGCCTCTCAGATCATAGTGCAATCAAGTTAGAACTCAGAATTCAGAAACCAACCCAGAACTGCACAGCTTAATGGAAACTGAACAACTGGCTCTTGAATGTTGACTGGATAAACAACGAAATGAAGGAAGAAATAAAGAAGTTCTTCGAAACCAATAAGAACGAAGACACAACATGCCAGAATCTCTGGGACACATTTAAAGCAGTCTCTAGAGGAAAGTATATAGCAATAAGTTCCCATATGAGAATAATGGAGAGATCCAAAATTGACACCCTATCGTCAAAATTGAAAGAGCTAGAGGAGCAAGATCAAAAAAAAAAAAAAACCTCAAAACCCAGCAGAAGACAAGAAATAACTAAGATCAGAGCTGAACTGAAGGAGATTGAGACACGAAAAACCCTTCAAAAAATCAATAAATCCAAGAGCTGGTTTTTTGAAAAGATCAACAGAATAGACAGACCACTAGCCAGATTGATTAAAAAGAAAAGAGAAAACAACCAAATAGATGCAGTAAAAAATGATAAAGGGGAAATCACCACAGATTCCACAGAAATTCAAACCATCATCAGAGAATATTACAAACAACTCTATGCACATAAACTAGTAAACCTGGAAGAAATGGATAAATTCCTTGACTCCTGTGTTCTCCCAAGCCTAAACCAGGAGGAAGCTGAAACTATGAATAGACCAATAACAAGGTCAGAATTCGAGGCAGCAATTAAGAGCCTACCACACAAAAAAAGCCCAGGTCCAGACGGGTTCACAGCTGAATTCTACCAGACACACAAAGAGGAGCTGGTACCATTCCTCCTGAAACTATCCCAAATAATCCAAAAAGAAGGAATCCTTCCCAAATCATTTTATGAGACCAATATCATCCTGATACCAAAACCCGGCAGAGACACAACAAGAAAAGAAAACTTCAGGCCAATATCCATGATGAACATAGATGCAAAAATCTTCAATAAAATATTGGCAAGCCGATTGCAACAGCAAATCAAAAAACTTATTCATCATGGTCAAATAGGATTCATCCCAGGGATGCAAGGCTGGTTCAACATATGCAAGTCTATAAACGTAATTCACCACATAAACAGAACCAAAACCAAAAACCACATGATTATCTCAATTGATGCAGAGAAGGCATTGACAAAATTCAACAGCCCTTTATGCTAATAACCCTCAATAAACTCGGTATCGATGGAACGTATCTCAAAGTAATAAAAGCTATTTATGACAAACCAACAGCCAATATCATACTGAATGGGCAAAAACTGGAAGTATTCCCTTTGAAATCCGGCACTAGACAAGGATGCCCTCTTTCACCACTCCTATTCAATATAGTACTGGAAGTTCTAGCCATAGCAATCAGGCAAGAAAAAGAAATAAAGGGTATTCAAATAGGAAAGGTGGAAGCCAAATTGTCTCTATTTGCAGATATGGCAAAACCATCCAGGACACAGCAGTAGGCAAGGACTTCATGAACAAAACACCAAAAGCATTGGCAACAAAAGCCAAAATAGACAAATGGGACCTAATCAAACTCCACAGCTTCTGCACGGCAAAAGAAACAGTCACTAGAGTGTATCGGCAACCAACAGAATGGAAAAAATTTTTTGCAGTTTACCCATCTGACAAAGGGCTGATATCCAGAATTTACAAAGAACTCAAACAGATTTACAGGAAAAAACAAACAAGCCTATTCAAAAGTGGGCAAAGGATATGAAAAGACACTTTATGAAAGAAGACATATATGAGGCCAACAATCATATGAAAAAATGCTCATCGTCACTGGTCATCAGAGAGATGCAAATCAAAACCACATTGAGATACCACCTCACGCCAGTTAGAATGGCGATCATTAAAATATCTGGAGACAACAGATGCTGGAGAGGATGTGGAGAAAAAGGAACACTTTTACACTGTTGGTGGGAGTGCAAATTAGTTCAACCATTGTGGAAGACAGTGTGGCGATTCCTCAAGGCCTTAGAAATATTAATTCCATTTGACCCAGCAATCCCATTACTGGGTATATATCCAAAGGACTATAAATCATTCTACCATAAGGACACATGCACACAAATGTTCATTGCAGCACTGTTTACAATAGCAAAGACCTGGAATCAACCCAAATGCCCATTGATGATATACTGGATTGGGAAAATGTGGCATGTATACACCATGGAATATTATGCAGCAATCAGAAATGATGAGTTTGTGTCATTTGTAGGGACATGGATGAATCTGGAGAACATCATTCTCAGCAAACTGACATAAGAACAGAAAATGAAACACCGCATATTCTCCCTCATAGGCGGGTGATGAAAAATGAGAACACATGGACACAGGGAGGGGAGTACTAAACACTGGGGTCTATTGGGGGGAAAAGGGGAGGGCCAGTGGGAGGGGGAGGTAGGGAGGGATAGCCTGGGGAGAAATGCCAAATGTGGGTGAAGGGGAGAAAGGAAGCAAAACACACTGTCATGTGTGTACCTATGCAACTGTCTTGCATGTTGTGCACATGTACCCCAAAACCCAAAATGCAATAAAAAATTAAAAAAAAATTATACATACTAAATTCAAAAATCCTTAGCAAAATATTAGCAAACTGATTCAAATAATATATTAAAAGATAATACATTATAATAACCATATAGGGCTTATTTCAGGAATGCTATGTTGACATAACATTTAAAATTAATGTCATTCACCATATTAACATACTAAAAAAGGAATATGATAATCTCAGTGGATGCAGAAAAGGCACTTGACAAAATTCAACACCCATTCAAAAACAGAGACTAATAAAATAGAAACAGAAGGAAACTTAGTTAACCTAGTAAAGAGTATCTAACATTATATCCAATGGTGAGATAATGATACTTTCCTCTCTATAATCAGGAAAACAAAGAATGTCTACACTTAATACATATATTCAACATTTTCCTGGAGATCATGGTCTGTGCAATAAGGCTAGAAACATAAATAAAAGGCAAACAGATAGAAAAGAAAGAGAAAGACTGTTTCTATTTACAAATGACATAATGATTTAAGTAGAAAATACTGAAGAATTCTAAATATAAGTATGAGAATTCATAAGTGAATTTAGCAAGTTGGCAAGATACAAGATCCACAAACAAAAAACAAGAGCACTTCTGTATACTAGCAGCAAAGAATTGGAAAACAAAGTTACACAACAATTTTATTAATAATAGTGTTGAAAATAAAGCTTTTAAAAAAAAAGCTTGAAAAAAGGAGTAAATTTTTAAAAGAGGCACAAATATCTCCACTAAAAACTACAAGATATTGCTGACAGAAATTCAAGAACACTAAATAAATGGGGTGATATGCCAAATTCTTGAATTGGAAGATTTAGTATAGTTATTGCTTTTCCTGAAATCAGTCATATATTCACTCCAATACTAATAATAATACTATAAGAACTTTCTGATAAAAATTAGTAAGCTTATTTTTAAAAGAATATAAAAATGAAAAGTAGCTAGACTATCTGAAGTCATAAGAAGAAAGTTAAAGGATTTTAGAACTTGAATTTAATATTTATTATTAAGCTACATCAATCAAGACAATATGGTACTGGTATAAGAATAGACGAATTGATCAACGAAACATTGAGAGCTGAAATACAAACCCACATACATATGGTTATATAATATTTTGACAGACATGTCAAAATAATTCAATGGGAAAAGAAAGTGTTTTCAACAAATAGTGCTAGACTGACAGGATATCTATATGGAAAAAGTAATCATCACTATATACAAAAGTTAATTCGAGATACATTATAGACTTGCATGTAAAAGGTAAAACAATAAAGCTACAAAAGTACATAGCAAAACACATTCACAACCTGGGGGCAGGAAAGGTTTCTTAGACAGGATGCAGTGAATAATAGGCATAAAATAAGAAATTGATAAATTAATCTACCTTAAAATTAAAAAACTCTGTTCCTCAAACTACACTATTAAGATAATAGATATATCTTTTGTTAGATATATGGTTTGAAAATATTTCTCCTATCTTCTCTTTATAAAGAGGCCAGTCATATAATAGGAGAAAATATTTCCAAAACATATATCTAACAAAAACTTGTACCCAGAAATTGTAAAAAATATGCTTGGAAAAAAATCAATAAAAATGTGAACAAACCTTTACAAAAAAAGATGTCTGAATGGGCAATAACCACATGAAAAAGTGCTTAACATGGTTCATCTTCGAGGATTTTAAAACAACACAGTGAGACATCACTACGCATTCTCAGAATGGCTAAAATTAAATAGACTGGACAATACCAAATTTTGGCAAAGATGTAGGGCAACTGGAACTCTCATACACTGCTGAGAGGAGTGTAACATGGATCACTCACTTTGGAAAACATTCTAGAAGTTTCTTATCAAACTAAATATACAGTCACCCTGTGATCTAGTAATACCATTCCTAATTTCTTAGTATAGGGAAATGGAACAAATCCACAAAAGACTTGTTCCAAGGATGTTCATAGCAGCATTACTAATAATATTTATAAACTGAAAATAACCTAAATGTCCACCAGCAAGAGAATGGATTAAAAATGGTACATTCATAAATTGGACTATTATTCAAGATAAAATAATTATGATACATGCAACAACATAAATGGATCTAAAAAATTATGCCGAGTAAAAGAAGCATTACATAAAAAAGAACTAGTCAATGTACATGGAGTTTAAGAGCAGGCAAATTTAATCTATAGTGGAAAAAATCAACACTAGTTGCTGAGGGTAGGGGTGGGGATTGACTGCAACAAGTATGAGGAATTTTCTGGGGTGACAGAAATGTTCTCTACCTTTATAGATGTTTGAGTTACAGGGGCGTGCCAATTTGTCAAAATTCATTGAATGATATGCCTAAGAGTTGTGCATTACATTATAATGAAATATTGAACTCTAGTTAATGCTATGCATGCTGAAGTGGTTAGGCATGAAGGCCACTGATGTCTGCAACTCATTTTGAAATACATAAAACAATAAGATGGCTTGATGACTGGAAAGAAAGAAAGATAAGATACCTATTAAAGCACAGATTTGTTAACATTTCTAGAATCTAGGTGGCATGTACATGGGTGATCACCATACAATTCTTTAAACTTTTCTTGCATTTGAAAATTTTCATAAGAAAAAATAACATGTACTTTAGTTATCACCTGTGATAGACTGTACTCCTGGGCCTTTACAAATAGTCACAGTAATTACATATATCAGTGTTACATACATCAACATTCCAGAGGGAACCTGATTGGTCAGCTGAAAGAAGTTCATAAAGCATGAAAACATGCTCAGAAATTATTTTGACTAAAGATGACTATTTTAATTTCTATAATTTCCTGAGGGTCTCTGCAAGTACATTGGAAGGCATTTCACCTGTTCAACTGTGGGCAGAACATTGAAAGTCTTTATATTTATAGCATAGTCAACTCTAAGAGTGCAGAAACTCTGAACTCACTGCTGTGTTAAATGTTGGCATAGTCCTTTGTTCATGATGGGCGCTCAGTAATTACTGTATTATTTATAGAGTCATATTATGGGTTGGGCTCAGTTTTCTCACTAGAAGTTTAATCTCAGCTTGTGTAGCTTGTCTCTAAATGTAGTAATCTTTTTATTTTGTAGATATATGTATATGTGTGTATGTATATGTAGGCATATATACATATATATATGTATGATATTAATATTGCTGGGATTGAATCTCCTTAGCCCTCCTTCCCAATTATGGAATATTATCTGTTTTGAAATAGAAAATATAATTGACTGGATCTTTCAAATTTTCCCAACTTAAGTAAAATCTATGGATGTTATCTATAAAATACAAAGAAAGCACTCAACAATATGATAATAACAATGGCTAATGTTCACTGACTGGCCAATTTATCTGGGCCTTTAGGAAGTGGGGCAGCTCATCAATGGTGGACTGGATTTTAAAATGTGGTACATATCTCCCTGGATTACTAGGCAGTCATAAAAAAGAATGAAACCATATTATTTGCTGCAACATGGATAGAGCTGTGGGCCATTATTCTAAGAAAATTAATGCAGAAACAGAAAACCCAATACCACATGTTCTCACTTGTAAGTGGGAGCTAAATGTTGGGTGTCCTTGGACATAAAGACTGAATAGCAGACACTGGGGATTCCAAAACAGAGGAGGGAGGAAGCAGGGTAAGATCTGAAAACGTACCTGTTGGGTACTATGTGCACTATTTTGGTGATGGGGTTAGTAGAAGCCCAAACCCTAGTTATAAAATACATCCAGGTAACAAATCCGCACATGTATTTCCGAATCTAAAATAAAAAACAGAATAAAGCATATTGCCTTCCAGTAGTATATACATTTTCTTTGAATACTATAATTAAAATAATAAAGCAAGATCTAAAAGATTTTTAAGAAAATGGGGCAACATAAGCAGTATGACATGTACGATAAGCTAAGATGCATTAGGGCTCTCAGATGCTTCCAAAATGCAGTATTTAACATCTTCAAACACTTGACCAGACAATAGGATGTTCCCGAAAACTGGTGGGCAAGGCCCTAAAATCAAATTAGGAGATTTAAAATATAATTTTACCTTAATTTTAGCAGTAGTCAAGTATGGTCTGACCACTCTTGATACAAGTGAGTTGTATCTCAGTTGAATCTGACTTTATCTGCTGGCCTGTTCATCTATCATTTCTAACTATTTTCAGGGCCACACCTAGAATTTAGAGTGAAGAGATTAAGGGGTAGAGTGGTTCTTACTGGTTGGGAGTAGAGGGATACTGTCAAGCACAATCAATCATGGAAGACTGGGTGCACAGGTGGGCAGGCTCCAGCAGTGCCCAGGCCTGAACACCAGGAAAGCTGAAGCAAGGTCAAGAGTACAACACAGAAGATGTTAATATAAAATGATTGGGTATGCCATGATATAATATAATGTAATACTATACACTAAAATATCAAACCATATAAGGCTTTAAGTTTTTTTCAGATGCCTTATTTGATCCTCAGAACACTCCTGTCTGGCTGCATGAGGCCTGGAACCCACAGCTGAAGGCAGGGGATACCTTGGCTAGAGAGGGGAAGTATGGATGTAACAAGCAGTAAAAGCAAAATCCATTTATCCTGATGGGACATCTTAGTGTTCAAACACCTCCAGAAGAGGGAAGGATAATGATAAGGATTATAACTGAAGCAAGCCCATCACAGGGCAGTTAAGCAGGGGACTGTCTAGGAGTTACCCACACCCAGAGAAAGCCTTTTCGGAACAAGTCTATGATACTGTGAATCCTAAGGCATAAATCAGTGACTCTCTGAAACCTCTTTCTTGAAAAAGCTAACTGCCTATAACTTTTTCTTGACAAGTGGGACACAACCAATATAAGTTACTTAGAAAAATACCTTAAATAATTGTGTTTTACTGCATTTCTTTATCCTGGATTCCACTCTCCCTGACATTCTGTACATGCTGCAATAAAAGATGATAAACTAACAATTTCTTTCTAGAATTCTTTTTTGTTCTCCCAGAGAGAAGCAGACCCAAATGTATTTTTCTCACTTTCCCATGGTTGAGGGGGAAAAAGATCTTTATTACTGTGGAGATGGTTTAAGCATTTATCAAAGATGTAAGAATCCAGTAGGAGTCTTGGGACAGAATAGACACAGGGATGGTTTTCAGAAAATACAAGGTAATAATGAGAGTGACCCCTCACAGAATCACAGCTCAATATGCCTTACATTATGGCGAATAAAGTCCATCTCCTGCCCAGCCATTAGCATTTATCAAAGGCCTAGTTCATGAAACCAGAGGAAAACATCTAGCAAAACAGTTAATATCAGAGTGACACTAGCGAAAACCATCTTTAGGTTTAAAAATATTTATATGAAATAAAAATTCATTCTGTTTAGGAGGAATATATACTCACACATGCACACATACATATATTTATAGATAAATATGTATGCATGCATGCATATATATATGATATTGATATGGCTGGGATTGAATCTGGTTAGCCCTTCCTTCCAAGTATGGAATATTATCTGTTTTGAAATAGCAAGTATAATTGACTAGATCTTTCAAATTTTCCCAACTTAAATAAAATCTATAGACAGCTTTAAAATCTATATCTAGAGATAAGATAGCAAAACTCATATTTACATTGAATTGAAACCTTTGTGACTACTGAACTAGGAGAAGGCATGCAGCTATTTTGCCTGTATCCTACCTTCACCCTCGCACCTTCCCCACGCCAATTCAGAAATTTCCCCTCTAGCTCCAGGAATGGCCCAAGGGATGGTCAGAAAGACCCTTTAAGTACTTAAGAAAATTCTTCATACCTAGGCCATATAATTTTCATTTCTCATAGAAATACCTTCACAGAATGACAGTATAATATCATGATCATGAGTATTCTTTTTATAGGCAATTAGATTATTGCTATGTTGGCTCTGCCATGTCAGTTACCACTCTTGTTTACTATCTTCTGAAAATACTTTGAAATCTCTCATCAGTTGAAGTTGTCTCTTTAGGTTTTTTTGGGGGGGGCAGGGTGTGGTGTAGGTGGGAGTGTACTATTTTATTCCTTCATTGTCTTTTTATTTGGGTTTCACAGGGACTGCCATGTTTAACTGACACCCCACCTTACTTTTTAGAAAACCTAAAGTTAATCTTGATTTCCATTGCAGCAGCAAATAAGATTATAAGACACAATTCTGTGAAACGCTAAGAAAAAAACCCTGCCAATTAACCTATAAAACAATGCCATAAACTCTTGATTTTGAGATGCATCCTGCTTCAGAAAGATAAAAATGAGAAAAAAATGGGCATTTTTAGAATTGATAAAACTTGGTATCTGTCTAGTATTACTTGCTCTTCAAATTCTGTATGGAAGCAAATGGGATGTTTATAACAAATGGGTGTTTGAGCCCCCACCCGATACCATGCTTCCTGCTTTGGTGAGCTACTGACAAAAAGGGCTGGCTGACTGGCACAGGTGTATGTGCTGGCTATACAGGGATACACACTTATAGATGCATGATTGTCTGAGTCGCTCATAGTAAAAAGCTTTCTCCTATGATATCTGTGTCTTTAAATCCACAGCAATCAATGACAGACCTTGAAAATGATATGTAATCAATAACTTTTTTTGGTTAATCTCCAAGTCACTTAAATGATAAATTCATAGAATAAAAACTTATTGGAGGAGGGAGGGACTCAAAATGGCGCGATGAGAACAACCCAGGATTGAAGATCTCGGTGAATGCATGGAGGGTGAATCAGGGCCGCATTTCCAGAAGGATCTTTGTTGCCCACAGAATGAAAAAATTCCCAGGTATAAAAGAGACGCGGGACGCCAGGCAGAGGTTTTGGCTGGTGCAGCTGGCAGCCGGCGCTGTAGCGCAGTGACCATCCACAGCGCTCTGCACAAAGCGCACTGGTCCAGGTGCCCTGTTGAACCAGCAATCTGAGACTTGAGAGGGCAGATTGGCATATCTATCTAACTGAAGAGGACTTGGACAGTGAGTCAGGAAAGGAGATTCCAGAAAAACGGTGTTTGGGGTAGTGCAGTGGGACAAACAGAACGGTGATTCCAAACGCTCAGAGTGGAGAGTTTCACTGTGGGCACAGCTGAACTCAGGATGATGCAGCTCGGTGGGGTAGGGGCGTCTGCCATTACTGAGGCAATCTGCACCTACTAAGGTACATGCCCATTGCTGATGCAGCCTGCCATTGCTGAGGCAACCCGCCACAACAGAGAGACTCCGCCGCAGGGCATAGCCCGTGGCAGCAGGGCGGAGACTGCAGCAGCAGGCCAGAGCCTGAAGCTACAGGGCGAACCTCACACCAGCAGGGCAGAGCCTCGGCAGGCAAATAGTGACTAGACTGCCTCCTAGCTGGATAGGAGAGCGCAACAGACACTCACAAAGAAAGCCTCAATGCCCCAAGACAGAGCATCTGAGAAAAAAAAAGCTCTTTTTAAATGAGTTCTGCTGCAGCAGAATTAAACGTAGCAGCCTAATAGCCCTGAATGAACAACAGAGCTCACAGCTCAGAACTTGAGCTCCTATAAAGTACAGACTGTCTCCTCAAGCAGCTCCCTGACCCCTCTATATCCAAAAGATTGACATTTCGCAGGCATCATTCTGGGACAAAGATAGCAGAAAAAGAAACTGGTAGCATCCCTCACTGTTCCGCAGCTGCTATAAGTGTACTCCAGACAAGCAGGGCCTGGAGTGGACCTCAGCAGGCGTACAGTGGAGGGGCTAGACTGGTAGAAGAAAAACCAAGTAACAGAAATACTTCATCATCAACAGTCTGGGCGTCCACTAAGAGACCCAATAGAAAAGTCAGCAACTACTCAGACGAAGGGAGATAAATCCACAAAGATGGAAAGAAACCAGTGCAAAAAGGAGGAAAACACCCGAAACCAGAACACCTCGCCTCCTAGAAAGGACCAAAACTCCTCACCAGCAAGGGAACAAAGCTAGATGGAGAATGACTGTGACGAAATGACAGAATTAGCCTTCAGAAGGTGGATAATGAGAAACTTTTGTGAGCTAAAAGAACATGTTTTAAATCAATGCAAAGAAACTAAGAACCTTGAAAAAAAATTTGAAAAAAGATTCGAGGAAATGATTACAAGAATGGATAACCTAAAGAGGAATATGAATGAATTAAAGGAGCTGAAAAACACAATACGAGAACTTCGCGAAGCATGAACAAGTTTCAATAGTCGAATTGACCAAGCAGAAGAAAGAATATCAGAAGTCGAAGATCAATTCAATGAAATAAAACGAGAAACCAAGATCAGAGGAAAAAGCGCAAACAGGAATGAACAAAGTCTCCAAGAAATGTGGGACTATGTGAAGAGACCTAACCTACGTTTGATAAGTGTGCCAGAATGTGACAAAGAGAATGAATCCAAGCTGGAAAATACTCTTCAGGACATTATCCAGGAAAATTTCCCCCACCTAGCAAGACAGGCCAACACTCAAATGCAGAAAATACAGAGAACACCACAAAGATATTCTGCAAGAAGAGAAACCCCAAGGCACATAATCGTCAGATTCAACAAGGTTGAAATAAAGGAGAAAATACTAAGGGCAGTCAGAGAGAAAGGTCGGGTCACCCACAAAGGGAAGCCCATCAGACTTACAGCAGATTTCTTGGCAGAAACACTACAAGCCAGAAGAGAGTGGGGGCCAATATTCAACATCCTTAAAGAAAAGAACTTTCAACCCAGAATTTCATATCCAGCCAAACTGAGCTTCAGAAGTGAAGGAAAAATAAAATCCTTTGCGAACAAGCAAGTACTCAGAGATTTTGTCACCACCAGGCCTGCTTTACAAGAGCTCCTGAAAGAGGCACTACACATAGAAAGGAACAACCAGTACCAGCCATTCCAAAATCACACTAAATGCTAGAACATCAACACAATGAAGAATCTACAACAACTAATGGGCAAAACAGCCAGCTAGCATTAAAAGGGCAGTATCAAATTCACACATAACAATATTAACCCTAAATGTAAATGGACTAAATGCACCAATCAAAAGACACAGACTGGCAAATTGGATAAAAATCCAAAACCTATCAGTGTGCTGTATCCAGGAAACCCATCTCACATGCAAGGATAAACAGAGGCACAAAATAAAGGGGTGGAGGAAGATTTACAAAGCAAATGGATAGCAAAAAAATAAAACAGGAGTTGCAATTCTTATCTCTGATAAAACAGACTTTAAAGCAACAAAGATCAAAAGAGACAATGAAGGCCATTGCATAATGGTAAAAGGATCGATACAACAAGAAAAGCTAATGATCCTAAAGATATATGGACCCATACAGGGGCACCCAGATACATCAGGCAAGTTCTTAACCACTTACAAAGAGACTTAGACTCCCACACAATAATAGTGGGAGACTTTAACACTCCACTGTCAATATTAGACAGATCAATCAGACAGAAAATCAACAAGGATATCCAGGGCTTGAACTCAGACCTAAAGCAAGCAAATCTGATAGACATTTACAGAACTCTCCACCCCAAATCCACAGAATATACATTCTTCTCAGCACCACATCACCCCTACTCTAAAATTGACCACATAATTGGAAGTAAAGCACTGCTCAGCAAATGCAAAACAACTGAAATCATAACAAACAGCCTCTCAGACCATAGGGCAATCAAGTTAAAACTCAGAATTCAGAAACCAACCCAGAACCACACAGCTTCATGGAAACTGAACAACTGGCTCTTGAATATTGACTGGATAAACAATGAAATGAAGGCAGAAATAAAGAAGATCTTCGAAACCAATGAGAACGAAGACACAACATGCCAGAATCTCTGGGACACATTTAAAGCAGTCTCTAGAAAAAAGTATATAGCAATAAGTGCCCATATGAGGAGAATGGAGAGATCCAAAATTGACACCCTTTCATCAAAATTAAAAGAGCTAGAGGAGCAAGATCAAAAAAACTCAAAACCCAGCAGAAGACAAGAAATAACTAAGATAAGAGCAGAACTGAAGGAGATAGAGACACGAAAAACCCTTCAAAAAATAAATAAATCCAAAGACCATTAGCCAGATTGATTAAAAAGAAAAGAGAGAACAACCAAATAGATGCAATAAAAAATGATAAAGGCGAAATCACCACAGATTCCACAGAAATTCAAACCATCATCAGAGAATATTACAAACAACTCTATGCACATAAACTAGTAAACCTGGAAGAAATGGATAAATTCCTGGACTCCTGTGTCCTCCCAAGCCTAAACCAGGAGAAAGCTGAAACTATGAATAGACCAATAACAAGGTCAGAAGTCGAGGCAGCAATTAAAAGCCTACCACACAAAAAAGCCCAGGTCCAGATGGGTTCACAGCAGAATTCTGCCAGACACACAAAGAGGAGCTGGTACCATTCCTTCTGAAACTATTCCAAATAATCCAAAAAGAGGGAATCCTTCCCAAATCATTTTATGAGACCAATATCATCCTGATACCGAAACCCAGCAGAGACCCAACAAGAAAAGAAAACTTCAGGCCAATATCCATGATGAACATAGATGCAAGATTGCAACAGGAAATCAAAAAACTTATCCATCATGATCAAGTAGGATTCATCCCGGGGATGCAAGGCTGGTTCAACATACGCAAGTCTATAAACGTAATTCACCACATAAACAGAACAAAAAACAAAAACCACATAATTATCTCAATTGACGCAAAGAAGGCATTAGACAGAATTCAACAGCCCTTTATGCTAATAACCCTCAATAAACTCGGTATCGATGGAACGTATCTCAAAGTAATAAAAGCTATTTATGACAAACCAACAGCCAATATCATAATGAATGGGCAAAACCTGGAAGCATTCCCTTTGAAATCCGGCACTAGAAGAGGATGCCCTCTTTCACCACTCCTATTCAATATAATACTGGAAGTTCTAGCCATAGCAATCAGGCAAGAAAAGGAAATAAAGGGTATTCAAATAGGAAAGGTGGAAGCCAAATTGTCTCTATTTGCAGACGACATGATCGTATACCTAGAAGACCCCATCGCCTCAGCCCAAAAACTCCTGAAACTGATAAGCAACTTCAGCAAAGTCTCAGGATATAAAATCAATGTGCAAAAATCACAAGCCTTCCTCTACACCAAAGACTTAAAGACAGCCAAATCAAGAACGAACTGCCATTTACAATTGCTACAAAAAGAATAAAATACCTAGGAATACAACTCACAAGGAACGTAAGGGACCCCTTCAAGGAAAACTACAAACCACTGCTCAACGAAATCAGAGAGGACACAAACAGATGGAGAAACATTCCATGTTCATGGTTAGGAAGAATCAATATCGTGAAAATGGCCATACTACCCAAAGTAATTTACAGATTCAATGCTATCCCCATAAAGCTACCAATGACTTTCCTCACAGAACTGGAAAAAACCACCATGAACTTCATATGGAAGTAAAAGAGAGCCCGCATAGCCAAGTCAATTCTAAGCAAAAAGAACACAGTGGGGGGCATCACACTACCAGATTTCAAACTATACTATAAGGCTACAGTAATCAAAACAGCATGGTAATGGTACCAAAACAGAGAGATAGACCAATGGAACAAAACAGAGGCATCAGAGGCAACACAACATATCAACAACCATACGATCTTTGATAAACCTGACAAAAACAAGCAATGGGGAAAGGATTCCCTTTTCAATAAATGGTGTTGGGAAAACTGGCTAGCCATGTGCAGAAAGCAGAAACTGGACCCCTTCCTGACACCTTACACCAAAATTAACTCCAGATGGATTAAAGACTTAAACATAAGACCTGGCACCATAAAAGCCCTAGAACGAAATCTAGGCAAAACCATCCAGGACATAGGAGTAGGCAAGGACTTCATGAACAAAACACCAAAAGCATTGGCAACAAAAGCCAATATAGACAAATGGGACCCCATGAACCTCCACAGCTTTGGCATGGCAAAAGAAACAGTCACTAGAGTGAATCGGCAACCAACAGAATGGGAAAAAATTTTTGCAGTTTACCCATCTGACAAAGGGCTGATATCCAGAATTTACAAAGAACTCAAACAGATTTACAGGAAAAAAACAAACAAGCCCATTCAAAATTGGGCAAAGGATATGAAAAGAGACTTTACAAAAGAAGACATATATGAGGCCAACAATCATATGAAAAAATGCTCATCATCACTGGTCATTAGAGAGATGCAAATCAAAACCACATTGAGATACCATGTCACACCAGTTAAAATGGCGATCATTAAAAAATCTGGAGACAACAGATGCTGGAGAGGATGTGGAGAAAAAGGAACACTTTTACACTGTTGGTGGGAGTGTAAATTAGTTCAACCATTGTGGAAGAGAGTGCGGCAATTCCTCAAGGCGTTAGAAATAGAAATTCCATTTGACCCGGCAATCCCATTACTGGGTATATATCCAAAGGACTATAAATCGTTCTACTATAAGGACACATGCACACAAATGTTCATTGCAGCACTGTTTACAATAGCAAAGACCTGGAATCAACCCAAATGCCCACTGATGATAGACTGGATTGGGAAACTGTGTCACATATACACTATGGAATATTATGCAGCAATCAGAAATGATGAGTTTGTGTCGTTTGTAGGGACATGGATGAATCTGGAGAACATCATTCTCAGCAAACTGACACAAGAACAGAAAATGAAATACTGCATATTCTCACTCATAGGCGGGTGATGAAAAATGAGAACACATGGACACAGGGAGGGGAGTACTAAACACTGGGGTCTATTGGGGGGAAAAGGGGAGGGCCAGTGGGGGGAGGAGCTGGGGAGGGATAGCCTGGGGAGAAATGCCAAATGTGGGTGAAGGGGAGAAAGGAAGCAAAACACTCTGCCATGTGTGTACCTATGCAACTGTCTTGCATGTTCTGCACATGTACCCCAAAACCTAAAATGCAATAGAAAATTAAAACAACAACAAAAAACTTATTGGATACTTTTATTAGCTATTATTTATATAATATGCCAAGTTAAACTATTGATTAAATGTTAGGGAGACTTTGATATTGCTTAATGGCAGTAAATAAGGTACCAAATACAATGTCTGACCCAGAGTAGGTGTTCAATATGTGTGCTGAATAAATCCAAGTAACTAGATCTTTCTGTAGGTACCATGAAATAGAATGTTCAGATGGTACAGTTCAAATAGATAAAATAACTCAGTTCACTCAGCTGATTCAACGGTTTGGTGTTCTCTCACGGAGTATTACAGGGCTCCATAGGTGATATTCTGTAAGACTAATCAACACAGCATGGAATTCAGGACCATGTTGTGGTCTAGGTGGAAAGCTAGTCAACTTTTTGACTCGGAGTGAGAGCTGCAGCTTGAGCTCCTCATCTATAAAAGGGAAGAATTGAACTAAGTGAGCTCCAAGGCCTCTTCTAGCTCTTAATTCTGATTTTTTAAAGCGAGCATAAATGGAGTCATAAGTAGATCTATTACTGAGCTGCCATGCGGTCCTGACCCCTTTAACCTTGAATGAAACTCCAAGAACAGATCTTCACATGCTCCAAGGATGCTTTTTCTCATTAAGATTCATGGGAAAGACTTCTTAAATACTCTGCCTTTGATAATAATCAGATTTCCATGAACATGGGTCTATCAAGTAGAAAAGAAACAGTAATAATCTCAGGTAATAGAATGTGAAGGGGAAGAAAATATCTTCTCCTTCTATCCTCCTAACATTCTTGGTTGGGGCCCTTACAAGAAAAGACAAGAGAAAAGTACACACATTTATTTAATGTAAGTATCATGTGACACTGGAGCCTTGACAAGGAAATGAAGGCCTGAAGAAATGTTAACCCTAAGCATTTTTATGCTAGGTTTGGGGAAAAGTGGAAAGTCATGAAAAAATATGATGGGCCAAAAGAGTACCATTTAAGGGTAGTATACCAGGGAAGTGTAGCAGGCCTGTTTAAACTCCTCTCGGGGTCCCTCTGTCTTCGAGGATGCTCTTTTCTCTGGGAATAAAAAAGGCACCTCTCACATGGGAGTCTTATGACCTGCTTCAGAGGAAAGTTAGAGACTTTCCTCCTGCACTTACTGTTTCTCAAATTCCTTCACCTTAAAATATTCAAAATGCCAAGATGTCTCATTTTTGGGTGGCATGTATTGAACCTCATCAAATGCTGTTTAATAGTAAGGAGTGGGTTTAAACCAGAACAACATAATCTAATTGGGTATTACATAACTACACCTCTGACCACTGAATCTCTCCTACTGGGGCCCTCCAGCATTTTGCAGACAAGAAAAATAGTTGTTTCTGATAGGACAGCCAATTTTCCATTTTTAAAGACACTTCATAAGGATACATTCAAGTGGAAAATTCTCAATTGCCTATTACTAGTTGCAATCTATTAAAAGTGGAGAGTAGATTTTCACTAATAGAAAAATATTGTTTAGGAATGCAAAAATAAGTTTCTCTGACACAGCCAGAAGGGAATGAAAGCCCTTAATTTTAATTGTTGATAGTTTATCATCCATCCAATGGGTGCTTAATGACCACTGGGAAGTACTAGCTGATAAGGCAGGAGGGATGAGATAATTCAATTTGCAGACACTGAACAGAAAGGAAGATCCTCAGAAAAAGTTAAAATATTTGAGAGCAGCCTGGCATGGAAGCACATGCCTGTAATCCTACCACTTTGGGAGGCCGAGGTGGGCAGATCAGTTGGAATCAGGAGTTTGAGACCAGCCTGGTCCAACATGGTAAAACCCTGTCTCTACTAAAAAACAGAAAAATTAGTCAGGTGTGATGGTAGGCGCCTGTAGTCTCAGCTACTTGGGATACTGAGGCAGGAGAATTGCTTGAACCTGGGAGGTGGAGGTTACAGCAAGCTGAGATCACGCCACTGCAATCCACCTGGATGGCAGAGCGAGACTGTCTCACTGGAAAAAAAAATTGAAAGCAATGATAGAAAATAAATCATATGTGATCTTATAATGAAATGCAGTGGTTAAAATGTTTAAGGCTCTGTAAACACAAAAGTTGAACTACATAGAAGGCAATAATTATTTTCTACATATATATCAGGATAACTGTAAATAGAATATGGAGTTTTCAATGTCCAAAGGAGATAAAAACCTTGGCATGAATTCAAAAAATGGTAGCAGCGAGTGATTAGCACAAGGTGATTGAATTATGAGACAAGATTAAAGGAGTGCAGGTAGTGCAGACTGGCCCATGCAGCCCACTGCCATTGAGGAGATTGGCCGGGAGAGTGTGTTACCTGCGACATGAGAGCAGTAGTTCCACTGTAACTTCATATTTACCTCATAGAGAAACTAAGGCATGGGGAAAATTGTAGGACTGATTTGAAAGCTTCAATCAGTGGTATTGGTGACAAAAAATAATCTCTAGATTCTGTGAATGCCCTGTCAGCTGAAATAATCAGAGAAAATTTAGTTTGTAAAAGAAAATCTAGTTTGTAAACTGCTTATACAAGATCCTGTGCAGGGATCTTAGACTCATGAATCTATTTTCATCAAACTGTTTCTAGACTGGAGGTGATACTAAATGTTCCTAGATAATATTAGCTAAGTGTTAAGAGACTTGGTCCTGGACCATTTACATCCTCAAGCATGAATGAACTTCCCAAAGCAGAAAACTGATAGTAGCATTGTCCCCCTCCCTCCCTTGCTGTCCCTGTCTGATGTAGGTGACCCACAGCATCCTGCCATCACAGTTGTCACCCCATGGAGCCACAGTGACAGGCACAGCTCTGTCTTCTTGAGAGCACCCTGGTGTCTCACTCACCTTTGTATTCCTTGCACCCACACTCAGCCTGCCACTTGCTAGGTGTTCATTAATGTTTATTGAATAATAAGACTGACAGCTTTTTCAAAGAGGATGTTTCAAGGAGGAATGTAGCTAATTAACTAAAGGAAATACAATGTACATGTGTGGAGTTTCTAGATCATATGTTCCAAAGGGGAAACTCATTCCAAAGGGGAACTTTGACGGGCTTCCATTCTTTTCTCTTATTTCCAGAAGTTTTTAATAACAAACAGCCCTAGGCTGAGCCAGGATGGCTGATAAAGCATTTTAACTAAGACATAAAGAAATCTTTTCTACAGTGATGGCTCTCCTTGATCTTGACTGAGGAGTCAACTAGAGATTTAGCAGAACTGGTGATTGTAGATTTTTCAAATATTCTCCGAAGAGAGAACTGTGTAAGTCAAACAGTCTCACTTGTTCCTTCCGTGATGGAATCTGATCTACTAAGTAAAAAGTATTTCTTTTTCTTCTGTCTTCTGTGGTGAAGGAGAGACCAGATCATGAATGAGGCAAAAATCCTGTAGCTGCTGCTCCAAGTCAACAGCCATCTGAAGACTGATGCCTGGATTTTAGCTGTTCAAGTTCAAATGCATTCTCTGACATCAAATACTCTTCTCTGACATCAGTTAAACACAGTTAGCATTAGAACAAAAAAAGATTGAAGCTGTTATTTTCCCATCACTGGGAATTAAGAAGTACAGAATAAATTTAGATCCAGTGGGAGACTCAGGAGCTGGGAAAGAAGGAGAAAGAGTCAAAACAAAGAGAAAAGAACAAGAGGCTAAAACACTAAACTCAACTGTGAGCTTTTCATACACACACACACACACACACACACACACACACACACACACTGAAAGCAGGTCTTTGAAAACATCACTATAAAAATAGGTCTAATTTGTCCATTGCCAATTGGAACCTAATTATCTCCCTGGGACCAATATCCCTTTCAAAGACGAAGGCAGAGTAATCCTGTCTTTCCTTCTTTACCCAGCACTCTACCCGGAACCCCACCACAGCTAGTCTGCTACCATCACCTGCTGGCATGGGTTTGAAAGTAGGACATCCACTCTGGCCCTTTATTTGCTAATCTGGGCCTAGCATTAATAGCTCCTGTTTCCAAACTGCCCAGAAATTCTCAGAGGAGTATCTCCATCAATCCCTTTACTTGTCTTCATTTAGGTCCCTCCCTCTTTCCCCTCAATTGGAATCTCAGATTCATCTCACAAGGGGCATGAGCTTATGTAACTTCCTGTTTCTGATTCCTCTCCTTTCCCCCAAATTTACTTACATTCAACTCATCTTCAGGGGATTAAATGGATTAAGTCCATTTGTGCTCTTGACCGTACCTTCTCCAGTAAACTGTACAGTCATATTTTATCTGCCATCCATAACTTCATGTCTATATTGTCAATTACTAGCACTCTTCTGACTTTTTTCTCTCCATATTTTCTGTTTCCCCATAGTTATGATCCCTCTTTCTTTTCCCTTTTCAACCAAACTCTCAAATAAACCCTTACCTCTTCCTTCTATAGATTCTGCCCACTGTGATCAGATTGTCACCTGTCTCCTTTCTCAATTTAATAAAAATCCTCCTGCATTTGGCTTACAAAATCTAATGAACACCCTTTTGTTCTTAACCTCTTTTTTGAACTTCAAACTGGTGATGACGTTTTCCTTCCTCAAACTCTTTCCTTCTTTGGCTTTCATGACCTTATGGCCTCTTGGTTTTCCCAAGTCCATAGATCTTTTAAACCATTCTTTTTTTTCTAATATTTTTTTCCTGGATCTTCTTTCTATGCTTGCTGCTCAAATGTGAATTTTACCCAGGGTTTTATTCTCATTGTCCTCTTCTTATCATTCTATAAAATCATTTGTTGATTTGTAAACATCAAACATAAATTAGGCACTGCAGTTCTAAGGACATAAAGACTTGGTTCTTGCCCTCAAGAGAGGGACATATTAAACAGATGGAAGAGGTAGGAATACAAGACAAATTCCTTAGCTACTTTTTCCAAAAACATTGCCTCCCTGTTGCCCCTTCTATATGGAAGTTCTGATAACACTGCTTTCAGGAATGTCATTTGCAGGTAGGAAGAAAGCAGGTTCCTTCTTCATATTTAAAGGGTAAAGTGGTCGATGCAGTGGTTCATGCCTGTAATCCCAGAACTTTGGGAGGGCTAGGTGGGAGGATCACCTGAGCCCAGGGAGGTGGAGGTTACAGTGAGCCATGATTGAGCTACTGCAGTACAGCCTGGATGACAGAGACCCTGTCTCAATAAACAAACAAACAAATAAACAAACAAACAAACAAATAAGGGTAAAGCCAAGAAACCCACCATGGGGACTTTCTGGGCTGGTTAGTTGTTTCGGTTTTTCTTAGATCTCTTCGGGTACTGTCTGTTCTCATTCATTTCTCATACAGTAAAAATAGGCCTATTTGCCAATAATAATACTTTTAGTGAATTTTATGGTCAGAATCATCTAGCTAGTTATGCTCAATTTCTATTATATTCTGTAAATAAGGTAAGCTCAGAATTTCTTTTCAAGGTTGATTCTTTTCAAAGTAAGTAGCAGCGTGTCAGACACTTCATGAAAATCCTTGAGAATTCTTAGAAGCAAGGGAGATGGGAAAATGGTACAGTGGAAAAGCAATAGTTTGAAAATCAGGGGTCTTAATATCTAGCTCTGGTTCGGTGGTTAACTGGGTCACCCTAATTGGAGAAAATGGGATTCCCTCTAAGACTCCTAAGACTCACATTGAAATAATCAGTAATAGGCAAAATATTCTTAAACCCTTTAGTTTTCTGTTATTTGTGTTACATTTCCATTTACTCAGAAACAAAAGTATGCATAAGTCATTTATTACATCCAATAGACATTTATAATGATTAATGAATTATTGATTCATCAAAAGCAGTTATCATTGTCTAGTGAAACTCATGGATTATATTTTACTTAAAATGTACAGGGTACTCTTTGCTGTCCTTTCTTCAGGACCTGCATATAGGGAATATCATATTTTCCATCTGGCATTTTATTGTCACTCTTCTTTAACTCCAACTCTGCTTTTTCTTTCTTTATAACAGTAATATCTACAAAATATTGCTAGTATCAAAAGGTTAAGTGTGCACAGGATTGGGGGAAAAGTCTCAAAGATGCAAATACATAAATTCTTAAATAAAATAAGATATATAATGTAAAAAATATCCCTTATATCATTTTAGAGTATGTAGTTAGGTTACTATTTATCAAAAATATATAATATAGATGAATTTTGACAATATCCATGGTTGCCATTCTCAAATTTTCACAGCATTTTAAAAATCTTATTTTCCAGAGGACATATCGCTAGTTCATCTTTCCTCTCCCCTAAAGACTCCAATAGGATTAGGAAATCTGAAAGCTGCTATTTGCTTTGAGCAGTCTTTCACAGATTTAGCATTTGCCAAAACTCTTACTTCAAAAATGTCAAGTCCTTTGGAGGGCTTTCTGAATAAGCCCCTCTATCCTAATTCTCCAAAAAGTATTAATCCATTAATGATATTGTAGGACTTAAAAAAAATTTATTTATTTACTTTAAGTTCTGGCATACATGTAGAGATCTTACAGGATTGTTACATAAATATACACATGCCATGGTGGTTTGCTGCTTCCATCTCCCCATCACCTACATTAGGTATTTATCCTAATGTTATCCCTCCTGAACCTCCTCACCGCCTGCTATCCCTCCTCTAGTCCCTCACCCCACAAAAGACTTCAGTGTTTGATGTTCCCTTCCCTGTGTCCATGTGTTCTTATTGTTCAATACGCTCTTATGAGTGAGAACATGTGGTGTTTGTTTTTTTTTGTTCTTATGTCAGTTTTCTGAGAATGATGGTTTCCAGAGTCATCCATGTCCCTGCAAAGGACATGAACTCATCCTTTTTAATGGCTGCATAGTATTCCATGGTGTATATGTGCCACATTTTTTTATCCAATCTATTTTTGATGGCCATTTGGGTTGGTTCCAAGTCTTTGCTATTGTAAACAGTGCCACAATGAACATACATGTGCATGTGTCTTTACAATAGATCGATTTATAATCCTTTGTAGGACTTTTACATTACTTATCCAGCAGAGCTTAGTCCTGTCCCTGTCCCTGCCCACTTCATAGAACGTAAGTGAATGCAGGCACATGCTGGTGGACTGATGTGACATGCTCCTTTTCAGTGAGAGTTGAAGCAGTGGTGTTCCGAATAGAAAATTAAATCATTTCTCTTAGTTGGATTTTCTCCAGTTGACGACAATCATAAGTGGCAAATATAATTGAAATATTCACTTGCTATGACACCTAGGAAAGTTCTATAATTTCTTAATTTTGCCAGGCTTTTTCATAATTTCCTAATTCTTGAGTTCACTTGTATTGCTTGGACAAAATCAAGAGATCTGATTTAGCAGTAAATATTACCAGGCTGCAACACAATAATCTTTTATTTCAAATGTCAGTCATTCTACTGTCTGCCTTTTCCAATTCATGCTCTTTTGTGTATGAATTTCATCCTCACTGACATCAAAATTAAAGTGGAATACTATTCCTTTTTAACAAAGACAAAGGAGAAAACATAGATGGGGAATTCATAAAGGGAAACAGTGTGCAAAGCAAAGCATTGTGACCAGAATAAATGATGGTGTTGAGAGAAGATGGGACTGTCTCTCACTAACCACCTGCTTATCAGGACTGGCCACTGAGATGAGCTGACTGAAGGAAGACAAAAAGAGTAACAAGCATCCCCTAAACTTTACCAAGGCCCTGGCTGTTAGGAGGAAAGAGCCACTGCAGTGACTGATGTAGGTGTGAATGTAGCTGTGAACAGGAGTGACAAATAATTCCAAAGACAGCAAAATAACTGCAGTGGGAAAATGATCTTATACTCGTTGGTATTTCATTTATATCTCAAGTTTCCTAAGTTCTTTCCTATACCATTTAATAGCCAGTCACTACCTGTGCATTGTTTACTTAATATTTGTCTTTTTTTTTCAGAGATGGATTCTCACTCTGTCACCCAGGCTGGAATGCAGTGGTGTGATCTGAGCTCACTGCAATCTCCACCTCCCATATTCAAGAAATTCTCATGCCTCAGCCTTCCCAGCAGCTGAGATTATAGTTGTCTGCCACCACGCTGGCTAATTTTTGGATTTTTAGTAGAGACAAAATATTTGCCATTTTGGCCGGGGTGGTCTCAAACTGCCGACCTCAAGTGATTCCCCCGCCTCAGTCTCCCAAAGTGCTGGGATTACAGGCATAAGCCACTGTGTCTGGCCAATATTTGTCTTTAAATAAACTCATTTTCCCTCCCCAAATGAATTAATTGAAAGGAAATTTCCTATACTACCTTTAATGAATAATGGATATCAATTGCCAGAAATAAAAAGAGATCGTTAATGTAAATGTCATGAAAATGAAACAATTTCATTTAATTCTAGCTAAATTTAGTGGTCAGTCAAAAGCTGTCCCTGAATATATCTGTTCTTTCTATTTAAAATGTAACTAGTTAATGTTAGGGAGGTATTTAAGACATATTAGCATCAACTTGAGACTCTTTTTCTTTTTCAGCAGGATTGGAAAATAATTGAGGAGGAAATACCTTTCTCATTTATGATTCAGTATCATTGAAAGTTGACCCTAAAATGCCTACTCAGCAGTGAAGTTACAGACTTAGGAAAACACTGATCTACTTTAGTCCGTATAGATTATTAAGCCTTAAAAACAGAGCATTTTTGAGGTAGCTAACAGAGTACTAATAGAAACTTTTGCTCTTTTCCAAAATCATCAAGCAGATAAACAACACAGCAGATTGCATTTTTGAAAAAGAAATAGATGTAGTTCTATAAAGTTGGGATTATATGAAAATTATTGTCTATTAATATGAATGCTCTCAGTGTTTGAAAAAAAGAAACCCTTCCTAAAAGGCTTGATTTAAGTCCAAAAGCCATAAAATTAAGTCCCAGTTAAGTCCATGAATTCATAATATTCTTCCTTCTCCCTACTAGAATATTAATTCTTTTGAACTAAGACAGACTTGATCATTTACTTCATCTAAATTCATGTTTCTCTCTTGCTCCAAAGCCACATCTCCAAGAGGCTAACCATAGGTAAGCCTAAAATTATAGTTGTGTGTTCTTTTAAGAACTTTTGTCTTTTAAAACAAAATACATTAGGTGGGTGCAAAAGTAATTGCAGTTTTTGCCACTACATGCAATGGCAAAAACCACAGTAACTTTTGCACTAACACAAATAGATTAAAATCTGTGTGGAAAATATTAAAAAACACCACCACACTTTTTGATCTGGCACATTTGTTTCTTCAAAGTCAGGTGATACATCTTTTGAAAAAAACAAAATAGTTCACTTAAAAACTGCCCTTTAAAACAGACTGAGCCAGAAGAATAGCCACCAAATGGTTCAGGGTGGTTAACTCTGGGAGGGAAGGGGAAAGATTTCAGAAGGTTTTCGTATTCTACTATACATACTTAAGAAGTATGTATTCATTTTAGAATATTCTAAATTCATTTTAGAAAGAATTTGCCAAAATAGAGTGCATCCAGAGAATCATCAGGATGGCAAATATTTTGGACCCTATTCCTCTGTCCTCTGAAGGATTCTTGGGAGAATGAAATTAGTGAGAAGGTTTATCCTTGTGAAGACTTGTTTGTCAGCAAATACCTACAGAGCTGAAAAAAAATGGAATGAAGTATGTGTGATGCTTCTTCTGAGGCAGAAGTCATGTTAATCAGTGAACATAACAGGGAAGCAGGTTTTTGTTTCCATCCAAAGAGCATTTTTCGTATAACCTGACACATCAGTGGATTTGGCTTCCTTCAAAGGAGTGAGCTGCTCTTCACTATTGTGTCCAGAAAGGCTTGGATGTCACTCACCAGGAACTTCAGGGATAAAACGGCTGCATGGTGAGGAAGAAAATCTGGAGAAAGGAGGGTGTTAAGGCTCCTTCCAAACAGAAGATGCTGGGACTTGTGCTGAAACACAGAACTCTATTCCACACCTCATCCTTTGCCACTGAATAATGAAGTTCTTTGACAGAAAATGGAAAAAAACTGAAGATTGAGGAAAGAGTTTTGTTTAATGAAGGCATCATTTATGGTTTCTTGACTGAAAGAAATGACAAATTTTTAATTTTTTTCATGGCCTTTTCATTTTATAGTCTAAAGTAGGTACTTCAAGGCATCATGTAAAAATGAGAAGTATGAATTATTAACATCATAAACCATTTAGTATAAAGTTGCTGAAAGGGTTCATAAGAGGTTTTTAACACCCAGGCAAGGTGAATTTAAGCAGAGTGTGAAATGTAATCAAATTAACATTTAATTCAGATGCTACTCTAACTTGCATTTGCTGGGTGCTCCAAGAAAGCTCTTTTTACCAGGTGAACACTAAGGGCAGGATGTTTGAGTAATGTGAAAATGTCTGATTCTTTATAAGATAATAACAGCCAATATTCCAGAATGATTATTAGATGGGAAAGCAGGATTATTTTGGTAGGGTATAAATTTACATTTAGGAGTGCATAAGAAAGAAGCACAGAGCTTACTAAGAATAGTCTTTTGGGGAGAAGAGCAGAAAAGACAACTGCTAGGTACTGGCTTAATTCCTGAGTGATGAAATAATCTGTACAACAAACCATGGTGACATGAGTTTACCCTTCATATGTACCCCCAAACCTAAAATAAAAATTAAAAAAAAAAGAACAGTCTATTGGTGAATGGACACTGATGATAGCAGAGACAGCTGCGAGGCCTTTGTTCTAAGACAAACAGGGACAAGTACTGGAAAAAAGTTTGCATCAGGTAGAGAATCTGTCCATTTCTCAGGATACTGAAGTTCAAGAAAATTGATCCATGATTTTTGCTTTATGACATAATGGACAAGCACAAGTCAAATCATCAAGTCTAAGTTCTGAATGAATCCGGGTGTATCTATGGTTAGTAGATAGTAGTGTCACTAAGAGTGAAGCTCCTGAAATTCCATCTTTGAAGGTCATTCCTTTGGGTGAAGCACCCTCATATCTGAAAGTCACCCAAGGAAAAGCTTACACATAAGCCACATTTAGCCAAAGTGTGGTGCCACCAGAAGGGGTGTAAGCAATGCTGACTGCTGAGTATGTGCCAGGGCTAAAAAGTGCAGGCAAAAGGTGGAAATGGGAAGGCTTCAATCAATCAATATTGACTGGACATTTACTCTGTAATAACAAATTTCATCCACCACACAATTTTCCAATGGCTGATAAAAAGTATAGCTTTCGGGGGGAAAAAGAAGATGGAGCGGTAGGAGCAACTCAGGATTGCAGCTTTCAGTAAAGGCACAGAGAGTGAGTCCAAGCCACATTTCCAGACGGATCTTTGTTGCCCATAGAACAGGGAAATTCCCAGGTGTAAGAGAGACACGGGACACCAGCGCAGCTGTTTTGGCTGGCGCGGCCGTTTCAGTCGGCGCCACAGCACAGCAGCACTCCACACAAAACGCACTGGTCTGGGTGCCCTGTTAAACCAGCAATCTGAGATTTGGGAGGGTGCATTAGCATATCCATCTGATTAAACGGGACTTGGACAATGAGCCAGACCAGGAGATTCCTGGGAAGCGATGTTTGAGCTGGCGCAGTGGGTTGCTGCACGGGAAATCACACAGATCCCGGTGCCCTATCAGCAGGCAACTGAAACACCTGGGAGAGAGTCAACGATTCAACTTAAAAAAAAAAAAAGGGCTCTGAGGCAGGGAGCCAGGTGATCAGGCTTGACGGGTCCCATCCCCACAGGGACCAACAAAATGGCGATTCGAAACACTCGGGGTTGAGAGTCTCACTGCGGGCACAGCTGAACCCGGGATGATGCCGCTCGGTGGGGGAGGGGCATCTGCCATTACCGATGCATTCCATCCCTACTGAGGTACACTCCCATTGCTGATGCAGCCTGCCATTGCCGAGGCAACCTGCCATAACAGAGAGACTCCACTAATACAGAGGCGGGCCACTATCACTACAGCAGTTTTAACCACACCCATATAAACAGGACTACAGGGAATTACACTCGGCAGCAGAGCAAAGCCCACAGCAACAGGGCAGACCCCATGGTAGCAGGGCAGAGACTCAGCAGGCAAATAGTGAATAGACTGCCTCCTAGCTGGGCAGGACAGTGCAAGGGATACTCACCAAAAAAAGCCCTAAACTCCCCAAGACAGAGCATCTGAGGAAAAAAAGGGGTTTTATAAGTTCTGCTGCAGCAGACTCAAACGTACTTGCCTAACAGCCCTGAATGAACAATAGAGCTCACAGCTCAGCACAGTACAGACCATCTCCTCAAGCAGCTCCCTGACTCCCGTATACCCAAAGAATCACCTCAAATAGGACTGATAAGACTGACATTTGGTGGGCATCATTCTGGGACAAAGATAGCAGAAGAAGAAACTGGTAGCATCCCTCACTGTTCCACAGCTGCTACAGGTGTACCCCAGACAAGCAGGGCCTGGAGTGGACCTCAGCAGTCATACAGCAGAGGGACTAGACTGTTAGAAGGAGAACTAAGTAACAGAAATACTCATCATCAACAACCTGGGCATCCACTAAGAGACCCAATCAAAAAGTCAGCAACTACTGAGTCGACAGGTGGATAAATCCACAAAGATGGAAAGAAACCAGAACAAAAAGGAGAAAAACACCCGAAACCAAAACACCTCGCCTCCTACAAAAGACCAAAACTCCACAACAGCAAGGGAACAAAGCTGGGTGGAGAATGAGTGTGACGAAATGACAAAATCAGACTTCAGAAGGTGCATAATGAGAAACTTCCATGAGCTAAAAGAACATGTTCTAAATCAATGCAAAGAAACTAAGAACCTTGAAAAAAGATTTGAAAAAAGATTCACGAAAATGATAAAAAGAATGGACAACTTAGAGAGGACTTTGAATGAATTAAAGGAGCTGAAAAACACAACGCGAGAAGTTTGCGAAGCATGCACAAGTTTCAACAGCCGAATTGACCAAGCAGCAGAAAGGATATTAAAAGTCGAAGATCAACTCAGTGAAATAAAACGAGACACCAAAATTAGAAAAAAAAACGCAAAAAGCAATGAACAAAGTCTCCAAAGAATGTGGGACTATGTGAAGAGACCTAACCTACATTTGATAGGTGTACCAGAATGTGATGAAGAGAATGAATCAAGGCTGGAAAATACTCTTCAGGATACTATCTAGAAAAATTTCCCCAACCTAGCAAGGCAGGCGAATATTCAAGCCCAGGAAATACAGAGACCACCACAAAGATATTCCTCAAGAAGAGCAACCCAAAGGCACATAATCATCAGATTCACCAGGGTTGAAATGAAGGAGAAAATACTAAAGGCAGCCAGAGAGAAAGGTCCGGTCACCACAAAGGGAAACCCATCAGACTCACAGCAGATCTCTTGGCAAAAACTCTACAAGCCAGAGGAGAGTGGGGGCCAATATTCAACAACCTTAAAGAAAAGAACTTTCAACCCAGAATTTCATATCCAGCCAAATTGAGCTTCATAAGTAAAGTAAAAATAAAATCCTTTGCAAACAAGCAAGTACTCAGAGTTTGTCACCACCAGGCCTGCTTTACAAGAGCTCCTGAAAGAGACACTACAAAGGATCAACAACATAGAAAGGATCAACCAGTACCAGCCATTCCAAAAACATACCAAATGCTAAAGAACATAAACAAAATGAAGAATCTGCATCAATTAATGGGCAAAACAGCCGACTAGCCTCAAAATGGCAGTATCAAATTCACACATAACAATATTAACCCTAAATGTAAATGGGCTCAATGCACCAATCAAAAGACACAGACTGGCAAATTGGATAAAAAGCCAAAACCCATCGGTGTGCTGTATCCAGGAAACCCATCTCACATGCAAGGATACACAAAGGCTCAAAATAAAGGAATGGAAGAAGATTTACCAAGCAAATGGAGAGCAAAAAAAAGCAAGAGTTGCAATTCTCATCTCTGATAAAATAAACTTTAAAGCAACAAAGATCAAAAGAGACAAAGAAGGCCGTTACATAATGGTAAAAGGATTGATACCACAAGAAGAGCTAACGATCCTAAATATATATCACCCAATACAGGAGCACACAGATATATAAGGCAAATTCTTAATGACTTAAAAAGAGACTTAGACTCCCACACAATAATAGTGGGAGACTTTAACACTCCATTGTCAATATTAGACAGATCAACCAGACAGAAAATTAACAAGGATATCCAGGGCTTGAACTCAGACCTGGAGCAAGCAAACCTGATACACATTTACAGAACTCTCTACCCCAAATCTACAGAATATACATTCTTCTCAGCACCACATCACACCTACTCTAAAATTGACCACATAATTGGAAGTAAAGCACTCCTCAGCAAATGCAAAACAACAGAAATCATAACAAACAAGTCTCTCAGACCATAGTGCAATCAAGTTAGAACTTAGAATTCAGAAACTAACTCAGAACTGCACAGCTTCAGAGAAACTGAACAACTGGCTCTTGAATGTTGATTGGATAAAAAATGAAATGGAGGCAGAAATAAAGAAATTCTTCGAAACCAACGAGAACGAAGACACAACATACCAGGATCTCTGGGAAAAATTTAAAGCAGTCTCCAGAGGAAAATATATAGCAATAAGTGCCCATATGAGAAGAGTGGAGAGATCCCAAATGGTCACCACATGATCAAAATTGAAAGAGTCAGAGGAGCAAGATCAAAAAAACTCAAAACCTAGCAGAAGACAAGAAATAACTAAGATCAGAGCAGAACTGAAGGAGATAGAGACATGAAAAACCTTTCAATAAAATCAATACATCCAAGAGCTGGTTTTTTGAAAAGATCAACAAAATAGACCACTAGCCAGACTGATAAAAAAGAAAAGAGAGAACAACCATAGATGCAATAAAAAAAGATAAAGAGAAAATCACCACAGATTCCACAGAAAGTCAAACCATCATCAGAGAATACTACAAACAACTCTATACACATAAACTAGTAAACCTGGAAGAAATGGATAAATTCCTGGACACCTGTGTCCTCCCAAGCCTAAACCAGGAGGAAGCTGAAACCATGAATAGACCAATAACAAGGTCTGAAGTTGAGGCAGCAATTAAGAGCCTACCACACAAAAAAAGCCCAGGTCCAGATGGGTTCACAGCAGAATTCTACCAGACACACAAAGAGGAGCTGGTACCATTCCTTCTGAAACTATTCCAAATAATCCAAAAAGAGGGAATCCTTCTCAAATCATTTTATGAGACCAAGATCATCCTGATACCAAAACCCGGCAGAGACCCAACAAGAAAAGAAAACTTCAGTCCAATAATCCATGATGAACATAGATGCAAAAATCATCAATAAAATAGTGACAAACCAATTGCAACAGCACATCAAAAAACTTATCCATCATGATCAAGGAGGATTCATCTCGGAGAAGCAAGGCTGGTTCAACATACGCAAGTCTATAAATGTAATTCACCACATAAACAGAACCAAAAACAAAAACCACATGATTATCTCAATTGATGCAGAGAAGGCCTTTGACAAAATTCAACAGCATTTTATGCTAAAAACCCTCCATAAACTCGGTATCAATGGAACATATCTCAAAGTAATAAAAGCTATTTACGACAAACCAACAGCCAATATCATACTGGATGGGCAAAAACTGGAAGCATTCCCTTTGAAATCTGGCACTAGACAAGGATGCCCTCTCTCACCACTCCTATTCAATATAGTATTGGAAGTTCTAGCCAGAGCAATCAGGCAAGAAAAAGAAATAAAGGGTATTCAAATGGGAAAGGTGGAAGCCAAATTGTCTCTATTTGCAGACGACATGATAGTATACCTAGAAGACCCCATTGCCTCAGCCCAAAAACTCCTGAAACTGATAAGCAACTTCAGCAAAGTCTCAGGATATAAAATCAATGTGCAAAAATCACAAGCATTTCTATACACCAAAACAGACTTAAAGAGAGCCAAATCAAGAACGAACTCCCATTCACAATTGCTACAAAAAGGAATAAAATACCTAGGAATACAACTTACAAGGAATGTAAGGGACCTCTTCATGGAAAACTACAAACCACTGTTCAACGAAATAAGAGAGGACACAAACAGATGGAGAAACATTCCATGTTCATGGTTAGGAAGAATCAATATCGTGAAAATGGCTATACTGCCCAAAGTAATCTATCCCCATCAAGCTACCATTGACTTTCTTCACAGCACTAGAAAAAACTACCTTAAACTTCATATGGAATCAAAAGAGAGTCCGCATAGCCAAGTCATTTCTAAGCAAAAAGAATACACACAGCAGGAGGCATCACACTACTGGGCTTCAAACTATACCACAAGGCTACAGTAATCAAAACAGCATGGTACTGGTACCAAAACAGAGATACAGACCAATGGAACAAAACAGAGGCATCGGAGGCAACACAACATATCTACAACCATACAATCTTTGATAAACCTGACAAAAACAAGCAATGGGGAAAGGATTCCCTGTTTAATAAATGGTGTTGGGAAAACTGGCTAGCCATGTGCAGAAAGCAGAAACTGGACCCCTTCCTGACACCTTACACTAAAATTGACTCCAGATGGATTAAAGACTTAAACATAAGACCTGGCACCATAAAAACCCTAGAAGGAAATCTAGGCAAAACCATCTAGGACATAGGAGTAGGCAAGGATTTCATGACCAAAACACCAAAAGCATTGGTAACAAAAGCCAAAATAGACAAATGGGACCTAATGAAACTCCACAGCTTCTGCACGGCAAAAGAAACAGTCACTAGAGTGAATCGGCAACCAACAGAATGGGAAAAAATTTTTGCAGTTTACCCATCTGACAAAGGGCTGATATCCAGAATTTACGAAGAACTCAAGCAGATTTATGGGAAAAAATCAAACGAGCCCATTCAAAAATGGGCAAAGGATATGAACAGACACTTTACAAAAGAAGACATATATGAGGCCAACAAACATATAAAAAAATGCTCATCATCACTGGTCATTAGAGAGATGCAAATCAAAACTACATTGAGATACCATCTCATGCCAGTTAGAATGGCGATCATTAAAAAATCTGGAGACAACAGATGCTGGAGAGGATGTGGAGAAACAGGAACACTTTTACATTGTTTGTGGGAGTGTAAATTAGTTCAACCATTGTGGAAGACAGTGTGGCAATTCATCAAGGCCTTAGAAATAGAAAGTCCATTTGATCTAGCAATCCTATTACTGGTTATATATCCAAAGGACTATAAATTGCTCTATTATAAGGACACATGCACACGAATGTTCATTGCAGCACTGTTTACAATAGCCAAGACCTGGAACCAACCCAAATGCCCATCGATGATAGACTGGATGAGAAAATGTGGCACATATACACCATGGAATATTATGCAGCAATGAAAAATGATGAGTTCGTGTCTTTTGTAGGGACATGGATGAATCTGGAGAACATCATTCTCAGCAAACTGACACAAGAACAGAAAATGAAATACTGCATATTCTCACTGATAGGTGGGTGATGAAAAATGAGAACACATGGACACAGGAAAGGGAGTACTACACACTGGGGTCTATTGGGGAAAATAGGGGAGGGACAATGCGGGGGGAACTGGGGAGGGATAGCCTGGGGAAAAATGCCAAATGTGGGTGAAGGGGAGGAAGGCAACAAAACACACTGCCATGTGTGTACCTATGCAACTATCTTGCATGTTCTGCACATGTACCCCAAAACCTAAAATGAAATAAAAAAAGAAAAAAAAAGTATAGCTTTCATAACAAAGTATAATTTAATTTAAGCCAGCACTTAAAAATATGTAAGAGCAGATGTATTTGAGAGAAATTAGCATTCTAGCATAAGACTCTAATGCTCCAAAACACAATGAATCATGTCACTGTTATAGCAAATATTTATGCTTCTTGTGAGCTTAAGAATATCCTTAAAGATAATCAGGAAATTTGAGTCACTGGGTAGAGAGGATATGGCATAGTGGTTGAGCATATAGTGTCTGGTGTCAAACAGAGTTGCATTGGGATCTTATTTCCATTGTTTACAGGTTATGTGACCTGGGGCAAGTTACTCAGCCTTACTAAGCCTCAGTTTTGTGTTCTCTACAACAGGGAAACAGTAGCATCCACCTTATAGGGCTTGCTGTCAGAATTAAGTGATATAATAGCCACCACTGAACATTGTGCCCAGCTATAATAAATATTAACCATCATTAAGAATATTTTACTTAACAATTGTTGCTATTAAAAGATAATTGAGGCCGGACGTGGTGGCTCAAGACTGTAATCCCAGCACTTTGGGAGGCCAAGGCGGGTGGATCACGAGGTCAAGAGATTGAGACCATTTTGGTCAACATGGTGAAACCCCAACTCTACTAAAAATACAAAAAATTAGCTGGGCATGGTGGCGCTAATTTTTTGTATTAGCTTGGAACCTGTAATCCAAGCTACTCAGGAGGCTGAGGCAGGAGAATTGCCTGAACCCAGGAGGCAGAGGTTGCAGTGAGCCGAGATCGTGCCATTGCATTCCAGTCTGGGTAACAAGAGTGAAACTCCGTCTCAAAAAAAAAAAAAAAAAAAAAGATAATTGAAAAAAGTAAGTATGTGCAATACATTGGCTATGCTAATCTATTTTACTATAGTAAACACTTTACTATCTATATGTATCCCATACCATCATGTTTTAAACCTCAAATGTGTACAATAAAAATTATTTTTATCCCTCCTCCCAAAAAAGAGATATCACTGAATGACAAGGTTTATACAACCATGTGCAATTCTTTCTATGTTTGCCATGAGTGAGAATATTTATCTGCAGTTTGCAGGTCAAATCATTCATTTAAATGTGTTTATTGAGTATCAGCTAGCAGCTAGTGATAGAAAGATGACTAATACATTTCCCATTGCCTGGAATCTTAATAGGACACGATCATAAAAACAAATACTTATTGCACACTGTAATGGGTGTGTCTTTCCTTTGACACTGTGGCCAAAGGAAAGAAGATAGAGACAGAAAGATTTCACATTCCAACTCTCTGTTCTTCAATCACCATATTGTCTACAGTTGTCCATCTATCCAGAGGCACAACACCAAAGATGAGTTTAAAAATGTAACAAGCATGTCATTAGAGGTTTTTGAATCCTCTCATGAAGACTGATCACCACATTTATTAATTCTTCAGGAGATCTTATTTTGCTTTTGTCCAAACACAATTATGTTAGCCTTTCTCTTTCATATAATTAAATACATGCTTTAATATTTAGCCAAAACATTCTGCTATGTTACATTCCAAAGAAGCCCAGTCATGGGAAATTTAATGGCAATCTGAAGAACTAACTGAAAAGCATTGTTTTATAATGCTTTAGGAGATGAATTCTGGTTTCTCTGACCTCTGGAAGGGTACCAAGAGTGAGTTTTTTGGGGGAATACAGTCTGTACCATGTCATGGGTGGTAGGAGGTCAGATACAACTGGAAAACAGTTGACAGACGGGCAGTATGATTTTCAGCACACCATAAAGACTGCAATCAGGAGTAGGGCCCCACCAGAGGAAGGCTGTACAGACACTAGTAGGCTATAAGGTAAGGTTAGATTGGACTTTCTGGAATAATGGAAAGAACAGTAGACTAGGAGTAAGATGATCCAAGACCTAGTGTTAACTGCACAACAAATTCATTATGCGGCCTTGGCTAAGTTATTTTACATTCACCACTCATGGCCTTCTCAGTGGAAGAATTTCCTATCTCTTCTACAAATACTGAGTATGTACCAGAAGACAAGTACTAAGATTCAGGAAGAATAGGACTTAGTCCCTGTCTTCAAGGGGCTGATAGTTTGCTGAGGAATATAAGCAAAACACAAGTACCTTTAGCACAAGAGGAGAAGTGCCACATGGTATTAGAAGCTTAACTAGAACTGCACATCAGAATCACCTTGGGAGTTTCACCTCCACATCTACCAAGCCAGTTGGTCTTTATAGAGTCTGAATTTGAAAATTTAGAAAATTCTTCCCAGGTGATCCTCAGGTACAAACCTGTTAAGAATCCTATTAGAAACTCTTGATTTCCAGAGTTCTTTAGGAGCCCACAGGAGAGGTGTGGAACTGAAGAGGAGGGTAATTTAAAGAAGGGAATTAGACTCATCCTATTTAGCTCCTTCCAGATCTGACATATTTGAACCTACAGCATGAAAAAGCACAGCTCTTGGGTAGCCATAGTTGGTGCCCCAAAACTTGACTGATAGAGCAGTAGACATGCATTGGGGTCTAGGGCTCAGAGAGAGGGAAAAAAAAGTCTCAGTTATAGCAGAGGTGGGCAGGTCCACAGGTCAATGCAGGTGGCATGACCATTAGTTCTGCAGTAGTATTGTGTTTGTGCTGAGGGTTATTCCTTTACTGAAAAAGGCAAGGATCAATTGGAGCAGGTGCAAGGCTGAACTGAGTCCCTGAGCACATCATGAGCAAGCCAAAAGGAAAGAAGTCCTCTTTCCTCAACACCAGCCCTAGTTATTTTCTTCTTTGTGGATGGTGTCTCTGACAAGACAGCTTTCTTAGACTGACAAAAGTGATTCTAGAACATCACCAGAAAGGGAATGAATCAACACATCTTGTGACTAGAGGAATGTCTTTATCTTAGTCATTCGTTGGATTTGACCTGAGAGTTTGTCCATGTGCTCACCTGATGCCACAGTTGGATCAATGCACCAGTTTCGGGGATACCAGTACATTCAAAGAGGAGAATATAAAAACATCTGTATCTCCCTAATATGTGGGTATAACCAGAGTGGGTGAAAGCTGCCTTGGTACCTACTGAAGAAGTCTCCATCAAGCCAATGGCATCTCCTGAGGATGACCAATGTATTTAGGGGGTCCCAAATGGCTCTATGATTATTAAACACTGCCCTATGGCACATGGGTTCTTTTGAATATAATTGAGACAAAATCATTTAATTCATTGGGAAAAAAAGGAATCTTTGAAAATATGAGTGATCTTCCAATCAGAGGAACATTGGAAAATTTGCTTTCACAAAAGTTACATGAAAGACAGTACCATCTAAACACTTAGTTTGGCATAAAGCTGACTCTATTTTGTATTCAAACTATAGAAAATATATAGCTGTCCTGGAAGAAGTTTTGCAAATTAAGCCAAATTTGCCAAGAATTACAATAGTCATCAAGAAAGGCTGACACAAGAATGAGACATGAGCTACAAATACATTAAGAAGAGAAACCTTAACAAAATCAAGAATAATTCTTAGTTTTATTTTACAGGCTATAACATTTTCTTCTTATGAAGTACAACCTAGATTTGAAATGGAGAATTGCATTTGAGAAATAATGTTTTCCTTTGGTGCTTGAAAAAACAGAAATAAATGGCACAAAAGGGGGATAGCTCAATCTTGCATAGTATTTTCTTAGACTTTTCATAAAATACTTTAAAATACTAATAATTCTCATTGAATAGGGTATACAACTGGCCCAGTTTCATCATTGGGAAGGAAAGGTATGACACCCAGGGCTGTCAACTGACTAGTTGGAAAGAGATCAGAACAAGGGTCAGGCTCATGGCATGGCCTTCTAACATCTTTGTTTTAATAACATGAGCCATCTTTGGATCCTATATGAAAATTCATCATTTTTCCTCCTTAATATTAAAAAAGCCTGGGGTGCTCCTGTATAAATATTTATTATTCACAACTCATTTTCTAAACATGAATAAAATGACTTGTCATGAAAGGTCAGATTATTTTTATTTCCAGATGTGGATGCTGAGCGTGAGATATACAGGAAGAAGGTAAGTTTTTGTTTTTGAGAGACAGGGTCTTGCTCTGTCACTCAGGATGGAGTGCAGTAATACCATTACAACTTACTGCAGCCTCATCCTCCTGGTCTCAAGCAATCTTCTTACCTGGCCTCCTCCTTCACCATGCCAGGGTAATGTTTTTGTTTTTGTAGAGTTGAGTTCTGACTATGTTGCCCAAACTGGTCTTGAACCCCTGGCCCCAAAGCCTCCCACTTCAACCTCCCATATTGCTGGGATTACAGGTGTGAGCCATCATGCCCAGCCAAGAGAAGGTGAGTTCTGATTCACAAAGCTGATTATTATTTTCCTCCCAATTCCTACCTCCATTTGGCTCTTCTGGTTGAAAATGCCTTTTCCCTGTGGCGAATGGCCTTAACAGTGCATCATGCTTGGTGGCTCTGACACATACAATCACGAACAGTCATCACTTAACAATGGTTGCTCCAGGATGAGCTGAAAGTTTCTGTTGACTAATAAGGCCACTAAAAAGGAAAGAATTTTAATGTCTTATGAACCTGTTCAGACCCAGTTTTATATAAAAGCCACTGATTACCATATTTTCTGATGAACTGAAGTGGAACATGAGACATGCCTGTCACTATAACTGCCCTAGACTTGAGCTTTTTGGAATGATAGGTCATATGGCAAGATTGTTGGGTCAGATAGATAGATAGATAGATAGATAGATAGATAGATAGATAGATAAAGAGATGGATAGATGGATGGATAGATAGACAGAAGGGTAAAGTGTGTGACTACTTATGCAAGTACAGGGAAACTTGATAAATTAAAAAAGGCTAACTGTTATCCAGTAATATGAAATGTATGCATTTGTTGAATAATTAATTGAAGTACGAGGCTATAAGTAATCTGTATTTTAAATTAATATTTTCCTAGGATTTAAGCATTCAAACAGCTTTCATTTCTCTTCCTCAATTTCCTGTTCAATTCCTTCTCTCTTAACACAATTTCCCCTTGTGTCTACCGAACAAAACTGTTTTGGAAAAGTTGACCAATTTAACTAATAGACCAGATTAGTCCTGATTCTTATATACAGCTTTTTGAAGAATGCTCAAATAAATAGCAACATTTTATCTCATGCATTAGCATCTTAAATGTATTATTTAAAGCACAGAAATTTCTTAATAGGAGGTGGACTCAAGTTTATGATTTTTTTCTGGAGAGCTTTAGTTTCTTTCAAATTGTCTATGAGCCACAGAGCTGAATGAATAAAGCTATCTCCGCAGGACTTAATATTTTTCAGTAAACCTGTCATCTCACATGTTTGAAAAGTTAGGTGATTTCAAAGACTTATTTGTACTTTTCTAAAATCTACTGGTCTACTATTTTAACTCATATTTTCTATTAATGCTAAATCAAGCCATTGCAAAATGACTTTCCAGATCAATGCATGCCTCACAAAGTTATTTAATTTTCCAGGTTCACAAGATTCCATCACTGACTTCCTTCAGCTTACATTTCATGATCACCAGTAGGGAGTGGTTGCTGATGGGAGCAGTGAGCATGAGGAATTCACATTCACATGGCCAACACCTGAGCCTCTGCTCTAGTACTGCAAGGAAGATGGTGCTCCTCTCCCCAGACTGTCAACCCCCTGTGAATCCTGGCACGTTTTTCTCACACAGAAAGCCCAGGTGGGTTCTGGAGTGGTGCTGTCAGGTTTCAGAAGCAGAGAGCCCAGTAGTGGTCTGTTATCTAAAGGGCAGTGGACCCATCCTGAGCTACTTCCCATTGCCTTCCAATGCCAACTGGGTGCACACTCACATCCAATTGTCTCAGTCATGGGCATGCCAGCCAAAAGGATCTACAGAAAGACATTCAGGAAAACGTAGTTCTTTACATCAAAATCTGCCTGTTTACTTTCTTTCTCATAAAAAAACTAAATTTTTATTTAGATACCAGATTCTATGAGGAATCTAGATGGATTCATAATATTATTCAAATATGTGGTATCCTTTGCAATAACTGGCTTTAGATCTTACACGTCACAGGACCTCAATAAATATTAGTTGAATGGAATGAAATAGAATTGAATGTCATCAGTTTCTACTGCTGGCTGTTTTACCTACCCTAGCAGTATATTTTATAATCCAGGAAGGGATTTTTAAAAAGTGTACTACTATATCAAGAATTATTTGGTCTGGGATATGATTAGCAAAGCTGAGACCCTAACTCAGGTCTCCAAACATCATCAGTAGAAGTAGTGGTAATAGAATCCATAACATGGTATTATGTGCATAAGCTTTTAAGTCAAAGAAACATAAATGTAAATCCTAATTCTGTCAGGTGCATTATCTGAGAGGGGTTACTGGATCACTTTATTCTGGAGTTTTCTCTTTTATAAAATAATAGTAGCCACATCATAGGATTGTTGAGAGGATCAAATAAAATGTTGTATGGGTGGTATTTACAATAATGCCTGGCACATAATGAGCACCCAATAAATGGTAGCTACTACTATCATTATTAGGTATTTTCTTTGGAAGAAATATCAGTTTCTGCAACTCCATTTGCTTAATATTCAGCTATTACTTAATGGTAAATTTAACATTTCTATTTATCCAGCTGTCCTTGTCTGTACAGGCAACTATAACACAATACCACAGACAGGGTGACTTATAAACATGAAAATTTTTATTTCTCATAGTTCTGGAGTCTAAGAAGTCTAAGATCACTGTTGGCAGATTTGGTGTGTGGTGAGGGCCTGCTTTCTGGTTTACAGATTAGAGTCTCTTTGTTGTGTTCTTCCATGGTGAAACAGGCAGTGACACTGACATGGTTTGGCTGTGTCCTCATCAAGATCTCATCTTGAATTATAACTCACAAAATTCTCATGTGTTGTGGGAGGAACTCAGTGGGAGATGGTTAAATTATGGGGGCAGGTCTTTCCTGTGCTGTTATCATGATAGTGAATGAGTCACCTGAGATCTGATGGTTTTAAAACTGGGAACTTCCTTGCACAATCTCTCTCCTTGCCTGCCACCATCTATGTAAGACATGACTTGCTCCTTCTTGCCTTAATTGTGAGGCCTCCCCAGTTATGTGAAACTGTAAGTCCATTAAACCTCTTTTTCTTCTCAGTCTTGGGTATGTCTTTATCAGCAGTGTAAAAATGAACTAACACAGTAAATTGGTACCAGTAGAGTGGGGTGTTGCTGAAAAGGTACCTGAAAATGTGAAAGTGACTTTGGAACTAAGTAGCAGGCAGAGGTTGGAACAGTTTGGAGGGCTCAGAAGACTACAAAAGTTTGAAACACTCTAGAAACTTGTTGAATGACTTTGACCAAAATGTTGATATTAATATGGACAATGAAATTCAGGCTCAAGTGGTCTCAGATGGAGGTGAGGAACTTTTTGGGAACTGGAGCAAAGGTGACTCTTGTTATGTTTTAGCAAAGAGACCAGTGGCATTTTGCCTCTGCCCTAGAGATTTGTGGAACTTTGAACTGGAGAGAAATGATTTAGGGTATGTGGTGGAAAAAATTTCTAAGCAGAAAAATATTCAAGAGGTGACTTGGGTGCTGTTAAAGGCATTCAGTTTTAAAAGGGAAACACAGTGGGTGGGATCCAAGATGGCCAAAGAGGAACAGCTCTGGAGTGCAGTGCCCAGTGAGAACAACACAGAGGGTGAGTAAACACCACATTTCCAAATGAGTTATTACTGCTGACAGACCAGGAGATTCCTGGGCTCAAAAGTGCCACAGATTTCCAGCATGGCTGTTTCAGCAGGCACAGTGGGCCTCTGCACAAAAACTCACACAAATCTGGGCGGCTGTTTTAACTGGTGCCTGGAATGCCTGGGAGACAGAGCTGCCCGTTCAACTGATAAAAAGGGGGCTGAAACAGGGAGCCAAGTGATCTGGCTTGGCGGGTATCACCTCCACAAAGACCAGCAATCTGAAATGTTCTGGATTGAGAGTTTCACAGCAAGCACAGCTGGACCCCAGATTGTCCTGCTCTACTGGGGGAAGGGCATCCGCCATTACTGAGGTAGTCTGCCACTACCGAGGCAGTCCACCATTACCGAGGCAGTCTGCCATTACTGAGGCATTCCGCCATTACTGAGGCAGTTTAATTATACCTCTATAAACAAAACTGCACAGCAGCTGGGAAGAGCCAATGGCAGCTCAGCAATGCCTCTGGGATGAAGATAACAGAAGAAGAAACTGGCAGCACTCCTTATTGTTCTGCAGCCACTGCAGGTGATCCCCAGGCAAACAAGGTATGGAGTGAACTTCCAGCAGTCCTATAGCAGAGGGGCCTGACTGTTAGAAGGAAAACTAAAAAACAGAAAGAAATAATTTTATCATCAACAAAAAGAATGTCCACTCAGAGACCCCACCTGAAAGTCACCAACCACAAAGACCACAGGGAGATAAATCCAAAAAGATGGGAAGAAACCAGTGCAAAGAGGATGAAAACACCCAAAACCAGAACGCCTCTCCTCCTCCAAGGGATCACAACTCATCACCAGCAAAGGAAAGAAGCTGGATGGAGAATGAGTCTGATGAATTGACAGAAACAGGCTTCAGAAGGTGGATAACAACAAACCTTTCTGAGCTAAAAGAACATGTTCTAACCCAATGCAAAGAAACTAAAAACCTTGAAAAAATATTTGAGGAAATGCTAACGAGGACAAACAGCTAAGAGAAGAATATAAATGACTTAATGGAGCTGAGAAACATGACATGAGAACTTCATGAAGCATATACAAGTTTAAGTAGCTGAATTGACAAAGCAGAAGAAAGTGTATCAGAGATTGAAGATCAACTCAATGAAATAAAATGAGAAAGCAAGTTTAGAGAAAAAAGAGTAAAAAGAAATGAAAAAAGCTTCCAAAAAATATGGAATTATGTGAAAAGACCTAATCTATGTTTGATAGGTGTACCTAAATGTGATGGAGAGAAGGAATCCAAGGTGGAAAACACTCTTCAGGATATTATCCAGGAGACCTTCCACAACCTAGCAAGGCAGGCCAATATTCAAGTCCAGGAAATACAAAGAATACCACAAAGATATTCCTCAAGAAGAGCAACCCCAAGGCACATAATCATCAGATTCACCAGGGTTGAAATGAAGGAAAAAATGCTAAGGGCAGTCAGAGAGAAAGGCTGGGTTACCCACAAAAGGAAGCCCATCAGACTCACAGTGGATCTCTCATCAGAAACCTTACAAGCCAGAAGAGAGTGGGGGCTAATATTCAAATCCTTAGAGAAAAGAACTTTAAACCTAGAATTTCAAATCCAGCCAAACTAAGCTTCATAAGTGAAGGAGAAATAAAATCCTTTACAAACAAGCAATTGCTCAGAGATTTCATCACCACCAGGCCTGCCATACAAGGGCTCCTGAAAGAAGCACTAAATATAGAAAGGAACAACCAGTACCAGCCACTCAAAAAATGTACCAAATGGTAAAGAGCATTAACACAATGAAGAAACTGCATCAACTAATGGGCAAAAAAACCAGCTAGCATCAAGATGTCAGGATTAAATTCACACAAAACAATATTAACCTTAAACGTAAATGGGCTAAATGCCCCAATCAAAAGACACAGACTGCCAAATTGGATAAAAAGTCAAAACCTATCAGTGTGCTGTATCCAGGAAGCCCATCTTATATGCAAGGACACACATAGGCTCAAAACAAAGGGATGGAGGAATATTTACCAAGAAAATAGAGAAAAAAAATCAGAAGTTGCAATCCTAGTCTCTGATAAAAGATCAAAAGATCAAACCAACAAAGATCAAAAGAGACAAATAAGAACAGTACATAATGGTAAAAGGATCAGTGCAACAAGAAGAGCTAATGATCCTAAATATATACACACCCAATACAGGAGCACTCAGATACATAAAGCAAGTTCTTAATGACCTACAAAGAGACTTAGACTCCCACACAATAATAGCGGGAGACTTTAACACTCCACTGCCAATATTAGACAGATCAACAGAACAGAAAATTAATGATATTCAGGAATTGAATTCAGATCTGGAACAAGCAAACCTAATAGACATATTCTGAACTCTCCCACCCCAAATCCATAGAATATAAATTCTTCTCAGCACCACATCACACCTATTCTAAAACTGACCACATAATTAAAAGTAAATCACTCCTCAGCAAAGCAAAAGAATAGAAATCATAACAAACAGCCTCTCAGATCACAGTGCAATCAAATTAGAACTCAAAATTAAGAAACTAACTCAGAACTGCACAACTTCATGGACAACTGACTCTTGAATATTGACTGGATAAACAATGAAATAAAGGCAGAAATAAAGATATTATTCAAAACCAACGAGAATGAAGACACAACATACCAGATTCTCTATAGCAGTGTCTAGAGGGAAATGTATAGCAATAAATGCCCTAAAATTAGCACCCTATCATCAAAATTGAAAGAGCTAAAGGAGCAAGACAAAAAAACAACTCAAAACATAGTAGAAGACAAGAAATAACTAAGATCAGAGTAGAACTGAAGGAGACAGAGACATAAAAAACTCTTCAAAAAAATCAATAAATCTAGGAGCTGGGTTTTTGAAAAGATCAACAGACAAACTGCTAGCCAGATTAATAAGAAAGGAATGAGAGAAGAATCAAATAGATGCAACAAAAAAATGATAAAGGCGATATCACCACCAATTCCAGAGAAATACCAACTACCATCAGAAATCACTATAAATAACTCTATGCATATAAACCAGTAAACCTGGAAGAAATGAATAAAGTCCTGGACACTTGCACCTCCCAAGCCTAAACAAGGAAGAAGTTGAAACCCCAAATATACTAATAACAAGGGCTGATGTTGAGGCAGCAATTAATAGCCTACCAACCAAAAAAAGCCCAAGTCCAGATGGGTTCACAGCTGAGTTCTACCAGACATACAAAGAGTACTGGTACCATTCCTTCTGAAACTATTCCAAACAATCCAAAAAGAGGGAATCCTTTCCAAATAATTTTATGAAACCAACATCATCCTGATATCAAAACCCAGCAGAGATTCAACAAAAAAAGAAAACTTCAGGCCAATATACATGATGAACATAGATGCAAAAATTTTCAATAAAATACTGGCAAACAGATTGCAACAGCACATCAAAAAGCTTATCCATCACGATCAAGTACGCTACATCCCAGGGATGCAAGACTGGTTCAACATACACAAATCTATAAATGTAATCCACCACATAAGCAGAACCAAAGACAAAAACCACATGATTATCTCAATAGATGCAGAGAAGGCCTTCAACAAAATTCAACAGCCTTTATGCTAAAAACTCTCAATAAACTAGGTATTGATGGAACATATCTCAAAACAATAAAAGCTATTATGAGACACCCACAGCCAATATCATACTGAATGGGCAAAAAATGGAAGCATTCCCTTTGAAATCTGGTACTAGACAAGGATGCCCTCTCTCACCACTCCTATTCAATATAGTAGTGGAAGTTCTAGCCAGAGCAATCATGCAAGAAAAAGAAAGTGTATTCAATTAGGAAGGGAGGAGGTCAAATTGTCTCTGTTTGCAGATGACATGATTGTATATTTAGAGGACCCCACGTTTCAGCCCCAAATCTTCTGAAACTGATAAGCAACTTCAGCAAAGTCTCAGGATACAAAATCAATGTGCAGGAATCAGAAGCATTCCTATACACCAATAATAGACTTAAAGATAATCAAATCAAGAACGAACTGCCATTCACAATTGCTACAAAGAGAATAAAATACCTAGAAATACAACTAACAAAGGATGTAAAGGACCTCTTCAAGGAGAACTACAAACCACTGCTCAATGCAATAAAAGAGGACCAAAACAGATGGAGAAACATTCCATACTCATGGTTAGGAAGAATCAATATTGTGAAAATGGCCATACTGCCTAAAGTAATTTATAGATTCAATGCTATTTCCATCAAGCTACGTATGACCCTCTTTACAGAACTGGAAAAAACCACCTTACACTTCATATGGAACCAAAAGAGAGCCCGCATTGCCAAATCAGTTCTAAGCAAAAAGAACAAAGCTGGAGGCATCACACTCCCTGACTTTAAACTATACTACAAGGCTACAGTAATCAAAACAGCATAGTACTGATATCAAAACAGAGATATAATAGACCAGTGGAACAGAACAGAGTCCTCAGAGGCAATGATACACATCTACAACCATCTGATCTTTGACAAACCTGACAAAAACAAACAATGAGGAAAAGATTCCCTGTTTAATAAATGGTATTGGGAAAACTGGCTAGCCATGTGCAGAAAGCAGAAACTGGACCCCTTCCTGACACCTTACACTAAAATTAACTCCAGATGGATTAAAGACTTAAACATAAGGCCTGACACCATAAAACCCTAGAAGAAAACCTAGGCAAAACCATTCAGGACATAGGCACAGGGAAGGACTTCATGACTAAAACACCAAAAGCAATGGCAACAAAAGCCAAAATAGACAAATGGGATTGAATTAAACTCCAGAGCTTCTGTACAGCAAAAGAAACAATCATTAGAGTGAACCAGCAACCAACAGGATGGGAAAAAATTTTTGCAATCTACCCATCTGACAAAGGGCTAATGTCCAGAATCTACAAAGAACTAAAGCAGATTTACAAGAAAAAAATGAACACACCCATTCAAAAGTGGGCAAAGGACATGAACAGACACTTTCCAAAAGACATTTATGAGGCCAACATACATATGAAAAAATGCTCATCATCAGTGGTCATTAGAGAAATGCAAATCAAAACCACACTGAGATACCATCTCATGCCAATTAGAATGGTGATCATTAAAAAATCTGGAGACAAAAGATGCTGGAGAGGATGTGGAGAAATAGGAACACTTTTACACTGTTGGTGGGAGTGTAAATTAGTTCAACCGTAGAAGACAGTGTGGCAATTCCTCAAGGACCTAGAAATAGAAATTCCATTCAACCCAACAATCCCATTACTGGGTATATATCCAAAGGATTATAAATCATTCTACCATAAAGACACATGCACACATATGTTCATTGTGGCACTGTTTACAATAGCAAAGGCCTGGAACCAACCCAAATGCCCATTGATGATAGACTGGACAAGGAAAATGTGGCACATATATACTACGAATACTAGGCAGCTATAAAAAAACGATGAGTTTATGTCCTTTGTAGGGACAAGGGTGAATCTGGAAGCCATCATTCTCAGCAAACTGACACAAGAACAGAAAAACTAACACCAAATGTTCTCACTCATAGGCATGTGTTGAACAAGGAGAACACATGGACACAGGGAGGGAAGCATCACACACTGGGGTCTGTTGTGGGGGAAGAGGGGAAGATCAGCAGGAGGTAGGGAGGTTGGAGAGGGATAACATGTGGAGAAATGCCAGACATAGCCGGGCACGGTGGCTCACGCCTATAATCCCAGCACTTTGGGAGGCCAAGGCGGGTGGATCATGAGGTCAAGAGATTGAGACCATCCTGGTCAACAAGGTGAAACCCTGTCTCTACTAAAAATACAAAAATTAGCTGGGCATGGTGGTGTGCACCTGTAGTCCCAGCTACTCAGGAGGCTGAGGCAGGAGAATTGCTTGAACCCAGGAAGCGGAGGTTGCGGTGAGCCGAGAATGCGCCATTGCATTCCAGTCTGGGTAACAACAGCGAAACTCCATCTCAAAAAAAAAAAAAAAAAAAAGAAATGCCAGATATAGTTGACAGGGGAATGGAGGCAGCAAGCCACATTGCCATGTATGTACCTATGCTATAATCCTGCATGTTTTGCACATATATGCCAGAACCTAAAGTGCAATAAAATATATATAAAAGAATTTTTAAAAACAATGAAAACAGGGAAACAGCATAAAGTTTGAAAAATTTGCAGTCTGACCATGTGATAATAAAGAAAATCCCATTTTCTGAGGATAAATTCAATCTGGCTGCAGAAACTTGCATAAATAACCAGAAATTAAATATTAAACACCAAGACAATGGGGTAAGTATCTCCAGGGCATGTTGGAAACCTTTGCAGCAGCCCCTCCCATCACAGGAGTGGAGGTTTAGCAGGAAAAATGGTTTTGTGGGCTGGGCCCAGGGTCCCTCTGCTGTGTGCAGTCTAGGGATGTGGTGCCCTGCATCCCAGTCACTCCAGCCATGAGTGACTAAAAGAGGCCAAGGTATAGCTTGGGCTGTTGCTTCAGAGGGTGGAAGCCGTAAGCCTTGGTAGCTTCCAGGTGTGTTGAGCCTGTGGGTGCACAGAAGTCAACAAATGAGGTTTGGGAACCTCCGAATAGATTTTGGAAGATGTATGGAAATGCCTGGATACCCAGGCAGAGTTTGCTACAGGGGTGGTGCCCTCATTGAGAACCTCTGCTAGGGTAGTGAGGAAGGGAAATGTGGGGTTGGAGCCCATGCCACAGAGTCCTTACTGGGCCACTGTTTAGTGGAGCTGTGAGAAGAGGGCCACTGTCTTCCAGATCCCAGAATGGTAGATCCACTGACAGCTTGCACCATGCACTTGGAAAAGCCACAGACACTCAACGCCATTCCAGGAAAGCAGCCAGGAGTGGGTTGCAGCCTGAAAAGCCAAAGGGGCAGATCTGCCTAACACCATGGGAGCCCACCTTTTGCATCAGCATGACCTTGGATGTGAGACACAGAGTCAAAGGAGATTATTTTGGAGCTTTAAGATTTGACTGCCATGCTGGATTTCAGACTTGCATGGGGCCTGTAGCCCCTTTTGTTTTGGCCAATTTCTCCCATTTGGTTGTATTTACCCAATCCCCAGGTATCCCCAATACCTAGGAAGTAACTAACTTGGTTTTTGAATTCACAGGCTCATAGGTGAAAGGGACTTGCCTTGTCTCGGATGAGATGTTGGACTGTGGATTTTTTGAGTAAAGCTGAAATGAATTAAGACTTTGAGAGACTGTTGGGAAGTCATGACTGGTTTTGAAATGTGAGGACTTGAGATTTGGGAGGAACCAGGTGTGGAATAATATGGTTTGGCTGCGTTCCCACCCAAATCTCATCTTAAATTATAACTACCACAAATCCCACAAGTTGTGGAAGGAACCCAGTGGGAGGTGATTGAATTATGGATGCTGGTCTTTCCTGTGCAGTTCTTGAGATAATGAATGAGTCTTATGAAATGTGATGGTTTTAAAAATGGGAGTTTCCTTGCACAATCTCTCTTTGCCTGTAGCCATTTATGTAAGACGTGATTGGCTCCTCCTAGCCTTCTGCCATGATTGTGAGGCCTCCCCAGCCATGTGGAACTGTAAGTCCATGAAACCTCTTTTTCTTCCCAGTCTTGGGCATGTCTTCATCAGCAGTGTGAAAATGAACTAACAGAGATGCTCTCTGGGGTCTCTTTTTTAAGGGTACAAATCCCATTCAGGAGGGCTCCACCCTCATGACCTAAACATCTTTTGTGATGGTTAATATTAAGTGTCAACTTTTCTTGCTCAGTGGATACCTAGATAGCTGGGAAAGCATCATGTCTGGGTGTGTCTGTGAGGGTGTCTCTAGAGGAGACTGGCATGTGAGTTGGTGGACTGAATAGTGAAAACATGCCCTCAATGTGGGCAGGCACCATCCAATCAGCTAGGGGACATCCAATCACCAAAAGGCAGAGGAAAGGTTTAATCTACTCTCTTTTTGGAGCTGAGACACTATCTTCCCTTTCCCTGGAACATCAGAACTCCAGGTTCTCCAGCCTTCTGACTCTGGGACTTTCAGTAGCGTGAAAAAGGCCCTGTGAGTTCTAAGGCCTTCAGGCTTGGACTGAGAGTTATACCATTGGCTTCCCTGGTTCCGAGGCTTTTGGACTTTTTCTCCTTGGGCTTCCAGCTTACAGACAGCCTACTGTGGGACTTGTCAGCCTTCAAAATTGCATGAGCCAATTTCCCTAATAAATCCCCTCTCATCATCTGTCATCCCATCCCATCCCATCCCGTCCCATCCTGTCCATTAGTTCTGCCCTTCTGGAGAATTCAGACTAATACACCTTCCAAAGGCCCCATCTCCTAATACCATCACATTAGGGGTTAGAATAACAACATGAATTTTGGGGCAACTCAAACATTCAGGCTATAGCACCAGCTGATTTATTAATTCACATTTATTCATATTTGTTTATATAATACACTATCTGAAGGGATAAAGTATATCCCAACAATCTTCCAATCAGATTGTTGGCTAGAACTCTAGTTAATTTCCTTGCAAGATGTGGAACTCAATGGCAAATAAACTTTGAAAATCATCTAGAATGCATAAGAAAAATAAATATTAATGAAAATAATTGTTTTATTATAATCCATCTCCTAAAATGAAGTCAAGAATGTTGAATTAACTGAGATTAGGAAGAGCATGCCAAGAAACAAATTTACAAAAAAGCAAAACAAGCTAACATAAAGAACCAGCCCTACCACCAAAAATATTAAGTTGTTTGTTAAAAGAGACAAGGATGACTTGTTTTAATATTGATGGGCAATAGAAAGCAGTACACAAAACATCAGAAATTCTTTACTGATGAATTGTCATCAGCTAGAAAAAAGTCACATCATGAAGAATCTTGGGTATCACGTGCTTGGGAAGCACTTTGGGACAGAGACATCATGAGTTATCACCGAGCGAGGGGATAATAACTCTGACTCCGCAATCCACAATAATTCACATTCACACAGCCAACACCTGAGCCTCTAGTCTAGCTAGACACTACTTATTGCAAAAGAAGGATTCCTCCGGGCCTAGACTAATTAAGTTTCAGTGTTTACTTCTCAACACGAAATGTCAATAACAGCTGGGATGGTAGTATGGCAACAGAGGGGACTTGCTTATTTGTAGGGTGTGAAGTGATCTCAATATTCTGTGGTTTTAATTTGTAAGTTGCCTTAAGGCTCCTGAGGAGTGTGATGTAAACCAGTAAGGCACAGCAAAAGAACAGTTCAATTGAAAAGAGAAATGGGAACTAGATGAGTTTAAACTAACTGCATTTTAGATTCATATTCTTAAATTTACTGGGCCTAGAGGCAGTTTCATATCCAACCAAGAGAGCTAGGGTTAAAAATTTTTCTGGAAAGTGCTCAGAGATTACAAAGGTGGCAAGTGGTTCAAGTCATTCCCTCCTCCCATGTTAGGCAACAAAAGAAGGTCCTAACTCTACTTAGGTTCAGGATGTTGGACCCTTCATAACTTTTTATTAAAATGGAAAGATGGTAAAGCAGCAGACAAGAGAATATTTTTGTGCCTTACAGTACAGTTGCTGAGAACTGCCTTCTGCCCTGAGTTTTTAATCTGAAGGCCAAACCCTGGCTTCAATTCAAAGGTGAACTCTAAGAACATGAAATGTTTCTCTTGGGCAAGGATATTACAAAACATCTATAAAACCAGATCTGCATTCTTACCTTAGATTCAGGATCAAAATAACATGGTAGAAAGCTGTAGTATAATGAGTGGCAGTATGAAGAGTACCTTACAACAAAGAAACATAAAAATAATCATAATCATAATACACATCAATGAGGCAGTAATCTAAGTGCCTTATGGATATTAGCGCATGCAATCTTTAAAGTGACACTATAAAATTTGTACCACTCCTATCCTCATTTAAAGAGTGAAAACTGAAACATGAAGAAGTTAAGTAACATGCCTAGGTCACATAGCTAGTAAAAGGCAGGACTAGGATCTGAACCCATGAGTTTATTCCTACTTTCTATTTCCAGATTTAAGAAATCCTGATTTAAAAATAAGCAAATTAGGAGGTAGCAATTTTCTTCACTGGATTCTGTAAATTACAATCAGCAAGCTTAAAAATCTTCTATACTTAAAAATATTTCAATTATAAAATGTACATATATACACATTTTATGACAGGGATTAATTACAGGTAATACACACACTTTCTTAGAAATGGCCAAGAACCAGGCCAGGTGGGGTGGCTCAAGCCTGTAATCCCAGCACTTTGGGAGGCCGAGGCGGGTGGATCATGAGGTCAAGAGATCGAGACCATCCTGGTCAACATGGTGAAACCCCGTCTCTACTAAAAATACAAAAAATTAGCTGGGCATGGTGGCATGTGCCTGTAATCCCAGCTACTCAGGAGGCAGGAGAATTGCCTGAACCCAGGAGGTGGAGGTTGCAGTGAGCTGAGATCATGCCACTGCACTCAACTGGGTAAAACTCCATCTCAAAAAAAAAAAAAAAAAAAGGAAATGGCCAAGAACCAAATGTATTCCTGTTAAAGCTCCAACCCTGATTCAGATCCCTATTGTTGAACTCAAAAGCAACAATGATTCCCAAAGATAATTATTCTGAGGGAGTAAGAGATGCCTTTCCATTTTTACCGCAACCCTAGGAAAGCTAAATGCTTCTCACAGGACCCTCGCAATGTCTCTGCAGGTTAGAAAGTCTCACACAGCCCAAATGGACAGGGTGACATTCCAGTCTCCTTGCAAATCCACTGAGCTCTAATTAATTAGAAGGAAATTGCTACAGTAAGTCAGGAAGTGAACCCCTCCTTATTAGAAAAGTCACATCCCTTCTCACATTGAGCTGTCCATGATGCTGGCACGTCTAAATCCAGCCACTAGGCCTTGGTCTTGCTACTAGTGTTTATTCCTGTGCATTGTGGTTATGTGGCTCATGCCTTTCTCACTTGGTTGCTGCCTCGTGCCACTTTGATGCTGTTGTGGACTCCTTTAAGCCCAGTGGCTTTTATAACCTGTGGCTCTGGTCTAAGCAGGGTGTTACAGATTAGAAAATCAAGAAACAGGGAGATGAAGTAATTTGCCCAAGGCATGTAGCTGTAAGTATGAAATCAAACCCAGCCAGGCCACTTCTCTGAACAAGGGCCAACAGGTATAAGGTAGTCCTCCACAGAAGCAGGCTGGAGGCAGTAGGCTGCAAAACTGAGAGTTCTAGAGAAGAGTATAGCTGATGAGCAGAGCACACCATGAAACAAGTAATTGACCAGCTGGTCAAGTTGCTGAAAAATAAAAATCTCCTCTTGTAGATTGTGCCTCAAAAGCATCTTTCCCCCAGTTCTCCTCCTCCTCTCTGGGAGAACTATCCAGCATTTCCATAATTATTTAGTTTTCTTCTATTTTTATTTCTAAGAATCACCAATTTAATTTAAGTAGAACAGCCAAATTTAAGTTAGTCTTTTTGAGTGGTTGTTGTCAAGGGCCAGGAGAGCATGCCTGGTTTTCCACTTTGTTATTAGCACTGTAACTATTGTTACTATTAATACTATAATAAATAATATAGTAAAGGCATTTGTGAATAAACTATTTTCATAAATGCCTTTCTGTGTTCAAAATATCTTGATAACATGATAGAGACCTCAAGTCAATCCACAGAAGCAGAGGCAGCCAAGGGATGGGTGCACAGGCAGGAAAAAAAGGGAAGAGTTCACGTTCCTAAGAACACCACACTCTACACCTCTGCAGGTCAGTCTTTGCATATAGATCCTGCCTGCAAACCAAGCCATACTAGAGAAAGAGGACCCAGGGAGTGCCATTCAAGGTAAGATTTATGGCAACTGGAAACATGCCAACATTATTCAAATTGAAAAATTTCCTAAGAAAGGAAGAAATACAAATCTATCCTTTTCCCTAAGCTCAAAGAAATAAAGCCTGTTTAAAACCCATTTTGTTAGCAGAATTACAAAACATCTATCTTCTCCCAAATCAACTTAATAGTTGTTTTTTTGAAATGCTCCCAAACATGAAGAGCGTGTGTGTGTGTGTGTGTGTGTGTGTGTGTGTGTGTGTGTGTGTGTATGTGTGGACAAGGATGGGTTTGGGGCCATGAACCTCATTCAAATCTATTAAGAAATGTTCCGATTAGCACATTGTGTCGTGCAGTCGATTGAAAAGGTCAAGGTCTATAGCTGAGCTAAATATAACCTGGTAAGAGAGAGAGCAATGAGAGCTCTGGAAAATTTTGAGAGGCTTTAACACTGTTTGGAAGATAAGAAGATCGTTTGAAGGGATTTCGTTCTTTATGAAGTGTGGGGTTGAAAAAAAGAAGTATCAAGGACAACTGTAACTTCTTATACAAATAACTTTAAAAAATCTAGAATAATTTCTCGCATTTAAAAAAATCATAAAAATGATGTATGTTGCTCTAGTCTATATTTTCTCTAAGAAATGCAAATCATTTTCATAGGTTTCCAACGGAGGTCAGGGTGACCTTCCTAATACACACAAGTGACTGGGATATTCTGCTGCTGAAAACCCCAGTGACTCATCACGGCTTTTGGGAGAAAGTCCAAAACCCCTTGGTGGTGCAATCAAGGCTCTTCATTTTCTGACCAATGATTACATTCCCAGCTCCTCTTCCACCTTTTTCCTCTCATGTGTTCTGTGGTTTTTCAGATGACTCATGATGTAATGGTTGCCTTTGGACAGAGTGTCCTTTCCCACCTTGCCTTCAGTCTCCTCTTTACCCTCAACTGTCATTTCCTGCAATCATTCTGCACCTGACATCCCTGTCCCACTCTCTATTCCTCTCCCCAGGCCAAAAATGACTGCTGTGATGGTTAACTTTATGTGTCTACCTAGTCGGGCCATGGTGCCCCGGTATTATTCTGTATGGTTCTGTGATGGTGTTTTGGGATGAGAGTAATATTTAAATTGGTGAACTCTGAATAAAGCAATTCCCTGATGTGGGTGAGCATCATCCAGTTCCTCGGAAGCCTTAGTAGAGCAAAGACTGACGACCTTCTTCAAGCAAAAAAGAATTCTGCAGCAGGCAACTTTAAGGTTCAAACTAAACACAGGCTCTTTTCTTTTTTTTTTTTTAATTGCATTTTAGGTTTTGGGGTACATGTGAAGAACATGCATGATAGTTGCATAGGTACATACATGGCAGTGTGATTTGCTGCCTTCCTCCCTTTCACCTATATCTGGCATTTCTCCCCATGCTATCTCTCCCCAACTCCCCACTCCCTGCTGTCCCTCCCCTATTCCCCCCAATAGACCCCAGTGTGTAGTGCTCCCCTCCCTGTGTCCATGTGTTCTCATTGTTCAACACCCGCCTATGAGTGAGAACATGCGGTATTTCATTTTCTGTTCTTGTGTCAGTTTGCTGAGAATAATGTTCTCCAGATTCATCCATGTCCCCACAAAGGACACGAACTCATCGTTTTTGATTGCTGCATAATATTCCATGGTGTATATGTGCCACATTTTCCCTGTCCAGTCTATCATCGATGGGCATTTGGGTTGATTCCAGGTCTTTGCTATTGTAAACAGTGCTGCAATGAACATTCGTGTGCATGTGTCCTTATAGTAGAATGATTTATAATCCTTCAGATATATACCCAGTAATAGGATTGCTGGGTCAAATGAAATTTCTATTTCTAGGTCCTTGAGGAATCACCACACTGTCTTCCACAATGGTTGAACTAATTTACACTCCCACCAGCAGTGTAAAAGTGTTCCTATTTTACCACATCCTCTCCAGCATCTGTTGTCTTCAGATTTTTTAATGATCACCATTCTAATTGGCATGAGATAGTATCTCAATGTAGTTTTGATTTGCATTTCTCTAATGACCAGTGATAATGAGCATTTTTTCCTATGTTTGTTGGCCTCATGTATGTCTTCTTTTGTAAAGAGCCTGTTCATATCCTTTGCCCACTTTTGAATGTGCTCATTTGTTTTTTTCTTGTAAATCTGTTTTAGTTCTTTGTAAATTCTGGATGTCAGTCCTTTGTCAGATGGGTAAACTGCAAAGATTTTTTCCCATTCTGTTGGTTGCCAATTCACTCTAGTGACTGTTTCTTTTGTCGTGCAGAAGCTGTGGAGTTTGATTAGGTCCCATTTGTCTATTTTGGCTTTTGTTGCCAATGCTTTTGGTGTTTTGGTCATGAGTCCTTGCCTACTCCTATGTCCTGAATGGTTTTGCCTAGGTTTTCTTCTAGGGTTTTTATGGTGTTAGGTCTTATGTTTAAGTCTTTAATCCATCTGGAGTTAATTTTAGTGTAAGGTGTCAGGAAGGGGTCCAGTTTCTGCTTTCTGCACATAGCTAGCCAGTTTTCCCAACACCATTTATTAAACAGGGAATCCTTTCCCCATTGCTTTTGTCAGGTTTATCAAAGATTGTATGGCTGTAGATATGTTGTATTGTGTCCGATGCCTCTGTTCTGTTCCATTGGTCTATCTCTCTGTTTTGGTATCAGTACCACGCTGTTTTGATTACTGTAGCCTTGTAGTATAGTTTGAAGTCCAGTAATGTGACGCCTCCTGCTGTGTTCTTTTTACTTAGAATTGACTTGGCTATGTGGGCTCTCTTTTGGTTCCATATGAAGTTTAAGGTAGTTTTTTCCAGTTCTGTGAAGAAGGTCATTGGTAGCTTTATGGGGATAGCATTGAATCTGTAAATTACTTTGGGTAGTATGGCCATTTTCACGATATTGATTCTTCCTAACCATGAACACAGGCTCTTTTCTAGGTCTCTGGTCTGTTACTCATCCTACTAACTTGGATTTTTCAGCCTCAATAATTATGTGAGCCAATTCCTTAAAATAAATCCAATCTCTCTCTGTACACACATCCTATTGGCTCTGTTCCTCTAGAGAACCCTGACTAATACAATTGCCCCTTCCCTTTGGCCTCTGCTGTACCTTTTACAGTTCTATGATATTACAGATAGCATATCATATTTATTGTTTAACATCTCCATCCTCATTCTGTAAGCTTCAGGAGCACATGGGCCCTGTCACAGCTGAAGGTATCCTTAGTGCCCACCCAACATAGTAAGCTGAATTATAAATAATCAAGGTCCCCAGAATAGATATAGGAACACAGAAATGAAGCAAAAGTTTCCTCATCCTGTAATAGGCATCTTCAGAAGGTTACTCAAAGTTGTTATAATTTTTGTTTTCTAATTTCATCTCTTTCTCCTTATTATCTGCCAATTATAAATGCAAAATCTTGATAGAAATGTCCCTTGTGGGTCCTCACCACTCCAACACATATTTGGGTAGGGGAGGTGCATAGAAAATTATATTATATTATATACGTAAGTGTGTATGTGTGTGTTGGGTTAAGGGCATGTGCCCAAAGGAGCATAGCCTGAAAAAGTAATAGGCTACTGACTCCTCTAGCCCTGTTTTAATCAATTATGATTACTTGTGCCAATCAATAATATTTGCCATGTGCCTAGCTCTGAAGAATGTTAAAAACATTTCTTGCTACATTTAATACCATTTTACACAGCAGGAGACTGAAACTTCACTTGCACTCTTATCAACATTCCTCCAGTCTCCTGGACCAATTTTCTATTCATGCCTTTTCACTATGCTGAGCTTAATGACAGAAAATCACATTTAATGTTCCTTTTAGCACTCTCCTTCAACAGTGCTATAATGTAGTGGTTGAAGGCATTCTCTGAAGCTGACCACCTAGGTTTAAATCCCAACTCCATCACACGTTAGCTGTGCAACCCAGAGCAGGTTAGTTAACCTCTCTGCTCTTGAATCTCTTTATTGGTGAAATGGGGATCCTCACAGTGCTCACTTCATAAAATTGTAAAGATTGTAGTGGGAATATATATATATATATATTTTCTCAGATTGTTGTGAGAACATATGCATATATGTGTATTATATGTGTATATATGTATGGAGAGAGAGAGAAAATGAAAGAGAGAAGTAAGGACTAGAAAGTATGTGCTATCAGTCTCTTAGTCTCTACCCTGATCTGGAATCTTCAGTAGCCCTTCTGGTTACTATACCAAATGTGGACTTTCCCCATTACTTTTCAAGTCATATTTGCTATTTACTCCTTTCTCTGCCAACGTACCAGGTTCCTTCACTATTTCCTGTTCAAATTCTATAAATTCCTCTCTCAATCTGTAGGGGTCCCTTTTCTCCACAAGTCCAACTATTGGATTTTTCCAAGTTGAAGTAATGTCCATTTCTCTCAAATATTTCCTGACTGAAATTCTGCCCAAAGAATCCCTTAAGGGCTACACAATTCAATCAAGACACATTTAAAACACATGTATGAAGCAGTGGTCATGGTGTTTTGTGCAGGGAGCCAGACTGAAGGGTTCTTGAGGCAGGAACAATGGCAGTTGCCTCAAATGCTCCCTGGGATGGTTCATAGTTGGCTGCCAGTGCTTGTACCCTGATTGACTGGAAACCAGTGTTTTTGTCTCTTTCATAGAAAGACACAGAAAGGGAAGGCGGGCACCTTATTCCTGACACTCACCTGGGCTGGCTAACAAATCCAAGGTTGGCCAAGCTATAGCCCTCCTTTACAGGGATTCTTAGTGGTTCATTTAAAGAAGGTATTTTTTCTCCAGCAGAAAGTTACAGGTGAAATACTCTTTTTAAATCCCCAGTTTTAAAAAACAGTTTAGGATGTATATGGATTGCTATTTACTTGAACTCTCCGTTTGCTGCTTTTCTTCTCTGACTTTCATTTTATTGAACACAGAACTATTTATGTGCTTGTGTATACACATGCAACTGGAAAACACATGTTTAAAATAAAACAAGGGGGAAAAATCAAGATAGGGAGGAAAACTGCATTCATTATCTGAAAGAAAATTTCATTCAGACATTTTGCTTCACATTTAGTTTAAACATAAGACAAAAATACTGATCAGGATAATATAACCACTTTAAAAATATATAGAGCTTTTAATCTTTAAGTATTAATTGGACATATTGCCATATTTGCCTAGATACATGTTGGAAAAATCACATTCTATTATGCCACTTTTTTCCAGACTTAGATAGCTGGGCTGTAACTTGTACTTGCTGATATTTACTGTGAGAGCAAATGAAAACATTTTTTTTCTAAAACTTTGAAACTGTAGCTGAGTATCATATTACTTTTCACTAGACACATTTGATATAAGTGAAAACTGAGGTGGGCAGGTCAAAATATTCGTTCTGAAAGCTTCTCTGGGCTCCAAACTTGGAAGGGCATGAATCTCCATTTAATTTTCCTACTTTTTCATGACTTTTGCTATGGCAAAAGGTCATGAACTGCTGGGCCTCTGTGCTATCTCGAAGTTTTCTAAATCTGGGAACAGAGGCAGAAATGTGGCCCATTGGACAGTTGGAGAATCTAGTCTACCTCTACCATCATCAGCAACCATGACTTGTATAGGACACACATGCATAAAAACTGCTTTTATATTAAAGTTCTATATTAAAACTGCTTTTATATTAACTGCAACATCAAAGAATCACCCCAGACTATACCACTATTGATTACTCATACTCTGTAATTCTCATGGTCCCAAGTCCAGATTCCACCCCTTGGAATATACTGCACTACTGAAAGAGAACCACACTCTATCCCTCGAGTGTTTTGAACTAACCAATGCAACTATCTACACTGACAGATGAATAAATTAATTCCGCTTAGAAGTAGGATGATTAATTAGTGTAGATTATATGTATTTTGAGCTACTATTTCTTGAGAGCTTTTTAACATTTGTGCCAGAAACCTTACATTTTCTCCTAAGTCCCATTAACAAGAGTAAGTGGTATGTTCAGATGATTAGTCTCATTTTACAGAAGAGAAAACTGGCTTAGAATAATGTCCAAGGTCACGTAACTTTCTTACAGCAGGCCACAGAGTAGGGATTTGAACCCAGGTCTCCAGTGCCAAGGGAAGAACTCGCCTAGCTCAGCTGTGCAGCCTTAGGAGGATCCCCAAATTTATTGAAAGTGGTGAGCTCTCTACATGATTTTCTACAGCTACCATGACTGTTTAATTCAATGTACTGTATTAAGAACATCGGCAATAGCAACATTTCGTACTACAATGAATGAAATACTATTACTCACATTATAGTGAGGGACTCCCTCCTTAAGAGAACAGTCTTCATATCAATTATTAGTTTCATTATCTGACTTTCTTTTGAGTGTCTTTTTGTCTTTTCCCTTGACAAAGTTACGTTTGTTATCTAGTGCTTTATGAACCTCCACTACACAATGTGTGGTTAATAAATAGCTGGCAAGGAATCTTGGCTATGTATCAAGGGAATTTTAAAGATAAATTCGTTTAACTGATTTGAAGGTGCTGGATTAAATATTTTTCTATGGATTCACGTATTTCCACAAGAATATACAATTAAATACAAACTACAAATGAGGTATTAAATCAAATGCTATAGTTGTTTCCCTAGGATATTTCTTTCAAAGTCAGGATGCAAACAGCATACATCCATTAAAGATCCTCAAAATACAGTCTTGTCAGAAAGTTAGTTAAAATATTTATGTCATTACATCAATATGGCTCAATAGCTCATAACTAGATTCTGAGACAAAAATTTAGTTTCCTGATACCAAGCCAAAATTTCCTCCCTTTTTTTTTGCAACTATCCTTTGTAAGATCTTTAGTTCACAGTAGGCTGGCTCATAGGCAGCCAACAATTATTTAAATTTTAGTGTCTGGACATATTCACAAAAGCAAAGATAGATAGGGACAATGTCCCTCTATCCCTTACAGAAAAGAGGTGCTTGGCTGTTGTGCCCTTTCCAGTTTGCAGTGCTGGAAAGCAGGCTTGGTGGAGGCAGGATGCTGACCCACAGAGACTGACAGAGCAGTTTTTTTTTTGCTCTTCAACTTTTCAAATAGATTTGCTAAAGCAGCAAACTCCAATTATGGGAGCCTTTGAAGGATGGTAAGAAGGAATTGCTGGTTTGAAGGATGAAAATGGCTAGACCAGGTTCCTGCTCTCACCTTCAGCACAGGAGCATCTCAAGAGGTTGCATATAGCAGTTGGAGAGGAGGTGATAGATCACACAGTGCTCTACTGGAGTCAATCAGAACGAACTCATCTGGAGCAAAGCCCAAAGGGATCAAAGCCCTTCTTGACACTGTCCTCTGGGGATCAGAGCCCTTCTTTACACTGCACTGTTGAGATCAGAGCCCTTCTTCACATTGTGCTCTGGGGATCAGAGCCCTTTATACTGTACTTCAAGTAAACAGGGCAAAGATGCAGATAACCTGCCTGGTAACAAATCTGGAAATTTCCTGAAGGCCAGTACTAGATGAGTGCAAGAATCTGGGAATTATTCCGGGAGACAGAAATTGGCAGAGGTGGACATTAGAGAGGAGGTCCAGAATAGCCTAGAGGAGGTCCAGAATAGCCTATTCAAAGGTGAAACAACCAGGAAACCATGCTAGGCTGATGCTATATAGCAAGGTTTAAGATATTTGGCCTTTCTGCCTTCAGTGACATATAACAAAGCTAGAGAAATATGTAGATATGAAAGTAGTGATTGTGGAGAGGCATGTCTTTTACAGGATAATGTAAGTGGGAATGATTTTCTTATTAGTCTATCGGCCCTAATCAAATGAAATAAGAAATTGGACAACATTCAAAGGCAAAAATGATCTGAGAGCATGTTAGGAGGGAAAAACACACAAAGCTTTGAATTCAAGACAAGACGTATAATCACCCATTTTGGCATAAATCCTTATGGAAAAATTATCAGGTTTTATCTAATGCGCCTGATCCAGAAATCCTGAATTTGAGACTCAAATGACATTGTTCTTAATTAAGTCAGATACCTTCCAAAAAGGCTAAAATATAAATTTTTTGTTTCTCTTGGGTCAGCTTTATAACAGCTCAATTTCTAGTGAGGGGCAGGAAAAGGACTTGCGATTCTGAAGAGTTCTACAATTGTACATTTCCCTTTTCCCAAAATCATTTTCTACTTACCACATAAAAATACACCCATTTTCTTAAAAACGAAATCATCTTTACAGATATAAGGAGATGTACTATGAATGGCTGAGTGGAGAGGAACTGACCTATAGGATGGACTTTTTCTGTCTTGGTGAGGAGATCTTTTCACTGATGCTGAGCTACACTCACCCATCATTGCTCAATGAGAAGTTCTGGTTATCCTAGAGAGAACTGAGAGAGAAATGACTTCAAGACTTGGGGTTAATGGGAAAAGAAAATGTTACATTTCTAAGGGAGAGGACACCAGATGTCTCATGAAAATGCATCTAACACCATAATGTTTCAAATTTTTGTCTTCGTGAAGAAAATTATAATTGTGAGTGTTTGCCTAATCACCACTTGTGTCAAACAAAGTGTCTTGTGCTAGTGGTTGGCTTATATCCTGAGATGCCCATGAGGCCATACAAATTTTTCCCCAAAACCTATAAATATGAGTGTACTATTGAAGTTATTTTCATTTACTAAAAATGGAATCTTAATATTCATTGCAATAATTACTGAAATGGAATGAAAGTCCAGTTGTTAGTGATGTTTTATGACCATAAGCATTTAGAATATATTACACTGATTTCCATTTAATCTAAATAGCAGATTAACCTGGGTTAGAAGTAAAGTCCGGCACTCATTTTATGGGTTGAATGAATTACAAACTCCTAATACAAGGTTTTTAAAATTATTATTTCACTTTAAGTTCTGGGATACATGTGCAGAATGTGCAGGTGTGTTACATAGGTAGACATGTGCCATGGTGGTTTGCTGCACCTATCAACCCATCATCTAGGTTTTAAGCCCCACATGCATTAAGTATTTGTCCTAATGTTTTCCCTCCCCTTGGCCCCCATCCCCCAACAGGCCCCAGTATGTGATGTTCCCCTTCCTGTGTCCATGCGTTCTCATTGTTCAATTCCTACTTATGAGTGAGAACGTGTGGTGTTTATTTTTGTTTCTGTTTAGTTTGCTGAGGATAAGGGTTTCCAGCTTCATCCATGTCCCTGCAAAGGACATGAACTCATTTTTTTATGGCTGTATAGTATTCTATGGTGTATATGTGCCATATTTTCTTTATCCAGTATATCACTGATGGGCATTTGGGTTGGTTCCAAGTCTTTGCTATCGTAAACAGTGCTTCAATAAACATATGCGTGCATGTGTCTTTATAGTAGAATGATTTATAATCCTTTGGGTATATATACTCAGTAATGGAATTGCTGGGTCAAATGAATACCAGGCATTTTTCTTTTTTGAGATGGAGTCTCACTCTGATGCCCAGGCTGGAATATAGTAGTGCAATCTCGGCTCACTGCAACCTCTGCCACCTAGGTTCAAGCAACTCTCCTCCCTCCCTCCCTCAGCCTCCCAAGTAGCTGGGATTATAGTGTGCACCATCATGTTCTGCTAATTTCTTATATATATATATATATATATATATATATATATATATATATATATATATATATATATATATCTTTAGTAGAGACATGGTTTCACCTTCTTGGCTGGGCTGGTCTTGAACTCCTAACCTCGTGATCCAGCTGCTTCGGCCTCCCAAAGTGCTGAGATTACAGGTGAGAGCCACCACACCTGGCCCTGAATACCAGGTATTTTTTTAAAGGGTCCTTGCACTGGGCAAAGTAGATGAAAAGGAAGCGACATCAATTGTCCTTTCACTGCCCCCATGCACTGCGTGGTTCTAGCAGCTTCTCACCTGTGATGAGTGGGTCTGACAAGTGACACCCCATGTCAGTGACGCCTTATTGAGGACGATGACTTTCCTATTCATGATCTCTTGACCAAGATTCCACTTTGGGGAAGGTGGAGCAATAGAATAGGATATGAGAGCATATTCCCTACAGGACTAATTCAGGAAGTCTCAAAAAGCAGCCCCAGTCTGTGTCAAGGTCTCAGGCTTTTGGATAGCAGTCTCCACACCTAGTTATTTTCATCAGAGATGGAACCACTCCTTACTGGCCCATCCCTGAAAGATAATAAATAAGCAATTCACTGGATCCTTAAAACCACTGAGGCAAGTGCAGGGGTCTTCACCAGTTATATTGCCTTATTTTGCATAAGGAAACAAAGTCAAAGTTAAATAAGGAATGGAAACACTTTAGGGTCAGGTCTTCATGGGCCATGAAACACTTTTAGGACTAGGTTCTGGAACTGGGGCCTCAGAAACCCAAGCCACGACTTGTTTTGGCAGTCACTTCTGCTTCTCTCAGTGTCTGGTGACACTCCTAGTTCTTCTGCTTGCCAGGAAGGAGAGCCCTGTGGAACAAATTCTTCTCTGCCCTTATCTTACTTGGCCTCTCAGCAGCACTGCAGGGAGATGCTCATTTCTTGCTTCAAATACCACCCCCTCCTGGCTCTCACAGCATGCTCTCACTTTAAGAGTTTTCTTCCTCTCTCCCCGCATCTGCTTTATCATCCCCTTCCCAGGCTCCTCCTCCTTTAATGACATATAATTGTTAGGCTTAGTCCTGAGCTCTTTTCTGTTCCTTGCTAGACTTTGTTCCTAGGGGATCCTATTAATTCCTAGGGTTTCAAATACCATCTGGACTTTATTTAGATGACTCTCAAATTTAGAGAAAAATCATTCAAGTTTATTCATTCAACATTTACTGAGAATTTACAGTACAGAAGCATGTTTCTATATTATCATTTATAGCAACTTTAGCATCCTGCTGCTATACACTTAATCACTTAAGAATCCTTTCCAGTAAGGATTCTTGCTCCATCCTTCCACATTGCCAATCTGTCAACAAGTTGCATATAGACTAGTTTCTGCAGCATATTTCACAGCTTTCCTTTCCTTACTCATGGTCAAAACCTTACTTGAGATCCTCATCACCTTGTACCTAGTGGAAGAAAATGGACTTTTATCTGGCTGTCCTGTGTCCGGGGAATACTAAATCCAACTCATTGTGCAGAGACAGTGATGGCAGGAGTCACTTACTCAACGTATTATTTGGTGCCCACTCTGTGCCTAGTGCTGAGGATGTAGACTGGAATAACATTGTCCTTGACCCCAAGTTATTTACATTTTAGTGGAAGAGACAGACAAGTAAGTGAACCACTAATGGGATGGGTGGTAAAGGCAATGATGGGATATACCCAGGTGCCATGGGAGCCATGGGAAGGACACTCGGAGAAGCTCTCCCTTTGGAACGGAAGCAGTTAGCCACAGGTGTGTGTGTGTGTGTGTGTGTGTGTGTGTGTGTGTGTGATGAGGATGTGTATAAGTGGAAAATAAGAACAAGCATAATGAAGTAGAGGAATTGTCATGCCTCTTCTGGAATCTGGAATCTTTCTGGGTTTTAAGCAGAAAAGTCACAAAATCAGAAGTACTCTTTAGAAAGCTTTCTCTAACGACAACTGGAAGAAGTCATGAGAAAAACTGCTGGTAGAGTTTGTTGCATTCAGTAACCTAGGCAACAGATAATAATGGCTTTGAATTAAGACAGTGGAAGTGGGATGGACACAGGTGGAATAATCGATAACTGACTGGCCTTGGTGAGTGATTAAATTGAAGAGGACTAGGTTCAAACCTGGTGTTGGCCACTGACTGACTGCAGGCCTATCACAAACTTCCATAACCTTAGTTTCCCCATATGAAAGAGGGATATAACTAACTTTCAGGGTCATTGGGATGGTTAAATACAACTTACTTTATGTGAGAATGTCTGACATATAGAAAGTTAATAAATGCTCATTTGTTTTCTTCCTCAAACATTATATTGATATTACAATTCACTACCCCAGAATGCAGAGCAGTTCCCTGTTATTTTATTATACTGAAATTAACTTTCTGCAGATCAGTGCTCTTCAGCCTTAGCACTATTGACATTTGGAGCCAGAGAGTTCTTTGTTGTGGGGGACTGTCCTGTGCATTATAGGATGGCCTCTACCCACTAGATGCTGGGAGCACCCCATCCCTAGTCATGAAAATAAAAAATATTTCCAGCCATTGCCAAATGTCCCTGTATAACCTGAGAGGCAAAATCAGCTTTGCTTGAGAACTGTTGCTCCAGACTTTTCTGTCCCTCTGCCAACCATACTTTCAATACTGCATCTCATCCTCAACATTGTAGCTTTTTATGACTTTCCTCCATGGATTTTAGCTGAGTAAGGTAGGTTACAATCTAATTCTCATATCACACTGTATAATTTCACTGTATCTTGCACAATGCCTGGAGCATATCACTGAATGTCACTGAATGAATTTTCAAATACATTCATCAACTTTCTGCTCTTGAGAGATTCAGGCCCAAACTCCTGGTATGGCAGTAAACATTTCATTAAGTCTATCCCCACTCACTCTCCAGCGGGATCTCATTATCTCCTATGATTCCTATAATACTCTGCCTTCTGGACTTTTGCATTTCTTGGATCAGGAACCCCTCTCCACCGTTTCTCACATAAAGAAAACCAACATGGGGTTGCCAACTTTTTATTTTGCAAGGTAAGTTTATTTCCACAACAACAACAAGAGCAGCAGCAGTAAAAACTATAATGACATCACCTTGTAAAATAAAGGTAACTTTTATACTAAAAAAGTGGAAAAGGATAAAACAAAGTAATTTAAATGAGAAGAACTTAGCTTTGATAAAAGACTAACTACGTTGTTCTGCTTTTTTTCTGATTTCTGGGAAAACACGGGTGAGGATTTCATTATGGACCAGTATTTGGGAACCACTGAACTCATTTTCTGCCCAACCAGACCTGACAAGGCTATTTTCTTGCTTAACCTGAACCAGGGGCTGTGTATATCTCCACCCAGAATACCCTCCCCACCCACTTACGTCTGGAAATCTTCTATTCCTTCAAAGTCAGCATAAAATAGTAAAAAGAAAAAAGCCATTAAACATTAAGTTTTATGCCCCAAACAAGAGGTAATCCTTCTCTCCACTAAACTTACTTCTTGCAGGGCTTCTGTATTCTATCTATTGGAGTTGTTTTTATGTAGGCCAAACCAGCAGCATCTTCTCACCTTTGCAGAAAAGAACTTTGCACCAAATAAATATTTGCTGAATTGAGCAGTTGAACTGTCTCCAACTTTGGGTTCTCTGTATGAATACCCATTTCCATATGAATACCCACTTCATTAGTTTTCTATTGCTGCCTTAACAAATTACCACTTACTTAGGTGGTTAAGACAACACAAACTTATTATCTTACAGTTCTGGAGGTCAGATGTCTGACACAGGCCTCACTGGGCTACAATCAAGGTGTTGACAGGGTTGTATTACTTTCTGGAGGCTCTAGGGGAAAATCTGGTTTTTGCTCTTCTAGCTTGCAGAGGGCATGTTAATTCCTTGACTTGTGGCCAATTTCCTCCATCTTCAAAACCAGTAATATTGCAAATCTCTGGCCATTCTACCACAGTCATAGCTCTCTCTGGCTGTGAACTTCAACAGGAAAGATTCTCTAATTTTAATAACCCATGATAATAAATTGAGCCCACTTGTACAACCTAGGGTAATCATTTCCTCATCTTAAGATCCTTATTTTAATTTAATCTGCAAAGTTGCTTTTGCCATGTAAGCTAACATATTCACCGGTTCTGAAGATTAAGCTGTGGTCGTCTTCAAGGACTATTATTCTGCCTACCAGATGGATACCAGTGGTTACACTTTTGCTATTCTTTATCAATCTACATTCCTCACTTCTATTAACATCTGACTCTTTATTCATCATTTGAAACTCAAGATAATAAAAATAATAACTGAAAGAATCAAGGATTTGAACCCCCATCTGAGAATGTACCTCCTTCCAACACCTTTTTGCTAAAGAAAACAATGGCGGGGCCGGGCGCGGTGGCTCAAGCCTGTAATCCCAGCACTTTGGGAGGCCGAGGCGGGTGGATCACGAGGTCAACAGATCGAGACCATCCTGGTCAACATGGTGAAACCCCGTCTCTACTAAAAATTACAAAAAATTAGCTGGGCACGGTGGTGCGTGCCTGTAATCCCAGCTACTCAGGAGGCTGAGGCAGGAGAATTGCCTGAACCCAGGGGGCGGAGGTTGCGGTGAGCCGAGATTGCGCCATTGCACTCCAGCCTGGGTAACAAGAGCGAAACTCCGTCTCAAAAAAAAAAAAAAAAAAAGAAAACAATGGCAAAACATCTGCCCCGTGCAGTGGTTGACTACCCTGTAGAATGGATAAGGAGAATGTTTTAATATGACATACCTTTCAGATGATATTGGAAAATGTATTGATGTTTTCTCCAATATCGAGTGATGGTTGTGTGTTCAAAGACAAATGTTCATGGCCCCATAAGACCTCTAAGAGGCAGACTCTTCTAAATTGGGCTCCAGCTTTCGTAACTCAGCTCTGCAAAGTCAGGCAACCAACACTCATGCCTAAGTGTCAATGTATTTTTAGCACCTCGGGACTTTCATGGTTAGGCTTCCTGTGCTTTAATCTAAGGACACATTTCTCACAAGTTCCCTTTTGGTACAGTGTTCAGATTTGCAAAGCTGTCGGGGAATAGAAAGGACTATTTTTGTTAAAATTTTAGCATTGATTATACAGTGGTGATTCATGACTTCAGTTCTTAATAGTGCTTGGTAAGTAAGGTCTTTGTTGCAGAATTCATCACTAATTACCACTGAACTGAAACCTGAAATTCAGGTTTTTTGTTTTTTGTTTTTTTTTTAGCATGGGTCAAGAGAAACCATCTCTCATAGGAGAAAACTTGCCTTGACTTCTATTCACTATGATCTGTATAGCCCATTGAGGTGGTCAGAAACCCCTGAAACTGTCCCTAGCTTCAGAGTAGCCTTTAACTGCCCAAGGAGGACCTTAATGAAAGTAATTCTTTATTTATAGGCAGGACTGTATATAAGTTATTTTAGACAATCTCTTCAACTTCTCTCATCCATTTGCATTAGAGACCACAACAAAAAGAATGCTCCCCTGATTTAGGTTAGCAAAAGCAGCGTAATTGATAATCTTTCATCTAGGTAAGACTGAGTTCCAAAATGTTCATGACTGTGAAGTTGATTATTTGTGATTATCTCCTAATCAAAGTTGACAGATACATCATGAATTTACATATGTTACTCTTTATTGATTATCAGGACAGATAAACAGCCAGAGAGGATGGGCAATGGGTCAGATGCAGGCTTAGTGAGATCACTCTGCCTCACTACATGTGCTTCAGATATCAGCAATACACCTAGGCACATAATTGGGGCTGGAACCCACAATAATTGAGTAGAAGGGGTAAAAAAAACAAACAAAAAACAAAACTAAGCTTGCCTGAGAAAGTTTAGCCAGAGAACATCTTTCTTATAAATCATCTAAATATTTTACTGATAAGCTCATTTTCTAAAAGTCCTCCATGGGAAATGGAAATGTCAGAAGGGAGGAAATGTGAAAAGAAACTGAGAGCTTTTAGAAATAATTACTGTTAACTAGAAATGTCACTCTCCCCCACATCCCCAAGTCTCTTTTTAGATTAGCAAGCAGCAGTGACCAGATGGACGCTGGGTGTTGAAATGCCTTCTGTGATGAAAGCCAACCATTTGCAGGAAGGTGAGCTCCTCTTAAACAGATGGACTACCAATTTTTTGGGTTAAAGATCAGCCAGGCTCATTAAAGAAGCTGCAAGGGTTCAGCAGTTAAAATTCTTTTGTATCTTTACATCCTGAGTAACAGAAGCATCTTCTGCAATCTAAAAATTAGGTTAACCTGAGGTAGAAGATTAAATAGTCCATGACATTAATATATAAGAACTATAGGAAAGAATATAGAAGGAGGAGGATGAAATCAGTGGTCACTGAAGCCTGTTACTGACATTTTGTGGCACATTCTGGCATGTTCTATTATAAATGTATTGGATTGAAAGGAATTAGTGGAAGAGCTTTTGTGTAATAAGGAAATACAAGCTCAATCTGTTACCATTGAACCTTTACTGAAACAAACAGAAAAGGTGCTAGAGGGGAAGTAAATGGTGAGAGTATCTTATTGGTATAAAAGAATTAAGTTAAAATGGAAAACTTGAGGCTGGAACCTGAGGGGAAATACTGAGGAAGCCTCAGGTTAAAAATTATATTTCATGTTTCTTCGGCAAGATCAGATCACAGAAGATTAGATCAATAAATTCTTCCAACAGAACTACAGCTTTAATTGATATTGAGAAAGAGCCAATTATTTATTCTTATTTTAGGAGTAGACTTCTTGTAATGGTGTGGAAAATCATACCTGGGGGCAAACAATGTTCCAGTTGGCCTGGAGATGAAATGCTAGGTATTAAAGCAGAGGCAAAATACTCATGGACAGGGTTAACCATTTGTAAATATATGAACTCATCTGTATTTGACATTACTGTCCTCTCACATCCATTTTCTTTTCATGCTAATTTTTTTTGTAGCTTGGGGTTACAAATGTCTCCCAGTTGCATCAGAGACTTTGGGTGTTTCTGTTCTGTTTTTCTTGTTGAGGGTCTATATTAAATGTTTTAAACTGAGAAAACTTTAGGAAGTATACTACATACTTCCATGCCTTCTTCAACAAAAAAAAACTATACACCATTCCATCCTGATATGAGTCTGGTTCTCCCTTATGACTATGAACTGTGTACTCTGCCCTCTGTGCAGCTATGACTACAGATGCAGGTATGGAAGGCATGGGCCACAGGGAGACAAAGAGGCTTCCTCCCCTGGTGCTGTAGGGCAGTGATGGTGCACTCCAGATGGCAGAACTGTACAACTGCTGAGGAGCACACACAGGTGGTCCCAAGGGTCGCTGAGGTATGTGCTGATGACACTTGCTCCCACACTCTGGCAATGTAACTACATTCTATCTTTCCTATAGCATCCATCCAAACATTGATCACAAGCTTACTCTTTCTACAGCTGCTGTTTTAAATGTCCCCTACTCTCTTCTGTCTGCATCTCTTCTTTCTTGTCTCATTGGATGCCAATAATTCTCCCATGTTTCTTAGCTCTCAAAGGCTAGCCTGGTCTGTACGCATATCCTTCATGGGCACAGCGCTTTTTTTTGTTTGTTTCTAATATGTCAAACAACTAATCACACTTTTCTGTGCCTGAAATTTAGGTATTCTGTGCCTTTCAATATTGCTGGCATCAAGAATTACTCCCCCTCAGAATAGAACTGGATGCCTGAGGGGGTTATTGGCGGGGAGGGTGTGTATGAATTATCAAGGATTTATTGAAGTGGGTCCCGAGTTATTTCACTTGGTTATAGAAATTTAATGAATATTTTTCCAGCTCCTATGTGGGCATGCACAGAATCAAATGAAGGGTACAATTCTGAATGCCTTAGAAATTGTATTTTGATACATTTCGCTGGATTGTAGCCAAATACAACTTCTTGTAACAGAGATCTAGAATGGCAATTTATACTGCTTGATAGAAGTATCATTTGGAGTTTTGGCAAAGTCTCATCAAGTTATACAATATGAGCAATCCTGTTCCAGAGATGTGAAATAATACCAAGTGTTCCATTTTCTCCTAGGTTTTCTTTCCTACTGAGGGATAATGAATTAGCTTATTTGTAGTTCGATCAGAGAAATACAGATACCTAAAACATCTGATGGTAGCAGTAATGAACAGCTTGAATGTGGGCTGGGAGGACCAAAAAAAAAAATGACAGAAAACGGGGTCAGAACTTTCTGTTCCTACATCCTCTTGGTGAACCCGTTCTTTCTTCCCCTTCCTATATTTTATGCCTAGGTCTGTGTCAAGCGTAGTACAGGCAACAGTGAAGCCAAAGTCATCATTATAAGTCAGAATTGCTACCTTCAACAGGCTTATTATTTAGTTGTTCAAAGAAGAAAAACTGCAATTTAAGAACTATATAAAGAAATGGAATAATTCAGGAAAAGTTATCACTTTATGGAGGGATGAATTTCTCAAGTAATAGTATAAAAGTAAAATGCATACTGTTTGGTTAAGTGATGACTGTGAGCCTATAAAAGCAATCTATAAATATTTTAAAAGTGTAAATATCAAGTAGGGTGAGAAATTATTTTGTCTAGTACTCTAAAAAATAGCACTGAATATGGAATTAAGAAAAGGAATACGTTGAATTATAGTGTGAATAGTAACATAGGAATTCTTTAAACTGTAGCTCCAGGGCTCTTAATGACCTCGAAAACACCTCTGGTTCTTTGATAATATTTGCTGTCATCATGCAGTGGTCTAGTTAATGTCAATGATCATCAAGTACTACAATAGATCCTAAGATTCAGAAAGGTAAGACATCCTCCAGCTCTGCTGAAGCAGGAGATGAGATGGAAGTAAGGGTAGAAGCATGCCACAGTGGAACTGGGGGGCCATGCTGTGGAGGCTGCACATCAGAGTTACCTCAGGAGCTCTGATGTCTTAGCCCTGTATCAAACACACTGAGTTACGATCTCTGGAGCTGAAGCCAAAATCTGTCTTTTAAGCATTTCATGGATTTTTTTTCTGATGAGAGATCAGGGTTGCAGATATTTCCTGATGGGTTTTAAGCAAAGGAAGGACCCACACTGTGTTTTAGAACGATCGATCTGGCTGCCAGGGGAGGAACAAAATAGGAGACTGGAGACCAAGAGGAAGCTGTTTGAATAATGCAGGGAAGAGAAGATGAGGGCTTAAATTAAGGCAGCAACAGCAGGGTTGATAAAGAGAGTACGGGACATGTTCAATGATGGCTTAGTGGTTAACTCAGTATGAAGAGGTGAAGCAAAGTGAGGACTCAAGCAGTCTGGATTGGAGGGATCTGTCTCATCCTTCACCAGTGGAGGGAAGCCTAGAAAGTTAGCATGGGCAATTGAGGGAGATTTCCTCCAAGATTTCATAGGACAATATAATCAGAGAGAGAGAATAGAGCCAAGTATTGAAAGGGAGGTAGAAGTCCAAGAAGCAAAAAGGGAGACCAAAGATCACTAAGCTAGCAGAGTCAGAAGCAAACAGTGCAGTTCCTGAATCAGTTGGACAACAGCAGTAACCAGGAAGCTGAGACTAAAGCTGGAGCTGCTGTAGCAACTACTTTGTGTAGGTACTGATTTTGTGTGCCTGGGTAGGTTGGTCAGGATTAAGAAGCAGGGATGGGAATTGCAACTGTATGGATTATGAAAGGAAGCAGAAAGAGGGGTACAGGTTAGTGGAGGAGTTGAAGCACTCTGCTTTGGACATGTTGAGTTTGAGGTGCTATGGAACATTCAAATGAAGGTGTCCAGCAGAGGGCTGGGCAGGGATGAGTGAGTCATTAGCAGATTGCTGGTGGCTAAAACTCTGAAAGTAGGAGAGAATATCCTGGGAGGGTAACAGAAGACAAAGAATGGAAGCCTGGAACTGTAAATGGTTAAGTGCTCCCATGTGGATGAAGGAAAAAGCCTCGTAAAGGATTTCAAAAAGGGAAGATCAGAAAGGCAGGAGGAGAACTATGACAGAGTGTTTCTATGGACCCTAGGGGAGAAGAGAGTTTCAGAAAGAGTGGTCACTCATGTCCAATGCAGGCAGAGGTCAAGGTAATGTCCATTAGTTCTGTTGTTTCTGTTTGTAAATATAGTTCTCTGCAAAACCATTACAATGCAGAGAATTTAGCTAATGCTAATCAATAAAAGATGACGATAAAAATCCTTGAATTATACATAGCCATATGAGTAAATGTAGCATAAATTAGAAGTGGAAGTATGATGATTATAGTTTCATTTGAAGAATTCTGGGAAGGTGATTTGCTCTTCACTCGATCCTCCTTGACACATTAAACCAAATTGAATATAGTTCATCTTCTACATTGGACACTCTGATAAATTCATAAATTACTCAACTCATAAGATTTGCTCCTCATCTTCCTCTCTTCCTCTTCTCCTCCTCTTCCTCCTTTGCCTCTCCTCCTCCTATTCTTCTCCATATCTTTCTCCCCCTCCTCTCCTCCTTCTCTTTTTCCTTGTTTTCTTGTTCTCCTCCTTCTCTTCTCCTCCATTCCTCCTGTTTCTCCTCTTCTTGTCTTTTTCTCCTCCCACTCTCCTTTTTCTCTCCTCCTCCTTATCCGACTTCTTTTTCTCTCCTCCTCCTCTTTCTGGAGAGAAGGAGAAGAAGAGAAAAGGGGGAGAGGAGGAGGAGGAAGAGAAGAGAAAGAGAAGAGAGGAGGTGGAGGAGGAGAAGGAGGATAAACAGGAGGAGAAAAAGGAGGAGGAGAAAAGGAAAAGGAGAAGAGGAGGGGAAGGAGAAAAAGGAGGAGGAGAAATAAAGAGAGGAGGAGAAGGAGACAATAAGACAAGAAGGAGAGAAGAAAAAGGAAGAGAGGGGAAACAGAAAAAAAGAGGAAAGGAGAGGGAGGAAAACAGGAGGAGGAGTGGAAGAGGAGAAGAAAAAGGCAGAGGAGGAGGAAGTAGAGCAATAGAGGAGGAGAGGGGAAAAATATTTTCAGATCTTTTTGTCTAGTGTGTCTTTTGTTTGTTTTACTAGTGCAAAAATAAATTAATCAGGCATCTGCATTTGAGAATGTATGTATATATCTATGCTAAGATAATTTTTATGACAGTAATGTATAATTCTCAACAGTTATTTTCCATTTTTTTCCCCTTCAAAGAAAGAAATAGAGAAACTTCCCTTCTTGGCTTTTGTTTCCAGAAGCAAAATTCCACAGAGAGTAATGAGGTGTAGGAATGGGGTATTGTAAAGAAAACATGGAGAGAGAGAAGGATTTCCCCAACATAAAAGTAAATTCCCCAGGGTCAGAGGGAGAAGAAAGAGAAATCTATGTGCATGCTTTGGATAGAAATATGGATAAAACAGAATATTTTCCAAGATTAAAAACAGATTATCAGCAGTGGCTCATACCTATAACCCCAAAACTTTGGGAAGCCAATTTAGGAGGACTGTTTGAGGCCAGGAGTTTGACACCAGGCTGGGCAACAGAGCGAGGTCCGTTCTTTAACAACAACAACAACAACAACAACAACAAACATTAGCCAGGCATGGTAGCACATGCCTTTAGTTCCAGTTAATAGGGAGGCTGAGGCAGGAGGATGGCTTGAACCCAGGAGTTTGAGGCTACAGTAAGCTATGATTGCACCACTGCAACCAGCCTAGGTGACAAAGCAAGACCCAGATTCAAAATAAAAAGAAAAATAAACGAAAACTCCAAAAAACAGATTACCTAGGCTAGGAGAATAGAGAAGTGTGTGGTCCTTTGAGCACCAGGATCTATGAGTCAGTGCCTGGCAGCACCAATAAGTAGCAGAACCTAGAAGAAATCAAGGCCTAGAACACTCAGCCTTGACATGGCTTCTTGTGTGCCCAGTGTTAAACCAAAGCCACTAATCTGCATCCTGACAACATGGCTGGGATCACGGAGGGATAGGTGCCTGCTGGCCAGGGAAAAGATCTTGACCCCCAGAACACTGAGAAAACCATCATGGGGAGAGCCCCATGGATGAATGAGGTTATAACCCACCAAAACATGGTGTATCACACAGAATTAAATTATTAATTGAGGCTAGGTTCTGTGGCTCACGCCTGTAATCCCAGTACTTTGGGAGGCCGAGGTGGGCAGATCACGAGGTCAGGAGATCGAGACCATCCTGGCCAACATGGTGAAACCCTGTCTCTACTAAAATATAAAAATTAGCTGGGTATGGCAGCATGTGCCTATAATCCCAGCTACTCAGGAGGTTGAGGCAGGAGAATCACTTGAACCAGGTAGGTGGAGGTTGCAGTGAGCCAAGGTCACACCACTGCACTCCAGCCTGGCGACAGAGCTAGATTCTATCTCAAAAAAAAAATTATTAATGGAAAAATAAAGAAATATGAAATTTACTTTGTGGCTCTCTTTTCATACTCTCTATATAAATGATTTCCCAGACAGATCCCTTTGTCATGTACCTGGAAGTATGTCATACACCTGGGTGTAATTCTTGCAGAAGTTCTAAAAGGCATGGCTACAGACAGTAAGTAGGCCGAGCTTTCTTTGTAGATGTCTTAGGTTCCAGGAACTAGTAAAAGAATTGTCTTTGGAAGCATCCCTAAAAGTCAGTCTCATTTCAAGGCCAATGGCATAATCATGTAAACATCATGCCAGAAATTTAGTTAAGATCCTCAGTGGTTAATCTGCAGAAGTTTACTCCTCCCACTAGAAAATAATCAATTCAGATACACTGGTCCTTCCCAACTCGTGTTTTATCCAATGGCTAACAGATGTGATTGTTAGCTTGCCACAGCTGTGTATATTTTCACGGGAGTCTTTCTGTCCAAGTAGCTCTTAGCTGATGAAGTGAGCTAGTCTTTCTGAACACCCCTGGGAAGAGGAGAGGGTTGTGGAGGGAAAGAAAAGAACTCATTGTTGATAGAAATAAAATTGAATGAAGAGATGCAATAATTGTCATTAAAAAAAATGTCCATTTGTGGTATTTAGCTCAAGGAGGAAATGTTAAGTGGGCATCCTTTGATGCTGGCTTAGCCTTTGCAACAGAATTATTCCAGGCTCTGTTCCAACTTTCAGAACTTTATTTATTTTTAAAATACAGGCAATATTTTTGTTTTAGAAATGAGATAATTGTAAACAACTTCTCACTAGAACAACCAAAGAGCATTTTGCCCCTGCTATGGAGAGAAAGTATACATGTAAATCGATATTGTGAACCATAAATTACGGTTTATTACCAGAGAAGTAAATGACTGCCTCAGAAAGTGGACTTGCTTGCATGGTGAAGGATTAAAAGAATGTTTATGGTTGCAATCTAAACCTTTAAAATAAACCCCTTGGAGGTAGAAAGACAGATTTTAGTACTTCTATTATAACTGCACAAAACGCTGTTAAATCAGTCCTGTTTCTTAAAGCACCTAGTAATTTATTGCCCAAAATATGTTGCAGTTGTCATCTGTGAATTCCGAGTCACACAACTGTTAAATTTAACGAACTATGGTTAAGAAATGAATGAATAGTTATGAGCTTCACAAATCAAATTCTCAAATCTACACTTTGCTTTCCCTGAATTCTAAATGTGTTTACAACAGGCACAACTCCACCCCTCATTGGCTTGTCACGCTCAATTTTACAAGGACAAGCAAACAACCAGCCACACTCACAGTCTGCCAATTACAGCTGTGGCTTTGCTGGGCCCTGGGTGTACTGGAAATATAACTGGAAAAAAACCCCTGTCTAGGACATATGCTTATCATTTGTGTCCATAAAGAGCTACATGGCCTCCAGTGCAAAGTGATTTCAGCTATATTTGAGTTACTGAAAAGTAGAATCAATATCTTATTTTCTGGAAGTCTGTGGGAATTACCTTGTTTTCCTTTCTGTGGCATGTAAAATGATTTAAATATAGAATTAAGGATCCAAGTAGAAATCTCTGAGGTGCAATAATACTGATGATTATTCAGTCATATCATCTTTTATTTCCAAATATCTCAATGCCTCACTCAAACATCACACTATTTTTAACATTCCAAGAGAAGTTGTACCAAGGACTATATTGGGTAGCAGGATAAAAATACAACATAGCCTCTCTCATGGAGCAATTCTGTCTGAGCCTTGGTACCTACATATCCTTGCCCCTCTTTCCATATCCAAACTCCCTTCAGAACCTGACCCATTTACCTGCATCTTAGCCTCAGATTTGTCCTTGTTGATTCATCCCAGCCTGGACTTTCTGACTTTGGACTTACCCCTAGTGCCTCCATCCTCTGTGCTGATTCAGCATTTTCTGGAATGGCTCTACACAGGCACTGCCCATCCCTCTTCTGAATCACCCTGCTACTCTCAGGCCCCGCCTGCTCCTGACACCTCTTCAATTAGTTTGTCTATCCAACTGTGGGATCAATCAACATGATTTTTCTGTCTTTTGTAGAGAAAGAGGGATGGTTATTTTAACATAGGAGATAGGAACCACCCGACTACTTCTTTCACTGAAGAGGGTGTTATGGCCAGTATTTGACACACATTTTCATCACGCTTCTCACAGGACCCTTCATCAGCTCAGATCAGGCAGGAGCTGTGTCTTAAATAATGAGACTGAGTTTTTCTGAAGAGAGGAAATGGAATAACAGGCAGTGGGAACTGCACGGTCATGCACTCATAATCTTCAAAAGAGAATGGGTTTCTTAGGGAACTGGAAATAATTCCGTGTGATGGGAATGCTGGTGGCAGAACAAGAAGTAGCAAGAGGTGAAACTGAGGATTCAGGGCCTATCAGTGGGAAATCTGGTGTTTAAGTTATCTGCTGTTTTGTTTTCCAGAGGACAGCAAAAGAATATCTAAGGAAAGCCCTGTTCCTAAGGTCTGGCCAATCAGAGCATCACATTCTTCTGACCACAGTCATTGGTTCAGAGATGGGCATTTGATCTAATCAGAATCAAAAGAGGTAATAAAGCACCTCCTGAGCCTCTCGGGAAGGAAACACCTGCCCTTCTCCTCCTGGTCCTATGATCTTGAAGCTGTCAAGAGCTATGATGCAGCGCCTAAAACTGGAGGCAATGCAGGAAAAGGCTTCACTGCAACCTAGAAGAAATTAAGTTTCTAGAGCAAGCCATGAATAAAAGTGACCCAGTCCCAGTCTGTTTGATTATACAACCTAAAGAACTTCCTTTTCTGTTCAAGCCAGTTTGAACCAATCCCTTACTCTGAAAAAAAGTCTTTAGCTGTACATCTTTGATGCCAAGTTAAGGTGTTTAAACTTAATTCTCTAGAAAATAAAAAGGTATGGTTTGGAGGCATAGAATCCCCATAATTATGACTCTTTTAATTACTATGAAAGTCTTAATTGGCATTCCACAGTCCTGAAAAATGCTTGGAGTTTTCTCGGAACAGTAAATCATTCCATGTTATTGGAACATGCTTAAGCATATTCTATTGAACATGATTTAGGCCTAATTATATGTTGTAATACCTTAGATTGTTTAGTACTGATTCTTATGTGGTTGTCTTGTTCATTCAACTAGTTCTTCCCTTGCTGATGTCAGGGATCATCATTCTGTATGCATCACATAGTTCTGAGCATATAGTAGGTGGTTTTTAATTGCTTATCTACCTGGGGTAAAAGAAAAGGATGAGAAAAGAGAAGGAAAGGTTCTTTTATTGAAGTCTATATATACTTCTCATCAAATTTAACTTCAATCTCCATATTACAACATTGCTTATACTTTGGGGAGAAATAAAATGATTCTATTGACATAACTGCAAAGTTCTCTTATTTTTGTGTGTATTTCTTCCAATCAGAGCAACTCAATTGCCTTGAAATATGTTGCTAAAGTATCTGGTGGCTGCTATACCCAAAAGGAAAACACCAATCCCTTTGAAATGATCAAACCAACAGAATTTCTGATGTAAAAACAACTTATTTCTATTTCCTTTATGGAAAATGTATCACAGGGTCTAAGAAGGTATTAAATTAATTATTCACCTTCCACATGAATCTCATACTCTCTTGAGAGTTTAATTAATTTGTAACAGCCATTTCCAAGAGATGGAGAAAGACAGACATCAATGTCCCAAAAGAGAACCAGGCATAAACTTTGATTTGTAACTTACATGGAAATAAATATGTTCTCATTTTTTGAATATTAAAAGTATAGTTTCTGCCCTTCTTACAATTTTTTGAGTCCTATCCTCTATTGGGTGGGGAGGCAGTAGTAAATGGATATTCCTTAAAAAGTTTTTTAAAAGAAGTGAATTTCCCTCTGTATTCATTCAGACATATACCTGAAGGCAAAGTGGACTGCCATGGCCACTGTGAGACCAGGACTTTGAAAGGGTCCTTCTTGGGTCTGTAGCCTGGGCTTCTTCACCCTTTTTCATTCCTCTGCTGTCCAGCTTCCTCCTCAGTACTCCACTTATTCCTTTCTCACAGATCAGTACTGATAATCTTCTTTCCATTTAAACATAAGAACTGACCTGTTGCCCAATTTCAGGACATTTTGTCAGTCTTCACTTCTTATTTCCAGGGATTCTTAACACAGTTCCTCCCCTCTTTTTGCAGAAACTCTGTCCCCCTTGTCTCCAACAGAGCATATTGCCCTTCAAATTTTATCCTAAATCTGTCCGCACCTCACCACCTCCACTGCTACCACTTGAGAACAAGCTTTCATGAACTCCTCCTTAATTATTCAGCTTCTACTTTGGCCACACTGTCTCTGCTGCACAAAGAAACCTGGGAGATGTTATAGAACTTTACAACCGGCTTTCACCATCCCCACCTGCCAGATTCACCAGTGGATTATTCCTCACCACATCTAGAATACAGCCCCAGTTCCATGACATGGCCTACAAGGCAGTATAATATCCGCACCCTGCCCACTTCTCCAACCTCATCACTACCAGCTACTGCTGCAGCCACACTGGGTGAACACACCAAGCGTGGTTTCACCTCAAGGCCTTTGCCTTTGTACTTCTCCTCCAGACCTTAGAATGGTTAAGAAATAAATGAATGGCTCTCACTTTGTTCTAGGTTCATCTTGGAACAGTCTTCCCCAAGCCTTTGTTTAAATAGCACCTGCTGTTATTCCTCTTACCCAGCTTTATTTCCCTTACTGCACTTACCACTATTTGATATTTTCTTAGATAGGTACATGCTTATTTATTGTCTGTCTTCCCACTAGAGTGTATGCTCCTATGGGCAGTATCTTCCTCATTCCTGGAATAATGCCTTTCATTTAATAGATACCCTATACAACTGAATGAGTTCATCTCTCCCTGTTGATAAGAATTTCATGTGATTAACACTAGATCCACAGAACCAAACTCATTTCTAGAATCTCAAGCAATCTCAAGATTGCTTCCTAGTGTCTGCTGCTAGTGCACCAAAAAATCTTAACTGTAACATCAAAAAAAGTCTGGATAACATTTACTAAGTCAATATGATTGTTCATCAGTATTTTGAAGAAATGCTTAACTAATGTCATTAAGGGTATGTCACAGCAATGGAGACTGCTGCAGCCTTTTAAAAATTCATCTTTAAGTTGGCACTGGTCATTATTTACTTACATAGACAAGGCATAAGGCATGTAAGCAGCTAATGAATTTGCCATTTGTAACTACAGAGCTTGGATTGCTGTGATATTTTCATGAAAAATGCTCCATCTTTTCTGCCAGTCTCTATATTTTCACAGCATCACTGCTGTGCTACTAGACACTTGTGGGCATCTTCATGGAATCACAAGTCCTAGATGAGGTTCTTGTGTGAGTATATTTTGTTGTTTTTTGTTGTTGTTGTTTGTTTGTTTCTTTGTTTGGCTAGTGTTTCTTTCTTTTGGAGAGCCAAAACTTTTCCCTAATCCATGGTTTTCCTAACTATTGACTTAGAATTTCTGGTGGTAGTTCTCACACATCTGAACTTGCAAAAACACTTGAGGGAATTTTTGTTTACAATAAGGGATGAGAAACTCAGATCAAAGGAATGAGAATGGGGCTTATGTGGCATCAATCCAAACCTTTTCTTGAATTGATACATGGACTCTGGGAGAAAGATGCTTTCTCTCTACTGGGGCTGCCAAATAGAGAAGGAGGGAACCTGGCTCTCCCAGCAGTGCTCTTCTCCATTCAGTCGGGAGAGAATGCCTGCCTACAGGATAAAGCCAAGGAGAGATAAGCAGAGTTAAAAGAAGATAAAGGGCCAGGTGTCGTGGCTCAAGCCTGCAATCCCAGCACTTTGGGAGGCCAAGGTGGGTGGATTATAAGGTCAGGAGTTTGAGACCAGCCTGACCAACATGGTGAAACCCTGTCTCTACTAAAAATACAAAAATAACCAGGTATGGTGGGGCGTGCCTGCAACCCCAGCTACTTGGGGGAGACTGAGGCAGGAGAATCGCTTGAACCCAGGAGGCAGAGATTGCAGTGAGCCGAGATCACGCCACTCTAGCCTGGGCAACAGAGTGAGACTCTGTCTTTAAAAAAAAAAAAAACAAAAAACAAACCCAGAAATCTAGACTAGTCCCCGGGGCCTAATTCCTTGAGCTCTTCTTTCAATCTTGTGAATTACCTAAGCAGCCTTTTCTGCTACATGAACCAACACACTCTCCTTTTGCTTAAATTAATTGACTTGGGTTTCTGTCACTTGCAACCAAAAGTATGAACATAAATTCAGGAGAGTCCTTGAATATTTCATCACTTATGTTTATACTGAATTCTTCAGGCTTACAATGCCTGATGCCATTATGTTGCATTATGAGTTGAATAAGTACATGTAGACACGGTGACATGAGTAGTTTAAGAAGGGGAGGAATTGTTTTTCTCCTGATGATTTGAATTGGTGGTTTTTGGAGCTAAAACAGTGAACAGCATATTGAGATTTAAGATGTGTGATACACATTGAGGAGCTCAACTCTTGAGTGGGAAACAAACACACCCACTATTACTTTAAGGAGAACTGTTACTCCAACACAAGCTAAAGGAGCTGTTAAATCAGCACCACCTTCTCATATTTCCACGACGATGCATATGGTCACAGCACATTTCCCATCTCTGGGAAGCCAACATTACAACAGAAATACTAGGTGTATATAATTTGTCAGTGGTTTGAAGCACTGCAGAAGCTAAAGCAGAAAAAAAAATGAAAAAAGTTTTGGTTCTGTTTATTAGCCAATTTGTGAGAATAGAAAAGAAAAAATAGTATGAGATTAATAGGGGAGATGTAGAACCAGTAAATTTTGGAGGAAATCTGAGGGACTGTGGGTCAAATACAATTCAGCCTTAAAGCATTTCCATTTTTCCTGGTCTTTATTCAAAGCAGCATTGTAATTAGTACTTCAAAATTAAATCAAACTTCTTTTTTGTGGATAAGATTTTACGACTTGAGCAATACTGTGAGTCGGTCTATCAGGAGTCCTTGGTTCAATCTATACCTCAGTTCAACAAACACTTGGGAAGCACTGGGCTAGGCCTGAGGATACAGGAAGAGATAGATAGAGAGTTTGCCCTTTAGACAGTCCAAACTGAGTAGAAGGCATAGATCAATAAGCAGATGGTTTCATTGACATTAGTACCAGAAGGGCTACTTGCTGACCCCCACAAAATAGAAAGCAAAGTGGCTTCCTATGAATTTCAGGCTTTAAGCTGCAGCTTCTTGAGGTCAAGATCTCTTTAACTTTGGAGTCCTCTGCCCAGTCTTCTTTGGCAGTCTTCCTGCGAACTTGACTCTTTCTGGAGGTGTGGGCCATGCTTCAGCTCCAAGCTTTTGTGTTTTGGATGTCTGCCTTTTCCTTTTCTTGCCATCAATACTGTGTCTTGGTCTACTGTCCTTCTTGCCTTGTCCAACTTCTGTCCCTATTCCTATCATCTACCTCTCTGCTAGATACTGACTAAATTCCATAAAAACATGTCAATAATTGTTAGTTAACAGAACTATAATACTGCTGGAGGGTAGGGCAAAAAAGAAAAACAATCCTTTCAAATTTGTCAAGATTGTTATATTAATTGATTACAAATGGGTCCCAAACACCTGTTTATAGATTGAATGACTGCATCAGAACTATCTGAAGAAAATTTTTAAATGATTGATTCCTAAGATGAATCTGAGAGACTCTTCTTTAGTAAGTCTGGGATGAACACAATGAATCTGAGTATTTTAAACCCTCCTGAGGATCATCACTAGGTTGAAGGATTCGAGGCATGTTACCCTATTACTAAACTAAATGAAGGTAACAAAAACCTGAATTTCCTTGGACTTTCATTGATGTTGCTGTTTCTGTTGCAGTTATTCACTGAAGAGTGATCATCTATTTCCATTTTGGAGGGTACCCCAACATGGCTAGTGTGACTGCATCATATATTTCTATACCTAAGTGACTGTATGCATATTAAACATTCAAGAATTTTTATGGAGAAGATAGAAAAGATGCCTGGCCTGTAGACTAGAAGGACAGAAAGATGGAAGGAATAACAGACGACACCTAGGTGTCTCCTGATCAGCTTTGGTTAATGAGTCATGAGGCAAATTGTATGTTACTTAATATGTTTGGCAGAGCTAACACATAGGATATAGATGTAAAGGGAAAACTAACTTTTATTATAACTTTTTCTCCCTTATCCTAGATAATGACTTATTGCATTCTCAAAGGGGTTTGAAAGCACTATTTTTAGATTCTCCGTTGTATGTGTGTTTCATATACTGCAGAGACAAATTTGTCACATGAGATCATTAAAGAGTCAGAAATAATGTATTTATTTAAAGGCTCTATTACAGTACCTGATGCATGGTAAGGGTTCTGCGATGGTGGAGATTATTATTACTCAGAAAATTCCTATTAACCCAGACTAATTTGAGAAGTATACTTTATATAAAGTTTTGAGTAAACAACTAGAAAATATGCATATGTATATATGTATATATAATATGCATATATGTATATCTAATATGCATACATGTATATATGTACATATGCATTGTATATATATAACATGCATGTGTGCGCACGTGCGCGCATGCACACACACACACACACACACACACATATATATATATATATATATATATAGAGAGAGAGAGAGAGAGAGAGGGAGAGAGAGACAGCACATGACCGTTTTATTTCCACAAACTCACTGCTCTAAGCAGCCTGGTCTACCTCTTATTTCCTGAACACTCTATGCATGTCCCTGTTGCTTGGAAGGTCCTGCTGACCTCTCTTTCCTTCTTTTTTCAAAGTCTTACCCTTGTTTCAAGGCCCCAATCAAATCCTGCACCATGCTGTGAGCCTTCCCCTGTGGGCATAGCGCCAAATAAAATCCTCTTTACATGACCTGGAGCATAGGACAAATGGCAATAAAGACCCTTCTGTATTGTCTTTCATTTCTTTAAGAAAAAATCCTGTCTACTCAGCTAGATTTTAGGCTTCTTGAAGCTGGGAACCATATCTTCTGCCACAGAAAACTCCTTATACTTGCCATGTACTAGCACTCACTAATTTTCTTTCCTCAGTGTGTTGATACCATTTACCAAGACCCTGACAACACAGAAGTCCTGAGGAATAGGCAGGATAAATTCCACTAGCACCAAGGACAACCACATTTCTCTTTCATAAATCTTCATTTATAAACATGATGCTCCTGACCATCCCCCAGTATGGCAACTAAAGTTGCTTCCCCAGAAACACATAGATGCATCTGTACACAGCTGGCTTATTTCCCTGCATCAGTTACAGTCTATGACTCCCAGGTAGCATAGTGTTAATAGTCGAAACAGTCATCGAAGCCATGACCTTGACCTGTTCAGCAGATTTTTCATAATCTAAAAAGAATAAACAATGTTTCCTTCACACAGAGATCAGCTGGAGAAGTAAATACAACATAAAACAAGCAAACAAACCACCAAACACAAATGATCAGCTTCTTTTTAAAGGTGCTGGTTTCCCTCCTTCTCCTCCTCTAAACTAGTTTCCATCTTATTTTGGGTGTGGATGTACATTTATCAAAATGATGGAGCTGGCACTGTCAGGAATATCATTATTTAAACAATAAAAAGAACATATACCTAAAAAGTTTAATTGCCTTAATCATGAATTTGACCAAAATTCTATTTGATCCAAAAGCTCCCAATGCTTTCCCTCTTTCTAGGCTCTCCTCACAGCACCTATAGCCAGAGCAGGCCTAGTGAATCTCAATACACTCAGCATGAGTTCTGGAACCTTCCCGCATCCCTCAAAGGTCCCAGTCCTAGCTGAAAATTCCCACTCTAACACCATTTTTCAGGTTATGTTATTATTTCCAATAAACCCTTGTATAGCACAGATGCCTTTTGGGAAGAGTAAGTGATTCACAGTCACCCACACCCAAATGAGCTTTAGTATGTCAGACTGAAAGGGGACAGTGACCATCCTGAGGGAATAGGAGATGCAGAGTTTTGCTGGAAGAGAAGAGAAAGCTCTAAGACAAGCAAAAATGTGTATATTTTCCTCATGTATCTCCACAAAAAGCTTTTTGAAAAAATATATACCCCTTTCACATTTTTCATGTTAACATTCAAAATTCTTGTTATACACTTAAACAGTTACAAAGGAAGCATGTAAATATTCTAAAATAAAACTCTTGCATCACAGTTATTTATTTTTATTAAATAAATAAACTTATTTATTATTTTTTATTAAATAAATAAAAAATTATATATGTATGTATGTATTTATTTCTGTCACCCAGGATGGAGTGCAGTGGTGCAATCTCAGCTCACTGCAACCTTCGCCTCCCAGGTTCAAGTAATTTTCCTGTCTTAGTCTCCTGATTAGGTGAGACTACAGGCACCTGCCACTACGCCAGGCTAATTTTTGTATTTATAGTAGAGATGGGGTTTCGTCATATGGGCTGGGCTAGTCTCGAACTACTGACCTCAGGTGATCTGCCCATCTCAGCCTCCCAAAGTGGCATCACACTTATAATGTGTCCAATAGAATTTAAATACCATAGATACTGGATATCCATTATCATTTATTTAAAAAACAAGGCCCAACCACTTCTTAAAGGTTTTATACCATTCCTTTTCTTCTTCTACTTCTGCTTTATTCAAACAAAATATATTTTTACCCTGCAAAACTTTTAATTGATTATCCTATCATATTTCTTTAAAGCAAACCAAAAATTAGATAAATTGGAAATTTAAAAAATGTCCTGTTAATAATATGGCTGCAAAACGTTTAAAATTTTTCATCTGAATTCTAATTATTAGAAGTAATGTAAACTTATTTTTAGTAGTATACAAGTGACCAAAACAGTGTAGATGACAAATTTTGATGAATTATCAAAGTAAAATGTTACTGGAAACACGGCAGTTAGTGATTTGTTATTATTCTTATTGTTTTTTTAATTCATGTAAACCTAGACTAATATGACTCATTCTTAGAATGACATTAGGATCAGCATCAATTTGATTTCTGTTTTTAATATTTATAGACATATATTAAGAGTGTTGCTTACAAAAATAAGTATATGAAACTGTGTTATAATAATGCCAATTGGCTGGGCATAGTTGCTCATGTCTGTAATCCCAGCACTTTGGGAGGCCAAGGCAGGTAGGTCACCTGAGGTCAGGAGTTCAAGACCAGCCTGGCCAACATGGTGAAACATCATCTCTATTAAAAATACAAAAATTAGCTTGGCATGGTGGCAGGTGCCTGTAATACTAGCTATCAGGAAGGCTGAGGTGGGAGAATCGCTTGAACCTGGGAGGTAGAGGGTGCAGTCAGCCAAGATCATGCCATTGCACTCCAACCTTGGCAACAAGAGCAAAACTTCATCTCAAAAAAAAAAAAAGCCAATCAATTATTTTAATAATTTGAGTCATATGTTAAAAATCACAGAATGATTGATTTAACACTTGTATTAAATAATATATGAATATAATTAAGAAGATAATATATTAATAATATATCACTGAATAAAAATAATTTTCATGTTTCAGCAAGTAAATTTATTAATTACTTTTAATATAACATCTTTTTAAAATTTAACTTTGAAGTTTAGGGTACATGTGTATGTTTGTTATATAGGTAAATGTGTGTCATGGGGGTTTGTTGTACAGATTATTTCATCACCCTGGTATTAAGCCTAGTACCCATTAGTTATTTTTCCTGATCTTCTTCCTCTTCCCACTCTCCATCTCTGATAGGCCCCAGTGTGTGTTGTTCCTCTTTATGTGTCAATGTGTTTTCATCATTTAACTCCCACTTATAAGTTAGAAAATGTGGTATTTAATTTTTCATTCCTGCATTATCCTGCTAATGATAATGACCTCCAGCTCCATCCATATTCCCACAAAGTACATGATCTCATTCTTTTTTTATGATTACATAGTATTCCATGGTGTATGGTGTATATGTAAATTTTACTTATCCAATCTACTATTGATGGGCATTTAGGTTGATTCCATGTCTTTGCTATTGTGAATAGCACTGCAATGAACATACACATGCAGGTGTCTTTATGACAGAATGATTTCTATTCCTTTGGGTATATATTCAGTAATGGGATTACTGGGTCTAATGTTCTGGTTTTAGGTCTTTGTGGAATCATCACACTGTATTCCATAAAGGTTGTACTAATTTACACTCTGACCAATGGTGTATAAACATTCTTTTTTCTCTGCAACCTCGCCAGCATCTGTTATTTTTTGACTTTTTAATCATAGCCATTCTGACTGTAGTGAGAGGGTATCTCCCTGTGGTTTTGATTTACGTTTCCCTAATGATCATCCCTAGTGATGTTGATTTCAATTAATTAATTAAATCAACCAATTAATTAAATTACTTAATTTATTTTGGCAGGTGAAATTAATTACATTTAATGCTAATCATTATTAAAATTAATTTTAAATGATTAGCTCTCTCCCTTAGAAGACCTTGAAAAACAGAAATGTATTGATATGGTTTGGCTGTGTCCCCATCCAAATCTCATCTTCAATTGTACTTCCCATAATCCCCACGTGTTGTGCAAGGAATCCAGTGGGAGGTAATTGAATCATGTTTTCCCCATGCTATTCTCAGGATAGTGAGTTCTAATGAGATCTGAAGATTTTATAGGGTGCTTCCCCCCACTCTCCTGCTTCTGTACTTCTCCTTGATGCCACATTCGAAGGATGTATTTATTTTCCCTTCTGCCATGATTGTGAATTTCCTGAGGCCTCTTCAGCCTCAGAAAATGCTGAGCTGTGAGTCAATTAAACCTCTTTTCTTTATAAATTACCCAGTCTTGGCTATGTTTTTATTAGCAGCATGAGAACAGACCAATAACAGTAAACTGGTACCAGTAGAAAGGGGTGCTAATGTAAAGATACCGAAATATGTGGAAGCGACTTGAAAGTGGGTAAGAGGCAGAGATTGTAACAGTTTGGAAGGCACAGAAGACAGGAAAATGTGGGAAAGTTTGGAACTTCCTAGAAGAACTCTTCATCCTTAAGCAATGGTCTTGCAACCTAAAAACTTAAATTGCCTCAGTATTTTCCACATGCAAGTCTTACACACACCCTGCATACAGGTCCAACTCTGAAAGTGTAGTTAATCTCAACGGCTGCAAAGGGTTGTAAAAATTTCCTCCTTTTTGTATTGCTTTTGTTACTTATGCCAATAAACTTTTCTAGTTGGAATAGAACATGCTACTTCAAAGCACAATTCCTTTATAATTCCAGTTATTCTATTAATCAACTGAGGTTTATGTCACAACCTCAGTGAATAACAGCAAAAAATAATACAACTTGGAGGAGCTGGAGGAGGTAACGCTGGCTTTTCACTGCTAGAGCTGCTTCCCACATGTGTAACATGTTCCCTCCTTATTTGCATTTTGTGATATTAGTTCTTTGAACAGGGGTACTGCTCTGTTGTGGATAGAAGTCATGAAATCTGATGAGCTCTTTTAGATCTTAGAGTCAATTATAGCTAAAAAGTGACAACAAATGAAATTTGGCACCAGACTTTATTTTTAGTGCAGAATATTAAACACAGAATCAGGAGACTGTTAAAGAGTGAAACATCTCAGGGAATTAATCTTTAATGCAGATTAATCCCCCTGGGCATTTGGATGGAAAGATGTGTTTTTAAATTGCTATTTTGAAAATGAGAAAGTTAAAAATCAAAAGAGCAAATTTTTATTTGCTCTGTTTTTACTTTGACAATTAATTCCCAAGTTACCATATCTCACATAGCACCATCTCACAATTTCACTTCATAGGATGCCAGCAGGCCACATCTGTGTAGAGGTGGCAGGCAAACAATGCTACTGTAGCAAGTGAAAGAAGTAGGACAAAATTAATGTGGTGGGTTGCAAATACCTTTGACTTCGTGTTTGTTACCAAGTAATCATGGGCTGGGCTTCCACTGAGTTCAGATTATTCTAACAGAAAAGAAGGGTAGCTTCAAAAGAAGGTGGGTTGCTTCATAAGCTCCTACAATTGTATAATTGCAGATTTTAGATATCATTGAGCTTGGTCCCCTGGTTCTCAACTTTGCATATTCAATCACCCTGGAGCATTTAAAAATGCCTGATATATGAATCCCACCTCAAACCAGTTAAATGTGGACATCTGGGTTGTCTCAGACATTGGTATTTTCAGTTTCCCAAGTAGCTCTAATTTGCAACCAAGTTTGAGAACCATCCCTAGTTCATACTGAGTTCCAGCTCCCTGGGACTTGTAACCTGCCAAGGTCAGACTAACTAGTTTTCAGCAGAACTATTTCCAGCCAACTGCTTTTCATATCTTCTAGCTCTGCTAACCCCCATCCCCGCCATGTTTCTAAATAGAGAGACTAGTTGGTTCAATCAGGCAACAAATCATTTATTGAACACCTACAATGTGTCAGGCAGTGGGCTGGTGACCGGGGCTAAAACCGTGAGCAAGAACAGATGAGATTTCTTCCCTCCTGGAGTTTAGAGTCCAGTGGGAGAGACAGACACTAACAGAATAATGATAACATTGTAACTGTGATAAGTCCTAGGAAGGAGAAGTTCATGGTAGTCTAAGAGGCTCACTTCTTTGAAAAAGTGAAGACTGAATGAGATCAGATGAAGTGGAAGATTAATTAGGCAGAATAGGGAGAGAAGAATGGGGACTATGTGGTGGGGAAGAGGGGGAGAGAGATAGAGAGTGAGATTCTTGATATGTATAGGAGAATGGCATATGCCAAAAAGCTCTATGGCTGAAGAAAACATGGAATAATGATCCAGGAACTGAAAGAAGGCCAGGAAGGCCAGGAAATCTTAAGAGAGCTAACAACCAAAAATGCTAATTCATTTCATTTATTAATATACCCTCTACCTTAAAACCATTATTATGTACTCAACAACCTCATCACTACAGGCACAGTGACATGATCCACACACACCTTGACCTTGTCTTATCAGTTTCAGTTTGAAACAAACATAAATTTACTCACAAATGAGATTCAAACAAGCTGTGGACCTCTGGCTAACCAGTGGTTCTCAACCTTGGCTGTACTTTGCAATCACTTGAAGACCTTTAAAAATGCAGTTGCCTAGGAGATACCCAAGACCACTTTAATCAGAATTCTTGAGGATGGGATCCAGATTTTTTTTTTAAAGCTCCCCTGATATACAGCCAAAATTAAGAACTGCTGTTCTAGGAAGATAGGAGGAGGGTGAATACTAGGAGGACAGAGAGAAATTGTATTTGAATTTGTCACTCTCCATCTTTAATTATTGCCTCTGCTTCATGTGTTAGGACTGACCATGTAATGGGGATCTCCTCTGTGTTATAACTTCTTTATACACAGCTGGATTGGAATTAAAACCACAGGAGCAACAGAGAGAGTTCCGAATAAAAAGTAAAATTCCCTGTTCCTGTTTCTCCCTCATGTTCTCTCTTCTCATTTTCAATCTCCTCCTTCCCCCGCCTTTTATTTTATCACTGACTGACTGTAGTTAATTTAAAAATGTACAAATTCACATATTCCACAATAAGTCACCTTCCATGCTGGGAGTTATCAACCGTTTTCCCAGCACTAGAACATGTATCACACATTTTCTTTAGGAGCTTTTCTGCACAGATAGGTCAGATGGGCTGCTGAAGTTACACTCCACTTGTTCTCACCCCTTCCCTACCATCCTACCCACCAGCTGAGAACTGCTGGTCTACTTTCAAGTAATCTGGGTATTTCAATCTTCTTTTAATTGTAATAAACATAGAAAAGTAAAGTTTTCTGAGTAAGAAACCAAATTAAAATTGGATGAAGGTCAGCTTGGCACATAGCCTTTATATGGTTTTTATTTTAATACATATTTTATTTTTATCACCTTGTGAGAACCAAGTTAGATGAAGCAAGTTTTGTGTCTTCCATCAGTCACTGAAAGAGAACTATATCCATAGACATCAAATTATTCCTAGTGTTTCTAAAGGAAGCTTAGGGAAGGGCCATGAGCTGGATGGACAGAGAAAAGAGCTGCCTCATCACCAATTTAAAAGAGAATAACTGCTCATCCTCCAAGATAGAACTCAATCATTATCTCACTGGTAAGGCTTCTGTGATACTCAGGTCAGTTGGGTAGCTGCCTTTTCTGTGTCCTACTTTCTTTCTTTCTTTTGAGAATATATCCTCATTCAGATGCTCCTGCTGGAGTGCAGTGACACCATCTCAGGTCACTGCAACCTCCGCCTTCCAGGTTCAAGTGATTCTCCTGTCTCAGCCTCCTGAATAGCTGGAATGACAAGCTTGAGTCACCACGCCTGGCTAATTTTTGTATTCTTAGTAGAGATGGGGTTTCACCATGTTGGTCAGACTGCTCTGATCGCTTAAGCTCAAGTGATCCGCCTGCCTCAGCCTCCCAAAGTGCTGAGATTACAGGTGTGAGCCACTGCACCCAGCCTATGTCCCACTTTCATCACAGCAACAGACAGAGCCTGCTAGATGAGAAGCAGTCTGAAGGCAGCACATGAGTTTTTCGTGTGAATTGCCAATGCCTGGAGATGTCTGACACATGGTAGCCATAGAGAAAATATCTGACAAATGATTACAGAGTCCTGAAATACCTACCCTTGTTTAAAATACTCCATAAAGAAATCACAGTTAGGGCCAGATGCAGTGGCTCATGCCTATAATCCCAGCACTTTGGGAGGCTGAGGAGGGTGGATCACTTAAGGCCAGGAGTTTGAGGCCAGTCTAGCCAACATGGTGAAATCTGTCTCTACTAAAAATACAAAAATTAACCAAGTGTGGTGGAGTGTGCCTGTAATCCCAGCTACTCAGGTGGCTGAGGCATGAGAATCACCTGAACCTGGGAGGTGGAGGTTGCAATGAGCCAAGATTGTGCCACTGCACTCCAGCCTGGGCGACAGAGCAAGACTCTGTCTCAAAAAGAAAATAAGTGAAGTGAAGCAAAGAGAAGAGAAATTATTATTATAATGAATCACTCTGGTTTTTCAAAAGGCATACTTAGAACCTCAATTTATTTAACACTGAGTGTTTCTAAATGGGAAATTAAAAAAAATTTATTTCAATAGGTTTTAGGGGAACAAGATGTGTCTGGTTACATGAATAAGTTCTTTAGTGATGATTTCTGAGATTTTGGTGCACCCATCACCCAAGCAGTGTACACTGAACATAAAAGACCAACATGTAGTCTTTTATGTGTAGTTTCATCCAGGTTGCTGCAAGTATCGATGATTTGTTCCTTTAAACTACTGAGCAGTATTCCATGGTATGGCTGTACCTCAGTTTGCTTTAACCATTTGCCCACTGAAAAACATTTGGGTTGTTTCCAATTATTGTTTATTATGAATGAAACATCCATGAATACTTATATAGAGGTTTTGGGGTGAACATAAGTCTTCATTTCTCTGGGAAAAATGTCCAGGAGTACAAGTGTTGGATCCTATACTAATCGCATATTTTAGTTTTTTAGGAAATGGCCAAACTGTTTTCCAGAGTGGCTGTACCATTTTACATTCCCACCACCAACGTATGAGTGATTAAGTTTCTCCACGTGCTTCCCAGAATTTGTTGTGTCACTGTGGTTTAAGTTTGCATATCACTAACAGCTTACAACATTGAACATTTTCTCATGTACTTATCTGCCATTTATCCTCTTCAATGAAATGTCTTTTGTCCAATTTCTAATTGGTTTGTTTGTATTTTTACTGTTGGATTTTGAGGGTTCTTTATATATTCTAGATACTAGTCCTTTTTCTTTCTTTTTTTAACTTTATTTGAAGTTCAGGAGTATAAGTGCAGGTTTGTTACAAAGATAAACTTGTGTCAAGGGGGCTTGTTGTACAGATTATTTCATCACTCAGATACTAAGCCTAGCACTCAATAGTTATTTTTCCTGATCCTCTCCCTCCTACCACCCTCCGTCCTCTAATAGGACCCCGAGTTTATTGTTCTCCTCTATGTGTCCATGTGTTCTCATCATTTAGCTCCAACTTATAAGTGAGAACATGTGGTATTTGGTTTTCTGTTCCTTTTTCAAATACATTCTCCCACCTGGTAGCTTATACTTTAAATCTCTCAACAGGGTTTTTCACAGAGCAGGAGTTTAACACTTTGATGAAATTCAACTTGTCAGTGTTTCATTTTATGCACTGTTTTTTTGATGTCAGGTCTATGAGCACTTTGCCTAGCCCTAGATCACAAAGAATTTTCACTATTATTTTATTATAAAGGTTTTACAGTTTTATATTTAACATGAAATCCTTTTTGAGTAAATTTTTGTATAAAGTTGAGACCTAGGGCAAGATTCATTTTTATGCCTAGGAATGTCCAGTTACTCCACTACCATTGGTTGAAAAGCCCATCCATTAAAATGCTTTTGCAACCTTATCTATTTGGGTTTCTCTATTTTGTTTCATTGATCTGTGTGTCTATCCCTCCACCAATACCACAGTCTTGATTAGTGTAGCTAGAAAATATTTCTTGAGATTGAATCTATGGATTCCACCCATTCTGTTCTTCTTTTTCAAAGTTGTTTTAGCGACTCCGGTTTCTTTGCCTTTCAGTATAAATTTTAGAATAACATTTTCGGTATCTATAGAAAGTTTTCCTGAGATTTTGACAGGAATTATGCTAAACCTGTAATCAATTGGGGAAAGAATGATAACTCCCCTATAATGAGTCTTTTAACCCAGGAAGATGGTATGCATCTTCATGTATTCCGTTTTGAGATTTCACTCATTGGCATTGTTTTGTTTTCAGCATACAAGTCCTGTACATGTGTCAGATTTACATCAAAGTATCTCATATTTTTCTTCTATTTAGTTATTATAAATAGTATTGCATTTTCACTTTGATATCCCATGTTGATTACAATTGCTTTTTATATGTTTATATTGTATCATGTGAACATGTAGACCTTACATTACTTCTAGGAGTATTTTTGTAGATTTCTTGGGACTTTCTACATAGATAGTTATGCCCTCTGAAAATAGGGAAAGTAAGTTTTTCTTTTGGATCTGTGTGCCTTTATTTTATTTTGCCTTATTGTACCAGTTAGAGCTCCTGGGTCTATGCTAAATAAGAGTGGTGAGAGTAGACATACTTGTCTTGCTCTTGATTTTACAGGCAAAGCATTTAATTTTTCATCATTATGTATAATACTAGGTGTAAGATTTTTACAGCTGCTTTTTATTATGTTGAGAAAGTTTTACTCTATCTTTTTTCTGATATTTTTTATACAATAAATGGGTGTTGACTTTTATCAAATGCTTTTTCTACAGCTATTGATAAAATCGTGATTTTTCTTCTTTAGCCTGTGAATATGGTGGATTATACTGGTTAAGTTTTAAATATTAAACTAGCTTTGCATCCTTGGGATAAATCCCACAAGGTATTGGTATGCAATTCTTTATACATATTGTTCAATTCTATTTGCTAATATTTTGTTTAGGACTTTTGAGTCTATATTCATGAGAAATGTTGGTCTGTAGTTTGTGTCTTTCTTTCTTTCCTTTTTTCCCCTTTCTTCCTTTCTTTTTTATACTGTCTTTGGTTTTGGTATCAGGATGATATTAGTTTTATAAACTACATTGAGAAGCATTCCCTCCTCTTCTATTTTTTGGTAGAAATCTCTGGTGAAACTATCTAGGCCTGACAATTTCTTATACAGGAGAGTTTTTAAATTATGAATTTAGGTTCCTATATAGTTACAGGACATTAAAATTATCTATTTCATATGACTTGAGTTGTGGTCATTTGTGTTTGTTCAGAAATTGATTCATTTTGTCTAATGTCAAATTTATCATACAGATTTGCTCACTGTATACACTAAATCTTTCAATGTCTGCAGGGCTTGTGGTGATCTATCTATTTCATTGTTGATATTGATTTGTGTCTCATCTCTATTTTTGTCATCTTTCTAGAGATTTGTCAATTTTATTGAGCTTTAAAAAAACATAGCTCTTTGGTTTTCTCTTTTTTTCTTCTATTTTAAATTTCATTGAGTTCTGCTCTTACCTTTATTCTTTATTTCCTTCTGCTTGCTTTAGGTTTATTTTCTCTGCTTTTTCTAGGTTCTGGAGATGTAAGCTTAGATTACTGATTTGAGACTTTTCATTTTTTCTAATGTATGCATAAATTTTCCTAATGTATTTAATATTATAATCTTCCCTTTCAGTACTGTTAGCTGCTTCACACAAAGTTTGATATCTTTTATTTTCATTTAATGCAATGTATAAACGGAGATGTCAGCGCTCCCATCTAAAAATTAGTTTTCTTAATATGCTATCTTAGAGACTGTCCACAGTTCTGTGGTCTCCAGTGGAAATACTTCTGGAATTAGTCAGCTATTTATATTATATCCCTTTAATCACAATTTATTTTTTCTAAATCTCCTGGATTTGTACCTTTATTCCTCAGTTTTTTTGCTGAGACTGCTTTCAAAGATCACTAGTTAGTCCCATACTCTTTTCTCTTTTTAAAATTATACTTCAAGTTCTGGGGATATATGTGCAGATAGATGGTGCAGCATTGTTACATAGGTACACACAAGCCATGGTGGTTTACCACATCCATCCCCCAGTCATTTACATTAGGTATTTCTCCTAATATTATCTCTCCCTAAACCCCCCACCCCCTGTTATCCCTCCCCTGGCTCTCCCACCCTCCAACAGGCCCTGCATATATACCGTGGAATACTATGCAGCCATAAAAAAGATGAGTTCATGTCCTTTGGAGGGACATGGATGAAGCTGGAAACCATAATTCTCAGCAAACTGACACAAGAACAGATAAACAAACACCGCACGTTCTCACTCATAAATGGTTCTTGAACAATGAGAAAACATGGACACAGGGAGGGAAACACCATACTCTTTTTTTTTTTTAAGTGAAATCCAAATGTCTGATGCATTTGGAATTGCTTGGATACTCCTGTTAAAATTTTGTCTTCCTCGGGTTCCATGACCAAATGTTTGAATCACAGCTGTTTCACTGTCTCTATGACCTTGTGCAAATCACAGATGATCCAAGAGCCTCATTTTCTTCATTACTAAATAGGGAGTTTAATCCCAATCTAGACCTCTTAGGGTTGTACTGAGGCTCAAGTGAAATTATATGTACCTAATGAACACTAATTAGTGCCAGGCACCACAGTAGGTGCTGGGTATACAAAGGTGGGTATAACACAGCCTCAGGACTTGACTACAATTTAGTGGAAGAGACAAATAAGGGAACATATCCTGGGATGAGTGGTAGAGAACATGATCACTTGGGAGCCTTGAGGGCTCAGGCAAGGCTTCTCAGAGAAGGTGCATCTAAGCTGAGTCCTGAAGAAAGAGTAGTAGTTCAGTGATGGAATAACAAATGGGTTGGAATGTGCTTAGTATACTCTAAGGTATTGCAGTGGGGGTGGGGTGGGGGGAGGAATTTCCTTATAAAATCAGTTTTCATGCTACACCAGTGAGTTCATTACATTCATTTTCAAAGAAATGTCTACATATTATGTGTAATGAAGTCCATTTTATGCTTACTCTCTGTGGAGGGAAAGATATATACAAGATGTCCTTTCTGTGTATAACTTCTGATCTATACCTATGACCTTGGAAAATGGAGAAGAGTAACTTTTAAAGACTTCTCATTAATCTACTTGAAAGAGATTAGATATATTACAATAACATGCGTTGGTAATTGTAACAGTGGCTACTTCTATTAATTGCATTTATTCCTATTTGAATACTCAATTGGATTCTTCTACTATAATCATTCATTCATCACTTTGTGCTTATCTCTTTTCGATATATATTTTTTATATATAATAATTAAATGATTGTAATATTCCCAAAGAGTTTGAATTTTTCTTCCTATCAAACAAAACAACTCAGTCATCCATGCTCAGACAATTTTCTTCATGAAATCCAGTGCATTATTATGCCTCTTTCATCTGGAACTCATTGGCAGCTCACCATTATTCATCTTTACCAGATTCAACTTTTCATCCTCTTCCTTCTCATTACCTTTTGGCATATACAGGAGAACACAATGTTGAACTTTATAATTATCATCATTTGCTTCTAATTTGCTCTTCAGCATCAGCAATGTGAAAGCTTTTCATTTCCATATCTCATTTGAATGTGATGGCTTTAAAAATAAATGCAGCCCAGGTAAAATGTTTTCCCTGTTCATGATTGAATATAATCAGGGAGTTAGAGGACAAAAATTCCACTGGTTGTATGATATATGTCCCATAGGACAAAGAAGTAATATGCATTTCCTTTAATGCTTATTTATCTGAATATTGATTTTGGAAGCCAGTGCTACTCTGACAAAACTGTAAATGTTGAAGAGTTCTGCTTTGATATGCTAACTCCTATGTATACATAGAATGTATATACATATATGTGTACACACAGCAGTATATGTGTATACACAGTATATGTATGTATATAGAATAGTATATATGTGTACATATATATGTATACATATGGTATGGCAATATGACTTTGCAATCCTTGAAGGCTAAAAAAATTTCATGAGGCCAACTGTTCCACTGCTGATCATCAGCCAATAAAAAGCCTCCACAATAAGTCTATAAAGAACAAAGCATGCTGAACAAATTATATTTCTTTTTATAATATTACAACACAATGAAAACCAAGAGATAGTGACCTTAGTAAGTTTTCTTCAATTCTGGTTTTAATGGTATTACAAACTTTGTCTTATCAGTAAGGTAGAAATAAGGTGATTATTGTCCTATTGTAATATGGGTAGATAGTTGAATTAAACATGTAACCTGGAGGAGAAGATGATGTAGGATGTATTGGAATCAGCCCTGAGGCCCCTATATTTGTATTCAATATTCATAACCCAGAATCAGGAATGTATTCATCAGATCTGCAGAGAATTCTCAATCAGGAGGATTACTATTGCTTTTAAGATCACTGACTGAATTCAAAATGACATCAATATTTTTGAGACATTTTCCTATCCAAAGGATGTAATTTAATGCCATAGGGGAAACACATAAGTGATCCCAGATTTAGGACAAAAATCTAACAGCAGACATTAAAAATTTGAGTAAAACGTGAGACGAAAATGTAGCAAAATAAAGAAAATGTAGCAAAAAAAAGAAAACCTTGGGAAATCCTGTTTATAAACATGAGGTAAATAGGCAATTGACAACAACTTAAATAATAAAAAGTGTATCATTTGGGTTGATTCCAGGTCTTTACTATTGTAAACAGTGCTGCAATGAACATTCGTGTACATGTGTCCTTATAGTAGAACGATTTATAGTCTTTTGGATATATACCCAGTAATGGGATTGCTGGGTCAAATGGAATTTCTATTTCTAAGGCCTTGAGGAATCGCCACACTGTCTTCCACAATGGTTGAACTAATTTACACTCCCACCAACAGTGTAAAAGTGTTCCTTTTTCTCCACATCCTCTCCAGCATCTGTTGTCTCCAGATTTTTTAATGATCGCCATTCTAACTGGCGTGAGATGGTATCTCAATGTGGTTTTGATTTGTATCTCTCTGATGACCAGTGACGATGAGCATTTTTTCATATGATTGTTGGCCTCATATATGTCTTCTTTCGTAAAGTGTCTGTTCATATCCTTTGCCCACTTTTGAATGGGCTTGTTTGTTTTTTTCCTGTAAATCTGTTTGAGTTCTTTGTAAATTCTGGATATCAGCCCTTTGTCAGATGGGTAAACTGCAAAAATTTTTTCCCATTCTGTTGGTTGCTGATTCACTCTAGTGACTGTTTCTTTTGCCGTGCAGAAGCTGATGATAGACTGGATTGGAAAAATGTGGCACATATACACCATGGAATATTATGCAGCAATCAGAAATGATGAGTTTGTGTCGTTTGTAGGGACATGGATGAATCTGGAGAACATCATCCTCAGCAAACTGACACAAGAACAGAAAATGAAACACCGCATATTCTCACTCATAGGCGGGTGATGAAAAATGAGAACACATGGACACAGAAAGGGGAGTACTAAACACTGGGGTCTATTGGGGGGAAAAGGGGAGGGCCAGTGGGAGGGGGAGGTGGGGAGGGATAGCCTGGGGAGAAATGCCAAATGTGGGTGAAGGGGAGAAGGAAAGCAAAGCACACTGCCATGTGTGTACCTATGCAACTGTCTTGCATGCTCTGCTCATGTACCCCAAAACCTAAAATCCAATAAAAAAAAAAAGAAGTGTATCATGCTCTTCAATAGCTAAGGGTTAAGGACAACTCCTTCCATTGTAGTTTGCCTAAGTCATATTTTTCTATGATTGTCTTCAGTTTGGTCACTACATTTTAAATTCTACATGAAGAAGTAGACAGTTTTCAGAGGTGAACAACAAAGACGAAAGGATCAGAAAATTGATTCATGAAGAAAGATGAAAGAAATGGAGTCTGGCCTGGAGAGAAAAATGAGTAACAGGTGACTTGATTACTATCTTCTCTAGTACAGAAGGGATCGCATAAGTGTGCTGAGCAGTTATTTTGCATTATCAACCAAATAAAAACAAAAGAAGATCTATAAAGCAAGAGCCAAATGAAAAGAGATGAGCTTGCATAAATGCTAAATAAATGTTGGATGGACTTAAGAAAAAATTCTGCTGCATGTGGTGGCTCACGCCTATAATCCCAACACTTTGGGAGACTGAGGTGAGCAGAGTCCTTGAGACCTGGAGTTTGAGACCAGCCTGGGCAATCTGGCAAAACCCCATCTCTACCAAAAATACAAAAATTAGCTGAGTGTTGTGGTGTGCACCTGTGGTTTCAGCTACTCAGGAGGCTGAAGTGGGAGGATCACTTGAGCCCTGGAGGTGGAGGCAGCAGTGAGCTGAGATCATGCCACTGCACTCCAGCCTTGGGTGATAGATTGAGACCCTGTCTCAGAAGAAAAATATTAAAATTAAAATAAAAAACTCTTTAACATGGTAATGATCTAACTATGAAATAGAATACTCAACAACATTTGGGAAACAGTTGTCTTGAGCAAATAAAAATCTTTTCTTTCTCATAAAATAAACATTCATTATAAAAAATCTAGAAAAATAAATGTAAGCAGAAATAAAAATATGAAAAGTACTTTTAATTCCACAAGCCAGAGAAAGCTAATTTTATCCTGTCATTTTTTACAGACACACACATATACACATTCATGTATGTGTACATGTGTGTGTTCTTTTTACCAAAATGGGATAGTATTGTTCATTCTGCTTTTTAACCTGATCTTTCTACTTAAAATTACACATGAACATTTTTTCACACCTTCTTAGTATTCTACTACCTGATAAAGCTTAATATTATTTAACCAATGTTCAATTAGGAGGTATTTAGACTGTTACTAGTTTTTCTTTACACAAACATGTGGTGAGCAGTAGTATAATTAAATATTTACAAGCATATGTTGTTACATTTTAAATATAAGTTTCTAGAAATAAATTGCTGGGTTGAGAGTTTGTAAAATTTTAAGGCTGTTATTATTTCTTAATTAACTTCCAGAAAATTTGAAATGATTTATACTATCACTGAAAGTGTTAAAGAGTGCCATTTTCTGAGAACTCAGTAATTACTGAGTTTTATCATTTTACAAGATAATATACCCTGTAAACTATCAGAACCATCCTATAAGTTAGTATGGAATAGAGTTATGTAAACAATTAGAAATACTATTTATGCCCTAACAATACAGACATTGGAAAAAAAAATGTTCTTGGAAACCCTCTGAGTTGTGAGGGTTGGAAAAGCACTTTAGGCAAGTCACATTACTTACTCCATTTTTATCTTCTTTGCAAGAATCTTGCCCAAATACCTTGGGAGGTGGTGTGTGATAGGGGCAGGTAGAACGCAGCATCCTAGATCTATCCCAAACCACAAGCACAATCTTGTGTAATCCTAATGTGGCTTGAGAATGGGACCCAGGGTGGTAAGAATTTATGTGGTCAGTGTCCAGATGGCTTAGCCAACATGTGGATGCCATTTGTACACTCTTTCCCTGCACAACTTTTTGACTTCAAATAAGAGTGTAAAACTTTTTCCCCTTAATTTGGTAGTAAACATAATAGCTTTATACTTCTTAAACCGAAGTACAGTTCGTAAACTGAAGCATTAAACAGTGACTTCTTCCCTACTCTTTAAGTAAAAGGGGAATTTATTTCCAACTTCCAATCCATGGAACAAAGACAACAAATTTTAACTAGTTCAGATGTTAACAAACAAGTTGCATTTTGCTCCATCTGATAACATAGGAAGCAATGTGCTATATGGTTAGGAGATGACAACTGCAGTTCTTGTGGATGTGAATAAAATCTGAATTAATTTTTGATATCCATACAATCTCAATATTGGTATGTGAAGGTTAGATAATTCATGACTATTTTCACAAAATTATTTTTTCTAGGTATATTTAGGAATCTAATTTCCACCCCATTGTCCAAATGCATTTACAATAAGCAGACCGTAATCTGATTATTTTCAAATTCTTTTCAGTTAATTTGATTCCCAGAACAGTACAATTGATCTAACTTATTGTTCAGAAATCTAGTTATTACAGCCAGAAAAAGAAAATGGACAACAATCACCAAATCAACTATGCTACTGCTAATTCAATAGCAGGGTCTAAACATAGCTGCAAAATCTATTTGGTTTCCTTTCAGGTTTTTTCTTCCTGTTTCAAGTTGGAATCTATCATTTCTAGAACCTCCTTTCAAACTTTCTGTCAGATATGTCTCTTGACATATCTGAGCCCCAGACTGTATCAGCTCAACCCATCCGCAACCTTTTAATTCAAGGTAGTTTATGGTGGACGTCAGAGAAAGGCAAGGCCTGGGAAATATAGCCTCAAACCTCCAGAAGAGGCACAAGTAACTACCAGTATGGCTCATCAATATGTTTGGGGACTAGAGGTGTATCGTTAGTTCTACAGTTCACAGTAATAAAAACACATGCAAAAAAGTACCTTTAGATGGAACTCCAAATTTTATTAGCATCTTATTTGCTCTTAAAAACTAAAAAGATATGTCTTCAGTTTAAATCATATTAGCAACCGTATAGAGCACTAACTGCTCCCAAGTGACTGCAGCAGTTCAGTTGACTGGTTTTGAGGCTTCATCTTACTTAATAGCTTTTAAATTAGGAGAACTAATGCTGTTGAAAGGAAAGCAGCATTGAAATGGTATATGATATTGATTTATTATATTGTAAAGAGTCTGTGAAAATATACTTATGATTAACCAAGGAATAATATTTAGAATTCTAAAGGATACACCAAACCATGAAGCTTGTTCCTTCCTTTATTCTTTTTTTCCTTCAATCAATAAACATTTATTGAGCATTTTTTTTTTTGCCAGGTACTGTGATAAACGCCAGGGATATATTAAAGATAAAGACACAGAGGTAAGAGGTAAATATCAAGTTGAAATACAAAATGACAAGTGTACATAACGAGATAACTCTATACAGGTTTAAGCAAGAGGGTAAAACTGTCTGGGACTATACGGGAGATGCAGCAGGTTTGAGAGGGCATCTCAGGGACACTTGACACTTGAAGGATGACAAGGCATTTGAAAGGCCAATGGGGCTGTTCCTGGGAGAGGAGGGTGGGAGATGTGAAGGAGCACAGGGCATTTAGAAAACTGCAATCACATTTGAGCACAAAGGAGGGTTTACTCGATGGGCAGGGATTTGCTCAAGAATTTTAGGCTGGCGATTTGTGTTTAGAAAATTCACTCTGGTCTCTATGATGAGGGAAAACTGGCAAAAGTGGGAAAGATGTAAAGCAGGAGACCAAAAAGCAATATTATAATGGTCCAGGTAAGAGGGAATGAAAGTTTGAAGTAGCCAAGAGTAACTGGGAGAAAGGAGATGAGTGGATTTAAGAGATACTACCATAAAAACTACAGAGACCTCATCCTTTGTAAACACACAAAGTTCTCAGCACTGAAATTGTGGTTTAGTATATATATCTATCATTTAATTCACTAATTATCTTGTTTCCTTCATAAAGGTGAAATGTTAACAATTTCAGCTTTATAAAGCGAATTTTTTTAAGCGACACTTGGTAAAATTAAAAACTAAGCTATAAAAATTCTTCCAACTTTGTTGTTTAAAGTATCAAGTATGGATCTCCAGTTGATTTGAAGAAATCACAGAGATACTGATAAACTTGTGAGGCTGCTGAAATAAATTCCGAGAAGCTGTCTGGCTGCCTCAACTGTTTTTGAGGACAACTCTCAGAAGAATGATATTATCATTAAAACAAAAGACTTAGGGTTACCTGTGGAAACTCTGAGGCCCCAACATCTACTTACTTTCCCATCTCTTCTCGGACTGAATCAGTCATGGAAACAGCCATCCAATCAGTAGGCTATACATAGTCAATATAAACATCCACCCATCCACATACACAATGCTCATCTTCTTGACTCAGTCTTATGTTAAAGAATAATACATTTACATTTGAAAAAATGAAAATTGTAAAACATCTTTTTAATCTGCTGATTTTATTATTTTCTTTATTTCCAGCAGGATTTTCCTTTTTTATTCTACTGGTAAGAAAGCACAATGGTAATAAATTGAACCTTTTAAAGCAAATTACCAAGTTCTATATAGTTTTTGGGTTAAATGTGATTATAACTCATGCATTTTATTAACTTGCTTCGATATATGGATGAATTCATTAGTTTAATGATTTAAACCTCCCAATAAAAAGAAATTAACATAACAGATTAAGCTAATTCATCTTATTACTAGTCACTAGGTCTCTTTGGGGAGGAAAAACAGTCTGTAATTAATGAAACAATATTGGTGCACTAAAAGCTTACACAAAGAAGTCCCTCATTCTCTTGAAGTACTTTCTCTAAACCTCTTTGAGTCATGGAACCAGGCTGGCAGTAGACAGACCTTTCCAACATGGCCTGCACAAGAGTGATACCAGGATAGTATCTTGAATATAAGGGCTTGGTTATACTTCATTGCAACCTGAACTGTTTCTTTAAGAGCAAATGCTAACAAAAAATGTAAAAAACACAGGCTTGAAATAGCATTAAACATTCTTTACGTTCAAAGCACATTGACATCAATCATTTTGTTTATAGCAAGATGAATAGAGAAAGTGGTATTCATTTTACAAATGAGCAAATAGGTAGATGAGGGTTAAGTGGTGTTTCTAACATTACCCATCATGTTGATGGCAAAGTGAAAACTAGACTCTGTCCCCTAACTTTTATCCTTATGTTCCTCTTTTCCTCATAAGGTAGTTAAGATGACACCATTTCCCTCAGAAATAAGATGAAGGCAATAAAAAGTCACATACCATGCCATCATTTTGGAGTAAAAATGACTTCCAATCATACTTCAGTTTTACTAAATTGAGCTTAAATGAGTTATTGTACCTGGAAATACCCATGCCCAAACATGAGACCCACTGTCCTCATGGAAAAAAATTATTTGAACAATTTTGGAATTGGTCATCAAAGGAAGAATAGGTGAATACATCTTTCCATTTTAGAATTTACTTAAATTTCCATTTTTAGCTTAGAATTCATTGTGGATCTATTTGTGTCCTGAGAGCTGGCATTTCTAAGCATTCTTATTGCCAAGGGAAAATAAAGTTTTATTAAAACTGTTTCTGGCCAGGTGCTGTGACTCATGCCTATAATACCAGCATTTTGGGAGGCAGAGGTGGGCAGATCACTTGAGATCAGCATTTTGAGACCAGCTGGCCAACATGGTGAAACTCTGTCTGTACTAAAAATACAGGTGTTGGCAGTGTGTGGTGGCACGTGCCTGTAGTCCTGACCTTTTGTACACTGATGCAAATGACTTGTGAGATTCTCGTGGCCAAGGCATGAGACTTGCTTGAACCTGGGAGGTGGAGGTTGAAGTGAGCTGAGATTGTACCACTGCACTCCAACCTGGGTGACAAAGTGAGACTCTGTCTCAAAAAAGAAAAAAAAATTGTTTCCATGTGCAGAGGGTGAAGTATATGTGAATGCAACAAATAAGGATTGAAATTCACTTGCGATTAAAAGTTATTGGTCCAATTTTCTTCTTTGAGTGCAGACAAGATATCTAGAATGAAGGGCAGAAACAGGAGACAAAGGAAGCCTCAGTGCAGACAGTTAGATGGAACTCATGGGAAATTTCTTCCACTCATGGTAGTGGTGACTGACTTTATTATCACATAGCCACAATGACTAGAAACTGCGTTTTGTAGTACTGTGAGTTCCCAAGATATATTCACTGTGATTATAATATTTAATTCTCACAACAGCCCTGTGGTACAGGAATTATTATTTTGTCCTATGTAAGAGACTAAGAAACTGAGGATCCACAATAGATCTGCCTTAAGAAAGAAATTTGGGAAAAATTATTTGGGTCTTGGGCAGCTATACTTGTCCTTCCCCACACCTAGTGTTCCCATCTTCCTAAAACCTAGGCCTTTGGCAGCTGGTTTCTCACAAGTCACTTGCATCAGTCTACAGAAGGTTAGGACCCTATGACTGAGGCATGAGGGCTCTGTGATCGCAAGGAGCCAAGCCTGGCTCATCCTCTCAACCCACTCCAGGTATTATCTGTTGCCTTCCACAGTAGCACTGGAAATGAGATTAATGGGCAACATTGGGGTATCAGGGCCAAAAGATTCCTAACCAGGCTTCAGGCAAGTTCCTGGCAGTGACTCTTCCAGCTTGGAGGGGGTATGTTAATATTTAAATTTGTGTTTGTGCTCTTTTTTCCTCCTTTTTTTTTCAATTGATGCGTGCAGGGATTCTGTAGGATGGTAACCATAGTGACAGCAGAAGAAGAGAAATGAGATTTCACCCCCAAAATGCATATCAGAGGCTGTTTACTGAAAGTGGCAGATCTGTCAGCTCTCACAGATAAAGACAAAGCCGTCTCATTTGGATTCCAGTGGCTTTATTGTTGTTCTCCCATTACTTTATATATCTCCTCACGTTATATGTGTGCCTGTGTGTATGTGCATTTAAATTAAAATGTTCAAGAGAAAACTTTAAGAGTTGAAATCTAGAATCTTTTCTTTTTTTTTCCATTTCTCCAGGTTTTTTTTTTTCCGTTCAGGAGTACATGTGAATCTTCTTTATTGGGTCAATTTGCAATGGTTTGTTCTGACACATAAGTAAAACTTGTAAATGCATAAGACATGCCCTGGGAAGAATGCTTTTGTTTTTTGTTTGTCAGTCACACTTAAGGACATAATACAACATAATAATGGCAATTAAATAATCTACTTTTCCATCACATCTTCCCCAGGGAGGTTACCTAGCATATAGGCCAGGGAATGATTTCTCCCAGTGGTGGAAAGACTAGGTCTATTTAGGGCAGGAATGATGGAATGAGCAAAGGGGACTTTGTTCTTCACTTACACTTAGGGCTTTAATTTTGTATCATAAAGAGGCAGAAATGACATCTAAAAATACTTAGGGGCACTGGAGTGTTTAAGAGCTTAAACTAAAATTTCTCCAAGTTTTCCCTTCTGGGAGAAAGGGATCCCACAAATACTTTCCATTCGCATCTCTAAGCTAAGCACAGGAAGGGCAGTGCTCCTAACATCTGGTAGTGATGATAAGGTACAAATTCAGGGGATTCATTTAATTATATTTAAGCTAAGGAAATACAAATTAATGGCTAAATGCACACTTTGGAACCAGCAAGGCTTTGTTTGAAAATCTTGGTTCCTCTAATTACTAGCTGTGTGAGTTCAGACAATTAGCTTATCCTAAGTAAAGTAATAAATGAGGATTAAATGAGATAATATACACAGAGTATCTGGCATGTATGAGAACAAAATAAAGTGAAACGCTCCTTTAATAAAGATACCTGCAAGGCATGGTGGCTTGTGCCTGTAATCCTAGCACTTTAGGAGGCTGAGATGGGAGAATCACTTGAGGCCAGGAGTTCAAGACCAGCCTGGGCAACAAATGAGATTCCCCCATACCCTCCATCTTTACAAAACAATTTTTTAAAAAATAGCCAGGCAGGGTGATGCACACCTGTAATCCTAGCTACTTGAGAAGTTGAGGTGAGAGGACCACTTGAGCACAGGCTTTCAATGCTGTAGTGTGCCATGGCTGTGTAACTGCACTCCAACTTCGACAAAAAAACTTTTCTTTTTCTAAAAAGAAAAAAGATGCTGTAAAAGCCCAAAGAAGGTAGTGACCATCTGGCTAGTGAGGCTTGGAAAGGGAAGGGGTTGAACCTTCTCTGAGGAAGAAATATTGGACCATGGAAACCCGTTGGAGAGATAGAGAGGAAACAGAGTGACATATTGCAAAACCAACTTTAGTCTTGGTTTCTGCTTCTTGCTATGGATTTTGAAAGAGGAAGGGGATTGATCTGGAGAGGGGTTTGGAAATGGAAACTGGTGTGTTGTGTTCAAGGGAGGGATGGTCACATCAGAAGAGCTGAGTTCCAGATGAGAAGAACTACAGAGTCCTGTTGGGGTGCCCAGGGACCTAGGATTTGCACCCCAGCTGGGAGTTGTGTGAAGCATCAAGGCCGCTCATTGTGCTGCTGCAACACCACTCTGGCCTGGGTGAGGAGCTGCCAGGGCTGTCTGCCACCAAATCTTCTCCTATTTACCAAGATCACCTAAGCTTCAGGGTTCTTGTACGAGCCCATGAAGGTGTGAGCAAGGAAGGAAGATGGGACTTCCTAGCATGTCTGGTGGGAGAGAGGTCAGCAGGCTTGACTTGAATGGATGAATGAGCAAGCAAGCATGGCTGTTCTGATTATGGAGCCATTCACACACACTACAGATTGCTGAAGTTTTGGGGGCAAGGAGTGCTTTTTTTGGTGTGGTGAAGTATGGAAGATTTTATAAAGATAATGAAGAAGAAAAACATGTAAACATGTGAAAAATGAGAAGAGTTATCTGAGCAAAAGGAACATTATTAACAAAGAGAGAACAGTGTGAATGCAAGGTGATGAATATAGCAGACAAGGTTATGAGGCATGTGAAATATAAACAAGGGAATAGAGGGAGAGAATTCATATCTGTGGAATAAGTGAATGAATGAATAGAAAATATAGGTTGGCACCAGATGGCTCAGGGCGTGAAATATTGAACTAATAGATTTGCATTTGATTCTAAAGGAGGCACATATTACATATATTATTTTGTAAAATAATATATGTTGTTGCTTCTATTGTTAATGTGATTTTATGGTAATGAGAAGCAGTCAAAGCTGTTGAGAAGAAAAATAACATAAGTCTCATCATGGTCTCTAGCAACCCTAGCTAATAGAAATGTATTTAAAGCCACATATGCAGTTTAACATTTTCTAGTATTTACAAAAAAGATGAAATTAATTTTAATATGTCAACATAATCAATATAAAAGTTAATGAGGCATTTGAAATTTTTTAGTATAAATTATTTTATATCTGGTGTGTTTTTTAAACTTACTGCACATCTCAAGTGAGACTAGTTATATTTCAAGTGCTTACTACCCACCTGTGACCAGTAGCTCTTTATTGGATAGCAGAAGTGTGTAGAATGGTGCAGAGAAGTCAGACACCAGGAGAGATTAGTCAAGAGATGATTATAATAGCTCAGGAGATAAGTAATGAGGGCTTGAATTCAGATAGTAGTTGTGAGAACAAAGCAAAAAAAAAAAAGACAAGAATTATTGCACAAGTAAAATCAATGATATCTGAAAATTAATGGACATTGGAAAGGAGATGGAAGAATCAGTACTGATGATATTGACCCCAGGACTAGGAAAGTGAGGCCATCAGTAGGCTCAGCAACATAGCAGAAGAGGCCAATGTGAGTGGGAAATGAGTTGGTGGTCTCAGTTTTGAAGGTGTCTAGAGGTCATCTAGCTGAAAAACTCCGGCAGGCTCTCAAGATGCAAGTGCTCTAGAGGAGAGAAGATGAGCACTGAAATTTAGATCAGGAGGCCATCACATGGAGAACACAATGAAACTCTGATAATAGATGACATTTCAGAGAAGGGAGCCTTGAAGGGAAGAAGAAAGGATCCAAGGATCAAAATACTCCCTACACTTGGAGGTAGGATGGGGGAGGAAGAGAAGTCAGAGACGGAGTAATCAAAAAAGTAGAAGAACTAGGATATCCCTGTGTCCAAGGGGAAGCACATTTTAAGAAAGTGAGAGGCCAGATTCTGTCAAGTAAGGAAGATAAATACCAAGATCCAAGAGGAATTTTTTAAAGAGGTAATTAGTAACCTTTGAGATCTCAGGGCATAGCAGGAACAGTAGTGAAATGACATAGGGTTAAAGAGCATGTGGAAATAAAGTTAAATAGTACATAAATATTATTCTTTTCAGAAATTTTAAGGTTAAATAAATAAGGAATAAAGGAGAATTGCTTGAAAGATACAGTGAAGTTTTAAGATTGGGAACATGTCTGTAATTACATACTCAAGAGAAGAATCTGGTAGATGGATGGTTGAAGGTCCCCAAAGAGGCAGGAACAAGTAGGATCAAAGATGCAATGAAAAAAACGAGGTGTACATCCCCATCTTCCTCTTAGACAGAAAGGAAAGGAGAGATGGTGTGTTAAAATACAAATATTTTAAAGTGAAAAGCAAGGAATTTGAGGACTGTTATAAGACAAATATCCTTTAAAGTAGTGGAGATAATAGTTATAAATGAATGTGAAAAGAGAATAAATTTTCATAGAATTTACATAAAAATTTCAAACATATGTCTTGAATACTTATCAGTATACAATATTTATGAAGTTCTTCAGTGCTAAATGTAGAAGGTTCCAAATGCAAAACACAGCCATCACAACAGTTAGGATGTGCCAGGCAAAGCCTGGACTACTTACTGTTCAATACATCTGACATGGTATCAGTTCCTTTGTGAATGCAACATGGTCCTGGGTCTGACATGCCTTGAACAGATCCATTCAAGAGATAACCAGCTTGAAAATCAACCATTCTTCCCTAAAACTACTTAGTAAGCAACTGTAGGCAGGTCAGTCTCCTCTGCCCTGATGGTCAAGTGCTTTAGAGTGCCACCATTCTCTTGCTATTACTGGAATTCTAATATTATTTCTTGTTAACTAATCATTAATAAGAAAAGAGGGATAATAATTTAATGGAACATCACATGTGTAACAAGTATTTTATAATAAAATCCAATTCATAATAGCACTGTTACATAAGCAATCCTTGAGTAACAATGTAGAATCAGCACATATTAAAGTAAAGAAACATTCAAACCCAAATTAATATCCATACAAACATTACAACACTGGTATATGCACATACATTACCTTGGAACATAGACCTAGTTTTTGAGTGACTTCGAAGGAAGAAAAGTTGTTTAAAAAATGTGATTGGAATAAAACTGAGGATTGAAAATTAGACAACGTAAAGACAATCCTAATTGAAAAATTTGTATTTTGTGTTCTGTGTTGGTCATTTTGATTTGGATGGGAAAATGTCTTATTGATTACTTGGGGTATATTTTAACATTTAATTTGGATGATATAGACACAGACTACAATAGAAAGCACTTTCAAATGTAAAAGGATTATAATTCTGTGGTTCTTAATGTGTTTGCTTTATGCTGCTCTCTTCCTACCTGTGCATTGCTTAGCACTTCCAGTGGGAAGTGGGTAGAGGGAGAGCCTGGAGTGGCTGGTCAATCAGCTCTTACCTACTGTGATCTGATTGACTCCCCAGCAGGTATCTGGTACTGCCTTGACATTTCCCTGCTGACCTTGAGGAAATGTGTGGGCTGCTGTTTTTATGTCCAGCCCTCCCTCCCCCACCTATACTTTGTTTTTTTACATGGAAAAATTCTTGGTATTTGCTAAGGGTGACAGAAACATTACTTGTAATGCTTACCAAAGACACCTAGAAAGGAATATAAAGGTGGAACTCCAGCTGGAATCTGCCAGGGTCTATGCAGGAAGTGGGGGGTGGGGGGGTGGATCATGCCTATCCACACATTAAAATTCCCTAAAGCTTGCCCAAAAGTTATAGTTTTTTATTTAATTTCCCCCAGTTGTATATTCTGTAGGAAAATGACCAGAATTCCTGGTTATCTGGCTGCTGATGCAAAAGATAGGTCTGTGGAGTCAAGATTGAAATGCAACACAGTATTACAGACTCTGGTCTAATCTAAACCCTAAGTTGTCTGCTGGAGCCATAGTTGGAGTGAGATCCATGGCTCCTACTCTCTGAGGTCTGCTCTTCCAGACCTGGATCTTCTAGGGGTAAACCCTGTACCCTTGAGGTCTAGATTCCAAGATTCCAAGTTCTGTACAGGAACTTGGAAGCTTAGGGCCCTGGAGGGCTCGTCCACACCTAGTTTTAGGGAAAGGAATGAAGAGGACCAACGATGGCTGTGGCTCTTTTAATTGCAGCTCATAAGATAAGCTTTATGAAAAAAAGAGGTGGCACCCAAAAGGAACCTGTGAGAGAAGGGAATAGTGAATTCCACAAAGTGCTATTAGATAGAGAAGGCTTGGTTTTCATATTTATACATTGCCCTACCTGAAAAAAGAATTCTAGCAAGATTTTTGGCAAAACAGTTAAAATTAATTTGTCCCATTTATTTTTCTGATCATTATTATTATGTCTTAAACATATGAGCGTTTAGTTGATAACCGTAGCTTTAGGTCTTTAGGCCCTTTTGAGGTTCTCCATATACCTAATGGAGAGTGGAGAGCTAGGGTTGTTTTTGTTTTGTTTTAAGGCGCCTACTACTACCAGAGAGAATTCTGGGATTGGGTACTCAGGAGCTGATTTTCAGATATTTTGCTACAGGTCGAGAAGAATTAATGAACTCATACAGTTGCTATACCCTTTGGTTTCTCTGAAGAGAGGTCATTATTTATTTAGCTGGAAATCTCATGCATTCGGAAGAGATAGTACTTTACTGAAGATGATTTGGGCTGTTTCCATGTAAATGTCACTTGGTAGTGGAGGAGTGAAAGGGATGCACCCAAAAGGATAAGGAAATGTTGGTCACTTGTTTGGAGATCATTTTTATCTTGTTTATTAAACTAATTAGGAAGTAAGGGTTAGGCAAGAATATCTTGTTTCTAAAGGAAAAACAAGTCTGGACTGTTAGGAAGATTAAAAGTGGAACTGGTGGTAATACCATGAAAACAGTTTTAAAAATTAACTGTAAAACTGCCTAACAAGGACATAATGATGAGATAGACACAGAGGTCTTGGTGCAAGTCCCTCCCCAGGCCCTGTGCTATTCTGTTGGGTGGTTGGTGTGCATAAAAAGACTATGCTGATAAACATGTAACAGACCTGCAGTAGGCCAGTTAGAGAAGGTAGAAACTATAAAGACTTAGGGTGTCAGCAGTGGGGAGGCTATGAAGTCTGCACAGCTGTTCGTACCCAGCGACACAGCAGATAAAACTGAACTGATCATCCACAAAGTTTCCTTGTCTCCAAATTACTTCAGTGAATCAGAAAGCCAAATCTTCCTAAATTTGGCAGGTTATGGTCATGTTACTGATATCATCCATGTATGGTTTTCACTGGACCAGCTCCCTGTCCTCACACTTTTTAGTACCTAGAGTGGAGTAACCTGTGGTTCATTCCCACCCAAAGACTCTGGTTTGATCTCAGTCTTGGCAAGGGGCATCTGAAAGGTCTGCAGGTCAGTTCTTTGGACCTTGTGTTTTCTTTCTGGTAGCCAGTATATGTTAATTTATTAAATAAATATTTACAGAGACACATTAAATGATGGGGACACAAAGGAAAGAGGGTATTAGAGGGTAGGAGCTGAAATGCAAAGGGTAAGTAAGAGTTCTTTAGGCTCTGTACTGAGTAATGTGCAGCATCTGCAAGAGAATTTGCAGGGCTCAGTGCAAAATGAAAATGCAGTTTCTTGTTCAAAAATTAAGATTTCAGCACAGTGAGAGTAGAGCAGCAAGATTTCAAGGCAGTGAGAGTAAAGCAGTAAACTACGTGGGGGCCCTTCTGAGCATGGGACACTGAGTCACTGCATGGGTTTCATACAAATGAAGCCAACCCTGGTTATGCAAACTTGGTTCTCTTTGCCTGAAATCCTCGTCTTCCAAGAACTCAGAACCTTGCTTTCTCTTGCCACTTCTACTAATTCTCAGTGGCAAAATCTGAATCCTAAGTACTGCCTGCCTCGAGCTTTGCTGTATGCTTTGGAATCACATGCTACATCCTTGCAGCTGTGATTCCTTGACACTGCATTCATGCCTCAACTATGCCTGCCGTATGTTGCTTTTCGTCTAGATGCTCTACACTGTCTTATCATTGTGGACTATTTTATGGTCAGCTGGATTTATTCTTATCCCTTGACCAAATGACATTCCACAGAGGAGGTGACAGGCTAGGTATAATTTGGTTCCTGGACCTTTAAATTCTTAGAAACTGAAGGAGAGGGAGAGGGAGAGAGAGGGGGAGAGAGGGGAGGAGAAAGAGAGAGATTGATTATACAATCATACTCCTAAAGTGAAGATAAATGTCCTAGGATCCAAAAATCAAGTGGACCAGATGAAATGTGGTATGACTGCCAGTTGGGCACAGTGGCTCACGCCTGTAATTCTAGCACTTTGGGAGGCTGAGGTGGGTGGATCATAAGGTCAGGAGTTCGAGACCAGCCTGACCAATATGGTGAAACCATGTCTTTACTAAAAATACAAAAATTAGCCAAGTGTGGTGGTATACGTCTGTAATCCCAGCTATTCAGGAGGCTGAGGCAGGAGAATCCTTTGAATCTGGGAGGTAGAGGTTGCAGTGAGCACCACTGCACTCCAGCTTGGTGACAGAGCAAGATGAAAGAAAAAAGAGGAAAGAAAAGAAAGAAAGGCAGGCAGGTGGTATGACTGCCTTCTTGACCCTTTTATCTCAAAGATCTTACCACTCTCCAAGGAAAAGTGAACCAATGAAAAGAGCAGTCCTCCCTAAAAAGCAACAGGGAATTTTGATATGCACATGGTTCTGTTACTTAGTATTTCTACCTCTTCTCTTGGAAGCCATCCAAAAGTACCCTCAATTTTTGGCAAAACTAGGAGAGAAACTCCAAAATATTTGTAAGTGTTGCCAAAAGCAATCAAGTTCACTTAGGAGCTGTAGGGAAGAGACTGGAGAGGTGCCAAGCAGAGATCTCTATGGCAAGAATTCAGCTGTGGGAGGTCTCAGAAAGTGACAAAAAAAAAAAAAGACGTTTTCTGAAGTTCAGAGGCCCATTTCCAGCACAGTTTGCAATAGTAAGGGTGGAAATGAGAGTGTGATAACCAGGGTTAATTGAGAGAAACCAAGAGAAACTAGACATGGACTTCATGACCATTCACGGAAACGAGCTGTATTTGCAAGAAGGAGCCTCTCTTGGCAACCAAAAGAGAGCCCCAAGTTTGTGAATCCCAACTATCATGCACCATTACCCTTGCTCTTCCCTACATATAAGGACTGCCTGCAAACAGTTTGTCTGGAAAAATGTTACCAAGAAGCATGTAAAAATTGTGAACAAACATCAGATATAGAGTGAAGGAAGACCATCAAACATAAATGCAAGAATTCAGAAAGTGATGGAGAAAAGACAAGAAGAGATCAATATGTGACAGAATAAAACTCAGAAGGACACAACAGGTCCTTGGATAATTTCATTTTGTTCCATGTCATCTCATTATGATGTTAATGAGGAAAGAAAAATGATTCCTGGCCAGAGGCCACTGTCTGTGTGGAGTTTGCACATCTTCCCTGTGTGTATGGGTTCTCTCTGGATGCTCCAGTTTCCTCCCACATCCCAAAGATGTGCACATTAGGTTAACTGGCATGTCTAAATTGTCTTGGTCTGAGTGCGTGTGGGGTGTGTGTGAGTGCAGTGGTTGTTCAGCAGTGGTTCCTGGCTTGTGCCCTGAGCTATTAGAGTAGGCTCTGGCCATTTGAGACACTGAGCTGGAATAATTAGGTAAATAATTATGTTACTTATTTTTATTAACTGTATGTATAGCTCACCTTTATTTCAAAGCTTAATATTAGAAGTGTTTTGGTCTTAGAAGTTTGGTGATGGTTGTGTAATCAGAAACATGCTGTCAGAACTTAACTCTTGTTCATATCAATTGGCCTACGATAAAACTGGTTTCATTCACATCATTTCACCCAGTCATATTTTCCAAGAAAATGTGGAAGAAAAACTAAAAACATTACAGACATGAAAATGAAACTGGAAGAAATTTAAAGCCAAACAGGTTCTTCAGGAAAAAAAAAAAAGACAGTAAGGGAAATAACAGGATGAAAAAAAGAGGGAAATGAAACGTACCTAAAATGATAATTATTAATGAGAAAATAATAGACCTAAAGCAATGCCAAAGTGGAAAATTTACAAGCAAATATTTATAGCAATAAATGAGAAAAGTGGAAAATTCATAGACACGTTTATAGTAATGAATAAGATAGACTGAAAAAGCATCCCAGATGAAGTAAGAAACAAACAACTAAATAAATGTAAAGAAATCATAGGAAGAAATTAATAAAAATAAAAGCAGACATAAAGAGTTTAGCAATATTAAAATAGTAGAACTAATAATATCAAAAGTTTGTTCATTTTTTAAGAAATAATGGACAGCAATGGACTGAATATTTATATCTGCACCCCTTCTCAAAATGCCTGGGAATCCTAACCCCAAGGTGAGGGTATTAGGAGGTATTTGGAGGGGATTAGTGCCCTTAGAGAAGAGGCTTGAGAGAGACTCCTCACTCCTCTCATCATGTGATGACACAACCAGAAAGCATCAAGGGTAAACCAGAAAGTGGGCCTTCATCAGACCCTGAATCAGCCAGTGCCTGATCTTGGGTTTCCCAGCCATCAGAACTGTAAAAAACAAATTTCTATCATTTATAAGCCATCTAGTTTATGGAATTTCTGTTACAGCAACCCAAATAGTCTAAAGCACTGTCCTAATCAAGAACAAGAGAGACGGTACAAATAAGTAAAATGAGAAATGATAAAGGGAAACTAGCCACAGAATCACAAACATACCAAACTTCCTAAGATGTATGTAAATATATTTAAAAACTTTGAGGAAATGAGTATTTCACAGGAATACACAAACTATCAAAGTTAATTTAAAAGCAATAGGAAATCTTTTGTTACTCTTGCCACATCTGCTCAAAATATATGATCTGAATCAAAATTATTAACTCAATGTGCCATAGTGATTCCATCACTACTTGAAGGATACAGGCTTCATAAGGTTGGACTAAATGATCCTCCTTGAACGGATTGCTGTATACTAAAGAAACAATGCATCTTTGTATGTTAAAATAAACAAACAAAAACATTTTTTATTTTTAAGAAAGTGACAGAAAACCTAATGATTAAATGGTTCCAGAGCATCAAGGGAAAATATAAAAGAAACATTCCAAATTCCTTTTTATGTAGTCAGCATAATATCAGTACCAAAGGATGATAAAGATGATAAAAGGTGCACAAAATATTCTGAAATTACAGACCAATATAACTTATGGATGCCAATGTGAAAATCCTAAGTAAAATACCATAATAGTAATTAGGATTTGACAGAACATTAGAAAAATGAAGACCAAAGGACCGTTCAGCATTTAGAATCATATTAACATAATTCACCATACCAATAGTTTCAAGAAAATAAAGCACATGAGAATCTCTTGATTTTTTTTAAAAGAACACTCCATAAAACAGAAATTATCATGCAAAAACTGTCTTTTCATGATAAAACATATCTCTTTTAGTGCAAAAGTCAACATCATGCCTAGGAACTCAGAGGATGAAATAAGATACAGGAGACAGGATTTTCACTGTATATTTTGAAATACTTCATAAAGTTTAAGTTATATGAATCATTACCTATTAAAAACTATATAAATAGTATTTTTTAAAAGACCATTTCATCAGAACCTCATTCCCCTGCTCTTACCACCCTGTGTCACCTATGGAGAGCCCCTCTGCTATGCTTTGAATGTTCCTCAAAGTTCACGTGCTGGAAACTGAATCCCCAATGTACTAGTATTGAGAGGGGAGATTTTTAGGAGGTGACTAGGCCATGAGGGATCTGCTTTCATGAATAGATTAATGCCATCATTTCAGGAGTGGATTAGTCATTGCAGGAGTGCGTTCCTATAAAAGGATGAGTTCAGCCCCCTTCCTGTGTCTCTCTCGTGCTCTTCTGCCTTTCTGTCTTCCACCATGGGATGACACAGCATGAATGTCCTGGCCAGGACAATGTGCAGGCCCTTCCATCTTCGACTTCCCAGGTTCCAGAACTGTAAGAAACAAATCTATGTTCTTTACAAATTACCCAGTCTCGGGTATTCTGTTACAGCAGTACAAAATGGGCCAAGACACCTTCCTACTCTGTGTGAGGTACTTTGGATGCTTTGTCTCATCTGCCTCAAGAAAGAAGAGGTATTCTAAGAAGGTAAATCTCAAAATAAATGAGAAGCCAAGGAGCGCAACAGAAAAAATATCCCCTTGATTCTAGGGCTTTTGACCTTCTCCCTGGCCTCCTTGCTAACATGCTCCATCCTTAGCACTTTGGTCCATGAATGGCCATGCAGAGAAGTGGAGGGAAGGAGAGAAAGGGGATGGAAGGTGTCTTTACATGAGGGTGGGGCAAGTGCAGCAGGGAGTGTGCTTTGATATCCCTGATCGGTTGAGTATGTCACTAGCCTCTGCCTGTTCAGTCCTGCTTCCCTGAATCTTTTGGAACCAGAGGTAAAAGAATACGACACATTCAAAACTCTGATGGCTGAAGAAGTAGGACACAATTACAGCACACTAGAGGAGTTTTTTTTTTTAATGAAGAAAGGACATAAGAACTTTAAAAAGCCCCAAATCATTTAAGAAGAAGAAAGTGAAAGGAATTAAAAATTCAAATCCCCAGGCATATTGTGATTGGCTGGAAAGTCTTAAGGATGCTGTATAAGGACCAACTAATAGAGTTGCCATGTAAGCCAACTCTGTTCATTAGCTTGAATCAGTATCTTAAACGAAATGACTACATGTTAGCTGGGTATGTGGTGGCTCATACCCATAATCCCAACACTTTGGGAGGCCAAGGTGGGAGGATCGCTTGAACCAGGAGTTTCAGACAAGCTTGAACAACATAGTGAGATTTTGTCTCTATACAAAATTTAAGATTTTTTTTTTAAATTAGCAGGTCATGGTGGTTTACATCCAACTCAGGAGGCTGAGGTGGGAGGATGGCTTGAGCCCAGGAGTTTGAGGCTACAGTGCTGATCACCAATGTACTCCAGCCTGGGTGACAAAGTGAGACCCTGTATCTGTTTTTTTTAAATGATTATATGTATAAAATACAAGTTTAAGAATTTTTACTAAATCACTTGAAGGAAAGTGTATCAGGAGTATCTTACCTACGTATTTACTTTTATATCTCCTTTATATGAGATACCTTTATTTCTTGAGACAAACAGTAAAAATAACTATGTAGTTTTAAAAGTCTATCAATCATCAATTTAAAAGCCGTTTTCTTTGAAAAAGGAAAGAAAATTATAACTGAACATAAAATTTATAAAATAGTAAATCAGAATAGCAGCCTTCATGATTTACACCTTTCCTGTTTAATCTCAGCACCCAAGCAACACCACTTGTGGGAAATTTTTACCAATCCACTGTATGATGAGAAAGGCATCTAAGGGAATGGAATTGATCTGCAAAAAAAAAAAAAAAACAAATCAGGAGTAACAGTGAGAACAAATGACTGGATCCTGTTTATCTATCAGTTAGAGGAGTGGTCCTAGAAATTACATTTTTTAAAAATCATATTGGTTGGGCATGGTGGCTCATACCTGTAATCTCAGCACTTTGGGAGGCCAAGGTGGGCAGATCATGAGGTCAGGAGATTGAGACTATACTGGTTAACATGGTGAAACCCCATCTCTACTAAAATTACAAAAAATTATCTGGGTCTGGTGGCATGTGCCTGTAGTTCTAGCTACTTAGGACGCTGAGGCAGGAGAATCACTTGAACCCGGGCAGTGGAGGCTGCAGTGACCCGAGATTGCACCATTGCACTGCATCCTGGGCAACACTGCAAGACTCTGTCTCAAAAAAAGAGATCATATTGAGCATATTTTCACAGAATTTAGTGACTTCCATCTATTTTGGAGTCAGTACCTCAATTCCTCAATTACTTCAAACTCTTTGCAAAAGCAAGGTTATCTATGTGGTGCCACATGTATCCACATCATGAGGGCAACAAGTTTGTCCAACCTACTTCCTGAAATCCTGTGTACATGTCAACATGGGCAGATGATAAATATTGTCCTACAAACAAAAACCCAGATGGAGACTTGGCCTTGTGAAGAATTATGCTAAGCCTATCTTCTCAGATCTTCTGTCTCTCTTAGACTGGACCACAGCCAGCCTGGAAGCTGCCAGTCAAGAAGAAGAACACCTGCAGTGGGAAAAGGTGGCATATGGCACACTGGGCAACTTGCCAGCTGCCTTTTGGGTTCTAAATCTGTTTATTGTTCATGACATGCAAGCAATTGCTGCTTTAAAGTTCAAGGAGGTGGCAGGGAGAAGGAACAACAAGAAAAGCAAACCCAAGAAAGGCAGTATCTTTTTTTAGTTCCATTTGTGACAAATGACTCACTCACTTTATTACACACGTTGGTGTAGGGACAAATCACAGAGAGTATAAACACACAAGAGTCTAAAAGGACAGATTCAACTTAAAGAAGAGTCTTGCTAATTACCCCACTGGTGGAACACCTGTGCAGGGTAGGAATGGTGGCTTGAAAGAGGCTCTATGGGGACAAATTCATGATTGGCAGTAACCCTGTTGAACCCCTTAATCAGGAAGGTCTGATCCCACAAGAGGTCTTCTAGACCACCAGGATGTCTTAGATGTGGTTCCCTAGAAACAGAGCTCAAGCCAAGTGATCTGGTAAGTGACTTATTGAGAGAGTGTTCTCAAGAGACAGACTTGTAAGGAATGGAGGGAAGAGGGTGACAGCAGGTTAAGGAGCTATGCAAGAATACGGTTAACAGAAATCTAACCTCAGTGTGATTGCCCAGGAGTCCAGTGTGAGCAGCAGGCACTACAGAGTTATTTCATCTTGAGGAAAAGGAAAGGGGCTTTTATAACCTAGTATTAAGCAGGTGCCAGTCACAGGCCACCACTGAGGGGAGGAAAGGGTGTAATCACTATGGCAAGTCAATAGGGGTAATTCTCCAATGAAAAGTATAACTGTGAGCCATTAGCAGGCAACACTAATGCAGTGGGAGGAGAACCTAGGTGCACATTACAGATGTGAGCAAGGCACCAACAGCTGTTACCACACAGTAGTATAGCCTAGACTTCAAGGTCAATCACCTACTTCTTGAGCCTATATCCTTTCTAAAAGAGCTATGTTCATAAGCAATGGCTCTGATTATACTACAGGCAGGGCTAGCTTTCGGTGTGATTAGTCTATGGCTATAATTTCAGGAGCATTGAAAATAAAATGCCCTTTTGAATATCTAGCCTGAAATCTGAACCATCTGCTTTCATTCATTCACCAAATATTAAGTCCTGTTATGTGTTACATTCAGCACTGAGCACTAAGACATACGAATTAAATGTGTTCCTATCCTCCAGGGATTATAGTTCATTATAGGGAGACATGCACAATAGAAAGAGCACCCAGGCAGGAAGATCACCCAGGCAGGGAGAGCGGCATAAGCAAAGGCCCAGAGGCAAGTAGTATTCAGGTGTGTCGGGGATTTGCAAATGACTTTGTGTAGTTGGTCCCTAGGGTGAGGGAAAGTGAGAGATGAGGCATGAAAGACAAGTGGGAAGTCTGGTCACCAAGGGCCTTGTATGTCACATGAATGCTTTTTCCTAACATCAGTGAAAAGACATGGAAGGCATGAAAGTAGGAAGAGATTTGAAGGGTTTGGCTTCTCAGAAAGATTGTCTTTTCTGAAACAGTGTGGTAAATGGATTTTCAGGAGCGAGCCTGGAGGCAAGACTATTATGACATCTGGGTGGGAAATGATAGGACCATAACCTGAGGAGGAGCCGTGGCACAAACACTGAAGTACAGATGGTTTCTCACTTGTTAAGGAGTGTCCTTCTTTGCACAAATGCAGAAATGTCTGTGTTAGGGCAGCCCAGCATTTAATAGATGTTGACTGTGTCACCCAGCAAGGCAAAGTGATGTGGCTGACCTGTGGCAGGAATGAGACTAGGATGCTGGTCTCCTTGCTTCGCCCCATTACTCCGCATGAGTGGTTCCCTAAAGGACCAGTCCTGGGTCTTTATTTCATAAACAGGTAAGTCTCACTCTTCACTAAATAAATCAGAATTCCCACCACTCCAGCCTTAGCTACTCTAGTTTAAAGGTCAGCACTGGATACCTACTGAATAAATTTTTTTTTTTTTAATTTTTTATTGGATTATAGGTTTTGGGGTACATGAGCAGAGCATGCAAGACAGTTGCGTAGGTACACACATGGCAGTGTGCTTTGCTTTTCTTCTCCCCTTCACCCACATTTGGCATTTCTCCCCAGGCTATCCCTCCCCACCTCCCCCTCCCACTGGCCCTCCCCTTTTCCCCCCAATAGACCCCAGTGTTTAGTACTCCCCTTTCTGTGTCCATGTGTTCTCATTTTTCATCACCCACCTATGAGTGAGAATATGCGGTGTTTCATTTTCTGCTCTTGTGTCAGTTTGCTGAGGATGATGTTTTCCAGATTCATCCATGTCCCTACAAACGACACGAACTCATCATTTCTGATTGCTGCATAATATTCCATGGTGTATATGTGCCACATTTTTCCAATCCAGTCTATTATCAATGGGCATTTGGGTTGATTCCAGGTCTTTGCTATTGTAAACAGTGCTGCAATGAACATTCATGTACATGTGTCCTTATAGTAGAACGATTTATAGTCTTTTGGATATATACCCAGTAATGGGATTGCTGGGTCAAATGGAATTTCTATTTCTAAGGCCTTGAGGAATCGCCACACTGTCTTCCACAATGGTTGAACTAATTCACACTCCCACCAACAGTGTAAAAGTGTTCCTTTTTCTCCACATCCTCTCCAGCATCTGTTGTCTCCAGATTTTTTAATGATCGCCATTCTAACTGGCGTGAGATGGTATCTCAATGTGGTTTTGATTTGCATCTCTCTGATGACCAGTGACGATGAGCATTTTCTCATATGATTGTTGGCCTCATATATGTCTTCTTTCGTAAAGTATCTGTTCATATCCTTTGCCCACTTTTGAATGGGCTTGTTTGTTTTTTTCCTGTAAATCTGCTTGAGTTGTTTGTAAATTCTGGATATCAGCCCTTTGTCAGATGGGTAGACTGCGAAAATTTTTTCCCATTCTGTTGGTTGCCGATCCACTCTAGTGACTGTTTCTTTTGCCGTGCAGAAGCTGTGGAGTTTCATTGGGTCCCATTTGTCTATTTTGGCTTTTGTTGCCAATGCTCTTGGTGTTTTGTTCATAAAGTCCTTGCCTACTCCTATGTCCTGGATAGTTTTGCCTAGATTTCCTTCTAGGGTTTTTATGGTGCCAGGTCTTATGTTTAAGTCTTTAATCCATCTGGAGGTAATTTTAGTGTAAGGTGTCAGGAAGGGGTCCAGTTTCTGCTTTCTGCACATGGCTAGCCAGTTTTCCCAACACCATTTGTTAAACATGGAATCCTTGCCCCATTGCTTGTTTTTGTCAGGTTTATCAAAGATTGCATAGTTGTATGTATGTTGTGTTGCCTCCGGTGCCTCTGTTTTGTTCCATTGGTCTATATCTCTGTTTTGGTACCAGTACCATGCTGTTTTGATTACTGTAGCCTTGTAGTATAGTTTGAAATCCGGTAGTGCGATGCCCCCCACTGTGTTCTTTTTGCTTAGAATTGACTTGGCTATGCGGGCTCTCTTTTGGTTCCATATGAAGTTCATGGTGGTTTTTTCCAGTTCTGTGAAGAAAGTCAATGGTAGCTTGATGGGGATAGCGTTGATTCTGTAAATTACTTTGGGCAGTATAGCCATTTTCATGATATTAATTCTTCCTAACCATGAACATGGAATGTTTCTCCATCTGTTTGTGTCCTCTCTGATTTCGTTGAGCAGTGGTTTGTAGTTCTCCTTGAAGAGGTCCCTTATGTTCCTTGTGAGTTGTATTCCAAGGTATTTTATTCTTTTTGTAGCAATTGCGAATGGCAGTTCGCTCTTGATTTGGCTTTCTTTAAGTCTGTTATTGGTGTAGACGAATGCTTGTGATTTTTGCACATTGATTTTATATCCTGAGACTTTGCTGAAGTTGTTTATCAGTTTCAGGAGTTTTTGGGCTGAGGCGATGGGGTCTTCTAGGTATACTATCATGTCGTCTGCAAATAGAGACAATTTGGCTTCCACCTTTCCTATTTGAATACCCTTTATTTCTTTTTCTTGCCTGATTGCTCTGGCTAGAACTTCCAGTACTATATTGAATAGGAGTGGTGAGAGAGGGCATCCTTGTCTAGTACCAGATTTCAAAGGGAATGCTTCCAGTTTTTGCCCATTCAGTATGATATTGGCTGTTGGTTTGTCATAAATAGCTTTTATTACTTTGAGATACGTTCCATCAATACCGAGTTTATTGAGGGTTTTTAGCATAAAGGGCTGTTGAATTTTGTCAAATGCCTTCTCTGCGTCAATTGAGATAATCATGTGGTTTTTGTTTTTGGTTCTGTTTATGTGGTGAATTACGTTGATAGACTTGCGTATGTTGAACCAGCCTTGCATCCCTGGGATGAATCCTACTTGATCATGATGAATACGTTTTTTGATTTGCTGTTGAAATCGGCTTGCGAATATTTTATTGAAGATTTTTGCATCTATGTTCATCATGGATATTGGCCTGAAGTTTTCTTTTCTTGTTGGGTCTCTGCCGGGTTTTGGTATCAGGATGATGTTGGTCTCATAAAATGATTTGGGAAGGATTCCCTCTTTTTGGATTGTTTGAAATAGTTTTAGAAGGAATGGTACCAGCTCCTCCTTGTGTGTCTGGTAGAATTCGGCTGTGAACCCGTCTGGACCTGGGCTTTTTTTGTGAGGTAGGCTCTTAATTGCTGCCTCAACTTCAGACCTTGTTATTGGTCTATTCATAGTTTCAGCTTCCTCCTGGTTTAGGCTTGGGAGGACACAGGAGTCCAGGAATTTATCCATTTCTTCCAGGTTTACTAGTTTATGTGCATAGAGTTGTTTGTAATATTCTCTGATGATGGTTTGAATTTCTGTGGAATCTGTGGTGATTTCCCCTTTATCATTTTTTATTGCATCTATTTGGTTTTTCTCTCTTTTATTTTTAATCAATCTGGCTAGTGGTCTGTCTATTTTGTTGATCTTTTCAAAAAACCAGCTCTTGGATTTATTGATTTTTTGAAGGGTTTTTCGTGTCTCAATCTCCTTCAGCTCAGCTCTGATCTTAGTAATTTCTTGTCTTCTGCTGGGTTTTGAGTTTTTGTTGATCTTGCTCCTCTAGCTCTTTCAATTTTGACGATAGGGTGTCAATTTTGGATCTCTCCATTCTCCTCATATGGGCACTTATTGCTATATACTTTCCTCTAGAGACTGCTTTAAATGTGTCCCAGAGGTTCTGGCACGTTGTGTCTTCGTTCTCATTGGTTTCGAAGAACTTCTTTATTTCTGCCTTCATTTCGTTGTTTACCCAGTCAGCATTCAAGAGCCAGTTGTTCAGTTTCCATGAAGCTGTGCGGTTCTGGGTCGGTTTCTGAATTCTGAGTTCTAACTTGATTGCACTATGGTCTGAGAGGCTGTTTGTTATGATTTCAGTTGTTTTGCATTTGTTGAGCAGTGCTTTACTTCCAATTATGTGGTCAATTTTAGAGTAGGTGTGATGTGGTGCTGAGAAGAATGTGTATTCTGTGGATTTGGGGTGGAGAGTTCTGTATATGTCCACCAGGTTTGCTTGCTCCAGGTCTGAGTTCAAGCCCTGGGTATCCTTGTTAATTTTCTGTCTGGTTGATCTGTCTAGTATTGACAGCGGAGTGTTAAAGTCTCCCACTATTATTGTGTGGGAGTCTAAGTCCTTCTGTAAGTCATTAAGAACTTGCCTTATGTATCTGGGTGCTCCTGTGTTGGGTCCATATATGTTTAGGATTGTTAGCTCTTCTTGTTGTATCGATCCTTTTACCATTATGTAATGGCCTTCTTTGTCTCTTTTTATCTTTGTTGCTTTAAAGTCTATTTTATCTGAGATGAGAATTGCAACTACTGCTTTTTTTTGCTTTCCATTAGCTTGGTAAATCTTCCTCCATCCCTTTATTTTGAGCCTTTGTGTATCCTTGCATGTGAGATGGGTTTCCTGGATACAGCACACTGATGGGTTTTGGATTTTCATCCAATTTGCCAGTCTGTGTCTTTTGATTGGTGCATTTAGTCCATTTACATTTAGGGTTAATATTGTTATGTGTGAATTTGATACTGCCATTTTGATGCTAAGTGGCTGTTTTGCCTGTTAGTTGTTGTAGATTCTTCATTATGTTGATGCTCTTTAGCATTCAGTGTGATTTTGGAATGGCTGGTACTGATTGATCCTTTCTATGTGTAGTGCCTCTTTTAGGAGCTCTTGTAAAGCAGGCCTGGTGGTGACAAAATCTCTGAGTACTTGCTTGTTCGCAAAGGATTTTATTCTTCCTTTACTTCTGAAGCTCAGTTTGGCTGGATATGAAATTCTGGGTTGAAAGTTCTTTTCTTTAAGAATGTTGAATATTGGCCCCCACTCTCTTCTGGCTTGTAGTGTTTCTGCCGAGAGATCTGCTGTGAGTCTGATGGGCTTCCCTTTGTGGGTGACCCGACCTTTCTCTCTGGCTGCCCTTAGTATTCTCTCCTTTATTTCAACCCTGTTGAATCTGACGATTATGTGCCTTGGGGTTGCTCTTCTTGCGGAATATCTTTGTGGTGTTCTCTGTATCTCCTGCAATTGAGTGTTGGCTTGTCTTGCTAGGTGGGGGAAATTTTCCTGGATGATGTCCTGAAGAGTATTTTCCAGCTTGGATTCATTCTCTTCGTCCCCTTCTGGTACACCTATCAAACGTAGGTTAGGTCTTTTCACATAGTCCCACATTTCTTGGAGACTGTTCATTCCTTTTTGCGCTTTTTTCTCTGATCTTGGTTTCTCGTTTTATTTCATTGAGTTGCTCTTCGACTTCAGATATTCTTTCTTCTGCTTGGTCAATTCGGCTATTGAAACTTGCGTTTGCTTCGCGAAGTTCTTGTATTGTGTTTTTCAGCTCCTTTAATTCATTCATATTCCTCTCTAAGGTATCCATTCTTGTTATCATTTCCTCGAATCTTTTTTCAAGGTTCTTAGTTTCTTTGCATTGATTTAATACATGATCTTTTAGCTCACAAAAGTTTCTCATTATCCATCTTCTGAAGTCTAATTCCATCATTTCGTCACAGTCATTCTCCGCCCAGCTTTGTTCCCTTGCTGGTGAGGAGTTTTGGTCCTTTCTAGGAGGCGATGTGTTCTGGTTTCGGGTGTTTTCCTCCTTTTTGCGCTGGTTTCTTCCCATCTTTGTGGATTTGTCCGCTGGTCGTCTGCGTAGTTGCTGACTTTTCGTTTGGGTCTCTGAGTGCACACCCAGAATGTTGATGATGAAGTATTTCTGTTGCTTGGTTTTCCTTCTACCAGTCTAGCCCCTTCACTGTACGACTGTTGAGGTCCGCTCCAGACCCTGCTTGTCTGGGGTGCACCTCTAGTAGCCGTGGCACAGCGAGGGATGCTACCAGTTTCTTTTTCTGCTCTCTTTGTCCCAGGATGATGCCTGCCTAATGACAGTCTTTTGGATATAGAGGGGTCAAGGAGCTGCTTGAGGAGACAGTTTGTACTTTATAGGGGTTTAATTGCTGAGCTGTGCACTCTGTTGTTCATTCAGGGCTGTTAGGCTGCTATGTTTGATTCTGCTGCAACACAGCTCATTAAACAACCCTTTTTTTTTTCTCAAATGCTCTGTGTTGAGGGGTTTGGGCTTTATTTTTGGATGTCCGATCAGGTGTCCTGCCCAGCTCGAAGGCAGACTAGCCACTGTTTGGCTGCCGAGGCTCCGCCCTGCTGTTGTGTGATTCGCGCTGTTCCTGCCGGCTCTGCTGTGGTCTCCGCCACGCCCTGTGGCGGAGTCTCTTCGTTGTAGCGTGTTGCCTCAGCAACGGCAGGCTGCGTCAGCAGTGGGCGTGTATCTCAGTAGGGACGGGTTGCCTCGGCAATGGCTGGCTGCCTCAGCAGTGGGCGTGTATCTCAGTTGGGGCGGGTTGCCTCGGCAACGGCTGGCTGCCTCAGCAGTGGGCGTGTATATCAGTTGGGGCAGGTTGCCTCCGTAGTGGTGGACGCCCCTCCCCCACAGAGCGTCTCGGACCATCTGCCCGGGATAGTTTGAAATCGCGGTTTTGTTCGTCCCACTGGGTATCCCAAACGATCTGTCCCTGCAATCCCCTGGGCTGGGCTACTGTGCAAGTCTCGTTCAGTCTCAAGTCCAGCCCTCTCAAGTCTCAGGCTGCCGGTTCAACAAGGCACCCGGACAAGCGCGCCCTGTGGGGATTGCTGGGTAGGGCCGGCCGCCGCCGCCCCGGCTGCCGGCTTCGCCAGGCAGACCTACTGCCTGGCGTCCCGTGTCTTTTTATACTTGGGAGTTTCCCCGTTCTGTGGGCAACAAAGATCAGTCTGGAAATGCAGCACTGACTCACCGTTTGCGGATTCAACGCGGGCTCCAATCCTGGGTTGTTCTCACAGCGCCATCTTGAGTCCTGAATAAATTCTTGACTTTACCCATGAGTTATTCAAGATTTCATTACTGTTAGCTTATTTGCATACCAAATGCCTGTTTTATGCATGGCCCTCTTCTGGACATAATTTGAGCTCTGGTACACTGTGTGTAGAACAATAGTGGATATGTTCTACAATTTGTTATTTTTTTTTCCAGACACTTAACTTTCTAATAAAGTGATTCAGAGGCTTACGAAGGAGAGCTGTACAAAGAGGCAACTCTCAACTTGGCAATCCTGAATAAATAACTAATGTACAGACTGCACAATTACATGTCCTTGAAATATTCTGGGAATAGTCCACAAAAATTGTTCAAGTAAAGTTGTTGTTTATTCTCTTTTCTATTCCAAATACAGGGCATTTTCCCTATGATTTTCATCTGCATTTTCCCAGGGCTGTGTGCAACCAGCTACTCACAGTTTTGCATGCAGTTGAATTCTACTTTCTATCTTCAGGAAATCTGGGGGGTGTCATTTATGAAGCATCTGCTGTGCATTGGGTACCGAGCTAGATGATTGGCAAATGTAACCTCATTTAATCTTCACAATTCTGAGAGGTAGAGTCATTATTCCTATTTACAGTTAAAGAAAGAGGCTGAGAGAGGTTAGGTGATTAATCATGGGGTTCACAGCATCAGGATTCATATTAGGGTGTCTCTTCTTCCAAAGTCCTGATCTATACACTATGCAAAACTATTTTCTTTCCATATGTGTATCCATGATGAAATGCTTCCAGATGTCAGATCCGGCATAAAACTCTGATGAGTACATACCATTTAAATATCATAACCTTCATCCTAAAGTTTTAGTTTTGTTTTATACATGAAAATAATAAAACCTATTTTCACAATCTCACATATTAATTGTAGAGAACAAATGAGAAATTTTTAGAAAATAATAAGCTGCTCCACCCATGGGAAATATTAATATATGTGTGGTATTCAGTAAGCACCACCATGAGGTTTGGACTGGAAAACAGATGCTAGAGCAGGGAAGCCTCAAGAATCTTGCAGGATTGGTAGACATCAACAGTATAGGAGCTGAACCCATTTTCCCAGGGCTGTTTAACATTAGCAGAAGTGGAGAAGAGGACAGGCATGGTGGCTCACACCTGTAATCCTAGTACTTTTGGAGTGTGAGGTGGGTGGATCGCAAGAGGTCAGTAGTTTGAGACCAGCCTGGCCAACATGGTGAAACATCATCTCTGCTAAAAATACAAAAATTAGCCAGGCATGGTGGTGGGCACCTGCAACCCCAGCTACTCAGGAGGCTGAGGCAGGAGAATTGCTTGAACCTGGGAAGGAGAAGTTGCAGTGAGCCAATTACGCCACTGCACTCCAACCTAGGCAATAGAGTGGAACAAAAAAGTGGAAAAAGAAAGTGGAAGAAGCAAGCACCTTGTATGTCCCCTCAACATGTCATGGTAGTCCAGGGTGTGGAATACAACTAGCAGGATTAAGAGCTCCCATGGGATCCCTCAGAATGGCCAATAAAGAGTTACATGCCTAATAAAAACAATAAATCCTATGAAAATTGTCAGTGTTTGTATGTTAGCACTTACTATGAAGGACAAACAGTGATTAGCTTTAGGTAAACTGGAGCCTACTCTTTTCTCCCCTCTCAGAGAAGGGTCTTATGGGCTTGGAGATTTCTTCCAGCAGGAAGTCTTTCACCACCACATGAGCCAGAGCTAACAGCCACCCCAGCCTCAGTCAATACCAGCACACCACAGAATCCAGTCAAGCTGGGTTTTCTTAGGAGTGGTGTCACTAAAGAGTAGCAGGAACTCTCTCACTATGGTGCAACATGTGGTTTCACCAGTTGTTTTGCATAACTCTTAAAGACAATTTTGGTCATATTTTTGTCCCCTAAATTGTGTTCTGGGGCAATGTTGTTCTGGTACTGCCTCACCCCCAGCCAGGGCTTACTGTGTCCGTAGGACATTCCTGCTATACCCAAAGGCATTTTTTTTAATGCTTTAGATAAGACCTAATAGTCTACAGCTACGTGTGCAGCAACATACCAACAAGTGCCTGAAACTTGGCGAGGCTCTTTGATCAGCAGCCATTAAGTATTTATCTGAGTCTCCCTGAGAAAGAGATTTAAGATGTAGGTACGGAATGCATGGAACATGCTTGTGTCATTCAAAGAAGATACAGGTATCCTCACACCAGAGACATGGATGGTATAAGAACAAGTTAAAGGATAAGCCACTGGCCAGAGATGGATCAAGATGAGTTCAATGCTTTCCTTGTTCCCCACTCCCACCCTGCTGCCATTTGGCTCATGGAGGACTCCATCCCTAATTAAGACTTTCTGGGTCCACATGAGTGGAGCGGTGGAGAGAAGAGGAGAAAGGACAGAAAAAGCAGACATCAAAACTATCTGAAAACCCCCTAAAGTCCATGGCCTTGGCTCTTACTCATTCAGGAGTTACAGCTTCCAGTAGTTCCTGATGACTGAAGCCCCAGAAACCAGCAGCCTATATATCTTTCCATCCAGATAATTTTGTAGCAGTTGAAATGATTTTTCAACCAATCAGGAGTTTTATTAAAACCATGGAGAGTCATAAAAGGGTTTCTATTAAACTATTCAACAAATAAAAGTATTTGTTGACTCACAAGGATTTCAATAATAACTTTAAAAATATTATGTCTTCACTACAAAAATTAAGGATAAAAACAGAATCATAAAAGAAAATACAAATCACTGACATTTAACATTTTAATGCTTATTGTTCCAAACTTTTTTCCATGCAAAATACAGAGGGCCCTTTGGGGATTTTAGCAATTATTCCCTGTGAAATGGGCTTCAACATGGACCAGCCCCTAGTACTTTTTGTAAGTACCGTTCATGTGTCTGAATAGTCTTTCCCTCTCCCTCACCATCTGGTTAATTCCTGCTCATCTTCTAGATTTCAGTTAAATGCTACTTCCTCAGTGAAACTTTTCTTGATGTATTAGGTTCCTTTATTAATGCTTTTATAGAACTGCATTCCTTTCTCTCTCTCTTTTTTTAAACTTTTAAGTACAGGTTCATTACATAGGTAAACTTGTGTCATGGTGGTTTGTTGTACAGATTATTTCACCACCCAGGTATTAAACCTAGCACCCAATAGTCATTTTTCCTGATTCTCTCCCTTCTCTCAACCTCCACCCTCTGAAAGGCCCCAGTGTGTGGTGTTCCCCTGTATGATTCCATGTGTTCTCATTATTTAGCTCCCACTTTTTCCCACTATTTCTTTCAGACACATTATTGTGTTCATCATCGTCCACTCATTCATGTGATTATTTGATTAACAATTATCTTCTCCTCCTAATGAAAGGCTGAATGAGAGCAGAGACCACAATGGGGTCCCTCATCATTTTACATCTATTGCCAATCACAGTGCCTGGCATTTGGCAAATGCTTGATCAATATTTATTGAATGAGTGAATAACTAAGAGAAAATGCCTATCAAGAATTATGTTCTCGGGCCGGGTTTATTATGTTCTTGGGATTGCACACCTGCAATCCCAGCACTTTAGGAGGATGAGGCAGAAGGATCCCTTGAGCCGAGGAGTTCAAGACCAGTCTGGGCAACAAAGTGAGACCCCCCACTTCCATAAAAATTTTTTAAAAATAGCTGGGAATGGTGGCACATGCTTGTGGTCTCAGCTACTTAGGAGGCCAAGGTGGAGGATCACTTGGGCCCAGGAGTTGGAGGCTTCAGTGAGCTGTGTTTGTGCCATTCCAGCCTGGGTAACAAAGCAAGGCTTTGTATTAAAAAAACAAACAAACAAAAAATAAGCGTTATGTTCTATAGAGACTGGCATCAAATGAAATGTGCAACACAGATCAACAGTAATTTATCAAATGATCCCTTTCCTGCCTTAAAGGAGTTAAAATTGCCCCTGATGTGTGCTTCTATATATGGAGTATGCTTGTTTCTAACTTACCTAATAAGAAAATTTTGGTGAAAATAATTTCTTCAGAATATTTATCTCTCTTTTTTTCATTTAGCAATACAAAAAAGAGGGAAGCTAAAGAGCATTGATTTCTACGAACGCTGTTATTTCAGTAGAAATCATTTATACACTTCAATTTCCTTCAACATTTGGGTCTTACATACTGAAGAGGCAACAAAAGTCAAGAAAAATATTAATAATCAACATTATTTGAAATTGAATTCCCCAATCCTTTTATACAAAGAAAGCTCTTTCACATTATTTTGCTATTTTACATCTCATATGTGGTATCTCCAAGTCAGAAAACCTTTGATAGGATTTTGTGTTTGTTTTTATCTTCCTGTAATGATCATTGACAAAGAGGATCCTTTGAGTATGTCCATTTTAGATGGCAGTGGCTAGATGTCTGTCAATGAACAAATGCTTGGGACAACATTTAATAAGTGTTTTCAACAATAAACAAATGTTACTACTCCAGTTTCTCTAAGTTTAGTAAGATGAGACTCAAGGCATGCTACATCCAGGCAAGAAGAAAACTCATTTCTGAAATTGACTAGAGTCAGTGACAGTATCTTTTTAGTGTTTTCCTCAAAATTAAGAGGCTAACCAATTGCTCATAAAAAAATTGCTTGATAAATTTTATGTTATTTCATTCAAGAAAGAAGAGAAAATACTTATTCACCATTTTCTAGCCATAGTGTCTAGACAAGCCTTCCCTAAAGTCATTTTGAAAAAAACTAATGTGTCCAAATTTGTTACTACTGCATTTGGAAATTCCACTCCCAACAAAGTTAAATGTTTTTCTTTATTGCAGAACTGCTCAGGGACTTTGTGAACTGTAAATCATCAACATGGAATTAGAAGCATGAATGTTCCACAGACATACTTGACCAGAGTCCTTTCTGTGAGACATAATTTTTAATAGTGATAAAAATAAAATTGACCATATCAACCATTTTTAATATAGTTCAGTAGTGATAAGTATATTCATTTTGCTACACAACAGACCCAATTTTTTCATCTTATAAGTGTGAAACTGTATATCCATTGAACACCTCCCCATTTCCCCCTTCCCAGCTCTGGCAACCACCTTTCTACTTTTTTAAGACATTATTTTTAATATGCCAAAGAACCAGAGTGTTCAAGTAATATGTTAAGGAATGCTGATTTAGAAAATAAAACACCACATGTTCTCACTCATAGATGGGTGTTGAACAATGAGAACACATGGAGACAGGGAGGGGAGCATTACACACTGGGGTCTGTTGGGGAGAATAGAGGAGGGACAGCGGGGGGTGGGGAGTTGGGGAGAGATAGCATGGGGAGAAAAATGCCAGATATAGGTGAAGGGGAGGAAGGCAGCAAATCACACTGCCATGTGTGTACCTATGCAACTATCTTGCATGTTCTTCACATGTACCCCAAAACCTAAAATGCAATGAAAAAAAAGATTAAAACCACCAAGTGAGATAAGGGATGGTTAACCAGAAATATTCAGTGGTTATTTTTAATGATAATGGGTCATATCTTTTTGACTTTCTATCTGTACTGTTTTATTCCCATGAATACCTATTGATCAGAGGATACAAACTAGAAAGTAATGTTTAGCTATTATTAGAAACCATGGTTTTACCACCTGTACTAAGAACTTAGTGATAGTAAATGTATAGCTTACAAGGCGTGTTTTATGTATAAGGAAGGATTCCCAGAAAAGAATGCTGTTAAACTGATTTTACTTTGTCTGTCTCTATCTCAACAAACTGCAGTGGCTCCCATGGCCTAAAACATGAAATACAGGCTTCTTTGCAAGGATTCTGTGTCTTTTGTGATTCAGTCTTTTTTCACCATACCCAGTGCTTCAGCCATTTTGTACGTTAATTTTACATCCTTGTGATTTTGTTTCTTTCATGATTTCATCTTGACATGTGCTTCCTCTATGCTCTTCACTAGGAAGAGCCCACCTTTTCTCTGCAACAGGAAATAAAGCCTCTTCATAACACCTCCTCCTGGTTTTCCAGTATTTATTTCATTCTGCTGTCAACATCCCCTATTCTGGAGCCGCAGAGTCATTAAGGTTCTTAATCCTTTGATTCACCCTAGACCTAGCACAGTGCCCTTTCATAATGCACATCCAAATATTTGTCCAATTGAATTGAGCTGGCTCCCCAAATACACCTTCTTTGTAGGTAAAATTCTAATTGTTATGGAATGACTTCTATCTGGGCCTTCCAGAAGGCAGGTGACAAACTAAAGTGGGCCAGAATGATATTTTTATACAATGGTGGACTTGGGTAGAAGCAGGAGGTCTTTGAATTCATTTTACATGACTCTCCACTGAGTAGATCACATGTGTCCCCTAGCTTGGGCCATTTTCCTGCTCCAAGAGAGTGACAGGTTTGAAGGAAGAGTAGTGAGCTTGTGAATAAATAATACACATTGAGGACATGAAAATAAACTTCTATACAAGAGTGTATGCATCCACATGTGGGAGAAAAAGAATACATTTGTCTATAGCTTTATAAATATTTATCCCCAAATAAATGTTTTACTTTTTACTTTTACTGCTTCTCTTAGTGAAAAGGGAATATCAAGGGATATATTTTTCAGAGCAGTGACTTCAGATGGCATTTGTGAAACTCAATTTTGAAAACAAATTTCCTCTATTTATTTAGTGCTTGCTATGTGCCAGGCACTATTTTAAATGCTTTGCATGGTGTCTCACCTAAGTTCCACAATAACCCCATGAGATAGAGACTGTTTTATTCTGATTTTATAGCCAGGAAAAATGAGGAACAGAGTGGTTATGTAACTTGCTCAAGGTCACACAATAGAGGAGGGATTTAAATCCAGGCTGCTGTGACTCCCAGAGCCCAAGTTTTCCACCATGATGCATGGATAGATAGGCACAAAGTTAGCATTAAATAAATACCTGTTTTCATGGCAAATAGTGGTAGTAAATAATGAGACAGGAGGAGGATTATAACAATAAGGCATAATTAAATTAAAACTGAGATGTTAGGCTACCTGCATGCCATTTGCTGTTGTTCATTCTATAACAGATATAAATAAAAAAAAGTGTAGGCTGTTTAGGTGTTCTATTGAGAAGTCAAACTGAAAGAAATTTGTTTGAAGAAAATCTTTACTGTCATTAAGGGAAAACTTTAGAAAAGCCAACCATAAATTGAACAGGAAACTATTTTTACAGGTTGTAAAACTTACGTCTGAAAGAAGCATTTATTCCCTATAGGGGTCTGGTAGTTATTCTCACCATTGACAGTATGTTGGTAGGATTTATATTTCATAGAATATGTCAGTGTAATTCTGAGCCATTTGTTTGAAAACAGTTCTCTATTTCACTGTCTTTAGTTCCACAAAGAATAAACTCTTGATTTTATTACAATTAGGGCTATTTGAAATTTTCAATTTCTTTTATTAGTATCATTAATATTTGTTATTGATCTCCCAGAGGGTCCAACAAAATAGGTTTCTGTAATGTCACATGAAATTTTATTCTGATCAGGCTCAATTGTTCAATCAAGGATTGAATTATGACATTTTACAATAAAATTGCATTTCTAAACAAGACAGTATCATAAAAATAGAACTGATTAAATTAAAAGAGACTTCAGGGATAATAACCAAATGTAATGATACTAATTTTCATATGCCAAATGTACAGAAAAAACTGCATTAATTAAGGAGGTATAAACACAGACTTGGTTTTAGATAGGACAGAATTTTACTTAAATGGAAAAGAAATTATTAGTTGAAAAAAATGGGTTACATAATAATGGGCATAATAGGATAACATTTTGGTTCATTATAAATGAATATTTGCAAATACTCATGCACATACCCTCTCATAGATATATATGCAAAAGGGCCTGGAAATCCATGCATGAGAATGCTATAGCAGTGATCTCTGGGCAGTAGAAATGCGATGTTTTTATTTTATTCTTTGTTCTCGTTTGCCTGTATTTTCAAATACTCCACAAAGTACATGCAATATTTAAAGGCTGATAAAAATAGAATGAAGCAGCCTTTGAGGATAGTGTTTCATGTTATCCATTTGATGGAAAGTGAGGCTGAATTCCTAAAAATGTAGCTTCTCTCCACCTATCAATCTTTGCTTCTTAAAAACATAAAACTCATCAGCAGAATGAAGGTGATTATATATATATTGTTTTGCTCAGTCATAGTAACTAAAAAAGTATATATTTACTAGTCTTGAGTAGCGACTTTTTTTTTTGAGACAGGATCTCACTCTGTCATCTAGGCTGAAATGCAGTCGTGCAATCAGAGCTCATGGCAGCCTTGACCTCCTGGGCTCAAGTGATTCTCCTACTTCAGCTTCCCAAGTAGCTGAGACTACAGGCACATTCCCTACACCCAGCTAATCTTTAAATTTTTTGTAGATACAGGTTCTCATTATGTTGCCCAGGCTGGTCTTGAACTCCTGGGGCCAAGCAATCCTCCTGCCTCAGCCTCCTGAAATGCTGGGATTACAAGCAAGAACCACTGCATATGGCAGAAATTTTTATATTAAGTTAAAATATTTGAGCAAAGCATTAATGATACAACTTTAATGTAATATTCCTCAATCATAGCATCTATAAACATTTGTTATTATAATTCAATTTCCAAATTTTAATCCAAATGGAAAACATTAAATGTGAAATTACATTATGCAGCTTTCTGGTTCTATTAATTAAAATAAAATGTAGCCAGGAAAAACAAGACATGGAATGGTTATATAACTTGCCCAAGGCCACACAGTAGAGTAGAAAACATTTTATCTGAGGTTCACCAAGGTTTCTATAAGTTATTTTCAGTAATTTTTAAGACCATAGGCTTTAAAGTCATTGTCTTAGTTTTGAATCCTGACATTTACCACATATGAACTAGGGCAAATTACCTAAACATCTGTTTCCTCATGTGTAACATGAGAGTAATAATAGCTACCTTATATTGGAGATGAAGTTTAAAAGAAATAATGTATACAAGAACTATAGTTCGCACACTGTAAGCACGTGGTCATAGACGAGGAAGCCATCTTGCTTTCTTTCAACAGGGACAGCAATATACAGCATTTCCAAGCCACAACTGACTATTGTCAAGGTCAACAACTATTGTCACTTCCATCAAAGACATTAAGAAAATTCCATGGAGTGCTTTGAACTGACTTGTAAGTATCATTCATGACTTCTAGAGTTTAAGAAACCATTAACACTAACACATAGAAAATATACCAAAAGCGAAGACACACACCCCATAGAAAGCAATGTTTGTCTTTTTCATGCATTAGGAATATGGTAAATGAGAAAATCATGACAATTCCATGTTTAAAGGGAGAAATTGTCTTCTTATAGGCCAAGGATGTCTTGGTAGAAAAATTGGGATTTCTTGAACTCACTGGAAACTGAGAAAGCTTCAATATGACAATGGGTGGGAATAACTTCTTGGTGAGCTGTGGGGGACTGGCAGGAAGGCAGTCTCCTGGATGTGATATGTAGGCTGCACAGAGAAGGACCCCACACCCCCAGAAACTAGATGATGGAAACGAGAATTGGAAGGAAAGGGAAGAGACAGAAGAGCCAGAAGAACTAGTGCAAAGAAAAATCATCAAGATGAAGACTGCTGCATGTAGTCATGTTGGAGTTTCAGATTAGTTAAGAACAAAGACTCCCGGGCCAGTCTTCCTGGGTTCAGATTTCTATTGGGCCCTTATTTCCTGTGTGACCTGGGTCAAGTTTCTTATCCTATTTGCCCCTCCGTTTCCTCATCTGTATAACAGGAAACAATGGAGTTTTTATTAGAATCAATGAGTTAATATTCGTAGAGCTGTTAGTGTGTGCGCAGAGTGAACACTTAAAATGTTGGTGAAATATGCTGATACTGTTCCTCGACCAAGCACAGAGATGGTCATGGTCTTGCTTTATCTTAGCCAAATTTAGTTTGAATGGAGATATTAAAAATGATTTAAAACCCTGTTATGCACAGTATGTTACATGAATGGGTCCATGTGGGAAACAGAGGCTTGCAAAGAATGAGCAGTTATTAAAAATAAGAGGATAAATATGGATTAGCCCCTGCTTGTGAATAGCTCATTTTCTCTAATTCAGAATTATCCCACAAGAGAGAAGTAGAATGGAATGATCAATAAAAGCCAGTTGGGCTTAAAGCCACTTTAACTGATCATTTTTCCATTTCTTGCTTTTGGAAATCTGTGGCCAGATCCTAAGAACAGAGGGAAAATAATTCCCAACAACATCCATATTCTTCTTCTCTCATTGTCTTTCAGCTGGTTTATTCTACAACCTCTCATCCCTGTTCTTTCCATTCAGAGTGAAGCCCAAGGCAGTAAACACCTGAACTTCGTACGGCATCATTACCTGGGATTTTGGCATTCTCAGAGTGTGGCATTTATAGTGCAAACACCTATTTCCCTACAGTTTTCTATAATTGTGCTGAGAGGGAATGTTAGGTTAGATATAAATATTAATATATAATTTATCTCACATTTAGGATGGTAATCATACATCATTAATGCTCTGGAAGTTAAGTATTGTTACCTTTGTCTAACCAACAAAAAAAATATGCTACATTGATTCAAGTTTCTCTGATAATCATTTTTCCTGGACTCCTAGAAACCAGTAACAAAATTTCCTATTTGTTATTAGGAAACAGAATTCTTCCATTGTTAAAGGTAATTTAGAAGGGGAGAACACCATGAATCCTAGCGATCCCCCAGGGCTAAGTCCAGGTGGGGTAAGCAGGATAACTGATAAGAAATGCAAATTTTCAGTTAGCCACCTCGGTTATGTGGCTACCCACTGGAGAAGATTCATACTAAGTTTTATGATCTAGCTAAACCTGGTTAATGTTAAGAACAGTTTAGGCTATTTATCTTAGGAAAAAAACTTTCAAAAGAAAAAAAACAGACACAAACAAATAAAGTCCAGTTTGACACCATTTCCAATTAATGCCCACGAGGAAACAGTCACAAAATGAGTACCGCTGTGTAATGATGCAAAACCACACCATGAGATATGCTTACTTCAGCGGGTTAGTTACACAAAAGGTGATGGGGTCCTTTTCCTACTTACACAAAACACACTGCTGATCAGCTGAGGATAGAACAAAAGTCAGCTTTTAGCCTTCATGGGACAATGCTTTTCTGTTCCTAGACAGCCTTTATAATAACCTGCAGCAGCCAGATCAGAAATAAATCAGGGAAGCTGATGGCATTCGCTTTATTTACTCCATCAACTCAGGCTGGATCAAACCATCCATATGTCCACCAGGCAAAGGTCTGATGCGAGCTTGTTAAATTGGAGACTCCTATAGAAGGAATGGCACCAGAGCTGAGTGAATCAAAACTCTCCTCCCCACGAAGCCCCTCAATGGTTAAAGGTAAGAAAGGTTTGCACAAGGCTGGGCTTGGTGGCTCACAGCTATAATCCCAGCACTTTGGGAGGCCGAGGTAGGCAGATCACAAGATCAGGAGTTTTAGACCAGCCTGGTCAACATGGTGAAACCCCGTCTCTATGAAAAATATAAAAAATTAGCCAGGTGTGGTGGCATGCACCTGTGATCCCGGCTACTTGGGAGGCTGAGGCAGGAGAACTGCTTGAACCCGGGAAGCAGAGGTGAACTAAGATGGCGCTCCTGCACTCCAGCCTGGTTGACAGAGCAAGACTCCATCTCAGGAAAAAAAGAAAAAAGGTTTGCACAATACCTTTCTACAGTGGAAAATTTGTCATTCTCCATGGAAACTGTCCCATGCGAAAACATGCTGTATACAACCCAGTCTGAGAGCAGATCTGCACATCTCTGCTCCCACTTGTAAGGGCACAAATGATGCATTCATGGTCATGGTTTTTACCCCAAACCATTCTTTTCCTTTTTTTGAGATGGAGTTTCGCTCTTGTTACCCAGGCTGGAGTGCAATGGCACGATCTCGGCTCACCGCAACCTCCGCCTCCTGGGTTCAGGCAATTCTCCTGCCTCAGCCTCCTGAGTAGCTGGGACTACAGGCACGCACCACCATGCCCAGCTAATGTTTTCTATTTTTAGTAGAGACGGGGTTTCACCATGTTGACCAGGACGGTCTCGATATCTTGACCTCGTGATCCACCCGCCTCAGCCTCCCAAAGTGCCAAACCATTATTTTCTTACGTTGTTTCTGAAAACTTTAGAATGACCTGGCAACACAAGCCAGCCTGCCTCCCAAGCTGAAGCTACTGGCTATTGGCATTGGCTTCCATTCTTACTCTATTTTTGTAGAGGTTGGGAAATTTAAAATCACATTTCTAGATTCCCTAGCAGCTAGGATTCTGGATGCAGTATATATTCTGTCAATGTGACACCTTGACACCCTCATATGAGTTCTGGCTGGCAAGATAGGTTGTTATTACCTCAGTAAATGGATTCCATATTCTGGTGTCCAGTCACCAGCTTCAAGCATACAAGCCAGTTGAGGTAGAGAGGAGGGTAGGGTAGAGCAGGGTAGGTTACTAGCAGCTTCCTGACCTCTGGGTTGTAGCAGTAGTAATTTGACATTGAAATCAATAGTCCAGATAACTTCTGCTCTTCTAGTAATTCCAGTGATTTTGTAAGCATCCAATTCTTTGCATTAAATCTTCCTGTTAAAAAAACCCTAGAGTGCAGTGACATCTTTGCTAAGTGAGAGCCAGATAAAGACCTAACCCATATTTCCAACATAATGGGAAGGCAAAACACTGAACACTAAGGAAATTCATTGGTCAGCCTACAAGGTGAAAGGTTTGGAAAACAATTTAGAAGAGAAAGAGAAGGAAGAGGAGGAACAGGATGAAGAAGAGGAGAAAACAAACCAAATGACATGGTATCAAAGTTGATAATTTGCTTTGGTGCAAAGCCTCAATTGTATCAATCCATGTTTTTAAACTGTCTATACCCAAATATAATCCTGTCTGAATGTATTGAACTTCATTAGATAAGGATAAATGAACCCAGGAAATATTATTATTATTATTATTATTTTGAATTTTTTATTGCATTTTAGGTTTTGGGGTGCATGAGCAGAACATGCAAGACAGTTGCGTAGGTACACACATGGCAGTGTGTTTTGCTTCCTTTCTCCCCTTCACCCACATTTGGTATTTCTCCCCAGGCTATCCCTCCCCACCTCCCCCTCCGACTGGCCCTCCCCTTTTCCCCCCAATAGACCCCAGTGTTTAGTACTCCCCTCCCTGTGTCCATGTGTTCTCATTTTTCATCACCCGCCTATGAGTGAGAATATGCGGTGTTTCATTTTCTGTTCTTATGTCAGTTTGCTAAGGATGATGTTCTCCAGATTCATCCATGTCCCTACAAACGACACAAACTCATCATTTCTGATTGCTGCATAATATTCCATGGTGTATATGTGCCACATTTTTCCAATCCAGTCTATTATCAATGGGCATTTGGGTTGATTCCAGGTCTTTGCTATTGTAAACAGTGCTGCAATGAACATTCGTGTACATGTGTCCTTATAGTAGAAGGATTTATAGTCCTTTGGATATATACCCAGTAATGGGATTGCTGGGTCAAATGGAATTTCTATTTCTAAGGCCTTGAGGAATTGCCACACTGTCTTCCACAATGGTTGAACTAATTTACACTCCCACCAACAGTGTAAAAGTGTTCCTTTTTCTCCACATCCTCTCCAGCATCTGTTGTCTCCAGATTTTTTAATGATCGCCATTTTAACTGGCAGGAGATGGTATCTCAATGTGGTTTTGATTTGCATCTCTCTGATGACCTATGACCATGAGCATTTTTTCATATGACTGTTGGCCTCATATATGTCTTCTTTCGTAAAGTGTCTGTTCATATCCTTTGCCCACTTTTGAATGGGCTTGTTTGTTTTTTTCCTGTAAATCTGTTTGAGTTCTTTGTAAATTCTGGATATCAGTCCTTTGTCAGATGGGTAAACTGCAAAAATTTTTTCCCATTCTGTTGGTTGCCGATCCACTCTAGTGACTGTTTCTTTTGCCGTGCAGAAGCTGTGGAGTTTGATTAGGTCCCATTTGTCTATTTTGGCTTTTGTTGCCAATGCTTTTGGTGTTTTGTTCATGAAGTCCTTGCCTACTCCTATGTCCTGGATAGTTTTGCCTAGATTTCCTTCTAGGGTTTTTATCGTGCCAGGTCTTATGTTTAAGTCTTTAATTCATCTGGAGTTAATTTTGGTGTAAGGTGTCAGGAAGGGGTCCAGTTTCTGCTTTCTGCACATGGCTAGCCAGTTTTCCCAACACCATTTGTTAAACAGGGAATCCTTTCACCATTGCTTGTTTTTGTCGGGTTTATCAAAGATTGTATAGTTGTAGATATGTTGTGTTGCCTCCAGTGCCTCTGTTTTGTTCCATTGGTCTATATCTCTGTTTTTGTACCAGTGCCATACTGTTTTGATTACTGTAGCCTTGTAGTATAGTTTGAAATCTGGTAGTGTGATGCCCCCCACTGTGTTCTTTTTGCTTAGAATTGACTTGGCTATGCGGGCTCTCTTTTGGTTCCATATGAAGTTCATGGTGGTTTTTCCAGTTCTGTGAAGAAAGTCAATGGTAGCTTGATGGGGACAGCGTTGATTCTGTAAATCACTTAGGGCAGTATAGCCATTTTCATGATATTAATTCTTCCTAACCATGAACATGGAATATTTCTCCATCTGTTTGTGTCCTCTCTGATTTTGTTGAGCAGTGGTTTGTAGTTCTCCTTGAAGAGGTCCCTTACGTTCCTTGTGAGTTGTATTCCAAGGTATTTTATTCTTTTTGTAGCAATTGTGAATGGCAGTTCGTTCTTGATTTGGCTTTCTTTAAGTCTGTTATTGGTGTAGAGGAATGCTTGTGATTTCTGTACATTGATTTTATATGCTGAGACTTTGCTGAAGTTGCTTATCAGTTTCAGGAGTTTTTGGGCTGAGGCGATGGGGTCTTCTAGGTATACTATCATGTCGTCTGCAAATAGAGACAATTTGGCTTCCACCTTTCCTATTTGAATACCCTTTATTTCTTTTTCTTGCCTAATTGCTCTCGCTAGAACTTCCAGTACTATACTAAATAGGAGTGGTGAAAGAGGGCATCCTTGTCTAGTGCTGGATTTCAAAGGGAATGCTTCCAGTTTTTGCCCATTCACTATGATATTGGCTGTTGGTTTGTCATAAATAGCTTTTATTACTTTGAGATACGTTCCATCGATACCGAGTTTATTGAGGGTTTTTAGCATAAAGGGCTGTTGAATTTTGTCAAATGCCTTCTCTACGTCAATTGAGATCATCATGTGGTTTTTGTTTTTGGTTCTGTTTATGTGGTGAATTACATTGATAGACTTGCGTATGTTGAACCAGCCTTGCATCCCTGGGACGAATCCTACTTGATCATGATGGATAAGATTTTAATTTGCTGTTGCAATCGGCTTGCCAATATTTTATTGAAGATTTTTGCATCTATGTTCATCATGGATATTGGCCTGAAGTTTTCTTTTCTTGTTGCATCTCTGCCGGGTTTTGGTATCAGGATGATGTTGGTCTCATAAAATGATTTGGGAAGGATTCCCTCTTTTTGGATTATTTGGAATAGTTTTAGAAGGAATTGTACCAGCTCCTCTTTGTGTGTCTGGTAGAATTCGGCTGTGAACCCGTCTGGACCTGGGCTTTTTTGTGTGGTAGGCTCTTAATTGCTGCCTCGACTTCTGACCTTGTTATTGGTCTATTCATAGTTTCAGCTTCCTCCTGGTTTAGGCTTGGGAGGACAGAGAAGTCCAGAAATTTATCCATTTCTTCCAGGTTTACTAGTTTATGTGCATAGAGTTGTTTGTAATATTCTTTGATGATGGTTTGAATTTCTGTGGAATCTGTGGTGATTTCCCCTTTATCATTTTTTATTTCATCTATTTGGTTGTTCTCTCTTTTATTTTTAATCAATCTGGCTAGTGGTCTGTCTATTTTGTTAATCTTTTCAAAAAACCAGCTCTTGGATTTATTGATTTTTTGAAGGGTTTTTCGTGTCTCAGTCTCCTTCAGTTCAGCTCTGATCTTAGTTATTTCTTGTCTTCTGCTGGGTTTTGAGTTTTTTTGATCTTGCTCCTCTAGCTCTTTCAATTTTGATGATAGGGTGTCAATTTTGGATCTCTCCATTCTCCTCATATGGGCACTTATTGCTATATACTCTCCTCTAGAGACTGCTTTAAATGTGTCCCAGAGATTCTGGCATGTTGTGTCTTCATTCTCATTGGTTTCGAAGAACGTCTTTATTTCTGCCTTCATTTCACTGTTTACCCAGTCAACATTCAAGAGCCAGTTGTTCAGTTTCCATGAAGCTGTGCAGTTCTGGGTTGGTTTCTGAATTCTGAGTTCTAACTTGATTGCACTGTGGTCTGAGAGGCTGTTTGTTATGATTTCAGTTGTTTTGCATTTGCTGAGGAGTGCTTTACTTCCAATTATGTGGTCAATTTTAGAGTAGGTGTGATGTGGTGCTAAGAAGAATGTATATTCTGTGGATTTGGGGTGGAGAGTTCTGTAAATGTGTATCAGGTTTACTTGCTCCAGGTCTGAGTTCAAGACATGGATATCCTTGTTGATTTTCTGTCTGGTTGATCTGTCTAATATTGACAGTGGAGTGTTAAAGTCTCCCACTATTATTGTGTGCGAGTCTAAGTCTCTTTGTAAGTCATTAAGAACTTGCCTTATGTATCTGGGTGCTCCTGCATTGGGTCCATATATGTTTAGGATCGTTAGCTCTTCTTGTTGTATCGATCCTTTTACCATTATGTAATGGCCTTCTTTGTCTCTTTTGATCTTTGTTGCTTTAAAGTCTATTTTATCTGAGATGAGAATTGCAACTCCTGCTTTTTTTTGCTCTCCATTTGCTTGGTAAATCTTCCTCCATCCCTTTATTTTGAGCCTTTGTGTATCCTTGCATGTGAGATGGGTTTCCTGGATACAGCACACTGATGGGTTTTGGATTTTCATCCAATTTGCCAGTCTGTGTCTTTTGATTGGTGCATTTAGTCCATTTACATTTAGGATTAATATTGTTATGTGTGAATTTGATACTGCCATTTTGATGCTAAGTGGCTGTTTTCCCTTTAGTTGTTGTAGATTCTTCATTATGTTGATGCTTTTTAGCATTTAGTGTGATTTTGGAATGGCTGGTGCTGGTTGTTCCTTTCTATGTGTAGTGCCTCTTTCAGGAGCTCTTGTAAAGCAGGCCTGGTGGTGACAAAATCTCTGAGTACTTGCTTGTTCGCAAAGGATTTTATTTTTCCTTCACTTCTGAAGCTCAGTTTGGCTGGATATGAAATTCTGGGTTGAAAGTTCTTTTCTTTAAGAATGTTGAATATTGGCCCCCACTCTCTTCTGGCTTGTAGTGTTTCTGCTGAGAGATCTGCTGTGAGTCTGATGGGCTTCCCTTTGTGTGTGACCCAACCTTTCTCTCTGACTGCCCTTAGTATTTTCTCCTTTATTTCAACCTTGTTGAATCTGACGATTATGTGCCTTGTGGTTGCTCTTCTTGCGGAATATCTTTGTGGTGTTCTCTGTATTTCCTGCATTTGAGTGTTGGCCTGTCTTGCTAGGTGGGGGAAATTTTCCTGGATGATGTCCTGAAGAATATTTTCCAGCTTGGATTCATTCTCTTCCTCCCCTTCTGGTACACCTATCAAACGTAGGTTAGGTCTTTTCACATAGTCCCACATTTCTTGGAGGCTTTGTTCATTCCTTTTTGCGCTTTTTTCTCTGATCTTGGTTTCTCGTTTTATTTCATTGAGTTGATCTTCGACTTCAGATATTCTTTCTTCTGCTTGGTCAATTCGGCTATTGAAACTTGTGCATGCTTCGCGAAGTTCTCGTATTGTGTTTTTCAGCTCCTTTAATTCATTCATATTCCTCTTTACGTTATCCATTCTTGTATCATTTCCTCAAATCTTTTTTCATATCTTTTTTCAAGTTTCTTAGTTTCTTTGCATTGATTTAATAAATGTTCTTTTAGCTCACAAAAGTTTCTCATTATCCACCTTCTGAAGTCTAATTCCATCATTTCATCAGAGTCATTCTCTTTCCAGCTTTGTTCCCTTGCTGGTGAGGAGTTTTGGTCCTTTCTAGGAGGTGAGGTGTTCTGGTTTCGGGTGTTTTCCTCCTTTTTGCGCTGGTTTCTTCCCATCTTTGTGGATTTATCCACTTGTTGTCTGCGTAGTTGCTGACTTTTCGATTGGGTCTCTGAGTGGACACCCAGATTGTTGGTGATGAAGTATTTCTGTTACTTGGTTTTCCTTCTACCAGTCTAGCCCCTTCCATGTATGACTGCTGAGGTCCACTCCAGGCCCTGCTTGTCTGGGGTGCACCTATAGCAGCTGCGGAAAAGCGAGGGATGCTACCAGTTTCTTTTTCTGCTATCTTTGTCCCAGAATGATGCCTGCTAAATGTCAGTCTTTTGGATATAGAGGTGTCAGGGAGCTGCTTGAGGAGACAGTCTGTACTTTTTTGGAGCTCAATTGCTGAGCTGTGAGCTCTGTTGTTCATTCAGGGCTGATAGGCTGAAAAAAACCCTTTTTTCCTCAGATGCTCTGTCTGAGGGGGGGTTGAGGCTTTCCTTGTGAGTGTCCGCCTCACTGTCCTGCCCAGCTAGGAGGCGGTCAAATCACTATTTTCCTGCCGAGGCGCCGCCCTGCTGGTGTGAGGTTTGCCCTGTTGCTGCAGGCTCTGCCCTTCTGCTGCGGTCTCCACCCTGTTGCCACGGTCTTCGCCTTGTTGCCATGGGCTACACCCTGTAGCCGCGTCTCTCTGTTGTACCGGGTTGCTTCGGCAACAGCAGGCTACATCAGCAATGGGCGTGTACCTCAGTGGGGGCTGATTGCCTCGGTAATGGCGGACGCCCCTCCACCACAGAGCTGCACTTTAAGAAAACCTCCTCACTGGGAGGGTTTGGAATTGCCATTTTGTTTGTCACACTGCGCTAGCCCAAACGCTTTGTCCCTGGGATTTCCTGGGCTGGCTCACTGCCCAAGTCCCATTCAGTCTCAAGTTTAGCCCTCCCAGGTCTCAGTTTGCCAGTTCAACAGGGCACCCGTAACAGTGAGCTTTTGTATGGAGCGCTGTGGAGCGCCTCTGCGCTCTGGCGCGGGCCGGAGCCGCACCGGCTGCTGGTGTCCCATGTCTCTTTTATACCTGGGAATTTCCCCGTTCTGTGGGCAACTAAAATCCATCTGGAAATGCGTCCCCGACTCACCCTCTCTGCGCATCCAGCGAGAGCTTCAATCCTGGGTTGTTCTCACAGTGCCATCTTGAGTCCTCTAGGAAATATTATTAAATCGAATACTCATCTATATGCAGTTTGCCAAATCATAGAAGATAGCCTGTTTGTCATGCAACACAATCTAATACATGGATAATAAAACATATTAATCCCCGCAATCAATTTGCCACTTGTTTCTTAAACAGAAATAAGCCTGTACAACTTGCACTTCACAGAACTTTACAGTGTACAAACTACATTCCCAAACCATATCTCTTTTCTTCAACACTCTTGCAAAATAGATGGGTAGGAACTATTATTGCTCCAGTTTTCCAGCCGAAGAAACTGGCACTCAAGGAGACCCCATGTTATTAAGTTGCAGAGAAGTAAGTTAAACTTTTGTGTTCTCCCCAATCCTAGATCTTTTCCATTAACCCAAACTGCCTCCTGTCTTCTCTTGTTTGACTGTTGCACCAACCAAGTGAGACAGGTAGAATAAGAACCAGCCCCCCTCCCATTTTTTACATTGAATGTTATTAACACCACCAGAGAACAATAAACTCAATGTCACTGACCATGCCCTGTCTGTGACTAACTATAGATGCTATTGGACTTCACAGATGCAAGTAAACAAGTAAAAAAAAAAATTAGATAAAATGTTAAGAAAGGTGCACTGATGCAAAGCTAAAAAGGAAAGAGATGTTAATAAGGGTGTTGACCACTGGAGAATCATCAGGATGAATTTATTCTTAGCAATGCTGAGCACTTTGGAAAGAGACACACAGTTGTGGCAGAAAGAAGGGTTAAAGGAAAAAGGTCAGAAATACAATTTTTCAGAAAGGAAAAAACATGGAAATCAGAACTCGTACTGCAGATGCTGATTCTGGGCAAATGCTATGCTGCTGGAAACATGTGGAACCCTACAACATGGTTTCATTTTATTCTCACCAGAAGATTTCAATTTCAGCTAAAATCCCTTTTAATCCATAGGCAGGGATTATAGCTAGGTCAAACATTCAGTTCTGCTTATCTGTAAAGTCTTGGCTCAACAAAGGAAACAACATAAAGCCAGTTTGCTTCAGTCAGGTATAACTGATAGAAACACTGGCAGAGGAGTGCCTGAACCAGGCCTGACAACCAGATAGGGAGTGAACTAAATGCTGTGGAATTCGAAAATGGCAGTGGTTGCTTTTTAGCAGTGGAAGAACAGCTTATTTTCCAGGTACTAGATATTTTTACTAGTAACACCAATATACATAGTTGTCTGAAGTATGGTAACACAGTTTACCTATCTCTCTTGTCTCCAATGCTATTGCTTCTTACAACCCTGGAAAAGGGCAAAGATGCTGTATTACCTAAAAATACATGATGAGCTTCTGCCTTTATCCCTTTAATTCAAATGTATCCTTAGCCTGTAGGAGGTCTCTTAAAACATCATTTTTACAAGACTGAGATGAGAAAAAAATATACCTACATGAACCAATAATATTAGTTTTTTGCACACTCTCAACACTCTGAGAGTGCAGCTGTGTCCCCACCCAAAATCTCATTTTAAATTGCAATAAATTTAAATTGCAATAAATCCATGGCTCGAGGGTGGGACCGGTGGAGACAACTGAATCATGGAGGCAGTTTCCCCCATACTATTCTCATGATAGTGAATGATTTCTCAGCAGATCTGAAGGTTTTATATGGGTCCTCTCTTTTGGCTCCAGTTTCATTCTCTCTCCTGCCACCATGTGAAGAAGGATGTATGTGCCTCCGTTTCCACCATGACTATAAGTTTCCTGAGGCCTCCCAACCCACACAAAACTGTGAGTCAATTAAATCTCTTTATCAATTACCCAGTCTTGGGCATGTCTTTATTGGCAGTGTGAGAATAGACTAATACTATGGATTCAAGACATAAATGTAAAACCCAAAACTATAAAAACCCTGGAAGTCAACCTAGGCTATATCATTCTGGATGGGAAAGATTTCATGATAAAGATGCCAAAAGCAATCACAACAAAAGCAAAAATTGACAAATGGGATATAATTAAACTTAAGAGCTTCTGTATAGCAAAAGAAACTATCAACAGAGTAAACAGACAACATAAGAATGGAACAAGATTTTTGCAAACTATGCATCTGAAAAAGATCTAATATCTAGCATCTATAAGAAACTTAAATTTATAAGAAAACAGATAACCCCATTAAAAAATGTGGGCAAGGGACATGAACAGAGACTTTCCAAAAGAAGACATACATGTGGGCAACAAACATATTAAAAAAACCCTCAGTATCACTGATCATTAGAGATATGCAAATCAAACCACAATGAGATACCCTTCAGAATGGCTATAATTAAAAAGTTAAAAAATAACAGATGCTGGTGAGGTTGTAGAGAAAAAGGAACACTTAATCACTGTTGGTGGGAGTGTAAATTAGTCCAACCATTTAGGAAAGCAGTGTGTCAATTTCTCAAAGAGCCAAAAATAGAACTACTATTTGACCCCGCAATCCCTTTACTGAATATACACCCAAAGGAATGTAAATCATTCTACCATAAAGATACATGCATGTGAATGTTCATTGTTGTACTATTCACAATAGCAAAGACATGAAATCAACTGAAATGCTCATCAACGGTCATATGGATAAAGAAAATGTGGTAGATATTCACTGTAGAATACCATGCAGTGATAAAAAAAGAATGAGATGTCTTCTATGGGAACAGGGATGGAGCTGGAGGTCATTATCCTTGGCAAACTAATGTAGGAACAGAAAACCAAATACCGTCTGCTCTCAATTATAAGTGGGAGCTAAATGCTGAGAACCAACAGGCACAGAGAGGGGAAAAACAGACACTGGGGCCTCCTTGAGAGTAGAGGGTGGGAAGAAGGAGAGGATCAGAAAAAATAACTATTTGGTACAGGACTTAGTACCTGGGTAATGAAATAGTCTGTATAACAAACCCCTGTGACACAAATTTACCTATATAAAAAACCTGCACATGTACCCCTGAACCTAAAATAAAAGTTAAAAGACATCTGTTCAAGCAACTAATATGAATTCTTTTTTTAAATTAAGATTAACAGGTTAATATTGCCTTGGAAAATCATATGCAAAAAAGGCAATATTTATCTAATCAAATATTAGATTCCATTATTAATCCAGGAAGAAAAAGATAAGAATAAAGCCCTTTAGCTATTTATTTCCTCTCCACTACCTGTTTCTAAGAGGTCCTCTGACTTCAGCAAGCTTTCTGGCTATTGCTCTGGTGATGTGTGACACAGCTAGGAACAACATGGGTTGCAACCAGACATAAAGACACTTGGGTGCCTATAAATTTCTGCCTTCCACATCCCCTTTAAATATACTTTAAATAAAGTATATTTTGGATGGTGCATAGCTGTAGTTTGCACCATCAATTTTGATTTCTTCACACCAATATTCTGGGCCAATGTATCTTATTATTTTGACTTCTCTGAAGAAGATTCAGAATAAAGTCCATTGCCCAAGGTTACAATTCCATTTTGGTTTTAAATCTGTTACTTCAGGCAACATTCAAAGAGTACATTAATATCCTGAGATTGGGACACAATAACAGGTAATGAATGATACTTAAATGTGGAGTTAAATACATTACATTAGAAACTTATCAGAAAATAGGAACCACTCTAGATATTTCAAAAAGAAGACAATTGGTTACATAGGTGGTAGAAGTGCTTAAGAAACTAAAGTGGACAAGGTAGTCACTCAAACATTAGTAACTGTGGGAAACCAATACCAACTTAAGCTGCCAGAGCAGAAGCACTATCCTGAGGTCCTGATGCTATGCTGCAAGCTTCCAGCTGCCTGCCACAGCCTGACTGTGTAAGCCATAGCACAGGAGGCTATTGCTGAAAGCTTAGGTGCCAAGACCCTTCCCCACCTCCATGGCTGACAATGCTATTACCACTACTGCACGGTTAGAAATCCTCCAGAAACCAGATCTCCCAATCCCCCAACAATGCAACAATGTCTCCTATTAGCAGAACCTAATGGAAAGCCAGCTGACAATAAGATGTGAGAAATACAGTTTGAGAATGTTGGGACCTAGAAGAGCATAGAATGGTTGAGGGTGAATTAGCCAATAACACCACACAAAGTTTTTTTGTTTTTTTTTAAAGAGAAGAAAGATGCCTTAAAAATGAGGTGGGCATAAAAGCTGAAAACAATCTTAAAGTATTTAAAGCTAAAATGTACAGCCATTGTACATTTTTTATCATCTATTGGCAACATCTCCTAACTAATCAGAGTTTACATATTAGAATGTACAATAGTCCCCCCTTATCCATGGTTTTGTTTTCTGTGGTTTCAATTACCTGCAGTCAACTATGGTCCAAAAATATTCAACAGCAAATTGCAGAAATAAACAATTCACAATTTAAATGGCACACCTTTCTGCGTAGCATTATAACATCTCACACCTCAGGACATGAAGCATCTCTTTATTCAATGTTGTAGATACTCCCTACCCATTAGTTACTTAGTAGCCTTATAGGTTATCAGATCGACTGTCACAGTATCATAATGCTTGTGTTCAAAGAACTCTTATTTTTCTTATTTAGAGCACCAAAGTACAAGTATAGTGATGCTTACAATTTAAATATGCCCAAGAAAAGCCATGAAGTCCTTCATTTATGTGAAGAGGTGAAAGTTCTCCACTTAATAAGGAAAGAAAAATATCAGCTACTGAGGTTGCTAGGATCTACTGTTAGAACAAATCTTCCATCCATGAAATTGTAGGAAAAAAAAAGAGAAGGTCGGGCTCAATGGTACATGCCTACAATCCCAGCACTTTGGGAGGCTGAGGCAGGCACATCACAAGGTCAGGAGATCGAGATCAGCCTGGCCAACATGGTGAAACCCTGTCTCTACTAAAAACACACAAAAAATTGGCCAGGTGTGGAGGCATGTGCCTGTGATCCCAGCTACTTTGGAGGCTGAGACAGGAGAATCGCTTGAACCGGGGAGGCGGAGGTTGCAGTAAGCTGCAGTTGTGCCACTGCACTCCAGCCTGGCGACAGAGCAAAACTCCATCTCGAGGGGGTGGTGTGGGAAAAAGAAAAGAAAAAGAGATAAATCCAAGCATGGTTTATATTGAGTTTGGTACTATCTGATGATTCAGACATCCACTGGGGGTCTTGGAAAGTAGGAGGGCACTACTGTGTTTTGGAACCACTGACTAGTCTCACTTCTGTTATGTCTCTTTATTGTTTTAGTTTCTTAAATATTTTTTTAAAGTTATATATCAGTAATCATCCATCTATGCATTTCTGCCTTTTACTCTTCAAACTTCTAAGTAACCTAAAATTCTGAAAGTAAACAGCTGATAGCTCTACCAATTTTGAGCTTATGAAATCATAAAGCATCACACTGTTTAAATACGACTTTAAAAATTAAATGTGGATGCATCGTTACATTATTTATTTATTTTAGAGCCCAGGCTGGAGTGCAATGGTGTGATCTTGGCTCACTGCAACCTCTGCCCCCCAGGTTTAAGCAATTCTCCTGCCTCAACCTCCCAAGGAGCTGGGATTACAAGTGTGTACCACCATGTCCAGCTAATTTTTATATTTCTAGTAGAGATGGGGTTTCACCATGTTGGCCAAGGTCATTTGACCTCCTCAGGTGATCCACCCACATCGGCCTCCCAAAGTGCTGGGATTACAGGTATGAGCCACCACACCTAGCCAGGGATAACTATTACACATAAAGAATTGAAAGTCTAAGTCCTTCTTTTTATGACTTGAGTTTTAGATTCTGTTTTTTAGAAGTGTTTTTCATACACACATTGTCCAAATTTTAAGATCAGAGACTTTTCAATTGATTGTGAATCAACTAATTTGCATGTTGTAGACCTGAGATAAGCATTTCACGACTCAATTAATATGCCTCATCACCAGTGACTCATTAAAAGCAAATGCTAATTAATGTGCATTTTTAAAACCACAAGATCCATTTCTGGCAAACAGGGCTGCCTATACATCAATGCTGATACTGGTGATGAAGTGAAAGTTGCAATATATACCTAATTTGTGCATCAAGATTAAATGGAACTATAAAGAAAAAACATTGAGGAGGTTCTCAGGCAAAATGACAGAGGCACAATAAGGAGGCCGGCTTATTGATCACGGCTAATAAGACAAGATGAAAGGAGCAGGATACACACCTCATTTTCTTTCCATTTAGCATGCATACACTACAGATGAGACTGTGGAAACAAAGAACAGCACTTCTAAATAATTTGTACTTTATAAATTAAATTAATAATATAAGAACAAAATTATAACAGAGGAATTAAAGAACTGAACAGTTAGGCCATTATGCCCCTTATATCTTTTAATTAAAGCAGTGGAATGGCATTTAATGCCACCAAAGGGGTTGGGGGATTTGGGGGGGTTGGGAGGTAAGATGGTAGGGAAGGAAACAAACAACAGAGCTCATTCTATGGGAGGGACTTGGGCCAGGCACTCTGCATATGTGATCTCACTGACTGACCCCAGTAATCCTGAACAGAGTTACTATCCCCATTTTACAGGTGAGGACAGAGTCTCAGAGAAGGCAAATTACTTGTCTACACGGTACTGATAAACAGTAAAGCTGAGATGAGAACCTGGGCCTGTGTGTCTCAGGGCTCTTCCTAATAGTATACATACTACCTCTAGGTACTCCTGACAGCTACAGTTTATGGCAGGCAAGGATGCAGTAATCCAAGGAGGGACTAGCAGAATCCTAATTCTGAGTGACCAGTGACAACAGTAATCCCCATTTCTCATAAGGTAAGGATGAATACAACATGTACTTTGGTAGCCTGCTTTGTTTACCACAACTTGACCTGGTAGAAAGTTTCAGGGAGACAAGTCTACCTAGGGTCTGATGAATGCTGCTCCACCTCCATATTCCTTTCACTTTAATAACCACTTGTATACACACAACACCAATTCCAGTCTTCAGCTCTGTCTATGAAGTACTTCAGTGGGTGTATGGAAAAGGTGGAGCTGTTATCCCTCCCCAATCTCCATCTCCCTCTTTGGTTAGCTTCCTTGTTCCTGATAATGGTATTATCATTCCCAAAGCAAGCAAGCCAGCCTTAACATTCCCCTAAGCCCAGCTGAACTGTAGACAGCTGTATTAGGCAGTTCTTGCATTGCTATAAAGAAGTATCTGAGCCTCGGTAGTTTATTAAAAAAAAGAGGTTTAATTGGCTCACAGTTCTGCAGACTTTATAGGTGCTGGCATCTGCTCTGCTTCTAGGGAAGCTTCTGAAATTTTACGACCATGGAGGAAGGCGAAGGGGGAGCAGGCACATCACATGGCCAAAGTGGGAGCAAGTGGTGGAAGTAGGACAGGGGAGAGGTACCACACACTTTTAAATGACCGGATCTCCTGAGAATTCAAAGTGAGTGCTTACTTATCACCTAGGGGAGGGCCCAAGCCATTCATGAGGGATCTGCTCCATGTTCTAAACACCTTCCACTAGGCCCCACCTCAAACATTGGGGATTACGTTCACCATGAGATTTGGTGGGGGACAAACAGCCAAACTATATCAACATTGCTTCTTCCTGGCCACCAGTTCCTAAACCTCCCTTTTCTTGGAATATTTATTTTAGAAAACTTGCTATTGTAAATTCTTTTTGCTTCTTTAAAAGTTAAATCTTCCACAACTCAGGAATGTCTTTCTTAAGGACTTGAAAACCTTCCCTTTGAAATGTAATTAAGAAAGACAGCATCCCTATCTCCCAGTCTCTGTAGAAAGGTGAGTATAACTTCCCTAAGCAACAGTTAGCAAACACAGATGGTCTAACCACATCAACTCACCTGCCCTCTTTCTGAAATGGCCTCTAGTACTTTCCCACTCTCTCCCCTTAGTGCTTAAAAATTCTCCAGCTTTTATTTCAACAGAGCTGAATTCAATCTCTCAGCCCTGTTGAAGTAGTGTTGCCTGTTTAATTGGTCTAGTATGATTTTTATTTTATACAAGCAAGTCTCAGATCAAGAACCAGCCAACTTTAAGAGCACCATAAAATACGTTTTTAAGACAAATTGCAACCTGGAAACATATTTGAAATACATGTGACAGACACAGGGCTGTTCTTTCTGTATATATGCATAGGTATAGACTGATTTGTGTGACTTTTAAGTGAATAGGATCAGCTTATTTACTCAAAGTAAGGGATGGATGCTTCTGACATCAGACATCAATATAAACATCTGTACTGTATCTCAGTTTGTGGATTAATTTTAATTTACCAGTGCTTTATTGGTAGACATTTAAGTTGTTTACACTTTTCATAGTATGTAGTAAGCATCCTTTTAACTTAAATCTTCATTCACTTATTCAAATTATTTTCTCAGGATATATTCCTTGAAGTGAAAGAACCACTATAAATTAAAGAGTATAAGCAGGTAATTCACAAGATCACATGAAAGGATAAAAGAAATATCAATAAAATCAATTGAAAAGATTTAATGGTTAATTAACATATGAAAAGGTTATCTATCTGGTAAATTTAAAAAATGCCAATTAAAATAATGAATACCAGTTCATCATTAGGTACAAAGCACCTACGTTTTTTGTTTTTTGATCATCAGCAGTTTTTAGCAATAAAATATGAAATGCCTTTAAAATGAGCATGCCCTTTGACCCAGAAACTCCACTTCTAGGAATGTATCCTAAGAAAATAATTTGAATAAGTGAATGAAGGCTTCAGTTACAAGGATGCTTACTGCATACTATATGAAAAGTGTAAACAACTTAAATGTCCATCAACAAAGCACTGGTTAAACAAAATTCATCCATAGACTGAGATACAGTACAGATATTTTAAATGGTGTCTGATGTCAGAAGCATCCATCCCTTACCTTGAGTAAATAAGCTGATCCCCCTCAAGTAAAAGTCACACAAACCAATCTATACTTGTGCATATAAACAGAGATGATTCTAAGGAAAGAATATGAAATGTTAGCAGTGGCTATTTCTAGGTGATTATTTTGGGGAAGATTTTATTTTCTTTTTTTTTCTTAACTTGACCATATTATTTGAAAATTTTAGGTTGGCTGATGTGGTCCACCCCTGTAATTTCAGCATTTTGGGAAGCCAAGGTGGGCAGATCACCTGATCATAAAGACCAGCCTGGACAACACAGTGAAACCCCATCTCTACTAAAAATACAGAACTTAGCCAGACATGGTGGCACACGCCTGTAGTTGCAGCTGCTTGAAGGCTGAGATGGGAGAATTGCTTAAACCCTGGAGGCAGAGGATACAGTGAGCCAAGATCACAACACTGCACTTCAGCCTGAGTTACAGAGTGAGATACTGTCTCAAAAAAAAAGAAAGAAAATTTTAAACACTCAATATGTCATTTTTACCAAAACAATAAAAATATTTAAAAAATAGAATGTATGCTCTAAAATCATTTTTAATAAATACGTTTAAGAATAGAAAAAGAAGAAAAAAGGACGTTTTCACGAAAATGTTGACAGTTGTTTTAATATGTGTGGCAGGATTATTACCCATTTTTAACTTCTTCATACTTGTTCTGTATTGTTTGATTGTTTTTATGTATACTACTTTTAGAACCAAAAAAAGGTATTGCAGTAGAAGACAGAGAAAAACAAAACTCTTTATCACTTGCATTGTGGCACTCCTGCTTCCCCAATGTCGCAGTACTTTACAGATTAGATATGCTTAGTCAATTTATAATTGATTGGCTTGCCTTTACTGATTCCAGTTCCTTCAGTTCTCTTAATCTTGAACATGGCGGCCAAGTTTACTTCCTAGCCTTGCCAGTGTTATCACCCTGAAGACATTTTAAAAAGCAGAACTCTGTGTTAATGGTATCCCTTCTTTTCTGTCAACACCTTTTCAGATATTTCCATGAAAAAAACTAATTAGCCATTGCATGCCTATTATATAACTTTGAGAAGAAAAATCTAGATCTATAGTTTCAGTTTCATTTTCAGTTCTCTCGTTCTACTCTCACGTGGTTTTAGGAGAGGTCATGGGTTCCTTGCTCAGGAGTCTGGTCCACCCACAAGCTACCCACTTCTGAGAATCCTGTATGAAAGAAAGGGTGAAGGGAAGAAGTTGAGGATGGTTTATAGGAGCCACATCCACTCATTCCCATTTTGCTTTGTTGCTTTAGTGAAGGGTTTTCAGAGGCAGAGAAAGAGAACGCTAAAAAGCTCACTCTGAACGGGGAAAGGACATTCATAGTCAAGTCATGAAGGCAAACACAGAGCACAGGCTGCCATTGTCTTCCTTTAGAAGGATAACCTCATTTCCTAAAGGGCACGATTTACAATTCTGGAGGTAGGAAGGGTCTTATAATGCTAAGTATGGCAGTTTTGATACCAAGCTCCATAAGCAAAACAATTGTTTTTCTCTTCCTTTCCACCAGCTTCTCTCTCCCTAGTCTCTAGATTCCTGATAGGCTTAGGAAATTCTCTTCCTTAAGAGTTCTCAGGTAAACTCGGAAGATCACAGATGTTTCTGAGAAGAAAAGGCAAAGAAAATAAATTACCATATATACCCATCCCGAGGGGGGTTTCTTCTTGCTCTCTTTCTAGAATATTTCAATTCAAATGAAGAATAAAAATGTAAAAACAAAACGAGGAAGTGGTACGAGCTAAGGGAAACCACTGAAATGTGATAGAGCTGATCTCTTCATGGGTCATCAACCAAGAAAAATCCAGGCGGACACTTCTGGTTATCAACAAGTGGTAATTCAAGGTGGAAAACTTCACTACCATTTCACCATTTTTGGGGACGACAGCTCAGAGGCACAAGCTGGAGAGCAAAGGTGTTTGAGGCCATTATCATGGTAAAAAGTGATAGAAAACACCCTGGAGAAATGTCCTTTGGTCTCAAACTGTTTTCTGCCTTGATTGAATCACACATGTATTAAGCAAGACAGGCTGAAAGGATTACTGTGGGGCTGTAAATGGATTAAGGCAAACCCTCTGACTAAGGCCTAAAAAGACACAGAGATATAAGCCATTGTTAATTCATATGTAAGCAGCAATTGAGATTTTACTGTCTGCTCTGTCCTCAGAGAGTTACTAAATGCCTTAAGGGACTGATGTGGTTTGTGCCATTCCATTTTGAACTCCTTATGAGATTCTATTCTAATTTCCCACTTCTATGCCTATAAATTATTTATTGATTTATAAGTGAATAAAGTACATTTAGAGACTGGCTCAGTATACTTAGATTGCCACACCTGTACTCAATATATGTATCTTGCTATCAAGAAAAGAAGCAAGAGACAGCATGACATTTTCCACCAAGGCCTAGCAGCACAGTGTGCTAAGGCAGCTATTTTTGTCCTTCAGGAAAATAATAACAACAACATTCTCACAGTGAGTAGGAACTCTGTCTACATCCTAATGCATTGTTTTGTTAGAGATCCTTGCAAGATGACGCGTCACTACCAAAACAAATGGACACAGATTCCTCACCACTGTCTCCACAGAATTCTATCTTTCAGTTTGGAAGTCTACTTCTTGGCATTTGTCCCTCAGGAGGAGTTATCAAAAACCTACTTTGTAATTTTATCCTGCAGGAAATGAATCCTTTTGAAAGATAGGTGAAGGCATCATCTTAATTTTAATCCAAAAGACACTTTGTGAAAGTAACTCTATCAGTATGGAAGCACACTCTCACCAGTGCACACCTGCTTTCAGACTGCACCAATACATACTTTAGCATATCTTCTTGAATGCATTTTACAATTCTGTCATGAAATTATTACAGATTAAAATAATCAAGTAAACATTTTTTTCCAGGGCCTAAACATTATAAAATCATTTCTTTCCATTCTTTAAAGACAATCAAAGCAATTCATTTTCATTTCTACCAAAGCAATTCATGGAGTTCTGTGTCCTGTTATCTCTATCTCTGGGAGACTGTTCATAATAGAAATATCTACAAAAACAATCACACTAAGTGATTTTTACGTTGAAATTGAGCACTGTGTACTTTTCATACAGTATAGTAATGGTTTTCAAAAAGAGGTTCCAAAATACTCATGAAGGGGAACAGGGAATTAGCTGAATGCTGTGGATTGACAGGCTATCAACAAAATAACACATATTTTTCATGAAAATGGCTAAATCACTATTTACTTGATGAACTGCAATGTAATGGCTCTGAAGGAGCCATTTTGCTGCATTGGCTAAATAATGTGTATTTACCAAAACTGGGTAATTACAGAGTCTTCATATAACACACTGTCTGTGCCTGCCAATGAAGGAGATGAACCTGCTAGAGTAAGACCTTGATATTTGGCTAGTTATTTCTAACTGTGGCACTACAGACAGGAATGAATAAAGTAGACACTGAAGAAAGTAAAAGAAGGATAGGAATTTCCCTATATTTTTCATTATTCAAAACTCCTTAGGTGAAGACAAAAATGTTTACCAGTTAAATCTGTGATTCCAATTAACTATTGTTATTAATAATAATAGAAGTTATATCCATGACTTGAGAGGGACAATATAATATCAAAATATAACAATCTGGTTAAAAATGATATTTTTTTCATTAAACGATTGGGAAGTCTAGAGGTAAACCATATTTTAACATATACAGTAGAAGATGAATTTCTCACATAGGAGTAGAGAAAGCAAATTTTAAAAAAAAGGAAATTGCCAATATTTAATTATTTTTGACCCACTCACAAAATTGCAATTTTTTAATAGACTTAACATAGTATGTGTGTCCTGAACATTAACTGTTAATGGACTGATCCATAGATATAAAATGTATGTAGCACATTTTAAAATAATTTTGATTAAAAAATAAGCAAAACCCCCCAAATGTTTGAGAGAGGACAGGAAATACCTAAATGTCCAAGATACAAACCTTGGTAAATTTTTTTTTTAGGAAACACAGAAGTCAAAAAAGTAAGAACCCTAGCGTAGGGTTTCCAGAATAAAGGGCAGTCACTGATGCTAAACACTACTGAGATCTGAAACAAACAAACAAACAAACAAAAAACAATACAATGCTAAGAAAATACCAGTGGATTTGAAAATTTAAATAATATTGGTAGCATTGATTTATAAAGAAACTGACTGCTTTTTTGACTTGTATCTCCAATTACATGGAAAATATCTTACAGGTAAAACACTTCTCTGGTAATTGAATCACTCACCTAGTTCAATAGTTTGTTTGCATCCATAAATGTTTTGCTTGATCACTTAGAAAGAGTACTATTTTTAAAAATTCAGTATTTAGAAAGTGAGCTCATTTAATTTCAATCTTCTTTTTTAATTGTATTTTGGGCTCTGGGGTACAAGTAAAAAAAAAAAGGAAAGAGAAAAAAAAAAGAAAGTGAGTCCAGAGACCCTGGGGAGAGATGCTTACAAATTTTACTGCAGACTAAAGTAACTTATTACTGAAAGTTTCAGAGAAAAAGTCTTGTTTCTTCCTAGTGTTTACTCCAACAACATAACCAAATCCCCACACTCTGCATGCAATCTGAGTCTCAAGCTGAATGCAATTTTATATCCAATTATATAATAAGCTAGAAAAAGAATTGTATAAATGGGCAAAAGGTATCAGAGAGTTGCAGTTAATACTCAAATGCAAAATAACTACAGATTCCAACACTGTCCCTTATGTGACACTGTTTTCACATCTGTTTCTGAAAATTCTCTGCAAGTTAAGAATTTATTTATTTATTAACATGAGTTAATCAGAGCAAGCATATTGTCTTGTGACTGATAATTAAGATAGAATTCCAGGTGATAAAATCTAAAAAACAAAATGTTTTTAAGACTAAAGGTGCTAAGACCTAGATGTGATAAGTGCCAGATAAAACTATAAAATCTACAAAATAGTTTTGATGAAGAATTTCCCTGCTTAGAGAGTTTGTAGCTACAGAAAGAACATATAGACTGGTGTCTTAGATTCTGCTACTCCATATTTACAATTTGATAAACATGGTGGCTGCAACTTTGGAACCATGGTTAAGAATTATTGGAAAAGAACAACGCTAGGTTGAAGGAATGTGTTCTGTAACAACATAGCTCTGCATGATCTTCTAGTGGCCACATCTTCAGTGATTATGTTTTTATCTTTGTTTTTCCAAATGCCCCCTTCCTCCTATAATATAAGAGACCATTCCAAATGATCAAAGGGCAGAAAATACAAACAGAACTGATTGTCTTTAAGTCACTTTTCTACTGAAAATTACTTCTTACGCCTGAAGAATTTTCCTTTTTCATTTCTGGGATAATTCCCAGGCCTCTTGAGGTGAAATTCAAAGAAATGGACCTAGAAGGCATTTTATCAAATAAATATCCTGCTTTGTACAATTATCCTGTGTCCCTCTGAGATGGCATCAACTAATAAACCTTCCTAGTCATAAGATCAATGTCTTGTAACACTTGACTTTCATCAGCAGCCCAAGTAGAAGACAAAATATCCTGCTTTATGGATCAGGGTCAAGAGGTTCAAATTAAATCAAAGGACAGGAAAATGGTCTTGGTTCTTGCTTCGCAGCTATTAGCATGCAGGAGAGATGTTGAGAGAGATGAGATTGGAAAAGTTGATGGAGTTTTAAACTTGCAAACCCCCCTTTAATAAGACACACAAAATAACAAAATTAACTTCCTAAGTTGCGTATCTTCAACAGTGCTTGGATATAAGTTTGATTGTTATAAATGAAAAAAGTTTCTGTATAAAAAAAGGAGGTAACCAGGCTGAGGTCTGGCATTTTAGTATCTTACTTTCTTATATTATACTTCCTTAAAGTAAATGCAGTAACCACACAAGAAAGGATTAATTCTAGGGACAGGCACCATTTCTCAAGTCTGTGAGAACATTAATAGAAGAAATGATAAAAGTTTATTGAACATTTATTGTGTGTCAGGCCCTGTGTTAATTGGATTACTGCATTTAATCTTCACAACAACCCTATAAAACAGACACACTCTTAACATCCCCATGTAATAATGAAGAAACCGAAGATTAGAAAGATTTAGTAACCTGCCCAAGGATACACCTAATAAGATGGGAGGCTGCAGATGGAACCCAGGAACTCTGATTCCTGAACTAATGCCCTTGACTATTATGTTTATACCATATCACTACACACTGAAGCTTGTGAATTTAATTTTTCAGTTTCATAAAAGACCAATCTGTTTTCATAATATAATGCACTTAAGTATTTCTAAGGAAAATTGTATTCACAAGACCACCACATATACACATCTTAGCCAGATAACCGATGTAGCATTAAACAAAAACCACCACCACCACCAGCAAATAAACAAAAAACTGCCTAGGCAACCCAAAACTTCAGACTGACATTAGAGCATATTCAAATTAATCAGAGGGTTTTCAACATCTGTGATAAATATTCTCTTAAAAAATTAACAAGTTACCCCAGATCAGCTTCCAAACCAAAGGTATCTTACAGTTAGATTCTGCCAGTCCATATTTATATGATAAACGTGGTGACTGCAACTTGGAAATCATGGTTAAGAATTGCTGGAAAGGACAATGCTAGGTTGAAGGAATATGTTCTGTAACAATACAATAGAGATGCACAGCTCTTTCAGTGCAGATTTTTGAAACTCCTTTAAACAAAATCCATATGCAGAATTATCTAACAATACAAGGGGGTATCTTCTAATACATGTTCAAGGCAGGTGTCAGGTAAGCTAACACTCAGTTCAAGGGATCTCAGTGCAATCACAACCCAGCACTTGTTTAACTGACACATATTATTTCCCTGACAGCACAAAAAACCCAATGCTGTTGTTTGCTTTCTACGGAGATGTGCACCCGGCCATAGTCAACATGCATGGATTTTCTTTAATGAATGGTGAAGTCACTCTATAGGCATGTTACAGATGCTCTGTTGGTTAGAAATGACCCCTGGCTGGTATCTGTCCTTCCACTCTTGTACTAAACCACATCTGAGAAGAAAAGCTTACTAAAGGAAGCCAGTTTAGGGTAAGTATTTAACTGCATGTAAAATTATAGTTTTCCTACCTTCTATAAAAATGCCCAAAGGCTGTGCAAGTTGGCAAACCCACATTACATGATGATGATCAATGACTTTTGGGAGATGAATACTGCATTAGTTTATATCTCTGTTCAATAAGTCCATTAAGGTTCTAGACTTTGATAAATCATCTTTTTATCACTATAATTTCTGTTGTGCTCTCTGCATGCTCCTCTATCACTCTCAGTCCTCAAAAATAGTACACTCATTCTGCTTTTTGTGACCACTGAAGAATATCTCTGTGCTCATTTTCATGAGCAACACGCAGGAAGTGAGGATGCATCAGCATCTGCAATCTACAAAAATTTTGTTAGTGCAGCCTAATATGAAATGGAAGCACAGTTCCAAGATCCTCATTTTGACCACTTACCAGGGGTCAAGAGTCAGAGCTGCTGTGGGATTATGGAATTTTTTACATCTACATGTCCTTGTGGGTTACACAGAAGCCCTGGAGCTAGCTTCCATTATTTTTGGCTTAAATGCTTCTGACTGTTTTCCTGGTTGGCATGGAGATCTTTTTAATTCTAGACATTCCTGAGGCATTTCCCTAATCTATGAATGGTAGACATGATAGGGAGAGGGTCATACCAAGATGTCTAGTTACAAAACAATCAGAGCTCACAGGAGAACACAGTCCCTTTTAAAGGCCAAACATCCATGCACTGGAAATAATGGTCATGGATTCCTCTTGTCTCTTCTGACAATTCATTCATTTCAACCTGTGCCATCCAGTGTGGGTGTTATCTCAGTGTTCTGGGTGGCACTGAGGGATGCTAATATTGTCTAACACTGTGCTGTTAACTTTGGAGACAGGATTAGGGCTGCATCTTGCCTGTCTTCCAACCCTGTCAGTAGCTGTACAAGATCACAAAATCTCAAGTTTCTACCAGCCACATTGATCTTTGTCTCCTTAAGCTGTCCCAACCGCATGTTTTGAAAATAGGGTCCTGACATAATTACTAATTGTCAGGTATAAACTACTGGCACTCTTCCAAGATAATGCAAGTCAATGAGAGGATCCAAGGTTCGGTTGCTAATCATTAGATCACTAATGATTATCATACCAAAGGACAACTCCAAATACTGTGAAAATTAAGGATCAGGCTTAAAATTAAAAGCAGCTATGGTAGGATATAGTGAGGTGCAAAGCTAAGGAAGGCCTCTTCTTTGGCATTCTAGAGTATAGGAGAGAGTAAGTGGTGATCTCTGCCAGTCCTAGTGATATACTTTGAAAAGTCACCACCGAAAACTCAGCAGTTTGCCAAGGAGACACTTTAAAAAGGCATAATGTGTTGCCAGAAAGAGCAAGCTTTAATAAACACAGAATTAAATAATCTAACTAAACATTGCCTGGTCAGATGGCACCCAGCCTGCAGAACCATCTGGCTGAAGAAATATTCAGAGAATCATCAACCTAAAAACCCAGATTCCACCCAGTAGGCCACAAATCTAGGTTCCTAAATATAACTTGCTTCATGAAAAGATGATAGTTGACAAAGCTTTAGCAATGTACTGTTATACATACTTTCTTCTAGATCTTGGATACTTTTATTTTCCTCAGCCTCCATAAATTTCCAATTTAGTTCAATTGAACAGATAATATGTCATTCCTTTTATTTTTTAAAAAAGCAAGACATTGCTTCTCAAAGCTTCATGCCAATATCTAGATATATAGGCTGAAATGAACAAGAACTCCAGTAAGGTTAGAATTTTCTTAATTGAAGCAGACAAAGAGTTAATATCCAAAATAAATAAGAAACCTCTACAATTCAGTAGCAAAATACACAAATTACCAGATTTAAAAACAAACAAAGAACTTGAATAGATTTTTCTCCAAAGAAGAGATATGAATGGCCAACATGTACATGAAAAATGCTCAACATCACTAATCCTCAGAGAAAAGCAAATCAAAACCACAATGATATATCACTTCACACCTGTTAGAATGGCTAGTCTCAAAAAAAAAAGTAAGTGTTGGTGAAGATATGAAGAAACTGAAACCCTTGCACACTCTTGATAGAAATGTAAAGTGTTACAGCCACTATGGAAAACAGTATAGAGACTTACTAAAAAAAATTAAGAATATAACTGCCATATGTTCCAGTAATTCCACTTCTGGGAATATATCCAGAAGAATTAAAATCAGGATCTCAAACAGATATTGTCTCTAACATGTTCATTGCAGCATTATTCACAATAGCTAAGATATGGAAAAAACATAAATATCCACAGATGGATTAACAGATAAAGAAAATGTGACATGTACATACAATGGAATATTATTCTGCTTTAACAAACAAGGAAATTCTGCCATCTGCAACAACATGAGTGAACCTGTAGGATATTATGCTAAATGAAACAAGCCAAGGACAATTTTCACAATTTCATTTACATGAGGCATGTAAAATACTCTCACTCATAGAAGCAGAGAGTAGAATGGAGGTTGCTGGGGGTTACGGGGACAGAAAAATGAGAGGAGTTGTTCAATGGGCATAAAATTTCAGTTTTGAAAGTTCTAGAGATCTGCTGTACAATATAGTGTCTACAGTTAACACTATGGTATTATTTCATGACTAAAACACCAAAAGCATTGGCAACAAAAACCAAAATAGACAAATGGGACCTAATTAAACTCCAGAGCTTCTGTACAGCCAAAGAAACAATCATTAGAGTGAACCAGCAACCAACAGAATAGGAAAAATTTTTTGCAATCTACCCATCTGACAAAGGGTATTATGCCCTTTAAAAATTTATTAAGAGGATAGATCTCATGTTAAGGTTCTTACCACACACACACACAAAAAGAAAGAGGTATGAAGAAACTTTTGGAGGTGATGAATATATTTATTACCTTGATTGTGTGATAGCTCCAAGAATGTATGCATATGTCTAAATTCATCAATTTATATACATTAAACATGCATGGTCTTTTGTATATCAATCATACCTTAATAAAAACTTCTTTTTTAAGCTAAAAGAAAAAAGGAATATAAAGGAACCACTCACCTCACTTAGGTCACAAATTAGATATTAGTATATGAAAATATTCTACATGTAGATAACCAATATTCCTTAGAAATAATGGTTGACCTATGTAATCTATGTAATCAAATTTTACTTCCCCTTAGGTAAAACTATATAAATTGCTTTTGAGTAGTAATTTCATATGGCTAACCTAATACTATGGCTTATTTAAGACCATACTCTATGGATGATGAGTTAATGGCTTTGTATTATATAGTGACCTTGTATTCTAAAACTCACTTATCAGTACTAATTTATTTTATTGCGGTGGTGGTGGTGGTGGCTCCTTCCTTGAAATTTTCTTAGCAAATGATCACATTGTGAATGAAGACAGTTTTACTTCTTTCTTGCCAATTTTTATGTTTTACCTTTTTTTCTTGCCTTATTCATTGGCTAGGATCTTTACTACTTGGCTGAACAAAACTGGTGACAGTAGACATTCTTGTTTTATTCCTAAGGAAGAAAGCATTCAGTTTTTTACCATTAAATCTTATTTTTGTCCTAAGTTTTTTGTAGATGCTGTTTCCTAAATTGAGTAAGTTCACTTCTTTCTCAGTTTACTGATAATTTTTTTTTTTTTTTTTTGCGATGGAGTTTCACTGTTGTTGCCAGCCTGGAGTGCAATGGCATGATCTCAGCTCACCACAACCTCCACCTTCTGAGTTCAAGTGATTCTCCTGCCTCAGCCTCCTGAGTAGCTGGGATTACAGGCACACGCCACCATGCTGGGCTAGTTTTGTATTTTTAGTAGAGATGGGGTTTCTCCATGTTGGTCAGGCTGGTCTCAAACTCCCGACCTCAAGTGATCCACTTGTCTTGGCCTCCCAAGGTGCTGGAATTACAGGTGTGAGCCACCACACCTGGACAATAACTTTTTATTTAAATCATGAATGAATATTGAATTTTGTCATATGCTCTTTCTGCATCAATACAGAAAAAGAGAATCATATAGTGTTTGATAATTGTATGGCATGTAATGAGATAATCATATGGTATTCAATTTTGAGTCCATTTATATAAGTTACATTGTATAATTTTTAAATGTTAAATCATTAACTTTTCATTTTGGAGATAAAATACACCAGCCCATGATGTGTATATATACTATATATATATATATATATATATAGTTGGATTTAATTTGCTAATTTTAAAAGGATTTCATTTCTAGGTTTATGAAGGATATTCATCCGTAGTTCTCTTTTTCATAATGTCTTTGCCTGGCTTTGCTATCAGTGTTATTTTAGCATCAAAAATTTGTCAAGAAAATTTCTTTTTCCTCTGTTTTCTAAAAGAGTTTGTAGGGCTGGGCACAGTGGCTCACATCTGTAATCCCAAACCTTTTGGAGACTAAGGTGGGAGTATAGATTCCTTTCTTAATTTTTTGACAGAATTCACCAGTGAAACTGCCTAGAACTGAAGTTTGCTCTGTAAGGGAATTGTTGTTAATAAATTTTATACTGTTAATGGAATATAAGGCTATTTATGTTTTCTACTTCATCCTGTGTAAGTTTGATAATTTGTGTTTTTCAAGAAATTGTCAATTTCATCTAAGTTGCTGAATTTATTGACATAGACTTGTTCATATTATTTATTATTCTTTTTAATCTGTAGAATCTGAAGTGATATTTCCTTTCCTTTAGATATTGGTAGTATATATATCTATGTTTTGTTTTTCTTCAACAGTTTTGATAGAGATTTAATAATTTTTTAAAAATCAATTTTGGTTTGTTAAATCTCTGCTGTTTATATTTCATTTCACTGATCTCTGTTCTTAATAAGTTATTTCCTTTATTCTACTTACTTTTGGATTGGTTTGCTTATCTTTTTTTACACTCTTGGCAAGGAAACAAATAATTTATTTTTAAGCCTTTCTTCCTTTCTAATATAAGCATAAGTTATAAATATAATACAATGTAAGTTATAAATTTCTTGTAAGCACTGAATTAACTGCATCCCCAATATTTGATATGTTGCATTTTCATTATCAGTTTAAAATACTTTAAAATGTCACTCATGCACAAATTATACCTTAATAACAAAATTTATAAAGAATTATTTTTGTAAGCCTCTAAAGGAATGATATGCCAGAGAATCTATAGGCTCACAGTACATGAATTATTTTGTGAAAATGTTGTTTTACTGAAACCTGTGCAAGTATAACCAATGGCAGAATAACTTTTAAAATTATAATCTTGAAAAAAGTATTTCCACGGTAAGATTACAGAGAAAGCACCACATGTGGAATTCAATCACTGTGCAGCCAAGTTGATGCAGCAGATAAAAGAAGCCAAAAGTGCATGGTGTAACAGAATGTCACTGTGATATATTAATAAATATTATATCTCTCCCTGGTTCTTGGCACAGAGCTCCTAAAACTCTTTTGATTCCTGAGTGACAGCTGTGCTACCTGAATCTTTTGGTCTAATATTTGGTCTTTGTCCCTAGGTCCTGACAAAGAGCTTCCAATTCCTTGGAATTTCTTGGGTGACAGGAAGGTCTTTAGCTCTAATGAGGTGACTCTTAATGGGCTCCCAGATGGGGGCTGGTCACCAGAAGGACCAAGCCATGCTTAAAGGTTTAGAAATTTTAGCTCCATCCCTCATGCTCTCAAAAGGAAAGAAGGGTTGAGTACTAAGTTAAAAAATTGATTATGTTTATGTGATAAAAGCTCCATTAAAAAAAGACCTTGAATTATAGAGTTTGAAGAGCTTACAGGTTGCTGGACACATGGAGGTGCTGGGAGGTGCTGAGGGCAGGCCCTCACAGAGAGTATGGAAGCTCTGTGTCCCTACCCCCATAACTAGCCCTATGCATTTGGCTGTTTCTGAGTTGTGTAATTTCACAATAAATGGGTGATAGTAAGCAAAGCACTTTCCTGAGCTCTGTGAGCCACTGTAGCAAATGATCAAACTGGAGAAGGGATTTGTGGGAACTTCTGATTTTTAGCTAAGTCAGACAGAAATTGTGAGTAATCTGGGAACCTACTGCTTACGATTAGTATCTGAAGTGGGGGTAGTCTTGTGGGACTGAAACCTTAATCTGTGGGAAAGGGGTCTGTGTTAACTCTGCTTAGCGTCAGAATTGAATTGAATGTAGGACACCCCGTTGGTATCCATCAGGGAATCAAGATGTGGGGAAAAACTCACACATCTTCTGTCAGAAGTGTTCTGTGTTGTGTTGAGAGTATAACAGGAGGAAGCAGCTTATTTGTTGTTTTCCCTATATTCAGTTATCAATGAAATTAATTTTGTACCAACATTTTTTTTTAAAGTAGAACCTGGTAGAATCTCCACAATACTTTAAATAAGATTGTTGCTAACTATAAAAATCGTTTTACCTCTAGTATCCTGTGACAAAGTACAGAAGTTAAGAAAGTTTTTGAACTTACAGATGTTGCACACTTTTTGATAAAGGACAAGTGTTATAAATTAGCTTAAGTTCCCAGTGATAAGTGGTTGACAGCTGTATACACATAGCAGATATTTTAAAAAAATATAATCACACTTAATCTGTCCCTTCAAGATAAGGGTGTCATTTTTAGCAATGAAGGCAGAAAGCATTTTAAAGATAAACATATGGAGATATTTCCATTTTCCTCTTGATGAAAAGTATTGTCACCTCTAGAAAGTCTCAAACTTTTAAAAGTTGCTTAAAAATCTTTTAAACAAAGAATTTTAGTAGGAAACACTTGATAAAAGATATTAAAATATAATATTTAAATAGTTTGCAAGAGCAATTTAATGATATCAGGAGAAATAGCAATCTACTAGCTAAGTTGCAGTAAAATCCCTTAAGTAAATAATGCATGGGCAAAAAGACTGAGCATCATGATTCAGTAAATGCAGCTAATGATAATGATGCCCTTCCTCATATGAATGTCCATATCCTTGTGAGTTATATATTTCAGGCATCAGTTTCATTAAATGCATGCATTTAAAAAATCAATATGATCTTCAGATTGCTATATCACAAAGTAAGAAACCAAGATTTTAAACAAGGAAACATATTCAATCATATTGCTGTCACTGACAGCAAAAGGAACTCATGGGATATGTTATCAAACAGACTAGAAGCTACAGATTAAGAGCATGAACTGGGTTTGAGTCCTGGTTCTACCATGGTTAACTTTGCAATAGTTATTTACTCTCTGTGATAATCAGTTTCTTTCCATGAAAAGCAAAAATATTAAAGATAAATGCCTCATAGGATTGTTGTAAGGATTAAACGAGATAATAATGCATGTAAAATGCCTAGAAAACTGTCCAATAAAAATATAATGCAAACCACTTATAAAACTTTTATAAAAATATAATGCAAACCACTTATAAATATTATAGCAGCCTCATTTAAAAAAATTTTAAAGGTGAAACTAATATGATAATATATTTAACCATGTATTTCCAAAATATTCTTTCAACATGTGACACATTCATATTTCAAATGCTCAGTAGCCTCTTGTGGCTAGGGACTCCCATATGGATCAGTGTATCTCTAGACTATAATGAATATATATAATAGCTATTATTTCTAATATTTTTATTGCTACTACTATAATTCTCAAAATACTAGACATTCTCACACTTAAATGCAAATCCAAAACACAGTCTCAGATCAAATACATTTATACCTTTGCCATTTCCCTTCTAGAATCTTGAAAATGGCCTGATTTCTGCAGCTTGAAAATCAAAAGGAACAAAGTTGGCTCTACTATTTTAAAGTACAGGTCAAAGGGTCAATCTACAAATAATCAGCCATTTTATAGTTATCCCAAACAGGAAACAAATGCAGGGAGAAATGTACATTTCGACGGAAATTCAATAAGAAATAAACTTTCTTGAAGTGAACTCAAAAAAGAGAAAAAGAGAAAAGATATTCAACAATCCAAGCAAGAGGCCATCAACTGAAGACACTTTTATGCTTTAATACATTCAGAAAATATCTTCCTACGAAGAGTAACAGTGTGTTTCTTGTGTGGGGAAGGGTGATAAAAGTAAAAAAAGAAACCAATCTAGAAAGAAAACTATAAAAGCCTAATTTTTTATTTTTAAATTAAGTAAAGGGTTGGTGTGATGACTCATGCCTGTAATCCTAGGGAGGCCCAGGCAAGAGAATCTCATGAAGCCAGGAGGGCGAGACTAGCCTGAGCAACATGGCAAAACCTAGTCTCTAACAAATAATAATAATAATTAGCCAATCATGGTGTCACATGCCTGCAGTCCCAGCTACTCAGGAGGCTGGGGCAGGAGGATCCCTTGAGCCCAGGAGTTTGAGGCTGCAGAGAGCTATAATTGTACCACTGCACTGCGGCCTAGGTAACAGAGCGAAACTCTGTCTCAATAAATAAATAATAAAGAGACCATCATGGAAAACATTTAATTCTATTTTCCATTCAATTTAATTTTAAATATTTTTATTTTTTTGAGATGGAGTTTCATTCCTGTCACCCAGGCTGGAGTTCAATGGTGTGATCTTGGCTCACTGCAACCTCTGCCTCCAAGCGATTCTCCTGCCTCAGCCTCCTGAGTAGCTGGGACTACAGGCACCTACCACCATGCACAGTTAATTTTTTTTTTTTTTTTTTTTTTTAGTGGAAACAGGGTTTCACCATATTGGCCAGGCTGGTCTCAAACTCCTGACCTTGTGATCCACCCACCTCAGCCTCCTAAAGTCTAAAGTGCTGGGATTACAGGTATGAGTGCCTGGCTAAAATGTTTTTTTTTTTCCTTTAATTTAATGTCATTGTGCCACCCAATAAGGGTAGTGAGACACAACTTAACAAAAAAGATGCATTCCAGATGCAAACAAAACACTTAATAAACTCTTAATATACTTAAAAATAATGGAAAATGGGCCGGGCTCGGTGGCTCAAGCCTGTAATCCCAGCACTTTGAGAGGCCGAGACGGGTGGATCACACGGTCAAGAGATCGAGACCATTCTGGTCAACATGGTGAAACCCCGTCTCTATTAAAAATACAAAAAAAATAGCTGGGCACGGTGGTGAGTGCCTGTAATCCCAGCTACTCGGGAGGCTGAGGCAGGAGAATTGCCTGAACCCAGGAGGCAGAGGTTGCAGTGAGCCGAGATCGCGCCATTGCACTCCAGCCTGGGTAACAAGAGCGAAACTCCGTCTCAAAAAAAAAAGAAAAAGGAAAATGTATTTATAAATTAATAAGCAAATGCCTAATAAAAATAATGTTAATATATACATGAAAAATATTGCCATTAATATCAATAGGGTTTAAAAAATTGTCTGTAGAACTGATCAGCAATTGAAATGCAATCTTTCATAATAACTTTCTGAGCACATGGCTATCTTGCATGGGATTTATTGGAGTTAGCTTGAAAATTTATGTCTGAATATGCCTATAATATGCCTATCACTTACCAAACCTAACTGCACACTAGCTGTCTGATTTAGAAAAGTTCTCATCCTCAGAAGCTTACATTACATGTAGTACAGAACTCTACAAGTTCAATAAAAAATTCTCATAGTCAAAGTAGGTATAAATATGCCATTGTGAAGTGGACCTGGGATACTGATTGATCTTGCATCAAAGTTCACTTTTTTTTGGTTGAAAAAAAATAGGCTACTACACATTGAAACCAATTCATTAATCATGAAGTGATTCTTATACTTTTCCAAATCCTAGACCCCTTTCAAATGTGTAAGCTATGCATCTCATCCCTAGAAAAATTCACATATGCAAAAACTTTTGCATAAAATTTCCATACCGTGTCTGGTCCTCTGGTCCTCTGGTCCTCTGGTCTGCTCTGATCGCACTTAGAATATGTGCTGTGTTATTCAAGAGTAACATTTTATCCTCATCCAAATGAAATAAAAGAAAATAATAACATTTTAAAAGGCAAGCTTTAAAAGATAGCATGGGGAGAAATGCCAGATATAGGTGATGGGGGAAGGCAGCAAATCACACTGCCATGCGTGTACCTATGCAACAACCTTGCATGTTCTTCACATGTACCCCAAAACCTAAAATACAATTTTTAAAAATGCTCAGTTTTAATTTCTAATAAGGTAAAAGTGTGTATCTATATATAACCCAACTAAACAAAGCTCTTTGGCACCCTCAATACATTTTAACAGTGCAAAGGTTACCTGAGACCAATAAATTTGAGAACTGCTAAATTATGGTTTTACTCCAGCTGTATTGAATGAAACAGTGAGGTAGGGAGAGAGCAATGTTGGAACAGTTAGGAGGGTCATCCATATCTCAGGCAAGGGGTGATAGTGGCCCAGATTAAGGCTAAAACACAGGAAGATAAAAAAGAGTGTGAATCTATGATATGTTGAGGAGACAGAATCAACAGAATTTGGAAATTAATTAGGGGTGGGATATAGGGGAGAGATCAAGAAGGACATCTGAATATTAAGTGGAGTCCTCAGAGACAGAGGCAACCTAGGAGGAGCTGCCAGGATTGGAATGAGATTAGTTGTGATGCATTTTGCATCTGTTTGGTAATGTCCAATGGTGAGTTTGGCTATATGAATAGACAATAGGACAGAGTCTAGAGCCGGACATAAATAGCTAGAAACCTTCAGCATGTAGGTGGCAATTGAGGCCTTTAAAGGAGATGAGATCATCTCCAGAGAATGTGGAGTGAGAAAAGAACAAAATTTGGACACTAACAGGAGTGGCCCAAAGAGGAAGACTCTTCAAAGGAGAAGAAAAAGAAGCATCCTATAAATGTGCTATGGGGAAGTCAAAGTAAGAGTGTTTTAAGAAGGAGGCACAAGTCAACAGAGTAAAACACTGATGAGAGGGAGTCTTCCAGGTCTTGACAAGATGGTGAGACAACCCTTCCCCATAATCAACCCAGCAGAAACTACAGAAGCTAGAAGACACACAGGCAGAAAGTACTAATGACATAAAAATGGAGAAACCCTTGGGGAGGCCAAAGGATGTCTGAGTTGATAGGGCCAAGTGCAGCCTGTTGCAATGAGCAGCCAGAGACAGCAGTGGGAGAGAGGAGCCTTGAGGAGAGCATTTAAACTTCATGCTAGTCTCCACCTGCATTGCCTTGGAAAAAAGTCACAGAAACCAGCAGCAATAGCCCTGTTCCTATGGTACAATATTAGATATTAGGCAGCCCAAAGCCTAGTGGGGTAGGGAACTGGACTATAGCAGCAAACCTCACTGGCTTCTTGGACATTTATTCCTCTACCTCCTCTCCCATTCATACCTCCAGGACTGGCAGACTACAAACCAAGGGGATTGACGTGATAGAGAAATCTAAGACACAGAAAAGCCTAAGCCTTCCAGAAAGAGTTTATGATCTCTAAAGGGACAAAAATCTTAATGAAATAGTATTTCTCAATACAAATATTAGATGCAAAGAGATAAAGTAATCTTAAAATACTGAAAGAAACAACTTTGAATCTTCATAGTTATATTGAACAAATTATTGTATACATGTTATGGTAAAATAAATATATTCTCAGGCTTACAAAGTCCCAGAAAGTTTGCCACAAAAAAACCCATTTTGGAAGCATTTTTAGAGAAAGTACTTTAAAAACATAAATATACAAAAATAAATGCAGGATAATACTGCAAGAGATACAGGATATAGGAATGATCAAATAAATGAGAAAAGTGTACTGTCCTCTAAAAAACCAAGGATCAAAGAAAAAAAATGTGACTCAAAACAATTTAGTTTTAAATATCAGAAGATATCAACATAGTGTAGCTATGTAGGGACTGAAAGGATAAAGGAGTCTCACGTGGAAACACAGACAGTACTAAATTAAGAATTTTATAAAAATGAATAGAATAAGAATGGCATAATTGTGGCAGAGGGACCGGGAGAAAACCTGAGAAGTGTCTGATGAAGGATGTTTTTCTTGATTGTTAGGATGATCAAATTAGAAAGGCAGTAGGGCCTAAAGTAGATGGCAATGGATTTAAGAATGAGTGAGAAACAAAGAGACAGTAAATATAGAAAGCTGTTTTAAATATTGTAAAGAAAAGAGAGAGAGTAAACAATAAATAGGTGAAGTATTGGAGTTGTGGAAAGTCTTTTTACATGAGAGGGAATTGAGTATTTTTATTTATTGTATTCATCATCAGCTAGTAACAATATTTTATTTATTATTTAATATATTTATTTATCATCTGGTCTGTATGTTTTTCAAAACCACCTCAAATCTATTTTGCAAATTAGGATAAAGGGGAAACGAAGTCGGAAAATAAAGTCATCGAATGCATGAAAGGCATACCTTATACACTTGCAAAGATGGGGTGGAGGAGTGTTAAAAGCAAATCCTTGTTCTTTGGCGCTGAAAAGAAGAAATAGCATTTAGACAAAGAATTTTCCTTATCAAGGCAATTTTACTTTCTGTTGAAAGGGTGCTTCTCAGAAGCTTGACTGTCATGAGAGCACACATGAACAAAGGAAAGCAGGGATTATTATGATCTCTAAGGCAGCTAGTCCTTGTTACTGTGTCTTGCCTCTATTGGCTGGAGTTGGACTGTACAATTTAAGCTAAACCTGGTTGGCTAACTTGCAAAGTGCAGGAATGCGGTTTTACTGGTAGGAAGGTGGGAAGATCAGTTTTGGTGGGAGTAGCCATTGTGATGGGAGGGGTTATTCACAGAGTGGGTAGCAGATGTGGAATGTGGGCTCTATAGATAAGGAATGGTAGAAAGGTTGTGTAATTACTAGAGCCAGGGGAACACAGAGAGCAAGGAAGTCTGGCCTTGAAAGCAGGAAACAAAGGACATGGAAACATAAGCAAGCTAAACCTTTGAAGAAGAATCTTTTACTGTATTTAAAAGGAGGGAGCTGGGTTTCCTAGCAGCCAATTTGAAGATAGAACATTTTTCTCAAAAATCGACACACAGAAATATAAATTTCTTTTTTTAAAAAAATTTATTTTACTGCGTTTTAGGTTTTGGGGTACATGTGAAGAACATGCAAGATTGTTGCATAGGCACACACATGGCAATGTGGTTTGCTGCCTTCCTCCCAGTCACCTATATCTGGCAGAAAGAAATGTAAATTTCAAATGAAACACTAATCTGAGTTCCTGTGGATGCTACGAACAGGTTTTAGAAGAAAGAGATGCCTTAAGTCCTTGTGTCGGTCCATCATTTTCCTACTCTAACATCTTCATTATCTTTCACAGAGAACAGGTGTCTCCTAGATAAAGGATCAATTACTCCAATGTGAATGTAGACAGGACAAAGACTAAGGATGTTTTCTGTGCACAAGATTTTTAAAAGAATGTCTTTAAATGGCTTTTCCCCAATGTTATTTCTATAGTCTCTTATTTCTTCATGTTTTCTAAATGACTCATTGTCACATTCAGATGATGTTGAGTAGTTAGAGCAGTCTGAGGAGCCACTGAGCCATTTATCCTTGATTTTGTCCTTTTGTAACTTCTGTAGAACAAGAAACTCATCGTTCAAAGAGTCCAAACATCAGCGGGCAAGCATGTTGCTTTTCCTAAACCACATGTCCACATGTCACTCTCCTTTTTTCTTGGATTGGACTTCAAAGTCTACTAGCATTATTCTTTGTTGATTTGCTCCAGTCACCTCTCAAATTCATATACACATACAATTTCATTTAAGCCTCAAAACAACCCTGTTACTTATTACTATCCTACCTTTATAAAAAAAATAAAATGAGAGTAACTTGCCTGAGTTGCACTGCTATAGACTAAGTGGTGATGCTAACATTCTGACCTTTTTGCAAGAAATAATTAAAGAATGACATAGATAGATCCCTAAGTATGCATCCCTGAATCTTTCCCAGGGGGTTAAATTATTGCACTGCCCTGGTATTTTTTATGCTGTTTTTTCAAAAGGGCAGTTGTGGCCTGAGTTAATTTTTTTTCCTTTAGTTGATATTTTAAAATGCTTGAACACCAACAACTACATCAACAAAAATATACACCTCTTAATAAAAGGAAAAATACCTATGACCAAAATGCCACTGGTAGTTACTGACTTTACTATGTATTTTAGATTTTCAGAGGATTGCCAGATTTTTTTTCTTTATACAAGCATTTAGAATTCAGGGTGGATTTGTTGGTTTGCTTGTTTGTTTTTGATCAAATTCTGAACCTAATCGTGACATCAGTGTTTAACTCCAAGAGGTTATTATGTATATGTAAGGTGAGATTCCAAAGATATCTTCCTATCAATTGGGTTATGTCAAATAATAGTCTACTAGCCTTCCAGATAAAACCATATTGATATCATATTAAATCTAGGCTTTTGGATGCAGAGACATATTTTGTCATTTATTTTCTAAATAAGGGAAAATAAAAATATGAAAATAACTAAAAAATAAACTAGTTTCTAGAGTTTCTAAGTTATTTTATAAATCCTAAGTGGTTAGTTCTAGTAGTTCCACAAAGACAGGTCACAATTGGCAAGCCAGAAGCCATGACTTGGGCTTGAGGTAGACATTTTAGTACTGTAAGAAGCACTGTGTGGATCTGATTAAGTAAAAATTCTAGGTTCAACATTAAGCGAATAATATAACCAGGACAGCTGCTATTAATGTGCACAACTACACACAGTTATATATTGGAGGGAAGATTTCTAAATTATCAACTATGAAAGGACAATGGCTACTTTGTTACCTCTTAAGTCACCCAGAAGATTCCATTGTTCTCATCTCTGATAAAAGGACATTAACTGTGAGAAAATTTAGTTAGACAATAGCATGCATTCTTGGGTATGCTTGACACAATTTAATTAATGAGTATTTTAGGACCCTCTTTTTATACATGAATTGTCTCTTCCTAAGTAGAAGAAAACTTAGCATTATGGACTACATTACCAGGTTTTATATGTAGATTTTAACATAATTGTGGACAGACATCTACAAAAATGCCTGCACTTGGGATGCTATTAGGAAAGGCTGCATGACATGAATGTGGTTTTAAGTGGGTAAATTACCATTTAAAAACTAAGTGAGCAAGGTGAAACTTTAACATTACTGACCTGATGCACTGTGACGCTGAGGTATTATCTGATTTATTGGGGTGGCATTTTCCATCCATTTTAATTAGACAAGTCTATTCTGGCATTGGCTATGTAATCTCAGCTTTCACATTTTGAAGAAGCATTTGGGACTGCTGGTGATATATCTCATTCCTGATGCTCAACAGCAGCAAAAACTGATGCATGAGGTGTTTTGAGTTGTGATTGCTTGACCTGAATCATTCAAGCTATTTTGTTCATAACCCATGTATAAAAATGTTAAGTATTTTAAGAACTAGATATTTTGAATTTGAACTAGAATTCAGAACTTCTGATTCTACATCAACCACTGGTCTGCTCATAACCCCAAATGGAGAGAGAGCATGTGTTATCAACTCACAGCAAAGAATAGTCCTAATGTGGACTGAATCAGCCAGAGAAGGGGTCAGGCTGTGGCAATACAAACACCGGCAGTAGAATGTTTTTTCAGTTATGTGGTTTGCATCTTTCAAATACACATAGCCATCCAAACTACATGTTGACAAATGTATTTTCAAGCAAAAACCCTAACAGGCCTGCTTTAAGGGAAGATCTGACACTAGTGCCATTCATTTTTATAAAAGCAGCTAATAATTAAATAGAATAATTTGCTTACTTTAGGATGTATAAGGGAATTTCTATGATGATTTCACTGTTAATTTCTTAGAAGACTCTAGTATAGATAGTTTAGTATAAGTTGGGTTATCATTAAGTTCAAATTAGATTTAGAGATAATAATATTTTACTAATCCACAAAGCCAGTTTTACAAGTTCATATAGGTGTGGAAAGTGAAAAGTTCCTCTTCAAATTTCCCTACTTGTTAAAGAATGAACAATAAATGTTGGTAATAATAGTTTCTTTCAAAAACTAACTTCCTTCAAAGCCTTTGGTTTTTTTGTTTTTGTTTTTTTTTTTTTTGCTAATAATGCTTTGATAAGCCCTATCCTATGTAGTTGTTAGGTTTAAAGGAATAAGTACATTCTGTGTCCTTGTACTTTAACCAAGACATTTGTTTTGCATATGCTCAGGCATGTCTCAGCTTGCAGTCCATGCCCCTTCCTTATTTGAAAATGCTATTACTTTTCTAAGTCCTTTCACAAGAAACTTCCTCTTTTCCTTTGTTCTCTATTGCTTTTACCTATGTAGGAAAGTTTGAAGTTGTTAGCCAATTGGGCTTAGCTTAGACTGTGAGGTCCAGGTCCAACCAATGGAGATAGCAGTATGGACTCAATGAATAAAAGACAAATATTTCTGCCTTTCCTTTTTTCACTGGGCTCTTGTGGCAGTATTGCTAATGGGTAGCACCCTTTCTGCAGAAAGTAAAATTGCCTTGCTGAGACAACTTTTTGTCTGAATGCTAATTTTTCCTTGCAGCACCTAGGAACAAGCATTTTGTCTCTAACAATAGGTTTCATGTGAGAGCTACACTGGTTTTTTTGAAGCTATTTAAGGATGTCACATGTGTTTTTTCCTCCCTTCTTCTCTTCTGGCACTTCAGCTTCCACAAACCGTGGACAATGTCCAAACTCTCCTGGATTTGACTATCTTTTGTACTAAATACACCGTGAAAACCTTGAGACATGACATCTTTGAATTACTAGAACTTAGCACAGTACCTAGAACACAACAGGTACAAACTATAAAACTGTTTATTAGTTATTTATTAATTCAATTTTATTCATTAAATATTTTTGAATGTTTACTTTGTGCCACACATGTGCTGGAGGTTGGGTGGCTGGCAGTGGCAGTATAAATAAAACACAATTTCTCCTCTTTCAAGGAATGACATCTAGTAAAAGAGAAAGAGCACAGCTGACAATTATAAAGAAATATAGAAATTAAATCCGAAGACATGCATCAAAAGATATCCTCTTAACTCACCAATGCAAATAAAAGCAGGAAGTTGGTCCAAAGAAGAAAGTATATTTTAGAGAAAAAAAATCCTTCCCAAACTACATATAAGTAGGGAACAGTCAGGACAAAGTTACCCCTGGCACAAACCTAATTTTAAATTCTCTAAATTGTTCTTTATTGTGTACTTTTCATAAAAACTGACTTCATTTATTTTAAGAGCTTCACTGTGTTTTAGAACATAGTGTAGAATACCAGAATCAAAGCTTTACCTGTAAGTCAACCTAAGCAAGGAAAGTTAAAATAAAATCCTACCATACATAAGAATAAAAATGCCTAAACAGACACAGTAGAAAATGTCACATCAATAAACTAGAAGATATATGAATGCCACTGCATCTGTGGGAGAATGGGAACATCTTATACTACTCTGTGTGTGTGAAGCTACAATTTTGCCATTGCAAACAGAAGGAATAGGCAATGCTGATGTGACAACAGTTCAAATGACACAGAGCTTCCTTGAAATTTAGATTCTAGATATAGTTTATTTGAAGAGTACAAGCTCAATATAAGGGCTACTTGGGAAAGTATAAGAACTTTTCTATTTCATAAGCAAAAGACTAAAAATGAGACCATGAAAGGAAGACTTCATTTAGTCCTCTATCTAAAGCAGCTTCAGAAAAACCTTCTAGGAAATAATTTAACCAAATCATCTTCTCCCAGAGTTAAAAGAATCCTTCAGACATTCCCAAATGTGAAAATATAAATACAATGTCATCACTAAAAATAGAAATTAGCATTACAATAACCACCAAAAGATGTAGAGCCAAGAGGAAAGCTGAATCTTCAAGGAAAGTATTTCAGCTAAACTTTTTCCTTTTGCTTTCATTTCTTGTCCCTCTTTTTACTCCTTTGTGAAAATTTAATATATATATATATAATCATCTGTCTAATCTTCATCATAATTGCAGTAATAACATCTAACATTAATTGAGCACCTAATGTGTACGAGGTGGCACTATATTAAGAGCTTACATACACTATCTCATTCAATAATTCTGACAGGCAAATGAGAAAAATACCTGATTTTTTGCAGTTAAGAAAACAGAGACATCAACAAAGGTCACAAAGCTACTACATGCTGGAATAAACACTTAAGTTCACATCTGTGTGTACGCAACACATAAACCTCCTTTGTCATCATCAATAACTGGGGTACCTCCACCCCTCCAAAATCCCAATTCCAGGTACCCCTACTCTCCAACCCCACATCTTCTTTCTATCTCACCCCCATTATCCCAACTCCAACACTCCTTTCCCTTAGATGGGCCCTATTATCTAGTGATCAAAATACTTTTCATTGTCCATCACCTACCTCATGTCTTTGTCCCCATTTTCCCAGCTGAATTTCCATGTATGATCAGAGTTTCTTACCCTCAACACAACTGACATTTTGGGTCAGATACTTCTTTAGGAAGGGGGGCTGTCCTATGTATTGCTGGCAGTCAGCAGCACCCCTGACCTCTACACAATGGGGTAGCCTTTCCCCCAACCAGTTGTGACAACCAAAAAAATGTTTCCAGACCTTGTTGTTTGACCTTTTAAATTAAGCAGTATTTGGATTTATTGTTGGGGGGGGGGTATAATGAATTTATTCAGATAGTCTGCATTTATATGACATCTTTCTATAGTCTCAAATAACCTTCTCTGTAATGGAAAGCAGGGAGCATTTCGCAATGAATGGAAGGGCTGTCTAGTTTTGGTGGAGATGCTGTAAGAGCTCCTCTGTGCCTCGGTGGAAGGCCCTTCTTCTTTCTGTACCTTCGTACAGCAGCACTTCTGTGAATTACAACAGATAACCCTCTGATTCCCCAGCAAAAGTACCTCAAGCCAAGTGAGGCTCTGATGCCTCCTGCACAGCAAATGCCTATCAAGAGACAGCTCAATCAGAAAACCAATTTCTCAATAATACTACCAGCAAATCTCACACTTGGTAGTCATAGTTTTAAGAAACTTAATATGAAAAACACTGCAAACCATAGTGCCCCCCTTTGTTTTTTCAAGGGAGAAAAGCATACAAAGCAATTTCTTTCGAAAGCACTAGTTGAGTGATACGATTTTAAAACTAGGTTTTCTTTTAAATGGGCATGCTAGGGTACATTTTACTACCTCCTTTAAAACACAAACCTAAAGCCCTATCTTGACCATTCTCTCCACATGCCAGTTCTCTGCAAACCTTTTGGACTGCTTCTAGTCCTTTTTAACTCAAATATCCTGTAGTCTGGGGAGGCTTCCTGAAGAAGCCTGGTTTTTCAGTCTGTTTGTGTTCAAGACAGCGTCTTGCTTTGTCACCTAGGCTGAGTGCTGTGGCATGATCATGGCTCACTGTAGCCTCAATTTCCTGGGCTCAAGTGATCTTCCCACCTCAAGTAATCAAGTGATAAAAAATTAGCCAAGCATGGTTGAGAAACTCTGTGATCAGGAGTAGCTGGCACCATAGGCATGCACTACCATGCCCAGTTAATTTTTTTTGTATTTTTCTAAATCTTTTTTGTATTGGTCTCTAACTCCTGTACTCAAGCAATCCTCCCATTTTGGCCTTCCATAATGCTGGGATTGCAGGTGTGAGCAATCACATCTGGCCTGAACAAGCCTATTTCCTCTCTCATGTCCAGAACAAGTTGGATGACCCACTTATGTACTTCCATAGCGGCCCATTTGATGACTTCATTATAAATGTCCATCACAACCTCCAAGCACCTTGCTCAGTAAGGCTTCCTTTACCCATTGTATTTTAACTTGCTTCTCTGCTGCCTCTGCCCATCCTAATCTCCATTACCATTGGCTTGTTCTCCTCCCCTCTTTAACATGTATCACCTCCTGACACAATGAACTTACACACTGCATAATTTAATTTCTCTCTTCCCTCACTAGAATGCAAGCTCCATGAAGGCAGGAAATCTGGGTATGTTTTGTTTACCTTTGTGTCCCAATATATGTCACATCACCATCACCATCAGCATGTTGCGGTAATTAGGAATACTTAACAAATGTGTACTAGTTTCCAGTCTGTGAATCTTTTTTGGTACAGTATCATATTTTATCTAAACTATTTATAAAATAGGATTCTATTACTATCCCCTTTGTACAGATGAGTAAACTGAGGCTCAGAGAGATTAAAGTAACTTGCCCAAGTCACATAGATAGTACATGGTGGACTTGAAATTCAAGCCCAGGCAGTTCCACCCCAGGACTCATGCTTAACCATTTTGTAATAAATGCTAGCTGAAGTTAGTTGGAGTAAATCAATTTTTATAAGCCATACACCTTGGCTTAATTTATTTTGGAGGAGAAATATACGAGAGAGACTGTCATTAGAAGGACTATGCTAATTGTCGTGGGCTGTTATAATAAAGCCCCATAGACTGGATGGGTTACAAATAAGTGAAATATATATACTTTTTTGGTGCAGTAGCGTAATCTCAGCTCACTGCAACCTTCATCTCCTGGATTCTAGTGATTCTCCTGCATCAGTCACTTGGGTGGCTGGGGCTACAGGTATGTGCCACCACACCCAGCTATTTTTTGTATTTTAAGTAGAGACAGGGTTTCACCAGGTCGGCCAGGCTGGTCTTGAACTCCTGATCTCAAATGATCCACCCACCCCCGCCTCCCAAAGTGCTTAGATTACAGCCATGAGCTGCTGCACCCAGCCTGAAATGTATTTTTTACAGTTCTGAGGGATGAAAGTCCAAGACCAGGGTGCTAGCATATAGGGTTCTGGTAAGGGCCCTTTTCCAGGTTGCAAATGGCCTACATCACGTTACATCCTCACATAGTGGAGAGCTAGAGAGCTCTAGGGTCTTTTTTCACAAGGACACTAATCCCATTCATGAGGGCTCCACCTTCATGATCTAATCACCTCTCAAAGGCCCCACCTCCTAATACCCTCACAGTGGAAATTAGCATCTCAGTGTATGAATTTGGAGTGGATATAAACATTCAACCCATATCAGCAATCTTTTCTTTATGAGTATGAACAACTTCCAAATCTATTTCTTCCTCCTCTATATCTTGGCAAATTACCTTAACCTTCCCCCTTTTATTTTTTCTGCAGAGATTTATCTTTTCTAGTGCTTTAAGTAATCTCCAGTGTTGACAGCTATAATCTCACTGGCTTCCTTGGCTGAGCCTTTCCAACATTTAGTGAAGATTTCATTTCCTCCAGTTCAAGATGCTGCAAAAATAAGTTATCTTCATGGCCTCTTCCCAGGAAACCTTTCCAGTGACTTTTTCCCATCGTATTTCATGTTCCTTTACCGTATCTCATAAACCCTTAATTCTCAGGTACCACTTGAAAAAAATCAGCTGCTAGCAGGTAGCCATCTGCAACATGTTGAGGTTTCTTTTGCCACAATGCTTCTCATCTGGTGAAGCCTCACTTCCACCTTTTCTCTTCCCCACCCTCACTTGAATTTGCCTATACTTTGTCTTTTTTCCTACAGGAGTGGAGCTATTCTTGCTTACTCTTACTCTTTACAGTCTATAGTTATATTTAAAACTTTTCAAGCATTTTCCTTTTTTGATAAATTTCAATAATATGTCATTTTCTTATCTCATCCTTTCTCAACTCCTCCAGGATCTTACTTCATTGAGTATGTATTTCCTCTTTTGCATAGTTATCCTTGCAACCTTCTCTCTGCCAGTGTCCTTACATTTCAATCAACAAACAGCAACAACCACAACCTTCTCAATCTGGCTATGTGCTTGGGTTGTTGGCCCATCTGTCTGATTCCTTTCAGCTCCAGTTATCCCCAGTATAGTCCACTAACTAATCCTTTTCCCTGGTTTTCCACACACTTACTCTTAAATTCTGTCAGTTTGGTTTAAATCTACTGCTATACTATATCCACACTTTGGGAGGCCACCAGTAACCACATACAGCTTAAGTGAAATCACTTCCTTCCATTTTCACCTTCTTCTGTCATTACATAGAATTTAATACTTAGAACAACCTCTCTTTCACTAAGCTCCTCTTTTTTAAAAACAAAACTTCCTTTGTTCTGTCTCTCTGTTTAATAAAAGGAGTGGACCGTAATAGCTATTCTATGTCCTGGTTTTCCCATTCTACTAACAAGGGGAGGGAAGGCTGCCATGATACTATTTTGACCCAATCCCAGTGGGTGAGTCTCCACTACTAGCATGGCCATCTGGTTCTTGCCTTTCTGTGTGGCAAAAGTGCCCAGAAGGTATGGATGTACCTCCTAGAAGAAGGCCCAGAAAAGTACCTTCCACCCTGCTTTGATTTGTGGCTACTAAGGCTTTGACAATCAAGACAGGTGGGCTCTTCCACGCGGCTGAGTCTGGCCCCCTGGAACTCTTCACGGGGTTAGAGCCAAAGCTCTTTAATAGTGAAGCTCTCCTCTGCCTTGCTTTGCCTTCTCTGTATTTTTTTTTTTAACTCTTTATGTATAAGGACATACGTAAACTTATCAAGGATAGACCTAGAATATTTTTGGCTGCCCAAGTCCAGTCCAACATATTTGCGTTGGGTTAACATAGAGAACACTGCCACCTCTGTGTATCCCTCCTACCCCTTCAGTGTGATGTTCCTCAGCTTCCAGCCTCCATCTCATCCTCTCCAGCCTTTCCTTCACCTAAAGCATATGTCCAATGACTTCAATGATTATCTCTACTCAGAAGAATCCCAAGGCTGGAACTTTGGCTTCATCCTTCTCTCAAGTTCTAGTTCTGAATTCTTGAGTTCTTTTGATTTTCACCTCAAAAACCAGTATGTCTAAAGTCAAACATATAATCTTCCTACTCAGAACTACTTTTCTTACAACACGTATTTTTAATGTTATCAGAATCCTCTAGTCACTCAGATCTGAAATGTAGATACATGCTTGACTTTTCCCTTTTATTTCCTTCTCCCTATATTCCATGGGTTATTAAATTATGTTCACCTTAGCAATGTCTTTCAAATTCACAACTGCTCTATTTTAATCTCTTGATTATATTTCAGGTACTTGTTACCTTAAAAATGATAATTAAGGAGTTTCTAGTATCTGTCTTTCCCATAATCCTATACAATGCTACCAGATTACCATTCTAAAGCAATGCTTTGAATCTGTCCCTCTGCTGCTCAGAATACTATGACATGCTAGTCCCTACTAAATGAAACTCAAACTTCTTCACCTGACATCAAAGCACCCTCCATCGTTTTCATCAATATACCTTAGAGTTTATCTTTCATCAGTCTCCAACTTACATTCCAAACTATAATAAAATTAGATAAGCCAGTTGTATTTAGACAATTTAGACAGTATTCTCATATCTTGTTAGAACTTAAGGATTCAAGCTACACAATATACTACTTTCAGCTGTGTAATCTTGGGTAAAATATATAACTTCTTCTGAGCTACAGTTTTCTTATCAATAAAATTGAAGCAATAATTGGTACTTGTCTCATAGGATTACCCTTAGCATTTAATTAGGTAACACATGAGCAGTGCAGGCTTAGCACAGTGCCTGACATGGCAGTAGGATTCACTATCTTTTAGCTAGAATACTACTAATGAGTATTTCTCATTCTGTATGTTTTTGATGCCATCCCTTCTGCCTAGAAAGCCTCCGCTCCATCTCTGTTCTTTAGAATCACACCTATCCTTGAAGGCTGAGATGAAACTTGTCCCATCTATGAGTCTTCTGGACTCATGCTCTGCAGTGACTTCCTTCTTCTCCCAAATCCTAAAGATCTTGTATCACTTTTAGGAAACTTATCACATTGTATCATAGTTCTCTGAAAATTTTCTCTCTTATTTCACTAATTCAAAGCCATTTAACCCATTTTTTAAATTATTTGTTTGTTTGATTTCAGAGACAGGGTCTCAATCTGTTGCCCAGGCTGGAGTGCAGTGGTGCAATCATAGCTCATTGCAGCCTCAAACTCCTAGGCTCAAGTGATCCTCCTGCCTCATCCTCCTGAGCAGCCAGAACTGCAGGTGCACACCACCACACCTGGCTAATTTTTAAATTTTTTTGTAGAGACGGGGTCTCAGTATGTTGCCCAGGCTGGTCTCAAACACATGGCCTCAAGTAATCCTCTTGCCTATTATTGAATCATCTATTGTGCCTGGTATAGTCTCTTACCCTCAGAAAATATCTGTGGAAACAATGAGTAAATAATGTTTTGATTTTACTTTCCTTACGAAGAACAAAAGAAAATGCCAATAACAGCTGGGCATCATGGCTCACGCCTGTAATCCCAGTATTTTGGGAGGCCAAGGCAGGTAGATCACCTGAAGTCAGGAGCTGGAGACCAGCCTGGCCAACATGGTGAAACCCCGTCTAAAATGAAAAAATTAACTGGGTTTGGTGATGCAACCCTGTAATCCCAGCTACTCAGGAGGCTGAGTTGGGAGAATTGCTTGAACTTGGGAGGCAGAGGCTGCAATAAGCCAAGATTGCACCACTGCACTCAAGCCTGGGTAACAGAGCCAGACTCAGTCTCAAAAAAAAAAAAAAAAAAAAAAAAAAGAAGAAGAAGAAAAAAGAAAATACCAATAAAATAAAAATAACAGTAAAAATTAACATTTATTGACATTTTTTGAGCATATCTGTGTACTTACCATGAGTCAAGCACTGCATTTTACTGCATATTACTTATGTCATAAGTACAGTGTTTCTGCATATATTTTGTGAATTAATGTAACTTAGAAAAATATTTTTAAAAACCCACAAGGATTGTTTTCATAGGTATTTTACATACAATTTGTTTCTCCTTAGCAAAAACAATGGCAAAAAAATTAATGCCTCTAAATACTAATACCTAAAAAGTACTTGTTTAGCATCTGAGCATCTTGCTATGCTGCAAGAATTCCATTCTTCATTTTTTCTGAGAGGCTATAGAAACAGAAAATGTCAGGTCCCCTTTTACTTAGGATTCCTTGTAGAAAGGACATGGACATGTGCCCTAGGATTCACTGGTCAGTTGCTCATGCCATGCTTTCAGGAGGAGTTGGTGATTCAGAAAGCAGGGCCAGGAAAGGTTTGTCTCCATGACAGTGGAGGCAGCAGTGAGTAGGTGATTCCTTTGGGTGGTGTATTAGTTTTCTAGGGCTGCTGTAAAAACAGAAATTTGTTGGCTTGAACAACAGATACTGTTCTGGAGGCTGGAAATCCAAAATCAAGATATAGTAGGGCCAGGCTCTCCCTGAAACCTCGTAGGGGAGAATCATTCCTTGCCTATTCTAGCTTCTGATGCTGATATACCAGCAATACTTAAAATTCCTTGGCTTGTGTCTGCACCACTCCACTCTCTGTGTCTGTTGTCACTCGGCCGTCTTCACCCTTTGTGTTCTCTCCTGACTTCTTATAAGAATACTGGTCCTATTGGATTAAGAACCCACCCAACTGTAGTGTAAACTTATCTTAACCTAACTAGTTAAATCTGCAACTACAGTGTCTACAAATGAGGTCATGTTCTGAGGCACTGGACATTAGAACTGCAACATATCTTTTTGTGGGGACAGAATGCAACTCATAGTAAGTGGTATCTACTGACCCATGCCAGACTAGTGCAAGTAGCAATGTGTGCTGCTTGGTGGCAGCAGTGAGACACCCTTACACTTCATGCTCTGCGACCTGATAGGACGTTGTTCTGGACTCTGTAGCCAACTATAGCCCTTCCAAACGTTCTAGAAACTATTCTAATGTCCCTAAATAATTTTTTGCCACTGAAATTAGATATATCTTTGTTGCATTGAACCAAGAATGCTATACAACCATTTAGAAGTACAAAAATATTTATGTGTCAAATAAAATGTAAAAGCAGACTAGAAAGTGGAATGTGTTTTATGATTACAGACATTTAAAAACAGGTATTTAGGCCACTAAGATCTGGAAAGTAATATTAGGAAAGTATTGTGTTAGAGTTGGAGTGAGAGAATAGCTGTGGTTTATTAATTTTTCACAATTGTCTTTCATATTTTTATATAATATTTTTCATTTTCAAAATTTACAGCAGGGATGGGAAGGAAAGAAACAGTAACCCGAAGTGTGCATCCAATCCATTATTATTCCCATAATAGGAATTTAAAAATTGGTATTTGGGGAAGGGGGATTTATGTAACATTTTTTAATATTAAGAAGAAATATCAAAAATAGTAGGCATAATTCACAGTATAATTAAGAGTGACATCTGGCCGGGCGCTGTTGCTCACACCTGCAATCCCAGCACTTTGGGAGGCGGAGGCAGGTAGATCATGAGGTCAAGAGATTGAGACCATCCTGGCCAACAATGTGAAACCCTGTCTCTACTGAAAAAAAATACAAAGATTAGCCGGGCTTGGTGGCGTATGTCTGTAGTCCCAGCTACTCAAGAGGCTGAGGCAGGAGAATCGCTTGAACCTGGGAGGCAAAGGTTGCAGTGAGCTGAGATTGCGCCACTGCACTCAAGCCTGGGCAACAACAGTGAAACTCAGATTCAAAAAAAAGAGTGACATCCATTCAACCAATCTCCCAAGTCAGAAACTGTATCTTCTCTATTTTGTTGTTAGCATCACAAACAGAGTATGTTCAACAAATATCTGTTATTGAATGGTTAAATGATTAATAATTGCTTGAGTGGGTAAGTGTCCTTGATATAGGATTAAGAATCATTTTCTCACTTTTCAGTTTCTATTTCTAATTTCTCGGTTCTTCTCAGACCAACCGAAGTTGATGATTAAAGAGTTATGCTCTTAAATCAATTTCTATTGTCCTCGTTTTTGCAGCAAGATCTCAATTATATAATAATCAGTTAGTATTTACCCAAAGCGTAACTATATGGGCAATTTGTTTTCTTCTCAGGCTGACCCATGAATGAATACTAACTACCATTAAATCCAAACACATCCTAAGCAATGCCATTAGTAAATATTGGAAGCACACTCATTTGGAATGGTGACTAAAATTTTTAGAGGGCAACAAAATCTGTATTTGTCAAAGTTCTTTTTAAGTCAGTAAGAGAATTCAACCCTCAAAACTGAAATGTTAAGGCTGCTGGTTGGCAGCATGAAATTGAAGGCAATGATCCTGTTTTGGATCATTGCTTAGCTGCGAAGGTCAATAAGGCCTTGTTTGCGCCATCTAACATTTATGCATAAATCTAACAGCATAAATAGATACTCCAGTCTATTTACATTCTCAATAGCAACTCTGCATTTACAATTTTTTTTCTGTCTTCTGAAATAGGAAAAAAGAAAAGAACAATCTCATTGATTGCACAGAGTGTCTCCCTTCCAATTTTCTTAAAAATATCAGGACAGCTGTGTTTCATTTCAGAGTTCCCTGTGCTTGGATCTGGGCGCAATCACATGCGGCTCAGAATACTGAGGCTTGAGGCTTCTAAGAAACTCTATGAAGAACCTAACAATGTTGTCCTTCTCCAGAATGCTTTCTAAAATCCACAAAGAAATTGCTCTGCTAGGGATCCTGAAAAATTCATCAGCTGCAATTTCCTCTTCTCATTCCTGAAACTCTGTATGTTTGTTAAAAAGCAGAAGGGAAATTCTAATTAAGAGCATATTTCTTACATGATAAAACACGAAAGTCACTTTGACTGATGTTAATCATTTTCAGCATAACTCTGATTCTCTATCTACTATTCATACTAAATTCCAATGAATGGGTTTCAAAAGAAAGAAAAAAAAGCTTCTGTGTGATGAATTTTTTTTTCACTAAAATAATGTGGAACACAGTACCACATTTACAAGTGATAAAGGGATTAAAATTAAATGTTCCCTCTCTAATGTTATACTTTTAAAAACTCTCCCTTTCCTTTTTTTTTTTTAAAAAAATATATATTATTGTACTTTAGGTTCTGGAGTACATGTGCAGATCATGCAGGATTGTTGCACAGGTATATACATGGCAATGTGGTTTGCTGCCTCCATCCCCCAATCGAAACAGAGTTCTTGGCAAAAACAAACAAACAAAACATAAAACCAGGTGATTCCAGCTATAAGAAGCTTCACTTTATGGAAATATAGTTATTTTTTTAAATGGGCTTAAAATACTAAAAACAATGTGAGGTTGTATTTCGATGTGTAAACACTGACATTTGTAGAAGAATGCATGATGGTTTGGGGGAGCCTAGAAAGGTTTCACCGGAGGTGAGGGACACGAAAGTGAAGGACAAAGAACTGAGTTCCCTTGGAGAGGGCAAAGGCTTGGTGGTCATGAATGTGGACTCTGGAGCCAGACCACCTGGTTCCAGTTCCCACCACACCTCTGACTGGCTATGCGACCTTGAACAAGCTATCTTACTCCTCGGTTTCCTCACCTATAGAATGGGTATAATAATAGCAGCTCCCCATAGGGTTGTTCTGAGGATTAAATGAACCAATATCAAAAGATCTTTGAAGAGTGCCTGACAAATAAATGCTTTATACGTCTTAGGAAGTATAACTATTTGTAGATGGATAGTGAAGATTCAGAGAAGGGGAAAACCAAAGAACAAGGATGGCCCCTAGGTGAATAGAAACAAGTTGGGCAAAAACAGACATGGTGAGAATGGCATTATCTGTATCATGGCCCCAGTGTCAGTATGGGTTTAACAACATCAAATTCATCTCAGGAAAGAAGCAGGTCAATACTACCTGAGGTCTCACTCTGCTAGTTTGGTCTGATAGTAAAGGAGCCTGTACATGGTGAAAAGTCAGAGCCTGTCTCTTTCCCTTTGTCTGGCATATTTTCAAGCCTGTAATTGACTTTGAAAAGAGACTGGTATCTACCATTTCTTCCTCAAAGCTTGTAGGGAGTATATGGATAAGGAGCAGGTTTGTTATCCATTCTGTACCTTTATTCTGTGTGTACAGTGCAATGAATGAAGAACTTGGGAAAGAAGGCAGGTGACTGGTTCAAATCTCCTTGTAAACAGACATGCTAATGACAGACCTGGCAAACACATTAATAGTACTCTCTAGTGAAAGAGTCATTACAAATAGAATGCTTTTAGTAGGATGTATCTGGTTTATCTAGGATTGCTTCTGGTAAACAAACTTGGGATCTAAGGATTTGTGAGATAAAAAATAGAAAAATAGAAAAACCCACATAAGGTACTGAACTCTCTAGTATAAAATGGAGATTCTCTTTCTGTGTCAGCGATGTGAACTGCACACACTGCTTACACACCTCCTATGCTAATCTTGGCACAAAGTAGATCCCAATGCAGCAAGAAAAACCACAGTGTGCTGCAATCACTCCCTGCTGTGCCTGGACCCTGAAATTACTGTGTCATTGAGATTATTGGTAAAGTTCAATACCAGATCAGATCTCCAAAATGGGTGAGTATGATTTCACTGTCTGGTGCTTTGTGTTGTCTAGGCATATTTTTAATAACTATGAACAATTCTAGCTTTCATTTGCTCTCTGTGCCAATCCTCACAAAATAATGGGGTGATCACACAGGGAGACAGGGTATAGGGTAGATTGTAAAACAGCAGGAGTTTGAGGTGACTCCCCACCCATGGGCTACAAGGTCATGGGCTCATTAATTAATCTGTCTTCACCTCAGCCTCTTATCTATAAAATCGAGAGAGCCACACCCCCTGAAGGCATTGCTGTGAGAACTAAATGAACAATACAGTACACAAAACAGTGCTTAAAAGTATACTAAATACTAGCCAAATCATAGCTCTTGTTAATACTAAAGGAAGATCTTATTGAATCTCACATCAGTGACTTGCTAGCATATAAGAGAAAGGAGAGAAACAGTAAAATGAGAAAGATCCTGTTCTTTTCACTTCATTTTATGCCCATGTTCTCCTTGTTCTGTTCTCTTGAAACTTGGTTATAAAGACAGGAGATTGGCTGGGCACGGTGGCTCAAGCCTGTAATCCCAGCACTTTGGGAGGCCGAGGCGGGTGGATCACGAGGTCAAGAGATCGAGACCATCCTGGTCAACATGGTGTAACCCCGTCTCTACTAAAGATACAAAAAATTAGCTGGGCATGGTGGCGCACACCTGTAATCCCAGCTACTCAGGAGGCTGAGGCAGGAGAATTGCCTGAACCCAGGAGGCGGAGGTTGCGGTGAGCTGAGATCGCGCCATTGCACTCCAGCCTAGGTAACAAGAGTGAAACTCCATCTCAAAAAAAAAAAAAAAAAAAAAAAAAAAAAGGACTGGAGATTTGCACAGAAAACTTTAGTCCTACCTTCTGAAAGAGATTTTTAAAAACACTTTACAATATTGCTACTTCCTTGGTATGTCATTTCTGGAGGTAGCAAAACTAGTTCTAAAAATTGCCACCAACTTAATGAAACATTTAAAATTTTTTTAACAGCTGAATTGCAGTATTACTTCCAAAGGGAACATATTTCTTTGGCTTATTTTCAACACTACCCTTTTTTTAAATTTTTTTTTAATTGCATTTTAGGTTTTGGGGTACATGTGCAGAACATGCAAGACAGTTGCATAGGTACACACATGGCAGTGTGTTTTGCTTCCTTTCTCCCCTTCACCCACATTTGGCTTTTCTCCCCAGGCTATCCCTCCCCACCTCCCCCTTCCGCTAGCCCTCCCCTTTTCCCCCTAATAGACCCCAGTGTTTAGTACTCCCCTCCCTGTGTCCATGTGTTCTCATTTTTCATCACCCGCCTATGAGTAAGAATATGCAGTATTTCATTTTCTGTTCTTGTGTTAGTTTGCTGAGAATGATGTTCTCCAGATTCATCCATGTCCCTACAAACGACACAAACTCATCATTTCTGATTGCTGCATAATATTCCATGGTGTATATGTGCCACATTTTCCCAATCCAGTCTATCCTCAATGGGCATTTGGGTTGGTTCCAGGTCTTTGCTATTGTAAACAGTGCTGCAACGAACATTCGTGTGCATATGTCCTTATAGTAGAACGATTTATAGCCCTTTGGATATATACCCAGTAATGGGATTGTGAGTCAAATGGAATTTCTATTTCTAAGGCCTTGAGGAATCGCCACACTGTCTTCCACAATGGTTGAACTAATTTACACTCCCACCAACAGTGTAAAAGTGTTCCTTTTTCTCCACATCCTCTCCAGCATCTGTTATCTCCAGATTTTTTAATGATCACCATTCTAACGGGCGTGAGATGGTATCTCAATGTGGTTTTGATTTGCATCTCTCTGATGACCAGTGACGATGAGCATTTTTTCATATGACTGTTGGCCTCATATATGTCTTCTTTCGTAAAGTGTCTGTTCATATCCTTTGCCCACTTTTGAATGGGCTTGTTTGTTTTCCTGTAAATCTGTTTGAGTTCTTTGTAAATTCTGGATATCAGCCCTTTGTCAGATGGGTAAACTGCAAAAATTTTTTCCCATTCTGTTGGTTGCCGATTCACTCTAGTGACTGTTTCTTTTGCCCTGCAGAAGCTGTGGAGTTTCATTAGGTCCCATTTGTCTATTTTGGCTTTTGTTGCCAATGCTTTTGGTGTTTTGTTCATGAAGTCCTTGCCTACTCCTACGTCCTGGATGGTTTTGCCTAGATTTCCTTCTAGGGCTTTTATGGTGCCAGGTCTTATGTTTAAGTCTTTAATCCATCTGGAGTTAATTTTGGTGTAAGGTGTCAGGAAGGGGTCCAGTTTCTGCTTTCTGCACATGGCTAGCCAGTTTTCTCAACACCATTTGTTAAGCAGGGAATTCTTTCCCCATTGCTTGCTTTTGTCAGGTTTATCAAAGATTGTATGGTTGTAGATATGTTGTGTTGCCTCCGATGCCTCTGTTTTGTTCCATTGGTCTATGTCTCTGTTTTAGTACCAATATCATGCTGTTTTGATTACTGTAGCCTTGTAGTATAGTTTGAAATCCGGTAGTGTGATGCCCCCCACTGTGTTCTTTTTGCTTAGAATTGACTTGGCTATGCGGGCTCTCTTTTGGTTCCATAGGAAGTTCATGGTGGTTTTTCCAGTTCTGTGAAGAAAGTCAATGGTAGCTTGATGGGGATAGCGTCGATTCTGTAAATTACTTTGGGCAGTATAGCCATTTTCATGATATTGATTCTTCCTAACCATGAACATGGAATGTTTTTCCATCTGTTTGTGTCCTCTCTTCTTTCGTTGAGCAGTGTTTTGTAGTTTTCCTCGAAGAGGTCCCTTACGTTCCTTGTGAGTTGTATTCCTAGGTATTTTATTCTTTCTGTAGCAATTATGAATGGCAGTTCGTTCTTGATTTGGCTTTCTATAAGTCTGTTATTGGTGTAGAGGAATGCTTGTGATTTTTGCACATTGATTTTATATCCTGAGACTTTGCTGAAGTTGCTTATCAGTTTCAGGAGTTTTTGGGCTGAGGCAATGGGGTCTTCTAGGTATACTATCATGTCATCTGCAAATAGAGACAATTTGGCTTCCACCTTTCCTATTTGAATACCCTTTATTTCTTTTTCTTGCCTGATTGCTCTGACTAGAACTTCCAGCACTATATTGAATAGGAGTGGTGAGAGAGGGCATCCTTGTCTAGTGCCAGATTTCAAAGGGAATGCTTCCAGTTTTTGCCCATTCAGTATGATATTGGCTGTTGGTTTGTCATAAATAGCTTTTATTACTTTGAGATACGTTCCATTGATACCGAGTTTATTGAGGGTTTTTAGCATAAAGGGCTGTTGAATTTTGTGGAATGCCTTCTCTGTGTCAATTGAGATAATCATGTGGTTTTTGTCTTTGGTTCTGTTTATGTGGTGAATTACGTTTATAGACTTGCGTATGTTGAACCAGCCTTGCATCCCCAGGATAAATCCTACTTGATCATGATGGATAAGGTTTTTGATTTGCTGTTGCAATCGGCTTGCCAATATTTTATTGAAGATTTTTGCATCTATGTTCATCATGGATATTGGCCTGAAGTTTTCTTTTCTTGTTGGGTCTCTGCTGGGTTTTGGTATCAGGATGATATTGGTCTCATAAAATGATTTGGGAAGGATTCCGTCTTTTTGGATTATTTGGAATAGTTTTAGAAGGAATGGTACCAGCTCCTTTTTGTGTGTCTGGTAGAATTCGGCTGTGAACCCATCTGGATCTGGGCTTTCTCTGTGTGGTAGGCTCTTAATTGCTGCCTTGACTTCTAACCTTGTTATTGGTCTATTCATAGTTTCAGCTTCCTCCTGATTTAGGTTTGGGAGAACACAGGAGTCCAGAAATTTATCCATTTCTCCCAGGTTTACTAGTTTATGTGCATAGAGTTGTTTGTAATATTCTCTGATGATGGTTTGAATTTCTGTGGAATCTGTGGTGATTTCCCCTTTATCATTTTTTATTGCATCTATTTGGTTGTTCTCTCTTTTATTTTTAATCAATCTGGCTAGTGGTCTGGCTATTTTGTTGATCTTTTCAAAAAACTAGCTCTTGGATTTATTGAGTTTTTGAAGGGTTTTTCGTGTCTTTATCTCCTTCAGTTCTGCTCTGATCTTAGTTATTTCCGGTCTTCTGCTGGGTTTTGAGTTTTTGATCTTGCTCCTCTAGCTCTTTCAATTTTGACGATAGGGTGTCAAATTTGGATCTCTCCATTCTCCTCATATGGGCACTTATTGCTATATATTTTCCTCTAGAGACTGCTTTAAATGTGTCCCAGAGATTCTGGCATGTTGTGTCTTCGTTCTCATTGGTTTCGAAGAACTTCTTTATTTCTGCCTTCATTTCATTGTTTATCCAGTCAACATTCAAGAGCCAGTTGTTCAGTTTCCATGAAGCTGTGCGGTTCTGGGTTGGTTTCTGAATTCTGAGTTCTAACTTGATTGCACTATGGTCTGAGAGACTGTTTGTTATGATTTCAGTTGTTTGCATTTGCTGAGGAGTGCTTTACTTCCAATTATGTGGTCACTTTTAGAGTAGGTGTGATGTGGTGCTGAGAAGAATGTATACTCTGTGGATTTGGGGTGGAGAGTTCTGTAAATGTCTATCAGGTTTGCTTGCTCCAGGTCTGAGTTCAAGCCCTAGATATCCTTGTTGATTTTCTGTCTGGTTGATCTGTCTAATATTGACAGTGGAGTGTTAAAATCTCCTACTATTATTGTGTGGGAGTCTAAGTCTCTTTGTAAGTCATTAAGAACTTGCCTTATGTATCTGGGTGCTCCTGTATTGGGTCCATATATGTTTAGGAACATTAGCTCTTCTTGTATCGATCCTCTTACCATTATGTAATGGCCTTCTTTGTCTCTTTTGATCTTTGTTGCTTTAAAGTCTATTTTATCAGAGATGAGAATTGCAACTCCTGCTTTTTTTTGCTCTCCATTTGCTTGGTAAATCTTCCTCCATCCCTTTATTTTGAGCCTCTGTGTATCCTTGCATGTGAGATGGGTTTCCTGGATACAGCACACTGATGGGTTTTGGATTTTTATCCAATTTGCCAGTCTGTGTCTTTTGATTGGTGCATTTAGTCCATTTACATTTAGGGTTAATATTGTTATGTGTGAATTTGATACTGCCATTTTGATGCTAGCTGGCGTTTTGCCCGTTAGTTGTTGTAGATTCTTCATTATGATGATGCTCTTTAGCATTTAGTGTAATTTTGGAATGGCTGGTACTGGTTGTTCCTTTCTATGTGTAGTGCCTCTTTCCGGAGCTCTTGTAAAGCAGGCCTGGTGGTGACAAAATCTCTGAGTACTTACTTGTTCACAAAGGATTTTATTTTTCCTTCACTTATGAAGCTCAGTTTGGCTTGATATGAATTTCTGGGTTGAAAGTTCTTTTCTTTAAGAATGTGGAATATTGGCCCCCACTTTATTCTGGCTTGTAGTGTTTCTGCCAACAGATCTGCTGTGAGTCTGATGGGCTTCCCTTTGTGGGTGACCTGACCTTTCTCTCTGGCTGCCCTTAGTATTTTCTCCTTTATTTCAACCTTGTTGAATCTGACGATTATGTGCCTTGGGGTTGCTCTTCTTGTGGAATATATTTGTGGTGTTCTCTGTATTTCCTGCATTTGAGTGTTGGCCTGTCTTGCTAGGTGGGGGAAATTTTCCTGGATAATGTCCTGAAGAGTATTTTCCAGCTTGGATTCATTCTCTTCGTCACATTCTGGTACACCTATCAAACGGAGGTTAGGTCTCTTCACATAGTCCCCCATTTCTCGGAGACTTTGTTCATTCCTTTTTGTGCTTTTTTCTCTGATCTTGGTTTCTCGTTTTATTTCATTGAGTTGATCTTCGACTTCTGATATTCTTTCTTCTGCTTGGTCAAATCAGCTGTTGAAACTTGTGCATGCTTTGCGAAGTTTTCGTATTGTGTTTTTCAGCTCCTTTAATTCATTCATATTCCTCTCTAAGTTATCCATTCTTGTTATTATTTTCTCGAATCTTTTTTCATATCTTTTTTCAAGGTTCTTAGTTTCTTTGCATTGATTTAAAACATGTTCTTTTAGCTCACAAAAGTTTCTCATTATCCACCTTCTGAAGTCTAATTCTGTCATTTCATCACAGTCATTCTCCATCCAGCTTTGTTCCCTTGCTGGTGAGGAGTTTTGGTTTTTTCTAGGAGGTGAGGTGTTCTGGTTTCGGGTGTTTTCCTCCTTTTTGCGCTCTTTTCTTCCCATCTTTGTGGATTTATCCACCTGTCCTCTGTGTAGTTGCTGACTTTTCGACTGGGTCTGAGTGGATGCCTAGATTGTTGATGATGAAGTATTTCTGTTACTTGGTTTTCCTTCTACCAGTCCAGCCCCTCCACTGTACGACTGCTGAGGTCCACTCCAGGCCCTGCTTGTCTGGGGTGCACATATAGCAGATGCGGAACAGTGAGGGATGCTACCAGTTTCTTTTTCTGCTATCTTTGTCCCAGAATGATGCCTGCCAAATGTCAGTCTTCTGTATATAGAGGGGTCAGGGAGCTGCTTGAGAAGACAGTCTCTACTTTATAGGAGCTCAAGTGCTGAGCTGTGGGCTCTGTTGTTCATTCAGGGCTGTTAGGCTGCTACGTTTAATTCTGCTGCAACAGAACTCATAAAAAAAACCCTTTTTTTCCTCAGATGCTCTGTCTCGGTGGGGGGGGCTTTCTTTGTGAGTGTCCGTTGTCCTGTCCTGCACAGCTTGGAGGCAGTCTAGTCACTATTTGCCTGCCGAGGCTCCGCCCTCCTGGTGTGAGGTTTGCCCTGTTGCTGCAGGCTCTGCCCTTCTGCTGAGGTCTCTGCCCTGCTGCCACGGGCTACGCCCTGCGGTGGAGTCTCTCTGTTGTAGCGGGTTGCCTCGGCAACGGCAGGCTGCGTCAGCAATGGGCGTGTACCTCAGTAGGGGCGGATTGCCTCGGTAATGGCGGACGCCCCTCCCCACGGAGCTGCACTGTACTGGGTTCAGCTGTGCCGTAAGGAAACCTCACCACCGGGAGCATTTGGAATCACCGTTTTGTTTGTCCCACTCCACTACCCCAAACACTGTTTCCTGGAATCTCCTGGGCTGGCTCACTGTCCAAGTCCCATTCAGCCTCAAGTTCAGCCCTCTGAAGTCTCAGATTGCTGGTTCAACAGGGCACCCGGACCAGTGTGATTTTTATGGAGCGCTGTGTAGCGCCACTGCGCTACAGCGCCGGCCTCCCGCTGCACTGGCTGCTGGCTGCACCAGCCAAAACCTCTGCCTGGCATCCTGCATCTCTTTTATACCTGGGAGTTTCCCCGTTCTGTGGGCAACAAAGATCAGTCTGGAAATGCGGCCCTGACTCACCCTCTCTGTGCATTCACCGAGAGCTTCAATCCTGGGTTGTTCTCACTGTGCCATCTTGAGTCCTCCTCCTCAACACTACCGTTTTTTAACTTCTTTTCCTGTGTATGCTGTGTGTCCTGCTGATATTCTTATAGCCTCAAAAGGACATTAGAATAAACCTACATACACTAACGAGGATGAAAAGAGCAAATTTTGTTTTCTGAGGACTTCTGGGTAGCCTATTTTCATTGTTCTGAAACTGCTATTTATAAGTTTTAATCAGATCTAATGATAGGTGATTTTAGGAGGAAGATGGGTAGGGCCCTTGAAGAAATGTTACCTATATATTTCAAAGAGTTAAAATTATTGAATTTCAAAAGAGTAGGAAAAAAAGTGTAAATGATATTTTCCCCACTACCATCTTTTGTCAAGAAGTTATACCAATAAACCCTCCCATGGTTCTAATGCAAAAAATATATCCAGCCAAAATGACCTGACATTCTGAGGAATGTCTTCACTATTTCACGCTACATTCAATTGTACTGTAGTTATCTGTCATCTCATTTCACATATAAATGATCAACATTATTATCAATAAAAAACTACTCATAGCTAGAACAGAACTCATAAGTCTTAAATCAAGAGGTTAATATATTCAAAGCCATGTGATTTCCAGCAAGCAGAGAGCAGTTACAACACGTTTCATATAACTAAACTCATATTATCTTTTAATTAAAATACATTCACTGAAACTAATCCAGTTAGAATCTACTTTCACGTGGGCACAGTTAATGTGCTTTCTGTATTCTATGGTACCTAAATCACAGGAAGAGGTGTTTCCCATTAAAAATAATTTCTGGCTGGGCCCTACAACACTCCTGTTTTCCTGTACAATTCACGAAATGAATCACATTTCTGAAAATCACTCAGAATTACACTGAGCCACTCATGATATGTCAGCATTAGACATTTCACTTTGCCAATTCATCCTTCAAAAATTTAATTTACATGTTTACTGATATCCTTCTTAGCTGCTTCCTTCCTGAGTTATTGAGATTGGTTGATGATTACCTTTGTATGACCCATATTAATCAATACAATGTTAAATATGTTATTGCACATATTTTCCTCACTGCTGCAAAATAATGCACTATTTATGTCTTTTCCATGATGTTGTTTGAATATTTAATATGTTATAACTCACAAATGACTTAGTGGGTCACTTTAATGGTGAAATATTTTGGTTTGTGGAATATTCCTCCCTTTAATCACTAACAGACTCCTACATTTATGTTAACTTTCAACTTGTTTTCACATTCATTATTTTATGTTACCCAATAGATCCTCCACAAGCCTGTGGAATAGGTAGGATAGGGTCTTCCACAGGTAAAACAAACATATAGGCCAGGTGCAGTGGCTTACTCCTGTAATCCCAGCATTTTGGCAAGCCGAGGCAGATGGATCACCTGAGGTCAGGAGTTTGAGACCAGCCTGGCCAACATGGTAAAACCCCCATCTCTACTAAAAATACAAAAATTAGCTGGGTGTAGTGGCTGGCACTTGTAATTCCAGCTACTCAGGAGGCTGAGGCAGGAGAATTGCCTGAACCCAGGAGACAGAGATTGCAATGAGCCAAGATTTCGCCACTGCACTCCAGCTTGGGTGATAAGAGCGAAAACTCAGCCTAAAAACAAACAAACAAAAACAAACACAAAGAAAAACCCCCACACATATAGAGCAGTTAAATAATTTGTCCAAGTCATGTAACTAGTTAGTTAAGGAATATGGACCAAATCTCCCAGTTTTGGCTCAAGTGCTTTTCCTCCTACATCAGGCCAGATCTAATTTCAGATAAAGATCAAACTTGTATATTCACTGAAGAAAATGGATACCACAATTGATATAGCACCTGGTTAACAATCTCATGCATTACTTTCCAAGAAGTGTAAATTCAAGCAAAGTGAGCAGGAGAGCAATTGATATAACCTCTCTAAAAAGAAATGTGTTGATCTGTAACAAGAGCCTATTCATTTGTAGTATCTCACTAATTCCTTTCTAGGAGTCAAGAGACATTGCTGGACACACAAGCAAAGATTTATGTTCAAAGGCATTTGTCACATTTTCCAGTTAAATATCTTTTAACCATTTAATCATTTAAATACAATGAAGTAGTTTTTAATAAAATAGATTATGGGTGATTTTTCTCTTTTTCTTAACTTTTCAGTATTTTCCAACATTTTTCTTTTCTCTTTCTTTTTTTTTTTTTTTTTTGAGACAGGATCTGGTTCTGTCACCTAGGCTGGAGTGCAGTGGCACAATCACAGCTCACTGCAGCCTTGACCTCCCTGGCTCAAGTGATCCTCCTGTTAGAGCCACCTGAATAGCTGGGACTGAAGGTGTGCACCACCATGCCCAGCTAATTTTTATATTCAAAATTTTCAAAAAGTCTATTCTTCAATAGAAATGAGTCTTCTGAGAATCCAGGCAACACCAGGGGGTCACCCAATATGCTTTCAGTTGTAGGACTCGATAACTTTCACACACACACACACACACACACACACACACACGCACACGCACACATAAGTAATATTTTACCAAATCAAGATGTCGGAAGGCCACTTATCTGATTATCTAAACAAAAAGCAGGGATTGAGAGCTATTTCTTCCCTCTCAACAGGGTTAGAAAATTACAACACTAGTGCTTCCACTCTTCCTCTGCTCCTCCCTCTACATCAGCAAAAAAAGAGGACATTACTAGTCTATTACAGCACTCATTTCAATGAGTGAGAAGATGCCTCAGACTTTCTGCTAGTATCCAGACAGCCACTACCCAGCTCATGATTGGCATGTGGAAGGTAACCTTTTTGCTGTTTCTGACACAGTCTCTACCCAGTAAACATTTTCAATCTGTGATGATAAAATGAATGTGGCCACAGAGCTTCAAGATCTTTTTAAGATTTTATCCCACAGAGATGGTCTGCTCAATTCACATGAAGCTATGGCAGAACACCAGAGTTCTACCATATGGTTCAATAGATCAATATCTGGGGAGTGTAGAAGATTATCAAATTTATTCCAAACAGCAGAAGATCCAGTGAGCAAATTGCTAGGTAGTATGTATAAACACCACAAATTCATATGTAAAACTTGGATCCAGTCTAGAAAAAAAAATGTTGCCACAAGTAACATGGAGCTTAATAATTAACCCTTGCTATTGGTTAAAAGAGAGTAACAAAGAGATTCTGAAATAACAGAAATGAGGAACAAAATATTTCAAATGAACAGCTCTTCTATAGTTTAGAAATACTGTTAAAGCCAGAAAAGAAGGGTCAAAAATCCCAACTATTGCCTTAGTCATTGCAGACTGTGCTGAATAATAAATTAAGAGTAAGAAAAAGCCCACTTATATGTCTCTGGGTTAATGGGGCCAAGCAGATAGTCCAATAAATAGTGTGAAACAGGGAATTTCTGGGTTTTCTTGTCCTACCGTCTGAGGGGAAGCTTCAAAAGAAGACCCAGAGTTAGTCTAAGTACAGTCCTAATATCAAAGAAAGTGAAATTAGATGAGAACCACTAAGTTGAAGCAAAAATCACTGGATTTGGAATCGTAATTCATGGGTTCAAATCCAGACTATGCCACTTACTAATTGTTCAGCTTTTACTTGAACTTTCTAGATGGTTGCCATAAAAGAAGGCATAATAATTTAAATAAAATTATTTCATTTCAAGTTGGAGACAAAGCATGAAGGACTTGATTGATCTCTACCAATCATGTTTCTACTATCTTAAATATTGAGATCTTTAACTATCTTAACTATCTTTCAAGTCACAGGTCACATCCCAGTGACACCAAAAAGGTTGTCTTTTTTTTTTTTTTTTTTTTTTTTTTTAAACAAAGTTTCACTCTTGTCCCAGGCTGGAGTGCAATGGTGTGATCATGGCTCACTGCAACCTCCTCCTCCTCCCAGGTTCAGGCAATTCTCCTGCCTCAGTCTCCCAAGTAGCTGAGACTACAGGCATGCACCACCATGCTCAGCTAATTTTGTATTTTTAGTAGAGATGGGTTTCACCATGTAGGCCAGGCTGGTCTCAAACTCCTGACCTCAGGTGATCCAGCCACTTCAGCCTTCCAAGATGCTGGGATTATAGGCTGAGCCACCACACCTGACTACAAATTTCTCTTAAAAGTTATTTTCATTCATTAGACCCACAGAGCATTTTTGGGGGGGCTCTTCTTATAGAATTTGCCCTAGCTATTGTTAAAACTATTTTTGTTCTTATCTCCTACAAATTTAAAAATAATTAAAGATAGGGGTTAGGTTTTACAATCCTTCCACAGAAACTTGCAGAGTGACCTGACCTTTTACAATTAGCATCTAGGTAAGAATAACCTAGAGAATGGAAGAGTTATTTTTGTATCCAGTAGGAGGTCAGATGATGTAACTGAATCTTCACTTCAACCCTATGATGTTAGCACTGTGATCCCCATTTTACAACAGAGACTCTGTGTCTCAGAGAGGTCCCCCAGGGTGCCCCAAATAAAGCAGCTGGTAAGTTGACAAGCAGGCATCCAGCTCATACCTTGGACTTCAAAGTCAAAGGTCTTTCTAGCTCATAACCAAAGAGTTAAGTTATCAAACAAAGTTTTCCAGAAAGATAGTCTACACGACTCCCACGGAACGTCTTCTGAATTATAAGTCCCCTAACGCAAAGGTATGTTTCTTTTTCTTTCCTTCTTTTTTTTTTTTTTTTTTTTTTTTTTTTTTTTGAGATAGAGTTTTGCTCTTATTGCCCAGTCTGTACTGCAATAGCAAGATCTCGGCTCACTGCATCCTCTGCCTCCTGGGTTCAAGCCATTATCCTGCCTCAGCCTCACTAGTAGCTGGGATTACAGGGATGTGTCACCACACCTGGCTAATTTTTGTATTTTTAGTAGAGATGGGGTTTCACCAAGTTGGCCAGGCTGGTCTTGAATTCCTGACCTCAGGTAATTCACCTGCCTTGGCCTCCCAAACTGCTGGGATTACAGGTGTGAGCCACTGTGCCCAACCAGGCATGTTTCTTTTGCCTTTTTGAGTCCCACTCATTTGAGGCCATTGATTTTGGCCCCAAGAAGAAATCAGAGCATACCTGTTGTTTCCACTTCATCTCCCTGTCAATCACCAGGGACACCTGACTGACTTGGTTGCTGTCCAGCACCAGTGACACCCACATTTTCCTCCTGCAAACCTACCTGTCTTTCTCCAAGGAGAAAGAATTTGGATCAGTGGAAAGATCACGGACTCTGGCATCAGAAGACTTAGATTAGAATTCTGACTACATGACTATGGTCATGTTAATTATCTCCTTTAATTCATATCTCAATAAAATGGGTAGTTAAAACAATGTCATTTTGAGACAATTTTGAGGAATAAATGGTAGCATATTAATTTCCTGGCACACAGTAGATAGAAAATACATATTCCTTATCTCTTGATTTTTTCCTGGGCAACCACTGCTAGTGTCAACTCTAAAACCGCTCTCTTATTTCCAACCAGGCCTACATTCTATAGGTAAAATGCTCACTTTATCTCTTGCCTACAAAGACCTGTTGGTGGTTCAAGGCCCCAGTTTTTGGGCTCACAGTGTTCTCTAGACAAAGGAATGTACCTGGAGCACAGTTACACCTCATTCATGGATCCCAGCTCACAAGGAAGCTGTCAATTGGCAACGATTTAGGTGGGGAATGGCTGGTTATTAATGGAAAGCTTGAAATTAGAATAAGTGAATATGACTTGAGAGTACACTTGTGAAAAGTTATGATGCCTTGTCTAGAGGATGCTCAAGGAAAAGAAGACTTGGGCAAGTACACTCAGGAAGAAGTTATTCTGCATTTGATTTCTAGCTGTCACTTATTACCTGTTTAATTCAGGGAAAGTTGCTAACCTCTTTAAGATTCCATTTCCTATAACACAGGACAGGGTTCATAAATCCTGCATCAACACTCTTGGGAGGACTAAAGGGAATTATAGGAAGTGAATGTCCTGGCCTGGGGTCTAACATAAAATAAACACTCAATATCTGTTATATTCAAGTCCTCTCAAACATACCTATGCTTTAAATGTTCTATTTTGCCCCAAAGTTCTAAAAACAAAATATAGAGCTATAATGTTGTCAAGAAGATAATGATTGGAAGGCAGTATAACATAGAGGTTACACTCATAGACTTTGATTTTAAACAGTCTGAATTTGAATCCTGAATCTACTGCTACTATATGACATTGGATAATTTACTTATCCCTTCTCTGTCTCAATTTATAAAATAGGAATAATCATAGTACTTATTTTATAAGAGTGTTAACAGGATGAAAAGGGAAAAAAATGAGAATGCCAGGCATATCATAATTCCCTAGTAAATGTTAACTACCATTATCTCAGGAATATATTTATACTTTGCCAGCCATCTGATAAATTAAATATTAAATGTATTACTGAAATAGGCAATGAAAAATATTTTATTTCTGAGTGATTTTATATTTTTAATAAGTAAAAAAGGAGGGAGAAAAATTAGTTTTTATACCATAAAATATTCATTAGGAAAAAATAACATCACCAATGTCATTTTTTACTTTATTCTATAATTCTGTAGTACTGAAATTGTTTAGCTAGTCTCAAAACTGAATCACTAGAATAACAGACTGACAAACCCATTCATGATTTTTATCCTAAGAATCAATACTATTTTGGAAAACTACCTATCTGAATTTATTAGAAACAAATAAATAAATTATACGCTCATCCAAATACTTCTTAAAAACCCACATAACTAAAGAAACTGTAACAATTTATTGAATTTGTTTTATGGACCTGATTGGTTAATTGACAAATATCACCAAAAGACCAGGGTAAAACAACAAATTTGAGAACCTAATTTTCACCTTCTTTATGTAGGTAAATGTATAAAGTTTACATGGATAGTTACTTGACCTACACGGATAATCATATGAAATCAAGACATTTTTAATCCCTGTAAAGTAGCACAGGATCAAAATACAAAATGGTTCAATAAATATGTAGCTAAGTTTATAGGTGTCTGGTTAAAGGTACCACCAATTCACCTGAATTTTTCAGGTCAGAAACATGGAGCTCAGTTGTTGTACCTCCTAAAAGAGCTCCTTCCAAATATAGTCAGGCAGAAAAGCAGGGGATAGAACGATTACTTTGAGCTAGTGCTGTGTGCCTTATACTTTTATGACTCAATTCTGATGCCTCTTATGAGCGTAGAGCTGATGACTGTGATTTGTCAGCAGTCTTGGTTCTCAAGCCACTTTACCTCTCAATGTACTCTGTCTAAAATATGACCTGTATTTCTTCAACAATTTTACTTCAGTACAAATTGGCCAATCATTAAATCACTATTGATCTCTACTGAATTGTTTTGCTTCATCTGGTTAAAAGCGTAACTCCAAAGACATTTAGTTAAATGTCATTTTATTTTAAAAATGAAAAATATGTTTATTTTCAAATTTTTAAACAATGGCTATTTTATCAATATCTATTATAGGAAGTAGGAAAATCAGAAAAAAATTAACTAAGTGGTCTTATTAAAAATATGGGGAGAAATGCCAGATAGAGGTGAAGGGAAGGAAGGCAGCAAATCACACTGCCACGTGTCTACCTATGCAACTATCTTGCATGTTCTTCACATGTACCCCAAAACCTAAAATGCAATTAAAAAAAAAAGGAAAAAAAAACTTTAAAGATTTAGCTTACTGATCATGATTTAAGATCTCATTCTCATCTGCAGCACATGAACTCTATTATCTCTCTAGAGCAGAGGTCAGCAAGCTTTTTCCATACAGGGCTGGGTAGTATTTTAGTAGCATGGGATACGCAATCTCTGAAACAATGCCTCAAATTATGCTATTGTAGCACAAGGGCAGCCACAGACAGTACATAAACAAATAAGCATGGCTATGTTCCAATAAAGCTCTATTTGTGGACAATGAAATTAGGATTTCACATAGTTTTCACATATCACAAAATATCATTTTTCTGGTTGGGTGTGGTGGCTCATACCTGTAATCCCAGCACTTTGGGACGCCTAGGTGGGTGGATCACGAAGTCAGGAGTTTGAGACCAGCCTGGCCAACACAGTGAAACCCCATCTCTACTAAAGATATAAAAAAATTAGCCAGGCATGATGGTGAACACCTGTAATCCCAGCTACTCAGGAGGCCGTTGCACTCTAGCCTTGGCGGCAAAGTGAGACTCCCTCTCAAAACAACAACAAAAAATCATTTTTTTGACATTTTTCAGCCATATAAAAATATAAAACTCTTTCTTAGATAAATAAGCCATATAAATACAGGAGACAGGCTAGATCTGGCTTGGTTGCTGTAGTTTGCAGAGCCCAGCCCACTCTAGCCATAGCATAGGAATGACACCTCCATTACAGGCTTTCTATTTCTTAATGAGAGAGTGAGAGGGCCCATGCTCACTAAGGACATGATTAGATTCCCTTAATGACATCCTTAGCTAAATCCAAGTTCTTTATGTAATCTTTCTCATCTTTTTCCTCCAAAGATATTTTTAATAACACTTTTTAAATGGTATAAAGATATCTGAGAATTAAAAATGTATATGAAGACCAAAGTAATTTATTCAAAAGGAGAAGAGTTGAATGGCTCCATCACTATTTGCATCTTTTTCTCATTCATTCATTCCTGTGACAAAATTTTGCAGTGCCTACTACACACATAGTACCTTGAGAAGGCCAAGGATGCAGAGATGAATAAGACATAGTCCTTCCCCTGAAAGAGCCCAATGTCTTAGCAGGAGAGACACAAGTAAACAGTATTCCATCATACTATGCCATGTGCTTGACTACAGGAATTCTCAGACTGCCTGCAGAGGACCCAGATCAAATGACCAACACTTGCCTGTGTGTCAAAGGCTTCTTGAGTGTTCTGAGTTAAGTTTCAAAGACTGATTAAGAGTTTTCCTTTTTTAAAATATTTATTATACTTTAAGTTCTGGGATACATATGCAGAACGTGCAGCTTTGTTACACAGGTATACTGTGCCATGGTGGTTTGCTGCACCCATCAACCCGTCATCTAGGCTTAAAGCCCCACACGCATTAGGTATATCACCCCAACAAGCCGTGGTGTGTGATATTCACCTCCCTGTGTCCATGTGTTCCAATTGCTCATCTCCCACTTACAAGTGAGAACATGTGGTATCTGGTTTTCTGTTCCTAGTTTGCTAAGAATAATGGTTTCCAGCTTCATCTATGTCCTTGAAAAGGGCATGAACTCAAGTAATGAGTAGGAGTTTTCTAGAGAAAGAGGAAACCATATCAGCATAAGCAAAATCAACTTTCAAAAGCCCTTGGCTAATAAGCCAGACACAATTTCCTAATTTAAACTTTCTTATACATTTATTTGAAGTAGGTTGTAGAATCTCCCCCACTTCCCTGAAATTTGGACCTCAGGATGTTGGTGGATTGAGAAGATTAATAAGGAATAACACAGAGAATACTTTGTGTTTTATGTCTTTGGAAAGGCCAATGTTTAAAACTTGCAGCACTTTCAGTTAAAGTAAATACTCAGTCATCCAAAAGTGCTCATAGCTTGGAAGTTTTTGTTTTTCTTTTTTTTTTTTAGTTTATACTGTTATTTCTGATTACACCCATGTGGCATGATGCCATAGAATTCCTCTTCTGTCTCAGTGTTTTACACCTTTTCAATGCTGGTAGACTATTATGACTCCTGTGAGTCATTTCCAAGCAAAGCTAGACATTCTTTGCTACTTTAATGTTTTTTCATAAATTATTTCCATTGTTCCATTAATAATTTGTATTGTCTGCTTTCTCTTCACTGGGTCTTTTCCTTAAATTACTAAATGTGTCCCTTAATGAGGGGTCCACAGCTGAGCCACTGAAATATCAATTGCAAAAACAGAGAATGAGTTTCCCTTCTATCTGTTTTGGGAATAAATCTAGTTTGTCCTGACTGCTGAATCAGAGAATGAGTGAGTTTGCTTCCTAGGCATTTTTAGAATAAATCTAGGTGGTCTTGACTGCTATTTTCTAAATAATCTTTTTCTCAAATTGAATTTCTGAAAAGTATCTGGCACTGGTTCTCTTTTTGTTCCTTAATAAAATTTATTTGAGTTTAGGATTTCTGCTTTTGTTTTTCAAATTCTAAGTCATCTAAAAGGTTATGCTCATTTTTTTCTTTTCTACTGGTCTTTGTCCTTTTCAATTTGGTAAATACAAGTTATTTTCTGGTACTCTGAACACTGCTGAAATTATTTGGCTGTTTTTATTTAATGAAAATGTTAGCTTAAATGTGATGCTAAATACTTTTTTTAGAATTTCATCTACTGATTATGACACTAATTAATGTTAGATGGTCAGCTACAGCCTTTGAAAAATGAACAAAATAATATTTTTCTGACTCCTCCAAGAATCTCATGGAGCCTTACAAACTAATTAGCAATAAATATTAGGAATTAATCCAGAATAGCCATGTTCGATTGTGTTTAAAGTTTGTGGCTGAGAATCTATGTTTTCTCCACACATAACTGATTATTTATGCAACTTCCCATTACAATATTGGGGGTGAAAGCACCAACCACAAACTGAAGGAGTGGTAAAGTGACCCAAGAGCCACCCCCAGGGCCAGGGCCTATACATGGGCTAGTCTTAGGGCTTTCTTTATATCTGACAAACAAGAAAATATCTATTTTGTTACTTCTATAGGACTCCATTGTAGATGTCAAATAACATTTGTTAGCTCTAAATTACTTCCCACAATGTAATGAAGCACACATTGAGAGTTCATTAAACTTGTACAGATGGTGTCTGTCCACACCAATGGGGAGAATTTATAAAAATGATTCCAAATGATATATAATGAAAAAATAACAAACAGTTCTTATGAAAAGTGTGGAGAAAGAGGAGGTTAAAAATTGGGGGGTGAAAATATTGATAAAAATTTTGAAATGCTGTGGCTTTTGCAAAAACTATCCAGACTAGGTCAAGTTAAATAATGTTGAGGGGTATTTGAGTTGTTAGTTTGGTTGAGTGGAGAGGATTTTGTCTTTGGGGGTCAAATTTCTAGATTTTTTTTCATTTATCACTTATGCAAAATAAAAATCAGATGACAATTAATAGAAAACTGGAAATATTAGGCATGAATTACCAATAAACTAAAGAACATCAGTGTGGTCTATGTAGAACATTTGACTTTTCATTTTCAGTTTTTAGAACAGAAACAAAATGGCTTATTATTATGGATTATCTTAAGAATATTCGCATAGGTAGCTGAAAGAATTGACCTACCAGATAGGGTTAATTATATTCTCCCATTAAATGCTTGACAAAGTATACCAAATACAACTTCAGTTACAGTATAATTTATGCCAAACTGTTCTTTCCAACAATAGTTAATTAGCAGGCTCAGACACTTTTTACATCTATCATTACAGAAGAGAATGCATTTCTTCTCCTTTGAACTATAATAAGTAACTTAACCCTGAGTGATTGCTCAAAGATACAAACCTGTAAAACACATGGCAGGTAAAGTTCCAGATCTCCTGTAGAGCCTTTTTTTAAAATTGTACTTTAGGTTCTGGGGTACCTGTGCAGATTGTTGCATAGGAGCATACATAACACAGTGGTTTGCTGCCTCCATTCCCCCTTCATCTATATCCAGCATTTCTCCCTGAGTTATCCCTCCTCACCCTCCCCACCCCCTGCTTTCCCTCCTCTAGCCCCCACAACTGATCTCAGTGTGTGATGCTCCTCTCCCTGAGTCCATGTGTTCTCACTGTTCAACACCCACCTATGAGTGAGAACATAGGTGTTGTGTTTTCTGTTCTTGCTGAGAATGATGGTTTCCAGATTCCTCCAAGTCCCTACAAAGGACACGAACTCTTTGTTTCTCATGGCTGCGTAGTATTTCATGGTGTATATGTGCCACACTTTCCTTGTCCAGTCTATCATTGTTGGGCATTTGGGTTGGTTCCAGGTGTTTGCTATTGTATACAGTGCCTTAATGAACATACATGTGCATGTGTCTTTATAAGAGAACAATTTTGAATCCTTTGGGTATATAACCAGTAATGGGATTTTTTTTTGAGATGGAGTTTCGCTCTTGTCACCAGGCTGGAGTGCAATGGTGTGATCTCATCTCACTGCAATCTCTGCCTCCTGGGTTCAAGCAATTCTCCTGCCTCAGCCTCCCACGTAGCTGGGATTATAGTCACTCACAACCATGTCCAGCTAATTTTTGTATTTCAGTAGAGATGGGGCTTCACCATGTTGGCCAGGCTGGTCTCAAACTCCTGACCTCAGGTGATCCACCAGCCTCGGCCTCCCAGTCTTATAGAGTCTTTAGCAAACCCTCTCAACATGACTCTTTGGAGCCCCTTCTGTGGTAACATAATTACCTTAAGGACAGAAGATCATACTACTGCACTCAAGCCTAGGTGACAGAGCGAGACTCTATTCCAAAAAAGAAAAAGAAAAAAAGAACAGAAGAACATAGTATATTTTCAGGTAATTTACGCTGATCTTATCTAGTTGCAGAATAAATGGGAAAAAATAATGAGAACAATAGTAAAGTTAAATTTAATCTTAACTTACCCAATGAAATTAAAATTGCACAAAACACCAATATTTATTGTAATCCTAGGTGTTTATTCTAGCACCCTAGAGCTGCACCAGGGCTTTGTCCAGCTAGAAATCTATGGTGTCAAGGGAAGTGAGAGGACATCGGGGGTAGCAGTTCTTGAGCCAGTTCAACAGAACTCTCCATTCCCCAGAGAACCTCACAGGAAGTAACATCTTCCCCCACTATCCTATGTGTCTTTTCAGTAGCACACAGGAACATTCTGAAAACTAGTGTTTACGCTCCAACCATAAAGCCTGTCTTCAGAAAGGGAAGTGACAACTGTTAAGCATAGCACTAAGAATATCAACACCAATAAATGTAATCCCTGCCTTCCAAATCTACAGCCAGCAAGGGAGGAAACCAGGTCAACAAATCGCAGCAAAACAGTAGGATAGGAGTTGTGATGTGGGGGCATGCAGCTTCTAAGGGAGTACTCAGGGCCAGGTAGGGCATCAGAGAACCTGAAGAAGGAGACAACAGAAATCTGCCAGTGAAGAACAGAAGAGTGAGAGTGCAAAATGGGATACAGCAGCTGCCTGGGTAGCTCAGAACTACTAGACCATAATAAGGTGAGACAGGCAGGAAGATTTGAATTGAACTTCTTGCTAATGGCTGGCAGATGCTGGGAATTTACTTTATCCCTTTGTGTCTCAGTTTTTTCTTTTGAAAAGTGGGATAAGAAATGCAGGATGAATGTGAGCATTAAATGAGATAATACATGTGGGGATTCTTTATATACTATAAAGCATCAACAATTTTAGTTACTGCTTTTATTGGAACAGTTTCTCAGATGCCCCCTCACTTTGCCCTAGTTCCATCACAGAGTGGCTAAAAGGCAATCCACAAACCACATGAAAAAAATGCTTGAGATAGAACAGCAGTAGATGACTAGCTCTGGTGGACATTACGTTTGCATGTGTGACATTTTGTGTCTCCTCATTCAGGTTACGATATTTGAAAACAGGGATGAAGGCCTGGAGCCTGTCCCGTCCTCTTACTTTTGACGTGGAAGAAAATACAGGGTTGCTTTCCCTGGGACCTAAGTGTGAACAGGTGGAAAGAGTACCATGAACTTGTTACAAGATGATGGTGACTTATTTACATCTGCCATTCATGCTAGACTCCAGCACTTCCAAAACTTTCAGAGGAACATTTTGGATAGGCGTAATCTTTCTATTAGAAGAAAATATGGAGAGACTTACTTTAAAAATAAAGTTAAATGTGTAGAAAGTAATACCCATGTCAAAAATGACAAGGAGTTGGATTATCATCCTAAAAGAGATAAACATAACATAAAATCAGGGCTCATCCTGTCTATCATGAGAAACTGTGCATTTGAAGCAGTTCTGTTTTCTGCTTTCAATGAAACTCAAGGTAAACTTTGTGCCCATAGGAGCCTTGGCATGTGCTGTTTCCTTAACATGGAATGTCCCTCCTCTATTCACTGTCAAGTTCCTACACTTCCTTCAAGGCCAAGTCTGTTGTCACCTTCTTTTTAACTAAACACCCTTTGATTGATACTGCCTTTATCTGGTTGTTCACACCCCTTCCTCCTGCCTTTCACGTAGTAGATGCTCAGTAGGTGTTTGCTGAAGAAGCGGGCTGCTGGAGGGTAAGAAATGTTCCTCCCTCTGCCACCACAGTAGGTATGCAGTGGGAGAAGAAAATGCTCCTAGAGAAGGAGGAAAGGAAAGTGCCGTCCCTTGAGGAAAACTAGGGGTAATGTATATGAAGTGGCTGAAGACTTCTTGACCAACAGTTACATGTTTCTTTCTATGTTGTCTCTGCAAGGATGAACCATGAATCCCCAGAAATATTTGAAGGGTCTTAGGTTTTCTTAGGTGGTGTGGCAAAAAGGTAAAAAATTAAGTACAGCACAATTTTATTTCATATAAATTTAAAAAATAATGAAATAAATGGAGAAGTTAGGAGGAATATGGTAAAGTGCTGAAACCAAACAAATCATTATTCTCTACTTTTAGGGCTAATGGAGTGTTTTCTTAAGATAAAAATATTACATAATATAAAATCGTAGCCTGTAACTTTTACTTTAATAAAATTAATATAATTTCACTAGAAAATTCACTTGCTACTAATTATTTGAAATTAAATGTTTCAAGTTCTATAAGAATATTTTCATGCACTAATATTTATTTTCATATTTGATTTTCTTTTCAGCCTTCTCTGATTTCCAGATTATCATGGAAACTTCCCAGATATATTCATTTGATGTTTTCTAATCCAATCAAGCAAAATACTACAACTAAAAACAGAAGGAAATCTCTACATGCTTTTTTTTGGAGACAGGGTCTCACTCTATTGCCCAAGGCTGGAGTGCAATGTTGCAGTCTCGGCTCACTGCAACCTCAGCCTCCTAGGCTCAAATGATCTGCCTGCCTCAGCCTCCTGAGTAGCTGGGATCACAGACATGGGCTATCATCCCCAGAGATTTATTTATTTATTTATTTTTTGTTTTTGTATATTTGGTGGAGGCAGGATTTTGCCATGTTGCCCAGGCTGGCCTTCAACTCCTGAGCTCAAGCAATCCACCCACCTCAGCCTCTCAAAGTGCAGGGATTACAGGTGTGAGCCATCGCACCTGGCCTCTGCACCCTTTTCATCTTTTTCTTTTCTAAATTCTTCATTGTGTTTTTGTACCATATTTCATGGTAAAAATTCAGGGAAATCTAATGAAGGGCATGGGCTGGAAAAAGAGGATGCCTTTGATTTTTCTAAATTGAATCTGATACACCTTCAATATTCTAGCTGTTATCCTTCCCTCGAGGAGCCCAGCAGTCTAGCATTTAACCCTATCCTCACGCCCCACTCTGCTTTCATTTGGTTAGTCAGCCTCTTATCAACTTCTCTGTATCTCACCATAACCACTGCTCTGGAGACCTTCTTCTCTGGGATTTCATTTCTTTAGTGTCATTGCTATTTTGTGTCATCCTCATTTCACTCCTTTTGACCTCCTTCTTGCTGCTCTGTAGCAGTGAGTCTTTAGAAGGCATTTGTACATTATGGTCCTAACATAAGGTGGACAATTGAACAGAACTCGGCCAACTCCCTTTCCTGGGAATCTAGAATAGGTCCCAGACAGTTGGTTTTTCTTAGTGTGGCTAAACTGGTCACACATAAATTCCAAAGCAATAGAGTGGCCATGTTTTCCACCATGTGAACCCAAGGCCAGGGTCACCTGCTCTACAGAATGGGCAGGATGAAGAGGAGCTATCTTGGGTGGTCTTCCAAAGCGTCTTTCCCTCAGTCCCACCTGCCTTTTTGCCATTGGCAGCAGTGAGATGACCCTGGATTTCCCTTTTTTGGACTTATGTTTACTTGCCTATTTCTATCATTTATAACCAAAAGAGACTTTACTAATAAGTGCACATTCATAAAAAGCAAAGTTTTCTTTTTGAGGGTGTTGCAAAATCTAAATAAAGCTAGCTGAACATCATAAAAGTTAGAAAATAAAGAATAAAGAGCATATGACTCAGTCCATTTTGTGAAATTACCTGGTGTCCCAGAAAAATCCAGGCTGAGGAAATTTATTTGGATAAAGTATTGAATGTTTGGGACAGAGTAGAAATTGAGACAGAAAAATGCAGGAGAAAGCCAGTATCTCAGTGGCAGGCAATTTATTTCTTCCACCTGTCACACAATTACTCCTACATCTCCTACCTCCTGCTTCTCCTGTCAGTCAGTGGGTCCTTCTGATAACCAAGTAGATAAAATTATGGAAAGTGTCTCTGTGGTAGAAGTGGAGGCAGAAGTATGGAAGAAGGTGGCAAAAAAAAATGGCTGCCAATTTCAGAAAAACATTATTGCCTGTAATGATACAAGTGACACTAAGTGGCAGACTGGCTGGAGCACACAGGTAAGTCACTGAATGAACTAAAAGAATTGGGAAATGTGTGAGCAAACAGGAGGATCTTGCTATTACAATTATTACCTAACTGTTCCAAACTCACAAACCACAGGTCAGCCTTTTAACTGACTGTGGACACAGTATTCAGGAAAAAGTTAGATTTAATTTTTAAAATGTTTCTCATTTGTTAATCATGTTAAAAAGAGCCTTGTTATTTAGTAAGCTATTTAACATCCAATAAAATATTTCTAAGCATTTTGCAAATTGATCATTAAAATCCCTCCTCCTCTGTGTCCATCATGGCAATGAAGCATATACTAGATGTTAGATAACTGTGTTATAAAATTAGCTTGTTGGGCAAGAACAAGTTACAGCATATGGCAGCGTTGGTTCTTACAAAATGACTAGCAATTATAACCAATTAATCTCAATTTTCTTATCAATGCCAATCAGAATGTTTAAAAAGGAAATATAAAATCAATAATGATGTGAATGTATGTATTTACATTTTCATTCACAGTTTTATTACAAAAATTAATCCACCTGATGGAAATGCAGGCAAGAAAACTAACACTACCCTAAAATAAATAAAACATGATAAAAGAGGATTTCTTTTACTTTTTTAGAAATGACTATTTACCTCTTTCTGATTATGAAAAAATTTTTAAAAAATCAGGAAACCTAGAATGGCATACAAAAGATAATTTAAATTACCTAAATTATACCACCATTAATTGATAACATTTCTAACTGATAACATTTCAGACTTTTTTTCTGCAGTCTATTCATTTGAAGACCAGAGGGATAGACAAAACTTGGGAGCTTGTTAGAAATGATGAATCTCAGTCTGCACTCAGACCTACTGAACCAGAGCATGCATTTTAATGAGATTCTGCAAGTGATCTGATGTACACTAAAGTCAAGAAACACTACACTAGCTAGTCTTTCAGTCTTGCCAAAATGTTGAACCAGCTTTTAAGAACAGTTTTATTAAAATATAATTCACATACTATGCAATTTACTCTTTTAAAGTGTACAAATTAATATTTTTTAGTATAGTCACAGAAGTGTATAGTCATTGCTACTATATAATTTTAGAACCTTGTCATCAGCCTCCCAATAAATCCATCCCATTCACTGTTGTTTCCCCCTCCTCCTACCCTCAAACCCCTGGCAATGATTAATTTAACTTCTGTCTCTAAGATGGGCCTTGAAGCCATTATCCTAAGAAAACTAACACAATAACAGAAAACCAAATACCACATGTTCTCACTTATAAGTGGGAGCTAAACACTGAGGTCACATGGAAACAAAGAAGGGAATAAAAGACACTGGGGCCTGCTTGAGGGTGGAGGTACGAGGAGGAGGAGGAATGAAAAACTGCCTATCAGGTACTATGCTTATTAGCTGGATGATGAAATAATCTGTACACCAAACCCCATCATACACAATTTACCTATATGGCAAACCTACACATGTACGCCTGAACCTAAAAGTTAAAAAATTTCTCTGTCTTTCAATAGTTTGACTATAATGTATGTAGGTGTAGATTTCTGAGTTTATCCTACTTAGAATTCATTGAGCTTCTTGAATGTCTAGATAGATGTTTTTCATTAAATTTAGAAAATTTTTGGCCAAAATTTCTTCAAGTTTTCTTGCTGCCCTTTCTCTCTACCTGCACACCTCTCATTCAGGGATTACCATTATGCATATATTGGTATGCTTGATGATGTCCACAGGTCTCTGAGACTTTGATAATTTCTATTTATTCTTTATTCTTTCTGTTTTACAGACTAAACAATTCTGATTGAAATTCCTCCAGTTTGGCTGGTTCGTTCTTCTGTCAGCTTGTATTTGCTTTTGATTCCCTCTAGTATTTTTATTTCAGTTATTGAACTTTTTAAATTTAATTTTCTATTTTTGCCTGGGCTGCAGTGCAATGGCATGATCTTGGTTCACTGTAACCTCCACCTCTCGAGTTCAAGTGATTCTCCTGCCTCAGCCTCCTGAGTAGCTGAGATTACAGGTAACTGTCACCACGCCCAGCTAATTTTTTGTATTTTTAGTAGAGATAGGGTTTTACCATGTTGGCCAGGCTGGTCTCAAATTCCTGACCTCATGTGATTCATCCACCTCTGCCTCCCAAAGTGTTGGGATTACAGGTGTGAACCACCACATCCAGCTGTGTATTTTTCAATTCCATACTTTTTATTGCATTTTAAAAATAATCGTTATGTTTGTTGATGTCCTCTATTTGCTGAGACATCATTTTTATATTTCTCTTCAGTTCTGTAGACATGGTTTCCTTTAGCTCTTTGAACATATTTGTAATGGCTGATTTAAAGTTTTGTCTAATAGGTCCAACATCTTGGCTTCCTCTGGCTGGCAACTTTGAAAATCAGGTCCTCCCACACCCTCACTCCCACCCAGGGTTTTTAGTTGGTGCGCTTTTTTATTTTTGTTGTTCTTATTTAGCGGCTTTCATGAAATAATCTGCATTCTAGGTAATTTGCAGCCATGGAAATCTCTTTGAACTTAAAGGTCAGCTAATGATTGGACAAAAATTTTCTTAACTGTCTTGAATCAATGGTCTCCCATTCTTTGTCAAGAGGTTCTACATGTATATCAGGGCACATTTGCACAGTTTACAACTCTGCCTTAATGCTCTTACTTCCTGCTTGTGGAGAGACTCAACGTCAGACAGAGGTGAGAAATTAGGGTATTTTCTGGTGTTTCCTGGGCAAGATCACAGTTTTGAATACACATGTGACTTTCTAGATCCTTGGGGATATGGAAGAACTTTCTGAAACCCCTATGGACATCTTGCTGCTCACATTTTCGTTTTAGGTTTTTAGCCAGGATCTTTTAGTCAGGCTCTTATTTTCCCCAGTTGTTACTATGGTCTCAGGCAACTGTGGTATTAAACAATCACCAATGACTGTCTTCAATAAACTCCCTAGGTATAGTGTTTTTCCTGCAGAATAAGCTCCAAGTCAGGTCAGATAATGACAATTCCCTATGAATGGAGCTTTTCAGGGAACTGTGAAATATGTCAAATAATGACAATGCCCTGGGAATAGGACTTTGTGAAAAGTTCCAAACCTGTTATGTCCACTCCAGTGGCTGTTAGACTGCTGTTTTTTAGTTGGTTTACAATTACCATCATTTGTGAGTCAGCTAGTATTGAAGGCTACCATGGAGCTGGGGGAGGAGGATGGGAATAGGACAAGTAAAAATGCCACAAAGTTCACTGTTCTTATCAATATTTCTGGAATAAATGCTGCTTACATTTTGGTAAGCCTTTGGTTAATTTCCAGAGCTCTCAAAAAATGGATTTTGATGAGTTTTTTGCCAATGTTTTCTTTGCTTTTATGGAGGAGCAATTATTGTAAGCCCTTTCTCCACCATTCTGGAAGTGCTTCCTTTTTTCAGACCTTTAAAAATAAGTATTAAAAACATATTTCTATATTAAAAGAAGAAAATGTGACATTTGATGCATTCATTTTCTATTTAGAACCATTCATAGTCCACACCTTATAATATAGATAAGAAAGTGCAGTTACCTTAGTTCATTCTAGCATTAAAGTAAAACTCATTCTATTTCTTGAATGAATCAATGAGTAAACTGCCACATGAGTGAGTGAATGAATGATTGAGTCAATGCATGCATAAATGATGAATATCTATGCTCTTAGAGAACTCAGGTGTCACTAAGAGAGACAGATTGGCTACATACCAAGATGCCTTCTAGAGAGGCAATCATTATCTTGGTGATTTTACTCTGGTGCCAAGTCCAGCCTTCAGCTTTGCAGCCTCAGCTTAAAACCAGTCTGTCGGCACATAAATGGGGCCACATCTTTGGGACAGCTTCTCATTAACCCCACTCATAGAGACCAGAATGCCAAATATTGATTTACAATAAGAATTATAAATGCCATGAGGACCATAATAAGTGTATCGACAAGACTAGTGCATTTTATCCCTGAAGGTAATCTACAAGGGAAGACAAATCCTTTTAAGAAGTTTACAGGATGGGCAGAGAAACAAGATAATAAGAATTGTTATAAAATTCAAATGTTTAATGGCATTGGGCTACCAAGTCCTGATAACCTATTCAGATCTTAACTTCTGCTTTGTTCCTCTTGATTTAGGACACTAGATATAATGAAATGCTGGGATTACAGGCGTGAGTCACCACACCAGATTCTCAAATGGGCCATTCCAGCTGGGAGAGTAAAGACCAGAGGACAACTTCTTTGGATTGGGAAATCCATAGAATTCCTTACTGTAAAATATAACTAAGATTCAATTTCCTGATTGCTCCTTACCTTTCTGATGCCAAAAACTTCCTTCTTCTGGGCAAGATTTGGATGGTTCTTGTCTAAGCCCTCCTTGCTGATTTATCTATTAATATGTGACATTTCTGGACAACCCCTCTTTTGATATATTCATTCTTCAGTCATACTTTTGTTCCATACAAGCCCCTCATATCAATCTTACAGATAGGTTCTCTGATCCAAGTTCTTGGTGGCATCTTGGTTTTACTGTCACTTCTTGCCTGTATCACCTAGGTTTCTCTTTTTAAATGCAGTAGGAGGTCTGCAGCCAACAGGTTCCATGGCATTTTGTATCAATATAATTGTCTAAAATGACAACTAAGTCTTCTCTTTTCCCTTTTCTGTCTGCCTAGTCTTCTATCTTTCTTTAATTCTGAAGCCTTTTATTTAATCTCTCAATTTTTGGCATTATTTTCTAACATGCTTACTCGCTAGCTCTTACACTTCTCCCACACTCAACACCCACAGTAGATGGTGTTATTTAATATCCTTTGTCATCATTATTGTCCCCTGTTTAACTTATTCTCTCCACCTGTTCTGCTCCAATTTTTCAAAATTTCCCTTATTTCTATTTCTCCCATCTTACAGGTTGCAGGTAGAAAAGGTAAAACCAGGCAGCTAATAGGCAGGTACACTAAACCTCCAAAATTCACAACATGTTCTCTTGAGAGCTGAGGGAAGGCCACTGCTAGAGGTCAGACAACTGATTACATGCTCTAAAATAATTCCACAAGGCATATAAGAAGCAAGATCCATTGACATTCAAGATTCAAAATTAACCTTTAATGAGAATTCATAAGACCTTCTTCACTCCCTCTAACAATAAGACAAAGGAAGAAAAAAGCACCATGGCTTTCTTATTAATTTGCAGCTTTTTAAAAAATGACAAGCAATTCCTACAATCTTACTTTAAAATTTTAAATACCGTTAAAACAGAGAGCAAACTTACAAGGTCCTTACTGAGAGCAGTATTTTTCCCTCTAGAAATCAAATGAATTAAAAATGTTGCTCCTTAGGAGAAAAGACCATCTCCTTCATAGCATCACCTTGAAAGAGAAGCCAGGTGTTGTGTTCAATCTGTAAATGCTAATGAAATGCTAATATCTCAGGGCAAAACTTGTTAAACTGAAGATCTTGAAATCCTGCCCTATTTGAACATCTGGTTAAAGGAAGTACTCCGGCACGAGCCAATTACTGTGTGGCTTGTTAAAAAGCAAGTTTAATGATTATTAACAAGGCAAGCCTATATTTAACCAGAGTAGGAGCTCGCTAATTTGTGAGAGGCACTGATAGTCCTTGTGGCCCAAAGCCCAACCTATAGTTCGTACTTATGGTACCTGAAACCTCCACATCAGAGTCACTGTGCTAGGAAGATGTCTCCTTTAGAACTAATAATAAAACATGCATAATTCACAGCAAGAAAGATGGGGGGAGCTAAAGGCATAGGAATTAAACAACTAGGGAAGTGTACACATACAATTCTGACAAAAATCTCCTGAGGTGTCACTGTTAGATGAGAAGGCATTATGGCATGGTGGTCAGAAACATGAGCTGTAGAAATAGACTACCTGGACCTGAGCCTGGCTCTGTCATGTTTTAGTGCCTCACTGTACCTCAGTTTATTCATCTGCAAATGGGGCAAATAAGTGTACTTATCTCTCAGGACCTACTGTGAACAGTAAAGTTATTTAAAGGCCTTTAAGAGTAACTGGCATGTAACAAGTATGCAATAGACATTTTGATTATTATTTTGCAGATGAGAAACCTGAGCCATAAAGAAGAGAAGTAACTTGCTGTCTAATCATACAGCAGGTAAGTGCCAGAGTCCTGAAAGGTAATCAAGGCCATCTGGCTCTAAAGCCCAGCTATGTACTTTGCACACCATCTCAGTACAATAAGATCATTTAAAAATTTGACTGATTTTGGCTGGGCGCAGTGGCTCAAGCCTGTAATCCCAGCACTTTGGGAGGCCGAGGCGGGTGGATCACGAGGTCAAGAGATCGAGACCATCCTGGTCAACACGATGAAACCCCGTCTCTACTAAAAATACAAAAAAAAATTAGCTGGGCATGGTGGTGCGTGCCTGTAATCCCAGCTACTTGGGAGGCTGAGGCAGGAGAATTGCCTGAACCCAGGAGGCGGAGATTGCGGTGAGCCGAGATCACGCCATTGCACTCCAGCCTGGGTAACAGGAGCGAAACTCCATCTCAAAAAAAAAAAAAAAAAAGAAAAAGAAAAAAAATTTGACTGATTTTTAGATTTCTTTATGGGATTGGGACATAGGGCACATAAACTCTCATCAGATATGGGGCATACAGAGAATTAGTCTGTAAAGATCTAGTTCAGTGGTACTCAAACTTGGCTGCACAAGTTCAAAACCCTGCTCAGGCCAAATTCTAGAACAATTAAACCCAGCATCTTTGGAGATGGAACTCAGGTATCAATGGCTTGCAAGCCTCCCCAGATGAGTCCAATGTGTAGCCACGCTTGAGGGTCACCAGACTAGTGGTTTTCAAACTTGAGCGTGTATCAAAAAGCATCTGGAGAAGTTGTTAAACAGAAATTGCTGAAGCACATCCCCAAAGTTTCTGATTCAGTGACATGTATGTAGCCTGAGAATTTGCATTTCTAACAAAATTTCCTGGTGATGGAGACAGTGCTGGTCCAGAGGACATACTTTGAAAACCACTACTTTAGACATTCAAAAATTCCCTCTGCATCCATGTCCCTGGATTGGTCTGAGAAGCCACAATATAGTAGGAGAATGACTGTATGGGAGGTAAGGGACATCCAGGTATCCCAAAATGGAGTGTGAAGGGCACACAGAGGGAAGGGAAGCTAAATATACTCCTGTACATCTCACTATTTTTCCTAAGGTTAATTCAAACAATCAATGGGAGTTTGCTTTTCTATGCTAATATTTGGCAGTTTTAAATCAAATTAGGGTCTCCCATCATTCCAATACTTGTGTTTCAGTAGAAGCAGCAATATTTCACCCAAAAGCAAGCTTTCAATGAAAGAAATGGGATTTTTTTTAAAAAGCCAAAATCAACTTACCAGTATTTATTTACAAAAATGTTTTCGTTAAAATGTAAATGGATGATTAGAGATTCATCAGGTAAATAATAAAAACAGAAGTCACAATCCTAAGTTGCCGTAAGATTTTTTTTTTGAGACAGAGTCTTGCTTTGTCGCCAGGCACCAGGCTGGAGTACAGTAGCACAACCTCGGCTCACTGCAATCTCTGCTTCCTGGGTTCAAGCAATTCTCCTGCCTCAGCCTCCCGAGTAGCTAGGACTACAGGCACACGTCACCACGCCCAGCTAATTTTTGTATTTTTTAGTAGAGACGGGGTTTCACTATGTTGGCCAGGATGGTCTCGATCTCTTGACCTCATGATCTGCCTGCCTCGGCCTCCCAAAGTGCTGAAATTACAGGCATGAGGCACTGCGCCTGGCCAGGTGTCATTAGATTTTTAAGTTCCATGAAGGCAGAAACCACCTCTGTTTTACTCACAACTTTATATCCAGAACAAGTGCAGTGCCTGACACATAGTAAACATGTAACAACTGCGTGTGGGAGGAAGGAAGGAAAGAATCTGAACAGAATGTAAGGCAAAATAATAAACCGTGCATAGGGCATTATTTATATTAATAAAGGATATCACGTACAACAAAGACATAATAGTTTTGGAACTTTATATATTGATTAGCACAACATGGAAATATGGAGAAGAAAATCTTTTCAGAACATAAAGCAAAAATACTAGAAGTTCAATAGTAGTAGGAGACCTCTTGAGTCACCCTGTTTAACGTCTTCTCAAATACATAGCATTCTGTTGAATTCTTGTTACTCAACTTGATCTGTAAATCTTGGTGAGTACACAGAGGAACAGCACCCACTTTAATTTATAGTCTCAGTGAATACATTTCTAAGCTAAAAGCCACAAGTGAACCATGGGTTTTAAATTTGTCATCATGCTCCATGTTTTCTATTTTGTCTAGTATCTTGATCTTTCCTTTGCAGTCTATCTTTTGCAACATGGATTTTATTTTACTTTTTGATATTTTAAAAAACAGTTTTCCAAAGATAATTTATATGCCTTAAAATTCACCAATTGTACATTCCCATTCACAATCTCTACGCATTTTGGAAGGTATAAACTTCTAATTCTACTTATAAGTATCCTTCAGCTTTAAACAAAAACCACATTGAGCCTATGACACAAATTATTACCAGGAAAGCAAAACAGTGCTTATGAACTCCCTCTTTTGAGGTAAAAAAATTAACATATTAACTATTTTTCTCCCTGTCCCTTCTCCACTTGCTACTTGTAAAAATAATTCAGAATTTTCTACCAAGTTTAGAAATACTAAACTGTTATTTATCTTCTCTCTGGAGAATTAAGTATTATAGTTATATTTTACTCTTAAATAAGTTGAAAATTCAAGAATTTTTCAATTAAATCTATACAACTGAGTTCAATGTTCACAGTGATTTCCTTTTACACTATAAATTCTACTTTCTGACTTTTTGTTTTGGTTTTTATTAATTTCTTTCTTGGCTAAAGAATGCATATAAGTAAATTTTCAGTATTGTATATAAATTACATATTTCCTAAGTCCTTCCAAATTTGAGAATGTGTTTCTCATTTCGCATTTATGCTTTAGAATTTGTAAGTCACAAATATATCTCCTAAAATGCTGTTGATTCAGTTTTATCCTATGGAGTTAAATCTAACTTGACTCTTTCTTCTTTTGTAGGGAACTTTTTCTCCTTACTTAATGGTTTCTAGAATTTTTCTTTAATCTTGGAACTCAAAAATATCACAGATATGTTTATATTACAAATATTTTCATTAATTTTTATTCAAACACGGGGAACTCTTTTAATCTGCAGATGCATGTTTTTCTTGAGCCCTGGAAAGTGTTTTAGTTTAATTTAGTTTCTTTTTTCTATTCATATCTATGAATACTGCTTAGTCCTATTTTGTTCTTGAATCTTCTGTAGAAATACCAATTACCATGTGCTGGGTTATTGTTTCCTGTTTACCACATCTAACATCTTTTAATTTTCATCACTCAATATATTTAATACATATCTCTAAGAGTACATTATTTTAAATAAAGAAGTTGTTATTTATTAAGTACTCACTATGCTGGGCATATGGATTATCTCAATGTATCTTCATAAGATAACTCTAAGAGATGGGTTCTGTTATAGCCCCATTTTGCAGTGGAGAAACTTTTAGGGCTTATAAAAGATACAATTACTTGTTCAAGGTCATAGAGAAATGAGTAATGGAGTCATAATAGAAAGACAAATGGTTAAATTTTAGTTAACCAGCATGCTAAAAAGAATAGGATATATATTATACTGAAACAGATAAGATTTTGTAATATAAACAAGTATATTTTTCCCATTAAATCTATGCCCTGGGCAGAATTCAATGTTCTGCTCTAGTCAGATAGTTTTCATATAGCAGCCCAATAAAAACTAAAATACGGTATTTCTAACCACGATAAGAATGGGTTTGTGCAACACTTGGCATAGTGCTGTGACTGAGGGTCCCAGGCTGTGGCTCCAGCCACATCCATTGCTTCCTCTGCATAGCAAGCTGTGGCTATGCTGAGAAGTCCTTTCCCTCCATCTCTTTTTATCCTAAAGATGAAATCATGGCCGGGCACGGTGGCTCAAGCCTGTAATCCCAGCACTTTGGGAGGCCGAGGCGGGTGGATCACGAGGTCAAGACATCGAGACTATCTTGGTCAACATGGTGAAACCCCGTCTCTACTAAAAGTACAAAAAAATTAGCTGGGCACGGTGGCGTGTGCCTGTAACCCCAGCTACTCAGGAGGCTGAGGCAGGAGAATTGCCTGAACCCAGGAGGCGGAGGTTGCGGTGAGCCGAGATCGCGCCATTGCACTCCAGCCTGGGTAACAAGAGCGAAACTCCGTCTCAAAAAAAAAAAAAAAAAAAAAAAAAAAGATGAAATCATGTCTCCACATTTCATGAAACTTCATGTTGGCTTTCTCTTTTCTTAGATCTTGCCCTAGAAGCATTGACTAGTGCACTTACCAAAAAGTCTATCAGCCAATGTGTCTATTGTACCACCCTCCTCATCGGACATCCTACTGCTTACTGTCAGCTTGGAACAATGTAAACAATTGACTTGTCCAAGATTTGTTAAGACATGCTTTATTATTTCAGACACTACTTTCAACACATCATTATCCTTAAGAAACCCCATTACTAGCTTCTTGAAGTAAAGGACAGACTCCGTTTTCATGTTCAATAAAACACAAAAAATGAAAAGGCAGATTTACAAACTTACAAGGGAAACTCCCAATATTGGCAGTTAGTTTCCTCTGATTCAGGCTGATCTGTGCCGAGGAAGGCACAGGAAGTGCAAACTGTTCCCCCAAATTACCTCTAATTCCCTGGGAGACCAATTTGGAGATTCGACTCTGTCCTGGAATGGTAGGAGGGATCTGCCAATCAATCCAGACTTCCAAGCTTGCCCTAGAAGTGGACCTGGTTAGACTAAAGTTGACAGGAAACAGCAAAGTCGGTATCTTTGGGCCATCTGGCAATATTTTTTTCAAAACTTCTGTGCTAAGTTTATAAAATGAAAGTCAGCACTCTCACCTTATATGATAGTTCTCGATTTCAGAATTTGGGAGCAATACATTGGATGATGTGTTGGGAGAATTAAGAATAAATTAAATCCAAGAAATAAAAGAAAAAAATTGATGAGCTGAATTCTTTGAAAGACTCCATTAAAAAAAATGAAAAGCCAAATAACAGATTAGGGGAAATATACCAGATCCACATATATATCAATGGACTACTCTCAAGGATATATGAAGAACTCTTATGCCAAACTCTTACAAAAGAGTTGAAAAGACACTTCAGTGAAGAAGATGTACTAGTGGTCAATAAGCACATTAAAAAGATGCTTAATAACATCACTAGTCATAAGAAAAATGCAAATTAAAATGAGATACCATAGGACACTCATGGAATGTCTACAATCAAAGGAAAAACAATACTAGTGTGAACAAAGATGCAGAGAAAGTAGAACTCTCATGAATTACTACAGTACAGCCATTTGGAAAACAGTTAAAACATGCACTTAGCATATGTCCAGTAAATTCTACTCCTAGGTGTTTACCCAAGAAAAGTAAAAACATGTGTCAATACAAAGACTTGGACATGAATGCTCACAGCAACTTTATTCATAATAACTCAAACCTGGAAACAACATATATGCCATCAACAGGTGAATATAGTACATTCACACAATGGAATACTATTTAGCAATGAAGATAAATGAACTACTAATAAAAACAACAGCTTTGATAAATCTGAAAAGCATGCTATGCAAAACAAACTTTACATACTGCACAGTTCAGTTCTCTAAGATTTTAGAAAAAGCAAACTCATCTCTAATGACAGAAGTCACCTGAGGTCGGGAGTGAGGGGATAACTGTAAAAAGGCAGGAGGGAACTTTTAGGGGTGCTAGAAATATTGTATACCTGTATCAAGGTATCTCATGTACCCCATAAATACATACATCTATGTACTCACAAAAATTGAAAATTAAAAAAAGTAAAACTATAAATTGTACATTTGAACTGGATGCATTTTCTTGTATATAGATTATACCTCAGTCAAGCTCTTTTTTTTTTTGAGATAGAGTCTCGCTCTGTTGCCAGACGCCAGGCTGGAATGCAGTGGCACGATTTCAGCTTACTGCAACCTTCACCTCCCTCCCAGGTTCAAGCAATTCTCCTGCCTCAGCCTCCCGAGTAGCTGGGACTACAGGCACCTGCCACCACACCTATCTAATTTTTGTATTTTTTAGTAGAGACGGGGTTTCACCATGTTGGCCAGGATGGTCTCAATCTCTTGACCTCATGATCTGCCCACCTTGGCTTCCCAAAGTGCTGAGATTACAGACTTGAGCCACTGCACCCAGCCAATCAAGCTCTTAAAAAGAAAAAAAGAATAGGCTGAAAGTTTCATTTGGAAGAGTTCAAAATTCCAGTGCTGCATCCATTTTATTTTCACAAGGTAGAATTCTTACAAGAATTAAAGAAGTCACAGGCAAGCAAAGTCTAGATTTCTAACTTAAAGGCAAACAAATGTTTAGTGATTATTGAGAATATGTAGGGAAATTTAGGATGCATTATTCATTTTCTAAAATATGCAGATTTGTCCTTCCCAGGGGTTATATAATGGTGAGCCAATACCGTGATGATTTGAGGTGGGGGTGGGGTGAAAAGTGAAGCAGTCACTGGTTTGCCAGCTGTCACAGAAAATGATGAGAGTCAACTTAGGTTAATTGATCCAGCTCCTCACAGGTGCAAGTAAATTCTTCAGCAAAGTCAATACTGTCCTCTGCTTTAGATGGTTTTAAGTTCTCCAAGCAAAAGACTCTGTCAATTCCTTAACACTTGATTCCAAAGAATAAAAAGATGTTATAATGGAGAGATGCTTTTCTAAGCATTCACTTTGAGATGCTCCTTTCCTTAAACTCTTCCTTTTCCTCCTATTTATGAGTGCTTTTGTGATACATTGAAACCTAATTTCCCTCCTTTTCCTGTAAAGAACAGGGGTGTATCTCTCTTGAAGTAACAAATAAGCAGGGAAATAAAAAGACTTTTTAACAGTTAAGTTTGTTTTGCAAGAGGCATTCAGTGTTTTATAGCACCCTGATGTATTCCTCTCTCAGTCACCTTTCCTAGGGATGGTTTCAACCAGGCACCTGCGAGGATGGCGAATCAGCAAATTCTATCCTTCCATCCTGTGATTAAACAAGGCATGGAACTTTACAAGATGTCAGAATGCATCCAGTCCCCTGCCACCCACAAGAACAGAGATATTTTCGACCTTCCTGCAGACCTAATGGAGGAGTTGGGAACTGGACACTGTCCAGATATTTGGGAAAATGTAGCCAATTTGCGATGTTACTTTTTTGTCCTTACTTAGCAAAATTTCCAACAAAAAACTGAGCTTCATTGTACATCATACATAAAAATCTTAAAGTCATAACCCAAGAATACTACATAGCAGCAACAATGCTAATTTGCTTTGCAAGACTCCTAGAATTTTCCAGGAAAAAAGCTATATATTGTAAATTTTGGAGGCATAAGTATTATTGGTAAATTGACTGTAATAACTTGATTCACTAATATATTCTGGCAAGGGGAAGGAGGAGTGTGGCCAAGTCTTCCCTCCCAGCCCACAGTAATAGATCCTGGCCTGCAGACACTGCACAACTGTATTAGCTTCTTGATGTCCACCCAAAGAGTATATTTTGACAAAAGCTTTCTTAGAGTGAAAATTCCTTTTCAAGATGCAACCTTTCACAACTCCCTGACAGTTCAGCCCCATCTGTCACCGTGAAAACCTACATTCCATAAAAAGTAGCAGTGACATTATCAGGAGAATGGAAAGGAGAAAATTCCCATTGTTACCCTTGACTGGGGACATGAATGACCTCAGAGATTTTATCTAGCATCTTGTTTCTTGTGGTCTCTTGGCATTTTATGACACACTGAAAAATCCTATATAAAAATTTGTCTACCCTTTATTTATTGCAATTATCACTACCTGAAAACACTTAATTTTGACTTGTACTTAATCTTTCATACCAAAATGTAAACTTAATGAGGACAGGATCTTTACTTTGTTGACCACCATACCTTCCAGCATCTAGGACAGAATCTGGCACATAAAAGTGCCCACAAACTGTGGTAAATGATTTGGTAAATAAATGGATGATTTTGTGCTATCTTGGCATCTTGCCACCAATGGTATCATTCATGTTCTTCCCCATATCCAATATCAGATTTTTAAAAGGCATGAATCCTACATGTTCACCAATAGTTCCCAAATTTTAACCTACATAAGGATAACCCGATGTGCCATAAAGATATAAATCCTAGCCTAAACCCTATAGATCAGATTTAGTAGTCCAAGGGTATAACCTAGGAATATGGATTTTTAGCAAGTCCCAGATGATGCTGAAGCACATTAGGAAACAGTGAGCTGGTGAAAAAATGAAGGCAAATAGTTTAATATAGAACATTAATAGGTAAGACATGATGCTAGAGAACTGTAATAAAGCCTTCTCTGGAAAATAAAGTGAAATAGTAGCCAGGCATATTCACCTTCAGAAACCCATTAGTTAAGTAAAAATCCAGAATAGTGTTTGAGAGGTTTCTTTCGCATTGATTGTTTCTACCAAATTGATTAATTTTTTTCTAGGGTCAAATTGTGCAAATCTAAATGTTATTATGTTATCAACACTCATTCTTTTGTAAATTCTCAGCCAATAAGAAATTTAACCATGTGTAATTTTGAGCCTTGTTAGCTTTATACTCTTTTGATTACGTTTCAAGTCCAATTTTTTCAATCAAGACCAATTCTTTTCAGAACCTCTAATATGTTAATGTGCTTACAGCTTTCATTTTTGCCAAATAATTTTTTTTTTAGAATGAGTCTCACTCTTTTGCCCAGGCTGGAGTGCAGTGGCACAATCTTGGCTCACTGCAACCTCTCCCTCCTGAGTTTAAGCAATTCTCCTGCCTCAGCCTCCTTAGTAGCTGGGACTACAGGCGTATGCTTCCATACCTGGCTAATTTTTTGTATTTTAATAGAGATGGGATTTCACCCAGGTTTCCCAGGCTGGTCATGAACTCCTGAGCTCAGGCAATCCACCTGCCTTGGCCTCCCAAAGTGCTAGAATTACAGGTGTGAGCTACAGTGCCTGGCATTGCCAAACAAATTTTATGTTACAACTAGTTTGCCAAACACAACAAATTGTACCATGTTCAGTGTTTATTGTTTTCATTTTTCTTTATATTATTAGTTTTTTGTTTGCTTTCTTTTTTTATAGATAGAGTCTCGCTCTGTCACTAGGCTGGAGTGCAGTAGTACGATCTCAGCTCACTGCAACCTTTGCTTCCCAGGTTCAAGCAATTCTCTTGCCTCACCCCATGAGTGTGCCACCATGCTCAGCTGATTTTTGTATTTTTATTGAGGCAGGGTTTCACCATGTTGGTCAGACTGATATCAAACTCTTGACCTCAGGTGATCCACCCACCTTGGCCTCCCAAAGTGCTGGGATTACAGAATGAGCCACTGTTGACAGCCTATATTATTATTTCTACAGATAAAAGTCATTATGAATTGAAATGAAAATATACTAACAGTTGATATGTATTGCTTGAAGCAAATAGTGTTGCTAAGGCAAAAAAACATGATCTAAATGACAGAGGAAGTCAGATCATTCTGCTGCCAATTCTACTACTTCATTAAACATTTAAAAATAATAATTCTATACAAGATGGCTGATCGCTAACAGCTCGGGATTGTAGCTCCCAGTGAAAGTGCAGAGAACAAGAGGACGCCACACTTTCAGATGAATTTTCGTCACTCACAGACCAGAAGATTCCCAGTGGAGGAGCCCCACAGGTTGCCAGCACGACTCTTGTGGCCAGCCCAGCGGTTTTACTGGCGCCTCAGCATGGCAGCTCTTCATGCTGAGTAAACAGGAGGAGATTCCTGGGCAGAAGAGCACCATCAGTCTTATTGCCACTGTTTTGGCTGGCGCAGTGGGTTGCTCGGATTCCAGTGCTGGGAATCAATAAACTGGATGTCCACTCAGAAACCCAACTAGAAAGGTGGTAATCATAAAGACAACAGAGGGATAAATTTATAACAAAGGGAAGAAACCAGCCTAAAAAGGCTGAGAATACCCAAAATCAGAACCCCTCTCCCTCTACAGGGGATTACAGTTCTCATCAGCAACAGAACAAGCCCTAATGGAAAAGGACTGTGTTCCATTAACAGAAGTAGGCTTCAGAAGGTGGATGATAAGAAACTTCTGGGAGTTAAAAGAACTTGTTCTAACCCAATGTAAAGAAATTAAGAACTTTGAAAAAAGGTTTGATGAAATGCAAACAAGAATAGACAATATAGAGAGGAATATAAATGAACTAACAGAGTTGAAAAACACAACATGAAAACTTAGCGAAATATGTACAAGTTTGAATAGCAGAATGGATCAAGCAGAAGAAAGGATATCAGAGGTTGAAGACCTACTTAATGAAATAAAAGAAGAAGACAAGAATAGAGAAAAAAGGATAAAAAGGAATGAGCAAAGTCTCCAAGAAATATGGGACTATGTGAAAAGACCTAATTTACGTTTGATAGGTGTACCTGAATGTGACGGAGAGAATGAATCCAAGCTGGAAAATACTCTTCAGGATATTATTCAGGAAAACTTTCCCAATCTAGCAAAGCAGGACAATATTCATCCCCAGGCAATACAGAGAACACCACAAAGATATTCCTCAAGAAGAACAACCCCAAGGCACATAATCGTTAGATTCACCAGGGTTGAAACAAAGGAGAAAATACTAAGGGCAGCCAGAGAGAAAGGTCAGGTTACCCACAAAGGGAAGCCTATTAGACTTACAGCAGATCTCTCAGCAGAAACCCTACAAGCCAGAAGAGAGTGGGGGCTGATATTCAACATCCTTAAAGAACAGAACTTTCAGCCCAGAATTTCATATCCTGCCAAACTAAGCTTCACAATTGAAGGAAAAATAAAATCTTTTATGAACAAGAAAGTACTCAGAGATTTTATTACCACCAGGCCTGCTTTACAAGAGCTTCTGAAAGAAGCATTATACATAGAAAGGAACAACCAGCATTAGCCTTTCTAAAAATACAGCAAAAGGTAAAGAGCATCAACATAAAGAAGAATTTACATCAAGGAATGGATAAAATAGCCAGTTAACATCAAATGGCAGTAATCCTAAATTTAAGTCGACTAAATCCCCCAATCAAAAGATACAGCCAAAACCCAATGGTATGCTACATCCAGACCCATTTCACATGCAAGGATACACAAAGACTCAAAACAAAGGTATGGAGAAAGATTTACCAATCAAATGGAGAGCAAAAATAAATAAATAAATAAAAAGCAGGGGTTGCAATTCTGCATCTGATAAAATAGATTTCAAAGCACCAAAGATATAGTGGTAAAAGGATCAATGCAACAATAAGAGCTAACAATCCTAACACCCAGATACATAAGACCCACAAAGAGATTTAGACTCAACGAGACAGAAAATTAATAAGGATATCCAGGACTTGAACTCAGATCTGGAACAAGTAAACTTAATAAATATTTATAGAGCTCTCCATTTTAAATACACAAAATATACATTCTCCACCTTAAATACACAAAATATTGATTGGCCATTATTAATATCCATTTTTAGAATAAAGCTACACTCCCGTTCTCTCTCCCTCTTTTTCTTCCTCTCCTTCACTCATTTTTTTTATTTCTTAAAAAAAAGATTATCACTATTTCCAGAAAAAAAAAAAAAAAAGGATGAGCCCAAATGCATAAGGGATAAAATTGTTAAAAATAATAATAATAATAATTCCATGCTTCCCATGTGCTTCTCACTATACTAGGCCCTAAGGACAGAAAAACACATAAAGCCTGTCCTAAAAAGCTTCCAGTCTGGTGGAGGAACTCACACTTCTAGTACGTTCCAGAATCATTCACATATAACATTGGTCCCTCTGATGCCAACCGCAGATGCAAAACTATCCCATTAGATCAAGGCAGGGTTCGGTGTGTTTCCAACAGCCCAGGCAAACCCCACATCACACTTACGGTGCTGTGTCTTAATTTCCATTTTTCATGTGTCTTCCACCCATGCTCCATTTCTAGCCTACAAGGAAACTTCTATATACATATATAGACAATAGAATTACTCTCTAAATCAACAAATACTAAAGACATGTTTATTCCCAGCTTGGTAGTGAGGACTAAGCTCTGATTCTTTTATCTTGCTCAAATGCCTATCTAAGGGATCTGGGGAGTCGTGTCCTATAAACCATAAATTCTCATCAGATGGGTTTTATTTAATCCTATATATTAAATAAAATTTAATATTGCTTTCCAATCTGACTCTGGCATAGCATTATGAGACAATGAAGAAAATCAAAATATTTTACCCCAAAACATGTTTTTTTTTTCTTCCATATCTTGAAATGGCCCTGCAAAACTGTCCTCTGTGGAGAAAAATCTAGATCTGTAAACAATCTCTATTAACATAGCTAGATCATTTTCTTCCAGGCACTCCTAATCCTAATAGGTTAGTTTAAAGTCTAGCACCTTTTAAAGATCTAGATAGGAAACATTTCATCTATTGTCTCTAAGGGTAGCCACTATAGAACTGCCCACCCCCACCTGCCACCTGCCTTTGAATTTTTCCCGTTTCTGAACCAAACCAATGTATTTCTTAAATGTATTTGACTGATGTCTTATGCCTCCCTAAAATGTATAAAACCAAAGCTGCACCCCGACCACCTTGGCACATGTTCTCAGGACCTCCTGAGGGCTGTGTCATGGCCCATGGTCTCTCATATTTGGCTCAGGATAAATCTCTCAAAATATTTTACAGTTTGACTCTTTTAGTTGACAAGAGTTGAAGGGATGGAAGGTTATAGCACAGTGACCACCAATAAGTAGAAAGCAAAAGTAACTTTAAAAATATTTAAAACATATGTAATACTTTGAACCAAATGTTTCCTAAGGTCATCCAACTAAACATTCATTTCATTTATTTCACAATTTTTCTTGAAATTTGGCTGCTGCTGTGCATATAAGCAGAGAAAGACTATTATTTTATTTGATTTCTTTTCCAGTTAAAATTCAGGCACCTTGTTATCTTAAAAAATTGGCTTTAAGCAGAATATACCAAAGGGATACATTATTACATTAGATGTCACATGGGAGAAAGGTCTTAACAGTTAAATAACTATGAAGTGCTGGATTAACAAAGTTCACCAGAACTATTATTGTGGGCTTTCTCAGAACATCTAATATGCTAATATGTGTTATGAATCTCTAGAAGAAAATAGCACATGCAGCATTTCATAAACTTATTTGCCCAGGGAACTGCTTTTTTCTGTTTAAGTAGCTCTCAGGAAATCTTTGGGAAAGCAAGCTTAAACCATAGACATATTCCTCTACTCAGAAATCTAATCAGTGAGAGACATGGTGTTTTATTTGGATTAATTCATGATCCAGCCATTCACTGGACAATGAACAAAATCACAAGAGAACATTTGCAAAAGCAAACCAACTAATAACACAGCAATCTGTATACTGCCCTTTGCCCTAACATTTACAAATCACCATACAAGGATATTTATAACTACATCTTCTGTAATACTTAAACCTTCACAAACCACCATCACATCTTACTTGGATCTCACGATGCTGTATTATCTCCCCTGTTTTACAAATGAGGACTCTGAGACTCTGTGACATAAAGTTACTTGTCCAAGATCTCATCAGGCACTGAATGGTGGAGCTCATATGTTACCCATTAGACCTTTTGAGGAACAGAACTTCTCCACAGCACATTGCCTCCTCAGTGTATCACACAGTACACTGAGTTAGTTGACCAATAACTGCCTCAAAACCAAACACAGCCAGCATGTCCTAAATATAATAGGATATGTACAGCATTCTGGAAACATGGAAATCACAGATGAATCAAGACCTGTGCTAATATTTAGATTCAAGCATTAGATTCACTGCTACTGTTGGTCCCAAATCAACTTACGAATTTTGAACTGCAACCCTGCATTTCTATTTCACAGGCTCCCTGAATGGAAAAGGACAAGAGCCTAAAAGGTAAATTATATGTGGAAAAAGTAGTTTCCTCACTACCATCCACGCTGCACAAGGCTGGATTTTAACATTGTGGGTGGATATATCAGCACCTCCAGCTACAAGATGAAAGTCATATCCAGCTCTCAATTACTCTGGCTGTATTCATACTATTTCTAATGACTGTTTGGGACAGTAACAAATTATCACCAAAAAGGCAATGGTTCCAGATGGATCACGTTATTCTTAAATGGACTGTAACTTTCACTGAGAAGAAATACCAATTAACTGGCTGTTAGCAATCCACCCATCAAAAAATGTTAATCTCTCTGATGTTCTCAACTAGCAGTGAGAAAATTCTGCTACAGACTTTGGTCTGAATAAATTTGTCAGGGAAAATATGTATCTCATACATGTCTATTTGTGGAATGGGGAAACACTCCTATGTTATGTGCATATTCCAGACAGCTCACTTTATTCTGTTGCAAAATTATTTGTCTATGCAAAATTATGTACCTATATTGTTAAAAAATCCTAAAATGTCACTTTTGAATTCTAAGTATAAGAGTACGACATAGCCTACTGAAGTGATTATGCACGTATAACATTTACATTGTGACTCATATGGAGAAAAAGAAAATTTGCCTAATTTCTCAGTTGAGGAATGTCATGGTAATATCACTACTCAGGAATTTGCAAGTTAAGCAACGAAAGCATCAAGTTTCAGTCCAAAGTGAAAACAGTGAGCTACATTCTGAAACTCAGAGGACTAGAAAACAACTAAAAAAATGAGAATGACATAATATAATATAACTAGAAAAACAAACCACAGAATCATTGAATTGCATGTGAATTAGCCTATTGCCATGAGAGAACCACATATAAGTGTTTCTCCTCTAATGCCAACCAGAGGAGAAACATAGGTAACACTGGGAGAGATAACCATGTGCGCTTGCCAGCTAACTAACCATTTTGATGTTGTAGGAAATGGAGAGATGAAAATGGGAGACAAGATGATGAGTATTATTATTTTGATACTGAGTTTTGCTGTTGTTGCCCAAGCTAAAGTGCAATGGCACGATCTCAGCTCACTGCAATCTCTGCCTCCTGGGTTCAAGCAATTCTTCTGCTTCAGCCTCCTGAGTAGCTGGGATTACAAGGTGCTACAGGCGCATGCCGTCATGCCCAGCTAATTTTTTTTTTTGTATTTTTAGTAGAAACGGGGTTTCACCATGTTAGCCAGACTGATCTCGAACTCCTGAGCTCAGGTGATCTACCCACCTTGGCCTCCCAAAGTACTGGTATTACAGGTGTGAGCCACTGCGCCTGGCAAGATTATTATTATTATTTTTCAAAGTAAAAAAAATAAAAAGTAAAATAAACCAGCTGGGTTGGTTTCTTCTGAAGACTGGAACAGCCATAGCTTAGAAACTCTCTAAGTAGAATTTATGCTTTCAAAAATTCAGAAAAACAGTAGTAGCTTTTTATCAGGAAACTGGACCACAGGACCACAGGAGACCCAAGAGTCCACAACAGGAAGGGCTTTGTTTGCAAACCATACATTTATTACAATATATGTTGGAGACTGAGGTGGAACAGTGTTGCAGTTTAAGAAAATGGGCTCCAGAGCCATATGTGCAAATTCAGATCTCAACTCTGTTACTTATTAGCTTTACTATCTTAAGAAAGATAAACAACTTTTCTCTACCTTAGTATCCTCATCTTTAAAATGGGGATAATAGTAGCACCTACCTGTGCATCTTATTAAACTATTGTTTCTTAGCTTCAAACCCACCCCTCTGGTACTCCATTTTTTGATGCTGGGGCTGGGAGTCTGGAAGTCACATTTCTACTTTGCCACTCAGCCCCCTTTTTGGTTCTGCCAGTGGTGTGGAAAGGGGAGGGTGATGGTGCTAGAGCGAGCCCGGAAGACTGAAATAGGAGAAAAGGACTCTTGATCTTCTCATCAGTCTCCAAAGCCCCTCTTCCTTATCCCATAGGTGCAGCAAGTTCCACTAGCAGCAGTTCATTCCAGCTTGCAGTTTTTCCCACATTCCCAGAACCAGGCTCTTTGCACCTCCTCAGAGACACCAGCACCAGCTGGCAGCAGCCTCTCCTCAGGGGACCAAGTTTTAGTTCCTTCTCCAAGCTTCTAAATTTTATCATTTCAACCTCTTCCCTTTGTTCCTCCATCCTTAGAGGTTCTATATGCTTCCTGCAATGGTTACCTCTGTGAAACATTTGTGTTCTTTTCTGGGCTTTTCAATTCTTCAATACATGGTTAACATGTATGTTGACACGGTTAAAACTTCTTTATATCAAATTCTTTCTGTTAACGTAATTGATGTATGAAAAGACCAGCTATAACTTGGGAGAAAACATTTGCAAATTATATCTTTCATAGACAACTTATATCCACCATATTGAAAAAAAAACTCTTATAATTCAAGAATAAGCCAAACAAGCGAAGACTTGAATAGAAATTTACCAACTAAGATCTGAATGGCTAATAAGCACATGAAGAGGTGCTCAACATCATTATTCACTTAGGAAATGCAAATTTACGCCACAGTGAGATATCACTGCAAACCTGCAAGTACGGCTATAATCAAAAGAACAGGTAATATCAAGGGTGGGCAAGGATATGGAGAAACGAACTCTTTAACATTGCTCATGAGAATGTAAAATTGTATACTACAGGCGCCTGCCACCACACCTGGCTAATTTTTGTATTTTTAGTAAAGATGGGATTTTACCCACTCCAGAAAATAGTTTGAGAGTTTCTTTAAAAGTTAAACATAAATTTACCATACAACCCAGTAATTCCAGTTTTAGAATCTGTCCACACGTTACTGATAATAGTCAAAACTGGAAGAATTCATATGGTCATCAACTGGGAGAATCATAAACAAAATATGGTATCTTTTTACAATAAAAATTATATTCACTAATGAAAAGAAACAAACTTTGTTTTTTGTTTTGTTTTGTTGTGAGACAGAGTCTTGCTCTTATCACTCAGGCTGGAGTACAAGAACACAATCTCGGCTCACTGCAACCTCTGCCTCCTGGATTCAAGTGATTCCCCTGCCTCAGCCTCCCGAGTAGCTGGGATTACAGGCACCCACCACCACACCTGGCTAATTTCTGTATTTTTAGTAGAGATTAGATTTCACCATATTGGCCAGGCTGGTCTAAAACTCCTGACCTTGTGATCCACCCACCTTTGCTTCCTAAAGTGCTGGGATTACAGAGGTGAGCCACCACACCCGGCCAAGAAACAAACTTTGGATACATTCAAATCAACATGTATGATATCTCAAAAGTATTATATTAGTAAAAGATGCCAAGTGCAAAAGGCCACATATTATAGGATTTCATTTATATAAAATATCCAGAAAAAGTAAATTTATAGAGACATAAAGCAGATCAGTGGTTGCATGTGGCTAGAGGTAGAACTTGGCCTCATGCAACTACTGACTGCTTTCAAGCTCAAGAGAACTTTGGGGGGAGTTGATGGAAATGTTCTAAAACAGGATTATGGTGATTGTATTACAGCTCTCTAAATTTACTAAAACTAATTGAATTAAAAAATTTTAATGAACAAATTTTTTGAGTCTATAAATCACAACACATTAAAACTTAAAAAAGGTACAGTTTACATCTCCTGGAGAGACCCTGAATGATGCAACCCTCAGAGGATTGCTGTGAACATAAAATAAGTTTATAAAAGATGTGTGACACAGTGTCCGTAAGAGCTAGTAATTATGTAGTAAGGGCTATATGTGTCGTTGTTGTTGTTATTACTTTTTCCTACCACATATTAAATATTTTATGTATGCAGCATTTGATACAATGCTTGGCACATAGTAGATGCTTAATAAAAATTAGTACAGGTGCATAACAAGCTGGTCATGCCCTCATAGGAAACCAGTACAACCAAAAGGAGGTAGCCACATGGAAACCACAAAACTGTTGGTCTGCGGGAATGCTATGGAGAGAAAAACAAAACAAAAAAACATACACACAGGCACATGTGTACACATCATGTCTGGAAAAGGACAAAGATTCTAGGGCTGAGAGTTAGGGGCAGAAAAGGAAAGGAACGGATTTAGGTAGAGGCAGGAACAAAGAAATAAAAGAGCCAAGAAGTACTGGTGAACGTAAAGGAGCAGATCACTCACCCAGAAGTGGGACCCTATTCGCTGCATTCAGGTAGTGGATGTTTGCAAGCATCTTGCCTTGGTCTAGGTCCTGGAGTTTCTTATTAAGCTAAAATCATTCCTAAAAGTATCAAACTGAACCATTCAGGTACCTTTTTTTTTTTGTCTCCTTCATACTTCCCTTCGAAAAATGAGAGGGTAGATCTCATGTTAAGTGTTCTTACCACAGTAACAACAACAACAACTAAAAGAGGCTGGACAGAGTTTTAACCACAAAGTATTATCCAAACCCAAACTGTTCTGGTGGGCAAAATAAAGACAGCAAAAGCTGCCTGGTGAGGGCTCCTAATTCAGCCCTCCTGAATTTCACGGTACACCTATCAAGTCTAAATCACACGCCCCACTGCTAATGAGCTGACAGCTTCACTCTGTACTGCTCTCTATGGATAAACAACCTAACAAGAACACTGAATTCCCAATGAGAGGAAAGCTGGGGTCACAGGCAAGAAATGATAGCCAAAGTATTGCAGTGACAAGTTTCTAAGTGCTGGGCTAAAGGCTTTAAAGGCTTAAAGTTCAAAAGTACAAGGGGAAAGTAAGCCTTGGGGAAATAACTACTTCTAGGAAATGAACCATTACAGAGAAGTAATTTGCTCCCTATGTCTTCACACGAAATTAAAACAAAAATTACTCAGGTCCTCCTTTCCCCTAAAGTCTCAACAATTCCTAAGCAACAGCAACTTTTATCTGCAAGTCATTACAACTCAAATTTTTGTTTGCCTGGGCAACCAAAAATGAAAGCACACTAACCAAAATACTGCACGCATTTTTTTTTCTAATATTTGAATAACTCCAGAATTTCCAAGTTGAAAAATCCATCCCTTATGCTGATATTTCCAAATCCACTATTTTTAGCCATGGTCATTAACGAGCCAGGTTTTATCCCTATTCTACCTTCTTAACGTCTGATGATCTATACCCTAAAGCCATAAGCAGCTCATTTGATCTGACCCAACATTAATGCTAGGTAATGGTTAAACTTGAGTTCTGCCTTAATAAACTGCAGTTTGAATACAACATACCAATTCTCTAGTCTGGAAAAAGGAGAGTAAGAAAGATGTTGACAACATAGGTTACAAGTTAAACATAGAACAACTGATTCCCAAGCTAAAAATATAAGGGCTGCCCTGATGTTTACAGTCCAAAGGCACGTAGAACTCAACCCCTAAATCGTTCTTTTTGATGATCAAATGCATTATTCATATGCATATATTAAAGGTTTATAGAACCTTTTAAACATTAAGATTGTTTCTCTAGTATTTTAGTTTTATCATTAGAACCCGGCTTAATCTACCTCAATATGATTAATCCACAAACTCCATAGCAAACTTAAACCACTTCTCAGATAAAATTTAATGGCAGTCTAATGGAGCCAGAGGGCCCCATGCAGTCCAGACTTTATTACATTTAGAAAACATGCCGGGGGAGGACTCAAGATGGCGTGGTGAGAACAACCCAGGATTGAAGCTCTCGGTGAATGAGCAGAGAGGGTGAGTCAGGGCCACATTTCCAGACGGATCTTTGTTGCCCACAGAACAGGGAAATTCCCAGGTATAAAAGAGATGTGGGACGCCAGACAGAGGTTTTGGCTGGTGCAGCTGGCAGCTGGTGCAGCAGCGGCCGGCGCTGTAGTGCAGCGAGGCTACACAGCACTCCGCACAAAGCGCACTGGTCTGGGTGCCCTGTTGAACTGGCAATCTGAGACTTGAGACAGCTGAACTTGAGACTGAACGGGACTTGGACAGTGAGCCAGCCCAGGAGATTGCAGGGAAACAGCGACTGGGTTGCACAGTGGGACAAACAAAACGGCGATTCCAAACGCTCCAGGTGTGGACACAGCTGAACCCAGTACGGCGCAGCTCCATTGGGGAGGGGCGTCTGCCACTACCGAGGCAATCCGCCCCTACTGAGGTAAACGCCCATTGCTGACGCAGCCTGCCATTGCCGAGGCAACCCACTACAACAAAGAGACTCCACCACAGGGCATAGCCCATGGCAGCAGTGCGGAGACCGCAGCAGAAGGGCAGAGCCTGCAGCAACAGGGTGAACCTCACACCAGCAGGGTGGAGCCTCGGCAGGCAAATACTGACTAGACTGCCTCCTAGCTGGGCAGGACAGCACAACGGACACTCACAAATAAAGCCCCAACCCCCCCGAGACAGAGCATCTGAGAAAAAAAGGGTTTTTTTTATGAGTTCTGTTGCAGCAGAATTAAACGTAGCAGCCTAACAGCCCTGAATGAACAACAGAGCTCACAGCTCAGCAATTAAGCTCCTATAAACTAAAGACTGTCTCCTCAAGCAGCTCCCTGACACCTCTATTTGCAAAAGACTGACATTAGGCAGGCATCATTCTGGGACAAAGATAGCAAAAAAAGAAACTGGTACCATTCCTCACTGTGCCGCAGCTGCTACAGGTGCACCCCAGACAAGCAGGGCCTGGAGTGGACATCAGCAGTCATACAGTGGAGAAGCTAGACTGGTAGAAGAAAAACCAAGTAACAGAAATACTTCATCATCAACAATCTGGACGTCCACTCAGAGACCCGATCGAAAAGTCAGCAACTACACAGACGACAGGTGGATAAATCCACAAAGATGGGAAGAAAAGAGCGCAAAAAGGAGGAAAATACCCGAATCCAGAACACCTCGCCTCCTAGAAAGGACCAAAACTCCTCACCAGCAAGGGAACAAAGCTGGACGGACAATGAGTGTGACGAAACGACGGAATTAGACATCAGAAGGTGGATAATGAGAAACTTTTGTGAGCTAAAAGAACATGTTTCAAATCAATGCAAAGAAACTAAGAACCTTAAAAAAAGATATGAAAAAAGATTCGAGAAAATAATAACAAGAATGGATAACTTAGAGAGGAATATGAATGAATTAAAGGAGCTGAAAAACACAATATGAAAACTTCACAAAGCATGCACAAGTTTCAACAGCCGATTTGACCAAGCAGAAGAAAGAATATCAGAAGTCGAAGATCAACTCAATGAAATAAAATGAGAAACCAAGATCAGAGAAAAAAGCACAAAAAGGAATGAACAAAGTCTCCAAGAAATGTGGGACTATGTGAAGAGACCTAACCTATATTTGATAGGTGTACCAGAATGTGATGAAGAGAATGAATCCAAGCTGGAAAATACTCTTCAGGACATTATCCAGGAAAATTTCCCCCACCTAGCAAGACAGGCCAACACTAAAATGCAGGAAATACAGAGACCACCACAAAGATATTCCGCAAGAAGAGCAACCCCAAGGCACATAATCGTCAGATTCAACAAGGTTGAAATAAAGGAGAAAATACTAAGGGCAGCCAGAGAGAAAGGTCAAGTGACCCACAAAGGGAAGCCCAGCAGACTCAAAGCAGATCTCTCGGCAGAAACACTACAAGCCAGAAGAAAGTGGGGGCCAATATTCGACATCCTTAAAGAAAAGAACTTTCAACCCAGAATTTCATGTCCAGCCAAACTGAGCTTCATAAGTGAAGGAAAAATAAAATCCTTTGCAAACAAGCAAGTACTCAGAGATTTTATCACCACCAGGCCTGCTTTACAAGAACTCCTGAAAGAGGCACTACACATAGAAAGGAACAACCAGTACCAGCCATTCCAAAAATCACACTAAATGCTAAAGAGCATCAACATAATGAAGAATCTACAACAACTAACGGGCAAAACAGCCAGCTAGCATCAAAATGGCAGTATCAAATTCACACATAACAATATTAACCCTAAATATAAATGGACTAAATGCACCAATCAAAAGACACAGACTGGCAAATTGGATAAAAAGCCAAAACACATCAGTGTGCTGTATCCACGAAACCCATCTCACATACAAGGATACACAGAGGCTCAAAATAAAGGGATGGAGGAAGATTTACCAAGCAAATGGAGAGCAAAAAAAAGCAGGAGTTGCAATTCTCATCTCGGATAAAATAGACATTAAAGCAACAAAGATCAAAAGAGACAATAAAGGACATTACATAATGGTAAAAGGATTGATACAACAAGAAGAGCTAACGATCCTAAACATATATGGACCCAATACAGGAGCACCCAGATACATAAGGCAAGTTCGTAATGACTTACAAAGAGACTTAGACTCCCACACAATAATAGTGGGAGACTTTAACACTCCACTGTCAATATTAGACAAATCAACCAGACAGAAAATCAACAAGGATATCCAGGGCTTGAACTCAGACCTGGAGCAAGCAAACCTGATAGACATTTACAGAACTCTCCACCCCAAATCCACAGAATATACATTCTTCTCAGCACCACATCACACCTACTCTAAAATTGACCACATAATTGGAAGTAAAGCACTCCTCAGCAAATGCAAAACACCTGAAATCATAACAAACCGTCTCTCAGACCACAGTGTAATTAAGTTAGAACTCAGAATTCAGAAACCAACCCAGAACCGCACAGCTTCATGGAAACTGAACAACTGGCTCTTGAATGTTGACTGGATAAACAATGAAATGAAGGCAGAAATAAAGAAGTTCTTTGAAACCAATGAGAAGGAAGACACAACATGCCAGAATCTCTGGGACACATTAAAAGCAGTCTCTAGATGAAAATATATAGCAATAAGTGCCCATATGAAGAGAATGGAGAGATCCAAAATCGACACCCTATCATCAAAATTGAAAGAGCTAGAGGAGCAAGATCAAAAAACTCAAAACCCAGCAGAAGACAAGAAATAACTAAGATCAGAGCTGAACTGAAGGAGATAGAGACACGAAAAACCCTTCAAAAAATCAATAAATCCAAGAGCTGGTTTTTTGAAAAGATCAACAGAATAGACAGATCACTAGCCAGATTGATTAAAAAGAAAAGAGAGAACAACCAAATAGATGCAATAAAAAATGATAAAAGGGGAAATCACCACAGATTCCAAAGAAATTCAAACCATCATCAGAGAATATTACAAACAACTCTACGCACATAAACTAGTAAACCTGGAAGAAATGGATAAATTCCTGGACTCCTGTGTCCTCCCAAGCCTAAACCAGGAGGAAGCTGAAACTATGAATAGACCAATAACAAGGTCAGAAGTCGAGGCAGCAATTAAAAGCCTACCACACAAAAAAAGCCCAAGATGGGTTCACAGCCGAATTCTACCAGACACACAAAGAGGAGCTGGTACCATTCCTTCTGAAACTATTCCAAATAATCCAAAAAGAGGGAATCCTTCCCAAATCATTTTATGAGACCAATATCATCCTGATACCAAAACCCGGCAGAGACCCAACAAGAAAAGAAAATTTCAGGCCAATATCCATGATGAACATAGATGCAAAATCTTCAGTAAAATATTGGCAAGCTGATTGCAACAGCAAATCAAAGAACTTATTCATCATGATCAAGTAGGATTCATCCCGGGGATGCAAGGCTGGTTCAATATACGCAAGTCTATAAACGTAATTCACCACATAAACAGAACCAAAGACAAAAACCACATAATTGTCTAAATTGACGCAGAGAAGGCATTCGACAAAATTCAACAGCCCTTTATGCTAAAAAACCCTCAATAAACTTGGTATCGATTGAATGTATCTCAAGGTAATAAAAGCTATTTATGACAAACCAACAGCCAATATCATACTGAATGGGCAAAACCTGGAAGCATTCCCTTTGAAATCCAGCACTAGACAAGGATGCCCTCTTTCACCACTCCTATTCAATATAGTACTGGAAGTTCTAGCCAGAGCAATCAGGCAAGAAAAAGAAATAAAGGGTATTCAAATAGGAAAGGTGGAAGCCAAATTGTCTCTATTTGCAGACGACATGATAGTATACCTAGAAGACCCCATTGCCTCAGCCCAAAAACTCCTGAAACTGATAAGCAACTTCAGCAAAGTCTCAGGATATAAAATCAATGTACAGAAATCACAAGCATTCCTCTACACCAATAACAGACTTAAAGAAAGCCAAATCAAGAACGAACTGCCATTCACAATTGCTACAGAAAGAATAAAATACCTTGGAATACAACTCACAAGGAACGTAAGGGACCTCTTCAAGGAGAACTACAAACCACTGCTCAACGAAATAAGAGAGGACACAAACAGATGAAGAAACATTCCATGTTCATGGTTAGGAAGAATTAATATCGTGAAAATGGCTATACTGCCCAAAGTAATTTACAGAATCAATGCTATCCCCATCAATCTACCATTCACTTTCCTCACAGAACTGGAAAAAACCACCATGAACTTCATATGGAACCAAAAGAGAGCCCGCATAGCCAAGTCAATTCTAAGCAAAAAGAACACAGTGGGGTGCATCACACCACTGGATTTCAAACTATACTACAAGGCTACAGTAATCAAAACAGCATGGTACTGATACCAAAACAGGGGGATAGACCAATGGAACAGAACAGAGGCATTGGAGGCAACACAACATATCTACAACCATACAATCTTTGATAAACCTGACAAAAACAAGCAATGGGGAAAGGATTCCCTGTTTAACAAATGGTATTGGGAAAACTGGCTAGCCATGTGCAGAGAGCAGAAACTGGACCCCTTCCTGACACCTTACACCAAAATTAACTCCAGATGGATTAAAGACTTAAACATAAGACCTGGCACGATAAAAACCCTAGAAGGAAATCTAGGCAAAACTATCCAGGACATAGGAGTAGGCAAGGACTTCATGAACAAAACACCAAAAGCATTGGCAACAAAAGCCAAAATAGACAAATGGGACCTAATCAAACTCCACAGCTTCTGCACGGCAAAAGAAACAGTCTCTAGAGTGGATTGGCAACCAACAGAATGGGAAAAAATTTTTGCAGTTTACCCATCTGACAAAGGGCTGATATCCAGAATTTACAAAGAACTCAAACAGATTTACAGGAAAAAAACAAACAAGCCCATTCAAAAGTGGGCAAAGGATATGAACAGACACTTTACGAAAGAAGACATATATGAGGCCAACAATCATATGAAAAAATCCTCATCGTCACTGGTCATCAGAGAGATGCAAATCAAAACCATATTGAGATACCATCTCACGCCAGTTAGAATGGCGATCATTAAAAAATCTGGAGACAACAGATGCTGGAGAGGATGTGGAGAAAAAGGAACACTTTTACACTGTTGGTGGGAGTGTAAATTAGTTCAAGCATTGTGGAAGACAGTGTGGCAATTCCTCAAGGCCTTAGAAATAGAAATTCCATTTGACTCAGCAATCCCATTACTGGGTATATATCCAAAGGACTACAAATCGTTCTACTATAAGGACACATGCACACGAATGTTCATTGCAGCACTGTTTACAATAGCAAAGACCTGGAATCAACCCAAATGCCCATTGATAATAGACTGGATTGGAAAAATGTGGCACATATACACCATGGAATATTATGCAGCAATCAGAAATGTTGAGTTTGTGTCATTTGTAGGGACATGGATGAATCTGGAGAACATCATTCTCAGCAAACTGACACAAGAACAGAAAATGAAACACCGCATATTCTCACTCATAGGCGGGTGATGAAAAATGAGAACACATGGAAACAGGGAGGGGAGTACTAAACACTGGGGTCTATTTGGGGGAAAATGGGAGGGCCAGCGGGAGGGGGAGCTGGGGAGGGATAGCCTGGGGAGAAAAGCCAAATGTGGGTGAAGGGGAGAAAGGAAGCAAAACACACTGCCATGTGTGTACCTATGCAACTGTCTTGCATGTTCTGCACATGTACCCCAAAACCTAAAATGCAATAATACATTTTTAAAAAAAAGAAAACATGCTTCAGGACATTCATAAGTAAGCTACAAAGTATTATCATAAATATGTAATTAACAACCATCCACACTTGGCAAAATAAATGAAAAAAAAAAAAGGCCTACATTTAGCAGTGCTGGCTGCATGATTTATTTTTTCTTTCCTGGATATCTTTCAAAACGCAGCAATTCACAAATGAACTACCCTATCTCTAATACAAATTAGCTAGGTTCTCATTTCTGTTTCATTTTCTCTATATTATATTTACTGAATCCCTAGGAATGACTCTTTTATCAAGAATGTAGTCAAAGCCATTCCTATAAAATGCATTCATACTGGCAAGCAGGAGAATATAATTTTGTATTAGGATGATAAGCAGAAACCCATCCTATAGAAGTAGGAGGCACAGCTAGCAACAGCTAGGGAAATTACCTCTTATTTGTGAAGTCAGTCATAGAGAAAGGAAGGGAAAGCCATTGCTGGGGTGCTTGGCAAGATAAACTAGGTCACCTCCTCTGCATTAGACAAGACCTGCACATGCCAACCTTGTCTACAGCCCAGTAATTTCAGAATTTGCTTTCTGTTTTCATCTTCTGCCATCAGCCTGGGTAACATTCAGCTAATTTATTTCAACAGGGATTTATTAAGCATCCACGGTGTACCTGACAACATTGTAAGGTCTGGGATACCAAAATAAACAGAACCTTTGGCTCTATCCTAATAAACTCACAGTCTAGCACTCTGCTCCCCTCTTCCTCCATCTTCTCAAAAAGATAATGCAATTCCTGCTCCAACCCAATCACTCACAGGTCTTAGTACCTTTGGGGTCTCATCTTTATTGAGCATTGTTTCACCTTCAGTGTTTCCTGAGTGTCCAAAACTTCTTTTCCACCTTTCCCACTCTCTTTTGCCCATAGAACCTTCTCTGCTCTCACAAAAGACTGCAGAAAACTTCAAACTCATCTGTTTCTCTCCTAAGCCAAGTTTCCAAGGGCAATCATTCCAAGATGACCGTCTCTTACATTTAGATGTCCTCATCCCTGGTCCTGGTGTGTCATATAATGAAAAATACACCATGCCAACTGGGTCTGCTACAATTTCTGCTGTTTAACTTTGAATTCTTCCTGGACTCCAAAATGTTTCTATTCCTCTCACATTTGTTCCAAACCTCTTCTCTACCCTTCAGTACATCCATGTCCCCTCCCTGCCTGCACATTCTAGGAAGATGACCAAGCTGGAAAGAGGCTTTTCATCTTCTTGATGCTACCCTGCCCTCTTCACTACCTTAAAAAAAAAATCACAGGATCTCCACCCATCATATCTTCATTCCAGTCTGTCTCAGAGGGAAAAGGATCTCCAATCTGGATGGAGCCTTCCGTCCTTTTCTTACCACTTGCTCCCACCTCTTTCACAATCTTTCAGTGGCAGAAATTCTCTTTCTCCTGCACCCTCAGTATCTCTCTCAACTGACTCCTTCTCTCAAAGTATGAATTTCTAAAGTCTCTTACAGCTTAAAAAAGAAATTTCTACACCCTGCTATCTCTCTGAGCTGACAACAATCTCTTACTTTATTTACTTTGCCAAATTTAGAGCAAGAATCTTCCCCAGTTTCATCTTACCATTGAAGAAAGCAGGGCTAAATGACCTGCTCCTGGTTTCATTCTACTGGTGTCCAGCAAAGTTAAATGGCCTGCCCAGTTACACAATGTGTTCTTGCTAGAGTGGACAAAAATACAAAGATGCGACAGATTTTCACCATAATATGCTTCCCTTTCTCCTAACACCTAAATATTGTTCTGACCATAACACAGCATTCTCCACTGCTAGAACTTGTTCCCCAAGACAAGAGTAGAATTGTGGTAGATGATCTGGGTTCTTTGGACTTATGTACAGGGTTAAGTGGACATGAAAATCTAACTCCTAGTGCCAGCTTTGCAATTATTTGAACAAAGCCGTTTTTTCTTCTCACAGTGCCCCTTTGAAGTCCGTGCATGATTGTGTGTGTGTATGTGTTAACAGTTAATGTCTCTTTTACATTTACTCTGATTGTGTTTTCAGCTCACAGAGAAAATGCAGTCCACGACAAAAGAATTTGCTAGATCACATGCTAAAGAAGGCAACTAATAGTAAAAAATTCCCCCCACCCTCACCACACTGTAATTTTATCAAACTTTGCCTGTAGTCAATGGCTCCTTAATACACATTCAAGATGAAATCTTTGGATAACAATTGCCTGTCTGTTTCCTCTCTCAGGCCATCTAGAAAACGGCTAAATCTCAAGATTAGTTTTGGATGGGTGATATGGTGTGGAAATTTTTACAGAGAACCCTCCTTGCAACTCTACTTTTAATACTCAGATATAGGAAGCTTCAGCTGCAGCACTTGGTTATTCTGAATTTTCACAAGACCACATAGGAAAGTCAACATTTGAATTAAATATATTCCAAGCCATGATGATCTGCTTAATAGCTTAAACTTGTGAACCTATTAACAAGAAAAAAGGAGGCTTGTAAAAGTGAATTAAATCAAACCTACTCTAGGAGACTCTACTACTGTTCACCAAAATCCAGCATTCTTCCTGCTTTTCCAATAAAATGTGAAGAGAAAAAGCATGTCACTCTAGGTGAAAGCTTTAAGAGGCTGCTTTACCAGGCCCTCTTCCCTCTGTCATATGCAGTCCCAATGGCAAGGATTGAACTAGGGTAAGTTAAGTGAGGCATCTGTGGTAGGGGAAGGAGGCAGTCACTCCCAAGGTCATGTGAATTCAAGGTCAGCACTTGCACAACCCTGAGAATGAATAGCACAGGTACCTCACCTGTCTCAGCCTAGACCCAGCACTGCCAGACAGTGGCTGCTCCATCAGCCTAGATCCCCAGGAGCAGACCACACCAACACATAGCCACCTCATCACCCACATGCACATGTGGGACAAGTAAGATGTGGTTCAACTACTGAGATTTGGGGAATTATCTGCTACTGCAACAGCACCTCCCACCACACACTCATCCTCCCAACATTACAAATCACAAACCATTTAAAATTTAAAATCCACTGCCTGAGAAAGAGGCTACATTCTTGAAACTGCCATTGCAAAGATTATTACACTGGGAAAATTATGACAGTGAAAGACAGCTGATCTCACTGACTCTATCTTGCCTTTAACCAAGCTGCTCTTGGTTCATTCCTGAGCGTAGGCTGAACTAACTTTGGGAGGAATTTAGTCTGTAGTTTAACTTTTAAACAAAGGTGGCAACAGTCCCCAAAACAAACTTCCTTCTTGCTTGAGGAGAAGACTGCCCACATAAAACCAACAAATTAGCCATTCAGAGGCCACAAGATTCCTAACCTCCCCAATTACTCCTAGAGATACCATTAGTATTGTAAAACCTAAGACTGGTGTTTGAGGTATTTTTTCAGACCTTGCCTTCTGATGGTTCTGGGCACCACCCAGACAAGTAAACTTGTTAATCTGGTCTTATAGCTCCCACCCAGGAACTGATTCAGTGCAAGGGGACAGCTTTGACTCCCTATACCTATGACTTTATCCTTGACCCAACTAATCAACATTCTCCATTCCCTAGACCCCTGCCTACCAAACTATCTTTTAAGAACTCTAGCTTCTGAATTTTCAGGGAGGCTGACATGAGTAATAAAACTCTGGTCTCCCATTTAGCTGGCTGTACAGGTATTAAACTCTTTCTCTGTTGCAATTCTCCTGTCTTGATAAATTGGCTCTACCTGGGCAGTGGATAAGGTGAACCCATTGGGCAGTTACATTCTTACATAGCATCGAGGAAACAGCATGAGGTTTGCTGTTACACAGACCTGGATCTGCATCCTAACACTTACTAGCTAAGTGACTTTGTATCATTTATACTAAAATACTAAATTCCTCAGTTTCCTGTCTGTACAATGTGACTAAAGATACCTTTCTCAATTGTTTTCAGAATTAAACAAAACATCTTAGGCAAATGATCTAGCACACGTGACCTCAAAACCTGGCAATGGCTCTTTTTATGATGTAATAAATTTACTAATTCCAGCCTTCTTCAGAATGACAGTCTGAGGCTTATTCCACACAGTGCCTCAGAGGGTCTCCAGCAGATGGAGCTCAGTTGCCTGCAGGTTACCCAGCCCAATAATACATCCTTGGCTGACTTTTCCTCTTGGCTGTCTATGCTTCCTGCTCTCTCACTGTTGTTTCTGAGGAGTACCTCACAAATAAACTGCCTGCACCACAGTTCTTGTCCCAGCCTCTGCTCTAATGAGAACTACCCACTAGAACCCAGGAACATCTCTGGGAAGAAGATCTAGCAGGTCAGAGGGCAAAGTCCAGGAGCATTTCTGCATCACACATTCACATCCCCTAGCTCCTGGAGAGCCTGGGTGTTGGTCAGGTGGTGTAACGCCAATCCTTTAAAAGAGGTGGATCCCAAAGTGATTTCTGGCCAAGGATCACAGTTATTCTTGCAGCATCAAATCTTACATTGTTTTAGGAGAACTGAAAATTATTGCCTTTCTTGTTTAATCTAGATAGATTTGTATATCTTGAAATCACAATCGTCTCTCTCATTACTCCAAGATTACCTTGCTAGTAAACCTTGCTACTTTGACCCCATTACAAGCATAAATTTAATCATCAAATCTTAACTATTTTAGTAGGAACCTATTATTCTGTGAGTCAGAAATGAAAATCATTTCCTCAAGGCCCTCTGTGTGTTACTAATAATAATGTCTTATATTTATGTAATGCCTTTCCTTGACAAGCACAAAATGCTGCCTGTACATTATCTCATTAATCCCCAGAGTGGCTCATGAAGTAGTGTGGGGCCAAAGGCTGCTATTTACCTATTCCTTGCTTCCCCTTCAGCTCACACTTTCAGATGGAAAAGTTAAAAAGCAATTTAGAAATTAAAGCTTCTTTACCAAAATCAATCATCAGAGATTTTCCAGATGCTATTTAGAATGTACATTCACAAAATACAACAATTATTCCAGGCCCTTCCCACAAACACAGATTAAAGTAACAACAAAAATCAATAGAAATCTATAAATACAATCAATATACTCTGCTGGAAGGCTCCTGAAACAATGGAAACAATGTATTTTGTTTTCCCACCAGCCTTAAAAGGGGATAGAGCAAGGGTTGGCACGTGTTTTCTGTAAAAAACCAGATCATAAATACTTTAGGCTTAGTGGGCCATACAGTCTCAGTGGCAATCACTCAACTCTGCCTTTGTAGTACAAAAACAGCCATACACGATACACAAGTGACTAAGCATGGCTAGGTTCTAATAAACGTTATTTATGGACACTGACATTTGAATTTATCATTTTCACATGCCACAAATTATTCTTCTTCTGATTTGTTAGCCACTACAACATTCAAAAGTCATTCTTAGCTCTGTTTTCATATGTACAATCATGCAAAAAAAGTCCATAAGAGGAATTTAGCCCATGGGTTATTGTTTGCCCATCCCTGGCTTAATGACCAAAGTGGGGAACTTTGAGTCTTCAGAGAGTTGATCACCCTATTTCCACTCTCCTCTGAAGTCTTCCTTCATAGTCTTTCCTTGTTTTCATCCTGGGCAAGAGGTATATACATGTACACATATATATACACACACACACACACACACACACACACACGAAAGCACATAAGAAAAATCCAGCAACTCACTGTGGAAATCAACCTCCCTAAAGCTGAAAATGTAATGACTAGAAAGGCTGTGTTTTATCATCAAGCTCCATGTATATTTCTGGTGCTGGTTGGCTCACCCACTATAAGGCAAACATAGAAATGGAGCTCCTATTCAAGTCCTATTTGCTTGTCCCCAACCTCCTACTTTACCTGCTCAGTTTCCTCCCTCTGGCTTCCCAATCACTGAGCTTTATCTGGATGAATTTACCTTATCAGTTCATTAAGCACTCATTAAAATCTTACTTTATGGCAAGTTCTGTGCCAGGTACGATAAAGTATGACAAGTGTGACTACAGACATATGGGCAGGTGCACAGCAAGCACAGAGGAGGTTAACTGTGGAACATGATACATTGGAATGCAAGGCTCCAAAGAGCAGGTTATGCATGAGCAGTGTATTTGGAGAGAAAAGTTGCTCTTCAAGTGAATTTCTTGCCATTGCACAGATCTTCCTACTGTGCAGCTTCCCTGGATAACCCACCCCATCCCTTTATAAGTATAGGTTTCCAATGGCACTTCCTGATGACTAGCTCTGTGGATAACTATCCTGAAAATCTTTGTTACCATGGTGCAATGGGAAGTGTCAGAGTTTGAGGATCAGACTGTGCTGAAATTGAAGCCAATTCTCCCACTTACTATCTGTGTGACTTTGGGTAAGTTACTCACTTTTCTGAGTGTCAGTTTATAACACATTCTACACAAAACTGGCATTGGGGGAAAAAAACATGTCTATGAAGTATTTAGCACATCTTATACATCCAACATACTACACCACACTCATCAGTAATTGTCTTTCAATAGGTGTTTGCAAGAGCTAGGCCAGCCTGACTGGAGAGCTCTAACAGTGGACACAGTTGCATAGAATTCTTTCTCCCATAAAGATTAAAGCTCCTCGTGGGTTCCTATGTGCATATGACTTGAGTTAGTGCAGGACTCAAGAAACTGAATAGTCAAAAAATGGCTGAGATATATGAGTTGGCTGAGTTACTTTTGTGGAAAAGACAACACCAAATTGTATTTAGCTTTTTTACACATTTATTGAGTCATTCAGGATGGAAATGACACTTCAAAAAATTAATTGTATCTAAATATGTCTTTCAGTGACCCAAATCAGCTAACAATGGCATCTATAATAGTTTATAATAATTTTAAATGTTATTTTTAACTTGTAAAATGATATAAGTGAAGCCTAACATAAGACCCTCTAAAGGCTCTTTCAGATGTCTGAAGTCCCACTTGTGCCAGTAAATAAATTCCTCCTTAGTGGCTTCAAATACTTAATGTTGCTTCTAAAAGAGCTGAAAATATTCCCAATGAGAAATCTCTGTATTGAGGGCAATAAATATGCAATATGTGGTTTCCAGTTGAGAAGGAGGAAACATATGCATAAATAGAAGGACATTCTCATGCTGGCCCTCTCTGTGCAGCTCTGCACACCTGCCCCATGCACCCTCATCCAGGGGAAGGTCTATTTCACTCCCTGGCTCCAGGGCACTGTCAGAGCCCATTTTCCTGGTGATCCATAACTCTAGTTGGAAATTCATCTATGTCTGCCAGTAGCAACACATTTGGAAAACATTTCTCCAAACTGTGACCATTGCAAAAGGATCATTATGCTGCCATCCATCGAGCAACAGCTCATGCTATACACAGAGGAAAGGATCAACACATCACAGCTCTCAATAAAGATCCAGCCCAAAAAGAATTTATTGAGAAGAAAAGAGCCATGGCAGTAAAATATTCCCAGGAACCCAAGTACAATAACCTAGCTAAATCTCAGTTTTCTTGCTGACAGTCCAGAGATTTACAATAATCTTCCCAATCATCATGCTCTAAACAAAAGCTTCTTGTATCTGAAGATCTCCATCACTGGCTCTGTGAAAGGCACCCAGTGCTATATTATCTTTATGGCTCAATACACTTGCATGTATTGAGTCACCCAATGCTGTATTATCTTTATGGCTCAATACAAAGCCTGCCTATGATCTCACATTAAGCTTTACATGTAGAGCAATAGGCTGAAACAACCTACATCTCAACTTTGTAAGGGAACTGAGGCTGGCACTTGTCAAAAACAGGTAAATCCCATGGTAAAGCAAAGGTAAACATATGAACTGACACTTTTAAATTACACCCTACTGAGCCAGGCACAGTGTTTCATGCCTGTAATCCTAGCACTTTGGGAAACCAAGGCAGGCGAATCACAAGGTCAGGAGTTCTAGATCAGCCTGGTCAACATGGTGAAACCCCATCTCTACAAAAAAAACACAAAAAGCTAGCTGAGCATAGTGGTAGGCACCTGTAATCCCAGCTACTTGGGGACTGAGGCAGGAGAATTGCTTGAACCTGGGAGGCAGAGGTTGCAATGAGCTGAGATTGTGCCACTGTATTCCAGCCCAGGTGACAAAGTGAGACTCTATTGCAAAAAAAAAAAAAAAAAATTACACCCTACTGACCCACAAAGAGAAGTATTGTTTCAATTTCTAGCCCACTTTAGTCATACCAAATATAAATTTGATTATTTTTTATATACAGTAAAGTACACATGGCATAAAATTTACATTTTAACCAGTGGCCCAATGTGGCCCAAGTTGGCATATGTGTGCCCTATGGTCCATCAATTCCCAAACAATCCCACATAGGCTCAACAAGGAATGTGTACAAGATGTCCACGTCCCAGTTGTCTGGTGTGGTGGAAATCTAGGGGCAATCTGGGGAGCTGTCGCCAGGAAAGTGAACAAGGGAAATGTGGTGGATGCAACTCTGGAGTACTGTGCAGTCCTCAGCAGTAACGAGCCAGAGGTAAGTACAGCCACATGGGTGGAGCTTCAAAACCTAGCAATGCATGGAAACAGTTTAAAAATAAATGGTTAACAACAAGAGAAATAAATCTATAGCAGAATATCATTTACTGAAATTAAAAATGGAGCAACACAAAAAAGGGAGATTTTTTTGGTAAGAATCCATACAAACAAAAAGATATATATCAGACTTATAATGGTTTTTCAGTGGGTAAGGAAGCCAATGAGAGTGGGAAATGAGAAAATAAGAATAAAAGGGACTACAAAAAATACACACACACACACACACACACGAAGAGAGAGACATAGAATTGAGCCTTGCTTTTCCAATTACCAGGTAGGTGGCTCTGGACAAGTCACATAACCTTTCTGAGTTTCAGCTACATCATCAGCAAATAAAAAATCGACCCTGAAGGAGGATTAAGAAAATCAAAGGGACTGTGTATAAAGTGCCCAGAACTGCACTGGTATATTCCAAGGCTCCATAAACAGAAATGGCTAATATCACTCGGAGTTCCTGCAGCTTCTGCTCATTAGTTTGAAGCACATCCTTCCTGCCCTATTAGGCACTAATGCTCATAGCTTATATAACTTCAGGTTAACAGGGCATTGATGAAGAAAATAAGGTGCCATAATCCAGAATTACCCTTTATCTTACAGGAATTACTCTTACTCTGCAAACACTTCTTCCATCCAGAATCTGTCACCTTTATATACAAATGAATAATTTATCACTGTGTCTTTCAGGAACACAAGCCCAAAACAAGGCCTGAGGAAACATAAATAAAAAAAGACTAATGTAATTCAATGACAGAATGTCAAGAAATTTGGAGAAAATTATGTTTCCCTTGAATACATTATCATCCTCATGTGGTCTCATCTGACATCACACCTCAGCAACATGGTGCACCCTAATCTACTCCAGTTCCATGCAGTTGCCTATAAACACAGGTAGTTTTAAAATGTGAATTTTTCCAACATTAAAAACTGCTAAATATCTTACACTTCCTCATTGTCTGACCCATGCCATGCTGGCTTTTGTGTTTGTTTGTTGGTGGTATAAAATGGATAAAATGTCTGGTTTCATGAACATGTCAGGGTTCTAGTGCTTCCTTATAAATACGTTGCAAACAAAAATCAATACATTTTAACCCCTTTAGAGCCTCTGGGAGGCATCCAGAACTGCAGAGGGATAATTGCCTTTCTGGGTAGCCCTTTACAGGATCCCCACTGAAATTAGGCACCTGCCCAATGTGCTTGGAAACTCACTCAATCTCAGCTGCCAACTTTTGAGTTTTTCTAGACTGTTTTTAAATGGAGTTGGGAAGTCCCAACTGTTACTGAAAGAGTAGCCAGGAACTCATGGTTATACCTGGATCCTGCCCACATTCATGGGGCCCAGAACTCTTGGCTGGAGATGTGGAGGTGAGGCCACCTGAACTGCCCTACACTGAGGGAAAAGTGTGGAGAAACCTCCACCCCTGGAGAAACAGACTTCTTGCTCTCTGTGTTGAGATCTTTCCTTTAGACTATAAAATGCTTGTAGTAAACAGGTGAAATCTCAACAGTGCCTACCATAGGACTCAGAATCAGGAATTCCAATGTGCAGGGTAGATTAGGAAGATGAGGAGAAGCAGTGCTCATCAAAGGAGACATACATTGTGCATGAGCTGTGTAGGACACAGGGGTGGGATTGGAAGATACAGGCAGCTGCAGAAAGGTAAGTTGGATGTTTGGAGGCAGCTATCAAAGGCATCTATTAAAGATCTGCTTTAATAAAGCAGAGAAAGTGGTTAGAGTGCTGAGAATAATAATGATAAGAGCTAATATTTCTGAAGTTCTTATTACATACCTGGTAGTAGTCTAAGAATTTTACATGTAAAAGTACTTTATATATAAAATGCTGAAAATATAAATGTAAAAGTAATAATTTACATGTATTACTCATTTTCTTTTTGCAATTTAGAGATGAGAATAATGATCTAGTTGTACTGGATCTATTTTATTTTTTGAGACAGGGTCTCGCTCTGTGGTCCAAGTTGGAGTACAGTCATGAGATCATAGCTCACTACAGCCTCCAGCTCCTGAGCTCAAGGGATCCTTCTGCCCCAGCTTTGCTATTTTTTTTTCTTTTTTTGTAGAGATGGGTCTCACTTTGTTACCTGGGTTGGTTTCAAACTCCTGGCCTCAAGCAATCCTCCCACTATGACCTCCCAAGTTTCTGGGATTACAGGCATGAGCCACTGACCCGGCCTAGTTGTATCAGGTCTTAACAGAGAAAAAAAGGAGTGGGCTTGGATACAACAGGATGTAGAGACCAAGAGAGGCACAGCTGATGGTCAGGACAGAAGGGTGCCATGGAACTTCCTAGGTATTGCCGTAAGAATAAAATCTTTCCTAATACTTGGCATATGAGAGTTTGAATGTATCCTTACAGAATGTCAATATGTTGCTAACTGGAAAACTGTAAATTTGCTCAAAGACTTAGGAATTGTTTTCTATGTTTGGCCAAACTATTAAAAATAAAAAACGAAGCTTATAAGGGTATTACCTGAGTCTAGAAGTAAAATTTTAAACTATGATTTAGTCTCCTTCCATTTTAATTGTCTCCTGAAGATAATTTTGTCAGCCTGGTTTTACATATGGTAACTTCTGGTCTAGGAGACTAGTTTCCGCTTATCGGAGGAAAGACCCCTTGAAAAGTAGAAAAACTTTTCAAACAATATGATCCTGCAATCTCTTGAAATAAAGGTTAATCACAGAAGAATGCTAAGATTTGCTTTGTGTTCCAAAGTTTGCAAACTAAAATATATATATTTTATCAGAAAAGTGAAATGGCCTCTATGGACTCAAAGGCAGATGTAATTGAACTAGGGAAGAAAGGTGACATCAGACTCAAGGTGAAGAAGCCTAAATAGGTAAGGTATGATTAGCTGAAAGAGAAGTGATTTCTCCGGATGCCTGCCAATTTACATGGTAGTAACCACGTTAACTGAACTCATTGATCTCTGTTTTGGGGCCTCTGCACATTCCCTTCCCATTGCCTCGAATTTTCCTCTCTCACTTACTTTTCTCAAGTCTCTTCTTAAATGGTGTCTTGTGAAAGAGACCTTATCTTTTTTTTTCTTTTGAGAGAAAGTCTTGTTCTATCACCCAACTTGGAGTGCAGTGGCACAATCTGAGCTCACTACAACCTCCGCCTCCCAGGTTCAAGTGATTCTTCTCCGTCAGCCTCCTGAGTAGCTGGGATTATAGGCATCAGCCACCATACCTGGCTAATGTTTGTATTTTTAGTAGAGATGGGGTTTCACCATGTTGGCCAGGCTGGTCTCGAACTCCTGACCTCAGGTGATTCGCCTGCCTTGGCCTCCCAAAGTGCTGGGATTACAGGCATCAGCCACCATGCCCGGAAAAGAGACCTTTTCATCAGCACTCCCTATAACTGTTACCCTGTTTCTCTCTCTCCATAGTACTTATCACCACCTGATAGATATGTAATTAATTAGTTGTTTGCGTCTGCCAGCCCCCAGCAGAATGTAAGCTTTGTGAGGACACAGAACCCATCTGTTTGGTTCACTGCTGCATCAACAGCATCTAGAATAGTGCCCATCACTCTGCAGGGGCTCAAAAAACATTTGTGTGGAATGAATAAATGTATCTCCATTCAGTCTCTATTCATCAGTCCTGCCCTTTATCCATCTTTGGTTAACACCAACTCAAAGACTCTCTGTACTAGTCCCTTTATTTCTCATGGAAGGGAGAAAAAGCCAGTTCAGTGTGATAGTTTCAAGTCTGGACTTTGAAACCACCAAATCCCCTAGGTTTAAGACTGGAGTCATTACTTCTCTGACAGTTCTGTCCAATAAAGCTTGCTGCAATGATAGAGACATTCCATTCTACACTCATCAATACAACAGCAACTAGTCCCAGAGACTAATTGAGAACTTGAAGTGCGGCTAGTTTAACTAAGAAACTGAACCTTTAATTACATTTCATTTTAATTTAAATTTAAGCAGCTACATGTGACTACAGGCTACTATACTGGACAGTTGTAGCTGTATGATCCTGGGCAACATTTCCTAATCTCTCTCTGCCTCCATTTCCTTGTCAGTTAAATGGGAATAATAATAATGCACCTCATATTATTGTTGTAAGGATTAAATGAGATACTATGTAAAGAACTAGGATAGTACCCGGTATAAGGAAAACATTCAGCAAATGGTACTATTGTGGGCAAAAGGAACTAGCTTTGCAATAACACTAAATCTTACTCAAATATGACAATGATATCAACCTAACATATTAAAAAATAGGGAAATACAAGCACTTCCAAAAAGTCAGGTTATAGCAAATATGTGATAAGTTGGAAAGTGGGGTAAATGTAAGGGAACTCTAAAATAGTATGTCAAAAAGTTAGAATTTTAGTTGGATTATGAATGTTACTTTTTTATATATATACTTTAAGTTCTGGGATACCTGTGCAGAACATGCAGGTTACATAGGTATACACGTGCCATGGTGGTTTGCTGCACCCATCAACCTGTCATCTACATTAGGTATTTCTCCTAATGCTATAAATGTTATTTTTAAAATAAGGTAGCAGTTACCATAGCAGCCAGACATCACAAACTCATTTCAAAATCCAAAGCAATGAGCATCTTCTTAAAGAGACCTTGCAAACAATGTATCTGAGCAATATCATAAAATGGCTCCCTTGCACGTCTGGGGTTTATTATATAAAATAATTCATTTCCCAATACTTTTCTCCAGCTTTCAATATCTACTTTACAATTGCACTCAGGATTCTACACATTTTTTTATTTCTTGGAGTTTATTAAAAAACCTCACAACAGTGAAAAAGGTAAAACAATTATTTTGTAAGAAAAAACAATTACTAAATATCTTTTATGACACCACTTTATTATTGCGCCCCTCTGAAAGCAGCAAATATATGTGGCTATATTTTAAAGGAGACTTGAATTCATTTTTTATGATTTCATATTGTTTTTTTGTTAGCTTCTAAATAAAATGCTCTTTCTCTACCTATAAAAGGGTTGTTTTTATTTTTTATAAATGTCATGCGTTTTTGTCTTCCCAGAGTATTTTAACTTCAAGCTAAATTTGTGAAGAAAAGGAGGAGAAGAGACGGAAGAGGACAGAAGGAAAAGGAGGAGGCAATGGAGAAAGAGAAGAGTGGTAGGAGGACAAGGAGAATGAAGAGGTTCGTCAGCTCTCTGTTTAGACTTTACCTGATCAGTCTTCCTCTTGCAACCCTTGTATAAATGTCTAAATGGGGCAGGGATGGTAAGAAGCACAGAAGGTCACTGCTGCTTCTGACATGTGTCAGTCTCATCTGTTTAGCACCTTGAACTATACTGCAGTGTCTTTTTGTCTTTTTCTTTTGTTCTCTAGATCTTCCCACCTTGCTCAACTTTCAGACATTATAGTTGTTATCTTGAAGGGTAAAAATAAAAAGAATTTCTTTTTTTTGTGTGTGTGACTTTGTTCCAGTGAAACTTTATTTACAAAAATAAGAGGCCCTGTCAGACTATAGTTTGAGACTATTGTTGAGATACATACACCTTTAGGAGTAAAAATGATAGAAGAATGCTCCCAAATGTTGACTCCTTTGAATCCCAAATTGAAGAACAGTAACACGTTTCCTAGGAATGGCTCTTTTAAAAAATCTCCAGTCCTCCAAGAAAGAGAAGCCAGGGAAAGTCCAACAAAAGTTTCCCATGGTGTAATTTTGGGAATGAACTGAACAGTAACTTGGACATCATTAGACTTGATTGAGCCCTCATTATGGCAATAAAAAGAATTTCTTTTGGAAAACAATCTGTTTAAAAACAAGTTTTATTTTCAAATGTGTTACTGTTTTCTTGGCTCTATAATGTTTTTCTTCTTTGTGTTAAGGTCAAACATTACAAACTATAAAACCCAGATATCTGATTTTAACAGAATATCTTCTTTCAATGCCAAATTTCACTAGTCAAGGTGAGCCATTCAGAATATGTGTCATTCCATATTTATATACACAAGATATTAAAGCATAAATGTGTTTCATAGCTTGTTTTTAATCTTGAAATAAAAGTGGAATCTGTTTTTTCTTTCTTTCTTTTTTTAATTTGAGATGAAGCCTCCCTCTGTCACTCAGGCTGGAGTGTAGTGGCATGATCTTGGCTCACTGCAACCTCCTCCACCGCCTGTGTTCAAGCAATTCTCCCGCCTGAGACTCCCGAGTAGCTGGGACTACAGGCGTGTACCACCAGGCCTGGCTAATTTTTGTATTTAGTAGAGGCGGAGTTTCACCATGTTGGGCAGGGTGGTCTCAATCTCTTGACTTCATAATCTGCCCGCCTCGGCCTCCCAAAGTGCTAGGATTAAAGGTGTGAGCCACTGTGCCCAGCTGAATCTATTTTCTTAAATAGAGTTTAGAACATACAGAAATGATATGATCTCCCATTGTACTATGGGAAAAATCAGCATGTTAACCCTTTCTCTAAAAAGAGCTGATAAATTGTCTTTATACCAGTTTCTAATAGAAAGCTTCAGACTGTGACATCAGTTTAGTGTACTAGAAAACAAGGCCAACTTTTCTTCTTTTATTAAGATGGAGTTTTGCTATTGTTGCCTAGGTTGGAGTGCAATAGTACCATTGTGGCTCACTGCAACCTTTGCCTCCCCAGTTCAAGTGATTCTCCTGCCTTAGCCTCCCAAGTAGCTAGGATTACAGACACGTGTCACCACATGCAAGTAATTTTAGTATTTTTAGTAGAGACAGTGTTTTGCCATGATGACCAGGCTGGTCTAGAACTCCTGACCTCAGGTGCTCCACACACCTCAGCATCCCAAAGTGCTGGGATTATAGGCATGAACCACCACACCCAGCTAGAAAAGAAGACAAACTTTCAGTGACAAGCAACCTAGGCACTAAACTACAATAGTGGGTAAAACAGCCATGGTCTCTGTTCTTAGGAGGCTTCCAGTAAAAAGGCTGCAAGCAACCACTGCAGCTCCTTGCAACCCTTTGCCTGAGCCTCAATGATATCATTCTACAGCACTCCAATCCCTAACTCCAAAAAGAGGGTGAAAAGGGCACCCATACCTGGAAAGTTTCACACCTTCTTCTGTTCTCCCCTCACTATTAGGAAATCCCTAAAAGGCCTAGTATGGAAAGGACTGATCATAATAAATAATGAAGTAGCAATGGATTGGCAACACCAAAATGTGCATTTTTTTTTCTAGATTAAAAAAGAAATAAAACAGTGCGGCCACCTGGAGTTTTTATAGAAGAGCAATCTACCAGGTCCTTTATACTTCTTGTTCTTTCTGGGACTGCCTTTCTAGAGTGATTATAAGACAATGATAATGATGACTCTAATACCTAATGTTTATCAATGTTTCCTGTGTACCAGATATGAGATAGGTACTATTTTTAATCCTCATTTTGCAGATGAGGAAACTGAGGCACAGGTAGGTTAAGGAACTGGTCCAAGGTCATACAATTACTCTGTAAAAGAAGTATCCACTACACAAACTCAAATGTTCTGGCTTGGGAACTTAGGCACTTATGTAGTATGGTATAATGGCCTCCACATTTTTTTCCCAGTAAAGCAAAATTATTTCCAATCTTAGGAAGAAAACTAATCTTGAAGAGATCCTCAACATTAGAAAGAAGGTCAGATGTGGTGGATCATGCCTGTAATTCCAGCACTTTGGGAGGCTGAGGTAGGTGGATCATGAGATCAGGAGTTCGAGACCAGCCTGGTCAACATGGTGAAACTCCATCTCTACTAAAAATTTAAAAATTAGCTGGGCATGGTGGTGAGCACTATAATACCAACTACTCAGGGGATGGAGGCAGGAGAATCATTTGAACCTGGGAGGCAGAGGTTGCAGTAAGCTGAGACCGTGCCATTGCACTCCAGCTTGGGTGATAAAGTGAGACTCCATCTCAAAAAAAGGAAAAAAAGTGTGTTAGTCTTCATATCTCCTCTAGTACACCTCAAAGGACTGCAATAGGGAAGGATAAATGAAAAAGTGAAAGATGAACAGAAGGAGTAATAATCCAATTACAGTATTTTTATTATTTCATTTGGTATTTTTATATGAGAACTAAGAGAAATCTACTATACTACATACAAATGTCACTGGAAGTAGAGACCTTCACTTCTTTGCTCCTAATATAGTTTAATCTTAGAAAAACATGATACTAACCCACTATGGGCGATTCATTAGTTCTGAGTTGTCAGTTCAGAAACTACAATCTCCATTTCTCCCATCCTGTTCTCCACAGAGCAATGGCACAAAGTGGTGACTTGACATTTTGATGTTTGGAGTTCGTGCGGTCACAGAGCTAAGCAAAGGCAATAGAATATTTTCCACGGGACTTACATTTTGGACAATACAGCAGGACAGATGACCCAAAAATCCTTCTAACTAGAACACTTGAAAATATTGAATAACAAAGGAGGCCAAGGTGGGTGGATCACTTAAGGTCAGGAGTTTGAGACCACTCTGGCCAACATGGGGAAACCCCTCTCTACTAAAAGTAAAAAAATTAGTCAGGCACGGTAGCACGTGCCTGTATTCTCAGTTACTCAGGAGGCTGAGGCAGAAGAATTGCTTGAACCCATGAGGCAGAGGTTGCAGTGAGCTGAGATCGCATCACTGTACTTCAGCCTGGACAACAGAGAGAGAATCTTAAAAAAAGAAAGAAAGAAAATGAAAATGAAATAAAAATTTGAAACTTTTAAAAGCATGCACATGAGCTTATAGTAAAGTAATAAATTATCAGAGGTAAGAAAAAAGACAAAGCAAAAATCCAAAGACGTAATGGAGCATTAAAGCTGACATTAACCATGGGGGCATCAACTGACTACTAGTGGTGAAGAGTTTTTTCTCATCTTTTTTTATATCATAGAAAATGATACTAGTACAATAGTAATTGCTAGAATAAATGGAAAGGTATCTAGGAGCATCTATTATGCTAAATGTTAACTTTGTAAAAACATTCATTACATTTACTTCATATAAGAAAAAATTGAATATAAATATATATTAAAATATATTGAATATAGCCTCAATATCAAGTATATTAATTTGTATAAACCATGACATTGAAATATTTGTAAAATTTTAATGAGTAACTTGAGCTTTTTGTAATAAACATATAATAATATGATGCTTATAATAGTTGCATGCAATTCCTGCTCAAAACTTACAATGCCCTTTTCAAAAATCTCAGCATAATCAGATTGTTTTCCCATAAAAGTTGTAGCAGATAAAAAATTGACAAACTTGATAACCAAATGAAAAAGTTAGAAAAAGAACAAGAATAAATCCAAAGAAAATAGAATAAATGAAACATTTTAAAAAGCAAAATGAATGCTATAGGACAGAAGAATGTAATACAGAAAAATTAACAAACTTAAAGCTGGTTCTTTTAAAAAGACTGTAACAAAACTTTGGCAAAATTGAGCTAAAGAAAATAGAGAAGACACAAGCAAATATAGGGGAGTAGCTTTATGACAATAAATTTGAAGATCTAGATAAAATAATTGGACAAATTCTTAGGAAAATATATCTTAAAAAACTGACTTTAGATGAAATAAAAAGCCTCAATGATTCTATAACAAATAATGTATTAAGCAGGATAAAAATCTTTCCATAAAGAAACAAGAGACTCAGTTTTATGAAATAATTCTATTAAACATTCCAAAAACAAATCATTTGACTCATACACAATTTTTTTTCAAAGACAGAAAAAGAGACTTCTCAACTTTTATGAATCTTATATAACCCTCTTATCCAAGCTAGGTAGATAGTATGACAAAGGAAACAAAAAAAGAGCAACTTAACTCATGAAAATATTTTTTAAAAAATTTTAAAGTAGATCTACCATTTGATCCAGTAATCCCACTACTGGGTATCTACACAAAGGAAAAGAAGTCATTGTCTCAAAAAGGCACTGTGTGCATGTTTATTGTAGCACAATTCACAATTGTAAAGCTATGGAACCAATCTAAGTGCCTATCAATTAATATGTAACTAAAGAAAATGTGGCACATATAGAGCATGGAATGCTACTGAGCCATAAAAAGGAACAAAATAACGTCTTTTGCAGTAACTTGGATGAAGCTAGAGGCTATTATTTGAAGTGAAGTAACTCAGAAATGGACAACAAAATACTGTATGTTTTCACTTTTAAGTGGGAGCTAAGCTATGGGTGCACAAAGGCAAAGAGAGTGATATAATGCTCTTTGGAGATTCAGACTGGGGAGGGTGGAAGGGGAATTAGAGATTCAGAAACTACATATTGTGTACAATGTACACAACTCAGACTACAGGTGCACTAAAATTTCAGACTTCACCACTATACAATTCATCCAGCTAACAACCACTTGTACCCCAAAAACTGTTGAAATAAAAAAAAATAAAAATAATAAATATTAGAAATTGAGTCTCATGATGTATGGCAAAGTTGGCTTTATTTTTGAAATGCACGATTATGTCAACATTAGAAAATCCAATATTATAATTTACCTTATCAATATATATTAATTCAAAAAAGTAATTTGATCACTTGAATAGATGCAGGAAATGTATTCAATAAAATTCAACTTATATTCACAATTTAAAAACTTATCAATGTAAGAAATAAGGGAGCTTCTTAAACCTAACTAGTTTTTGCAAAAATAAAAATCTATAGCATATGTCATTCTAAATGGTGAAATATTAAAAGCATTTCCTTTAAAAACAGAATCAGACAAAATTAAACAATATGCTACCCAGGAATGTGTACATTAGTGATAAAACTATAAGAAAATGTAAGGTAATAACACAAAAACTCAGGAAAGTGGCTACTTCTGGGTGAGAGGAAATGTAATCAGGGGAGTGGGTAGCCGGTAAACAAATGGTCATTTATCATTATTTAAAACACACACACACACACACACACGCCATACACAATGTAAAATATGTTATTCATAACATGAGGCAGATGAAGTGAAACAGTAATGGCTAGGCTAAGTAACATTTATAACACAATAGACATTTAAATCACATTTCTATACTAAACTTGGATAATACTTTAACACATTTGGGGAGAAATTTCCAATGAACTGCTCATGTTATAATGAGACTTGGAGATGAAGAACTGTGAGACTCATTCCATTTCTTGAATAGCTCTATTATAATTAAACCTTCAGTGTATAGGGACCACCACTCACAATCATTCGGTTGGCTTTCTAGAGACTTTCCAAAAACAAAAATCAATTCTTTAATAATATGCAAAAGAGAAGGGAACAGCCCTTGTGAAATGCAAACTCACACTGATTGCAGAACTTTCCTCCTTTGTTCTCTGCACACTGAGTGTGGCCAAACATTCTAAGCAGTCACACAGTAATGCTAGCATGCTTTGCACTATCAATATTTCAGATTTTCTACTTGGTTTGTTCACACACAGACACTTTAGAGGGAGCTGAGAACATAGCAGGGCATTGGGGCTAATGAGGGAAAATTCTGGTAAGGATTAGAAAGAATGCTCTCTGAGTATAAGATGGAAAAAAATTATTGATGTAGAGAAGGGAAGTGTGCTTTTCAAAAATTTTCCTCTAAAGAATTTTCTGCACTTCTGGTTCCTACAGAGACAAAATAGAAAGCAGCTTGAGAATCTGTGTCTCCTTTGAGCGGTGTTCAGTGGATAATGCTACATGTGGGCATAACAGCAACTAGTTCCTTTTCTTTTGTTTTATTTAAGGAAATAGAGACTAGAATTTGTAGGTAGAAACTGATGATTAAATTTGGTGCCCAGTTTTTCATTCTGATTTTGTTAAGCATTATTTGCCTACGGCTGGGATCCATGTTCTGAGTTATCATAAACATTATTTTTAAATTTTGAAAAGTCCCCAAAGTTTTCCAAGAAATGGGATTTCCAATGCTACTTTTAAAATTTTCAAAACAAGTTCAAGCACCTGCAGAGACACAACTATAATGCGTAGCTCATGACCACCAAGACCAAATGGCTGTTTAGAATCCTGAAGTTCTGAATTCCTCAATTTCTTTTGCATTATCCAGTGACCTGCTCAATTCATTGCCATGTGTCCATCTCCAGTCTAAGAAATAACAACCAAAATGTCCAGATAGGGATGACCATGCCAATGAGTTCTCCAAAAAAGGAGAACAATGGAAGTCACGCCAGCTTCTTCAAAGGTCCGATGAATTATAGAGAGTAATTTCAAAGTATTTTATATCAAGGCAAGGGGCTGCAGAAATTTCAGGAGGATCTGGCTTTTCCCTTATTGGTAAAGGAGCTTTTCCTTCTACTGTATGTTTTCTGATAAATCCTTTTTCTTATTCTTTTTCAACCTTCATGTTTTATCCTCCACCCTCCATCCTCTAGAATATCATCCTACAAGCGGTGTCAGGGAGAAAATGACTCTGGACCTGACCCTGTGAAAGGCAAAATTCTGAGAAGTCAAGATGACAAGGCTGGAGCTCCCTCTAGAGCCCATCCTGCTGACAATGGAGGGGTCTTCAGCCAAGTGAACTGGGGCTGGTGGATCCTGACCCATTTCCCCATCCTAGCTCATCTTACTAAAGAGCCCTTTCAAAAGACTGAGAGGTCTGAAAGAGCAGAACTATATTCACCATGGTCTTCAAGACTGCTCAGTGATACTCACTGGCATTCCAAAAACAGTCCGGTTGAACAAGCTTATTTAGTAAGTTCTCTTGTCAAAATCAGCTCTAAATAGTCACCACAAAAGGAATTTGGGTGAATAGGTAAAGTAGAGAATGTTCATTTGCTTATAGTTTAATCCAAGAGTTTGTATTGTAGGCATAGAAGTAATCATAGAAAACTTGATATTCTGATTTTATAATAAATTGGTGACTTTAAAACTAAAATGAAATATTTATAAGAAGCAATGTTATTGCTTTTTTACTTTAGAAAAGCTAAAGATATACAAGGAATTAACATGCTAATGAAAATGGAACAACATAACCTTCATTTGAGCATAAGTCTGAAAATTTTAAATCATTACCTTCTTTGCTGAGGAAAAAAATAAAGATTCACAGATAAACATTGAGAATCCTAATTTTCAATGTATTACAGTCACATTTTGAAGAGCAAAGGAAAAATGTTATTTCTAATTTGTTCCTGATGTTATTAGAGTCAGAGAATATTCCATTTTGCTTTCAATAACTGTGAAGAGGAAATAATTTGGGTAACAGCTGATAATATTTCTCTATCATTTGGAGGAGATTAGTAAGAATGACTAAATGTTCAGGTCTTGACACAATTAAAAACTGTCTTGCCACACATTCTTCAAAACATGGCTTCCTTTTTTCAAGTTGTTTAATTGAAGTTATCAAACAGTTCAAAATGATCTCCCAAATACATTCCTATTATTTGAATCATTACTCCAGACATATAACATGGAAGAGCTAGACCTGTTAACACAAAATTAAACTCAACTGAACCTGATATTTTGTAAGTAAAGCATACAATTCATTATAAGGATCACAAGGGCATTTTTATAACACCATGCAAGGTTTACTTTTTTTTTTTGAGATGGGAGTCTCACTCTGTCACCCAGGCTGGAGTGCAGTGGTGCAATCTTGGCTCACTGCAACCTCCGCCTCCCGGGTTCAAGCAATTCTCCTGCCTCAGCCTCCAGAGTAGCTGGGACTACAGGCATATGCAACAACACCCGGCTAATTTTTTGCATTTTTAGTAGAGATGGGGTTTCACTGTGTTAGCCAGGATGGTCTCAATCTCCTGACCTCATGATCTGCCCACTTTGGCCTTCCAAAGTGCTGGGATTATAGGAATGAGCCACCACAGCCAGCCCACCGTACAGTTTACTAAAGGTACTCAAAAACATTTCCTTGATCTCCAAACAAGGTAGATCTGGCATACACAAACTGTGCTACTAATCTGCCTTTATTAGGTTGCACACTGTAAGTTCAATTTTTCTGTTTACTAAATTTTGTAAACACTAACCATGCCTCTGGCCCTGATCTTTCTCATAGTAATAGTAGTAACAGTAATCATAGATAACATTTTTTTGAGTGCTTACTATGTTCTAGGTCCAATTTTAAGTGTTTTACATGTATTAGTTCGATAATCCTAAGAATGCAGAAAATAGATTTTATTTAACGTTTCATGAGATTGAGAAAATTTAACTTTAGATGCCTCTCCATTTTTCTGGTTTTTCTTTATTTTCTTTCTGCTTTAATTTCACTCTATCCTGGATGGTTTTCCTAACATTTACTTTCTTGGTAAATACACAGCAACACTTGGTTAGCAGATGTTATTTTTTAAATGTCTGTAACATGTAATCTCTTTTTTTGTAGCTGGAATAGAACTGTATAAGCCTTAGAAACATTAAGAAAATGAAAAGTCAAAAATAGTTAGATGACTTGCCCAAAGTTATCTAGCCAATAAGATGATAGTTCAAGACGCAAATATTCTGACCACAGCTTAGCTTCCCTTTCTCACCCTGATCCCTCCAGGAACTGCTCAAGTCTATTATTACCTGCTTTGGAACTCAGTCCATGCCTTAGCAACCCTGTCCATCTTCACCACCACTATCAATAAGCAAATCTATTAATAAAATTTCTGCATTTAATTTAGGGCTGTAATGGATGACACAGAGTCAGTAATGTGGATGTTGCTCTAGTCCTGTAGAGATTCACGATCTAAGATTAATGGCAGTAATCTCAGAGGGGTAACCAAGGGAACTTTAGGGGAAAAGAACCACCCAGCCTCTCGGTTAGAGAAATGAAGAGGATGGTATGAGGGCTACCTCATCACACATAAGTGTGCTTGAAGAGGAAACTCTGGTAAATATATAATTATTTCCTTTGTAAACAGCAGCTCCTTCCTTTTATGATGTTACAGAATGGTGAAAATGAGTATTGAAGACTTACACTAAATAAATGGACATTACATTGGGAGGCAAATAGAAAGTAGGTGAAATGGAACTGCAGTGGGAATCAGATGCGTGATGAGCACGTTGATCCCAATTTTTCCAAGGTATTCTTTGGCAAGACTCTTATTTTCTCTCAAACTTAGTGGAAACATGCTGTAGGCCAGGGAAAGAGTATGATTTTGGCTCAAACCACCTATTGGCTCTATGACCTTCAACAAGTTCTTTTGAGTGATTTTTTAAGCCTCAATTTCTTCATCTGCGAAATGGGTATCATAAAACGAACCTTGTAGGATTGTTATGAGGATTAAACTAAAGGTTTTTGCAAGTGTTAGTTGCTCAATAGTTAGTATTTACCATTATTATTTCTTAATTAAGAAAATGAGATTATGTTAAATGATTTTTAATATCTGTCCAACATTCAAAAGACTATGAGTCTATATCTATTTCACACAAGGTTAGTTTTGTTAAATGGTTTTTAAGCTATATTGTTTCTCAGAGGTGGACCATGTCATTTTTATAGCACAAAGGGTCAATCAAATCACATCTAGAAAATAAGTCTAATTTTCAATCAACCCAAAATTTAACTGGCGATACATTAGCAATTAAAGTCATAAATGGAAGTGATAAAATAAAACCAAAGGAAAAAATTCTCAAATTGCTTAGGTTAAGTATATTTTATCTAATCTACCTTCTAATACAAAATTAGTATGAATAACTTGTATAAATCTTCAACAGTTTTCCAAAGAGATGATTGTTTTCCTAAACTCACACTAAATCATCTTTTCTCTGGAATAGTGTTGTTCAAACATTGTGACTACAGCCTACAATAATTAATACATATTATGTTGCAACCTAGTCCACACACTTATGTAAGTATGTAAATGTTTTCAGAAAATAAACGTTTTATAAAGCCCTTTTTACATGCCTTGTATTCATATTTTCTACTCAGTTTTAATCCAAGCTTTAATATTAATTATCTACAAACTGATATTATAACCATTAAAAGGTCACCAACCATGGGTTTTAAAACACTATAGTGGAGCATTCCTTTCTCTATGAAGGTTTTTATAACATATCAAGCGGTCAGTTTTATGCTTTGTCCAGTCAACTGGTTAAAATGTAGATATTCAGTTAACTCATATTTGGCATCACACAAATCCACAATATCACTGGTTATTAATCATTTGAATTTTAGATGAATTCAATTAGTCTAGTTTGTAATTATACATGTTCTTAAAGATGTTCTGAAAATGTATTTACCCAAATGTTCACTGTAAGTTCCCTTTCCCCATTAAAGGCATTATATTACAGAAATCAATTTAAACTCACAATTTATAACTAGGTTTTCAAAGAGAAACTATAGAAATGCTTTTCATCAAATTTTACAATGCCTTCTTCTTTCTTGGGTTGCCTGTCGTATTTTAACTTTTCTCCTTATTTCCACCTGCCATACATCTAGTATCTCTTCCTTTAAATAGCTTGATCTTAGAGTCTGTCATATAATTCCCTGATTGGGAGTGAAGCCATAATTTTTCTTGCTTAAAAACTGGGATTTTACACACAGCTCTGCACCGTAAGGCATATTCTAGCTCTGTTTGTCCTGTGCCAATACATTTTTAAGCCATTGATGATACCAAATTCAACAGGCGTTTGATGTTATTAAATTCCACAGGCTTTCCAATCTTGAATTTCATTGTCCCTTTACTATTCATACTTCATTTGTTGTTGGAGTCACTTTTCTATATCCCTGATATTCTTCACAGCTGGATCTGTTTGCCTTTTTTTTTTTTAATACTGAGCCTTCTGTCAATTATGATACATATTTCCCATTTTGATTTTATAGCACCTCACTCTTCACTTAACTAAAGGCCATGCAGAAAACACTTCCTCCAGACTATTTCCATAAGGAATCTACAAACACTTAAATACATGGGCCTGTGATGTGTTCTGTACTGAAGCTAAACTTGAGCCCGCTTCAAAATCCTGTCTGCCATTGTTTTCTAACAGGGCAAAGAATGTGGAAAACTCCCTCGATTAGTTGGGTCGTAAATGTCTGCTTCTGAGTTAGGGCCTCTTTTGAGATCTACAAGTATTTATCATTTATGTCATTATTTTTCACTGCCCTTTCACTAGCCCTTTCATTAATAAGTCATAATCTTCAAATTTCATGCATTTAGAAGACGAGCTTCACTCAGACAATCATTTAGGATCTCTCTTCCTGTTGACCACACATAGTAGCTCCTACCCTGTTGCAGCCCTTGGTTTCATTAGGGTGGGGAAGATGTCAGAACTCAAGTATGACAATTCTGTGCCAGCAACTCTATTTCCAAAAGGTTTGTTTTCATTCTACACAATAGTAGTCAGATACGGTTCATGTCTATTACTGGTCAAAAAATTATTATCTTCCCCTTGCGGGTCACTTATTTTTCTGTTTCATTTTAGCAAAAAAGGTGAAAAATGTACTCAAGATTATAGTTAAGACAATTTAAACTATGAATAGTACCAGGACCTTGTGCATTGGGAATATCATAGAATTATAGCCATAATTTGAGAGCTTATATTTTTAACGACGATATTAATTACATAAACATTTAGGATGCTGAGGGAGATTATTTCTATTTTTCAAATGCCTCAGTGACTTTTCGTAACAGCATTATGTGTAAGTCATCAAATAACTTATCTACTATTTGCTATATGAAGCAGCCTCTTACTTTCCAGCATTATTACTATCTTCTTTTTATTATTAAGAATAAAGGTCAGCTCCTTAGTCTTTCCTCTTATCAAATAAAAATTCCAGTTGACTCATTATGATAAAGAAAATTCACATTAATTAAAACTGGTGTTAACCCCTAAACTTCAAACATATTATGGAAATTACTCTTTAAAACTAGCCCAGTTCTCATTTGATTAAGCTCCCAAATTAGAATTCTCCTGGAGCATTCTTTTGCTTCATGCCAATGTGATACAAAATACCCTCTTCTCCTCTCCCCATAGTTTATCTCCTCACACCACATGCAGAAGTGCACTGAGCCACATACTGGAACTCTAGCTATATACTCTTTTGTTTCTTTTTTTTTTCCATTTAAAATTTTACTCCCTTTGAAAGATTTCTGAGGTAGGTACATACAGTGCAATATACTAGCCTGGCCATCTGGATTATCTTTCCTGGGTGGTAGCAACATTCCAAACAAAAATTACCAAACAGGTGTTTTCATGTTAAGCCTCTGATACTACATTCTGGTTAGGCTTATATTTATTATTTATTTATAGATGTATATAAGTACTTTCTTATATTTTTACAGTGGAAAAGTTGTTAAATGTGCAGCCTTGCATCAAGAAAAAAAATTCTTAACAATATATTGTATGGGTTATATGGGACCAATTATTTTTCACCGATTTTGCTTAAAATCTCACTTTCATAAAAACTGTTTTGACATCACATTAATATATTTTCACACATCTCTTCAATTGTTATATTTCTTGTCACATTACCTAGAAGGGGAAAGTTTCTAAATTATTTCAGGTCACTATCTTCTAAGTTTGTCTTGGTAATTAAAAAATTCTTTTAAGTGAAATACATTGTGAGAAAACATTAACTGCCCTCACCAGCAGCACACAGCCTTTCCTCTACACATTGGAGAATATTTGAAATGCTCTGGCAGAGAAAAGCCTCTCTTTAGGGTCACTCCATGGCACTGAACTTAAGTTGCATAAGCAGCACTTTGGGGCAAGAGCTCGCTTTCTCATACTGCCAAACGGTAAGGACAGATGAGTGTCCTGAACACTGAGTCTACACCTGAGTACATCTCAGTTTTGTCCCCTCTTCAGAGCACCCCATCAGAGCTCAGCACATTCAGAATCACTCTATCAGAGAAGGTTTGGCAGGTTCCGTGGGAGTTCAAGAAGAGCACATCTGCACCGATTCCCAGTAAGAAGTGGGAAAGCCTGGAAAACATGTATTTTCCTGTCTTTATTGCTCCTGAAGGTACATAAGGAAATCCAACTGAGAACAAGTCCCTGCTCTTCCTGAAAGAAAACCCAGTCTCTTGATTTTTACATAAAACCTCCATTTTGAATGATACGGGTTATTTAAATGAAAAAATAAATGGTAAGGGAAAATTTGCTGAAGCCTGAGATGTGATTATCTCCCAATGTTGTAATAAAGATCATTGCCTACACAACAGAAAAATCTCTGTTTAGAAAAATTTCATCACAAATTAGGTTGTCAAGTCACAACCATTGTCATTAAAGAACAAGGAATAGTTCTTTCAGTGTGGTCACTATTACTGATGCCACACAGCAATGAGAAATGAGTATCGCAGCTTTCAAAGTACACAGCATTCACTTCTCACCACAACATATGGGAAATGTATTCTGTCTCCCAGGTTCAAGCAATTCTCCTGCCTTAGCCTTCTGAGTAGCTAGGATTATAGGTTTACAACACCACACTTGGCTAATTTTTATATTTTTAGTAGAAATGAAGTTTTACCATGTTGGCCAGGCTGGTCATGAACTCCTGACCTCAGGGGATCTGCTTGCCTTGGCCTCCCCAAAGTGCTGGAATTACAGGCATGAGCCATAATTTTAGTAGATATGAGGTTTCATCATGTTAGCCAGGCTGGTCTTGAACTCTTGACCTCAGGTGATCTGCCTGCCTTGGCATCCCAAAGTACTGGGATTATAGGTCTGAGCCACTGCGCCTGGCACAACATATGGGAAATTTAAAGTATTTTTTCCTTTCATCCTTCACTCAATTATTCATTCTTATTTTATTCATCAACTCAACAAAAGTAGATGTACACATACTACTCTGTTCCAAGACATAGGAATAATAATAACAAGACAAAAACAGCAACCATATCCAACACTCGCAGAGGGCCTGCTTACTATAAGCCAGATACTAAGTATACACATTAGTTCTTTTAGTTTTTGCACCAGTTTCCTGAAGGGTACAATTATAAGCATATTTGCAGATGACCAACTAAAGCATAGAAAGATTAATTCCCCAGGTCACAGAGTCCATAAGTGTCACAGCCAGGCTTCAAACCCACATCTTTGAACTCCAATTTCCATGCTTTGACCTCTATGCTCTATAAAGAAAAACAGACAAGGTTTTATGGAACTTCCAATGTACTAGAGAAGACAGAAATTAAATAAACATGGAAATGTGCTGTAATTTCAAATGCTAATGAGATCTATAAGAAAAGAGGAGGGTGCCACAAGATAGGATGGTATAACTGTTCACAGGCTCTTCTTGCAGGCTAAGAAATACAGTGATTACCTTTGGTGATTCTCATCTCAGCTAAAGAACAAAGTTATAAAATTTAAGAAAGCAAGTGGGATGAAAAGAATTTGGCAGAACTAAAGCTGGGAGCCTAGGGGTAACAGACTAAACAATTCAGCCCTTACCCCTTGCCATAAAGCCTTGCCATCTTGGTGGCCCTCCTTGTTGGTACACTCAGAATAATACAGATGAGGAGTCTGAGGAGAACAACCCATTCTGTCTTTATCCCTCCTTAATAAGAAAATCCAACTTGGATCAGGTGTCCCATCTCCACAGAAGAAAGCAAGTATCTTTCCTCATCTGCTGCCTTGGACCAATAAATCAATGATGGATGTCTATAAAACTTTAAATTCCACCTGAATAGTTCAGCTTATAAAAAGAAAAATAAAAAATTTCTTTGGCCTAATATGGACATGGGCTTCTAGAAACAATTCAAGGTATGGCTTATAGTCACTAGGACAAACAAAACAAAACACTTTTATAAATGTGGTTATTAGTAGACTCAGAAACCAAATGAAATATTGACTTAAAGAAAACAAGAACATAGAAGCAGAAAATCAGGTTCCCAGGGGAAGAAATTTCCCTTTCCAACCTGATTTTTTAAAAATCTGAACTTTATTACCCTGCTTGACCAATTACAAATCTACTCCTTTCCTTTTAGTGTTAGAGAAATCACACAGAAAGAAGCCTTTTTTCTCCCTTATGAATAAATAGCTTTTCTATAGATTTAGGAAAGTTTTACATCTCTGATTATCATTCTTTATGTATTATTTTTATGTCTCCAGTGTTCATATAAGGCATGGTCTGTATGTACAGGATTACACCCAAAGACAGTGTGATATATTAGCTCCTAATTCCTAATTCTGTGTTTCCTAGTTTCATACTGTGTTTGAACAAGATTTAGATTGGGGAGGGAGAGGGTAAGGTGTTCATAACACCTCAATTAATTAAGCGTGCTTCACATACCTAGGTAAATGACCAACATCATTTTCAGGTCCAATAAATAAATTAAGTTTTCTGGTTCATTGTTCAGAATCATAAAAATAGTAATTATTTGTGTTGTAATACTATAAGAAATCTCCTGTTTTGTCATCTTAATGTATCACTTGAAATAGGATTTTATATTCTACCTGACTATAATAGGATGTTAGTATATCTAAAAATGCTTAAATAATTAAACACACAAGTGAACAGTTTGATTTCCAATGAGGGATAAACAGTCTCCAATAGGGTCTCAGTATATTAAGGTCTCATCTTTCATATTTAGCAAATTACACTAGAGATAAGTCTAGGTACAGTTAAACAATAGGTAGGAGAAGGCTACTTAATATTAAGTTTAATATTAAAGAGGAATAGTCTAAAGGCTAGACTAAACTTTCAAAGAAACTTACAATAGATCATGTTAAATTTTTTGTTTGTATCATGAGGCTTAATTTAAAAATAAAACCTGAAAACCCATGTTAAATGTAACATTCTTTAGAAATATCTTCTGTATGTCATGCCTTAAAAATCTGTGAGTGACAGATTCTTATTTGACCTGTCATCAGAATCCATTCTTCTTTTATTAATATACTTCACTAATGAACAAAATCATGTCCTACAGTTTACCTAGAAATAAAATACCAAATAAATGCAAACAAAGGTTTTAAAAAGGATATCACTTAAGGATCTGGACTTCTCCAATTGAGGTAAATGTCCTTACATTTTATTTAGTACAAAAACTATCACCACATTTTATATGACATGGAAAACAGGATAAATACTGATGTCAAATGCCTGAGAACAACATTACATTTCACTACTGCAGGTCAGATAATTTTTGTGTGCTCTATTCCAGAAAAAGGCGGCGTTGGGGGGGGGACCCTTGTAATGGCTGCAGTTAATGTATTAACTTCAAAGCTAGCATTTCTTTCTCAAAGATCATTTTCTTTCTCTCCTTTAAAAGAGCGGGGGGGTTAGAGTATGAAATCTCATAAAAATAAAAAACTGAAGAATATGTTGTTGAGAAAGCACCTGCAAAGGATTTTCAGACCTTTGAAAAACGATGTAATCTGAATCACCTGTCTAAATAGGTCATTTAACTTAGAAAAATTAAAATTAGCTGTGCAGGGTCAATTCTTTTTCTACAGCATCTGCATCTTGTGTGGCCTCTTCAAAGTCAAACCAGAGCTAAGTGTCAAGAATAGCCATCATACATGAATTTATTCCAAATCTTAGTTATTCTGCTTGAAACGGCCATAAAAGTTAACATTATATATAAAAACACAGAGTGAGGGGTGCTATAAAAAGTTGGGGACGGAGGTGCAGAAGGAGACGCAGAACTCACATTTCACGAGAATAATGGTATGTGTAAAAGAGGGAGTCTCTACTTTTGCTCATTTCTTGCTTTTTCACATACACACTTTTACAGTATATGGCAAATCAGAATCAGGCGAGAAACGACACAAAACAAATACTTCCACACAAATGTAGTCTCCCACAAGCTTTTCTTTCGTTATCAACTAGCAATACAGTATTACGAACCTTAACGCTATTGTCCAGCACCTTTAAGTATTTACTCACTCTACAACACTCTGGTAAACTCGGGGATTTAATCCCTACTCCTCAGAAAACCTTTCCAGGAATAGAATGAACCACAAAAATCTTGAAACTAACATCTTAAAAATGAAAACAATAAAATAAAATGCAAATGAGAAGTTTAGCTGTCTAAGATATTCAGTGTTCTCCTACAACTAGATCATCCATAAAATCAAAAAGATCTCAACAATGTTGGAACAGAAAGGTGTCCAGGACCCTTGAACCCTTGACTTTAGAAGGGAGGGCATCCAAGGCGGCTGGCAGAGACACAATAGGCATCAGGGGAAGTACAGTAAGGAGTCAGTTAGTTTTGTTTCAAGACTCTTCAAAGCCATCAGGAAATGTACCCCATCCTTTCTGGGTTAAAAGTAACTTTGATGCACAGAAAAAAAAAGTACTTTCATAACCTCCGGCTAGCAATAATTTATCATCCACATGCAAAGAGTGATCGGAGATGCTACTGAAACAGATTCTCCTCTCTGCCCACTTCCCCAAAACGAGATCTGGAGGAATCCTGATTTACTAAAGACTCCTCTCTGTTTAAAGATGAAATGGAAGGACCTTTGCACGAACAAAGAGGCAAAATGAAGACTTGACATTGAGGAATTGCGAAAGAATTTCTAAGCTACATTCTTCTTAAGTGGGGGAAACCCAAAACAGAATTAAGGTCTCTTCACCTCCAGACGGAGGAGAAAACATAGATAACTGCCCGGAGCGGAGAGAAACAGCATCACTCCAGCCACCGCCCCCTACCCCTATTCCCAGGATCAAGGACAGAAATAGTCCCAGTAGCGAGGGGCAGGGCAGGCTGGCTGCTCCTTCCACTACGAGCTCTCCAAATCCGTTTTTCACTTCGCCCAGTCAGTCCCTCTGTAGTCCCTCAGCACGGACCCCCGCCCCCATCTCTCTAAGCGGCCACTTCTCCGCCCCACATCCTTAGTTCTGAGCGGACTCGGCCCCACAACCGCCCTGCCTCCGGTGCGTCCCTCTGAGTGGCGTCCCCCACACTTGGGTGGCTCACGAAAGCCCCGGGACAAGGCGCCAGCGCCGGGACTGGGGAACCCCGGGGGTTCCGGCCTCGCTGGGCTCCCGCCCCCCTACACCTCGACGCCTGAGCGGATTAGGCGGCTGGGCTCACTGTGGCGCGCACAGCCCCCGTCCCTCCCACTCTGGCCCCTCCCAGGCTCTGGCGCCCCGGGGTCCTCCGCCTCCGCGGAGGTGAGCGCGCACTCACCGGAGGTGAGCTGCATCCAGGCACAGATCTTGTACACAGTGGCTGTGTTGCAGAAAAAGAAGAGGGTAAAGCAGACGATGCAGGCGATGATGAGCATCATGGAGAGACCGATAAAGAAGGAAGCAGCTTTGAATGCGCCCGAGGGCAGCGTGGAGAAGTCCGTGAAGCTGCCCCTGCAGGTCAGCTCCCGGGAGAAGCCGTTGCCGATGCAGTAGTGGAAGAGCCCGAAATAGCCGGCTTGCGGGGTATCCACGCCGTCGCCGATCCAGTAGGGCTGGATGAAGCACACCACATTGACGATGGCAAAGCAGATGGTGAAGATGGCCCACAGCACGCCGATGGCCCGCGAGTTCCGCACATAGTTGGTGTGGTACAGCTTGGCAGCCTCCTGAGCCGGGAGCATCGCGGCGGCGGCGGCGGCAGCGGCGGCGGCTCCGGGCATTCTCCCCCTCCTCCTCCTCCTCCTCCTGGTCCTCCGCCTCCCCCCGCCTCTCCGCACGCAGGAGACACACTCACCGAGCCTCGCGCGCTGCAACTCCCCTGCCTCCGCCTCAACCCAGCAGCACCAGTTTCATAGTCTGCATCCTCGCTCCCGGAAGGAGGGCGGGGGAGCGCGGAGCACCCCTCCGGCTCGCCTGGCACAGCCTCCTGGCTCCCCTCCCTCCCTCCTGGCCCGGGCTCCGGCCCTCCTCACTACCCTCCACCCCTCTTCCAGCCGCCGCCGCCGCAGCTGCAGCTACTGCAGCTGAAGGCGGCAAATCCCTCGTGGAGCACCGCGGCGCGCAAGCCCGGGACTCCCCCTGCTCGGCTTCACGCCTCCCTCCCCGCTGCCCGGCCCGCGCTGCTAGTGCTCAGGGACGCAGAGGACCGCGGCCACCCCGGAACGCCCATCAAGTGGTGGACAGGAGCCAGAGAAGCGGGCTTGGATTAGAGGGCGAGGGTAGTCTAAGAAGGGGGCGGGAGCACCCACAGGGATACTAGAGGCAACCCCAGGATCCTGGTGGGTGTGAGGGGCCGGGCTCCAGAGACTGATTCAGGGAGCATTTCATCACCGCACAGCAACGTGCTTCGACCTCTGCATCTTTGCAGAGGCACGAGGGGCAGGCAGCGCGGCAGTTGCAGGCGAGGGACGCCAAGGGAGAGGAGGCGTACTGCCCCCAAGAGTCTTGTTACCATAGAACTGCCCCTGGCTAACTCCCTGGTTGCCTTTAGGTCGACAGGTGGAGATAGAAGTTGCGCAAGAGCCTGGCGGACAATAACGTAAAAGACAAACCTCAAGGGTGGTCTCACATCTCCGCAGCTGAGCTTGCGTCCTCTGCGTTTTTTCCCCAGGCAGCCAGCGGAACTGTATCAATGGATGCCCCATACTTTGCTTTAGGTCGCTTCCCCGACAAATCCCCCCATAGATTGGACCCGCTTATGCTTGGAAGTGACTGTCACAGAATTTTATAGTTTGTTTGAAAATAGGGTAGTTCCACCAGTATTCCATTTACTATTGAAATATTGACAGCTACTCTGTGCCCAGGCGCTGAGCTGGGTGCTAAGGGTACAAAAAGACGCAGCAGATGATTAATTGTCCAGGAATTTCCATCTCCCCCTAATACCCAAAGCTCCGGTTAACCAGTGCTGTTTTCAGGCTAACTGATCCCCGAATTATCCATAAAGAATTCCTTACATTTTCACATGGCATGGCTGTTGTACACCTGCCCTTCATGCTGTTTCTTTAGCCTATGTTTTCCCTTTTAACAGTCTTTCTGTTGCTTTTAATAGTTTCTACTTTTCAAACTGCATTTCTCTATTTCTGATGGTTATTTTTTGTTTGTTTGTTTCCTTCTGATTCTGATACAAAGAAACGTGTAACTACCTCCCACCCCCAGCTGTGAAACCAGAATGCTTAATTGTAGGAGTGGATTTTGGTAACAAATCATTTTGAACCATATGATCACCGAATTTTCTAAGCATTTCTATCAGAAAATTCTGATAAAATTGGACCCTAAGTCTATACCTAATTGGCTGTATCAATGGCTATTCCATGGAAGAAGGGTCATACCCTAAGTGATGAAAATTAACTCTTCATTTGATAATCTGAGGATTTGAGATTCTATGAAGAGGGAGAGGGAGAAAGTGGAATAGGAGTGTGAGACACATAGGATAATGAAAGGGCTGTTGCTGAAACTGAGAATGGATCTAAATGCATGAGTTTCAGAATCTTCCATTCAGCTTTTTATATAGGCATGAAATTCATATATTACACTTCAAGGTCCATCAGACAGAGCTTTGAAAATCAAGAGAGAACAATTAAACAGTAGGGTGAGACATGTAAGTTTAAGTAAGTAAGAATTTCTAGCAAGTGTGATTGTAGACTCTGAGAAGGTCTTTAAAATTTCAGACGGATTTGGAGGAGGTGACAAAGATGACCTAAATATGGGCTAGCCGAATATAACACTTGCAGGTCTCTAAAAATACAGTTCATGATGATGCATCATCAGTGCATCGGTAGCAGTGGAGGGTCAGAATTTGTTAGGTGTCATTTGTTTTAACTCTCCTGAAGTTGTTGGTAAATCAGAAGCATTTTAACATGGAAGGAGAAAGAGGAAAGGAGAATAATCAGATTTATGCGGCCATTTGGCACACCATGTGTCTCAGGGGCAGAGATAGCTTTACAGCAAGAACTGACAATAATTTCTAGTAACTCTCTTAAGCCCCCAAGCCCCCAAAACCTGCTTTTATGAAGTAATCTCTCTTTAAAATAAATGCCTGAAAGAGATCTTACTGTTTCCATGGAGTGGTTGAGATGGGAGGTGGCTGAGAAGGGAAGGCTGAGAATCAAAAAGCCTGGTTTATACCTCAATGCTTGAATTGCCTTTATGGGACAAAGAAAAGACTGGTGGGTGACTCAGATTCAAATATGATTCAAAGAGCTTTTCTATTTGAGTCATGCCCAAGGAGAGCCTTATTCTTATTCCAGGTTTGGAATTGCCTCTAGGTTTGTGTTCAGAATCACCACACCAAGGGGCACACTCAAGGTGTCCATTCTTGTCAACAGCAACTAGGATCAGACTAGTGTTGGTGTATTGCTGGTCTAAAGTGCTCCTATTCCCTCGGAGAATTTGAGTTGTTGCTTCTTGAGGTTAGGGTCAGTCAGGGATGAACTGCATGCTGCCAGTGGCCCTTCTCCCTATCTTCATCCTTCCCTGTACTACAGCAGATTTTCAGGATGAAGCAGGATCTTTAAAGAATCTAGCAAAGCCAAACACCGTATGTTCTCACTCATAGGTGGGTGTTGAACAAGGAGAACACGTGGACTCAGGGAGAGGAGCATCACCCACTGGGGCCAGTTGTGGGGGGAGGGTAGGGGAGAGACAGCGGTGGGGGTGGGGGAAGGAGGGGAGGGTGGAGAGGGATAACATGGGGAGAAATGCCAGATATAGTATGCACCTGAAGTTAAAAAAAAAAAAAAAGAATCTAGCAACTAAGGATGAGCTAAAATACCTGTGAACTCCTGGCTTGCTATCAACCAATTCAAAATGGTCTACCCTTTCCCATACCCTTTTGTCACCCACCCCCCAACCCTGTCCTTAGTAACCAGGGATCCCAGATGTAAGACTGTTTCTACCCTTAATCTAAAACTTTTGGCTTACACCCTGTAGACTTTAGGAGAGTTGTGACAGCTAAGCATCTGGGCAATTTACTTCACCTCATCATCAAATCTGATGTGACCAGGAAAGCTGCTTTGGGGAGGAGGAAATAATAAAACTAGCCTGATTCATGCTAAGAACTTGCTATTGATAGAAAAGTATTTTGAAACTATAACATGATTCATACGTGCTAAATACCTAGTAGAAGCCAGTGTCATAGACAGCATTGAATTAGAAACACTGAACACGCAAATCTCCAACTTCACTGCTAAACTGTTTTCCTGTGACTGCCGCAAAGGGTCAGTAGTGAGACTCACACTCACTTTTTTGCAAACTGTGTCTCAATGAATGTTAGGTCTCTACCAGAGAAAGCAACAAAAGAAGAATGTGGCCATGTAACACTGCTAAAAAGATCCTGGGTAAGGTAAAGAGCTAAATGTTTTGATCCCAAACTACGCTGAGACAATATGGGAGAGCGGGGAGAGCATGAAAGCCCTCGAGGACTACAGACCTGGGATCCAGACCTAGCACCATCTTTGTTGAACTATGAAAGCCTAAGGATCTTACAAATCCACTTTCTCATCTCTAAAATTATGGTGAAGAAGATGGGACATCAGATGAATACTGAGCTGCCTTTCTGCAGTACAGTTTTATTCTATGAATACTCTTTCAAGATAACTTTGAAAAAATATAAAAAGAGAAATACAACCCAGTACTTGGGAGAAAAATTAGGTAAGACCTAAGAAAGATATATCAGACTGTGGTGAAATAGACATTTTCTTTAAAATTGAAAACCCCTTCTGAAATGCCATCAGTATAATTTTTCAAGCAATAGCTGCTTAGAGTTTTCAGATGAGTCATTGCTATGACCTTGGATAATGGAAAAAGAGATGATTTCTACAATCTGTTACTTAATCGATTTTTAGGTCTATTGCCAAGGTCAGTATTACATTCCACTCCAGAATATAAAGATTCTAGTAATGAAGCTTTTTTCACTCATCAAGGCTTTCTTTTGCTCTCCTACTCCTTTAGTTTTTTTGGGGGGGATTTTCAGAAACCAGGAATCACCTCTTAGATAATCAATCACTAAGTTAGCAGTGGCAATCAGATAGATTGAGTATTTCAACTCTCCCTGCAAATCAAGATCAAATTCATCACAGGACTCTGAATTCATTGCACCTTAGTCTGTGTAGAACTTCAAATGGGGAGGGAAATGGGAAATGGAAATGCCAGGCTTTCTCCTTCTTTCCTTTTCTCCTCTGTTATGAATTGAATTATGTGTAAATTGCCCCTTTTTAAAGTTTTTGTTTTCATTTTTTCCAGAACTCAGTTAAAAGCATAAGTTGTTTTCTCATAAGGCTGACCATCTAAAAGAACATATTAAAAGAACTCTTTTGCTATTAATCTGCCCTTGATAATTTTAGAATGATTCTGTCTAAAGATACGTAGTGACCTCTACTGAATAAAATACTACAAAAATATGACCATCACCTGAAGTGTGATTTTTTATAATCTGTCATAGTGATATTATATTAAAATTTAAACTTCAGTGTGCAGGTTCTATGTTTTTTGACTCTAACACTAGTTGATCTTCTTGATCTTTAAAAAAGAAAATTTTATCTGCTGTGCCTTCTGAACGTGCTTTATGATGTTTCCCACTCAAGGTGCAGCTTGATTGAAAATAAACACCTTCAATTTGAAACATCTACCCTTGTACCTTCAATTTGGGGCCTGTATTTGAACCCACTACTTGGATTCTCTGCTAAAGGCATCTTTATCCGCACAGCTTGTTTCTCCTACTTGGCAATCACTTGAGTCTCTCAAACCAACAAGTTTAGCCTTTTAGAGAAGATCCCCAAGCCACATATTCTATATTTTAAGTCTTAGAATTCCAAACACATTTCTAAAGGTGCTTTCTTTTGCTGCCTCAGTAACACAAAAATATTACTCTTGATAAATCAGTACTTTTGTTGTAGAGGCACCTTTTTATATCTGTATTAGTCAGCTCTTGCTGCAGAAGCAACACAAACTCTCAGTGGCTTATAACCACAATCATTTGCTTCCTACCTACAGCATGTGATAAGTTGCTGGTTGGCTGTAGTCCTGTTCTAGACAGCGGACCTGACTGCAGATCTTATCTTCTCATTGTAGGGTCCAAGTTGATAGAGCAGCCTCTATTGAGGACATATGGTTTTATGACAGAGGACAGAACTACAAGAGGCTCAGGTGAATTATAAAACTGTATATAAAACTTCTGCTCAAATGTAGCATGTAGCATGTTATACTCCATTGGCCAAAGCATATTGCATTGGCTGAAGCAGATCATACAAAAGTCAATGTCCTGGGGATGTATAATCTTCTTAAAACAGCTGAGTGAAAATCTCAAGAACTTTTATGAAAGTTGCTACCTTCACCCTCCCTGCTGATAAAACTTTAACACCAACTAATTTTTCCAAATGTTTCCTGGCAAGACTACATGCATATGTGATTTTTGTTTGAGGGTTATAGACTTTCAAATCAAATGACCATTTCAAACTGAATAGCCATTTTATCCCACTCACTGTTTTACTGAAGAATATGTTCCTTTTTGTCTTTTTATTTAAAAACTTGCAAACTGAAAAGGGCCAATGAAAAGCTAAATTTATATTAAATATCTTCACTTTACAATATTCAAACATGAGATATGATTCTGCCTGTTAAAGTGCATATTGTAAAAAATATTTAGTTTCAAAGTGGAGACAAAACTTACCTTTTGAATTTTTAGGACTAATTTATAGTGTTTTCCAAACTTGAATATGAATCTTTTTAAAGGAAAAAAACCCTTAGTGGACCTATTATAATGACTTGCTAAGTTATTATTTTAATGTTTTTTTTTCTTTTTTCTTTTTGAGACAGTCTCGCTCTGTTGTCCAGGCTGGAGGGCAGTGATGTGATCTTGGCTCACCACAACTTCCACCTCCTGGAATCAAGCATTTCTCCTGCCTCAGCCTCCTGAGTAGCTAAGACTACAGGTGCATGCCACCATACTTGGCTAATTTTTATATTTTTAACAGAGATGAGGTTTCACTATGCTGGCGAGGCTGGTCTCGAACTCCTGACCTCATGATCCACTTGCCTTGGCCTCCCAAAGTCTGGGATTACTGGTGTGAGCCAATGCGCCCAGCCTATTTTAATGTTTCTTACATGGACAGGATAAATACTAAAAGCCTAACATTTAATTTAATCGGAGTTCAGTCATGGCAGCATGAAGAGGTCAGTATTATCTTCTCCTCCAAAACAAGTAAAACTGAATAAGATTGTCAAAATATTCATTTCAGGGCTCTGAAGATTGACTATAGGCAAACAGTAAAGTGAGAGGTGTTTATTCATGAAGAACTGCTGGACTTTGGATAAGAAATGTGAGAGTTTGTGACCTTTAGGGTGGGGTGGCACCCTTGTTATCCACCGTAGCTCAATCAGCACATTAGTTTTAGTGTGACAGGGCCAGCAGTGAAAACTAGCAGCTTCTTCCAGAAAGGGAAGACCAGAAAAACATTATACATGCCAAAAAATACAATCACTGAAAGTAACAAGCTCAGTAGAAAATGAATATGGAAAATCCACAGTTCTTCTAGCCTGAGGTCACAGTTGGAGCAAACAGGACCAGTCCAAAATTTAATGAAACTACTCAGGAAATTAAAGAACTGTACAAAAGCTAAATAAGCCCTCCACACAACCCTAGCCAACCCTGGAATGACATGCATGTTCAGAGGAGACAAAAGAGGGTTTGTTGGCAAAAAGTAGAAGCTGAAAAAGAGTTGAGAAATGGCTGATTCCATTGTGAGAGGATGGAATTCTTACAGGTTTAATGTATTTGTGTAGGATCTCTGCCCAAATCATTGCCTGACCACTAAGCCCTGCAGACTCAGGGAAAACCTCTAGAAAACCAGTCTAAAAAATAAGAAGACTAATTTTTAAAAACTTGTACACAGATATCAGCATCCACACATCATGAGGAAGACAAATTCTGCAGATTAAGTCCAGGCAGGGTACTCTAAAAAATCCCTCAGGAGAGAAAATCAGAATCTACAGTTGCTATCACTATCCAAAATAGTTTTATATTAAATATTATGCGACATGCAAAGAAACAGGAAAATGTCACCCTTAGAAGCAAAATACTTTAGAAACTGACTCTCACGTGTTGATTTTAGTAGACAAAAACTTCAAAGCAATTTAAAATATATTTTTAAAAATGAAAAGAAACTATATTTAAAGACTTAAAAGAAAGTATAATGACTATTACACAACAAATAGAAAATCTCAATAGAGAAATGGAAGCCATAAAAAAGAACCAAATGGAAATTCTAGCATCAAGAAGTATAACAACTGAAATAAAAAATTTATCTGATGGGGTTAACATAGATTTGATGTGGTAAAAGAAAGCATGAGTGAATTTGAAGATAAATCAATAGAAAGCATCCAATCTGAATAATAGAGAAGAAAAAAAAGTAAAGATAAATACAGCCTCAGAGACCTGTGGGACAATATCAAATGTCTAATGAAAGTCCCATAAAGTTTATCTGAAGAAATAATGGCTGAGCACTTCTCATGTTTGATGAAAAACATTAATCTACAGACCCCCAAAGTAAAAAAATCCCAAGTAGGATAAACACAAAAAGATACCTACCTAGACATATACTTAAATCCCTGAAACCAAAGACAACAAGAAAATTTTGAAAGCAGCATGAGAAAAATAATTAATAGGGAAACAGGAATGACAATACAATTAATGGCTAACTCCTCATTAGAAACAAGGAAGATCAGAAGGCATTGTAATGACATAGTCAAAGTGCTGACAATTGAGACAAACTAGGTAAAGGAAACATAGGAATTTCTCTGAATTATTTCTTATACTTGCATATGAATCCATAATATCTCAAAAAAGAAAGTCTAATTTTTTTTAAAATTATATGTAAAAATAAATGTATACATATTCCAAACTTCAAAAAAAAGTGAATGGACTAAACACTATCAATCAAAATAAAAAGGTTGTCAGATTGGCTAAAATACAATCCAAATATCTATCAATGCCTTCTGGTAATGGATAAACAAAATGTGTTTAAACTATACAACAGAATTTATTCAGCCATAAAAATGAAAAACTAACACATGCTACAAGATGGATGATTCTTCATAAGCATTAGGCTAAGTGAAAGATTCCAGACACAAAAAATTCAATTTATATGAAATTTCTAGAAAAGGAAAATATCTAGATCGGTAAATGCTTGGAGCTGGAGGTGGGGCAGGGATTGACTTCAGGTGGGCAAAGGAGGACTTTTTGAGGAAATGGAAATGGAAAATTTGGTTATGATGATGGTTGTACAACTTAAACATTTACTAAGAAATCATTGAACTGCACACTTAAAATGGTTGAACTTTATGACATGTAAATTATACATCAATAAAACTGTTTGCAAAATTAAATTTAAATTAATGCTTATATCTCCTTTTTTTTTAAATTTTTTTATTGGATTTTAGGTTTTGGGGTACATAAGCATAGCATGCAAGACAGTTGCGTAGGTACACACATGGCAGTGTGCTTTGCTTTTCTTCTCCCCTTCACCCACATTTGGCATTTCTCTCCAGGCTATCCCTCCCCACCTCCCCCTCCCACTGGCCCTCCCCTTTTCCCCCCAATAGACCCCAGTGTTTAGTACTCCCCTTTCTGTGTCCAACAGAATGGGAAAAAATTTTCGCAGTCTACCCATCTGACAAAGGGCTGATATCCAGAATTTACAAAGAACTCAAACAGATTTACAGGAAAAAAACAAACAAGCCCATTCAAAAGTGGGCAAAGGATATGAACAGACACTTTACGAAAGAAGACATATATGAGGCCAACAATCATATGAAAAAATGCTCATCGTCACTGGCCATCAGAGAGATGCAAATCAAAACCACATTGAGATACCATCTCACGCCAGTTAGAATGGCGATCATTAAAAAATCTGGAGACAACAGATGCTGGAGAGGATGTGGAGAAAAAGGAACACTTTTACACTGTTGGTGGGAGTGTAAATTAGTTCAACCATTGTGGAAGACAGTGTGGCGATTCCTCAAGGCCTTAGAAATAGAAATTCCATTTGACCCAGCAATCCCATTACTGGGTATATATCCAAAAGACTATAAATCGTTCTACTATAAGGACACATGTACACGAATGTTCATTGCAGCACTGTTTACAATAGCAAAGACCTGGAATCAACCCAAATGCCCATTGATAATAGACTGGATTGGAAAAATGTGGCACATATACACCATGGAATATTATGCAGCAATCAGAAATGATGAGTTTGTGTCGTTTGTAGGGACATGGATGAATCTGGAGAACATCATCCTCAGCAAACTGACACAAGAACAGAAAATGAAACACCGCATATTCTCACTCATAGGTGGGTGATGAAAAATGAGAACATATATCTCCTTTTTTAGGTTTGAAAAGAAAAGTTTTATTAGAGAGTACGCTGCAGAAAAGTACAGTGGGTACTTCAGCAAGAGAGGACCTAGTGTGCCATGGTGGATTTTCCTTAGGGCTACTAATGTAACTTAAAGTGAGAGCTTATGGATAATTTGGACCATATTAGCCAAGTAAGTCATGATAAATGATTGCTTTTGTAGATAGTTTATACCTCTTATAAAAACAACTCAAGAAATTATCAGCTTAAAAGAAATCCACAAATTAAATATGTCAAACAACCAAAACTAATAAAATTCAAATGAACATTTCCAGAATGTAACTGAGATATTTAAAGATATTACCTAACAAAAATTTTGGGCATATTATTTATTTACTTATACTAATGGTGCAAGTTAACACACAGAAAGACAAAATCAACTCAGTAAACCCTCTCTCAGTATAAATCTGGCCATGGTTGATATAGTCAGGGTTTTTAGAGACTGCAATGTCTAGACTATAGTGTGCTCCTTGACAACTCAATTCTCTCACCACCTTTTTGTCTTCAAACTACTACAAAACTTTTCTTTGCACAGTTGGACTATAATGTGCTTTGGCTTTTACTAGAATGTAAATGGGACAGAACAGGAACTTTTTTTGACTCAGTGCTGTATCCCCAAAGCATGAAACAGTACATGGCATATTGCATATATTGAAAGAACAAATGAATACATACAAAGCCCACTTCATTATGTGTTAGTATTTTCCAATATTACCTTGATGTACTGTATCATTTCAAATGATGGTATCATAGCTACTAAATAAGAAATTAACATCTTATTCCATGAAAATGATTTTAGTTGCAAATTAGCACTGCAAAAGAGAAATATTTTTTGTTTGCTTGCTTTGTCTTTGAAATGAGTAATAATTGCATAGTAGTAGTTGTAGAATAAGTGTTATTATATTGTTGTTATGATGTCTAGTAGAGTTGGACATGCTTACCAACATATTAAAAACTAAGCTCCTGGGTGGATCACTCAGAATCAGTGCAGCCATAAATATGGAGCCCTCTACTCTAAAAGTGTTTGTTAGTACTGTTTTCCAGCCCATTTCCCCACCAGACAGTAAGGGAATCTTATTACTTGAAATATGCTTATATAAATTTAAAAATTAGCATTTGATTAGAAACAAAATTTAAAACTCTCCTACAGAACTCCCAAATGCTAAAGAACATGTTGTAGAGCTCAACTTAAGAACACTGACCTAACCCATGATGCATTTCACCTGGTAATGTTTCTCAGTTTTTTGAGTAATTCTCATTAGTATCCTCAATAAAAGCATGAAATAGTGCTTCAACTATTCTATTGTGAGGGGTATTCTATTTTTTAAGTTTTTCATTGAAAACATCTGCTTTAAATATTTATGAGGCACTATTCATTTTTGATGCATCTTATGGTAAAAAACTCTGAAATCTCAGCTGAGTACATCTTTAAATACTGAAGCAGATTTTTGTATGTGGAGGGGTCGCACACTGGGGAGGGTGAAAGGGAAATTAATGTTGCTCACCAGCAATCTCCTGGCCCACCCTCAGGCAAAGACGATGGCAGCCTTTTAGAAAGGAAGACTAACTGCACTTCTAAATTTCCTCCACAGGATGTTGGCTCTGAATTTGGGGATCTTGCACCCATAGAATTCTGATGAATCAACAATATTGAATAATGTTACACTGTCATTTGCAAATTTTTCAGAGAATTCTGCAAAGATTTCATTTCTAAAACTTAACTTTTAAAAATCTGGCATTTGAGAGAAACCTGAAAAGACAGTCTAACTCTTCAGATCTTCAAGGTTTAATGAGTTAATTCCCTTCATTCATTAATATAAATAAATACTAGCTAGTGCTTACTGTTAGTAGGCTGCATACTGTGCTAGTTGCTGGGGTTACAAGACACAGTCTCTGTCTGAAGGAGTTCACACAATCAAGTTAAAGAAACACGCAAAATAAGCATTGCAATGCAGTGTAGTACGTTCCTACATCTGCTGAGATGGCCTCTGAGGACACAGAGAGATAGCATATAATTACCCTGAGATCTGCAAAAGCTCCCTTGATAAGGAACAGACTGGTGAGGGCATGGATAGAGGTGAGATTGAGCAGAAAGGATGTTTCAAGAAGCAGGAACAATACCAGCAAAGGCACTAAGGCAAGAGAGAATTAGGGAACTTGGAATTAAAAAGGAGAGATATGTCTGTCCTCTTATTCATCAGTCTTGTCTATCCATCAATCCACCTGTCTGTACATTCATCCATCCATCTATCCAACATTCATATTAATTCTGTTAAATTCCAGATGTTGATCTAAATGATATGGACTCTATCACTTTAGAGGAAGCAGAGTCCAGTGAATCAGGAGAGATCTAAATAAATGCAGAACATACTGTGTTTTTAAAACTATTATTGTGGTTAAAAAACAAATAATAAAACATTAAATTTACCATCTTAACCATTTGTAAGTCTGCAGTGAAATAGTGTTAAGTATATTCACGTTGTTGTGAAACAGATCTCTAGAACTTTTCATCCTGCAAAATTGAAACTCTAAAGCTATTAAACACTGGTCTCCCTTTCCCTCTCCCCTAAGCCCTTAGCAACCATTATTCTACTTTCTGCTTCTATGAGTTTAACAACTTTAGATACCTCATATGAGTGGAATCATATAGAATTTATCCTTTTGCAACTGGCTTATCTCACTTAGCATAATATCCTGGAGGCTCATCCATAATGTAGCTTGTGATGGGATTTCCTTCTTTTCAAGTCTCTGTAATACTCTACTCTATGTGTATATATCACATTTCCTTAACCATTCACTTATCAACAGACATTTAAGTTGTTTCCACCTCTTGGCTAGTGTAAGGAATGCTGCAATGAATATGGATGTAAAAATATCTCTTTGAGATCTTGCTATGAAATTTTTTGGATATATACTCAGAAATGAAATTACTGGATCATATGCTAGTTCCATTTTTAATTTTTTTTTTTAGGCAACTCCATAATACTTTATTTCTTCTTTTTTGTTGTAATTGAGATGGGGTTTGGGGTCTCCCTATGTCACCCAGGGTGGTCTTGATTTCTTAGGCTCAAGTGATCCTCCCACCTCAACCTCCCAAAATGCTATGATTTAGTCATGAGTCACTGTGCATAGCTTCATAATGTTTTCTATAATGGTTGCACCATTTTACATTCCCACCAACAGTGTATGAAGTTTCCAATTTCTCAACATTCTTGTTACCACCTGTTATTTTCAATTATTTTGATAGTGTCCATCCTGAGTATGAGGCAATATTTAATTGTAGCTTTGATTTGAATTTCTCTCATGATTACATATGTTGAGCATTTTTTCATATGCTTGTCACCATTTTCTTTTTAAACTGTCACCCAGCCTGGAGTGCAGTGGCACAATCTTGGCTCTTTGCAACATCTGCCACCTGGATTCAAGCAATTCTCATGCCTTAGCCTCCCAAGCAGGTGGGACTACAAGCACCCGCCATCACACCCTGTTAATCCTTTACCCATTTTTTAATCAGGTTTTTTTTTTTCATAATTGTTGAGTTACAAAAATTCATTATAGATTCTGGATATTAACCTCCTATCGGATATATAATCTGTAAATATTTTTGCCATTCCATAGGTTGCCTTTTTACTCTGTGGATTGTTTCCTTTGGTGTGCAGAAGATTTTAAGTTTGATGTAGGCCCATTTGTTTATTTTTGCTTTGGTTGCCTGTGCTTCTGGTGTCATATTTTAAAAAATTATTGCCAAATATGATGTCCTGAAGCTTTTTCTTTACATTTTTTTCTAAGAGTTTTATAGTTTTAGGTCTTATGTTTTACTCTTTATTCCATTTTGAGCTATTCTTTGGTATGTGGCATAAGGTAATGGTCTGACTTCATTTCTTTTGCATATAGATAAACAGTTTTCTCAGCACTATTTGTTGAAGAGACTATTCTTTCCACATTGTGTAGTCTTAGGCACCTCTACCAGACATTCCAGCTTTCAACACTTGTTAAAAATCATTTGACCTTGTAGGCAAGGCCGAATGATTCATTTATTTGATTCATTCATTCATTTATTTCTGAGTGTCTTTGTTCTGATCCATTAGTTTATAAATCTGTCTTTAAGACAGTACCACACCATCTTAATTATTGTTGATTTGTAATATGTTTTACAGTTAGAAAGTGTGAAGCCTCTAGCTTTGTTCTCTTTTTTCAAAATTATTTTAGCTATTCAAGTTCCCCTGAGATTCCACAAAAATTTTAGGATGGTTTTCTCTATTTCTATGAAAAACGCCACTGGGATTTTGATAGGAATTGTACTGACTCTATAGATGATATTTTGCAGTAGGGACACTTTAATAATATTAAGTCTTCTAAGGCTGGGCACGATGGTTCATTCCTGTAATCCTAACACTTTGGGATGCCAAGGTGGGCGGATCATTTGACGTGAGGAGTTGGAGACCAGCCTGGCCAACATGGTGAAACCTCGTCTCTAGGAAAAAAAAAATTAGCTGGGCATGGTGGCACACACCTGTAATCCCAGCTACCAGGGGAGGCTGAGGAAGAAGAATCAATTGAACCCAGGAGACAGAGGTCACAGTGAGCCAAAATTGCACTCCAGCCTGGGCGACAAAATGAGACTCCATCTCCAAAAAAAAAAAAAAAAAAAAAAATTAAGTCTTCTAATCTATGAACACAGGATCTTTTTCCATTTGTTTGTATCTTCTTTGATTTTTTTATATGAATATTTTGTAGTTTTCAGTGTACAAGTCTTTCATCACCTTGGTTAGGTTTATCTTTTATTGATGTTACTATTTAAATAGAATTGTTTTCTTAATTTTGTTTTCAGATTATTATTAGTGATTTTTAAAAAGCAACTAATTTTGTGTCCTGTAACTTTGCTGAAATATTTTATTAGTTTTAACAGGTTTTTGTGGAATCTTTAGAGTTTTCTACACATAAGATTATGTTTTCTGCAAACAAATAAGTTTACTTCCTTTTTTCTAATTGGAATGCCTTTGATTTTTTTTTCTTATCTAATTGCTCTGGCTAGGACTTCCAGAACTAAGTTGAGTAGCAAGAGTGGGCATCCTTGCCTTGTTCCTAATCTTAGAGAAAAAGCTTTCAAGTCTTTCACCATTAGCAATAACGTTAGCTATGAGCTTTTCATATATGGCATTTATCATTACATTGAAGTATGGTTTTTTTTTGTTTCTAGTTTATTGAGTATTTTCATCATGAAAAGATGTTGAATCTTGTCAAATGCTTTTTTCTGCATCAATTCTTTGTCCATGTGGTTTTGTTCTTCATTCCGTTGTGTGTGTTATAATGATTGATTTTCATGTTGAACCATTGTTGCGTTCCAGGTATAAATCCCACTCGATCGTGGAGTATAATGCTCTTGATGTGCTGTTAAATTTGTTTTGATAATATTTTGTTGAATATTTTTGCATCAATATTCATCAAAGATATTGGTCTGTAATTTTCTTTTCTGTTGTGTCTTTGTCTTATTTTGGTATCAGAGTAATGCTGGCCTCATAGCATGAGTTTGGAAGTGCTCCTTCCTCTTCAATTCTTTGGAAGAGTTCCTCTTCAATTCTTTGGAAGAGTTTGGGGAAGACTGTTATTCATTCTTCTTTAAATGTTTGGTAGAACTAGCATATGATCCAGGTGAAGCTGTCTGGTCCTGGGCTTTTCTTTGTTGGGAGGCTCTTGATTATTGCTTCAATCTCATTATCAGTTTTAGGTCTGCTAAGATTTTTTTTTCTTTATGATTCAGCCAGGTGTGGTGTTTCTAGAATTACTTCCATTTTTTCTAGGTTACTCCTTTTGTTGACATATAATTTGCTCCTGCCTATTTATTGAATTTGTTTAATTCTCTTCATCTTTACCACCAAACTAGTCTAAGTTATTAATAACCTCTTTTCTCAAATTACTATAGTAGCCATGTCATTGTTCTCTTTGCTTTCACCCTCTCTTATTTATTTTTCATGCTGAAAACAGCACACTTTTTGAATATAAATCTGAGTATGCCATTGCCCTTGCTTGAAATAATTCAATGGCTTCTAGCTTCTCTGAGACCAAAGGCAAAATGCTTAGCATGCCCCTGCCTGCTCTGAGCACCTCTCCCATTCTCTCCAGCTTCAACTTACTCTACTCTCTATTCCCCACCCACTTCATCATCCACAAAGCCCTTCTCTGTATCTTTGTTCTCATTACATGTACTGTTCTTTGTACATAGAAGGCTGTTTTAGAAATTTACCTCTATTCATTCTTCAAATCTCAGTTAAATTGTTGTTTCCTGGAAAGAAGCTTTTACTGACCTCTTAGACTTCCCCATACTCTCTTATGGTACCATGGATCTCTCATTTTTAACATTTATCATTCATACAATAATATATCTATTTATGTGACTACTTGAATAATGCCTGTTTCCTCCATATACACCAGAAATTTATATTTCTCCCTACCACTAAAAATTTAACTTCTAATTCAGTGCTCAATAAATATTCATTGAATGAATCAATAAATGAACACATATGGTCTGGCAGATTGCATATTCCAAACATGCCACAACAATATCTCCTATTCCACATGCTCTTTTTAACATGTGACTTTAAAGCTCTTCCACTGAGAGCTGAAGATTATGTTCCCTCCTCTTGAGTCTAGGTAGGTTTGTGAATACAATGATGCTCTGTTACTTCTGAGGCTAGCCCATACGAGGCAACAGCTTATGCCTGGTTCTTTTGAGACCTTTGTTCCTGGAACTCAGTCACCATGCCATGGGAAGTCCAAATCCAAATAGCCTGGATCCAATATAGTGGCTCAGGCCTGTAATCCCAACACTTGGGAGGCTGAGGCAAGCAGATTGTTTCAACCCAGGAGTTTGAGACCAGCCTAGGTAACATGGTGAAACCCCATCTCTATTAAAAAATTAAAATTAGCCGGGTGTGGTGGGTGGCCTGTGCCTGTAATCCAAACTACTTGGGAGGCTAATGTGTGAGGATTGCCTGAGCCCCGGGAGAAAGAGGTTAAAGTGAGCCAAGATCGCACCACTGCACTCCATCCTGGGTGACAGATCTAGATCCTAACTCAAAAAGAAAAATACAAACACACCCAACAACAAATAGTGTGTCCAGAAGCCCACGGGATGAAGGACCTTCATTTCACAGTCTTGGCTAAAATGCCAGCATCATCTTGGAGCAATGAGTGTGAGCCATCTTGAAAATAGATCCTCCAGCCTCCAGTTGAGCCACTCCAGCTAGTATTGTATAGAGCAGCCCTCTCTGAAAAGCCCTGCCCCCAAATAAATAAGTTATTGTTCTAAGCCACACCGTTTTGGGGTAATTTGGTACATAGCAAGAAAGAACTGGAACATATAGTAAAAGAGATTCATACTTAAATGACAAAATATCCAGATTAGGTTGTCAAGATCATTAAGTCACATTGAATATTAGATCACTCTTAAAGCGCTTTTCAATTAATCATTCAATCATTGAATAGAGGGGAAGTAACCATCAAAACAGCACATCAAAGGGTCACAAAGAAATCTTATTAATATTATGGATTTATGCCTTTTCACCCAATCTAGATCCCAATTCTATGCTTATTCTGCCCACTCCATTTTTCTTCTAAAGTCTCTCTCCTTTCCTATCTTCATTTCACATTCTTAAACTATTTAAATCTACAAAATTACTTTGTTCTGATTTTTGTGATACAGGGTTTAGGCTGATAACAATTTTGTGATTAGTAGAGAAGTAGCTTAAAAGATTGTTACAAAAATAATAGAAATATCTGATCAAAGGAATTTTCAGTGACAACTCTTGTGAATAAAATTATGTGGAATATTTTAGGTTCTTGGTTGTACTTTTTATGCTTTGTAGCATGTATTTAATCAGATATGTACAAATTGAGAAATTTACTAGATTTGCTGCAACCTGGCTGCTGATTAAGCTGGTAAAGTATTCATGTTTGTGACGGTGGGCATACCACTAATATCTCCCTGGAATACACCTTGATAATAAGCACTGCTCCAGTCTTCCATTAAAGTTAAGTGTCTGCTGACAGGATGCAAATAGAGCATAGTACATTGTAAATAAAGAGCTTCAGGGTTTGGCTGCCTGGGTTTGAATCCTGGCTTATCATATTTTAATTGTGTCACTATGGCCAAACTAATTATTCTTTTCAAGAGTCAATTGTTTCATCTGTATAACAGGTACAAAATGGTAGCACATCTTGAAGATCATTAGGAAGATGAAAAGAGATAATCTATGTGAAACATTCTGCAGGTGCTTGGCCATAGGAAGTGCTCAATAAGTGCCAATTCTTACACTGTGTTCATCTGATGACCCACTGCTTCCAGTTTCAATTCTATATGGCCAGTCTCTGCATGACCTTTATAGAACTATGGTATGTGTGAAACAACTTTGGAAGAAATGAGTCTGTTTACAACCTTTAAGACTATCTCTCACCATATCATTCATTCCCCTTTCTACTTCTCTTGTGACATTCATGTTTGCTGCAGTTTTATTGCAAGTTCACCATCCAAAGAACAATCCTAAATCTTAGTTTACTCGAGTAACTTGGGGAACCAGAATGTCATTTATAAAATTAAGTACACAGTACACTGAACAATACAGTAAAATAATGAGTATTACATTGATAATAATGTGGAGTAGAATAATAGTAGTTTTAGCACCTGGTAGTATTCTAAGTGCTTCTCACAAATGGTCCTCTTTAATCTTTACAGCAGCATCATGAAGGATATTAAATTACTATTCATTTACATATAAGAAAAGTAGATTTTAGAGAGATGAAATAATTACCTAAGTCACACAGACTTTTAGGCAGACTCAGAACTAGCATTTTAACATGTATCTGTCCAACTTCAGAGCCTATTTGTTTAACTGCTCTGCTGCTTGTAAGTTGGATTGCATTAAAATTAGGAACTTCTATTCTATAAAACACATGATTAAGAAATTAACAAGGAAAACAATGTTTGAGAGAAGATATTAGCAATATCTATATCTGACAAGGAATAATATCCAGAATACATATGTGTGTGTGTGTGTGTTTGTGTGTGTGTATCTTTTACCAATTAATAAGCAAAAGACAATACAACCGAAAAATCTATAAAAGGTTTGGACAGGTGTTTCACAAAAGAGGAGAACCAAATGGCCAATTAATATATGAAAATGTGCTCAACCTCATTATTCATCAAGAAAATGAAAATCAAAATAAAAAGTGAGATACCACTGCACACCAAGTAGGAAGGCTAAAATTAAAAAGACAGACATACTAAGTATTAGTGAGGATGGAAAGCACGTGGAAATTTCCTATACTGTTTTTGTGAATACAGTTTGACAGAACCATTTTAAAGAAGTGGATATATTGGTTTTCTAGCACCTACTAAAGCTAAACATTCTCATATTCTATGATCTGCCATTTTAACTCTTAGATATAACCCCCCCAAAAATGCATGGGAATCTGCATAGATATATGCCAAAAGATAGGTACAAGAATGTTTATTATACCATCATTTGTAAAGCTCCCAAAATAGAAACAACTCAAATGTCCATCAACAGTGAAAGAGTTTAAAAAAATAAACTGGCCAGGTGCGGTGGCTCACGCCTGTAATCCCAGCACTTTGGGAGGCTGAGGCAGACAGATCACGACTTCAGAAGTTCAAGACCAAACTGGCCAACATGGTGAAACCCCATCTCTACTAAAAAATACAAAAATTAGCTGAGCTTAGTGGCTCATGCCCGTAATCCCAGCTATTTGGGAGGCTAAGATAGGAGAATTGCTTGAACTGAGGCGGAGGTTGCAGTAAGCCAAGGTCCCACGATCGCACCACTGCACTCCAGCCTGGGTTACAGAGCAAGACTCCATCTCAAAAAAACAAACAAACTGTAATACATTCATACAGTGGAAAACTATATAGCAACAAAAATAAACAAACAGTAACTAAACACAACATGGATGAGTCTCACAACCACATTGTTGATGAAAAGAAACCAAACACAGGAGCATACAGTGTATTATTTGGTTTTAGTCTATTTAGTATTGCATAAAGGAATACATGAGGCTGGGTAATTTATAAAGAAAAGAGGATTATTTGGCAGGTAATATAAGAAGAATAGCACCAGCATCTGCATCTGGTGAAGACTCCAGGCTGTTTCCACATAGGGTGGAAGGAGAAGGGGAGCCATGTGCAGAGATTACATGGTGAGAGAGGAAGCAAGGGGGTTGGAAGTGACAGTCACTTTTTGACAACCAACTCTCCTGGGAACTAATAGAGTGAAACTCATTCATTACTGCAAAAATGACACCAAGCCATTCATGAGAGATCTGACTTCATGAAAGTAGTCTTGCTCAAGTCTATGCTCCTAACCCATAGGTGTTAGCTGATGGTGAAGGTTTTGATTTTATGGCCATGAAGCTCACCCTTGGTTCTCTACATCCTTCTCTGTTGTACTCCCAGAAGCTGAGGGATGGAATGAGGCCCCAGGTAGCTGGCTGTGGCCTTTCTTTGCCTTCTAGAATGGGTGGACACAACAAGCCTACCATAATCCTTCTCCTACTCATTAGACTTTACAAATCCTTGCCTTCACACTTTTGACCAATTTTTGCTGTGGGGCTATCCTCTCATATTGTTTTTATTCCTTGGAGCTTTTTCCCTAGCTGTTGCCCCATTTGTAATTTTTTATACCCATAGACATGATATATTTATATCCTTTACTTATCTCACTTATCAAACTGTGGCCAAAATAGAGATTAAGCTGAGCTTTTCTCTCAGCATTTGACCTTGTTGATTGTGATTGAAATTGGGAACCAGGCAGAAGTATGACAAAGCAGGAAGAGCTAGAGAGCAAGGCTTGCAGAGTGGTCTTTGGATAAAGCTTCCAAGAATTAACTGAGGAATAAAATACACTAAAACAGGAGTAGAAACAGAAATAGAATAAAGTAGCTGAGAATTACAATTCTGAGAACTAAAACTTTTCCATGGTTTTCAAAAATTGCTTGATATATCTATGACCATAGGCCATGAACAGCATTTTACTTATAATAATAATAAATTAATGTTTAGAGTTTAATACGTGCTAGGTACTATAAGTGCTTTTACATACATTATCTCATTTAACTCTTACAACTACCCTATAAGAGGTATTATAATTATAGTTATCTCCATTTCATAGATGAGGAACCGCCCAAGATTCCCCAGTAAATGAGTGGCATTATTGGAATTTGAACTTAGATATATCTGATTCCAAATTCCAATGTCTTAATCAGTACATTATGCTATTCATTTATTGTATAAAAGATAAGTCTGTGCTAATTGGAGATTGTGGGTGAGAATCTGTGTGTGAGGGTCAAGATGAGGTATATTACAGTAAAGTATCAAAGATGGAGTAAAATTCAGAAATTGAGACTGCATAGGATAATATGCAGAGACCATCAGTAATGCAAACATATGCCCTATTACTTTATTTTTATGGGATCTGGATGCATTGTACATTCATCAAAGATGTCTCTACCCTCTTAACATTCATCAGCATGTTATTTGCTTAGAAACTCAAGGTTCTTGTATGTGTTAACTGAGACTAATTTATAAACATTATGGATTTTACACATCATCTGGGACCATTCTTTACTATTAGGCGCCAGGACTAGGAAAGAGAGAGAGAAAAAAAAGGCGACTTGGAGGCTGGAGGTTCACTTTCCTGTATTATTGTTGCCATGGCAACTGCAGGCTCTTCTCTGATGAGCTGTAACTATCATTCAAAAAATACTAAGTTTTGCATTTTTATTTTATATCACTGACTTTTTTGGTACATTTTTTTTCTCATTTCTCATGGCCAATGGCCAGACAAACTACAAAGCAGCGAATAATCATCTTAGTTGTTTAGGAATCACATTCATTGGTTTGGGTAATTCAGATTTTTTAAAAGACATATAAATAATTGCTGTACTTTTTATTTAAATTTATGATATCTTATGGTTGAATTAATCACAATGTTGGTTCTGAAATATTATGGCAAGATCAATAGACTGCATAAGTTGACCAGGATCACATTTTGTCTGTCTAGTAAGGTAGACTCTGGAGGGCCAGGTTGCCTGAGTAGCAGAGTCAACAGCTGGGTTTGGAGTTTGGTGGAAGGGACTATGGGCTTGCCCACCTTACCCAAAAATATCTCTTTTGCTGCTTTTCATACATGATGCCTGAAATGCCACTATTTAGGCTTTATTTCTATGGATCTTAAAAGGCTTTCTTTAAAAATATTTTTTGCGTGAAATAATATCTATATTTGGAGGTGCATAAACCACAAATAATGTTTAAAAATTACAGTAATTATTAAGTGAATACCTGAGTAACCACCACTCAAATCAAGAAAAAAAAAACATTGACAGTACTCTTTTTTTAATTTTGCTTTTGCATTTGAAGTGAGATAAAAGCATTCTCCAAAGCCTCCCTCATATCCCTTCCAATTCACAGCCCCTTCCCTGTTTCCTAGAGGTAATAACACTCCAAATACTTATGGTAATTTGTATTTTGTTTCCTATAGTGTTTCCAGCTATACTGTATTTCTAAACAATAAAATTACACTTTGCCTGTTTTCAAAAACTTTATTTAAATGGAATTATGTTCAAGTAGTCTTTTATGTCTTGTTTCTTTGGCCTAGCATTGTATTTGTAAGATTCATTTACGTTGTGGCATTCACGGGTACATAGCATTCCATTGGACTCTACTGTTAATAGATATTTGGGCTTTATTTACTTCATCTCTAGAATTGATCATATGATTTTTCCACTTTAATCTTTTATTTATTTATTTATTATACTGTAAATCCTGGGGTACATGTACAGATCGTGCAGGGTTGTTACATAGTATACGCATGCCATGGTGGTTTCCTGCATCCATCACCTCATCACCTATGTTAGGTATTTCTCCTAATGTTATCCCTCCCCAGTCCCCCCACCTCCTGCTATCCCTCCCCTAACCCTCCCACCCCCCAGTGAGTGATGTTCCCCTCCCTATGTCCATGTGTTCTCATTGCTCAACACCCACTTATGAGTGAGAACATGTGGTGTTTGTTTTTCTGTTCTTGTGTCAGTTTGCTGAGAATAATGGTTTCCAGATTCATCCATGTCTCTGCAAAGGACATGAACTCATCCTTTATTATGGCTACATAGTATTCCATGGTGTATATGTGCCACATTTTCTTTATCCAGTCTATCATTGATGGGCATTTGGATTGGTTCCAAGTCTTTGCTATTGTAAACAGTGCTGCAATGAACATACATGTGCATCTGTCTTTATAATAGAATGATTTATAATCCTTTGGGTAGATACCCAGTAATGGATTGCTGGGTCAAATGATATTTCTATTTCTAGATCCTTGAGGAATCACCACACTGTCTTCCACAATGGTTGAACTAATTTACACTCCCACCCACAGTGTAAAAGTGTGCCTATTTCTCCACATCCTCTCCAGCATCTGTTTGTCTCCAGATTTTTAAATTCTCACCATTCTAACTGGCATGAGATGGTACCTCAATATGGTTTTGATTTGTCTTTCTCTAATGACCAGTGATGATGAGCATTTTTTCATGTTTGTTGGCTGCATAAATGTCTTCTTTTGAGCAGTGCCTGTTCATATCCTTTGCCCACTTCTTGAGGGGTTGTTGTTTTTTTCTTATAAATTTGTTTAAGTTCATTGTAGATTCTGGATACTAGCCCTTCGTCAGATGGATAGATTGCAAAAATGTTTTCCCATTCTGTTGGTTGCCAGTTCACACTACTGATTGTTTCTTTTGCTGTGCAGAAGCTGTTAAGACTATACCTTCAGGGATCATTTCTATAATTTGTTACTTTAATCTTTTATTGTGATGAATTACATTTTGACTGATTTTTAACATTAACCCAATCTAATAATCCTGGGTCTGGCAACTATTTTCATATGTTGAAATTAGCCTCTATTTTTCCTTCCTCATACTATTCTTATTGAGCTTTGGAATCAAGGGTATGCTAATCTCATAAGAGGAATTAGGAAATGTTCCCACATCCTATTCTTTGGAAGAGTTTGTGCCAGATTGATTTCCACATTGAATGTTTAGTAGAATTTTCTACTAAAGGACTTGGTTTCTGTTCCCTTACCTGTGAGGCTACTGAATCAAAGCTCAAGTTTTCTGTTATCTTGCCTAATATTTGCAAATGCCCTCAGGGCAGCGTTGGTGCCTGGTTCCTTTCCTTATTCTCTGGAATCAGGCTTTCTCTCAGAAATTGGCCTACCAGTTCTCTACGTTTTGTTTAAAGGTGAATTTTAAATATTTCTTTTGTTTGTTTGTTTGTTTTCAAGTCTCCATTTTTATTTGTTTTCCAGAATGAGGAAAGTAGGTCTGAGTAAATGTTTAATTCTATAAAAGACCCTTTGTAAAATGCAGATGTGCTTGGAAGGGAAAACTTTTTTAATACATAAGCTATTCACTGAATTTCCTTGTGCTCCTGGTATGTTGCAGAACTGGGCTAGATTGGACTGCTAGGAAAAAGGTGGAGGATATAAGGCTGTGTCCCTATTAAGGAACACAGATCAGGGAAGTGGCTTACCTCCGATGCCACACCAGTTCTAACTTCTATTGGGTCGGTAATACTGCTGTTCCATGACCCATCATGTCACCTTTTCAATTCTCACTCAAACATAACTTTAGTCTCTGATACCACCTGCTGACCCTACTTCTATTTCCTTTTCTGCTCTGGCCCCAACACCACCAGCCAGCACTGTTCCCAACTCTTGGACACCTTTCATCTCTGCTGTGTCCCCATTCATCAGTGTTTGGGAACCATGAGGTAACCCAATCATTGAACCTCAGAGATTTCAATTCTAAAGAAGTACATCCTTAAAGGGATTCAAGTGACACCTTGAAGAGCCATCACATGGTACCATAGATATAGTCAACTCTAGAAATCACTCTGTACATTGAAGGAGGATACAGGATGCCTGGATAGATGCATTTCCTGCCATATTGAAACCACTTTCTCCCTTAGGAATTTCTTTGTACTCTCTCACCACTTACTTTCAAAGGTATGTTTTACCCTGAAAGTGAGGAATCTGACCTTTAGCCTCAAGCCCTCTCTGCAGCTCCTCCCATGAGCCTTAAGGGAAAATTGGTAATAAAGAGGGACCAATAATGGCAAAAGTAAGTTTTTGTGGGGAATATATGTACATATAAGAGCCAACTCTTTTGCACATGGACCTTGGCTATGCCAGAAACAAAGATGAACTTTCCCTTCTCACAAACTATTGCAAGGCAAGGCCACCCATGACAAACCTTCTAAGAGTTCTCATCTTGCTAAAATATATGGATCATTTCCTTATCCCTGTTGCTCAGGACTTCCTAGAGTCTGGGTCAAATATGACTGAAATAACCCTGCAGTTAAGAACATTTATATACTGGCCATATATTGCTTTCCTTTTTATGTTAATTTCTAGCAGTAAATAGAGAAATCTATATTATACTTGAGGTATCCTAATGAGTGAAGTTAGCAGTCTGGTTGTCATCAGACCTGAGCTCTAGTCTTGGTGTTGTTACTTACCAAGTGTATAACCTTAGGCAGTGTCATTAAATCATTCTGAACTTCAGGTTTCTTATTTATTAAATGTTGGGATTTGACTGGATGATATTAAGAATGTTTTGTTTTTTAATGTAATTGAGAAAACAAATCCACTTATAAATGCAAGAGATGATTGGAAGATGGACAATTGCTTTTTGGGATGGGCATTTTTTTGTCTGGAGTTACTAACCTCCTGGGGCATAGCTGTCCTCCCTGCTTGGAAAAGAGAAAGCCTCATTCAGTTGTCTCCCTGGGCTCTAAGCTATCCACCTGAGATCACCGAGCTTCCACAAAGTGAGAGAGTTTTGGGGCCCTCGCAAGACATGATAAATTGCTGTATCTGCTGAAGAAGCCCCCAAAGTTCTTTGTTTTCCAGCATGTATTTTGCAGTGCCACTTCCAGTATCTCCTAGATAAGCTCGGATGTCTCCTGTGGACTTTTTAGCCAGTCACTGTAGCAGCTCTGCTTCTATTTCAGCCAGTCTGCTTTGGTCTTCCAGGCTACCTCAGGACTGGGAGGTGCATGAATCCATAGTAGAGCTTTGTGTGATGTTTCTGTTAGCTAATAAGGCAATATGATACGAACCTGTATAAGGCATGAAAATCAGGCCACAATTCAAGTGAATAAGAAATATCATCTCTCTTTCTTTCTCTCTCTCTTAATATTTCTGTTTTAATTCTAAGCCCCTCCACTACCAGGCTGGCAGGAAATTCCACTATGTTAATATGGAGCTCTCCTCCCAGTCCCCTATCCTTCACCCTCACCCCTGAGTGGTGCCAAGACATTAGGAGCTGTCACAGTCCATAGCCCTAGGTTTGAGAAATGAGACGAAGGATGTTTTGATCATCAGTCATTGGTTCATATAGGTCATGATCTTCAGCTATTTCCTCTGAGTTGTCCACTGCCTCCTTTAGGTTAAAATTCTCCCTGTTGCTTCTGTGTCATTTATGGATGAGTCCAGGAAACTCAAAGCCTATGATTTCCCTGGAACAGTTGTTCTTAACTGGGACAATTTCTTCCCCCAAGGACATTTGGTAATATCTGAAGACAGTTTTGACTGTTATAACTGGGGGGGGTGAGTGCTACTAAAATCTAGTGCGTAGAGACCAGGGATACTGCTAAACATCCTACAGTGCAAGAAAATCCCATCCCCAGAAAAGACTTATTCATTCAAAATGTTAATAGTGCTGAGGTTGAAAAACTCTTGCCTTAGACTAGGGAGTCTAGCTGCTAACATGAATCATCTGGAGAGCTTTTGAAAAACACCTATTCCTGGGCCCAAGTTAGACCAGTTAAATCAGAATATTTGAGATAGACTTGAGTACTGGGATAAAAAACAAACAACAACAACAAAACTCTGGACTGAGCACAGTGGCTCATCCCTGTAATCCCAGCACTTTGGGAGGCCAAGAGGGAGGACAGCTTGAGCCCAGAAGTTCAAGACCAGCCTGAGCAACATGGCAAGACTCCACCTCTATTAAATAAAAAATAAGTTTAAAAATTTTTAAGGAGCCAGGTGTGAAGGTTCACACTTATAATCCTAGCGCTTTGGGAGGCTGAAGTGGGCAGATTGCCTGAGCTCAGGAGTTACAGACCAGCCTGGGCAATATGGTGAAACCCTGTCTCTACTAAAATACAAAAAAAATGGCCAGGCATAGCAGCGCATGCCTGTAGTCCTAGCTACTTGGAAAGCTGAGGCAGGAGAACTGCTTGAACACAGGAGGCAAAGGTTGCAGTCAGTCGAGATTGCACCACTGCACTCCAGCCTGGGCAACAAAGCAAGACTCTGTCTCAAAAAAAAAAAAAAAATGAAAGAAACTTCTTCAGATAATCTGATGTGCAACAACCATTGCTTTGGACAATCCATGAAGCTATTTTCCTATGGGGTTTGGCAGTCCCATGTACTGTCAGGAAATAAAACACAATTTCCCACTGTTCCAGTATCCATAGGCCTCTTAGCTCTTCCTCAGCCCAAGAGGGTCTCTACTTTTTCTGAGAGAGCTTCTCTTTCCTTTCTCCTTCTTTGAGTTTACTGTGTCTTCTGTAAACCTCTTCCAATGGGCTTATGCTTTTAGAGATACTATGTCCTATAGACTACTTTTGGGCTTTCTGCCTACCCTTTATTCTCCCTTAGGCAAAGAAGCACAGAATTTATTGCTGAGTTAATAGAAAGAAATGAGCAGGAAAACGCTGTGGGGAAAAATATGAACTAATATCTTCAAATATTACTCAGGCATATACTTCACAAATACTCTACAACTTCTTAAAAACCATCACTGTCATCCTCCACTGAAGCACCTGAATAAGTTCTAATTGGTCCCTTAAAAGAATTCCTTTCCAGGTTTAAATTTTTATGGTTTTGAATGCTCATCTGAGTCTATCATTTCACATTTACAATTGTTCAGGGACAATTCTAATCAGCAAGTCTGCCATCAACTCACACTCAACATGTCCAAACCAGATGCACCATGATGCTCTATTTTAAACGTTTTATTTTTCTTTGACACACCCTCCTCCATTTCTGAATTACCTAAAAGAGAATAGCATTCCTCCATTACTCAAGGGTGAAAAGATAAAATCACCCTTGATAGTTAACTCTCTTCCATCCCCGATTCTAATCACATTATCAAGATCTTTTGAATCTTTAACAAAAAAAATCTTATTTCTACTTCATTGCTCTGGTTTTCACAGCTGCCATATTAATTCACAACTCTATCACTTCATGCCTATGTTACTGTAATATTTTCCATCATTCTTGGCACAGATCTTTGCCATGTTCCATCCATTGCTCCTGCTCAAAAATTTTCAGTTTTCTCCTTTGTGAGTTGGATCAATTCTAAACTCCTTTATGTTGCCTTCAAGTCCTCCACAAGTTGGGCCTCTAAATCCATAAGTCTGCTAACCCATCTAGGCTATGATGTAACCATCACTAGTACGCACCATGGCTATGGTCTATCATGGAACCATGGCTGAGACTTCTGCCATTATAACAGACTGCCAGCTTCTCTAGACACAGACATTTGTCAGTCAAGCACTGCACAGAGACTAGAGATGAGTTTTCAGGGGAAGAGTTATTGAATAATAACAGTAAGACTGAGTCTTCAGGAATCCCCCTCACTAAGCCAAGATAATACATTTAAAATGTCACATTCCAGAGGCAACTGCAGAGATTAGTACCACCCTTAAAGACATAAAAGATGCAAACTACCATATTCAGCAGTCTGGCTCCTAAAAATTAGGATAATTTTTAGGTGAATAAAAGTGGACTAGTGAAAACTCAACCAAGTAGAAGAAGCTTTAGTATCAGACATGGTATCTTTGCTAAGGCAGATCAGTGCAGCCTAGGTACATGGTATGCAACCACTGATCTGGTGAATGCATTCTTTTTCATCACTATCAGGAAAGAAGATCAACAGTAATTTGTATTAATGAGGCATAGACAACAGTACACATTTATGTCTTGATCCAGGACTATATTAATTCTCTTATTATCTTCTCTGTCACAGTTTGAAGAACATCTGAACTTTCTGCAGAATACCACATTGGTCCACTGTGTCCATGAGATCATGCTCATCAGACTGTTTGAACAAGAAATAGTAGGTGTATAAAGTACAAAGTCCTGACTCCCTTCCATCAACTGGGGCCAACTCTGAAGGAATTGCCCAAGCTCCAGCACACTCCATGGGATGAGCTGAAGTCTCTTTGCAGCTAGATGAGAGATGAATTCTACTCAGTCTAATCCTGCTGTCTCCACTACCTTTCAGACTCTGTTTCACAGTGTATGCTTCAATAAACTTCCTGCATGAAAACATCCCACACAGAGTCTGTTTCATGGACCTAAGGTAAAGTCATTAAATAATGAAGAAGTCCGTAGGTGATATTAACTAGGGCAAGTAGTGGGTGGCAGATTCTGATGACTCCAAGTTCTAAACTGGTATTGGGTGGGTGGAAAGAAAGAGAATGAGTGTCTACAAATGACAATGAGAAGCAAGGATCACCTCTAATTCCAGTTGTACGAGAGTATGGGAGAGACAACTGACTTTATTGAGAGTCCTGAGGGGACTACTGCCTTTTAGTAAGGGAAAGATGGTTAAAAAAAAGTTTAGAGAAGATCAAGAAGATTTTCTGAGGGTAGAACATGAGTTTCCAAGAATTAGTAGAAAGGGAAGGAGTGGGATAAATCCCTGAGAGACATTCAGACCCGCTTTGGGATTAGAGTGGTGGGAGGAGGAGAGATGACCTGACAACTTGGGCTTCTATTGGTAGCTAAAGCAGCAGGGATAAAGAACATAATGAGATTAGTCCTGGGATTTTCAAGACTGAGCAGTCCAGAGAGCTGTGCCTGTGTTGGGGGAGGATAGGCGAGGGCACTGCCAGGAACATTCAAAGTGCTGGGGCACCATCTCCTGTTGCCAACATTCATGGGAAGGCCAGGATGGAGTGGTCTTACACCGAACCCTGAAACTCTGAACTCTGAAGCTCTCTCTTCAATTTTGCATAAAGGAGAATCAGACTTTGTTTAACTTAGAACTTCCAGCACATTTACAAGAGCAGGTGAATGATTTTATTATCTCTCTCACTATGATAACAGTCAGTAACTATGAGAGATACACTACCCATCGTAAGTTTTTTTCTTCCTAATCACTGATATGGCATCAAATTAAAGATGTTTGGTTATAAGAAGCTTCTGAAATTGAAGTTGTCAAGCAAAAATATCTATGTTAATCTCTGCTCCGTTAAACATACACACAAAAAGAAAAAACAATTATCTGCCAAATGGAAAGTATAAAATCATCAAGAAATTAAAATATGTTCATATTTGTAAGAAGGTGAGGTGAGAAATAGACATAGGAAAAAATGAGCAAATTTAAATATAATTTTGATGCTTTTTTCTTTGATGAGCATGTTTAATACATTTGGTATTTGGAAAAATGTTTCTTCTGGCAATTTCAATGACTCATGAATAAAGCCTTTCCATTTTGTTCGAAGAATTGACCAAACCTCTGTGGAGAATGACCTTAATTCTAAGCCCATCTTTGCTCTGAGTAATCTGGGGTATAAATCATTGTTTCATTCATTTAAAAAATTATATTTATTTGCACCTACTCTACACTACCTACTTAGTCTTGAAGATAAAGCTATGGAGAAGACAGAGATGATCCTTCTCTTCATAGAACAGGGGTAAGTTGGGAGGCCGAGGCAGGTGGATCACGAGGTCAAGAGATCAAGACCATCCTGGTCAACATGGTGAAACCCCGTCTCTACTAAAAATTACAAAAAATTAGCTGGGCATGGTGGTGCATGCCTGTAATCCCAGCTACTCGGGAGGCTGAGGCAGGAGAATTGCCTGAACCCAGAAGGCGGAGGTTGCGGTGAGCCGAGATCGCGCCATTGCACTCCAGCCTGTGTAACAAGAGCGAAACTCCATCTCAAAAAAAAAAAAAAAAAAGAACTGGGGTAAGTAGGAAGGGCGAGGCAGCTCACGTCTGTAATCCCAGCATTTTGGAAGGCCGAACTGGGTAGGCCAAGGAGTTATAGACCAGCACGGCCAACATGGCAAAACGCCCTCTGTACTAAAACTACAAAAATTAGCTGGGCATGGTGGTGGGTGCCCATAATCCCAGCTACTCGGGAGGCTGAAGAGGGAGAACGATGTGAACTTGGTATGCAGAGGTTACAGTGAGCTGAGATCACAACACTGCACTCCAGCCTGGGTGATAAGAGCGAAATTTCATCTCAAACAGAAAAAAAAAAAAAAAGAACTGGAGTAAGTAAGCTGGATACAGACAAAAAGACAATAAAATACAGTGTGATAGGTATTGATGAAGAAAGTACAGTACCTCTCTATTAGCCTATAGGAGGGATACTTACCTACCTTAAGATAAGTAGGAATTGGAATAGTTAAATGACTAGAAAAATATTTTGAGCAGAGGCAACGGCTTCTGAGAAAACCCAAGATAGAGGTAGGAGAGATCTCTGCAAAACAGAAAATTTGAATTGCTCGTGTGCCATGGAGAGAGCAGGGAGCTGCTAGAGTGTTAAACCAGGTAAAATAAGTTTGGCCCTTACCTTGAGGGTGGTGAGTCATTGACCACATGTGCATTTAAAAATAATTCCTATGACTACTGTGTGAAAAAAATGTATTACATAGAGGACTTGCAGGGATTGGAACAAGTGATTTTTAGGATTTTTTATAGCACAAACATTCTGTGATTTGATGAAATAAATCACATATAACTTTGTAAGTAATCACTAAATCATTCAGAATAGCCACCCAGGGTGGAGTGCAGTGGCACAATCTCGGCTCACTGTAACCTCCCTCTCCCAGGTTCAAGTGATTTTCCTGCCTCAGCCTCCTGAGTAGTTGGGATTACAGGCACATGCTACCATGCCCACCTATTTTTTGTATTTTTAGTAGAGATTGGGTTTTGCCATGTTGGCCAGGCTGGTCTCAAACTCCTGGCCTCAAGTGATCCACTTACCTCAGCCTCCCAAAGTGCTAGGATTACAGGCATTGAGCCACGGCACCTGGCCAAAAATGGCTAACATTTATTATAGACCAACCACAGACCAAGACCCATTCTAAGCACTTTATATCTATCAGTGCATTTAAAACCAACACCAACCCAATAACACAATGGTTTTTTTCCCCCTCTCTATCATTATCAATGCCCCCACTTTACAAAGAAGGAAAATGAGACACAGGGAGTATAATCGGTGAGTGACCAATTGATTTGCAGCCAGGGAGTCAGATTCCATTGCCTAGGCACTTAAACTTAGGGATGTAAATGAATAGACTATTCTCATTCCCTACATTTAGAAATCTCACCTTTTACAGGAAGTATTTCCCAAGTGAAATGAGAAAGGATCTTCCTTTGTGACCAGAGGTAACAAGCCTACATACAGTCTGTACCTAAATTTGGGATTAATTCCAGTAGGAAAGTAGGAAAATATCCAAGCTAATTTCCTTCTGTGGTTGTCTCAGAGATGAAGGTTTCTAGACGGGGTTACATAAAGCTTTCATAAAGCTTCTCTCCCGGTTCCATCATCACCAAATTTAAACATTAACAACTGCTTCTTCTTTTAGAGTAAAAAAAAAAAAAAAAAGGAGAAGGAAAAATGTAAGAGGTAATATGTAATGTGAACTTAACCATCATGTTCTTTATAAATAATTAGAGGGTTTTTTCTTTAACTAAGTGTAACTCTTTCTGTTTTTCAACTGAATTAAAGTGGCTTAAGTTAAATAAATGAATTAAATGTACAACAGATGGGAAGTCAGGCTTTAATATTCCAGGTTTGGTAGCTGAAAATGTTGTCATTCTTGCCTAAAATTGCTATTAATAATGGTTTAAGAAAACCAGTAATTTCTAGGGAACCTGGTGGGTGAAGTGAATAAACTCTACATGTTTGTGATTTTCTAAGAAAAAGTGGTTCCTTAAAATTGGGAACCATTAATACACTAAGATATCAATTGATAAAAATGACCTATATTAAGCTAGCAGCAATATTTCTAACATATTCAGTAGTAGTTTAAATTCCTACATATGGGTTCATTTTAGGGAAACTTATCTAACTGCTCTAGTCTGGAAATGATTCTTATTCCCTCCCCTTAATGTAAGCTAGAACTAGTGGCTTTCTTCTATGAATAATTTGTGGAAAAAGTTTAGGAGGTATCATTCTGAGATTAGGTTATAAAAGCCTGTAACTTTCATCTTGGTGGTTTTTTTGTTTGTTTGTTTGTTTGTTTGTTTGAGACGGAGTTTCGCTCTTGTTACACAGGCTGGAGTGCAATGGTGCGATCTTGGCTCACCACAACCTCCGCCTCCTGGGTTCAGGAAATTCTCCTGCCTCAGCCTCCTGAGTAGCTGGGATTACAGGCATGCACCACCATGCCCAGCTAATTTTTTGTATTTTTAGTAGAGACGGGGTTTCACCATGTTGACCAGAATGGTCTCGATCTCTTGACCTCGTCATCCACCCGCCTCGGTCTCCCAAAGTGCGGGGATTACAGGTGTGAGCCACTGCACCCGGCCCCATCTTGGTGGTTTTTATGGGTAGAATGTGTCCCTCAATAATTCATACGTTGAAATCCTAACCCTTAATGGATGGTATTAAGAGGTGGGCCTTTGGGAAGTAATTAGGTCATGTAGGTGGAGCCTTACTGAATGGGATTAGTGCCCTTTATAAGAGGAAAATTAGGAGAGCTTGTTTCCTCTCTCTCTGCTTTCTGACACATGAGAGCACAACACAATGACAGCTGTCTGTAAATCTCAAAGAGGTCTTTCACCACTAACTTGACCATGCTAGCACCCTGATCTTAGACTTCCAGTCTCCATAGCTGTGAGAAATAAATGTTTGCTGTTTAAACCACACAGTTTTGGTATCTTTGTTACAGCAGCACAAACTAAGACAATGTTCCACACACCCCGCCCCCCACCCCCTGCCGCGCTCTCTCTCCCTCATCTTCTCATTTGCTTTCTCTGGACAAAATAGGCCATGTTGTGACCTGACCTATGGAGAGGCAAATAATTAAGAACAGCCTCAGGCTAACAGCCATCAAGAAACCGAGTCCCACAGTTCACAGCCCACCAAGATCTTTATCTTGCCACCATGAGTGAGCTTGAAAGGAAACCTTCCCCACTCAAACCTTAAGACAAGTTTGGCACTCAACACCACCTTAATTTAAGGTCTGTGACAGACTCTAACTGGGCCAGAGAACCCAATTAGGCTGTGTACAAACTCCTGACCAGAAACCACTGCTATTTAATACATGTTGTTTAAGCTACTAAACTTTGAGGTAATTTTTATGGAATAATTTATGGATAACTAATTTGGTGTCCAATAACCAAATTACTACTGGATAACTATTTATTGAATATAAAAAAATAAATGTTCGTTGAATTTTAAATAATGAGTCTGACATAGTTCCTCATGCCTATAATCCCAGCACTTTAGGAGGCCAAGGTGGGAGAACTGCTTGAGGCCAGGAGTTCAAGAATAGCCTGGACAACCTAGTGAGACCTCATCTCTACATAAAAAAAAATTTTAAATTAGCCAAGTGTGGAGGTACACACCTATAATCCTATCTATTAGAGAGGCTGAAATAGGAGGATTGCTTGGGCCCAGGAGTTTGAGGTTGCAGTGAGCTATGACTGTGTTACTGTAGTTCAGGTTGGGCGACAGAGACATTATTCCCAAAATCCACATAAAGGGTGGAAATGGGGTAGAAATGAGGGGAAATGTTAGAGAAGGCTCTATAGAATAGGTGGTACCTGAGCTAAGGACTGAAGGATAAACAAGACGGCATGGGGTGTACCCAACAGAGGAATCAATATGTCAAAGGCAGAGAGAATGTAAGGATCTGTCAGTTAGGAAATGTACTAGTAGATTGGTTAGATGGGAGAGCAGGACTTCTGTAGAAAGGAGATGGAGATAAGAACATTCTGGGTTTGGGAGTGGAAAAAAAAGAAGAAGAACATTTTGAGAGGTCTTGTATACCATGCAAAGGATGTGAGCTTATTTCTCTAGGCAACAGAGGCAGCAAAGACTTGCCAGTAGAGATGATGCATTAGATGGTAGCTATGGAGGGAGACAGAGTGAAGATGAAGATAGTGGGAATGACTGGAGGAAAATATCTTTGAAGAGGATGCAATTGTCTAGATAAAAAGTGATGGTAGCCCAGACTGAGACTGGTGCAGTAGTGGGAAAATGAGAGGATAATTGATGCAAGAGTTCTTAGGGTAAAGAGCCTCCTTGCGGGGGCGGTGAGAAAAAGGTTGGCATCTAAGGTGACTTGTAGGTCCTGATGGGATGCTCTGCCTTCACTGAGACAGGGTAAGGTACAAGGTAGAGAAATAAGTTAGCATATTATCAGTGCAGAGGTATAGGTGAGAAACAATGAAAATTTAATGAGCACCATATCACATGGCAGACCTGAGCTCATCTCTTTACTTATTTTCACATTTATTTCTCACATAAACTTAGTGTCTTATGCATGATTTGCCCCATATACTGAGGACAAGGAAACTGCATTTCAATGAGGTCAAATAACTTGTTCAGGATCACATAGCTAATGAGTGGAATAATCAATGGTCAAACAAACATGCCTGTCTCCAAGGTTCACTTTATTTCTACTCCCCATGGTGTTCTGGAAGATGGATCAGGCATGGAACCCTGGGAAATAATGATGTTGAAGAGGTGAGTGGAGGAAGAGGGGGTGGTCTGAGAGGGAGGAGAAGACTACAAAGAGTGTTGCCATAGAGGCAGTGAGGAAGGAGAGATTTGATGTGGAGGAAGCCATTGACAGGATCTACCTTGGTATGGATGGCAGAAAAGTGGTTGTTGGTGATCTTTGAAGAGCAATCTCAAGAATGTGGTGCTGAAGTGCTGGTGCCTGAGGCAAGCAGAAGCAGTGAGTGCAGACAACTCCTTCTCTAAGTCTGGCTTTGAAGGAAAGGTCAATGATGGACAGATGTGTAGTTGATGTTCAGGGTTCAAGTAAGATTCCCTTGTCTATTTGATTAGTTAGAATGTAAGAAAGTTGATCAAATTTCTGCTGAGAAAGACCCAGTTGGTCAGTGAGAGGCCGGTGGATACCAGAGAGGAAGATTATTGATAGCATAAAATTTATCAGGTGACAGAAGAAATCTAAATCTGGAGAGAAATGACAGCATATACCTCTTTCTCTAAATTTAGTATATTCCCTCTGTGTGGCCAGGAATGATACCTCTTTTGCTGTCTTGAAGATGACCTACTTGGTCCCATTACTCTTTATGCTCTTGAAAACAGAATCTGAGACCTAGAGAGCGCAATTCAAAACTATGCTTTTGAGGAGTAGCACCAGACTATGAAAAGAAGTTCTAATAGCCACAGTTTCCGGCTTTACTGTAAACATGCTGTGTGACCCCTGTGCCTTACTTAGTTTTACTCCTTCTTATCTCTGTAGATCCCTGAGATATTGTAAGAATTCAAGAGATCATTGTGTTGGACTTCATGTCTGTCTAGCATTCAGCACAGTTTTGTTCAAATGGTGGGTATATAATAAACATGTTGATTTGCATCTACTTGATCCTGAGAAAATCAGGTCAATGTAATTTTCTTGAGAAAGTCTTCTATTTTCTCACATGGAAAGAAAACATCTGTCTCAGTATTTAATCCCTGCAATCCATAGGCTAAAGGTCATACAATCTCTGAACAGCCTTTATTATATTTGTTATTAGGTAAAATTGTTATAACAATATCTGAATAGACCGATTTAAAGCAACAGTGCTTCTACTGAAACTGCTGGCTCCTTTCTCCTTCAGAGAGATGTCCTTTTATCAGCAGGCAGGGAGAGAATAATTGTTAATTCTGTGTGTATCAGTAAATTGTTTGCAAGTGGTCATTACCAAAATGAATGAATTAACTAATAGCATTATGATGGCAAGTTGATGAAGAAATTTGACCCAAAGATAAAATCCATTAACATGTTTCTGCTTGTTTCTAATTTTAGAATTCTATCAGATTAAAGGAAAACTGAGTCAAATTATTATTTAATCTAACATAAACTGCAGTCAAGGAGTCTCTTTCATTTTTATTTGGAAACCTAGTCTGTTTCACATTTAAATTAAACGCAATATAATAGGCATAAGGTTGGTACATTCATGGTGATCAAGCTAGTTGGGGGATGCAGAACAAGCTCACATCTGGAAGGGAGATATACTCAGTTCTTCACCCAGGCATTTTTCAGTATCGAGGCTAATTTTTCCTTTTTAGCTTTTTGTAAGGCTGCTTTGAGATTGTGGAGTCACTATTTTCAAATCACATCTCAACACTGAAAGAAACCCTGACCCACCTCAGCACCCCTTAGTCTTCAGCAGCAACGAACATGAAAATCATCGTGGTCAGAATGTATTTCACTCCATCCAGACTCAAGATCAAGTTAGATAGGAGTAAAATCCCTACTGCATAACACAGAAAGATACACTATGGCTGCAACCTTACATTGTATTCTATTTGTTTCACTTGGTAGACAGTCTAGTGGTCAAGCCCTCTCATGAGCCCAGGAGCAGGAGAATAAGAAGGGAAGGACTGCCTTTTTAAGCCCTGAAGATCATTCCCAGCTTCCTTGTGAATTTTCATCACTGGAATATTCGGAGGCTGGGTGCCTGAGGGGGCCATCCATCAGCAGAGACATAAAGCAGTATTCTTGGCTGCATGTGATCAATAAATATCTCATGGCTTTTCTGTGAATAGCAGAGATGGTGACCTTGGTGTCACAGAAAACTTCTAATTTGGATAATTATGCTCTGTTTCTCTCTGTTGCTCCCGTTGCTTAAATAGAAAATGGAATTCTTCATTTTTGTTCATCAACTGCTACTTAAGTTGCACTGCTGTGAGGTGTCACTGTGAGCTGTTAAACATCTGCTGCGCCTTACTTCAGAGGTGGTTGCTTTTTAATTGAATTTTACTTTAATTGTCTTCAACACACTATATAGGTAATAAATCCGTTTGCAAAATGCTTTCAAGTCTATTTAGATAAAAAGATTCACATAAATATTAAAACACAATAATTAGCTTTATGAAAGATATTTGGGGGATACATTTTTCTTAAAAATTATTTTATGAAACAAAGTCTACTACTGAGTGGTTTTCTAGGATGTATAGAAAAACACACATCATTTTCCCTTTATAAAGCTAAGAGTTTTCAATTAAAGCAGTCAATCAATAAGTATGCTCTCCACACTTGCGCAGCACAGGGGTGGGCTCTGGCTCTTGTAGAGGTGCTAAACAGCTAAGAACAAGTTGTTTCCATTAAAGGTCAGCCCTATTCCACTAAGGTATTCCACTAAAGGATAATGAAATACCAGGGATGATGTGGGGAGCTGGGAAGACTGGATGTTCTGCTGTCCCAAACCACCTCTCCCTTCAGTCTTCTGCAATTACCAAAAATCCCACTATTAAAGTTTTGTGGAAGATAATGTTGAAATGTGAATTTATGCCTGGAAAGGACTACTAAGGGATTAAATATTCTTCTAAATTTTTCTTTCAACATGTATGAGGTGCCTCCTATGTCCTAGAAACCTTGCCTACAGAATTATCATCACTATTTGGCAAGTGAAGAGATTCTGTGAGGTGTAGTAAATTGTCCAAGGTTGTATGGTTAATAAGCACAGAAATGGGATTCGATTCTTGGCAAGTTGTTGCTGTTTCTGCCTCTCCAGCTGGCCTTCCTACTGATGAATTAAAAATGGCTCTTGTTCCTCAGGCTAAGGTGAAGGCAGACACATACGTAACTACAATACAATGTGAAGAGAGCTGCCACAGAGATGCGTACACTGTGGTACTGGAGCACGACAATGGAATGACTAACTCCACCTTGGGGAGTCAGAAAAAGTTTCATAGAGGAGGTGATATTTTAGACTGGGTCTTGAAAGTAAAAAAGGACATAAGTTCCACTACTGTCTTAGTTAGTTGGAGCTGCTACAACAAATATGCCATAGAGTGGTGGTTTATGCAACATTTATTTCTCACACTTCTAAGGAGGACGGCAAGTCCAAGATTAAAGTTCTGGCAGATCTTATGTCATAAGAGGAATGATCTTGCTTCCTGCTTTGCAGATGGTTGTCTTTTTCTTGTACCCACACATGCCAGACAGCAGAGAGAAAGGAGGCAAGCCTCCTATGTCTCCTCTTATGAGGGCACTAATCTTATGTATGAGGGCTCTATACTTATGACCTAATTACTTCCCAAAAGCCCCATCTCCAAATACCTTTGCAGTGAGGATTACATTTCAAAATATGAATATTGAGGGAACATAAACACTCAGTCCATAGCAAAGATAGCATAACCCAGTTTCGTGGAAAGAGCTTAGGCTTTAGAATTAAGAAGGCTGGAGTCTGAATTCTAGTTCTAGCCCTTAATCATTCTGTGGATATGAGCAAAATTTGAAATTTTTCCAGGCATAATTTTTCTCATTTTCAAAATGGGAAAAATAATCAATTTCTAGGAGTATTGAAGGAGAAATTAGATAGCAAAATGCTTGGCACATAGTGGACATTCCATGATTATTGGTCTCCCTCTCCCTTCTCAGGCAAACAGAATAAAACATGAAAAGCCTGATTACAGTGAGAACCAGAAATTTGGTTTGGTTCCAGCAGAAAGGTGGGGCATCCTGTGAGGGGAAAAAAAAAAAAAAAAAAAGGTTTACCTAGACTCTGAAAGGCCTTAGCTGAGGAATTTGGATTTTGTCCTATAAAAAGTTCGGAGCCATTAGCTATTTTTAAGCAGGAGAATGCCACACTCAGATTTGTGTCTCAAAATAACTCTGGCTTCACTGTGGAAAATGAATGTTACAGTGACAAGGAGGCTAGTCAAGAGGCTGTTTCAATAGAACAGTTGACAAGTTTTGAGACCCAAAACCTAGATAGTGTAAGTAGAGATGGAAAAGGGACACTCAGTAGGTAAAATTGATGAAAAATACTGACTGATAGAATTTAAGGTGTTGAAGTTTTTAATTAATGGTTCTATTTAAATGGGGCTGCTACTAATCAGTTCAGGGAAGTAAAAATGTTTTGGGAGATGGAATTATTACTCTTATTTTAGATCACAGAATTTTAAGAGCTTACAAGATATACAAGTAGAAAGTTTCAATAAATAGTTAAAAATTTGTCTTGAGGCTCAGGGAAGACATATTGACATGAATGTTAATATTATATAAATAGAATTAAAGTCATGATATTGGATAAGATTTCCCAGGGAAGGCATAGGAACACTAAGTGGGGATATCATGAGAAGACCCCTGAGGAAAGTGACTTAGAACAATTTACGTAGGAGAAGGAAAGTCCAAAAAGAAGAGTAAATGAGGCACTGGCCAAAGAAAGAAACTCCCACAGGACAGCAAAAGTGCACTAGGTCCTTGGAAGGGTGGAGAGAGTTATAGATAAGCAGTTTAAAGAGTAACCGGTACAAATGTACTCGGAATGACAGTCTTGAGTTGAACAGAAACTTAGAGGTTGTCAAATCAAAACTGTGATTCAGAGAAGCATGGCCATACTACGATGGTATTAATTTAAGAATCATGACTAGGTTACTCACATGTATGTTTTATGGTACTGCATGAAACATTCATATGAGTAACCTAATAATGGTTTTTAAATGAATGTGATTTTCTCTTCTGCCTTCCTGGACACTTAATCTTTACTCCAATGAGCCTGGATATCCAAACGTGGGTAAATAAGTCTATCTGAGAGATTAGAAACATTACAGAAGGAATACAGAGTAAGAATACGGTAACATATTCAGCTTCTGACACACAAAATAGGATTAGGTTACAAGACAGCAGCTTTGTGAGCCACATTATTGTCTTAAAATTTTTTTTGTCATTTCCTACTTTGGCATATCTACTTCTGAACTTGAAGGACTCAGCCCATAATTTTGTACCATCGTGTAGATGCCTCACTGCATCTTCTGGTAAGGCCAAAGGCTATGTAGAGGATATGGCAGAGACTCTGGTGTTCTCAGTGAGTGAAAGAGGAGAATAAATCATGTGAATCAGGCATCTCAATTGGGTCTTGACCTGGTTTAAAGAGAACTGACCATGAATTACACATTGCTGAGAAAAAAATTTTTTGTTTAAAATATTATGAGTGAAATAGTCTGATATCTTCTATTCAGATCTACTCTAGTGTATGATTTTATTCTATTTTTTTAAACCTGGATACAACTTACAAAAATTGATTTCACAACCCACAAATGGGTTTCGATCCATAGTTTGAAGAACATTACTTTAGGATTTGTAACGAAGACTTATATAGACTTTATTTATATTAGGGTGATGTTTTACTATGTTATTAAAAAGCAATGTTTCCAGATAAAGAGCTTCATACCAGCTCTCTAGACCTCACATGAGAAGTCTAGAAAATAAGAAAAATGAATACAGGATTGGGAGCTAGAAAAATTTGAAGTACAAAAAGGATAAGAGAAAACGTGAGAAAGAGAAAGCTTTTAGGGGACACATTTTGGCTCTCACCACCATGATTTCCAGGATGTCTCTCATGAGAAATCTCCCACATTAGCCTGACCAGTACACAATTTGCTGGAGAGAAATAAGCAGGAACAATTCCTGAGAGCAGTGGGGGATATGAAACATTCTTTGGAGGAGTGCCAGGTGCTTGTTTGAATTGCTGATTGTTGATGATGAACATCTTTATTTGAATTTCTGATAAAGTAGGATCCAGTTTTGGTCTATCAGGGGTTCTGCTGTAAAAGAAATTACAACCTTAGAAAAAAAGGGACTGATATCTAAATATTAAATATTTCTTCTTAAAATCCTTATTCATCTCTTTTTCTGTCCTTACTATATTCTTCTGAATAATCTCCACTTAGCAGTCCTTGGGTCACTCACCAAATCACAATTAGAGATTGTGAAAACAGTGGAATAAGTGTAGAAATTGGCCTGGGGACAGGTACTCCAGAGAGCAAAGTTCTATAGGCTGAGAGGCATAGCTCAGTAGTGAGGGCTCTTTGTTTGCTAGCAAGAAGAAGAAAATAACTAATTTAATTAAGAAAAAGGCTGATCCCATGACTTATACCTGTAATTCCAGCACTTTGGAAGGCTGAGGTGGGAGGATCACTTGAACCCAGGAGCTGGAGACCAGCAGGCAACATAGCAAGACCTCATCTCTACAGAAAAGAGTAAAAATTAGCCATGTATTGTGTGCACCTTTAGTCCTAGCTACTTGGGAAGTTGAGGAGGGAGGACTTCTTGAGCCCAAGAGTTTGAGGCTACAGAGAGCCATTTCTGTGCCACTATGCACAAACCTGGGTGATAGAGTAAGGCTATCTTGAAAAGAAAAGAGAAGAGAGGAAGTAAAGAAGGGGTGGAGTGGGAGGGGGAGGGAGGGAAAGAGGAGAGAAAGGAAGGGAAAGAGGGGGAGAGGGGAGGGGAGGGGAGGGAGGGGAGGGGAGGGGAGGGGAGGGGAGGGGAGGGGAGGGGAGGGGAGGGGAGGGGAGGGGAGGGGGGAAGGGAAGGGAAGGGAAGGGAAGGGAAGGGAAGGGAAGGGAAGGGAAGGGAAGGGAAGGGAAGGGAAGGGAAGGGAAGGGAAATCAAGTCAAATTCAAATAAGGAAGTCTACAGTAAAGAGAGGGTCTAGAGCTCTCTGGGGACCTCAATACTACAAGATCCAAGGGACATTCTCTTCAAGGACCCTGATTGAAACAGATCAATTTCCTGTATCAGTATCTGTTCAAAAGTCAGATCCCCAGAAGAGAGTCTCTATTTAATGGCCTTGATTGGATCACAGTCCTATCCCTTGGCTAGAGGATGTCAAGATCACTTGATTTAACAAAACATCAAGTCTGTAACTAGTGAGGGAGGGAGAGGTAATCCTGTGTGACAAAACTGAGACAACTGACAGAAGAGTGAGCAGATGTTAACCAATGGAAAATCACAGTATCCATCACCACTGCCTTCAAGGCACCATGCTAATAAAGAAGGTAGCCTCAGGAGGCCTTATTGGGACCAGATGGGTCAGAGAAGCTCACATGGAATCTTTACATGGCTCCTGTCCAAGGCAAAATGCACTTGACTGTATTCCTTTCCAGGACTAAATCTGGAATTCAAATCAAACATTATTTGGGTGGAAGACATATGATTTTACTGGGCTGTTTCAAAGAGCACATCAAAGAAGCTCTTCATAAATAAATTATACTGCTATAAGTGTTACATAAATCTTGAAGGACTGTAACTGCCCTTCAATATGCAACTAGGTTAAGTTACAATTAATGGCAAATGCTGGGACATTGCTGGATACACACACACACACACACACACACACACAGACATGCGTGCGCACACACACATTTCCTTTCAATCCTTTCTTTTTTTTTTTAGACAGAGTTTTGCTTTTGTCACCCAGGCTGGAGTGCAGTGATCTTTGACATGATCTTGGCTCACCGCAACTTCCACCTCCCAGGTTCAAGCAATTCTCCTGCCTTAGCCTCCCAAGTAGCTGGGGTTAAAAGCATCTGCCACCACAGCCAGCTAATTTTTTGTATTTTTGTAGAGATGAGGTTTCACTATTTTTGGCCAGTCTGGTCTTAAACTCCCGACCTCAGGTGATCCACCACCTTGGCCCCCCAACCTGCCACAGCCTACCAAAATGCTGAAATTACAGGAATGAGCCACCATGCCTGGTCTTAATCCTTTCAAAGGGTGAAAACATTGATTTCCACGCTTTTGGGAGTTACAGATCAACCCAGTCTATTCTTCTGCTCATCACCTGCCATGCTGTTACATATTTTAATCCTCTATCAATGCTGATTTTGCTTTTTTCCCAAGCAAACACAGGTCTTTACTGAGCATACCAGATTATTTTAAAATCAAGAGACAACAGATTACTGAAAGGTAAAATGTTCCCATAATGCCCTTTTCTTAAATACACCTCACATACAACTTGAGATGTACCTCTTCAGTAAGTTTAAGTAACACGACATACAGAAACACATATGACATATAAGCACCAGCATATAAACCCATACATTCATATTATTGCTGCTGCTACTGCTTCTGTTATTGCTAGGTACAACGGCCCAGCTGTGGCTAAAAAAGTCCATTTGTGACCAGCTCTTCTTTCCCCAAAGGAGAAAGGTATACTCTAAAGAAAACAGCTCTGCTCTTTGCAGAGCTTCAATTCCATAAAACACATGCTCCTTGCCTCATGGCCCACCTTTACTAAAAATGTTCAGCAATCTTTTGATTGCTACCCACCTTGTTAGCCCTGCTTCTGCTGTTTCATAATAAACTACAGCCTCTGTGTGAAGATAATGCAAACTCTTAAGCAAGATCAGCAGTACACAATCTTGATGCTATTTGGAGATGCCAAACATGAAACTACTTACTCAGAGGTTTCCATTAAGTTAAGGACTATTCCATTTCCTGGATCACTTGATTTTACTGCTACAGAGTTCTCTAATGTTGCGTTAAGATGCGTGTGACTTTCTACTTAGCTAAACTTATTTATTCTTATAGAAACTGATACCCCATTCCCAAAGACTTGTTTCTGAATGGTTTCTACTAGTTACATTAAAAAGAGAGAAAGTGCAAAAGCTAATACCAAAGCAGTAGAAGTAGTTTAAGATGATCATTTTTTCAATCAATCCTAATAAATCCTTGTTGGGGAGGAGGAAGATGACTGAGGAATATTGAGGGACCTGAGGGAACCATCTGCTTTATGTAGGTGGAATTAGATATGTTAGCAAGTCATTCATTCATTTGCATTTGGTCACTACACAATTTTCTACCTTCTGATAGAATACCAATTTCACTGAAACTGGACTTTTGTGTTTACATAATAGATTTCATACCTTTTTTCAGTTTCAATTTCTTTGAAAATATGCCAACATAAGTAAATAAAGATACATATATCTATGTATGTAGTGCCTCCCTGTCATTCTAAGGAAGGCTATATTTTAAAAAATATTTATTCAAAATACATGGGCAAAAAACTTTTTTGAGTTTCAGAAAAATTCCAGGATTTAATGTTTATTTCATTACCAAGAATGAATCAACCAAATTAACATAAGCACTCCAGCTATCCCTGTCTCATAAGCGTGCACTGGATAATCATGCACTGTATAACCATGTTTCAGCCAGCAATGGATGGTACATATGACAGTGTCCCACAAGATTATGATACCATATTTTCATTGTATATTTTCTATGTTTGGATGCACAAATACCATTGTGTTACAACTGCCTACAATATTAAGTGCAGTAAGATGCTGTATAGGTTTTTAGTCTAGGAGCAATAGTCTATACCATACAGCCTATGTGTGAGGAGACTACACCTTCTAGGTTTATTCAAGTACACTCTATGATGTTCACACAATGGTGAAATCGCCTAAAAACACATTTCTCAGAACTTGTCCCTGTTGTTGTTGTTAGCAATACATGCCAAACATGAACTACTTGCTTAGAAGTTCCCACTATACATCAAATTGCTAGCCTTCCTCATACATTGTAGGTAATAATAATAGATCTTCATTATATCTGTGAAAATCTATACTAATACTTAATATGGCCTTCTTTTCTTCAGTTTTTAGATCTGAGAAACTAATAATGAGGAGCTTCTCATGTCAGCCTCACTCATATACCACCCCCTCAACTTGTTGGAGGGTGCTGAAGATTCAAATCTTGCTCTTCCAAATGAAATACTGCATTTTTTATAATTTCACTCAATTTTGAGAGTAGATTCAGTTTTAAAAAACAAAGATTACTTTCACACTTCCTGGGCTTTTTCTATCCTGCATGAAATTGATCTTCCATGGGGAATTGATAATGGTGGGCCAATACATAGACAGTTACACTAGAACTCAAAATTTTGGTTGGATGGATCATCTGTCATCTCCAACATGGCTACTTACCAGAGGAACCAATATTTTCCGTCTCAACCAATCTAACTAAAAACCATGACTTACTCATTTTTTATCTAAAATTACAACTGACCTCATGTCGAACTTTTTCTCCCATCAGAGTTTCGAATCAGCTTCAGTCAAGTGCTACTTTCCATGCTTTTCAATAACTCATTATAACTCCTGAGGCTTGCAAAAGAAAAACACAATTTCAATACAGTTCTTAAGTAACAAGGAGCCCTAAAACTATAAAGGAGATATGTTATTTGATTTTCTTTTGGCTGATATAGAAGTTAAAAGGTAACTGCAATTTTTACTATCCTAGAGATCTTTTATGATTCTATATAACTAGTCAAATTAATTGCTACATATGATAAAATTTGGGGAAGGTGAGTGTTTTTATTTTTCTTCCCAAAACTTTGCTCTGTGGCTTTCTTCAAATAGTTGTCTTAAGGGTCTGACTAGAATCTCCACTACCTCTTCTGAATTCTAACCAAGCTCCACTTTATCCTAAGCATCCTAAATAAAGCATTATTTTCAGGGCCAGCTTTAGGTATAACCTTGATTCAGGATCAAGGAGGAGATAACTTCCTTCCCTGCCGCCACACACAAACAAAACAAAACAAAACACTTTCTTTTACCTGCTGACTATGGTCTGATACTATTTTCACAGGAATCAAAGTGTCTCATTTTACAGCTAGAAACCAAGAGCAAACACCTGGAAGATTTACACTTCAGTGTATATGAGATTCCATCTAACTGCAAATGATGTTATGGGTGTTGAAAATGTAAGCTGGAGAAGAGAGAATATGGAGGCTGTAATAATGAGGCAGTTGTCAGTGACAGGAGTAGACTTAAAGGAGAAGTTCCAGGGGAAATACAGCCTGGTAGAAAGCGGGCAGAAGGCTGGGAGAGCAGCTAGACTTGTTTTGCTCTATTGAGTAAGGCTCTAATGACAAATAAAATGAAGTCAAGAAGAGGCAAAACTCAAAGGTGGTGGCATTTATACATGTGTATTTGCTTGGCTAAGAGGTTTCTGGAAAGGTGTGAAAATTGGAAGGAAAGGATCCATAACTGTTCATTATGAGGCAATATTTTTGAAGATGGAAGAATCTTGAGGCTAAGCATTTATACTCCAATCAAAGTGTTTGAAATGTGTGTAACAGAGTGTGATACAAACCCATAATGTAGCTAATCAGGGTGTCCTGAAATACACTTATGTTTGCATGTCTAGGATTAAAGTACTGAATAAAAAGTACACTCCAAACTTCACTATCACACTTAGGAGACTCTGACATGCAAGGCACATTAAAAGCATACATTTTACATTTTTTGGGCTTTTGTGTGACACAGTGGTAAGACTTATTCAGAAAGAGAAATCCATGTTATTCAGATTATGAGGAATTTCTAATCACTGTAACAAACCATGCTGCAGAATTGTATCAGTGAAACACCTTAGAACAATGAAGCAATTCCCAATGGAGGAATTCTCTCAATGACCTATCCTAACTGTTCAAGGCTAGTAAGCAAATGAGAAAGAAAATAAAAAAGTTAAATTACAGTTTCTCTGAAAATTAAAAGCAAGGTAAAGTAAAAATCTTAGACACGACAAAACAGTATTTAACAGAAAACATACTACTCATTGGCTACAGAAATGAGTTCAGAAAGAACAATCGTATTATAATAATCTTTTCCCTTTTGGATGAGATTTTGGTTTGGTGGAACAGAGAAACAGCATAGACATTTGATACATCTTGATTTCTAATAAATATTTAAAGCATATTTTAATGACAGTCTCATGAGTGGGTTGTTGACATAACAGTACCATTGGTAAGTCATGGGAGCTTTCACAACCACTGTCGGTGAGTATAAATGACATCACGTGGAATGTCATTTGGCACTTCCTGAGTGAATCTTGACACAAAGCACTGCCAACAGAGCAGCATCTCCAATAATGTATTAGAGGCTCTTCCCTGACTTCAGTGACTGAAGTCAACAATATCAGTGACTTAGTTGAACTCTCAGAAAGCAAGATCTCAGAGGTCAAAATTAGGAATCATGATTTATGCAACAGAAAGAATTTATACTATAGATCACATAATTACAATTCAACATCTCTATGAGCTAGAACACTGGATTAAAATCTATAAGGTGAAATTTAGTAGAAATAAATGATAATTCCTGTATTTTTCATTTAAAAAAAAATGTATGCCTTGAAAGTCTGGCTTGGAAAGAGGTTGTTTTTCACATGGGAAAAAAAAAAAACTTAATGTGAGCCAGCATCAAGCAATGTGAGTCAGCCCCCAAACAACTCGTAGAACATCAATCCACCTTTAAAAGAATAGCGTCGAGAGCATGAGGTTAATAGTTTCTTGACTTCTAGGCTGAACAGTTTGTGTCTGGAATACTGTATTTTATTTTTTTAGCAGCATATCTTAAAGAAGACATTGACAAATTGTGAAGTATTCAGTGGTGATTGGAGCAACTTGGACACCATGGTAACTGAAAAGCAATAGATTCGTGTGGATAAGATAAAACAAAGACCATCACAGAGATTTAGAAATATATAATTGAAGACTTTTTCCTACAGAAATGAGATAATACATTTGTTTTCAGTTTAAAAAATGACAAAAGCAGCCTCAATAAGGGAAAAGACTTCCAATCCATCTTAGAAATACTTATTTAAATAACTTGCACAGTGATACAGGTTTTCCTTTGCATTACAGTAGGTCTGAGAAAGGTTTATCACTGAACACAGGCAGTAATTAAGACATGGAATGATTCAAAGGAGAGAATATAGATTAAGAAGACAATATTACTGAGGATGAAATCTTGACTTGAGGTTGTTGACAATCCAATGCGATTGAGACAGAAAATAGTATCATTTCTTGGAAGCCAAATGAGGAAGCTAAGAAGGAATAAAACGGCCAACAGCATTCCACTAAAGAGAGATCAAATAAGATAAGAACAGAAAAGCAGCCTTTGGATTTGACAGACATGTCATTGGTGATCTTAGTGATTTTAGTCACATTGTGAGGACAGAAGCCAAAGTGTAAATGATTGTGGGACAATGAGAAGTGACCAAACGTAGCAGGGACTGAAGGTTATTTCTTCCAAAATGTTATCTGAAGGGGTCCAGAGGAAGGGAAATGGGGACAATGTTATGAACTAAATGTTTGTACCCCCCAAAACTCATGTTGAGGCCCTGTCCCCCAATGTGATAGTTCTTGAAGATGAGGCCTCTAGGAGATAATTAGGGTTAGATTAGGTTATGAGGGTGGGGCCCTCATGATGGAATTAGTGGCCTTATGAGGAGATAAAGAGAAATAAATCACTTGCTCTCTCTGCCATGTGAGGACACATCAAGAAGGTGGCCATCTATAAGGCAGAAAGAAAGCCTCCATCAGTAACCAACCATGCTGGCACCCTGTTCTCAGACTTCCAACATTCAAACTGTGAGAACAAATTTCTGTTATTTAAACCATCCAATCTATAATATTTTACTATGGCAGGCTAAGCTAATATAGGCAATAACCAAAAAATGGTATTCTGAACCAAGGGAAAAGGGAAAAGCTTTACAGCATTTTTTTTTTTTTGAGATGGAGTTTCACTCTTGTTTCCCAGGCTGCAGTGCAATGGTGTGATCTCAGCTCACTGCAACCTCTGCCTCCTGGCTTCAAGCAATTCTCTTGCCTCAGCCTCTGGAATAGCTGGGATTACAGGCATATGCCACCATGCCCAGCTAATTTTGTATTTTTAGTAGAGAAAGGGTTTCTCCTTGTTGGTTAGGCTGATCTTGTACTCCCAATCTCAGGTGATCCTCATGTCTTGGCCTTCCAAAGTGCTGGGATTAAAGGCATGAGCCACTGTGCCCAGCCAGGAAAAGCTTTTAGATTTAATTCTTTTAGGGTAGGCAATACTGAGTCTATTTCTAGGATGGGAAGAGGATGTGAATGAAAAAAGAAAAGCTTAAGAGACAGAAGAAAGGATGAATAATTAATGGAGAAAAACTCCCAAGGAAGCAGTAGGAAGTAGGACTGAGGGCATGATGCAGGGATTGGTTGGGGTGGGGGGGAGCAGGGGAGGGATAGCCTGGGGAGAAATGCCAAATGTGTGTGAAGGGGAGGAAGGCAGCAAAACACACTGCCATGTGTGTACCTATGCAACTATCTTGCATGTTCTGCATATGTACCCCAAAACCTAAAGTGCAATTAAAAAAAAAAAAAAGAAAAGAAAAATACACATTGGGTATGTATGAAACAGAGTTTCAGAACCACCAGGCATGACTGATTGAGGAAATGTTTAGTATTTTGCATACAGGCAGTGTTGGAAGAGAATAAACTGCCAGGTTGGAGAAGGATGGAGTCCACAAAACAATCAGGAGCTATACTTGTTTACAACAAACCCTCCAGAAATTACCTTCCTTCAATTAGAGAAACCTTAACTCATTTCAGTTAAGGTTTCTTTAATTGTACGAAAATAATTTCTGGAGGGTTTGTAGTAACCAGTATAGGGATAATGGAGAACATTTTATTTTCATTGTAGCTATAAGGTAAAAAGACACAATGACAAAAAAAAAGCTTAAACAACTGCTTCTAAGTGCAGTTAGCAAAAGCTAGGACATATATGCCTATAATAGTCAATGAAAATAAATAACATATTACTGAACACAACAGCCAAAAGTATGTACTAGATTTCCACCATAAATTTGAATGTCAGAAAATTTTTCAATGCAGAGAATAATTTCACCTCTCTTGCGGTTACTAAATGTCCAATATATAAGATATAAACTTGTATTTCAGTATTGGGTTCTTTTTAAAGCACACTTAATATTTTCTGGGCTTGATTAGTTTCTAATGATGACCATTATTAATACAATTTAACCCTGACTTTTCCTGCTACTATAGCTTAGGGAATATTATATACTCCCTAAGTAATATCTGACAAGTCTCAAGTACACAGATAGTATGCTATCAAGTTTCACTGCCAGTTAGCATTTGCCCAGGAAGTAATAAATGCAAGAATCAAAGCATGACTGTTTTGTAGTCTCATCTATATATAATATAAATAGCCCGATTACAGATTATTATCTAATCAGCCTGATTTGCAAACGGAGGAAGTTTTAAGACACTGCTGTCTACTGCAATGGCCACAAATTGCATAGGCATTTTATGAACTGTGAAAGGAGACAAGAGAAAATGTCTTAATGTGCCATCCCCAGCTATATCAGTAAACTGTTGAGGATGATTTGAAATCATAATTAAGTGATTGTTCTAAAGCATTACACTGTAAAATACAGCTTTTAGAATAGTGAGGCTTGTTCAAAGGGGCAGAATTGAGGCATGGCTGTGGCATCTAACAGATGAAGGCTGGTATGAAACTAGTGTATTTAGTAGACTACTTCTGTTAGTGGCCAAGAGCCTACTGGAAATCACTAAGTATTCATCACCTTGGGGTTTAACCCAAGCCTGGTTTAAACAGTACAGTTATAAAGGCTTTAGTGAAATTAAATGACTTTCAGAGTCCTTGAAATTCTCCATTTAAGGGAGGTCAGACAATTATATTATTAAGTTAATTATTTTTTTCCTGCAGATTTTTATTATTAAAAGTTACTTTCAACAGAAAAATTCAATTCATTGATTCTTTTTATATCTCACTTGAGTGTACATATTTGGAAGATAAATTTTATGAGAATATTATCTATAGGGCCTCTATTACCCTAACATCAAGAAAAAGTAACCTTGACTGAATTAAATTAAAAGAATATGCTTTCATTGTTAAATCTCTATTTGGTCTATTTCTCTAAATCTCAAACATTTTTATCTGTTTTCCCCTCACTGAAGTGTATGATTAATTTTGATGTGGCAGTTATTGTCTAGCAATACACACTAAGGTGACATATCTTATGTTTTCACTGGCAAGACAAACATAAACAAGCACGATCCCAAGCCTGATGATCCCATGGATCAGAACTTTGGAGTCTTAATGTTTACTCATGATCTTTCACAGGCTTCTATTTATGTATGTGCCACGAATGCCAAGTTTACCTATTTGGAATCTCTGAATAAAGCATATTGACTTACAGAAAATAATTGAGAGTAAGCATACTAGGTTGGTGCCCTCGTATTCTAACTGTTAATCATTAGAACAAGCAACTGTTTTATTTTATTTTTTGAAGTTTTTTTATTGCATTTTAGGTTTTGGGGTACATGTGAAGAACATGCAAGATTGTTGCATAGGTACACACATGGCAGTGTGATTTGCTGCCTTTCTCCCCATCACCTATATCTGGCATTTCTCCCCATGCTGTCTCTCCCCAACTCCCCATCCCCCACTGTCCCTCCCCTATTTTCCCCCAACAGACCCCAGTGTGTGATGCTCCCCTCCCTGTGTCCATGTGTTCTCATTGTTCAACACCCACCTATGAGTGAGAACATGTGATGTTTGATTTTCTGTTCTTGTGTCAGTTTGCTGAGAATGATAGTTTTCAGGTTCATCCATGTCCCTACAAAGGACATAAACTCATCATTTTTTATGGCTGCATAGTATTCCATGGTGAATATGTGCCACATTTTCCCTCTTCAGTCTATCATCAGTGGGTATTTGGGTTGGTTCCAGGTCTTTGCTATTGTAAACAGTGCGGCAGTGACCATTCGTGTGCATGTGTCCTTATAGTAGAATGATTTATAATCCTTTGGATATATACCCAGTAATGGGATTGCTGGGTCAAAGGGAATTTCTATTTCTAGGTCCTTGAGGAATGGCCACACTGTCTTCGACAATGGTTGAACTAATTTACACTCCCACCAACAGTGTAAAAGTGTTCCTATTTTACCACATCTTGTCCAGCATCTGTTGTCTCCAGATTTTTTAATGATTGCCATTCTAACTGGAATGAGATGGTATCTCAATGTAGTTTTGATTTGCATCTCTCTAATAACCAATGATGATGAGCATTTTTTCATGTTTGTTGGCCTCATGTATGTCTTCTTTTGTAAAGTGTCTGTTCATATCCCTTGCCCACTTTTGAATGGGCTTGTTTGTTTTCTTCTTGTAAATCTGTTTGAGTTCTTTGTAGATTCTGGATATCAGTCCTTTGACAGATGGGTAGATTACAAAAATTTTTTCCCATTCTGTTGGTTGCCGATTCACTCTAATGACTGGTTCTTTTGCTGTGCAGAAGCTTTGGAGTTTGATTAGGTCCCATTTGTCTATTTTGGCTTTTGATGCCAATACTTTTGGTGTTTTGGTCATGAAGTCCTTGGCTATGCCTATGTCCTGAATGGTTTTGCCTAGAATTTCTTTTTATATTTTGCCTAGGGTTTTTATAGTGTTAGGTCTTATGTTTAGGTCTTTAATCCATCTGGAGTTAGTTTTAGTGAAAGGGGTCAGGAAGGGGTCCAGTTTCTGCTTTCTGCACATGGCTAGCCAGTTTTCCCAACACCATTTATTAAACAGGGAATTCTTTCCCCATCGCTTGTTTTTGTGAGGGTTGTCAAAGATCGGATGGTTGTAGATGTGCGGTGTTGCCTCCGAGGCCTCTGTTCTGTTCCATTGGTCTATATCTCTGTTTTGGTACCAGTACCATGCTGTTTTGATTACTGTAGCCTTGTAGTATAGTTTGAAGTCTGGCAGTGTGATGCTCCTGCTTTGTTCTTTTTGCTTAGAATTGACTTGGCTATGCGGGCTCTCTTTTGGTTCCATATGAAGTTTAAGGTGTTTTTTTCCAGTTCTGTGAAGAAGGTCATTGGTAGCTTGATGGGGATAGCATTGAATCTGTAAATTACTTTCGGCAGTTTGGCCATTTTCACAATATTGATTCTTCCTAACCATCAGCATGGAGTATTTCTCCATCTGTTTGTGTCCTCTCTTATTTCATTGAGCAGTGGTTTATAGTTCTCCTTGAAGAGGTCCTTTATGTTCCTTGTTAGTTGTATTCCTAGGTATTTTGTTCTCTTTGTAACAATTGTGAATGGCAGTTCATTCTTTATTTGGTTCTCTTTAAGTCTGTTATTAGTGTATAGGAATGCTTGTGATTGTTGCATATTGATTTTGTATCCTGAGACTTTGTTGAAGTTGTTCATCAGTTTCAGGAGATTCTGGGCTTGAGACGATGGGGTCTTCTATATATACAATCATGTCATCTGCAAATAGAGACAATTTGCCTTCCTCCTTTCCTATCTGAATACCCTTTATTTCTTTTTCTTGTCTGATTGCTCTGGCTAGAACTTCCAATACTATATTGAATAGGGGTGGTGAGAGAGGGCATCCTTGTCTAGTGCCAGATTTAAAAGGAAATGCTTCCAGTTTTTGCCCATTCAGTATGATATTGGCTGTTGGTTTGTCATAAATAACTTTTATTATTTTGAGATACATTCCATCATTACCTAGTTTATTGAGGGTTTTTAGCATAAAGGGCTGTTGAATTTTGTTAAAGGCCTTCTCTGCATCAAGATAATCATGTGGTTTTTGTCTTCGGTTCTGTTTATGTGGTGAATTACATTTATAGACGTGTGTATGTTGAACCAGCCTTGCAACTCTGGGATGAAGCCTACTTGATTATGGTGGAGAAGCTTTTTGATGTACTGTTGCAATTGGTTTGCTAGTATTTTACTGAAGATTTTTGCATCTATGTTTATCATGGATATTGGCCTGAAGTTTTCTTTTCTTGCTGAGTCTCTGTCAGGTTTTGGATGATGGTGGTCACATAAAATGATTTGGGAAGGATTCCCTCTCTTTGGATTGTTTGGAATAGTTTCAGAAGGGATGGTACCAGCTCCTCTTTGTATGTCTGGTAGAATTCGGCTGTGAACCCATCTGGACCTGGGCTTTTTTTGTGTGGTAGGCTATTAATTGCTGCCTCAACTTTGGCCCTTGTTACTGGTGTATTCAGGGTTTCAACCTCTTCCTGGCTTAGGCTTGGGAGGATGCAAGTGTCCAGGAATTTATCCATGTCTTCCAGGTTTACTAGTTTATGTGCACAGAGTTGTTAGTAATAATCTCTGATGATGGTTTGTATTTCTGTGGAATCTGTGGTGATATCCCCTTTATCATTTTTTATTGCATCTATTTGATTATTCTCTCTTTTCTTTTTTCTTAATCTGGCTAGTGGTCTGTCTATTTTGTTGATCTTTTCAAAAAACTAGCTCTTGGATTTATTGATTTTTTGAAGGGTTTTTCGTGTCTCTATCTCCTTCAGTTCAGCTCTGATCTTAGTTATTTCTTGTCTTCTGCTGGGTTTTGAGTTTTTTTGATCTTGCTCCTCTAGCTCTTTCAATTTTGATGATAGGGTGTCAATTTTGGATCTCTCCATTCTTCTCATATGGGCACTTATTGCTATATATTTTCCTCTAGAGACTGCCTTAAATGTGTCCCAGAGATTCTGGCATGTTGTGTCTTCGTTCTCATTGGTTTCGAAGAACTTCTTTATTTCTGCCTTCATTTCATTGTTTATCCAGTCAACATTCAAGAGCCAGTTGTTCAGTTTCCATAAAGCTGTGTGGTTCTGAGTTCATTTCTGAATTCTGAGTTCTAACTTCATTTCCCTGTGGTCTGAGAGACTGTTATAATTTCCGTTCTTTTGCATTTGCTGAGGAGTGATTTACTTCCAATTATGTGGTCACTTTTAGAGTAGGTGTGATGTGGTGCTGAGAAGCATGTATATTCTGTGGATTTGGGGTGGAGAGTTCTGTAAATGTGTATTAGGTTTGCTTGGTCCATGCTTGAGTTCAAGTTCTGGATATCCTTGTTAATTTTCTGTTTGGTTGATCTGTCTAATATTGACAATGGGGTGTTAAAGTCTCCCACTATTATTGTGTGGGCATCTACATCTCTTTGTAAGTCATTAAGAAGTTGTTTTATGTATCTGGGTGCTCCTGTATTGGGTGCATATATATTTAGGATTGTTAGCTCTTCTTATTGCATTGACCCTTTTACCATTATGTAGTCCTTTTTTGTCTTTTTTGATCTTTGTTGGTTTCAAGTCTATTTTATCAGAGATGAGAATTGCAACTCCTGCTTTTTTTTTTGCTCTCCAATTGCTTAGTAAATCTTCCTCCACCCCTTTATTTTGAGCCTTTGTGTATCCTTTCATGTGAGATGGGTTTCCTGAATACAGCACACTGATGGGTTTTGGCTTTTTATCCAATTTGCCAGTCTGTGTCTTTTGATTGGGGTGTTTAGCCCGTTTACATTTAGGGTTAATGTTGTTATGTGTGAATTTAATCCTGCCATTTTGATGCTAGCTGGCTGTTTTGCCCATTACTTGATGAGGTTTCTTCATTGTTTCGATGCTCTTTACCATTTGGTATGTTTTTGGAGTGGCTGGTACTGGTTGTTCCTTTCTATGTTTAGTGCTTCTTTCAGGAGCTCTTGTAAAGCAGGCCTGGTGATGATGAAATCTCTGAGTACTTGCTTGTTTGCAAAGGATTTTATTTCTCCTTCACTTATGAAGCTTAGTTTGGCTGGATCAAGCAATTGTTTTAAATGTGTGGTAGAAAATTCTGTAGATTTAAGTTCATCATTTTAAATTGGATTCAAGTTATATAATCCTAGTCATTTAGTTTTTCAATTACTTACAAAAAGACTGAATGTGGTAATTATAGAAATAATTATTAATATATAATTCAAAGCATAAGTTAATTATTATAATTCTGATTAATAATAAAAATTATTTGATAAATATCTTTATTTATCTATGATAGTTAACTTTATTTTTTTTAATTTTTTTTTTTTTTTTTTTAATTTTTTATTGGATTATAGGTTTTGGGGTACATGAGCAGAGCATGCAAGACAGTTGCGTAGGTACACACATGGCAGTGTGCTTTGCTTTTCTTCTCCCCTTCACCCACATTTGGCATTTCTCCCCAGGCTATCCCTCCCCACCTCCCCCTCCCACTGGCCCTCCCCTTTTCCCCCCAATAGACCCCAGTGTTTAGTACTCCCCTTTCTGTGTCCATGTGTTCTCATTTTTCATCACCCACCTATGAGTGAGAATATGCGGTGTTTCATTTTCTGTTCCTGTGTCAGTTTGCTGAGGATGATGTTCTCCAGATTCATCCATGTCCCTACAAACGACACGAACTCATCATTTCTGATTGCTGCATAATATTCCATGGTGTATATGTGCCACATTTTTCCAATCCAGTCTATTATCAATGGGCATTTGGGTTGATTCTAGGTCTTTGCTATTGTAAACAGTGCTGCAATGAACATTCGTGTACATGTGTCCTTATAGTAGAATAATTTATAGTCTTTTGGATATATACCCAGTAATGGGATTGCTGGGTCAAATGGAATTTCTATTTCTAAGGCCTTGAGGAATCGCCACACTGTCTTCCACAATGGTTGAACTAATTTACACTCCCACCAACAGTGTAAAAGTGTTCCTTTTTCTCCACATCCTCTCCAGCATCTGTTGTCTCCAGATTTTTTAATGATCGCCATTCTAACTGGCGTGAGATGGTATCTCAATGTGGTTTTGATTTGCATCTCTCTGATGACCAGTGACGATGAGCATTTTTTCATATGATTGTTGGCCTCATATATGTCTTCTTTCGTAGAGTATCTGTTCATATCCTTTGCCCACTTTTGAATGGGCTTGTTTGTTTTTTTCCTGTAAATCTGTTTGAGTTCTTTGTAAATTCTGGATATCAGCCCTTTGTCAGATGGGTAAACTGCAAAAATTTTTTCCCATTCTGTTGGTTGCCGATCCACTCTAGCGACTGTTTCTTTTGCCGTGCAGAAGCTGTGGAGTTTCATTAGGTCCCATTTGTCTATTTTGGCTTTTGTTGCCAATGCTTTTGGTGTTTTGTTCATGAAGTCCTTGCCTACTCCTATGTCCTGGATAGTTTTGCCTAGATTTTCTTCTAGGGTTTTCATGGTGCCAGGTCTTATGTTTAAGTCTTTAATCCATCTGGAGTTAATTTTAGTGTAAGGTGTCAGGAAGGGGTCCAGTTTCTGCTTTCTGCACATGGCTAGCCAGTTTTCCCAACACCATTTGTTAAACATGGAATCCTTGCCCCATTGCTTGTTTTTGTCAGGATTATCAAAGATTGTATAGTTGTATGTATGTTGTGTTGCCTCCGGTGCCTCTGTTTTGTTCCATTGGTCTATATCTCTGTTTTGGTACCAGTACCATGCTGTTTTGATTACTGTAGCCTTGTAGTATAGTTTGAAATCCGGTAGTGTGATGCCCCCCGCTGTGTCCTTTTTGCTTAGAATTGACTTGGCTATGCGGGCTCTCTTTTGGTTCCATATGAAGTTCATGGTGGTTTTTTCCAGTTCTGTGAAGAAAGTCAATGGTAGCTTGATGGGGATAGCGTTGATTCTGTAAATTACTTTGGGCAGTATAGCCATTTTCACGATATTAATTCTTCCTAACCATGAACATGGAATGTTTCTCCATCTGTTTGTGTCCTCTCTGATTTCGTTGAGCAGTGGTTTGTAGTTCTCCTTGAAGAGATCTCTTACATTCCTTGTGAGTTGTATTCCAAGGTATTTTATTCTTTTTGTAGCAATTGCGAATGGCAGTTCGCTCTTGATTTGCCTTTCTTTAAGTCTGTTATTGGTGTAGACGAATGCTTGTGATTTTTGCACATTGATTTTATATCCTGAGACTTTGCTGAAGTTGTTTATCAGTTTCAGGAGTTTTGGGGCTGAGGCAATGGGGTCTTCTAGGTATACTATCATGTCGTCTGCAAATAGAGACAATTTGGCTTCCACCTTTCCTATTTGAATACCCTTTATTTCTTTTTCTTTCCTGATTGCTCCGGCTAGAACTTCCAGTACTATATTGAATAGGAGTGGTGAAAGAGGGCATCCTTGTCTAGTGCCAGATTTCAAAGGGAATGCTTCCAGTTTTTGCCCATTCAGTATGATATTGGCTGTTGGTTTGTCATAAATAGCTTTTATTACTTTGAGATACGTTCCATCGATACCGAGTTTATTGAGGGTTTTTAGCATAAAGGGCTGTTGAATTTTGTCAAATGCCTTCTCTGCGTCAATTGAGATAATCATGTGGTTTTTGTTTTTCGTTCTGTTTATGTGGTGAATTACATTTACAGACTTGCGTATGTTGAACCAGCCTTGCATCCCCGGGATGAATCCTACTTGATCATGATGAATAAGTTTTTTGATTTGCTGTTGCAATCGGCTTGCCAATATTTTATTGAAGATTTTTGCATCGATGTTCATCATGGATATTGGCCTGAAGTTTTCTTTTCTTGTTGGGTCTCTGCCAGGTTTTGGTATCAGAATGAAGTTGGTCTCATAAAATGATTTGGGAAGGATTCCCTCTTTTTCGATTGTTTGAAATAGTTTTAGAAGAAATGGTGCCAGCTCTTCCTTGTGTGTCTGGTAGAATTTGGCTGTGAACCCGTCTGGACCCGGGCTTTTTTTGTGTGGTAGGCTCTTAATTGCTGCCTCAACTTCAGACCTTGTTATTGGTCTATTCATAGTTTCAGCTTCCTCCTGGTTTAGGCTTGGGAGGACACAGGAATCCAGGAATTTTTCCATTTCTTCCAGGTTTACTAGTTTATGCGCATAGAGTTGTTTGTAATATTCTCTGATGATGGTTTGAATTTCTGTGGAATCTGTGGTGATTTTCCCTTTATCATTTTTTATTGCATCTATTTGATTGTTCTTTCTTTTATTTTTAATCAATCTGGCTAGTGGTCTGTCTATTTTGTTGATCTTTTCAAAAAACTAGCTCTTGGATTTATTGATTTTTTGAAGGGTTTTTCGTGTCTCAATCTCCTTCAGCTCAGCTCTGATCTTAGTTATTTCTTGTCTTCTGCTGGGTTTTGAGTTTTTTTGGTCTTGGTCCTCTAGCTCTTTCAATTTTGACGATAGGGTGTCAATTTTGGATCTCTCCATTCTCCTCATATGGGCACTTATTGCTATATACTGTCCTCTAGAAACTGCTTTAAATGTGTCCCAGAGGTTCTGGCACGTTGTGTCTTCGTTCTCATTGGTTTCGAAGAACTTCTTTATTTCTGCCTTCATTTCGTTGTTTACCCAGTCAACATTCAAGAGCCAGTTGTTCAGTTTCCATGAAGCTGTGCGGTTCTGGGTCTGTTTCTGAATTCTGAGTTCTAACTTGATTGCACTATGGTCTGAGAGGCTGTTTGTTATGATTTCAGTTGTTTTGCATTTGTTGAGCAGTGCTTTACTTCTAATTATGTGGTCAATTTTAGAGTAGGTGTGATGTGGTGCTGAGAAGAATGTGTATTCTGTGGATTTGGGGTGGAGAGTTCTGTAAATGTCTATCAGGTTTGCTTGTTCCAGGTCTGAGTTCAAGCCCTGGATATCCTTGTTGATTTTTTGTCTGGTAGATCTGTCTAGTATTGACAGTGGAGTGTTAAAGTCTCCCACTATTATTGTGTGAGAGTCTAAGTCCTTTTGTAAGTCCTTAAGAACTTGTCTTATGTATCTGAGTGCTCCTGCATTGGGTCCATATATGTTTAGGATCGTTAGCTCTTCTTGTTGTATCGATCCTTTTACCATTATGTCATGGCCTTCTTTGTCTGTTTTGCTCTTTGTTGCTTTAAAGTCTATTTTATCGGAGATGAGAATTGCAACTCCTGCTTTTTTTTGCTTTCCATTTGCTTGGTAAATCTTCCTCCATCCCTTTATTTTGAGCCTTTGTGTATCCTTGCATGTGAGATGGGTTTCCTGGATACAGCACACTGATGGGTTTTGGATTTTTATCCAATTTGCCAGTCTGTGTCTTTTGATTGGTGCATTTAGTCCATTTACATTTAGGGTTAATATTGTTATGTGTGAATTTGATACTGCCATTTTGATGCTAAGTGGCTGTTTTGCCTGTTAGTTGTTGTAGATTCTTCATTATGTTGAAGCTCTTTAGCATTCAGTGTGATTTTGGAATGGCTGGTACTGGTTGTTCCTTTCTATGTGTAGTGCCTCTTTTAGGAGCTCTTGTAAAGCAGGCCTGGTGGTGACAAAATCTCTGAGTACTTGCTTGTTCGCAAAGGATTTTATTTTTCCTTCACTTCTGAAGCTCAGTTTGGCTGTCTATGAAATTCTGGGTTGAAAGTTCTTTTCTTTAAGAATGTTGAATATTGGCCCCCACTGTCTTCTGGCTTGTAGTGTTTCTGCCGAGAGATCTGCTGTGAGTCTGACGGGCTTCCCTTTGTGGGTGACCCGACCTTTCTCTCTGGCTGCCCTTAGTATTCTCTCCTTTATTTCAACCCTATTGAATCTGACGATTATGTGCCTTGGGGTTGCTCTTCTTGCGGAATATCTTTGTGGTGTTCTCTGAATTTCCTGCAATTGAGTGTTGGCCTGTCTTGCTAGGTGGGGGAAATTTTCCTGGATGATGTCCTGAAGAGTATTTTCCAGCTTGGATTCATTCTCTTCGTCCCCTTCTGGTACACTTATCAAACATAGGTTAGGTCTTTTCACATAGTCCCACATTTCTTGGAGACTTTGTTCATTCCTTTTTGCGTTTTTTTCTCTAGTCTTGGTTTCTCATTTTATTTCATTGAGTTGGTCTTCGACTTCAGATATTCTTTCTTCTGCTTGGTCAATTCGGCTATTGAAACTTGTGCATGCTTCGCGAAGTTCTCGTATTGTGTTTCTCAGCTCCTTTAATTCATTCATATTCCTCTCTAAGTTATCCATTCTTCTTATCATTTCCTCAAATCTTTTTTCAAATCTTTTCTCAAGGTTCTTAGTTTCTTTGCATTGATTTAATACACGATCTTTTAGCTCACCAAAGTTTCTCATTATCCATCTTCTGAAGTCTAATTCCGTCATTTCATCACAGTCATTCTCCGTCCAGCTTTGTTCCCTTGCTGGTGAGGAGTTTTGGTCCTTTCTAGGAGGCGAGGTGTTCTGGTTTCGGGTGTTTTCCTCCTTTTTGCGCTGGTTTCTTCCCATCTTTGCGGATTTGTCCGCTGGTCGTCTGCGTAGTTGCTGACTTTTCGATTGGGTCTCTGAGTGGACACCCTGAATGTTGATGATGAAGTATTTCTGTTGCTTGGTTTTCCTTCTACCGGTCTAGCCCCTTCGCTGTACGAGTGCTGAGGTCCGCTCCAGACCCTGCTTGTCTGGGGTGCACCTCTAGCAGCTGTGGCACAGCGAGGGATGCTACCAGTTTCTTTTTCTGCTATCTTTGTCCCAGGATGGTGCCTGCCTAATGTCAGTCTTTTGGATATAGAGGGGTCAGGGAGCTGCTTGAGGAGACAGTTTGTACTTTATAGGGGTTTAATTGCTGAGCTGTGAGCTGTGTTGTTCATTCAGGGCTGTTAGGCTGCTATGTTTGATTCTGCTGCAACAGAGCTCATTAAAAAAACCCTTTTTTTTCTCAAATGCTGTGTTGAGGGGTTTGGGCTTTATTTTTGGATGTCCGTTGAGGTCCTGCCCAGCTAGGATGCAGACTAGCCACTGTTTGCCTGCCGAGGCTCCGCCCTGCTGTTGTGAGGCTCGCCCTGGCTCCGCTGTTCTGCTGTTCTCCGCCACGCCCTGCGGCGGAGTCTCTCTGTTGTAGCAGGTTGCCTTGGCGATGGCAGGCTGCTTCAGCAGTGGGCGTGTATCTCAGTAGGGACGGGTTGCCTCGGCAATGGCTGGCTGCGTCAGCAATGGGCGTGTATCTCAGTTGGGGCGGGTTACCTCGGTAATGGTGGCCGCCCCTCCCCCTCAGAGCGTCTCGGGCCGTCTGCACGGGGCTTGTTTGAAATCGCGGTTTTGTTCATCCCACTGGGCCAATCCTAACGCTCTGTTCCTGCAATCCCCTGGGCTGGCCCACTGTTCAAGTCTAGCTCAGTCTCAAGTCCAGCCCTCTCACGTCTCCAGTTGCCGGTTCAACGGGGCACCCGGACAAGTGCGCCCTGTGGGGAGCGCTGGGTAGGGCCGGCCGCCGCCACCCCGGCTGCCGGCTTCGCCAGGCGGAATATCTGCCTGGCGTCCCGCGTCTCCTCTTCACTTGGGAATTTCCCCGTTCCGTGAGCAATAAATATCAGTCTGGAAATGCAGCTCAGACTCACCTCTCCGCAGACACAACGAGAACTCCAATCCTGGGTTGTTCTCACAGCGCCATCTTGAGTCCTCGCCCCGATAGTTAACTTTATGTGTCAACTTGGCTCAACCATAGTGCCCAGATATGTGGTTAAACATTATTCTGGATATTCCTGTGGGGATGTTTTGGGGTTAGATTGACATTTAAATCAGTGGACTTTCACTAAGGCAGACTGGCCTCCATAGTGTGGGTGGGCCTCATCCAATCAGTTGAAGGCCTGAACAAAAGGCTGACCTGCCCTAAGCAAGAGGGAATTTTGCAGGAAACATCTTTTCAGACTTAAATTGCACCATTGGGTCTTCCTGGGTCTCTAGCTTCCCAGTCCACCCTGCAGATTTTGAACCTACCAAACTCCATAATCCCATGAGCTAATTCTTTAAAATGAACATTTTCTATATATGCATACACATCCTAATGGTTCTGCTTTTCTGGAGGACTCTGAATAATACACATGGTGCCTAATTTTTAAAATGTAAAATACATATTGTATTAGAGTTCTCAGTTTCAAACAATAGAATCTGACTCTGGCTGACTTAGCTATGTTTTCCATGAGCCCATTGAGTAAGCCTTGGACTGGCAAAGGAGATTGTCTGACAGCCTCAAGGTGGGTTATCTTGTTTACCTGCTATCCCAGAGGATTATCAGAGGGACATCTGGTGATCATTCACAGCAGCCAACCCTACCCGAGTCTGTATTTTAGTCAACCAATCATTCAAACAATATCAATATAATCTTCTCAAACATTAATCTAAATACTCTCATTAGTACATTCATATTGATAAATTTAGGCCAGTGTAAATTTATATATTTCTCCCCCCTTGTTCTATCTCTTTTAGGATATATTACTATACGTACTCCTTCCTTCCTTCCTCTCTTCCTCCCTTCCTCCCTTCTTTCCTTCCTCCTTCTCTCCCTCCCTTCTTTCTCTTCCTTTCATCAACACAAATTAGATAAATCTTGCAATTCATTTTGTGTGTGCATTTTTATTTTTGTGTGTGACTTTATATATGTATACCTCAGGCTTGTTGGGATCTGATTCCAGGTAAAATCTGGAAACAATGGGAGATCATACAAGAATGGTAGAAGAATTGCTTTTTCCTTGAAAGGTAACTGAGATGAGAGAATCACAGGGTCTTATCTACCTCCAAGCAGAAGGGGCCTCCTTAGGCAGAGGGGTAGGTGGTGCCTCTCCTGGAGAGAGGCTCAGGGGAGCTTAGAGGTTTGACATCTCAGCCCCTAAATCCTTCCATAAGTTCCCATACCAATTCAGGGTCCCTTTCTTTCCCCTAATTTTCTTATAAGAGACAGGCATGGTAATAAATTCAACTGATATGAATTTTAAATTTGATTCTCTAGTGTATTATCCTGCAATTAGTTTTGTTAAGAGATTTTTATAACATAATCATAGGCATTCCATGATTTTCTGTTTTCTGTAAACTAAGAATTTAGAAAGTTGGGGTTTTTATTATTTCTTTAAGCTATTCAATGCAGTTGGAAGTAACTGACTTATCCCTTAAATTCCAAACAATCTTCATATTTTTCCTGTGGTAGCAGCTTCTGGGTCACTAAAAGCCTTGCCTTTAATGGATACTCTAGATGTTAATTGTATGACCTAATTTAATTAGCACATTTGCCACTATGTGTGTTTCATGTGATGCCAGAATCCACCATCCGTCTCTTAGTATTAGCTAAATTTTAGGAGCCACCACTCCCAAATAGTTCAGATAACCTATTCCAATTTTTCTCTATTTCTATGCATTTCTGTTGCCTGTAATCACTTTTGTAATAGATTTCTGTATCAAAAGTTATTAGTCACAAGGAGAAAAAGTTACTTTGGCTGATTAAACAAACTGTGCTTTATATTAGGATATTAAGAAGCTCATAGAAGTGTAGGCAGAGCTAGACAATGAGCTTTGAGGCTATGCTTCTAGGGAATATGCTCCAGTCCATATGTTAGGACCTCCCTGATAAAGAAATGTCTACCATAGCCCTTACCAAGCATTGACATCAAGACACTGACTTTTCTGCAACCACTGTTACTCTGGTGCCAGGAACTCAACTTGCAGCCACTGACTTCCCTCAAAGCTAAATTCTGCGAACATTAAGGTAGAGCTAAGCTCTAAGGGATTTTGTTAGGGAAAACATCTATATGAGAAAAAATGGGAGCATGCTAGAATAGCAGGGAGAGCCATCATACCTCCAACAAAGTCTGACTTTGAGTTCAGGAAAAGGGAGTTAGGGTAGGTAGAATTATGCTGGGCTGCTGTACAGTCTAAAACATATTAGGAAAGGTCCATCAGGGAGTCTTTCGGCTGACATCAGTTGTCAGAGGACAGGAATTGAGCCTGCCTAGGTAGCCTGAGGCACTCATTGAGCAGCCATGTGGGAGTGTGGCCTCAGTGCGGATGGCTTTTTTAGGGCAGCAGCTGGGGCCCCATGGCTAATTTTACTCCCCACAGTCGGAGGTCTCGTGTGCACTCTTGTGGTGGCTACACCTCTGTCACCATGCCTTGCCAGTGTGCAGATGCTCCTGCCCCAAGTTGTCCTCTTGCAAATCTAAGTGCCATGTGAGTGAGTCCCATTTGGAACGTAAGTAACATGCCTGTGTAGTGATTGCAAAGAAGACTGGGGCGGAGGCATCAAATTCATAAACTACAAATTCCTCCAGTATAACAAGGTTGTTAAAAAATAGGTTGGGCAGACAGAAAACATCACAGATGTTGTTCACAATAATGAAAATAAAGTAACATAATAAAAGACGTGAAGATGTGCCTACTTAGCTACTTTATCAACATTTAGTGAATGGTTGAAAAGAACAAGTTTTGTCAACGTCTTTTAGCATTAGAAGAAAAAAAAAACAGAAGAGAACAGCAACTGGGGGAAAGAAAAAGAGAAAAGATGGAGAGCAGAGATGAGGGAGAGATAGGAGCAGGAGTGAAAGGGAAGAATCTAGAGGACATGTTAAAGGAAAGAAGTTGGAGGGGATGGGAAGTCATGGGGGGATGGGGAAGAGCTGGGAAAGAAAGGAGAAAATTCAAATCCAAGATGCAGCCTCCAATGCCCACACTTCTAACCACAATAATCCAAGATGACATGACAGTAAGTGGTAGTTGGACTTGATCCCAGGTCTCTCTCTTTTTTAAAAGATGAGGGTCTCACTCAGGCTACAGTGCAGTGTCATGAGGCAGCCTTGACTGCTCAGGCTCAAGCCATCCTTCCACCTCAGCCTCTAGAGTAGCTGGGATAATAGGCACATGCTACCATGCCTGGCTATTTTAAAAATCATCTGTAGAGATGAAGTCTTTCTATGTTGCTCAGGCTGGTCTTGAGCTCCTGGGCTCAAATGATCCTCCTGCCTCTACCTCCTAAAGGGTTGGGCTACCACCCCCCATCCCCAGATCTCTTTTAGCCCATTGTTTTAAGGGCCTTTATTTTATTAAAATGCCCCCTGGACAAATCAACCCTACAGAAATAATTTTTTGCACAATAAATGTTTTCACTTGATTTGATGCATAGAAAACTATAAAATCCAATACAAGTTAGAATGGAAGCTTATTAATGGAAATAAGCCTTTTACTCCATCTAGTCAAAATAATAATTAACTAGCGCCTTCAATTCTGTATTTTGCTGTTTGTTGAGACCTTGCTCCTAGATGTCCTCTATCCCAGAAAGTAGCTTATAAGTTTATTTCTTGTTAATCAGATATTGAGTACTAAACATTGCAATTTCTATGATAACCTGTAGATGGCACCTCAGCTGGTGCTCCCATTTTCTCCTAAGTTCATACAATTCTGATAAGACTATATGATGTACAATTTAGATAAAAGGCATTTGAGATAAGTCAAATGCAAAATGTAAGTAAATTGATTAATTTTTTCTGGTGCAAATTCTCATTTTATTTAGGCCAACATAATTACAGCTTTATAACATGATTTCAGACTATAATGACATTACTGTGCTAATCCTGAGCAAGTCAATTGAATTTTATATAGTAGCTATAACAATCAGTAATATTTTATAGCTATATGATAGCTGTTATGAATATTAATTGCCACTTTCAATGGCTCCTGGACTACCATCATTTATTCTCTATTCCTTTGACTTTACAATGAAAGTCTAAACTAAAATTGACTTATTATTTTCTATGCAAAGCAATTTTTAAAAACGCTTTTAAAATATTTTGGATTAGTCTGATTCTCTCTTCCTATTTTTAATGAATGAAAATAGTAGAAGTAGATTATTTTGGAATTAAAGCCTATATTTACCCTTCTATTACTCATATTTCAGCTAGTCCTTATCCATACACATAGATTATATTATTTTCTAGCTATTCTAAATGAAGAAAAAATTGAAAAGAAAAAACTTTAGTGGGTGAGTCAACCCATAAAGAAATGAATCACAAAAATCTGAATAGTTAGGTAAATTTTAGAATAAAGTAACTGTATTTAAAATCAATAGCTAAGTATGACCTTGAATAAGACCTGTTCAACAATATTTAGTGAGCATTCTATTCTTTACAGTATTACTGTATATACAAATAATACATCCCAACTATGACAATACTTTTTTTTTATCAAAAACTTTATTCCAAGAGTAGAAATAAAAGAAAAAAGTGTTTACTTCAAATATATTCTTGAAGGTAAGACAAGTAGAAGACTATACATTAAATTCATTTTAAAATATTACCCAAAATAATACAAACACACAAGAAACTTGGAATATAGGACAGGATAAGAGGAAACACAGACACAGAATATAGGATAATGGTCTAAACTATGTTTGGTCTGAGGAAATAGGAGACAGAGAATCAGAGGAGGATATGGAGAAAAAGTCTAATGTAGCAGACTTGTTTAGGATGGGTTCTAGGACTAAAAATAACCAAAGGATTTCTGATTTTAGCTCCAACATGTAAAGAATTTGAAAGTCATCACCTAATCCTTATGACGTGAAAAAGTCTAAACAAACTGAAAGTTAACACTTTTCTTAGACCATCAGAGAATTGAAATCATAGGACAACCTGACACCTAAAATCTGGAAAGTGGCAAAGCAGCCAAGATCCACTTGTGTGGAATAGGATCTGTTGGGACCATAAACTTGTAGGAACATTGAAATGGTCATTTTGACAAAGTTCTGGAGACTGAGTATGAACTAATTTGAGCTTGAGAAACTATAGGGGGTGGTATTAGGAGAGGCTTCTACATGTTTTGTGGGTTTTATCTCCATGAACCCCATGAGGTTCACAAGTGAAGATCTAAGAAAAATCCTCTCCTGTTTCAGCAGGGGGAAGGGGAAAAGTAACCACAGCTCAAGCATTCCTCAAAACAAAGGCCTCCTTATCCAAGGGAATAAATTTCACTAGGGTCTTATCTCCCTGAGGAAGGGCAATTACCTAACTTGCAGTCCCTGCTAGCCTTCCAGTCTCACCTAAGTGGAGAAGAAAAGGAGAAGAAACATTTCTGAATGTCACAGCCCAAGGACTCAGAACCACAAAAAGACTGACATTTAATCACAAGATTATAGACTACTTTCTCTCCCCTACATTTTGTCACCACATCAACAGGGCTCCAGAATAATAACAGTGGGTTACAAGTGAAAGAAATGCATGATAAAGACTCTACTTAAGAAGTAGAAAAGAATTCAAAGACAACAAAGAAGGAAATAAAAAAAGACAAGGACAAGAGGAAACTGAAGCCTTTAGCACCTACCACTACAGAAAACATTAAACACAGCCCAGCTCCTAGTCGGGCCTATGTAGCAGATATATCACATCTGAATTTCAACAATAAAAGTACAAGGCATTCTAAAAGGTAAGAAGAAAACACAATCTACAACACTTTGGGAGGCCAAGGTGTACAGATCACCTGAGGTCAGGAGTTTGAGACCACCCTGACCAACATAGAGAAACCCTATCTCTACTAAAAATACAAAATTAGCTAGGCGCAGTGGCACATGCCTGTAATCCCAGCTACCAGGGAGGCTGAGGCAAAAGAATGGCTTGAACCCAGGAGGTGGAGGTTGCAGTGAGCTGAGATTGAGCCATTGTATTTCGTCTCAAAAAAAAAAAAAAGAAACCCTACAATCTAAAGAGACAATGCAAGCATCAGCACAAGGCTTATATATGATATATATTGGAATTATGAGATAGAAAATTTAAAACTACTATTAATATGTTAAGGGTTCTAGTGGAGAACACACAGGAATAGATGGATAATGTAAGCAGAGAGATGGAAATGCTAAGAAACAATCAAAAGAATCAAAAACACTGTAATAGAAATGAAGAATACTTCTAATGGTTTTACAATAAGACCAGACATGGCCAAGCAAAGAATCAGTGAAATTGAAGATATGCCAACAGAATTCTACTAAACCAAAATATAAGGAGAAAAAAGAATGGCAAAACCAGAAAAGAATATCCAATAACTGTGGGACAATTACAGAATGTGTAACATATGTGTAATTGAAATATTGGAAGGGAAGGAAAGAGAAAAAGGAGCAGAAGAAACATTTGATGTACCGATGGTTGAAAATTTTCTAAAATTAGTGAAAGACACCAAGCCACAGATCCAAGTGGCTCACTGAACATGAGGCAGGAAAGGATCAATGACCAAACAACAACCACCACAACGTCACCATCAACAACATCACTATCAACAACAACAACAACAAAAAAACTACAGATAAACAAAGACAGAAAAAACCTTCAAAGAGGCCAGAGGGGAAGGAGAAACACTTTAGCTAGAGAGGAACAAGGATAAGAATTACATTGGCTTTCTCATGAAAAACCATGAAACAAGTGAAGAGTGGGGTTACAATATTTAGTGGTGAAAGAACAAAAACATCAACCTAGATTTCTTTATCCAGTGAAATTATCCTTCAAAAGTGAAGAAATCAAGAATTTCTCAGACTAACAAACTGAGGAAATTTGTCACAAATAAACCTTCCATGCAAGAAATTGTGAAGAAAGTTATTCAGAGAAATGGAAAATTACATAGGTTAGAAACTTAGATCTACAGGAAGGAAGAGAGCATCAAAGAAGAATGAATGAAAGCAAACTAAAATCTTTTACTTTCATTCTTAATTGATATGATAGAGATAGCTGTTTACCCAAATAATAATAGTAACAATGTATTGTGTGACTATAGCATAATTGCTCTATGAGTTCTTCTTGCCTGCTGCCCAGAAAAGCCAAACACTGAGAACAGCAGAACCTGCAGTAGAGAAAGTTTAATAATCTCAGGACTAGCCAAGTAGAAGGATGAGAGATGTTTCTCTGCCTTCTCAAAAGCTCAGAAGCTAGGATTTGTAAGGATAATTTGGTGGGCAGGGGGCTAGGAAATGGGTGCTGCTGACTGGTTGGGAGGAAATCATAGCAGTCTTTAAAACGGTCTTTGTGCAATGAGTCAGTTTCTGAGTGTGATCCCAGGACCGGTTGATTCAGTTCCTTCATATGAGTCCTGGGTTTGGGTGGAGTCAGCTACTTGCCAGAATACAAAAGTAAAAACATCTCAAAGACCTACCCTAGGTTTTACAATAATGATATTATTTGTAGGAGCAGTTGGAGAGAATACAAGTCTTGTGACCTCTGGATACATGACTCTTGAGCAGTAAGTGATTATAGAAAAGCAAGCTAAAGAATAATGGCTGGTTATTGTTTAACTGTGCCTATGCTTTAGCAGGATTCAGGCCCTGCCCATTATCCTAAACTTGTAGTTTTTCATTAGTCTTACAAAAGGTGTTTCAGTCCCCACAGAGGTCAGCTTTGAGAGGTAATATCATTTTTGCTTCAAAGTTAAAACTATAAACTTAATTCTTTCCAGAGTTAGCACGGCCTACATCCAGGAATGAGCCAGAGTTGTTAGCTTGTGAAATGAAGTTAGCACCAAGATGAAGTCAGTTAGGTTAGATTTCTTTCACTGCTATAATTCTTGCAAAGGCAGTTTCAATAGTTTATGGTTATATGAAATGAATAGCAGCAATGTGAGAAGGAAGGAACTGGACTCTGTTGTCAGGTACCTGCAGTATCCATAAAGCACTATTTGGAAGTAGACTCAGATTAGTTCTGTATATATATGTTACCAACTTTAGGACATCCTCTAAAAAGTTTTTAAAAAGAGGAATAGTTGACATGCTAAGAGAGAAAAAAATGGAATGATATAAATGCTTGGGCAAAACCAGAGAAGACAGAAAAAGAGGAGAGGGAAGAAAATATAAAAATGAATCTAGATATAGATCTTATACTTTTCACAAAAACTAACTCAAAATAGATCATAAATGTAGAAGACAAAACCACCATACTTCTAGATGTTAACATAGAGTAAAATCTGCCTGACCTTGGATTTCATGAGTTTTTAGATACAAAAGAAAAAACTGGTAAGTTAGACTTCACTAAATTTAAAAATTTCACTCTGTAAAAGACATGGTTAAAAGAATGAAAAGTTGATCCACAAATAAGAAAAAGAACAACATTATTTTAAAATGGTCAAAATAGCTGTACATTATCTCACCAAAGAAGACACATGGACAATAAATAAACATAAGAAAAGATGCTTCATATCATATATTATAAGGGAAATACAAATTAAAACAATAAAAAAAAATCATTCCATGCCAATTAGAATGCCCCAAATCCAAAACACTGACAACACCAAATGCTGTTAAGGATGCAGAGCAACAGAACTCTCATTCATTACTGATGGGAATACAAAATGCTACAGCCACTTTGGAAGATAATTTGGTGGTTTCTTACAAAATAAAACATAGTCTTACCATACATTTTAGCAATTGTACTCCTGAGAATTTACCTAAATGAGTTTAAAACTTATGTCCACACAAAAACCTGCACAAGGATGTTTATAACAGCTTTATTCATAATTGCCAAAATTTAGAGGCAACCAAAATGTTCTTCAGTAGCTGAACAGATAAATTATGGTATATCCCGATGATGAAATGTTATTCAGCATTAAAAAGAAATGAAGTAGTAAGCCATGAAACGACATAAAGGCATGTTAAAAGTACATTATCTAGTGAAAGAAGGTAATCTGAAAAGGCCACAGACTTTATTGTCTCAACTATATGAAACTCTGTAAAAGGCAAAACCAGCTGGGCACGGTGGCTCACACCTATAATCCCAGCACTTTGGGAGGCCGAGGCGGGTGGATCACGAGGTCAAGAGATCGAGACCATCCTGGTCAACAAGGTGAAACCCCATCTCTACTAAAAATACAAAAATTAGCTGGACATGGTGGTGTGCGCCTGTAGTCCCAGCTACTCGGGAGGCTGAGGCAGGAGAATTGCTTGAACCCAGGAGGCGGAGATTGCGGTGAGCCGAGATTGTGCCATTGCACTCCAGTCTGGGTAACAACAGCGAAACTCCGTCTCAAAAAAAAAAAAAGGCAAAACCATGGAAATCGTAAAAAGGATCAGTGATTACCAGAGGTTGCAGGGAGAGAGGGATAAATAGGAGAAACATAGGGAAATTTTTTGGGCAGTGAAACCATTCTGTATGATACTATTGGTAGATATAATGTATTATCTATTTGTCTTAGTCCATGGACACCACGAGTGAACTCTAATGTGAATTAAAGACTTTGCATATAATGATGTATCAGTGTAGCTTCATCAGTTTTAACAAAAGTACCACTCTGATATGGGATGTTGATAGTGGGGGAGGCTGACAGTAGTATGATAACTCTCTGCTTTCTGCTCAGTTTTGCTGTGAACCTAAAACTGCCCTAAAAAATAAAGTCTAGCTGGGTGCAGTGGCTCATGCCTGTAATCCCAGCATGTTGGGAGGCCAAGGAGGGCAGATCCCTTGAGGTCAGGAGTTCAAGAACACCCTGGACAATATGGCAAAAACCTTATCTCTACAAAAAATACAAAACTTAGCCAGGTGTGGTGTCTTGTGCCTGTAATCCAAGCTACATGGAGGCTGAGGCTAGAGAATCGCTTGAACCTGGGAGGTGGAAGTTGCAGTGAGCCATGATCACACCACTGCACTCCAGCCTGGGTAACAGAGTAAGATTCCATCTCAAAAAAATAAATAAAATAAAGTATATTAAAAAAAAGACAAACTACAGACTGGGATAAAATATATGAAAGACATATATTTGACAAAGGACTTATATCCAAAATTATCCAAAGTTCTTATATTAAGAACTCTTAAAACTCAACCAAAACCAAAACCATAAGAAAAAAAATGAAGCAAAAGATGTGAACAGATTCTTGGCCTCAGAATATATACAGATGGCATGTAAGTTTATGAAAAGATGCTCAACATCATTGTAATTAGGGAATTGCAAATTAAAAGAACAATTAGATACCACTACACATAACTCAAATGGCTAAAATGAAAAACAACAACAACAGACAATAGTAGACACTGGCAAAGATGGGAAGCAATAGGAACACTTATTCATTGCTGGTGGAAATGCAAAATTATACAACAATTTTGACAGTCCAGCAGTTTCTTACAAAGTTAAGCACAGACTTATCATATGATTCATAATTGCACTCTTCAGATTTCATCTAACTAAGTTGAAAAATTAGGTCCATGTAGAAAATTACACATAGAAACCTGTAAAGGAATATTTCTATCAGTTTTATGCATAATTGCCAAATCCTGGATGCCATCAAGATATCCTTCAATAGGTGATGAATAAGCAAACTGTGGTATATCCATACAATGAAGTGTTATTCAGCAATAAAAAGAAGTAAGATATCAAGCCCAGAAAGATACAGAGGAACCGCAAGTGCATATTACAAAGAAGCCCGTCTGAAAAGCTACATACCCTACAATTCCAGATATATGACATTTTGGAAAAAGTAAAAGTGTGGTAATGACAAATAAGATCAGTGCTTGCTAGAGATTCAAGGAGGAATAAAAAGTATGAATAGGCGAAGCATAAGGGATATTTAGGGTGGCAAAACTATTCTGTACGGTACTGAATGATGGATGCATGACATTATGTGTTTGTCAAAACCATAGACGTTTATAATACGAGAATAATTTTTTTTTCTTTTTTTGAGATGGAGTCTTGCTCCATAGCCCATGCCAGAATGCAGTGGCGCAATCTCAGCTGACTGCAACCACTGCCTCCCAGGTCCCGGTTCAAGCAATTCTCCTACCTCAGTCTCCCATGTAGCTGGGATTACAGGGATGAACCACCATGCCCAGCAAATTTGTGTGTGTGTGTGTTTTTTAGTAGAAAGGGGATTTCATCATGTTAGCCAGCCTGGTTTTGAACTCCTGACCTCGTGATCTGCCCGCCTCAGCTTCCCAAAGTGCTAGGATTACAGGCGTGAGCCGTCGCGCCTGGGCCTACAAGAGTAACTTTTGATGTAGATAAACCAACTTTTAACATAAAACTAAAGGCAAAAGGAACTGCATATAAATATTTTACGCTAGCCAATGAAATAGTTTCTCAGGGGAGTACAAGTTAATTCAGATATTGCTATCAGTGTTTACAGGAATTAGACAAGTAAATGAATGGTAGAAAATTTGGGAAACATACTTCTCACCAAAGGAGTGGAAATTTACAGATCATCAAGGGAAGGATGCTAAAATGATCCTGGTAGTAATGAATCAGAGTTGGAGACATCATTAAGAATTTATGTTTGGGAGGACAAGGCGGGTGGATCACGAGGTCAAGAGATCGGGACCATCCTGGTCAACATGGTGAAACCCCGTCTCTACTAAAAATACAAAAAATTAGCTGGGCACAGTGGCACGTGCCTGTAATCCCAGCTACTCAGGAAGCTGAGGCAGGAGAATTGCCTGAACCCAGGAGGCGAGGTTGCCGTGAGCCGAGATCGCGTCATTGCACTCCAGCCTGGGAAACAAGAGCGAAACTCCGTCTCAAAAAAAAAAAAAAAAAAAAAGAATTTATGTTTTATGTTTAATTCAAATAGATAAGGTGATTACACATAAAAATATTTATAGATATGCATATATACACAGGCCGGTATACACGTATATATTTATTTGCTCTGTTGGCTGACAGAACCTTAAAGAAATGACACTCTACAGTAACAAGTACATGCAGCATGCAGTATGGGTTTCTAATGCTATTCTCCAGTAAACTGGATAGGGGTCCTTAAAGTAATGGCTGATTCTAGGACTGTGCAGAAAATATGTAAGATAAGCTTGGAGCACTTTTTGGTACCAGAAAGTAAGGAACAAAACACACAAAAAAATCCAGATCAACAGGAGTATATCAAAGGGGTGCAAAAGTCAAAAGAGCTCTCAATGGTCAAATATGGAACAAAGTATTGGTTTATAACCCAAAATATAAAATAAGTAACCATGAATCCATAATGATATAAATTATTGAACAAATTGACAAACCTGCATGCTACACATGTACCCCAGAAGTTGAAAAAATAAAATTAAAAAAAATTAACAAATCAGGGAAAAGAGAGAACTCTCCTATGCAGAAGTCCAAATCAGGTATGTAGATACTCCACCCAATTTTATAGACAAACTCAGGCTTGAGAGTAACAAAATAGTTAATACTCATTGAATGCCAATCATATGCCAGAAATTAATACAAAAACAACCAACATATGATGTAAATGCTTTTAGTGTACCCATTTTAAAAGTAAAGAAACTAAGGAACAATAGTCACGCAGCTACTAAAGTGACACACTGCTTAGAACATGAGTGCTTTTCTCCTGTTTCTTCTATTTGTCCTCAGTTTCTACATTTTCCTTAGTGAGACTTCACTTATACAAGGAAAAATTATGTTCCAAAAAAAGTCTATAAAGAAAATAGTCAGTACTATTCATGCCCTGTCTGCTTTCCCCTTCTCACAACTACTAAGAGTATTCAGGTGCCTGTAGTGAAGGCAATCAGAACTTGAGTGTTTAGCAAGTCTAAGAGTTCAGAAGTGCAGGTGGAGAAGAAGCTGTGGAATCAACTATAGCATAGAACAGAGATTCTTAACCATTCTGGAGTCATGGAGGTATCACTCTTAAGATCTAATGAAAGCTGAAGCCCTTCTGCCCAGAAAAATATACCTCTGCTTACTCACTCAGAATTTCAGGGTGTTTCTGGAGTCCTTCATCCACAGAAAGCCAGGCTTAGAAAAACTGACCACAACAGCAGCCTCCCAAAGAGGACCAGCACACCTACAGGGAGAAAAGTGGGGAGGCCATTTCAGTTGCAGGAATGGAATGGCACTTCCTTTCCTTTGCCTACATTTAAATTTGACTGCTAAGAAATTCCTGTGGATGATCTAGTAGTCCTTTTTGAAAACAAATAATCTGGGGAAAGTAAAGAGATGGTGATCCATTAACACTTTAGTGTAAGTGAATTCATTCAATGAGACAGAGTTTTGCTCTTGTTGCCCAGGCTGGAGTACAAAAGCGTGATCTCGTCACACTGTAACCTCTGCCTCCCAGGTTTAAGTGATTCTCCTGCCTCCGCTTCCCAAGTAGCTGGAATTACAGGCGTGAGCCACCGCACCTGGCTGGAAATTAAATTTTTAAAAAAGTATCTGCTAGGTTCCAGGAATAGTGAAAGTCAATTCATGTACATCATTACCTTTAATTATCCTAACAGATTAAATAAACGAAGATCAGAAGCTGCCATAGAGAGTGACTTGTCCAAGTCAGCTGATTAATGACAGCCAGGATTCACTGAACCCAGATTACTTTTCCTCCAAACAAAGCCCTTTCCCCACAGTAATTTCTTTGGAGTAGAATCTGGCCATTCCTTCTAAGAATGTTTCTCTAAGGAAATGTAGGTCAAAGTCTTGCGTTACAAATACAATTTTGAAACACGACCTGTTTTTTAAATGGAGACTGTCTATATTCATTTTAATCATAATACTATTATTTGTTCTGTGGTGGGAGGGGTTCTTCACAATATACAGAATTGGCCTAATGGGCTTCTTTAATCAATGCTTGCTTTTTAGATGATCTCCCTGCAAATCCATTGGCATCATCCACACAAACATATGCCTGCATGTTATTTAATTAACTGTGGAGTTATGAACATTGTGAAACATAAGTTTACATATGTTTTCAAACAACATATTTTAAATAAATTATTTGCAACCAGAAAATGAAGCTCATTTATTCATAATTTATTTCACTAATGTCTGTTGAGCATCTTCTCTTTGCCAAGCACTGTAGCTGGATGGAGGCTACAACAGTGAACCAGATAGTCCCTTTCCTCAAAGAGACTATGTCTCCTTAAAAATCACAATGTACTTTGAGGGTTTTTTAAAATTATTATTATAGTGACCTTATGGAGTAAAACTAAGAAAAATAAATAAATGTATTGAGAAAAAAAAGGCATGGAAATAGCCTTTTCACCACATAAAATATAAATCAGCAGCATCAGATTGTGCTGCTCATCTGGTGCACTTAAAAGTGTTTCTTGGATGAATGCCTGTCATTCAATCAGAAATCCAATGCTTTCACTACATGGAGTGCATTACAAGTTGCAGTGGGGGAAATATGGACATGTTCTTAAGCAGCCTGCAGTCTAATGGAGGAGACCAGGCAGGCCAAAATAAACAAGAAAGCTCTAGGTCAGGATTTGACAAGCGTTTTCTGTAGAGGACTAGATACCGAATTTTAATTTTAGGCTTTCTGGCCCATATGGTCTCTGTTGTAATTATTCAACACCGCCATTGTAGTAGGAAAGTAACCACAAACAATATGTAAACATATGAGCATGACTGTATTCAAATAAAGCTTCATTAACAAAAACAGACAACAGCCTGGATTAGATGAACAAGCTGTAGTTGCCAGACCCTTGCTCAGGTAAAGGCATCCCTTCCTTCCTTACCATAAAATGTGGGTCCTTCTCTAAGAGATGAGGCCATCTTTCAGATACATAAGCTATGCTTGGGTCAATGACCCTTTGAGTCACTCCATTCCTATGCTGGAACTTCCATAAAATCACACATAATGCCACCTTTCAACATTAAAATAACAAATTAAAATTACAATTGGTGAGAAAAGTGGGGAGGCCATTGCAAGTGGGGAGTGAAACAGGCCCAGACTCAGAAAGGGAGAGTATGAGGGTACAAAGGACAGCCTAATGGAAGAAAGTGAATGCACAGGCAAGAATGTAGCAGGAGCTTTCCATGCAAGGATAGGGTGAATCCTTGGAGCTGGAATTTTAATTCAATTTGAAAAACAAGCGAGGGCCTGTAAGGGAGGGACAGACTCAATGTAGTGAGAATTAAGGCAGAAAGAAGTTAGTCTGGAAGCTAAGAGGGATCTAGATAATAATCTAGGCATAGAGTGCTTAAGGTCTGTATTCCCACCAAGACCTTGGTGAAGGAGCTGCAGGTGTAAAGTTGCAGGAAAGAGAAAGCTGATAAACCATGAACAGGCCATCTGGTACAATAGCAGTACTGACCAGATTGGGTGGCATAATCCCAACTCCAGCACTTTGCATACAGAGCAGAGGTGAGCTGAACACCATAATCTTGAGGCAGATATCTCTCATGTCAGCACCAGAGGCAGCCAGCTGATGTCATAAGCCTATGTCAGGTGCTCCACACATGCAGTAGACCACCTCCAGCTAGTCTAGTACTTGTTTATCTGACAAGTTCAGACACTGCTTGTCAATGAGCAACACTCAGAGGCAGTTCACAGTTTGTCTTTAAAAAACATAATCCATTTCCCTTCCCTGAACCTCATCCCCTGAAATCTAGACTGTCCTGGATGTTTCCCTGTGTCCACTTGGTGCTCAATCTTTGGTGTTCTCATATTTTTCTTTCTCTTTAATGAGCTGAAGCCTAATTTCTACTTGGCCACTTATTTTCACACTTTTTAGATTTTTTGTTTGCTTGTTTTCTTGCATTTCCATGTCCTACTCCTCCTTAACATCCACCCTACTACAATGTTCGATAAACATTAATTGAATTGAATTTCATTTTCTGTGTGTTCTACTGTATAACTTCTGGACAACTTGATAGGGTGTTTCAAGGCTCTACTTTTTGTTTTCATCTTTTCAAAGAGGTCTTGCTCTGTTGCCCAGGCTGGAGTGTCTGGAAGGGCTTAAGTGATCCTCCTGCCTCAGCCTCCCAAGTAACTGGGACTACAGGCACACATCAACATGCCCACCTATTTTTTTTTCACTTTTTCAGAGATGGAGTCTGGCTACATTGCCCAGGCTAATCTTGAACTCCTGATCTCAAGCAATTCTTCTACATCAGCCTCCTGAGTAATTAAGATTACAAGCACAAACCACCACACCTGGCTTCCAAGGCTCTACTTTTTAATCACAGCAATGCAAAGGAAAATGTAGATGTTTGAGATTGCCTGAGAGAAGCTGCCAAGCCAGATAGATCTCCACTCAGAGAAGATTCTATGACTAAAGACCCATTAGCCCAAACAAAGAGCTTGAGAACCCTATGGAGAATACTGATCTCAGGCTTGAACATGTGATAAACAGTGGTGTGAAGAGGATCCTTACCCAGGAATAATGACATGATTAGGCATTAGGGAAGTGTCACAACTTGGGCTCCCTCGGGAGCAGAATCTGAGTTTAGCATGCAGGATGCTTACTAAAATGCATCCTTAAGATCAGTACCTGTGGGAAGGAGAGAAAGAAAGTTGGATTTGAAAGTGGAGAAGTGAAGCTGTTGTGCAAGCCTAACATCAGCCTTGGCTGACCATGAGGGGAATGCTGGAGCTAGAATAAACCTTCAAAGTTAACCTGAAATGGGCCATAATGCCCAGGCTTTTATACTCCCCTATCAATCAGTTACTACATGTAAACTGTCCTGACTTTAAACAATGCCACTCTGAGAGGCTGAGGCAATCCCTGAAGGGGCTGAGAGCTGAAGGTGGTTTGCAAACAGCACTCCCAGCAACTGGGACAACAAATCCTTCATTGAAGGATCTGGACAGTGCCTCACAGAGTTTACCCTAGTGAACTGTTTGTGCTGCTTGATCCACTCTGTATGTATTCTTGATCCACTCTATAGCAGCTCTTCGAGGATTCTAGTGGACTACTTTTCATGGGAGAACTTAGCAGAGAAGGTCAAGGGAGTGAATTGTGTTCCTGCCACTCCAGCTAGTCTCAAGGCTGCAATTGATACTCATCATCACCCTCCCCCACTATCCATTCTAGATTCACCTCATGCTTGTCTAGCATCTCTGCTGGTCTCACTGTCATATCAACTCTAAACAAGGTTACTGTGCTTTCCCATCCACCAGAGGGCCACCAAAGTTGTCAAACATATTCCTCCCTTCTCCCTCTTGATGATTAGGATCAATTCCTGCTTCCAGGATGGTGACTCTCCTTCTTACCTGCAGGTCCCTTGGCACAAAAAGCCTGAAGTGCTCAGGTGGTAGTCAGTTTAAAATTTAAAGGAATTTTTGCTTAATTCCCTGTAAGATATGTCCCCACTTTAAGACTCAGAACCTCCAAACCTCCAGAGCTCAGAGCTGCAGAGATGGGAAGCACTGATTACTTGGGAGTGATGGCAAGCACAGACACTCCTGCTTGCACACTTTGCTTCCTGGGCCCATCTATTCTTCTTACTGGGGACACAGCATCTTATTAAGTTTTTTGACTTAGAGTTTATATTGCTCTCCCATCATTGTAAAGTATTATCTCCAAGCTTGCATGTCAGCTATACCTTTAACTGGATGTTCCAAAACTCTATGAGGCTGTTCGCTCTTGGGTAATCCTATATGATAGGAATAGTAAATTACATAGTCATAGGCATATGCCCACTCCTCCTCTTCTATACTGTGAGTGCCCTGATTTGAAATGACATTAGGTGGGATCCTGAGTCTACGGATCAAACATTCTGTAAATCTTTGAATAGTGCTGCTGATGGAGGCCGTGGGAGTGGAAAGGCAAATCTATCCCAGAATATGTGTCTATTCTTGTCAGAATAAATTGCTGGCTCTTCCAGAGTGAAAGAGACCCAGTGTAATCAATTTATCACCAAGTGATCAACAGCCTTTTGAGGAGATGATAACATATTGGCAGCTCAGTATTGGTTCCTATTAATAGCTGGCTGGATATTTAGCAATGGCTGTAACTAGATCAGTCTTGATAAGTGGATATCCATATTGCTGGGCTCATCCATAGGACTGTCACCACAGCCACTTCACTCATGAGCCCTCCTGTCCAAAACATTTTCTTGCTTAACTTCCAACATACACGGATCTTCTGGTTTTATTCCTTCCTCTCTCTTGACTCTTCCTCAGTAACTTCCCCTCGTTCATTTTCCTCTGTGTAATTCTTAAACATTGTTGACACCCAAGGTTCTTTTCTCTATTATCTTTACTTATCTAGCCACATATTATCCCTGGGTGAACTCTTCTATTGCCACAGCTTTATTTGTTGATTCTACATTAATGAATCTTAGCTCCAGAGTGACTTGTGTTTATATTTTAGAAAAAGAACCCTTAGCCTGGCATGGTGGCAGAAGCTGATGTGAGAGGATTGCTTGAGCTCAGGAGTTTGAGATCCACCTGGACAACATAGTGAGACCCCATTTCAGAAAAAATAAATTAAGAAAAAAAACTCTGGAGGCATTATAGAAGATGGAGTCACTCAACCATAATTAATTTATTCAACGAATATTCATTGAGTATCCATCTGGAAAGAGGAGAGAATAGTAGCAGAGAGACTAGCAGGTGGTAGCTGAAGCCAGGAGAATGGATGAGATTATGCAGAGTCTGTTTGCAAGGGTAAGAAAAGACAAGCAAGAATCAAACCCCAGGATTCATCAACATTTAATAGGCAGAATATGCCCTACTGAACCTGGATAAACTGAAGAAGGTTCAACATCAGCAGATTGAAAACAAACTGATTTCTCTTTGAGTTAACTTGCTTCCCTTTTCCTCTTTACCTTTTTGTCAAGCATTTCAGTCTCTTAAGTTAGAAACCTGAAAGCTGTCAATGCCTCACCTTGCCATCTTCATCCTCTGCATCCAGTTAGTATCCAAGTTCTGTTAATTCTAACTTGTGACAGATCTTTAGCTCCCGTACCCCTATCTTTGTTTAGTCTTTTGTCAGTGCACAAAGAGATGACATTGGCTCACTTACTGTTTGAGACTAGCCCATGGAACTAGAGAAAATCTGCTATCAGCAGCCTGTGAGAAACATACACTGATGTGAGAGATGTTGAGACGGTGTCAAAAGGGATTTTGTAACAAATTATTAGTCTGTGAGATTTCCTGTCAAATAAGGGACTTTAAACAAGATCCAGGCAGTGGCTCAAAAGGTCATAGGTCGGGAAGAAAGTCAATTGGTGTGACAGGTGAGAGAGGCTGGGCTGGAAACCAGTGATAACACACATGCCACTCATACACTGACATGTTTCCTTTATGTATGTTTTAATCACCTATGGGAATGAGAGCCAGATTTTAAAGAAACTGAGCTGGATGAGACAGTAATGGGTCTGTTGGCCTCTCATCTGTCTCTCTTCAAACCTGGCACATCAGAGGTGATAAGTAATAATCTCTATACTGCTGTAAGAGAGGTCTTCCTAAAACAAGAATTTTATTGTATCAGCCTCTGGCTTAAAATATAATACGTCAGTGATCCCCACTGCCTTTAGCAGTTTGGTGTTTCTTAACCTGAAAACTTTGGTAGAGAGTAGGGAAAGAGTCTGAATCATATTGAATTTTTTTGCAATATGATTTGTGTGCATTTGCTGAGGCTAGGGATCACTGGTCATTGGATGAAATACAAACTTCATCTGACCTCCAGCTATCTTTTTCATCTCCTCTTTGATTAACCTCTAATCTTTCAATCTCTGTTCTAGCCAAATTATACTATGTACTTGCTGCTCTCAAACACTTTATGTCTTTGCACAGACACTTCACTTTTCAGGAACACTCTTGTCTGCCTGTAAGACTTGTAATCATCCCTTATGATAGACTCAAACTGAAACCCAAATCAAATACTTTCTTAAGCTTTCCTTTGACTCTCTTCAGTAGAGTTAGACTCTCCTAACATTTAGACATATTTCCATGTCTGAACTTAACACACATGTATTTATAAATATCCCTCTTCTTGGCTAAACTGTGGGCTTCTTGATGGTAGAGCCCATGTCTCCTTCACAGTAATTTCTTTAGCATATATACTTCAGTATCTTAATTAATATTTGAGGAATTAAAGAATAGTTCCAACATGTTTGAAGGTGGGAGAGATGTGAGATTATATAAATTCTATAGAGATAATTTCCCATATTCTGGGTGGGAGGTCAATTCAACAGAGATGGAATATACCTGACTGTTCTATGCCCAGGACCTCTCAAAAACAAAATTGTAATTTTAAAGAACAGCATTTTACTTTTCTTCTTTACTATTTCAATCAAAACTGTTAACTTTTAGTCACCTCATGAGGCCACAATAGTTCAAACAATAGGTACTTAAAGAAACACACACACACACACATATCCATAACTATTGTTTTACCATCAGTAATGTTCAGCTAGCTACCCCTGGATCTACCAGGAGGTAGCACAATCTGTGGGTAGAGTTGAGCACTGACTATGATATCACTGGCTAAAGCATAGAATTAAAAGTGGACATTGCACATGAGATGGGTCTCCTGAATATGGCACATGGATGAGTCTTAACTCTATCCAATTTGCCAGTCTGTATCTTTTAGTTGAGACATTTAGCCAATTTACATTAAAGGATAATATTGTTACGTGTTAATTTGATCCTGTCATCATAATGCTAGCTGGTTATTTTGCACATTAGTTGATACAGTTTCTTCATAGTGTCTTTACAATTGGTGTTTACAATTTGGTATGTCTTTGCAGTGGCTGATACCAGTATTGTCTTTCCATATTTAGTGTTTCCTTCAGGAGCTCTTGTAAAACAGGCCTGGTGATGACAAAATCCATCAGTGTGTGCTTGTCTGTAAAAGATTTTATTTCTCCTTGGCTTATGAAGCTTAGTTTGGCTGGATGTGAAATTCTGGGTTGAAAATTATTTTCTTTAAGAATGTTTTATATTGGCCCCCACTCTCTTCCTGTTTGTAGGGTTTCTGCAGAGAGATCCATTGTTGGTTGGATGGGCTTTCCTTTGCAGCTAACCTGACCTTCCTCTCTGGCTGCCCTTAACAGTTTTTTCCTTCATTTCAACCTTGGAGAATCTGACGATTATGTGTCTTGGGGTTGCTCTTCTTAAGGATCTTAGTAATAGGCTCAAAATAAAGGAATGAAGAAATATTTACCAAGCAAATGGAAAGAAATAAAAGTAGGGGTTGCAATGCTAGTCTCTGATAAAACAGACTTTAAGCCAACAAAGATCAAAAAAGATAAAGACATAATGGTAAAGAGATCAAGGCAACAAGAAGAGCTAACTATCCTAAGTATTTGTGCACCCAATAGAGGGGCACCCAGATTCATAAAGGAAGTTTTTAGGGACCTACAAAGAGACTTAGATTCCCATACAATAACAATAATAGTGGAAGACTTTAACACCTCACTGTCAATATTAGACAGATCAATGAAACAGAAATTAACAAGGATACTCAGGACTTGACCAAGTGGACCTAATAGACATCTACAGAACTCTCCACCCCAAGTCAACAGAATATACATTCTTCTCAGTACCACACAGCACTTATTCTAAAATCGATCACATAATTGGAAGTAAAACACTCCTCAGCCAATGCAAAAGAACAGAAATCATAACAAACAGTCGCTCAGATCAAAGGGCAATCAAATTAGAACTCAGGATTAAGAAACTCACTCAAAACTGCACAACTACATGGCAAATGAACAATATGCCCCTGAATTACTATCAGGTAAATAAAGAAATTAAGGCAGAAATAAACAAGTTCTTTGAAACCAATGAGAACAAAGATACAACATACGAGAATCTCTGGGATACAGCTGAAGCAGTGATAAGAGGGAAAATTATAGCACTAAATGCCCACATCAGAAAGCAATAAAGATCTAAAATTGACATCCTAACATCACAATTAAAATAAGTAGAGAAGCAAGACAAAACAAATTCAAAAGCTAGCAGAAGACAAGAAATAACTAAGATCAGAAGAGATCTTAAGGAAATAGACACACACACATACACACACACACACACACACACACACACACAACCCTTCAAAAAATCAATGAATCTAGGAGCTGGTTTTTGAAAAGATTAATAAAATACATAGACCTACTAGCCAGACTAATAAAGAAGAAAAGGGAGAAGAATCAAATAGACACAATTAAAAATGATAAAGAAAATATCACCACGGATCCCACAGAAATACAAACTACCATCAGAGAATACTATAAACAACTGTATGCAAATAAACTGGAAAATCTAGAAGAAATGGATAAATTCCTGGACACATACGCCCTCCCGAGATTAAACCAGGATGAATTCGAATTTCTGAATAGACCAATAACAAGGGCTGAAGTTGAGGCAGCAACTAATAGCCTACCAACCAAAAAAAATCCAGGACCAGACAGATTCACAGCCGAATTCTACAAGAGGTACAAAGAGGAGCTGGTACCATTCCTTCTGAAACTACTCCAAACAATAGAAAAACAGGGACTTCTCCCTAACTCATTTTATGAGGCCAGCATTATCCTGATACCAAAACCTGGCAGAGACACAACAGAAAATGAAAATTTCAGGCCAATGAAATTGGTGATGAATATTGATGCAAAAATCCTCAGTACAAAACTGGCAAACTGAATCCAACCCACATCAAAAAGGTTATCCACTGTAATCAAGTTGGCTTCATCCCTGGGATGTAAGGCTGGTTCAACATACACAAATCAGTAAACATAATCCATCAGATAAAGATAACCAATGACAAAAACCACACGATTATCTCAATAGATGCAGAAAAGGCCTTTGATAAATATTCAACACCCCTTCATGCTAAAAGCACTCAATAAACTAGATATTGATGGAACATATCTCAAAAATAATAAGAGCTATTTATGACAAACGCACAGCTAATATCATAATCAATGGGCAAAAGCTGGAAGCATTCCCTTTGGAAACCAGCACAAGACAAAGGATGCCCTCTCTCACTGCTCCTGTTCGACACAGTATTAGAAGTTCTGGCCAGAGCAACCAGAAAAGAGAAAAAAATAAAGTGCATTCAAGTAGGAAGAAAGGAAGTCAAATTGTCTCTGTTTGCAGATAACAAGATTATATATTAAGAAAACCCCACTGTCTCAGCCCCAAAACTCCTTACATTGATAAGTAACTTCAGCAAAGTCTCAGGATACAAAATCAATGTGCAAAAATCACAAGCATTCCTATACACCAAAAATACACAGAGAGCCAAATCATGAGTGAATTCATATTCACAATTACTACAAAGAGAATCAAATACCTAGGACTATAACTTAACAAGGAATGTGAAGAAACTCTTCAAGAAGAACTACAAACAATTGCTCAAGAAAATAAGAAAGGACACAAACAAATGGAAAAACACTCCATGTTCATAGACAGGAACAATCAATATATTGAAAATGGCCATACTCCTGAAGGTAATTTATAGATTCAATGCTATTCCCATTAAGATACCATTGACTTTCTTCACAGAATTAGAAAAAAACTACTTTAAATTTCATATGGAATCAGAAAAGATCCTGTATAATCAAGACAATCCTAAGCAAAAAGAACAAAGCTGGAGGCATCACACTACTTGAGTTCAAACTATACTACAAGGCTATAACAACAAAAACAGCATGGTACTGGTACCAAAACAGAGACCAATGGAACAGAACAGATGCCTCAGATATAACACCACACATCTACAACCATCTGATTTTTGACAAACATGATAAAAACAAGCAATGGGGGAATTCCCTATTTAATAAGTGGTGTTGGGAAAACTGACTAGTGATATGCAGAAAACTAAAACTGGACCCCTTCCTTACACCTTATACAAAAATTAATTCAAGATGGATTCAAGATTTAAACATAAGACCTAGAACCATAAACACCCTAGTAGAAAACCTAGGCAATGCCATTCAGGACATAGGCACGGGCAAAGACTTCATGACTAAAACACAAAAAGTAATGAAAACAAAAGCCAAATTGACAAATGGGATCTAATTAAACTAAAGAGCTTCTGCACAGCAAAAGAAAATATCATCAGAGTGAACAGGCAACCTACAGAATAGGGTAAAGTTTTCACAATCTATCCATCTGACAAAGGACTAATATCCAAAGTCTACAAGGAACTTAAACAAATTTACAAGAAAAAGACATACAACCCCATCAAAAAGTGGGTGAAGGATATGAACAGATACTTCTCAAAAGGAGACATTTATATGGCCAAGAAATATGAAAAAAAGCTTGTCATCACTGGTCATTAGATAAATGCAAAGCAAAACCACAATGAGACACCATCTCATGCCAGTTAGAATGGCAATTATTAAAAAGTCAGGAAACAACAGATGCTGGAGAGGATGTGGAGAAATAGGAAGGCTTTTACACTGTTGGTGGCCGTGTAAATTAGTTCAACCATGTGGAAGACAGTGTGGCAATGCCTCAAGAATCTAACACCAGAAACACCATTTGACCCAGCAGCCAGAAATCCCATTACTGGGTATATACCCAAAGGATTATAAATCATTCTACTATAAAGACACATCACACATGTGGTTATTGCATGCAGTACTGTCTACAATAGCAAAGACTTAGAACCAACATGAATGCTCATCAATGATAGACTGGATAAAGAAAATGTGACACATATACACCATGGAATACTATGCAGCCATAAAAAAGAATGACTTCATGTCTTCTGAAGGGACATAGATGAAGTTGGACACCATTATTGTCAGCAAACTAACACAGGAACAGAAAACCAAACATCACATCTTCTCACTCATAAGTGGGACTTGAATAATGAGAATACATGGACACAGTGAGGGGAGTATCACACACTGGGACTTGTCTGTCAGGGGGTGGGGGACAAGGAAAGGGAAAGCATTAGGATAAATACCTAATGAATGTGGGGCTTAAAGCCTAGATGACAGGTTGACAGGTGCGGCAAACCACCATGGCACATATATACCTATGTAACAAACCTGTATATTCTGCACATGCATCCCAGAACTTAAAGTATAATATTTTAAAAAGTAAACATTGTTAATTGAATATTAAATGAGAAGGAAAAGAGTTACATCTGAGGGCAAACACATTTAGTCTAGTCAATTGAAATCTTAATTGGTTACTTTGGTTTCCTAAAATTATTCTTTTTTTTTTTGCAGTAAATGAAATTCATATATATATATAAATAATTGCACTTTAGGTTCTGGGGTACATGTGCAGAACATGCAGGATTTTTGCATAGATACACACATGACAATGTGGTTTGCTGTCTCTGTCCCCCCATCACCTATGTCTGGCATTTCTCCCCATGTTATCCCTCCCCAAATTCCCTACCCCCTGCTATCCCTCCCCATTCCCCTGCAACAGACCCAAGTGTGTGATGCTCCCCTCCTTGTGTCCATGTGTTCTCCCTCTTCAACACCCACCCCTCAGTGAGAAAATGTGGTGTTTGATTTTCTGTTCTTGTGTCAGTTTGCTGAGAATGATGGTTTCCAGATTCATCCATGTCCCTACAAAGAACACGAACTCATCACTTTTTATGGCTGGATAGTATTCCATGGTGTTTAAGTGCCACATTTTCCTTGTCCAGTTTATCATCGATGGGCATTTGGGTTTGTTCCAGTTCTTTGCTATTGTAAACAGTGCCGCAATGAATATGCATGTGCATGTGTCTTTATAACAGAAAGAGTCATAATCCTTTGGATATATATCCAGTAATGGGATTGCTGGGTCAAATGGAATTTCTATTTCTAGGTCCTTGAGGAACAGCCACACTGTCTTCCACAATGGTTGAACTAATTTACACTCCCACTAACAGTGTAAAAGTGTTCCTATTTCTCCACATCCTCTCGAGCATCAGTTTGTCTCCAGATTTTTTAATGATCACCACACTAATTGGCAGGAGATGGTATCTCAATGTGGTTTTGATTTGCATTTCTCTAATGACCAGTGATGATGAGCATTTTTTAATGTTTGTTGGCATCATCTATATCTTCTTTTGAAAAGTGTCTGTTCATGTCCTTCACCCACTTTTGAATGGGTTTGTTTTTATCTTGTAAATCTGTTTTAGTTCTTTGTAGATTCTGGATATTAGCCCTTTGTTCAGCTGGGTAGATTGCAAAAGTTTTTTCCCATCCTGTTGGTTGCTGGTTCACTCCAATTATTGTTTCTTTTGCTGTACAGAAGTACTGGAGTTTAATTAGTTTATTTTGGCTTTTGTTGCCAATGCTTTTGGTGTTTTCGTCATGAAGTCCTTGCCTATGCCTATGTCCTGAATGGGTTTGCCTAGGTTTTCTTCTATGGTTGTTATGATGTTAGGTCTTATGTTTAAGTCTTTAATCCATCTGGAGTTAATTTTAGTGTAAGGTGTTAGGAAGCGGTCCAGTTTCTGCTTTCTGCACATGGCTAGCCAGTTTTCCCAAAACCATTCATTAAACAGGAAATCCTTTCCCCGTCGCTTGTTTTTGTCATGTTTGTCAAAGATCAGATGGTTGTAGATGTGCGGTGTTGCTTCTGAGAACTCTTTTCTGTTCCATTGGTCTATGTCTCTGTTTTGGTACCAGGACAATGCTATTTTGATTACTGTAGTCTTGAAGTATAGTTTGAAATCAGGTAGCATGATACCTCCAGATTTGTTCTTTTTGCTTAGGATTGTCTTGGCTATGCGTACTCTCATTAGGTTCCATATGAAGTCGAAGGTGGTTTTTCCAGTTCTGTAAAGAGGGTCATGGGTAGCTTGATGAGGATAGCATTTAATCTATAAATTACTTTGAGCCATATGGCCATTTTCATGATATTTATTCTTCCTTACCATGAGCATGGAATGTTTTTCCATTTGTTTGTGTCCTCTCTTATTTCGTTGAGCAGTGGTTTGTAGTTATCCTTGAAGAGGTCCTTTACACCCCTTGTTAGTTGTATTCCTAGGTATTTTATTCTCTTTGTAGCAGTTATGAATGGCAGTTGTTCTTGATTTGGCTCTCTTTAAGTCTGTTATTGATGTATAGGAATGACTGTGATTTCTGCACATTGATTTTGTATCCTGAGACTTTGCTGAAGTTGCTTATCAGTTTCAGGAGATTCTGGGCTTGAGACGTTGGGGTCTTCTAAATATACAATCAGGTCATCTGCAAATAGAGACAATTTGACTTCCTCCTTTCCTAATTGAATACCCTTTACTTCCTTTTCTTGCCTTATTGTTCTGGCTAGGAACCTTCAATACCATATGGAATAGGAGTGATGAGAGAGGGCATCCTTGTCTAGTGCCAGATTTCAAAGGGAATGCTTCCAGTTTTTGCCCATTCAATATGATCCTAGCTGTGGGTTTGTCGTAAATAGCTATTATTGTTTTGAGATATGTTCCATCGATACTTAGTTTATTGAGAGTTTAGCATAAAGGGCTGTTGAATTTTGCCAAAGGCCTTCTCTGCATCTATTGAGATAATCATGGGGTTTTTGTCTTGGGTTCTGTTTATGTGGTGGATTACGTTTATAGGCTTGCATATGTTGAACCAGCCTTGCCTCCCTGGGATGAAGCCCACTTGATCGTGATGGATAAGCTTTTTGATGTGCTATTTTATTGAAGATTTTTGCATCTATGTTCATCATGGATATTGGCCTGAAGTTTTCTTTTTCTGTTGAGTCTCTGCTGGGTTTTGATATTAGGATGATGTTGGACTCATAAAATGATTTGGGAAGGAGTCCCTCTGTTTGGATTGTTTGGCATAGTTTCAGGAGTTTTACCAGCTCCTCTTTGTACATCTGGTAGAATTTGGACCTGGGCTTTTTTTTTGTTGGTAGGCTATTAATTGCTGCCTCAACTTCAGCCCTCATTATTGGCCTATTCAGGGTTTCGATTTCTTCCTGTTTTAGGCTTGGAAGGGTGCAAGTGTCCAGGGATGTATCCATTTCTTCCATGTTTACTGGTTTATGTGCATAGCGTTGTTTGTAGTAATCTCTGTTGGTAGTTTGTATTTCTGTGGAATTGGTGGTGATATTCCCTTTATCATTTTTTTATTGCATCTATTTGATTCTTCTCTCTTTTTTATTAATCTAGCTATTTCGTTGATTTTTCAAAAAACCAGCTCCTGGATTTATTGATTTTTTGAAGGTTTTTTTTTTTTTTTTTTGGTCTCTATCTCCTTCAGTTCTGCTCTGATCTTCATTATTTCTGTCTTCTGCTATCTTTTGAGTTTTTAAATCTTGCTCCTCTAGCTCTTTCAATTTTGATGATAGGATGTCAATTTTAGATCTTTCCTTGCTTCACATGTGGGCACTTACTGCTATCCATTTCTCTCTAGACACTGCTTCAAATGTGTCCCAGAGATTCTGGTACATTGTGTCTTCGTTCTCATTGGTTTTGAAGAACATCTTTATTTCTGCCTTCATTTCATTGTTTATCCAGTCAACATTCAAGAGCCAGTTGTTCAGTTTCCATGAAGTTGTGTGTTTCTGAGTCAGTTTCTTAATCCTGAGCTCTAATTTTATTGCACCATGGCCTGAGAGACTGTTTGTTATGAATTCCATTCTTTCGCATTTGCTGTGGAATGATTTACTTCCAATTATGTGGACAATTTTAGAGTAGGTGCTGTGTGGTGCTGAGAAGAGGGTATATTCTGTGGATTTAAGGTGGAGAGTGCTGTAAATGTCTATTAGGTTTGCTTCGTCCAGATTTGAGTTCCAGTCCTGGATATCCTTGTTAATTTTCTGTCTCATTAATCTGTCTAATATTGACAGTGGAATGTTAAAGTCTCCCTCTATTATTATGTGGGAGTCCAAGTCTCTTTGTAGGTAGTTAAGAACTTGCTTTATGTATCTGGGTGCTCCTATATTGGGTGGGTATATATTTAGGATCGTTAGCTCTTCTTGTTGCATTGATCCTTTTGCCATTATGTAATGTCCTTCTTTGTCTCTTTTGATCTTTGTTGGTTTAAAGTCTATTTTATCAGAGACTAGGATTCCAACTCCAGCTTTTTTTAACGCTCTCCATTTGCTTGGTAAATCCTCCCCTATCCCTTTATTTGGAGCCTGTGTATCCTTGTAAGTGAGATGGGCTTCCTGGATACAGTCCACTGATGCATTTTGACTTTTTATCCAATTTTCCAGTTTGTGTCTTTTGATTAGGGCATCTAGCCTATTTACATTTAAGGTTAATATTGTTATGTATTAATTTGATCCTGACATTTTGGTGATAGCTGGTTGATTTGCCTGTTAGTTGATGTAGTTTCTTCAGTGTATTGATGCTCTTTACCATTTGGTACATTTTTGGGGTGGCTGGTCTGGTAGCTCCTTTCCATGTTTAGTGCTTCTTTCAGGAGCTCTTGTAAGAGAGGCCTGGTGATGACAAAGTCTCTCAGGAATTGCCTGTTTGTAAAGGATTTTATTACTCCTTCACTTCTGAAGCTTAGTTTGGCTGGATATGAAATTCTAGGTTGAAAGTTTTTTTCTCTAAGGATTTGAATATTATCCCCCACTCTCTTCTGGCCTGTAGGGTTTCTGCTGAGAGATCTGCTGTGAGTCTGATGGGCTTCCCTTTGTGGGTAACCCGACCTTTCTCTCTGGCTGCACTTAGCATTTTTTCCTCCATTTCAACCCTGGTAATCTCATGATTATGTGCCTTGGGGTTGCTCTTCTTAAGGAGTATCGTTGTGGTGTTTTCTGTATTTCCTGGACTTGAATGTTTGCCTGCTTTGCTAGGTTGGGGAAGTTCTCCTGAATAATATCCTGAAGAGTGTTGTCCAGTTTGGATTCCTTCTCTCTGTCACATTCGGGTACACTTATCAAATGTAGATTAGGTCTTTTCACATAATCCCATACTTCTTGGAGGCTTTGTTCATTTCTTTTCACTTTTTTTCCCTCTAATCTTGCTTTCTCATTTTATTTCATTGAGTTGATCTTCAATCTCTGATATCCTTTCTTCTGCTTGCCCTTTGATTCAGCTATTGACACTTGTGTATGCTTCGTGAAGTTCTCATGTTGTGTTTTTAGCTCCATTAAGTCCTTTATATTCTTCTCTAAGCTGTTAATTCTTGTTAGCATTTCATCAAATCTTTTTTCAAGGTTCTTAATTTCTTTGCATTGGATTAGAACATGTTCTTTTAGCTCAGAGAAGTTTGTTATTACCCACCTTCTGAAGCCTGTTTCTGTCAATTCATCAGATTCTCCATCCAGCCTTGTTCCCTTGCTGGTGAGGAGTTATGATCCCTTGGAGGAGGAGAGGTGTTCTGGTTTTGGGTGTTTTCATCCTCTTTGTGCTGGTTTCTTCCCATCTTTGTGGATTTATCTACTGTGGTCTTTGTAGTTGGTGACTTTCGGATGGGGTCTCTGAGTGGACGTCCTTTTTGTTGATGTTGAAATTCTTTCTTTCTGTTTTTTAGTTTTCCTTCTAAGAGTCAGGCCCCTCTGTTATAGGACTGCTGGAGGTCCACTCCAGATTCTGGTTGCCTGGGGGTCACCTGCAGTGACTGCAGAACAGTATGGGTTGCTGACAGTTTCTTCTTCTGTTATCTTCATCCCAGAAGGATACCCACTAGATGTCAGCCTGAGCTCTCCTTTATGAGGTATCTCTTTGGATATATGGGAGTTGGGGAGCTGCTTGAGGAGACAGTCTGTCCCTCATCAGAGCTCAAGTGCTGAGCTGTGAGCGCCACTGTTCTGTTCAGAGGTGCTTGGCAGGTAGGTTTAAGTTTGCTGCAGAACTCATAACCACCTTTTCCCCCAGGTTCTCTGTCCTGGGAAGGTGGGACTTTATTTATAAGCTCCTGACATGCTGCTGCCTTTTTTCAGAGATGCCCTGCCCAGCAAGGAGGTAGCCTAGTCACAGTCTGCTAGCAGAGGTGTTGCTGAGCTGCCGTGGGTTCTGCCCAGCTGCTGTGTGAAGTTTCTTGCGGTTTTGTTTACAGAGGTATAGTTAGAACTGCCTCAGTAATGGTGGACCACCTCAGTAGTGGACTGCCTCGGTAGTGGCGGACTGCCTCAGTAATGGCAGACGCCCTTCCCCAACAAGAGCTGGACCGTCACGGGTCCTGCTGTATTTGCTGCGAAACTCTCATTGCAGAGCATTTCAGATTGCTGGTCTTCGTGGGGGTGAGACCTGCTGAGCCAGATCACCTGGCTCCCTATTTCAGCCCCCTTGTTTTCAGCTAAATGGGCAGCTCTGTCTTCTAGGCATTCCAGGCACCAGTTGAAATGGCCATCCAGATTTGTTTGAGTTTTTGTGCGGAGACCCGCTGCACTGGCTGAAACAGCCATGCTGGAGACTCATGATGCTTTTCAGCCCAGGAATCTCCTGGTCTGTGGGCAGTAATAACTCATTTGGAAGTGCGGTGATCACTCACCCTCTGTATTGTTCTCACTGGGGACTGCACTCCAGAGCTATTCCTATTTGGCTATCTTGGATCCTCCCCCTCCTAAAATTATTCTTATATTCAGACTAAGATATGGTGTTAGTATTTAAAGATCACATCCATTGGGGCTGTGAATAAAGCTTTCTTGAACAAAAGTACATTTCAGCATAATTTTCAAGTAGTTGTCATATTTTGCTTAGAGAGATTTCACATCCTAATTATAAAATGCAAAGGAAAGGAGAGAGAAGAAAGGGAAAAAGGAAAGGAGAAAAGGAGACTATTTTACCTGGCTTTACAGAAAATTTAAACTTCTTGGATTTTTCTTACATTCTGAAAATCATTTTAGGTGTGAATTACAAAAAAAAAGCTAAAGATGCATTTCTTAGGCACCTATTACGGGTGTGATAAGAATAAGGGAGACATTTCTAAATTTAAAAACAAAGTGAAAACCACACCTAACACAACTGCCTGTGCAATAAGTTATTCTGATCAGCTGCCTTTATTAGAATTCAGGATGTCTATTTGGACACCCATAAATCTATACCAGATGCCTGAAGGCAGCTGCATCCAACTGCTGATCATATTCATTAAATAAATGATGATCGTTTCCTCCAACTCCCTCCCACCTTAATTCATACATGCTGGCTTTCTACATGCTTTGCTTTCTACATGCTTTCATGGGTAAAGGTGGCTTATTTGTTTTCAAATTGTGAGGTAGTTAAGATTTTGATTCCATTCTTATTAAAACATTGACTGCTTAGACAGTGAGCTGTCCAGCTTAAACCATTTTATAAAATTTATACATGGGCAAAAATGGATTCTAACTATATTATGAGACTAAAAAAAGAATCTTGCTTCTCCCACTGAAGTATTTTTTACTCCAGTAACTTAAGAAAGCAACTAGGATTTTAAAACTTTGACAAGTGAATGCCCAGGCCTGCCCCTCCCTTCAATTTTACTGCAGAATTCAATTCAGATCCATTTCTCCTTCCAGACTGCTCCTTCCAAATTTGCTTTAAAAGAAAGTCCATGCTTTAAGGAGGAAAGAACATCCTCTCCTATTATGGACCTTTGCTACAGTCCTCAGTGTCACCTCGCCTGGCTGTTCTGACTTTATTAACCTTTTCCAACTGATGGCTGACCCAGTGGCTCTATTTGAGGTGCCTCTAAATTAGACATATTTTGTGTTTCTCTAATTACAGAACTATCTTGACAATCATAGTCACTGCCTGTAATTACTCACCCTGGTTTCCTCAAAACCTGGAAAAAAATTGTCGAGGCTGACAGGCTACTCTAACATTTCAAAAATAGTTATTTCCTTAGGTACAAAAATGTCCCCTATTTCACTTCCCCCATTCTACTACTTGGCTGTCCTCATGCATCTTCATTCCTTCTCCCCAAAGGTCTTCAGCAATCATTCAAGAACACACACTACACATCCTTCTCCCCTCTGTGGCCACTGCCCTGGAGCCCCCAGAATGTTAAACTGATGAATATGTGCACGTGAAGGATGTGTATACATCCCTGCACCTATCCCATAATGCACTCATTTCCACCAAAGGGTAGGAGTGAGAGAAGCATAATGAAAATTTACCAAGAAAGCACTCTCCTAGACAAAGCATTTCAAGTCTGCTAGTCTTGTTAGTGTTCCTGTGAAAAACAATGAACAGATGAACAAATTATCTTGAAACATGTTAAAGAGGAAAATAAACATGAATCTGTAGGGGTTATGAGACTTATCTCTGTGTGCTTTTTATTAATGACAGAAATATGCCATTTCTATAGAGAATGAAATCTTTGGGCAAGAGAAAATTACTTAAGAAAGATCAGTCTAACATTTCTAATTTAAATTTGTGCTTTGACACAGGAAAGAACTGAAATGTGACACTTCTGGATACTAGAAATATTTGTAATGACACAAAGCAAATTTAATCATCAACTTTCTTGCACTTTTTTTTTGTTTAACACACCCCCCTTTAACCCCCTACTTACCAAAAAAAATGTTTGTGCTGATGACAGACCATCCTGTGGGTGTCTGCACTATGAACACTTAATTGAACACTTAATTGAAACTTGTCTATAAGGCTAATTAGGAATTGTGATAGCACTTATTTATTAGTCATTATTCCCATTTACATTACATCATTCATCCTAGGCCGCTCAACAAAAATAGAGTGAGTCCAAATTCTATATTTGCCACTATATCAACAGCTGAAAATTCAATCAGACTGTGTGATCTCTGAGGAATCACAGAGCACTGAGTATTAGGGGTACAAACAGAGAGATGACCTAGTTCAGCACTTAACTACCTTGGTTGTGCATCAGAATCATCTAAGGTTATTTAAAAAATTACAAGTGCCTGCCTATAACACACTCCTCTAGATTTTGATTCAGAAAACCTAACATGGAGCTAAGAGATCTGTATTTTTTAAAGCTCCACAGGGAACTCTGATGGCCAAGAAGGACTGTGAGTTACCAATTTGATGCACTCCTCTTATTTCAGATGAGAAGAAAATTGAGAGCTATACAGCCTTTGAGATTTTCCAAGAGTCATACATTTAGTGTGTGACACCGGCAAGCCTAAATCCAGCTCTTTTCACTCCTCATCATGTTCTTTTAAATTGCCCAGGATTTTTTGGTTGCAAAGAGCAAAAATCCAACTTAAGCTATCTTAAGCCAAAAAAGGAATGCATCGCCTTATGTAATGGAAAAGTCCAGGGATACATTGGGACAAGGGGCATTGTCTCTGCCTCCAAGTTTCTCCAACATGTCCACCAATAACCTTAAACTCATGTTCTATCAACTTAGTCACCCCAGTGAAAAGAAAAAGTTGTTCCTGAAACTGAAGAAAAAAACAATCTCAAGGACAACTCTGATTGGATTGGCTTATGGCACATGTGTTTTCCTCAGCCAATCATTATGACCAGAGAATAGAGCTGCTTAATGACAAGGCCTGGGTGGGTGGGGTAAATTCTGTCTAACTCACTCTGCAGTCTAATTCAATTCATGGCTTTCAAATGTTTTAACTATGACCTACAGTATTAAAAAAAACCCAATTCTATGATTCCCAACTTTTGTGAAACACAAGTTTCACAAAACAGTACTGTACAATAGTCTGTTTAACTATGTCCTCTGGCATTTTCCATTCTATCACATTCTACTTCATTCTGTAAAAAATCCTGACTCACCAAACTACTTTTATGATCACAATTAATTGAGTAGCTTGAGAATTAGTTTGATTTATATTCACTCTGACAAATATTCAATGAGAAATTAACAATGCCCAGCAACACAGATAGGCATTATGCAGAATTTAAATGACATATCTAGCAGTCTCTAGTTTCTAAATGTGTAAGTAATAAAGGAGAGGCTGAGAAGGAGAGTGTAGCATAGAAGAAAGAGGTAAATGAGAGGAAAAAACAATACAGCATCTCTGAGAAAGCAGGTGAGGAGAAAAGAGAAATTGAATCTAGCCAGAGATGATCTGGGATGAGAACCAGGCAAGCAAGTAAAATGGATGATATTCCAAAACCAGAGAGTAAAACACAAACCAAGGATGAACAGAAGGTAATCCCAGGAGGCAGCCAAGAAAAAGTGAGAAAACAGTCAGAAGCTGAGAGTAAAGACAATTAGCAAGATGCTGGAAGTCATGTCAAATGTGAGCCCAGCAGCATGTGAAAGTAGGTCAAGGGCCTCTTCTATAGTTTCTGCTGGAAACCTGCCAGCAGATCTCCCGGAAGGTACAGGGGTAGAAGCCTGCCCTGCCGCATCCACAACCTAGATAGGAAAATGGGAACTTTGCCTAAAACTTACCCTGATCTGTTGAATACATCAGCCTGTGAGAATTATACCTCCTCCTCAGCCTGCTTCATGAGAATAAGCATTACGGAGCAAGCATTACTCTAATACATATAGCTAACAAGGATCTCCACAGGACAGATAGATTTCCAGGTTGCAAATGGTGATGAAAGATTCTAAGCCAGTCAAATCCTGCGGTGAGTTCCTTAAAGCTCACAGAAATTATATAGGAAATATGCTGAACATCTCTAAGATAAATATGTTTTATATATGTTGTGGTAGACAACTTTTAATTATATTTGTTTAATTACTTATTTATACCTCCCTTGATCATCAAAGCATTTAAAGCAGCTTATATTAATGCTTTCTTATAAAATAAAATGTTCACATTATGGAGCTTCCTCAAACTGTGAAAATAACCCCCAGGTATCTTTTCACATTGTAAAGTAGCTGCAAAGAAGCCCACATATGTACCATTCTTCTTGGTTTTCTTGGATTCTTGTTTGCACTTCTACTTCCTAGAGTATTTCCTTTTTGAATATTAGTTTCGTTCTTCTCATAAAAATAAATCAACTACTTCCGATTTTATTTTCTTCACTGCTTTCTCTTCCTCACCTTCATTGTCTTTTTCATGCACAACTAAGATCTATTAAGCATGTGGTCTCTTCCTGGTAAAACCTCTTGGTAAGCCCCAAGACCTGGAGTTACCATTCAAAATAAGCTGAAAACTCTTTCTACTGATGAGCTGCAGGCTGGGTCACAGCAGCTTATTAGCAGCTTCCCTCTCTTCCTACCCCTCACCTCCATCTGAAAGATATAGACCATAGTCTCAGCTTCCCTATTAGTTTCCAAGGTGTGGGTAGAGCCCAGCCAAAAGAAAGTTGCTGTGGTCCTGTATTTATTGCTTCCATGGCCAGCAGACTTAAATGTCAGATAAAGAGCCAGGGAGCCCTAGCCACATGCTAGCTCCCCCACAATTCATTGCTCCCTGTCTGCCCTCAGGAGAGGGCAACCTACCAGGTTAATCGATCTCAAAGGTGATTATCCTGGTTGTCTTCTCTGATGTTATACTTCTCTCTGGTTGGAAACAGGTGACTTGAGGAGTCTCTCTGGAACAGTTGTCCTGTGCATGAACCAGTAAAATCAAAGTACTGTTCAACCATTATTCTTCAGTTTCAAAGCTCACTGGATTTTTGAGCTATTATAAACCATAGCTAATAGTGGGGTTTTGGTGAGTGCCAATAGTAGTGAGTGGTTATTTATCCAGAGTTGGCCACATTGCATTGCACTGTCAACACTGTGAATCAGGGGTACTTGGACAGGGGTCTTCCTTCCTACAGCCCCGTTCTTGAGTCTGGGAAGTGCAAGTACACATCCCTGTGTGATCCATCTGGGGCCTAATCAAGGTGCTGAAGCTGGCTGAGGCTATGCAAGGTTCCCCTGATATCTCAGCCAAAGGACAATTTGTTGAGATACAAATTTGTATTTTTTTCCTCAGAGTTTTTCCCAATCCCTCAGCTCCAAGAAGGTACTCAGATCTCTTAGGTCCCTTGAGTTCTACATAGACAACTTTCCCTCTGTGTCATTTGTTTTCCAATAGCCTGAGCTCAAAAGGGGATTATATTTGCAAGTAATGGAGAGAAGTGTATGATTTTTGAGGATTGAGAGAGAGAAGAAAAGGTGGAATTTTTTTTTTTTTTTTTTGAGACGGAGTTTCGCTCTTGTTGCCCAGACTGGAGTGCAATGGTGCAATCTCGGCTCACTGCAACTTCCACCTCGGCCTCCTAAGTAGCTGGGCATACAGGCACATGCCACCATACCCAGCTAATTATTGTATTTTTTTTTTAGTAGAGGCAGGGTTTCACCATATTGATCAGGATGGTCTCAATCTCTTGACCTCGTGATCCACCCACCTCGGCCTCCCAAAGGGCTAGGATTACAGACGTGAGCCACTGTGCCCAGCCGAAAAGGTGAAATTTTTAAAGCCATAGAAGAGTTTGGAGGTCAGCAGGCTTTACAAGGAGTGGGGACCTGAGGTAGGACTGGGGAAGGCAACAGAACTTGGGAGGAAAGTTGGCTGAATGGTCACCTAGCTTTGGCAGAAATTCACATGCCCCAAAAAATAGAATAACCCTCCAAAAGTTTAGTAAGGACAATAAGAATATCAGTGGTAATGACAGTAGACTGAAGATGGAAGGTGCTACCCAGAATATTTTCTAAGTCCCTTGAAATACTTCATGAGATGAGGGGTAGAGAAGGTCAGAACGTTCCAATATGACTGAGATTAAACTTTGTACCAATCTGGTCATGGGATTTGGGCCAATGTCATATTAAATTAGATTTTTAAAAATACCTTAACTGAGGTGATTTTTTACATGAGTATGTAGATTCATATTTACCATCATTAATTTTCCAACTTCTTTCTGTCCCTTTCTTATCTCTTGGCAACTTTTTAAAATATATTATCTGCCCACTCCTGATACCTATAAGTTGATACATGTTTTTCATTCTTTATATTTTACTTTTTTTTTACTTCACATTTCTTCCTTACCTTTCCATTTTACTCTCCTCTTTTCCTGATGAGGAATAATCTCTTCTCAGAAGGTGATTTAGAAGGACAAGAATAGAGAGAGAGCATTGGAATGCTTGAGTGTGACTTCATATAATGCAAAATGCCCAAACAAACAAATCCATTAAACGATGTTTGTTTCTACATGATAGCCTTGGCTCATCTATGTCCTCTATTAGGTAGGGTTCTGGCTTGAGCTGGGATCTGGGAACAGGGATTGGATTTGGAAGTGGGGAGGCCTAAGTAGAGTTCTGTTCCTTGCTGCTGAACTGACAGTGAATGGCAGTGGGCAAGTGTAAGTAGCCATGAACAAGGGCTTTGAACAAGATCCTCCACTACTGCAATACTCTCTAGCTGACATTACCCAGACAGTGCTATGTCTTTGAGAGCATATAACATGAAGGGTGAACCTTGATAACTGCATATCGAGGGGGGTTTAGAGACAAAAAGATGTTCCCAAGATGCCACAGGAGGTTGCCTACAGAGAAGCCTCCAGTAGACACTTCAGATAGCATTCCACGTGGTTAATGGGCCATAGTCATCTGGTTGCAAAGTATTGTAAAAGAGGAGCAGTACAAAATTGAGGTTTTCCTGATGGTACACCTATTCAGCTTCAGGTTAGGCCTCTCAGCCCCCTGCCTTCCCATCCTCCAAGGTCTTCCTTCCTGCAGATTTTGCAAGTGTTGTTCCCAAGTGTCTGCAGGTGAGGCCAAACAGCTCTAAGTTTTCATACATGTATAGAGTGATGAGCCCATGGTTTCTTAAAACTTGCTTATTTTTTGTTAGATTTATTTATGGGAACTTATTTGTTTGTATTATTGCTTCGGCAACAATTTCCTTTTAAATTATATATTTATAGTATTACTGTTGTATAAATATGTTATTGACCTTCATCCTTTGTGCTTTCAGTGCTGTGAAGTATCTTGAGAATTCCTTTAAGGGGAAGATTTGTGTCGGTGTCATTTCCTCTGAGACATCATCATCCTTTAATCATCCTTTCCTTATTTATTTATAAATTCACCTTCACAGAGTTCCTCTGGCTGCATGTCTAGAGCTTCTTGAATGGTGACAGGGTACATATTATTTCTTCAATAACTCCATTGATGAGTGATTCAAATTCACTTTCACTCTTATCACTTTTCATTATTTTGCTGCACTTTCATATTTGGTGGCAAATTCCCTCTTTTGAGTACCTATTTCTTAAATGTCATATGATTTATCACTAGGAGACAACAAGGCAATGCAACTCCATGCTCTGCTGCCTGTGTGTGCACTTAATAATATATGGAGTGACCCATCATGGACAGATTTTGGAAGAAGTACTGTGATTGAGCACTAATCATGATTCTCATCTGTTCTTTGTGCATTGATTAGGGAATGTGCTCTTTATGCAATTACTCACAGCTAATATATCATGGTAACTAAAATTTGAACCAAATTGTTGGGAGATGTGTGTGTGTATTTTTTTAACTAAAATATAGTAACTCAAATTTGTGGATATTGGAACTGTGCAAAGTGAGGACTCTGTTGAGTTGATGTACTATGTATTGCTTATGCTTATAAAATCCAGAGCAACGATCAGAATATACATTACAATCTGATTAGAAAACCAACAAAAGAAATAGTAGGAAAAAATATTATATAATACCTGACCCAAATTTATGATTCTTATAAATAATCTTACAAAGAAATGGGCAAAACTTACATTTAAGAAACTGTACAGTCTTATTGAAACACTTAAAGGAAGATATGAATAAATGGAGAAACATATGTAACTGGACAGTAAGAGTCAATATTCTAAAGGTCTCAATTTTCTCCCAAGTCAATCTATAATATAACTCCCCCCAAAAAAGTAGTAAGAAATTCTAAAATGTTTTTATAATTATAGAATAAGGAAGGCTTTTTGATGATGAATCTAAACCTACAAATCAGGTCATGAAGCAGAGTGCTTATAGAGATCACTATTAAATTTTTAAATTTAATTTCTTATAACAAAAAAAGACTACAAAATCCATGATAAGATATAGACAAAACTCCAAGAACATCTTTGCATTATATATAACAGAAAAAGGGCTAATATTTATGATATGGAAAGAGCTCTTAAGAGTAGCAACATGGATAAATCTTAAAATGATTATGGCAAGAGGTAAAAAGCCAGAAAAAAAAAAGAGTACTTTCTGCATTATTTCATTTATATAAAATTCTATGATGTGTACAAAAATATAGTTACAGAGAAGAAATAAGTTCTAGTATTTGATAGCACAGTATTGAAATTATAGTTAACAATAATTTGTTATATGTTTCAAAATAGCTAGAAGAAAAGAATTATAATATTCCCAACCGAAAGAAAACACATAAATGTTTGATGTGATGTATAGCCCAACTACCCTGACTTGATTAACACATTGTGTACTTGCTTCAGATTATTACATGTACCCCAAATATATGTAAAACTATGATATATCAGTAACAAAATGCAATAATATACTAGAAAATATAAACTAACCTGTAGTAATAAAAAGCAGATCAATGATTGCCTTGATCCAAATTGGGGTGCAAGAGGGTGGAACGAGGACGAGTAACGACAAAACTTCTTGGGGTGAGGATATGTTCATTATTTTGATTGTGGTGATGGTTTCACATGTATATATTATGTCAAAGTTTATCAAATTGTACCCTTAAAATCTGCACAGTTTATTATATGTTCCATTATACCTCAAAAATCTCAAGAAATCAACTCAAGGCTAAAACCTGAACAAAATAAGTAAATGGGATGCATAACCAATTCATAAATGAAGAAAGCACATGGCCAATAAAATGACAAGAAAATATCTTAATTAATAATCAAGGCAACTTGAAACAATAAGTTTTAAAAATCATCTTTGCTTATCAGATGAAAAACTTTAAAAAGATTTATAATATCCATTGTTGAGGAGGGCGGGGGATAAAAGACATTCTTATATGTTGTTGTGGTGTTGTAGATTGAAGGGTAATTTGGCTGTATCTATCAAAATAAAAGTTGCATATATCCTTTTGATACATTCCTTGAAATCTATCCTATAGAAATAATTATACAAACTAGCAGACATATATACAGAAATGTCTACTGCAACATTATATGAAATAATAGTAGAAACAATAAACCTCCAAAACTATATATCAGTGGAATTTTTAAAAATTATGGTACCTTCAAAACAGAGACATAGACCAATAAAACAGAACAGAGGCCCCAGAAGAAACACCACACATCTACAACCATCTGATCTTTGACAAGCCTGGCAAAAACAAGCAATGGACAAAGGATTCCATGTTTAATAAATGTTGGGAAAACTAGCTAGCCATGTCCAGAAAGCAGAAACTGGACCCCTACCTGTCAACTTACACTAAAATTAACTCCAGATGGATCAAAGGTTTAAACATAAAACCTAACACCATAAAAACACTAGAACAAAATATAGGAAAAACCATCCAGGACATAGGCATAGGCAAGGACCTCATGACTAAAACACCAAATGCAACAGCAATCTATACCAAGATAGACAAATGGGATCTCATTAAACTGCAGAGCTTCTGTACAGCAAAATAAACCCTCATTAGAGTGAATTGGCAACCAACGGAATGGGAAAAAAATTTTGTAATCTACCCATCTGACAAAGGGCTAATATCCAGAATCTATAAGGAACTAAAACAGATTTACAAGAAAAATACAAACAACCCCATTCAAAAGTGGGCAAAAGATAGAAACAGACACTTTTCAAAAGAAAACATATATGAGGCCCACAAACATATGAAAAAATGCTCATCATCACTGGCCATTAGAGAAATGCAAATCGAAAACCACACTGAGATGATGATAATGATAATGGCGATCATTAAAAAATCTAGAGACAACAGATGCTGGAGAGGATGTGGAGAAATAAGAACACTCTTACACACTTGGTGGGAGTGTAAATTAGTTCAACCATTGTGGAATTTCTGAAGGATCTAGAAATAGAAATTCCATTTGACCCAGCAATTTCATTACTGGGTATATACCCAAAGAAACTATAAATTGTTCTATTATAAAGACACATGCACATGCATGCTCACTGCAGCCCTGTGTACAATAGCAAAGACCTGGAACCAACCCAAATGCCCATCAGTGACAGACTGGACAAAGAAAATGTGGTACATATACACCATGGAATACTATGCAGCCATAAAAAACAATGAGTTCGTGTCCTTTGTAGGGACTTGGATGAATCTGGAAACCATCATTCTTAGCAAGATGGTTTCTTGCTAACAAGAACAGAAAGCCAAACACTGTATGTTCTTGAGTGAGAACACATGGACTCAGGGAGAGGAACATCACACATTGGGGGCAGTTGGGGGGGATGGGGAGGGAGGGGAGGGATAACATGGGGAGAAATGCCAGATATAGTATGCACCTAAAGTAAAATAAATAAATTTAAAATAAAAGAAAAAATTATTCTCCTTAAAAAAATTATGGTACCTTTAGACAATAAAACATTATACAGCTGCTAAACAGAATGAGGTAGGTATAAATATATTAAATTGGAGCAATGTATATGATTATTCCTAAGTGAAAAAGCAAGTTGAAGAGTAATGTTTTCATTAAAAAAATGGTTTGCATGGGTGCATGTATGCACTTAAACAAAATATTTCACCTGGGGAGTATAAAGTATAGAAATAAGGAGAGATTTCTACTTTTTACTTTATACACTTCTAGAGTTTTCAGATTTACATTATCTTTCTCTTATGAAGTTTATGTAAGATTTTATTTATATAAAGCAATACATGTTTTTAAAAAGTATGCTGATGTCTACAACTGATACTGTATCTTAACCTATTCCCTTATGGGAAAGTCTCTGAAATGGTTAGACTCCTATCAGCTTCCAGCCATCTTGCATGGCACTGTGTCCCATGTTTTAGTTCTGTCCCTTTTCAAATCCTTCATATTAGACATTATCACTATTATCATCATCATTTTTTGCAATGCTTTAGATTTATCTGCGTTGACTACCTTCATTAGCATTGCTTCTTGCATTTTAGACCTTCCCTCTCATATCATTTTCCTTCTTCTTGAAGTTCAACTTTCACATGTTTCTTACATGTGAATATGTTGGTGACAAACTAAGCTTCTATCTGTCAAATTATATAATGTATTTATTTTGTTCTCATTCTTGGAGGAAGGTTTTCTGCATACAAACTTTGAGACAGATATGTTTTCTCGGCACTTTGTAGCTTGTCTCCCTCTCTTGGTCTTCACTGTTGAGATCAGAAATCTACTGGCTATTTATTTGTGGTTCCTTGTGAGGTATCTGACCTTCCTCTTGCAGCCGTTCCTGTTGCAGGTAGAAGATGGCTCCTGGCCTAAACTAGTTCATTGTTCAGGCAAAGGAGAGAGTCCTGGAAACTCTTTCAGATACTTTCATTGCTGTACCATCATTCCACCCTCTAACCTCAGCTCTCCTCACATATCTAACACAGAAAAAGAGAGAGAGAGCAGTTATTTGCTTCCACTCAAACCCCCAGAGCCCTTTATTTTGGGGTTCGGATATGTCTAGTTCACCAGCTGGGGTTTATTTCCCCTGAGGGGCAAGGCACATTCAGGCCCTTTCCTTGTGATGTGAGGAGCTCTCGGGGAGCCAGTTGTTATTTTGACTCCAAGGGCGACATCTAGAGGCATAGCCAAGTAACTACAGTGCTTCTTTCAGTATCTGAATTGTCCTCCCACCTATCAGCAGAGGTCCTTTCTCCGGTAACCAGGGCTGTGGTAAAGGAACAGGCACCGCAGGCGGAGACTGCTCCCTCAGTTTGGATCCCTCATTCCTATTTCAGACTGCATTCTGGTCAGACTTGGACCTCTACTCTGGAAGTCATCAGCAAGGAGTCGTGTTGAGCTGTAAGATTTAGCCAAAAGACCCAAAACTTAAGCCCGGTAAGAAGAGTGTTCCCCGCTTTTAGCATCAGCCAACCCCGCACCCCCCCTCCCCCGCGCCCTGGAGCGGGAAGGGAGGGTGGAGGAAACAGACGACCAAACCCCACGTGTCCTCCAGTCCAAATAGACATGATCAGGGTAGCAATCCTCTTGTTCTCTGGTAGCGCTGGTTTGCTGGGCGGCACCAGGGTTGGGTGCATGGGGCCAGTGAGAGGTCTGGCTGGGTCACTCTTACCTTCTAGGACTGGGAGGCTGTGGACTTGGAGGGCAAGGACAATTACCTTGATCTCTAAGGAGAATCGAATTTCCCCATCCCCGCCATCTCCAGGACCTTCTTGCCCATTGTCTTCCTCATGGCCTTCTTCCCTCCTCACTGGCCTTCCAAGAGGTCCCCCAGCCTCCCAAAAACTGTTCTAGCTTTTTCTTTCCCATTTACCCAGCCCCAGAAACTTTTGCGGATCCAGTCAGGGTTTTTCTATCCGTCCTCTGCCTTTTTCTTTCTCTATCCTACAGCTGCAGCTCCCTGCAAACACCCAAGGAATTGGGCCTAGAGCCAGAACTCATCACTCTCCTTGACTACCCCCTCCACTCAATTGAGGGATTTTCCTAATTTGGCAAGCTGTCTCCAGATGGTACAGCCTCTGGCTCAGAGAGTTCAAGTCAATACTGTTCAAGAATGGGGAGGGCATGCCTGCACCCTCCTCTTTGGTCAGTCCAGATATTTTTCCAGCAAGAATAGGCCCTGCAATTGTTCAATCTTAATCTATGGAGTTACTGTCCATAGATGCCTCCCTCTAGAGGATGTCCATTTTCTTTTGCCCAGAATCACGTGACACTACCGACCACCTAACCCTCTTCCAGTCTCTCCTGGTTTAATCTGGAAGTTTCAGGATCAGATTACTGAAAGCAATTTGGTAAATACATCTAAAGTCTTCAAACTCTATAGACATTTTATCCTAATAATTCCAATTCTAGGATTTTAAACTAAGAAAATAATTGAACACATCAAGATCTATATACAAACATATTCAGAAAAAGTTTTATAAAAGGAAAAATTGAGAATAATTTTAAGGTTTAGTTGGTGGTTGGATAAATTATGGTGCGCCCATGCAAATGAATTCTATGTAACAGCTATGTTGTAGCTGTTTTATTATTATTTTTGAGACAGAGTCTTGCTCTGTTGCCAGGCTGGAGTGCAGTGGCATGATCTCGGCTCATAGCAACCTCTGCTTCCTGGGTTCAAGTGATTCTCCTGCCTCAGCCTCCCGAGTATGTGGGACTACAGGTGCACAGCACCACACCCAGCTAATTTTTGGTTTTGTTTTATTTTTATTTATTTATTTTCAGTAGAGACGGGGTTTTACCATGTTGGCCAGGATGGTCTCAATCTGTTGACATTATGATCCGCCCACCTTGGCCTCCCAAAGTGCTAGGATTACAGGCATGAGCCACCACGCCTGGCTGTTGTAGCTATTTTAAGTCACAATGCAGATCTGTAGTACTGAAATTAAAACATGTTCACAATATTCTATAAGGAGTAAATCAGTCTACAAAACAGTACATGTAATATATTCCTGATATAATTTGGATCTGTGTCCCTGAACAAATCTCACATCAAATTATAATCCCCAATGTTGGAGGTAGGGCCTGGTGGGAGGTGACTAGATCATGGAGGCACTTTCTCATGAATGCTTTAGCACCATCGAGAGATGGTTTAGCATTCTCATAAATGGTTTGGCACCTTCTCCTTAGTGCTGTTCTCATGACAGTCAGTGAGTTGAGTTATCATGTGGCACCTCCCCCCTGCCTTTACTGCTGCTCTAGCCCTATGAAGACAGCCTACTCCCGGCTTTGCCTTCTGACATGAGTAAAAGCTCCCTGAGGTCTCCCCAGAAGCAGATGCTGCCATGCATCTTGTATAGCCTGTGGAACCACAAGCCAATTAAACCTCTTGTCCTTATAAATTACCCAGTCTCAGGTATTTCTTTATAGCAATGCAAGGATGGGCTAATACAATTCCCAGTACGTCTCATTTGACCTTCTGTATCATTTAACACTGCTGATTATTCCCTTTTTCTTAAATCTTAGTTCTTATGACACCTCTTTCTTCATTCCTGATTTTTCTGTAATTTCTCTGGCTGCCTAGGCCTTCTCCATCTGATACTTTTTTTTTTTTTTTTTTTTTTTTTTGCTTACTTCTGAATGTTAATGTTTTTCAGGCTTCCATACTCTCCTCCTTTTTTCTTCTCATTCTGTCCTTTCTCCTTGAGTGATTTTACTTATCCCATGAATTTCACAATCGTTTAAGTGTTAATGACTCCTAAATCTAAGCTCAAATGGCTTTCCCGAGTTCCAGAATCACTTAGCTAACTTGCCATCACCATTTGGATGTTTTCCAGGCCCCTCATATTCTACCTGCCTGAAAAAGAATTTATTTTCCCTCTCCTAGTATTCCTGACCTCAGTGATGGCCACTGCTCCACTCAGTATCCTGGCAGTCATTACTGTACTCTCCCTCTCTTTAACCACGCAAGTTTTATTATACCATCTAAATTGCTCTCAAATCTGTGTATTTCTCTTTTTCTCTTCCTGGGGTTGGTTTAACTAACAGACAACTTTACTGCATGAGTAAGGCACTAGCACAGTATGGAGTTCCAGGGAGCCCTCAGAAATTCTTTACTGGCCAAGAATCTAGGCTGTTTGTCATTTAAGAATTATATAATAATGTTCATCTGAGAAAAAGATGAACACTAATAAACAGATACCAGAAGACCATAAATCACTGAAAAATCTACAATGTCTCTAAGAAATAATTAAAACATTACTAGAAGTGGAAGAAATTAAAATATCAAATGTTCTTCAGAATCCTTTCATCTTAATCAGTCTTGGGAATTCCCATATACTTGTTACTTTGTCATGTTTCTGAGAAGCAGTAGAGGAAGCCCATCTCTAAAAGCCCCAAATAAGAAAGGAGAAGCACCATACTTAGACAGTCTCACTGCCGATCAACTCAAATGTAAAATTTAAGGCATTTACTTCGCAGCCTCCTCCCTAGGGAAGCGATGACCAGATCAAGTCTACAGAGTTTAACTGTAAATAGACATTATTAGCTACACAGAGGGCAGGAGAGGAATTCACTTTTAGAATTATGAAATAGTTTCAAAAAATAAAATTTACCAGTAGAAAACTGAGAAACCAGGGTGTAGATAACATCTAACTGTTATTAAATAAAAATGTTAAAGAAGAAGAAAAGGACTTTGCTTATAAGCCCTTTGTCTGGACGGGCATGGTTGCTCATGCCTATAATCCCAGCACTTTAGGAGGTGGAGGCAGGAGGATTGCTTGAGGCCAGGAGTTCAAAATTAGCCTGGGCAATGTTGTCTATTAAAAAAAAAAACAAAACATTTTGACTGATTTATGTTGCTTAAAATTCTGAGTCTTTCAAACCAGATAATTAATTTATACCTTTGCAAGGAGGAAAAAGTCATCCTTAATCTTTGTCAAATAATTTCTCCAAAACACCAGGAATCAAGGAAACAAACAAAAATTGGAAATAATGGAATATTTGAAATATCAAAAATATATATTTAATGGAAGAAAATATCAGAACATAATTGAGTTTTCTTGCATTTATTTTTATGGCTCAATATAGTTTTCATTTGAAATACACATGGGGTACAGTAGTATACATCATAATCTTTGCAAATTGAGTCCTTAATGTGACCCTACTTCTGCCATTTCCTATTTGAATTCCTTATAAATTCCAAATCAGTTTATCAAGCAAGAGATTTTAAAGGTCTCTGTGTTTCTAATTCTGCCTTTTTCAATTTCTTGATACTGTGATCTTTCCAAGATGCAAATATCCATGCTTAAAATCCTTCAATGGCCACTCATGATCATTATATCATGTCTAAACTCCATGTCATGGCACACAAGATTGTTAATGCCCACGACATCCTTATCTCCCCAGGTTTTTTTTATATATATAAATTCTTTTTCAGTCTTTCTCTATCTTCTTTTCTCTACCTTGTACCCAATAGTTGGGCTCTGCTGAAACCCCACAAGTACCCCATTGTTTTCATGCTCTAAGTATTGAACCTTTGCACATTGTTCTCTCACTCAGTAACTCCTACATATACTTCATTATTCATAATAGATATCATTTCCTCTAGAAAGTCTTCTATGATCTATGCATTTGGTTGTATGTCCCAGTATCGGCATTTTTGTGTCAGTTCTCCAAACCCCAATTCCCACAGGGCAACAAAACAAAGATGATGACGGTTTACATCTTTACAGTGGATTCTGTTGCAGGAGAAGAAACCTTGAGCTTGGGGAATCTGAAACTTTTACAATGGGCAGTAAACATGCCTGCTCTGGCCTTATGTGGGAGACGTTATCTTTACCATACGGGACAGAATTGCATGTCTGCTCCCTGTTCTCCAGAGGGAAACACAATCTCTAACTTTCAAAACTGTTTAGTAGATAAACATCCTGGAAGACATAGTCCTAAAGAAAGGGCAGTCAGTGGCTTAATCACAAAGACACACAGAAATGTGACAGACCGTGGGAGCTATGTCTCACAACAATACTTTAAAGGTAGAGTCAGGACTTATGAGAGATTTGTGAGGTACTGAGCAAAAAGAGAAATAAATATAACACTTCAAAATGTTTTGGCCTGAATTACTGGAAAAATGTAGTGCCAATTTAACGAGATGAAAAGGCTATAGGAACAGCAGGGTAAGAATAAAAGTTTGGTTTTGGTAAGGTTAATAAATCAATAAAATAATAATTACGATAATATTTACTGGCTTTTTGCCATGTGATGGGCACCAGGTTAAACATATCACATACATTCACTCAACACATACTAACTGAGCTCCTTATATATACTAGTCACTATTTTGCAGGTGGAGATATGGCATTGAGCAAAGTCAACAAAAGTCACTGTCTTCACTTGTGGTGCTTATATTCTAATGAAGGATAGTTAAAACTGTTGTGGAAATTCAATGTGGTCAGAGATCAATCTTCCTGGAAATACAGAGATGTCAGCCTTGAGAGATGGATGTTATTTTTATTCCTCTTCCCCTCAACTTTACAAATGAGGAAACCAAGGCCTAAAATCACAGTTAAGAAGCATCAAAACCAAGATCCTAACCCACATCTATTGAAGTCTAGATCCTATGCTTTATTATTTATTTTTGAATAAAAATGTTTTCATGAATCTTTACTTGTAGAGTGAATATGTCTTTTAAGAAATGTTAAATTAGCCTGTCTGTACATTTTTCTTTAGAAATGCAATGTTGAAAGTATAAAAAGAAGTAATGTAAAAATAATTGATCCGGCTGTTGCAGGTGAAAAGTTAACTGAATTGCTTTTCAACCTAATATTGATTTAATTTCACTGTGATATTGAATTTTCTATTTCATTATATAAATCACTTTTGAATATAGTTTTATTACATTTTCTTATTACTTTCTTTTTCTATTATGGTATAATTTTTAAAAATCTTTTTCATTGAAATAACTGAAATAAATTTGAGTTGAGACAAATTTCAAAATATTTGGCCTAGTCAATGTAATATTATATAAGACTTCTAATATATGTTAGTAGCTCTCAGGGAATTTGAAGCTTTGGAGACTGTGGTCTTGCAATATAAAGTCAATGCTTACAGCAACATTTGTCAAACAAATAAAAAGTTTTACAAAAAATATTTTGGCAGCTATTTTATGGTAAAATTCTAGAATAATATGATCAGGAACATAAGAAGCATTATATTTTAGGTGAAATGTAATACAAAGAAGAGACATAAGTAATTGTGGAGAAAGGTTATTTATACATTTATTCAACCTCTCATTTATTCTATGTTGATATTTCTGTTTACTGAAGCTTTGCATTTATAGTGCCCAGTAAGCTTCTAATTACATATTCATTGTCTGTCTTCCCCACTAGATTGTAAGCTTCCTGAGAACAATTACCATATCTCTCTTGGTCACACTCTGGCACTCTAGCATGACAGGTCCTCAGTAAATCTTAGATTAGCCAGGCATGGTGGCAAATGCCTATAGTCCCAGTTACTTGGGAGGCTGAGGTAGGAGGGTCACTTGAGCTGAGGAATTAGAGGCCATAATGCGTTATGATTGCATGTGTGAGTAGCTGCTCCACTTTAGCCTGGGTGACAGAGACCCTCCCAGTCTCTAAAAAAATAAATTAAAAACCATCTAAAAAAAGCAAAAGCTAGATTAATGAATGAAGGAATTAATAAATGACTCTGAGTATTTTAATCCTGTAGGTACCCAAAAAACACAAGCAGAAATAGCCATAATACAAGATTGAGATTTTAGGTGCTATAACAATTGCAAAATAGTGACTCTTAAGGGCTTTGAAAATTGGGGGAGTTTTATAGCATTGGAGCTGGGACGGGACTACATAGGTAGATGTCTTAGGTTTGGTTCCCTATAAGATACAGCCTGAGTCAATGATGAAAGCCTTTAGATGAAAGGTTCAAACTCAGAACACAAGGTGAATAAAAAGGAAAATGACACAAGAGTAGATATGCGAGCTTGGATTTTAAAAATATCTAGTTGAGTTCTACTATTATCTAGAGTGGAATAATCTGGAAAGAACATCGCTCATACTCCAATAAGAAAAGTTAAATAAACTAAAAAATCGTAATTCTTTTTTAACCCATCAGAGAGCTAAAATGACAAGGAGGTGGGGACTGGTGGCTCACACTTGTAATCTCAGCACTTTGGGAGGCCGAGGAGGGAAGATCACTTGAAGTCAGGAGTTCAAGACCAGCCTGGCCAACATGGTGAAACCCTGTCTCTACTAAAAATACAAAAATCAGCCAGGCATGGTGGCATATGCCTGTAATCCCAGCCACTCAAGAGGCTGAGACAGGGGAATCGCTTGAACCCAGGAGGCAGAGGTTGCAGTGAGCCAAGATGGCACCATTGCACTCCAGCCTGGGTGACATAGTGAGTCTCCAGCTCAAAAAATAACAGTAACAATAAAATGACAAGGAAATCAAGTAGCCTAAAATCTAAAAAATGACAGGCTTCCCTAAGGAGAGATGAGTCACTGATGGCAGAACATCGAAGGAAAAGAGGCAGCTGCCATACAAGCAGGCACAAACATTCAGCTAAAATTTTTATTGATTTGGTAAAGGTCAACTGTGGCTAGCATGAAGCCACAGACTAAAAAGGAGCTCACACTCACTAACAGGCTCATCTCCATGAAACTTCACTGGATACTCACAAGAAATATTGAGGACAGAGCAGGAGAAAGCCTCCCTCAGATGTGCAAGTGTGGAGAAACAGGAGTGGCGACCTCTCCTTTGGGAAATGAATGTGGGAAAATGTTGGAAATTGGGAAATGAATAAAGCTCTGCCTTGAACTTTGTCCTTTATAAAACAAAAGTCCTAAGGCTTTGGCAGAAAGGCAGCAAAGCCTGTCATCACCCAGCTTCCACCCTAAGGATAAGGAAACATTACAGAAATCTTGAAACTGAAAGTAACCATAGCAACAACAAGCCCCAGATGCAGCTCACTCAGGACTACTTTGACTTGATGCAGTCACACATTAATACCTACTTGAAAAGGCATTACTAGGCACTGAGCCTTCCAAATTTGAAACTCTGAAGACATGCCCATTAAAGAATTTCTGATTTCAGATTTTTAGATTTTGGATCTCAGCCATTAAGTATAATGCAAATATTCAAAAATCTGAAAAAAAAATCCACAATCTGAAACACTACTGGTCCCAATAATTTCAGACAAGCAGCATTCAACTTGCATTTACCCCAATCTCTACTGTTCTACACATGATGTATAGCATTGAATGAAAACTTATAAGACATGAAATTTTTTTTTAAATACAAAAAACAAGCCTCTGACAAAGACAAACCAACAGAATGAGACTCAACTGATCCAGATGTTTGAGCCATTAGACAGAATTTTAAATAACTTTCATTAATATGTTTAAGAATCTGCGCCAGGTGCCTGTAATCCCAGCATCTTGGGAGGCTAAGGCAGACAGATTACTTGAGGCCAGGAGTTCAAGATCAGCCTAGCCAACATGGTAAAACCTGTCTCTACTAACAATACAAAAAAATTAGCTGGGCATGGTGGCACATGCCTGTAGTCCCAGCTACTCAGAAGGTCAAGGCAGGAGAATCACCCGAATCCAGGAGGTGGAGGTCATAGTGAGACAGGATTGTACCACTATAGTCCAGAGTGAGACTCTGTCTCAAGAAAAGAAAATAAAGAAGAGTAGAGGAGAAGTGAGGAGAGGAGAGGAATCTGAGGAAAAGGTAAAAATGAACATATGGAAATTTTAATGGAGACAGAAACTATAGAAAAGAGTGAGATAAAAATACTAGAAATAAAAAATATTGTAGCAGAAATGGCAAATGCTTTAGATGGGTTCATCAGTAGATTTGACAAAGTAGAAGAAACAATCAGTGAATCTGAATATAGGTCAATAGAAATTACCCAAACTGAAACATAGAGAGAATAGAGTATGGAGGGGAAGGAAGGGAACATCAGAACAGAACATATAAATACTGTAGGACACCAACAAGTGGTATAACATGCTTATAATTGGAATTTCAGATGAGAATAGAGAGAAAGGGGCAGAAGAACTATTTGAAGAGACCATGGCTACATTATTTTTAAACAATAAAAGAATCAAATCACAGACCTAAGCATCTCAGAGAAAAGTCAAGCAGGAAAACAGAAATAATAAAAATAATACACCTATACCTGTCATATCCGAACCATTGAACAATAGACCAAATAAAGAGAAAACCTTGAAGGTGTCCACAGCAGAAGACAACATAGTTTCAACTTCAAATGCCACAAAAAAATCCAACCTCATCTAGAATTATATACTCAGCTAAAATATCTTTTAGAAATAAAGGTGAAAAAAAAGATGAATTTGTTAACAGCAGAACTACCTTAAGATAAACATTAAGATTATTTAAGCAGAAGGAAAATAGTACTAGGCAAAGATTTGGATCTACTAAAAGAAATTTTAAAATTCTAGAAATGATTAAATGAATGTTAATATAAAAGCCTTATTTATTTATTTAATTTATTTATTTTGAGACAAGGTCTTGCTCTGTCATCCAATCACAGCTCACTGCAATGTCAACCTCCCTGGCTAAAGCGATCCTCCCACCTTAGATTTTCCAAGTAGCTGGAACTACAGGTGCACACCACCATGCCTGGCTGTTTTTTATTTTTTTTTTGTAGAGTTGGGGTCTCCCCATGTTTCCCAATCTGGTCTTAAACTCCTGGTTTCAAGCGATCTTCCCTCCTCAGCCTCCCAAAGGGCTAGGATTACAAGCATGAGTCACTGTGCCCAGTTCCTGTTTTATTTTTTATTTTAGTCATTCTAAATATATTTATCTAAAACTGTACCATTAAATATACTAGCCACTAGCCAAAGGTAGCAATATATAATTTAAATTAATTAAAAAGTAAAAATAAAAGCTAAAAATTCAGTCCATTGTTATAACTAGCCACATTTCAAGAGTTCAACAGCCACATGTGGCCAGTGAATACCATGCTGGACAAAACAGAAAGCTTTATTGCACAGCACTGGCCAAGTAGCAACATATCTTGGGTTTATTTAACATAATAAAAAGTAAAAGATGTGACAACAAAAGCACAAAAGATAGGAGTGAGAATTGAAAGTACACTGCAGTGAGGTTCTTACAGTAGACTTGAAGTGGTTTAATATATTTAAAGGTAGATGATGGTTAATTAAACACATGTATTATAAACCCTAGGGCAAACATGATAACAATATTAAAAACTGGCATAAGTAATAAGCCCAAAGCAGAGGCAAAATGTAGTTTTTAAAAATGCTCCAGTAACGTAAAAGCAAGGAGCAGAAAAAGAGAAAAAAGAAAAAAAAATACAGATGAAACAAATAGGAAACAACTAGTAAGATGATAGATTTCAGTTCAAGTATATAAATAATTAAGACAATATAAATCATCTGAACATACCAGTTGAAACATAGATATTGTCAGATTAGATAAATAAGGACAAATAAGAAAGCTCTCACTACAGTTGTCCCTTGGTATCTGTGGGGCATTGGCTCCAAGACCATCATGGATACCAAAATCTGTGGATGTTTAAATTTCTTATATAAAATGGCTACATATTTGCATAAAACCTATGCACACCATCCTGCATACTGTATAAATCATCTCTAGATTACTTACAATACGTAAAACAATATAAAAGATATATAAGTAGTTGTTGTACTACATTGTTTTTATTTGTATTGTTATACTGTTCCTTTTTTTTTCTAATTGTTTTGATTTTATTAGTTGAATCCATGCGTGTGGAACCACAGATACAAAAGGGCAACTATATACACTGCCTTCAAGAAACCCATTTTATTTAATTTATTTACTTACCTTAAAAACCCCACCCCCTGCTATGCCTCCCCTAGCCTCACATCCCCTGATAGGCCCGGGTGTGTGATGTTCCCCTCCCTGTGTCCATATGAAGAAACCCATTTTAAAATAGAACACAGGTAGGATAAAAGTAAGATGAGGATGTGAAATATCTGGAATTCTCATAATTGCCAGTGGGAATGTGAAATAGTACAGTCACTTTGGAAATGGGTTTGGCAATTTCTTGTGAACCTAAACATATATTTATCATATGATCCAGCAATCTCACTCCTATATTTTACTTAAGCAAAATTAAATATCTATGTTTGAAACTGCTTTTACAAAAATTTTAATAGTTAGAGAAATCTAACCTAACTTGATTCTACCTTGTGTCTAACCTCCAAGCTTCCCTTGTTTGTTCCTGAGTATAGGCCCAGCTAACTATGGGAGCAATTTATGTTAACAGCCCCTTCCCAAAATAACTCTCTCATTGCTCAGGGACTAAAACTGCCTTTGTAAAACTAACAAATTAGCCACAAGCTTAGAAATATGATTCAGGAGTCAGGTAACTAGAGGTCACAAGATTTGTAATCTTAATTTCTCCTATATATAACACTACTATTATAAACCCTAAGATTGATGTTTGAGATATTTTCCAGACCCTGCATTCTGATGGACCAGCTGGCACCACCTGGACTCAGCAAAAGGAGATAGCTTCAATCCCCTAGGATTTCATCCCTGCGGCAATAAAGCAGCATTCCCCATTTTCTAGCCTCAAGTGATCCACCTACCTCAGCCTCCCAAGTAGCTGGGACCACAGGCACAAACCACAATGGCTGATTAATATTTGTATTTTCATAGAGACGAGGTTTCACCATGTTGCCCAGGCTGGTCTCAAACTCCTAAGCTCAAGCAATTCGCCTGCCTTGGCATCCCAAATTGTTGGGATAACAGGTGTGAGCCACTTCGCCTGGCCGAGTCTATTTTTAACTTGTAATTTTCTAACAAAAAAGAAAAGAGAGAGAGCACACTAAGATTTTGTGATCCTATTATTTGAATCCATGCATGTGGAACCACAGATACAAAAGGGCAACTGTATATACTGCCTACAAGAAACCCATTTTATTTTATTTTATTTATTTATTATTATGCATGGATTCAACACTGGGATTGTGTTGAATCTACACATCAGTCTGGGGTAAAGTGACAAATTTTAACAAAATTGAGTCTGACTCTTAAACATGGTATCACTCTATTTTAAAATAGTATCTTCTTTAATTTCTCAGTAATATTCTGTAGTTTTCAGCATGTCAGACTTACATGTGTAAGTCTTACATGTGTCAGACTTATTTTTCAGTATTTAATAATTTTTCATTTTGAAATTGTGCTGTTATTTTAAATTTCAATTCCCAATTGCTTATTGCTAGTAAATATAAATTTTTTATTATATTAAATAGAAAAATTAACATTTTTCTATGTTAATCTTACATCTTAAAACCTTGCAAAGCTCACTTATTAGCTCTAGTAACTTTTTTGTAGACTCCATCAGATTTTCTACATAACAATCATGTTGTCTGCAAATAAATTCCATTTTTTTCTTTCAAATCGGAGTGCATTTAATTTCTTTTTCTTATTGCACTGGTTACAACCTCCAGTACAATATTGCACAGAGGGGTGAGAACAGATACCCTTGCCTTGTTCCTAAATGTAGTATTTCACAACTAATTAATATTTCACAATTAATTATGATATTGGCTGTAGTTTTTTTCACAGATGCTCTTTATCCAGTTGAGAAAATCACCTTCTATTCCCTAGTCCTAGTTATTTATTTTTAAATAATTCAATGGAATCCATGAAACAAACACCCATAACTAACCTCATTTAGAGAACTGGCTCAACTGCCTATATAATGATTTCTGTGTCTTCTCTGGGCCCTTCTCTCTCAAGTTACAGATCCATTTTTACTGGACTTATTTATCTGATTATTTTGCAGACACTTAACATTTAATATAACAAACTCATTTTGGTCATTTCTTATCTCACAAAGATAAAACTAAATCAATAAACCTGCTCCTTTTTTTTCCATCTGGCTTTTCATCTGTATTCCTTATTTTTTATTTCACTACTGGTAAAACCTAAAATCACCTATGTCAGAGACCTAAATGCTAGTCTCTGTGACTACTCCCTCCATCTCTTACAAACAGCTACTGAGTTCCATAAAATATACTTCTAAATTTCTCTCAGACTTAGCCCATTCCCAGTATGGGCAGTAAAAAGATTAAGGGTTTTAGGATTAACCAGATCTAAGTTCAAGTAAGTATGAACTATAAACCTTTGGATAAATTACCTAACCTAATCTTATTTTTTCATAGGTGAAACAAGAATGGTATCTCTATTATAATATCGTTAAAATTTAAATGGAAGTAATATATCTATCACAGTGTCTGCCACATTGTTTAATGAACCTTAATTACCATTGCCTCTCACCAATTCCCATTGTTTATTGAAGCCATTATTATTTGCTGTTTGGGACATTGCAATAGTCTTTTTAACAAATCAAATTGATTCCACTTTCCACGCCAGGCACCCAGCCTATCCGACTGTTTATAACGTATCTGCCAGGCATAACAGTACATGCTGGAAACTGAACTGTGAAGCCAGTATTCCTTGCCCTCATAAACTATATAGAGAGGGAGACTAACATTTTAGACAATTAGTTTTATTGAATGCTATAGACGTAGCATTATGATTATAATGTATGTATACATTTTATACATACTATTGCAGATGTATAAGTCTTGGGAGAGTAGCAAAGGCGAACTTCCCGTGGAGACATTGAAATGTGATGGATGGTCCCATTATAACCTTTAGAATCTCTATTAAAAGTACCTGGGCAAATGCTTTTGAATTATTGCATGAAAATATAATTTTGACTAGCTAATGCGTTATAGACCACAATTCTCAAAAGATCCTTTGACAGTCACAAATATAAGACTGATCTACAATCTATGAGCTGACTGAAGTCCACAATTTAAAATTTATGTGTAGCAGGTAGTATGTACACCATCTTTTACTCCTAACAATAAGCTAGCCAGTATTATCCCTATTTTATAGATAAGGAAGTTGAGGCTCAGCGATTCCAAAGTCCCACTATTCAGTAGCTGACTCAGTGGTCCCAACCCAGGGGTTTCAGGACGCCAAGCTCTCTTCCACCACGCATTTGTCTACTTCTTTACCTTATTTCCAGAATATTCTTGTGTTTAGTTGCCATAGATGTCCCATGAATAAATACACGTTAAAGTCTTACGCTAAACATAGCATTATTATACTATCACCCTCACCACACACATATGACATCCTCCAATTAGGAATGAGAGGCTTCCACATCTGGTTTCAAGCTTGCACGAAAAATAGTAATTTCAAGCTGTTCATTAAACCCTACTACACCCTGTTTTGCACTCAACGCCACTAATTTCCCACCTCCTCGTCAGGAAGAAAACCCATCTTTTGACCATATTAGTTTCCTAAGTCGGCCTTCCAAGTCCCTCTAAGGGCCCTAGCTCCAGGTCCGTCTTCCAAGGCACTCAAGGTTTCTAAACTTGGGGCTTCCAACCGGGAAAGCTAAAGGCACGGGTTCCCGGGTCATTAGAGGCAACAGGACCCCCTTAACTTCTCCCACCTCTTCCCCATTCGCCCATCTCCGCTTCGTCTTCTCGGCCTTTGAGTGGGAAAAGCCCCGGCCCAAAATCCCCACCAAGCAGAGATCCACGAAAATCCCCCGCGCACCCAGGACCAGTGAGAATGCGAAGAGTCTATCCGTGAGACTAGAGCGGCGGCGACGCTCGGCGCACTTGCTGTCGTCACGCCGCCGCCAGGCAGCGCCGGCTTCTTCCTCGACGCGGTGGGTCCGGTTTCCGGCGGGAGCGCAGGCCGGTAGACCCAGCGAGGTTGCTGCTTGTGATAGGGGCCTGTGCGCTGGCTGCACGGTCCTCTGTGGCGGTGTCCGGCAGAATGACCCACTTGGAAAACGTGGTGCTTTGTCGCGAGTCTCAAGTGTCCACCTTGCAGTCCTTGTTTGGAGAGGTATTGTAGTTAAACTGTGTTCCGGATACTCGAGGCAGGCGTTTCCGTATTCTTGCGATCTGTTCCAATACTTTTTTTCGTGTTTGGATTGAGGGCCAAAAGGCCGTTTTTACGTTGAGATAGGGGTGTTGTGGGACTGCCCTGCACCTTCACCCACAATCTCTTCCGATTAAGAGGAGACTGTCCAAAAAGGACCGGCCTGCACTACATGACGTTGCCCAAGATGTTATTTGACACACGCTGCACTTCTGAGAAGTTTGCCCACAGTAGCTGCTAGAAGTTGCTCATTATCTTACCCCAATTCAGTGACATTGATGTAACAGATGTGTTTTCAGAGTGTTATTTATTAAAATGTAAGTTCGCACGTTTCTATGAGGTAGTTGGAGTAAGTCAAGTGTAGAGAGGTGGTGGTTTTCAAAGCCGCTAAGGGCCAAAGCAGTGCTTCGGTTTTATAAATGCACTGGCTTTTCCAGAATTGTAAAAGTTCCGAAGAGGTCAAGTGTAAACTTTGCTCCTTAACTGGTAGTTCACAGGATGCCCTAGGGAGGAAGTTTGTCTTTTCTGAATGAACATAGGGAGTCCTTTCAATAAGCAGAGGGTAGCATTAACCAATTCAAAATTTAACCTGTTTTTGACTATTTGCTGATGGTCTTTGGTGTGCTTTTTGATTCAGATTCATTAATCAGAACTGGAATTAATGAAACTTGGATCTTACCTACGAAGAAAGTGAATGAGAATTTAGCGTCATACTCATACCCCCATCTTCTGATTAGCTTTTTTAACTATAGTCATCCGTTGCCGTCACGTAATGAGGGGGATACCTCCTGAGAAATGCATCGCTAGGCAATTTCATCGCTATGAATACCATAAAGTGTATTTACACAAACCTAGATGGTGTAGCCTCCTATACATCTAGGGTTGTATGATGTAGCCCATTCCTTCTAGGCTATAAACCTGTACAACGGTGCTACTATACTGAATACTGTAGGCAATTATAACACAGTGGTAAGTATGCATCTAAACGTATCTAAACATAGAAAAGGTACAATAAGTTACTTTCATACAACTGGAAATACTGCATGGTAATTTGAGGTGGCCTATGAGACATTAGTGGAAAAGTGCTGCCCTCTGTCTAAAGGGGCACATTATTTAGGGAAATTAGAGGTCAACAATTGCATCTTCAATTAATTTTCTGTTTATAATGCTTCAATTATAGTTATCTATATTATTTTCTTGATTATGTTCTCTGATTTTCATCTCTGTAATGCAGATCACTCCAACCAGAAATGCTCCTCCTGAAAAAGAGCATTGGCAAATAGGGATGAGTAGTAATGACTTAGTGGTGGATCACAGAAAGGTTTTTGACCTTTGCACCTAATGAAAATTATGTTTAACAATATTAGTATCACTTTTCTGCAAGGTGCTGTGCATGTGGGAAATCCAAAGAACTGTAGCAAAGAACTATAAAAAATTGGTTCATGTTTCTAAGAATATTTATTTATTTGTATAATAAATAAATATTGAGCACCTTTTCTGTGTCAGGCCCTAGCTTATTGCAGTTTATGTTAGCAAGATTTATAAAGGTGAAAGGTTAAATAACAGTGGAACAGTTCAACATAATTCTAGGTAACAAATAGGAAAGCTGTTATAAGGTATCATTAGGCAACAAAAATGTAATGGTTGACAGAGATGCTCAGCAACATGCATTTAATTCTAGGGAGAGAATTTTTTGTTTGTTTGTTTGTTTGTTTGAGATGGAGTTTCGCTCTTGTTACCCAGGCTGGAGTGCAATGGAGCAATCTCGGCTTACCGCAACCTCCGCCCCCTGGGTTCAGGCAATTCTCCTGCCTCAGCCTCCTGAGTAGCTGGGATTACAGGCACGCGCCACCGTGCCCAGCTAATTTTTTGTAATTTTTAGTAGAGACGGGGTTTCACCATGTTGACCAGGATGGTCTCGATCTGTTGACCTCATGATCCACCCGCCTCGGCCTCCCAAAGTGCTGGGATTACAGGCTTGAGCCACTGCGCCCGGCCTTTGTTGTTTGTTTTTAACGACAGGGTCTGGCTCTCTTTCCCATGCTGGAATGTAGTGGCATGATCTTGGCTCACTGCAGCCTCTGCCTCCTGGGCTCAAGTGATCCTCCTGCTTCAGCCTCCAAGTAGCCAGATGTGTGCCACCAAGCCTGGCTATTTCTGTATTTTTTGTAGAGATGGGGTTTCACTGCATTTACCAAGTGAACTCCTACACTCAAGTGATCTACCTGCCTTGGCCTCCCAAAGTGCCAAGATTGCAGGCATGAGCCACCATACCCTGCTGAGACAGAATTTTTGAGCCAGTTAATTTATAAGATTGTTACATATAAACTTTAGAAAAGGACTCAGGTATTATAATACCTATTTATTTTTAGTCCGTTTTTAGCAGTTGAGCTGTTTTTGCCATAGCTGTATGCCATTTAGAAAGTCTTTTTCCTGCATAAATCTGAGTTCCTGATTTGTTTTGTAAAAAATATTTAACTTAGTGACTGGAATGTAATAAATGTTTGTGACTGTTGCTGTAATCAATGCTAGAGACTCAACTTTCTCATGGAAATTGCATAATCTCATTTTCTTGTAATTATTTAAAAAATATATTATTAAAAAATAGGCCAGGCGCAGTGGCTCATGCTTGTAATCCCAGCACTTAGGGAGGCCAAGGCAGACGGATCACGAGGTCAGGAGTTCGAGACCAGCCTGACCAACATGGTGAAACCCTGTCTCTACTAAAAATACAAAAATTAGCTGGATGTGGTGGTGTGTGCCTGTAATCCCAGCTACTCAGAAGGCTGAGGCAGGAGAATCACTTGAACCTGGGAGGCGGAGGTTGCAGTGAGCTGAGATCATGCAACTGCACTCTAGCCTGGGTGACAGAGCAAGACTCTGTCTCAAAAAAAAAAGAATGTATTATTAAAAAAAATAATCTAATTTTCTTGTAATTATTTAAAAACTGTAGACTATATTTCCTCCAAAGTAGATAATGTCTTTTACTGATATGTGTTCTCTTCAGTACCTCATGGTTTTCAACATTCAGTAGGTATCTAATGAAAGTGTTCACTGAAGGAATGAAGTGTAAGTATTCGTAGTGTTGATTGACCAGAGGGACCTCTGACAATATTTATTTTTCTCTGGGCTGCAAACTGAATGTACTCCAGGAAGGTCTTGCAAATCTGTATTTTAAAATAAATGCTCTACAGATTTTATTAGTGTTTTATGTGATCTACCATATGCATTTATGCCAGCATCAGTGAGTATGCATTGCTCAGAATTAGTCTATAAGTTTTCCTAAGAATGAGGACCTTGAAATTCCTTTTAACCTTTTGATTATATATACTTAGTTTCATAGCATTAAAATATATAATGAAGTTGTAGCCTCACAGGAGATTAGATCCTTTAAGAAGGAGTAATATCAAAATGTATTATGAACAAAATTATTCTTGAAAAATTCCTTAAATCTCCTATAAAGTTGAAAGTACAAGTTGGTATATATAAGCCTGTACAATAATAAAAATATAAATATATAGTACATTATAAAATATGCCAAATATAATGTTACAGAAATTTTAATTTCATAACAGTGCTTAGAGTTGAATTCAAGTAAGTTCAAAGTGTGTTGATGCATCCACAACATGTTCACTGTTAGGAATTTGGATTTAATATTTTACTTTTCCACATACAACTTTCTCACAAGTTGATAAGTGTTTATTTTCTACTTTGTACATGCAGCCTCATATTTGTCTTTTTCTTTTCTCCCCTTAGAGACATCATTTCAGCTTTCCATCCATTTTTATTTATGGACATACTGCCAGTGGAAAGACCTATGTAACACAAACTTTGTTGAAAACTTTAGAGGTAAGAATAAAAATATTAAATATTTCTTTGCCATTCTTTAATGTATTGCTACTGATAATTCTGAATCTCCACAAATACAAAATTAAACATATGACCTTTACATTGTTCTTCTTCCCTTATTATCTCTCTCTATGAATGATCCACTGTCATCAACACAATTGTCCAAACTTGCATTTTCTTAATTTTTTCCTCATCTTCCCTCATTCAGTAAATCACATCAATAAACTTGGTCTGTTGCTTCACATTTTTAAAATCATGTCTTCATCTACCTTTAATCCTAGTCATTGGTGCTAGGATTTTCATTTACCATTGTTTTTTTCCATATATTTATGTAAGCCTCTTATTTGCAATCTTCACCCAGCAGCTAGCCCACACAAATCTTACTTAAAATCTTCAGGACAGTGTTCAAGTAATTTGCCCAATGTTTAATACCTTTCATGAGCTGAATTTATCTTTCATAACACAGTGCTTAAGAGTTTGGGCTGTGGAGTTTGGCAGACTCATGTTGCTTTTTGGATTCTCCAGTTAGTGCTTTCTCCATCTGCAAAGCTGGCTAATAGTGACAACATTTGGGATTGTTATGAGAATTAAATGTTAGTACGTGAAAAGTGCCTTCTGTAGTACATAGTGCATAGTAACACTCAATAAAAGTTAGCTGCTATTATTGATGAGTATTGCCATACTGCCTTTCAAATCCTAAGCCAGAGATGGGCAGTCTTTTTCTTAAGGCCCAGATAACTAACATTTTATGCTTGTGGACCATGTAGTTTCTGTCTCACCTACTTAACTCTGCTGTATTGTAAAAGCAGCCATGGACATTCTCTATGTGAATGGACGAGACTGTGTTTCAAAGCAACAGTATGTACAGAAACAGGCTGCTAGTCCACAGGCATTGGTTTGCTGACCCCATCCTTTTCTAGCTCTGAGAAGGCATGTTTAGGATGGCATATTGAACTGTGTACAGTTCCTGCTCTCTTACTTTCAAGCCATGGCAGATGCTGCTCCCTGACTTGGAATGGCTTTCCTGTACCCACTTGCTCTTCCTGTTGCTTGGCAAATGCTTATTTATTTTGCCAGGTTTTCTTCTACTTATACTCTACAGGTCTTTTCTGATCCTCTAAGCTATATTAGATGCACCCCTGTTTTGCAGCCTTAGCACCCTGTGCTTAATTCTTTCATAATATTTAGCTCTCTCAGCTATGATTTTGTGTTTGTGTTTCCCTGGCTTTAGCCTGTGAGTTTCGTGAAATTATTCCCAGTACGAAGCACAGTGCTTAGCACGTATTAACTTGTTGATTTCAGCTTATTAAATTGTGGATTTCAGCTTTTGATCCCAAAGATAAGCTGTGCATTTTAGAAACACACATGCCTGGGCTATATACTAGACTTCAGAATGTGAGTGTACAAGGTCCTGATCCAGACATTTGCATTTTAGAACCTCCTGAATGAACTGCCCCCAAAATAAATGTTGAATAAAAGCAAGAAAACCCAATAAGGAAGTTCCATATTTAAGGGCTATATTCCATTTTTTTCACACTGTAATTTCGGCTGCCACTTAATCAGTGTAATATATAATTGTCACTGCTTCTGATACAGGGACCCAGGCAGGCACTTAGAATATGCTGCCTTTAAAGGTCATGGATAGCACAAATGCCATAAGCAAGACACTATTCATAACAGATATATTGTGGACTCTTGTACGTAAAGGAGTGAGAGTGAAATGAGTTAGCAAATGCTGGTGAAACTGTCCCCAAGTAAGTTTAATGTGGCTTTATTGACACTGTTACTCAGAGAAAGAAAAGCCTCCTTATTGGATAAAGTTTATAAAATCACTAAAAATAGTTACAAATTCCATTATTTATGCCAAATGCCTCAAGTTATCTTCCTCTGAATGATCAGTACTGCTTTTGTGATCGTATTTTGAGGATAGATTGTATTTGTGAGCAAGTCTTGTTTGCTTCTTTATTACTTCTGGAGTTACCTTATTTTGATATTTTAATTGTTCTTTAAATGAAGAGCTAGTTCTTTTTTTTTTTTTTCCTTCCGAAATGGGGTCTTGCTGTATTGTCCAGGTTGGAGTGCAGTGGTATGATCATAGCTCACTGCAGCCATAAATTCCTGGGCTCAAGTACAGCCATGAATTCCTGGCTACTTCAGCATCCCAAGTAGCTGGGACTATAGATGTGCTCCACCAGGCCTGTCTAATTGTTTTTATATTTTTAGAGACAGAGTCTCACTATGTTTCCCTGGCTGATCTTTAACTCCTAGGGTCAAATGATCCTCCCACCTTGGCCTCCTAAAGCACTGCGATTACAGCCATGAGCCATATGCATAGCCAAGAGCTAGTTCTTAACAGTCCTCATAAAAGGATTACTGTGGTTTCAAACTCTTAAAATTCTTTTTTTTTGACTTAGGTTTATTCAAGGATATTAAAGTTATAAATGTAAAATTTCTACTAAGAATTTTAACATTCAAATATATTTGGATTTTCTTCTTCTTCTTTTTTTTTTTTTTTTTTGGTAGAGACAGGGTCTCACTATATTACCCAGGCTGGTCTTGAACTCCTGACCTCAAAGCCTTAGAATTACAAATGTGAGCCACTATGCCTGGCTGATTTCTATATAAGAATTCTTTATAGGAAAATACCAGTTTGCTTTGAATTTCTATAAGGAAGAAATGGCAAACTGAAAGAAATAATTGAAGTGGGTTTAATGAAGGGAGTATTTTTAAAAGGTTGAGGAAATTTTATGGGAATCAGTAAGGGATGATGGTACACCAGGGCTTTCACCACCTCCAGGCCTGAAGGGATCATAGAAGGGCTGTTACTGGAACCCAGCAAGAGGTATAGCCTTAAAAGAGGGGCTGTCCAACTTGATCTTTGGTAGAAGAGTATCCACTGCCAAGCTAGGGCCACTTAGGGGTCATGGTGGGAGTCAAGGAAATCAATATCCAAGCTTCTCTCCTACCATTTTCCCTTAGTCTTCTGCTGGTTCTTTTCCACTGGCTTCTCCATCCAGAGCCAGTAAATAAGAGAGTCTAGGTAATATAATCTGTAGCCATCAGGCTCTTGGGGCATGGGATGGGTTTGGTGGGACATAGACTTAGAAAGACAAATGGAGAATATCCAGCAGACCCATTACCGGGTCTGTGTGTTTTCTTCTTTACTTATATTGTTTTGGTTCTCATTTTCAGCTCCCACATGTCTTTGTGAATTGTGTTGAATGCTTTACCTTAAGGCTGCTTTTGGAACAAATTTTAAACAAATTGAATAATCTTAGTTCTTCAGAGGATGGATGTTCTTCCGAAATAACCTGTGAAACATTTAATGACTTTGTTCGCTTGTTTAAACAAGTAACCAAAGCTGAAAATCTCAAGGATCAGACCGTATATATTGTAAGTAATTTCATTTGATTAATTCATCTCTTATATGAAGATAATCATTTATTAGATCAGTTTTCATATATTTGAGTCCCATTATGCACAGTACTCTGTGCAAGGCACTTTTGGTGTGCAGAAATGTGTTAAACATATTCCTTGTCCAAGGGAAGCCTCATTTAATAGAAAAGGTATGACACATACAAATGACTACATGCAGAATGTGATAAGTGATTGTCACCAGATGCAAAGTATTAACTGTGTGTTTCCAGTATAACTTCATGAGGTATTAACATTTGAGGTAGACCTAAATGAATCCAAGTATTCTAGGAAGAAATTGAAGTAGAGGAATTTCAGATAGAATTATATAAGTAAGGTCATGAAGGTGAGAATGGAGGCCAGAGAGTGCCAAATAGTCTAGTTATAGTGGGTTATAAAGTATGAAGAGAGAAAAAGAAGACTGGAAGGTAGATTGAGGCAAATCATAGAAGGTATAGAAAACTATACTGAAGTACTTTATTCAATTTCTTAGGGAGTGAAAGAAGGTAGTAAAGAGTTTAGAGCAACAAATATGCCTGATTATTCTGAAGACATGTTAAAATGATCGTCTTTGGAATTAGATAAGAACTGCCCGAGAATGGATGATTTATAAAGGAAAAAAGTTAATTGACCTACAGTTCAGAATGACTGGAGAGGCCTCAGGAAACTTACAATCATGGCAGAAGGCAAAGGGGAGGCAAAGCACCTGCTTCACAAAGCAGGAGGAAGGAAAAGCTCCTTAGAAAATCATCAGATCTAATGAGAACTCACTATCACAAGAACAGCATGGGGGAACTGCCCCATGATACATTAACCTCCACTTGGTCTCTTCCTTGACAAGTGGGAATTATGGGGATTATGGAGATTGTGGAAATTACAATTTAAGATGAGATTTGAATTGGGACACAAAGCCTAACCACGTAATTCCACCCTTGTCCCTCCCAAATCTCATGCCCGTTTCACATTTCAAAACCCATCATGCTTTTTCGGTAGTCCGCCAGTCTTAACTTATTCCAGCATTAGCCCAAAAGTCCAATTCCAGAGTCTTAATCTGAGGTAAGGCAAGTCCCTTCCACCTATGAGCCTGTAACATCAAAAGCAAATTACTTAATTCCTTGATAATATGGGGATATAGGCAATGGGTAAATTCAGCCTTTTCAAATGGGAGAAATTGACCAAAACAGAGGGGCTGTAGGCCCCATGAAAGTCTGAAATCCAGTAGGGCAGCCATTAAACTTCAAAGTTCCAAAATGATCTCTTTTAACTCTATGCCTCTCATCCAGGGCATGCCGATGCAAGAGTGGGTTCCTATGGCCTCGTGCAGCTCCATCCCTGTGGTTTTGCAGGGTACAGTACCCTCCTCACAGGCTCAGGTTGAATACCTCTGGTTTTTCCATGCATACCGTACAAGCTGTTGGATCTACCATTCTGGGATCTGGAGGATGGTGGCCCTCTTCTCATAGCTCCACTAGGCAATATCCCAGTGGGGAACCCTGTGTAGGGGGTCCAACCCCACTTTTCCCTTCTGCACTGCCCTAGCAGAAGTTCTCCATGAGGGCCCTGCCCCTACAGCCAACTTTTGCCTGGACATCCAGGCGTTTCCATACATCCTCTCAAATGTAGGCATAGGTTCCCAAACATTAGTTGATTTCTATGCTCCTGCAGGACCACCACATGTAAGCCACCAAGGCTTAGGGCTTGCACCCTTTGAAGCAACAGCCTGAGCTATACAATGGCCCCTTTTATCCATGAGTGGGGATGTAGGACACCAAGTTCTGAGACTGCGCAAAGCACCTAGGCCCTGGCCTATGAAACCATTTTTTCCTCCTAGGCCTCTGGGCCTGTGATGGGGTGGGCTGCCTTATGAGGATCTCTACATACCTTGGAGACATTTTCCCTATTTTCTTGGCTGTTAATATTTGGCGGCTCCTCGTTACTTATGCATATTTCTGCAGCTGGCTTGAATTTCTCCCCAGAAAATGGGTTTTTCTTTTCTAACTCATGGTCCGACCACAAATTTTCTAAAGTTTTCTGCTCTGCTTCACTTTAAAATATGTTACAGTTTCAGATAATCTCTTTGTGAATGCGTATGACTGAATGCTCTCAGAATCAGCCAGATCACCTCTTGAATGCTTTGCTGCTTAGAAATTTCTTCCACTAGATACCCTAAATCATCTTTTTCAAGTTCAAAGTTTCACAGATCAATAGGGCAGAGGCAAAATGCCACCCTTCTCTTTGCTAAAGCATACCAAGAGTCACTTGATTCCCTGTTCCCAAGAAGTTTCTCATCTCCATCTGAGACCACCTCAGGCAGGACTTCATTGTCCATATCACTGTCAGCATTTTGGTCATGGTCATTCAACAAGTCTCTGGGAAGTTCCAAACTTCCCCATGTCTTCCTGTCTTCTGAGCCCTCCAAACTCTTCCAACCTCTGCCTGTTACCCAGTTCCAAAGTCACTTTCACATTTTCCACTCTTTATAGCAGTACCCAACTACCTTGGTACCAATTTACTGTATTAGCCCATTTTCATACTGCTATAAAGAACTTGCCAAAACTGGGTAATTTATAAAGGAAAGAAGTTTGACTCACAGTTCAATGTGGCTGGGGAGACCTCAGTGAACTTACAATTATGGTGGAAAGCGAAGGCAAAGCAAGCACCTTCTTCACAAGGTAGTTGGAAGAGAAGTGCTGAGCAAATGGAGAAGAGCTCCTTATAAAACCACCTTGTGAGAACTCACCTACTATCATGAAAACAGCATGGGGGAAGCCACCCCTGTATTTCAATGACCTCTAGTTGGTCTCTCCCTTGACACAGGATTATAAGGATTATGGAGATTACAATTCAACATGAGATTTCAGTGGCGCTACAAAGCCTAACCATATTATTTTGCTAGCCTACAAATTGAGAGACTATTAGAATGCCTTAGTGTAAATTAAGAAAAGTATTTGGATCTGAATTAGCATTTCTGCTTCTCTTAATATTAGTCTGATAATGGCTTTTTAAAAGGAGTATTCATTAGAGTATTATAAGATTATTACAATGGGTTAACTTATCACATTGGAATAATTAACTATTTTACTGCTTTAGCTTTGTGTTTTGCATTAAAATGGGCAGAAAAAACTTGATGAATGTATTTTAATTAATCTGTTCTGGATGAGAGAGTTTTTTAAATGGAGATTGATGGGTAATTTTATAATTAAAATACTTCGTGAATGCATATCTTTATAGCAGTAAATAATTTTAGTTTTTTTGTCTAAACAGAATAAAGTATCTTAAGTATGATTTTTCTTATACATTGTTTTAAGCTATTAATAAAACAGATATAAAAATTTGGTTAATTTGAGGAATTCTTAAATTCTTAATTTAAGTGATTATACTTTGCAATAAAACTTAGTAATAAAGTATAGGGGAAGATAACAGGTTTCTTTAGAGGAAGAGTGATTTTAGTTCTAGGCAGAAAATGTACAAGAAGAGCCTAGAACGTCTTGCCATACCAAATAGCTAGGAAACCATCAATGACTATTAGGGTCATTTAAAAAAGAAATGGAAGCAAATTAAAAGAGGTTCCCACTGGCCAAAGATAGGACAATTTGGCCATCAAAAAAAATAAGGAATTCAATGAATGGAAGCATATATTAGATACCTTAAAATGCACAAATTCATAACAATACATCAAAAACAAATACTTTAAAGATACAAAATGCCAACTCATTGGTTACCTTGGGAGTATAATTTAGTAGGGCATGTAGTAGGCTGAATAATGGCACCCAAAGATAAGATGCCAAGTCCTAATTCTGGAACTTACAAATGTTACTTTATTTGGAAAAAGGGTCTTTGCATATGTGATCACATAAAGAATCTTCAGATGGGAGATTTACCTGGATTATTTGGGTGGACCTGAGATATAGTCATATGTTTACATAGGAAGGAAGCAGAGGGAAATTGAACTACACCACACACATAGAGGAGAAGGCCAGGTAACAGAAGCAGCAGGAAGCAGAGTCAGTGGGAAATTCGAGGATGCTGGCCTTGAAGACTGGCATGATGTGGCCACAAGCCAAGAAATGCTGACAATTGCCAGAAGCCGAAAGAGGCTAGGAATGTATTCTCTCCTAGAGGTACTGGAATGAGAGTGTGGCCCTACTCATACCTTGATTTTGGCTCAGTGAACCTGACTTCTCACTTCTGGTTTCCAGAACTGTAACAGAATGAATTTTAAGTCTGTTTTAAGCCAGCAAGTTTGTGGTAATATTACAGCAACCACAGCAAACTAATATAAACACAAGCTTATTATTCTGAAAATTGGCAAATAAAGGGCAAGATATTTATCTTTCTTGTCATATGTGAACTTTCTGGGTAGCCAAATCATGGATGAGGGAAAGTTCTTTCTATAAAAATGTCCACCTGTAAATGCAGAAAGAATGGTAAAGGATTATACTTTTGCGATCCCTAATGAAATAGTAATTATAAGCAGTGATCATCAAGAGATGAAAAAATCGTTGTTTGAAAGGCAGCTGGGGAACTTTGTAATGGATGAATCAGACTAACAATGCCTGAATCTGTGAATCCATCTTAATATCACAAAAAAGAGAGACAACTAAGTATCATATGCCTGCTGATACACTGCAGTAAAAAAATTTACTGCACTACTTGTGAAGTATTCTTGCCCAAAACTTGAACCTGAGTCTGATCAAACCTCTAGATCTATTGGCTGTTTTACAGTAAATTTCAGGGATACAGATATGTGTTTTATGTCATTACAGTGACACAATCAGCCAATCTAAAATACAGAAAGTCTGCCTGACAGATGACCTAGTTTATATAACAAATAAAGAATCAAAGATAGGAGGATCTGTTATAAAGAAACTTGGAAGACAATTAAATCACATTACAAGTTGCAATATGTGGACCCTTTTGGATCTTGAGTTAAACACACTGAATATAGAAGAAATGGATGAGACAAGTGGGAAAATTCGAGTACTGGTTATTAGATGATATTAAAGAATATTGTTAATTTTATAAGGTGTCATGATACTGTGGTTATGGTTAAAAAGAGTCCTCATCTCTTAGAGTGGCTTACTACATATTTAGGATGGAATGATATAATGTCTGAGATTTATTTAAAAATAATCCAACAAAATGGTAGAGGAGGAGGTAAAGGGTGGCATAGAAGAAACAAGTTGGCCTTATGTTGATACTAGTATTTGTTGGGATTGGGTGATGTATATATGTGCAGATTAATATAATAGTACTAGTCTCCCTGCTTCTGTATGTGTTTAAAATTTTCCATAATAAAAACAAACGTTAGACTAAATGTTTTAGGTAGTCTTAAAAAAGACTTTGATTTCTTTGTTTTAATGGACAGGTTTTTTGTTTTAATGGACCTCTTGAAACTTTTTTTAAAAAAACATTTTTTATTATGGAAATTTCAGACACGTTAAGTAAAGAGAATAATGTTATATATCCATCACCCTATTTCAATAATTAATATGCGGCCAAACTTTGTGTCAATTGTACCCCATTCACTATTACCTGTATCAAATCATGTGGTCCATAAATACTTCACTATATATCTCTAAAATGTAGGACTTTTTGAAAAACTGTAATCCCAATAACATTATCATTACACTGAACAAAAATTGAATCTTTTTTTAACATGATCAGTTATCCAGTTAGTTAGACAGGGTTTATCATGCAGTTACAAAGTTGAAGAAAGATGGTTCTACATGACAAAATTCATAATTTTCTTGTTTCTCTTGGATAAGAAAGACCTGTAATTTTTGGTACATGGTAGCCATCTATCTTTTATCAAATGGAATAAGAAATGCACACAGCTGTAGATACCTAAGAAAGTGTCATCAGGATATGTTACACCATCTGTTTTTATTTTTCCTTTGGTAGTGTGCCTTTAAAACAAACCTTTTAAATGTAGCTATTACTCATTTTGTATTTAGACATTTGAGTTAAAACGTGTTAGAAGTAGTCTGCTTTTTAACTTACTTAATCTATTTCAAATGTCTTTCTACAATTATAAAGAGGATTTTAAAAGTTAATTCAGAAGTTATAATTTTTCTTTATAACTTGGAAAATTCAAGTTTTGAATTTTGCAGTATATTATGTAAACTTACTGTCTCAGACCATTTTGTGTTGCTATAACAGCGTACCATGGACTGGATAATTTATTTTAAAAAAGACATTTATTTCTCACAGTTCTGGAGGTTAGGAAGTCAAAAGTTTAGGTGCCTGCATCTAGCAAGGGCCTTCTTGCTGCCTTGTCTCATGATGAAAGGAAGAAGTACAAGAGAGGACAAGGGTGAGAGCAAGAGGTGGTAGAAGTTCCTTTTATAACAAAGCCATTCTTTCAATAACTAATGCTCTCCCTTGATAACAATATTAATTCATTCATGAGGGCAGAGCCCTCATGACCTAATCATCTTTTATGCGGCTCCACCTCCCAGTACTGTTGCCTTGGGAATTAAGTTCCAACACATGAACTTTGGGGGACATACTCAAATCATGTCATTTTGTAAAGGGTTTATAAATACTTTTTTTTTTTAAGGTTCTAGATAAAGCAGAGTATCTAAGAGATATGGAAGCAAATCTTTTGCCTGGATTTCTTAGATTACAGGAATTGGTAAGTAATGTGAGAGAGTGGTTTTTCCCCACAACCTAATCAACAGATCGTGTTGTGAATTTTTTTCATTTTGCTATTTGATAGGTGACAATTAACATTTTAATGTAATTTTAGTTCACATTTCTCTGTTATGAGTAAACCTCAGTATTTTTTTCATACTAAAAGCAGTTGATTTGATAGCATTTATTCTTCAATTATTTTAGCTTTTTCTCTCTATGAAGTGATTGCTTTCTATTAAAAGATTTTAGATATTGCTAGAATAAGTGCTAGAGGGTCAGACTTTAAAATCTCACAAGAATTTTACAATTTTCTTTGCATTTCAAAATAAGAATAATCTAAAGAATGGCATGGCTATTCTGGATCATCTGGATTTCTATCTTATGACCACTCACTGTCAGAGTTTACCTTTGTATTTCAGTTTACTCTTGTGTTGGTTCCACATAGTACAGTAAGTCCTCACGTAACATTCAGTAGATTCTTGGGAAATACGGCTTTAAGTGAAACTGCTTACAGCAGGTTCTCCTTACCTTCAGCATCAGTTCATTTTAACACTGTTGAGAAAAAAAATTGGTTTTATTATATGTTACACTTTAAGTCACAGTTTCCAAGAACCTATCAACAACATTAAGTGAGGGCTTACGAATTAGTACTACTGTGATTGTCATGGCCCAGTAAGAAAAGCACAGGAGTGGACTTACTAGGCATTTGTATCAGCTGAAAGCCAAATTGTATCACAGATAAAACAGGGTTTTATAATCGTTTGAATAAAGAAAATTGGTGAGGGAAATAGCTGTGGTTGTTTCCAGGTAGGACCATATTCACAAAGATTTTGTGTGAGCAGAACAATACTGTTCAATATATTCAGTTAATATTAATTAAATTTTACTGGTTTTATAGTTTGTATTTATAAATTTATTTTGGTTTTATAATTTTATAAGGGCTTTGAGCCTAAGCAGTTTATATTTATCTACTTTTATGTTTATATGTTTTAAAGTATTAAGCAAAATTATAATAAATACTTAGGGAGGGCAGGAGTGCTCAAAGCATTTCTGCCTTTTAAAGTTAAATATATTACTCAAATTTGAGAATCTGCTAGAAGCTTAGAGAGGCCACTGAAATCATTGTGTGCCTAAGGCCGATTCCTGAAGTTTACTTTTAGTAATAGTTGAGAGAGGGGAGGTATAGAGAGGACAGGAGAATAAGTATAGTTATTGGTGGCCTATTCTGGAAGTTAACCTCAGACAGTCTAGCTTTTCTTGGTATCATTAACTCTTGACATTTTATTACTGAGACTCAAGACCTGTCTTCTTTGAGTAGAAGTCTCCTATAGCATTTCCTTTTATTTGTTGCGTTTGTGTTTGCAGGTTTTTGCATACTCTCATCCAATATTTCCCATTGCTTTGCTCTAGAACTCACCATCTGCTATCCAGAATGCATTATTGTCTTCTTGCCTTTTCAGTGTAAATTACCCTATTTTTTTCCTCCTTATACACAGTAATGGCGATCATCTGTCCCTTCACAACAATTAGGACTTTTTACCATTTTTTAGTTTCAATTATAGAAGCTGTTTGAAGAAAATTTAAAGATTTAGAGTAATCTCAGCTGAACTGGAAAAGAGAATTGTTTTGACATTTCTGGAAACATACATGATTTTTAAAAATGTATTTCATTTAAGAAAAATCTGGCAAAAGCATTTCTCTTTTTTTATTTATTAAGTATCTAAGTGAAAGGAAATTTAAAATATGATGGATATCATATATGCTGAAAGTCCTTATCAGAAGAATAGATGAGAACATTACCAATTTAAAATCCTTTCAGCTTGATAAATATCCTCTTTTTTTAAACTTCTGAATATATTTAACTGATTTTATAAAATGTTTTTAGATAATGATATTTTTATAGCAAAAACAACTTGATACTTTGTTATCAGGATTGTGATTATGGCATACTGTGTTACCCCTATAGAAATAAATTCAGAAATTCTTAAAAAATCAGACCCAATGGGATGGCTAATGCCTGTAATCCCAGCACTTTGACAGACTGAGGCAGGAGGATCACTTGAGTCCAGGAGTTCAAGACCAGCCTGGGCAACATACGGAGACCCTGTCTTTACAAAAGTTACAGAATTTAGCCGGGCATGGTAACACATGTTCCAGCTACTCGAGAGGTATGGGAGGATCATTTATATCTGGGGAGGTTGAGGCCACAGTGAGCTCGTATACTACTGCATTCCAGCTTGGGTGACAGAGCCAGGCCTTGTCTCAAAAAAACAATGATTTTATAAGACAAAAAAGCATTTGAAAGTAAACATTCTGTCCTCTTTCATAAAGATGCTAGATATTCAATGAAATTAAGAATTTATTGTACTCAGCTGTCTATGTTAATCAAAATAATGTTTTTCTAAATAATGAAAGTTGGTGTATAAGATTAGGATACACAAGTTAGGAATCAATAAATAGTTAATCACTGTAACAGTGTAGAATAATTTACATATGAGATTGGGTCCAAAGAATACTTGTAGACCAAAACAGCTATCATATCTGCTTTGTCAGCTTCGGAAATGTCAAAAAGAATATGAGAAAAATTTCAATGAATTCTCGCTAGCAATGCATAGAGTATTTGTGTCCACTCTGAAGGATAACAGACACATTGAGCTTATTCCCTTAATGTTCTTCTTTGGTATATTAATTTTAATTTCTAAATATACTTCAGAGGCCATCTGCTTTACACTGGTGTTTTAGATACTAATAACTCATAGTTGTTAGTGTTTTTAATGTATCTTCAACATCAGTTTTACTCAATTTGTGTAAAAATAATCTTTTTAAAAACCTTAAACTTTTCTTTTTATATCATGTTATATATTAGGGCATATCTGTTTTGGCATATGGCAACTCCATATTTTGTTTTCTCTGGGTTAGAGTAGCCATTTTAATGATGGTAAATGCTAAGTTTTGTATTTTATTGTTTATTGATTGAAAGCTTATGATTTTTTTGAAAATTTCCATAAGAGAGTTTTAAGTATTCAAGTAAATATAGTCTTAATTTCTATAAGTTCTTTAAAAAATAAAAATAAAATAATTTTTAAAATGTCTATAAGTTATGTGACTATCCTACCACTCATGGGTAACTGAAATGTCAATTAACCTATAAGTGTGTGACACTTTGCAAATGGATGAGCGCCTTGATTCGGTTTTCTAAATATGGTTTATTGATATGCAAATAATTTGTTATAGGTTAGAACTGTGGGGGATTTATTTTAAAGAAAACCTAAATGGAAGTAGTGCTCTGATTAAGACTTTTAAATGCAAAGTTACTTTTATTCCTTTCTTTTACAGGCTGACAGAAATGTGACTGTTATCTTTCTCAGTGAAATTGTTTGGGAAAAGTTTCGTCCAAATACTGGATGCTTTGAGCCATTTGTCTTGTATTTTCCTGATTACAGCATAGGTAAACCTTAAAACATTGTTTTGGCAAACGATATGCAGTAGAATAGTTTTTGTTGTTTGAAAGATTAAACTAGCATATTCAAATGGGATACTTTGATATCTTAAACTGCTAAGGTTTGCTGCCAGTCTCAAATAAGATGTTTGTAGTTCTGCACTTACAAAATTTTTATTTTGGAACTGTGGGAGGTTATTGTATAATTACTAATTTCTTTTGGATGAGCAGCTCTCATATTTGTGCCAATGTATCTTCATTTTTTTGTCAGTACATTAAGATGTACATATATTGTGATTATGGCATCAGTACAAATAATCAAACTAGACTGGTAAAGCATATTAAGAGTGTGTTGAAATCTTCATTTACCATATACTTGGGTTTAATGTATGTTGGACTTGCATCTTTTGATTTCGTAAATCTCATTTTTCTTTAATTCATATAGTACCAATTACCAGCCTTTGTGTGTCTTATTTTCTTGGGGGTTGTATTTAATCTTAAATTTCATAGATCCTGATGATTTTGGCTTTTGGAAGAACACAATAATTTTTTGTGTTGCTGAAGAGCTTTATGGATTAACAGTGGGGTGTCATACAGAGATGATACTTGTGATTCAGAGATTATAACTGTGAAGCATAAGGTGGTTAGCAGGCTATAAAAAAATAGCATCTCGGCCGGGCGCGGTGGCTCACGCCTGTAATCCCAGCACTTTGGGAGGCCGAGGCGGGTGGATCACGAGGTCAAGAGATCGAGCCTATCCTGGTCAATATGGTGAAACCCCGTCTCTACTAAAAATACAAAAAATTAGCTGGGCACGGTGGCGTGTGCCTGTAATCCCAGCTACTCAGGAGGCTGAGGTAGGAGAATTGCCTGAACCCAGGAGGTGGAGGTTGCGGTGAGCCGAGATCGCGCCATTGCCCTCCAGCCTGGGTAACAAGAGTGAAACTCCGTCTCAAAAAACATAGCATTTCATGACCTTGGCCTCATTAACACTATTCCTCTGAACTAATCAGCTATAAACATACATTGTTAAGATTAGCACATTTTTGCCTGTTTTCACCAGAACAACAGTCAAATAACACCTCCTGTCTTAGCTAATTAGCTGAGATTTTTTTAAACAGCAACCCAAAATAGATGAAGGGAGTCCTTATTTTCATTAATTTCTCATCCATGAAAATCCCAAAATACAAAAAGAAAGGAGGAAAAGTAATAAAAGATTTTATTTGAACAAAAAAACTGTACCTATGTCAGCACTGTTCATAGTTTAGTTTTTTCATGACCCATTTTACTTTTAAGTACTGAGAAATTTAGAATTTAAGAAAATTATAAAAATATGTTGATTTTGTACATTTTAGTCATGTTGAATTAATAATGTAACTATAGAATTTGATTAAAAAATTTAAAAAGTAAAAATACAAAGCAGCATATAGGTAGTTTGAGGACAAAAGCAAATAAAGTGGTCTTGCTAACTTTAGTGAGTATAGGATAATAGATTTTTGAAAAGTATATAATAACAGAGCCAAGTTAAATTCTGATTATTAAATTTTAGGGCCTTTTACGTATTCAGGTTTTTTAAAGCAAAAACACTGTAGTCAGACAAAAAGCCATTCAGAAGGGGAACATTAATCGATAAGTTAAAATTATGGCTAAGCGTGGAACCAGGGCAAAGAGATTATCTAAGTGGTTAATGTTATTCAGCTGTAATAATTTAAAACATATGTCATTTTCAGGAATATGTTGCCTAATTTTAAGGACAGCACTCATCTTAGCAGTTATGGCTAGAAGCCCAATTTGGAAGTCTTGCTTTCTGGTCTTTACCTCTTACAGACTACTCATCTTTAGGCAATGGATATTTTTTTCTTCAGACAGATTATAATGTACTTGATCAGGTTTTTGGTTTAGTTATTGTGTCAGGATAGATTAAGTTCTGATAACAATCTGAAATTTCAGTGACTTATAGTTTCCTACCTAACGACATTTGTACTGCTGTTTTCTTACATTTTACTTCTATATTTTTTATAAACCATGTAATATTATATTATTCAACTATTATAAAACTCAAATATTAAATATAATATTTAATATTTTGGCTTTAACAAATAAAAAGACAAGAAAGAAAATAACTGTTTATTCTGCTGGGAATTTGTTGAGTTCTTAAATCTGTGGGTGTATAGTTTCATCAACTGTGGAAAAATTTCAGACATTATTTCTTCAAATATTTTGTCTGTCTCCCCCGCTACCTTTTCCTCTTTTTTTTAGTGTGAGATTGTGTTGTAAGTATGTTAGACCGCTTGTTATTGGCCCATTGAAAGACTGTTTATTTAAATTTTATACCTTTTTATTTAAGTGTTTTATTTGGAATTGTTTTTTGTTTCTATGTCTAAGTTCATTGATTTTTTTTTCACAAGTCTCTAGTAGGCAGCTAATTTCATCCTGTAACATTTTTCGTTACTGATCTCATTATGCTTTTGTTTTCCTTTATATCCTTGAGCATATGAATATGTTTATAATAGTTGTTTTAATGTTCTTGTTTACTAATTCAGTTACCTTTTTTGTTTTGAGTTTGTTCCCACCGACTAATTTTGTGTCCATCTTGGGTATCCATTATACTTTTTCATGTTTCTAGTAGTTTTTGATTGAATTATAGACATTGTATTTTTTGTTGTGTTTTGGACTTTTTTCTCATTAGCATTTATAATTACTTACAGATATAGTTGACCCTTTTAAGACTATTTTTAAGCTTTTTTTGGAGAGAAGATCTAGAGTAGCCTTTATTCCAGGGCTAATTTTAGCTCACTTCTAAGGCATAGTTTTTCTGGAATCTCTACTGAATGCCCTGTGTGTTTAGCATGGTCTCTGCATTCTGACTGGTGGCAACATGAAAAATTCACAGCCCTATATGAATTCTGGGAATTGACATATAGCTCTCCTATAATGGTTTTTCCCAACAACTAATTCTTGCGTGGCTTTATAGGGTTTTACCCTATGCATACACTATTCCTGTGAAATAATCATCTATAAGCATAGATTGGTCTTAAACTGAGACTGGAGGGAACCCCTGTACAGATTTCTGGAGCTCTTTTTTTGGCATAGCTTCCTCCTCTCAGGTACTCTGCCCTGCAAACTCTAGCTACTTCAGCACTCTCTGCTCTGGTCTCTGTCTCCTCAATTCAGCAGGATAAATGAGCTCCTTTTGGAACTCTACCTGCAATACAGTCTTAAAATTGCCTCGTTACAAAGGTTGACTACTGGTAGGACTCATCTTATTTGTTTACCTTTTCTCAGGTATTACGGTCCTTTATTACCATTTGTTTGATATTTGAAAATAGTCATTTTCTATTCTGTGTCCAATTTTTAATTGATTATAAGAGGAGGGTATTTCTGGATGCTCTTACTGTCTCACAACTGGAAGCAGAAGTCTCTCTCCAAGTTAGGAATGGCTTTTCTTTGTACATGAGACTATATTTGGATAATGAAATTTTAAGACCCAAAGAGACCAAGCAGTGGGTTTCTCCTACCTTTTATTTACTACCTGACGATACACTGTTTTCAGCTTTTCGTTATAGATGGGATTTTTTTCATGAATTTGAATAGTCCTAGACTCTTAGAGCTGGCATGACTTGCTTGTTACAGAATTGTATTCTGAGATTTTTGACTGCAGTCTATAAGCAAGTAGCTGGTTTACTTTTACAGTAACATAGTGAGGTTTCTGATTCTTTTAAGACTTTCATGAGAGCTGAAGTAGGCCAGTGGTAACATCTAATCGACTATCTTATGGGATACTGAGGGCTACATGCAAGAAATATCATTGAGATGTTCAGGGGGCACTTAGAAGTACAGTCTGAGCTGGAGACTCAACTGTTTTCCAAATTTTCTTATCCATTCATTTATAGAATATTTTTTTTTTTTTTTGCTTATCTATGTTCATCTCTCTGATCACTGATCTCTTCCCTCCATCTCTCTTTTCTTACATCCATCCAGTTATTTGGTAGGTTTTATAGGTAGACACCTTTGTTCTAAGTTTTATAGTACCTTTTAGAAAATTTCACTATATCTTATATTCCCCCCATGCATAGCTAAAACAACTTAGTGACATTATATTTAAAATTTGCCATTAGAATGTAAAAGTATGTAGACTCCAAAGGGAAGTTTTCGCTTTTTTTTTTTTTTTTTTTTTTTTCAGTAGTTTTGAAATAAAAAAGGAAATTCAGTAACACTGTCTCATCTAGTATCTCTTCAGGATAATATTCTAAGTATGAAACAAGGCTTTAAATCTTTTTTTTTTTTGTCAACTGCTGTGTTTAAAATATTCCTTAATAGAGTTGTTTCTAAACTTCTGTTAATAAATTTTCATTGATAGTTCATATATATTGTTTGATTTTGTACCTGTATCTAATTTATTGTGAGGCACAAGAGTGGTTAAAATCAAAAGCCAATGGTAAATGGCCTGGTTAAAAATACTAACATAATGGTTAGTATTTTTAGGGAAATTGACATGATCAGAATATCCTGGAAGGGTTTTTATCTGTAATTTTTTGCAAAAAACTTGAGCACTCTGGAACTAGGTTTTAAATTCTAGTCATATGCAAAGAGCTCTTAACTGAGAAGTCTAAGGAGATCATTGCACCAAGAAGTCAGAGGATTTTACAATAAGGAATGAATGACTAACTGATTCCTGTATTAAGACTGGGAAACTTTGAATAATAGATGGTTGTTTCCTTTAAATTTTACTGTGCTTCTAAAATATGATTATTTCCAGCAGGATAAAATAAAAGGTTAGGACTCTTAACATGACATTTTGTAAAGAGTCTGAGATAAAATAGCAGAGAAATAAAGATACCAAAGTTGTAGGGAGAAAACTTGTTTTATAAGAGTGGGAATAACAAAGTAAGGACTAGGATCAGGTGATGATTGTTTTAAAAAAAATTAATGTATTCTTTTCATTTTACAAAGCATGAAGAGCATTTGCTAGTTTGTTGGTAGTTTATGTACTATCCCCTCTTTTTTTTCCTAGTTGATTTACTTAATAGGAAGAAAAATAAACTAGAATCTTCAGTATTTTTTTCCTTTTTCCTGATTTTGTCAGCAATATGGTTCTTGAGATTTTCTCTAGATGTAATTGTTTTCTAGTTGTCTTAAGGAGTATTTAATAGTTTCTTTTTTTTTTGAGATGGCGTCTCACTCTGTCACCCAGGCTGGAGTGCAGTGGTGCGATCTCGGCTCACTGCAACCTCCGCCTCTCCCTCCCGGGCTCAAGTTATTCTCCCACCTCAGCCTCCCCAGTGGCTGGGACTACAGGCACGTGCCACCATGTCTGACTAATTTTTGTATTTTTGGTAGAGACAGGTTTCACCCTATTGGCCAGGCTCAAATTCCTGACTTCATGATCTGCCCACCTTGGCCTCCCAAAGTGCTGTGATTACAGGCATAAGCCACCATGCCTGGCCTATTTAATAATTTTTTTTAACCTCAGTTTCAAAATTTTGATTACTTTTTCAGAATTATTTTTACTCAAAACACTTCTGACACTAAATGTATTGGGTATTTTTGTTCACCCAACAACACATTCTTCAGTTCTCTAGATATCAAGTGGGTGTCCTAAAATTCAATTCACTTCTGACACTAACTACCAGAAGTTAGTGACACTAACCCCACAAGTTAAGGGCTTAGTCCTACAAGAATATTAGCACTTTAGACACCAGTCTAAGTCCCAGGTTTCTACCTATACTCCTGAAAACTGGCTATAAATTGGAGTTTCCCATGACCTCCTCTTCAGGTTTGATAATTTGCTAGAATGGCTCACAGAACTCAGAAAAACACTTTACTTGGTTTATTATAAAGGATACAAATGAACAGCCAGATGAACAGATACACAGGGCAAGGACCATTGGGGTCCCAAGCCCAGGAGCTTCTTCCCTGTGGGGCTAGGGTGTGCTACCCTCCTAGAATGTGGATATATTTACTATCCTGGAAACTCTCAGAACCTCATCATTTATGATTTTTTTTATGGAGGTGCCATTATATAGCCATGATTGACTAAATCATTGGCCATTGGTGATGAATTCAATCTTTTTAGTCCTTCTCCTTTTCCCAAGGACAGGAGGTAGGGGCTTGATTTGATTTGGTTTGTGTCCCCACCCAGATCTTATCTTGAATTACAATCCCATAATTCCCACATGTCATGGGAGGAACCTGGTAGAAGGTAATTGACTCATAGGAGTGTTTCCCCCATGCTGTTCTTGTACTAGTAAGTTCTCATGAGATCTGTTGGTTTTGTAAGTGTCTGGCATTTCCCCTGCTGGCACTCATTTTGTCTCCTACTGCCCTGTTAAGAGTACCTTCCATCATAACTGTAAGTTTTCAAGGCCTCCCCAGCCATGTGGAACTGTTGAGTCAATTAAACCTCTTTTCTTTAAAATTACCCAGTCTTGGGTATTTCTTCATAGCAGTGTATGTGAGAATACAGGCCTGTAATCACATGGTTGATTCCTCTGACAACCAGTCCCCATCCTGAAGCTACCTAGGGGCCCACTGTACTAGTCCATTCTCAGACTGCTATAAACATACCTGAGACCGGGTAATTTATAAAGAATTTTTTAAAAACAGAGGTTTAATTGGCTCACAGTCTGCAGGTCGTACAGGCTTCTGCTTCTAGGGTGGCCTCAGGAAACTTAAAATCATGGCAGAAAGTGAAGGGGAAGCAAACACATCTTTACAGCAGGAGAGAGAAAGCGAGGGAGGAAGTGCTACACACTTTGAAACAACCAAATCTCATGAGAACTCAACACAAGAACAGGAAGGGAAAAGTCTGCCCCGTGATTCAGTCAACTCCCACCAGACCCCTCCTCCAACACTGAAAATTTCAAATGAGATATGAGTGAGGACATAGAGCCAAACCATGTCACCCATCAAGAAAGGGCTTATTATGAGTATCAAAAGATACTCCATTTATCCTTCTCATTCTTTAAATTCTGAGGGTTTTTTGAAGCTGTCTGCCAGGAACTGGGGTGAAAATCAAATATGTATTTTTTATTATATCACAAATCACACTTTTCTAATCTTGTAATAGTTTTATTATTCCTTAATTATTTCTGAATCTGGGTTTTTTTTTTAACTCCTTTGTTATGAAATGCTCGAAGCTATGATTAGGGTGCTGTGTTAATTGTTATAAGTTATTTTGTGTCCTGTGAACAGGGAACCTTCAAAAGATCCTTTCCCATGATCATCCTCCAGAGTATTCAGCTGATTTCTATGCTGCCTACATTAACATTCTTCTTGGAGTTTTCTACACTGTTTGTCGAGATTTGAAAGAGCTCAGACATCTGGTAAATAAACATTTTGCTTCAATATATATATGTGTGTGTGTGTTTGTGTGTGTGTGTGTGTGTATACATATGTGTGTGTGTGTGTGTGTGTATATATATATATATATTTTTTTTTTTTTCCATGTAGAAATGGTGTGAGGTAAGTTAGAAACTAAAATTTTATTCTGGGAATTTGCATATGGCCTCTTGAAGCTAATATACCACAAGAAGGAAGATGTCTGTGGTTTAGTACAAACTTTGGTCTGATCAGAAAAATGTCATTCTCAGATCTTCTCACTCTTTCTTTTTTCTCTTTTCTCTAATTGCAGAAAATGCAGAACTCCATTAAACTCAAAATGAGGAATAACAGAAAAGAGATGTAAAAACTTGAACAGTTTTACAAGTCTGTTAATGTTTTGTAACAGATTTTGTTTAAGTTTTATGTATGCAGTGATTGAGTTTCTAGAATCTAGGAAGACTTGAGTTTGGTCAGAAGCTTTCATTGTAGGTCTTTCATTAGCCACTGACCCTAAGCTGGTAATCTTTGTATAGAAGGTTTTTTAAAAAATTATTTTAAACAATTAGAGTAGCTGTTTATATTTCATAGACAGTTCGGAAAAACGTTGATGTTTAATTTTCCTTTGACCCTTTTCATTTACTATGGGGATGGGAAAGGAAGGAGACAAGAATTTCTGGTTTCTCTTTTAGAAACCTTCAATTAATAATGGAGATCTTATCTCCATTTAGCAGAAAATAGTAATATTTTCTGTAATAAGGCTGGAAAACAGTTACTTTCAAAGTAACAGATTCTATGTCTCTTAGCACAATTTCTTCACTTAGCTCTTTTTCTGTTTTTGCCCTGAAAAGTATTACTTAGATTCAGTGTGTGTTTGAGACAGAACACAGAAGACAATCATTTAAAATTATGCTCACATTTAGTATGTTTTTGAAAGTTTCAGATTTCAGGGCTTCTCTGATTTTCCGTGTAGATCTCAGACATCTTCTCAGTTGGGAAAAAAACAGAACAGTTTTTCCAGTTCAAGCTTATCACTAATATTCCTCGAGAAGTTGGATGTCTTAGGATCCCTGGCTTCTGAGAGAAATGATAACCGAAGAGATTTACACAGAGGAAAGGGTCAGGAAAACACCCCTGGGTGAGATGGACTTAGGAGCAAATAAATAATCTTTCTCTCTCTTTCCTGGAAAGTAACTGGCAGTTAGCACTCTTTAGCACTTGAATGCTGTGAGAATCTGTGCTGGCAGCCATTTCAAAGTAGATTATAAAGTACAAGAAGGAAAAATTATTTAAGGAAAATATTTATGGGAAAATAAAATATAAAGAGAGAAATATATATTTAAATATGGTATTTTTTAAAGTTCTTCAGGTTTTACTGAGGAATGATTTTATTTAGGGTGAAGTTACAGCTTTTTTTAACATCATATTCATAAATGTGAAGTATAGTTTAAGTCTTATATTACTATTGTTAATAATAAATAGAGAAAAGGATCCTTGAACATTAGAGGAAAAAAATAGCACAATGTTCTAGTTTCTTCTAGATATAGAACATAGAATAATAAACATATATTTTCCTTTTTTCTTCAGATAGATAGTGTTGTTTGTTTCAAAGTTTGTAAGTGGCATTTTGCTTGAAAGTTTATTAAATCACCTGAAAAATATTTTTTTCAGGGGTCTTTTCTGTGTGTGTGTGTGTGCTTTTAGGAATTGGTATCTCTGAATTTTTTAGAGGCTAGTTCTATAGGTAGCTTAAGGCAGGAGAAAATAAAGTACTACTTTGAATATTCATTTAGATTTGTTTTCTCTGACAAACCTTATGATATTGCCTTTTTAACTGTTTTTCATAAATTATTAAACATATTTTAGTGTTTCAACCAGAAAAGAAAAGCAATACAGTTGTCCCTTGGTATACTTGGGGGATTGGTTTCCATATATATCAAAATCTGAGCACACTTAAACCCTGTCATCAACTCTGCAGAACCTGAGTGTATAAAAACTTAGTCCTCCCTATTCATGAGTTTTATAGTCCCTGAATACTATGTTTTTGTTCTGTGTTTGGTTGTAAAAAAATCTGTGTATAAGTGGACCCTCACAGTTCAAACCATATTGTTCGAGGGTCAGTTGTTTATTTTTAGTAGCCAAATTGTTTACCAGCTGCTGTTAACATTATGACACTTCAGTGTTTTTAAACTATGCTTAGATCTGAAAATCTAAAATTAAGGTAAGAAAGTTTGGCTGAAGTGAGTAATTTATTCTTGATTGTTCTTCTCTATACTTAATGTTAGCAGAATTTGGAAGATTTTTCTACTTTAAATAATTGTTTTTATGAAGTTGAATAGGAAGAAATTATTTTAATGATTTGGTTCTTAGTTCTCTGTTATCTAGTTATATGTTATATACTTACACATTTATATATATCTTTTTTCTATGCCTCATTGAATTATTTTGACATGAAATACTGGTAACAAACTAATATTGATATATGGAAGCAGTATGTTTTTACCAGTTTGCTCAAATTACTTTTCAGTAGAATTCTGGTGTTAATTAATGGAAAACTAGTAAGTAGTTATTATTAGCTAATTAGTACTCCTCAGAGTTTAGAATACATAGAATTTCTAGAGAGATCAGTAAACATAGATTCCTGGGTCTTATGCTTAGAGATTCTGATTTAGTATGCCTGAGATGGTATCAAGAACTTCCATTTGTAACAATCTCAGCTAGTGCTGCCAATCCAAATACTTTGAGTCATATGGAACTCTATGATGTTTAATTTATGAGAATGTTCAGACCTTAGAAAGCAACAGTTAATTTTTTGGGCTTCAGGTTTTTCATTAAATGTTTTATGGTTCTATGTGGCATAAATATAACCTAAAAGTACAAATTATGCTTTGTTACTGTAGGGAAGTTCACATTTTTACCCTGCAGGTTTGATAATTTGAATCTATAAAACAAAGTAATAAGAGATTAACAGGAAAAAAAGGCATACAAATTTATTTTTTTATTTTAATTTATTTTTAAATTTAATTTAATTTTATATTAAGTTCCAGGATTCATGTGCAGGATGTATAAGTTTGTTGCATAGGTAAAACGTGTGCTGTGGTGGTTTGCTGCACCTATCACCCCTTCACCTAAGTGTTAAGCCCTGCATGCGTTAGCTATTACATACAAGTTTATTAATATGCATGTGGGCACAGGAACCTTACACAAAGTATAAGCCTCAAAAGGTAGGGGACAGAAAGGTGGGCCAGAGGTTCAAATTTGTATGCCATGCTGAGGTTACAGAAGGAAAATGGGCTCGGGCATGGCATAACAGATTACTGGAGGGAGAGAAGAGAAAACACATGATTAGGGAAGGCAGTCTTGTTGAGCAAATGAAACCTCATAGGTAGCAACTTTCAGTTAGAATAGATGGCAGCGTGTGCTAAGTTTCTCTATCAGACCTTCAGAGGTGTCAGACCCTGAAGTCTCTTTCCTGAGAGCTAATCTTTCCTACATCCAAGGTGGGGGATGATCAGAGAAAGCCTGTTTTCTGCTGTTTACTTATTTCCTCTACAGATGCAAATCTCTCTCTCTCTCACACACACACACACACACACACAAACAGCTTTTCAGTGTTATTCTCTGCTTGCAGCCCCTCTGATAAGCCATATCAAAATACGCCAAAGAAGTATATTTTTGGTGAGACACTCCATTCTCTTTTATCATAATTCTGTATACAGAGGCTAATATATTAGGCAGGATTTAGCCAATTAAAGAATATTTTATGTTGTGCTATCATTATTGGTACTTTTACTGTTTTTTTATTATACTAATAAGCTACAATTACATTTTTTTTTTTTTTTTTTTAGAAAGAAGGAGGGTCTTGCCATATTGCCCAGGCTGGAGTGCAGTGACTGCTCACAGGTGCAGTCACAGCACGCTACAGTCTTCATCTCCTGGGCCCAAGCAATCCCTCTGCCTGAGCCTCCTGAGTAGCTGGTATTATAGGTGCATACCACTGCATATAATTATATTCGACTTGAGCAATTGTTTTAAGTAAAATTTCCTGAATTGTACAACATATTTTACTTGAAAAATAAATCTCTAATTGTGATTGATCCGTGCTTTATTCTTCTCTTTATTTTTCTTTACTTACAGGCAGTACTTAATTTTCCTAAATATTGTGAACCTGTGGTTAGAGGAGAAGGTAACTGTGTAATTTTACTCATTAATATTTATTTTGAGAAAGCTTTTTAGAAGATAAAATTACTGAAATTTTCTTCCCTTTGGGTAGCAAGTGAACGTGATACTCGCAAACTGTGGAGAAATATTGAACCTCATTTGAAGAAAGCCATGCAGACTGTTTATCTCAGGGAAATATCAAGGTAATTTTCTGTTTTTATGTGTACTGTTTTTTATATCTTTATTTGGGATATATACTCTCTGAACCTAAATAACAGAGAGAAGGACTCTAAAAGAAAACGATACCTGTTTGAGAATTGGCATGGCATTTGGAAGGCACATGCTGTAGTAATAAACTCTGCATCATCAGAAAGGTAAAGTAAAACAATGATTTTAAAGGAAATGAAGAGCATTACATAATTGTTTTGAGATTATTACTCTTGGCAACAAGGATCAATAACAACGATGACACCAGTTCAGAGCTGAACAAGTAGTTGCTGGGCAGATGTCCTCACTGAGGTATTTTTTTGTGTAGGGATTGCATTAGCCTTTATAAAAGGTTATGATTTTTTTCAGTCTTTTGTAATAGTTCTTTTTATCAGTAATTAAACATGAGAACCCTTCCTTCATGGCCTTTCTTGGCTCTGTTTTTTCAGGATTTTTAATCATGTAACTCCATTTTGATTCTGACAACTTTTGCATTTTCCCCCTTTAATCAAGATCTTTCTCCAAAAGCATTGCTGATCAGTCATCCTGTAGTTAGGTTTTTATGTTACTTTGGTGTCAGAACAGACCTGTCCTGGGTTGTTGTCTGGTCACCTGTCGAAAGGAGTGAATGGTGGCTAGGAGTCAGTGTCAGAACCCTTTTAGCCACAAGGGAGGTTTAAGGGAGTGGCTAAGTCTACCTAGAATCCATTGTGAAGTTTAATTTTGTCTGTTCCACAGGTGTTGGCTATCATTGCAAAGTCCTGGGTCAGCATTGTTTTGTTAGGAGTTGTACTTCTACAAAATTTTTTTTTTTTGAGATGGAGTTTCCCTCTTGTCCAGGCTGGAGTGCCATGGTGCGATATCAGCTCACTGCAACCTCTGCCTCCTGGGTTCAAGCAATTCTCCTGCCTCAGCCTCTCAAATAGCTAGGATTATAGGCGTGCACCACCATGCCCAGCTGATTTTTGTATTTTTAGTAGAGACAGGGTTTCCCCATTTTGGCCAGGCTGATCTCGAACTCCTGACATCAGGTAATCCACCTGCCTCAGCCTCCCAAAGTGCTGGGATTACAGGTGTGAGGTACTGCACCCAGCATCTGCAGAAATTTGACAGCCAACAAGTACAAAGTTTAAAAAGGAAAATACACAGTAAAATGTATAGTAATATGACAATCCCAGTTTGTATAGTGCTTACTCACTCACTGTAAAGCTGGGAAAATCTTTGAAATCAGGCAGTTCTGTCCACATTTTCTAATATGATATGATAGTGAAAGTATTTGTAATATAACCAGTGTTTCCAGTTATATTCTGTTAGAAAGAGAGAGCAAATTCTTATTGAACTTAGTAAATTGCACGTTTCCAAGAAAAAAAAATACCCATGAAGAGTTTTTGAATTTTATAGGAATGAAATGAGAAAAAGCAGATGCTTAACCTTGGTTCACAAATTTACTTTACTCAATTGCTAGTTAGCAATTTTGTAAAACTATAAAATCTAGGTAGCTTTAGAGAGAAAATTTTCTTAAATCTAGAAAACAAAAACAAGCAAAAAACATATTTCAAAAAAATATCATGTTAACATTATCTTCATCAGTTATTCAATCTCATGTAATTAATTTTTGTTCTGTTTGATCTTGATTAGCAGTTTCATGAGCCTATCATTTCTTCATTAGAGTTCTGATAGATTTTTATTTAATCCATTGATCTTTAAGTTACTAGAAACATGTATTTAAGAGTACTATTAGAATCTTTTTTTATAAATCTGATTGCAAATGCTTTTAGATAAAAATAAGAACAATAACTGTAGGATGACAGAGACTTAGAATAACCATGGTTAAAAATTTGATGAAAGTTTACCATAATCAGAAATTGACAAGGAAATTTGATTATTTTTGTGGCATACAATATATAACAACAAGTATGACTTGATGACACGTTAGATCTCTAACTTTTAGACAATTTTAGAACATTGGTATTAATCACATACCTATAACTGAAAGAAGATCCAGTATTTCCATTTGGCAATGCTTCTTATACCATTTACAAAATAAATGCAATCATTTGATATCTTTACAATGTGAGAAATATGCACCTTGAGGCTTTCCAAGGGCCTAATTAGAAAATCCAAAAGTTAGTTCTAGGTCAAAAATATTTAATTTAGAATTTTGATATTGGGGAATTCTATCAAAGATGTGAAAAGGTTTAAACATCTGGTCAAAACAAGATTACAGGTCACTAAAATAATACTCATTCATTTAACCAGAATGATAACCAAAGGACTTCGAAAGCAATATAGAAAGTGACCTGGATTTAAAAAACCTTAACCCTTTCAAAGCTATTTTTCTAAGTAATAAAAAAATAATAACTAGTAAGGACAACACAAAGTTATCTTGATAAAATGCAAAATACTTGGTTTTGGGCCATTTACCAAAAAAGTAGAGAAGAACCTCTTGCTGTGTGATTGCTTCTCCTTATAGGAAACCCATTTAGGTAACCTGGAAGTTGAACCCAATGAAAACAGTACTTGAATTTAATCAGACACAGGAATACTGTGTGGTCAAGGTTATGAGTACACACCATGGAGTGTAAACAAGAAAATAGTACCTTGAGCAGGGAAATACAGCATGGGAAGTTTCCTGATTACATGGAATGATTCAGACACATTAAGAAAAGCCAAGTGTACAGAATCAAGCTATACGGGAGGAAAACATTGCTTTTGTAGGCCATCAAGATAAAAATTTTAGAGTTAGATTATAATCAGTGGAAAAAAAGTTATATAAAAGTCAAAGGAGAAAGTTATCACCTCAGTCAAGGTTAAAGGTATCCTTTCTCAAGGGAGAAAGAGTTGAAAGCATTCATATATGGCATGCAATAAGGTGCAGCAAACATTAAACTTCTGAGCTATAAATCTGAGAAGCTTTAAGAGGAAAATTCTACCTCAAGAAATGAAATTATCATCCTAAGGGAAGAAGTCAGCTTTACTAACCTGAAATTAAATGAAGACTGTGAAAGAGAAGAAAAACAGCAAAAAAAAAAAAAAAAAAAAAAAAAAAAAACCCTGCAGTTTAGAAGACAGCTGTTAAAAAAGCAGATTTCAGAATTCAAAGTAAAAACCTATTCTACAAGCAGATCAATTCTTAGGAAAAAATTTTTTAAAAAACAGCTTTTTTTCGAATGCAGTGGACCAAATTTTTAGTTTTGTATTGAGAAATGTATTTATCTCAGAGTTCAATCTTTGAGAAGACTTAAAAATAATTTCCTTCGAATTATAGCCAACTTGATCACACACAAATTTGTTTAATAAATCTACCCTTCACAAACCTTATTATGAATTATATAAACCATCTATGACATGCATAGATCTTTAGTTTTGTCTTATGCTTTCTCTGTTTAAATAACTACATTTAGAACAAAATATTTACCACACAAAATTATTTCTCAAATTTATCCTTGCTTTGACTGGGTGTGGTGCTTCACATGTATAATTCTAGCACTCTGGGAGGCCAAGGTGCCAGAATTGCTTGAGCCCAGGAGTTCAAGACCAGCCTGGTCAACATAACGAGACCCTGTCTCTTAAAAAAAAAAATTCACTTTTCTTTTTAACCTTCTTTTACCAAAAATACATACTTATACCCTTAACTTTACACATCTGTATCTCCTACTTACTGGTTCCTTTCCATTATGTTTCTGTTTTCTTCTTGAATTTACTTTTGGAAATAACCTTCAGAATTTAAACAAAAATTTTTTTTTTTCTCAGTGAAGAACACCTTTTTTTTGGCTTTTCAAGAGTTTTCATTAAAAACAGATTTTATTTTTGGGGTATACTTTGTATGCAGAATAATATATGTTAATTTGAATTGTTAAGGTTACTTTTAGTAACCTTATTAATAAATGGTGCTAGGAAAACTAGTTAGCCATATGCAGAAAACAGAAACTGGACCCCTTCATACAAGTTAAACAAAAATTAACTCAAAATGGAGTAAAGACTTAAATGTAAGACCTAAAACCATAAAAACCCTAGAAGGCAATACCATTCAGGACATAGGCATGGGCAAAGACTTCATGACTAAAACACCAAAAGCAATTGTAACAAAAGCCTAAATAGACAAACAGGATGAAATTAAAAAGCTTCTGCACAGCCAAAGAAACTATCATCAGAGTGAACAAGCAGCCTACAGAATAGGAGAAAATTTTTGCAGTGTATTCATCTGACGAAGCTCTAATATCCAGAATCTACAAGGAACTTAAACAAATTTACAAGAAAAAAACAACCGCATCAAAAAGTGGATGAAGGATATGAACAGACACTTCTCAAAAGAAGACATTTTTGCGGCCAACAAACATGAAAAAAAGCTCATCATCACTGGTCATTAGAGAAATGAAAATCAAAACCACAATGAGATAACATCTCATGCCAGTTAGAAATGGCAATCATTAAAAAGTCAGGAAACAACAGATGCTAGTGAGGCTGTGGAGACATAGGAACACTTTTACACTGTTGGTGGGAGTGTAAATTAGTTCAATGATTGTAGAAGACAGTGTGGCGATTCATCAAGGCTCTAGAACCAGAAATACCATTTGACCCAGCGATCCCATTACTGGATTTATATACCCAAAAGATTATAAATCATTCTATAGAGACACATACACACATATGTTTATTGCAGCACTATTTACAATAACAAAGTCTTGGAACCAACCCAAATGCCCATCAATGATAGACTAGTTAAAGAAAATGTGGCACATTTATACCATGGAATACTATGCAGCCATAAAAAAGGAATGAGTTCATATCCTTTGTGGGGACATGGATGAAGCTGGAAGGCATTATTCTGAGCAAACTAACATAGGAACAGAAAACCAAACACTACATGTTCTCACTCATAAGTGAAACTTGAACATTGAGAACACATGGACACAGGGAGGGGAAAAGCACACACTGGGGCCTTTTGGGGGTGTAGGGCAAGGGGAGGGAGAGCATTAGACAACTACTTAATGCATGTAGGGCTTAAAACTTAGATGAGGGGGTGATAGGTACGGCAAACCACCATGGCACATGTATATCTATGTAACAAACCTGCACATGTATCCCAGAACTTAAAGTAAAATTTTAAAGAATCCTTATTAAAAACACATCTAAGTTTTTGGGGTAAACTTTGTGTACAAAATTATATATGTTAATTAGAATTGTTAAGGTTACTTTTAGTAACCTTAATTGCTAGTAGAAACTAAGGAATTAAGAAACTTTGAACTGCACATAACAATTTTTTATAGATGAGAGCCATTTTATAATTTTACAAATTTTTCTCTGTAACCTAACTTTTATGTGTATTAGTAGTAGTCTTTTCATAGACTTTAAGAAGCCAAGAACAAACTTATGTTTAGTAATTTATGTTTCAGTACTTTGTCTTATTTGGAAGTGATTCAGACATTCAATGAGTATTATTTTATTCAAATTTATTTATAAATGTTTATGCTACTTACATTCACCTAATTTGTGTTTAACAGTTATAAGTAGATTACTTATGAAAACTGAGATATTAGGCAAGGCTAGTCATTAGTTCAAGCTATTTCCATGTTTGTCATTTTTTTAAGATTATTATTATACTTTAAGTTCTGGGGTACCTGTGCAGATCATACAGGATTGTTACATAGGTATATACATGCCATGGTGGTTTGCTGTATTCATCCCCCATCACCTATATTAAGTATTTCTCCTGATGTTATCCCTCCCCAATTCCCCCACCCCCTGCTATCCCTCCCCTAGCCCGTCACCCCCGCAATAGGCCCCAGTATGTGATGTTCCCCTCCCTGTGTCCATATGTTCTCATTGTTCAACAGTTGCTTATGGGTAAGAACATGTGGTGTTTGGTAGTCTGTTCTTGTGTCAGTTTGCTAAGAATGTTGGTTTCCAGCTTCATCCATGTCCCCACAAAGGACATGAATTCATCCTTTTTTATGGCCTCATAGTAGTCCATGGTACATGTGCCACATTTTCTTTATCCAGTCTATCATTGATGGGCATTTGGGTTGGTTCCAAGTCTTTGCTCTTGTAAACAGTGCCGCAGTGACCACACGTGTGCATATATCTTTATAATGGAATGATTTTTAATCCTTTGGGTATATACCCAGTAATGAGATTGCTGGGTCAAATGGTATTTCTATTTCTAGATCCTTGAGGAATCGCCACACTGTCTTCCACAATGATTGAACCAATTTACACTCCCACCAACAGTGTAAAAGTGTTCCTATTTCTCCACATCCTCTCCAGAATCTGTTATCTCCAGATTTTTGAATGATTGCCATTCTGACTGGTGTGAGATGGTATCTCCATGTGGTTTCAATTTGCATTTCTCTAATGACCACTGATGATGAGTATTTTTTCATGTTTGTTAGCTGCATACATGTCTTTTGAGATACGTCTGTTGATATGCTTTGCCCACTGTTTGATTTTTTTTTTTTTTCTTGTACATTTGTTTAAGTTCTTTGTATATTTTGGATGTTAGCCCTTTGTCAGATGGGTAGCTTGCAAAATTTTTTTCCCATTCTGTTGGTTGCCAGTTCACTCTAATGACTGTTTCTTTTGCTGCAGACGCTCTGGAGTTTAATTAGATCCCATTTGTCTATTTTGGCTTCTGTTGCCGTTGCTTTTGGTGTTTTGGTCATGAAGTCTTTGCCTATGCCTATGTCCTGAATGATATTGCCTAGGTTTTCTTCTGGGGTTTTTATGGTGTTAGGGCTTATGTTTAAATCTTTAATCCATCTGGAGTTACTTTTTGTATAAGGTGTAAGGAAGGGGTCCAGTTTCAGCTTTCTGCACGTGTAGCCAGTTTTTCCCACACCACTTATTAAACAGGGAATCCTTTCCCTATTGCTTATTTTTTTCATGTTTGTCAAAGATCAGATAGTTGTAGATGTGTGACATAACCTCTGAGGCCTCTGTTCCATTCCATTGGTCTATATATCTGGTTTGGTACCAGTACCATGCTGTTTTGATTACTGTAGCCTTGTAGTATAGGTTAAAGTCAGGTGTTATGATGCCTCCAGCTTTGTTTTATTTTACTTAGGATTGTCTTGGCTATATGGGCATTTTTTTGGTTCCATATGAAGTTTAAGGTTTTTTTTCCTGTTCTTTGAAGAAGGTCAGTGGTAGCTTGATGGTGTTAGCATTGAATTTAGAAATACTTAGGGCATTATGGCCGTTTTTATGATATTGATTCTTCCGAACCATGAGCATGGAATGTTTTTCCATCTGTTTGTGTCCTCTCTTATTTCCTGGAGCAGTGCTTTGTAGTTCTCCTTGAAGAGGTCCTTCGCATCCTTTGTTAGGTGTATACATAGGTATTTTATTCTCTTTGCAGCAATTGTGAATGGGAGTTTGCTCATGATTTGGCTCTCTGTTTTTCTGCTATTGGTGTATAGGAATGCTTGTGATTTATGCACATTGATATTGTATCTTGAGACTTTGCTGAAGTTGCTTATCATCTTAAGGAGATTTTGGGCTGAGACAATGGGGTCTTCTAAATATATAATCATTTCATCTGCAAATAGAGACCATTTGACTTACTGTTTTCCTAATTGAATACCTTTTGTTTCTTTCTTGCCTGATCGCCCTGGCCAGAACTTCCAATACTGTGTTGAATAGGAGTGGTGAAAGAGGGCATCCTTGTCTAGTGCCAGATTTCAAAGGGAATGCTTCCAGTTTTTGCCCATTCAGTATGATATTGGCTATGGGTGTGTCATAAATAGCTTTTATTATTTTGAAATATGTTCCATCGATACCTAGTTCATTGAGAGTTTTTAGCATAATGGGCTGTTGAATTTTGTCAAAGGCCTTTTCTGTATTTTATTGAGATAATAATGTGTTTTTTGTCTTCGGTTGTTTTTATGTGATGGAGTATGTTTATAGATTTGTGTATGTTGAACCAGCCTTACATCCCCAGGATGAAGCTAACTTGATCATGATGGATAAGCTTTTTGATGTGCTGTTGGATTCGGTTTGCCAGTATGTTATTGAAGATTTTTGCATCATGGATATTGGCCTGAAATTTTCTTTTTTAGTTGTGTCTGTGCCAGGTTTTGGTGTTAGGATGATGTTGGTATCATAAAATGAGTTAGGGAGGATTCCTTCTTTTTGTATTGTTTGGAATAGTTTCAGAAGGAATGGTACCAGCTTCTCTTTCTACATCTGGTAGAATTTGGCTGTGAATCCATCTGGCGCAGGACTCTTTTTTTGTTGTTAGTCATTTTTATAGCTTGTGAATATCAGGTAAGAACCTTAAAATTAAAGTTGGGGTATTTTTCTGATTACTTTGGAGGTATAGCTCTTTTTTATTAAACCATTTTAATTTGTCTTAATTATCAAAGAGTTACAGAAACAAAGATTATCTGTTTTTAGGCTGAGTTTATAGTTACATACTTTTGTGTGAAACCCTGATACCTTAGCTTAAAACCTCTTGTCTAGTAGAGACAAATATAAAACTACCTGGCCCATAAATCCCAGCAAAAATCTATGCTGACAATTCTTAAGACATTTCTGTGTTTATTTTATCAACAAGTTTAACAGCAGCTTGCTTATTTATTTTTATGTTTAAAAAATTAATTTATTAAACTACTGTACCAAAAAATCCTAAGTTCCCTAACCAACTAAATGGACTCCCTCTGGGCAAAGAGGACCCAGAAGAAACCTGAAAAACTAATCCTGGCCATGAGGGGAAGGGAGGCCAGACATAGCCTCTCCTTTTTCGAGTTTAGGCACCATCGACCAGCATTAACATTAAAGCTGATAGATCATAAGATGACAAAACAGACTTTTTGTGTCAGTAAGAAATCAAATTCCAACTCGTCTCTGATATAGAATCACATATCAGATAGCAGACACCAAAGGAAATCAAAGTGTTTTACCCCAATATATTTTTTGATGTATTTTGAAAATGGCCCTGTAAAGTCTTCTTTGATGGGGGAAATTTGCATCTGTAGAGAATCCCCATTAATGTAACTAGGCTTTCCCTTTCTGTGCCTTTCCCAGATAACTAGCTTATTTATTAAAGTTTCATTTAAGTCACTTGTCATTTGGTTTAATTACTGTATAGTTTAACAGTTTTTATTATTGCTTATTTAAGCCAATCTGAATAGAATTCCCTAAGGGATTTCTGGACAACTGTGCCAGATTTTACCATGTAGACACAACATATAACACAACACATGGATATATATATATAAACACAAACACATGTACACACTGGTTTATAAAAGCATAGTTGGAGCCAAACACTATTTCTGATAAAATTGGAACCTGTTCTCATGGCTAAACTTTATTTGTTCCAATAGGCCATCTTATGAAGACTGTGTACCAATATTTTGGATAAGGCAATTTCCATAGCAGTTTGATTTTTAAAACACTTCTTTTTATTCTTTTTTCAGTTTCCAGTAAGTTTAGGGTTACGCATTCTAGTGTTTATATTTTAGATAGGACTAGCTGAATTGTATAAAAAAAACATCTCCAAGTATCCTAGAATTAGTAACACATTTTTCTTTTGTTTATTGGTCTGGTTTGCTTGACTGGTCTGTGTGGATGGGGAAGCATTTTAGCTGGGTGTTTTTTGTTTGTTTGTTTTAGCTTTTTCTAGTCTTGCATGGCAGACAAAACATTTTTTATGCCAGACAGACATTTTACATTATTGCTCTGAGCTCAAGAATTTAACCTCTTTGATCTGAGAGCCTCTTATAAACATTGACCACTTCTTTTCTTTTAGAACATCAATTCTTTAATTAACTGTTCCATCACTCAAAGCAATTGTTAGTGAGGCAAACCTAAATTTACATTTCCAGAAAATGTCTAGGTTGTCAGTTGCCATGGAGCTGATATAATTTGTATAACAATAATTTGAAAGCACTCTAAGAGTTTTTCCCCCTTTCTGTCTTGGCTGGAATGCCATAGCGGCAAGTTTATCTCAATACCAGCAGAAAAAGTGACTAGATTCAAAGTAGGCAGGAAAAAAATAGAGAGGTAGAGAAATTAGAGTGCTCTACATATTTTAATTCTTTACTTGGTCACAGATTTTTAATAAGCTTAAAGATTTCAAATAATGGCCATTGTGCTCCAAATTTTCCTTGACGTCCTTTTGTTACCAGCGGCAAATCCATTTGGGCCTGCAGCAACCTCAGTTCTTTTCTTCACAGAAGAAAGAATTCTACCAAGGAAGTATAAGGTACAAGGAGAGACTGAGGCAAGTTTTAGAACAGGAGTGAAAGTTTATTAAAAAGGTTTAGAACAAGAACAAAAGGAAGAAAGGTATATTTGGAAGAAGGCCAAGCAGGCAACTTGAAAGATAAGTGCCCCATTGATCTTTGACTTAGGGTTGTATATGGTAGCATACTTCTGGATTCTTGTGACCCTTCTCTAATGCTTCCCTTGTGGTGGGCAGTGGCCTGCTAGCCCTTGGGAGTTGAGCATGTTTAGTGCGTTTACTGGCCTTGTACATATGCTCACTTGAGGTGTTCTTCCCTTACCAGAGGAATGTCCCTGGAAAGTCATATACTAGTTAAATGCCTCTATTTTGCCTCGTACTGCACATGCCTGAGCTTACCCACCCAACTCCTGAGATCTTATTGGAAAGCTGCTGATCACCAGTTTCAGGTGTTTCTGTCTATTGGGAAACTGCCTTTACATGGTGCCAGTGGTGACCAATTATTAGACAGACGGTGTGACAATAGGCTGCCCATCACCCTAGGGTTGCCTGACATTCCTCGTGCGGTAGGGGGAAGCTTCTCCTGTCCTGCTCATGCCTGACTAGCTACATTCTGTAACCATTTGCCTATCAATTAAAAAATATACCCAAGAATGGTCCATAATATAGCTGGCAGGAATCTCCAAAGGAAGATTGTTTTAGCATGCCTTTAGCATTTGAGGATCCCATTTTGTATCTTTTTAATCACTCAAGAGCAAAGAAAATCCTATAAATCTTATCAGGGAGTATTAGGTGTTTGGACCAGTGTTTTAGATGTTGGTGACATCATAGTGGCTTTTAATTAGACATCCTGTGCCCACCATCTAGAATGTTTATTTTTGCTTTTTGTAGATTCTTAGAAATAAGCAAGGGAAAAGAGCTAAATTATTTATGGATATGTGTTACCAAACCAAAATGAAACCAAGGTAAGATTTACAAAAATTTTAAACCCAGGTATGCAGATTAAACAAAATACTAAATTAGGCATGTAGAACCAGAAGTGAATTCACTGGAAAAGACATACTTCACAGATAGAACACAAATTTCTTAGTAACCAGAGTATTCAAACCAGAAGGACACTTGTCCTTATGCCAGAAAGAGATTGCCAGAAAAGCCAGAAAGTTGTTATTATCCCAAGAGGATTGTAAGACCCTTTCTTAAAGTGGCCTTAATCAGATCCTGAATGAATTCAAGAGTTTCCGTCAAAAAGTGGGAGGCTCAAGGCTCAGAGAAGGTGAGCCTTGGAAGCAGAACGTTCAAAGGGCTCAAGTAAGTACTATATGCCAGTTCTAAGAACTGTTGATTCCTTCTGAAGGTGATCTTGCTGCAGGTCTCACTTCAATATATCAACCTAAATAACAGAGAGGGACTCTAAAAGGAAATGGTATCTCTTTGAGAATGGGCATTATAGTGGAGATGCACACGCTGCACATTCAGGGAAGTAAAGGGAGACAAAGGTTTTTAAAGGAAGAATGAGGAGAATTACATAATTGTTTTGAGATAACTATTCATGGTTACAAGGTTCAATAACAAAGGTGGTACCAGTTCAGAGATGTACAGGCAGTTGCTAGGCAGACGTCCTCACAGGATTTTTGTATAAGGTTATGGTTACCTTTGTGCAAGGTTATGTTCTTTTTGGGTTTTTATGATAGTTCTTTTATCAAGCATTATTCATGAGAACTCTTTCTTCATGAGAACTCTTTCTTCATGGCCTTCCCAGGCTCTATTTGTCGAGGTTTTTAGCTCAAGTGACTCCATTGTTAAACAATTTGAAACAAAGCTTTTTTTTAACCTAGAAAGTTATAGGAATGTCAGTACAAGCTTTCTCATATTTATTCTAGATATTTGAATGATATAAAGAAAATTTGATTATAAAAGAGGTGAACCATCATAAATCGACATTTGTTTATTATTAAAATTTCTTAGTAGTGAAGCAACTCAGGAGAGACATGGTGGCACCTAGTGCATGAGAAGAACATGATTTTGATTTCTAGCTCAGCCATTGTCTGCCATGTGTGATTTTAGCAAGTCCTAAAACCTCTAGGCCTTTGCTTCCTCCTCTAACAATCCTTAAAAGATTTAAATAATATATCTGAAAATGATTGTGAATAATAAAGTGACTTACAGATATTAGATTAAGTCTAGATTCCAAATCAGTATAGGAAACCTAAAAACATAAACACTACCTGCTTTTCTTTCTAGTCATTTTTTTACTGTTTTTCTCTCATGAATGCCTTACTCTATCACTAACTACTTTTCCTTAATAATTTTGTTTGATTTCAATATAATTAGCTGATATAGCCTGTAATTCAGGTAAAAATTTAGTAGTTTCTTAATTAGCAGAAATACTACAAGGATACTATTATTCCTTTTCTCTTTTTAATAACAAAATCTCATTTGATGAGAGTTTTCTGAAGTCAGAATGAAAAAGCTTGTAATGTTTTCTTCTAAAGGTAGGAAAATTTTTTTGCTTGTTAAAATTATTCTTACATAATAATGAAGGGACTTCTAGTCCCATAGGATAATTATGGCCACCTAAATCCAATTCTCTTCATAGTATCAATAAGGACAGCCAACAGAACCACCTGTAACCCTTGCCTGCTGTATTAACATGAGTTAGAAATTGCTACAAACTTCAGTTTTTATGTATCAGTAGTGAAGTAAAAACTGAAACCAGCAAGGCCAGTTGTGGAGCTCATGCTGAGGTGAAAAGTCAAAGACTGAAAGGAAAAGAGAAGATTGTTGGGACAAGGGGTAGGTTGACTAGTAGTGGTGAAATATAAATGAAATCACTTGCCAGAAAGAGAGTTCAACACTGAGTAAGAAAGAAGTGAACAGTTCTGAGGCTTGAAGGATTAGAGCACTAGCTACTGGAGAATCAAAATGGCTTTTTTTTTTTTTTTTGAGATGGGGTTCTACTCTTGTCGCCCAGGCTGAAGTACAGTGGCAAGATCATGGCTGATTGCAGCCTCAATCTCCCTGGGCCCAGGTGATCCTGCCACCTCAACCTCCAAGTAGCTGGGACTATAGGTTTATGCCACCATACTTGTCTAACTTTTTGTATTTTTTTTGTTTTATGATAGTCTTGGGAAAGTACTGTTTTGATGGGAGACAGTTGATTGAGAAAGGTGTGATATTCCTTTAAGAGTTGGTAATGAAGGAAAAGAATGGAAAGAAAGGATAGAAATTAAAGATTCCTTTTGTCCCCCCAACAGAAATGACAAAATCGGAAGTTAAGCCAATCCCTCTTTTTCAGAATGGCACCACTTATTAAAGAAACTTGACTTCATTATTTTTACACAAGGGAGCACTTCAGAATTAAGTAATCTGTGCCACCCAAAAACCTTACTCCTGCATTCATAAAATCACCTGTTACTACTGCTTCAGGCAAATATTAGGCATTTCAATGAAAAGACAACATGAAAAGCCATGTAAAGGTATTATAAGAAGAAACAGAAAATATGAGTAAAAACAGTTCAGTTAATGAAAATTTCCCCCTTAACACCGAAAACAGAGCAGAGGAAGATTGCAATACAAAAGCTTGACTTGGTTTAGATTTTTTTAAAAAGCATTTTCAGGTATGTAAAGAATACTTTAAGTTTGAAATTTAGTAACTCAGAATAAATGGACAAAGAATAGGGGTTGTGAAATAAAAGTTGATTAAACTCAAGAGCAGAGTTCAGGCAATAGTAGTTAGTAATGAAAATGAAAAAGGGAGAGCAGATTCAACTGAGAACATAGGGGACATTGAGGAGAGGACCAAAAATAACCAAGAGAACAAAACTAAAAAAAGAGGTAAATATGACAGATTTACCTCTTTGTCTGATAAATGTGACAAATGTGATAGAGAAAGAAGATTTAACATATTTAATTGGAGTTCCTGAAGACGGAAAACAACAATAGATTGGAATTAAGATCTAAAATTATAATCCAAGAAAACATTTCAGAAGTAGAAGACCTAGCTTTACACATTAATATAGTTCATTTTCCCAATTAATCGAGAATGATCGATTCTGAAACTGTGCTTGTATATTGTACTGTAATAAATTATCAGAAATTTAGTGACTTAAGATAACACATAATTGCCATCTTACAATTTTGTATGTCAGAAGTCTAAAACAGGTCCATAGGACTTTCCTTCTAGAGACTCTTGAGAAGAATCTGTTTATTTGCCTTTTCTAACTTGCAGAGGCTGCCTGCATTCCTTGGCTTATGGTTCCATTCTCCATCTTCTAATCTAGTAGTATAGTGTTTTCTCTTCTCTCTGACTTGTCTTTGTCTTAGAAGGATCCTGTGACTATATTGGGCCTATCTGGATAATGCAGTGTAATATCTATCTGAAGATTCTTGACTGGCACATCTGCTAAGTACTTTTTACCCTGTAAGAATGTATTCACAGGTTCTAGGGATTTAGACTTTGATACCTTTGGAGGCAGGGCCATCATAAGCTGAATACAGAGACTTCTTGGAAAGCATTTAGACTTTAAAAATAACAGAAAAAAAATCTCTGAACTTTCAGGCAAAAAATATAAGTCACTTAAAAAGGAAAGTGAATCAGTAAAAAAGCAAGACCACAAATGCATCAACGATTTCAAGAAACTCAAGGAGAAAGGAGGTGTAAGCCAAATAATTTTATGTTCAGTCAACCTGTCATTCAACTATCAAGGCTAGAGAGAAGCAATATTAAACATGGAAGAACTCAGAGAACACTCCTTATAAGGCATTTCTTAGGACAACCTTGATGTAAAAAAGACATGACTGGAGAAACTAACAAAAGGATTGATGATGAACATTGAATGTAATTAAGTTTAGGTCAAAACTAAGATTAAGGTGGAAATAAGAGTAGAAGAATAGTATGTAAATATTATATATTCTGACAAGGTAGGAATATTAAAACTTAAAAAATGGGAAAAGAAGGAAAAGAGAATAAAATAAACTTGTTGATTGCTATACAGGTGAGAGATGGGTATCAAAGAATACTTCAAAAGCTAAAACTATTTTTTAAAAAGCATACTCAAAGAAGGCCCACAGTCATCCTTATCTCTTCCACTGTGTTTTTCTTGAAGATTTTGGATATTTAATTGTTCTATATCCAGGATTATTTTTAAATTAGCCCTGTATATTAGCTCATTATTTTTTAAGGGTTTTAGAGTTGGAGAGGGCCTTTGCATAGAAATGCCTTATTTATTTATTTTTTTTTAATGAGAAAGCTATTCATTTTTTCGAAGTGATGCAGCTACAACTGTCCTAGGTAATTCTTTTTTTTTTATACTATAGTGTGTTGCTTTATAAATTCAATTTGTCATATCATAATCACTTCATATTCTTAATAGTGTTTTGGTTGTTTAACAGTTTTAATTGCAAGTAAGGCCAGGATGCGGCCATTAAAATACCATGAACTTTGCAAGCATCCTATGAGGATTTGACTCATAGCTCCACTATGGACTGGCTAAGTGTCCTTGGGTAACTTAACCTTTGGGCCTCAGTTTTCTGGTGTGAGACCTACTCTGAGAAATTGCTATAGAGTTTAGAAATACTATATGACAATTGTATCTAATATGCTAACTAGAACATTGGGAGTTTTACTGAATGTTGGTGGATTGATTGATTGATTGGACAGAGGCTCACTCTGTCACCCAGGCTGGAGTGCAGTGGTACTGTCTCAGCTCACTGCAGCATTCACTTCCCAGGTTCAAGTGATTCTCGTGCCTCAGCCACCCAAGTAGCTGGGAGTACAGGCATGTGCCACGATGCCCAGCTAATTATTGTATTTTTAGTAGAGATAGGGTTTCACCATGTTGCCTAGGCTGGACTCAAACTCCTGGCCTCATGTGATTCTCCCTCATTGGCCTCCCAAAGTGCTGAGATTACAGGTATGAGCCACCACACCTGGCCTGGTTGATGTTTTTTAATAGCTACAACAGTGATCATAATAAGAGAGATTATTAAATAGCATCTAGCTATTGCTTTATAAATTTATGTCATTCTAATATATACATTGAATTATTTTGTACAAGTACAAACATGTATATTGCATGTACATATTTTTCTTTTCTATTTTGTTAATAAATTTAAAAATTTAGTTTTTCTAGGGCTCTGTTTTAAGTACAGCATATTGGTTTTACATTTTTAATCCATTTTTGCTCTTCTATTTGCTTTCAGTTCCCAGTGGGAAAAGCTACAGAAAGATGACACAGATCTGGGGCAACTGAAAGGTATCAAAGGAATATTGAGTCAGTTACCAGAGATGCTTCTTTAACTAATTATCGAGATACTAAAGTTAATACTAAGGAGCATTCAGTCAGGAAATAGTATTATAAAAGAGAATTTACTTTTTAAGCTATAATGATATTTTGATTAACGATTTTTCTTTAACTGAAGCTCTAATGGGAGGAAATAAAGTTGAGATACCAGTTTTTTATTTTGTAAATATTGGATTAAGTCATGAAAATCAAGCAATTTCTATTTCTTTAAATGCTTTTGTTAAAGCAATCTAATTATATGACAGTTTTGTCTCATGTTTATATTTCATGAGTTTTATGGAATAAAGTGTAATTTTATGTTAAGCAGTTTAGGGTATGCACTTTGGTGATTATGTTTTGAAAGCTTTGTGCTTTTTTTTCTCTAAGAAAACTGCTCCTTTGGATTTATGCCAAATATTAAATAGAACTAATTTGACTTTTAAAAATAAGCAAATATCAAAAATGTTGTTTTTTTTTTTTAAACAAAGGTCAGTGGCTGATGGTTAAAGAAAATGTATGCAATAGTGGTGTTAAAATGCTGTTTTGTGTTTTGTTCTTTTTAAATGCTCCAGATGCGGCCGGGCGCGGTGGCTCAAGCCTGTAATCCCAGCACTTTGGGAGGCCGAGGCGGGTGGATCACGAGGTCAAGACATCGAGACCATTCTGGTCAACATCGTGAAACCCCGTCTCTACTAAAAATACAAAAAATTAGCTGGGCACGGTGGCGCGTGCCTGTAATCCCAGCTGCTCAGGAGGCTGAGGCAGGAGAATTGCCTGAACCCAGGAGGCGGAGATTGCGGTGAGCCGAGATCGCGCCATTGCACTCCAGCCTGGGTAACAAGAGCGAAACTTCGTCTCAAAAAATAAATAAATAAATAAATAAATAAAATAAATGCTCCAGATGCTTTACAAGTGACTTCTAGTTGTATGTTTTTAGGAAAACAGATCGATGCCAGAGTAGAAAAAAATCTGTAATAATTGGTTTGCACTACTTTCTATCTGTTTGACCTTGAACCCAGCTCAGTTTTTCAATTGTAAAATGGGAAGAATATTTAGTGTTGTTACTGCAGAGATTCAAAGTGATGCTTAAGCAAAGCACCTAACACAGTATCTGACACATGGTAGATTTTCAGTAAATATCAGATTCCTTCCTTTTCCTTAGGAATTAGTGCCACTTGACTGATTTGTCCATTCCTATGGACAGTTATTTCCTATGTGCGAGGCAGTGTAGAGATACAGAAAAATGTTAGACATAGCTCCTTCAACTTAGTATTGTTTACTAAGGGGTATGATTTATGTACAGGGCTAAGCATTTTGAATCCAAAACTTCCAAATAGAAAATGCTCCAAAACTTTCTGAGTGCTGACATGAGCTCAGAGGAAATGCTTGTTTTCTTTGATTTTTCAGAATTTAGGGATATTCAACTGGTATATACAAATATTCTAAAATCTGAAAAAATCCAAAGCACTTCTGGTCCCAAGCATTTCACACAAAGTATACTCAGTTTGTACAGTTAACTGTTAATATAAGGCATCATGTTATGTGGGAATACTCAGAGTAGGAATTCATAGTAGAAATAAGTTTATTTTGGTGTGTTAGGGAAACATCATGGAAGGTTTAATGGAGAGCATGGCCTTGAGGGGAAGAACGCTAGGATTTAGACTTCAAAATGAGAGGAGCCAAACAAAAATAATAGATTGAGTAAAGTCTGTCATTAATGTTCATCACCACAATGCCCATCATTATGGTACTTTTTAAGGTAAGGAAGTAAGTCATTTTGACGAGAGAATACCGTATGGAAATCAAAAGTTAAGTGAGAAGAGATACTTAAAACCCAATGGTACCCTAATAAATACTTCATCAAAGTGTTTTGTTATATAGGTCTCTCAGCGCATACTCATGTGGAACTTCCATATTACTCTAAGTTTATTCTAATTGCTGCATACCTTGCTTCATACAATCCAGCGAGAACTGACAGGAGGTTCTTTCTTAAGGTAATAGTAACATACTTCTTTTTGCTTTATTTTTTGAGATCCCAGGAATATTTTGAAATTTCTTAACACTTGTAAATTTCTAAGGGGAAGAGATTAGAATAAGATTGCCAAATATGTATTTAGGACTCATTCTTTTAAGGCTTTAAAGTAATTTCTGAAATTTGAGAGAAGGTAGGCAGTTTCATAGAAAAGAAGAAATTGAATATATCTTAGGTAATAATTCTAGCTTTTAAAAACATGTAAAGTTTTGTTAAAAGTATGGAGGATGGAAATAATTTTAAGAATGGTAACTCTTGTTGTTCTAAAACTCTTACTATAGTGAATTATTGTCCAGAACACTAAAGAAGCCTTTCCTGTATATTCATTAGTTGGAGAAATCCCAGTTTAGAGTTGTTTTTTTCTTCTTCACCTACTGTGTTCCCATCACATTAGCCATTTTCCTTCCTCAAAACATTCTGATCTCTGTCTGTATGTTCTGTCTTTCTGGAAAGCTCCTTCTCTACTCTTCATTCTTCAGGCTTCAGTTTAAATGTTGCCTTCTCAAAGCAGTTCTCCCTGTCCTTAAATAGGACCTCTTTATTTTTTCCTTCCTATTTCATATGATGTTTGCTTTCTTCTTTGGACTTGGAGCAGTTTGCATGTATGTATGTACATATGTATGTATTGTCTTGTCTTGTGCTACACTTTAGGACTTTATTTTTTTGAGACAGACTCTCACTCTGTCATCCATGCTGGAGTGCAGTGGTGTGATCTTGGCTCACTACAACCTCTGCCTCCTGGCTCAAGTGATTCTCATGCCTCAGCTTCCCAAGTAGCTAGGATTCAGGTGTGCACCACCACGCCCAGCCAATTTTTGTATTTTTTGTAGAGGCAGGATTTTGCCATGTTGGCCAGGCTGGTCCTGAATTCCTGGCCTCAAGTGATCCTCCCGTCCCAGCCTCCCAAAGTGCTAGGATTATAGGTGTGCACCACTGCACCCAGCTATCTTTAGTTTCTAGAGGGCAGGGACCACATTTATTGTTTTCCCCAGTGTTGACTCCTGAGTGCCTAATTAAAATACTCTCCATCAGCGTTTATTATGTGAATTGTGCCTAGCTAAAATTCTCTCCGACAGCGTTTATTATGTGAATTGCCAGACTTGTTTATGAGATGAATAAAAATCCATAGCTGTTTGGAAGTTTCATTTTTATAGCAATATATATGCTGTACTAAATCAATATAATAAGTTCTTTTAGGAAATGTCACTATTTTATTTTAGAAATTCTTACTTTACATTCAAAAGCAGTCTTACATCCAATCCAAGTCTAAATGAAATTGGCCTAAAATATCAAGTTAAATATGTATATAAGGTGATAAGGAGAATAACAATTTAAAAACAAGATATATAGATTAGTATTATGTGTGCCATATTTTAAATACTGTTTTCCGGTTTTGTGGAATACTGTCTTTTCAACTTAAAATTTATTTTTCTTAATTGTAGCATCATGGAAAAATCAAGAAAACCAACTTTCTAAAAAAACACGAAAAGGTATTTACATTTTAATTTCTCTAATGGCAGAAACTTAAGAAATGAAGATAATATAGGGAATAAAGAAATCTATAATTATATTTGTCATTTAAATATAGGAACTTATTTATGTTGATAAGGTACTGTTATAATGTAATAGAGTTTTGTTATGTTGAATATAGTGATTGAAGGTACATTTATTTAAGTGAGCTGGTGCTGGAGATGAAAACTGATTAGGCAAAGTTTTTTTAGTGACTTAGTAGATGAAGTTTAACTTGGATTATTTAGTTAAATACAGCCCATTGAATACAGGCATTTTTCTCTTTTTTTTCCCCTTTGAAGCACCCACAACAATAACGTTGAAGAAATAAACAAAGTAAACTCATAACTACTAATCAGATGAGAGACCTCCAAAATTTGGAATTGCATGGTAGGGAGATATTGAGGTGACTAAGCAGATTAGAGAAAAGGCTGAAACCTAAGCCTCAAACTTAGCTGATTTGGCCTTAGGAACCTGGAGAAAGCTTAGGGATTAAAAACACTAAGTGTTTTGAAGGTGGGGTCAGGTAAGGTTGAAATTAGTGAAAGGAGCATTTAGACTTCACATCACTTCTTCTACCTTGTATGTCCAAACCACTGGTGGCTTCTCTTGTCAGAAGATGGAGAATTTTGAACTATAAAGTGCACTATAGAAACTGAGTTTCGTTTTTCTCATTCTTAGAGGCAGTTTTCCTCAATTCCAGGACTGCCTGACTCCAGAGCCTACAATGATGTTTACCACTCTTCTTGGACTCCTACAACAGACAGTTAATATCTAGAATTTTTATTATCTACTTTTGAAGCAGGGTCTCACTCTTTCGCCCATGCTGCGGTGCAGTGGCCTGATCACGGCTCACTGCAGCCTCCACCTCCTGGGCTTAAGTGATTCTCGTTCTTCAGCCTCCTGAGTAGCTGGGACTACAGGCACACGCCACCATGTCTGGCTAATTTTTGTAGTTTTTGTAGAGACAGGGTTTCACCAAGGACTCATCTAAGCCCAGGAGTTCAAGGCTGGCCTCAAATTATCCACCCCTCTCAGCCTTCCAAAGTGCTGGGGTTATAGGCATGAGCTACCATGCCCGACCTAATGTCTAGAATTTTTAAAGACTCATTAGAAACCAATAAGAAAAAGACAAAAATTTGATAGCCAAGTGGATAAATGATACAATAAGAAGCCTGAATGTCTAATAATCATGACATGATTATCAGCTTTATTCACTAATGAGAGAAATGCAAGTTGAAACAACAGCGAGATATTTCATACTCTTGGATTGACAAAAAAAAGTCTATGATTTCAAGTGCTGGTGATAATGTAGAGTGAGAGTCTGCCTATTCTGCCAGTTGGCAATATCTACTAAAGTTAATATGTGAAGTTAATGTTAGTATTAGTCAGGATAGACTCGTTATGCTTGTAGTAAGAAGCAAACCCCCAACCCATGTTGGCTTTACACACAAAAAAATACTTATGTTGCTTACAACATACTGAATATGAATTGAATGGCCCTCTTTCATCTTATAGTGATATGAAGTGAAACATGGTGGCCTCTGAAGTTGCCACTAAAGGGAAAGAAGATGAAAGACCAGGCTTGGAAGTAGCTTACATCACTACTATTCATATTCCATTGGACAGCCAGGCCCCAGTTACATGACCCCTATCTAACTGCAGGAGGGACTGAGAAATGTAGTCTTCCTGTGTGTCAGGGAAGAATCAGTGTTGGCAAATGCATAGCACTGACTCTGCCTTTGTATTTTAATCCAGCAATCCTACTTAGAGAAACTGACACATGTGCACAAGGAGAAATATACAAGATTGTCAGTCACAGGATTATTTGTAATAGAAATGAATTTTTTAAAGTAGTTATAGAATGGAATTCTGTAAGATAATGTAAAAATGGACTAGAGCTACATGCATCTGTATGGATAAATCTCAAAAAGCAATTGGTAGAGACGTATGTTCAAAATGATATATATAAAATTTTAAACCATGCAAACATTGCTGTATATTGTTCGAGGATACATATGTGGTAGTATAAAACCTTCAGGAGAGTACATCAAATTGTCGATAGTGGAATTTTTCTAGAGAAGGAAAGGGAGAATAGGATGGGAGAGGGTTCAAGGAAGCTTCAGCTTATTCATAATGTGACCTAATGTTTTCTTTCTCTGCATGTATTGCACAGTATATTACATAAAATTGGTGAGTTCATTGGTGTTCATTATATTCACTTCTGTACTTTTATATATTTGAAGTATTTAATGACAAAAGCATACAAAATTTAACACCTGGAAAATGATTTCTAAGTATCTTTTAGAAATAAATAGCTGAGGTTAAAAACTTCATGGTATAATTCCAAGTAGGTGTTCTTCTTTACAGTCATTCTTCTTTTAAATAAATAAATGACTATTCCCATGCACGTAAATATAGTTTTCAGTTTCATTTGCCATTGCTAATATAAAGTACTTATTTGTGGCTTGGTGCAGTGGCTTATGCCTGTAATCCTAGCACTTTGGGAGGCCGAGGCAGGCAGATCACTTCAGGTCAGGAGTTCAAGACCAGCCTGTCCTACATGGCAAAACCTCATCTCTACTAAAAATACAAAAATTAGCAAGGCATGGTAGTGCATCCCTGCAACCCCCACTCTTGGGTGGCTGAGGCATGAGAATTACTTGGATCTGTGAGGTGGAGTTTGCACTGAGCCGAAATCACACCACTATACTCCAGCCTGGGTGACAGAGTGAGGCTCTGTCTCAAAATAAATGAATAAATAAATAAATATTTGCTGTTAAAATTATCTGCTAACAAACTGGAACTTGTGCACTATATCTCATTTCTGATGACATGAGTTACACCACATAAGTTTGTATACAAGTATGAACTTTTTACAATCTTGAAAACTTTTTTAAAATTTTACATTGTTTCAGGCTGATAGCTTATTTACTTTATTAGTTTTCTAAGTTAAGCTACAACTTACTGTAATTAATCTTTTTAGAGCTACTAAGGTTAAACAAATAAATTTTCCTTGCAGTGGTACAAAGAGGAATTGTGAGAAATAAGTAGTAAGCTCTAGTCTAGGATTTAGGAACCTGGTTTGGTTATTATCTTGGATTTGGCAAAATCACTTTAACGCCTGGTTATAACAGCAAAATAGGAGGCATATGTAGGACTGGACCAGGTGACTGTGAGTTCTTTAATTAATATTTGTTGATACTAAGTCAGAAATCTTGAGGAATATGTTAAAAGATAAATAATGGCTGGGTATGGTGGCTCATGCCTGTATTTCTAGCACTCTGGGAGGCCAAGTTGGGGAGGATTGCTTGAGGCCAGGCATTTAAGACCAGTCTGGACAACATAATGGGACCCCGTGTCTACAAAATAATTTGTAAAAATAGCCAAGCATTGTGGTGTGTGCCCAGAGTCCTAGCTACTCAGGAGTGGAGTATGGGGTGGGAGAATGGTTTCAGCCCAGGAATTCAAGGCTGTAGTGAGCCATGATTGCACTGCTACTGCATTCCAGCCTGGGTGACAGAGCGGACCCTGTCTCTAAACAAAACAATTGTAAAGAAAAGATAAATCGTGATCATATCAGGTAAACTTCTAACTTAGAGGCTGCAGGTTACATTTATTAGCATTTTTAGGGGAACTGTGTAAAACATAAATACATTGTTATTGGCAGTTTCATAGTACAGAAAATGAGTGCTCTGGTATAAGAAGAAAATTCTTATTTTTGTTTTGTTTTGTTTTTTTCTACAGACGAGCAATCATCTCCTTGGGCCAAAACCATTTCCACTAGACAGATTATTAGCAATATTATATAGTATTGTGGACAGCAGAGTTGCTCCAACAGCAAATATTTTTTCCCAGGTAAGCTTAATCATGGGTTATTATCTGTCATCTTTGTGGGATTCTTCAGATGGTAGAGTTGATAGAATTCCATGTGTTCACATTTTTGTTCAGCATATGTTGCTGTTTTAACTATATAATAAACCATTTTTCTGGTAATTGAAAATTACATATATAGAATCTTTGGCGGTATAACTAAATTTGCTTATATTTACAAGTATAACCTCATGGCAAAATAATTTAAGTTGGCTCTTTTTTTGGTAAAGGAATTTTTTAAATTAAATGAGCATAATTATCTTGCCAGTTAAACAAGTGGCTTGATAACTAAGTAGATGAATTATAATTTAATGAAAACAAAATTTTAAATAATTGTTTTAAGAGAGTAATCTACAAATGTCCGTAGTCCTCATCTGTGTACTTTGCAAATAATTGTGCTTTTATTAAAAGATGCCATTTTCCGGAATATTAAGTTCTCACAATTTCACTAGGTGGCAGCAAAAGCATAAAAATAGAAAATATGACTTTAAAAAAATAAATAGTTAAGGTTTGTTTTTTAGTTGACATTTTAAGAAAAAACAATTTATTAAAACTATGGTCACAGTAGATTTCTTAAATGGTCCAAAAAAACAATGTTTAGCACATGGTACAAGTGGTTAGAAGAAAAAGCAAAATTATGTAACTAATATTTATTTAAAAGCAAAGTCATCTCAGATATTGCAGTGAGCATTTTGTTTTCTGTATGCATTTTTAGGTTGAGAAATATGTAAATAATATTTGCATTTTAATCAATTCATGGAATAAATCTAGCCCCGGAATAGCTGTCAGACTTTGTAATCAAATGTATGCTGCCAACTTTTAATTTTGCATTTAGAGAAGAGTTTGAGTAACAAATATAGTCTCAATTTTCTCAACATTGAGTGAAGATAATTTTTATAAGTGTCAGTATGTATAGAAAATTGTCTCTACATTCATTGTGTGTTCTTGAAGAAACGCAGTTCACTCAGTTACTAGGCTGCTTAAATAGCTAGGTAGATAGCTAGATAGATAGGTTGGTAGATTCCTAATGCTGATAACTTTAAAAAAGTAATTCAGTTTTAATTTGTGTTGCAGGGATTTTTTTCTATATATTTTTTGAAAATGCTTTGTCTGAAATTGGTTTTTAATCAAACTTTACCTTTTATTAATATCTTTCTACATACAACATACGAATTTTTTGTTTTGTGTTTACTGTTGCAATAACTAAATTATCAGGTATTTTAAAATATCAGGTCTTTATCAAAAGCAGTTGAGCCTTACAATACATCAGAGAGATTAACTTTTATAATATGATGCAATGAGTAAACCTTTGAGATTTAAAGCCTAAGGAAGTGAGATAGACAATGCTTTTAACAGAGCAGAAACATGTTTGCATCACATGTGATTGTCCTTCTCAGGTGCCCAAATATTACCCGTGTTAGGGAGCACAGTGAAGAATAATCCATGTTTTTTCTTTCAATGACCTTATAATTTGTTTTAGGGGATTAAAGCGTATACTTAAAAATACTTTCTTAAGGCTGTAAGAGAATGCTAGGTAGTCCTCCTGAGAAGTTTAGAGCAGAAAGAGATCACTTCTATATTGGGCAAGATGAAAGAATTCACAGAAGATGAAAAATGAGGCTTGGCTGTAGAGAATGTGTAGGCGTTTTTGTTCTTTAAATATTTCTAATTTACATAAGTCATACATGTTTATTATATAGAAATGTGTAAATGGGTAAATAGAGAAATAATAGGTTAAAATCACCTGATGTCTTATTTCCAAAGTATAGAGTTTAGGTTAGAGATTCAGAAAGAAGGGTTGATATGATCCGAAGAAATGTTTGAAAAGCAGCGCATACTTGTGGTCTGTTACACTGGTTTGGTTGGAATTTAATGGGGTTACATTGTAGTAATTGTAGTTGTGATTGTAGTAGTAGTAGTAGTAGTAGTCATCGTAGCACTACTGCTACCACATGTCACACCTTATTATTGGTACCTTACATATTGTACCTTATATGCATAGAGCATTTTCTCTTTTTAGAAATAAACTATTCACCAGTTTTATCCTCTGGGAAGAAATATAGCAATTAAAAACTGGGAGGTTTCTGATTAGAGATTTACTAGCTGCTCTGAGCCTTTGACTGTAATGAGCAATGTCAGAAGTCTTTGTAGTTAGAGCAGTGCCAGTAATATTACATAGTTAAGAGAACAGTTGGCCCAAAATGCATCTTTGTTGGTTAATTAAGGTAATTTTTTTCAAACTTGACAGTTGTAGTTGCTGATCTTTTTATTCTCTATCCCTTCTAATTAACATTTTATAATCAAAATGGTAAATTTTGTATACTTAAAGTATTGCTATAAATGAATTTGTTTATGTTAATTTAATAACAAGTCATTTAGGAATTTGGTCTTAGTTCTCATTTGGGATAGAAAGGGAGGGGAGTACATAGGGATAGAGGCAACTAGTTCTAGGGAGTTGATCTTTACTTTTGCTTGGTCAGTAAAGTATCCAAGAAAATCAAGTAATGTGTTTAAGAACAAAATGTGGCAGGAATCACATCCAAAGAGTATTTCTCCCATATGCCTTATATTTTCTTCTTTCCATTCACTCCCAGTGACCTCTATTTTTCTTTTTTCTCCTTTTATTCATCTATCAAAATTATACTCTTAACCATGGGAATGGCAGTTTGTATTTAACCAACACACACGTAATTTATTAGTGAAAAACAGAAATACCATTTATTTTGGAAGTGCTTGTTGGGTACAAACAAAACACTAGATGGCAATGTTTTTGCATTCTAGCTTTAAGATGAGCCAGGAAAACATACCTTTCACCTGTTAATACTGTCTCTGACATATAGAGAAGTTTGTTAACACATTGGTTCATTTGAATGGAAATAAAATTGCTGAAAAATGTAATTATAAACATGTATGTGTGTATTTACATTTTTATAAAAATGTAAATAAAATTGGCAATGAATTATATTTTGTACCTGGAAGTTCATTGGTTGTAATGTGTCTGTATGAGATTATCATGTAATATTTTTGTATTCACCTGTTTTAAGAATTTATATGATAGTGATGTGCTGTTTTTCTAGCTGGATTTACTGCTTAAATAGTTATTTAAATTTTTTTGTGTATAAATTTATCATGTATGACATAGACATTCAGAATTCTCCTGAAGCAAAAGTTTATTTTCATTGTATTTTATTTAAATCTATTCTGTTCTATAATGAAGTTGTAAAAATATTAACTCAAGGACTCTTTAAAGTTTATAAAATTCCAATTGAGAATAATAAATTTATAATAGTAGTAGCAGTACTACTATTAATACAATATATACAGTAATACAATATAATAGTATATTGTATTGTAGTTGGCGTTATTCTGAATTTGTTTATTCTCTATTGAATTTTAAATAAAAGTCTGCTCCTTAACTCTTTAGTCTCATAAGAGAATAGTAGCACATTTAACATTTTATATTAATGCTCAGATTTATTGAACTTAAATATGATTTTAAATTTTTTTAGATTATTTTAGTCTTACCTGATTTTTACCTTTAGTACAATTTTGCAGTCATTATCTTGGATCATTTAAAAAATTTTTATTTTTTGACAAAGCATTAATTCTATTATTTCATTCTTTTCTCTTCACTTTCTTCTATCATCATTAGAATGGAATACATGCAGTAAATGGGTAAAGTTTATAGGTATTATTTCTAAATGTTTAATTTGATCAGATATGGTTTTGAAGACCATTTATCATCTTTTAAAGAAATACTGTTGTCTTTTTTCCAGAAGTATATTAAAGCCAGGTTATGCTTTTTAATTATATCTTTTTTTATTTCTTAAAAAAAGTGATAATTTGGGAATTTTTGAATTACTGTTTCATTTTTTTATACTTCTATATCTTCGCTTACTCATTCTTACCTCCCTCACCCAAATAGTCTTATAGTTAGGTCAGGGCAGTGGGAGTACAGTTCTTTAAGATTGTGACATATATCAGTTATTTTAACATCTTAAGCCATATTGCTTTATTTTTTTTCCCAGAGAGTAAAATTGCTGGAGAGTTTATTTCTAAAATCATTGGTATAGGTTTCTAAAGTGACTTGTAAAAGGAATATGTTTTAATTATCATTGATCTTTGATCAATTTGCATTTTGGAAAAAATTTTTGAAAGTAGTTTAATTCTGCCATTTAAAAGGTTGTATTACTGTATTATAAAAATAATATATTCTAAATGAATACCATGAAATAGCTGAAAGATAAGAAAAGGAGCATAGTTTTTAAAAAATAATAGCTCCGTGTACCATACTGACAATTGGATTTTTCCATGATTAATACCTAATTTCTGAGTGATTTTATATTTAGTTGTACATAATAAAAAATTTAGAGTGTTTTTGCAAATTTATTTTCATTTATAAGAACATATATAAACATTTTGGAGCATAGTTTATTACACAAATATACATATTTTAATATGCATTTCCATTTGTACCTTCTCTCCTTATAAACTCATGTCATGATACTGTATGTTGGAATACACTTGGGGTTATTTGTTACATGAGTTCAGCTTTTTGGTCGTGAATCAACAATTTGTTATAGAGGTTTCATTTATTCTAATAACATTTAGACAAGCTTACTACTCATTTAGCTGTTGGTTTATAAGATATATAGGATATATCCAAACTAATTGTTTTTCCCAAATGAATTTATCATCAATCAGAAAGCAGAATGATAATTTAGTTGTTTTATTTGTGAAAAAATTTGTAGCAGATACTTGATCTGTAATTCACCATAGCTGTAGGAAGATGTTTTTGCTATATTGTACTTGTTAAGGTAGCTAACATTTCATTACACCAAAAACAAATTTTGGCATATTTAGTCAAATACAGGAAGATATGTAGTAAATGTGTATAGTTGTTAGTTTTTTTAAAGTTAAGAGGGGACTTTGTTAATTTTTATTTAATTCTAAAATGTTTAAAAATAAAAATATTTTAATCTAATTCACCCTTCAAATTCAAAGTCAGTATTTATCTTTTTTTTTTCCATGGTTGGAATTAAATTTTTCTTTCTCTGTTTAAAATTTCATTTAACAAATGTTTGCTAAGTGTCCACAATGTTTTAGGCATTGTTTTGGATAAAGAGAATACAGAAATGAAGATGTGTCTGTGGCTTCCACAGCCCTTCATTTATACTGGTGCAGCTACCAGATTCTACCTTATACTTTTAGAGTTAATAGTGCATATGTGTATTTACTGTGAGGACATACATATGCTGAAGAAACTAATATTTAAATACTTAAAGTGAATACTAATAATTAAAGTGAATAAGAGATTTTACTTACGTAATTCTTAATATTTGATAAACTTAGGTATTTAAGTGTCTTCTACTGAGTCATAACAAACCTGTTTGTTGAATATTTCCTTTTAAAATGCCTTGAACTTAAGTGTTTGAAGCAATGATTATTTGATATTTATAACTAAATTTTGTTAATACCCAATTAAATTAAATTATGACATTGGTGTCAGACAATCTCAAGACTTTGAACTTAAGTTATGGACAAGTAATCAGTATATTGTATATGGCCTACTATATGCAGCCAGAGTGACTTTTCTTAAAAAGTTACATGACTATATTTGAAATACTTCACAATGGAAAAGTGTACTCATTATGTCCTTTTGTAATATACAGTATTTCAAACTGCTTTTATAAATTTTTTTAACCAAAAGCACTTCAAATAAACTAATTTTATGAAGATTTTATGATCATAAAACCTCTTTACCTTAAAAATTAATTTGCATTTTACATAGTATTATGGTTGTTCTATTTATATTTCTACAAAAAGTAGCTAAATTTGTTAAACGCTAGTTACATAACACTAGAACTCTAGTAGATAAGAATTTGAATCTTGTAAACCTAAAGAGTAACATCCTAAAATCTAGGTGTAAGATATTCATATAAATTGAGTGTGGGCATTATTTTTATAGACATTAAACTCGGTGACTAAAAGGGACAGTTTTCCTTGAAATTCCATGGATACTAGAGTATTAGAAATGTGAAGAGCTCTTCCTTTGCAATTTCTTGCATTTCATTTGTCTGGTACCAGCATTCCAATGTTTCTTTAATATTCAACTATAATTCTTGATGCTATTAAGGTAAATTATGTAAATCACAGAAAATAGCTTGAATGCTAACATTTCCTAATAATCTTACTTTGTTTTTTCCTTAACAACAACTGAGATTGTGAGGCATTTCATCCCAAGGTTGGTAAAGGAGCCTTACTTAATGCCTGCTTTGCTGATGAATAGGTCAGCAGGGATGCTGTTTGATAGAGGCCGGCTCTTTTCTAGCTGCTAAGAGCATCACCGCCATGATGTTCAGTCTCCACTGGTGCAGTAAATGAGATTCTCAAATCTTCTACTACCCCTGGTGTGGACATATTACTGTTCCGCCGTCAGACCACTGTGTAGTAGATGCCTTCTTCAGGAGATTTTTTTTTTTTTTAAACTGTTTTGGGATGTTTCATGTTTGCAAAGAGTAAAGTTAACCTATGATTTTTACTAGCTATACTATTGTTGTAAGGAATAACAATATTAATTATTACCAAGGATACTAAAAAGCACAACATATTTTACTTTACTGCCCAGGGATAAAAGATTATTTTTCTTGTTCTCATTTGTAAAAGAACAGTGTTTTCCTCTACTATTTTCTTGTCTTTTCTAAATCTGCAGTTAAATTTCTTAGTGTAGCCACTTTGCCTTTTTGAGTATATCAGTCCAGCAGTAGGCATTTTCACCAAACTCTAGAAAAATAAAATTAGTGCCTACGGGTGACACATAAAAAACTGCCTAAAGCATTTTAAAAATTGCATAAATTATGCTTTCTACTTTTGTATAAAATAACACATTGATACTTATTTTTGTGGGCAATATTTTATAACTACCTTTCTCAAAGCTTAGTGTTGCTTCCAATAAGTTTACTAAATGTATATCCTTTATTCACATTTTTGGGGGAAATATATTGAACCCAGTGAATTTTATTTAACTTGGCACATTTTTACCTGACAGCACTCAAAAAAGTTTGTGTGGATATGTGCTTCCAAATGCATGTTTAAGAGATTCCATACTACTAATATATAGTGATTATATAGGCAACTTTGTGCATTAGATAGAATTTAATGACTAGGTTGGTTTAAATGAGAGGTGTTTTAAAAAGAATGGGTTAGGAGATAAATGATTTAGAAAAATCTTCATTATGGAAATGTGTGGTATATTTAAAAAACTTCTGGCTGGGCATGATGGCTCATGCCTGTAAGCCCAGCAATTTTGGAGACTAGGGTAGGAAGATCATTTGCATGATCTGAATCCTCCCTCACCTTTGGTCACTCTGAATTATGGTGGATAATTGAATTCTTAGAATCAAAAGTAATCATGCTTCCATAGTTAACAAGAAAGGGAACTAGGTTTACCCAGAGCTATCTTATCTATTCTCTTCACTTTAAATGTTGTGTGTATGTTGGTGGCTTTTGAAATACGTATTTCTAGCGCTTGTTCTCTAGTTCTCCATCTGTATTGCCAGCTGAACCTGAACTGTACCTGGATGATCCATATACATCACACACTGGTATGCCTCAAACCAAATTATTCCCTAAATCTTTTCCTGTGTTTTCAGCCTTATCTAGATTTTAAAACTAATGATTTATTAATTTATCCATTACTAAGCACCTATCATGTGGTATATATAGTGTTAGGTGGTAGAAAAACAAAGATAATACAGTTTCTAGTTTTTAGTTTAGCTAAATGGAGAAATTATCTCTGAACCATATCATTTTCTCCCCTTCATTTACTTGGTTAAGTCCAGTCTGTCTTTCCTCCTAAATACAAATATCTCTTAAACATACCCCTTTTTCTTCCACCCTCACTGACATTACCTTAAATTGGTAGCTTCCTTATTAGACAATTTCACCAGCTTTCTAACTGGTCTCCTTGTAAGTAGACACTCGCTGGTTCATTATCCATAGAGTCATCAGCATAAATCTTAAAAGTTAAATTTAGTCTTTTACTGATTACACTTTTTTTGATGAGTTATATTATCTACAGAACCAAGTCTATATTAGGTAACATTTACTGCAAGGTCCTTCATAATCAGGCCCCAATTTCTACCACTTCCTTCATTCACCAAATATACAATACACAATAGGCTGTTTCCTCTCTGAAAACACACTGATTTTAAATGTTTTTATATTGTTGCATGTACTGTCCCCTTACAACTATTGAGCTCTCTTTTTACATTTCATGGTCCATCTCCCAAATATCATTTCTCAATGAATCTACACTTTGCCTCCCTCCCTTTTAGTTCTTTTTCTTCTCTATAATCAGATAATTATGTTTATGCATATTATAATACTAACATAACACTCATTTTATGTCATTACCATTTTATGTTGTTTGTCTCCAACTACCCTCATGTTTGAGGCCATAGACATTGTCTGTTCGTTTTTGTATCTCTTGCACAATGCCCTCCGTGAACATGGGGGTCATTCACTGAATGTCCTCCCATTCTCCTAACATGCAGTTACGGTCTTTGTGGTTGCTAAAGATTTGCAGTCAATTTGCATGCTAAAAAGTTCCAGAGATTAGAGGCTCTATCTTCAGTTTCTCTGTGTATAAACATACATGCTACTTTTTGTTCATCTGAACATATTTGAAGACTAGCAAACCACGCTCCTTTTTTTTGGGAATGAAAATTCATTTTGGTGATTTCAAGTTGAACTGCTTTGAGGATATTTGCCTATTTCTGCCATGTGCTGCCTTTACCACCTCTGCTTTGTGTGTGTAAAAATGTCAGTTGAACTCTCTTGATATATGCCATGAACCGTCACATCTCCTGAATTCAAATCAAATGTGATGTTTGTTGGGTTGTGTGGCACTCATACACTGACATTTCACGTGTTCTTTGTTTATTTAAATAATTTAATATGTTTCAGATCGTAAAGCTCTTCCAGGAGAAACAGGGTAGGCTATTTCATAAGTCAATGGACATATAGCAACCTGTGAATGTATAAAAATAGTGAGCATGTTAAAAATTAATTACAGTTGTAAATTGATTTTCTTTCGTTGGCAGAAAGAACAGTTTATTAGCCCAGGAACATGTTCACACTGTTTTTACATCAAGCATTTCCCGCTGAAGCTTGTTAGTGGCTGCCTCTCAGATTAAGGGAAAAAAATCCTCACTGTGGTACATGAACTCCTATTGTTACGACATAAATAATCAGCTCATCCCCTACACGGATGAGAACAAAGGACATGATAGTACACAGAGCAAAGATTAAACAAATATCATATAACCCCATTTAAGACGTAAATCTACAAATATTGTACACATAAAGAGGTTTTTATTTTTTATTTTTCTTTGTGAATGCCTCAGTCATAACCTAGGACCTAGTCAAAGGAAAAGGAATATATAGTTTGGCTTTTGAGTCAAATAGATTGATTATTTTAAGCTAAGGTAAAATAAAATCCTTTAAGCAGTATCAAAATGCTACTAGTGTAGGAAAGTACTATTCTCTTTTATAACAGGATGTTTCAGATTTTGAGGGGATTTGTTTAAACTGAGGAGGACAAAAGCAGAATTTTTATTTTGAGGAAAAACATCAATGGAAAACATATGACTTAAAACTTCGTAGTAAAACCACTGACTTTTAATACAGGTTTTGAAAAACAAAAACAAAACTTTTTTTGTATTCTCTAACATGAAATCTAAATTCTGACTTTGAAAAAGAGAACCCGCTCCTTAGGGTACTTTTTTATTCATTTGAGTTTTATTCATTTGACTTTGAGCTTGACAAAACAGACAAGAAAAGCAGCTATGGAAAGCATTATATAATCCCTTACAATCTGAACGTTACTGATGTTAGAGTATATTTATCCTCACATTTAGTATATTCAACCACTGTATATTTTATGAGTTGTAGTTGTGAATGTTTCTCTAAATGATCTTTAATCCAGAAATGTATGAGAAACTTTGCATCGGAATACCATGTTTAATATTGTCTAATAATTTCAGAATTTAAGAAATCATGCTTTCCCTAAACCTTAAAATAATTAACTTTGTTGTTGTTGTTTTGAGATGGAGTCTCATTCTGTCACCCATACTGGAGTGCAGTGGCACGATCTTCGCTTACTGTAACTTCACCTCCCAGGTTCAAGCAATTTTTCTGTCTCAGCCTCCTAAGTAGCCAAATCTAGCTAATTTTTATATTTTTGATAGACCTGGGGTTTCACCACAATGGCCAGGCTGGTCTTGAACTCCTGACCTCAAGTGATCCGCCCTCCTCTGCCTCCCAAAGTGCTGGAGCTACAGGCATGAGCCACTGTGCCCAGTGAATATTTACCTTTTAAAAATTAAACCTTAAAGACAGCAATTTAATGTCTAATGTAATATGTAATCTGACTTATGAAAAACTAACCTGTCATTAGGTTAAATAAAATCCATATTAATATTTTACTCTCATGACATCAAACTCACACATCTACCAATTTTGTTCACAGGATGGTTAATTGTTACTTCTCAAGGCTATTCTGTATCCCTGGGGCAGGACATTTGTCTATACTGTATTGAAATACTTCTTTGTCCTTATTGCTACAATTTTATTTAAGGCTTTCTCTGTTTTACTTGCACTACCTGTTCTCCTGGGTTTAGTATACCTCTCCGGCATACTAATGGTTATCGCCTTCAGTGTAGAATGCAAGCTGGAGTTGTCATTTTAACCCCCTTTCCTTCTTCCCTAAAGCTTTCCTAATCCTAACAAAAAATTCTCTCTTTGTATTCTATTGCGCCTTATTTGGGGTAGTGTAAGGAATATGGGCTTTTGATTCAGATAGTATTCAAATCCATTGCTGTTTTTAACCACTGTTAGCTCCGTGACCTTGAGCAATTTACTAACCTCTCTGAGGTGGAGTCCTCATCTAGATAAAAGAGATTTATTTATAGTAATCATAGGAGAGTTTATGTGAGGATTGAGGGTGCACAATGTCTGTCATAGAGTCTGGACACAGTTATAAATTCCAGTCCATATGCTGCTAATTACCATGGTCATTAATATTATTAATGAGTTCCTATAGCTATCTTTTTCTGACCCCTGACCCTCAAGTTTTGTCCATATCCTCTGTTGGAACCTGAGGGAAGGAGTGAATGCCAAAATACGTATGTGTCATTCTCAGGAATTTTGAAAAACAGCAGAAGAAAACCCTTCCTCTCTCCCTCGCCTTCCCCAATTCCTGTTAACTGCTAATTGCTTCCTCTAGAATTTTGTCATTTCAAGAATTTTTTTAAGCACAATTATGTAGTATATAACACTTGGGAATTAACTTTTTTGACTCAGAATAAGTCTTCAGATTCATCCAAATATTTGCATGTATTAATAGTTCATTCCTTTTAATTACTGAGGAGTATTCTGTGGTATACATGTACCACAGTTTGTTTAACCATTCACCTGTGGAAGAACATCTGGGTTTTTTCTCATTTTTTGGCTATTACAATTAAAGCTGTTAGGAACATTCATGTACTGGTTTTTATGTGAACATGCAGTTCTCTGGGATAAATGCGTAAGTGCAATTGCAGGGTAATACTGTAATTGTGTGCTTAGTTTTATAAGGTATATCAGTGTTTTACCACTTAAGTGAATTATGGAAGCCATACTACCATTCCTTTTACTTTCCCACTTTTCAGATGCTGTCTTGAGTATCAGGAGGTGTTAAAATGTTTAATCAAATGTGATTTAGAAAACTCATGAGGAGATATTCTCTTGTATTTATCTACAAATCTGCTTTTCACTCTTCGTTCTTTCACTTTTAGCATTTCCTTTTGTTTGAAGAACTTGCTTTGCTCTTCTCTGAAGGTCATCTGCTAGTGACAGATTCTTTAGTTTTGCCTTGTTTGAGCATGTCTTTGTTTCCTCTTTACTCATGAAGGATAGCTTTGCTAGATATAGAATTGCCAGTTCTTTTGTCATCAATCCTCTTTAATCCAGGGGAGGAATGTGCATACCCAGGTAGCCTTCTGTTGCTCAGTTGTAGATTGGGAAGTGCTGGGCTTGGTTTACCTTTTGCTCTTGGGTGAGGAATTATAATCCCTCCCTCTATCTTGTTTCTGTAGCCCTAGAATGTCTAAGCAGTCCACTTCCCTCTTTCTACCTTTCAGAGTCCTCTTTTGGTCACCTCTTAACATTATTTCTAGGATTTATAGTTGTACAAAGCAGGGAAGATAACAAATATGAATCTAGGCATCCTGTTTGGGTTGGAAGTTCTGTATTTATCTTTTTTCTAACTCTCTGTCTAGGCTCTTTGTTGGTGTTTGTTCCTGAAATGTGTTCCATGGTAATTCAAAGCTCAATTGAATGAGAAGCCTTCTGTAAATTAGTGCTAAAAAAAGATTACAGAATGTTTTACCATTATTATTTGGAGAGCTTTTTTTTTTTTCCAAAAGAGATTAAATCCTTCTAAGTCATTAGTTTATTTACTACAAAATATTTCAATTTTTTATTCTGTGCGGGAACTAGAGACTGTGTAAATCACTCCCCACATCTGGGGACCTAACAATAGGAATGACTGTTTTATATCTCTTTTCTTTAAGTCACAGATTTGTCACTGAATAAAAAGGGTTGAAGTTAATATACTTAGTCGTCGAAGACTATGTTATCTCTTTTCTACATATCTTCCCATTCATTAAAATTTCAGGCCTACTCTCAGTATAGATTTCTACAAGTTTCCAAACTAAGAAGACTATTTGTCTTATCTTGACTTTCAACAATATTTACTCTCTATCAAAGTCTCCTGTGTCCCTTTGTTGCCCATCCTGTTCTGTGTCTTTTTCTTTTATAGGAAAGGTCTCAGGCAGGTAGATGGGAAAGGCTCTGCCCAGCCTCTACCTTATTTATGCATATACATGCATACATGTGAAAGGGAGACACCGCAATGAATCTGAGTACCTTCACTGTCTAGAGACTTTTGCCGTGTCCATACTGACCATATCATACTATGTAGGTATCAATGCTAGCCTGGAGATCTGAGTTCATCATGTTGTCATGAACATTTAAAGTGGAGCAAAATAAATATTTTCTGTGATCCTATTCTTTTTTATTTTTTTGAGATGGAGTCTCACTCTGTTGGCCAGGCTGAAGTGCACTGGCACAGTCTTGGCTCACTGCAACCTCTGCCTTCCAGGTTCAAGCCATTTTCCTGCCTCAGCCTCCTGAATAGCTGGAATTCCAGGAACATGCCACCATGCTCTGCTAATTTTGTGTATTTTTAGTAGAAATGGGGTTTCGCCCTGTTGGCCAGGCTGGTCTTGAACTCCTGACCTTAGGCGATCTGCCTGCCTTGGCCTCCCTGTGTGCTGGGATTACAGGTGTGAGACACTGTGCCTGACCTCATTTTTAAATGCATAGTACCTAGAGTAAGTCCTGAAGAGTTTCATGAATATGTAGTTGGAAATAAAAATCAGCTAATTTAAGGATTGGATAATGGAGAGGAAGGTGGATATTCTGCTATTTATGCAGGTATAGAAATAATTTTTAAAGTTTTATATGTATTTTTCCAGAAATTTTCATTTAGTACAGTTAATAAACTAATACATTTGAGATGTAAAATGTTAACCCCACTAATTAATCTTTGTGCTTTATTTTGTTTTCAGTTTAACTCTTGCAAAATTTTAATAAATTGGGAAAGGACCTTTAAATTTTTGGTATATTGTTCATTCCTTTTTTTTATTTTTATTTTTTTGTTATCTTTGAGACAGAGTCTCACTCTGTCACCCAGGCTGGAGTGCAGTGGTACTAACTCAGCTCACTGCAACCTTCACCTCCTGGGTTCAAGCAGTTCTCATGCCTCAACCTCCCAAGTAGCTGGGATTACATGTGCGTGCCACCATGCCTGGCTGATTTTTGTATTTTTAGTAGAGATGTGGTTTCAGCACATTGGCCAGACTGATTTGAAACTCCTGGCCTCAAGTGGTCCACTCATCTTGGCCTCCCAAAGTACCAGGATTACAGGTGTGCACCACACCATGCCTGGCCTGTTGACTGCTTTTATGTATAGATATTTCTCTGAATATCTATTATTTGTATATTTGTATACAGTGTATATATGTGAATATTTTTATGTTGAGCTTTTCAGTGATTTTCATATGATAAAGTCAACAAATAAAATACTATTTTTTTAATATGAAAAATCACATGCTAATTTAATTGCTTTCTTTAGGTTTAGTTCTTTTAATGTATTAGCTTTTCCTAAATCAGCCCTACTCCTAAAAAAATTGATCAGGAGGGATCCAAGATGGCCAAATAGGAACAGCTCTGGAGTGCAGTTTCCAGCGAGAGCAATGCAGAGGGTGAGTGATCACTGCATTTCCAAACAAGGTATCAGGTACATCTCAATGGGACTGTTTGCACAGTGAGTGTAGACCAAGAAGGGTGAGCCCAGATGGGGCAGGGCACTGCCTCACCTGGGAAGTGCAGTCCCTGCAGAGCCCCGCTCCCTACCCACTGAAGGCCATCATGGGCTTTTCCATCGAATCCAGCACTCTGGTTCAGATACTGCACTTCTCCCACAGTTTTTACTGCCCACAGACCAGGAGATCCCCGGGCCAAAAAGCCACGAGTTTTTAGCACTGCTGTTTTAGCTGGAGCTGCAGATTTCCACACAAAAACTCAAATAAATCTGGGCAGCTTTTCAACTGGTGCCTGGAATGCATGGGAGACAGAGCCAGCCATTCAACTGAAAAAGAGGGGCTGAAAGCAGGGAGCCAGGTGATCTGGCTTGGCAGGTCTCACCTCCACAAAGACCAGCAATCAAACGTACTCTGTATTGAGAGTTTTGCAACAAGTGCAGATGGACCCAGGGTGGTCCAGCACTCTGGGGTGAATGGCATTGGCCATTACCAAGGCAGTCCACCACTACCGAGGCAGTCTGCATTATTGAGGCAGTCTGCCGTTATTGAGGCAGACCTCCATTACCAAGGCAGTTCTAACTGTACCTCTGTAAGCAAAACCGCAAGGAAGTTTACACAGCAGCTAGTCAGAGCACAAGGCAGCTCAGAAGCGCCTCTGCTGTCAGCCTGTGACTAGGCTACCTCCTTGCTGGGCAGGGTATCTCTGAAAAAAGGCAGCAGCACATCAGGAACTTATAAATAAAGCCCCACCTTCCCAGGACACAGCACCTGGGAAAAGAGGCCGTTATGAGTTCAGCTGCAACAGACTTAAATGTACCTGCCCAGCAGCTCTGAATGGAACAATGGAGCTCCCAGCACAGCACTTGAGCTCTGATAATGGACAGACTATCTCCTCAAGCTGCTCCTCCACCCCTTATATATCCAAAGAGGCATGTCATGAAGGAGAGCTCTACTGACATCTGGTGGGTACTTTTTTGAGACAAAGATAACAGAAGAAAAAACTGGAACAGCCCTTACTGTTCTGCAGCCCCCTTGGGTGATTTCTAGGCAAGCAGGGTTAGAGTGGACCTCCAGCAGTCCTGCAGCAGATTGGCCTGACTGTAAGAAGGAAAACTAAAAAACAGGGAGAAATAGCTTCAACATCAACAAAAAGGACGTCTACTCAGAGACCCCACCCAAAAGTCACCAATATGAAGACCACTGGTAGATAAATCCATGCAGATGAGAAGAAACCAACGCAAAAAGGATGGAAACACCAAAAACCAGAATGCCTCTCATCCTCCAAGGGATCACAACTCCTCACCAGCAAGGGAACAAGGCTGGATGGAGAATGAGTCTGATGAATTGACAGAAATAGGCTTCAGAAGGTAGGTAATAACAAACTTCTCTGAGCTAAAAGAACGTGTTCTAACCTAATGCAAAGAAACTGAGAACCTTGAAAAAAAGGTTAAGATGAAATGCTAACTAGAACAACTAGCTTAGAGAAGAACATAAGTGACTTGATGGAACTGAAAAACACAGCACAAGAACTTCACGAAGCATACACAAATTTCAATAGCCAAATCGACCAAGCAGAAGAAAGGAGAATATCAGAGATTGAAGATCAACTCAATGAAGTAAAACAAGAAGGCAAGATTAGCGAATAAAGAGTGATAAGAAATGAAAGAAGCCTCCAAGAAATATGGGATTATGTGAAAACACCTAATCTAAGTTTGATAGGTGTACCTGAATTTGACAGGGAGAATGAATCCAAGCTGGAAAACACTCTTCAGGATATTATCCAGGAGAACTTCCCCAACCTAGCAAAGCAGGCAAAAATTCAAGTCCAGGAAATACAGAGAACACAACAAAGATATTCCTCAAGAAGAGCAACCCCAAGGCACATAATCATCAGATTCACCAGGGTTGAAATGAAGGAAAAAATGCTAAGAGCAGCCAGAGAGAAAGGTTGGGTTACCCACAAAGGGAAGCCCATCAGACTCACAGTGGATCTCAGCAGAAACTCTACAAGCCAGAAGAGAGTGGGGGCCAATATTCAATATCCGTAAAGAAAAGAACTTTCAACCTAGAATTTCATATGCAGCCAAACTAAGCTTCATAAGTGAAGGAGATATAAAATCCCTTACAGATAAGCAGTTGCTGAGATACCTTACAAGAGCCCCTGAAAGAAGCCCTAAACATGGAAAGGAATAACCAGTACCAGCCACTCCAAAAATGTGCCAAATGGGAAAGCCCATTGACACAGTGAAGAAACTGTGTCAACTAATGGGCAAAACAGCCAGCTAGCATCAAAATGTCAGGATCAAATTCACATATAACAATATTAATCTTGAATGTAAATGGCCTAAATGCCCCAATCAAAAGACACAGACTGGCAAATTGGATAAAAAGTCAAGACCTATCGGTGTACAGTATTCAGAAAACCCATCTCGTGTGCACGGACACACATAGGCTAAAAATAAAGGGATGGAGGAAGATTTGCCAAGCAAATAGAGAGCAAAAAAAAGCAGGAATTGCAATTCTAGTCTCTGATAAAATGGTATTTAAACCAACAAAGATCAAAAGGGACAAAGAAGGGCATTACATAATGGTAAAGATCAAGGCAACAAGAAGACTAATGATCCTAAATATATATGCACCCAATACAGGAACACCCAGATACATAAAGCAAGTTCTTAGCGACCTGCAAAGAGACTTAGACTTCCACACAATAGTATGAAACTTTAACACTCTACTGTCAGTATTAGATCAGCAAGACAGAAAATTAACAAGAATATCCAGGACTTGAACACAGATCTGGACCAAGCGTACCTAATAGACATCTACAGAACTCTCTACCCCAAATCTACAGAATATGCATTCTTCTCAGCACCACATCACACCAACTCTAAAACTGACCATATAATTGGAAGTAAATCACTCAACAAATGCAAAAGGACAGAAATCATAACAGTCTCGCAGACCACAGTATAATCAAATTAGAACTCAGGATTAAGAAACTAACTCAGAACTGCACAACTTCATGGAAACTGAACAACTGATTCCTGAATGTTGACTGGATAAACAGTGAAATGAAGGAAGAAATAAAGATGTTCTTCAAAACCAATGAGAATGGAGACACAATGCACCAGAATCTCTGGGACACATTTAAAGCAGTGTCTAGAGGGAAATTTATAGCAATAAATGCCCACGTGAGAAGCAAGGAAAGATCTAAAATCAACACCCTTTTGTCAAATTGAAAGAGCTAGAGGAGCAAGATGAAAAACTCAAAAGCCAGCAGAAGACAAGAAATAACTAAGATCAGAGCAGAACTCAAGGAGATAGAGACACACACACACACACACACACACACACACACACACACACACACACAAAGAGCCTTTAAAAAAAATCAATAAATCCAGGAGCTGGTTTTTTGTAAAGGTCAACAAAATAGACTGCTAGCCAGATTAATAAAAAAGAAAAGAGAGAAGAATCAAATAGATGTAATAAAAAGTGATAAAGGGGATATCAACACTGATTCTACAGAAATAGAAACTACCAACAGAGATTACTACAAACAACTCTATGCACATAAACCAGTAAACCTGGAAGAAATGGATAAATTCCTGGACACTTGCACCCTCCTAAGCCTAAACCAGAAAGAAGTTGAAACCCTGAATAGACCAATAACAAGGGCTGAAGTTGAGGCATGCCAACCAAAAAAAAGCCCACGTCCAGATGGGTTCACAGCCTAATTCTACCGGATGTACAATGAGGAGCTGGTACCACTCCTGAAACTATTCCAAACAATACAAATAGAGGGAATCCTTCCCAAATCATTTTATGAGAGCAACATCATCCTGATACCAAAACCTGGCAGAAGCTCAATACAAAGAAAAAACTTCAGGCTAACATCCATGATGAACATAGATGCAAAAATCTTCAATAAAGTACTGGCAAACCACATCCAACAGCACATCTAACAGCTTATCCATCACAATCAAGTCTGCTTCATTCCAGGGATGCAAGGCTGGTTCAACATATACAAGTCTACAGATGTAATCCACCACATAAACAGAGCCAAACACAAATACCATGTGATTATCTCAATAGATGCAGAGAAGGCCTTTGACAAAATTCAACAGCTTTTTATGCTAAAAACTCTCAGTAAACTAGGTGTTGATGGAATGTATCTCAAAACAATGAAAGCTATTTATGACAAACACACGGCCAATATCATACTGAATGGGCAAAAACAGGAAGCATTCCTTTTGAAATCTGGCAGGAGACAAGGATGCCCTCTCTCACCACTCCTATTTAATTAGATTTGGAAGTTCTAGCCAGAGTAATCAGGCAAGAAAAAGAAATAAAGCATAATTATTTGGGAAAGGAGGAAGTCAAATTGTCTCTATTTGTAGATGACATGATAGTATATTTAGAAGACCCCATCGTCTTAGCCTAAAAATCTTCATAAACTGATAAGCAACTTTAACAAAGTCTCAGGATACAAAATAAATGTGCAGAAGTCACAAGCATTCCTCTACACCAATAACAGACTGACAGAGAGCCAAATCATGAGTGAACTGCCATTCATGATTGCTACAAAGAGAATAAAATACCAAGGAATACAACTAACAAAGGATGTAAATGACCTATTCAAGGAGAACTATAAACCACTGCTCAACGAAATAAGAGAGGACACAAACAGATGGAGAAACATTCCATGCTCATGGTTAGGAAGAATCAGTATTGTGAAAATGGCCATACTGCCCAATGTAATTTATAGATTCAATGCTATCCCCATCAAGCTACCTATGACCTTCTTCACAGAACTGGTAAAAACCACCTTAAACTCCATATGGAACCAAAAGATAGCCCGAATAGCCAAGACAATTCTAAGCAAAAAGAACAAAGCTAGAGGCTTCATGCTACCTAACTTCAAACTATACTACAAGCCTACAGTAATCAAAATAGCATGGTACTATTACCAAAACAGAAATAGAGACCAGTGGAACAGAACAGAGGCCTCGAAGGCATCACCACAGATCTACAACCCTCTGATCTTTGACAAACATGACAAAAACAAGCAATAGGGAAAGGATTCTCTGTTTAGTAAATGGTGTTGGGATAACTGGCTAGCCATGTGCAGAAAGCAGAAACTGGACTGCTTCCTGACACCTTACACTAAAATTAACTGCAGATGGATTAAAGACTTAAACATAAGACCTAACACCATAAAAACCCTAGAGGAAAACCTAGGGACATAGGCATAGGCAAGAACTTTGTGACTAAAACGCCAAAAGCATTGGCAACAAAAGCCAAAATAGACAAATGGGATCTAATTAAACTCCAGAACTTCCATACAGCAAAAGAGGCAATCATTAGAGTGAACTGGCAATGAACAGGATGGGAAAAAATTTTTGCAATCTACCCATCTGACAAAGGGCTAATATCCAGAATCTACAAAGAACTAAAGCAGATTTACAAGAAAAAAACTAACAAATCCATTCAAAATTGGGCGAAGGATATGAACAGACACTTTTCAAAAGAAGACACAGATGAGACCAACAAATGTGTAAAAATGTTCGTCATCACTGGTCATTAGAGAAATGCAAATCAAAACCACATGGAGATACCACCTCACGCAGTTAGAATGGTGATCATTAAAAAATCTGGAGACAACAGATGCTGGAGAGGATATGGATAAATAGGAACACTTTTACACTGTTGGTGGGAGTGTAAATTAGTTCAACCACTGTGGAAGACAGTGCTGTAATTCCTCAAGGATCTAGAAATAGAAATTCCATTTGACCCGCAATCCTATTACTGGTTATATACCCAAAGGATTATAAATAGTTCTGTTTTAAAGACACATGCACACATATGTTCATTGCAGCACTGTTTACAATAGCAAGACCTGGAACCAGCCCAAATGCCCATCAGTAATAAATTGGACAAGGAAAGTGTGGCACATAAACACCATGGAATACTATGCAACCATAAAAAAGGATGAGTTCATGTCCTTTGTAGGGACATGGATGAATCTAGAAACCATCATTCTCACCAAACTGATACAAGAACAGAAAATCAAACACTGCATTTTCTCACTGATAGTTGGGTGTTGAACATTGAGAACACATGGACACATGGAGGGAAGCATTGCACATTGGGGTCTGTTGGGTGGGAGTTAGGGGAGGGACAGCAGGGGGTGGGGAGGTTGGGGAGGGATAACATGGGGGAAAATGCCAGATATAGGTGATGGAGGGGATGATGTCAGCAAACTACCTTGCCATGTATGTATCTATACAACAATCCTGCATGATCTGCACATGCACCCCAGAAATGCCAGATACGGGTGATGGGGGGGATGATGGCAACAAACTACCTTGACATGTATGTATCTATACAACAATCCTGCATGATCTGCACATGCACTCCAGAACCTAAAGTACAATAAAAAAAAAAAAACCTGAAATAAATAAAATAATAATAATAAGTAAAAAATTGATCACTCTTGTAATTAATATTTTGGAAGTACCTTTTAGCTGCTGCATCTTCAGCTGAAGTGATACTGTATCCTTTGTACAATTTACATGATTAATTTCGCCATGGAATCCTGGTAGAGCTAAAGTGACTTCAAGGGCCTATTTGTTCTAACTTTCTGCCTTTAGACATTTGTTACCACTAATGTGGTAGAAGTAAAAAAACTGTAAGGTATCTGAAAATATTCTTGAAACCCTATCTTAACTATTAAAGACAGATTATGTGTTTTTCTATGAAAAAATTGTGGAAAAGTAACTTAGCATACAATTTTCATTAAAGAATCTAAATATTTGAGAGTGTTTGAATTTACAGCAAAGTATCAGTTATGAGACATATTATAAGGAAATGTCAGTGGCAAAGTAAAAGAAATTAATATTTTCTTTCATATTAAAAAAAGTTCTAAGGAGAACTGCCCTCAGTATTAGATTTCAATGCATGATTTTTCAAATAGCTATTACTCACCTATTTTAGCAAATGAATCTCTTACAGAAAACTAGAAAGAGTTGAAGTTAATATACTTAGCAATAGAAGACTATGTTAACTCTTTTCTATATGTCTTCCCAGTCATTAAAATTTCAGACCTACTGTAATTATAGATTTCTACCTATTTCCAGTCTGGGAAGGCTATTGAATTTGTCTTGTCTTGACTTTTAGCAGTATTTACTCTCCACCAAAGACTCCTGGATCCTTTGGCTGTCCATCCTGTTTTGTGTCTCTTCTCTTCATAATAAACGTCTCAAGCAGTTAATCTTGTAAGACATATGAGCTCAGGGTCTGCATTTTATCATTATTAAGTGAACCTTTCCTTAAATCTCATTTCAAGTCTGTTTTGTCTGATGTTTAACATACTTTAATTATTGTTCTTTTTGTTAGAATTTGTGTGATATCCCTCAGTTTTGTCCTTTAACTTTTGTGTGATATACCTCAGTTTTGTCCTTTGACCTTTAACTTTCGTATATGCTTCCATCTTATATGTATCTCTTTTAAACAATATGCAGTTCGATTTGTTTTTTTCAGTCTTTTATTATATTTGAAGCATTTCGTTTACTTGTAATACAATTGCTAATATAATTTTGTTTCTATCTATTATCTTATTTTTGCTGTTTGATTTACCTGATTTTTTTTCTCCCATTCTATAGATTGCCTTGTCATTTTATTGGTTGTTTCCTTTGCTGTGAAGAAGGTGTTGAGTTTGATATAGTCTCATTTGTTTATTTTGGCTTTTGTTTCCTGTACTTTTGGTATTATATCCAAAAAATCATTGACAAGACTAATGTCAGAGAGTTTTTTTCCCTATGTTTACTTTTAGGAATTTTATTGTTTCATGTTTAACATTTAAGTCTTTAATACATTTGCATTAATTTTTGTATATGGTATAAGAGTTCAGTTTTACTTTTTGTGCAAGCAGATATCCAGTATTCCCAATACCATTTATTGAAGAAACTATCTTTTTCCCATTGTGTATTTTTGGTACCTTTGTCAAAGATTAGTTGACCTTATATGTGTGATTTTATTTCTGGACTTGCTGTTCTGTTCTTTGGATCTGTGTGTTTGTTTTATGCTATTACCATACTGTTTTGATTGCTGTAGTTTTGTATTAATATGAAATTAGGAAGTGTGATGCCTCCACCTTTATTCTTCTTTCTCAAGATTGCTTTTGCTATTTGGGGTCCTTAGTGGTTCCATATGACATTTAGGATTGTTTTTTCTATTTTCTGTGAAAAATGACATTGGAATTTTGATGGGGATTACATTATTACATCGAATCTGTAGATTGCATTGGGTAGTATGAACATTTTAATAACAACAATTCTTCCAATACCTGAACACAGGTATCTTTTCACTTATTTGTGTCGTCTTGAATTTCTTTCATTGATGTTTTATAGCTTTTAGTATATAAATAATTCACCTCCTTGATTAAATTTAAATTTTTATTATTTTTGATGCTGTCATAAATGAGATTTTTAAAAATTTCTTTGATAGTTCATGTCTAAATGTATAGACATGTTTATTGATTTTTGTATTCTGTAACTTCACTGAAAGCATTTATTCTCACAGTTTTTTGGTGCTCATTTTTAGTTACAAATATTTAGAACATCCCTTTGTGGCTGAAAGATTATTTTGCTGATTTTGTATTTTGAAAATTGAGGTATACATTGTTTAACTGACCAGTCTGAAGTCTACTGCTAGTAAGTGGCAAAAGATAGATCTTACTAACTTTGAATGTTTTTTTCCTCCTAAACTATGTTCTTTCTTTTCCTAAATCAGAAAATTAAGTATGGAATCCAAATGGGCCCAGTGGTGGGAGTGGGAATGAGATAATTGGATGATCTTAACACCTTGAGTGACAGCCAGACAGCTCCACCTCTATGGTGGGCACAAACTTGTAGAATATGCCAGATTTTTAAGTTAATGGACAAAGAGTCCTGTATCTTAGTGCTAGAGGCATACTGCTGGTTTTATTCTATTGAATGCTCCCTTTATGACCATTTTGCAGATCATCCTAATTCTTTTAGCACACACTGTTTTCAGGCAAGAGTATAATACATCTGTTAGATGTGCTTTCTTAGCTATGATCACAGCTAATGCATGTTTTTAAAAAGTTTTGGAGTTGGAGTTAGGAGAAAGTCCTAGTCAAGACAGTTTCTGGTAACATCCAGTCATTATCACTTTGAGAAAGTTACTAAGCACTTTAGTTTTAATGTCGGTTAAATTAACAGTTTGAATCTAGCAATGTTCTAAGGCAGAGGTCTGCAAACCTTTTCAGTAAAGGGATACATAGTAAATATTTTAGACTTTGCAGGCTAAGAGGCAAAATGGAGGATATTATGTAAATACCTTAATAAGTAAGAGAAAAACTCTTGTTATGCCCTACCTCATTTGCCTGGGGTAAGTCATCCTGCATGGTGGGCATGCTTTGTGCTCTGTTGTTATCAGCTGGAGACATTCTTGGGACAGAGCAAGAAGGGACATAGTGGACAGAACAGGCAGAGTAGCCACCATGTTTAATTTCACTCTGTCACAGTGACACCCAGGTTCCTGTGTACCCTTCTTTCCTCCCAGAGAACCCAGCTACCTCAACAAATTTCAAAGAATTGCTAGTATGCAGATCACATCTGTGATCCCCCAGAACAAAACAAAAAGCTAGAAAAACTTTGTAAGTTGGAAATAAAGGACTTCCAAAATAGCATGAGAGCCAAAGAAGAAATCAAAATGGACATTCAAATTAAAAGGACTATGTAACTACTTACAAGGTAGTAAAAGTAAAAAGAGATAAGAAAATATAATACATTAAAAGGAAAGAAAGGAATGAGAAAAAGGAAAGGAAAAACAAATAGATCAATATAACGGTAAAAAGAAAATTTGTTTTAAATCGTTAGATATATTAAAAACAAATGGAGTCAATGGTCCTAAAGAAAGGTAAAAGTTGTCAGACTGACTATAAAAACAAAATTCCACTATATGTTATTTACATGAGAACTGTCTAAAGTTGAGAAAACATGAACCTTGAAAGTAGAATCATGAAAAGTAACATACGAAAAAGGCAGAGCACATAAAGGAATGCTGATATAGCTATATTAAGATTAGAAAAAAATATTCTGTAAGCTAAAGACATTACTGGAGAATAAAAGGATTATTATAATGAAAAGTTGTGTCAACAAAACATAGTAACTTTAAATCTGTATATACTTAGTAATGTAGCTTCAAAAATATAAAGCAAAAACAGAATTGCAAGAAGAAAAAGATTCTGTGATAATGAAAGAATTGTAATGCCTCTCAGTTTTGATCAGGCAGATTTTTTAAATGGTATATATAAGATTTAACAACACAAATAATGTCTTTATTACATACGTGTCTTATATAATAGACATATATGTAACAAAGCAATAGACACATAACAAAGCACCTCACAGTTGTAAAATACATATACGTTTCAACACTCACAGAATACTTATAAAAGATGTTTCAAGGTGTAACCTAATTATTGATATTGAATTAGAAATTAAAGTCTTAGCCTTTCAACAGCAGAGCTTCATATTTTGGTATATTAATATAAATTGCTTTTCCAGTTGAAATAATGTTTCATATTTACTAAATGTAGGATTTTCTCTACGTAAGTTACTCTATGTAAGGTATCTCTTATCTGTTCACTCTTTAATTTGGTAATAAACTAATAGCAGACTGAGCACTGCATGACAGTTTTCCCTTCAAAATTATAATGGGAAATGTATAGTAAGATGATCATGGATTCTTGAATTCTTTCTAAGCCAGTAGATCTGGGATATGGGGAAAGTTACTTAAGATCTCTAAGGCTCATCTATAACAAATTTAAAAATATAGTATCTACCTTGTGGACATGAAGTTCGTGAGGAATAACATGAGATAATGTGTATAGAGTACTCAGTACCAAGCAAATTACTACTGCTTTAAGTGTGTTTACTATTCATAGGATGTTTACTTAGCCTCTGTAAATTATTAGTGCCAAACTAAGCGAGACTTTTAATTCCTAAGACATATGATTAGTTATTACCTTAAAACTCTTATTCATATTGCCATTGAGCAGTTATAGGTAACTAAGTCTCCAAATTTTATTTTATTGCCATTGCTGGCTCTTTTTCCTTCTGACCTATGGGAGATAAAAATAAGAAATTAGGAGAAGACAGTGGGCACTCAAAGAATTTCAGCTCTTGGATCAGCTTCCTTTCTTAGATTTCAGAAAACTTAATACTTTAGTTGGCCATATGAATGTTATTTTGTACTTTGATCTTGACCTAACAAAATGCACTTTTGCTTTTACTGATACTCCCTCTGGTATTTTCTTGAATACATGACCAGCAATAAGTTTTAAAGCAGTGGTTGGTTGTGGTGGCATATGCTTGTAATCCCAACACTTTGGGAGACTAGGTGGGTATATCACTTGAGCCCAAGAACTCAAGAGCAGCCTGGACAACATGGCAAAACCCCATGTATACAAAACGTCAGCTGTGTATGGTGGCATGTGCCTATAGTACGAGCTTCTCAGGAGGCTGCTGTGGGAGGATCACCTGAGCCTGGACAGGTTGAGGCTGCAGTGAGCCATGATTGCACCATTGCAATCCAGCATGGGTGATAGAGTGAGATCCTGTCTCAAAAGAAAAAAAAAAGAAAGTAAGTTTTAAAGCAAGACTAAGCCCAGGTCTGAAGGATGTATACCTTTTTTTTGAGACAGAGTTTTGCTCTCGTTACCCAGGCTGGAGTGCAATGGCGCGATCTCGGCTCACCGCAACCTCCGCCTCCTGGGTTCATGCAATTCTCCTGCCTCAGCCTCCTGAGTAACTGGGATTACAGGCACATGCCACCGTGCCCAGCTAATTTTTTATATTTTTAGTAGAGACGGGGGGTTTCACCGTGTTGACCAGGATGGTCTCAATCTCTTGACCTCGTGATCCACCTGCCTCGGCCTCCAAAAGTGCTGGGATTACAGGCTTGAGCCACCGCACCTGGCCTGAAGGATATATATCTTGTCATCTGGCCAGGTGCAGTGGCTAACGCCTGTAATCTCAGCACTTTGGGAGGCCGAGGCAGGGGGATCATGAGGTCAGGAGTTCTAAACCAGACTGGCCAACATGGTGAAACCCCCATCTCTACTAAAAAATACAAAAATTAGCTGGACATGGTGGCTAGTGCCAGTAATCCTAGCTACTTGGGAGGCTGAGGTAGGAGAATTGCTTGAACTGGGACCAGGGAGGCGGAGGTTGCAGTGAGCCGAGACCACACCACTGCACTCCAGCCTAGGCTACAGAGTGAGACTCCATCTCAAAAAAAAAGACCTAAATCCATATTAGAATTGTTTTATTCCTAAAGGAGTATAGATTTTATATTCTGAGTTAGATAGAAATTCTGTAAAATGTTTATGTAGAATGTGCTTTATTTACAGCTTTTAAAGGTTTAGCAGTCGTGTATCTGAGTCATTAATGAAACAAAGCTGTCTCTAGTGGAATTCTTTAGGACTGACTGTTGAATCTGTTGTTAAACTAGGACTCTTGGTTGGGCTGAGCAGTGTGGCTCACCAGTAATCCCAGTGAAACAGGAAAAGTTCCCTTGTCCCCCTCCTGGGGAGAGTGGCTCACTTCTTCAGTGTTCTGCTGCTCAGACCTCTAATGGGAGCATGCAGATGGGACTCTGATCCCATGGCAGCATCTGGGGGTGAATGCATACAGCTCCTGAAGCCCCAGTGGACGTATATTGCAGTGTGCTCTTTTAGTTTTGCCATCTGTAGGCAGTTTGTATTAGTCAGCTCAGTTAGGCTCTCTGCCTTACTGCAAGGACAGAGGGCTTTCTCTATCCCACGTTCTTGCATTGGTGTACTGAAAAAATTAGATCAAATGTGGACTGGGAGAATGAGTGCAAGGTTTTATTGAATAGTAGAAGTAGCTCTCAGCAGATGTATGGGGAACCACAAGGGGTATGGAGTGCGTAGGTGGTTCTCCCCTGGAGTCTGGCCGCTCTTGGCCAAACTCCCTGTCATCCCACCATAATGGCCTGCTGGTGTCTGCCAATGTGTTCCTCTTGATGTCCAGTCACTTATGTGTTCTTCTGCTGATGTGTTCCTCTCAACATCTAGCTACTTGTATCTACCTGCTAGGGTCTCAGGGTTTTTATAGGCACAGGATGAGGGCATGGCTGCTAGGGTGGTCTTGGAAAATGCACCATTTAGGCATGAAAACTGAAGTGCCTATTCTTACCTAGATCTGTGGGCACAGACTTATGGGTGGAACTCTAGCCAGGGACCATGCCCTTCTCTGCCCAGCACTTTCCTGCCCCTCTCCTATATCACCGACCTTTTGGGAGGCCAGAACAGGAGGATTACAAGCCAGGAATGCAAGTCCAGCCTGGGCAACGCAGTCAGACCCTATCTCTACAAAACAATAAAAAAATTAGGTGTGGTGGATATGTGCCTATAGTCCCAGCCACTTGGGAAGGCTGAGTTGAGATGACCACTTGAGCCCAGGAATTTGAAACTCCAATGAACTGTGATCAAGCTACTGCACTCCAGCCTGGGTAACAGAGTGAGACCATATCTCTATGCAAAAAAAAAAAAGCAAACCAGGACTCTGACAACTAGTCCTAGTTGCCAGACTAGTAAATATATGTACAAATTAGTGTTTCCAGATTGCAAAGTTGTCATTTTCTTTGCAGACATTTTTTGTGATTCAGTTATGTATGTTTATCAAAGAGATTATGTTTCAGAAACAAAATCTTATTAAAGCAGTTTCTTATAATAATGTTCTCCACTTTTAGATTACTTCTCTAGTGACCCTTCAGCTGTTAACTCTGGTTGGCCATGACGATCAGCTTGATGGACCAAAATACAAATGCACAGTGTCTCTGGATTTCATCAGAGCTATTTCAAGGTAAAATGTCTTGAAATATGTAAATGATATACTAAATATAAAAATTAGTATTCTTCCTAATCTAATGTCATTAGTCACTTAAACAAGAAAAAATCATTTATTTAAGTGCCAAGAATGAATAAGCTATAATACAGAATGAACCTTCTCAAATTTACAAATGACATAAAATTGGGAGAAATAGCTAATATGTTAGAGGACAAAAATCAAGATTCTGGAAGACCATAATAGCCTGGAATAAATGGTCCCATAGTAGCAAGGTAAGATTTAACAGACAGTTGGCTACAGAAAACTCTCTTCTATTGCAATAAGATGGGACAGAGCTGGCTTAAGTCCTACATTTTTTAGCTGACTACAAGGCTTTAAAAATCCTGACTTAGGTAACACTGATAGAAATGCAGTGTCTAGGTCAGGGGACATAATCATTCTACTGTGTGTTGTCACAGGCCCATCATATCTGGTGTGCTATGCTGTGTTTAGAGTTTTCAGAGAGACTAATGGATAAATGCTGAAGGGGCACAATGAGAATGGTAGAATAAGGAATGTGTCACCCCTGACTGAAGGACACAGTGTGAGAGAAAAGCCTTAGGAAGGACATGTGACCTGTCTTAAGTATTTCAGGGGCTGTCAGGTGCAAATGGATGAAACTACTTCTGAGTAATTCTAACGTGTTAGAAGTTCTGGGGAAGAAAGTATGTTTGTCAAAATGAAAGCTGTCTAAAAGTATGAGTTTTCTTACAAAGAGGTATACTTAGTGTTGTGGAAAATGTTCAGACTATTTATATGAATAAATGACTTCATCATACAGTTGCATCTGGATAATGATCTGTCAGGACTGTAATGGAAGAGGAGATGCGTATGTAGACGGGCAGGTTGAACCGGGCAATCCATAGACAGTGTGTTCCTAACCTTTTTGAATATGAAGATTCCATTTTAGCATCTTTTAAAAATTAGTCATGGAAGTATTTACATATGTTTCAAAATTAACAATATATAGGCATGAGACATTATTTTGTTCAGCCTAAAAACAGCGCTTGATATCAGTATAGATTTTCAGATCTCCTCTGATGATTAATTTTATAGCTTCTTGAAATTTTGAAGTCCATAGGTTGTCAGGCTTCTCCCTGAAGTCTCTTCTGAATTAAAAGTGCTCTGACAAATAAATAAATGATAAATGAATTAATGAATGGGCAGGTACAGTGACTCACACATGTATTCCCAGTAGTTTAGGAGGCTGAGGTGGGAGGATCGCTTGAAGCCAGAAGTTCAAGACCAGCCTGGGCAATGTAATGAGACCCTCATCTCTACAGTGTAGTGATAATATGATGCAGGTATTTGCCACATTTTTGTGGCATATAGGCTCTAAAGCATGAATTCAAGGGTTTTAGTATTTCATTTTAATAAAACCAGACAAACTTTTACACAGAAAAAATTGAATAAAAACTTATTTTTTAGTGTGTTAAGTATGATTATAAAGCAATTACTTCCTTTAAATTCTATATCTAAGAGCCTCTATCCAAGGCATAACTTTGGAGTGAAGCCTGTTTATTTCAGGGATTTTATTATTACTCTGAATGTCTTAGGTTGTGCCCCAACATAATCATGTGCAAATCAGAAGTTTGTGGATTCCTATTATAGTGAACATACATTGACTCACATTTAATTTGGTGTTACTTAGTACAGAGCTTCACAATGATGGATGTCAAACACATCCAGAGACATGCACTTTCATTTACCACTTAGCAGAAAGCAAGAACTTTAGACCTGGAATCTTGCCATAGAACTTGGACACTCTGTAACTTCCTTTTGTTTCCTTTACTGTTCCCTACTTCCTGTGGGCAATGTCCAAAGAATAAGCACCCACTTCTCCCTACACCTGCCCTCTTCTGCTCTCTCATCACTGTGTTCTGTATTTCTTTTCTGCTGACTGCCTTTCATTGTCTCCCTTCCTCCCATGTTCCTTACTCTTCTCCTAATTGTCTTCCTCACTGCCTTAGCTAAAACCTTATTCTTCTTTGGGACACTACTTCCCCTGGAGTTATCTCTAATTGTAGCTACGTATTTGCTCAAACCCTAATCCCTCAGGGTTGGAGGTCATTTCAGTGTCATCCTTTCTTCCTGTTGCCACTTCCAGACTGTTACTGTCCCCCAACTTCTTATAAAAATGTGGACTTCTTTGAGACTCATGCAACCTGGCTCTATTTCCCTATTCTCCTTAAGACTGATTTTAGTCTACCCAGCCATTCTACCTCATATATTGAAATAATAGGAGACTTGCTATCCAGAGTTCTTTACAACCTAAATTATTATTATTTCTATTTTTTGAGATGGAGTCTTGCTCTGTCGCCCAGGCTGGAGTACAGTGGTGCGATCTCAGCTCCCTGCAGCCCCACCTCCTGGGTTCAAGTGATTCTCCTGCCTCTGCCTCCCAAGCAGCTAGGATCACAGGTACATACCACCATGCCCAGCTAATTTTTTTCAGAGAAAGAGTTTCACTATGTTGGCCAGGCTGGTCTTGAACTCCTGATCTCAGGTTGATCCACCTGCCTCAGTCTCCCAAACTGCTGGGATTACAGGCATGAGCCACTGTGCCCAGCCTCCACCTAAATTCTTGACTCTATTTAAATCACAAATTCTAACGTCTGCGTTCATTCTGTTCAGTCGTCACTCTGTTTCACAGAACAAGGTTGAAACCAACAGTTGAAAATTTAGCTACCTGTGTTGGTGTCCATCTTCCCTTTCTTTCCTTTTTCAGTAGAATAGGGTTTCTCTTCCTAAGGTGGATTCTTCTACCTATGCTCTGAATTCCATCTCCTCCACTTTCCCAGAAACTTTGTTAGTCTCAGGCTATTTGTCCTCTCAGTGGCACCTAACACTGTTGGCCACTCTCTCTTTCTTAAAACTCTCTTCTCTTAGATACGATTCTCATTTTCCTCTTTATTCTTTGGTTGTTTTTACTAACAAAGGTTATCTCTACCACCTCACCTTTAAATATAGCTGTTTCTTGAGGCTTGGCCCTAGGCTCTTTTCTCATAGTAGATTTTTTTTCCCTAGGCAACTTTAGCCACACATGTGACTTCAACAACCATCTGTGTGTTAATAATGCCCCTATTTTTAAAGAGCAGACCTATTTATAATTTCTTGACCTTTATTGCTATTTCCAGCTATATTAATATATTTCCAAAACTGAACTTAGGAATTCTAACCTCTGCTTCCACCCACCAATAGAGAGTGAAATATCTGGCTTTCCTCTAGTGTTTCTTATTTAAGTGATAAGCACTGCAGTCTGCTGTGTTGCCCAGGCCTGAAATTTAAGAGTCCTTCTTGACATCTCTCTCTTCCCCACTCCCAGTATTCAACCATTAATCCTATTGAGCTTACAAAGCCCCTCTTATTTATCTCAATTTCATTTACTTGTGTTATCATGATAGTTTTACCACTCTAGATCAAGCCACCGTCATCTCTTCTCTAGCAGTCTCCTAATTGATCTTCTGTCTACTCTTATCCTCTTGTAATTTATTATCTATGCAATTTAGCGTCACCTCACTCCTTAAAGTATTCAATAGTTTCCCATAGCTCTTAGGATAAATAACAGAATCTTTTAAATAGCTTACAAGGCCCAAATGATCTGGCCCCTATCTGTGCCTAGCCCCATCTAGCACATACTCCCTCTTTCCTCAGTTATCTGTACTTTAACCACTGTGGCTTTTTTTAGTTTCTTATATTCACCATTCTGCTTCCCATACTTACATACACAGCATTTTCCAGCTTCTCTTCTCCTTCACCTAGCTAACTACTATGTAACCTTTAGATTTCACTTTAAATGTCTGCTCCTTAAAGATGCCTTCTCACAATACCACAACCACCATCATCACCCACCCCACACTACACACACACACACACACACACACACACACACACACACACACAATTTGGAAGTTCCCTTTTATTCATTATACTTAGCAAGTTTTACTTAAATAATTGAATAATTAGAGTTCATCTTGGTCTTTCTAGAATATAAGTTCATGAAGCTCAAAGCACACTATGTTTTTGTCTATCTCTGTCTTATCCTCAAACCTAGCACAGTGCTTTAAACTTACTATGTGCTAAATAAATAAATATTGCATGTTTTCCTATAGTGATTAGCAGTAAAACTTCACATGAAGGGGAACTATATGAATTTGTTTTTGGGGACAGCAAAAAGGGAGCTCAGGAGAGTCTCATTCCAAATCAAGGCTTGATGGGAGAGGAAGTTCCAAGGATAGTTACCAAAGAAAAGGTTGGCCTCAGTTCAGACACCTGAGAACAAATGATGAGGTAATAAGGATCACAGGATACAACCTAAGTGTCTAAAATAGCAACCAATCCATAGCATCATATATTATACAGTTAGTGAGAATCATACTTTTGAAGGATACTTTGGGAAAATAACTCATGATATGAACTTAAGTGGATATAACAGTTCATATAAAGTTATATATAAAAGAAAACTAAGAAACTGTAAGGGAAGGGAGTAATGGTCAGCAATCAATTGCCACCAAGAATTCAGGCAGAGTTCTCTGATTTAATGATAAAGCAGTTATTTGTAGATTTATCCAGAACACTTTCAGTGGTATAATGACGTAGAAGTCAGATTATAGTGAGATTAAACAGTGTTTATGAGAAAGTAGATGCAGCGAAGAGACATAGTGTTTTTCATTCATTTATTTAACATTTATTGTGTTGCCCATTGTAAACAAAATACTGTGGTAGGCTTTGGGGAAATATAGCAACAAGTATAGCATAGTTACACCCTATTCTTATTAGCCTGTATTCTAGGGGTGTGTGTGCATGTGTGTGTGTGCGCGCGTGCGTGCGTGCGTGCGTGCACACAGCACGCGCTCTAAAGGAAAGAGAGGTGTTTTTTTGGAGACACAGTCTCACTCTGTCACCAAGGCTGGAGTACAGTGGCACAGTGTCGCCTCACTGAAACCTCCGCCTCCTAGGTTCAAGCAATTCTCCTGCCTCAGCCTCCCAAGAAGCTGGGATTGCAGGCATGTACCACTATGCCTGGTTAATTTTTGTAATTTTAGTAGAGATGGGGTTTTGCCATGTTGGCCAGACCTGTCTTGAATCCCTGACCTCAGGTGTTCCACCTGCTTCAGCCTCCCAAAGTACTAGGATTACAGACATCAGCCACTGTGCCTGGCCAAGAGAGAGAGGATTATAACTGCTAAAGGGGTTTTAGGGTTGAGAGAGGGTTATTGTTTATTTTTTAAAGATTGGAGCATATTTAAATGCTGATAGGAAAGAACAGATAAGAAGAGTTCATTAAAGGGAGAAAGGTTAATTTAAAGCATACAATTACTGAAATGTTATATAAGAATGGGATTTAGAATTTGAGTTGCAAGAGCCCTGGATGAGAGAGCAGAATCCTCTTGCATTATAACAAGAGAAAAAGATGGATTCAGATGGAGCTGAATTTGGAGGTTTGGTAGCAATAAGTTGGGAGAGTTCTGATCTGATAACTTCTATTTTCTCTGTGAAGGAGGAGACAAAATTGAGACCAAGGGCAGAAGTCGTAGCAGTTTAGAGAAATCAAACATATGAAATAGCTGCCATGGGGAATGAAAGAAACTGTTAAAAGGAAAGCAGTTTGTTGGTAGTGTTGAGGTTCTTGACCTTGAATTTACAGTAGCACCAATCTGTGAGACTTATGGTCTTCTCCAGCACCAATCTCTGTACTAGAAACTGGGACAGCAAAGAATTATAATTGAAATCACATCTTACTGGGGTTTTGCCAGGTGAGCTCAGTGAATGCTAGCAAGTAACTGCTTGACCTGATGAATCATGGAGTCTAAGGTAGAAAGGGCAGGAAGGAAGTAAAGCAACTCGGGGGCTAATAGTTCAGTGCCTAGTACCTAAATATTCAGTAAGCATTTGTAGATCAGGAAAAAAATGAAGTTTACATTTGTGAGCTGACTGTCCCAACATGTTCCATATAGCAAAAAAGGAAGAAATTGGGTATCATAAAGTAGAATGTCTGAATTTATTTATGTAGAAGTAGAGCATTTCTGAGTGTGATTATGAGAGTGGAAAAGGTTATTGGATGTAAGAAAGAGAAATATATAGTGAAGTCACTAGGCTGACACAGGTCTTGGGATGGAAAGAAAGACTAAACTGTATACTAAATTATTCAGTGACTAAGGGATGGTGACAAAGAGGATAGGGGATGGTGAGCAGAATGGTCTTAATCTCAGAGTAGCAGAGCTTTTTGCACAGGACACCATCCCCACCTGACTGAACTGTCTGGGGTAAACATTCACTGGAAGGAGCTGAAGAAAAGACTGTGACCTTTGTGGGGAGCCCAGCTCCAGTTAAGCCCGGAAGGGGAAAACAACCATTCCTCGAAAAGTAGAGGATATAGAGACTACAGCAGAAAGGTTTGGACAGAGAAGCTGTAGGAAGCTGATTCTAGAATGGGAACATAGAATATGGAGGTAGAGTATGGGAAAAGCCAGATAACAGATGACTGAGAAGCTTATTAAATATTGTCCTTGAATTGTTCTTAATGTGAATGGTAGTTACACATTTTCAGTTGTTTTCTTCCACAGTCATTGGGAAGACTGTAAGATAATTTGTCTAAAGATAAAGTTGTAAGGTTGCAAGTGGTCAGAAAAAACAAACAAACAAAAAAACCCAAACTCAAACTGCCCACAAAAGTAAAAGGAAACAAAATAGTATCCTAAAAGAAAAAAAAGTATTTTAATGTAGAGAAAAAGAATCAACAAAATGAAATAAAAGGATAAAGGCAAAATTAAATCCTTAAATATATACCATATAATTAGCTTGCATTAAAGTATTCTAAATTCTGATTTAAGAATTACCCCTAGGAAAATTGCCACCAACACTATTTGTGTTTACTGTATTTCTTTCCAGCTGGTTACTTTAGAAAATAATTCATTTATCTTTTGTGGGAGAATCTCCTATAGTATATTGAAAGTTACCCCAAAGTTTAAAATTATATTTGCATGACTGTAATATGCGTCTGTGGCCATGAGAAGCCAGAGAACATACATGCAAATTACACAATTCTCTTTGTAAGTAATACCTTTCTTTAAAGAGGATTGCTTGTCTTCAAGTACTTTAAAGCACAAAGTTATCTTTGGGATCTGTGGCATAATTTTTTATGTTACCCCTGTGGTTATTCTAACATAAAGAATATATGTGAGATCAATTGGCAAGTTGCCTATTTTACTTCAGGGTGGAGGAATGGTAGAGATAGTAATGCATCTTGGGAAGTAAATGTTTCTTAAAGGAATGATCTTATATTCAATTCCTGATTAACTTTTAAATCTAAAACTTTTAATTTATGATTAAGTTTTCGTGAATACTTACCACTGACAAAGCACAGAAATGGAATATAGTGAAAGTTTTATGAACATTTACGTTGCTTAGTGTTTTAAAATCACTCCATTCATTCTATTAAGTGTACTGTTACAGTTTGTTTATTGTACGAACTATGCTATAGTAACACAAATAGATTTCTCAAAAAATGGAGAAGTCCTACAAACGTCACAGTATTTTCATTTGTTTGTGCTCTCTTCTAGTACTAGTCCATTAGACAAGCATTTCTCTGCAGCTGTCACACCTTATTTGTAATTCTTTCTTCTCCCTTTCTCCCTTAATATTGCTGGTATATCTTTATATTGATCATTTTGTATGGATGTATAATATTTCATCAAATATATTGTAATTTATGGATTTTCCTAGTATTGGAATTTAAGTTGTTTTTAATCTTACCTGTTTCAAAAACCTTGTTTTCACCAAGGCCAGAAAAAATAAAATTGTAACACAACATTAAGTCCATTTACCATGTCACTTTAGGTTTTTAACTTAAGACCCAAAGTCATTGTGGAGAAATGTGCCTGGAGAGATGTACAAATACCACCTGCCTTTTGTGTTAGTTGTTGAAAGTAAACTACTTTATCTGTTTCCTTTGTATGGTCCTCTAAATAAGATTTTTTTCAATCAGTATCATGATTTTTTTTAAATCATGTGTTGGCCAGGCACAGTGGCTCACACCTGTAGTTCCAGACTTTGGGAGCCTGAGGTGGGCAGATCTCCTTAGGTTAGGAGTTTGAGACCAGCCTAGCCAACATGGTGAAATATGTCTCTTATTAAAAATACAAAAATTAGCCAGGCATGGTGGCACACACCTGTAGTTCCAGCCACTTGGGAGGCGGAGGCGGGAGAATCACTTGAACATGGGAGGCAGAGGTTGCAGTGACCTGAGATTGCATCATTGCACTGCAGCCTGGGTGACAGAGCGATACTCCATCTGAAAAAAAAAAGTGAGAAGTACTTTGATGCTCATAAATTTGTGTGTTTCTAGAGTTGAATGAAAGAAAAACATATAAAGTAGCTTTATGATTTAATAACCATACTTTTTGTGTCTTTATGCCTAAAGTTTTTTTTTTTTTAACTATTTTTAGTTGTTTTTATCAGGATTGTTTTGGCAGTATTTTTATACCATTTGGAAAGGCTTCAGAGAGGCACTATTATAATGAAACAAGGTATTCTTCAGTCAAACATTAGGTAGCACAATAGCCATAGCGTCTCTTTTCAGCTATTTTTAAATGTGTTTTCATAAGCAGTATCTTCAGTTCCCTATTCCACATTTTTAAAAATATTTGATATGTCAGTCATTTGCTTAGAAACTTTTTTAGAACGTATATTGCAAAATGATAGACAAAAACATTAATTGATGATGGTTTAATAAATAAGAGCATGCAATTAGTGAATCTTTAAAAGGCTGTTCTCACATGGATGATTGTTTTTGCAGAATTGAATACTTAAGGCTTTAATTTTATACTTATTGCTAGATCATTATATCCAATTATTTTGACCATTTATTCAAATAATAAACCTCCAAGTCTGAATATTTATAGTGAAGAATGAGTTTAGTGAAAGGAAAATAATTATATGTCTCTGTCTCTGCTATTTTATTCTGCCTGCCATCAGAGTACAAAAATATACATTCACATCGTCTGTTTGTTGTATCGTATTCTTGGATCATACAGATTTAGTTACAATACACACACAGGTCAGCCAGCATTAAAAGACTGAAAAGAATGAAAACTACAAATGAGGACAGATGAGCTATGCATTATGTAATGATAAAACAGGTGTTTCAGAAGATAAACAATGTTCAGAAGCAAAGAAGATTAAATACTTTCGAATGTCTAATTCTAGTTATTAGACAAAAAGCAAAGAGCTTTCAAATGAAGTCTAAACTTTCTATAGTCAATTGAAGTACAGAATGTTGAATAGCTGTAGCTTCATTTACTTTTTTATTAGAAAAGCAAACTTTGTGCATGGCCAAAAAAAAATTTTTAATTCTGTTCCTAATAACATTTAAAAAAATTAATGTCAGTCCTATCGGGGTGCATTTGATAGCACCATAGGATTTTTAGCATTAGTCATGAATTATTTTGTATGTGCTTTCCAGAATCATACAAAGCTGAGCAATCTAGGGGTGAGAATGCTAACATATTATCTGTTTTTGTTTATAGGACGGTGAACTTTGACATAATAAAATACTTGTACGATTTCTTGTGAAAACAAGCTTCAAAGCCATATGGACACTGTGACAATGACTAAGCCAAGCTGTGTTCATCCAATGACTTAGCTGGCCAAGGAGAGGAGTTCTTTGGCTCTATTGGGTTTGTCCAAACAGGTGCTGGCCCAGCATGGAATCTGATGAAAATATTCTGATTGGTCTGGGTGGATGTGAGCAGAAGACTATTTACCAGGGACCCTGGAGTATTTGGAAGCAACGTGTTAATTATAAACAGCAGGGTTTGAGCACAATCTGTTCTACTCTTAATGATGTTATCTTAACACTGAAATTGCCTGAAACCCATTTACTTAGGACTACATTTTGCTCTGTGAACTATCCCCTGCGCTTTGAACGTGCCAGCAGCCCTTGTTTATATGCCCATTCTTTTCACTTCCTCTCCACAGGAGCCTCTACAGTCGCTTGCCAAAGCAGATTTTCCTAAGGCCACTGTTTTAAAAGATCGTAGTTGCAAAATACAATAAATATAAGTTCTTTTGAAAATCCAAGCTTGTATGTGTTTATCTTTTCACTTGCTTTTCTCAAAAGGCAAAGGTAGTTTGATCAGAAGCAGACCAACTTTCCATCTTTCAGCCTACTTGATAACTATGGTATGCTTGTATAAGGTTTATCTCATCACTTTCTAAAAATTAGCTACCCAAACCAGTTCTTTTATTAGTAGTAGTAGTAGTATCATGGTTTTCTTTTCTTTCTCATTTTTAAAATCATTGGCCTTTAAGAGTTTCACAATACATTTTTTTTCTATTATATCACTTGTGAACTTTGGTTCTGATTTTCTTGTCCATATTTTTTTGTCCATATTTGTGAAGAAGTTTTCTTTCAGCATTTGAAGTCTTGAAAAATATTTTGAGCAGAATTAAAATGTTAATTATAGAGCCTAGTTTAAATTTCAGTTGCATTTTATTTCTTCGTTCCTTTTTTTGAAGAAAAATTCCCACAATAGGTACTTTTAATGTAACTGTCTGGTTCAAAGAAAGCAAGTGGTTATCTACTATTTAGAGGTAATGAGTTAGGGAGAAAAGGGATGGAATTCCTTTTGCATCCCTATGTAAATAAGACAGGTTTTTTTGCCCGAAGGTTGACATCCACAGCAAGAGATAGAGCATCCTCACTCTAAGTCTCTTTTCCCACAGAAAATGAAGTTTGTGTTTCACAAGATGTTCAGTGATGCCAGGACCAGGGAAAAGCCATGTATAGTGTGGATTCTGGCTTTGTTTCCTGCCTGTAGAAATCCGTATGTCATCAAGGTATAGAAAACAATTTGGGTAGCTGACTGGAAGAAGAGCAAAGCCACGCAGAATAGCTTTCAACCCCTCATATTTTGTTTTGCAGATGCATGTCTGCTGTGCAGCCTGTCACAGATTGGCAGAACCAGTCTGTATTTTGAGGAAAGGACTCTGGGATATCAGAGGACAGGAGAAATTATCAAATAGGAAACTGAGGAGAAGGATGGAAAGGAGGTGAAGTTTCCTGTAGGTGACTGTCCGTGCATCCTCACTGCTCGTCACCTGTCTCCTGCCCAGTGTAATTCCTCTCCCGTACTGCCCCACCTTATTACCAGCCCTAAATGTGGCTTCCCTGCATAACACATGTAACCAGATTTTCCCTGTCCCTGACTGGGTCATCAGAGCTTCCCTGTTTTGTAATTTACTTTCTAATTGTTTGGTAAATGACTGACTAGCTAATTTGATTAATTTATTTAAATGAAGACTAACAGAGGTTAATATGGATGGTAGCATTTTAACAAGGGTCATCTGCAAGTCGAATTCTCTAATTGGAAGATCTGAATCTTCTCCAATTACAGGAGGGAATCCAATAATGAAAATTACGCTGGCCAGCAGGCCAGAAATTTCTGTTGGGAGGAGGCACTTAAATTACACTCAGCATCTACTCTACCTATATCTGAAAGTGATTTAGGTGGTAGCAGACGAAGTTACTCAGCTGTAGGTGTTTAGACTTTATTTATACATAGATGATCCTCCATTTTACAAATGTCTTCTTTCAATTACCATGAGCTAGGTATGGAGATCTTACTCCCTCTTCTCTTTCAAGTCATTTTGAAGCCTATTGCAAGCTTTCATTGATGCAGCAATTCCTTTCAACAACTCGGGAAGAGATTCTGATCTACCAAGCCTCATCTTATTAGTCACAGAGGGGTCAAAGTCTTGATACCAAGAGAGCAGTTGAGACTCCAGGCTCTGGAATTCTTGGATCAAACACCAGCTGTATTGCTGCTAGCTGTCTGGCCTTAGGCAAGTTATTTAACCTGTCTATGCAACTGTTCTCACCTGTACAATGGAGAAGAGGATTTACCCCACAGTTGTTTACAGGATTAAATACATTAATATATCTAAGGCAGCAGTTCTCAACTAGGGACAATTTTGCCCACCAGCAAACATTTAGTAATTTCTTGGAGACATTTTTGGTTGTCACAACTGGGTGTGGGGTGGGGAAGGGCAAGGGCCAGGGATGCTGCTAAATACACTAGTTCCTCCTATTCATGGTTTTGCTTTCCTTGGGTTCACTTAACCTTCTGTCATCCTCAGACTATGGTCTGAAAATACTAAATGGAAAATTCCAGAAATAAACTTACAAGTTTTAAATCATGTATTTCTGAGTAGTGAGACAAACTCTCATGCTGTCCCACCTAGGATGTGAATTATCTCTTTACCCAGCCTGTCCTTGCTGTCTATACCACCGCCGGTTAGTTGCTTAGTAGTTGTCTAGGTTATCAGATTGATTCTTGCAGTATCTCAGTGCTTGCCTTCAAGTAACTCTGATTTCACTTAATAATGGCCCCAAAGTGCAAGAGTAGTAATGCTGGCAATTCAGATCTGCCAAAGAGAAGCTATAAAGTGCTTCCGTTAAGTGAAAAGGTGTAAGGTCTCAATAAGGAAAGAAAAACGTCATATGCAGAAGTTGCTAAGATCTGTGGTAAGAATGAATCTTCTGTGAAATTGTAAAAAAGAAAAAAAATCATGCTAGTTTTGCTGTTTTACCTCAAACTGCAAGAGTTGTGGCCACAGTGCATGATAAGTGCTTAGTTAAGATGGAAAAGGCAGAAGATGTGAACCAAACTGTGTTTAAATTATGGTAATGAGGTTCAGTACTGTTAGAGGTTTTAGGCATCTGCTGGCAGTCTTGGAACTTACTGCTCCTGTGAATGAAGGGGGACTACTGTATACTAAAATACATGTCTCGTAACAGAATTATCTGACCCTCAAATGTCAGTTGTGCAGAGATAAAGAAATCCTGATCTACGTAAGGTACCTAGCACAGAGTAGTTGTTCGATAAAGCTAGTATTATTATCCTGAAATCTGTATTTGTGGCCTAGAAAGGAGGCAAATAAGGAAATGTGACATTCTTACTAGAAAGAGGCACATCCCTTTTTTACTGTACCTTTACCTCATACCTAGAAAAATTATTTCTTGTTTAAATTCTCAAATGTACACAATACCTTGGATTTCAATTTTTAGAATTGAAGTGTTATCTACTGGGTTCTAATCTGTATGCAGATTTCATTACTTATTTTTCAGTATCCTGTGAGATAGGTCAAAGGTATAGCTGAGAATTATCAGAAAGCAGGTGACTAAGGACTTATATTTTTTGCCCTCAAAGTGTACTGGCTGAACAATTAGTGGTGTATCTCCAACGGATTTAACCAATAATTGATTAATGTAATTAAGATGGTCTGGAGCATGAAAAACTCAGAAGTGTAAGAAGCCTATTCAGTCTCTCCGAAGTATGCATTACTCTGCTTATATATTCCAAAGAAAAATCAGGCCAAGTCCAGGAATAATGCATCTCTTATCACATTAAGTACTCAACAGGTATCAAAAATAGCAGATGAAATTCAGAAACTGTCTCCTGTGTAATCAGAGCTGTAATAGTGTCCTTCATTGCTACCTTAAGTCTCACACTATCATGTACCATAATTGTTTGCATTTTATGCCTTTAGCCATAGGCAGTGGCTTGAAGTTAATTTGACCAAAGGCAGACCAAAGTGTGACTGCCTATCATGTGAGTAGTTTAGATAATTTTGCATGTAATTTCAGTCTGCTGACACAATTTGCTTTCAAAAATGCTTAGTAGAGCTCAACAAAATCTTTTCTATAAAGATAGCAACATTTCACTCAAGTTTGTCATTAAATGCCCTGAATACACAGTTAATGTTCATTTTCCAGCAGTGGCACACATTCATGAGACACAGTATGAGAAGTAGAAATTTGGTAGAGCAGAGAAAATTATAATTAATTCATTCATAACTACATGTTGATGCACAGTAATGATGGGAATTTTAGAAGGCATTCAACTGTTTGAGTAAATAGTTAGCTTTGGTATAATGGAAAGAGCCTGGATTTTAGAAGCATTGGAGATTTGCTTGAATTTTAGATAAACCACAATCCATTTCATTTTTCTTTCAAGGAGTTGAGGGTTCGATTTAATGGCAGTTTACCTAAAAGTGTTTAATGCAACAGATTCTAAGTACTAGCTGTGTGCCAGGCATTGTGTTAAGTAAATGGGATACAGGAGTGATACAAAATGAGAGAGATTTCTGGCCTGGATAATAGGTACTATCAGCATTGGTAGAGTCATTCTCTGAAATAGAAAATCTTGGGGAAGGATTAGGTCTGTAGGGGTGGAGAAGATTATGAGTTCAGTTGCCATTGAAGTGCTTGTGAGAAATCCAAGTGGAAATATGAAACAGGTAGTTGGATCTAGATTGGAGATCAGAGTTGCTGCAAGTATAAATGTAGGCATCATTGGGACAGAGCTGGTTATTTGGTGATTTAGAGGTCTTTTTTTTTTTTTTTTTGAGACGGAGTTTCGCTCTCGTTACCCAGGGTGGAGTGCAATGGCACGATCTCGGCTCACCGCAACCTCCGCCTTCTGGGTTCAGGCAATTCTCCTGCCTCAGCCTCCTGAGTAGCTGGGATTACAGGCACGCGCCACCGTACCCAGCTAATTTTTTGTATTTTAGTAGAGACGGGGTTTCACCATGTTGACCAGGATGGTCTCGATCTCTTGACCTCGTGATCCACCCGCCTCGGCCTCCCAAAGTGCTGGGATTACAGGCTTGAGCCACTTCGCCCGGCCGATTTAGAGGTCTTACTCCTTAAAGTAGTATCCATCACATGGTGAGGGAGAAACCATGTTAAAGTGAATTCAAGAAAATATATAGAAGGTGATCATCACCACTGTTCTTCAAGAACTACAAGTTTTTTTTTCAAGTAACTGTTCCCCCGTATTCATATAATCCTGATTCTCTTCAGCATATGCAGTGGCAGTAAGAGGCATAGCTAAATCTTATTTAGTATCTAGCTCAGGAAGGAAAAATCAAACCCTCTTAGAGTCTTAGTTCTATGGAGAATGTTAGATCACATGGGCTCTCTATGTGCATTCTCCACTTCCTCGTGGCATGGTAACTAGGTTCTGAGGCCAGCATCCCAAGAGAAACTGCAGTTGCTGCATGGCCTTTTCTAACCTAGCCTCAGAAGTCAATAGCATCACTTTTGCAGCATTTGGTTTGTGAGGCAGTGATAAAGGCCTGCCATTACTTAAAAGGAAGGGAATTAGACCCACCTGATGTTAAAGAATTTGCAGACATGCTTTAAATCACCACACAGAATATTGTAGGCTGAAAATAGTACTATGGGAATGCAGATGGAATATATTTTATTTCATCTCAAAATGTGAATTGGTACAGCAGAGACTGCTGGCTGTCCATGCCCAACCTTCCCCCAGGTAGCTTTGCCTATCTGCTTCCAAAACACAGGCACTGACTCCAAGAAGACCAATGTGATCAGAACACAGGAAACAAGGGTAATTGTGGCAGTAGATGGGATCAGAGGGTGATGGGGGCCAGGTCGTGTGTGGCCTTGCAAGGCATTGAAAGACTTTGGTTCTTATGCTGTGTGAGCTGAGAATCACTGGAGATATTTAAGCAGAGGGGTCACATGATCTGGCTTAGATTTTGAAAAGGAATACTGAATACTGTATTGAGAATAGGCTGTAAGGAGAAAGCGGGAAGATCAGCTAGAAGTCTATAAAAATAATGCAGCTGAGAAATAATGGTTCAGATAAGGATGTTAGCAGTGCAGGTGGTGAGAAGCTATCAGATTCTGGATATAATTTTAAAGAAACTTCTATAGGACCTGCTAATTAATTGAATATCAGTTGTGAAAGAAGAAAGTCAAGAATGACTTTGGGGTTTTTAACCTGATTGTCCGGAAGGGTGAGGTTGACCCTAGCTGAGATGAAGACTAGAGGAACAATTTAAGGGGTAACAGGGATAGAATCAGGGCTTTGGGTATGAGCATAGCAAGTTAGAGATTTCTATTAGGTATATGCTATGGTTTGAATGTTTGTGTCCTTCAAAAATTCATATGTTGAAACTTAATTACCAATATAATAGTATTACATGGAGATGGGGCCTTTAGGGGGTGATTAGGTCATGAAGGCTCTGCCCTCATGAGCAGATTAGTGACGTTGTAAAAGAATGGTGAGGGAGCTCTTCACTCCTTTTTGCCCTTCCGTCTCCTGTGCAATGTAAGGAGATAACATTCATCCCTTTTGCTGTTTTGCCCTTCTGACCTTCCACCATGTGAAGAAATAGTGTTCCTTCCCTGCAGAGGATACAGCACAGTGCCATTTTGGAAGCAGAGTACAACCCTCACCAGGCACTAGATCTGCTGGTGCCCTGATCTTGGACTTCGAAGCCTCCAGAACTATGAGAAATAAATTTATAGTATTTATAAATTGCCCAGTCTCCAATATTTTTTTTTTATTGGATTTTAGGTTTTGGGGTACATGAGCAGAGCATGCAAGACAGTTGCGTAGGTACACACATGGCAGTGTGCTTTGCTTTTCTTCTCCCCTTCACCCACATTTGGCATTTCTCCCCAGGCTATCCCTCCCCACCTCCCCCTCCCACTGGCCCTCCCCTTTTCCCCCAATAGACCCCAGTGTTTAGTACTCCCCTTTCTGTGTCCATGTGTTCTCATTTTTCATCACCCACCTATGAGTGAGAATATGCGGTGTTTCATTTTCTGAATGTTCATTGCAGCACTGTTTCCAATATTTTTTTATAGCAGCATGAATATGCTTACATAGTATCTAAATGAAGATATTCAAAGAGGCAGATAAATTGAGTTCAAGGTAGAAGCCCAGGCTGGGATATAAACTTGAGGGTTCTCAGTACCTAAATAGAAATATGTAAGGGAAGGTATATGAAAGTGGCTGGTTCCGCTGGGTTAGAAAACTCCACCTATTCACTGGAAAGAGCTGAGCTCCTGCAGAGGTGCACTCAGCTCCTCTAGAAAGTGGACACCCTCCCTGGGGAGTCGCTTTAAACTGTAAGGACTTTTCATTAGTCTTTTTATGGAGAAGTAGGATTTATGATACAATTGAAGTTTTTTTAAAAAATACTAAAATTTTTAATACCAAGTTACTAACTTGTATAACTAAAATTTCAAATGAGAGCTGGGTGTGGTGGCTCACGCTTATAATGCCAGCACTTTGGGAGCCTGAAGAGGGCAAATCACCTGAGATCAGGAGTTCGAGACCAGTCTGGCCAACCTGGCGAAATCCCGTCTCTACTAAAAATACAAAAAAAAAAAAAAAAAAAATTAGCTGGGCAAGGTGGCATGCTCCTGTAATCCCAGCTACTCAGGAACCTGAGGCAAGAGAATTACTTGAACCTGAAAGGAGGAGGTTGCAGTGAGCTAAGATTACACCACTGCACTCCAGCTTGTGTGACAGAGTGAGATTCCACCTTAAAAGTAAAATTTCAAATGGCCCTTGCATTATTAAGATAAAAGAAAATGGCAGGAGAGAAGTGGGTGGGTCACAGATTTAGTTATATGAATATATACATGCCCAGACCAGACAAAATGACTTCACAATACTTCATTTACAGATAAATGTGCTAATTAAATTCCAAACACATATTGTTTTAAAGTGGTTCTTACTACTAAGCATTGACTTTATCATTTCTGAAGTAAAATTATACTGAATTTATCCATTAAATGTAAAATTTCCCTCTAAGTAGATCTAAGTATGGAATATTTGGTTATTAGTTTTTAACTTTTTTTCCTGAAAATATTTATGAGACTTTGCCATAATCATGATGAATTCATCACAGATCATACTCAGCACAGTATGTGCTTCAAGTTATGGCTCTAGATTTTGAATTGATTTGCACTAATTCTCTTCCTTGATTCCCATTGTGATCAATGGCATCCAGGAGGCTGAACAAAGTGAGACTGACAGGCCTAATGATTAATACAATAAAAAGCCAAATAGGTAGAAATTGAAGGCAACATGGATGACTGGAAATCAAAGAAAGATATGACATGAGCATTTACTTACCTGGGGCAGCACTGGATGTCATATAGGCTGGTAAGAATTTGGCTAAAGAATATTTGGTAGATTTGGATAACTACCAAATATTTGGAAGTTAGATAATATGCTTCTAAATAACCCATTGGCCAAAGAGATTGCCTCAAGAAAAATTTAACAGTACTTTGAACTAAATGAAAATGAAAATTCAACATATTAAAATTTTTGAGAAGCTGCTAAACCAATGCTTAGTGAGAAATTTATACTATTAAATGCAAATATTAAGAAAAAAGTCTAAACTCAAGTTTCTCCCTTAAGAAACTAGAAGAAGAACAAATTGAATCCAAAACAAGTAGGAGGAAGAAAATAATATTGGAGTAGAAATTAATGAAAATAAAACAAAAACAAAAGAGACAATCAATAAAACCTAAAGCTGATTATTTAAAAAGATTAATAAAATCTATAAATCTCTAGTCAGACTAAGGAAAAAGACACAAATTATCAATATCAGGAATGATAAGACATAACTGACCCCACAGACGTTAAAAGGATAAAAGGGAAGATTATAGACAATTCTATGCTCATAAATTTGATAATTTAAGTGAAAAAAAAAAACAATTCCTTATCAGGTATGAAAAGCACAAACCATATAAAAAACTGGTAAGTTGTTCTTCGTCGAAATTAGATTTTCTTTCTTCTTCAAAAGAAACTGTTAAAAAGACAAGCCACAGACTGGAAGAACATATTGGCAAAATGCATAGGTCTGGTATCCAGAATATGTAAAGAATTCACACAATTCAAGAATAATAAACAACCCATTAAAATTTTGATAAAAGATTTCTACAGATAACTTGTCAAAGAAGATATAAATATGCCAGATAAACACATGAAAAATACTCAACATCATTAATCAATATAGAAACGCAAATTAAACCATAGTGAGTTACCACTGCACACCTATTAGAATGGCTAAAGAAAGCAAACACACAACAAACTGACAATATCAAGTTCTGACAAGCATGTTAAGCAACCAGAACTCTCTGAATATTGATGTTGGCAGGGATGGCAAATAGTGCAGCCATTTTGGAAAAGAGTTAGCCAATTTCTTAAGAAGTTGAACATACGACTTACCATACAACTCAATAATACTATTTCAAGGTTTATTTAAGAGAGATCAAAACAAAACAAAACAAAAACTGCACTTGAATATTTACAGTGGTTTTAACCATAATAGTAAAAACCTGGAAATGACCCATCACCCGGTAAACAGAAAGAAACTGTGGTACATTGATACAATGGAATATTACTAAGCAAGAAACAAAAAACCTACCAATACATGGATAAAACTAAAATGCATTATGCTAAGTGTAAAAAGGCCAGATTCATGCTGTATTATTCCATTTTGTGACACTTTGGAAAAGGCTAAGCTATAGGGATAGAACACAGATGAGTTGTGGCCAAATCCTAGGGATGAAAGATTGGATTGCAGAGTTACTAGGGAACTTTTTTGTGGGTGTTGAGGAGTTCTGTATCTTGATTGTGGTAGAAATTAAATGACCTGTGCATTTGTCAAAATTCAAAGAATTGTGCATCTAAAACAGATGAATTTTATTGTGTGTAAATTATGTCTCATATGACTAGATTTTTAAAGAACAGACAATATGATATGCTGATTACAGGAAACAACATTTAAATATAAAGCCACAGATAAATAGAAAGTGAAATGTTGGAAAGAGATATATTATGGAAACACTAACCAAATAAAAAGATAACCTGGCTTTACTAATATCAAAGTAGACTTGCTTTAAGCCAATAAATAAAAAAGGGACATTTCATAATGAATAAGGATAGTAATTCTAAATCTACAATAATGGTTTGAGTCTATAGTATCCTCTCAGCAACAAATAAAACAAGCACACACACACACACACACATACATTCTCTCTCTGCCTCTCTCACACACACACACATTCTCTCTCTGCCTCTCTCTCTCTCACACACACACACACACAAATCAGTAAATGTACAGAAGATTTAAACAACACATTTAACCAATCTGACCTAACTGAAGTTTATAGGACATTATATTCAACAGTTGCAGAGTGCACACTCCTTTCAAGTACATAGGGAATATTGACCAAAATAGAACACAGTAAGTCTCACAAATTTCAAAGTATTGTAATCATACAATGTCTATTCTGTCTGCTATAGGATTAAACTAGGATTTTGTTTAATCAAAACCTTCTAAGTAACCTATAGGTCAAAAAAAAAAAAAGAAATTACATTAGAAATTAGAAAATACTTTAAACTTTAATTAAAATACAACATAAAATTCAAGAGATTTGGCTAACGTGGTGCTTAGAGAAAGATTTAGATCTTTAACTACATACAATTAAAAAGAAGATTTTAAATCAGTGATCTCAACTTTCATCTCAAGAAACTAGCAAAAACCAGTAATTTAAGCCAAATAAGTAAAACAACAAAATAAAAAAGTAGAAATAAGTAAAATAGAAAACAAATGGGAAAAATGGAAAAATCAACAGAGGCCAAAGGGAGCCTTTGAAAAGATTAAGAAAATTGATAAATCTCTAGCAAAGTAATGAAGAGAAAAGAGAAGAAACACAAATCGGTAATATCAGAAATGAAAATGAGGACAATACCACAGACTCTGCATACCTTAAAAAGATAAGAGCATATCATTAAAAATGCCAATAAATTTGGCAACTTAGGAACTGAACAACTCTTCAAAAATCTCTTTCCAAAACTGGCACAAGAATAAATAAGAAAAAAAAAATACTATTGCTCTAATCAATTTCATAAATAGTTCCTCCAACGAAGTACATTCCAAGATTAGATGGCTTCACTAGCATATTCTACTAAACACTTAAGGAAAAAGTAATACTAACATTGCATGATAAGGCAAGAAAAAGAAATGAAAGGCAGATTAGAAGTGTGGAGTAAAGTTATCCTTGTGTGTGTAGAAAATAAAAAAAAAATACAAACAAAATATAAGAACCAATACTGTGTTTCCATATAGTAACAATGGTTGGAAAATAAAAGTATTTATTGGATCATAAAATAAATAGAGGTATCTAAAGATATGCAATACCTTTACACTGAAAAAAATTACAAAATATTTCTAATAGATATTTTTAAAGACTTAAATGAATGTTCATGGATTGGAGGACTCACTATTGTTACATTAATTATTACCAAAATGATTCATCTAGTCAATGCCATCCCACTTAAAATCTCCATAGGCTTTTTGTGGAAATTGACAAGATGATTTGGTAATTTGTGTGGAAAGTAAAGGGACTAAAACTGACAAAACAATTTTGAAAATGAAAACAAAGTGGGAAGACTGACACTGCCTAATTTCAGAGCCAGATAGATAGTACTGATGTCAGCGTAGGCATACAAATTAGTTGAATGAAACAGAGTCCAGTAATAAGTCTACACATATACAGTCACTGGATTGATTACATCAGCACTGATGCAATTTAATGGGGAAAGAATGATCTTTCAATAAAGGACTTGAGCAAATCTTGACACTGCTTTCATGCCATATACCAAAAATAATTCTAGGTATATTTTAGAGCTAAATGAGAAGGTAAAACAAAGATTTTTAGGGGAAGAAATGAGAGAAAGTATCTTTATGCTTTTGATGTAGATAAAATTTTCTTTCCACAAATACTAACCATAAGGGAAAGAACTGATAAATTGGACAAAATTAAACTTAGAAAATACTATTTATCCAAGATATTAAGAGAGTGAAAAAGCAAGCCATAGACTGGGAGATAATCTTTACATTACATACATCTGATGAAGACCTAGTATCTAGAATACTTAATGTCTATAATTAATAACAAAAAGTCAGCCCCATTTTTAAAATGGCCAAGAACTTTAAGACACACATCATACAAAAGAATTTCTGAATGGATAATTAACATATGAAAAGATGCCCAACATTATTATTCATCAAGAAAAGGCAAATCAAAACCACAATGAGATAACACTACACACTCTCCAGAATAGCAATAATTAAAAGGCCAAATCAAGTGCAGCAATTGCAACTCCCATACACTGCTGATGGGAATGTGGTAAGCTATTTTAGGAAACTAGCAGTTTCCTTGAAAGAGAAACTTATGCCTACCTTCTGATCCAGCAGTTTCAGTCCTGGGTTGTGCTTAAAAGTTATGAGTGTTTTTGCCCACCAACAGATGTATACAAGAATGTTCACAGTGGCTTTATTCATAATAGCACGAACTGAAAACAAACAAATATTGATCACTAGAATAAATTTAAAAATTGTGTGTTCTTATAATGAAAACCAATACAACATGGATAAATCTCACAGACTTTATGTTGAGTGAATGAAGTAGGCCAGAAACAGGAAAGAACTAATCAATTCATGGTCATCCTAATAGTGGTTACTTCAAAGTGTGGTGTTAGTGGTGGCATTGCTAACTAAAAGGGGATATGATAGAGCACTTTGGAGTCATAAAAATATTCTATATCTTGATCTGAGTGGTGGTTATAATGGTGTACATGACAATTCAGTTGAGCTGTACATTTCAGAGTTATGCAATTTATGCATTCCATTACATGTGTTTTTTTATACCTCAAAAGCAAACACCTGAAACCTGGCAATGATTCTGCACTCTAGATCCTATGTAACCTCCTCCATGAGTCAGTGAGTATCACTGGCTTAGCAGTAAAGGAAAATAAAATTAATTGTTTTTAATGTGAAACAAAGAAAAGGCAAAAAGTGGGGGAAAGGACACCTTAAATTTAAATTTTTCACTTAAAAAAAATTCTGCTACATTTTCAACTGCCCTGCAAGGGATACACTACTCTTCTTTTAAATGAATGAGAAAGCTGACATCTGCTAGGGTCTAAGGCCCAGCCAAGTAAGATGTGGAGCCAGGATTCGAAACCAAAGCCGACTTTGCCCCATTAGTACATTACCTGCTTTACTGAGCACAGTTTTGGTAATGCCTGCTTAATCAGTGTATTGTCAATAGTGTGTTCCTTAGAAACAACAGACATCCTAGGCTGGATCCTTTTTGCTCTTGTTGCCCGATCTGGAGTGCAATGGCATGATCTTGGCTCACTGCATCCTCTGCATCCTGGGTTCAAGTGATTCTCCTGCCTCAGCCTCCCTAGTAATTGGGATTACAGGCATGTGCCAGCATGCCTGGCTCATTTTTGTAATTTTAGTAGTGACAGGGTTTCACCATGTTGGTCAGACTGATCTCAAACTCCTGAGCTCAGGTGATCCACCTGCCTTGGCCTCCCAAAGTGCTGGGATTGCAGGCATGAGCCACCACACCCAACTTCTTTTTTTTTTTTTTGTAGTGACACAGACTCATTTTGTTAAGCAGGCTGGTCTCAGACTCCTAGTCTCAAGTGATCCTCTTGCCTCAGGCTTCCAAAGTGCTGGGATTGTAGATATGAGCTAGTATGCCCAGCCCTAGGTTGAATCCTTGAGAAAAACTTTGGAATGCTAGTAGCAATGTAAACACTATGGGCATAAATTCATCGTCTACCTTGGCCAAATGCATAGTCAGCATGTTTACATTATACATTAATCTAAGGGGCCCCAAGATGTTTGTCATAAGGAGCTGGTCTGTTTCTCATTTGAAGCCTTGCCCTTCATTAGTTCAGAAAGGGAGCGCCATTAAGGAATTTCATGTATGGGGAAGAGGCAAGTAGTACTGACAGGATTAACCCAGGCCTATGTTTTCTTCCCCACTGGAAACGTTCTTAGATTATGGTGAGGAGCTGTAGCTTGAAACCCTGCAACCAATCTCAGCTGGGTTTTTAGTCTTCCAGTAAGTCATGAGCAGCCAGTGGGGACCCCGTGGGGTTCAGCTGTCATGAGAGTCTGACTGTTTCAAATGCTGACAGTAAGAGGAAGAAAATGCATTGAGCATAACGTACTACTTTGAAATCTGACTTGTGATGCTGAGACAATGTAAGGGATTTCTTTAGAACACAGCAAAGGTTTGAAAATTATTTCTGAAATATATCCTTATATCTGTAGATTCACAAACCTAATGAACAAGAAGTATTAATAGATGTTTATGTTAAAAATTGTCTGAAAAAGGCCGGGCGCGGTGGCTCAAGCCTGTAATCCCAGCACTTTGGGAGGCCGAGGCGGGTGGATCACGAGGTCAAGAGATCGAGACCATCCTGGTCAACATGATGAAACCCCGTCTCTACTCAAAATACAAAAAATTAGCTGGGCATGGTGGCGCGCGCCTGTAATCCCAGCTACTCGGGAGGCTGAGGCAGGAGAATTGCCTGAACCCAGGAGGCGGAGGTTGCGGTGAGCCGAGATCGCGCCATTGCACTCCAGCCTGGGTAACAAGAGCGAAACTCCGTCTCAAAAAAAAAAAAAAAAAAAAAAAAAAAATTGTCTGAAAAAGCCTCTCCCAAACTAGTTCTTACAAATTAATACATCTAAAAATATATCAATTAACATATTAAACCCACAACAGGGCAGTATTGAACTGCCCTGTTCTCTCAACACTAACTGGTGAGGGAGCGCTCAGAGGAGGCTGAGATTTAGGTAAGGACTCTTATGTGACCTAGGTTTGTATATGCTTCACAGGATAGACAGTGGATTAATGACATTTAATCATTATCCTGGTTGCAAATCAAATGTCAGCACTAGTAAAATTATAAATGGATAGGCAGAAGAATGAATATATATATATATATAAAATAATCGAGACAAATGACAAGATGAGAATTAAAAAACTAAAAAACAAAAGCAAACTAAGAAAGAAACAGACAATGCTACTATCACAGAGTGTTTCTCTGTCTGAGAGAGTCGCTTACTTTAAGGATCACCCCGACAACTTCTTGATAAATTCAGGGATGTTACTTATAGACAGTATCTTTGTAACCAAGTTCTGTTGAATATGTGTTTGTTGAATGTAAGAAGCCCCCACAAGACTGTAATGCCAAAATACGTGCTGGGCGATAGGGAACAGGTAATTGGCCTTACCATCCTACAGTGACATGGTAGCTGTCTAAGACGGTTATGCTTGGGGAAGGAGTGTAGGATTTTGCGTGGAGGACATGTAATTGTTCCAGTTTATTCTATTCCTGAGGAATTTTCCCCCATTTATTCTCACATCAGGTGAAGAGGTGACTACATTTCTGGCTATTTGTTTGAAGAAGGATTTTTGAAATGAGAATGCTTCTAGTTGTCATTTAAACCCACAGAAGCCAAAACAAGACACAGAAATTAAGCAATCGACTTCACTGGAAAGTTAATGACTATTTTGAAAAACCAGTGTTATCTCCATGCTTGTCAGGTGACAAGGCCAGAAAACCATTTGACTTTATCAAATCAGTTCAGGCCTCATGATTTATAATTTTGTATTGTTCAATATTATACTACCAAAGTTAGGCCTGTGCCTGTAACTGTCAGTCATCTTTAAGATGATGAGTATCTCTGGAGCAATTCTGAACTAGAGATAAATTTGAGAGTCATTAGTTTATGGGTGGCAACTGAAGCCCTGATCATAGATGAGATTCTGCAAAAAGCAATAGTGAAAAGAGAAGAAAACCGAGGTAGACACCAGGGATGTTTGGGTCGTCACTGCCAAGTAAGAGAGTTTCAACTTCAGCAAAGTCTCAGGATACAAAATCAATGTGCAGAAATCACTAGCATTTCTGTACACCAACAACAGTCAAGACTGACAGCCAAATCAGGAATGCAATTCCATTCACAACTGCTACAAAAAAATAAAATACCTAGGAATATGGCTAACCAGGGAGGTAAAAGATCTCTACAAGGAAAACTACAAAATGCTGCTCAAAGAAATTAGAAATGACACAAACAAATGGAAAAATATTCCATGCTCATGGATGGGAAGAATTAATATCGTTAAAATGGCCACTGCCCAAAGCGATTTATAGATTCAATGCTATTCTTATTACACGATCAATGACATGCTTCACAGAACTATTAATAGAAAAAACTATTTTAAAATTCATCCAGAACCAAAAAAGAGCCTGAACAGCCAAGGCAATCCTAAGCAAAAAGAACAAAGCACAGAGGCATCACGCTACCTGACTCCAACTATACTGTAGAGCTATAGTAACCAAAACATCATGATAGTGGTATTAAAACAGACACATAGATCAATGCAACAGAACAGAGAGCCAAGAATAAGGCCACACACCTATAGCTACCTGATATTTGACAAAGCTGACAAAAACAAGCAATGGGGAAAGGACCAGCTATTCAATAAATGGTGCTGGGATAACTGGCTAGCCATGTGCAGAAGATGAACAGAAACTGGACCCCTTTCTTACACCATATACAAAAATCAACTCAAGATGGATTAAACTCTTAAATGTAAAACCCAAAACTATAAAAATCCTGGAAGTTAACCTAGACAATACCATTCTAGACATAGGACTTGGCAAAGATTTCATGACAAAGATGACAAAAGCAATTGCAATAAAAGCAAAAATTGATCTAATTAAACTAAAGAGCTTCTGCACAGCAAGAGAAACTATCAACTGAGTAAACAGACAACTCACAGAACGGGAGAAAAATTTTGCAAACAATGTATCTGACAAAGGTCTAATATCCAGCATTTAAAACAAATTTACAAGGAAAAAAAAAAACAACCTCAGTAATGTGGGCCAAGGACATGAACAGATACTTTTCAAAAGATGTACATGTGGCCAAGAAGCATATGAAAAAAAGCTCAATATCATCAATTATTAGATATATGGAAATCAAAACCACGACAAGATACCATCTCACACCAGTCAGAATGGCTATTAATAAAAAGTCAAAAAATAATAGGCTGGGCACAGTGGCTCATGCCTATAATCCCAGCACTTTAGGGGACTGATGCAGGCAGATTGCTTGAGTTCAGGAGTTTGAGACCAGCCTGGGTAACATGGTGAAACCCCGTCTCTACCAAAAATACAAAAAGAAAAAAAAAAGTAAATTAGCCGGACTTGGCAATGTGTGCCTGTAGTCCCAGCTACTCAGGAGGCTGAGGTGGGAGGACTGCTTGAGCCTGGGAGGCACAGGTTGCAGTGAGCTGAGATGGGGCCACTGCACTCTGGTCTGAGCAACAGAATGAGACCCTGTCTCAAACAAACAACAAGAGAAAGTCAACAGATGCTGGCAAAGTTGCAGAGAAAAAGGAAAGCTTACACACTGTTGAGGGGAGTGTGAATTAGTTCAGCCATTGTGGAAAACAATGTGGTGGTTCCTCAAGGACCTGAAAACAGAAATACCATTTGACCCAGCAATCCCATTACTGAGTATATACCCAAAGGATATAAATCGTTCTGTCATAAAGACATATACACACGTTTGTTCACTGCAGCACTATTCACAATAGGGAAGATATGGAATCAACCTAAATGCCCATCAACGGTAGACTGGATAAAGAAAATATGGTTCATATACACCATGAAAAACTATGCAGTCATAGAAAAGAACCAAATCATGTCCTTTGCAGAACCATGGATGGAGCTGGAGGCCATTATCCTTAGCAAACTAACACACGGACAGAAAACCAAATACTGCATGTTCTCACTTATAAGTGAGAGCTAAATTATGAGAACACATGGTCACATAGGGGGAAACAACACACACTGGAGCCTATCAGAGGGTGGGAGGAGAGACAGTATCAGGAAAAATAACTAGTGGGCACTAGGCTTAATACCTGGGTGACAAAATAATCTGTACAACGAATCCCCATGGCACAAGTTTACCTATACAACGAACCTGCATATGTACAACTGAACTTGAAATAAAAGTTAAAGAACAACAACAAAGAAGAGAGTTTCACTGGAAAGAGTATAAACTCTTTTAAATCACAAAGATGAATAAAGTAGATAAGGATACAAATATTATCTATTGAATCTGACAATTAGCCTAAGTAACTTGATTAAAAGCATTCCCATTGGAGTTGTGTAAAAGGCAGATTGCAATGACTTGAACGGTGAATCCCAGGTAAGGGAATAGGTAGTCAATTTTGGTTTCACATTCCAGAATATGGACCCAGAGAAGATCATTGTTATGGGTTGTGTCTCCCAAAAAGTCACATGTTGAAGTCCTAACCCCCAGCACCTCAACATATGATCTTATTTTGAAATGGGGTCATGGCAGATATAATTAGTTAAAATGAGGTCATTGGGGTAGGCCCTAATCCAACATGACTTGTGTTTTTATAAAACGGGAAATTTAAATATCGATGTGCACTCAGGGAGAACACCACATGAGTGTGAAGATGGCCTTCTACAAGCCTAAGGGAGAGGGCTGGATCAGGCTCTCCCTCAGAACCCTCAGAAACAACTCACCCTGTTGACACCTGGATTTTAGACTTCTAGCCTCCAGAACTGTATGATAATACTTCTCTGTTGTTTAGGCCACCCAGTTTGTGGTACCATTGTTATGGCATCCTTGGGAAACCAATACAGTAGTGTAGATGCTATATAGAAAAAATGCAGGAAGAGGAAAGCTATTCTCTTCAAACTGGAAGAAAACTGAAGAAAATTATGCTTAAGAGAAAAGAAAATAGAGGATGATAAAGGACAATAGATGGGGCAAGATATGAAGGAGATGGGATTTAGCAAGACATTTTTCAAACTTTTAGCAACCTATGGTAAGAAATGCATTTTACAGCATGATTCAGTACACACGTGCACGCACACAATTTAAATAAAACTTCCCTCACCCTCACTACTTATAAGTAAGAAAGGGAAAATGTGAACTCAATACCAAATATTATTTACTACTCAAATACTACTTAGAAAAATAAACTAATATAGACCATACAAAATCAAAACAAAAGATAAAAATGTTGGTTGTAATAAACTAGAGTTGTCAACAATGTTTTAACGAACAGTACCAGTGGACAAGGCAGAGGTGAGTCCTGGGCAGAAGAAAGAGCCTTGTCTTTCACTGAAGAAGGTACTGGGGAAGCATGCCTGTGGATGAATCTAGGTTTATATGATATAAAAAGCTGAGTGTTATCAGCTGCTGGGCACGTTCTCTGGATGAGGAGAGAAGGCCATCTGCTGGAAAGTGAGTGGAGAAGACAAGAGCAGACAAAAAGGGTGGAGAGGAGAATATGACAACAATGTATAATAGCTGTGACTGGGAATGACAAAGGGAACAAAAAGACAAGGTGCATGTCAACAGGTATGTGTTCTGGCTTCTCAGGAACTATTGGCCAGAGAACTGTCATCCTATTAGGAGGAATCAGACCAGCCTCATTGACTGCTGCCCTTGTCCAGTCTCTTGCCTCTTTCTGTTTTCCTCAGTCACCAATCCTTGGTTCAAAGCACTCTTGGCTTGACCCTACTTGCTCTAAGTTGTACCAAGCATAAATATGGGATTACGTCTCACTTTCCTTTTATGCCCGCATATAGTTAGAAGGTTATTAGACTTCAAAAACATACATGTGGCCTGATTGATTTATCTTCCCCTAGGAAGGCTCAGGGACTGCCCCAGCTGAAGCCAGTGCTGTGTGGATATACACATCACCAGCCTCAGGTCCTGCCACAACCCCAATGGTTTACTTCCTCCCGTCAATACCATTTGCCGCGTGGGCATAAGGACATAACTGAGACAATTAAAAGCTGGAGGAAGTGCAGATATCACATAGCACCCACAATCCCTACAATTCTCCTGTGTGGCCAGTTAGAAAGCCTGATGGAACTTGGTGGATGATGGTGGACTATTAGGAACTGAATAAAGTAACACCCCCTTAGAATGCTATAAACACCTCTATGTAAATAAACCAGAAAACTGAGAATAAATGGATAAATTCCTGGACACTTAAACCCTCCCAAGACTAAACCACGAAGAAGTTGAATCCCTGAATAGACCAATAAAAGGTCTGAAATTGATGCTGCAATTAATAGCCTACTAACCAAAAAGAAAGCCCAGGACCAGCTGGATCCACAGCCAAATTCTGCCAGAGGTACAAAGAAGAGCTGGTACCATTCCTCCTGAAACTATTCCAAACAGTAGAAAAAGAGGGAATCCTCCCTAACTCATTTTATGAGGCCAGCACCATCCTGTCCTGATATCAAAACCTGGCAGAGACACAACTAAAAAAGAGTACTTCAGGTCAATATCCCTGATGAACATCAATGTGAAAATCCTCAATAAAATACTGGCAAACTGAATCCAAAAGCACATCAAAAACTCCTCTATCATGATTAAGTCAGCTTCATCCCTGGGATGCAAGGCTGGTTCAACATATGCAAATCTATAAATGTAATCCATCACATAAAAAGAACCAATGACAAAAACCATGATTATCTCAATAGATGCAGAGAAGGGCTTTGACAAAATTCAACAGCATTTTATGCTAAAAACTCTCAATAAACTCGGTATTGATGGAACATATCTTAAAATAATAAGAGCTATTTGTGACAAACTCACAGTCAATATCATACTGAATGGGCAAAAATGATGCATTCCCTTTGAAAACTGGCACAAGGATACCCTCGCTCACCACTCCTATTCAACATAGTATTGGAGGTTCTGGCCAGTGAAATCAGGCAAAAAAAAGAAATAAAGTGTATTCCATTAGGAAAAGAGGAAGTCAAGTTGTCTTTATTTGCAGACAACATGATTGTATATTTAGAAGACTCCATTGTCTCAGCCCAAAATCTTCAGCAAAGTCTAAGGATAAACAATCAATGTACAAAAATCACAAGCATTCCTATACACCAATAACAGACTTAAAGAGAGCCAAATCAAGAACGAACTGCCATTCACAATTGCTGCAAAGAGAATAAAATACCTAGGAATACAACTAACAAGGGATGTGAAGGACCTCTTCCAGGAGAACTACAAACCACTGCTCAAGGAAATGAGAGAGGACACAAACAGATGGAGAAACATTCCATGCTCATGGATAGGAAGAATCAATATTGTAAAAATGGCCATATTGCCCAAATTTATAGATTCAATCCTATCCCCATCAAGCTACAATTGACTTTCTTCACAGAATTGGAAAAAAACACCTTAAATTTAATATGAAACTGAAAAAGAGCCTGCACAGCCATTACAATCCTAAGCAAAAAAAAAAAAAAAAACAAAAACAAAAACAAACAAACAGAAAAACAAAGCTGGAGACATTATGCTACCTGACTTCAAACTATACTACAAGGCTACAGTAATCAAAACAACATGGTACTGGTACCAAAACAGACATATAGACCAATGGAACAGAACAGAGGCCTCAGAAATAATGCCACACATCTACAACCATCTGATCTTTGACAAATCTGACAAAAACAAGCAATGAGGAAAGGATTTCCTATTTAATAAATGATGTTGAGAGAACTGGCTAGCCATGTGCAGAAAGCTGAAATTGGACCCCTTCCTTATACCTTATACAAAAATTAACTCATATTAAATATTTAAACTTAAGACCTAAACCCATAAAAACCCTAGAAGAAAACCTAGGCAATATCATTCAGGACATAGGCATGGGCAAAGACTTTGTGACTAAAACACCAAAATCAATGGCAACAAAAGCCAAAATAGACAAATAGGATCTAATTAAACTTAAGAGCTTCTGCACAGCAAAAGAAACTATCATTAGAGTGAACAGGTGAACAGGCAACCTACAGAATGGAGAAGATTTTTGCAACCTACCCATCTAACAAAGGGCTATTATCCAGAATATACAAAGAACTTAAATTTACGAGAAAAAAACAACCCCATCAAAAAGTGGGCAAAAGATATGAACAGACACTTCTCGAAAGGAGAATTTATGCAGCCAACAAACATGAAAATAAGCTCATCATCACTGGTCATTAGAGAAATGCCAATCAAAACCACATCGAGATAAATTATCTCGGGAGTCGGAGTGTAAATTAGTTCAACCATTGTGGAAGACAGTGTGGCAATTCCTCAAGGATCTAGGACTAGAAGTACCATTTGATCCAGCCATCCCATTACTGGGTATATCCCCAAAGGATTATAAATCATTCCATTATCAAGACACATACACACGTATATTTATTGTGGCCCTGTTCACAATAGCAAAGACTTGGTACCAACCCAAATGCCCATCAATGATAGACTGGATAAAGAAAGTTATGGCACATATACACCATGGAATACTATGCAGCCACAAAAAGGTGTAGTTAATGTCCTTTGCAGGGACATGGATGAAGCTGGAAACCATCATTCTCAGCATACTAACACAAGAACAGAAAACCAAACACCACATGTTCTCACTCATAAGTGGGAGTTGAACAATGAGAACACATGGACACAGGGAAAGAATATCACATATCGGGGCCTGCCAGGGGTTGGGGGGCCAGAGAAGGGATAGCATTAGGATAAATACCTAATGTAGATGATGGGTTGATGGGTGCAGCAAACCACCATGGCACGTGTATAACTATGTAACAAACCTGCACATGTACCCCAGAACTTAAAGTATAATTTTAAAAAATCTAGAAAGACAAATTAAAAAAAAAGTAACACTCCTTTGCATTCAGCTCTGCTGTCAATCATGGGTTTGATGGACCATTTGACAACAGAACTGGGACAGTACCACTATGTGGTGAACTTGGCCAATGCATTTTTCTCTGTAGACATCACTCCAGAGAGCCAGCAACAGTTCACCTTCATGATGGATACAAGACAATGGACTTTTATAGTGTTGCAGCAGGGATATGTGCATAGCCTCACCATATGTAATGGTCTCATTGCCACGGATTTAGCCACCTAGCAATGTCCAGAGGGTATCCGCCTATTTCATTATGTTGATGTTATTATGTTAACTTCTGATTCTCCTGCAGATTTAGAAGGCACCCCTCTTGTGGCAATATTTGGCAGCATGTGGCTGGGCCATGAAGAAATCCAAGGTCCAAGGCCTGGATTATCTGCTAAATTCTTAAGCGTTATCTGGTTGGGTAAGAAAAAGGCCATCCCATGGGGTGTCACTGATAAAATCTAGGCATATCCCTGGCCCACCATAGCAAAGCAGCTGCAAATTTTTGTGGATCCCCTGGGATATTGGTGGCTCTGTGTACCCCATTTAGCTCAAATGATAAAACCATTGCATCAGTTAACAAAGAAGGAAAATCCCCAGGATTGGGATGATGCGGCTGAGACTGCCTTCCTGGAAGCCAAGCAGGCTATTCAGCAGACACAAGCCCTATGGGTAGCTGACCAGGCACGCCCATTTGACCTGGATGTGCATGTATCACAGATGGTTTCGGCTGGGCCTGTGGCAGTGCACAGAGTGCTTGAGAATGCCAGTAGGCTTTTGGTCCCAACTATGGAAGGGAGCTGAGCTCTGCTATTCCCTGATAGAGAAATAGCTAGCAACTGTATATGCCACCCTTCAGGCTTGTGAGTGTGTGACAAGGTGGAACGCAGTCATCATGCAGACAACGTACCCAAGTGCATTCATGGGTAACAATGCCCTGGACTGGGACAGCATAGACATCCACTTTGGCAAAGTGGGGGCGCCTACTTGGAGTAGCAAAGTATGCTGAGTACAAGCCCCTAAGCAGCAGAGTTACAAGAGGTCTTGGGACCTGTAGTCCTAATTCAAGATAAGGTCATGGGCCCTGAGGCACCCCTAGACCCTGAGCCTTCACCATTTAAAAAAGGGCATACCCCCATTCTCAGTGGAGTGTGGTACACAGATGGGTCTAGCTGACGTGCTACTGCTGCCTAGACCACTGTTGCAGTCCAACCTAATACTGACACAATATGGTTTGAAACTGGGTGTGGACAAAGTAGCCAATGGGCTTAACTTAGAGCAGTATGGATGGTGATCACCAAGAAGGAGATACCTATGGTAATCTATACCAATAGCTGGGTAGTCACGCTTAACCTTGTGGTTAACTACCTGGAAAATACAGAAGTGGCCAGTCAGCCCCCGACCCATTTGTGGCCACGCCATGTGGTAAGACCTCTAGGAAATGGGTCATCGGAAAGATGTAGCTATTTATCATGTGTCAGGCCATATGCCTTTGGCCATCCCCAGCAATGATGAGGGAGATGCTTTGGTTAAGGTCCAGTGGTTACAGTCGGCACCTACACGAGATGTGGCCTTGTGGCTACACTGGGAACTGGGACATTTTGGGGAGATGAACTGATGCAACAGGTTGATAAGCTTTGGGGTCTGTTCCTGCCCATGCAAGATATTTGGGAGGTTTGTCAGAAATGCCCGGCATGTGCTCAGATATACCCTAAATGGAAGCAGCTGTCCAGTGTCACACAAGTAATAACAGGGCAAGTGCCCTTGACCAGGTGGCAAGTAGATGAGATCAACCCGCTGCTGAAGTCACAAGTGTATATGCGTGCACTAATAGCTGTGGACACAGCCACAGACATGCTGTTTGAATACCCTTGCATGGTGGCCAACCCTCCAACACTTATGTGTCCTGTGTGGTCACCCTCTGGCCATTGAGAGTGACAGGGGAGCACATTTCACCCAACAACAGGTATGACAATGGGCACGACAAATGGATGTAAAGTGGGGATTCCATGTGCCATACAACTCGCAAGCTGGAGTGATATAACTGGTTCCTGAAGAATGGGTTACACTTGCATGTCACATCCCTGTACTTGCGGGGCTGGAGTTCCAGGCTGGACCAGGTGCTCCAAACCTTGAATGAACGGCCACAGAAAGGTGGCCTGGCCCAGTGGAGGCTTTGTTACACTGGGCCACTGCCCCCATTCAGTTACAGATGCACACCAAGGATGACCTCCTCCAACCAGGTATGGGAACAATCTGTTGTTGCCTGTCCCAACACCCGTGAAAGCAGGGGAACAGAAAACCTGGCTGTGGTCATGGACCCTCCAGGACCCCCACTGCCAGTGGTTGGCTATCATAGTTCCATGAGAGGAGGGCCTACAGTGTGACTTGCATGTCACTCCTTGGGTGCTCAATACATGGCCCCTTGGTTGACTATTTGTATGGGAACAGCCAGGGAAGAAACTCTCCTCCGGGGGACATATGTACTGTCTATGTGGCCTATTGTGAACTCCCCCGTGACATTGGCACAGATACAGGACCAAGAGGAACCATGGGGAGCTGAGAAGTTATGGTACCATTGCCCAGGGCATCAGCCCTTGGTGGCTGTATTGTTATCCAGGCATGAAAGGTTAGCCAGTATTTTGCCTGAAGGACATGATTTACCTGTTAGTACCCATGCCTCCTCTGTCATTTTGATTGTAGGTTAATATGCTCCAACCACATTGTGGACTGAGCCCACACCTACACTGCTGTGACCAGTGTTTCCAACTGTTGGATCTGCACTGCCCTTGCAGCAGCAGCTGCAGATGGCTTGCCTTGGCACATATATTCAGCATCTGCAGAGAACTGGACATGGCTGGAGACTTGGGGTCCCATAGCTGACACCTGGAACACAACATGGCAAGCTTTGGACAAAGAACACTGCAAGACCCACAGCATGCCCGCCCCCTGGCTGGCCTATAGTATTTATGATGGGTGGGGCTGGCATTGGACCCTGATGGATTTTGTGTCCCCTGGGAGTTTATGGGTCTGTGTGGACACAGGGTGGCCTTACCTTCCAGTATTGGACATTGTACCTGGGGGTGGCCTTACGTACCTGTCGCTGTTTGCCCCACATTGCCCAGACACTGGCATAACTGGCAGGCTCTACACTCTCTGTTTTGTGAGTTTGACAAGCCCCTGATGGTTCTACCTCTTGGCAGTGACTATCCCTGGAACGGGTGTCCTAACTGTAGAAGCACAAGTTATTGCTCTTGCAGATCACACTGCTTGGGCTCTGAATTACACCTGAGTGACCCTTTTCCTGTTAACAGATAAGGCTGATCAGATCAGAAAGGTGGTATTGCAAAACCGAACGGCCTTTAGACATTATGGCTGCCCAAGGAGGCACCTGTGCCCTTTTAGGAACACAATGTGCCTTTATTCCTGACAATCAGCAGAACATAACTGCAGCCTTGCAAGGGGTCGCAGGGAAGATAAAAGCAGTTGAGAGCCTTACTGACAACTCCCTGCAGAGATGGTGGGCATCCCTGGGCTCTGGCCTATGCTCAACCCTCATTGTCGTAAGTAGCATAGCTAGGATCCTAGTAGTGAGCGGTTGCTCTCTGTACTGTAGTTTTGGGTTATGGATTCAGAGCTCTCCCCGATGGGCACATGTCCTGCTCCAAGGACACCCTCAGACCAGGGGGTGGAGTGTAAGGGAAATGGCTGTGCTTTAGTCAGGAGTAGGTCGAGGCAGCCTTGCTGCGTGGTATGACTCAGTGGGTTTAGAGCTCAGGTGCACAACCCACACATTATGTAACCACACTACGTGAGGCGCATTAGATGATCACCACGTGAGCTCATGCTTGTCTGGGAGCCACTATTGTCTGTAAAAGGTATAATTACCCTGCTAACACTATATATATGCCTCTCTTGTACCCAGAGAGAGTAAAGCCATGTCAAAACTATCTATGATTCCTCAAGTGTTTTCCAGCCATCCACTACTTGCCCACGGACTCCCCTTGGACCTCAGTTAGAACCTGACAGGAGGGAGATCATGCAGATTTGACTGAGGTTCAATTCTGAAATGATTTTCCTCTCCCTAACCTTCAGCCAGAGGGAATCTTTCTAGTAAGGAAAATATTATTGCTATCATTTAAATGAAGACACTGCCCCTCACAGCCAGGGGCAATGGAGCTGGGTTTGTAACCCCAGCCATCTAAAGCTCATTAAAGGTCTTTAGTTTTGAGTAGTATTTATTTATTTTTGAATATTTTCCCTAGGCTGGTGACCAAGGCAGTGGCACAGACACCAGAGACTAAAGTTGTGAGCAGTGGAAGCGCTTAGAGTTACTGGCGGTGAATCTGTGCAGACCTGCAGCAACCTCAATTCTTGCCTCCTCAGAAGAAAGAACTGCATTGAGGGGCTTAAAACAGAAGAAGAGATTGAGGCAAGTTTCAGAGCAGGAAGTGGAAGTTTATTAAAAAGCTTTGGAACAGTAAGGTAAGGAAGGGAAGGAAAACAAAGTACACCTGGGAAGAGGGCCACGTGGGGAGACTTGAAAAACCAAGTGTTCAGCCTGATCTCTTGACTTGGGGTTTTACATGTTGCATGCGATGATGCTATTTGGAAGCTGCTAATCACTTTCAGGTGTTTTCTATTAGGAGACTGCCTTTACCTGGTGCCGGCTGTGACCAATGATTAATTTTGAGAAACAGTTAACAACCGCCTGACCATCACCTGATGGTCACCCGATACTCCTGTCCCGCCCTGCTCAGACCTGACTAGCTACCTACTGTAACAAGGTCAGTCAGAGAACAATTTTCTCAGCTGGAGGGCAAGCCAATGGGTAGCCATTGCTTTCAAGTAGAGTCCTGAAATCCCTTCTACCTTTCCCAGTAGAGCCAGGTATTAAGGCCAGGGGTCTTCGCAGTCAGATTGTCCATAATCAAATCTCAACTCTGCAAAGTTACTTTTCTTATCAATTTCCCCATCTATTAAAAAGGAACAGCCGTGATGGCTCACACCTGTAATCTCAGCACTTTGGGAGGCCAAAGCAGGAGGATCACTTGAGCCCAGGAGTTTAAGACCAGTCTGGGCAACATGGTGACATTTCATCTCTACAAAATATATATATATATATTTTATATCGTGCCATTGCACACCAGCCTGGGTGACAGACCGAGGCCCTGTCTGAAAGAAACAAAAAAGAGTAATAGCAGCCACCTCATGGAACTGTTTGAGGATTAAGTTATCACTCATAAAGTACTTAGAACACTGCCTGGCAATAGTAAATAAACAACAAATGGTAACTATTTTTTTATTATCTAAGAAGGAGAGGCTCAGATGAGTCTGAGGTTCTAGGTGATAAAAACAAAATGACAATAAAAACTTTCCTCAGTCCAAGGGAAGTGGATGCAGAGCAATGGTTTTCAACTTTGGCTAAATATTAGAATCACTTGGGGAACTTAAAAATCTAAGCCCAAACTGTACCCTGGTCCAGTTAAATGAGAATCTCTGAGACAGCAATATTTTAAAGCTTTCTGGGCAATTCCAACATACTGCCAAGTCTGAGAACCCCTATGCAAAGGCTGACAGCCAGGTACCTGAGTGAGAGACCCAACGGGTGCACCTACCTTCCTGAGGTGCCCACGGTCTTTAGTTTTGAATAGTTCTTTCTTTCTAGGCAGTGTACCTGGTAGTGGCTTCATTCGTTCCATGTAGGTGTCCAGAGCCCACTGTGAGCAAGGCACTGTGCTGAGCCTGGAGATGCAGCAGCAAATCAGGCTCAGACTGTGTGCCCACAAGGTGCACACGCCAGCAGGAAAGAGGGCTACTGAGGCAGTAACAATCAACAGTGATGGGGCTCAGGGAATGCCATAAGCATGCTGAGTCTGTGAGTGCTTCCTTGACAGACAGGTGGCATTAAGGGGGCGCCTAACTCCTGTGCAGAAACCTGCCTGCTCCCTGGCGCCTCCACAGGCTGCCCTAGGGAGATTCCACCTCTGCCAAGCCTCAGGGCACACAGTGTAAAAACATTTCTGGGTTTATCAGTGTATTAAATTTTAAAAAATCATGTTCAAATGTAGGCTTTTCTTAAGTTGTACTTTTCTCCCTTAAGGAAAACCCTGGTCCCTATGGATGGTAGGGTGGGAAGTGGCCTCTGCTTCTGTGGAGATATTTATTTATTTACTTATTTAGAGACAGAGTCTTGCTCTGTTGCCCAGGCTGGAGTACAGTGGCATGATCTTGGCTCACTGCAACCTCTGCCTCCTGGGTTCAAGTGATTCTCTTACCTAAGCCTCCCTCTTGAGTAGCTGGGATTACAGGCACCCACCACCATGCCAGACTAATTTTTTTTTTAAGTAGAGATGGGGTTTCATCATGTTGGTCAGGTTGGTCTTGAACTCCTGACCTCAAAGCCATCTACCCATCTCAACCTCCCAAAGTGCTGGGATTATAGGAGTAAGCCACCATGTCCAACATGTGGAGACATTTAGAAAGACCTGGAACATTCTTGTTCTTTAAAGCACAATCAGGGACTTCAAAATAGTGCTCCTTGAGGCTGCCCTAGGGCTTATGTGGCCCAAAGAGGGAGGCCTCTGGCAGCTGAAGGGCAGTCAGGGAATACTACTTGCCTACTGCTGCTGTAACAGATCATAAGGTTAGTGGCTTTAGGCAATACACATCTGTAATATTACAGCTCTGGAGTTAAGTCTGGAATGGGTTTCACTGGGCTGAAGATCAATGTTGGCAGACCTGAGTTCCTTCTGGAGGCCCTAGGGGAGACAGATTCATTGCCATTTCCGGCTTCTAGGAGCTCTCTGCATTCCCTGCTTTAGTCCCTTCCTTCATCTACAAAGCCAGGAGCATAGCGTCTTCAATCCCTGACTCTGGACCCTCTTCTGTCATTATAGCTCCTTCTCTGTCTCTCCTGCTTCTTTCTTTCCCTTGTGAGAACACTTGTAATTAAGTTGGGCCTACCAAGATAATCCCCCTATTTAAAAATACTTAATCTATGCAGCCATAAAAAAGGATGAGTTAATGTCCTTTGCAGGGACATTGATGAAGCTGGAAACCATCATTCTCAGCAAACTGACACAAGAACAGAAAACCAAACACTGCATGTTCTCACTCATAAGTGGGTGTTGAACAATGAGAACACATGGACACAGGGAGGGGAACATCACACACTGGGGCCTGTTGCGGGGTAGGAGGTCTAGGGGAGGGATAGCAGGGGGTGGGGGTATTAGGGTGGAATAACATTAGGAGAAATACCTAGGGGAGGATGGATGCATCAAACGATCATGATATATGTATACCTGTGTAACAATCCTGCATGATATGTACATGTACCCCAGAAATTAAAGTATAATTTAAAAAAAATCACATCTGCAAAGTCCCTCTTGCCTTGCATGGCAACATATTCACAGGTTTGGGAGAATAGGAAGTAGACATTTTTTGGGGGGCCATTATTATGCCTAACTCATTCAGACTCTCTTCTTTGTTAAGGAGAAAACCAACTAGAAAAGCAACAGTACACCCAAGTTCGTCAGGCACCGACCTTGGCCAGGCTCTGTGTGGGGGATGCATAAGTGCATGAGACCCCATCCTTGGCTGTAGGTACTTCCTCTAGTGAAGGAGATGAACCAGGATGCAGACAGCCATGTTGTTGGGTTCAGAAAAGAGGAACGCCATGCCCACTAGAGGTTGTGGAGAGGCTTCATTGCAGCTGGTTGGGATGAGTGCTGTGATAGAGGCACACAGAGTGGAGGAGTGGGAAGGCCTAGAAAAAAGATGGTGACTTGTGACCTAGGGGCACTAAAGAACTGGTAAGATTTGAAGGGAAAATGGTGAGCAAAGACTGGAAGGGGCAAGAAATGCTTTCTTCTTCAGGAAGAGTGAGGGTGGGGTCTGGTTGGCAGAGGAGTCTCACCTAACTGGGATTCCACCACTCGTATAGCAAGATGACTTCGTCCCCTGGTTTTTGTCCTACTGTACTGTTTGTTTAAGGCTTCCCTCACTTGGCTCCAGGTTAAACTGTTCTCGTGGATCATTCCTGCATCCTCTCTTGGTTCCTTCTACTCTTGTATTCATCTGTTCTCATGCTGCTAACAAAGACATACCAGAGACTGAGTAATTTATAAAGAAAAAGAGATTTAATGAACTCACAGTTCCACATGGCTGGGAAGGCCTCAAATGACGTCAGATGGCAAAGGAGGAACAAAGGCATGTCTTACATGGTGGCAAGAAAGAGAGCATGGGCAGGGGAACTACCCTTTATAAAACCATCAGCTCTCATGAGACTTATTCACTATTACTAAAACAGCATGGGAAAAATCCACCCCATGATTCAATTACCTCCCACCAGGTCCCTCCCATGACACATGGGGATTATGGGGGCTACAATTCAAGATGAGATTTGGGTGGGGACACAGCTAAACCACATCAACTCTCTTTTAATTTTCCCTGTTATTTCTTCTCTCATCTCATCTCTGTGCTTCAACTTGGTCTTATAAAGTTCAAGTTGCTGGGATACTTCAGTCCCTGTCTATATGTGAGAGGCACTTCTGAATTCAGGCATTCTGTTTTCTGGGTAACTGCCCCAGTCACTTTTAGGCCAGTATTTGGTAAGAGGCACTGGGTATTATCAAGTGAAAGGGGCTTCTTCCCAACTGTAACCAGACATAAGGAATTCAGGGAAGCCGCCATTATGTATAACTTCATTAGCCACCAAATAAAGTATTGGTGCAGTGCTCTGAGTCCAACATTTCCAAGGAGCTAGTTTTTCAAACCAGCAGCAAGAAGAAATGGCCATGCATGTAAAAAGGGGTGAAAAAGGAACAAGAGAAAAAACTGGCTGTTAGGGATCTATATTTATAGTTTGTAGCTGTGTAGTCCAACATGGCAGCCACTAGCCATATGGATATTTAAACTTAAATAAATTGAAATTAAATTAACATCAAATGGCAGTAACCCTAAGTTTAAATCGACTAAATCCCCCAATCAAAAGCTACAGCCAAAACCTAAAGGTATATCCAAAGATACACAAAGACTCAAAACAAAGGGTTGGAGAAAAATTTACCAACCAAATGGAGAGCAAAAATAAATAAATAAACAAAAAGCAGGAGTTGCAATTCTCACATTTGATAAAATAGATTTCAAAGCAACAAAGATACAGTGGTAAAAGGATCAATGCAACAAGAAGAGATCTTAATACCCAGATACATAAGACCCATGATGAGATTTAGACTCAATGAGACAGAAAATTAATAAGGATATCCAGGACTTCAACTCAGATCTGGAACAAGTAAACTTAATAAATATTTATAGAGTTCTCCATTTTAAATACACAAAATATTGATCGGCCATTATTAATACCCATTTTTAGAATGAAGCAATATTCCTGTTCTCTCTCCCTCTTTTTCTTCCTCTTTCTTCTTCTCCTTCTCTCCTTTTTTTACTTTTCAACATCCTAGTTCCTCACCTCTACTCAATACATTCCTCTGAACACCTGATTCCTTGTGATTCTCCCATCCCACTGAAACCTCCAATCCATTTAAAAAAAACAAAAACAAAAAAAACATTGCTGCTTAATATCTGGATTAGTGACTTTGGGAACTTATTTAATCTCTCTAAGCATTTGTTTCTTCATCTGTATTTAAAAGAATAATGCCTGTAGTATTTCCCTCATTATAAGCCTGTGAAGATCGCTAAATATACCACATGAACACAGCAAATTATGGTCACTCATACATAGGTAACATTCAGTGAAAGTTTTCTCTGACTATTAGAGTTCTGTATGTTACTATTATGCAAGAAATCTACATTGTCCATTGAACCATACATTATGAAACATAAAGAAAACTATGTAGTATGTTTAACACTGTGCTTGATACCATTGAAAAAGTACAATAGTATTAAACTAGATTTGAATGAATTAAAAAAGTAAAATAGCACTTAGTAATTCAGACTTAAAAACTTCCTATTCCGTGATAACTCATTAAGTTAAAGACAATATACAAAATATTTACACACCTATTCCCAGATGAGAGACTAGTAATTTTATTAAAAACTTTAAGATTTTCTGGATAATACATGAATGATGAGGAAATTTTTTTTTCTATTTAGATATAAATTTGGTTCCTTTTCATAATTAAAAAAAAAGAAATTAAATTAAATTAGAAATTTAGCTCCTCAGTCTCACTAGCCACAATTCAAGTGTTTGTGCAACTTGTGGCTAGCAGCTACCTGTTGGGCGGGTATTTATAGTATATTTTCATCATTGCAAAAAGTTCTATGAAACAGCACTGATCTATAGCAATGCTCTAAAGTCACTAACACCTTCTCATAAGACCCAAAGATTCCATCACTGTCACAGCCAATCACAATGGTTTTCAAAAGATGATGTTGTCTTTTGAGGGGTTATGGGAGACCTGTGGAGGTGCTCCTGGCATTTAACAGGTGGGGCCAGAAATGCCAGCTGTTGCACAATGTTTAGGACAGTCTCACACAATGCAAAATTGTCCTCAGTCCAGCAAGACTTTTGAAAGTCTTCCTATTAATTATGACTTGAACCTAGATCCTAACTCTGTTTTACATGTAAACACAAATTTTTACAAAGTTTTACCACACACTGAATTATCTAAGAATATAACATTTGAGTTGTTTCTATCATTTGATTATTATAAATGGAACTTCTATAAGCATCTCTCAAATAAATAAATAGGCCATTGGGAAATATTAGTTATTTAAAAAGGGCCTTGGTTTCATAGAGTGGGGAACCCTCATGAGGCCCTGCAAAGATGGGCTCTTGGCTCCTCCCTCACTCATCTTACTGTCACCTTCTACCTGCTCTCTCTGTGCTCCATCACACTGATCTCTTGCTCTTTCTTAAGCTCAGCAAACAGGCATGGGTTTCAGTCCTTTGCCCTGGCTCCTCCCTGGCCTGGAATATTTTTCCTGGTGGCCCATTCCCACCTTTCACTTAGGTCTCAGCCCTAATGTCAGAGAGGCCTTCCCTGATTCCCCTGAGTGCAATGACACCCCCACTTCGCTTTCTAGTCCTAAGTGTTTTATTTTTCCCAGTCCTTCTCATTATTCATTTATTCTGTATCTGATGATTTGCTTATTATCTGCACCCTGGCTCACTCTGTGGCAGCTGGGACTTCGTCTTGTTCACCATCACACCCAGTACAGCCTTGGGGGCTCAATAAATCACCCTGGAAGGAAGAAAATAATCTTGAATTTCTCAAAGCACTCAGGGCATTGTGAACACACAGAGATGGGAAGGTTTAGGATTTTTTATTTCTAAATTTGGGAAACCATTTTCTACATATTCAGAATGTATTCTAAAAATATGATTCCTACTACTATCAACTTTCCTTTTGTTAGACTAAACAACCCAATTTTTTTTAGTTGCTTGTTCTCCTTGGAATTTATCTCCAGTGATGCTGCTAAAAAAGCTTTCAGTTTTGATATGTTGGGTCCCAACAACAGTTTGACAGTCTCCTTACTGCTTATAACCCGCAGTTCCCTACAGAGGCCTCCTCTTCACTGCAGTCTCTGCCAAGTGGTTGTCATAGCATTAATTAAACTGGAAGAATAAAGGCATTGCATGTCATTTTCTATATTGGATGCCTTCATGTTATGGACATATCTCCATGGAGAATCCTGTACATAAACTGAAAACAAATGCTCTGTAACATCACACATCCTCAATCATGACATTTTTCAGAGGAGAAATTATGGCACACTAAAATGTGAACTCTTTTTGCATGTATTATATTTTTTAAAAGTCTAGAGAAATATGAGTTTACTACTTTCTTACTTCCAAATTATATTTCAACTTCTTCCCTTAAAACATTAAATGGTCACACCTTTTTTAGAGATACAATTCTTATTATTACTGAATCCAGCCAATAGACTCAATTGCTGTGAAATAAGAGAAATATATTGTTCATTCATACATACTGATAAAATTTTAGATTTATTTTTAGATGTCCCCAGGTATTATACATACAAAGTGTATTAAGCTTGTTGCATTTTAAGAAAAATGTTTTTTTTAATAAGAGTGAATATAATCTCACGCCTGTAATCCCAGCAGTTTGGGAGGCCGAGGCGGGTGGATCACGAGGTCAAGAGATCGAGACCATCCTGGTCAACATGGTGAAACCCTGTCTCTACTAAAAATACAAAAAATTAGCTGGGCACGGTAGCACGTTCCTGTAATCCCAGCTACTCAGGAGGCTGAGGCAGGAGAATTGCCTGAACCCAGGAGGCGGAGGTTGCGGTGAGCCGAGATTGCGCCATTGCACTCCAGCCTGGGTAAAGAGCGAAACTCCGTCTGAAAAAAAAAAAAAAGAGTGAATATAATAAAATATAAAATAAAGAAAAGAATAAGCAACTTTGGAAAGCTAAGGCTTTATCCCCACATTTCAAAGGTCAACTCACTGGGCTTCTGAAAAACTAGATTTTGCAAGAATTCAAAAAAAGGCTTCTGGAAGCCTCCTCCAGAAGGACACTGTGGACAGCACAATTAGCAAAGTGCATGGGACAACCTTGTTAAGTTGAGAGCACAAGAGGGAGGTATTGAGCGTCTGGTAAGGGCAGAAGAGAAGAGTGAGCTCCGAAGTGAAGTCTACACTGCTGCTCCTCAACGTGTGTTTCTCCAGCCGTCGTTACTCGCCCTCCATGCCATAAGATAAGAAATTCATTGTTCCAAATTTTTATAGCAATTTGACAGAGTAGTTACATTTCTATGGAACCTAATACACATACTTTATATATTATCATTAATTATTTTTGTATGTGTATTTTTAAATTTTGGTTTTCTAGAAATTCATCATTGTTGTAATGTATAAAAGCCTTGCTTCGTGGCAGATGGGATTTTTTAAAATTTCTTCACCACAGATAATTTTAGGATTACTGATCAAAATTGAGTTGAGCTTTGTAAATAAATCCATTGCCAAGGAGTCCATTCTTAGCATACCTGAATTTAGAGCACGGAAGTACAGATTGTCCTTGGTTTGTATATTAGATGCATCCTGAAAAATCTGAGGTACCAACTTGGAGATCAGATTATTTCTAAAGTATCTTTCTATCCGGGTTATGTGATTAATTTATTCATTTAATAAATATGTGTTGTTAAATGTTCCATGTGATTAAAATAGACTAGTGAATAAAATAACAAATACAGAGTTTACATTCTAGTGGAAGGAAACAAAGAACAAACAATAACCATAATTAAAAAGTAAATCACATAAATGTGGAGCAGTAAGTCAATGATGGAAATATGAAAGTTAGGAGTACCAGAGTAGGAGTGGAGTATGTGTGGGAGGGTGATGATTTAAAATACTGTAGTAAAGGTTAGTCTCATTGTGACAATTGAATAAAAGTTTAAAGATCAAGAGACACTTATGGAGGAAGGATGGTCCAGGCTAAGCGGAGAACTGGTGCAAATGTCCTATGGTAGTGTAGCTGGGAAGATGGGGGTCAGAGAGCAGCAAGGAGGTCAGTGGAGTAGAACAGAGACAGAGTGGTCAAGGAGAGGTGAGAGATGAGGTCAGAGTGGGAATATGAGCTCAGACTCATATTCTGAGACTATTGTAAGAACTTAGGTTTTTACTCTGAGTGAGCAGACGACCTTGAATACAGGAGTGGTGCTCTTTAAAAGAATCACTGTACTGCTGTGTCTAGAATAGAGTGTAGTGGGGAACCTAGTTAGGAGGATATTCCCAGTGAGAGATGATGATGGCATGGTCTCAAATGGTAGCAGGAGAGGTGGTGAGAAGTGGATAGAGTCTAGTCATATTTTCATGGTAGAGCTACGAGGATTTCCTTATGCAGCATAAGAAAAAAAGAGAAATCAATTGTTTTGGCCTCACGTCTTATTTTCTACCATTATAATTTCAAAGATGTTCTTCCTTGGAGAAACTTTTCCATCATGTGTGAAAACTGCACTAAGGAGCCTGGATTTCAAATACTAGATTATGGCCTCCTTTGGGGCAGGGACTGTGTCTTTTCCCACCTCTACCTCCAACACGAGGCATTTCTTCAGGCACAAAATAGGCTCTGAATAGATATTTTATGGCATAAAAAGGATATTGTACTTTCATTCACACACAAGATGCACACATGTAATCACTCATATAACCTTTAAGACACTAATCAGCAAATAACCTTAGCACCAATCATCACTTACCCCCTATTAAACATCTCTATCAGTATCTATAAGGTATTGATTCTTATTCAATTTACCTTTGAATGGGACTTGGATATTTGAGCTGCCATATCGGGTAAGTTGCTATTCTGATTTTATTGGAATTCTTAACTAAAAGAAGCACAAATAACCTCTTTAGGAAGTCCCAGACATCATAAATCAAACTTTCCTTCGATTTAACAATAAGAACCTTAGATCTCATATATGAACATTCAGGACCTGGATATTGAGGATGGATCACTGATCTTCACAGTATCTACATGTTGAAGAATTGATGGGATCAGTAGGCCTTTGATCTGGCACTCCATAAAATGTATTCATTGGCATGCAAATTGGAGAGTTAAAATTTTAGTTTCAACCATGCCTCTTCTGAAATCTGACCTCCAAAATGCTTTTTATCACAGGGCTAGTTGATGCAGCCAGGATTTATACTCAGATTGTTTGATGCAAAGCTCTTGGATGTTTCCCATCTCACTACTTTGCCTCTTAATATTATGTAACAGTTGCCAAATGATGGTCACTTTCTGTCTCTTGAAACTCCAACATCCCCTTATGGAAAAATCCCATGAAAAGAGGAACTAGGGTATCTCTTCCAATTTCTATAGTTTACTGACCCTGGGCATTCATCTTGTCTGGATTGAACTGCAGCCAGTGTATTTTCAGCCAAGTCTCCAATTTAGGCAGCCAGTGGGTAAGATACAAAAACCACCCTGTCGGAATCAGATGAAAAAGAAATACAGGCTGGGGATTCTTGGCATAATGATGAAGCAGGAGGTTCAGCTCCCTTGCTGGTGTTTTAAATGGTCTCCTGTTGACGCTGAACAGAGAGCATCCCTCTGGCAGGGGACACAAGAGCAGCATCTTCTCAGTGGACAAGAGTCACCACAAACCACCTTTTGGGTTCTCAGAGAGAAAGGTGGATTTGCTGGAGCCAAAGCAAAACAACAGAGCAACATTACATCCACTCCAGCTCGACATCTGAAATTGAATAGTACTTGATGATGGTACAAAAAACACAATAAATATTTAATAGGCTAAACTCAATTCGATCGACTGCAGAACTCAAAATGGTTTTGCTCATTTTCTCTGTCTATCCTCTACCCACATCTATCCTCCCTTTTATCTGTTCTTTCCACTTTCTCAACCCTCAGCCATCAGGAGTGCCATGGGCCCACTACCCATAAGAAAATTCAGTGGGAAGGTGAGTAGGTAGAGCCTGTGGGCAGGATGGGTGTAGAGGCTTAGAGCTCCTGTTCTTCTCACCCTAGAAGCAAGGATCAGTAGAAAGAAAGATTCAGAGCAGTTGTTGGAGGAGAATATGCACATTCTGATAGGAGGGAGACCAAGGAAAAGGGGAGAGGGAGGAGAATCAAGAGAAAGGGGAAGTAGAAAAGGTCAAGGGTGTGGAAAAAGTACAAAAGGAAGAATGAAAATGACCCAGAAAAAAAGGGGATAAAAGAGGATCCCAGCAACAACCCAGGAAGGCCCTCCAGAATAATTTTGTCCAGTCAATTTCATATCTTCCTAACCTTTCTTCAAGTCCTTAGAGGATTTCAAGATATAGGTATCAGGGTAGGTGTCTCAGTAGTCTATTCTTCTCTTCTTTTTTTTATACTTTAAGTTCTGGGGTACATGTGCAGAACATGCAGGTTTGTTACATGGTGTACACGTGCTGTGGTGGTTTGCTGCATCCATCATCCCATCATCTCCATTAGGTATTTCTCCTAACGTTATCTCTCCCCTAGCCCCCCACCCCCTGCTATCCCTCCTCTAGCCCCCCACCACCCTACAGGCCACCATGTGTGATGTTTCCCTCCCTATGTCCATGTGTTCTCATTGTTCAACACCCACTAATAAGTGCCTGACTATTGATCTCTTTATGCCTGATGAGAACATGCAGTGTTTGGTTTTTTGTTCTTATGTCAGTTTGTTGAGAATGATAGTTTCCAGCTTCATCCGTGTCCCTGCAAAGGACAGTCTCTTCAACCACCCACCTTGTGAGCCCCTTTGGGACTGAGCCCTATTTCCTTGGAGCCCCAGTTCTTCCTTCATATAACTGCTAACATATACCTGACCCCATCTGTGTACATGTCGGTTGTCCTGCTAAACTGAAAGCTTATCAAGGGTGGGGACTGTGTCTGTCAACTCTTTGTAGTCCCTGCTCTTAATATCATTCCTGCCTCATGGCAGATACTTAATAGATAATAAATTTTAAAATCCTAAGAACCATGCAATACAAATCACTGGCCAGACACGCTACGTCCTGTGCGATTGTGTATATAAAAAGTTCCAAAACAGGCAAAACTATTCTGGGGACAGGAATCAGGATTACTTTTGAGAAGAGTAGTAAATAGGAGTGGCATGAGGGGCCTCTGAGGAATTGTGATGTTCTGTTGCTTGATATCTGGGAGACCCTTTTTTGTGTTTTCTTTGTGAAGATTATTGAGTGGTACAATTATGAATAGTGCTCTTTTCTGTATATATATTATGTATGCTTCAACAAAAAGTTTACTAAGAAAGAAAACAAATAATTAGCTACTCCAGACAGATAACCTATCAAAAGAAATTAAGGTGGATAAGAGATTCTAATTATGCAGGGAGCTGTTTATCCTTTTTTTCTTTTGCTGAGTGTGAATAAAAATAGCTTATAAATTATGTGATAAGTCTTACTAGCCCTGTCCAAACATCATTACTCAGTAGTTGGCTGGGTGCAGTGGCTCATGCATGTAATCCTAGCATTTTGGGAGGCTAAGGTGGGAGGATGGCTTGAGCCTGGGAGATTAAGGCTGCAGAGAGCTGTGACTGCGCAGAGCTGTGACTGCGCCACTGCACTCCAGCCTGAAAACAGAACGAGACCCTGTCTTCAAAAAAAAATTAGTAATACATTTTTTAAAACCTCAGCATCTTATTTGACTGCTGAGCAATTAATCCTTAACATGTCAATGCATTTGTATGTATGTACACATTACGATCTAATTAAAGAAATCTACAGAACTATGTCCTGTATTACTGATTCCCCAAATGTCCCTACACTGGAGATAAGCAAAAAGACTTCTGCATCAGTAAGTGTTCAAGATGTCAGATGCTGAGAAGTGAATTGTGTCTCTGATTAATTGACTTTAATAATAATAATTTTATTTATATAGAGACCTTGCCAAGGCATTCAGGGAGCTGTAAAGCAACCCATAATCCATGATTAAAGCATTATACAAGCAATATATAACAAGCCTCCCTCCTAAAGTAAAACAAAGGGAAGAGATGGATGGGGCTCAGATATGAGGGTTCAGGAGAGGGAATGGGTTGTAGATTCAGTATGGAGATGGTGATAAATGCTTCATTAGGGAAAGAGGGGAGTTTCCTGGGATTGGCGAAGGAGTGTAATTTAATACAGTTGCACTGAAATAGTGGTCTTTGGGGAGGCAGTCCTAGCCCTGCAGAGACATGTACTTCCTCCTCTTTGCACCTAATGGTGGGAACACAGATAATAATCACATCTTTCCTGCCAGCTACATCCTATCTATGAGTGAGATTTTTCATAATGATCCAAACAGCAGAAGTTAAGGAAATACTTCTAAATTATTCCTCACTTCTTGACATTGGCAAAATATTTAGGTAGTTTTTTTTTTGTTGTTGTTGTTGTTGTTTCAAAATCAGCTCTTATGAAGTCCCAGAAAATAAACATATATTTGAAAGTGACTATGAAGTTGCCTCCAAGCATGAAAGTTTTGAACAAACAACAACAGGAGCTGAGGATTAGGTATGATTAGTCAGAACTTCCTTCCTCTGCAGACCCCTCCCCACCCCACCTGCACTCCTTCCCTTGCCCCAGCACCCGACCTCGCCCACCATCCATCTGCCTTGCCAGCAAAATGACCTCTCTCCTTGCCACGGCTCCTTGGCTAGTCTTTTTGCTTTTTTACTTTCATTTGTTATGGCATACAACCAATGCATGGACATCATTAAAAATCTGAAAAGCAGAGAAGAGGTGGGAAAAAAATTATTCCTACTCTAATCACCCGAAGGCAACTACTTTTAAGATTTTCTAAAATATTCTATTAATATGTGTGAGATATATATATATATGAAAAATGTCTCCATGAATATAGTGTTTTCAGTGGTTATATCTGGGGGCAAAATTATAGTTGATTTTCACTTTTACGTTTATACTATTATATAATGTTAGAAAAAAATATATGGATATCTATTAATTAAAATCATGGAAAAACAATAAAGCAAATGAGTTAAATAGGTTGATTCTCTATTTGAGCTTCATTCACCTGATATTAAAGTTATCTAGCCAATATTTTTAGATGGAATAATATAATTATAGATTCCAAAGAGACAATATGGCAAATGCTGAAACAACATATTTTGAACATGAAACTGATAATATACTTCTACTCCACTCTGAGCTACAGGTTTAATTTTATTTAATTTGGGTGTCTGAGAAACAAGAAAAGAAAGAGTGAGTCATTCTAGGAAAAAGAAAAGCAATTAACAACATTCACAAGTGGTAAGACGGAAGATTAAAAATAACACAACCTCACTAGCAAGGTCCTCATATGTACAGTCAAACAGAAAGGCCATAACTTCTAAAGGGACTTTTCCTCCAGCAAGAACAGGTCAGGGAATTCCCTATTGAGCGATAGGGAATTTTACCTCATCCCTGGTTAAATCAAATAAAATCTTCATCTTATGCTGAGTTGATACAGTGAATAATATCTACCCAATAGTATTCTGTGTTTTCTGCAATGAAATAAACTTAAAAAAAAAAACACCCTTTTTCTGTTTTGTGTTATCCTTGTCTATGTTGGCTATGTAATCATGTGCCTTTGTTTGATGAAAGCTGAAAGGATGTTCTGGCAGGGAAGGAAGGGGAGCCAGAGTTTACTGGGAATCCTTGGGCGATGAGTGATTGATTAGTGGGTGAGGAGTCAAGTGAGAGCTAGTGCCGTGGATTGAATAAAAGAGCTTCCATTATTCAGAGAGTGCTAGACAAGAATGGGGAGAGATTGCATGGAAGGCTGCCATGAGTCTAACAGAAAAGCAACTTTCTGGGAAAGAAAGCAGACATTAGGGTAAAGAAGGCAACTGTATTCTACCCACTGAGCAAAAAAAATTGACATTAGGGAGGATGGAAGATAAAAAGCAGACTAGAGAGGAAGATTGTAAACTGTTAATGCTATCTGTGTTTTGCTTTTGTGGGACTCTTTCTTTTTCAATATTTGCCCTTCTCTTGATTGCTGATTACATAAACACCAATTTTATAGAATGTTATGTTCCAGAGGAGGATTTTTTTTTAAAAGGCTATGACTGACTCATACTATAGGATTGCTGTCTTATCTCTTGGCATGTTTGTATTTACCTATGGTAGGTGGCATCTGAGACTATTACAGAAGAAGGAAAAGAGAAAAGAATGCAAGGCTTAGAGGCTACTCAAAATGGGGTATTGTCTCACTGAAAGCTAGGGTTATCGGGGGACAAACCCATATCCTATTCTTGCATTACTCTGGTGAGATAAGACTGTCTTTCTCTGAACAATGTTGATCAAGCTGCAGGTTGAGAACCATTATTGAGTTGTGGCATCAGCTGGGTATCAGCTGGGTAGATTACCCAGCATCTTTACAAAAGGAAAGAAATAAAATAGAAAATATCATCATGCATTGCATGTGGTAAGGATAAATATTGTTTCATAAAACTTTTGTTGTTTGACATACACAAACACACACCTGTGTGTGTGTAGTGAGTTGCAAGGTAAAATGTATCTTTTATGTAGGCCATAATCAAAACCAGTTTCAAAGCTACTGTCATGGAGTGCATTCTTTGATAACACCAAATTATAAATTAAGAAAAATATAGAAGACTTGAAAATCCCAATTATTTGCAAAAGTATACTATTGTAATAAGTTTCTATGAGGGTTTTGTAGCAAGCAGAGCCCAAGGAGAGGTTGATGTTTGTTTAAATCAGACTACACAAGGATATTCTCAGAAACACACCTGAATAGCAGATTAAATCTTTCAGTAACACCAGTGACAGTGAATGTATCTGTGGCTAAATGGGTATATAACTAAACATGTTACTTTTTTTTCTTTTTGAAACAGAGTCTTGTTCTGTTGCCCAGGCTGCAGTGTAGTGGCATGCTATCAGCCTTCTGCAAACTCTGCCTCCCAGGTTCAAACAATTCTCCTGCCTCAGCCTCCTGAGTAGTTGGGATTATTAAGGGCATTTGCCATTATGCCCAGCTAATTTTTGTATTTTTCATAAAGACTGGGTTTCACTATGTTGGCCAGGCTGGTCTAGAACTCCTCACCTCAAGTGATCTGCCTGACTCGGTCTCCCAAAGTGCTGAGATTATAGGTGTGAGCCACAGCACACAGCCAAACGTGTTACCTTTTAAAGAAAGCCTAAACATGTGTTAAACTTTTAGTAATTTAGAGTAACACATGGGAGGCTAGTGGGTCAGAGAATTCAAAATAATAAATCAGAAAAAAATCACATATTTGTTTTGGAAAATGCTATTTTATTTTTCTTAGATTTACTCCACTATTGACATTTCATATGCTGTTATATTAAAATGAGTTTTCTTCTCTGAACATAGATTCTCTGATGGTTAGGAAGGTAGCTGATTCAGAAGCAAACCAAGTGCTCTGAAGTTGCCACTGTGGAATTAAAATTTTCCTCATATAGGCCGGGCGCGGTGGCTCACGCCTATAATCCCAGCACTTTGGGAGGCCGAGGCCGGTGGATCACGAGGTCAAGAGATCGAGACCATCCTGGTCAACAAGGTGAAACCCCATCTCTACTAAAAATACAAAAAATTAGCTGGGCATGGTGGCGCGCGCTTGTGGTCCCAGCTACTTGGGAGGCTGAGGTAGGAGAATTGCTTGAACTCAGGAGGTGGAGGTTGCGGTGAGCCGAGATCGCGCCATTGCACTCTAGCCTGGGAACATAGAGCGAAACTCCATCTCAAAACAAAACAAAACAAAAATTTTCTTCATATAATCCACAAAATGGCCATTGGAGAGGACATTTTATAGCTGTCAAAATTCACATTTATGACATATATATTTAAGTGTTATTTCCTTTGTTACATAGTGTTTGCCATAGAGAAAAATTTGTCTCTTCAATCTTGAGTCATATTGAAGATAAGTCTGTCTGAGAAGTACCAAAACATTTTACGAGGAAATGTTACACCTAAGTCTGTCTTGTTGGAGTCAGTGGACAAATGGATAGCATATATCTTGACATACGTCAGCATGCTCATCCAAACTGATCCCCACATTCCCCAGCCAGGACCCTGGCACTTTTACAAGATGTATAATTAGTTGGCAGTAACCTTGTTGTAAAAAAAAATTACTTAAGTAACAATGTATTTTCACTATACTTTAACGTACTTTTAATTTAATTAATTTGTGTATTTTTTGAGACATCTCACTCTGTGACTCAGGCTGGAGTGCAGTGGCAGGATCTTGGCTCACGGCAACCTCTGCCTCCTGGGTTCAAGTGATTCTCCTGCCTCAGCCTCCCAGGTAGCTGGGATTCCAGGTACATACCACCACACCCGGCTAATTTTTGTATTTTTAGTAGAGATGGGGTTTCGCCATGTTGGCAAGTATGGTCTCAAACTCCTGACCTCAAGTGATCCCCCTGCCTTGGCCTCCCAAAGTGCTGGGATTGCAGGCATAAGCCACCGCACGCAGCCTAAAATACTTTTTAAAATCCAAACATGAAATTCCAAAAAAAAAGAAAAAAATGAGGGCATAAGGAAGAGGAATTGTAGGTAAGTGATGAGGAGGCATTGAGAGGGACAAAGAGCAGTAGGGAAAAAAATCACTTGCAAGGGTTAGGCATGCAAACTTATAAGAGGAAGCATTGTGAGATATTTTTCTTTGACAGTATTGCTAACTGAAATCCCAGGCAATCAGACTTCTATAAAGGGGCATTTTAAGAGCCTACCCCAACACATTGAAGTGTGGTTGTTGCTTTTTGAATTTTCGTTCACTGAAAATTTATCTTTCAATCTGTTCCTCACTTTCTTAGTGCTTAGAGCTGTAGTACTCTTTTTAATAATTAGCAATCAGATTTCCTCAAAAGAAAAAATCTCTTGCAAAATTATCTGTAAAAAAGTCGCTGATTAGAGAGCACTGGTTCTTGCTAAGAGTGCTGTAGATTACTTGACGGCATACATCCTTATTCATGAACATCCTTTGAAATTCAGTTTTGCATGTATTTAACATAATTTTTCTTCAAAATGAATGAAGTTATTTAAAAATGATAATAAATACCCCATATTTAGTCATTCAGAACAATTAAAATAGTTAAAAGTGATTGCCCTTGAAAAACTTCTTTGCTTAAAAAACCTTATTGACTATTACCTAAAAGCCACTGTTTGTAAGTTAAAAAAATATTAAACATAATCCCTAACAAAATCCTAGCTATCTGTTTTGCAGGAATTGATAAGCTGCTCTTAAAATTCATATGGAAATACATGGGACCCAGAATAGCAAAAACAATCTTGGAAAAGAAGAGAAAAGTTGGAGAACACTTTCAAAACTTACTGCAAAGCTACAGTAATCAAGACTAGCATAAATATGGCATAAGGATAGACATATGAGTCAGTGGAATAGAAACGAGATCCCAGAAATAAACCCATAGGTGTATGGTCAGCTGATTCTGACAAGGTTATCAAGACAATTCAATGGAGAAAGAATAATCTTTTCATTATGTGGTACTGGGATATCTGGATACTTATGTGAAAAAAATTAAGTTGGATTCCTACTTTACATCTTATACAAAAAAAAAATTCAAAATTGACTATAGACCTAAATGTAAGAGCTATAACTATAAAATTCTTATAATAAAAAACAGGATAAATTTCATGACCTTGGATTAGACAATTATTTCTTAGACAATGACACCAGAAGAACAAATCACAAAAGACAAAACAGAAGGACTGAACTTCATCAAAATATAAAACTCTTATTTTTTGTGTGCCATATTTTCTATTTTTTTAAATTATACTTTCTATTTTTTAAATTATATGTGTACAGAATGTGCAGGTTTGTTACATAGGTGTACATGTGCCATGGTGGTTTGTTGTACCCATCAACCTGTCATCTACATTAGGTATTTCTCCTAATATGCTATCCCTCCCCTAACCCCCCACACACCGACAGACCCCATGTATGATGTTCCCCTCCCTGTGTCCATGTGTTCTCACTGTTCAACTCCCACTTATGAATGAGAACATGCAGCATTTGGTTTTCTGTTCTTGTGTTAGTTTGCTGAGAATGTTGGTTTCCAGCTTCATCCATGTTCCTGCAAAGGACATAAATTCATCCTTTTTTATGGCTGCATAGTATTCCATTGTGTATATGTGCCACATTTTCTTTATCCGGTCTATCATTGATGGACATTTGGGTTGGTTCCAAGTTTTTGCTATTGTAAACAGTGCCACAGTGAACATATGTGTGCATATGTCTTTATAATAGAATGATTTATAATCCTTTGGGTATATACTCAGTAATGGATTGCTGGATCAAATAGTATTTTTGGTTCTAGATCCTTGAGGAACCACCACACTGTCTTCCACAGTGGTTGAACTAATTCACACTCCTACCAACAGTGCAAAAGTGTTTCTATTTCTTCACATCCTCTCCAGTATCTGTTGTTTCCTGACTTTTTAATGATCACTATTCTAACTGGTGTGAGATGATATCTCCATGCAGTTTTGATTTGCATTTCTCTAATGACCAGTGATGATGAACTTCTTTTAAAATATGTTTGTTGGCCACATAAATGTTTTCTTTTGAGAAGTGCCTATTCATATACTTTGCCCACTTTTTGATGGGGTTGTTTGTTTGTTTCTTGTAAATTTGTTTAGGTTCCTTGTAGATTCTGGATATTAGCCCTTTGTCAGATGGATAGATTGCAAACATTTCCTCTTATTCTGTAGGTTGCCTGTTCACTCTGATGATAGTTCCTTTTCCTGTGCAGAAGTTCTTTAGTTTAATTAGATCCCATTTGTCAATTTTGGCTTTTGTCGCAATTGCTTTTGGTGTTTTACTCATGAAGACTTTGCCCATGCCTATGTCCAGACTGCATCAATAGAGTAAAAATACAACTCACAGAAGGGGAGAAAATATTGCAAATTATGTATCTGATAAGGGTTTGATATCCAGAATATACAAAGAACCCTTACAACTCAACAATAAAAGACAACTTTTATTTTATTTTATTATTATTTTTTAATATTGTAAATTTTTTTCAACATTTATTTTAAGTTCCGAGTACATGTGCAGGATGTGCAGTTTGGTTACATAGGTAAACATGTGCCATGGTGGTTTGCTGTACAGATCAACCCATTACCTTGGTATTGAGTCCAGCATCCACCAGCTATTCTCCTGATGCTCTCCCTCCTCCCACCCCTGACAAGCCCCACTGTGTGTTGTTCCCCCAATGTGTGCATGTGGTCTCATCATTCATTTTCCGCATAAAGTGTTTGGTTTGCTAAGATTAATGGCTTCCAGCTCCACCCATGTTCCTGCAAAGGAATGATCTCATTCTTTTTCATGGCTGCAGAGTATTCCATGGTGTATATGTACCACATTTTCTTTATTCGGTCTATCATTGATGGGCATTTGGGTTGATTCCATGTCTTTGCTATTGTGAATAGTGCTGCAGTGTACCTACACATGCATGTATCTTTATAACAGAATGATTTATAATCCTTTGGGTATATACCCATAATGGGATTTCTGCGTCAAATGGTATTTCTGCCTCTAAATATTTGAGGAATCATCACACTGTCTTCCACAATAGTTCAACTAATTTACACTTCCATCCACAGTGTAAAAGCTTTTCTTTTTCTCCACAACCTCTCCAGCATCTGTTGTTTCTGGACTTTTTAATAATCACCATTCTGACTGATGTGAGAGGTTGTCTCATTGTAGTTTTGATTTTCATTTCTCTAATGATCAGTGGTGTTGAGCTTTTTTCATATTTTTGTGTGGCTGCATGAATGTCTTCTTTTGAGAAGCATCTGTTCATGTCTTTTGCTCACTCTTTTTTTTTTGACAGGGCTTCCCTCGCTTGCCCAGGCTGGAATGCAGTGGTGTGATCTCAGCTCACTGCAACCTCCACCTCCTGGGGAAGCTGGGAGTACAGGCATGCTCCACCATACCTAGCTAATTTTTTTGTATTTTTAATATAGACAGAGTTTCACCATGTTAGCCAGGCTGATCTCAAACTACTGGCCTCAATCTGCCTGCCTCAGCCTCCCAAAGTGCTGGGATTACAGGTGTGAGCCACTGCACCTGGCCCTTTGCCCACTTTTTAATGGGGTTGTTTTTTTCTTGCAAATTTGTTTAAGTTCCTTGTTGAATCTGGATATTAGACCTTTGTCAGATGAACAGATTGCAAAATTTTTCTCCCATTCTGTAGGTTGTCTGTTCACTCTGTTGATAGTTTCTTTTGCTATGCAGAAACTCTTTTATTTAATTAGATCCCATTTGTCAATTTTTGCTTTTGTTGAAATTGCTTTTGACGTTTTCATCGTAAAATCTTTGATGACCCTACCTATGTCCTGAATGTTATTGCCTAGATTTTCTCCTAGGGTTTTTATAGTTTTGGGTTTTACATTCAAGTCTTTACTGTATCTTGAGTTAATTTTTGTATAAGGTGTAAGAAAGTAGTCCAGTTTCAATATTCTACATATGGCTAGCAGGTTCTCCCAGCACCCTTTATTTAATAGGAAGTCATCCCCCCTTTCTTGTTTTTGTCAGGTTTATTCAAGATCAGATGTTTGTAGGCATGCAGTATTATTTCTGAGTTCTCTGTTCTGTTTCATTCATCTACGTGTCAGTTTTTGTACCAGTACCATGCTGTTTTGTTTCCTGTAGCCTTATAGTATAGTTTGAAGCCAGGTAATATGATGCCTCCAGTTTTGGGTTTTTTGTTTTTGTTTTTTTTTTTTTTTTGCTTAGGACTGTCTTGGCTATTCAGACTCCTTTTTTGAATTTCAAAATTGTTTTTTTTAATTCTGTGAAGAACATCAATGGTAGTTTGAAGGGAAAAGCATTGAATCTATAAATTACTTGGGCCATTTTCATGATATTGATATCTCTGAGTATGGAATGTTTTTCCATTCGTGTCCTCTCTGATTTAACTTCCCTTGTTAGCTGTATTCCTAGGGTTTTTTTTTTTTTTTTTTTTTGTAATTGTGAATGGGAGTTCATTCATGATTTGGCTCTCTGCTTGCCTGTTGTTGGTGTATAGAAAGGCTAGTGGTTTTTGCATATTGACTTTGTGTTTTGAGACTTTGCTGAAGTTGCTTATCAGCTTAACAAGCTTTTGGGCTGAGACAGTGGGATTTTCTAGGTATAAGATAAAGACAATCTCATTTTAAAGTGAGCAAAGGATTTGAATAGACTTTCTCCAAAGAAAGTATATAAATTGTCAATGAATACATGAAACAATTCTCACCTTCATTTATCATTAGGGAAATGCCTATCCTCAATGAGATGCTACTTTACACCATTATGATGGCAATAATAAAAAAAGATATATAATAACAAATGTTTGTGAAGATATGGAGGAACTGAAACTCTCCCTTTTTTATGATTTCATTTGATTTTTATTTATTTTTTAAATTATTTATTTCCATCGGTTTTTGGGGAGGAGGTGGTATTTGATTACATAAGTAAGTTCTTCAGTGGTCATTTGTGAGATTTTGATGCAAACATAACCCAAGCAGTATACACTGAACCCACAGAAATTGGAACTGTCATACATTGCTGGCGAGTGTGTAAAATGATGCAGCCATTTGAAAAACCCTTGGCACTTCCTTAAAATATTAAACATGTAGTTACCATATGTCCCAGCAATTTCACTCCTAGATATATGTATATTCAAGAGAGTTGAAAACATATGTCCACACAAAAATTTGTACATGAATATTCATAGCAATGAGATTAACTCAAATATCTGCCAACTAATGAATGGATAAAGAAAACATGGTATGGCCTAAAATGGAATTTTATTCAGCCTTAACAAGAAATGGAGTGCTATTAGGTTACTACAAAAGTATCTGAATTTTTGCTGTTACTTTTAGTGGCAAAATACATTCTACAATATGGATGAACCTTGAAAACATTATGTTCAATGAAAGAAGCCAAACATAAAGGACACATATCGTATGATTCCATTTATATAAAATGTTCAGAATAAGCAAGTCCACAGAGATAGAAAGTAAATTCGTGATTGGCAGGGGCTGAGGAGAGGAGGGAATGAATAGTGACTGCTAAAGGATGGGTAAAGCTTTCCTTGGGGTGATGAAAATGTTCTGGGATTAGACAGTGGTCATGGAGTATATTATCACCAGTAAATGTTATACTTTGAAAGGGTGTCCGTTTCAGTATGTGTATTGTGTCTCAATTAAAACAGAAAATAAAAAAGAACTTTGGAAGGCAACTGAAGCAATTTATATATGGTTTAAATATTAAATGATGTTAGGGAATAAACGCCAATTTTCTTGGGATAAAAATGAAATTATCAATAAAAAATAAAAATGCCATTTTTTTTTTGAGTTGGAGTCTCACTCTGTCACCCAGGCTGGAGTGCAGTGGTGCAATCTCAGCTCACTGCAACCTTGACCTCCTGGGTTCAAGTGAGTCTTCTGCCTCAGCCTCCTGAGAAGCTGAGATTACAGGTGCATGCCACCACATCTGGCTAATTTTTGTATTTTTAGTAGAGACAGGGTTTCACCATGTTGGTCAGGCTGGTCTCAAACTTCTAACCTCGTGATCTGCCCTCCTCAGCCTCCCAAAGTGCTGGGATTTTAGGCGTGAGCCACCACGCCTGGCCAAAATGTCATATTTTTAATTGATGCATTCTGAAATATTTAGAGATAACATTTATGATGTTTGTAACTTATTTGCAAATGCTTCAGCAAAAAAGAAATATTTTAATAAATGTATAGATAAAGCAAAGTTAGCAAAATATTGGCAATAGTTCAGTTTAGATGATGGGCACCTGAGTGTCTAACGTTCTTTTCTTTCAATTTTACTGAACTTGAAATTTTTCATAAAATAAAATTTGAGAAAAATATTAAGTCCTCTAAAGTTTAATTATTAATTTGTCTCATAGTGAATTCTTTCCTTATTTCCCTCATGGGTTGGTTATGAGACTCAATTTGTAAAATGCTATACAGACGTTAATGATTACTATTTTAAAATTCTGCATTTTTAGAACTTGTAGCATCTATCACCAATAAATTGTGAAACATTCAAAACCATTATTTTAGGATGAATCAATTTCTACCTTCAGTTTTTTATTTCATAAATTTAAGACATTCTTGATTGCCCAATCTGAATTCTTTTTAGAAAACTTTCAGGGTCACTTAGGATTAGATGATGAATTGTTGACACCTATTATTTTGATAGCTAACTTTGTTTTATAAGCTTCTGGTGAAAAAATATACTAGAGCAGTCTTTGGAGAGTAAAAACAGAAACTTCATACTTAGCTAGAAATTCACACCTGGGATTCTTGAGAGGAACAACATGTAAGTATCTTATAAATAGAATTGATGGGCTTACTGAATCAGGAACTAGTGAAAATAGAGAGTTTATGTGAAGTATTTTATAGACAAACCTCTTTACTTGATGAAGAGGCTTTCTTGGTACTTCAGGCTGGGGGGGCTATTTACCTGAACTCTGTCATCTTGCCAGGCCATCTAGCCCTGGTAACTTCCTTCTAGCTCATCCAACTGTAAAGCTTTCTCCTGAAGGGTGAAGCTTTGTGTCTCTGTGAAACCCTTGTTGATGTGACAAAGAGAAGTTTTCAATGAAGAATTTTATCCCTTTCAAGGAGTAAAAAGGGCATTATAGATTTTGTAATGTCCTGACAGCATCTGCAGTACCTGAAAACACAAACATACATCCATACAGTGCTTCGCCCATTTACCTATGCACTGACTACTATTACACATAAGCTCCATGAGAATAAGAATCCCATCTATCTTGTTCACACTTTATCCTACCTGGCATCTAGCAGGTGCTCAATAAATATTGATGACTATTATTGAGTGCTAATTATGTATTATATCCTGTGTCAGGTATTTGGGTTACTAGAATGAATAAGACATGATCCTAGCATTTCAGGAACTTCCAAACTTTTGAGGAAAATAGCCATAAACAAATCATCATAGTAATGCAGGTGCAAAAGAAAGGATATGTAGTACAAAAGAAGGATGAGATCATAGATGAAGGGAGACTTATGAAAATTTTCCACAGCTACAATCCGTAGCTATGTTAGTACTTTCAGTGACAATGAGAACAGCTGGTTTCATTGAAGAATTGACACTTGTTAACAGGGTAATTGAGGCCCATATAACCAATGTTTACTTTCATGTGTACATGTTGGGTAGTTATTTTATTTTATTTTTTTAATACCTGGAAGCCAGGAGTGGTGGCTCACACCTGTGATCTCAACAGTTTGGGAGGCCAAGACAGGAGAATTGCTAGAGGCCAGGAGTTCAAGACCAACCTGGGCAACACAGCAAGACTTCTTCTGTACCAAAAGGAAAAAAAAAATCCTGGGAATGGCCTCTCCTTCGTGTCTGACATTAGCTTCTGATGGGGCTATGATCTCTTCTGAAGGAAGTCTTTTGTAGCCAATTCTGCTCAGATTCCTGTAATCCCAGCACTTTGGGAGGCCGAGGTGGGTGGATCACGAGGTCAAGAGATTGAGACCATCTGGTCAACATGGTGAAACCCCGTCTCTACTAAAAATGCAAAAAAAATTAGCTGGGCACAGTGGTGCGTGCCTGTAATCCCAGCTACTCGGGAGGCTGAGGCAAGAGAATTGCCTAAACCCAGGAGGCGGAGGTTGCGGTGAGCCAAGATCATGTCATTGCACTCCAGCCTGGGTAACAAGAGCGAAACTCCGTCTCAAAAAAAAAAAGTCAACTTTCACTTATATACACTGCCTCTATTTTACTCATTTGTACCATCGGACATGTTGTTTTGCATTGTAGTTACTTGTTTTCTATGTTACATGATTTTTCTTACTGTATTACAAAGGACAAGGACAACTAGTTTTATTTCTATTTCATTTCAGTCTTCTTCCTTCACCACATTCAAATAGAACATTGCCCAAAATAGTTACTGGATCATAGTTGATCAAATATGTTGGCTTATGACCTAACTAGGTGTTACCAATCTGTGTATGGTGGGTGGGGCAGGGCTGTGATTTTCTCTTAACCACAGAAGTCTTCCCAATTCCTCCTGTGGCATAGTTGAGGACCATTTTCTAATTCCCTTTGGGATCAAGTGACTGAGTTGCCCAGCAAAAGACTAACCAGTCAGAGACAGCACTGCAAAGCAGGAATTGGGACAACTTGGGTTTGTTCTAAGCTTCTGCCCTTGTCTCTCTTTCCCAGGGTCTCTAATTCTGTTCTAATTCTCTCCCTTTCTAAAATTTATTCACAGGATAGGATCTGAAACTCATTCGCAATAAAATGCAAGGAACTGGTAAGATTTGAGATGTCTCCCTTCCTTAGATTAATTGCAGTTTAGTAACTAGGAAAGTCTTAAACTAAGGAGTGAAACTCACACCATGGAATTTAAGATATTATCCAGCACAAGGAGGAGGTATTTTCTAGCTAGCTTGGTTTCTTCACCCATCCCAGCACCCAACTTAATTTATATCTAAAGCCAGCATGCTCCCTGGAAGTCACCAGTTCATATCTGAAGTTGGCACTCATTCTTGCCTTCTTGGTGACTACTTGATGTTTATGTAAAAAGAAGTGGTAATTTCATTTCTGTTTCTTGTACAAAGATGCCCAATGCACAGACTTTGTCTAACAGGTTTCTACCAATAATTAGCACTCTGTAGGAAATCAGACACAGGGGACTGAACAGCCCAGAGGAAGAAACCTCTCCCCAAGTGCTTTTTTTTTTTATTTTGTAAACAGAAGGTTGGTACTTTTTGTTCCTTCAGCAAGGAGCGCTGAGAGGAAAGACAGGGAAGACTTAATGTACAACTTTATAGCCTCTGCTGGGGATAAATTGGATAAGCATTGGATTCACCAGAATCAGATTTTTTTGATCATCTCAAGAAAGCAGCTTCTGAGTTTAACATGAATTTAGAGATATCTTGCAAGCAGAACCTGACAACACAGTGTTGTCTTTCGGATTTACAGCTGCAATAGCAGAATCTACATGCATTTCAAATGATGTGATCATTATCTGTCAAACTCAACGGCTCTAGTGTGAACTCTGTGTAGATCATTTACTGACTGTCCTGATAATAAAAACATCAGAATATGAATATACCTTTCTTTGGAAGAATAATAGAGATAGACTTTTTTTTGCAGCTCTGTGGCTATATAAGCCAAAATACTGTTTATCAGTAATTCATGATAACTGAAGCCACTACATGAGTTAATTTGGATTTAGGTAATAAATGAAAGTATTAAAAGGCGGAAAACTAAAATTATAGGTTAAAAGTACCCAATGCTATGGATAGTTCTTGGAAGCTTCTATATGAGATATTGCTGTGTAAAGGAAATCCACGACTCAGAAATTAACCATAACATGGCAACTTCTATGTCAATTTCTTCCAAATAGTAATAATTTACATACATGTAGTGTTATACCCCATATGAAGCAACATAGTGCAATAATTAAGAATACTGACATTGCTAACTTATTCAAGGCACATACTAGCTCTGTGACCATGGATAAATATCTATCCTTTCAATGCCTCAGTTTCTTCATTTATAAAATAGGAAAAGAATAGCACCTATCGCATAAGATTGTTGTGAGGATTAATGAAGACACATTAAACCACTTAAAATGGTGTCTGACAGAGAGTAAGCACTTCATAAATGTTAGCTCTTAGTTCCATTTTCCTTTTTATAGCCTGAGATTCTTGTTATCAACAATAAACTTTGCAGTGTTAAAGTGTCCTTAGTGTGGTTGCCAGTGATAGAATTAATTTGTGCAGAGATGCAACTTACTGCTTCATGGAACCCAAGGAAAGGTTGGACAGCCAAACCTGTGGGAAGGTCCCAGATGCATCTGGTATTCATAAACTCTGGAATCAGGATGTGGATGTCCCCATGACATGTTCTTTATTTAGCATTCCTGCCTCATGAGATCAGCTTAGTTTGTCTCTCAAAGAAGACTGGCTTTCCTCCCATGGTATGTAACAACTTCTGATTTTGATTTAGGTTTAATTCTTATGGCTTCTAACATTAATGAGGGATTGACTGCTTCTTAAATCTGTTCCAAAGTTTAAAATCTTGGGGAAGGATCCCAATTTGTAGTGATTAATAGTAAACATTAAATGGAGGCCAGGAGGCAGAGTTTCATGAAAATATGGCTGTTCTGTTAGATATCCCATGATGTTGGTTGTGGGAGATGGAAGGTTGAGCATAGAGTATTCCTTTTTATAGCTGAATAACATTCCTTTGATTGGATATACCACATTTTGTTTATCCATTCATTAGCTGCTGAACATTTGTATTGATTTTACTTTTGGCTACTACGAATAATGTTACTATGAACATTCATACATACATTTTTATATTAACATTCATACATACATTTTTGTGTGAACATATGTTTTCAACTCCAGTGTATAACCATACGTGGAATTGCTAGGACATACGGTAACTATGTGTAATTTTTTGAGGAACATTAAACTATTTTCCAAAGCAGCTTAACAATTTTATACTTCCACCAGCAAGATATGAGGGTTCCAATTTCTCCACATTCTCACCAATATTTGTAATTGCCATCTTATTTCTTAGAGCCATCCTTAGGTGTCTGAAGTAGTATCTCATTGTAGTTTTGGCATGCGTTTCCCTAATGACTAATGATGCTGAGAATCTTTTCACATATTTATTGCCCATTTATATATCTTCTCTGTAGAAAGATCTATCTAAATCTTTTGCTTGTTTTAAAATTAGGTTATTTGTCTTTTTACTTTTGAGTTGTAAGAGTTTTTAAAATATATTCTGAATATCAAACCCATTTGACATGATTTGCAAATATTTTGCTATCTGAGCTGCATTTTTACTTTATTGATGCTATCTTTTGAAATACAAGTTTTCAATTTTAATAATATTCAATAAATCTATTTTTTCTTTTGTGATTTATTTTGGTGATATATGTAAGAAATTATTGCCTTATCCAGGGTAACCAAGATTTATCATTATGTTTTCTTCTAAGAGTTTTATAGTTTTACCATTAACATTTAGGTTCTATAATTAATTTTGTATTAATTTTTGTATATGATATAAGGTGAAAGTCTAACTTTATTCTTTTGTATGTAAATGTCCAGTTGTCCCAACACAATTTGTTGAAAAACTGTTCTTTTTCCACGTTGAATTTTCTTGGCATCCTTGCCAAAAATCAGTTGACAATAAATTCATGGGCTTATTTCTGAACTTCCTATATCCTATTCATTGATCTGTGTCTATACATATACATACACCCATGATGACGGTAGTTTTATAAAAGATTTGAAATGGAAAGTATGTGCTCTACAACTTTGCTCTTGTTTTCAAAATTGTTTGGGAAGCCAGCTGAGATTTCGATAACAATTATATTGAATCTGGAGATTAATTTAATCTGTAGAATTGTCATCTTAACAATATTAAGTGTTCTAATCCATGAACTGTCTTTTCATTTACCTAGGTTTTCTTTTAGTTTATGTCAACAATATTTTGTAGCTTATGATGTAGAATTCCTGCCTCTCCTTGGTTATTACATTTATTCCTAGGTATTTGAATCTCTCTGATGTTAATATAAATGAAATTATTTTCTTCATTTTTTTATATTATTCATTTATGTATATAACTACTACTGATTTTTGTGTATTGATGTTGTATCCTGCAACCTTGCTAAGCTTGTTTATTATCTGTAATGGTTTTGTTTTTATTTTCCATGTGTGGATTTCTTAGTATTTTCTATATACAAGATGCCATTTATTAGATGTAAAATAGAGGTAGTTTTACTTTTTCATTTCCAATCTGGATAGATTTTATTTTGTCTTTTTCTTTCCTGATTTCCTTGGTAAGAAAACTATGGACCACATTTTAAAGATAGGTAAACTGAGATTCGGAAGTTGTGCAGCTTCTTAAAGTTTTTATGTACTTGGCTGGGTGCGGTGGCTCAAGCCTGTAATCCCAGCACTTTGGGAGCCCAAGGAAGGTGGATCACGAGGTCAAGAGATCGAGACCATCCTGGTCAACATGGTGAAACCCCGTCTCTACTAAAAATACAAAAAATTAGCTGGGCATGGTGGTGCATGCCTGTAATCCTAGCTACTCAGGAGGCTGAGGCAGGAGAATTGCCTGAACCCAGGAGGCGGAGGTTGCGGGGAGCCGATATTGCGCCATTGCACTCCAGCCTAGGTAACAAGAGTGAAACTCTGTCTCAAAAAAAAAAAAAAAAGTTTTCATGTACTTAGACGATTTGAGTTTTCATTCAGATTTTGATGACTTGCTGAATGTCCACTTACTTCTCTGGACCCCAGTTTCCCATCTGAAAACTTTAGGCATTGAACAATAAATATAATAAAGTAAGTCAATAAACATATAGTAATAAATAGTGATAAGTGCTACTAAAGATATGAACAGGGTGCCATGATCGACATAATGCCAGTGCATAGGAGCACCTACTTTCAACAGAGTTACTGGGACAAGCCTCTCTGGGGAGGTTAACATTCAGACCACAACTTAAAGTTGTTTTTGTTTGTTTCTTTGTCTGAGACAGAGTCTCACTCGTTTGCCCAGGCTGAAGCACAGTGGTGTGATCTCAACCCACAGCAGCCTTTGTCTCCTAGGTTCAAACCATTCTCATGCTTCACCCCTCAAGTAACTGGCCACCACATCCAGCTAATTCTTGTACTTTTAGTAGAGACAGGATCTCACTATGTTGGCAACGCTGGTCTCAAACTGCTGGCCTCAAGTAATCCACCCTGCTTGGCCTCCCAAAATGTTGGGATTACAGACATGAGCCACTGGACCTGGCCCAGACCACAACATAAAGTTTGAGAAGGAAGTTTTCACTTAAAGGTTCTTCCAGGCATTTGTGAAGAAACAGCATTTGTAAAAGCTCAAGAGGCAAGGAGGAGCTTTGTTTATCTCCACCAGTAGACAGTCTTGGTGAGGGCAGAGACCAATCTGTTTTGACTCATCAGAGAATCCTCAGAGCATAACACCATGCTGGAAACATTGTAGCTGCTCAGGAAATAGTTGTTGAATAAATGGATGACAAGATGGATTTATAACGCAGGTAATATGTAAGGTTCCTTTGGTCTCTGACAATCTACCTTTTTCAGGTTAGAGCAAAGTTTCTGACTTCAAACTTACTATGCCTAAATAAGTTCATTCCAGTTCATTTTGCTTGGGAGCCAGTTCTTAATCAGTTTAAGGATTTTGGTTTTACCTGCATGAGTCACCTCTGAGTTCTGATAATTGCTGGGCCTTATAGTCACTCAGGAACTTCCCTTTGTAGGGTTTTAAGAATTTTGGTCTTATGTACTTGGATTTTGTCTAATGATATTATCATTGCTCAAACTATAAGATGGTTTGAGGAGGAGCAAGATGCTCAGGTACCTGCTAGCCCATCTACATTACGGTTGTTTGTTACTTACTTCTGCAGCTTTTGATGCTCCTAGGATATTATCCTTCTGATCCTGTCGTTATAACAGATAAGGCAGTGATCTGCCCAGGGAAATACTGGGAGCACAAAATAACAGAACTAAAAAATTATCTGCCAGCCTATCCTCATTTGGGGCTTTAGAGAACATCTCATTATCTACCCCACCCCAGACCCAGCCACCTTCTATTTCTCAGAGTTTGTCATAGTTTCTTAATTTTTAAAATTTTCTGTGCCATTGCTGAGCTTTTCTTGAGCTTGTCTTAGATCGGTTTGGGGAAGGGAACCATCAATAGGATTCCATGAACCTGTAATTAAACATGTTACTCAAATAGTTATCTTTTGGTTCACAATGACATTAGTATTTGCTAGAAACATAATTGCTTGCCCAGGGAAGCCTCCCACCTGCCATTGATTTTTAGACTGATAATAAACAAGGTCAGCCTTGAGACATCATCCAATCTATTCCCCTAAAAAGTCTGCACTCAACACTATCACAAAGGGACATATAGATAATCTTTGCATAAGGGGAGAAAGTATCCTGTGTTTATTATATCAACTACTAATTTAATATTATAATGGAAGTTTTAATGCACCAATCAGGTCCTGCTTCAGGAGTTAACGATTTATCTGTTGGGAGTGCTTGCTGCCAGCAGAGAGCCTTCAGTTGTCAGCCCTTTTGGGAAATTGCCTTAGCTAAAGAGATATGAGAGGGTATTATTAATATTACTATTGCTATCATAAGGGAGGAAGAAACAAGGAAATTAAACATAGTTTCTACTTTGGGGTTGCTCAAATCTTGTTAGGAAGACACTTTAGACATAAAAAGGAGTATAATTAAGAATACAAGACAATATGTGTTAAATCACAAGGGTGGGCCAGGCAGCAGAATTTGGAGAAATATACATGGTATCCTTTTGGTCAAGGTTAACTATGGAAGATTCTACATGAAGGAGGTATTTGTAAAGGATGTTGAGGTTGGATGGAATTATCTAGGATATATTGCAAATATGATTAATCTAGAGATTTCCTAATTCAACTGGCTGCCTATTGCAAATAAAATGGCTATGTATTTGGGAGAAGTCATCCAGGCAACAACCATGGGAACAGTCAAATAATAGCTGAATACTATTTTTTGTTTGTTTTTGAGATGAAGTTTCACTCTTGTTGTCCAGGCTGGAGTGCAATGGCGTGATCTTGGCTCACTATAACCTCCACCTACTGGGTTTAAGTGATTCTCCTGCCTCAGCCTCTCAAGTAGTTGGGATTATAGGCATGCAACATCATGCCCAGATAATTTTGTATTTTCTAAGTAGAGATGAGGTTTCACTATGTTGATCAGGCTGGTCTCGAACTCCTGACCTCAGATGATCTGTCTGCCTCAGCCGCCCAGAGTGCTGGGCTTACAGGCATAGCCACCACACCTGGCCCTGAATACTATTTTTTAAATGCCTACTCATCTTTACCTATACTATGAGATGGGTACTATTATTATTCCCAGTTTCCATATAAGGAAGGGAGGCACAGGATGGTTAAGTGACTTCCCCAAGATTATACAGCCAGTAGTGTTGGGATCCAAAGGTCGCTTCGTTGGGATCCAAAGCCAGGAAGTTGAGGCCACAGTCTGTTCTCCTGTTTCCAAGCAGGTTCTGCTTTCCTCTGGGACAACAGGGGATGACAATTGGGTTGAATTTGTTTATGAAGCAAACTATGGATAAGCTACTATGCCTCTGGGAAGAAGAACTTGTTTATCATTTCTCATATTTTTCGCAAATGCAGCTTTTACAGCAGCTTGACTTGTATCCCGAGTAAATGAAACAGGTGCTCATTAGACTTCCAGGCTGGTGTCTAACTCTCACTTTGTAGTGGCTGTAAGGGGTAGAGAAGATGAACAGCCCTAAGTGTTTGCTATGGAAACCTGGACATCATTTATATTCATGTAGTGTCCATGAATGCAAGTTTCTTTAACTTTGCATTTATGAAATAGGCAAATGCTTCTGGGTGTGGAAGGGCCAAAGAGAAGAAAGTAGTATATCTTTAAGACAAATGAACAAAAAACAAAACCCAGAAGAAATAGAAAAACATCTGCTCTTTCTTTTTATGGCAGTCTTTGAAGTATATGTGCACAGATTGCCTTCGTGTTTTTAGTGAAAGTTAATAAAAGACATTTATTTTGGAGATGGGACAATATGTTACCTGATGGCTGAAGTATCTTGAGTTCCACCTTTGTGACTTTAATGCACGGATAAAGTTTGGTATTGTGAGATGTCTGAACAGAACTCATCCACTTTGCAGAGAGATAAACGAGCTTTTATAAACAGGAGGAGAGCTATGTATTGATCCAAGGGATTCCTGAAGTCACTGATTCATTTTCATGACTTTTCTTCAGTTATGTGTCTACTGCCATCCACTTGGGGGTAAACATGGGATCAAAGTTCTGATTCTCCCAGGATTAATAATTTTCTTCTTTATCTGCATCAAAGTTCTTTGATATAGCAAGAGTTTCCTTTTCAGTTGAACTTACTGTATGTTTAGATTTCAATCAATCATAGTAAATATTGACTTGAAACGTCATTGCTTACCTGAGAGAAAAAGGTTATCATTAGAAAAATTTCCATTTGCCAAGTTTTCACTACTTCTTTCTATAAAAGAGGCTTATTTAAAAATTTTATTAATTTGTGAAAAAACTGGCCAAAATTCTTTCATTGTTTTACTTTCTTATTTCAAAATATTTAGAAATAAAAATTTCCTGATTCTACACTTTTTTTTCAGCACAGTTATTGTGAACATACATTTTGGAGTCATGAAGACCTGAGCTGATTTGTGGCTGTGACACCTTTTCATTATTCAACAGTTATTGTATATATTATTGTATATGCCTGAGGATTCATTGTCTTAACCATTCTGTGCCTCCCCCCTCTTTTCTGGAAGTTGACAATAATAATAATACCTATCTCATAGAGTCATTTTAAGGATGAGGAGGCATGAGTAGAAGTTGGCGAGATAATACCAATCTCTATACAAGGAAATAATGACCTACCCTTTATGGTGGTTTGAGTTTCAAAAGATATAATCAGTTTAAAGAAAATAGTTCAGTGTCTGGCACATAAGTGACCAATAAATATTAGCTATGCTGTTGTAATATTCAAAAACCTATACATGTATGCAAATTATGGTATGTGTGTTTGCATAATCTAAGAACTCTGCTACCGATTACGGAATCCAGATGTGAGTAGGATCAGCAATTTTCTTAAAAGATCAGTGTATCTTTAAAATCCTTGAAGAGGTATGTCATTTATATAGGTATATTGAAATTTTTTTAAAATTAAGCATGCTCACCAAGTCAGCTTGACTTTGTACTTTAAAATGATGAATGTATGTTCACTTTAAAATGTATATTCATAGTTTGCAATGCCCAATGTAGTTTAAAATAACATGTGTAAAAATAAGTAATAGTTAAAATAATATATGCTAAATGAACATGCGCATGTGTGTGTATAAATGTGACCATCAGTATTGCAAATAGGGGATCAGAGGCTGACAATTAGTAGTGATGGCCTCTTTTTAGTTATAGGCAACTGGGGAAGTACATTGCAGAATCACCTTTATATGTTTTTTTAAAATTCTGATGCCTGGGCCCCATCTTGGACTTGATAAATTCAGATTTCCAGGAATGCAAATGGGATTAAAAAAATATTTGTACTTTTTTTTTGAGACAGGGTCTCACTCTGCTGCCCACATTGGAGTCCAGTGGCCTCATGTGGGCTGACTGCAACCTCTGCCTCCCGGGCCCAAGTGATCTTCCCGCCTCAGCCTCCTGAGTAGCTGAGACAATGGGCACGTGCCACCATACCTGGCTGATTTTTGTATTTTTTTGGTGGACACAGGGTTTCACCATGTTGGCCAGGCTGGTCATGAACTACTGAGCTCAAACAATCCACTCATCTTGTCCTCCCAAAATGCTTCAAGCATGAGCCACTGTACCCGGCCAATATTTGCACTTTTAATACTGCCATCTTGCCAGAAACAACTAGAAAACTGGGGAAAATATAACAAACTATAATTTTCAGGCATTGGTTAACAGGCCGAGCAAGACTGAGATCCTTGAATGAAGGCAAACAAGTGAGGTGAGCCTTTCAGTTGCTCTAGCTTACTGCCTGGTGGCTGTTTGTAGGTCTCAACTCAGGAAGGGGGAATCCAAACAGAGCCTAAGGATCTGTATCTTAGTCCATTCTTGCTGCTATACCAAAATACCTTAGAATAGATAATTTATAACAAATACAAATTTATTTCTCATAGTTCTGGAGACTGGGAAGTCCAAGATCTAGGCAGCAACAAATTCAGTATCTGGTGAAGGTTCATTGCTTACAGATGGCATCTTCTTGCTGCGTCCTCACATGGGGAATGGGCAGCAGGACTCCCTCAAGCCTCCTTACAAGGACATTAATCCCCTTCATGAGAGGATGACCTAGTTAGGAGAGAATTAATCACCTCCCCAAGGCCCTCTTAATATCACCTTGAAGGTTAGGTATCAACAGAAAAACTTTAGGGAGACACCAACTTTCAGACCATAGCAGTCTTGTTTTGGGTTCCAAGAGACTAAGATGGCTAGGATTTATGGAGCAGAATATCAGAGAGGAGGAGAATGCACAGGAAAAGCTCAGGGGATTAGCAGAAGAGTCTCCAAGTCTTTGGCTAAGCATTGATTTATGCATAAGTAGGTTGAAACTCCATGAGTCTGGGTAATGACATACCCTCCAGTCTCTACTTTCTCCATCTTGCTGCCCAAAGATAACCATGTTTCTGAACATTATATAAATGGAATCATATTGTATATATATTTGAGAGGGTTGACTTATTTTGCTCAAAATTATGTTTGTGAGGTTTATGATGTACAGCAGTAGCTCATTCATTGTCATTGTTACTATTGTCCTATTACATAATTATACTGCACAGTATTTATCACTTGGCAGTTGATGGAACTTTGGTTTTTATTTTTATTTTTTAATATTTAGCTATTACATATAATGGAGCCATTAATATTTTTGTACATGTCTGCTGGTTTCTGTAAGTAAGCAATTTTCCTCAATATAAACCTAGGAGAGGACTAGTTGGGTCATGACACATATACATGTAATGTACATGTAACATTCATCAATGCTGTCATTTTCCCAGATTGGTTGCACCAATTTCACTATCACCAGCCATTCATAAGAATTTCATCTTTTCTGTATACTTATCAACACTTGATACTGTCAGTTTTTTTAATTTTAGGCCTTCTGGTGAGTGGTTAGTGATATTTCACTGGAGTTTTAATTGGTATGTTTCCCTGATTACTAATAAATAACATTGAGCATATTTTCATGTTTATCACCATTTGAATACCTTTCTATAAGATTGGCTGTATTGTTTTCTTGTAGATTCATAAATATAAAAAGTATTTTTATATATTCTGGACGCAAGCTCTTCATTATGTGTTTCATATGTTTTCTCCCACTCTGTGGTTTGCCTTTTCACTCTTGTTGGTATTTTTTTATTCATCATGAGAGTTCCTACATTTTATTTACTTCAATTTATTTATCTTTTCATTTATGGCTAGTACTTTTTGTGTCCCATTTAAGAAATCTTTGCCAACCTCATTTCATAAAGATATTCTCCAGTTTTTTTCCTAGAATTATTTCCTCTTCTAGGAGCAGTTCAATACTACCTGATTTTTATTTTCAATTTTCCTTTTCATACGGATAACCAATTGACCAAGCACCATTTATTGCAAGACCATCTTCTCCCTTCTTCTCTGCTATGCCACCCTTCATATGAATCAAATGTCTACGTGTGTAGATCTTTTGCTGGATCCTATTCTTTTCCATTTCTCTAATAGTCTATCCTTGTGCCAATACCATCATCTTGATTATGATAGCTTTATGACACATCTTGATATTGAGTAGTGTGGCTCCTCTAAGTCTATTACTCTTTTTCTTCAAGATTATCTTAGGTCTTATTAGTCCTTTCTATTTCCATATAAACTTTAGAATCTGTTGGTCAGTTGCTACCTTTTGCTGTCAATTGCAACCAGTGCGTTCTGGGAATTTTTTCACGTTTCTTAAAAATGTTAATCTCTTATTGTAATTCTAGTATCCTCATATTACCCTTTTAATTATCAGAAGGACCTGTGGCAATACCCCTTTTTCATTTCTATTATTGGTTATTTGGGCCTTTTCTCTTTTTTTTAGTCATCAGTCATCCCAGAGTTTTATCAAGTGTACCAGTTTTGTTTTACTTCTGAGACAGTCTTTCGCGCCCACAATGGAGTGCTATGGTGCCGTCACAGTTCACTGCAGCCTTGACCTCGCAGGCTCAAGCGATCCTCCCATCTCAGCCTACTGAGTGACTACAGGCATGTGCCACCTCCTGGCTGATTTATTTTTTTTGTAGAGATGAGGTCTCACCATTTTGCACAGGCTGGTCTCAAACTCCTGGGCTCAAGTGATCCTCCTGCTTCAGCCTCCCAAAGTGCTAGGATTATTGTGCTTGGCCAATTTTAGTAGGTTTTTTTTTCCCCAAAGAATCAGCTTTGCCTTGGTTAATTCTCTTTTATGTTTCTTTTGAAAAACATACTTCCCACAGAGAATTATTTCTCTGTTTCTAATTACTTTGGGTTTCATTTGATTTTATTTTTGCAACTTCCTGCAGGAGACCCTTAGATCATTGATTTGAAGCCCCTTTACTTTTCTAATATATATGTTAAAGTCTATTGCCTCTAAGCACTGCTTTAGTTTCATCACACAAGATGTATTATGTGCTATTTTCTTTAATATTCAGTTCGTGCATATTCTGATTTCCATGCCATTTCTTATGGGTTATTTAGAAGTGTGTTGTTTAATTTCCAAACATAAATTTTCTAGTTTTTAAAAAATTGTTGTTATTGATATTTAGCTCAATTCTACTGACGTCAAAGACTATACACACTAATTTTAATCTCATGATATTTATGAGAGTATCCTATGAATAGCATGTGTTCAGTTTTGATAAATGGTGGTGCAGTTGTTAAGTGCACTATTCTGTCTATGACAATTAGGTCAAATCTGTTAATCACTGAGTACTTAAGTCAGTTATTATTAATATTAGGATTTTCCAGCTAGCATATGTGTGTCATTCTTTTAAATTTTCTATTTCTCTGCTAAAATTCTCTATTTTGTTCTTTGATCATATTGGTTTTTTTTTTTTTTCTAAATTGAGACGGAGTTTCGCTCTTGTTACCCAGGCTGGAGTGCAATGGCGCAATCTTGGCTCACCACAACCTCTGCCTCCTGGGTTCAGGCAATTCTCCTGCCTCAGCCTCCTGAGTAGCTGGGATTACAGGCATGTGCCACCATGCCCAGCTAATTTTTTGTATTTTTAATAGAGACGGGGTTTCATCATGTTGACCAGGATGGTCTCGATCTCTTGACCTCGTGATCCACCCGCCTCAGCCTCCCAAAGTGCTGGGATTACAGGCGTGAGCCACCGCAGCTGGCCCAACCATATTGTTTTAAAGCACGTCTGATACCTAGCAAACAAAGTAATAAACATCTATCATATGTTTTATTTCTTTGTTTTTTAGTTAAGTTATATTTTCTTAAATACCCAAATGCTTTTGATGGGATACCATGCCTTGGATATGAAAAATGGAGAGAAAATTGAAGCTCTGGATAATCTTATCTTCCTTCAGAGAGAATTTTCTTTTACTTCTGGAAGTCAGCGTTGAATTAAGGCCTCCAGATTACCTTACAATCAGGAATTAAAATGATTTGAAAATGGATTTCAGTGTCTGGGGAGGCTGGTCTATTTCCAGTATACTCCCAGTGTATATCCCTTTGGAGTTCCAACTTTCCTTTAGACCTACATTCCTCCTGTTTACTAAGCCTTGAACTTTAGTTGTTGCCCCCTAGATCTGTGCCTGCTAAAAAATCTGCTCTGCTTCTCATCTACTGCTTGTAAGAATGCCATCTCTTTTCAATGGATAGTGGCGACAAATGCCAGACTTGCCTTTGGGCTTTCATCTTCTCCCTAAGATATTCTCCCCACACATCCTAACTGCCTTGGTGTGTGTGTCTTCCAGCTTTTCTCATTCTCAGTGGGAATTTGGACCAAACAACTAATTTTCCATGACTAAAAAGCAGAATTCCTAGTCTTGAGAGTTTTAACCATACAGGGCAATTTCAAATTATCAGAGTAATTGGTTCAATAGACACAAACCTATACCTGGAATTTTGACAGTTTTGTGAACTAAAAAATGATTGTTGTTGTTTTATATCACTAAGTTTTAGAGTGGCTTGCTACACAGCTGTGTATAATTGATGCAGATTTTAGCGCTTGTGCCTGCTTTTGGTACTGCTGCTATAAGGAAAACCTAAGGCCAGATGTGGTGGTTCATGCCTGTAATCCCAGCACTTTGGGAGGCCAAGGCTGGCAGATCTCTTGAGCTCAGGTGTTTAAGATCAGCCTAGACAACATGGTAAAACCCCATCTCTACAAAAAATATACAAAATTGTCAGGCGTGGTGGTGTGCACCTGTAGTCCTAGCAACTTGGGAGGCTAAGATGGGAGGATCACTTGAGCCTAGGAGGTCAAGGCTGCAGTGAGCTCAGGTCGTCCCACTGTATTCCACCCTGGGTGGCAGATTGAGACCTTGTCTCAAACACACACATCACACACACCACCACCACCACCATCACCACCAATAACAACAACAACAAACCTAAAATGTATCATTGGCTTTGGGACCAAATGATTGGTGGAAGCTGGAAGGGACACAAGGAGAATCCTACTGAAAACCTAAACAATGTTGCAAATAATGTTAATGGAAGCCTAAAAGGTCCCAAGGAAAGTGTATGAGCCTTAAGGAAAATATTATTGGAAGTTGTAGAAAAGGGAACACTTATGCAATAGCAGATGTAAAAAGTAGAAAGATATAATAAACTAATGATCTAGCTAAGGAAGTTTTCATGTAGGACATTGATGGTGCTACCTGGGATTTTTTAGCTGCCTGTAGTAAAATGGGAGAAGAGATGAAACAAAATTCTGTTGTAGGCGGAATTCTAAGATAGCCTCTACCATCTCAACTTCCTGGTATTGCACTCATGATTAGGTTATAAGGCAAAGAGAATTTTGCATATAATTAAAATATAAAATATAATTAAAGCCCTTTATTAACTTTGATTTAATCAAAAGGAGATTATCCTAGGTGGACTTTACCCAATAAGGTGAGCCCTTAAAAGGGACTGGTCCTATTTTGTGAAAAGATTGGAAAGGCTAGAGGGTCTATGAAGGGGATTGCATGACAAGGACCTGAGAGTGTCATATAAGAGCTGAAAGCGCAAGAAATAGGAATCTTGTTATACAGTCCGAAGAAATAATTTCTGTCATCGACCTGAATGAGGGAGCTTGGAAGCAGACCTTTCCCCAGTTGAGCCTCCAGATGAAGATGCAGCTGGCTGACACCTTGCTTTCAGCCTTGTGAGATCCTAAACAGAAGATGCAACTAAAGCATGCTGAACTCCTGATCCATAGAAACTATGAGATAATACATTTGTGTTGCTTTAGGCTGCTAAATTTATGGTAATTTGTTACACGGAAATAAAAAGCTAACACACCAACTATTTAATTTTCAAGCAAAAGTTAGAGGAATTATAAAGAAGTGAGATATGAAAATAAAACTGTGCCTTATTTCAATGTCTTAAAATTGGCAAAATATTCTTAAATTAAGAAATGGCTTTCAGACAAAGGTTAAGTCCAGGATGGTCCTGTCAAATATTTTGTTAAGACCTCTGAGTGATTTAAGATGGGAACCCATAGATTCTTTTAATTAAAAAAAAAAATACAAGTCCTTCTAGGGATCTTAAAGGTGTGCCTTACAACCTTTCTATTAAGCATTGGGCTTCTTAGAATTTTAACGGCTTGTCACACAGCAGCTTCACAAGGACTCCAAGGTTGAAGAGAGCTTATCTTAAAAGATTTGCGGTTGTAGCTGTCTTAAAAATCCTTTTCTTGCCAGGCCCAGTGACTCATGCCTGTTATCCTAGCACTTTGGGAGGCCAATGCAGTAGAATTGCTTGATGTCAAGAGTTCCAGACCAGCCTGGGCAACATAGTAAGAACTTGTCTCTACCAAACAATTTTTTTAAATTAGTTAGTCATAATGGAGTAAGCCTGTAGTACTTGCTAGTTGGGAGGCTGAGGTGGGAGGGTCGTTTGAGTCTAGGAATTCAATTTGCAATGAGCCAGGGTTGCACCACTGCATTCAAGACTTGGTGACAGAATGAGATTGTGTCTCCAAAAAAAAAAATGCTTCTTCAAAATGACTGAACCTTCATATGATTCATTAAAAATCCACAGAATATTTAAGAAATTTGTTCTGGTGGAAGCACTGTTAACTCAAACAAAGAACCATGAAAAGCAGAGCATCATTCCCAAAGGAAGAGCATTGGGCATTTATTAAGAAATTAATGACAGGTTCCTGGCTGTTTGTCAGAATGCTGTGGACCAATGGATGCTGTGTGGTACCCTGAAAATTTTTCCTCTTTTTTCACCTTCAGCATTTGAGCCAATTTCCTGACTTCTATTTCTTTTCTTCCCTAGGTTGACCAGTGGAAAAACTCAGTCAAAATAGTTTACATCTTATATCAAAGCCCACGGTCTCTGAAGAATTCACGTTGCTGTGGGGTAAGAAATTTTTGACACAAGCATTTGCACTTTTGATCAGTTTTCTGGCTCACACGCCCTTGGGCTTCCATAGACGTCTCCAAATGTGAGGAGAGTGAGGAGGATAAGGAGGAGAGGAAGAGACTGATCAGCTGACTTTTTTTTTAACTTCAGTATTTCCCATTCTCAACTCTGAGCATGTGTATGTGAGAATGAGTATTCGCACACTTGTGTATGCATGCATGTGTGTGTGTTTGTTTGGATTTCTCAGAGGTCCTTCAAACAACTCTCCCCTAACCTTTCTTCCCCAAACTTATATGCCCTTCTCTTCACTAGAACTTGGGCTTTTTGTGATCAAATCTATTTCTCTTGTTTTGAAGGATACAAAACAATAACAGAGAACTCTTTTGTAAAGCACAGAGACATAAAAGGAGTGGAGGTGTTCAAGTATTACTCATTACATAGACTAGTATTTTACTAGTTACACCCTCAGCATGGCATCTCCATAGGCCAGTCACTTTGTATTAACCCTCAGAAATTCTACATGTAGGCACTAAACTCCCAGGACATCCTCCTTATTGTAGGCCCAACCTCTGCACAGATACAGAAAAAAGGCAAGAAAAGGAAATCTGTTACTTGGGTACATTTCTCTCAGAGATAGCTTGTAGAGGACAATGTGGTCTGGCTGACCAAAATGCATAATTCTCTCTTCCAATTGCTCATCAGTAAGTGTTCACTTTCTTGAAAGAATCTAATCTTAGACAATTAGAGAGAATTGTCTAAGATGTGCTGCATGTGTTTTTTTTCTTTCCCGAGGGAAAAACTGTTTGACTTTGGGTTTCACCACTCATAAATTATCAAGTCACTTCTCACTTATGGCATAAATATCAGTCTGGTTGGTTTATGCACCCACACATCAGCTGAGACTGAAGAAAGCTAAATTTACAAAACATTAAGTCAATAAGCAAGTGTGAATAGGTAAACAGCGTGATGTCCCTTAACTCAATAAGGCCACAGCATTACTGTTTTGCAACTTCTGAAGTTTTTTCCCTCTAATTTTATAGTGTTGCTAGAATCAAAATGACTGAAGGTTCTTCTATCAGAAGAATAGAACAATGTGCCTCAAAATAGAAAATGAGAAATTATTCCAGAGAGATAAAGCAATGATAATATCCACAGTGCTGCAATCATTGCAAGATGGTATATTCACAAGAAAGAAAGAATAACTGCAGCTCATTTTCCACGTTGGTTCTATTAACAAGAAACCATGGAATGGAACAGACAGGGCTGCCAGATGTCTCTCATGAAAATACTAATCCTCCAGATGGGGAGTGGGGAAATACGTAGGAACAAATGAATAAAAATAGCATTTTCTCTTCCTTACCATCCTAGGGCTCCCTAAAATCGTGTCTCTAAACCTATAATGACAGATTGATAATTTCCTTTCATTAAAATATTTCCTTCTATAGAAAAGTACCTGTCCACAATGTAGGATATCCTTTTAAATTACTAAACAATTGTCATAAAAGGGTAGTCTGGAATACATGAATTAGGTTATTCTACAATGCCCAGCACTTTTTTTTTTTTAAAGGAAAATGTGCTATACGGAACAATGAGCAGATAAGAGATATTAAGAAGTACTATTCATTGGAGGAAGCTATAGTCCTCAATAGTCCTGTATCAATACAGAAAAGGATATTAGTGTGGAGAGAGCAAAGCTGCTAGACAAAATACTCCAAGGCCTCTGTACTTGGAGTGGTCAGGGGTAGAAAGTGGGAGAAAGAAGAGGGAAAACAAAAGGCATTAATTGGAAGTGGAAGACATAAACTGCCTGAAGAGGATTAGGGCTGCTAGGTGGGTTCTGGCCTCTCTATTGATTCATCTGCCCAGCATATGAACCAACTCTCCAGCACTTATTCTAAAACCCTCAGTGTCAATTCCCTCCATTTTCTCTACCATCATTACTACAGACAAACATGCACCTCCGGGTGGCTTTTCTACTCAAGGGTGAGAAGGAGCAAGAAAACATGCTAGCATATGCAACAGGAGAAAACTCAACATCTAATGTCTTTAAAAAAGTAACCTACTCCATTTTAATTTTTGTTTATTTATTTTTGAGATAGGGACTTACTCTATCACTCTGTGTGTGATAACAGTGGCGCAATCACAGCACACTGCAGCCTCAATCTCCTGGGCTCATTCTCCCACCTTGGCCTCTAGAGTAGCTGGGACTACAGGAACATGCTACTATGCCCAGCTAATATATGTATATATTTTTGGTAGAGATAGGGTTTTATCATGTTGTCCAGATGGTCTCAAACTTCTGGACTCAAGAATCCATCTACTTCTTCCTCCCAAAGTGCTGGGATTACAGGCATGAGCCACTGCACCTGGGCCACTCCATTTTTACATTGGAATGACAACAAATCATATGGGTAAAACCAGACTTAGAAAGTCTAATATTAAGAAAATATCTGATCACCAATAAATATGAGATAATTTAGGAAAGACAGGAGAATGAGAACAAGAAAAGCAAAGCTGGAATGTATGTATGTATGTTTTTAAATACATGAGATATTTCTGGAAGGATACATAAGAAATTAATAACAAAGTTGTCTCTAGGGCTAGAAATTTGGGAGAGCTTACTTGTCACAATACACTTTTTTACCTGTTTTGTCCCAGGACCATATGTTACTATTTAAATTAATAAATATAATATATGTATAAATTAAGAAAAGGGTACTATGAAACAGGAATAGTCAGAGAAAAAAGAGCTCATGAAAATTAAAAATATTATTGATAAAATAATAGAAAGGTTGGGATAACAGAGAAAATATACAGAGACAGAAAATCTCACTAGTTGAACTTAATAAGAAGAAAACAGAAAAAGGAATATTTTCACAGAAATGATAGAAGAAAATACCTCAGTACTAAAAAGAGGCATAAGTCTTTAGATTAAAATTACTTTTTCATAATTCTTTTCTAACTGCATAAAACAATGTTGATGGGCTTATAACATGTAAAGATGTAATTTTATGACAACAATAACAGCACAATGAAGAAAGGGATCTGTACTGGGGAAAAGTTTCTAGATAATATTGAAATCAAATTAGTATTAATTCAAATTAGATTATTTTAAATTAAGATTGAATTTGTTAACCAAATTTTGAGCAAACTAGTTTTTAAAAATCCACAAATAGACATACCGTTGTTAATTTCAGAACTCTAAGGATAGAGAAAAGATTCTAAATATTTTCATTTAAGTAAAAGACATCACCTTATAAAGGAATTAGAATTAAACTGACATGAAGCAATGCCTCCAAAATTCCAAGGAAAATGATTTTCAAGCTAGAATTATATACTCAGCCAAGTTATCAACCAACATTGATGGTAACAGTCTCAGAAAAGTCACATGTAAAATATTCCTTCTAAGGAATTTTCTTCTAACAAAATCAGACAAAACGTAATGCAGGAGAATTATAGGCTTCAATAAATGATGGTACTAACTCAGGTGCACACTATAAAGAAATTTCAAGAGGAGAATTCTCTAGCAGGCCTGGAAAAAACAATTGGCCCAAATTAGGAATGCAAGCCCAGGGGTTGCAAGCCCAGGGGTTCCAATAAGAATGCATTTAAGAATTGGCTCCATGCAATAGACAACAAATAAGCAGATAAGAACAAATTATAAGCAATATAGTGGGGGAAAAATGGTTCTTTTCTTGACCAAAAAAAAAAAAAAGGCAAAGAAAAACAAAAACCTCTATAAGCAACTAATGAACTAAACCAACTACAATGTAGAATGATAATTTACAAATCTTTGACTCCCTTCACACCTTCATACTATTTACTTCACCACATTTTAACTGTCCATCATCCACCTCATATATCTCACTTACCTCCAGTGCGTACTTCATAATTGATTTCTCTCATAACTCCCTTTTCTATAACACTAACTGTTTCTTCTCATTACTAACCTGAAAAAAAGTCACTTTACCAAAGTGTGCACCTGAGTTAGTACCAGCATTTATTGAAGCCTATAATTCTCCTGCATTACGTTTGGTCTGATTTTGTTAGAAGAAAATTCCTTAAAGGAATATTTTACATGTGACTTTTCTGAAAATTCCTTAGAAGGAATATTTTAAATGTGACTTTACCAAAAAAAGCAGGTTAAACTCAACTTTCTGCTTAGCCTCTGACATTAGCAGCTATTCATGACTGAGGAAACATTTGCAGCTCCAAGGACTGGTCCTACTCCAAATATAGGACTACAAATCTAACAAGTACACTCAGGGCAGACTATCCATTCTATTTTTACTCAATTTCTAGTCTCTCTTCCTCATCCAATTATTTTAAACTATCTTCTTTGTCCCCAAATCTCACACAGTAATTTCATATTCCTTACTGTTAGCAGATAACTGACATTATTGGTCTATTGACACAGTAGATGCATTGCTGTACATGTGAATCTCCCTGTCATGACCACATTTGACTGAATCAGTGTGAATCCCACTCCCATCTCTGACCAAACCCCATGTTGTCTGGAGAAGTAGAGAAAGCTGGTCTTCAGAGAAAAAGAAGAATAAGAAAAAGTGCATAGAGATGTCAAGACAAGAGGTGGAAAGAATCCAGCCAGCCTCATATTTCCTAGTTGCAGTTCTCCTCAAAGGTCCAATAGCTTTTTTGCTCTGAGTTCAATGAGGCATCACTACCATATTTATATGAAATTCTCTTTCCCTCACCTCATTTAGTTGCAGTCAACTAATGCAGAGAATTTGAATACTTCCAATTTGGGGCTTTTCAAACTCTCCTCTAGAAAATTTCCTGTCGTTAGGATGATGGATTTCTAGCCTGGGTTGGTCCATCCTTCAACCAATACCACATTCTGAACTGGGAGATAAAAGAGTCAAGCAAATGAAAATAAAAGTATCAGCAATTATTGCTGATTAACGTTAAATTTTAGGGAGTAACTAAGGTTTGTGAAAAGAGATAATTTCCTGATGCTGAATACCAGAATTTGACCAGCTTAACTATTCACCAAAATGGGTAGCAAGGGAAAACTGTGGCTTCCCCCTGCAGGTGAAGAACTTTTACCACTAAACTTCCCTTGAGGCTGAGAGCAGACCAAAGCACATGCAACCAGACAAATCTCAAAGAGAAAAAATAGCAGGAAGGACTAGGCTGTGTGGTCAAAATCCCTGCTCCTAACATCACACACCAGATGAAAGAGTCTTTTCCTGGGGATGATGATGATATGAGAGAGTCCAGGAGTGTTGTGCTAATGGATGTCCCTCTACAAGGACCAGTACCTTTGGAGGGAGAAATAGTACCTTGCAATTCCCCTAGAGCCTACTGATTCCCTATTCATTGCCGTGTCCGCCATACCTATAGAGGCAGGAATCTCCTTTTGTAGTCTCTAATGCAGCAGTAAGCCTGCCATTAGGAGAAAAAGGAAGACACACAGAAATTCAGTTAATAATGAAAAAATATTTTGAGACATATTTTAAAATAGAGATTTCTCACCTGGAGTTGCTATAGAAAGTTGATATACATTTCTGACCAAAACTTTTTTGTCATGTCTCACTGAAGATGATTTCTTTTAATGAATTACAGGGTGTATTCTTATATACCCCACAGTCTTTTACAGTCTCTACAATACTGTAATCAATTCTGGGTCACCAAATGTGACCAAATGTAGGTTATGGACAAGGACCTCTTACAAATGATTTCTTCATTGTGATTCACCTATTGTGGCTAAGATAATGTGACAGATGCCTTCTGGAATAGCAATGAGATTTTCCCATAGAAGCTTGTTCAAAGCTTGAGTTCCTCTGCCCTTCTCTCATGATCCTTCCACACCGCATTTGAGGCCAGGCAGTTAATATAATGCACTCCACCTGAAAAATGGATCAAGAAAGTATTTCACAGTGAAGCTGTTGAAGGAGGGGTGGCTTGCCACAGTGTGGGGATTCGTTAGAACAAGTAATAGCCTGGGGTATTGGAATTAAATGTTGTTCTTTTAACCTACTATTAAGACCAAAATAACAATAACTGAGCAGAAAACTTTATCTATACATCCATCAACATAATTAAGGATCTTAGGAAAAAGCACCCAAGGAAACTTGTGACCAATATCACTTTTAAAAGCAATGTCACAGTGTGAGTTAAATAACTCTTTTTCTCCTTTGATAAGAGAAAAACTTCTTTCCTGACTTAAGTCCAATTTGATAGTGAAAATGAGATTTGTCCTTAGTTGTGAGAAATCTCAACACCATCTGATATTTGTGGCTGCATTCTTCAGAGTAATTAATTCAACAGACAACCCTGAAATCTCAAGGGCTTAACACAATAAAAGTTTATTTCTCACTCCCATCACAGCCCAATAGTGGCCAGGCAGACCTCCATCTTCTATGACATTTGGAACACATGCTCTCCAAGGTTGCCCACACTGGGGAAGAGAGTGATGGAGAAAATGTACCAGCTCCTACTTGCCTCATCCTGGAAGAGATGCATAAGAGACCATGTCGAATCTAGTTATATGGCTCTAATCTAACTGAAAGGGGAAATGGGAAATACATAATAAAGGTATAGGCTGATATTTAGGAAATAAGTAACCAAAAAATGCTGTACTCAGCTTAAGTTTTAAAGGCACTGCCATAGGAAGGGCACATGTGTATTGGTAAGCACAGTCTGTCATTGTAGTTAAGCACAGCTCTCAGGCCACACTTTGAATAGTGTTTACTTTAGTCAGGTGGCCCTAATCCATTCAAAATCCACTTCTTACATTCTTAAGTCTATAAACAGAGTAGGTATTGGTGTGTCTAATTTAATATTCAGATGTTGTGGAGTATACCATTTTTGCTCTTTGCTATAACTGTTAGTAAAAGCTTATTTTCGTGGATTGGATGTTTATTTGTAATGAGTTCTTTAATTGCTGATAGTGACTGGCTAGCACTATCAATTTTGCTTTCGTCAAAACAGGCTGGAAAGCCATTGATAATGCTTCTTAAAACATGATCCTGCGGCTGGGCGCCGTGGCTCATGCCTGTAATCCCAGCACTTTCGGGGTCTGAGGGAGTGGATCCTGAGGTCAAGAGATGGAGACCATCCTGGCCAACATGGTAAAACCCTGTCTCTACTAAAAAGACAAAAATTAGCCGGGCATAGTGGCAGGTGCCTGTAGTTTCTGCTAGCTACATGGGAGTCTGAGGCAGGAGAATCGCTTGAACCAGGAGGCAGAGGTTCCAGTGAGCCAAGATCACGCTGCTGCACTCCAGCCTCGTGACAGAGCAAGACTCTGTCTCAAAAAAAAAATCTGCCACCATTATATAAGAAATCTTTAATAATTCTGGGTTGAGACAGATGGTATAGCTCAGCAGTAAAATAATCAGTGTGCACCAGACTGTTGATCTTATATGTGAATCATAACTCTTGAGACAATGAATGATGGTGCTTGTGAACATTTTCCCATAAGCTCATCAGATGTGTTTCTTATAGTGCAGCTGGAGAACCAAGTGACCCTATTATGGCAATTGTGTATTACATGGCACTAGAACCACAATACACAGTATTGAATTGCTTTAGGATAGATGTAAGCTTCTCAGCACAGGAACATCAAGAAGTGGCCTGTCATCAGAGTGTCCCATTTGTTTTAGTCCTAAGGTTTCATGCTAGAGGTTGTATTCATTTTCTTACTAATAGTACCAGAAAGTAGGATTTGTACTGAGTGTTGATTCCCAATATTTTTAGGGAAGTCTCACTTCTCTGTTGTTATAAAAGACCTTGAGTTTGTTAAAAGAAAAAAGCAATGATAGATGAGCAGACCTTCAGCAAGACCATAACTTTATTTAGTATTTGGATTATTTTAGAAATACTCTAGCTGCTTCCATTTTATTTTCTAAGAAACCCAAAGAGAACAAAACAACTAAAGTGTTTTTCTATAGTTAACCCTCCATATCTGTGGATTCTGCACTCCTGAATTCAACCAAGTTTAGATTGAATGTATCCGAAAAAACATTCCACAAAATTCTAAAAAACAAAGCTAGGATTTGTTGCTTGCTGAGTACTGCATTGAACCCATGCAACTAAAGTGATATGTAGGTATTATATTAGGTGTTATAAGTAATCTGGAGAATTTAAAGTATATAGGAGGATATATGTAGGTTATATGCAAGTACCATGACATTTTATATAAGGGATGTGAGCATCTACAGATTTGGGTATTCATGGGGGAAGGGGGAAATAGGTTCCTGGAACCAATCCTCCCTAGATACCAAGGGATGACTATATATATATATTCAGAAAACAGAAACATATAGTTTAAACTTTTACTCCATTTTACACATGTTGTAGGTAATTAAATAAAGCATTTTGAATGTGAATTACATATTGTGGCAGTTGAAAGGTTAGGGTACCATTAAATTCATATAAGTTATCTGTAGGTCTAGAAGCTACTAATGTGTTTGAGCTATGCCCACTGCTTTCAAGGCTACCCTAGTTCACCACAGGTCCTAACATAATATGTCTTCTTAGGAAGTCAATGAAAATGCTGCTACCTCTGAGAATGGGTACAGGATGTGTTCCTATTTAAGAAGAAGGGGTTTAAGTAGAAGATGGCTGTTTTGACTTGGTTTTTCCCTCAGTGAATTCTCTTAAGTTAACCAATTAATAGATTTATAAACATAAATTTGATTTTTAATAAATTACATATGCAAATCTCTTTATTAATGAGAAGGTGAGGTGATTGAGGGAGGTGAGGTTAGCCACATGTAATAGACAAAGCAAGGACTTTTTACATATATAATCTGTTTTCTTAGGGAAGCAGAAGAATACAGTGGCTAAACATATTGATTTGAAATCAAGTTTCCGGGGTTCAAATTCCATTTTAGCTACCTGCTAGCTAGCTAGCTATGTAACTTTATGTCTCCGAGGTTCAGTTTCCTTGTCTATAAAGAGAATAAAATAGTATCATGTTTGTGAGCATCAGTATTAGGTAAAACAATTAAAAATAATTAAAAACATATTATGTACTTCACAGCATCGTTGTGATGGATAATGAGATTGTATCCATAAAGAATTTAGTATATTTTCAAGATTGAAGTCATTTGTATGTTCTAACATGAGTTTAATCAGGTGCTGTCCAAGGTCCTGAGGTGAGCTCTGAATTCTAGATCATATGACACAATCTAAGAAACCCAAACAGCTTGTACTGAGTGCTGTACAGGACACACAGTCTATCAAGCAGATAGATTTCCATTCCTTCAGACTATCTATATAGCCATTATTTGAACTGAATTAAATTTAGACCACTGACAAACTGCCTTACAAAGCTTTTATGTTTGGATTAAGTACCACCAAAAGAACCATTACATAAACAACTACTTTGACTTAATTTGTACCCCCCACTCCATGAATTATCTTAATTGACTAAACAATATCTTTTTGGATACACCTTAATTTTAAAAATAAAATGCATATGAGAATTTCATCATTGATGAGTTTGTCCTCTACTGATATAAGTTTATTGAAGAACCAAATGGCCAACTGATCCCTTACCTTTATTTCTGTTAACCTTTGGTATAGACCACTAGCATAGCTGTTAGTAAGGTACAAGAGACACACAAAAAGATCCTTTGTTATTACAAAATACACAAAAGCACTTTCGAATTTCAAGGCGTAGCTGCCGTAAGTTTCTTTTGGTGGTGTGGGAATTCAGGCAAAAATATAAAATCTAACTATACTGTGTAAAATTATTTACACCGACTCGTGCGTGAGGCGAGCAGAGCCGGAGATGAGACCAGAGGCCGAACTCGGGTTCTGACAAGATGGCGGGGCTGCCCCGCAGGATCATCAAGGAAACCCAGCGTTTGCTGGCAGAACCAGTTCCTGGCATCAAAGCAGAACCAGATGAGAGCAACGCCCGTTATTTTCATGTGGTCATTGCTGGCCCTCAGGATTCCCCCTTTGAGGGAGGGACTTTTAAACTTGAACTATTCCTTCCAGAAGAATACCCAATGGCAGCCCCTAAAGTACGTTTCATGACCAAAATTTATCATCCTAATGTAGACAAGTTGGGAAGAATATGTTTAGATATTTTGAAAGATAAGTGGTCCCCAGCACTGCAGATCCGCACAGTTCTGCTATCCATCCAGGCCTTGTTAAGTGCTCCTAATCCAGATGATCCATTAGCAAATGATGTAGCAGAGCAGTGGAAGACCAACGAAGCCCAAGCCATAGAAACAGCTAGAGCATGGACTAGGCTATATGCCATGAATAATATTTAAACTGATCAGATCATCAAGTGTGCATCACTTCTCCTGTTCTGCCAAGACTTCTTCCTTTTCGTTTGCATTTAATGGACACAGTCTTAGAAACATTACAGAATAAAAAAGCCCAGACATCTTCAGTCCTTTGGTGATTAAATGCACATTAGCAAAAAAAAAAATTATTTACACCATCATCTTATGCTTATAATTTTTATCTGCTACATTAAAAGTTAGGAAGATACAATGTCAAGAGTTGAGTAGATCATGCTGAGGTCAGTAAACCAGAAAAAGGGATCCAAATAAGTCCTCAAATTAGGTAGAAGTGACTGAGGAATATGAAGCCAAAGTGTTGAGTTTAAGAATAAAATATGGGAGATAGAGACACAGAAAGAATAATAAGGTTTAAAAACATAAAGCCAGTAAATGGGCAGAAGAAGGGCACTCAGGGAAGGACATAAGAGAAGGAAGCTTACTCCTGGATTTTTAAGCTCCCTTTAATGGAACACACAAATAAGGTGCCTCCATTTAAAGAGCCAAGGGTGAAACAGATGTGGTGTAACCTGCTAATCATTTATTCTCTCTGATCTTGAGTTTTTTTTTTCAAATGCCTGTAAGAAAAATAAAGTGCAACTTGTGCTAATACTAGAACAATAAAATAACATATAAAACACCTCATATTGTTTGGGACATAGTAGGTACTTGATACTCAACACTGGCTTGACATTTGAATCACAAAGAAATTCTTAAAACAAATTGTTTCTTTTATTTTAAGTTCAGGGGTACATGTGCAGGTGTGTTATGTAGGTAAATTATGCATCATGGCAGATTTGTGTTCAAATAATTTTACCATCCAGGTAATAAACATAGTACTCAATAGGTAGTTTTTTGGTCCTCACCCTGTTCCTTCCCTCCAACCTGAAGTAGATCATGGTGTCTGTTGTGTCCTTCTTTGTGTCCATGTGTACTTGTAAAAGAGAACATGTGGCATTTGGTTTTCTGTTCCTGTGTTAGTTCGCTTAGGATAATGGTCTTCAGCTCCATCCACATTGCTGCAAAGGACATGATCTCACTTTTTTATGACTGTATAGTATTCCATGGTATATATGTACCATATTTTCTTTAACTACTACTGTCGATGGGCATTTAGGTTTATTTCATGTCTTTGCCATTGCGAATAGTGCCGCAATGAACATATGTGTGTGTGTGTCTTTATGGCAGAATGATTTATATTCCTTTGGGTATATACTTAACAAAGGCACTGCTGGGTAAAATGATAATTCTGTTTTGAGTTCTGTGGGAAATCACCAAACTGCTTTCCACAATGGCTGAACTAATTTACATTCCCACCAGTAGTGTATAAGCATTCTTTTTAAGCATTCCCTTTTCTCCACAACCTCACCAGCATCTTTTATTTTTTGACTTTTTAATAATATCATTCTGACTTGTGTGAGATGCTATCTCATTATGGTTTTTATTTGCCATTCTGTAATGATTAGTGATATTGAGCATTTTTTCATGTGTTTGTTAGCCATGTGTATGCCTACTTTTGAAAAGTGTCTGTTCATGTCCTTTGCCCCTTTTAATGGGGTTGTTTGTTTTTTGCCTGTTGATTTAAGTTCCTTATAGATTTTGAATGTTAGACCTTCATTGGATGCATAGTTGGCAAATATTTTCTTCCATTCTGTAGGCTGTCAAAACAAATTTTTGCCTGGGCTTCACGTAGACCCAATTAAATAAAAACTTCTAAGAGGAATTCAGGAATTGGATATAGTAAAATCTCTCCTGATGCTCGTAATAAGCAGCCAATGTTAAAACCTACTAAATTAGATCAGTATCTAATGCCTTGCCTCCCTTTCCACTTCCGCAAGTTAGAATCTGTTTAATCTGATAGGTATCCCACCTATGTTATGTTCATTTATTAACTTATTATGATTGCAATATGATTTCCAGCAGATTGATATGCTGCCATCTGTTAAACAGTGCTCAATAATTAAACTCTTCCTGATATATGATGTAGTATATTACATTTTTTACTTCTTGTCTACCTTTCTTATGAGAATATAGGCTCTATAGGGTGAGGTATTGTCTCTTGCTCACCCCATATTCCCATATCCTGGAGCTGTGCCTGGCATATACAAGACATTCAATATGTTTGTTGAATGAACAAACAAGTGAATAACTTTGCAACCAAAAAGATGGTCACCTTCATATTGTAATTTTAAATACTCTCTGCTTAAAATAATGTTGCCCCAATAAATCAATGTCTGCATGGAATAAAATATAAATGATATAGAAACAGCTGGATTGGCTAAAGAAAAAATATGAATGAAATTAATAATTGTATGCCACCAAATTAGATAATCTAAGTGAAACAGGCAAATTCCAGAAAGACACAAATTATCAAAACTGACTTAAAAAGAGTAAGAAAATGTGAAGAAACATACAACAAGACATTGAATTAATCATTTTAAAAATTCCCACAAAGGAAATCCCAGGCCTAGATGGCTTCACAGATCAGTTCTACCAAACCTTTAAAAAAGAATTAACATCAATCTTTCACAAACTCCTCCAGGAAATAGGACAGGGCAATGTTCTAACTTGTTCTATGAAGCTAGTATTATCCTAATAGCAAAACCAGACAAATATCACAAGAAAACTAAAGACCAGTAGTTCTTAGAAATAAAAAACTAGAATCCTTAACAATTACTAGGAAATCAAATCCACATAAAGAGATGATACAATATGACCAAGTGGGATTTATCTCAGGAATACAAGCTGATTGTATTAGTCCATTCTCACACTGCTATAAAGATACTACCTCCGTCTGAGTAAATTATAAAGGAAAGAGGTTTGATTCACAGTTCCACATGACTAAGGAGGCCTTAGGGAACTTATAATCATGGGGGAAGGCAAAGAGGAAGCAAAGGCCTTTTTCACATGGTGCAGGAGAGAGAAGTGCAAGCAGGGGAAATGTCAGATGCTTATAGAACCATCAGATCTTGCAAAAACTAACTCACTCTCAGGAGAACAGCATGGGGGAACCATCCCCATGATCCAATCACCTCATCCCTCCCTCAACACATGTGGGGATTATGGGAATTTCAATTCAAGATGAGATTTGGGTGGGAACACAGAGCCAAACCATATCACTAGTTAAATCTGTAAAAATCAATTAATATATTGTATTGTAGACTAAAAAAGAAAAAGCACATGACCATCATAACGGATACAGAAACAGCATTTGACAAACTCCAACACCTTTTCCTGAAACATACAAATGTGTGCACACACACACACACACACACACACACACAATTTCCACATAGTAGGGGCTCAGTTGTACAGTTTGCTTTATGAGGCATTTCTTGCTTATACCAGTAAATAAATACATTCAGAGTGAAGATGAGCATGATACCAAATTAGAGGAAGGGAAAGGAATGGAATTCAGAGTTAATATCTTTACTGATAGAAAAATTTAAAAAATTCAGTAATTTTACATATATGCCTAAATGTCAGCATTCTTTGATAAACATCCCAGGGAAACCTAATATGCTAAGGGCTCATGAATCTGGCATGATTTGCTGCTCCAAGTAGAATAAATCTCCAGAAATTTGCTACAGCCATCTAGTGGGAATTGTGCAGCAATAAGACCCACAATTACTAAAACCTAAATTCCTCCCTGAAGGAAAGAAGGAAGGATGAAAGGAAGGGAAAAAGGAAGTGCCATCACACTTCAGAATTTTCACAATTGCTTATTCCCAAACTATTCAGACATTCCAAAGATTCAAGTTTGTCGAAGAACCAAACTTATATCTAGTTTTATGTGAAAGAAAAAAGGAATGCTTTATGGGGTAAAATGACTCCTGTGCTAAAAGAATTTAGCATTAGGAAAGACTAGGGTTTTTCACTGTTATTATTTTAATGCCCAGAAATATGCTTTGTCTGGAGTATGCTGCAGGAAAAATACATCTTCGAGTGTTAGATTTCCAGTGCCTGCATCTTTTCCCAGTCCCTTACCTGTCATTATATGAAACTTTTATGACTACTCACAGACAAAAACCAGAAATACAAAGAGAAGAGGGAAAGAAAAAAAAGCTCAGTAAATAACAGATCAGCATTTTAAGCTCAGCTGAGGAATTCAGCTCTCAGACCCCAGACTGCTGAAGAGGCTGAATTCAGGTGTCATTGACACTGGTGAGTCAGAAAGATTGGTGTTAATCTCCCTCATGTCTTAATACTAGTGGCACTAATCCTTCTTCAATGACTAACCAAATTAATAGACTCTCACATCAATCGTTTAATGTACTTGGCTGTTTTGTTACCTGCAATTTAATCTAATATTGCACTCTCTTTAAATACAATAATGCTAATAAAAATAATTAGAAAAACAAATGACAGGTATAAATTGTGAGTTAAGTCAGTAATAAAGATGGCATACTCCAGGCATATGGAGGATTACTTTGGTTTCTGTGTAACAATAGTAACCTACATTTGTGGAGGGTTCTACTGTGTGCCAGGAGTTGTTTTAAACACCTTTCTTTCTTAAGCACTTAATTAATCCTTTTAGAAACCCCATGAGTTCAGTGTTTCATCTATAAAATGCAGAGAATAATAATTCTACATCACATAATTGTTGGAACCATCCCAGGCATAGAGGAAGTATTCAGTAAATGTTAGCTGCTATTATTCAGTTTGAAGCCTCCTCTTTCTTTGCTCCTTTACAATTGAAGCGGTCGCTTTTCTTCGGTTTGCTGGTTCCTTGTTCCTTCTCCACAATGTCACAAATATCACATATAGTCTTATATACAGATTTATCCCATTCTTTAGAATGTGATTTTTACAACCCAAAAGTATTGAATGCATTTAGAACGACAAAGTGCATCCTTACTTGCTGTTTGCTCTCCTCTCCTATCTTTACATTCCCTTTTTTTGCTGAGGTTTATGTTATGCTCACCCAAATAATAGTCCTGATATTTGAATTGTACATTTACATTTACAACGTATTTTACATGTGCTCTCTCTTTAGAGCAGAGTGGTTGTTAGAGTTGAGCTTCGGAGTGAGTCATGCTTGGGAGTTTTCTTTAGGCTTGAGTCTTGGCTCAGTGTTTTCTGGTTGCAAATTTAAAGCGATTTGCTAACCTCAGGCTAAGTTTTCTTATGTGTTACATGAAATGAATAGAAACATATATCTTCTGGATTGATTTTTAGGTGATATAATACACAGAAAGGCTTTAGCATAATCTCTAGCACAATAGAAAGTAAACATAGCAAATGTTGGTGGAGATCATTATTTGCAGTGATAGTAGTGGTTGACTTTCTAACAGCTATTCCAGCCTGTAGAGTAAGTCTGAGCTAGTCACAGTTATACACTTCCTCTTACTGTGACTGATTTAGGATTAGCAATGTCACCCAGTTCTAGACAGTAAGACAGGAAGAGAAGTCTTCAGGGGAGTTTCTCAGAAAGGTTTTTTTGCTCCTAAAACAGAGCTTAAAGAAAGAGCTGGCCCCACTTCTTCCTTTGAACATTGCCATAGCTGGATGTGATTGTGGGAACAGCTGGAACCACCTTGCTGCCAGCCTGTGTATAAAGCCAGTACACAAAGGAGCAAGGGAAGCTGGAATCCTGAGTGGCTGTGTTGAGAGCTGTTCTACCTCTGGGCTCCCAGTTACGTTTTCTTACTGCTGTTAAGCCACTTAAAATTAAAGTTTTCTCTCACTTGCAGCCAAAACGCACTGATACAAAAGGTTGATAATTACGATAATCAGCAGCAGAATATAAGAAAGACTGACAACGTTTTATATTTCTCTACAAATGAATTATTTAATACAAGTGTTCACAAAGGAGATAATCAAGTCCATATAACCCATTTAAAAATGCCACATTCTAAGTTTTCTATTTGGCAAGTTGATTTTCAGAATTTCTTGGGCTTCACATTTCAGCCAAATATGCTACAGAAAGAGGTGGGAAAAATATTATGATCCATGAGATCTGGCTTGTATCTGCTCTTGCTATATTCTGATAAAGCTGAGGTTGTCTTATAGGACTGTAGAAAGTTATGATCAACTAATGGTTTTCAAGCATCCCTTTGACCTTTTTTATTATTGCTTTCTAGTGTTCTCCTAAACATTTGCTCTGATTGCTGATGATCAAATACCCAACATATTTTCAGGCAAGCAATCTGTCTCTGGTCTAAGAATATTTTATCAACATGATTTGTGTTTGATCTTACATTTAAGTCGATGTTTTAACATAAAATGGCCACTATTCATTAGATCAGATGATCTTTCCTTTGCTTTTCACGACCAGTACTAAAGATCTATGCAAAACTTTTATGACCTTTCTTTTCTTAAGACAGTAGACCTCAAATTTAGGGTGTGACACAATTTCCCGCAGAATTTGTTAAAACACAGATGGTTAGAAAAGTTTAGGTTTGGAGTGACACCTTAGAAATCTTGCATTTTTCAGATTTTCAGGGTATACTCATGTACTTTGCCCAAAAACCACTGTCATAACACAACCTTCCAAGCATGCTAATTTAATTGTAGTACGTTGAGTATTTAGAAGTGAATAAAACCCATGAAAGGAAATATTCTCAGATCTTTCTTTTCTCACAAGTCAGCATGAAATTTACAATGATTTAGGTAGTAATTCATTTATTAAAAAATAAATTCTGTTGTATATATTTGAGGTTTATAAACTGATGTTATGGTATGGATAGCAAAATGGATACACTAGTGAAGCAAACTTACATACCTATCATCTCACATGGTTACTTTTATTTTGTGACAAGAGCAGCCAAAATGTACTTATTTAACACAAATCACTGATACAATTGTATTAACTATAACCCTCATGTTGGACATTAGCTCTCTTGGTTTGTTCAGCCTACATATCTTCTGCTTTGTATACTTTGACCTGTATCTCCCATTTCCTTTCTCTCACCCTGCCCCTGGTAACCACTGTTTTGTTCTTTACCTCTTTCTTTCTAGATGGCACATATATGTGAGATTATACAATTTTTTTCCTGTGTCTGGCTTATTTCACTTAGCATAGCATCCTTTAGGTCTATCCATGTTGTGGCAAATGGCAGAATCTCATGCTTTAATAAGGCTTAATAATATTCATGCTTTTTAAGCCTTAATAACATTCCATTGTGTGTGTGTGTGTGTGTGTGTGTGTGTGTGTATCTTTTGCAACTCCTTTTTAAAAATTTTGAGGCAGGCTCCCACTGTCACCCAAGCAGGAGTACAGCTATATAATCACGACTCACTGCAGCCTTGACCTCTTGGGCTCAAGGGATCCTCCCACCTCAGCCTTCCCAAGTAGCAGGAATGGCAGGTGCATGCCACCACACCTAACTAATTCTTTTAACATTTTTTTGTAGAAACAGGGTCTTACTATGTTGTCCGGGTTGGTCTCAAACTCCTGGGCTCAAGTGATCCTCCTACCTTGGCCTCACAAACTGCTGGGATTACAGGCCTGAGCCACTATGCCCAGCCATATTTTAAAGTTCTTTAGGAATGCCTATACTGTTTTCTATAGTGGGTGCACCAGGCTACATTACCACCAACAGTGTACTAAGGTTCCCTTTTTTCCACACACTTGCTAACATTTATCTCTTGTCTTTTTGATCACTGATTATTGATTTGATGCCATTTTTTTAAATCTAAAGCTAAGAAAACCTGGGACTTTAATGTGGTTGTTCAAGGTTCTTCTTTTGCTCATTGTTTTCTCTTATTGGTAAGCTCATCAATGTTCACTGTTTCCACTATGACCTATGTATGGTTATCTCTGATACTCATGTTTCTATCCCTGACCTCCCTCCTAACCTTCAGGCCACCTTTATTTATTCTTTACCTCTTTATATTTAACCTCTTTCTTTTTAGATTGCACATATATGTGAGATTATACAATTTTCTTTTTAGAATGTCAAAGTACCACTCAGACTTTGCTCTAACTGTACCTATTGTTCTGCCTGCTTTATATTTTTCAAGTTTCCCTGCACCTTCACACTTCCTGGGCCTTCACTCTATACACTCTCTCTGCCCTGAGAGCCCCTGAGTGACTTTCCTTGCCTTTGAGGTCCAGACCAGATCTCTTCTCCTCAAGAAACATTCCAGTAAGCTGCAGTGGCTCACACCTGTAATTCCAAAACCTTGGGAGGCCAAAGTAGGAGTATTATTTGAGCCCATAGTGAGATCTCATCTCCACAATTTTTTTTTTTTAATTAGCCAGGCATGGTGGCAAATGCCTGGGGTCCTAGTTACTCAAGAGGCTGAGTTAGGAGGGTCCAGGAGATTGAGGCTACAGTGAGCCATGATTGCACTACTGCACCCCAGACTGGACAACAGAGCAGGATCCTGTCTCCAAAAAACCACAACATTCCCAGTGAAAGGCGTTTTCCTTCCTTCTATTCCTTTCTCATAGACCTTTTCATGGTATGTCATGATTGACATTATTTTTGTTTATGTGTTTCTTCCTTCTGAACCTGAGAATGCACTAGTGCACTTCAGGAGTTTCTGAATATTTGAAATTGTATGCAAAATGTTGCCAGTATTTAAGCACATGTTTCTAGACCACTGACATCAAGATCACCTGAGGAATTATATAAGCATATTTAGAGTTAAAAATGCATATCCCAGGGCCCTATCACAGGCAACTGAATTCAAGTCTCTGGAGGTGTGAAAGTTGTAGATAATGGGATGATGTCACCTTTGCCAGATCTAGATAAAATAAGGCCAGAAACACATGAAGGAAAGAGGAGGCTCATGCTTTCATGTCCAATATAAGAGCTGTTTCCAAGCACTTTCAAAAGACTTTCCAAGAAACCCTTTTACATCCTTCACATATCTCCTGCCGATGACAAGGTTTATGACTAGCCATCCTTTAGAACTGCAATAATTCAGATAAGATGCTTTTGGAAGAACAGTTGTACAGTGACATTTTCACCAATTAACTGACAATGACTGTGGCTTTGAGCCTCTGAAACTAATGAACTGTGGGTTTTTGCAGTCTCTTTTTTCTAATCCCACCTCTTAACACATGATATCAAGGACATAAGTATCAAATACATACTTGAGATGAATAACTGATATTGATTGAAACTGAAGCCTAGAATCAAAGTATTTGTTCAGAACCTAGAAAGAATGACAGACAGGTGAAAGATAATGTTTATTGAGCAATTACTCTGTGCCAGGCACAGTTCTAACCACTTTGCAAATATTAACTCATTTAATCCTCATAATAACCCAATGACCAAGATGCTATTATTAGCAACATTTCAAGATAAGGAACCTGAGGCACACAGAAGTTGAGCGACTTCCCCAGTGTCACACAGCTGGCAGGTGGCAGGCTGGTATTTACACCTAAGCCATGTGCTTCCAGCCTTACTTTTCACCTCTATGTTTTATACTTATTTAGGTTATTCTAATGCAGGCTAACCTCCAAGAACCACTGTCTTAGACTGTTAAATAAAATAGGAGTGCAAATACCTGATATCTAATCATCCTACTGCTATAGAAACAACAGGTTTTGTGTCCACTGTGCAGTAATAGACCAATACACTGAGACAATGGAGATGTAAATGAGAAAGAGTTTAATGACTGCCAGGCACTGAGCCAGGCAATGCGAGCAGACCCTCAAATCTATTTCCCTGAGGAGTTTTGGGATAGGGTTTTTAGGGGATCATAGAAGGTATGCAGCTGGAAAATTGGGATTGTTGATTGGTTGGGCCCAGGGGGATGATATTATTGAGATGTGGAAACTGCTTTCTTTGGTGAATTGGCTCCTCATGGGGTTCTTCGGACCAACTGACTCAGTAGTTTCCTCAGCACACAGGACCCAAAGGCCCTAAAAAAAATCTCAAAGGGAAAACAACATTCAATAATGTTCAAGATGTTATCTATAGAGCAGTTAAGGGGAACTCTAATCTTGTAGTAGGATCTGCATGATTCTGAGGTAATAGGCACCAAACGACTACAAGGAAGCAGTCAGAGACCAAGCTCACCTCATGATTAATGCTGGAGGTGCTGCAAACTTGGTTTATTTTCATTTCTCCCTCTCTCTTCTTCCCTAATTCATTTTATAAAGCTTATAGTGGTCATTTCAATACTGTGTGATCATGGGAAATCAATGTACCTCTCTGGGCCTCAGTGTATTTATCTGTAAATTATAGTTGGGATTCATCCTTTTAATGACGTGACTATAAACGTAACTATTGGTTTATTGGCTGTTGTGAGCTCAGACCTTACTCCAAGCTTCCATCAACATTGAAAGTCAGGCTGGGTGTGGTGGCTCATGCCTGTAATCCCAGCACTTTGAGAGGCTGAGTGGGAGGATGGCTTGAGCCCAGGAGTTCGAGACCAGCCTGGGCAACCAAGTGAGTCTCTTATCTCTCTAAAAATTAAATGTATACATATATACATACTAAACATTGAAAGTCAAGGAATTCCATGCTTGTCCTTAAGCCTGCTCTTACTTCATTGGAAGAGATGAATATTAAATATTCAGGACTTTTACAAACTGGTTATAAACCTTGGTAGCTTGATTCCTGTAAAGGGTGAAAAGAACCCTGACAAGCCCTCTTAATCACAGATTACTGATAACTTTAGGATCACATTATTTGGACTAAGAATTCCCAAAATTCCAAGAAAGAGACTGACTAGCTTATAAAACTGCTAACCCAAGGAGGACAAGAGTTAACCGAATATCAAGAAAATACTTGGCCAAATTTTTATGTGAAATCAGCCAGTACTAAAATTGTTTAGATATGCTTTTGAATGAACTCCATGGTTCAAGTTTAATTACCTGTGATAACCCATCTAATGAGCAATGCTCAGTACCTTAATTGGAGAACAAAATTGCTATTTAAAAGGATATAAGTTCATTGCTAAACATAGACTTATGAAGGGGCTGGGCAGCCACCTGGTCCTTCCTAAGTCCCTAAGGCTTCCATGACTAAAAGTTCTGCATTTGGCAGGGTGGGCTGGCTCTGCCTGTAATCCCAGCCCTTTGGGAGGTCAAAGCAGGCAGATCACATGAGGTCAGCCGTTCAAGACCAGCCTGGCCAATGTGGTGAAACCCCGCCTCTACTAAAAATACAAAAATTAGCTGGGCATGGTGGCATGCCTGTAATTCCAGCTCCAGCTACTCAGGAGGCTGAGGCAGGAGAGTTGCTTGAATCTGGGAAGCAGACATTGCAGTGATCTGAGATTGCACCATTGAACTCCAGCCTGGGAGACAGAGCAAGACTCTGTCTCAAAAAAAAAGTTTTACATCCCATGACTCATCATGGAAGAGATAAAGCAATCTTAAACAAGTAAATAAATAAAAATGTCATGACTTTTTAAAATTTCTAAAATGTTTTATGAACAATGTTTGAATAGTCTGTCAAACCTATAATCATGGGAAGATTATCAAAACTTCAGGTATATTTCTGTTACCTAATGAGCCATTTAAACATTTATAGAGGGATTTCATTCAATTGTCATTTTCAGTGCTTGTGTTCTGGTTGTATAAAAGCTTTTCCATGAAAGAGAGCTGTCATTATAAGGATATCTAAAAGGTTGTTAGGAAATGTGTTTTTCTCTTGGGGCATTTTTGGAGAAATCTCTAATAATAGAGGTACTTGTTTCACTGGATAATTTGTAAAATAGTTAAATAAGGTATTACAGATACAGTACCATTAGGTAAAGCTAACTGAATTGACTGGATTGTCTTATAACAATCAGATCCACTTCCAGTAGAAAACTATGGGAGCAGTTTACCTCAACATGTTGGCTTCTATTAACCCCTGTTCTGGAGAGGTCTCTGAGATTTCCTGTTTCCCTACTGTTCCTTGTGTAAGAGCAGGTACTTACTGTAAATCTTGCCCTTAGGTCAAACAACCTTAACGTTATCATACTTCAATTATTCTACACATCTCTTCCGAAACACCCTTTCCCTGTGGTATATAAGCCTAGGTCTGGGGGGTAATGGCACAGGGATCTACCACTGTATCTCATCACCACCCAAGACACAGATGTGGCTTCCGTTTGTAAGTCCCTACTACATATTTCTTTCTGAGAAACTGGATATGTCAGCCTCTTTCTTTGGCCTCTCAGCTTCCTCAGACTTTAAGGAAGATTTGTATAAAACTGCCCACCATGAAACAAAAACATAACTTAACCCCTTGTGAAATAGTCCCGGGAAGGCCTATGCACCTAAAGATAGAGCCTCCTGTATTTTTCACTACTAAATTCTGATATGACTAAAGGCTTTAATGCACTATGCTAACTATATTATTATGAATAATGCTGAACTATATTTTCAAAAGGCAAAGAAAGCTTTTCATGGTCCATGAAGAACAATCGAATCCTTCACAATCTAGAACCTGGAGATTGGGTATTTTGAGAACATCAGAAGGACTGTCTTTGCCACTCACACTTCAGCAAAACTTTGGCACCTTGAACCTTGGGTTTATAATCTTGCAACTCAGAAGGCCCCCTCCAGACTCTTAGAACTGTATACCCATTGGAGATGATAAGGTAAAGCTAACTAGAGACATTTCTCCTCTGAATCAGACAGCATCCCAGACATATACAGATTTTTCCAAGGTCATGAATCAAGAGCTCTGCTATCTCTTTTATCTCTCCATTTTTTCCCTGCTTATGCCTCTATGAAATGTAGAAGTGAAAAAGAGTCTGTTACGTGCACTCATTAGGTATATTTTTATTTGTGAAGGATTTTGCAGCCAGCCTTACACATGATCAATCTTATGCCTTGTTAGATGGAAGATGAAGGGCAACTGTGACGTACATTTGCTGCTTCATAATCCGTCATAAACAGAACACTGGGCTACTTCTCATCCTAGATCATAAGTTAAAGAGAACATTGTCAAGAGGACTTCACTATTCTGGAATGGCATCATTTGTTATGTCTCTTTCTTTCATGATTTTGAGTAAATGAGGCAATGATTAGAAATTTATGTCTCATAGTAGGTTCTGTAGCAGATTCTATTGTAAAGGCTATGGTTACACAACAGACTAAATTATCTTGCTAATGTTGTACTAAATAAAAGAATTTCTCTAGATTTCTAACTGGCCCAAAAGAGAAATATGTGTAGTTGCTGACACTTCTTGTACATGGAAGAATATAATAGGTATTATAGAGATTCTGTTGTAGGGGGTTAATAAACAGCCTGCTTGGTTGAAATGGAGACTCTTCCTCTAGCTCATTCTTTGATCTATTTGATTTTAATTCATTTTGTTCATGGAGACTCTGTCTAAGGAGGACACTCTAAGCTCTTGGTATTATCCTCCTGATAGTCATAATAGTAGTCTTCCTGGTGTGTGAAGTTTTAAATGTTTACATGCAGTCATCTCTAGAATATTAAATGATCTCTCTTCAACTTGACTGGCAAAAACTCAAAGAAATGTATGAACATGAAGATACTGTAACCTATGAATGACATGCTGAGACTGGAAATCCAAAATGATGGCAACTGAGAGTTGTGCTAAGGCCCCAAGTTTTATTCACACTCTCACTGTATTAGTCCACTCATGCTGCTAATAAAGATATACCTGAGACTGGATAATTTATAAAGGAAAGAGGTTTAATTGACTCACAGATCAGCATGGATGGGGAGGCCTCAGGAAACTTACAATCATGGCAGAAGGCAAAGGGGAAGCAAACATGTCCTTCTTCACATAGTGGCAGGAAGGAGAAGTGCCAAGCAAAGGGGTAAAAGCCCCTTATAAAACCATCAGGTCTGATGAGAACTCATTCACTATCATGAGAACAGCATTCATTTATCACGAGAACCACCTCCATGATTCAATTACCTCCTACCAGGTCCTTCCCACAACACATGAGAATTTTGAGAACTACAATTCAAGATGAGATTTGGGTGGTGACACCTCTCCAGAACAGGGGTTCATCACTCGCCTACTGAGAATCTGACCCCAGTGGGGAGCTTTTAAACAAAATTGTAAGAAGCCATTGTTTTGGACTGACTTCAAGCCCTAGGCCCTAACAGACCAGACCAAACCAAAATGGAGTCACTCAGGCTAAATGCAACATAATCAAAATGAAACTTTAAGGAAAAATATCCTAAAACAGTCAAGGTTTTGTCTTTCTCCTGAGATTCTAGCACAAAAAGGTCCCTCCTACTCTAACACTTAAGAGTAATAATAACCTGAAATCTTTGTTCCTACCTTACAAAACCCACTTTTTTGGTATTTCTCAGTGGGATTTGAGACCAAATAAGTACATTTACAATGGTGACAGAGTGACATCCATGCCTAAAGTTCTGGTCAGTCTCTCAATTGAGAGGTTGACCAAATAGTGAAGAATTGTTAAGTTTAGCTTAACCCTGCCTGTTTACATATTTTACAGGTTTCTCTGTGTATAGTGGACTGTAACCTAACTGGATGTGTAAACAGATTGTAATACACTCTTGTGCCAACTACGGAGTTTAACCAATCAAAGGCAGCTGACTGTTCATATAAATTCAAACTGAGTTTAAATAAGGCAAATGTAGACTTGTAATGAATCCTGCTGTTTCTGCACCTCATTTCCATTTTCTGTACATCACTTTTCTTTGTTGACTCATAAATTTTCTTCCCTCATGTGGCAAGTGGCCAGGCCAGTGTGAGTGCAGACACTTACCTCCATGAGGAAGCTTCATGTCTTTTGTAGTAATTGTGTATTTTTTAAATGTTTCACCATTTTTATTAGGTGTCTGTCTTTTTTAAAAAGTACCACTGAAAAGTTTTTTAGTATCATACCCCAGCCCCATTTCCCCATAAGACCTGCCTTTTATTGCATGATTTGGCATAGAGCAGTGATTTTGGGGAACCAATATATCATGTTATAGCAGAACTTACTAATATCAATCAATGTCTCCCTCATAAAGCTAATGATTAAGTGAGTTCACATACACAAAAGACTTAGGATAAAACATCGATGTAGTAAGTGGTAAATAAGTAGTGGCTATTTTTGTTCTAACAGAGGGAATAGAATTAGATAACAATTCTCCGAATATCTTCCAACTGCAGGATTGTGTGCGTTCTCAAATCTAGGCTCCCTCATTATGCATGTGAGAAGAGAGAATGGAGTCCTGCTAAAGATTATACACAACTAGTTAATGAGGAGATGAGAAAACACTCGTACCCAGGCCTGTTACTGTCTCTCCAAACCAGTGCCCAGCAGACTGAAGGCAATAACCAAAAATGTATTGCAAAGTCATTCAGTGTCTCTGAATTTCTAAAGTACACATTAAAGTTTCCTAGTTATGGCAAATTGTGTCAGATGGAAGGAACTCTAAGGCTCTTAGCTGCTTTGGCTGTATAGAAAGTTATAGCCAGAAAGCAGATGTCTAGCCTATTCAAATTTTACTCTGAGTTCCAAGCATCATTCCATCTTTGTGCCTGAAGGGAGAAAGGCATACAAAGGTAACATCCAATCATTGGCAGATGAATGCCTAAGGGGCAAAGAGAAATTCACTTTTACTTCCCCCATGCCATTGTTATCTTTTCAATAGCAATTCCCTCAGCTCCCTCCCAATACTCACAACACTATGTCCATGGTTGGGTGGAGGGTTTTCTTTTTTTCTGTTTTGTTAATGGTATACAAAGTATGCTAGCTAAGGAATATGTTTTCCTTTGTGACGAAAGAGCCCCAAGAGCCACCATCACCTAAACTTCTCTTAAACCCGCTTTTAAAATCCTGATTTTGTATTGGGCCAAGATTAAAATGATAAGTTATGGACTCTCCAAACATTGTAATTTTTTTACACTTGGGCTATCAACCACTCTGTAAATGGTGATGAGTTCTTATCTCATATTGCATACTTCCCAGCTTGCTAAGCTCTACAAAGACAACAAAATTTTTAAGATGGTTTGAAAAGAATGATAGGTTAATTAATTCTACTCATTTGTGACCCTTCTCTAGGGGAAGATAATAACAATGAGGACATTCTGCTAAATTCGTGTTTTTGTTTTTCAGTCTGAATTACATTAAAATCATAGCAAGCTGGTTTTTCAGAGCAGTGTTTTTCAAAGTGTGGTCCACAGACTCTGGGAGTCCTAGAGACCTTTCCAGAAGACCTGCAAGATTAAAAGTCGTTTATAAAAATACTACGACATTATTTGCCTTTTTCTCAGTGTTGACATTTGCCTTGTAAGGCAAAAGCAAAGTGCTGGCTGCTTAGCACAAATTAAGGCAGTGGCACAAATTGCACTAGTAGTCATCGTGTTCCTCAGGATCATGCTTTTGCAGGTAAGCAAACAAACAGACAAAACCTAGTTTCACTTAGGAGTGTCCCTGATAAAACAATAAAAATGATTAACTCTGAAATCTCCACCTTTGAGAACATGTCATTGTAATCTGTGTGAGAAATGAGAAGTGCTCAGAAAGCCCCAGAGGCCAACGGTTGCCTCAAGGTCAAACAATAGTGCAAGTGTTTGAGATGCAGATTAAACCAACTGATTTTTTTGGGGGGGGGGAATACTTTTAATTTGAAAGGACAATAGACATGTAAAATATGCCTTTTTAACCTTTCAAAACTTAACCAAGTAAGTCTGTCATAAGGGGAAAAAAAAACTATTAGATATTTGTTCGCAGTGAAAAAGTTACTTTCAAATGAAAATTAGAATTTTGGAAAGTTTGTATTTGCCACTATTAGCTTGACAGCTTCTCAGTATTTGATGCCTGAGTGTGAGTTTTATAATATTGTGTAGTGAAATATGCCAAAATGTGGAAGATCTGCTTACCTCAATGAAATGTTATCTTCCAAGTGACTAACATATGATGTTATAAAATCAAGAATAGATAAAAGATTATTCAAAATGGTAGCAAACCAATGAATTTTAATGTGACAGAGGATGAAAAGTTAATCCACATGGTTTCAAATTCTACATTGTAATGAATCTTTAAGAAACTTGTTGAGTTTTGCTGTAATATCAAAAAAGAATACCCACAATTATAGAAAAAGCCTGTTAAAAGAGTCCCTTCTTTTCCAATGAAATATCTGTGTGAAGCCAGATTTCTTCATAACATTAGCCCAAACCAACAGATTACAACAGATTGAATGCAGAAGATATGAGAATCCAGCTGCCTTCTAGTAAGCCAGACATTAAAGAGATTTGGAAAAAATCTAAAATTATAACATTACATATTTTTGTTTTAGAAAATATAGTTTTTTTAAATAACCAATGTGTTATTATATTAAGATGTAATAGGTTTATTATTTTTAAATGAGTGTATAAGTATATTTTGGGGGGACAGAGTCACTCTTTTTGCTTAGGCTGGGGTGCAATGGTGTCGACCTAGGCTCACTGAAACCTCCGCCTCTTGGGTTCAAGCGATTCTCCTGCCTCAGCCTCCTGAGTATCTGGGATCACAGGCACCTGCCACCACACCCGACTAATTTTTTGTGTTTTTAGTAGAGACAGATTTTCGCCATGTTGGTCAGGCTGGTCTCAAATCCCTGACCTCAAGTGATCCACCCACCTTGGCCTCCCAAGGTGCTGGGATTGCAGGCATGAGCCACCACTCCCAGCCATAAATATTTTTTAAACATCTCATTTAAAAATTTTAGTACAATACATAGTAATAGACATGACCTAGAAAAACAAAAGCTTTTTGAGCTCCTAGATAATTTTTTAAAGTGTAACTCATTCCTAAAACCAAAAAGTTTGGGACTCACCGTTTTAGGGCTTTGAACTGAATTTGAAGATGCAGTTTTCATTTGTGATTCAGGGACTACGAGACTCAGTATTATTAAATATAATATGTATAAAAAGGAATATTCCTGGATACCTTCCCACATTACTGGAATGGACTCTAGCAGGTGGGAATGGGAAAAGCTTGATGTTTGAAAAGCTTCTAAGTCATTCTGATGAACATATAGGATCCCATACTGATCAAGGGTCCTGAACTCTGTGTTCAGATTGGCTACAATTTATTAAAGACCTTGGGTGATTCTGTTAAGCCTCTTGGAGCTTCAGTTTTCTACATAATAAATTAGACACATGGGTTCACCATAATAAAAACTTACTCAGAGAGCCTCAGATAAAAGGCTTTAAAAACATCCCACATGTTGCCATTTCTTAAATTACATGTATTAAAATAAATGACTAAAGTATATATTGTAAAGTGGTATCCTTAACTTTTAAAAATTGTGTTAAAAGGAATCTTGTATAAGAGTTTTGAAAGCAACCATTTGTTTATCCATCAATTTCAAAACCTCACAGTGGTCATTTTTGTCATTAATGTATATTAGCTGGGTTCTAAACCCAAAATGCATTCCCTAAAAAACAATACTTGCAAAGAGAGACCAAAATAAATAAATAAATAAATAAGATAAATGTAGGCCACCAAAAAAATTATAAATAACAGCTATAAACTCAGATATAAAATGAATCTGAGGTACCAAGGGCTCCTGAAAAATGAAAGCTTTTTAAAATAAGCAATGATCTTCCCTGCCTGGGAGCTATGTAAGGAAAGATGTACAATCCTTTTAATGTTCTACTAAGCCCCAAAGTCCAAAGCTCCATTCCCTCAAACTCCCTGAAGGCAAGGGCTGGCCCAGAGTTCCTAAGGCTCACTTGGAAGTGGACCTTCAAGAGCTTTAAAAGTTAAAAGCAAAAAGGTTAAACTTAATTTGTTGCTCACACAAATATCCATTCAAACAAGGACAGCTATGGGCAGACTGTATCCTTTCTGCCTTTCCTGGGTAATGGTGGGGCTGTCACTTTCTGAATTCACTTTCAATAACAGATCTAAACCATCTAGTATTGACTCTTACTAGAAGTCCACAGTACATCTTTCCTTTGTGCCCCAGATGCTGGTGTATCATTTCAAAGCATTTTTTCCCTAAGCTGGCAGCCCCTTAATTTCCTACTCTGTTAACAAGGAATGTGTTTAAAGTTAATGGGTCACATTTACTGAGTCTTTGTCAAGTACTGAGCTCAGCAACACTCTCAATAATTCTATGAAGCAGGTATTATTATGCCTATTTAGGATAAGGAAACCGAGGCACAGAGGTTGAGCAATTTCCTGAGGACTACCCAGCTAGTAAGAAGTTGCATTTGGATTGAATCCTATGATTGTATGATTTCAGGACTTGAGCTGTTAACAGCTACTCTATTCTATTTCCTTTCCCAAAGAATTGACAGGTAGAATGCCCACCCTGGGAGTGGAGGGTAAAAAGAGAGGGAGCCCCTGAGTGAAGACTTTAAAGCCTAATAGTAGTTCAGAGAGCCATTCTAATAGTTAATAAAATCTCTAGATTTTATTTGCATTTTAAACTTGATTTTTTTTTTTTTGAAAGAATTTTTTTTTTTTTTCTTAAGAGACAGGATCTTACTAAGTTTCCCAGGTTGGCGTTGAACTCCTGAGCTCAAAGGATCCTCCCACTTCAGCCTTCTGAGCAGCTGGGTCTAGATGTGCACTGTGCGTCCCACCTTAAACTTGATTGTTTTAATGCTTTGTTTAATTTGTTGCACACATTATTTGTGAATGGCAGAAGAGCTGGCAATTTCAGGATGATGGCAACCAAAGGTTTTTGATTGATTCATCTTCCTATTTTTTATTCTTTTCTGCTGTGTCCATTGGTCAGGATTCAGGGCAAGGTTAATGGGTAGTATGACCTAGAGATATATGAAAACAACATTGACCTTTGAGCTAATTCTGTATTTGCTTTTTGTTCTCCAGCACCATAGTAGCTCTTATAGACAATATCTAAAAATACATTTTTTGCATTGCACCTGAGAAGAGTAGAAGTTTGAAACAGCATCTGTGTCTAAGGGAATCACATTTTTAGAATAATTGTAGAAACTATTGATGGATGTTCCAAACTTATGGCTATTCTGATTCTTTTTATGCTCTCCTACCATCAAAATTCCAAGCTGAGACTGAAACTGTAGCTGTTAGCTACTCTTATCATCCTTTTGTGTGTGTGCTTTCCAGTATTTTTCCCCAATGGAATCCTCTCTGATATCTCACATGCTTAATGTCAGTGTTTGTTTTTAGTCCAAAACTTACTTAAGTCATTCGGGAGTTGTCATGATCACTGATTTGAGTTGTGTAGAGTGGATGTGGTGCAAAAATCTAAAGATCATTTACTTAATATCAAATACTCACATTAAAGGATAAAATGTTTGCTTTATTGCTCTGGCAAAGGTGCTCAATAGCATTCTAGCTAAAATATTTAACAGTTGTAACTTAATTTTTTTTGTTTCTTTGTTTGTTTGTTTCTTTCTTTCTTTTGGAGACAGGGTCTCAATCTGTCACCCAGGCTGGAGTGCAGTGGCACAAACACAGCTCACTGCAGCCTTGACCTCCCCGGCTCAAGTCACCATGCCTGGCTAATTTTTAATTTTTTTTGTTGTTGAAATTAGGTTTCACCATGTTGACCAGGCTGGTCTCAAACTCCTGAGCTCAAGCAAACCACCTGGCTCAGCTTCACATAGTGCTGGGATTACAGATGTGAGCCACCATGCTTGGCCTGACTTAATTTTCTTAATAAAAATATTTTTATAGTGATTGCATTTGTTGCTATGTTTGATCTTCACAGCAATGTCGTTCGGTAAGCATCACTGATAACCCTCGGGATGTTAAAGAACTTTTATGAAGTTAAGCAGCAAATAAGCAGCAAAAAAGCAGAGAAGCCAGGAGCTCTTTCCTTTCCAGTGGACTAATATAAAATGTCAATTTTGCATTTAAGAAACATGCTGCTGGGCGTGGTGGCTCACGCCTGTAATCCCAGCACTTTGGGAGGCCGAGGCGGGTGGATCAGGAGGTCAAGAGATCGAGACCATCCTGGTCAACATGGTGACACCCCGTCTCTACTAAAAATACAAAAAATTAGCTGGGCACGGTGGCGCGTGCCTGTAATCCCAGCTACTCAGGAGAATGAGGCAGGAGAATTGCCTGAACCCAGGAGACTGAGGTTGCGGTGAGCCGAGATCGCGCCATTGCACTCCAGCCTGGGTAACAAGAGCGAAACTCTGTCTCAAAAAAAAAAAAAAAGAAACATGCTACTGTTATGGGATCTTTGGGGTGTCAAGTTTCTGGCAAGAAACCTCTGTGGCTGGTGGTGCCTTTACCCATGTTTTGCTTAGGCCCACTGGGCTTGTGTTTTGCCCACTTGGCCTGGCAGACTCCGTGTGGCTCATGCTACTGGCCTGGGTCCCACGCCTGCCAAGGGTGAGTCAGGCATGGAACAGTGAGGGGTGTGTGAGCGAGCATGCAGTCTGGCCACTGTGCAGTTAGATGTGCCAGCTGCTGCAGCAGGGTAGGCAGCTCCAGGAGCCAGCACAGGTGCCGGCTCTCTGCAAGGCTGTGGCTGAATCATGTGCACCGCAAGCAGTTTCCACAGCTGGCATCAGGGAACACAGTGGCTGCTGGAATCTTGGAGATGCCAGGAACTGCAGGACCCCAAAGAGGGAGGAGTCATAGCCCTGGCTCAGGGAGCTCCCACATCTGGGATCCCTGAAGGGCTGCAACTCTTCTTTCCTTCTCTTTGCCTGCAATGTGGTGAGCAAGCGGCATGTCTCAGCCCTGTTTGTGTTACAGCTCTTTTTGACTCGCCATTTGGTGGGTCCCAAGTTCTTGTCCTGCAACAGGAAGAATGAGATACACAGACAAGTGGAGGGTGAGCAAGATGAAGAGGAGCTTTATTGAGCAATAGAACAGCTCAGAGGAAACCCACAGTGGGCAGCTCATTTCTACAGCCAGGATGTCCTAATGAGGGTAGCTCCTCTATACAAAGCAAGTTGTCCAAACAGGTGTTCAGCTATCAGCAGAGAGGAGGCAATAAAGGATATTCGACTGTTTAAGACATAAACATCACCCCAGAGAAGTGACCCTCACTACAACCTGGAAGAATTTCACTGAGGACTGAGCCACTACTGCCCCACTATAGCCCATGTAAGAGGTGTCAGGGCATAGTACAAAATGTTTTCCTGTAGCATTCTTAGGAAAAGCTTTTATTGCTAGAAGATTTGTTGATAGCTAGGATGCTACTCAAGTCCTATCCCCACTTTCCCCTCCAGACTGGAACTCTAATTTTGTGCAGGCATCCACAAAGTGCAGCCCAATTGACTTAGGGGAAGGTGACGCCAGCTCCAGTTTCTAGGTTGGGCTCTGACTAGTCTACAGCAATCATGGCAATCTCATGTCTCTCATTTAGATTGGTTAGGTAATATGGTTTAAGGAATTAGCTCACTGAATTTTGTTGGCAATGGGGCCTATGTTTAGCCACTCAGACTTATAAGGAAGGAATTTTATTGCATAATTGGTGGAGAAACTCATTTGTTGTCTGCTGGATATGAATGAAGAATTATGTACTTTTTCACTACACGCCTGGCTTCTAGGGAAAACTTGTGGGAAAATGTCCACACTGTGGAAGGCAAAACAATGAGATAGAAAGATATGGGGCCTGGACTTCCTTGATACTTCTAGATTTGCTGCCCGATAATACGAAAAGAACACTGGTGAGCTTGATACATTGAGGATGTCTTCTCACCGAAGGAAGGCCAAACGGTGTCTCAACAGGCCATATGAACTAGGTGTCTCAGTAGTCTAATTAGAGAAAAATGGAGGGAGAATTGAGTCATCAAATTGTAGCATGCCAAGCATAAATGAACTTTCATCTTAGCACTCAATTCTATACTAAGTGCAAGCAGGATTTAGTTTCAAACAACACGATTTATCGTGAAAATTAAGGTTGTTAGCTTGTCTTGTTTTTGTAGTTTTGCTTATACGTAATCAAATACGTTTCACATAGGTGAATATATAAAAGCTATAACTACACAGAGTTTATATCTTGCTTAGCTAACAATACACTGAATAACATTTTATATGTTCATGCACAATCTTGGGTAAGTTATATACCTCTTTTTTTCTTAACTTTCTAATCTACAAAAAGGTGATAACAGTATTATCTACTTAATTAGATTTTGTGAAGATTAAATGATTTGGTGTATGTAATGTATTAAGAAAAGCACCTGGAATTCTAGTAGTCACTCTATTAGATCTCCACTAACCACTATTATACTTGTACTTCTATTAAAAATAGAGTAATCTAAGCCAACACTCAAGGTTCATTAGGATTTTTTTCCTTTTCCAAAAATATGCTAGACTTTGATGTCTTCCTTTTCTCTGTCATTGCTAGAAAGCCTAACACAAAATTCTGTGGTTCACCAAGAGCAAGAATGTGGCTAGTATGTCTTTTTGGCCTCCATTTATGTTTCTATCATATTTTTTCATCTATGTTCACACTTTTAATGTGTGAAGTTCTATTGTACTTTATGTGTCTCTTTAAGCTATCTTAAGCCCATTGTGGAACAGAGGGTGTGGTACATAAAAATCAATAAAAACATACATCCACTCTTAGACTGCTGTGAAAATAGGGAATTTATAGACAATAAGGCTCCATGGGACATATTACCACATACAGGAAGGATCCTAGAACTCATTTCCTGGACTGTGCAATATTTTCTCAGGAGTAGGAGTATAATATAATTGACCACAATTATCTTCTGTCTGTTCTGTGAATGTTGCAAGTGTTTTTTCCATTTCTGTAAAAAACCCTGATGTAGTAAATTTTTTTTATGTTTTTGTTTTTTAAAAAACTCACAATGAGTTCATTTAGGAGACTCAATGTTTGGCTATTTTTTATTTATATTTCTAAGTTTTTGATGATTTCTTTATTGTTCTTGGGAAGGAACTATAGGCATTTCTAGTGAAAATGCTGTAATTCAGGTCCAGAAGAACAGAATATTACTCATGATGACACGATTTCCATTTCCTGATCTTTCTGTTCCATTTTCTGGGCCAGATTTCAACCTCAAACATTTTATACTGAGATAAATGAATACCTTGTAGGATATATATATATGATTTTTTTTTGCTAACTATTACAGTTTGTTAAGTGAGATGAGAAATAACATGATTCATCAAGTGTTACAATTTGCTACTTATAGTCATTGGGAAAAAAATACCTATCAATGTATCCAGAACCATTTTGCTTTTAAAGTAATTTTCACTTCAATTTAGGAGTTGAGATGGGAAAGAAAAAGGAAGTGATAACTTCACCTATAAGTGTCATCTGTATCTGTAAGGATGATTATTCTACAGTTAAGATTTTCTACTCAACCTGCCATTCAACTCTCATTTCATTTAATTTTTTTCTTTCAACTGTATTATTTGATGTGTGATTTATTAAGACAATACAAAGAGAAAAATTGAATTTCAGGACCTCTAAATGATGATTTTTAAGTGTTTCTATTTATGTCTTTGTGTTCCCTCACATCCAGCCAGTTCTGATATTATAACATTGACTTATGCAAGTAAATGATTTCTTCTTTTGTTAATTATTATAATTTCTACCTGCTGAAGTTGGCTATAGGCACTAACAGCAGAATATTTATTTTCTCAATATTATCATCTGTTGCTTTATATGATCAAGGTCTACCTTCTGCTGGTAACAAAGTCTGATAGCTACAAATGGGTCTCCATAGTATCTACCCTTGTGGAACACAATCTTCAACTTTAAGTTTCCTTGAGACTGATACACAGCAAATAGGTTTGACAACAAAACCACACATAGAGGTTTGTGGTTCTTCATAACCTGTGAATCAGCCTAATACAAAAAAATGACATGTGGTGAGGTGATATGAATAATGTCAACAGACATATATGATACCTTTACCAATCTGCACATTTCATGGATTATTATCCCAATTTGCCCTTCCCAGCTTCCATGAACTCCTGACAGCAAAAGTTTCTAAGAACTGAAGTTCTGTTATATCTGACAACAAATATTTAAAAACTGTTGAGTAGGCAGACCAACTAGTAGGTCCATGTAGTGTTTTTCAGAAGTTCCTCTCTAAATTTCCCTTATGATCTATTAGAAATAGACTGATTCTTCAGCGTTCAGAGTTGTTCATTAAACTTTAATTATTCCTATAACTTGATCAAGACAGTTGCAGTTGAAAAAAATTTACATATTCCCTGAAAGGTAACATTAAGCTACTTTCAACCATTGGAATTAGTTTGCCAGATTTTAAACAATGACTAAATGATCCCTGTTGCAAATTCAAACAAGAGAAAACAAAGGGGTATTGAGAGAAGCTTCATTCCCTTGCTCATTCTCTAATTCCACTCCATTCTTCTGTATTTTCCAGAAATTTTCTTTGCATACCAAAGCACATTCTTGTGTATTTTCCTGAAATAATTATCTTTGCACATCAAAGCATTTACTTTCAATATTTTTTTGAGTTGGACAATCTCTCTCTCTCTCTCTCTCTCTCTCTCTCTCTGTCTCTCTCCACTGCTTCCTCTTCACCTCTTATCCATCTTTCTGGGGAAGGACAGTAGTCTCTATGTTCTCCTTCTTTATTTTACTCCCAGGGGAAACCAATATGAATGATATTAATAGCCTTTCTCTGTGCTCCAATAAAAGCAAATAATATTTTTGTCTGATTTTTTTAAATGAGCAGATATTTTACACATGATTTGGTAATTGTCTTCTTGTTAACGATACATGGACTCCCCCAAAAATAATAGATATAAATCTTAATTTCTTTTTAAGAGACAGAGTTTCACTTTCTCACTCAGGCTGCAATGCAGTGGTATAATCATGTCTCACTCCAGCCTCTATCTCCTGGGTTCAAGCAGTCCTCCTACCTTAGCCTGCCGAGTAGCAAGTACTATAGGCATGCACCACCATGGCCAGCTAATATTTTTAATTTTAGTTTTTCTTTTACTATTTAATTCCACATTTTATTATCTATGCCCTTTATTACAGTAGCATTATACTATGTTTACTATCTAATAAGGCTAGCTCCATATTAGCAATATTTTTTGAGTCTTCTTGTCTATTCTCAGATGCTTTCGGTTGACCTTTGAAATGTTACTACATCCCAAAATACATATATTTGAATTTAATAAAATTTACATATTAATATTGAAAGGATAACATTTCATGATGTTAAAGATCCTCATTCAGGATCAGGGTATACATTTGGTTCATTCAAGTCTTGATTTATGTCTTTAGTATAATGTTATATTTTTTGTCATGTATGTTTTATCATAATTATTGCTATTGTGAATAATATTTCTATTTAATATGCTATGTTATTCTATCCTATTGGTTATTGCTAGTATAAATAGAAACTAAATATTTTTATATCTTACCCTAAATCCATTCTTTTTTAAGTACTCTTAATTTATTAAATTAGTCTCTTTGGATTTCTATGTTTATACTTACATTCTGCAAAAAAGAATAACGTTCATTTTTCAACATTTTCCCATATTTGTATGCATTATTTTATTTTTTTTCTTTAGTGCATTAGCTCTAAAACGATGTTGAATGAGAAAGTTGATGTGGGTTTTCTGTCTTCTTTCTGATGTTAATAGAAATGGCATTCGCACTTTACTGTTTAGCTTGATGCTGGCTCTTAATTTGGTGTGTGGCAAATAGTCTTATATTTTCTACTTCTTTTTATTTAGAGGTTTTAAAAATTATAAGTGGGGGAGGGGACTCAAGATGGCGCTGTGAGAACAACCCAGGATTGGAGCCCGCGTTGAATTCGCAAACGGTGAGTCAGTGCTGCATTTCCAGACTGATCTTTGTTGCCCACAGAACGGGGAAACTCCCAAGTATAAAAAGACACAGGACGCCAGGCAGTAGGTCTGCCTGGCGAAGCCGGCAGCCGGGGCGGCGGCGGCCGGCCCTACCCAGCAATCCCCACAGGGCGCGCTTGTCCGGGTGCCTTGTTGAACCGGCAACCTGAGACTTGAGAGGGCTGGACTTGAGACTGAACGAGACTTGCACAGTAGCCCAGCCCAGGGGATTGCAGGGACAGATCGCTTGGGATACCCAGTGGGACGAACAAAAACCGCGATTTCAAACTATCCCGGGCAGACGGTCCGAGACGCTCTGTGGGGGAGGGGCGTCCTCCACTACGGAGGCAACTGATATACACGCCCACTGCTGAGGCAGGCAGCCAGCCTTTGCCGAGGCAACCCGCCCCAACTGAGATACACGCCCACTGCTGACGCACCAGCCGTTGCCGAGGCAACCCGTCCCTACTGAGATACACGCCCACTGCTGACGCAGCCTGCCGTTGCTGAGGCAACACGCTACAACGAAGAGACTCCGCCGCAGGGTGTGGCGGAGACCACAGCAGAGCCGGCAGGAACAGCGTGAATCACACAACAGCAGGGCGGAGCCTCCGCAGCCAAACAGTGGCTAGTCTGCCTTTGAGCTGGGCAGGACACCTGATCGGACATCCAAAAATAAAGCCCAAACCCCTCAACACAGAGCATTTGAGAAAAAAAAAAGGGTTGTTTAATGAGCTGTGTTGCAGCAGAATCAAACATAGCAGCCTAACAGCCCTGAATGAACAACAGAGTGCACAGCTCAGCAATTAAACCCCTATAAAGTACAAACTGTCTCCTCAAGCAGCTCCCTGACCCCTCTATATCCAAAAGACTGTCATTAGGCAGGCATCATCCTGGGACAAAGAGAGCAGAAAAAGAAACTGGTAGCATCCCTCGCTGTGCCACGGCTACTAGAGGTGCACCCCAGACAAGCAGGGTCTGGAGCAGACCTCAACAGTCGTACAGCGAAGGGGCTAGACTGGTAGAAGGAAAACCAAGCAACAGAAATACTTCATCATCAACATTCTGGGTGTCCACTCAGAGACCCAAACGAAAAGTCAGCAACTACGCAGACGACCAGCGGACAAATCCACAAAGATGGGAAGAAACCAGCGCAAAAAGGAGGAAAACACCCGAAACCAGAACACATCGCCTCCTAGAAAGGACCAAAACTCCTCACCAGCAAGGGAACAAAGCTGGACGGAGAATGACTGTGACGAAATGACGGAATTAGACTTCAGAAGATGGATAATGAGAAACTTTTGTGAGCTAAAAGATCATGTATTAAATCAATGCAAAGAAACTAAGAACCTTGAAAAAAGATTTGAAAAAAGATTCGAGGAAATGATAACAAGAATGGATACCTTAGAGAGGAATATGAATGAATTAAAGGAGCTGAAAAACACAATACGAGAACTTCGCGAAGCAAACGCAAGTTTCAATAGCCGAATTGACCAAGCAGAAGAAAGAATATCTGAAGTCGAAGACCAACTCAATGAAATAAAACGAGAAACCAAGATCAGAGAAAAAAGCGCAAAAAGGAACGAACAAAGTCTCCAAGAAATGTGGGACTATGTGAAAAGACCTAACCTACGTTTGATAGGTGTACCAGAAGGGGACGAAGAGAAAGAATCCCAGCTGGAAAATACTCTTCAGGACATCATCCAGGAAAATTTCCCCCACCTAGCAAGACAAGCCAACACTCAATTGCAGGAAATACAGAGAACACCACAAAGATATTCCGCAAGAAGAGCAACCCCAAGGCACATAATTGTCAGATTCAACAGGGTTGAAATAAAGGAGAGAATACTAAGGGCAGCCAGAGAGAAAGGTCAGGTCACCCACAAAGGGAAGCCCATCAGACTCACAGCAGATCTCTCGGCAGAAACACTACAAGCCAGAAGAGAGTGGGGGCCAATATTCAACATTCTTAAAGAAAAGAACTTTCAACCCAGAATTTCATATCCAGCCAAACTGAGCTTCAGAAGTGAAGGAAGAATAAAATCCTTTGCGAACAAGCAAGTACTCAGAGATTTTGTCACCACCAGGCCTGCTTTACAAGAGCTCCTAAAAGAGGCACTACACATAGAAAGGATCAATCAGTACCAGCCATTCCAAAATCACACTGAATGCTAAAGAGCTTCAACATAATGAAGAATCTACAACAACTAACAGGCAAAACAGCCACTTAGAATCAAAATGGCAGTATCAAATTCACACATAACAATATTAACCCTAAATGTAAATGGACTAAATGCACCAATCAAAAGACACAGACTGGCAAATTGGATAAAAATCCAAAACCCATCAGTGTGCTGTATCCAGGAAACCCATCTCACATGCAAGGACACACAAAGGCTCAAAATAAAGGGATGGAGGAAGATTTACCAAGCTAATGGAAAGCAAAAAAAAGCAGGAGTTGCAATTCTCATCTCTGATAAAATAGACTTTAAAGCAACAAAGATCAAAAGAGACAAAGAAGGCCATTACATAATGGTAAAAGGATCGATACAACAAGAAGAGCTAACGATCCTAAACATATATGGACCCAATACAGGAGCACCCAGATACATAAGGCAAGTTCTTAATGACCTACAAAAGGACTTAGACTCCCACACAATAATAGTGGGAGACTTTAACACTCCACTGTCAATACTAGACAGATCAACCAGACAGAAAATCAACAAGGATACCCAGGGCTTGAACTCAGACCTGGAGCAAGCAAACCTGGTGGACATTTACAGAACTCTCCACCCCAAATCCACAGAATACACATTCTTCTCAGCACCACATCACACCTACTCTAAAATTGACCACATAATTGGAAGTAAAGCACTGCTCAACAAATGCAAAACAACTGAAATCATAACAAACAGCCTCTCAGACCATAGTGCAATCAAGTTAGAACTCAGAATTCAGAAACCGACCCAGAACCGCACAGCTTCATGGAAACTGAACAACTGGCTCTTGAATGTTGACTGGGTAAACAACGAAATGAAGGCAGAAATAAAGAAGTTCTTCGAAACCAATGAGAATGAAGACACAACGTGCCAGAACCTCTGGGACACATTTAAAGCAGTCTCTAGAGGAAAATATATAGCAATAAGTGCCCATATGAGGAGAATGGAGAGATCCAAAATTGACACCCTATCGTCAAAATTGAAAGAGCTAGAGGAGCAAGATCAAAAAAACTCAAAACCCAGCAGAAGACAAGAAATTACTAAGATCAGAGCTGAGCTGAAGGAGATTGAGACACGAAAAACCCTTCAAAAAATCAATAAATCCAAGAGCTGGTTTTTTGAAAAGATCAACAAAATAGACAGACCACTAGCCAGATTGATTAAAAATAAAAGAGAGAACAATCAAATAGATGCAATAAAAAATGATAAAGGGGAAATCACCACAGATTCCACAGAAATTCAAACCATCATCAGAGAATATTACAAACAACTCTATGCACATAAACTAGTAAACCTGGAAGAAATGGATAAATTCCTGGACTCCTGTGTCCTCCCAAGCCTAAACCAGGAGGAAGCTGAAACTATGAATAGACCAATAACAAGGTCTGAAGTTGAGGCAGCAATTAAGAGCCTACCTCACAAAAAAAGCCCAGGTCCAGATGGGTTCACAGCCGAATTCTACCAGACACACAAGGAGGAGCTGGTACCATTCCTTCTAAAACTATTTCAAACAATCCAAAAAGAGGGAATCCTTCCCAAATCATTTTATGAGACCAACATCATCCTGATACCAAAACCCGGCAGAGACCCAACGAGAAAAGAAAACTTCAGGCCAATATCCATGATGAACATAGATGCAAAAATCTTCAATAAAATATTGGCAAGCCGATTGCAACAGCAAATCAAAAAACTTATTCATCATGATCAAGTAGGATTCATCCCAGGGATGCAAGGCTGGTTCAACATACGCAAGTCTATCAACGTAATTCACCACATAAACAGAACCAAAAACAAAAACCACATGATTATCTCAATTGACGCAGAGAAGGCATTTGACAAAATTCAACAGCCCTTTATGCTAAAAACCCTCAATAAACTCGGTATCGATGGAACGTATCTCAAAGTAATAAAAGCTATTTATGACAAACCAACAGCCAATATCATACTGAATGGGCAAAAACTGGAAGCATTCCCTTTGAAATCTGGTACTAGACAAGGATGCCCTCTCTCACCACTCCTATTCAATATAGTACTGGAAGTTCTAGCCAGAGCAATCAGGCAAGAAAAAGAAATAAAGGGTATTCAAATAGGAAAGGTGGAAGCCAAATTGTCTCTATTTGCAGACGACATGATAGTATACCTAGAAGACCCCATCGCCTCAGCCCAAAAACTCCTGAAACTGATAAACAACTTCAGCAAAGTCTCAGGATATAAAATCAATGTGCAAAAATCACAAGCATTCGTCTACACCAATAACAGACTTAAAGAAAGCCAAATCAAGAGCGAACTGCCATTCGCAATTGCTACAAAAAGAATAAAATACCTTGGAATACAACTCACAAGGAACGTAAGGGACCTCTTCAAGGAGAACTACAAACCACTGCTCAACGAAATCAGAGAGGACACAAACAGATGGAGAAACATTCCATGTTCATGGTTAGGAAGAATTAATATCGTGAAAATGGCTATACTGCCCAAAGTAATTTACAGAATCAACGCTATCCCCATCAAGCTACCATTGACTTTCTTCACAGAACTGGAAAAAACCACCATGAACTTCATATGGAACCAAAAGAGAGCCCGCATAGCCAAGTCAATTCTAAGCAAAAAGAACACAGCGGGGGGCATCACACTACCGGATTTCAAACTATACTACAAGGCTACAGTAATCAAAACAGCATGGTACTGGTACCAAAACAGAGATATAGACCAATGGAACAAAACAGAGGCACCGGAGGCAACACAACATACATACAACTATACAATCTTTGATAAACCTGACAAAAACAAGCAATGGTGCAAGGATTCCATGTTTAACAAATGGTGTTGGGAAAACTGGCTAGCCATGTGCAGAAAGCAGAAACTGGACCCCTTCCTGACACCTTACACTAAAATTAACTCCAGATGGATTAAAGACTTAAACATAAGACCTGGCACCATAAAAACCCTAGAAGGAAATCTAGGCAAAACTATCCAGGACATAGGAGTAGGCAAGGACTTCATGAACAAAACACCAAGAGCATTGGCAACAAAAGCCAAAATAGACAAGTGGGACCTAATGAAACTCCACAGCTTCTGCACGGCAAAAGAAACAGTCACTAGAGTGGATCGGCAACCAACAGAATGGGAAAAAATTTTCGCAGTCTACCCATCTGACAAAGGGCTGATATCCAGAATTTACAAACAACTCAAGCAGATTTACAGGAAAAAAACAAACAAGCCCATTCAAAAGTGGGCAAAGGATATGAACAGATACTTTACGAAAGAAGACATATATGAGGCCAACAATCATATGAAAAAATGCTCATCGTCACTGGTCATCAGAGAGATGCAAATCAAAACCACATTGAGATACCATCTCACGCCAGTTAGAATGGCGATCATTAAAAAATCTGGAGACAACAGATGCTGGAGAGGATGTGGAGAAAAAGGAACACTTTTACACTGTTGGTGGGAATGTAAATTAGTTCAACCATTGTGGAAGACAGTGTGGCGATTCCTCAAGGCCTTAGAAATAGAAATTCCATTTGACCCAGCAATCCCATTACTGGGTATATATCCAAAAGACTATAAATCGTTCTACTATAAGGACACATGTACACGAATGTTCATTGCAGCACTGTTTACAATAGCAAAGACCTGGAATCAACCCAAATGCCCATTGATAATAGACTGGATTGGAAAAATGTGGCACATATACACCATGGAATATTATGCAGCAATCAGAAATGATGAGTTCGTGTCGTTTGTAGGGACATGGATGAATCTGGAAAACATCATCCTCAGCAAACTGACACAAGAACAGAAAATGAAACACCGCATATTCTCACTCATAGGTGGGTGATGAAAAATGAGAACACATGGACACAGAAAGGGGAGTACTAAACACTGGGGTCTATTGGGGGGAAAAGGGGAGGGCCAGTGGGAGGGGGAGGTGGGGAGGGATAGCCTGGGGAGAAATGCCAAATGTGGGTGAAGGGGAGAAGAAAAGCAAAGCACACTGCCATGTGTGTACCTACGCAACTGTCTTGCATGCTCTGCTCATGTAACCCAAAACCTATAATCCAATAAAAAATTAAAAAAAAAAAAAAAAAAAAAAATTATAAGTGGATGGTGAATTTTTACAAACCCCATTTTGTATACTATTGTTGTAATCATAACAACATTAATTTTCACACTCAATTTGTTGGTGTAATGAATTATCTGAAAAGAATATTTAGCATTGAACTATCCTTAAATATCTGGAATAAACTCACATTGTTGCTCTTTTCATTTATTGTTGGATTAGATTGGTGGCATTTTATTTAAAATTTTAATCTATGTTGCTTTGAGAACATAAGTTTCTGATTTGTACTATTGGGTGTTGGGTTTTGTTAATCAGGTATTTATTTCTTTCTCTCTCCTTCCTTCCTTCCTTCCTTCCTTCCTTCCTTCCTTCCTTCCTTCCTTCCTTCCTTCCTTCCTTTTTTTCTTTGTTTCTTCTTTTTTGAGATGAAGTCTCACTTGCCCAGGCTGGAGTGCAGTGGCGTGATCCTGGCTCACTGCAACCTCCGCCTCCCGGGATTCAAGCAATTCTCCTTCCGCAGCCTCCCGAGTAGCTGAGATTACAGGCGTGAGCCATCGTGCCCAGCTAATTTCATATATTTAGTAGAGATGGGGTTTCATCATGTTAGTCAGGCTGATCTCAAACTCCCGATCTCAGGTTATCTGCTCGCCTCGGTCTCCCAAAATGCTGGAGCCACCTCGCCAGGTCAAGTTAATCAGGTATTTCTAATTGTATAAAATGGAGATTAATGTATTTCTTTGAGCCAGTGTACATTAAATAACATGAATTATCAGTTTTAAAGACTAGATATATCTGTAACACCACCTGGGCCTGTATCTTTTCTTAAAAGCATGGCTTTAGTTATTTTCTAAGATTATTGGTTTGTTTAGGTTTTAGTTCTTTTCTTAGGCTAATTTGGGTAACTTATATTTTGGAAATTTACCACTTTCCTCTAGATTTTCAATTTTATTACCACAGATTTTTCAACAGAAATGTAATCTCTCCTATATCTGTGGTTAAATCTTTCATTTTAAACACGTATATTTTTCTTTCTTTCTTTTCTTAATCAGGTTTTTATTTTTTTTTGTTTGTATTTTTTAATTGCATTTTAGGTTTTGGGGTACATGTGAATAACATGCAAGATTGTTGCATAGGTACACATGTGGCAGTGTGATTTGCTGCCTTCCTCCCCATCACTTATATCTGGCATTTCTCCCAATGCTATCTCTCCCCAACTCCCTACCCCTCACTGTCCCTCCCTATTTCCCCGCAACAGACGCCAGAGTGTGATGCTCCCCTCCCTGTGTCCATGTGTTCTCGTTGTTCAACACCCACCTATGAGTGAGAGCATGTGGTGTTTGATTTTCTGCTCTTGTGTCAGTTTGCTGAGAATGATGGTTTCCAGGTTCATCCATGCCCCTACAAAGGACACAAACTCATTGTTTTTGATGGCTGCCGAACATTCTATGGTGTATATGTGCCACGTTTTCCCTTTCCAGTCTATCATCAATGGGCATTTGGGTTGGTTCCAGGTCTTTGCTATTGTAAACAGTGCTGCAATGCACATTCGTGTGTATGTGTCCTTATGGTAGAACGATTTATAATCCTTTGGATATATACCCAATAATGGGATTGCTGGGTCAAATGGAATTTCTATTTCTAGGTCCTTGAGGAATCGCCACACTGTCTTCCACAAGGTTGAACTAATTTACACTCCCACCAACAGTGTAAAAGTGTTCCTATTTCTCCACATCCTCTCTAGCATCTGCTGTCTCCAGATTTTTTAATGATTGCCATTCTAACTGGTATGAGATGGTATCTCAGTGCAGTTTTGATTTGCATTTCTCTAATGACCAGTGATGATGAGCAGTTTTTCATGTTTGTTGGCCTCACGTATATCTTCTTTTGTAAAGTGTCTTTTCATATCCTTTGCCACTTTTGAATGGGCTTGTTTTTTTCTTGTAAATCTGTTTTAGTTCTTTGTAAATTCTGGCTATCAACCCTTTGTCAGATGGGTAAACTGCAAAAATGTTTTCCCATTCTGTTGGTTGCTGATTCACTCTAATAACTGTTTCTTTTGCCATGCAGAAGCTGTGGAGTTTGATTAGGTCCCATTTGTCTATTTTGGCTTTTGTTGCCAATGCTTTTGGTGTTTTGGTCATGAAGTCCTTGCCTACTCCTATGTCCTGAATGTTTTTGCCTAGATTTTCTTCTAGGGTTTTTATGGTGTTAGGTCTTATGTTTAAGTCTTTAATCCATCTATCTGCTTTTGTTTCAGATTGCTTTTCAAATAGAAGTGAGTTGAAGCCGGAAAGGTGAGACACAGTCAGAGGAGAGCAAGTACAGAGAAAGCCCCTGTGGTGGGTTGTGGGATAGCTGCCTCTCAGCACTATCTCACAGTTTGCCTATAATGAGTATTTCAGGGGTTGATAAAGTCACTGCTTTCTAGCCATTAGATTGTCAGAAGTAGCTTGGCACAGTGCTGGGAGGCAAAGAGATGTCAACTAATTTGACAAACCTAATAGATTGGAAGCTGCTGTCGGCTTCTTAGTGTTCAGAAAGATATGGAATCATTGTTTTTGACAATAGATTTAGTTATCCAAACTGAGTTCAGGTTCTGGGTAGTTACTGTATATTCTTGGCACATTGTGGGCACTTGACCAATTATTTGAATGAATGAATTTCTCCTGAGTGCTCTTCAACACCCAAAAACTATTTGAATGAATGAATATCTATTGCATGCTCTTAAACTTACTGAGTGTCACTATATTAGTCTGTTCTCACATTGCTATAAAGAAACATCTGAGACTACGTAATTTATTTAAAAAAGAGGTTTCATTGGCTCATGGTTCTGCAGATGGCATAGGAAGCATAGTGACTTCTGCTTTTGAGGAGGCCTCAGGAAGCTTTTACTCATGGCAGAGGCAAAGTGGGAGCAGGTGTCTTACATGGAAGGAACAAGACTGGTGGGGAGATGCTGTACACTTTTATATAACCAGACCTCATGAGAACTCACTCACTATGGAAACAGCACCAAGGGGATGGTGCTAAACTATTCATGAGAAACCACCTTCATGATCCAATTACCTCCCCATCATGCCCTACTTCCAACATTGGGGATTATAATTTGACATGAAATTTGAGCAAGGACACAGATCGAAAGCATGTCATTCACCATCTGCATCTGTAGAATGGCATGGTAATACCAACCACATGAGGTTTAAATAAAACAAGTGCCTGTGTATGAAAATGTTTTCTTAATTATAAAACATTATGAAAATGTAAAATTTGTGGCCTGAAACTGTACTAGAATCACACTCTTGGTCTGATAAGTCATCTACTTATGTGTCACATACTGCGTTGGTTTCCTCGACCCCTCCTTAATAGTTTATAATTCATAATTATCACAAGTGATTTATCAAATATATTTCAGCAGCAATGGATTATTCCTCAATGGGATATGGGGCAGCATATATGGTTTGCCTGGTTCATGGTAAAATGTGACCTCAGGGCTTTCTCAGGCCCTGAACTTCCACTCTGTGTATTTTTTTAAATTAGTAATTAAACAAGATATCTGACCACAAAAACCATACACTTGACCTACTTTAACATATTCCACTCTCAACTGAGCTCTGAAAATGTCATCTGCTGAGATAATAAGGAAAATTATTATTATGAAATCTTTAAAATGTGATTTCTTCCCTAAGTTCAGATTTCCCTGTTTATATCTAATTTGACAAAGAAAAAAACTTTCTATGGTTTCAAGCTATCCAAAAATTAGTAGTAATTGGATGTTTAAAATGACTGAAACAAAATCAATATCTCCAAGTCAACAAATCATGCCCTGTCATATCAATAGTGAGTGTTGGATGGTGCAATCACTAAGCCGGGGCCTTCAAAATCTTGGAGGATTTCTATGGGATTTTCTCTTAGCTGTCCCAGACAAAATTAGTCATTTGTATCAAATATTAGCAAATGTCAAAACGTGGCAGTTAAAAGAAACCCAATGTTACTTTTGAGATGTTAGACCTTAGCAGAGGCTCAGTTTATCCTTTAGCAAAAGTACTATTGTACTGAAGGTCATTTGGAGGTCAGCATTATTTTTCAAACAGAAACTCTTCACAGGCCTCTCTTAAGTTGGCAGTTGTCATTTTCCTCTCTTTTTTTCTTTTCCTGTGACCTGGAAATCACAGGGCAGGCCATTGATGCTGAACCTTTATCAGGCTGCCCTAGAGTTAAAGCCGTGACTCATTCTTAAATTTGGAAAAAGAGAGCTCAATGATTAACAGAATCAGGGCAGGACTGTGGCAGAAGACCATAGCTGAGTTTCCAGATAGTGTTGGTTATTGACTTCCAAAGTTTGGAGTTTGGGAGTCAGCAAGCAAAGCTCCTGACCTTACATCACTCACCATCCTCTGTCACCCCTGGGTAAGGATCAGCCTGGCCACCCAGGTCAGAGAGCATGGATCCCTTACACAGAGGGGTGTGTTGTGCCCACTGTGGGATGCCCTGGCCCTCGAAGCATTCTCACCTCAACTCATGGGGAGCCTTCTAATTGCCCTATTCTTGGAGAAAATTCTCACTCAGGCACTTTAGATGGGTCTTGGAAGAACCATGAATCACTCACTGCAGGAGCTAGATTGTATTTTCATGAAAGGAGAGTTAGAAAATAACCCTTATATTATATATATCACATTTGATGGGCAATCTTAATTGCATGGCTATTTAATTCTGAGAGTATTTCAGTGCAATATGTAAGACTCATACACCATAGGAATGTAAAATGTAGGCACTTTGCCAGCTTTCTCAGCCTATGACCCTCAGAGGTGTAAACTTATACCAAACAGAGGATACAATTATGAATACCTTTGACTTGAATTCTACTTTTACTAAAAAGGCGAACTGTTAGTGGTTTACATTATTTTATGTACCTTAAAATAAGTTATAAATTGTTATAAAATGATAGGAGGAGACTTTTGTGATCATCAATGTTTCAAAAAGGGTATTTAGAATAAACATTTACAAGTAAAACTTAAAAGTTGTGAACTGACCTAGCAGGCAGTAGTTCTATGAACTAAACTAGCAGTTTTGCCTGAAAGGAAGAACAATGTCATCAATAATTTTGTGTCTCACTTAAAATAATTGAATGTTTTTTTGAAAAAAGCCATTAATAAAATCTACTTTATGCATGAGAAATCTAACACTTTAAAACTTATAAAACTTGTTAGTATTAAGATGTGTTTGTTTATACTTGCTGCTTATGTTGTATTAGTGTAAAATAATAGCAATGGTGATAATTTGAAGGGCTTCAATTTATTCAAACTATCATTTATGTCATTTATGTAATTCATAAAATATTTTAAAAATAATTATAATGATCATATTACATATAGCCTACAGTTATTAGACTTATAAATTGGATCAGAACTATATTATTTGATTCTAGGCTCGTGGGTTATTTAAAAAACTCATAAGCCCTTTAGAATAATCAGAACCACTGAGGATTAGCAGTGCATGCAAAGGACTGGGAATTTTGTTAGACACGTGGTTACATTCCAAAAACCTAATGCTACAGTCGTATTGTTTGTACCACTCGATTATTTACTAAAGGATGGATTTGAACACTTTTTAGTCATGGGTTCAAATTCATTTACATGTCTTAATACTAAAGCTATAGTACTTGTTATAAACACCTTCTCTAGTATTTAAATGTAAAACATGATATTTAGCACTTCTTGTGTGAATTATATAAATGGTAGAGAATTTGACTAAATTCAGACTTTAAAAATGACTATTACTTTTTGCATTATAGTTCCTGTAGCATTAGCACAAATGTGTGCAACCATGTTTTAACAACAACCAGTTTTATAACTTTTTATGTGTTAGATTGTTTTGTCAATGGCTTTTTTTCTTATGAAATCCTTTACTATTCATGAACAAGGAAATTTTCATTAAATGATTGGGAAGAAAAGACTTTATTGAACTGTGTAATGCTGAAAAGTTTATGTCTTTAGCAGAATTGTTAGACCTGTTCCTGGCATTGAGCAATATCCACATTATCGTCATTAACTGAAAAATAAAGACAAAACCATGCCATTGTGTCCACTACGTGAAAAATAAAATCTCGTAATATCATAGGCATGGAAGTTGCTTATCATTTCACATTTAGTGCTTTGTTTGAAACTGACCCATTACCCATTTGAGACCAAAGTTCATGCAATTGGCAAGTAATTCTTGCATTATTATGTGGTTCTGACATGGGATGTGCACAAAAAAGGGATTCATAAAGTGTGTGGAATGAACAAATTCCCTCTGAGCTTTATGGACTTCCTAAAATTCAAATATGGAAAAGGAATGAGAGAAATAAATTATTAAAGGTAACCAGTTTTATTCTCCCTCCTTCCAACCCCAAAATAATAGTCCTGGGATTTCCAGTTCTTGAATATTTTCATGCCTCTCAAAGTGAGTTTCATGGTCCAGGACATGTACATTTACTAAACATGACAGAACTTTTAGCAGTGGGATACTGCTACATTTCAGCTGTGTAATGTGTTAAATAGGCCTTTATTTCTACACTTCAACCCTAACTATGATTTACCATATTTGGAGGCCGGTGTAAGGGGAGGAAAATAAATTAAGATTTGGAGTGTTTCCTGGAACTTGCACATAGCCAAAACTACTTTCCCACACACCTGTGTGCCATGCCCAGGCCAGGCAGATGAGGAGGAAAGTCCGATGCTTGGCAATGTAAAGTTGAAAGGGAGGCTTACCCCAGGAACAAAAAAAGCCACTTAGCAGTTTAGAACTTCTATCTCCTGCCTTTATGAATAAAGCAGGGATTCCCTTCTCTCTTCAGCATCATTTTTCAAAGGGAGCTTCTTTTTTTTTTTATTGTACTTTAGATTCTGCGGTACATGTGCAAATCATGCAAGATTGTTGCATAGCTACATTCATGGCAAGGTGGTTTGCTGCCTCCATCCCTATCACCTATACCTGACATTTCTCCCCACATTATCCCTCCCCACCCTGTCTCCCACTGTTCCTCCCTAGCCCTCCACAACAGACCCCAGTGTGTGATGCTCCCCTCTCTGTGCCCATGTGTTCTCATTGTTCAACACCTGCCTATGAGTGAGAACATGTGGTATTTGATTTTCTCTTCTTGTGTCAGTTTGCTGAGAATGATGATTTCCAGGTTCATCCATGTCCCTACAAAGGACACAAACTAATCATTGTTTATGGCTGCATAGTATTCCATGGTGTTTATGTGCCACATTTCTTTGTCCAGTCTATCATTGATGGACATTTGGGTTGATTCCAGGTCTTTGCTATTGTAAACAGTGCTGCAATGAACATATGTGTGCATGTATCTTTACAATAGAATGATTTATAGTCCTTTAGGTATGTACCCAGTAATAGGATTGCTGAGTCAAATGGAATTTCTATTTCTAGATCCTTGAGGAATCGCCATACTGTCTTCCACGATGGGTGAACTAATTTACACACCCACTAACAGTGTAAAAGTGTTCCTGTTTCTCCACATCCTCTCCAGCATCTGTGGTCTCCAGTTTTTTTAATGATCGCCATTCGAACTGGTGAGAGATGGTATCTTGATGTGGTTTTGATTTGCATTTCTCTAATGACCAATGATGATGAGCATTTTTTCATGTTTGTTGGCCTCATATATGTCTTCCTTTGTAAAGTGTCGTTCATATCCTTCACCCACTTTTGGATGGGTTTGTTTGTTTTTACTTATAAATCTGTTTTAGTTCTTTGTAGATTCTGGATATTAGCCCTTTGTCAGATGAGTAGATGGCAAAAATTTTTTCCCATTCTGTTGGTTTCCAGTTCACTTTAATGATTGTTTCTTTTGCTGTACAGAAGCTCTGGAGTTTAATTAGATACCATTTGTCTATTTTGGCTTTTGTTGCCAATGCTTTCTTTTTCTTTTCTTTTTTTTTTTTTTTTTTTTGAGATGGAGTTTTGCTCTTGTTACCCAGGCTGGAGTGCAATGGTGCAATCTCGGCTCACCGCAACCTCCGCCTCCTGGGTTCAGGCAATTCTCCTGCCTCAGCCTCCTGAGTAGCTGGGATTACAGGCACGCACCACCATGCCCAGCTAATTTTTTGTATATTTAGTAGAGATGGGGTTTCACCATGTTGACCAGGATGGTCTCAATCTCTTGACCTCGTGATCCACCCGCCTCGGCCTCCCAAAGTGCTGAGATTACAGGCATGAGCCACCGCGCCTGGCCCGCCAATGCTTTCTTATATGGCTTCTGAGGAAAAAATGAAAGAGTAGGGCTGCCCAGACAGATATTCAAAGTTAGGAGTTTGTCACTGGGGTCAGCATGGCTGGGGGCACTATTTTAGGAATCCAAAGCCTTTGGCTTAATTCACAGCTCTCCTATTCAGTAGAGACCTTGGAGAAGTCTCCTGTTTTCTTAATTCACATTAAATTGGAACACAGTCACACCCATTTGTTTCATGTTGCTTCTGGCTGTTTTCATGATACAACTATTGAGTTGAATAGTTGCAATGAAAACTGTTTGGCTGTGCTACAGTTTGAATATGTTTGACTCCTCTGAATGTGTGGATTGAAAGTCAAATCCCCAATGTAACAAAGTTGGGAGTTGAAGCCTAATGGGAAATGTTTAGGTTAGAATAATGTCATTATAAAAAGGGCTTGCAGGAGAAGATTTGCTCTTTTCTGCTCTTCTGCCATATGAAGAGCAGAGTTCCTCTCCTCCAGAGGATGCAGCCTTCAATATGCCATCTTGGAAGGAGCAACCAGACCCTCACCAGATACCAGATACTGGTACCTTGTTCTTGGATTCCCAGCCTCTAGAACTGTGAATAATAAATTTCTGTTCTTTATAAATTACTCAGTCTCAGGTATTATGTAATAACAGTGCATAATAAACTAAGCTTGCAAAAGAAAAAATATTTATAATCTGGTCTTTTACATAAAAAAGTTTGCTGACCCCAATCTAGACCAAATTTTAGGGTAGCAAACTGATTAAACTACTTGACACTAAGATGTGGATGACTAATCTCTCCCATAACCATCTCCAAGAATATTAACCTAGTAAAAGCTATTAAGACAAAATCAATTACAATTACATGAATAAAATCTTGGTGGGTGACAGATACTTTTTAGTAGCTATCTTTCTCCAGGCCTACCAGGAAGTTCCTACCTTTTCAGCTGCATACATACTTCACTTAAGCCTATTTCTAGTTAGCTCAACACACTGTGCTTGCTTACTTCTCTGTTTACCCTGCTTGGGTTGTCCTTTGCATTCCTGTACCACTCCCTTGTACCTGGATAATCCATAACTGTTCTTACAACTTAGCCCAAATAGCATGTAAGATATTCCCCAGTGTAGGCTTTTTCAACACACCTCTTCCAACCCATCCCAATATTTTTTCTTGCTTAATGTCAATTCTAAATACCATAATGCATATTATATATTTTACCAAAGTATCACACTGTATTATAATTATCCATCTGTGTCTTGCCTCCATTAAATTATTAACTCTTCGAGAGCATAGACCATCTTTCTTGATGGTACTTGGCATATGGTAGGTTAATAGTATGTAGTGAACCAATATTTATTCATCTCCCTGAGTCTAACCCCTCATCAGCAAAATTCTGACTATTTCAATAGCAACAATGTCTGTAAGCAGAACATTTTCTCAGAAAATTTCCTTGAATACTGTGAAAAGAAAATGGGTAGATATCTATAATGGTATCCTTATCTGTTATAGCAAACTGACTTTCAGAGCGCTGCTACTAGGTATTGAATTTCCAGATAATTTTTAGCATGGAAAAAAGTCTTGAACAAGGTCATATGTTCAGAAAGTATAAATTGTAGTTTTTGTAAGCTCAGGTGTGCCAAAGTATTGAAAATACGAGCAGTATTTTCTCAAGACTGAAATGTTTGTGAATAATTTTCCCATTATGTCAGTACTCAGCATTGAATCCAATAATATTAAACAAATCCTTCTTCTTTATTTAACTTTACTGGAAAGCTTTACAGAATTACATATTATTCACATAGGACTTTATCATGTAAGTAGCAAGCTGAGGACCCAAATAGGAAACACCATAAATACTATCAAGTTTTATAAAATGTGGGAGTCCTGACCTCTGTTTTACAATGTCCCAGACTTGGCTTGAAGTTAAAATCAACTTACCATGAATGCTGCTTCTGAAAAGAGCCTTGATCAGCACTTGTTATTAAACATAAGAATGCATTCACACATATTGTCAGATGTCCTGCCACTACTGGAGAGCAATATGGCACAGGGAGGAACCTCTACTGCTAGGCGACAGAAGGACTTTTGAGTCTTCAGCTGAGGCAGTGGAAATTTGTTGTTTGTTCTGCTCAATGTTCACCTTCCTTTCTTTGGTGTCCCACTTCTTCCTCCCTCACAGTGCATGTGGTTTTGGTGGGTCTCACTCTACATTTACTCACTCTAGGCTTTAGGACACATGCTCCAGACTGGGCCCATCTGCATTTCCATTCTACTGTCTGATTCAAGGATAGCATATGACTCTCAGCCAATTCTTTAATAAAAAAAAAATACCTGGACTCGCCAAGGGCTCCCATGTTGACAGGGCCTGCCTGAGAGTGATGTCTCTGCAGGAAAGCGTGGAGCTAAGAGATGGAGGGAGTCCTAGCAGCAGCATCTGAGTTATGCTAAACGGCTGAAAATTCCTTTGGACTTTTCAATCAATAGATACATTTTTAAATTAATTGAGTTCGGGTCTTTATTGGTTACAACCAAATAGTTCTTTCAACCCTAATCTATAAACAATATTGCAATGAAATTAAAAGTTAACTGGAAAAGATATCTAAGAAAAGTTAAGAGTTCAAATAATAGAAAAGTAAAAGAAAATATAAAGATAATTAGTATTAAATATCTCTAAAAATCTATTGAAGGTAGCTTCAAAAATTACACAAATTTCCCTGGGAATAATTCAACTCAACTGGGAATAATATATCACATAGAGTTATTGTATTTTCACTTTTTAGTTTTTAATTTCATAATTTTGAGTATAGCATAATATTTAAGTCATATTTGGGGCATTAATAGTTTGAATATTATAATTCATATTAAAGAAAGACAATATTTTTTCTTTACCTATTTTTAAAAGAATTCATTCTTTAAAAATGTATTATGCAATATTTATTTTATTTTATTTTTTAAAATTCCATCAAATTTTATTTTCTCCAATATAACATATTCTGTAATGTAAAATAGAATTGGGTTTTTCCAATGACTTCTTTCACTTGCAGTCCTCTTCTTTTTTGGACATCTGATCTAAGAGCATAAACTTTACGATTAATCTTTGGTTCCTGGTTCATCTCATGGCGTTGCTTTCTTTACATTTTCATTATTGTGCACATGCTTTGGGGCTTACAATATTAAGAATACCCTAAGATGAAAGTCAGAAAAAGAACAATAAATTTGATCTACACTGTCCATCTTCTGAGATTCACCCTAAGTCCACGAACTGTCCTGCTCAGCATAAGCAGCTCATAGCTATCTCAGATGTGCTTTTGGATTTACAAGTTTTTTTTTTTAATTGCATTTTAGGTTATGGGGTACATGTGCATGCAAGATAGTTGCATAGGTACACATGTGGCAGTGTGATTTGCTGTCTTCCTCCCCTTCACCCACATCTGGCATTTCTCCCCATGCTATCCCTCCCCAGTTCCCCCCCACTCTCCCTCCCCAATTCCCCCCAATAGACTCCAGTGTGTAGTGCTCCCCTCCTAGCGTCCATGTGTTCTCATTGTTCATCACCCACCTATGAATGAGAATATACGGTATTTCATTTTCTGTTCTTGTGTCAGTTTGCTGAGAATGATGTTCTCCAGATTCATCCATGTCCCCACAAAGGACACGAACTCATCGTTTTTTATTGCTGCATAATATTCCATGGTGTATATGTGCCACATTTTCCCTGTCCAGTCTATCATCAATGGGCATTTGGGTTGGTTCCAGGTCTTTGCTATTGTAAACAGTGCTGCAATGCACATTCGTGTGCATGTGTCCTTATAGTAGAACGATTTATAATCCTTTGGATATATACCCAGTAATGGGATTGCTGGATCAAATGGATTTTCTATTTCTAGGTCTTTGAAAAATCGCCACACTGTCTTCCACAATGGTTGAACTAATTTACACTCCCACCAGCAGTGTAAAAGTGTTCCTATTTCTCCACATCCTCTCCAGCATCTGTTGTCTCCAGATTTTTTAATGATCGCCATTCTAACTGCTGTGAGATGGTATCTCAACGTAGTTTTGATTTGCATTTCTCTGATGACCAGTGATGATGAGCATTTTTTCATATGTTTGTTGGCCTCATGTATGTCTTTTTTTTTAAAGTGTCTTTTCATATCCTTTGCCCACGTTCGAATGGGCTTGTTTGTTTTTTTTCTTGTAAATCTGTTTTAGTTCTTTGTAAATTCTGGATATCAGCCCTTTGTCAGATGGGTAAACTGCAAAAATGTTTTCCCATTCTGTTGGTTGCCGATTCACTCTAGTGACTGTTTCTTTTGCCATGCAGAAGCTGTGGAGTATGATTAGGTCCCATTTGTCTATTTTGGCTTTTGCTGCCAATGGTTTTGGTGTTTTGGTCATGAAGTCCTTGCCTATTTCTATGTCCTGAATGGTTTTGCCTAGATTTTCTTCTAGGGTTTTTATGGTGTTAGGTCTTATGTTTAAGTCTTTAATCCATCTGGAGTTAATTTTAGTGTAAGGTGTCAGGAAGGGGTCCAGTTTCTGCTTTCTGCACATGGCTAGCCAGTTTTCCCAACAGCATTTATTAAACAGGGAATTATTTCCCCATTGCTTGTTTTTGTCAGGTTTATCAAAGATTGTACCGTTGTAGATATGTTGTGTTGCCTCTGATGCCTCTGTTCTGTTCCATTGGTCTATATCTCTGCTTTGGTACCAGTACGATGCTGTTTTGATTACTGTAGCCTTGTAGTATAGTTTGAAGTCCGGTAGTGTGATGCGTCCTGCTGTGGTCTTTTTGCTTAGAATTGACTTGGCTATGCGGGCTCTCTTTTCGTTCCATATGAAGTTCAAGGTGGTTTTTTCCAGTTCTGTGAAGAAAGTCAATGGTAGCTTGATGGGGATAGCATTGAGTCTGTAAATTACTTTGGGCAGTATGGCCATTTTCAGGATATTGATTCTTCCTAACCATGAACATGGAATGTTTCTCCAACTGTTTGTGTCCTCTCTTATTTTGTTGAGCAGTGGTTTGTAGTTCTCCTTGAAGTGGTCCCTTACATTCCTTGTTAGTTGTATTCCTAGGTATTTTATTGTCTTTGTAGCAATTGTGAATGGCAGTTCATTCTTGATTTGGCTCTCTTTAAGTCTGTTATTGGAGTATAGGAATGCTTGTGATTTTTGCACATTTATTTTGTATCCTGTGACTTTGCTGAAGTTCCTTATCAGTTTTAGGAGTTTTTGGGCTGAGACGATGGGGGGTCTTCTAGATATACTATCATGTCGTCGGCCAATAGAGACAATTTGGCTTCCTCCTTTCCTATTTGAATACCCTTTATTTCTTTTTCTTGCCTGATTGCTCTGGCTAGAACTTCCAGTAACTATATTGGATAGGAGCAGTGAGAGAGTGCATCCTTGTCTAGTGCCAGATTTCAATGGGAATGCTTCCAGTTTTTGCCCATTCAGTATGATATTGGCTGTTGGTTTGTCATAAATAGCTTTTATATTTTGAGATACATTCCATCAATACCAAGTTTATTGAGGGTTTTTAGCATAAAGGGCTGTTGAATTTTGTCAAATGCCTTCTCTGCGTCAATTGAGATAATCATGAGGTTTTTGTTTTTGGTTCTGTTTATGTGGTGAATTATGTTTATAGACTTTGTATGTTGAACCAGCCTTGCATCCCCGGGATGAATCCAACTTCATCATGGTGGATAAGCTTTTTGATGTGCTGTTGCAAACAGCTTGCCAGAATTTTGTTGAAGATTTTTGCAACTATGTTCATCATGGATATTGGCCTGAAGTTTTGTTTTCTTGTTGAGTCTCTGCCGCGTTTTGGTATCAGGATGATGTTGGTCTCATAAAATGATTTGGGAAGGATTCCCTCTTATTGGATTATTTGGAATAGTTTCAGAAGGAATGGTAACAGTTCCTCTTGGTGTGTCTGGTAGAATTCGGCTGTGAACCCATCTGGACCTGGGCTTAATTGCTGCCTCAACTTCAGACCTTGTTATTTGTCTATTCATAGTTTCAGCTTCCTCCTGATTTAGGCTTGGGAGGACATAAGAGTCCAGGAATTTATCCATTTCTTCCAGGTTTACTAGTTATGTGCATAAAGTTGTTTGTAATATTCTCTGATGATGGTTTGAATTTCTGTGGAATCTGTGGTGATTTCCCCATTATCATTTTTTTTTTGCATCTATTTGGTTATTCTCTCTTTTCTTTTCTATTAATCTAGCTAGTGGTCTATTTTGTTGATCTTTTAAAAAAACCAACTCTTGGATTTATTGATTTTTTGAAGGGTTTTTCGTGTCTCTATCTCCTCAGTTCTGCTTTGATCTTAGTTATTTCTTGTCTTCTGCTAGGTTTTGAGTTTTTTTTTATCTTGCTCCTCTAGCTCTTTCAATTTTGATGATAGGGTGTCAATTTTGGATCTCTCCACTCTTCTCATGTGGGCACTTATTGCTATATATTTTTCTCTAGAGACTGCTTTAAATATGTCCCAGAGATTCTGGTATGTTGTGTCTTCGTTCTCGTTGGTTTTGAAGAACTTCTTTATTTCTGCCTTCATTTCATTGTTTATCCAGTCAATATTCAAGAGCCAGTTGTTCAGTTTCCATGAAGCTGTGCGGTTCTGAGTTCATTTCTGAGTTCATTTCTGAATACTGAGTTCTAACTTGATTGCACTATGGTCTGAGAGACTGTTTGTTATGATTTCCATTCTTTTGCATTTGCTGAGGATTGATTTACTTCCAATTATGTGGTCAATTTTAGAGTAGGTTTGATGTGCTGAGAAGAATGTATATTCTGTGGATTTGGGGTGGAGAGTTCTGTAAATGTCTATCAGGTTTGCTTGTTCCAGGTCTGAGTTCAAGTCCTGGATATCCTTGTTAACTTTCTGTCTAGTCGATTTGTCTATTATTGACAGTGGAGTGTTAAAGTCTCCCACTATTATTGTGTGTGAGTCTAAGTCTCTTTGTAAGTCATTAAGAACTTGCCCTATATATCTGGGTGCTCCTGTATTGGGTCCATATATATTTAGGATCATTAGCTCTTCTTGTTATATCAATCCGTTTACCATTATGTAATGTCCTTCTTTGTCTCTTTTGATCTTTGTTGCTTTAAAGTCTATTTTATCAGAGACGAGAATTGCAACTCCTGCTTTTTTTTTGCTCTCCATTTGCTTGGTAAATCTTCCTCCATCCCTTTATTTTGAGCCTTTGTGTATCCTTGCATGTGAGATGGGTTTCCTGGATACAGCACACCGATGGCTTTTGGCTTTTTATCCAATTTGCCAGTCTGTGTCTTTTGATTGGTGCATTTAGCCCATTCATATTTAGGGTTAATATTGTTATGTGTGAATTTGATACTGCCATTTTGATGCTAGCTGGCTGTTTTGCTGGTTAGTTGATGCAGATTCTTCATTATGTTGATGCTCTTTAGCATTTGGTATGTTTTTGGAATGGCTGGTACTGGTTGTTCCTTTCTATGTGTAGTGCCTCTTTCAGGAGCTTTTGTAAAGCAGGCCTAGTGGTGACAAAATCTCTGAGTACTTGCTTGTTCACAAACGATTTTATTTTTCCTTCACTTATGAAGCTCAGTTTGGCTGGATATGTAATTCTGGGTTGAAAGTTCTTTTCTTTAAGGATGTTGGATATTGGCTGCCACTCTCTTCTGGCTTGTAGGGTTTCTGCCGAGAGATCTGCTGTGAGTCTGATGGGCTTCCCTTTGTGGGTGACCAGACCTTTCTCTCTGGCTGCCCTTAGCATTTTCTCCTTCATTTCAATCCTGGTGAATCTGACGATTATATGCCTTGGGGTTGCTCTTCTTGTAGAATATCTCTGTGGCATTCTCTGTATTTCTTGGACTTGAATATTGGTCTACTTTGGTAGGTTGGGGGCAATATTTAATATTAATGAAACTATAATGGAAACATAAAATATAAAATAATGTAACAAATACTGGCAAACTTCTTGGTCTGTATAAGAAGTATATTATTGTGAGCAAAGTTAAAGTTCCTAAATCCCTCCCTGGACAAATACCTCTCTCTTCTGAAGTAATTACAACCCTGAATTTGTGTTTATTATTCCCATGCATTTCTTCATACTTCACTATTTATGTCTGAATGCCTGAACAACAGGTAGTATTATTTGTTGTGTATGTAAGCTTTTTATGTAAGTGATATAACGAGTGCATATTTTCTTCTTCAACTTGCTTTCTAAGTTTAACAATATGTTTGCAAAATTCATTCATGTTGAAATTCATTTCATTCATTCATTTTTATAACATTTCAAGTTTTAACAGTTTGAGAACCTGGTTGGGGGTAAGAAAAATCTATGAAATAGGATTTTCACTAAAATTTAGCATTTTCTTCAATTATAAAATAATCAACCAACTATAGTAATATGTGACTTTGTCACCAATCAAAATTATAGGTGTTTCCATGTTACATTATCTTTGATACAGAGATCTCAAAATACAGACTAAACTCATTATTACTTTGAGATTGTTAGTTTCTAATCTTGCTACTATATCTTATTTAATGAATTAATAAAACATCATATTATCATAACTTTTTAAGTATGGTGATAATAACCATGCTGCACAGTAATTTGTTTCTTTGTAATCCTATATATTTTATACAAAGGCATTCATAACTTTTAAACGTTATCCTGAGAAGAGCTTCATAGACTTCATCAGACTGCCAAAGAAGTGTTTCCCACAAGCAAGGTTAAGGACGTTTACCCCTATGCAATTCCACTAAAAATCCTAAGTATCTACCTAAGATAAATAAAACTGTATGCTTATACAAAAACTTGTATGTGAATGTTCATGGCAGTATTATGTGTAATACCCAAAACATTAATGGTGTATTTATACAAGGAAATAAAACTTTAGCAATAAAAATGAACTATCTATTGATATATGCCTCAGTACAGATGAACTTCAAAACTATTATGCTAATGAAAGAAGCCATATACAAAATACCACAAATTTTATCATTCCATTTATAGGAAATGTCTAGGAAAGGGAAATCCATAGATACAGAAAGTGAATTAGTGGTTTCTTGGCAATGGGGGTGGGGAAGATGGGTTTAACTGAAAATGAACATAAGGTATCTAACATTTATTATCTCATGTGGTAATATTCCACAACTTTGTACATTTATTAAATAATAAATTTGATAAACCTAACATTTTGTTGGTAATGGAAATGCTCTAAAATTGGATTGTGGTAATATTGCACAACTTTATAAATTTATTAAAAATCACTGAATTCTACAATTGAAATAGTTGAAATTTATGATATTTAAATTAAACCATAATACAGCTACTAAAAACCCAAGAACTTTTGCTCCATTGTATGACCAGATCATTTATTTATTTTCTGATTAATAAATATTTAGGTTTTTTGTTGTTTTTTAATTTTTTGCTGTTAATAGCAATGTCACTATGAGTATTCTTGTACATTACCTTTTGCTCTCAATACGCATGTCTTCATGGTGTATAGCTAGAGGTAGAATTACTATCTTGCTTCTACTTTACTAGATACTGAAAAACTGTTTTCCACATGGTTGCAACAATTTATATTCCACCAGCCATGTGTGAGAATTTCTGTCAATTCAGAGCTTCACCACTACTTGGTATGGTCAGATTTTTGACAATCTAATAGGTATGAAATGATATCTTGTTTTAATTTGCTTTGTAACTTTTTTTCAACTGATATGAGACACTGGTGTTTTCCCTTCTGTGAATCAAGGCAAGATAGTGTAGTGGTTAGGTGCTTGGGCTTCTGACTAGGTTTGAATTGTAGTTTTACCACTTTCTAAAGGTTATATAACTTGGGGAAATTATTAATTTTTTTCTTATATAACTTCATATATTTGCTTTAAATTTATTCCTAAAGGCCATATTATGGTTCTTGTGTTGCTTCTTTTAATTTCATTTTATATTTTTTCCTGTTTTCCATGTAAGTTATCATACCACTTGTGACATATACAGACAAACTGAGAGTGAATATGAGAGTTAGAAAAGCTAGTTGGATTTTTATGCAGCAGAAAAAAGTATCAGTTAAACTGAAGAACGTCAAAGTCAAAGAGAAATTCTTTAAAGATCCAGAAAAAAGAATGATCCAGATTACCTTCAAATGAGCAGCAGTTTAAATGAGGACTGACTTCTCAACAGCAACAATGAAAGCCAATGTAAGTCTATCTTTAATAGACTGAAAGACACTAATTGCCAACTAAGAAGTTAGTCTGTTTCTTGTTAACACTTATGTATTTTATTTCTCTTTTTCTGTTCTTATGTTACTGTTTAGAACCAGGATATTACATATAACACACTATTAAAAACAACTGGTGATAGAGGACATCCTTGTCTCATTCATGATCTTAGAGGGAATGTTTTGCCTACAAGAATAGTGTTTCTTGTGAAGAATAGTGATCTTCTAATGTTTTGCCAACAAGAATAGTGTTTCTTGTGAAGTTTTGTATATATATCCTTCATCAGATTAAGGTATCTCCTTTCAATTTTCATTTTTCTATGAGTGTATAATAAAAGGGTACTGAATTCCAGTATCTATTGAAATGATTAAAATTATTTTCTTCTTTGTTAACACAGTAATGTTAAATTACTCTTTTAGTCATGAAATGAACCTAAAACTTCTATCCTCTATTACCTTTTTTACATTCTGCTGGATTTAGTTGATAATAGGTTTGCTTAGGATTTGCAAATCTTTGTACATGAGTGATTAAGTTTGGCCCATAATTTTTCATTCTTACATTATCCTGTCTGGGCTTGGGCAACTGGAACACAGGATGATTTCAACTGCGTCTTCTGCCCCTCAGTGAGCACTCTTCTGCAGTGCAAAACCATAGCTTCAATCTTTAGTAATAAGAATTAAGTCAAACATCAGGTTCACTATGTATGTCAATTTATGAGTGGATATGATGTTTAACTTAATTCTTATTACTAAAGATTGAAGTTAGTCAGAATGTTCCTCTTGAGTACTTTAACTCTGACTACACCATCCTTAATTTAAGTTCTGTTGTTCTAAAGTATGTTTTGTTCTGTGTTTTCTTATAATTTCAGATATGTTTGTTGAATATATCTGAAATATACATGAAACACATATAAAATATATTCCACAACTTTTTATTCTGATATATATGTAAAACATTTATTCATTTCTGTTATTATTCATTATTATTATTACCATTATATTATTCACAGTTTCTTTTTATGTCTCAAACTTTCCTCAATGTATATAAAATACACATAATAAAAATTAAAACTAAGGCCAGGTGCAGTGGCTCATGCCTGTAATTCCAGCACTTTGGGAGGCCAAGGCAGGCAGACCACTTGAGCTCAGGAGTTTGAAATCAGCCTGGGCAACATGGTGAAACCCTGTCTCTACAAACAATACAAAAATTAGCTGGACTTGGTGTCCTGTGTCTATAGTCCCAGGTACTTGGGAGGCTGAGGTAGGAAGATTGCTTGAGCCTGGGAGGCAAAGGTTGCAATGAGCTGAGATTGTGCTACTGCACTCCACCCCAGGAGACAGAGCAAGACCCTATCTCAAAAAAACAAAAAGCAAAAACCCTATGGACAGGTTAAAATGGCAGCTTAGCCATACTGGAAGGAGAGAATTAAAAAAAAAAATCAGGAAAAATTTAAAAGGAACCAACTATAAGGGAAAGCCAGAGTGGTAAGTAGGTGCAGTGCATACATATGAATGTGGGTTCCCAATTATGTGGAAATGCAATATATGGCAGCTGTCACTGCAAATCAAAGGCAGAAAAAGTTGACTTTCCAATGGATGTGCTGAGACAATTGGTTTTTCATAGGAAAAATAATCAAATTGGACCTCCACTTCCCATGAGGGCTATAGGCTGAAATATAGAGCCTTTCAGTTTCATGAGTCTCTTCTAGGTCTTCAGGGGAGCCTTGGGTTCGCATGGTCATATTTTTAAAAATTTGAAAAATAAAATATTTTCAATACATTCATTAAGATCACCATCTATTTCTATTCTAACTACTCCTCCACATTGTTCTTTGTATAGACTGTCACTGGAGTCACTGTGAGCATTTTAGATATGGCTAAAGAAAAGTTGATTTGGAGATTCACTGCATTTGAGTTTAGTTGAATATTTTTATTTTATTTTATCTATTTATTTTTTGAGATGGAGTTTTGCTCTTGCTGCCCAAGCTGGAGTGCAATGGTGCAATCTCAGCTCACGGCAACCTCCGCCTCCCAGGTTCAAGCAATTCTCCTACCTCAGCCTCCCAAATAGCTGGAATTACAGGCATGCACCACCACACCCACCTAATTTTGTATTTTTAGTATAGACAGGGGTTTCTCCATGTTGGTCAGGCTGGCCTTGAACTCCAGACCTCAGGTGATCCACCCACCTTTGCCAAAGTGCTGGGATTACAGGTGTGAGCCACGGTGCCCAGCCTTTTTAATGTGGTTTACAGTCACTCTGTGTTTGCAAAGTTATTGAAAAAATGACTTCCAGAAATATTTCTACCGGTACTATGCTGACCTACCTGGAGCCATGACATGTAGGTGCAAATTAGGGGTTGTATCATATAATGTGTCCTATAGGCCCTGGCTCCAGAAATATGTAAACAGTAGAGTGGTGACAAGGTGGGAAATGTATGAAGCCAAAAGCTAATCTGTGAAAAAAATTCTTCTAATCTTAAAATGTTGCAAAATGTAAGTTCTCTTCTGTCATAAATGATGAAATAATGCAGTGTTTACAATTATATTTTAAATGATTATATAATAAAATATAATGAATCACATATTTAGTGTATCTAATGCACTTTGCATTGAAAATCTGATGGTTCCAGACAAAAGAGCACATGGAATTGCCACCAATGCAGTGAAATAGCCTAAATAAACAAGTATTTCAGTGACAAATTTCCCAGCATATTCTTTAGTATAATTATGTTCGTTTTTATCACTGAGTCCACTGCATCCAGCACTTTGGCACATAGGAGGTGTTTGATAAATACTGACTGAATATGTTGGTGACTGGCCATTCATTCACCTTTTCAATGCAGAAAAGTCTAATATTAGACAGTCTATAGTGCAGTCTAATAGGACTTTCTGCACTATTAGTGCAGACTTACAGATTATCCCATTACTAGCCACATGTACTGGATACTGGAAATGTGGTTAGTGTGACTGAAGTACTTACTTTTTAACTAAATTAAATTTAAATCTAAATAGCTACCCAGGGCTAGGACTACCATATTGGATAGTGCTGCTCTAGAGGGCATACTTTAGGATGAGGGATCAGGAAAGGTCTCTCAGATGCAAAAATGTGTGAGAGAAGACTTGGAGCATGAGTTGCTACAGCCAAGTAAGAAGTGAGGTAAGCGAGAGGAAGATGGAAGATGTGTGGTTAGGCTACAGGAAATAGGAAGGGCATTCCAGAGAGAAGTAAGGGCATGTGCAAATCCCAGGAAGTAGAGAAGCTTTAAAAAAGAGACTTTTAGTGTTGAGGAATCAGATTCTGTTTCAGAAGTCTTACAAAATAATGACTTTGTGTTGACCCATAGTTTTATCTCATTACAGTATTTTAATTTGGGGTGGCATTAGGTAACATGTTCTGGCAGGACATGTGTATCAGAGCCAACCTTCTAATATCCCACCTTTCTCAGTGAAATATCATTTGCAAAAGGCTTAGCTAATCTTTAGGGTCTGACTTTTTTTGCTTTTGCTTAGGAGCCTCAATTTTATCATACAGTATGAGTAAACCATACCATACCATGTCTTATGAGTAATAGATTTTATAAGTTTATTAACTGCTATTGGCTTTTCTCTTATGTGGCCTTTTATTACCATTTTAGAGTCTAGTGAGTCAAGTGATGTCAGTTTGTTCACCATGTTCATATTTATATTTACATATTTTTTTATTTTATAAACTCTCTGATTTTACATGGTAAATAAGAATAGTGACTCACTTTCCCACATGTACCAAAATACTTAATATTTCATCTCAAAAAAATCAGTGAAAGACAATGAATTCTTGCAAACTTAAAATATAATTTAATGTCTTTTTTGTATTTCATTTGGATAAATCACCTCCCAATAATTTCAAAGTTATGTATCTGATATATATGTATATAAATACATGTATATATAGAGAGATATAGCAGATACATATATACACTCACACAGCAGATACATATATACACATACACACATATATACATCATATATATTAATTCATATACATATGAATTTAATTCCCATTGTGTTATGATTATTCAAATACTGGGCAATAATTTCCACTTATCAAGAAGAAGTGGATTTATCTTCTAAGAATAGTTTAATTCTTTTGGTAGACTAATTACTATTTCAAAGTTCTCTTAATTAAAAATAAGTCTCATCCCATCCTAAACTCCCTTTCCCACAAGCCCTATTGATTTTCACCCAGCATCACCTTTTATTTTTTGCAGATGTTTTTGATGTAAACCAATTTTTCTTGAAAAGCACTTCTCTATTTTTCCATTTGTTCAGAAGGTTTTGGATTTTGTAAGCCAGATATTCTTGGAGATACTTATTACGGCTCACTAAATAGAAATGAGGTATAAGGGTAATCACACAAATTGGGAAACAGGAAGTTTTGCTATCTAACCTGAGTTTCCACCTTATTGTGTGATTTCAAGTAAGTTGCTCACTAAGAAGATGCCATATGACTCATGTTTTCTGATTTTGATTTTTCTAAAGTTATTTAAAATTTTTAATGATGACTAGTTGAACTGGCCTCAACCAAAAAAGTGTCAGAGTAAACAAATATGAACTTGAGCCTCCATTAGGTATTCACGTTAGTCCTAAGGACTGCAGAGTGGAGTGTACCAACATCTACTCCCCTCTTGATCAGCTCAACACCAGTCAGGACATTATTTAAACAGTCTTTGTGCCTGTTACTGAACAACTGCAGGGCTGTAGCCAGAAATGTGAGCTTGCTTCATAGCTAAGAGTATAAAAGTTATTCGAATGCAATAGCAAAGCAGTGTGATAAAAATTAAGGAAGCACAATAAAGGGGAAGATTGAAAAATAAACTTAGTCACATGAATTAAATGTTAAGAAAATCCCGTTGAGAGATATGAAAAAGAATATTTCTTTGAGAGTGCACTACCCAATGGGAGGGGCCCTCCTGGGAATTGAGGACCTTATATGAATTAAGTTCCAATCATATCCTGGACCAAGTGTCAGCACTTACTAAAGATGGTTTATTTAAGCAGTGACATTGGCATTAAGCGTGGCCAGATTTAATCCCAAGCTCCTTGAACTTCTATGAATCTCAACTTTCTCCTCTTTAAAAATGAAGATAATTATACCTACTTTGCAGCCTAATGTAAGAAGGAATGAGGTGTTCTGACACTGAATAAAGAATAATTATCCTCTCATCCCTCTAGCAACACCAACATGCATTCTTTAGAGGCAAATTGCAGTGGTTAAAGTGCCAGAATCAGACTGCCTGGGTTCAAGTCACAGCTCTCACTTATTAACTGTGTGATCTTGGACAAATTACTTAATGTCTCTGTGCTTGTTTCATCGTAACAAAATGAAGATATTAATGGTACTTTTCCCATAGTATTGTTATGAGGATTAAAGGAGTTAGTGTGCATAGTACTTAGGACGGTGCTCAGTGCGTAGTAAGTAAACATTTTAAAAGTGTGAACCAAAAATATTAGTTTTTGATTTTTTCTAGAAGTGATTAAATTTGTTTTTGGCTATATTCACATGACTGGACAGGAAGGCGGTAACAGTCTTGTTAGCTGTGAGCGAATATCTTCTAATTCCTTTTGGGTCAACACCACCTGCTCTAGCTAGACCTGTAGACTGGGGCAGGGCAGTGCAGGACGAGAGCCTTTGAAGCCAGCCAATCTGCCCTCCAACCAGCCTTTGTCACTGACTTTGGGCCAATTATCAACATTTCTGAGTGCTTCCTCCCTTGTGAAATGGGGATATTTTTTGCCCGTTCAGTAGGTGTTAGGATTAAATAGGTAGAGTACCTATAGCCCCGTAGTCTGCGCCCAGCACAGAGCTACAGTGTAGCAATTGTTACTATATCATACACACACACACACACACACACACACACACACACACACACACATATGTATACACTGTATATTATATATATGGCAGTTAAGCACCTGGGGATTTTGAAGTAAGGGAAACAAGAAGCCAGCTAGAAATTGACCCTTCCTACCTGTCATTCGGTCTCGGTAAGAGAAAGGAAAACAATTTCTTCCTTTTGCAATGAAGTGATTGCAGAGGTCTCCCCTTGGACCCTGATTTTCACCGCCCCTCACCCCACAAATGCAAGCAAAGGTACCATCCCTTCCAATTTTATAATCTACTCATTTCTGTACGTGCGGGTTTATCTGGCTTGGTGGCAAGCCAAGGGTGGGTGGGGAGAGGCATTAAAACCTGGCAACCCGGCTCCCCCATCTCCGGATGCCGCAGGGCTCCTGCCAGCCGTACTCGGTTAAAAACGTGCTTATGGATTATTTCACTTCCCTGCAGTTCATGTGCAGCCGCTCATTACCACCCGCTTCAATCACCGCTGCCAGCATCTCCCCTGAACGTTTTTCCCTCCCCCGATTTCAGGGCCATTGGTCATAACCGACATTTAAAGTAAATAAACACTGATTAAAAAAATTACGACACCCATCCCCGCCTACAGAGCCCAATAGCAATGAGTAACAGAGCAGTCCGGCGAAGAGCGCCTGTCGGATCTCAGCTCCGCTAGCCCTGCCGGCCTCACAATTCCCCACAACCGAGCAGCACAAATCACCATTTCCAGGCACCACTCGAGGCTGCCAATTCCACTTTCGCTTAATCTCATTTTAAAATCCGCTACAGATGAGGCTCTGTCGGCGCTGCGAGGGGCCGGGCGGGGCCGGCGGGAGGGACAGGGCCCTGGGTGAGAAGTGAGTGCGAGAGCCCCCGGCGGTTCGCGGCCGCGGGCGGATTCCCGGAACGCTTACGGGCCGGCCGGGCTGCCAGGCTGCGAGCCCCGAGGGGCGCGGGACGCAGCCGGCGCAGACAAAGAAGCCGGCGCCAGCGGCCGTCCCCACCGCCCCTCTACTTCCCTTGCGCATCCTCCCAGGAAAAACCGGGCGCCCTGACTGCCAAAGGGGCTGGCTTTCCCTTTCGGACAGCTGGGCGGGAGGTGCCCTCTCCCAGGCTTTGACGCCTCTCGCAGGAGAATCGCGGGCTCCGCGGTCCTCGACAGCGCCCCAGTCCTGCTCCCCGGCGCGCGCCCCTCCCCGCTCTCCCTGGTGGGAACTGGGCGCCGGCCGGGGACTCCCGGGACGCGTGCGCCCCTCGCCGCGCGAGGTGCGGCGGAGCCAACCCGAGAGGGCGGGGGCCGGGCGGGGCGGCGCGCGGGGGGCGGAGGAGCGGCCGGGACACGTGTGGCGGCGGCGGGGGGGACGCGGCGCCCTAGGCTTTAAGAAGGTGTGGAGCGGGGCGGGCGCTTTCCCAGGCCTGGCCGAGGGGCGTCGCGCAGAGGCGGCGGCGGCGCACTGAGGCGGCGGACGACGCGCTCTCGGCGCCCGCAGCCCCAGCCCCGCGCTCCCGCAGCCCAAAGTAACTTTGGGAGCCGCCGTCTCCCGCGGAACTTCACGGCGGGGGGCGGCTCCCTAGCCGACTCCACTCCGCTCCCCGCCTTCTCGCCATCCCTCCGCGTAGCTCCTCCGTCCCGGCGTCTCCAAAACTGGATGAGCCAGCGGCGCGCGGGGAGCGCGGCGGCGGCGGCATGGAGCGCAGTGGCTGGGCCCCGCGGACTTTCCTCCTGGCGCTGATGCTGGGGACGACGCTGAGGGTGCGCGCGGCGGCGGGCTATTACCCCCGCTTTTCGCCCTTCTTTTTCCTGTGCACCCATCACGGGGAGCTGGAAGGGGATGGGGAGCAGGGCGAGGTGCTCATTTCTCTGCACATTGCGGGCAACCCCACCTACTACGTTCCAGGACAAGAATACCATGGTAGGTACCGCAGCACCTCCGCGCTCACCACCGCCGGGTGCGCCCGGCAGCGCACCTTTATCCCTTTCCTTTTTCCAGTGGGCCCTATAAACAAGAACCACGACAACCCTGGCCCCAGCGTGGCGCTCGGTCCAGGAAGCGAGAACAAAGTTAGTGGAGAATGGAGTCGCGAGTTGGGAATTCATTCTTCATGTCTCCACTCCCCGAACTCGTCTCCTCACATTGAGCTGGTGCTTGTGCTAAACGCCTGAGAATTCTTGGGGGCCAGTGTCATTTCCCCTCACTCCCCGTACTTGCCGCAGGCACTTTAATTGAATCTGCGCATTTTCTTTCTTTAATCCTAGGACTTGGATTTCAGACCTTTGTCCTGCTCCCAGTCCCCCCAGATGGGTCCCCGGGGGCGCTGGGGCTGTCAATGGGCTTTGCGGTCAGGTGGTGACAGATGGAAGCCCCAGGTCTGTGGCTGCCCCGCACTGCTCGCCTGCAAAGTTCCCACTGCCCACCAGCCAGGAGTCCCTGGCATTTCAGTCGGTGTCAAACAGCCCTCCTGAAGGGGAGCCGCTGCTTCCAGCTCCCTCTTCTTTCGAGGGTGTGATTTAGTGTGTCAGTAATTGATGATTTTTCTGATTCCTGTCTTACTTTTAACATGGTGCTTCTTGTTAGAATTATCTTTGTGATGTTTATTAATGACTTTGTGTTTTATCTGCACAGCTCTAATTTCCAGGTAGAGTCTGGAAGCCCTCATAATTTAAAGGTATCTTTTTAAAAGGGATCATTATGCAGCCCTACATCAGAAATAAACATTATAGCAGAAATAAAATTCAGCTCCAAGAAATATAATTTTATGTAGAGCGTGCATGTTTAATATTTTAAGCTAGTACATCAAGTATGTGGAAAATAAAAATGTCTCTTTTCTGTAATTCTGCTGGGACTTCTGAACATTTTGCTTCTATGGGGCTTTTACACAGTGACAAGCACTATATAATTCGAATTTCAACCCCAAAATATTTATTCCCAACCAAATAGAAACTATTGTCCAGTAGGCTCATGTTATAGTTCCTAATAGGCTAACAATTATTGGCATGGCAGGAGATAATCTATAGGGTGCTGGTACTTAAGATAGGCAAGCATTTAAAAATTAGAAGAATCCAAAAAAAAAAAAATTAGAAGAATCCTTATGAGTTTTCTATCTTTTAAAAATACCCTGATATCTATTCTAAAATGGATATCTAAATGTCTCCTAGAGGATTTTAACAGTGATTTTACGACTTCCTTCTGGCATAGCAGCAGCTCTGTTTGTAAAGTAGGAGTTTAATTTGGTGGAATTTTAGAAATAATTTTGGAAAATTAATGTTCTGTTCTCTAGTCCCTTTTTAGATGAGAGTGCTTACTACCTCCTCTTTACAAGAACAATCTAGTGCTTTTCTGAGGTCATGAGAATCTTTAAGTGAAAGGAGCAGCCACTTAGGTCTGTGATGGTAACCAGACCTAACCCATAGCCTGATTGACTGAGCCTGCTGCTAGGTGCGACTCTTAGAGTAAGTTCTTGCCCGGTATTAGTTCTCAGTGAGAATGGTGGGTAAGTGAGTGAGACTGGTTCAAAGGTATGACTGTCAGGTTATGTTGGAAGACCATGTGATGATACAAAACTTCATTATTCAAAGGATGTTTTCCACATCCTTTGAAAGGTCTCGATATAGAAAACTTAACTAAAAACGCCAAAATGCCATATATCCTCTGGCCTTGCTGTAAAGTTAGCAAATGCAAGTCACCTTAAGACTGACCATAATCACATCTCTAAGTCTGAAAGGAAATGATGACATAGAATAAGTATAACGTGTGTAAATACTCCAAGTTGGCCATTGTGGGGAGAATCTCAATTTCCACCTCTTTTCTACTACCAGAAAAAATAGAGAAATTATATTATGTAAGTTATAAAAGGTCAGATTATTATAAGCTCTGAGAATTGCATCAGATTTTAAATTTCTGTTACCTATTTTATTAAACATTTAGATTTTGGAACTAGCTGTAGCTATAGGCCTTCAAGTAAGAATTTTTTGTTTTTTGTAAAATGTTCTACAGGTAGAAGACATGTTTACAAATGAAGTGATGCTTATGTATGTCTCTTTTCCTTTTAGGCATTTGAAAATTAACTTTAAAAATTCAGTAACACACACACAAACACATAGAAAGAGAGAGAGAGCATCTGTAAGAATTAAACTGCCAATAGAAAAACTTAATCTCATGTCCTTTGTGGTTGGCCCATTTTGATATGTGACCAAAATGAAAGGTCTTTTGGCCAAAAGATCTTCTTAAACTTATAAGAAATCTGTAAAATGTTAGCTTGAAACTTTATTTCTAACCTTCTAGATCTTTAAAGTGTAACAGTTATATCAGGAAAAATCAGTCACATTTATGATTTACATTGAAGTCATCATTTGAATGAACTGTGTTTGGGTATAGAGCTGATAGTTGTGACTTTTTTTTAACCTAAAATAATGCATTGAGATAAAGGTGATATACACAATAGCACCCAACATAGAACATTTCTGTAGATCAGTCAGCTGCCTCTGAGACTGGGGTGTGTGGCAGAGCTCAGAATGTAAGATGGGGAGGCAATTGGCAGTCTAGAATAAAAGTGGCTCACAATTATAGGTCCCTGTATATGTCGTATTTAAATATATCTGTGGAATATCTTTAACAAAAATAAATATATAGTACTAAAAAATCTGGAGCTTTTGAGTCTAACAGAATTGTCACAGATTTTTACATTAAGTAGTATATCCATCTATTTTCAGTACTGGCAACTCTATAAACAGTGCATGGTTACATCTGGTGTGTTCTCATCTCTCAATTAAATGTCATTTGGTATTTCTCATCTTAGTATATCTTTTAAATTTGGCTGTACATGACTCTTTTGAAATGGCATTATTAGTCACAATAAACCATCCCACAATGTAGAAGCTCAGCAAGAAGAGGTCTCATAAACATCATGTTGAATTAGAAAGGTCTCAGGGTCAGACCATTTTTTTTTCTAGAATTTCCTTTTCTTTTGCACAAATCCTAAGACATGGTTAATTTCCCCAATGTGCGTTCCAGGCTCCAAACCTGGATTTTTTTTTTTTTTTTTTGATAGAAAGTTGCAAATGATGGGGAAATAGGAAACAAGCACCTACATGATTTAGTCAGGTAGCCATTTCTATTTTCCAGCCATGCCCCATGATTCATACTGCACCTTCTCCTAGGGACAAGTATTGTGAAAAGTATGATGGTTGGGTTGAAGTCTGCGTCTTTCCTCACCCATGATCATTGCTTTTCCTTTCCCCCAACCATCAGATATCTACCATCCAGTTTTGTTTGTCACTTCTCCCTTTTCCCCTCAATCAATTTATAGTGAATGTGACTCGTCAGTATTAGACACTCCTACATTTTTGCTTACAGTTGTAGAAATGTGTCTTTCCCCTCTTTGCTTCAAGTAACTTTAGTATCACTGAACAGTGAGATAATAATCAATTTGGGGAGAGAAAGAATTAGATGCCTCTGAAATCATGTTAGCAAGGAACTACTCACTCACAAGGTTGGCTTTACTCAGTCACCATCAAAAAGGAAAGGTTAGCCATTAGAAAAAGACATTATACATGAAAGTCAAGAATAAGTAAATGAGTATGTCCAAAATACTTAAGCTGTGGTGAGACAATGCACCTGAATTTCTGAATGGACTAGAATTCCTGTTATTACAGTAGCATAAGAATGGGGAAGTGTTCCATTAACAATGAGAAGTATGCTCTAAAGTATCAACTGAGAGAAAAAAAAAATGTGGCCTTGAGTAGAATTGAACTGGTGATATGGCATGATGTTTTAAAAGGAGGATATTACTGTATTTTGTAAATCCAGCGTCACTATTGGTAATTTTTTCATGATGCATATCCACTCCATTTTTAATTGTAGTGTGGGAAAGACAGGAAAATCAATGTCTCATTGCCAAAACTAAACATTTACCTCAAAGAAAGGTATAATCAGGATAGAGTATTGAGGGCACTTTATTTTGACAGTTTCCAATATTACTGATAAAGACACATGTGTTCTGAAATCACCTGCCTGGTTGGTATTTAAAAATTATTATTCAAAGGAAGTACAATTTATTGACCTTACAAATACCAGATGATGTCTATAACAGACATAGTTTTTGGAAATATATTCCAGATTTAATTCCTTTCAAAGGAATGATTTTATTATTTGAAGTAAAATAATTTGCCATTACTAAAGTAATTGTATTGTTGATCAGGTGTTTGGTTATTTATCCTTCATATGTCTCAGATTCTGGAATTAGTGCATTTAAACTCTCAGAATCACTTGTCAAATGCAATTTATAAGTAAACTGAAGGTGTGTCCTGCTGATATAGGACTATGAAAATTGGGCGTTTTAAAGCATTTTGCTCTACTTGTCACATATTCATCTTACTCTCTTCAGTTCATACATATTTTACTGATGTGGTTCAGATTGTTTCTTAAATTGTAAATCTTGCTTTATGTAATTTATTTTTGCTGTGAGTTTCAATTCCAATTTTAAACTAAAAATGAAGTCTTTAGAATTATAGTTCAAAATATTTCATTTAGGCAGAAATTCCTACTTTATTCATTCCTACATTACTAAAAGTTATGTAATTTTATTTTCTTCCAATTTTTGTGACTTTGTTTTAAACTATTAATTTTATTTGCATTAAAATGTTAGTGAATAAAATGGGAATGTTGTATCATTGTAATAATATGAATATGGTTTTTACAGAACTGTCTTATTCCAATATATTTGACTTTTCGTCTTTAAAGGGGGTGATATTTTACCAAAATTTTAAAGTCAGCACTTTTGATTTTCACAGTTTTATATATTAGTTTTATTCAAAAGAAAATATCTAAAAATCTATCTTTGATTTTTTTTTTAACCTTCTGGGAATCAGTTGACTTTATAGAATAAACTAGAAGGCTTACTCCATCAATTATTTAGCATTGGTTGCATATTAAGCCATAATTGTTTTTCTGATCATTTCAAGTGCTAGTTTGAAACTTATTATGTCTTTAATCTTCATAAATAGTTGCTGATGCAATGATCCCTTTATTTCAAACAACCATTACATTTGAAAAGCATAAATTGAAAAACCAGTACTTTTTGAACATTTACATTTTAAAAGACATAGACACACACAAACACAAAAATATGAAGAAGTTCCTATGTGTCACACAGAAATAGAAAAATTGGATAGCCCTACACTCAGGAAAAAAAAGGAAGGTGGAGTGCATTAGGTTGGAATGGGCAGGTTCACTATGAACACAGAGGTGGTTTAGGCTATGCCTGAGTCATAACATAATACATGGTAAAAGGGAAATTGATTTATCTAAATATTTTTATCTCAAAAACATTGGATATGATTAATCCACCCCCTTCACCTGATTTTAGAGTAATTTTAAAATAACTGAACTATAACATTTCAGTCTCATCAACTTTAAGTGAAAGAGTTTTAAAAGCACTATTTTAGATATTAGAATTGAATTTTCAGATGCGAATATGTCATAATGACTGTTCAAACACAGGAATTGTGTAGTTTTTTAAAATTATTGGCTCTCAGGACATTCTGTATGAGATGATATGATCTCACTTTGGTGTCAATCGTGTGGCTTAGAGAGTAATTTTCACCACAGTCACCTGCCATGCCTATCTCATTGAAGGCAGAGCTTCTGAAGGGCTGAATGCCGTGCCTGTACGTTAACCAATTATTTTTTAAATGTCTGTTTCTTTAAAACTAGACCTATTTTTTTCTTTTTTATTCTGTCCTCTCTAAGAATCAGCTATAACAAATGTATTTGAGGACGTGTGTGTGGCAGGAGGGATCAGTACAAATGTAGAAATGTTGATTTGTGGTATAAGGCAGCCCTAAATCACTCAAAATAAAAAAACAAAGCTAAGGTAATTAGATAGCATTGAATACCACTAAGAAATAGTTATAGGAACTCTGAGGTTTTGGAGTAAATGTGTAAAATGCAGGTTAGCCTTTAATGCCGAATCAGCTTTCCTTAAAAGAAATAAAATTTTATGTTGAAACAAAATAAAATGTTGTTAAAGCCAGGCACAGTGGCATACATTTGTAATCCTAGCTACTTAGGAGACTGAGGCAGAAGGATCGCTTGAGCCCAGGATTGAAGTGAGACCCTGCTTAAAAAGAAAATTAGAGGTTGGGTGTGGAGGCTCACGCCTGTAATCCCAGCATATTGGGAGGCTGAGGTGGGCGAATCACCTGAGGTCAGGAGTTTGAGACCAACCTGCCCACCATAGAGAAACCCTGTCTCTACTAAAAATATAAAATTAGCCGGGTGTGGTGGCGGGTGCCTGTAATCCCAGCTACTCCAAAGGCTGAGGCAGGAGAATCGCTTTAACCCCGGAGGCAGAGGTTGCAGTGAGCCGAGATCGCGCCATTGCACTCCACTGGGCAACAAGATGAAACTCCATCACCGCCCCCTCAAAAAATTATTGATTACAATATACTTAAATGATAGGAAAGATGACATGTTACAGATAGCACTGATTATTGATGTCCACTGGTGCCCACAAACAAGGTACCTGAGAAGGAGTGACAGTAGACCCATAAGTGCCATGGTCACCTTAGTCATCTCTCCCTGCCTCTCCCCTCTCCTCTCTGTATCTCATCTTCTCTTCCTCCCTGTAAATTTTCTCGTTGTCTTTCCTCCTTTGCTTCCTTCGACTCCATGCCACAGTCCTTGCGTTCCCTCTCTGCTTCCTTTCTCCTTTCTGCTTTACAACGTTGTTCCTTTTCTTTTTAAATTATTTCTCTTTCTTCCCTTCAGATTTCCCCCATTGCCATCTCTACACCGTTTTTTCTCTTCTTACTGACAATTTTATGAAAAATATCAGTATATTTATTATCAACTATTTAGGTCAGTCATAATTCTTGTATCAAGCTCTGAATTGCTGTGGTCCTCCCATGGAATTTCTTTATATTGCTGAATTACACGGAGCTGTAAGGGAGCCATGGAGGTGAGTATTTTTAACTGGATACTGAAGCTAGATCCATGTTTCTATTTTGCTCTGCCTTTTATTAGTGGTATAATTCGGCGATGTGAAGTGAAAATCTCTTGATTAGGGTCTTTGGGAAGGCTATTATTATTATTATTATTGAGACAGAGTTTCAGTGTTGCCCAGGCTGGAGTGCAGTGGCGCCATCTCAATTCACTGCAACCTCCAATTCCTGGGTTTAAGCGATTGCCGCACCTCAACCTTCTGAGTAGCTCAGACTACAGGCACGTGCCACTAACACAGGTAATTTTTGTGCTTTTACTAGAGACAGGGTTTTGCCAGGTTGGCCAGGCTGGTCTCGAACTGCTGACCTCAGGTGGTCTGCCCAACTTGGCCTCCCAAAATGCTGGGATAACAGGCATGAGCCACCATACCCAGTCAGAATCTTTGGGAAGGCTCTTGATAAAATTGATAACATTTTATAAAAGATACAACAGGCACTTGCTTTTTGCCCTAACCTTGCCTATTCTGGCTCGGAGATGATACAACCATCTTGTGACCTTGAGGATAATGGCCAATGATGGTGGAAAAGAACTTTAGAGGGAGCTGGGTCTTCATTTATATCCTCAGGAAGCTATGCCAGCCCTAGAATCATGACTGGACTTCTTGTATTGTGAGAAAAAGTACTCCTATTATCTTTCTGTTACTTGTAGCTGAATGAAATCCTAATTAATATATATTTCATCTAAATACACAGATGCCTGAGCTAACATTCGCCTTTAGGTCAGTCACAGTTCTTGTATCAAGCTCTGAATTGCTCTGATCCTCTCACAGAGTTGCTTTTGGTAACCTTGATAAAACTGAGGTGTTTCCTAATAAATTTTTGACAATATATTTTCAAAATATTCTTTAAGGTATGCTACTTTTACGAGTGGCAAAGATAGTGCATTTGATGTTAACTTTTCTAATTATGCTTTGTGAAGGTAACCTGTATCTGACCTGAATTTCTGGAGTTTCTTATATACTGAAAATTTATGCTTGTTAGTTTCCTTCACCCAACTTTATTTCCTGACACTCCTATTGCTCTAAAATGCAGTGTCACCATATGTAAATCCTGTTGACATTTAAAACATCTAGATATGTGATATGGTTGTGAATGTGAGCTCTGCCCCAACCTTAACCTTGTTTCTCACGTCTGGTTCAGCCTCTAGGATCGTATCCGAGTTTGTCATTTCTTTTGCTTATTACATTTTGACATGGGAAACAGCCATCTGAGTCTTACCTTCAGGAACATGTAACCTCTTTGTTTAGGCCACCTTTTTTGTGAATGTGGAGATATGTTATGATCATAGTTCCAGTTCTTTTCACACTTCCTTTTCTTTCATAAACACTTCCTGTATTCTCATCCTGCAAATGATGTTGTATCTCCAGTGTGTGTGATGGAGGAATATAAGGAAATTAGTTGATTCTAAGATCTTAGAAAAAGTGGGTTTACATTCCAATTTCACACACTAATACTGTCTGAAAAAAGGCAATTCAAAGACCCCTGAATGAACGAATTATGACAGTAACAATGGCAAACCCTAAAGTAGTACTTAATATGTGCCAGACACTTAGCTACCTGCTTTACACATGTTAATTAATGCGATTCTCACAAAACCCTCATGAGGAAGGCACTGTTATTCTCATTTTATTGATGCATAAACTGAGTCACAGAGAGGTTAGTGTTTTGCCCAAGATGGCAAAGCTGCTGTGTAGTATCCAGTTAAAAATACTCACCTCCATTCTTTTAGCTAGTAGGCATTTTTTTTTTAAATGGTGGTTATTTCAGAAAAGAAAAATAATAAATAACAAAGTAATCTCAAAAATGAGAAAACAAAAATAAAAGCCAATTTTTATTGTTTAAAATATATATTAAAAAATCAAACCAGAAAGCTGATATCTATGCTAAACAAGGTTGGAATTTCATAGTCGTAAGTCCATAATTCTTTGATCATTGCCTCCAAGGTAAAGTACAAAGCAGTCACCTCGTATATTGTTGGCCTGAAAGAGTTAACATGCCTTTGAAGTAATATGACACATAAAAATACAAAAAAGTAGCTGGGCGAGATGGCTCATGCCTGTAATCCCAGCACTTTGGGAGGCCGAGGTGGGTGGATCACAAGGTCGGGAGTTCGAGACCAGCCTGGCCAACATGGTGAAACCGTGTCCCTACTAAAAATACAAAAATTAGCTGGGTGCGGTGCCGAGCGCCTGTAGTCACAGCTACTCTGGAGGCTGAGGCAGGAGAATTGCTTGAATCCAGGAGGTGGAGGTTGTAGTGAGCTGAGACCGTGCCACTGCACTCCAGCCTGGGTGACAGGGCCAGACTCCATCTCAAAAAAGAAAAAATAACAAGTGGCCAGGCATGATGGCTCACACCTGTAATCCCAGCACTTTGGGAGGTGGAGAGGAGGTAGATCTGCTGAGGTCAGGAGTTTGAGATCAGCCTGGCCAACATGGTGAAACCCCATCTCTACTAAAATACAAAAATTAGCCAAGCATGGTGGCAAGTGCTTGTAATTCCAGCTACTCCAGAGGCTAAGGCAAGAGAATTGCTTGAACCTGGAAGGTGGAGGTTGCAGTGAGCCAAGGTAGTGCCACTGCACTCCAGACCGGGTGACAGAGCAAGACTCCATCTCAAAAAGCAAAACAAATAGTTATTTACAAACTTTAAAAAATTTATTTGTAATATTTTGGTAATAGAATTTTTATTAAGAAAAATTTTTAAGTAATGAAGAAATGTATTCTCTCATTCACTGATAGAACTTAAGTAGGACTTGAATACTTGCATATAAGAGAAGTGAAAATTTAGGTGGGGAGGGACATTGTAAAAGGTATTTATTGAAATTCATCTGTTGTAGTATATCCCTTTCTTTAGGAAATTCTAGTAGATGTTGCCAGTCAGCAGGCAGAGCCTGTGAAACCGAATGATGTGGCACACAGCAGAAGTCCTTGGCCACCACTCAGTTTCTGCAGTCTGACCTGCTTACTGCTTAAAGTTCTACACTTACAGTGATATAAAACCAGTGGGATAACATTTATTTTGTACTTTCCTTTGTGGAGTTATTTTTCATACATGGATCAGATCTTCAAAAATCAATTTCTGTTGAGTTAATTTGAATGAGGAAAAAGAAGAGGAGCAACTTCTAAGCCTCTTTTCCAGCCCTTGCCTCCAAGTAGGCCACCCACTGCCACAGAGGGCAGAGCTCAGCTCTAGGCTTCATGGCAGCCAGGCTAGGAGTGAAGCATGAGGGATGGCAAGGCATGTGTCATGTTTAGTGACAAGAAGTGGGGTCTGCCCTTGTCTCATCCTCCAGCAGTACAGGAATGTTTCCTGATTTGTCAGCATTATAGTTTATTCCAGTTTGCCATCAGAGCTGAACCAAGATCCACTGACCCCTGGTAGAAGTTAAACAAAAGGGCCGAGGACAGATTCAGGCTGAGACCTTCTTCTTCAGAACCTACAGAGGTTCTCAGAGGGTTTGAAGGTAGGCTCATGTTCTTACTAGGAGAGAAAAATTTGCCTCATTGGACTTTAACAAAGGACAGTTGCCTTTATACAAACATCACCAAAGAGTAAGAAGAAGTTCCACATATAGATGTTTTCTTTTCTCAGGCCCAAAAGCACCAGGTCATTTCTCCCTGTGCCATTCTCAGAATAGCTGTGCTAAGTTGTAGCTCTAATGGGCAAATCCCTGAGCCTCCAGGGTAGGGAGGGAAGGAAGCAATGCGACTGCTAGCTGGTGATTTCCCCTGTTGTAGGTATTACAACTTTTAGAATATTTCTTTCAAATGTAAGTGGTTTATGCCAGACTGTTAACAGAAACTGAGGCAGACATTTCAATTCTGAAATCTTTGAAACATAGAAAACTCCAATAAAAGAAGAGTCATAATTGGTATCATTAATAAGCACCCAGAGGATAGCTGTCTTTATTCACTGAAATGAAATACAAATGCTCTAGAGATCAGATTCGTCACAATTGTTAAGATAATAACTGATTTGACAGCATATTGCTCAATGATTTTTGCTCATCCAAACAAGTTTGTCCTGTACCACTAGACCAGTCATTCCCAACTTTTTTTACAACACAATGAACAACATAGAAGCTCTGCAAACATATAAGAATAGGAATTCTTGAATGAGGCACGTGTTTCATTGCTATCCTATAGAAGCAGCCACTAATGGAATACTATTAAGCCTAAAACAGAAGAAAACTTTCATTTGTGACAAAATGGATGAACCTGGAAGGCACTATATAAAGTGACATAAGCCAGGGAACAGAAAGACAAATATCACGTGATTTCACTTATATGTGGAATCTAAAAAAGTTGAACTCATAGAAGTAGAGAATAGATAGAATGGTGGTTGCCAGGGCTGGGGGTTGGGGTGCGTGGGGAGATGTCGGTCAAAAGATAGAAAATTTCAAATAGGAAGAATACATTCAAGAGATCTATTTTACAACATGGTGACTTTTGTTAATAACAATGTATAGTATACTTGTTAACAAAATTTTTAGTCTCAAATAAAAAGATGTTCATTACTTTGATTAAGACAAATAAATGTTTCCATTGAGTAAAAAGAATGTTTCTCCTTAGAAATATTTTTCAGTGAAATAAACATTTATAATCAGAATTTAAGGATGGTTATTAGAGTAGTAAGCTTTTATTTTGCTGTATGGTACTCGTCTCTAAACCTTTATTTTTATTTACCTTGGAAAATTGACCCAACTTGGAAAAGTATAAATTTTATTAGCTACTATTTTGGAGAGTGGCAGGTGTGTCAGGTTACTCTGCTTGCCAGCAACAGAAACCAGCTCTTGCTAACTTGGGTGAAAGGGCTTTATTAGTGGGAGGTGGGTTAGCTTGCAGAATGGAAGGAAAATCCAAACCTGAGATGTAAAAATCATTCGTGTCTCAAAGAGGAGGGAGTAGTCAATTGCTAAAGGAGTCTTGGTAGTAGGAACTAGTGGGCAGGCTTTTCTGGCCCCACAATTGGAATGAATCTTCTCCAACTTCTTTTCTTTCCTGTGTCATTGAATACTGGATTCAAGTTCCTGGGACCACAAGCATTATTGGCCTAGCAGGGGTAGGGTGAAACTGTCCTCTTATAATACATATATATCTAGCCTAAAAGGGAATTATGCTGTTTTAGTTTTGTGGAAATGCCTTCTTCTCTTCTGAAAGTTGCACACTGCAGTATAGGTGGCCTATCCTCATATGGGAAGCTCAGATTCTCTGGGATTGTGTCAGCTCTGCTTCACTTCAAACTGCCAGGGATCTTACACTTAGCAACCTACAAGGGAGTATCAAAGGTAAATGTGTGGGTTCATGCCTCTGCCTTCACATATGACTATGGAAAAACCATCCCTGTTTTCACTAGGAAGATGCCAACATACTTTCCTTAGTCCTCAGCTTACCAGGACCAGAGCAGCACTTGTCACAGTCTCTCACTCCCATTTCCTTGACATACTTTAATCAGACCTCTTTCTGGTATTTTACACTCTGCTAGTTTCTTCCTACCTCCCTCACTGCTGCTTCTCAGCCTCCTTTGCTGTTTCTTTGTCTTCTCCCTGACTCTATAGTATAAGGGCACCCTGTCCCTTCTTTTCTGTTTTTCATCTGCCCTTTACCTGCCTTCCCTTGGGATGTCCTTCACTTTTTTTTTTTTTTTTTTTTTGAGACAGAGTTTCACTCTTTTTGCCCAGGCTGAAATGCAATGGTGCGATCTCAGCTCACCCCAACCTCTGCCTCCCAGATTCAAGTGATTCTTCTGCCTCAGCCTCCCGAGTAGCTGGCATTATAAGCATGTGCCACCATGCCCAGCTAATTTTGTATTTTTTAGTAGACATGGAGTTTCTTCATGTTGGTCAGGCTGGTCTCGAACTCCCAACCTCAGGTGGTTTGCCCACCTTGGCCTCCCAAAGTGCATGAGCCACCGCGCCCAGCCTTTTTTTTATTTTTTGAGACAGCATCTTGTTTTGTCACTCAGGCTGGAGAACAGTGGTATGATCTCGGCTCACTGCAGTTTCAGCCTCTTGGGGCTCAAGTGATCCTCCCAACCTTAGCCTCCTGAGCAGCTGGGATTGCAGGCACATGCCACCATACCCCACTAATTTTTGTATTTTTTATAGAGATGGGGGTCTTACTGTGTTGTCCAGGCTGATCTTGAACTCCAGGACTCAATGGATTTGCCCGCCTTGACCTCCAGAAGTGCTGGGACTACAGTTGTCAGCCACCATGGCCAGGCCAGGAGGTTGACCATTCTAATACTTTCAGTGCCACCTTCATGCTGGTGACTTCCTAATGACTCCCTGACTGTCTTAGGCCTCCTGTGTCTTACTGCTCACCCAGTATCTCCACTTATATGTCTACTGGAGCTTCTTGTTTCCCCTCCCCTGAGTCTCCTAAATCAGTTTCTTCTGGAGTCTCTCCAGCTTTGTTAAGGCCAACTCCATTCCTACAATTGTTTAATCTCAAAATCTTTTTTCTCTAATGCTCCACATCAGTCCCATTCCTAAGTCCTGCTGGCTTTGCGTTTAAAAACATGTGGAATCTGCCATTGCCGCAACCACATCTTACCTGAATATGACAACAGGCTCCTACAACTTTCTTTGCATTAACACTTGCTCACTTTCGTTCTAATCTGAAAACAGCAGCCTGGGTGCTCTGCTAGAAGCCAAGGTGATGCTACTGTGCTGGCCACAACTAAGATGTCATATATTTCCCCCATTTACCTGTAACAGCCTTGGTCTTTCTCTGATTTCCCAGTGTCCATCCAGTTTAGCATTTTACCATCAAAAATAACCAAATTTGAATAGTAAGTTATACAGTCATTCTATCTATATCTTTAGTTGCTCCTGGTCTGTCTTTGAGAAAAAGATAAAGTCTTCAGCATAGCTTTTAAAGCCCTGTGGCACCTACCTCTGTGGTTGCTTTTCTGATGTAGGATTTTAGCTCTTTCCTCTTATCCTCCACTGAAACCATAAGGCCTCTTTTTTGTTCTTTAAACACAGCAGGGGCTCAGACCCGCCCCAGGTACCTTTGAAATGCTATTCCCCTGTCTAGCATGCTTTTCCCTAGATAGCCTTGTATGCCTGTCCTTTCCTGCTTCAGCTCCATACTCAAATGTCACCTTCTCCATGAGGCCTTCCTTGACCACTCCATTTAAAACTCTGCTCCATTCTTCCCAGGACCCATATCCCCTTGACTGCTCTGTTTTTCTTCATTGCTGTTAACATCCTGTCTGTATTTTGCTGTTTTACCTTTTCACTTTCTGTGCTATTTTAGTATAAATACTTTAAAACCTCATCAAAGTAGGTTTTGCTTGCTCCCCTATTGTCTGTTTTGCTTGCTCCTCTTCTCCTAGTGCCTAGAACAGTGTCTGGTGCACATCAGGTGCACCAGAAACATTTTTATTTAATGAATCAATGAGCAAAAATAGCACTTGGGATCCCTGTCTAATATGAGTTATAGTTAAAATTGTTGTCTGAAAGTGGCAATTCCAAGATAATTAAAGTAATCAAGAGGATCATCTATAAAGATGGGTTTGTGAATACAATTTCTAAATTTTGGCTTTGAATCTATGATAACAATGTTGGAAAAGAAAATCTGAAAACCATGTTTCTACTTTCCCACCTGCCAAACTTACAAAATTCTCATGTCTTCTGTGAGAATATGCAAAGCTATTTATAACAGCCTGTTGGAATAGCTTTACTTTAACAATATGTTAGCATATCCAAAAAAGTTCTCATAGCAATTAGTGGCTACAATTATTAATAGAAACTATAATAGATTTAAAGTTGTTATTCCCAGAACCTTCTCTTTGCTGCACCATAAATACATCTGAAACAATCATGATGAATGGGTAGCTAGTTTGTATTTAAATTTTCATTTGAATAGGAATAAATAGTGGGAAGGACAGAAACCAAAATCATTTGGCTGCATACTCAACAGATATGTAATAACCTTATAGAAAACACACAAAAATGGAAGCGCAACGCATTTCCCCAAGGATTTTGTCTTCTAAGAGGAGTTTACTTGGACAATGATGAGCATACAAAGGGAACAGCAGCTGGGAATTCTGTATCTTTATTCAATTACATATATTGATATCCTGTAAATTGAGATCAGAGGCTCCAAACTTATGGAAATTAACATGAAGTTTTCCAGGACTTGTTAGTGAGAATTGCTCAAATCTTTTAGATAAGATAGAAGAAAAAATTCCACTCTATCCATAACATATTTAGATATTTTAATTTATGAGCCTTTGAAATCAGAGATGACTGAACTCTCAGGGATTTGTGGTGGTGGATAGCACACAGGTTCAGGAAATGGACTGCCTGAGTTCATTTCCATGCTTTGCACTTTTAAGTTATGTGGCCTTGGACAAGTGATCTTACCTCTCTGTGTCTTGGTTTCCTCTTATGAAAAATAGAAGTGATGATAGTACTCATGACACAGGGTTGTTTTGAATCTTCAGTGACTTATTGCATGTAAAGAACAACATGATGCCTGGCACAGAAAATGTTAAGTATTATTAGTATTATTTTTTTTGAAACAAAGTCTTGCTCTGTTTCCCAGGCTGGAGTGCAGTGGCACAATCTCAGCTCACCTCAACCTCCACCCTTTGGGTTCAAAGGCATGATTCCCATGCCTCAGCCACCTGAGTAGCTGGGATTACAGGCATGCACCACCATGCCTGGCTAATTTTTGTATTTTCAGTAGAGATAGGGTTTCACCATGTTGGCAAGCTGTTCTCGAACTCCTAATCTCAGGTGATCCACCTGCCCCAGTCTCTCAAAGTGCTGGGATTACAGGCGTGAGCCACCACACCTGGCCGACAATTATTATTATTGTGATATACTTTCTGATATTTTTTCCTGTGATTAAATGGGAATATATTTGTTTAATCTATTTACACTCTTGGGAATTATAATCTTTTTAATCTTAGCATTATGTGCTCTTGATATTGACATTTTCAAAAACATAATTTTCATGGGTCCACAACATTCTACTGTGTGCTGTACCATAACTTAAAAAAATATAAATGTTTGACATTTTAAGTATTTTCCTTTTGTTTTCGATGTTATAAACATTATGATGATATTTTTGTATGTCTTTTAAATTTTGGCAAAATTCTTTCCCCCAAGTTGTGGTTTTATTTTTATTTTTGTCATGAATTTATTTATTTATTTATATTATTTTTTTTGAGACGGAGTCTGCACTATCACCCTGGCTGTAGTGCAGTGGTGCAGTCTCAACTCACTGCAACCTCTGCCTCCCAGGTTGAAGTGATTCTCCTGCCTCAGCCTCCTGAGTATCTGGGGTTACAGGCACCCGCTACCACACACAGCTGAAAACAGATATATCTTTGTTTCTTTTATTTTCTCATATTGCTTTTGTGCTGAGTGTGTCTTTTTCTAATCGTAGACCAGGTAAATATTTACATAAATATTTTTCTTACATATTAAATTGTGGATTATAATAACTTGCATGCATTGTTAGTGGGCTAATCTCACTTGTTTGTTTCTTTTCCTGTACAGCAAAGGGTTCCCCTGGAACCACACAGGCACTCTCTCTTATTACAGTAACTGCTGCCATTAACTGCTTTGTTTCAGCCACTGTTAGGAATGCTCTTGAAAAAGCTGTCCCATGCATCATATAGGTTGGATTATTGCTACTGGCTGTGACAGTTGAGTGCAAATGCCAGATGCCTTTATTTAAACCTTCAGGGCACCTTTGCTCTTTCAACAAAAATCTGGAATTTGCACAGAATTCTTTTTGGAATTCTAATATTCTCTATTGTAAAACAACTGGATCACAGTAACTGCTGACATGAATACGCTGTTGTTGATGGCACCTCTTTTTTGGTGTCAGTCATAAAAGTTTTTCTCTCTAATATTATAATGTGCACACATGTGCGTGCACACACACACATATTATCATATGCCCATATACATTAGCAGTGTGTGAAGCATCTATGTCTTTATCAGAGAAAATATTAACAAGCCAGAAAGGGAACACATATGAAATGCAAACTGTGTAGATTTTTTGTTCTTTCTAATTTAGCTTTAATGCTTGTCCTGCTGCTCTCAGTTCTCATCTCATCCTTTCTTATAAGCCTCTGCCTGACAGTGATGCTGGATCTCATCATGGCATTCGATTTTCCTAAATCTGGTAATATCAAACTTTAAGGTCTTTGATGGATGACAGCCCCTCTATTCCAAACAGAAGTCAGATGGCCAATGCCAGTCATTGTGACAGGGATCTGCCCGTACTTCACCTGCATTCTGTTCCTGTCAGTGCTTTTCAGTGGGACAGTGCCATCCACACCTATATATTCTGTAATTCTAAGAAATATCATAGAATTTCTTGGGAAGATTTAGAATATTTAGTTAGGAGATCCAGTTAAATTTTCTTTGATGTGGTTCTCAGGATGGAGCTCTTCTAGTGCAAGGGAGGAAACTAATTTCTAAATCCAGTCTCTTACTTGTAAGCAATCTGTTTTTTAATTTGCATATGTACATGCAGACATGAATGGAATCAAACTATATATCTGCCACAGCCAGCTTGTCTCACTCAGCTGTATGTGTTCAGCATCTTTCCAAGCTAATAAATACTGAGCTACACCTTCATTTTGTATTATAGTGTATGGATACACACAAATGTACTGAGTTACCTCTACTATTCAAGTTTTAGATAATACCTACAAAATTACAAGAGATTGATTGATTGATTGATTGATTGACTGAGAGAGAGGGAGTCTCACTGTGTCACCCAGGCTGGAGTTCAGTGGTGTAATCTTGGCTCACTGCAACCTCCGCTTCCTGAGTTCAAATACTTTTCCTGCCTCAACCTCCCAAGTAGCTGAGATTACAGGGGAGGGCCACCACGCCTGGCCAATTTTTGTATTTTTAGTAGAGACGGGGTTTCACCATGTTGGCCAGGCTGGTCTTGAACTCCTGATCTCAAGTGATCCTCCTGCCTTGGTCTCCCGAAGTGCTGGAATTATAGGTTGCCCATGCCTATAACAGCCAAGATGTTTTTTTAAGTTTATGTTTTTTATTCATTCAGTGATGCTCAAATATTTTCACAGCATACATTCTTAGAACTGAAAGTTACAGCTCAAAACTTATTAATAACACTACAGCTGTTGATACCCACTGGGATTACAGGCTTGTCCTCCAAAAAGATAATACCAGTTTTCGTTTTGTCAGGCAGGCTGTCAGCATACACATACTAAATGCTGGGTGATATTATTCTTTTTAGTCTTTGATAAAACTATAGGTTTAAAAAGTGTATTTTATAATTGTTTTATTTTTACTTCTTTGATTACTAGAAAGGTTGAATAATTTTCTTATGTCTCATTACCAATTTTGTGTATATCTGTGTATGAATTGTCTGTTAAATCCTTTATTTATTTTTAAAGTTTTCTCTTTTTCATATTGGTTTGAAAAATTGCTAATGTTAGTAATTCCTTGTAATATATATGAGGTATTCCCCTCTCTGTCCTTTATCTTGTATTTTTATTTTATTTATTTATTTATTTTTGAGACAGAGTCTCGCTCTGTTGCCAGGCTGGAGTGCAGTGGTGTAATCTCGGCTCACTGCAACCTACGCCTCCCAGGTTTAAGCGATTCTCCTCCCTCAGCCTCCCAAGTAGCTGGGACTACCAGGTACATGCCACCATACCCAGCTAATTTTTGTATTTTTTAGGTTTTACCATGTTGGCCAGGATGGTCTCGATCTCTTGACCTCATGATCTGCCTGCCTCGGCCTCATAAAGTGCTGGAATTACAGGCATGAGCCACCGTGCCTGGCCTTAATTTTTATGTAGTCAAATCTATTAGTTGTTTTCTTTATATGAAATGAACATGACAGTGTACAATAGTATGATCTCTGGAATCAAACAGGCCTGGATTCTAATCCTGACTTGACTACTTTTTTAAAAAAGAGTTGATTCACGTTATCTGTAATGGTAATATTCAATGAAGACTCTGCAAACATCCAATTGGTGACTACAGAACCACTGTTCCTGAAGGGAACACAGAGCTAGGCTCCTGTCACATTTTAATCAGTCCATCAATATGTAGCTTTGTTTTATGTGTGAGTCTGTTTAAAGACACCTTATTAAATGTATATTGTTGGTTCATTAACATTGAACTCATGGCCGAAGGCAATGTAACTTATGCTTGAATGGATTGTCTTTGTAAGGCACATCACAACCTTCTAAAACCTGGGAACACTAGACAGTTCTTTAGCACCATCCTTGGAAGCCATTTTAAACAGTGAAATCACCAAGGTGAAGCACAAAAATGAAAAAAAAAAGCAAGCACTGGGAGCAGTGGCCCATTCCTGTAATCCCAGAACATTGGGAGGCCCAGGCGGGAGGATTCACTTGAGGTCAGGAGTTGGAGACCAGCCTGGCCAACATGGTGAAACCCCATCTCTACTAAAAACACAAAAATGAGCCCAGTGTGGTGGTACACACCTGTAATTGTAGCTACTCGGGAGGCTGAGGCAGGAGAATGTCTTGAACCTGAGAGGTAGAGGTTGCCGTGAGCTGAGATCTTGCTATTGCACTCTGCATTCCAGGCTGGGTGACAGAGTGAGACTTCATCTCAAAAAAAAAAGAAATGGACAATACAGTATGAGATCTTAAAGAAGAAGACAGCTTTGACCTTAGCTGGAGGGGGTGGGGTGATGCGTATCCAATAACTCAAATTTTTTGCCAGTCTGCATGCACATGTCTTCAAATGACTGTGAGTATTGATATTTAAGTTATAGGCAAATTCATAAATAAGGAATCTGAATAACGAGGATAGACTGTATACACTGACATGAACGTTGCTTATCTGAGTTTCCTTTGTTTAAAGGTACTCAACTTCTTCAAGTCCCTTTCTTACATGTAAAATGAAGAATTGTATGTCACATAGTGACATGATAACAAATGAGATGTAATATATGCTTGGTGCATAGTAAGCTGGTGAATATTGGCTGCTGCTGTTGTATGGTTTCTGCCTTCAGTATTGGGCATGGATAAACTTCTTGAATCCTCAGATTACAAAAACATTCTCATATCCCTTCTGCTAGTACTTTAATCATGTTCATTTATTGCGTTTAACTCTCAAATTCATTTAAAATTTATGACGAAGAGGAATGATACCCATTTAATTTATTTCCTAGATTTTCTGCCAGTTTTCCTGGTATCATTTATTAATAAAATATTTTTCTCCTACTACTTTCTAAGTATCCTACACAAGTGATCTTTTAAATTACATCTTCTAATTGACCATTTCTGGCATATACAAATATAATTGATTGCTATATATTTTGTACCAAGACTTCTTACTGAACTCTCTGAATGTTTTTAAAAACAATGTTTGGGGTTGATTTTCTTCCATTTTTAGGAAATATTTTTAAGACATTTTAAATGAAGAGAAAAAGGGCAGATTGTATACAAACCAGAAAAGGCCACATAATTTAATTTTTCATCTTGCTGAATAAAACTTGTTTACAACAGGTCATCAAGGGCATGAACTTTGCTATAATTATTGGAGGAGTTAAAAACCCCAGTTTATTAATCTTAGAAGCATATTTATATAGAGAGAGCTAATGCAAACCTCTCTGTTTCATGAGTGGGAAAACAAGGACAGTAGGAATACTCACACCAGGTGTGGGCCTTTCTCTGAACTTTTGTGGAATTAACTCACTTATTTTTAGAAGAGTCTTATGAGGTAGGTATTATGATTATTTCTATTTTACATTTGAGATAATGAAGGCACAGAGAGGTATTGAAATCTATAAAATGTCAAGTTAAATAGGTCATTTCTTTCTCATGATTCTGAAATTTTAATTAAATCTCGTACTTACTGGCTTCTTATATTTCCATAAAACCATGGCAATTCATATACAGTTCTTTTAAATGTCATGAAGTTTTATCCATAATTGTTTTTGTTGTTGTTAGGCAAAATGTCAATGGTAAATTTGATGTCCTTTAGCATTTTGGGATGATTATTTAAACAGACATCTTCTCATGGGTTCTATTCTTATCTTTTCTAACTGGCTCTTAATAGTCTAATGCCTCTTTTTTTTTTTTAGTTGCAAATGAATTACAGAAATAGCTTAGTGAAAAGAATTACTAGATGGTTAGATTAGATTTGAATACGGAAACAGTAATATCCTTTGTCTTGTTGGATCTCTCATTAAGGAGATCTAATTTCTTTTTTTTTACATTTACTTACCTTTTACAATTTCTTTCATACTTTCAATTTCCCTTTTTTTCTGTCCCTTTATTTCCCATGGGTCACCAGTTTGTCCTCGGCAGCAAGTCATGGTGCCTGCAGACTTGATGTCAAGCCAGTTAATGAAAGGGCACTTGGTATTTCAGGCCCCAGCTCTGAGATCATCTAATAAACTCTTCTTTTAGTTCTCTTACTTCTGAGTTCACATGAAGCAGAATTTTAAGACATTCCTCTTACCTTCAGCCATGTTTGACAAACCATTTGTGTGAAGATTGTATATAATATATCACAAAGTACTGTTTAGCCTCCCAATATATTTTTTTTGTTTGGGGGAAAATTGTTTATTTTCCTTTAAAATTATACACATTTGTTGAGGGCCTACTTTATAGAAAGTATTCTGTTTGGTCAATAAAATTAAAGTTGAGTTTTTCCTGCTATCAAGGAGTTTTTAAACTAGTTTGAAAAATACATACTTGAAAATCAAACCCAAAGAAAATTGTAAATATGAAATAACAAATGGTGCGACAGGAAAGTGGCCCAGGCCATGTGAGTGACTAGAGTGTAGACAAAAGAGAAGCCCATTCAGATCCACAGGAATCAAAGATGGTTCCGGTATGGACCTTGAAGCTTGACATTTTGACAGGAAAGGAGAAGGATATGGTAGTTTAAGCTTGAGGGTGGCATAAGCAAAGGTGTAGCTGTATAGACTTGTGGGAAAAGTTTAGTGAACAGTGAGCAGAACAGCTCTGCTGGAGCTGAGCAACTGATCTGGAGAGCGGCAGGGGAGAGGGCTGATTTCAGGCAGGTTCCGTCTGACAATGGAGCCTTGCTCACATCATAGAGGCAGCCTCCTTTTATCTGTGGGCAGCGGGGAGCCACTGAACATTTATCAGCTGGAGAGTTGTGTCTTGAAAGCATGTTTGCAGCCGCAGGCTGGGAAGCAGCCTGGACCCTGACTGAAGAAAAGGCCGGCTCCATCTGAGGATGTCTGGTAGGTTCACTGCTCTAGAGTTGTGCTACAAAGTGCAGACAACCATCTAAATCACTGCACTTCATTCTTGGAAAGCCCCACAAGAAACTAAAACACTTTCAACATCAGGGACCCCTTGATATGGAAAGCATTTTGGTTTCTTGTAGGGCTTTGTAAAATGGACTGGAGTGGTAGAGGCCTGAGGAAGGAAGATCTAATACCATGTATTAGTGATAGGAGGGGAGGCAGGCTGGCAGAGTGGTTAAGAGTGTAGGCTTTGGAGTTGGTCTCTATGGGTTAGAATCCTGCCTCTACTATCACTAGCCCTTAGTTTTCTCATCTGTGGCATAACCATACCCAAATCTTAGTCAGTGCCTGTAAAGGGCCTATTCTGTTAGTGGACATATAGTAAATACTCGATAAATGTCAGCTATTACTAGAACAATGGCAATGAGGACAGCTGCAAAAGGTCACAGGGAAGAAAAGGTAGAGAGCTTTGATTAGGTATGGGATGGAACAGAAAAAGATAGATTCATCAGTGACCCCAACATCTGAATTGTTGAAGAAATGGTGGAAGCATTGGCAGTTTGGAGACGTTTGGGGAAGATGTGCAGGTTCCCAAGTGAAGTTGAGGATTCATTCAGTGTGTAATTTTCCTTCAGGAGAAGGATGTGTGAGTCACTCCAAGATAACTAGTGTTCTAAAATGGGCAACTTGCTTGGTTTGTTCGTTCAATATGTGTTTTTGGAAAATAAAGGAAGTTTGATAGCCTAGCTTCTGGTACATCGGTAGCTTCCAGTATTAGCCTCTGGTACATTTATGTCTAATCTGAATTATTTAGCTCTGCATTGTTAAACTGAATCATAATGGATTATCATATTTTACATCCTTATTATATGCAAAACATTCCATTACATCTGGTCCTTGAATGATGTCATTTCTTCCAGTGTCCTTTCATTATAACATTGATGAGAAAAGAAATTAATTCTCTTCCTGGACTGCCTCTGTGTGGAGTTTACATGTTCTCTGCATGTCTCCCGGGGTTTCCTCTGGGTATTCTAGTTTCTTCACACATCTCAAAGATGTGCACATTAGGTTCATCCATATATCTAATTGTCCCAGTCTGAGTGAGTGTAGTATGTGTGATTGAGCCCTGTGATGGGATGACATCCTGACCAGGCTGGGTCCCAGCTTGTACCCTGAACTGCTGGGAGACAATCTGGCCATGTGTAACCCAGAACTGGAATAAGCAGATAATTTTCTTACTTGTTTTTATTAATCTTTCTTAAATAAATATATATATATATATAATTCACATTTCAGTGTTTAATATTACAAGTGTTTTGTCTTTATTTAGAAGTTTGGTGATGTTTTTGTGACCAGAAATATGTCATAGGTATTCAAGTCTTGTTTTATCCATTAGCCTGTAATAAAATTGGCTTTGTTATAGTCATTTTACTTGAAGTCTCAGTTTCCAAGAATCTATCGATAATGTGAGGACTTACTATATTTAATTTTTCTTAATAAATTCTAAATCTGAGATTTCGATGTGGTAAACATATATAGTTATGAATAATTCAAGGTTAGGAATAAGAAAAGAGCAAAGAACATTGGTTTAAATACATTTTTACTTAATGAAATAAATAATTGTTTACATAGTTTTAAATTTTAATTTTGGGGTATAAAATAAAATCTTTTCCAAATATTGAATACTGTTCACACAAATACTCTAGACTTTTATATGAAACAAAGGACTTGGCAGGACTGGCAAAAAGAGAAAAGATCTGGGAATTGGTTGATCCAACCAGGTAATCAGGGAAATATGCAAATAAATGTGTTATTGTCACTAGTATCAAGATCAATTTTCTATGCCTAAATGGATTATTTAGAATAGCATCCAAGCCTTGACAATACCAGGAGACGAAGAACCAAAATATGTGACGAAGTCCTTAAAAATATATAAAAATGATGGTTTCATTATATTGTTTCCATTCAAAGACATGATTTTATGAGTATAATGCTATAATATTCCATTTTACTTATTCAAACCATCATTTTAAAAGGCCACTCTATAATGTGTTTTCTACCAAGTGTGTTGATAAAATTGCTTGGGGCAACCATTTTCTTCTTGTGGACAAAGGCACTTCATTGGTTGTGACTTCTGAGTTCTTTTCAGCATTTGTTGTGATATATTAATTTATTACATTTATTTGATGCACTTTGTGCTAGGTGGCCTATGAATATATTTACAAGCACTGTTTTAAAAATTTCTCTCATTTTGATATAAAAATAGATGTCATAAGGCAGCAAGTTTGAAAAATCTTGGCCCCCAAGGTCTATGAAAGAAATAAAAGTTCTCTGGCCACCAGTTTAAAAACACAGTTAGGTTTACATGAAAATGTGTCTTTAGAGGTAATAAAAGAAAAGAAAAAAAGTAACGATAAAAGAAAATGTGGCTTTAATAGTATTGCTATATATAATAATTTTACTTTTTCATAGTGCTTTGCAGTTTTTGACATTGCTTCATATAAATTATTTTATTTATTCCTCACAATAAATCTGTGAAGTAGCACTGTTATCTTTAGAGATCACAAAACAGAAGTTCAGAAAGAGTGGGTACCTTGTCCTAAGTCATACTCCCCTGTAAATGGGGGAACTGACACGCATGGCCAGACCTCTGGGTTCAAGTCCCTGACTATGTTTCTGTGGGCACAGACATATCAAAGTGTTCTCACTCTGTAGTACTCTTCCAGTGGTCCCATTTTAGAGAACTGGATGAACTAAAGTATTTTACAAGGTCTTGGGGACTGTGAAGTGATACCTATGCATAAGCATGAATGAATGACAGAAGTTAAGTGCTTCATGTCGGTAATTTTATTTTTTACTTTAAATTTTGTGTCATAAAAAGGGGAAAGCAAATAAAGGTTTCTCATGCCTTTACACGGGCCAAAATTTAGGTACAATTATTTAGATAATTTATTTACTGGACTCCCAGGAGTGATAGTTGTGGCAACTGTAGATTGTGCCCTAACTGAGCCATCTGGAAGGGTGAGATATTACTGCTCTAGGTGACATCATCCATTGTGGTTGTTGGTGCTAGCTGGGAGACATCATTAAAATTCTCTTCCTACAATATTTGGTCTAGAAGAGAGACATGGCTCGATGCTCAAATTGTGTGTGATTCATCTTTTCTGCTATTTTCAGATCATTATTAGGAAATTAATCATTAATATATTGATATTGATATTGATCACAGAAAGAATGACTCCAATTTCTTTTGCTTCTCTTTTGAGTAACATAATAAGGAAATCTACCACAATACCCAGAATTAAGGAATTTATATCTAGATCTTTCTTAGTTATTATTACTGTTACTCTGTCATCCAGGCTGGAGTGCATTGTTGCCATCACAGCTCACTACAGCCTCAACCTCCCCTGCTCAAGCGATCCTCCTGCCTTAGCCTCTCATGTGGCTGGGACTACAGGTCTGTGCCACCATGCCTGGCTGAATTTTTTAGTTTTTGTAGAGATGGGGTCTTCCTGTGTTGCCCTGGCTGTCAAAGGACTTCCTGCTTCAGCTTTCCAAAGTGTTGGGATTACAGACATGAGCCACCATGCCCAGCCCTTTGTTAGTTATTAGTAGTCAGAGTCTTCTATCTATATCTTGTGACATTAGTGTAACTTTGCATGTTAAATCACTTAAGCTGTCTGCACTCTATTTTTCCTCATTTGAAAAGGGAGACTGATACCCCCTACACAAGGCTATTTTTTTCTTTCCTTTCTGTTTGTTATGAAACATTTCAAACAGAGAGAAAACAAAATGAATGACTAACGCCTACCTATACATTGCTATGCAGATGTAACAAATAGTAATACTTACCATAGTTTCTCAGATTTTTAAAAGAAAGTTTTAAAAAAGTTAAAGCCGGGCATGATGGCTCACGTCTGAAATCCCAGCACTTTGGGAGGCTGAGGCGGGTGGATCACGAGGTCAAGAGATCAAGACCATCCTGGCCAACATGGTGAAACCCCATCTCTACTAAAAAATACACAAATTAGCTGGGCATGGTGGCATGTGCCTGTAGTCCCAGCTACTCGGGAGGCCGAGGCAGAAGAATTGCTTGAACCCAGGAGGTAGAGATTGCAGTGAGCCAAGATTGCACCACGGTACTCCAGCCTGGTACCTGGTGACAGAGCGAGACTCTGTCTCAAAAAAAAAAAAAAAAAAAAAGGATATAGTTAAAAGTTTCTTTGTTACCCCACCCAGTACTATTCTCACCATAACCCCACTAAATCTGCCTAGGGATGGTTGAAATCCTCAAGCAAGCTCATATCCACAAGAGTTATTTTGATAAATAACATAGATAATGCCTATGAAGACTCCTACCTAGAACATTTGAAGTGAACTTCACTAAGCCTTTATCTGCTTATATATTGACAATTAAAATATTTTGTTTACTTACCTCAGAGTATAACATGAGATCATGTATGTGAAAATGCTTCATAATCAAGTGACACAGAAATATACAGTAATGTAGGATAATATTATGTGGGTTTAGGGTTTGTCTTATGATTGCAAATGGTTGTCTAGAAAAGTTGTGTGTAGGAAGAAAGGTCAAAGCAAAGACAGAGGAATGAGGAGAAGGAAGAGAAGAGAGATGGTAGAAAGCGCCAATAAGGAAAAAAAAAGGAGAAAAGAAAAGAAAGAGAATCCTGTCCAAGCCCACCTGGTTTTGAGGCTTTTCAGATGGTCTTACAGTTCCCATCATTGGCTTACATCTGTCTCCTGTTCTTGGTGTTTCTGGCTCTAGCACACCTAGCAAAGCTGGACCTTTTCTCAACCTTCCCCCAGTGTCTTCCCTGGCTTAGGGTACCATGGCCTTAGACAGTGTATATTACTTTATTTGTACCCTATTTTCTCAGGCACATTCAAAATATTTCCTATCAGCTAAACTCATTATAATAGCTTTCTTAATTATAAAAATGAAGTCATAAGATTTTAACTTTTTTTAACTTTCTGGTTAGATTGTCAGTTCAAAATGAGTTCTATGACATTCAGAAGAATTATTTCTTGTCATGTACGCTTTGGTAATGGCAGACTCTGGAATTCATTAATCCATAATACATGCATTAGTTACACGCACACACAATAACTTTTGGATGGAATATCCAAACAAGTCCTCTCTGAAAGGCCTTTCAGGTTCATCTTAGGGAGGTGTCCTCTTCTCCGCTTGTGTTTTTGTGAGCTGAAATCTACTGGTGAGGTGGCTTAGGGCAGCGACCTCATAGCAGACCACCTGTTTGTGGCACCTGTTTCTATCTGTGGAGGCGCCTCACTCATTCCTCTTGGTGGTAATTAGAAAGGCAATCAAAGAGCACGAAGAACAAAGAGAGGAAGGCCGCAGGGAATGACGGGAGTGACGCTGTGAGGAGAAAGAAAGGGAAGAGTGCCGCGGTTCTGAAGTGCTGCGTGTGTGGGGCTGAGAGGACTGTGCTCCAGGATAGAGTTCGAGGAATGATGCTAGTTGTGAGCAGTGAAGGGAGTGGCTGTGCTGCTTAGAAGTTTAAGTAAAGGATGCCAGTGAGCAGGGAAGAGGATGAGTTCAGCGCGGGGAGCAGGGAAGCGTGTTTTGTTACAGGTGTTGAATATCCTTTTTTTTTTTCTTTTCTCCCAACATTCTGATACATTTTTTAGAAATGTATTTATTATTCTTAAAGTTCTGGGGTACATGTGAGATTGTGCAGGTTACATAGGTATACATGTGCCATGGTGGTGGTTTACTGCATACATCACCCTGTCATCTACATTAGGTATTTCTCCTGTTATCCCTTCCCAATCCCGGACCCCCTGCTGGGTGGGGGACTATCACTTTCTATAACCAGCTGTAGGTCACTGACAGTTTCTATAACCAGCTGTAGGTTTAATGAATGATCAAGAAGTGAAAAAAAGTGACCAGAAAAAGAAAAAGAAATATGGTCTTTCAGAAAGAAGAAAGAGAACTTTGAGAAGTCTTCATCCTTCACCCCAAAAACTTCTAAAATCAAGAGCTTATTTATTTTGTGTTGGGGACAAGAGTGACAGAAAATGCCTTCCAGTGGTGTTTGGGAGACTCTGAATGTAAAAGCTACTCTTACTAAAAGGTAGCTAATATTTCATACTTCCTACTCCCAGACACCCTGCCAAATATTTTATATACAATGTCACTTAATTCTCACACCTGTTTGGAATAATACACTTATTCTCTCCACGCAGGTGGAGAGAATGAAACGTGAAAAGAATTAAGTGACTTTCCCCAATCTTAGAGGTAATAAACGGCAGAGCAGAATTCAGACACGAGGATGATTTCTAAAGCCTAGACTCACAATCCTGAGTTAGCCGTCATGTCTTTGTCTTTTAAAGCAAAGCAAAATAAAATAACAAGGACAGCAGCAGCAGGACGTTATGCTTGCTTATGCTTTGCTCTTGAGCTTGTAAGAATTCTCCATTTGCGTGAGTAAATTACCTGGTGAGTGAATTACTCAATTCATTTCATTTCTTTTTTAGTATTGTCTTACTCATTTTCTTGTTTATTAGTTGCCAAAAAATGTAAATAATTCAAAATGGGGGGAAAAACTAAATTCATCAGTCTTTTAATTTCTGAGCTTCAGTTTAATTGCTCTATAAGTCAAGTAAAAATAGATCAAAATGTTTTTCATATGGCTGATCATAACTTGCAAAGTTCATCATGAATTCTTTAAAATTTAAAGTATACAAAAAAGATACAGTTTGAGGGAAGAAAAGATGGGTTTTTCATTAGGGCCTAGAAGATCAGGCGTAGACTGTCTTCTTAAGAATGTGTCTCTCACAGTTGTCATGGTTTACCTTAGTTAGTGAAGAACGCAGGTACCTATAACAGGCATGTCTACTTTTCTATTTCTTGCACAAACAACATTTTAAATCCCTGTGTTCATTAGCACTTTGCTGACCAAACACATAGTTTGTAGTCATGTTTAAAGAAATTCACCTGCCCTAGCAATTTGTATATCCCTCTTGTGTATACACATACCTTCGAAACAACACTAACTATCCATAAAAGTTCACCCAAGCTTGTTAGTGATTTCCAGGGTAAGATTAGCTTATATGTGAGGAAAACACCTTAAAGCCGTCTTTTTTATTGATTACATTGCCTTTGCCGTTTTTCGTTTTTGCAGTATTTTTTTCTGTATATGAAGAAGGATTGGGGGTTCAGAGCAGAGAGTTTGGTTGTTCACAGGTATCCTCAAGGCAAGTAAACACATGTACATGCACAGGCAGGCACATACACGTGCAAAAATAAATCAATAAAATATATAACTACCTTTAATATAAATATTTTTTTCTTAGCATTTGCTCTAATTCTGCTTTGAGAACCAGTCTGATTTAGAGAGAATTCATTCATTGATTTATTCATTTACTTGTCAAATATGCCAGATATTTTCTGTTCTTCTGTTATAACTAAGATAAGGGAAGTCAGAAAACAATAAGATAAAGAAAATATATAGTATATTAGATGAGCTAAATAAAACTAAAGGAGGAAAAAAGCAGAGAAGGAGGATTGGGAATGTCAGAGATAGGGAGGTGGAGAGGAGTCCCCCACCCCAAAGGTGATATGTGAATCAAAGTTAGAATGTAAGGAGAGAGTGGACTTGCAGCTCTCTGGAGAAAGAGTTTTCCAGCCAGAAGCAACCATAAACATATAGGAAACTGTCTCTGTGTTTCAGTTCCAGCAAGGATGGACAGTGTGTCTAGAGGGGGACAGTACAGGAAGGTGAGAAAAATAGGGGAATGACAGAGCCAATAATGTAGAGTTTCGTGAGCTTTTGAAAAGACTTGAGTGAAAGGGAACATTTTGAAGGCTTTTGAGTCAAGAAGCAACATCATCTAATTTCCTCTTTTCAAAAAGATGGTTCTGGCCACTGTATTGAGAATGAACTGCCAGAGAAGTGGAGGGTAGTGGAGGTGAAGGGCAAGAATGGAAGCAGAAAGACCAGTTAGGAAGCTTTTGTAACACTATGGTTGGCAAATGTTGATGAGTTAGACCATGGTGATGTCAGATTTGAATTTGTCGAAGGTGAGATGTGGTAAGATTTGGGGGAGTGGGGCGGTCTGTGGGTGCAGTGGCTTATGCCTGTAATTTCACAAGCATCCTCACTTTGGGAGGCTGAGGCAGTTGGAGGCCAACCTGGGCAATATTGTGAGACCCCCATCTCCACAAAAATTGTTTAAAAAATAACCAAGTGTGGTGCATGTGGTAGTTCCAGCCACTAGGAAAGCTGAGGCAGGAGGATCACTTGAGCTAGGAAGATTTAAGCTGCAGTGAGCTGTGATCACACTACTGCACTCCAGCCAGAGTGGCACCCTGTGTCAAAGAGAAAGAGAGAAAAAAGAGAGAGAGAGAGAGAAAAAAAAAGAGGAGTCAGGCTGGCTTCAAGAGTTCTGACTTGAGCAAGTCAGGGAATGGAATTGTCATTTACTTCAGTGGGAAGAACTGTACAGAGAGAAGTTTGAGAGGAATGTCAGGAGCTCAGATTTAAACATGTTAAGTTTGAGAGAGCTGTTGGACACACGTGATGATTTCTGGTAGGCAGGTGTTGAAAAATCTGGAATTCTGGGGAGAGGTCCGGGCTGGGATATAAATATGGACATCACCTGCATGTAAATGGTGCAAAAGGGAATGACTGCTGCTAGAAAAAAGGGGGATGTCCATGGGAATTCATTAACTGATGCCAGAGGGAAAGGAGCAGTATATAATTATGAAAAACTCAACCAGGCATGATCGTTCAAGCCTGTAATCCAGGAGTTCGAGACTGGCCTGGCCAACATGGCAAAGCCCCATCCCTACTAAACATTAAAAAATTAGCTGGGCATGGTGGTGGGTGCCTGTAATCCCATCTACTCGGGTGGCTGAGGCAGGAGAATTGCCTTCAGCCTGGAAGGCAGAAGTTGCAGTGAAATGAGATCATGCAACTGCACTCCAATTTGGGCAACAGAATGAGACTGTCTCAAAAAAAAAATTACTGGACTGGGTGTTTGGAGGTTTGTGTGACTTAACAAATCTCTATCTTCAAATTTATTTTTCTAATCTGTAAAGTGGGAAAGTCAATAGCCTCAGACATTGTTTTGTTGGCCTAGATGATCCCTGGGCTATTTCTAAAATACGAAGTCTAATATTTCTGATTTTTTGCAGATTTTAGTTTGGCAGTGGAGAAGCTAAAATACTTTAATCTCAGTTCAGTAGGATTATTTCTGAGAGCCATTGCAGAATGAGTCATTTGTGTGTGACTAAATGACAGGTACTGTTTCTACTGTCCCCTTGCCCTTGTTCAAATGTAAGGTCTGACAAGAAATACACCCACCCAGTTCTACACACACACATAGATATTCATTGAAATCAGAAACACACTGAGAGCCTCACAACAGAGATTTTTCTCTATGTGCTCTTTGGTGGGACTGGGAGGTGGTTGAGTGGCTAAGAGGACAGTGAGTTGTAGAAAACTACCTAGGATCTGCTTCATTCACGTTGGGCCAGAAACATTCCATGGTACACATGGATTCTCTTCAGACTGGAAGAAAATCAGTCACAAATCAGACCTTAACTCCTGTTTCAGGAATATCAGCCCATGGATCTTACAATCTTTCCTTACACAGAAAGCCAGGTACGAAACTCACACAAGATTGGGTTTCAGAATGATGACTGTCACTGGCTCTTTTGTGTGTGTGTGTGTGTGTGTGTGTGTGTGATAGAAAGAAGAATGAATGCACTCTATACATTGCCAGGGAAGGGCAATTTATTCTAAGGGGAGGGGATTATTCATTAAGTACTTAATCCACATGGGCACTCCTGGGTACTTCAGGAGCATGATCCTGCTTTAGTTAATCTTTGTATGAACACAGTGAGGTAGGAACTATTCTGCCTATTGTAGAGCTCAAGGAAGTGGTACAAGTAGTGTAGAGAGCCACATTTGAGAGAGGCGGGTTCTGCCACAGGGAGCCTGAAGGGGTCTGAATCTGAAGCTGCACATTACCTCTGGCATGTACTGTTCTGGTGTTTCCAGTGCTTGCGAGACAACTGGGTAATATGTTGTTATTCTTCAGACTGTTACTAATGCTTTTGTAAATCCGCTATTAGGGTACATATTTTGCCTTTATGAGGATTTTTTGCAGACTTAGTGTGTTTCCTCTCTGCCCCACAGACGGGGGAGCATCACTTAGCTAACAATCCAGGAATGACTCTGAAATCTAAAAAGCGTTATCTGGAAGTATTTCAATACATGTAAAATGAATATAGGTACACTCAAAGAGAGGGGAGTGCAGAGGGCTTGGGCCACAGGGAAGATGAGCAGGCATCACCAGGTCCTGCTGTTGACTGAGTGAGCATGTATGAGCAAGGGTGTGCATTTATGAGCGTGTGTGTGTGTCCAGGACAAGTAACTTCACCTCCCTGGGCCTCGATTCACAAAAAGGCAAACCAATCACCTCTGGTTTCTTTATATTACAAGATTGCCACGAAAGTTAAATTGGACATGTGGTAGTGTTTTATGAAGTGTTATGCACGTGTTAAAGGACTGTTGTTATGACTGAGTCAAGCCCCTTAGATAACTTTTTATTATAGTTCAGGGCTCTTATTTTTCTGTTTTGAATCCCAGAGCTAATTATTGCAACTCCGCTCATTTTCATTCAGCCAACTGTATATAAAAAGAAAAATTTGTTTTCGTTTTTAATTTTCTTCTGGAGTGCTGAGGCAAGTTGAAAAAGTCTTCAGTTGAGACAGATTTTAGTGTAGCACTCTCTCCTTTTTTCAACTCAAGGGAAATGACTTCCATAAATATTTCCAATGAGAATGGCTAGGTGAAGCCAAGGCAAACACTCCAGTGTCTCTCCACCTTATCTGTGCAGCATAAGTCATTTATCCTTCCCTGCACACTACTGGTTCTCTTTTCTGTGTTAGGGTAAAATTCTTAGTTTCCTGTTACCTGTGTCTATGCTTCCAGTTCCAAATATGAAGTGCTAATCTTCTCTTTGGCTTAGAGAATCCCAAGACACCAAAAATATCCATTCATCCCCTGCCTGCTTTTTTCTTTATCGTGGACCTCTTTGATGGTCATTTCCAAGCACAACTTGTAAAATTGCCAGAACAGTTCTCTTTTAACACTCCAGTGATTTCATTATTTTTGGTCCAGGACTACATTGCTTGCCATCTACAGTTTCATCCTTAGCATATCCACCTCCTTTTCAAGTCTACATTGAAATTTCAGCACTTCTAAGCCACCTTAAATCCTTGCTAATAACCCCTTTTGGGAGAAGATACGTAAACACAGTTTTTAGTCTAATACACTTTGACATCTTTTCCTTTCCAACCAAGCTTCTATCCAAAGATTATTGTATATCAGTATGATTCCTAATTAAAAAATTTTGAAAACTAGCCCAAAGGATTTTCTCATAAGATTATTTTTTATTATATCCAGAAGTCATGTTGTAAGGATATCCTTTTCTGTCGGCTGATTAGAACTCTCATTTCGTTTCTGCTTCTAAAATTCTGTTTGGCTTCATCCTTGTCTTTTCTTTCCTTTATAGGCGATTACCTCAGTAGTGTTGTCACTTTGTTTTCCTTATTGAACACTTAATGTTAAAATCAGTTTTACTGTGGTTGCACATCTTTCAGGGAAGCTACTCATTTCAGGTATTTTTCTAGAAAGAAGACGGACTCTCTTGACTACCATCAGTAAGTAGCGCTTACCTTGGAACTGAACCTTTGAATGTGCTGTAGTGACCACCTAGGATGTAGCACTTTATGGTCTATGAGCAATGTAGATAAAGCAGTAGCTAGGAGGTGAACTAACATGAGAAAACCCTGATACCCTTGCAAACACATTAGATGCTGGGTAAAATATGACAGAAATTTTCTGGTGGTTAGAAAGAATGGAAGTGGCTCACAGGCTATCTGGATCTGATATATGCCTTAGGAACTGCGAGTTTTAGTGTCTGAATCAAAGCTTAAAGCACAAAAGAAAGATGAAACTGAGCCTTCAGGACAAGGTCTTAAACTGAGATGGGCTTTCCCTCTCCCTGCATAATTGCCAGATAATTTCTGCCCGTCAAATTTGCTGTTTGACATGGAAGTTTCTTGTCTGGGTTCTTGGGTAGGAAAAAAGGTCACTGGAGAGAAACAAGCCAAAGTGTTTTATGTGTAGATGAGGAGCTTAATGTGCACAACTCACTGTCAGAAACCTGAGCCAGGAAAGTAAAACAACAACACTATCCTGCATCTAATAGGAGTTTCAGGGCGCAGCAAAGAAGCCAAATTCAATATTCAGAGGGATACCAGCAGACAATTTTCTAAAATTGGAGAAAGTTTAAGTCCTAGTATTGGAAATACTGAATGTCATTGATAGGATTAATTTGGGTGGTGTAGAATCACAAGGAATTACCAAGTCATAACCATTTCTGTGCTGCTGGAGAAAATAACCTTTAGGTCTAGTAGGGCAAGATTTTATTTATACTCATTTTTAATTTCTAGAGAAAGGAATTCAGTTACTGTTCATGGAAATATATTAAAACACCTCATAGAAATGCCATAGGGTCATAAGAGATTTTGAGCTGAGAAACATTTTGTATGTCATTGAATGGGTTTTCGTTTATTAAATCGGGGTCCAAGTAAGCAGGTTATTGCTCGAGGTCTCATAGACAGGCATAGATAACAGGCTGTTTACCTTGTGGTTATTTGTTTAAGGCTGAATTAAATAATAGGCTATTTGAAAAATGTAAGTAGTTCATTTCTGTTGGATCTACCTTTGAGGTCTGAACACCAGACCTAAGCCATTGGCTGGTATCATTTTCTGCTTTTAATGAACAAATGATCTGGCATTAGCTAAAACTGGGTCTAAAGCCAAGGATGGCCCTTGGCTTTCTCTTTATCTAAAAAGGCTTTTTTTTTAAGTCTTGCTAATTATATTTTCTGAGGCTTTGAAATTACTGTTTTTTAAAAAAAATTAGCATAAAAGATACATGGAAACCTTTACTTCTGTCATTGTGCTTTAAAATACAGAAGATTTAGTCTGTAACTAGATTAATAACTCATTATTTTTGTGTTAGCTTATCAGAATACAAAAATCAGTTCTTGCCTATCCAGATTTAAGCACTTTGATAACCTAATTATAACATCTGTTTATGACATTAATTCTATGTCTAAATGTACTTCTTATAGATTCCATGCCAGAACTAACTTGGTCTCAAAAGTATTTGGTAATTCTAGTATCTCATGTGTATTTTGCTCTGTACCAGTATCACTAAGACTTTAATTCAGATGGCCTGCAATTGGGAAATGATTGTCAGTGAATGTCCAGAGAGGATGAAGGAATGTATTGAAGTCTTTTTCTCAATAAAGGAAAAGGAATAAATGACTCATGCATATGTGTGTGTGTGCACATGCACACATACACATGCTCACATGTACATCCTCATTTATACACACACACACACCCTCACAGACTCATGCCATTCTCTTCCAAAGTGTTTGGTTGGGTGCCTATCACTGTAGCATACTTGGCAATTGTAGTTAGAAATTAGAAGAGACATAAGCAGGATATGAATTAATATGAGGCTGATAAGTTTTTTTTATTTTTATTTATTTATTTATTTTTGAAATAGAGTCTTGATCTGTTACCCAGGCTGGAGTGCAGTGGTGTGATCTTGGCTCACTGCAGTCTTCGCCTGCCACGTTCAAGTGATTCTCCTGCCTCAGCCTCCTGAGTAGCTGGGATTACAAATGCCTGCCACCATGGCCGGCTAATTTTTGTTGTGGTTGTTGTTTGTATTTTTAGTAGAGACGGCGTTTCCCCATGTTGGCTAGGCTGGTCTTGAATTCTTTACCTCAGGTGATCCACCTGCCTTGGCCTCCCAAAGTGTTAGGATTACAGGTGTGTACTACCACACCCAGCTAATTTTTTATTTTTAGTAGAGGTGGGATTTGGCCAGGCTGGTCTCAAATTCCTGACCTCAGGTGATCCACCCATCTCAGCTTCCCGAAGTGCTTGGATTACAGGTGTGAGCCACCGCACCCAGTGGAGGCTAGTAAGTTTTGATCATTTATTTTTACTAAAACAATTTCACTACAGCTACTAGTTGAGATTACATTCCCATTTGGTATTTAGATTGGCATATTTAATATTCTTTATATAAAATTATGTGTGTGTCTGTTCCCCAACCAGTGCCTTAAAAATATCAGCACTGTCAAAGTGTGATTTGTCAAGAGCACGTTAGAACTGCTTTCAGTGAAGCTGCAGAGAAAACTAAATGTTGCAAGTGATTGGATCACATTACCTAAGTTGTCCTGTATCTTCTTGATGTTCTGTGGCAGAGAGTGCAATAAGCTATATGCATGTGGATCCAAAACCAAACAAAAAATGATAGTCCTTTCACTTGTTATTATGAGCTTCAGATAGGGCAGTATTTTAACTTTTTCAGTAAACTGTTTGCAATAAATACAAGTTTAGGACACTTTCAAGGATTTGTCTTCCATGGGAAGACTTTTCTTGCCTTAATTTTTCCCCTGTGGTGCTTATCTGGGAGCAAATCTCTTTGAAGTCAGCAGGAATCTTGGAGCTTGAATCAGCATGTGGGATGAGGAGGAGAATGGGAGAAACCAGGCATTGGTGGTTAGACTCTATCTGAAGACACATTGGCAGGCGAATGCAGTAGTGGCTGTGATATTATAGAGGAGTATAGCATCTAATGAGTGCGCAGTAGGGGAGGAAACACCTTTTAATGAGGCCAGAGACTTTCCATGTTAAAATACCATTTTCCTGGTTAGTAAAGATGGAATTAAAAACAAAAAGCAAAAAATGTTTTATCAAAATATTCTTTCATCTTTCATCCTCTGTGTTAGAGAGATGTATAGTATCATTCAGCATCCTTATGCTTAAATGGTATAATGATTTTAAATGTAATTTCCTAAACTTTTGAATATAAATAGCTATTTTGTATGGTTTTTTGAGTGCACATCTCCATAATGCTTTACATAGGCAAGATACTACTTCTTCGTGTCTCCATTTACTTCATTTGGATTTATACATTTAAGATCATTTACAGTGACATATTTCAAGATCCCAGAGATTTTCTTATAGTGTCAAGTTTTCATCAGGGTGGGGGGAAGGGAGAGAGATGGGGAGAGGGAGAGAAAGAGAGAGAAAGAAATTATGTGTATGTTTAAAGTTAGGTTTAAAGGAAGGTTTATAAAATGCATCAGGAGGAATATACATTTTAGTTGGAAACTGGAAATGAAAGTTGTTAGCTCATAAGTAGTAAGCACCTAAAATGTAGTATATTAAATTAAATTTAAGTAAAGTTATTTAAAAAGTAACATTGCACAGTACATGTACAATGTTGAGAATCATAGAGAGTTGTATGTAGCTAACATTCTATCATTTTCCTGTTTCCTGACTTGGTAGTCTGAGGGTGATGCAAAGAATCAGACCTAAGGTTCTCACTCATTCTTGGGCTCACCCGTTTCTTGCCTTAAAGTTCACCAAATAATTAACAAAATCAAAACAAAATGGACTGACAGCAAAACCACTGGTTAAACAGGCCCTAAAAAGCAATAAATATCAATAGCACCCAACCTCAACTGTTGTATTGAGGACTAACTTGACAATGAAAAGATATCCGACTACCCAAAATAAGAACTCATATCTGAATATGTGAATATTAGTTCATAGGACTTTTTGATTTAAGGGCTAAAAAGTCAAAGATGGCCTAGAGGGCCAGGTGCAGTAGCTCACACATGTAATCCCAGCACTTTGGGAGGCTGAGACAGGTGGATCACCTGAGGTCAGGAGTTCGAGAACAGCTTGGCCAACATGGCAAAACCCTGTCTCTACTAAAAATACAAAAAAATTAGCCAGGCATGGTGGCACACACCTGCAATTTGAACTACTTGGGAGGCTGAGACACAAGAATTGCTTGAACTTTGGAGGTGGTGATTGCAGTAAGCTGAGTCATGCCACTGCACTCCAGTTTGGGCAACAGAGCAAGACTCTGAAACACACACACACAAACACACACACACACACACACACACACGATGGCTTAGAAATGTGAGAGCTAGATTACATGAGCACAAAAGATATAACGAAAATGTTTTCATGGCACTGGGTGTTATAAGATTTGATTTAAAACTTTCAGGCTAACTCAAACTAGTAGTGGCATACTAGGGTGAAATGAAGGTCTTCTTAAAGCAGAATTCTGTAGAAAAAAAGTAGAGATGAGCATTCCTCCCTCCCAGCCAAGTGTGTCTTACTAGGACTGTAATTTGGTGATAGGTACAGTATCCAGAGTAGTCATTCAATAATGATAAGACAATCGTAGGATTTAAATTAAAGAAAGTAGTTTTTATTTCCCTTCCAAAATGCTGTATCTCTAGAATACTATTCCTTCTCTTCTATTTTGTTTGAATATAATTCAAAGACAGTATCTTGATATGTATGTGATTTGTTTATAGTTAAATGTACCTGACTATTAGTAGTTGGGAAACTGATAAAGCAGTTGGTGCAAGTGGTATCAGATTTCTAGTGGATCTGATTGCTGGTAGACTTGAGAGGACTGGGAGACCCACTAATTTAAAAAACAACATCAAAAAACAGCTGCAGTTATAGTGACAAAGCACTGAACAACATTTCAATATTATACAAATTTTATTTTCAGTAATATTTCAGTAGTATCTCTAATGAGGAAAGGGGAATAGATCATCATGGTATTATCTAACATTGGAAAGGAAATATCTTCATCACAACTGTTCCTTTAAAGTCAAAATTGTTTATAAAATGTCTTTCAGTAAAAATTTAAATTTAAAAGATCTAGAATTTTCTTCTGGTAGTAGAAGGCACTAGGAAATATATTTAGATAACTAGATAAAATGATGTTAAAATCACTTAGTAATATTTGATGCTTGAAATGTTTGGCATTTATCTTAAGTTTATATATTTGCATAAATATGGGCATGTGCTAAGGAGCCACTTTAAATAAACATCTAGGTTTAGTGTTTTATGTGACTTTCTGGATAACTTAATTCACATTGCTGATTTTTTTCATAATCTTAGTTTATCATGAATCAGTTTAGTAGTAGTTTTATATTTATACATTTCTTGAAATTTTATTTTAGAATATAGTAGAATGTCATTAAATTGTCATGTGTTAATTATTATAAATTTGACTATGTCTGTGCAAACGGTGCTGTAGTCTCCATGTTTATGTCCTCTTGGAATTCATATGTTAAAATCCTAATCCCCGAAATGATGATATTAGGAGGTAGGGCCTTTGAGCCCTGGGAGGTGATTAGGGCATAAGGGTGGAAACTTCAAAAGGATTAGTGCCCTTAAAAAAGATACCCCAGACAGCTACCTAGCCCTTCCATCATTTGAGGACACAGTGAGAAGGCCCCCATCTCTAAACTGGGAAACAGGCCTTCTCCAGACACCAAAATTCTAGAACTTCTCAGCCTCCAGAACTGTCAAAAAGAAATTTCTATTGTTTGTAAGTTACCCTATTTTTGTGGCATTTTTTTAATGGTAACCAAACAAAACTAAATAGACAACATGGTTTCCTTTAAGACATACATGCTAAAAGCTCGAGGTAAGCTTGATTTAAGTTTCTTTTTTGGGCATTTTGACACAGAAATACAAATTCAGTCCACTGAACTTCCAGGCACTAACTATGCATCTTGTAATTCAGTGTTGAATATAGAGTAGGTGAGAGGTGTACAGTAGGAAGGAAACTGTTATTTTTGAGTTTATATTCTTGAGAAACCATACCAGTTGTTTTCTACCAATTATGAAAGGAAGGGTTGTAATCTAGGATATCATTATCTCTTTTCCTCACATTTGAACAGGCATCTTAGTTCATGCTGCTATAATAAATTACTGTAGACTAGGTGGCTTAAACAAAAAATGTCTCACAGTTCTGGAGGCTGGGAAGTCCAAGATCAAGGTGCTGGCAGCTCTGGTGTTTGGTGAAGTGGGTGGTAGTGCAGGGGGGAATAGAGGGAGAAACAGGAAGTTCTCTTGTGTCTCTTCCTATAAGAGCACTAATCTCATTCGTGAGGGCTCCTCTCTTTATGACCTAATTACCTCCTAAAGTCCTCGCCTCTAAATACCATCGTGTTGGGGATTATGGGTTTTTGTTTTTTTAAGTTCAATGTTTTGATCTAAATTTGGATGGGGATTAGGATTTTAAGATATAAATTTGGGGGTAGGAGCACAAACATTTAGTCCATAGCAAAAGGCTGTTCCAGATTAGGCTTTCGAACTTGGTATGATTTTGGGGAAATTACTTTTCTCTCAGTAGAGATTTCTTATTGTAAATAATACTCTCCATTCTAGATTTTTCTTACATAGGTTTTTGATAATTAAAACTTTTTAAACTAACTAAACATGAAATGTGTGTGTGTATGTGTGTGTATATATATATATATATATATGTATATGTATATACATACCCATATATATGTACATGGGTTCTTTTTTTGAGGCAGTGTCTCATTCTATCACCCAGGCTGGAGTATAGTGGTGCAATCAAGGCTCAAGGCTCATTGCAGCATCGTCTGCTCAGGCTCCTCCCTGAGCAGATTGATCCTCCCACCTTAGCCTCTCGAGTAGCTGAGACTACAGCATGCATCACCATGCCTGGCTCATTTTTTGTATTTTTAGTAGAGATGGGATTTTGCCACGTTGCCCAGGCTGGTCTAAAATTCTTGGGCCTAAGTGATCTGCCCACCCAGGCTTTCCAACATCCTGGGATTATAGGCATGAACCACATTGCCTAGCTTGAAATGTATATTTTCATTTATGCAACCCTGATGTGAAATGCCCAAATTATTATTATTATTATTTTGAGATGGAATCTTGCTCTGTCACCAGGCTGGAGTACAGTGGCATGATCTTGGCTCACTGCAACCTCTGCCTCCTCAGTTCAAGCAATTCTCCTCCCTCAGCTTCCCAAGTAGCTGGGACTTAAGGTGCGTGCCACCACACCCAGCTAATTTTTATATTTTTAATAGAGATGGAGTTTCACCATGTTAGCCAGGATGGTCTTGATCTCTTGACCTTGTGACCCTCCTGCATCAGCCTCCGAAAGTGCTGGGATTACAGGCATGAGCCACCACGCCCAGTCCCAAATTATTTTTAAAAGATGAATTGAGATAGGATGAAGGAAAAGCAATAGACATACATAAGTATGCTGATTATATAAGGAAAGAAGTATATGTGTGTGTGTTCACCAGTGCCTAGAATGTGATTCTAGTCATGAAAATGTAGCAAAGGCATCTAAACAAAATATCAAGTAGGTATTAAATGTTTACAAATGTTTCACATGTTAAATTGAATATTTTAATTGCATTAATGATTATAATGGTTATAGACACTAACAGTGCTAGGCATTAATATACTTATAAATATGCTTGTTTATGCTTTGGTGTATCTGTTCTGAATTTTTGTTACTGAAACAAAAGTAGTGTTATTCATATGACGAAAATGATCATATTTTATACCTCTTTCTTTGTTGCAGTTAGTTTTGCTATATATATAGACACACAGATATGTATAGACAGAAATTAGCTTATTTTGAAAAAGGAAAAAGAATATTTCATACTAAAAATCTATATAAATGTGAAAAAGTTATATAGATTTTTCTATATAATTGCAACTATAATTCTCCTAAGCATTATTGACATTGTGAGAGGTAATATTTAATAATATATGCTAATTTCTCATTTATATATTATATGCACTAGAGTCAAATTGCAGCTGCACTGGGAAATATAACTTTTATATTTTATGAATGGAATATTTCTCTTGTAACACATGTTTTACTGTGTTACTGTATTCACTTGCTGGGACTGCCATAACTAAATACTATAAACTGGGTGGCTTAAATAACAGAAATTTATTGTCTCACAGCTCTAGAAGTTAGAAGTATGAAATCCCTCCTGGGGATTCTATCCTCTAGGGCTGTGAGACAATAAATGAGGGAATGAATGATCTATTCCAGGACTTTCTTCTTGGCTTGTGGATGACTTTTTCATGTGTATCTTCGTATTGCATTTCTTTTGTGCATGTCTGTCATTCTATCTAAAATTTGTCTATTTGTTGGGATACCAGCCTTATTGAATTAGGATCCACCCTAATGACCTCACTTTAACATATTTACCTCTGTAAAGACCCTTTCCCCAAATAACATTGCATTCTGAATATTAAGGATTAGGACTTAAACATATGATTGTTTTGAAGGGGCCAGGATTTAACCCGTAACAGTCACTATTGTGTGGTACACAAAGGTACTTCCCTGCTAGGGTTAAAAGAATTGAATATGTTGTAAGATATAATGAGTCACAGTTAATTTCCTTGAGACTTTTGAATGATGAGATATATGTAAGAATAAAGCATTTTGGCTGTTGTTGAATTTTTAAATGTGAACATTAGTTTTAAGATGCCTGAGAAGACTCAGAATGGGTGAATTCATTTGGGAGGATATTATCCTATTATTCCACAGCTAGTGTTTAGAAGATTTACTAGACTAACATTTCAACATTAATACTTTGTACTACCTAAAATGCCTTTAGCATACCACTTACATTTGTCTAGGGGAGTTCATGAAAACCAGATTTTTAGTAAGCTTCTACAAATAATTCATCATGAATGAAAGGCAATCACATTACACAAGCACTTACTTCTGCTTATCTGAGTGTTTTTTATCTTTTTGCATCTGAGACAAATGTATTAAGAATTTCATCAAAAGCTTAATGCATTACAATCATGTTCTCCTCTAACATACAGATCACTATGGATTCCATAACCAGAATTCTAAGAAAGTATATAGGAACTCTATTGTTATTCAGTTGTAAGAGACATAGTAAAGTGTAGTAATTCCAAGAGACTGTAGAAGCACTAGCATTAAATATTAAACATTTAAATGAGGAAGTGCTGATTAATTCATAATATTCTGAGCAGCTCATGAATGTTTAATACTCATATCTTGCCTTGATTGGATATTATTTAGCTGAAGCATGGTCACTATAGAACCACTTAGTTACTATTTTAAATTGCAGACCCAAGTTTACCAAATGATTCATTTTACTTTAGGTAAATACTAATTTGAACTTCTCACCTTTTTTTTGTTCAGTATTTCATAAACTAGAACAAAATGAAAAATTAAAGGTTTATCCATTAAATGTTTTAAGCCATAATTATCTTTAAAATTAGTAGTTGAGGTTAAGTTTGCATAGTTTTAATAAGTGAATAATAATAATAATAGTAGTTTTAATAAATTTTGATAAAAGTACCTTAGGATAACTTTACATTACTTTCAATTTTTAGGTGTTCCACTGTCATTTAGTAGATATTATTCAGCACATATTATGTGCTCAGCACTAGGAAAACAGTAGCAGTGAACAAGCTAGACATAGTCAGTACTTGATGAGCTTATGGTCTATTGCGGGATTTAGAGATTGAACAAATAATCACAGCCATTCATTGCTTAACAATGGGGATATATCCTGAGAAATGTGTCATTAGCAATTTGGTAATTTTGTGAACATCAGAGTGTACTGCACTTACAAACCAAAACGGTGTAGCCCACTAGACACATAGCCTATATAGTCTAGCCTTGCTTTTCCTAAGCTACAAACCTGCACAAAATATTGCTGCACAGAATACTGGAGGCGATGGTAACACAATGGTAGCTATTTGAGTATCTAAACATATCAAAATGTAGAAAAGGTACAGAAAAATAGGGTATTATCATCTTAGGGGACCATCGCCATATATGAAGTCCATCACTGGCCGTAATGTGCTTATGTGGCTCATGACTATACTCAAATAATTATTTAATTACAGTGTGGTAAGTGCCAAGCAGGAGGAGTGTGAAGTTTTGTGAGAACATTTAATGGAGTTTGTAACCTGGTTGGGGGGATTAGGGAAATCTTCCCTGAGGAAGAGCAAGTAGGATGTGGCTTGTTGGGCAGAGGAACAGCAAGAAGGAAGAGCATTCTCTGCAGGGGGCACCATACCTGAAGACCTGGAGGTTCATCTGTCTTTGGGAGGGGGTAAACCGAATCAGGTTTCAAGTCCAAAATGATATTACAGTTGAGAACTGGCGTTCTTTACAGATGAGGATCAGTTGTTGGAAAGTGTCTGAGAGACTTAGAGAATCAGGAGTGCAATCTCTGTAATAAAGGATTATGAGTATTCATGGTCAAGACTCATCCTAGGTAAGGTAATAAATAGGATTTCTTTGACAGGGTTTGGGTTAGGTGAAGGACTTTCTCACAGTGGCCAGTTTTGTCCTGCTGTTCTTTTCCCTTGTCAGTCTTTTGAGAGCTCCATTTGGGAGCTCCCAGTATTTAGCGTGTAATTCAGAGATTCTTACTATTTGTAGCTTGTCTTCTCTTTCTGTGATTTGCTTAACTCTTGTCACAATTCATCTTGTAATTGTATTTTTTTAGTGGACTGGAGGCACTGCCAGGTGGAACTACAAGGAAGTCCATAGGCTATTTTCTTTTTTTTTTTTAAACATACCTGGGGACTAGGACTTTTTACTTCTCGGGGAGCAAGCATGGCAGACTCTTCCTCCAAAGGCTTTAGCGAAGGGATTATGGGGTCAGGAAGGTGCTGGTTAGCTCTGTTATCCCAAACCGAAACAGCCTGGGGCCATACTGAATACCCAAAACTTGGCCAGAGTCAAGGTCTTCATTTCTTTACTCACATCCCAGTCTGTAAAACATCAGGGGTGAGTGGCTGAAGATCCCCATTTTTGGCTCACATTGCCGCATTGGAAGCCAACCCAGCCCATGACCTGGCAACCTCCTGATCTGTACCTGATAGAATTTTGTTAGGGATTCACTTTCAAGGGACAGAGTCATAGCTGTAGTACATCTGGCTTCCTAAGTCTTCACTTACAAGATGGGCATCCTCTCCCTTTTCTTCTCATCCCTGATTACCACCATATAAAGGAAGATGTCAGAGGGCTCCTTAATGGTCCCGATATAATCCACTCCTGACTTACATCACACTTCCTTGAACTGGACTTGGCTGTCTCTGGGCCTGCAAGTCTTGTTCTGCCATCTTTTGGCAAAGGACCAAAGGCAGCATGTCTTCCAAGGAGAACACAGTGTCAGAGCATACTTCCTCCTCTGTGCTTAGTGACGTTAGAAAGTCGGCCTAGGAGCCCCAGTCACTGTTCACCCACTGTCCTCCGCATGCCTAGTACTTCTCTGTAGAAAAAAATTAAGAGTTTTTTTCTTATGGTTTCTTAATTACTTTATTAATAAGAATTACTACTACTACTACTACTACTACTACTATTGGGTCAGTGGTCTATTTTGCCACAGTTTTTTCTCCATTCCCCTGCAGTAAGTAAGAGTTTCTCAAGTTTCTGGAAGCAGTAGGTTCAACTAGGAGATCCAGTCCCTGTAGGATCTCCAATCCTACTGAGGCCATCAAATCCCTACAGGTCTGACTGGGCTAAAGCTTTAAACCAGTCTGACCACGTTCAACATTATCTTGGCATCCATAAAGGACTCTAAATTTTAAGGGAAGAGTTGTCTATGGTTGTTGAGGGGAATTAGTAATTTCCAATCCAATTCAATTCATTTCCTCCCTGCCTGCCTGCCTGCCTCCCTCCCTCCCTCCTTTCTTTCCTTCCTTTCTTCCTTCTTTCTTTCCTCCTTCTTGTTTTTTTTTTTTTGAGACAGAGTCTTGCTCTGTTTCCCAGGCTAGTGCTGTGGTACGATCTAAGCTCATATCAACCTCTGCCTCCTGGGTTCAAGCAATTTTCCTACCTCAGCTTCCCAAGTAGCTGGGATTATAGGCACTCACAACCATACCTGGCTAATTTTTGTATCTTTATAGAGACAGCGTTTTACTCTGTTGGCCAGGCTGGTCTCGAACTCCTGACCTCAAGTCATCCACTTGTCTCAGCCTCCCAAAGTGCTGGGATTACACATGTGACCCACCATGCCCAGCCTCATTACTTGTAAGTGGAGCTTTTTAGACTCAAATTTTAGTACTTAATATAGTACTTAATTCTCTGGAGGGTATAGTTAGTCCTCAGGAGTCTATTCTTTCCAAATTTGCACATCTAATTTGAGTGCAGCCTCAAGAAGCTCTCATTACATTTCCATGTTATGCCACTAAACATCATGGTTTCCCCTTCATTAAATCTCCTGAACAAAGCTTTACATGATTACAGGATGAAAATGTTTTCCTGGCTGTCACAATTTTAATACAAGTGGTATCCCTTCTTCTCTCCAACTTGGTAACCACCCCTCTTACATCCATTATGACCAAGATTAAACTTGTCTTCTTTCTAGCAAGGGAGCAGCTTTTTCCTTTTTTTTTTTAAGATGGAGTCTTGCTCTGTATCCCAGGCTGGAGTGCAGTGGTGCGATCTCCGCTCACTGCTTTCTTTGTCTCCTGGGTTCCAGGTTCAAGTGATTCTTCTGCCTCAGCCTCCCAAGTAGTTGGGATTACAGGCATATGCCACCATGCCCAGCTAATTTTTGTATTTTTAGTAGAGACAGGGTTTTACTGTGTTGGCCAGGCTGGTCTTGAACTCTTGACCTCATGATCTGCCCTCCTCAGCCTCCCAAAGTTTTGGTATTACAGGCATAAGCCATTGCCCCCAGACAGGAGCAGCTTTTCTATTTTGAGAGAGAAAGCTAGGTTTGCAATGATATGATTCTTTTTATCCTGTCACATTATTGTATTCAATTTAGAAGAAAGTTATTGTCTTTAATAAATAATTTAACTATGCACTTATTTCTGGCCATATCTGTACAGTGACACCAAAAAGTATAAATGATTGTTGAGTTTTGATTCCTGAGACAAACCTAGTTTGTTTTTGTTTACTAAGAAACAAAGCAGTGGTTCTCCAACTTTAGCACTTTTAAGAATTCTTTGAATACCTATTAAACATGCAGATTCCCTCAGTCTTCCCCTCTACCACTCCCACATTCTGCTGGGAATTCTGCTTTCTTAGATTTTTGATAAGTGTTGAAAATGTGCATCACTAACAACTCCCCTAAGTGATTTTTTAAAATATATATTTTTTATTGTGTTTTAGTTTTTGGGGTACATGTGAAGAACATGCAAGATTGTTGCATAGGTACATACATGGCAATGTAGTTTGCTGCCTTTCTCCCTGTCACCTGTATCTGGCATTTCTCCCCATGTTATACATCCCCAACTCCCCACCCCACTGCTGTCCCTCTCCTAGTTCCCCCCGACAGACCTCAGTATGTGATACTCCCCTCCCTGTGTCCATGTGTTCTCATTGTTCAACACCCACCTATGAGTGAGAACATGTGGTGTTTGATTTTCTGTTCTTGTGTCAGTTTGCTGAGAATGATGGTTTCCAGGTTCATCCATGTCCCTACAAAGGATACAAACACTGTGTTCCGTAGACCACACTTTGAGAATCACTGAGGAAATGTGTCTTTCATTATGCTAGGTAAATACTAGACAGACACAGAAAGACAAATACTGTATGATCTCATTTTGATATGTGTACCCTAAAATAGTCAAACTCATAGAAGCAGAGAATAGAATGGAGGTTGCCAGGGATTGTGGGGGAGAGTGAAAGATGTTGGTTAATGGGTACAAAGCTCCAGTTAGACAGGATAAATAAATTCTGGAGATCTATTATATAGCATGGTAACTATAACTAGTAATAATGTACTATATCCTTAAAAATTGGTAAGGGAGCATATTTTAAATGTTCTCACCAGAAAATTATAAGTATGTGAGGTGATTGATGTTAATTTTTAAAAAGTATCTCTTAATAAGTGCTACAGACACAAATTTTGTTTTTGCTTTACTAGAATATATACTTTTAGTGTTTGTGTAAATTAAAATCAGTAAATCAAATTGTATTTTAAGTCTTAAAACTATGCTGATACTTTTAATAGATTAAGAATTGTATATAATTTGTTATATAGTAAAAAATATAATAATACAATATGTTCACATTATGATGTACATAAGTCAGCTTTATTTAAAGAGATACTGATGCCTTGCAAGTTCTTTTTCTTTGTCACAGTGGCCTAGTGTTCTGCAGATCCCTGAAGCAGTCCGATAATGTCACCAGTATACTCCTAGCCTCATTTGTAACTTTTTAGTTTCAAAAAGTCACCAGCTCTTATTACCAGAGAAGTAGGCGCGCGGTGGCTCACGCCTGTAATCCCAGGACATTGGGAGGCCGAGGGGGGTGGATCACGAGGTCAAGAGATCGAGGTCAACATGGTGAAACCCCATCTCTACTAAAAATACAAAAAATCAGCTGGGCATGGTGGCGCATGCCTGTAATCCCAGCTACTCAGGAGGCTGAGGCAGGAGAATTGCCTGAACCCAGGAGGTGGTGGTTGCGGTGAGCCGAGATTGGGCCATTGCACTCCAGCCTGGGTAACGAGTGAAACTCCATCTCAAAAAAAAAAAGAAGTGAACAAATGTCCATTGTTAAATGTTATGATTTTATATGTTTGGACTAGAATGTTGACATCAGTGATTTCTGGATGATGATGTTTCAGACAATTTTATCTTTTTTTCTAAAACATTTTTCAAAATTTTAGAATGAATAGACATTAAATTTATGATTAGAATACTATTTAACTTAATTTTAATGCATGAAAAATAATTTTTGTTTGACTAGGTATGGTTGAAGATAGAGACCAATAATAAAATAAAATAGATATTCCAAATAAGTAATCAGTTAGCTCTAGTTGGGGGTTTTACTTGTGCATTTGACAGAAGGAGGAGAAAGCCAGTCTCCTTTAAGAGGAAAGAAATGGTCTGTATTCTTCCATGTCCTTCGAACAATCTTGACAACTGATATTTGTCTTAATAAGTTTTTTTATCTAAAAATGTTTTACCTACCACTTAGAGGAAACACAGGAGGATCTGGGATTTATGGTCATAGTAAGTCTGGTAGAAGCTTCAATACGTCTTTCTCTTTTCCAGCTGCATTAAAACCCTCCCAAGGTGACAGTTCATGGAAGTCTGAGCTCTTCTGAGGGGATAGTATGTCTTAGAGAATTTGTATTAGTCTCATGTCAACCTGATGGTGAGGGAGCAGAAAGGGAAGGGCAGGTGACCCAGGGGTACTAACATCCAGCGGGGAGGATTTGGGCCTTGAATGTTTATAGAGTAGAAGCTAACCTCAATTCATTATTTGACCTTTGGAATTAGAGGTTACTATTAATTTAGCAATGAACTTTCCAGGCTTGGATGGAATCCAAAGTGTCCTTCAAAATGTTAGAAAGTAGGCAAAAGGGTAAAAAAAGAAGGAAATAGTACTCACAGCTGATATCTCATTAAGATTATTTTATTAACAAAATAACTGTGGAAACTTTTGGTTTCAGATTATCTCTTCTCTGCATCCATTATCCAACCAATCACCCAGCCAATCCACCACCAAATGAAGTGATTTTACTGAATCTGGAGGCAAATTAAGGCAATTTGGTTCTCCTTCAGGTTTCACAGTTGGTTATTGCATCAGGGATATAAGAAGTTTATGCCTCAGGGTGCTCCCAGGCCAGCCCTGGAACTCTACTGGGTGCCTCAGGGAATGAGAGCTTGGGGGTCCACACAAGGGTGTGTGGAGATGATAGCAGCTGCTGCACAGCAGAGATAGTTCCAGGACAGGAGGTTGATGCAGTAGCACAGTATACTTTGTGTTTTTAGTGATTCCTTTCAGTAGAGAGATAGTTCCAGGACAGGAGGTTGATGCAGTAGTACAGTATACTTTGTTTTTAGTGATTCCTTTCAGTAACCTCATTCTTGACAAGAACTTGAGGCCCATTGTATGGTAGTTTTAAGGTTGTAATAACAGATCTAATAGTTTGAACACATAACTGTCGTATGTGTTCAGTTACTCACAATAATGTAACCAGTCAGTCTCCTAAAAAATTCATATAAATCATCTTACTTAATTCCTAAATCACCGTAACCCCCTTTTACAGATAAGGAGAGTGAAACTCAAAGAGGTCATATAGCCCTAGGCAGCCCAGCCAAAAGGCAGTGAATCTGGTCTTGGAGCTCTTTTGCTTTCCAGGTGGGCCTTCCTCCAACCCCAGTAAATTACTAAGGCAAATACTGAGAGGATTAAAATGGTTTTTGGTTCATATTTCTTTCCAGCTTTTTGAACTGGGTATATGTATAAAACATTATAAATCGACCATAAACAAATGGTTTATTAATGTCTGTCATGGATACAGAAAAATGATAAATAACATAAAAGTACAGATTGTTGAGTTTTCATGAACTAAACAGACCCTTGTAACCTTCATGCAGTTCAACAAGCAGAACATATATAAATATACTTTTAAACAGAAGTGGATCCTACTGTTACATAGAATTTGGTCTCCTACTTTTTCCACTTAACATTTTATTGTTAAATATTTACCAAACAAGCTTTTTAATGGCTACGTGATAGATCCTCAGGTGATTGTACAATAATTTATATAACCATTCTTTGAACATCGAGCATTTAGGCTGTTTCAGTTTTTCATTATTGTAAATAGCTTTGTGGTATATAGTATTGAACACAAATCTTTGGCTGTGTGTTTGATTATTTCCTTAGGATACATTTCTAGAAGTGTAATTACTAGATCAAAGAGCATGAATATTTTAAAGGTCTTGATGCGTATTGACAAAGTATCCATGTTATACTTTGGATTTGGGTTGGAATAGTTATACCAACCCACCAGTGTTCATGAATGCTCATATTCTAATTCTAATACTGGATCATTTCATATGTGCATGGGGTGTGCGTGTGTGTGTGTGTGTGTGTGTGTGTGTCTGCCTGTGTTTATCTTGGCCTTTTTGATAGACAAAAAATGTTATTTGACTACTGTTTGGATTTTCTTTCATTGTTAATGAGTTTAATATGTTTTTATATGTTTATTGGACATGTTGCTCTAGTTTTCTATTTATTTTATATTGAATCACTACCAAATTACCCCTTATTTTCTTTTTCTTTCTTTCTTCTTTTTTTTCTGAGATGGAGTTTCACTCTTGTTGCCCAGGCTAGAGTGCAATGGTGTGATCTTGGCTTACCACAGCCTCTGCCTCTGGGGTTCAGGTGATTCTCCTGCCTCTGTCTCATAAGTAGCTGGGATTACAGGCATGCACCACCATGCCTGGCTTATTTTTTGTATTTTTAGTAGAGACAGGGTTTCTCCATGTTGGTCAGGCTAGTCTCGAACTCTCGACCTCAGGTGATCCGCCAGCCACGGCCTCCCAAAGTGCTGGGACTACAGACGTGAACCACCACACCTGACCATTTTCTTTAGTTTCTTTGGAAGGTAAAAGCTTATAAAACTTTAGGAGAATGTCTCTTTTAGCTCACAAAAATTTGGGAAAGTAATAAAATAAGTTTTCCCTCCAAGATCACCTTTTCAAAACATCTGTATAACTGTTTTAGAGAAAAATGTTCATCCACTTCCTAAAGCTGCCCTAGATAGATCCAGGTGACGTTTGAGTCTTAGTTGACATGTCTAATTGACACACTGTTTTCTCACAGGTGACTGTGGTCTTAATGTGGTGACTCATTTATTCAAGAGGGTCAGACTGCTATTTCTGTATCTGAAAAATAAATGATATTGGAAGATAGTATGTATATATGAGTGAAATACAACATATTAAATAATTCAGTTATTACTAGAAATTTGCCCATGCCTATAATATTTCCTATTTGGATACTAGGATTGGATTAGGTTTTAGATCATTTTTCAAGTTTTGAGAAATACAATGTGAAATTTAAGGATTATAAGTAAAATTAAAATTAAAATGATCTATATTAAAGGTTTTATAGTTGGCTATTCAGTATATAAAGAGAATTTTGATATTAAGGTTGTTTCTCAGTCTTTAGAGGTATATTATATTTTTAAAAACATGTCTGGGAGACATAAAATAGAGGAAGCCTTAGTAATTTCAGGCTAGGGTTTTTCTAAAGTAGCTTTTGCATGAAGGCAGTGGAATTTTAATAAAATAAATTCATTAAAAAAAGTGAGGGTTAGTGGAGATGGGGTGAAGGGTTTCTGTCTCATTGTCAGATGTATCTCTATTTGCCTCTGGTGTCTATCCTGAGCCTGGTTTGTGAGCAGAGGCTGTCAGGACTGCCAGATTGTGCTGTGTCTTATGTTACATGAACAACTAACATGCACTTCTGAGCTTATTACGATGAGACCATTTGAACATGTTTGTATTAATCTCTATATCAGAATTCTAATCTCCAGATGTTACAGCATTAAGCTATTCTTTTCTCTTTTGTAAATAAAATTTTCAGAACATTATCTGTTGTCAAGAGTACCTGCACATTCATTGAGTTTTATCCGTTATTCTTTGCTCTACATTTTGATGTTAGCTAAATCCACTTTTTCCCCATTATTTTATATTTTTTCTCATAGGACATACGTAGTTTCTGCAGTGAGAAGAGACCTTCAAGATCACATTATCCTTTAGATCCTCAAATCCAAATGCCTTCCAGGGGCCAACAACACCCATATGACCTTATCAGCAGTAATATAATAGGAAGTGATAGTGACTATACAAACTAGAAAGTATAAACCCAGGCTAAATACATTAAGGTTTAAAGTTTATTTAAATACTGTGCTGCCCCAAGAAAACATGTCTGTGGGCCACATTGGCCATTAGGCCTCCAAATTGCAGTCTCTCTAGTCTTCTTATTTTAAACATAATTTGAGCTTTCTAGTAAAGCTAGTATGAGAGGCGATTCAAGACCAGGTTTTCTTTCTTCTAATTAATGGATTAATTAAGTGTCTATTGCATGTTCACTTCTATCAGATATTTTCACATATTTATTTAATTTACTATATACATGTCATCACTTACAAAAGCAGATTTAAGGCTAAGGACAATAAACACACACACTAACATATCCATTAAGGGGGATAAAATAAAGATGAAAAAGATATTTAAAACCACAGGGAGAAAAAGAGCTAAAATTTTAGAAGCTCAAGATATAATATGTTAGCCAATTTTTTTATTTTTTTATTTTTATTTTTTTTATTTTTTTAAAATTTTTATTGGATTATAGGTTTTGGGGTACATGAGCAGAGCATGCAAGACAGTTGCGTAGGTACACACATGACAGTGTGCTTTGCTTTTCTTCTCCCCTTCACCCACATTTGGCATTTCTCCATGGATGAATCTGGAAAACATCATCCTCAGCAAACTGACACAAGAACAGAAAATGAAACACCGCCAATTTTTTTAAAAAAGCAAATGAAATAAAAGATTATCTAGGAGTATCTTATGCTGACTTTTGATAATATTAATTGGTTAACAGATATCTTTGGAAGTAGTTCAAAGCAAATAATATAGTTATAAACTGAATGAACACATGGAAAGTTATAGAAGACTTATCTGCTCTGACTAAATATAAAATATAATTTTATCAGGAAAAGTGTGTGTGTGTGTGTGTGTGTGTGTGTGTGTGTGTGTGAATGTTCCCAGTAAAAGAAACAGCAGAGAGCTAGGTTCTGTGTTGGGGGAGAGAGAAGGTATGTGTGGATAGAACAATAAGGGTATATATTGTTCAGGATGAGGCTGAACAATAAGCAATTATTTGTAGGCCATTGTTGAGGATTTTGTCTTATATCCAAGGAATAAATAGAAGGGAATGAGAGGTTTTAACCTGGGGGTATGAATGAGGAAGAAGGGTCCCATGATCAAATTTATCTTTTGAAAAGACCACTGTGGCTGCTGTGTGAAGAGGCAGGCTAGAGTGAACGCTGAAACACCAGTTAGAAGCCAGAGGAGGAGTGGTGGTTCACACCTGTAATCCCAGCACTTTCAGAAGCCAAGGCAGGCAGATCACTTGAGGTCAGAAGTTAAAGACCAGCCTGGCCAACATGGCGAAACCCCATCTCTACCAAAAATACATTAATTAACTGGGCATGGTGGTGCACACCTGTTATCCCAGCTACTTGGGTGGCTGAGGCACGAGAATTGCTTGCACCTGGGAGGTGGAGGTTGCAGTGAGCTGAGATTGTGCCACTGCACTCCAGTGACAGAGTGAGACTTTAAAAAAACAAAACAAAACAAAAAAAACACTAAAGCAATTCATGCAAGATGAATAGGAAGGTAATAGAGGAGATGGACAGACTTGAGATTTGGACCAACATCAAATGTATTTAAAAGATAAAATTGGCAGTATTAGGAATGAATGTGGCTGAGGGTCAGAACGAGAGAGAGAGAAAGAGAGAGAGAGAGAGACATGTTAAAGGTGATTGATTACAGTCCTTGGGTTTTGTACCTGGTTGAACAGCTGTGCCATATGGGGAGGTGGGGAATACTGAGAAAGGATCAAATTGGGAGTTGGGGAATAGAAAGTGTTTTTATGCCCCATAAGGTCAGGGGCACGGTCTTATTCACTGAGGCCTCTGAGCTCCAGAATAGTACCTTGCACACAGTAGGTACTTAGTAAGTATGTTACCTAAATGAATTATATATTCAGGTTTAGACTGGCTAAGTTTGAATGTCATTGAGACATTCAAGTGGTGATGTCAAATACACATCTGATCCTACTGGTCTTACAGGGAGCTAAAGATGTGGGATCCTTTGGCATGTCGGTGGCATGTAAGATGCTGCAACTGCCTGGAAGTAGGAATAGAATAAGAAGTGGAGAGGGCCTAGGACAGAGCCTTAAATAATACTGGCACTTAGGGTTGGGGAGGGGTCAGCCAATAAAAGACAAGATGGAATTTCCAGTTATGCAGGAAAAAAAAAATGAGGCTCATAGATGCTAAGGGAAGAGAGTAGACTGGAACAGAGGAGTCAGGTAAGATGAGAACTAAAATGCCCTTGAATTTAGCACCATGGAGGTCATTAGTGGCCTTAGTGAGAGCTGCTCTAGCGGACTGTTTGAGATGGAAGCTTACTTTGGAATTGACTGAAAAGTGAATGGGGGTTGAGGGAAGAGATGCAGCAGTATAGAAGCAAAAGATATGCACATTTGAGTACTTATGAAATATGAATATAGACCAACTAAAAACCCAGGAGATTCTAGAAACTGGAATGTACTTAAACACAAATACTTGGGATGCAGAGAAATTTCATTCACTTATTCACCAAACATTTACTGAGTACTTGGTTCCAGGTCTTGTGCTAAAGAAACATGTCAATCTGATAGCTTTTCTTGTGTAGCCACTGTGATTGGAGGTGTCTGTAGCTCTGCACTTTAGCTGCTAGTTGTTCTATTTAAAGGTCTAGGTAAGTATGTAGGTTAAAGTGCTCTCCTGGGAGAGCACTTCAGTTTTGTTCCTTCCTCAAAGACTGTGATTCTCACCTAGAGCAGATGGGGTGAACATTCTTCTCATTCCCATCTTGGAATCTCTTTTGCCTCCAGATTAGTGGGAATCCAATGTTAGTGAAGTGCCCTTTTCTGCTACTGCCAGCCATTCTGACTCCAGAGCCAGTGAATAGATGCTGCTTCTACCACCAGGTTGAATAACAGGAGCTTGTGCTGCCAGTCAGCATGGTTGCCTAGCAACGGGAGGAGATGCTATTCATTGTCTATCAGTGTGGGGGCACAATACATTTTACTTAAGGTGCTTGATGAACACAATGATTACATGGACCCTCCATGTCAGCCTTGGAAGTTGTTATTCTGAGGCTGGGAAGCTGGACTATCTTTGGAAGCTAAATTTGGAAATGAAATGGGGGTATAAAATATCATCTGGCTACATAGATAAGCACTGAAAAATAGGATTTGGGTTTCTGGCTATGGCTTAAGCTGCAAGAATAATGGGCTCCTGGCAAAGGATAAAGTGTATCTCATGAAATAAGAAATAATGTGTCTGGCAGGCGTGAGATTCTCATTGAATATTAGGAAGTGGGGGACAAATGCCTAGATAATCTGAAAAACAAAAAAGAGATTTTACGGAGGACACCAGGTATAAAGTAGAAAGAACCACAGTGGGAAAAATACATAGAGTGAATATCAAATTTTAATACAAGACAGTACTCTATCTCCTGCATATCATTGAAATTTGGAAATGTCATGCAACATGGGTCACTTTGTGGTCACCAACTGTCCTGAAAAGATTTGGGACAAATTTCACAGTGTCATGGTATATATGAACAAATAGGCACTCTTGAGAACACTTAAAGAACAAGCAGCAACAAAAATAGAAGGTTTTTGGCTGATTCTCATCATCCCATGGAAAGGTGGGCAGGGATCAGGGTGCCACAGAACTCTGTGGGGTCTGTGAAGGAACCTTCCCCTCCCCCATGATTCTCTCTATTGAGAAAGTGGAAAACAAAAACAACAAAAACAAAACAGTTTGTCAGTGGAGGAATAATCAATCTGCATGGGACCACATGATCAGAAACTTGAGTTGTCTGGAAAGTTAGCCCACCCAGCCCCTGGAAATTTTTCTGCCCAGGGAGTGTTGCAGGCCCCACTGTGGGAGGAAGACCCCCATTCTGCAAGAAGCTGAACTTGAGTACATCCTCTCCTGTTGCAGAATGGTGGACCCATCTCTAACTAGCACTTAGGCAACCTGGGCTTATGGGCAGTTCTGCTTGTTGCCTCACAGGTAGGATAGAATGCATGGTTGGAATACAGCATAGAAAGAGCTGGCAGGCTGGCTTCCTTCCTCCCTTTCTTCCTCCCTCCTTCCCTCCCTCCCTCCTTTCCTCTCTTCTTCCCTTCCTCCTTTCCTTTCTCCTGCGCTCAAGTGATACTCCTGCCTTGGCTTCCCAAAGCACTTGCATTACAGGCACGAGCGACTATACCTGGCCAAAAGGGTACATTTTCAAAAAGAACAGCTATTTCATTGCCTTCTCATATTCGATTAGCTCATGAATGCCATTGGTTAAATTAAGTCCTTTCCTCCTTCCCTTCTTTCCTTCCTCCTTCCTTTTCTCCTGGGCTCAAGTGATCCTCCTGCCTTGGCTTCAACAAAGTGCTGGCATCATAGGCAGGAGCAACTATGCTTGGCCAAAAGGGTACATTTTCAAAAAGCAGATACTTTAGTGCCCTCTCACATGTGATTAGTTCATGAACACCATTGCTTAAATTTTCAGGAATTTTGCAAGCCAGTTGTTAAATGGTAGTTAGTAAACATTAAATTATCCACAACTGTAATTAAGTAAATTATCTCAGCAACACAGGTAATACATAGTCAGAACTCATCCCGATTGTTTTACTACTTTTTATTATTGTCCATGTCTCCTGTGTTTTCATGGGGAAAATACTCTGTGTGGGCTTATGGTATGCTGCTGTATTGCCCTTCCTAGTTCAGTGTCCGGTGAGTTAAGGTTAGATTCCACCATGGTGGGGGCTGGTAGTCTTTATAACATGCCACAAACCAGAGTGTCTTGCCCCAGAGGGATAGTTGTTGCACATTTACCAGCACACTTTTGCCCATAGCCCTTGAACCTTGCCATTTCATTGTGCTCTGGCCCAGCAGTTCTAGCATGTGTCTGTCCGCCAGTGCCTGTGTCTGTGTGCCAGAAGACTTCCTCTGGAAGGTCACTTTCCTCCCACCTATGTGCACTGCTGGAAGGAATTAACTGCCCCCAGGAGCTGCCATCAATCTGACCTTCAAGTTTTGCAGCAAGAGTTTTGCAACATTTCCCAAAGTTTTACTTGAAGATTAAGTTTCAGTTGCCAACTGGTAGCTTGCTTCATATTGTACTTTTTTTTAACTTTTATTTTAGGTTCAGAGGTACACATGCAGGTTTGTTAGATAGGTAAACTCGTGTCATGGGGGTTTGTTGTACAGATTATTTCGTCACCCAGGTGCTAAGCCCAGTACCCATTAGTTGTTTCTGTTCATCTCCTTCCTCCCACTGTCCACCATCAAGTAGACCACAGTATCTGTTCTCATCTTTGTGTTCGTGAGGGTTCATCATTTAGCTCCCACTTATAAGTGAAAACATGCAGTATTTGGCTTTCTGTTCCTGCATTAGTTTTCTAAGGATAATAGTAGCTCTATCCATGTTCCTGCAAAGGACATGATCTTGTTTTATGGCTGTGTAGTATTCCATGGTGTATATGTACCACATTTTCTTTATCCACTCTACCACTGATGGGCATTTAGGTTAATTCTATGTCTTTGCTGTTGTGAATAGTGTGTCAATAGTGTACATGAAGGTGTCTTTATGGTAGAATGATTTTTTTTTTTGGTATATAACCAGTAGTGGGATTGCTGGGTCAGATGGTATTTCTATTTTTAGCTCTTTGAGGAATTGACACACTGCTTTCCACAATGGTTGAACTAATTTCCCATCAACATTGTATTGTGTCCTATTTATTGACTGCCCTTCTTGGCCTGTTTCATTCTTTTGCTTCTGTACTGGTGTTCCCTCCACCTGCAGGTCTACTTCTGAGTGAGTTGTAAACAAAGGAGTGTAGTGCTGCCTGGGCTGGGGTAGCATATCAGAGAACTTCTGGGCAGGACTAAGGGAAGAGGAAGAAGTATGACATCCAGTGCAAATTGACAGTAAACCAGCTAGATGGTAGACTTGGATGGTAATTTTCTGATAGCTGTCATAAAATTGGCAAGAAAGCAAGATAGAAGAGTCATAAGGGACTTCAACTGTATTTACCTAATGTAAATTCAAATTCTAATAGCAGTGCATATCTGCTTTAAAAAACACTTGCTAATAACCTATTAGGGACTATGCTCAGTGGCGTGGGGATGCATTGAGGAATCAGACATTGCCACAGGTTCCAAGGCACTTGCAACTTACCAAGGGATATCAGATGTATACACACTATTTCAGGGTAGTATTTGATAAGCTTCACAGAGCTGAGAGTGACTGTAGCTCTTGAGAGAAAGAATGAAGTCTCAAATGCAGGGGGAGCTTTATAGAAGAGCTGACATTTAGATCTGATGCCTTGGTAAGTTGCGAGGACTTCAAAAGGGAGAGATGTAGGAAAAGGATTCTAGGTGGCAAGGATGGTGAGAACAATGGCCTGAAACTGGGAAATCAGTCCTTGTGTTCACACCTTAGACACATAGAGGTGTGCAGGAGCATGGAGTCTAAGGAAAGCCTGGAATGGCAGATTAGAAGCAGGATGAGGAGGCTTGGATGGCATTCTGGGGGGATTCTTGGTACCCACCTAATAAAATTTAAGGATGCACTGAAACTATATAAGGGATCTGATCCCCTGCCCAGAGGCTCCAAAGGGAAATTTTATATGACTCAAGAGGGACAGCAGTCTGTAAAAAGTCGATCCAAATGATATATTGTAAGTTGTTAAAATGAGGAGTAAAGGGGAGAAAGTCCTGACCAGCTTGGATTTCAAAAGTCATTTAAAAAGGACAGAAGGAGACACACACACACACACACCCCCAGAGGCATAACTTGAAGAATGCTTTTGAGAAGTCCAAGCCTGCAAGGAACTGAAGCATGGAGAAAAGCAATGAATAGAGATGTGTTGTGGGGCTGGGCGGGGTGGCTCATGCCTATAATCCCAGTACTTTGGGGAGGTAAAGACAGTAGGATCAATTGAGCCCAGGAGTTAGAGACCAGCCTGGGCAACTATATGCATAGTACCTTGCATATACTAAAAATTTTTGAAAATTAAATGGGAATAGTGGCATGCACCTGTAGTCGCAGTGACTCAGGAGGCAGAGGAGAGAAGATCACTTGGCTCAGGAGTTTGAGGCTGCAGTGATCACTGATGGTGCCAGTGTACTGCAGCCTGGGCCACAGAGTGAGACCCTGTTGGGGGTCAGGGATGGTGGTGGGGGGGGGGGAAGAGAGAGAGAGAGAGAGAGAGAGAGGAAGAGAAGAAAAGAAAAGAAAAAAAGAGAAGAGAGGAGGGAAGGGAAGAGGAGGGAAGGGAAGGGGAAGGGAAAGACAGAGAAAGAAACGTGTTATGGGCTTAACTGTCCCCCCCACCCACACTCCTTCCCCAACCATTCATATGTGGAAGTCTTAACCCCTGGTAAGTCATAATATGATATATTTGGAGATAAAAATCTATTAAGAGGTAATTAAACTAAAATAAGGTCATTGGGATGGCCCTAGTCCAATATGACTGGTATCACTATAAGAAGAGGAAATGTGGATACAGACATGTGCAGACAGAGGAAAGGCCATGTGAGGACACAGCGAGAAGGTAGCCATCTGCAAGCCAAGGAGGGAGGCTTCAGGGAAAGCAAAGCTGTGAACACCTTGCTCTCAGACATCCAGCCTCCAGAACTGTGGAAAAATAAATGTCTGTTGTTTACGCCATCCGGTCTGTGGTACATTTTTATGGCGACCCTAGCAAACTAATAGACTTGGATGCACTGAAACTATATAAGGGAAACTATATAAGGTGAGAAATATATGAGGCCTTTGTGTTAGGGCAAATAAGACAGATGATGATCCTTATTATTTGCAAGTTCCTTCTCTGTTATTTCATCTGTTGACTAAAATTTATTTGTGACCTCAAAATCAACACTTACGGCACTTTGACAGTCATTCGCAGACGTGCGGAGCAGTGAAAACTTTGAATTGCCAAATGTGCTGAAGTCAGATGCCTGTGCCAGCTGAAGTTAAGTCTCTTGTCTCTGCTCTCCTACTGTAAACAAGTGTTCTTTTCACAGGCTGGAGTGCATCTTTCAAATTTTTGTTGACGATTTTACTATTTAAAATGCCCCCCAGGTGTAGTACCAAAGTGCCAAAGGCAATGATATACGTTATAAAGAAAATATAGGTGTTAGATAGCTTGCTTCATGCCTGAGTTATGTTGCTGTTGGCCATGAGTTCAATGTTATAATAAATCAATAATATATATTAAATAAGATTGTCTTTAAACAGAAACACGCATAAAACAAAACTATATATGATCAGTTGATGAAAATGTGACCAAAGCCTCACAGGAACATAACTCTGTATGTCTCCGAGGAGAAATGGTTCCGTATGTGCCAGTTCAGTATTTCTTGTGACTTTGGTGATGGGAAAGTCTAGCTATTCAAATTCTGTTTTGACTTTTTTCACCAAGAAGTTTATTCCAAATGAAAAATTTAGAACACAAGGACTTTTTAGATAAGAGTTGAAGCTCAAGGTGGGTAAAGTAGTAATGAGATGACAAAGACACTGGCAGTGAACTCAGTTCTTCAATAATTATGCTGGAAAAATTACGCATGATCACTGAGCACTATTTGTCTTTTTCATGGATCAGATAAGTACTACAATAAAGACTCCAGCAGCAACCAGATGCCATTTAATTTGATGTTGCTTCATTGGTAAATTCGAGAAATTCTGATGACCGAAAGGCAGTCAGAAAAGAGCAGGTTGCACCCTGGCATCCAGCAAGGATTTTGCACAGCAAGATATGCTTGACTTCACCTCATCTTGTCACCACCAATTATTTTTTGGATTGAATTATTATAATACATGTAATATTGGCTACATGTTCTTTAAACATGTACCTGCCAAATTCAGAAAATATTTAGGTAGTTTTCTTTGTGATCAGTTCAGCCAGAACATATAGTGGCCCTGTTTGCCAAGCACATCACCACAGGGCTGTGACATTGCTCTTTAGTGCTCACCCGAAATCTCCTGCAACGTTGGCTGCTCATCCTCATTCTGGATTGGTTTCAGTCCTCATCAGTTAGAGAAAATTCCCTGGCATACACAAGGTCTCCTAAGAACAGGTGTCCCATTACATCCTCATCTTGTTAAACATCATTTGCACTAGGAGGAAACTGCAGTATAATAAAAGACAAAGTGGCTTCTTACTGTCATATAATTCTTAATATAGTCTCAATTCAATTCAATTATAATTCTCCATCCATGGATAGCCTTTGTTGGAAATTCTGTTTCCCAAGAGCTGTGCATCTGCAGCTTTTCATATCATTGTAGTTGGTCTACTCCAGGAACACACACAAAATCCACCTAGATGGACATTGTTAAACACAGTGAGTTCTGGGCTTTATCCCTGTAATACAGAAACAGAATCCCTTTGGGAACTGGGAGTCTGAATTTTTAAAAGCTTCTCAGGTTATTGAAAGTTTTAGTTATAAAAGTAAAATGATCTTTGGAAGAATTTAGTTGACTAATAATTCTAACAAATATTATTTGACTAAAAAGTAATAATTGTATTGCTCAAATTAGCATTTAACAGAACTTGAGTCCAACACATAGAATTTGAGCCCATCTGTGTTGAATAGATATTTTAATTGATATTAAAAATTATTTAGAACTTATATCTTAAGCAAGAATTTCTGTATACAGATAATTGTGAGCAAGATATATGTTTATAAAAATATATCTATCTATATGTTAGTTTGTCTTTCATCCAGCTCTGGTTTTAGATCAGAGAATTTAGATCAGTTTTATAAAATAAAAAAATCAACACATCAAAATTAAATGTGTGTGTAGATTAAGATTTACTTAGAAATCGTATACCAGAAAGTGAGGAATACTGAAGCCAGCAAAGCATACTTAGTCCTTTGCAAAATCCTTTCATTTAAACACTCTTTAGATAACTAATCACTTAACTTTTCCCCTAAACTCTAGGCCTCAAGACATCTCTCCTGATTATTATTCATATCTGGAGTTTTTCATCATCCTTATCCTGGAAAAATTATCTTTAAAACACACATTTATACTTAGCCACAAAGGTATTCTGTTATTTTAAGAAATTTTAGGACTAATTATTCTAAGTGCCATGTTGTAAAATAAAAAGTACAGCATTTTCCATTTTAGGCTTAGGGGAAATATTATTTATAATTACAATTTAATGTTACACAAATTAGTTGCATTTATTTCTACTTTTATACTTTACCAAATAACTATCAGATATCATCTATTAATGTAAATGTCATTTAAGTTATATCCTTATTTGGTAATTATTTTAATCTGAAAATTTTAAATTCAGTTGTAGCATATTAGAAAAGCAACTGGCTGTTCTAGTACCTGAACATAATTTATTTACCATTATTTTGTGAATTTAACATTTATTTGTGAATTTTGGTGTCACCAATAACAATTTTAGATTTTATGAATTGGATTTTAAATGTGGAGTGGAGATTCTTTTAAAAGGGACAGGAATGATTATTCAAATGTTATTTTTGTAAATGTACAGATGGTTCATCATTATGTTCTCAGTATCAAGAGTGGTACTTTATAAATATTTGCTTAATAAATGAGTAAGTGGAACAATACACACATAGTCTCACACCCACAGGGTCTAATCATCAAATAAGTGACAATTTAAAATTTTGTCTTATATAAATTAGTAACAGAATTTTTTAGTTAGTTTAATCATGTGTATGCTATGTGTAATATACTCAGCATATGTTTAAATGAATTATTTTAGGACAGTTGCTTATGATTAGTTTTAGTATATTGAAATGAATATATAGAAGTACTAAAAGAGAATACTGTGGAAAAAGCTGTTTGAAAAACTTAAGCTATTTTAGAGCTGCATTCACAATGTGCATTAGGAATTCTATCAATTATTATTCATATTGATTTAGACATTTTACAGACATAACAGATATATGACATATACACATGTATCATCAAGGTCACTCTTGGTATATTCTTGCACAAGCGCAAAGTTGCTGCAGATATGAAAATATTGAAGAATTTTGTAGTGGCGTATTTTTTAATATGTGGAACTATAATTAAATGCATATATTCATGTTTTAAACAATTTGGGGCACTATAAGGAATTACTTTGTTATTTGTTACATGAGTTCAAATTTTACTTAGTTACTTTTGATGAAAACAATATTTTTAAAAAGTGAAAAAGTAATAGAAACAGAGCCATTAGAAGCCTTTTTTATTGTATAAAAGCTTAACACACTCGATTATTTTTGAGGAGAGAAGTCACACATATATTTGTTCTCTAGGCATCTGTGTGTTTTATTGTAATGTATTCACCTGTATGTGCTTATGAGAATTACTAGGCTTATTTTTCTCAACCTAGAAAATTAACATCCATGCCTCAAAAGAAAAACATTGTTAAAACTTCTTGTAGAGATTTGAGGTATTAAATCTCCCAAAATGATTTCTTTTAAGGCTAATCTTTGCTTAAATTTTACAAAGATATGATGAGTTATAGACAAAATAGTCTTTCCTTTAAAGCAAGAACAAAAGGACAAAAATTGCTGAAAACCTGAACACCACATTCCTATTCACATCACTTTAATAATTTATTGAGTGCAGGGCCAACAATATGAAATTTTCATGTATGAGTATTATCTAGCCTCACATAAAAGTAACATGAAAAATAAGGCCAGAGATAAATCACAGATACCAGTTATTCTTGTCTATGGTTCTCTGAATTACAATAACGAAAAGTCATTTATAAAGAAAAAAATGTTGTGTTCTATAATAGAAACCAAATATTTTTATAATTATTTGTAGAATTTTTTAAAAATTCAGAATTAAATTATAAAAGCCAAAAGTGAATGATAACAATGAAATCATTCCTGTTTTAAGTGTAATTGGGGCTAAAAATGGGTAGAGAATTATAAAATTATATTTTTCTTTTTTATCATTAAGATTATTATTTAGGAATTTTTATTTAGGCTAGATTGGACAGTCTTCAGAGATTTCAAAAATATTGTTCAGGACCTCATTGAAGGTGCTTTATGCTGACATATGTCTCCAAGTCTAGGGAAGGGAGCACCTGGATAAGATGTGAGATTTTTTTACCCCAAGTTTAATGCTTTTAGAAATTCTGAGTAAGAGTGTGTGTGTGTGTCAGAGAGAGTGCTTGTGGGGTAGGTTGGGGTTTGAAACATAAAGAAGAGGAAAGGCAGCTTAAAGGGATGGAATAGGAGAGATTTGTATTCAGCAAGTGCTCTCATTTAAACTTACTTCCAAAGGGCTTAATTTTTAAATAATAAATTCACAAACACATTTCACTGCACCCGTTTTATCTCCCAAGAACTTAAAGGCAGGAAAAAAAATCTCAGTGGATCTCCTTTTATTATTGGTGGTGCCGGAAGATAAAACTTAGAGGCTACATGTGGTTCATCTGAATCTCTGAATTGATAATAAGTATGTCATAATAGGGTTCCACAGAGATGCTGTGCCCCTCCTTTAGCCAGCAAAGAGCATTTTCTAGACCCTAGAAGGTGTTTTCATCTGTCATTAAGTTTTGCATATGATGGGTCTCCTGCACCTGCTAAAATTCCTGGGTCATGCTCAGTTTTTCCTCTCCTTGCAGGTGGAGATAAAGGTGGAGGGCATTTGCAGGGCATTCTCTGCCTGCTTTCAGAGGTGGGCTGATCCAGGGCTCTTTGACCTTATTATTTTGATCTTAAGCTTAGTCCTTTATCACACTGCATTTAGTCCTCCCTGGAGGCCACTCCTTCTTCTTCCTTTTCCCCCCAAGAAACAGTGCAGATCCATATAAAATGAAAAAGAGGAGTAATAATAATGCTAATAAATGGCTGTAATAATAATTGGTACAGCAGACATCAGGTTAAGTACATTCTACAGAGCACCCTGCTGGGCATACTCCAGGAGGCTATACCCATGTACCCAGAGCTTGGAAGCACTGCCTTCAGGAAAAGATCAAACTCCTGCCACCCTCTCGGGAATAGCAAGAGATAGAGCTACTGAATTTATTGCAGTCCATTCAGGAGGGGGAACATGACCTCCATGTCCTAACGCTACTTTTCACATGCTAGTTAAGGCTCAAGACTTAGCCCTCTCCCCTCTTTGTTTGAACTTTCTCATGAGTAGAAGGGGTATAATTATAGTAATTATTACATAGGATATTGAAAAGATTAAATATTACCTATAAAATGTTAGTACCTGGCATGTAGTACTCAAATATTGTTTAGCTATTATTGTTATTAAGGAGGTGTCTATTAAATCAGAGGGTAAAGAGCTCTTAGAGGTGATCTAGGTCTGCCATCTATAGCCTTTTGGAAATAGGAAAGTGTGGCTGTGGTACATTTAGCAGTGCTCCTCTAGAGATGGAAAGGAGGGTATACTAGGTGGGCAGCCAGCTCCTTCCTCATCATGCCCCTTATCGTTAGTTGTTGGAATAGATAGGTAAGGCAGGAACAATCTCTATCTCTCACAAAAGGCTGACTGGAGTCCATTTGTTCCTGAAATAAACTGAGTTTATTATCCTGATCTAATTATTTAAGATCCCTTTTCACTTCTATGGATTCATGTCCTCACTCAGTGAATCTTGACTTTCAGTCATTTCTTTTACATATTTATTGGCTTCATTTTTTTTCTTTGCTATTGGGAATGCTATTATTGAAATTCCTGAGTTAATTTCTGAAATCCACACAAAACCATGTCAAAATGGAGTTAATATATGTAATGAGAAGTAGTGCAAGGGTCATGTTCTTCTAGAATTTTGGAATATAAATTATAATGTATTTTTTTATGGGCATCCAGAGCTAGCAGCACTTTAAAGAAGAATCAGTAGTTGAACATACAGTGTTGATGAAATTTTGCAACAAATATGCTCAGTTTATTTCATTTTCAGAGAAAGATATTTGTTCCTCAGGCTATTTAATTTGTTCTATATTCAAAAAGCAAACAAATTTCTCTTTGTAAGGCAAAATGCAATGATGTTTTCTTAAATATTTACAATATTAGATTCTGCTGGCATTTTCATCTTCAAAATATACAAAATCAAGAAATGGAAAGTCTTTGTAATCAGTGCATCATCACTAATGCTTGTGTATCTAATTTCAATATTTTTGCAATTTGCTATCCTCTATCCTTGCCATTCTGAAAATAATTATGGGAACATCATTTTGAGTATTACTTAATATATTTCTTTTCTGCACATATTAAAGGTCTTTTATATAAAGTGGTAATGGAATATGCCTGAAATGATCAAAATTTAATGGACCATAGAGCATTTGTAGACCAGAAGCTTTAGAATGAAATACAAACAGCATTAAATGTCTAAATTTATTTTCTTTTAGACTTTCATCTTTCAGTGATTTTCTGCACCAGTGGTATTAGGGTCTTGTGAGGAACATTTAATAGAAGCTATAATAGATAATAACTGACTCTGTAATTAGTCATTTCAACACAGAGGTACTCTTTGAGCCACTGATAAGAATTGAATTGTGTCACTACATCATATTTTCATTCTGCTGTCACACCCCAGCAATCCATATTCATAGTCTCCCGGTGCTAAGCTCATTGCCAATTTAACACATGTGGAAGAGATATTTGTAACCCGCTCAGCCTTTTGATCCCTTATATTTTATTTCAGGAAATGGCAGAGTAACTTAAGAGTAAGGATAATGGTGTAAAGTCTCACTGACAAAAATTATCAGAAGATTAATTTGATATATACATATGTATATATATACACACACATATATATATTCACACACAAAATACAGATATACAAAAGAAAAGCTATTATGGTTAAATGTAAAATCCAACTAAAATTTTCTTAGATCTTTCTGGTTTTTGAGTACTATAATTGAATACTGCATTTTTTTGTTTGTTTGTTTACTTTTCAGAGGAAACTGTCATTTTTCATACATCTCTAAGAATAACAATGGTCCAGCTTTTTCTCAGTAGTCCAGTTTCTTCTGTAAAAGTTAGATTTTACAATTTTGGTTACATTGGCTACATTATACTCTCAATTTTATCTTATTTTATTCTTATATGTTATCTTATGTTGTAATAAATGCTTCTGTGTGGTTGAATTCAACAAAAGTTGATTGAGCTCTTCCTTTGAGCCAAATTCTAGGGAAAGTACTGTGTGAACAAATCTTTTGTGGTTTCTCTGAGCTCTGGGGTCACTGAGGAGGGAGAGGTGACTTTCTCCAGAAGATCAGAACAGACTAACAGACTGCATGAGAGAGACGGCATTTGAACCTGCACCTGAATACCTTAACAAAAGGTAGCCTGGCGAGAGGTCATTCTAGGTGAGAGCAGAGGCCAGAAGGCAGAGAAGTACAGAACATGTTCTGGTTTAACTGGATCAAAGGATGTTTTCAGCCAAAATGAGAAAATTTGACTGGAGGGATTGGTTATGGCCACAACTCAAAGGTCTTTGAAACCACATTGAAGATTTAGGGTTTTAATCTATGGACTAATGTTAGGAAGCTGGAGATATTTATTGAACAAGGGAATTATGTGATCTAAGATGCGTTTGCTTTCTGATTATAGATAATAATATATATGCTTTATGTCCCCTTTAAAATGGACTGGCAAGTTCAGAATTCTATTTGAAATCTGTAATATTGATATTTTCCTCTGTGATAAAGTAGCCAGTTCTATTTAAATTTTAATGCAAAACTATGAAAGATATAAAAATTGACTCCAAGAGGGAAAAGGTCCTTTGGGAAAGAATTTTATGAATTTGACCATAAAAATTTGTAAAGCCAGGAATAGAGACTGATTATATGGGAGAATGGATTGTTTAAATAGGTGTTTACTTGTTGAAGCTCATTGGATTACTATTCAATGATTTTATGTAAACCTTTGGTGTCTGATATGGATAACTTATGGGTCTTAACCCATAGTGGTGATCTATTTTAATTTATATAAAATAGCTAGAATTGACAGGATGTTAGAGTTTATAAACATTTTTGTCAAAGGAGAACTATTTCTAAGTATCTCCTCCTTTACAGTTAATAAAATCCAAATTACACTGCTAACACAAGTCTTGGCTTATAGAAGGTATTTAGTTGTCTATCTCAATCAATTATACATCTTACTTCTTTAAGTGTGAATGTATTATGTACCTTCTAGTACATTTTACTATTTGGCTTACTTTGCTCATTTCAAATGCATTTACAACAGATTTCTTCTTCTCCCCACCAACTTTTTAATATAATTTTTTTCTAAAATAAAAGTTAAAAGACTAGTACAACAGGTGAGCACTGTGGCTCATGGCTGTAATCCCAGCACTTTGGGAGGCTGAAGCAGGTGGGTCACTTGAGACAAGGAGTTCAAGACCAGGCTGGTCAACATGGTGAAACCCTGTCTCTACTAAAAATGTATTAATTAGCCACTCATGGTGGTACACCCCTGTAGTCACAGATAACCTGGGAGGCTGATGCATGAGAATGACTTGAACCCAGGAGGTGGAGGTTGCAATGAGCTGAGATTGTGCTACTGCACTTCAGCCTGGGCAACAGAGCAAGACTCTGTCTGAAAAAACAAAGAAAAAAGACTAGTACTACAACCATCTGTATACCCACTTACCTAGACTTGGCAATTGTTCAGTTTATAATAAACTAATTTGACTGAGTTGACATGGAAAATATTATTTGTTCCCCATTTTAACATTAATTAGAGCATTTGACTGATAATTCTGGAAAGGGCATGAAGGGTTTTCTTATTTACATGTTTGAGTTAGATATCAGACACATGTAGCCCAATAGTTATTTTTCTTAAAGTAGTTCAAATATAAAATTTTGTGCAATTATCTCCATCCTAATATACCAAAATTTATATCTTTTAACTACAACTTCTACGTATGCAAGTATATTTTATAAATAAATAAAGGAAACAAGGTGACAATCACTGTGGAACATTTTAAACTATGTAGCTTGGAACCATAACATTTTGAATCATAGGATCAGAAAACTATAAAAATATCTGTAGTCAGAATTAGTGTATTTTACATTCCTCAAATGAGTATATCTAGATCTACACACATGGATAATCCTGTGATTCATGGAGAATTTATTTTAAATAGTAGACATTTAATCAGCTTCATAATGGGCCAAATTAGTGACCATGAAAGTTGTTAAGTTTCCTTCTAGTTCATATACATATTAAAATCATTTTACATTCACAAGTTTGAACCTCAGTTTTTAAAATCATGCACCATATTATTTCTGTGTATGGTAAATTTTCCCTTTAACTTATCATAAATCACATTTCCACTTTCAAGAACCTATTCCAGTTGCCTGGATGGCACTAGGTTGTGGATGTATGTGATGAGTTAAGACTAGAGAAGCTAAAATAGTGCTTGAAAAGCGAGTCCAGTGAAATTAGAGGAAAGAAAGTCAAGTCAGGGTACAGATGAAAGATTAGAGCTGGTGCATGTGCAGAGTCACGTAGCTTGATAGAAAAGAATCAGGAAGACACTAGAGGGCAAGGTGGGGGTAAAGGTCCCATGTGAAAACTGAAAACTTCAGAGGCCGATGACACAGGAAACTTCGGCAGGTTAACCCAGGGCTGCAAGAAGAGATAAGTGGAAGCATTTCAGTGAAAAGGGAAGAAGCAGGGTGGAGAGAAGGGTGTTCCTGACACAGTTTCAAAGTGCCTTGGTGTAATGTTTTCAGTATGCTCTTTTATACTGCTTGTGCATTCACCACCAGTGTTCCAGTCAGTGAAAACCTGTGGCCTCAGACATTCTGAAATGGTCTGCATGCTAACAGAGAATCCACACTGTGTCCAGTGGTTTTTACTTATAGTGATTGGACCCAATATCTTCTTGAATAAATGGAAGCTCAGTGACCAGAAAGATACGTCTTAAATCCCATGAGAGTCTGGGCAACGTTTCCCCTTTAAAAAAATAGAAAAGAAAAGAAAAGAAAAAAGAGACCGATTACCAGTTCACATATGCATTGTGCATCACATCTGTTTAAATGAGGAAAAGGAATGCTTATTCTGCTGTCAAAAGAGTAGCATTTTTCCAAAGGCAAATATCATTTTATCCTGAAAAATTCTTAACTCTAGCAAGCAGATTATAATCAGTTCATTTCAAACAAGTATGTTTTTCTTTAGATGATTTGTATAAGCATACAGCATCTGATAAAATTTATGCATACTTATGCCTTTTTAAAAACATGTCTTTGGTCTTTTAGTCAAGTTTCTCTCTGCATTGATCTGTCTTGCACTCTGGAAAACATTTTACATATTTAAATAGCCAACTCTTCTCTGTCTTTTTTTTTTTTTTTGTCAGTGAGGCAAGGGCGATAGAGACAGGAAATAGAATGACATGTGAGATGAAGGAAATAAATGGGTGATATGATCGTGAATGGAGAGAGGGGGAAGCATCTACTCTGTGTGGTAAGGATAGGAATAGGTACCATTTGAGCTGAGATGTGGAATATGAGGAGGGGGCCAGGAATGAAGGCTGCTAAAAAGGACCCCCCTTCTTCTCTTCTGCTTCCTCCTCCCCTTCTTCTTTTTTTTTTTTAATCACAGCAAAGTTAATGTCCTCAGCTTGATAGTTATCCTGTGGTTTTGTAGAACAGTGTCCTTATTCTTTTTTTAGGGAAATACAAGAGGACAATGAGATATCAGAAAAAAATATGGAGAGATGCACATGAAGAGTTATATGAAATATTTGCAGTATCCTACTTTTTTTTGGAAAGAAGAAAAGAGAAAAAAAGGAGTGAAGGAGAGGAAGAAAGAGGAAGAAAAAGGGAGAGAGAACGGGAATATTGCTTTATTCTAAAAATGGGTACTAATAATGGCAGATCAATATTTTGTGTATTTAAAGTGGAGAATGTATATTTTGTGTATTTAAAATGGAGAGCTCTATAAATATTTATTAAGTTTACTTGTTCCAGATCTGAGTTCAAGTCCTGGTTGTCCTCATCAATTTTCTGTCTCGTTGAGTCTAAATCTCTTTATGGGTCTTATGTATCTGGGTGTTAGGGTCGTTAGCTCTTATTGTTGCATTGATCCTTTTACCACTATATCTTTGTTGCTTTGAAATCTATTTTATCAGATGCGAGAATTGCAACTTCTGCTTTTTATTTATTTATTTATTTTTGCTCTCCATTTGGTTGGTAAGTCTTTCTCCATCCCTTTGTTTTGAGTCTTTGTGTATCTTTGGATGTGAAATGGATCTGGATGCAGCATACTGTTAGGTTTTGGCTGTATCTTTTTATTGGGGGATTTAGTCGACTTAAATTTAGGGTTACTGCCATTTGATGTTAACTGGCTGTTTCATTCGTTTGTTGATATAAATTCTTCTTTGTGTTGATGCTCTTTACTTTTTGGTATATTTTTAGAAAGGCTAATACTGGTTGTTCCTTTCTATGTGTAATGCTTCTTTCAGAAGCTTTTGCAAAGCAGGCCTGGTGGTAATAAAATCTCTGAGTACTTGCTTGTTCATAAAAGATTTTATTTTTCCTTCAGTTGTGAAGCTTAGTTTGGCAGGATATGAAATTCTGGGCTGAAAGTTCTCTTCTTTAAGGATGTTGAATATTGGGCCCCACTCTCTTCTGGCTTGTAGGGTTTCTGCTGAGAGATCTGCTGTAAGTCTAATAGGCTTCCCTTTGTGGGTAACCTGACCTTTCTCTCTGGCTACCCTTAGTATTTTCTCCTTCGTTTCAACCCTGGTGAATCTGACGATGATGTGCCTTGGGGTTGCTCTTCTTGAGGAATATCTTTGTGGTATTCTCTGTATTACCTGGGTTGAATATTTTCCTGCTTTGCTAGGTTGGGAAAGTTTTCCTGAATAATATCCTGAAGAGTATTTTCCAGCTTGGATTCATTCTCTCTGTCACATTCAGGTACACCTATCAAACGTAAATTAGGTCTTTTCATATAGTCCCATATTTCTTGGAGACTTTGCTCATTCCTTTTTATCCTTTTTTCTCTATTGTCTTCTCGTTTTATTTCATTAAGTTGGACTTTGACCTCTGATATCCTTTCTTCTGCTTGATCAATTCGAGTGTTTAAACCTGTGCATACTTCTCGGAGTTCCCATATTGTATTCTTCAGTTCCATTAATTCACTTATATTCCTCTCTAAATTGTCTATTCTCATTAGGATTTCGTCAAACCTTTTTTCAAAGTTCTTAGTTTCTTTACATTGGGCTACAACATGTTCTTTTAACTCACAGAAGTTTCTTATTATCCACCTTCTGTGGAATGCATTCATTCTCCATCAAGCCTTGTTCCCTTGTTGATGAGGAACTGTGATCCTCTTTAGAGGGAGAGGCATTCTGATTTTGAGTATTCTCAGCCTTTTTACACTGGTTTCTTCCCATCATTGTAAATTTATCCACCTGTCGTCTTTGTAATTACCAACTTTCAGATTAGGTCTCTGAGTGGACATCCAAGTTGTTAATACCCAGGGCCGAAATCTGAGCAACCCACTGCGCCAGCCAAAACAGCTGCATTAAGACTGATGGTGCTTTTCTGCCTGGGAATCTCCAGTCTGGCTTCCTTCTTGAGTGTGTAATAGGCGACTCTGCCTTCTCGGAGCTCCAAATGTTGGTCAGAAGGGGAACCAGTCCCGTTTACTCTGCACCAAGAGCTGCTGTGCCGAGGTGCCGGCGATACTGCTGCACCAGCCACAAGAGTCGCTCTGGTGACCCGTGGGGCTCCTCCACTGGGAATCTTCTGGTCTGTGAGTGACAAAAATTTGAATGTATGGCGTCCTCTCATTCTCTGCACTTTCACTGGGAGCCGCAATCCCTAGATGTTAGCGATCAGCCATCTTGGATCGTTCTCTGTTCTGTCTTCTTTTTTTTCCATGTGGTTTTTCCAAATGGGGCTCATCTGATGTATAAAGCTAAGATTCATAACATACTTCTCCTCTGGAAACAAGCTAAAGATAAGACAACCTTGTACTATTTTTATATGAATAAACTATTAATAATTCACCAAATATTAAGCACTAAAAAGTGCCATAAAATATTCTAGACACTTGAGCTATATCAGTGAACAAAATACGTGAGATACCTGCCTTGATGGGGTTTGACCATGGTTACTTTGCCACTTTGGGATCTGGGGGAAGCAAAGAAAAAACAGGAAAGAACCCACATATATAGCATCAAAACATTTTAGATGGTATCAGATGGTCCTGGGCAAGGTTCTTAATGGCTTTATTCCATAAGTCCTTCTTTTGTAAGCTGGAAATAATAGTAGTACCTCTCTCATAGGTATGTTTTGACAATTAAATGAGATAATATATGTAAACTACTTACCTCAGTGCTCAGCTGGGTAGTTTACATGCCAGTGCTATACAATATTAGCTATTATTTCTTATTAAAGGTTGAGAAGGTGATTTATTCCAATCCCCCATGCCACTATGGGAGTAGCATGATGTCAGGCTATTCTATTGCTATGTGTCTTGTTTTATACTTTATAATATGGATGTTTCAGACCATTCAGCTCTATTCACCAGATTTTCTGGAGCTTAATTTAAACATTCTCATCAAAGTTAATGTAACTCTGGTCATTCTCCTTATTGCCACCAAGGATGATGACAGCCTTATACTGTGCACTACCTAAATAATGTTATTACCTTCCCCTGGCTGTTTCCTGCAAATGGCATCATCTCAATCTTATAGAAACCTATGCAGGAGAAAATGTTATCATGTCAAGCAGGAAATTATGATCAGGTTTTAGGGTGGTGAGCAAGATAAAATTTGAAGAAGCCAGCCCGAGTAGCATAATACACATTTAATTTGACCCTTTTCTTCCCAGCAATGTCCTGATTTTGTAGTTATAAACCATTCCACTTCCAGACTTTGTTCTAAAACTGAAAGAATGCAGTGGTCTTCATTTCAATTTTGCAAGAGGAAAAAGTGTGGCTGTCTTCATGCAAATTCGTCTGCTTTTGTTGGAAAACTTCAGGGAACTCATCTATGAAATGCGGACTCACAATAAGAAATGTGGTTCATCTTACTGTTCTTCTTTCAGCCCATGTACAGTTGTTTCCCACAGTATGGAACACTTTTTTAAAAAAGTGTTTTTTCATAATGCCAAAACTCCAGCAATGCCTTTGACTGCCTTCAGGGGTGGTAGTGGAGGTGAGGAAACCATCTATTCAATATTACATTATTTTCAGATGATTGTTCACATAGCCAGGAAATATGTAAACGAATGCAGAAAGGTAGGACTGATGTTCTAAATTTAGGACCAGCAATTGTAGACACTGGAGTTCTAAGCTTCTTTAAGTTTTTCTGTAATTTCTCCTCTAAAAAATATCAACTGGGGATAGTGTAAAAATAATTTTTAATAATGAGTAAAGATTGTTTTGACAGTGTCTAACACTTCAGAAATATATTGTTATTCTGACTGTATTGAGAGTTTTTTTCTTTCTTATATTTCAGTGACAATTTCAACAAGCACCTTCTTTGACGGCTTGCTGGTGACAGGATTATACACATCTACAAGTGTTCAGGCATCACAGAGCATTGGAGGTTCCAATGCTTTTGGATTTGGTAAGCTATTCTGACAAAAAGAAACCAGTAATCTGGGGATATTTTTTACAGTCATAGGTCTCAGGTCCTAAAGTATCTATTTTAATAGTGTTAGAGTTTTATTACTTCCAAGAAAATAAACTGAAGTATTTTTTGCATCTGTATGTTTGCATGAAGTTGGGCGAATTGAAATAAGTCATGGAAATGTGCAGCTAACCTTGATCTTGGCATGATGAACTTTCTATCATTCTCTCCCTCAACTGCCACAATTATGCTTGGTCCTCTGGGATTCTTGTAAATTTCCATATTCTTCTTATTATTTTTCTTTGAGATGGAGTATTGCTCTGTCACCCAAGCTGGAGTGCTATGGCATGATCTCGGCTCACTGCATCCTTTGCCTCTCAGGTTCAAGCAATTCTCCTGCCTCAGCTTCCCAAGTAGCTGGGATTACAGGTGCCTGCCAGCATACCTGGCTAATTTTTATATTTTTAGTAGCGATGGAGTTTCACTATGTTGGTCAGGCTGGTCTCAAACTCCTGACCTTGTGATCCATCTGCCTCAGCCTTCCAAAGTGCTGGGATTACAGTCATGAGCCACGGTGCCTGGTTGTAAATTTGCATATTCTATTACTTAAGTTGCTGGAATTTGCTCTGGTGCCCATGCAGTCATTCAGTAATCTGTTCTCCTAAACAGTTCTCAGAATCTTGTCATTAGTGAAAAGTGTCATGTTGAATCTGGCAAGTGAACATTGTATAAAGCAGAAGATAGCAATATTTGATAAAATTATTGAATTCTATGAGTATTCAGAGAAATATCCCATTTAATATTTAAAATATTTGGATGTCTTTAAATCAGAGGTCTGGCAGGTTACTTATGTAGAGAAACAGAAGACTATGTGATGTCCATTAATCTCAGAGGAGTCTCAGCTTAGGAATCTCTAGTTTACCCACAGTGCTGTTAAACATGCTGGGCTGGGGTTAAGTAGATCCTTCACAGCAGCAGAAATGCAAATTTAATATATCAGTTTATGTAGAATGTGAAATTGCTGATCTTACACCAAAATTGGAAGACTTCACAGGACTTGGTCCATAGATGTGAGAAGGATAGAATTGCATTATCAGACAAAGTCATGTGTTCAACATTTTATTTTTTCTGTGATGTGTATCAAATAAATAATTTTCTACCTACTTTTGATATACAAAGTATCGAGTCCCAGCAGTAGCTCTGCTGAGGTGACTCATTGGCTGATGTCAGAGCAACAATGTTGATGCTACATTGTCACTGCTTGCCCCAGATGAGGTCCATAGCCCAACAGCTTAAAGAACCCTGAAGTCATTCAGTCATCATTTTAAATGATTTTACATTGAAAATTTGCTCTATTTTAAAATGATCCCAGGTAAGATTTCACAGTCTGTTGGTATCTACTTCTAAGGTCTAAACCTTAGGGGAAAAATACCCTCTTAAGTCTAAGAATTCCACTTATTTAGTCCCATCTTCTTTCTGCTCTGCAGAGAGGAAGTGTCAGGTTATAGTCATATATACATAATATAAGTGCATAAGTATATTACATACTACCTGTTTTGTTACAGGAGTACTCATAAGTAGAGTTGTCAGATTTAGCAAGTAAAATTACTGAAAACTTGATTAAATTTGAATTTTAGATAAGCAAATACTTTTTTAGTCTCAGTGTGCAATATTTGACTTATATAAGACCTTCTGGGCTCCAGTCTAGCCCAATAAAATCAAAACGTCCAGGGGTGAGGGCCTGGGCATTGATAATTTTTAAAGTTATCAGGTGAATCTAATGTTAATCTGTTAACCACTGTACTGGATTAGTGCCCTGCCCAGCCATCAGCATTACCTGGGAAGCAGTAACTGCTGGGTTCTAGACCTCACTTCAGGCACAGTGCATCAGAAACTCTAGGGGTGGGATCCTGTGGTCATTTATGAAATAAACACTCCAGGTGTTGTTGATGCATGTGGAAGTGTGAGAAATTCTGGACTAGTAGAAAGACAGGTGTTTATTAAATGATCATATAAATACGTCATACCAAACCTTGCTAGGGGCTGGTAAGGAGGTATACTGAGTGCTGAGAAAGGGTATGACAGAGAAACTAGATCCAGTCTTGAGTAAAATGCAGTGTAATTTTGAAAGGTGTTCCTGAGGACATGATATTTGAGTGGAGCTATGAAGGAAGTGGAGATTCTCAACTGTAGATAGTGGGGCACAGCATACCCAAAGGAAGGAACAGCAGGTGCAAAGGCTCCAGGGGAAGAGTCTGGCTACATTCTAGGAATTGAAAGAAAACCTTGGAGTGGGTGGACCTGGAATCAAGAGGGACGGGGATATGGCTAGACAGGAGACCAGAGTCAGACTGTTCAGGATATTGTAAGTTTAGGACCTTTGTCCTAAGACAAGGGAGAGGCATTGACAGTTTTAGGCAAAGGAGTGACTCCCTCCAACCAGCCTTTCATTTTAAAGAGTTCACTCTGAGGTCAGTATGGAGAACAAACTGTAGAGCCCAGTAGTGGGTTCAGGAAGATTGTTCTATGGTTAAAGATTTTTATTTTTTTTATACAGATTCTCACTCTGTCACCATGCTGGAGTGCAGCTCACTGCAACCTCCACTTCCTGGGTTCAAGCAAATCTCCTGCTTTAGGGTCTCAAGTAGCTGGGACTACAGGTGTGCACCATCACACCCAGCTAATTTTTTTGTATTTTTAGTAGAGACGGGGTTTCACCATATTGGCCAGGATAGTCTCAATCTCTTGACCTCAAGATCCACCTGCCTTGGCCTCTCAAAGTGCTGGGATTACAGGTGTGAGCCACCATGCTGGCCCAAAGACTTTTATATGGCAGGGAGTATAAGATGTCCAAGGTACAGGCTGGCATTGGCAACAAGAAGGAGCCAGATGTGGGGGAATAATAGTTCAGGTTGTGAGTCACATTGACCGGCTTGTAGATCCAGTATTCTTCTCTTATTTGTTGTGTGCCTCAGCCAAGTTGTTTAACCTCCCTAAGCTTAATTTTCTTACATGCGAAATGATGATGATAAGGTTACCTGCTTGATAAGATGTTGGGTAGCCCTGATAATTAAAGGAGAAAGTGATTTATGTAAAGCCATTAGCACATAGAAAACTCTCAATAAAATTAGCTCTTCCAAATTATAATCATGGCAACTGACGCAGACAGTTTCCTTAGTCCAGCGCTTATATATATATATATATACACACTTCCTGTGGGGGACAGAACACAGTTCTGAAATGTAATTAATCTGCGATATGTAGGTTGAGATGATTTGAGGAGACTTGGCTAAATTAAGGAACTATCATTTGTCAGTGTGGGGGCTTTACATATGGAAAATCACTAAAAATCATTTGTAAGTGTGATGTAAGCACATTTTGAAAGACCATATAAAATGCAGGCATCATATTGCCTCAGATTTTAGCTAGTAAGACAAGTGAACTAAGAATAAAATTGTTACAAATCATTTAAGAAACCTGGGCTTCAAGACCTTTCCTGTGGTAACTTTGAAAGCTGTAAAAAGTCAATTTGTACTTGAATTAGAATTTATTTTGATTAGCGTAAATTGCATCTAGCCTTCCTGTCACTGCCAACACTGTATCATTGGTTTAATGGTCCAAAGAGGCTTCTGAGCTTGGGCAGAGCCCATAGATGACTTCCATAGCTCAGATCTTCCATCAGATCCTTTACATTTTTATAGGACATGTGTTTTATATGGGTGTATAGATAGATCAGATCTTTTATTAAGTTTCAATAATATCCAAATAATTTTATGTGTATTTTTGTGACAGTAGTAAATAACTTTAAAAATAAAATTATAAATATGCCTGGAGATTATATAACAAAATTAATTTTCATGAATAATGTTTAGAATGGAAAGCAGAAGGTAAAATGTCTTTTTTTAAATAAAATGATCACTTTTGAAAATAAATTTTTGGGATCTAAGTTTAACATATTCTTTACAAGTTAAACACAAAATTTTAAAAAGATTTAATTTGATTAGGGTCTGGGTAGGAAAATAGAGGAAAATTATGGAAGGTATAATTTCTAAATATTGCTACTTTTTGGTAGTTAGTAGTCATGGTAAGATCAGGCTAAGGTAATGTGGCATTTTATGACCTAGAACAAAATAGCTATTGAATACGTAATCTATTATTAGTCTCTGATTTTTTTGATGGAATGTTAAGCAGATATGGTTTATTTGGCATTTCCCCAACATATCATAGGATTAATGTGCAATATTTTTAAATAGCTGTGACAAATAAGGCAAAGGAAAGCATTTAGTTGAGCTTAAATAGGTACTTTTGAAAGTTTTTTTCCTACTTGTAGTTATTTTAATTGTACTGATTACACTAAAGTTATAGCTACTCTTCTTTGAATATAAAATGTGTGTATGACTAGCCAAAATGTCCATAATTATACTTAAGATATTGTTGCAGAAATGCAATTCCACTAGCATTACTACAGCTTTTTATGCAAAGCCAGAATTCTTTAGCATGCATGCCTCACTGACCAAAAATAGACAAATGCCTAATAGCCAGAAATACGTTAAGACAATAGCTATGCAAAAGATGACTGTAAGCCAGCAATGCCTGATTTGAAATACCTCATTTTACTTGTCAATATCAGAAAACATGCTGCCCTTGGGAAGTGTGATGTTTAATTATGGATATCTCTTTGTGCATTCCAGGAAAAAAAAATGTTTCTCTCTTGTCTTTGGCTTTGAATTCCAGCTCAATCATGTAAATCTTCAAGGCTCATTGTGGTTGCTCAATGTAGGTTTATTTGAATATCCTTTCATACAAAATTGTTCCTTTTCCAGGGCTGAGACGCATTTTACTCAAGATTTAGAATTCTAGTTCTAAAAGCTAGAGATTTTACTCAATTTTTGATATTCTGGTTCTGAAACCTGAGAATTAGGTTTGCAGGTCTGATGAATAGCAGCCGAATTTCAAATTGTTAGACCTTCCATAAATTAAGGTCTTTGTAATTCCTAGATAATCTTGCTCAGCTAATAAATCAGCCAATCTAGCAATTTTCACTTAAACTCTTGTAATTCTCTATGTGTTTCATTTCTTTGTTCTATAATAATTTGGAATCCTAGACCTAATCATTAGAGTTAAAAAATGCTTCAAAGGCCAGGTGCAGTGGCTCATGCCCATAATCCCAGCACTTTGGAAGGCTGAGATGGGCGGATCACGAGGTCAGGAGTTTGAGACCAGCCTGGCCAACATAGTGAAACCCTGTCTCTACTAAAAACACAAAAAATTAGCTGGGCATGATGGCCAGCACCTGTAATCCCAGCTACTTAGGAGGCTGAGACAGGAAAATGGCTTGAACCTGGGAGGCGGAGGTTTCAGTGAGCTGAGATCTCATCATTGCATTCCAACCTTGGGCGATTGTGTGAGACTCTGTCTCAAAAAAATGCTTAAAATGACAAAATTTGATTAAATCCAAGTTGGGGGGAAGGTAGTGAACAGGTGTAGAAATTTTTTCTTTGTAATTTTTTCTCTTAAACATTCAGATAATTGTGTCATATTTTCAAGAGACATTAAGTAATTAACAAAACTAGTGTTTCCAATACTATCTTTAAAACATAGTATAAGAAATTTTTAACTATCTGATTATTTTCAATGTGATTAGTTAGATAGGAGCATATTTACAAAATGAATTATTTAAATATATGTTTTATATATATATAAATATATATATATATATATATATTTTTTTTTTTTTTTCAGCTCACTACAATCTCCACCTCCCAGGTTCAAGCGATTCTCCTGCCTCAGCCTCCAGATAGAATTATTTAAATATTTTCAGAAAGACTTCCATCTTTAGTAAATCTTATATTGGTCACTAGTTAATAAAAATTGTCCTTCATTAGTAGATTTAGATTTTATGTTAATGTTTCATTGCCAGGATGCAAGTTTTTATTATTTTTGAATGAAAATAAAAATACAGGATCTATATATGCTAACTTTTCATTATCCTTCACATTAAGACTAAGTGGAACCTACAACAAATTTGCTAATTGTCACCAATACCCTTACTCCCCAGGGCAGTAGCAGCCTTTGAATCTTAGGTGTCTTGTCTGTGTGACTATGAGTCATACATTATAAGTGCATGAACATATTTAGGGCTGAATATTCATGAAGATGGACAGCCACTCACAAATTCATAAATAGAGTGTTGTATAAGTAGTGGTACTTGTTTACTAGCCTAAATTAAGCTAATACTTTACTTAGAATAACCTGGCTAAATTTATTTTGTCTGTCTCTTTACAAAGAAGTACAAAAGTAAATGAAATTTAAGCATACTTGAGGAATGCAAAGGCATGACCTTTTATTGGGTATGGTAAATTATCTGTAATTAACAAGAAGACTTCAGATTAATTAAACAAATTAGCCAGTGGTACAAAGAGCAGAGGTGACAAGAGATGAAATTGCCATTAATTTCTCCTTTTAACAGGGCATTAACCTAAATTTTGTCTTTATTCATTCCATTTGAGTATTCCATTCTTACCTTCATTAAGAAATAGTTTTATCTAGTTTACATTTGACATATGATAAATAATTCAGGGATATTTCCCAACTTCCAAATAGCTAACTTGAATCGCTTACTAAAATAGTGAGCATGACAAATATAACGCTATTGAATTAATTAACCAATAAATTTTTAAAGCAGATGTTCAGGGGCATGAGACTTGAGCCAAGGTGGAGGAATTAGTAGAGAAAGTCTGTTCATCACAATGGTTCAATACATGAACTCTGGAGTTAGGCAGCTCAGGTTCCATGCCCAGCCCTGCCTCTTGCTAACTTGGGCAACATATTTACCTTCCATAAGCCTCCATGTTTGCATTTTTAAGCCAAGAATAACCATGGTGCCCAGTTCACAAAGTTGTTGGATGGATTAAAAGAGATTATCAGTTAAAATACCTAGTATATATTACATGTGCAAAATAGGTATTTAAACACTCAGAATGAAGTGAGAATTCTTTATTTGGGAAGGGCAATAGAATGAGAAGAGCATTCCAGTGGCAGAGGTTTGAGAAGAAGTTCACTTTAATTTTGGGAAAATGGACTCAGTTTCTTACCTTCAGAATATAGAGCTGGAATGGACCTCCCCTAGAGCCTGGGTTAGTGTCCATCTCCAGTGTATAGGTAAGGAAGCGATGCTTGGGAAGGCAAGTGGTGACTATTGCAGGAGATCGTGTAAGTGTCAGGATAAAAGCAGGTGTACACCACATGTTCTCACTCATAAGTGGGACTTGAATGATGAGAACACATGGACACAGGGAGGGGAACATCACACACTGGGGCCTGTCGAGGGGGTAGGGGACAAGGGGAGGGAGAGCATTAGTACGAATACCTAATGCATGCAGGACTTAAAACCTAGATGACAGGCTGATGGATGCTGCAAACCACCGTGGCACATGTATACCTATATAACAAACCTGCATGTTCTGCACGTGTATCCCAGAATTTAAAAATCTAAAAAAAAATTAAATAATTTTTTTTAACAAAAAGAAAGAAAAAAACAGGTGTTCTGGCATCATAGCCAGTTTTCAGATATTCTTTTAAAACTATAATTTACATACTATGAAATGTACTGTTTTAAAGGCTACATTTCAGTGATTTGCAGTATATTCACAAGATTGTACAACTAACACCACTAATTCCACAAAATTATTCTCACCTCCAAAAGAAGCCCTATACCCATTAGCAGTCACTCTCCATTTTCTTCTCCCCTCAGCCCTTAGGCGACCACTAATCTGCTTTCTGTCTCTATGGATTTACTTATTCTGGACATTTCCTTTAAGTGGAATCATATAACATGTAGCCTCTTGTGCCTGGCTTTCTTTGCTTAACGTGTTTTCAAGGTCCATCCTGGTGTAGCATATAGCAATACTTCAGTTCTTTTTATAGATGAATAATATTCCATTGTATGGATATGCCTTATTTTGTTTAGTGGTTGGATATTTAGCAGTTACCAGATTCTTAAAACAAGTAAATAGGGAAAAAAAGTTTAAGGAGCAATAGGATCACCACATTCCTCAGATGCTCGTAAGTGGCTCAAAACTGCTAAAGATTAAAATTGCTTAGCCTGTTCCATGGCTCAGATGTGAAAAAGGTTACACTTAGAAATCAAGACAGATTTCTCCTCTGTGCTCCTTTTTTGCCATTGAGGAGAGATAGGCCACTGTATTGTGTTTTTACCCTAACCCTTTGGCCTTAGTTTAAACCATAAGGTACAAAAGCTAAGCTAAGTCACATTTACTAGCACAGGAGTTAGGAACTGAGATGTGTCAATTCCAGTCCATCTCTTCATGAGCTGAATTGAAGGAACATGTAAACATTCAGGAGCTATGGGCAGCCGTACTCCACAGTGGCTCATAGGAATCAAGAGCAGAGAGAGAGAGAGAGAGAGAGAGAGTCAGAATGCTGCCTGAGGTACCAGAGCTTTCCAGATTCCTATTATAGGCTTACTTTTCATCAGGCTCAGATATTTTGGGGTCTAAGAAATAATAAACATAGCTAACATTATCAAACACTTGCTATCTGCCATGTATGTTGCAGGTGTTAACTCTTTTGATCCTGAAAAATATTCTACTACAATTCTTCTTATTTTTTAATGTAAAGAACCCAAGGCACAAAGAGTGTAAATAACTTGCTCAAGGTTATGCTTGCTTAGGGAGTTGCAGAACCATAATTCACACTGAGCCCTGCAGCCTTTCATTAAACACCCCTTGCAGCCCAAGCCAGCTTGACTTGATTTCTATTATCACCCAAAGAACCTTGACTAAGCAAAGGCCCTCTCTGCTCTAACCCTGCCACCCTTTTCCACACCTCTTCTCAACCTCTTTTCCGGACACCTTCTCACCTCCTCTGTTAAGACTTTAGAATCCTTCTCCTCTGCTCCTCCATTCCTCCTACCTCCACTCCCTCCTCTGTGTGTCCCTGTCTTCTCTGACCTCCACCAGTCACCTCTGACAAGCTACTAAATTTGCTTGTTTAAAAGCCTTTAAGCCTCTTTGAAGACAAAGAGATAACCTAGTCATTTTCACTCCCATAGCACGTTACAAGTGCTCAATAAATATTTACTGAATGAATAAACCAATAACAATCTTTGAGGATTTGTAAGGTATTTGAGCTGCCTTTAGTAAATGATGTGCCTGCCCAAGTGTATGGGTATGGACTGGGCTGGGTGGTGTGGGTGGGGAGGAGAATATTACTGTCTTTAAGTTTGAGGATATTTCTAAATCTAGGTATGTCCATATATGTGTACACATCTATACATGCATTTAAAACTATACAAATATATGTTAATCTTTTTAAAAGAGACCCTGGGGAAATTGATCATCCTGGCTACCGCTTTGTCCCTTTCTCTCCTGGAGGTGGCAGACACCAGTATTTGCAGGTAGGGCAGTGATTAAATATCTTCTATAGAGTTAAGAAAATAGAAGGCAGGCAGCAGTGGCTCACACCTGTGATCTCAGCATTTTGGGAGGCCAGGGTGGGTGAAACACTTGATGTCAGTAGTTTGAGACCAGCCTGGCTAATATGGTAAAACCCTGTCTTTACTAAAAATATAAAAATTAGCCAGGTATGGTGGCACATGTCTGTAGTCCCAGCTACTCAGGAGGCTGAGACAGGAGAATCACTTGAACCTGGGAGGCGGAGGTTGCAGTGAACAGAAACTGTGCCACTGTACTGTACTCCAGCCTAGGTGACAGAGTGAGGCTTTGTCTCCAAAAAAAAAAAAAAAAAAAGGAACAACTTCAAGGGATTTTACAGTCCAGCCTCATATCTTACAGCGTATTGGTATCTTAATGGTACAGTATTAAGTTCTTATCTCATCTCTTTCCAGTTTTTATTTCATCTTCTTTCCAGAAATGACAAGTCTATATTTTCTTGGGAATATATTCTAAGAGTATATCAATTGGAATGATTAAGGAAGATTCCCTGGTATGAAGGTGTAATCCCTTGCTTTAACTGCAGCACCTTTCTCATATAATTTCTCATGTAATTGAAAATGTGTTTGCTAAAAAGTAATTAAGTCACTTACTTTCTTTCCTTTAGGCAAACAAAGGCATTCCACATGAGACTCTTCCATTTCCTAGCTCCTTAATAAAATTTTCTTGTCAGTTTTCTCTGGATACTTCACAGGTCATAGATAGAGGAATTTAGTCCTGATAAGTTATGTAAAGTCAGGAAACAATAGATGCTGGTGAGGCTGTGGAGAAATAGGAACGCTTTTACATTGTTGGTGGGAATGTAAATTAGTTCAACCATTGTGGATGACAGTGTGATTACTCAAGGATCTAGAACCAGAAATACCATTTGACCCAGCAATCCCATTACTGGGTATATACCCAAAGGAATATAAATCATTCTACTATGAAGACATATGCACACGTATGTTTATTGCAGCACTATTTACAATAGCAAAGATATGGAACCAGCCCAAATGCCCATTAGTGATAGACTGGATAAAAAAAGTGTGGTACATACACACCATGGAGTACTATGCAGACATAAAAAGGAATGAGATCACCTCCTTTGCAGGGACATGGATGAAGCTGGAAGCCATCATCCTTACCAAACTAACACAGGAACAGAAAACCAAACACTGCATGCTCTCACTTATAAGTGGGAGTTGAACAACTGAGAACACATGACACAGAGAGGGGAACAACACACACCTGGGGCCTGTCAGGGGTAGGGGGTGAAGGTAGGGAGAGCATTAGGACAAATAACTAATGCATGTGGGGCTTAAAAACTAGATGCAGACCACCATGGCACATATGTACGTATGTAACAAACCTGCATGTTCTGTGCATGTATCCCAGAACTTAAAGTCAAAAAAAACAGATATGCACCCAGAAACCACTGAAGGTTCTTTAAAAATGTATCCGTAAGGAAGAGCAATTCTAGTTCCTTTCTCTTTCTTATATCTATTCAAACGAATATGCTCAAAATCATATGGAAAATTGATAGGTATATAAATCATATAGGAAGCAGACATATAATCATATCAAAATCAAAAGAATGTCAGGAAATACACACTTTTGAGCAGATTTTGATAAAAGTTGCCACTAAGTTTTATAAGTTATGATTTTTGAAAATATTGTTATAATTTTGCCTGTTAGTATTAAAAATGTATTTGTGAAGTATTTCTTCTGTCTTGGCAACGTGTAACCTTATTTCCGTTATTAAAGCAGACATTTGCCCTGATGACTGAGAAAGGACAAACAGAAACACAGCAGGAGGTCGTTATGTGGGATACTTTCTCATGTGCCAAAGTTTTTTAAGAAGAATTCTGGGAAATAAGTTTCCATAAATGAAGCCTTACCCCTCACCAGATAAAAACAGAATCAAGAATACTTTTTTCTCTCTTTCTTAAATACGAATTATAAAAAAAAAAAAACAACACTTAGGAATCATGGGTCTTTGCTGATAAGAGATGCTGTTTTCTAGGAGAGTGATGTTTTTTTCTAAGTGTGCCAGACTGTTGATTATAACAGGAGGATTTAACAGGAGAACAGGATCGAAGTGTATGCTTCAGGGAATAAACTTCAAAGGTTGATTCTGACCTAGCAGTCATTTTACTTGTAGTGTGGTTTAATCTTGAGGTTTTCCAGCCCTTTTTTTGGGTTTCCAGATAATGATGAATGAGTTCCATGTTCACACTCATTGACTTATAAATACTCTTGGATAAAGTTGACTTCTCCTTTCCTGGAAGTTAAATCCAAGAAAAACTTAAAATAATTTTATAATGTTATTACTTCCTAGATATGATTCTGATAATTATCATTGAGATTTTTTTAAAGTAGTGAAAATAAATTCTTGACATGTCCTAGAAATGGTTCTTGATGCACCATATGAATGTGAAAGTAAATGTAGGAGTTCAATAAAGACATTTCACCAAATGTGGGTTCTGCTTCCACTTTTGTCTTATATTTTGTAGTTTGTTTTCAACTCTCCGATGCTGAGTTTTGCTTTTAGCATAATAGATGAGTAGGCTGTTCTTTGAGGCAAGCACACAACTAAATTACTGTTTTCGGGACTCTAAATGTCTGAATGGAAAGATACTTGTTAGTGTGGGAGTTGCCATTTTGGAAAACAGAATAGCAAAAATTGTTAATATTTTGGTAAAAGTTCAGATTGAGCTCTCCTCCTGCTTTTCTTCCTACATGTTTTCATACATCCATGTTGTTGTTATTACCAAGTTAATTATGTTATTTCTGGTTCTTTTTCAGAAAAGTTCCTCTCACTTAAACTCTTGTAAATAGCAAATTAAAAGTAAAATGTAGCTATCAAAGATCATATGATGTTTGCTTATGCTTTGTTTTCTTTTAAAGATAATTATTTGATTATAAGAAGATTCTTTTTTAACCTGACTTTTAAGTTATATGATTTGATGGCATTTCTAATAATAATAATAACAGACAGAAATCTGTTACTGATAAGAGAAGAACCTAACTGGGGTTTGGCTTTCTGTTTCTAGAGAATGAGACAAATAACCAGCTCCAGAGTAAGTATAAGGCTGATAAATTTTATCCCTAGCCTCTCTGTTTCTTTCTTCTTCTGATGCTTTTTTCAGCAAGGAGCTGATGTCAGCCATATATTAGAATGAATTTTAATATGTTGTTTTAATAGCCAGCTTTTCCCACACTGTGCTGCTTGCAAACAGTGCTGCATGATGTATTAATGTCTGACATGGAAAAAGAGTACTGAAGTATAAAAAAACTTGGAATATTCTGGTTAAACAAAGTTAAACAGTAATTCTTAGAGTCTTTAATGTGTTTTTCTTTCAAGACACAAATCACATACATAAAATATAGCATTTTGTATACAATTCACTGGTTCTTAATATATTCACTATGTTATGCAACCATCACCACTAATTTTAAAACATTTTCACCACTGCAGAAAGAAATTCCGTGTCGATTGACAGTCCTTCCCAAATTCTCCCACTTCTTATCCCCTGGCAACCACTATTCCACTTTCTGTCTCTGGATTTGCCTATTCTGGACATTTCATATAAATGGAAACATACAACATGTGGCCTTTTGTGACTAGCTTCTTTCCCTTATGCGTTTTCAAAGTTTATCCATATTGAAGCACATGTTAGTACTTTATTCTTATTTGTGACTGAATAATATTCCATAGTATGGACACTCCGTATTTTATTTCTCTATTCAATCTGTTGATAGACATTTAGGTTGTTTCCACTTTTGACTATTACAAATAATGTTCCCATGAATCTTCATGAAGAATTTTTCTTGTGCAAACATGCTTGAAATTTTCTTGACTAATACCTAGGAGTAAAATTATGAGGTGTTATGATAATTCCTTTAATTTTTTGAGGAACTTCCAAACTTTCCTGTAGCAACTATATTATTTGACATTCTCACTAGCAGTGTATGAGAGTTTCAGTTTTTCCACATCATTCCCAAAACTTGTTATTTTATTTTATTTTTTATAGCAAACTTAATAGATGTGAAGTGGTATCTCATTGTGGGTTGATTTTCACTTATAACTAACGACATTGAGTATATTTTCATATGCTCATTGGCTATTGTATATCTTCTTTACAGAGATGTCCATTCAAGTCTTTTTTCAGTTTCTAAATTAGGTTATCAGTATTTTTGTTGTAAGTTTAGTATACTTTTGCACAGTGTGAATTTTTAAGAATACCATATGATGAGCGTTCTTACAAAAATTTATGTTAATATAGAGTTTTTTTTCCCCCAGAAGAATATCTCTTTACAGCTTGCAGAACTAGTTTTGTATGGGACAGTTTGGGAAGTACTGTTTTAAAGAATAATTCTTCCTCACTAAATTGATTTATTTAAATCCCTGTACTATAAGGATGGCTTAATCTTAAAATGTCTGATAATTTTCTTCTCTACTTTCTAATTTTCTGACAGTGAAGAACTGCTTGTGTAATTTTAAAATGCTAATTTAAAAAAATTAAATGGATGAACAAACATCCATTTATAAAAGCTAAAGGGACTTTAGCTTTTATACAACCAAAAGAACAACTAATTTCCTAAACAAAAGTCTCCGAAACTCAGAGCGTTTACAAAGAAATACAAATATCCAATATATATGAGCAAAATATTCAACTTACTACTAATAAAAATGCATAATAACAATAGTATGAGACCTCTTTATTAACTTTGGAAAGGTGTTTAAAATTATGCACACTCAATACTGGCACCAGTGCTAAAAAACAAGATATTTATTGTTGATTTTAGTGTTTATTGCTTTAGTTGTCTATAAAGTGATTTAACAGTATGTAAACAAAGCCATTAAAAATGGTAATGTAAGTTATTTTGCTTTCAGGAATCTTTTATGCATTTTTATAAATGGAAATACAAACAGTTTGATGTACATTGTTGTTCATCAAAACACTATGATAGGAAAATTTTGAAAAGTTTCTAAATGCCCAATAATAGGGAAATGATTAAATAAGTTAGAATATTAAGAGGAAGGACTAGTATGCTGTCATTAAAATAATATTTTTAAATAATAGTTAATGACAGGAAGAAATGATTACTGCATAATTGAAATAAAAATACTGAGAGAGAGAGTTTAGAGATTTACCTTCCTTCCTCAAATATCTATATACCCACATCCACACTCACCTACTCAAGAAACTGTTATTTGATGTGGTCGGTACTGGCACTGAGTCAGTTAAAATAAATTTGTTAGACATGCTCATTGTTTATTTTCTATGAATAAACATATTTTCTATGAATAAACATAAACTAATTAAACTACAGTTTACTTAAATAACTAACTGTTAAAAAACAATCAATCCAATGGGGAGGAAGTAGGCTAGGGAGAGAGTGACTGGAAGTACTTATGTGGGTTTTGATATTAAATAGGATGCCTGGGTCATAAATTTTCCAGTTTTCAGATGCTGTCTGAGAGTTGTTCTTTAAGCATGGGTCCACAGATTGGAGTTTCACTAGGATTTTGTTACATAAACCACATTTCCAGTTTTGGTTTCTGTAAAGTGGAGCAAGAAAATGAACCAGACTTGTGAAGAAGTCTGTGTGCAGAATTCTAGTTCCTTATGGCTTTTATTTTGCAATCTTTAACAGGTACCTTTTCCAGCATAAATTTAAAATAAGATTTCTTTAGCTTATTTTTGTAAAGTCTTCCCAAAACATTCCAGCTAGTTTTTTTTAATAAAACAATTCTCTTTCTTAGGAATATTTATTTTTCATCAGTTTATCTAACTAATGAAGTAATATTAGGAGAATAACAGGTTCAAATGGAATAAACAAATGTAGGGGCACACACCACATAAATACACATGTGAGCACACACCAGGTAAGTGCACTGTTAGAAGCACAGAAAATGAACATGCAGGAAGCAGTACCTACTCTCCTATGTGCAAAGCTGATGTCACCAAGTGAAGTGGTGAAAGGAATGCTGTCAACTTTGGTGAAAGAAATTGCTTTTTCAACAGTTATATTTGCATGCTTTTATATTGTGTGTAGATACTCATCTAATGAACTGATTTTATTTTTAAAAGTAATTGGCATCGTTAGGCTTTGTGTCTCCATCCAAATCTTACCTTGAATTGTAATAATCCCCACATGTTGTGGGAGAGACCCAGTGGAAGGTAATTTAATCATGGGAGTGGGTTTTTTCCATGCTGTTCTTGTGATAGGGAATGAGTTTCATGAGATCTGATGGTTTTATAAAGGGGAGTTTCCCTACACAAGTTCTCTTGCCTTTGCTTCTCCTTCACCTTCTGCCATGATTGTGAGGCCTCCCCAACCACCTGGAACTGTAAGTTCATTAAACCTCTTTCCTTTATAAAGTATCCATTCTCAGGTATGTCTTTATTAGCAGCGTGAGAACAGACTAATACAGTAATTTAATAGGTATTTAATTGAAGTCATATCAGTCTAATGTTCGACATTTTATCATGAAAAATTTCAAACATGCATCAGAGTTGAAAGAATTTTACAGCAAATACTGTGTTTGTAAAGTTCTTATACAATGATATGCACACATCTTAAGAATACATGAGATGAGATTTAATAAATGTACACACCTGTATAACCCAAGCCCATCCCTATCATTACCCTAACCTCAGAAGTTCCCTCATATCTCTCCTCCGTCACCTCTCACCCCACTTCCTGGAGGCAATCTCTGCTTTGATTTTGTTCAACCATAGATTAATTTTGCCTGTTCTAGAACTTCACATAAATCCAGTCATTCAGTATGTATTTTTTTGGGCAACTTCTTTCATTCAACACAATGTTTCCGAGATTTATTCATGTTGTATCAGTAGTTTGTTCTTTTTTATTGTTGAGTGGTGTTTTTATGTTTGTTCTTCTATTCTCCTGTTAGTGGACACCTGACAGGTTACTATGCCTACAGCCTCTATGAACATTCTTGTACAAGTCTCTTTGTGAATATATATATTTCATTTTTATGGGGCAAATACCTACTAATGGCATTGCTGGGGTTTGCTTTCTAGGAAACTACTAGAGTGTTTTGTTTTTTTTTTTACAAAATGAAGGACATTTTAAAACTCTCACCAACATAGTATTAGAGTTGCAATTGCTCTGTGTCTTCACCATTTGGTGTTGTCAGTGTTTCTAATTTTAGCCATGTTGGTAGGTGTGTGGTGTTATTTCACTGTGGTTTTCATTTGCATTTCCTAGGTGACTACTGATGTTAGCACTTTTTCCTGTACTTAATGATCTTTTATCAAAGGTCTATTCAAATCTTATAGCCTTGTTGTGTTTTTTTTTTTTTAAGACAGTCTCAGTTTGTCGCCCAGGCTGGATTGCAGTGGCGTGATCTCAGCCTCTCAGGTTCAAGCAATTCTCCTGCCTCGGCACCCTAGTAGCTGGGATTACAGGCATGTGCCGCTATGCCTGGCTAATTTTGTACTTTTAGTATAGACAGGGTTTCTCCATGTTGGTCAGTCTGGTCTCGAACTCCCGACCTCTGGTGATCCGCCCGCTTCAGCCTCCCAAAGTGCTGAGATTACAGGTGTGAGCCACTGTGCTCGGTCTCTTACAGCCATTTTTTAAAATTGAGTTGTCTTTTTATTATTGAGTTATAGTCATTTTTAATATATCCTGTGTATGAGTCCTCTATTTTCAGATATATGTTTTGTGAATATATTTTCCCATTCATGGCTTGCCCATTCTTTTTTTCTCCATGTTGGCACATGAAGAGTAGTTTATTTTCATAAATTCTAATTTATCATTTTTCTTTTATGGTAATTGCTTTTTGTATGCTGTCTAGCAAGCCATTGCCTACATCCGTGCAACTTTTATTTAATGTGTGCTCCGGGTAATAGAGCCTAGCTATTAAAAAGTAGTTATTTTTCAGTCTCACAAACTTTGAGTGAGTTCCAAAGTGTATGCTAGAGGTGACATACAATGTTTCTAAAAGTTTCTTTTAAGACATGCTTGCCTGTTTAAAAAAAAATCAGGACCATTTTCATGATGTAGCATCATCTTTATACTTAAAAGTTTTTCATTCAGCATGTATAAGTTTCTCACTTCAATGTACCACTTTATAAATGACTGAAATTGCTTCAGACTCCTGGATTATACTGTGATAAGCAAATGGGCTTCAGGATACTCCCTTCTCACCAGAGCCACATGCCAGAAACCAAACAGATGGTAAACTAGGCAGAAATGACCCTCGGCATTCTCATTAGAGTGGTTGGGGAAATTTTAATGGGCCCCCATTTGCCTCATGTGGTATCTAATACCCTTTGAACTACCACTTTTTTTTTCTGTTACAAGTCAACAACTGCCATGTATATTTTTAATAAGGATTATCAAACACAATTTGCCCAGAAGATGTGCAGCCCTTTAATGCTAATTAGCCAAGTTTAAATAATCACTGAGTTCTGGGATAATTGGAAAGAAACACTGTTTTTCTTGCCAGTGCATAATTACTAATTAACAGAAAGATAAAATAGCCCTGTAACAGTCATATCTAGAAGAATCTGTTAACAGTTAATTAACTGACAAGTTGGTGCCAAGTTGATTTTAGTCAAGAAAGTTTACAGATGAAGTTCTTCTGTCAAATAAATAAATAAATAAATAAATATACACATTGTGTAAAGACGGCATGGTTGAGCCAGAGCAGAGTAAGTGCGTATGATTTTGGCTCCACATTAGAGTGCCTAAGGCAGAGGTCAGGTCATTACATTAAAGATGTAGTGTTACTTCGGCTTCCAGCATTAAACACACCAACTGCTGGTTGCTTCTCTGCTGCTTACACACAAAATTTGATGCTTAAGTAATTTGCTTTTCTCTTGATCCCAATAATTGCGTAGGCTTTCTCAGCCTTAACATTTCCCCACGAAATTGGACTATAGCTGCCTCTGCATTTTTCTGTGTATTACAGTTAGGACTTGAGTGCATGAAATGGGTAATTGGACATTCACAAAGAAGAAAATGAAAAGTTGACTTTCCATTTTCTTTGTTTTTGTTAAAAATTACTATTATGCCATTATTCAAAAGTATTTGAAAACAGATGCATTAAACCATTTTAAAAAATTAACAGTTATAGTAAAAAATCGCATGCTTTTAAATCTATTTTCAGTTCTTCCATTTAGACTAATGAGGGAATGGGTACTGTTGAGCATTTAATACGCACTGCTTGAGATTTAAGTGCTTTAAAATTGCATTTGTTTAGGGAGTCTTTTAGTCACTGGGCAAGGCCTAAAACTTCAATTATTTATGATGTGTACTGTTTACTAAAACTATTTTTGCAAAATCTTTAGTGCAGTGAAGAGTATACTGTAGGCCAAAAATCTGTAGAACTTAGAAAAGTTTTATAAATAGCAAAATGCTGAGTTGTTCAAAGGCATGGAGGTGGTAGAACATGTGGCAAAATTATGGTTTCATAGATTAGTGGATATGAAGAATATTTTTGCTAGTTTCTCTTGAAATAAAAGAATATGTGTGAGGAAGAGTTGATAGCAGTAACATTTTAATGGTTGTACATGCACATTTAACACACTGAAAATTTTGGAAGTTATTGAGGTAGGAATTTTAATAAGTTATAATTTGTTCCTTTATATTCAGTCTTTGGCTATGCCTGAGAGTAGTTTCTCTTCAAGGAACACAGGAAGGATAATCGGTGCTGTATGATTGTTTTACTTATATATTAGCCTGCTCTTATGATGGGGAACCACTTAACCAAGGTACCTATTCATTCACTAACCTACAAATTCCTCTGTCTTAGTGAACCTCAACCTTTGGGGGCTATGTACTACTCTGCAGTTAATGTTTAAGCATGTCATGACAAACATAAGAATTGTTTATTATTTTTTTTGGTTATCTGAGGTGTACTTGTGTGTCTTTGGTTGCCAAAAAAAAAAAAAAGTCTATTCTCTGCTCTGGGGTGTGGTAGTAAAAGAAGTTTGAAAACCACTCACTGCCTTAAAAGGTCTCTTCAACACTTCAACACAATACTTAAGTGTGTGTACATTTATGTTCAGATATCTATATATACATTACATCTTTGGCGTGTAAAATTTTACATTTGTACTTTCAATGATTAGTAAGGCTCCTCAGAGAACAAGGTCATGCATTCACTTATTTGGCTACAGAAACATTAGAATGATATACATTTTAAGACTGCATGACCTCTCAATATTCATATTCCAGTGCAGTTCTGTGTTTTTCTAATAGTTCTCTTGCAATAAGGAAGTGACAAGAACTTTATTTCTTTGTGAAAATTACCCTACAAAGGAGGTCAAGAGCTGGAGACAGACATGGAAGGAAAGAGACAAGTCTTAGCCTGGATACAAACATTCCTGGGCTTGTAACTTCATGGGTCCCACTTGCGAATTCTGCATCCTGTATAAGAATTTCTGGGGGGCCCAGCTCTCCCTAGCTGAATGCTGGCATCCCTGTATTCCATCTTCACCTGGAATCACCTGTGAACACAGCTTTTGAGAGCAAATAAGAGAAACTTTCATTTCTTTCTCTGCTGTCTGTGCAATGTATTTTTCTCCTCTATTCATGAACTTGGGCTGTACATAGAGTTCCTTTTGGTCTTCCTTCAAGACCCTTTCTACATGATCAGTCACAGAAACCTGTCAGTCCCACTCTCTTCTCTTTCAAAATTTCTGTATTTTGAAATTCTGTATTAATCCTGAAAATAATTCTGTATTAGTCCTGAAAAGAGACTCTCAGGACTAATGATCCCTTTGGCTATGCTGTCAGCTTTCCTGTTATATATGTGAATATAGATTAATGACTGATCATAGGTATATTCTGAAAGATGTTATTTCCTGCATGCATACAGGAAGTTCCTAAAGTGATCCCAGTTTCAGAGTGATAGTATGAGTCTCTACTGGAAATTATAAAGTATACTGTAAAAGTATATTTTAAAGTATTTTTCAAATTATTGAATAAGGGATGCTCCCTATTCATAATTGTTCTTTCAAATATTTGAGAAATATGAGTTCCAAAGCATAAAATATTACAAATGTATCAGCTCTATATAAAATCTCTAAAGACTCCAAAATAAATCTGAACAGAAATTGGTTGTATCTTATAAAAAGTTATGCATATTTCCTAATACACATCTGGAAACTGGATATATTTCCCCATGACTATGGTAAGAATTGGATGAAATCACAGAGGAAAAAAGTACTAATGTATAACACATGCTCTCAATACACAGTTTTAATCTTCCCTTTCACTCTTTAAATTTGTTAGAAAATTAGTGGGTGCTGTCACATGTATGTGTAAAATCTCAGTGGTGTAAACAATAGAATTTGTGTCTTCACTTGTGTATCAGTTTATCATGGGTGTTTTTGGTCAGCATGGAAGGCTTTGCTCTACATAGTCATTCAGTTCCTGAGTGACAGATGCTCTGCTGTCTTCATAAGGCTTCCAAGGTCTCCTTGGACATCAATTTCCAGCTGATTAAAGAAAGAAAGCAGAGAAAAGAAGATGTGACTGCTTCTTAACTGTCTTGGCTCAGAATAATACATCATTTGGGATATGAGTGAAAAATAGCTCTATCGCTTTGCGTGAATACATTGGAGTAGGGGTAGAATACGCTGAAAAATATAGTTCTAGATGGGACAGTTGCTTCCCATCAATAATTCCATTCTGTGCCTCTGACACATTCTTCATCTGACCCTACATGTAATGATCTTCCTTATTCTTGTTCATACTGTTCCTGTGGGTTGAAGAAAGGGTGTCTAGAGTGCCAGAAAGACAGTGTCCAGCGTGTCTTGGGTATGAACTGGTTAGAAAGGAAACAGGCTTGACAGTATTAGGAATGGAATTGAATAGAAGTAAACAAATCAGAGAGCTCAATGTGGTCATACAGGTGACATGATTTTTATTGAAAAAAATGAATGGTGAATAGATAGTAACATAGGATAAGATGGTAAGAACTGCAAGAAGGGGAGCATATGGTCCAATCAAGGATGTGGGGAGTTGAAACTTCACAGGTGCAACAGTTCCAAGTGAGGAAAAGGCCCAGGATGTCCTTTGAAGTGTTGCTGAGGTGGAGTGGAGGAGAAGGGGACTAGCACAAATTTGTCAAAAAGCTGTGAGTAAAAGCTGCAGAAGGAATCACCCATTTCAGCATTGAACACGCTCACTATTATAGTAGGGGTTATGCTAGACAGAATACTGAGCCTGATGTGCAGTCATTGTGCACTCATTGGAGACAGGCCTCCTGCTTCGCGGGAGACATTAATTACCATAGCCAGCACAATAAGATGAGAATCACCGTCCTGACCAGAACATATGTATGATATGCTATAATTTACAAACCAGTTTCATGCATATAATCCCACTTTATATAAGCCCTAAAGTGTCTAAGCTGAACAGTGTCGTTTCTAAGATAGAAGAGTTTATTCTAGCTCAAGCAGAATGGGTGAGGAAGACTTCTTAGAGAAAATTATGACCCAGCTAGATATCAGTTGTTACTGTCCTCTCTAGCAAATAAAGACTTTGATGGACTTCCACTTTCAACTGCTGCTACCCACTTTTCGATTCAGAGACAGGACAGAACTCTAGGGTTATACCATGTTCTGGTGCTTCTACAGGGGACTTGATTGCTCAAATGCTAAAAGGCCCTGGTGTCCCCCTTGAGTGTCATAGTGCAGTGGCCCCCAACCTTTCTGGCACTAGGGATTGGTTTCTTGGCAGATTTTTTTTCCACAGACGGTGGGGGTGGAGATGGTTTGGGGATGATTGAAGTATATTGTGTTTATCATTAGATTCTTATAAGGAGTACACAACCTGGATCCCTTGCATGCACAGTTCATAACAGGGTTCATGCTTCTACGAGAATCTAATGCTGCTGCTGATCTGAGAGGAGGCAGAGCTCAGGCTGCTCACCTCACCTCTTACTGTGCAGCCTGGTTCCTAATGGACCAGGGACCACTACCACTCCATGGGGTTGGGGACCTCTGTTATAGTGTGAATCCCAGTGACTGTCTTCTACAGTGTGATGGACACATTGTACCAGAGCTGCAATGAGAAGAATTGACAGTCTTGCTTAACTGGAAAGAAAAACCTTTTAAAAAAAGTTCAGAGTGCCTATGTAGATCCAAGACATAGGTATAAAACTGCAGTATCAATGGGGAAGACATACAAGACATAGGAGAAGAAAACCAGAGACACAGTGATAAGCAGATTGCAAAAGCATTTGCCGGAAGTGCCTTGGAAGGGTTGGAGTGAAGTCAAAGAAACATGAGAGAGGAGGAGTGCATTAACAAAAAGGTCACAGAACTGAAAAAATAATTGATTTGGTGGTAACTATTTGGCCAGAGTTCAGAGAATTCCACACTAAAAGTGCCAGCTCAATCAGAATTGGAAAGGTCACACTTTTAGCTGGCACAAATTCTGTGTTGTGCTACCTGCTTGGAGGAGGTTGGGAAAATGTTTCCAGTGCCTGGTTTTAAGCTAGAATTTTAGGGTTGGTGCTTTTAATAGTGTCTTATTTTCCTCTAACAAGGGAGTGTTTGAGCCTTTGTAGATAACTGTAGAAAACTTACTTGTCTGACAGAATCTTTCTTAGTATTTACAATGTCAAACCCCTTTGTAGTTTCAGTGTCTCTGCCTGTGTAGCCCTTCACCTCTGTTCTCAATCTGTCGGGTGGAAAGAATAAGATAATACTGGAAAAGATGTAGTATATTCTTGGGGGGGGGTGCAGGGTTGGGGGGACTCTGACCCCATCTAAGTCTATTTCTCTCAACAGTGACTGAAAAGTGAAAGAGTTTCCCTCTAGTAGCCTTTCAGTAGGTCCACTAAACCCTCTTGACTCTCAGAAGTATAAAATTGTATATGGCTTTTCACACTTTCCATGAGTTGTGCACTTTAGCTCATAAGTTACACATTAAGTTCTTGGTAGCATTCCCAAAAGAGGAATAAGAGTGGCTGACCTTCTGTCCTCTGTTGTCAATGCTCTCAGTGGGTAGAATTGGCTAACTTCTTGCACTGAACATTCCCACATAGCTCACAAGCTCCCAGCAAAGCTGATCACCTCCTAAATGTGTGATATCAGAAAAGCAAGAGTGTTTTACCTATATGACATGAAGTATGGATTGTTTTCATGTTCTAAAGCAGTCTGGGATCTTAGGGTTTAGAACAGTTAAAAGATAGTATAAACGGTCTCTCTGCTCCGGACCCTATCACCCTTGATAAATATAAGTTTGGGTAATTGGCTGTTTTGGCTTCTGCATTTTCTCTTTCATCAGAGACAGAGCTGGTTGACAAGGGTCAGAACAAGGAGCTGCAGCACATAAGTCCTTGGCATGCTGAGGTCATGAGTTGGGGTCAGTGATCAGCAGGCCAAGAGAGAATGTCTGAGAATCAGAAAGCCAGGATGATAAGGGTGGGTCAGCAGGAGTCATCTGGAGATGTGGTGCAAGTGGTTGGAATCTGGGGAACAGAGTGTTGCCTTGCAGTGTTGTACAGTTTGTGCTTTAAGCCTCCTGGCAAGTAGGACTGGAATCTGGCTCGTGTTGTGCTTGCCCAGTCTTGTGTTTTGGTGCAGGCCTGTGTACCTTAGGAGAATACGCTTATGGATTACCAAGCTGTGGCATCATGGGGCTTCCTTGATGGAGAGGGGGGCATCTTTATACTTTCTATAAAGGCCAAGGACAAGCTAGTAATGGCTCTGCCAGAGAGTCTTCTTTACTAGACTTTGAGGCCATCTCTTTAGCAAGATGCTATGTAAATGGTCCTTAGAAACCTTTTTAAATGATTAGATGGGATTAGGTGGTGCCAAAAGTTGTTTATAAGTGTACTATCATCAAGGAAATATAAACTCTGAAGTAGTTTCTGATTCAGTTTTGGGATTTTCTATGGGTTTCAGTGGCCAATCTCAGGTTCTTGGCCCAAGCCCCATCTGTAGGAAGAGGCTAATAAGGATGCCTGGTGGCCAGACGCAGTGGCTGATGCCTGTAATCCCAGCACTTTGGGAGGCTGAGGTGTGTGGATCACGAGGTCAAGAGATGAAGACCATCCTGGCCAACATGGTGAAACCCCGTCTCAACTCAAAATACCAAAAATTAGCTGGGCATAGTGGTGCATGCTAGTAGTCCCAGCTACTCAGGAGGTGGAGGCAGGAGGATTGCTTGAACCCAGGAGGCAGAGGTTGCAGTGAGCTGAGGTCACACCACTGCCGTCCAGCCTGGCGATAGAGCGAGACTCTGTCTCAAAAGAAACAACAAGCAAACAAACAAAAAAGATGCCTGGTGAGGTGGGAAGAGCAACAGTAGTTTCTTGTGATTCCTCTGTAGGTCTCTCTATACCTTCACTCTGTAAATACTTACTTGATTTTGGGTCTTGGGTGATACATTTTTTTTTTCTTTAAAGAGCTGGTATAGAAGAGCTCAGGTCCAGATGTCAGTTTGGCAGACCAGGAAATTTTATTTAGGGGAAAGAGCATTTGTATAAATTTTTGAGACAGACTGGAGGATGAGTTCGAGCTCTCATGATGTCCAGGGATATCTGGAAGCAATAGAGGACCCCTACAGGGCAGGGTAAGGCAGCAAAAATGCTGGCAGTCTGAGGCTGGTTACTGTTTTTTCACTAACTTCTGGCACAAAATGAGCATAGTTGATCCATGTCACCAAGATGTTTCCCCAAAACTCTCTGGGATAGTTCAGTCCCAGTTATGACTGTATGTAATGAGTGATGAACATATTCTTCCTAGAACTCTTCTGAAAATGTCAAAGGTAAGGAAATAGAAGAACTTTCCCAATTCTGGTGCTTCTTCATTAAATCTAACTGTCCATCTTCCTTTCCACCAAAACACCCATGTACACACCAAAACACTTTAATTAAAGCAAAGACAGAGCGCCTCCTCCCCATCTGACATATCTTGGATGCCCTTGTCTAGACTATGTTGATCTTATGTCTGACCACAGAAGTCTCTTACTCATATAACATTCAGTGTTTAGTTCTCCCATCCCATCTGCCATAGGCAGAGTAGGCTGCAAATCATCATCATGCTACACCCCATACTCATTTTTCTTTTGAATTTTTGTTGCACAGGACACCCAATTTTTTGTTTGTACTTTGAATGTCCCTTACATAATTTCCTCTTTAGTTGCCAATATTTGAGTTAGTATCCTTCTATCCATGCAGACTTCCCTCTCTTCTGCAACCCATCTTTTGGTTTGGTCTTGTGTGCTGTACCAGGAGCAGAAACCTCCATTCTGTGTCATTTCAGGTGCAATGGCAAGGGTCTGTTAACCCATCATAGGGTTGATAACTAATCCTCACTTCAGTGTAACTGTTAATCAGCAACATCAAGATTGGTGTAAATTTTGAGGCTATCTGGGGTGTCAAATGTTGAAGTTGAAGAGAAAGTAGTTTCTAAATTCCCCCAAACTGTATTTCAGCTCTTTAGCTGCTACCTCGTGTTAAGGCAGATATGCTTCTTCCTTGGCAGTTAAATTGCCCAGAGATGAGAACAAGCAGAGGCTTTGAAGTAACTATTCTGTTAATTCATAAAGACCTCTCAATAGTAATCTGGATATAAACATTTGCATGCAACAGAAAATCACCTTGTACTGGTTCTCATATTGTCTTTTTTATAGTCTTATTTTTATTTGTGTATTATCCTGCTACGTGTATTTATTTGTTCCCTTAATTTCTTCTTGTCCACTTTATATCTTCACTAGGTTGCCAGCAAGTGAGTTCAAGGGCGGTGGCTACCTAAAAGTATATATACTCTGTAGCACCTAGCATAAAGACAGATTCATTGTGAGTATAGTATTCTTATTGGCAATGAAATACATTCTTACAATGGCTGGAAAATATGACATTTCATTAGTGATTGATAAATTTAGGTGACCTTGTTATCACAATTGTTAGTTCACAAACAGCTATCCTTATCTCATAGCTGTTTTCTAGATAAGATTATAATGTTATGGGATTTACTTAATTAGAATTACTTTTTTTTCTGTTCTGAATATCAATATGACTTTCATGTTCACATAAAGCAATAATTCACCATTGCTTAAAATCAAGATGTGCATTAATTTGTACATGAAAGATAATCCCTTGATTGAAAAAGGCTAATTGGGGTTAGCTTTTGTTAGTAAAGAATCATGAAATAGCTTTGATAGATTTTAGCATGCGGATAAATCGCTTCTCCAAACTTCCCACAATGAAGACTATCTTTCAGTTGGATATCCTTTAAAGAATTTGACGTATAAAGAAAAAAATCTTATCAGGCATAAAATGTTTGTCCATTTCCTTTTGATATGAATAATGAGTTCCCTATCCTATTAACAATGGTTAAACTCATGTATACCAAAGAGAGGGAGTTCCAATGCAGGTTTTTTCCCTTTCCTTTTGCCTATTTCATTTTGACTTAAACAAAAACGAGTTTAAACCGCTTCCTCAGCACAGTCATCATCGATCACCTATTCTGATAGCACTGTTCATAAATGAAACCCATAAAATAATAGGCTTTAATATTTAGTCACTTCACATAAATAGTTTTTAGGATCTATTTACTTTCACCCTTACAAATAATGTAATTTCTTTTTGGAAGAGAATAATGGTGATGAAAGTAATCACCATTTCTTCTTTTTCTTTTTTTAAAAAGCATACTTAGCCTGACATCAAATGTTTAATTTATAAAATCACTTTAGGTTGAACACTTAATTACTGGGAAATGTAGGTATCTCAATGCAGCATTTTAATTGTTAGACATTTAAAGCTTTTAAGGCATTTAGAAAGCTATTACAATAATACAAAAATGGGGTAATGAGACTCTGAACTATGACAGGGCAGGAGGATTTTTTTTAATACTTTTAAGTTCTGCAGTACATGTACAGAATGTGTAGGTGTGTTACATAGTTATACATGTGCCATGGTGGTTTGCTCTACCCATCTACATTAGGTATTTCTCCTAATGCTATCCCTCCCCTAACCCCCAACCTCCTGACAGGTCTCAGTGTGTGATGTTACCCTCCCTGTGTCCATGCATCTCATTGTTCACTTTCCACTTGTGAGTGAGCACATGTGGTGTTTGATTTTCTGTTACTGTGTTAGTCTGCTGAGAATGATGGTTTCTAGCTTCATCCATGTCCCTGCAAAGGACATGAACTCATCCTTTTTTATGACTGCATAGTATTCCATGGTGTATATGTGCCACATTTTCTTTATCCAGTCTATCATTGATGGGCATTTGGGTTGGTTCCAAGTCTTTGCAATTGTGAACAGTGCTGCAGTAAACATACATGTACACGTGTCTTTATAGTAGAAGGATTTATAATCCTTTGGGTATATACGCAGTAATGGGATTGCTGGTCAAATGGTATTTCTGGTTCTAGATCCTTGAGGAATAGCCACACTGTCTTCCACAATGGTTGAATTAATTTACACTCTCACCAACAGTGTAAAAGTGTTCCTATTTCTCCACCTCATTTCCAGCATCTGTTGTCTCCTGACTTTTTAATGATCGCCATTCTAACTGGCATGAGATGGTATCTCAATGTGGTTTTGATTTGCATTTCTCTAATGACCAGTGATGATGAGCCTGTTCTTTCATACGTTTGTTGGCTGCATAATTGTCTTCTTTTGAGAATTGTCTGTTCATATCCTTCACCCACTTTGTGATGGGTTTGATTTTTTTTCTTGTGCATTTGTTTACGTTTCTTGTAATCCTGGATATTAGCCCTTTGCCAGATGGATTCATTGCAAAAATTTTCTCCCATTCTGTAGGTTGCCTGTTCACTGTGATAATATTTTATTTTGCTATGTAGAAGCTCTTTAGTTTGGTTAGATCCCATTTGTCAATTTGGCTTTTGTTGCCATGGCTTTTGGTGTTTTCGTCATGAAGTCTTTGCCCATGCCTATGTCCTGAATAGTATTGCCTAGGTTTTCATCTAGCATGTTTATGGTTTTAAGTCTTATATATAAGTCTTTAATCCATCTTGAGTTAACTTTCATATAACATATAAGGAAGGGGTCCAATCTCACTTTTCTGCATATGGCTAGCTAGTTTTCCCAACATCATTTATTAAATAGGGAATCCTTTCCCCATTGCTTGTTTTTGTCAGGTTTGTCAAATATCAGATGATTGTAGATTGTGAGATGTAGATGTAGATGTGTAGATTATTTCTGAGACCTCTGTTCTGTTCCCTTGGTCTATATATCTGTTTTGGTATCAGTACCATGCTGTTGTGGTTACTGTAAACTTATAGTTTGAAGCTAGTTAGCGTGATGCCTCCACCTTTGTTCTTTTCACTTAGGATTGTCTTGACTATATAGACTCTTTTTTATTCCATATGAAATTTAAAGTAGTTTTTTTCTAATTCTGTATAGAAAGTCAGTGGTAGCTTCATGGGAATACCAATGAATCTATAAATTACTTTGGGCAATGTGGCCATTTTCATGATATTGATTCTTTCTATTCATGAGCATGGAATGTTTTTCTATTTGTTTGTGTTCTCTCTTATTTCTTGGAGCAGTGGTTTGTAGTTCTCCATTATGTCCTTCACATTCCTTTAAGTTGTATTCCTAGGTATTTTGTTCTTTTTGTAGCATTTGTAAATGGGAGTTTGCTCATGATTTGGGTCTCTGTTTGCCTGTTATTAATGTATAGGAATGCTTGTCATTTTTGAACAAGCATTTTGTATCTTGAGACTTTGTGTCTTGAGACTTTGCGGAAGTTGCTTATTAGCATAGAGAGATTTGGGGCTGAGATATGGGGTTTTCTAAATTTACAATCATGTCATCTGCAAACAGAGACAATTTGACTTCCTTTCTTCCTATTCGAATACCTTTTATTTCTTTCTCTTGCTTGATTGCCCTGGCCAGAGCTTCCAACACTGTGTTGAATAGGAGTGGTGAGAGAGGACATCCTTGTCTTGTGCTGGTTTTCAAAGGGAATGCTTCCAGCTTTTGCCCGTTTAATTTGATATTGGCTGGGGGTTTGTCATAAATAGCTCTTATTATTTTGAGATACCTAGTTTAGTGAGATTTTTAACCATGAAAGAGTGTTGAATTTTATCAAAGTCCTTTTATGCATCTATTGAGATAATCATGTGGTTTTTGTCATTGGTTCTGTTTATGTGATGTGTCACATTGATTGTTTTGTGTACGTTGAACCAGCCTTGCATCCCAGGGATGAAGCCAACTTGATTGTGGTGGATAAGCTTTTTAATGTGCTGCTGGATTCAGTTTGCCAGTATTTTATTGAAGATTCTCACACTGATGTTCACCATGGATATTGGCCTGAGATTTTCTTTTTTACTTGTGCCTCTGCCAGGTTTTGGTATCATGATGATGTTGGGCTCATAAAATGAGTTAGGGAGGATTCCCTCTTTTTCTATTGTTTGGAGTAGTTTCAGAAGGAGTGGTACCTCTTCGTACCTCTGGTAAAATCTGGCTGTGAGTTCATCTGGTCCTGGGCTTCTTTTGGTTGGTAGGTTATTAATTGCTCCCTCAGTTTCAGAACCTGTTATCGGTCTATTCAGGGAATTGACTTCTCCCTAGTTTAGTCTTGAGCGAGTGTATGTGTCCAGGAATTTATCCATTTCTTCTTGATATTTTAGCTTATTTTCATGGAGGTATTTATAGTATTCTCTGATGGTAGTAGTTTGTATTTCTGTGGGATCAGTGGTGATGTCCCCTTTATCATTTTTAATTTTAATTTAATTTTATTTTATTTCATCTTTGAGTCTCACTCTGTCGCCAGGTTGGAGTGTCATGACACAATCTTGGCTCACTGCAATCTCTGCCTCCCAGGTTTAAGTGATTCTCTTGCCTCAGCCTCTTAAGTAGCTGGGACTACAGCTGCACACCACCATGCCCAGCTAATGTTTTTGTGTGTATTTTTAGTAGAGACAGTGTTTCACCACATTGGCCAGGATGATCTCGATCACCTGAGCTTGTGATTCTCTCTCTTCAGCCTCCCAAAGTGCTGAGATTACAGGTGTTAGCCACTGTGCCCGGCCAATCATTTTTTATTGTGTGTATTTGATTCTTCTCTTTTTTCTTTTTTATTATTCTAGCTATCAGTCTATATATTTTGTTGATCTTTTCAAAAAAAAAAAAAAAAACAGTGGGCAGGAGGATTTTTAAAGAATAGGATAAATATAACAACCAAAAAAGTTACCAACCCAAATTAATGGGAACTAGAGCCTGGATATGTTGATAGGGAGATAAATAATAATCTCAGTGAGAGATAACTGAGATTTAGAGAATGAACAGTGATAGTAATGTTGCCAGAATGATCAAATAGGTCCTTGTTTGAGGGTCTGTAAATGTTGAATTTTGAGGTTAAAGAGCAGGGACACACTTAAGAGCAAATATGTGTAGGAAACCCAAGTGAGACTGTAGTTACAGTAGAGATCAGAACTAAAGATTTAGATTGGAAGGTTGCTCCAGAAACAGCAGTTTACATAGCATTCGTTATTTCCATTATTTCTCCTTTTCTCTCATTTTGTTGGCTTCCAGGTGCTTTGGTTCAGAGAATCATTTGATTAAAATAAGGTATAAAGAATACATTTAGGGAGCTTTGATTGATGGACTGGCTCATTAGTTGGTTAGTTGATTTGTTGGTTGGTTGATTGATTGGTTGATTCATTCATTCATTCATTGGTACTTCATGAACCAAAGGATGCTTCGGTTTGAATACAAAGCTTAAAATACTTTGATTTTAAGCTGCCTTTGAGGAGCTTAAAATCCAGTGAACATTAGGGGTGTTTTGTGTATCTATTGCTGCCTAACAAACCACCCTTGTTGCTTAAACCTTGTTGCTTAAAAACCTTGTTGCTTAAAACAATGACAATTATTTATTCATTCATGTTTTAATTTTGGCAAGGCTTCGTGAGTTAGCTTGTCTCTGTTCCATGAGGCATCTGCTGAGGGTGGAGCATCCAAGATGAGTTTACTTTTTCACTTGTAAATGTGGTGCCTCTGCTGGAATGGCTGGAGCATAAGGTGATGTTTGAGCTGAGTTTTGAAGGACAAACACCAAAGGACAAGTGAAGGAAGGAAAAGTAACATAACAAAAATAAGTGTCATTTGGAAGGCTGACAAACAGGATACAACATGATGCATTCAGGGAACTGGAAGTAGGTCAATGACATAAAGGGGCAGAGAGAAGGGGGACAGAAATAAAAATATGTGGTTAATTGTGGAAACATGTCTGCAGAACCAAGCAGGGGTCAGATCACAAAGGGTCATGTTTGTTGAACTAGAATGAGCCTTAAGCTCTTTCTGTCTCTAATGATGATGCCTACAGTTAAGAATGTGGAGGAAGAGGGGTTTCTAGGAAATCAGAAGTAGCAGACATAGTAAGGTAGGAAAGAAAATCAGGAGAAAGGGTTATCACAGGTATCAAAGAGATTTTTAAGAAGGATAACGTGACCAACAGGGTCAAATGCTCTAATGAGGTAAAAAAGGATAAGGAATGAAAAGTGTTCGTTACATTTAGCAATGAGAAGTGGTGGTCAGTGGCCTTGTTAAAACAAGTTTTTGTAGAAGCAGAAGCCAGATTACAATGGATTGAGCATTTAATAAGTGGTAAGGAATTGGAAGAAAGGAACAAGAGAGCAGTAGCTAAAGTAAGATAAGGATGGTGAGGGTGTGTTGTTTGTTTAAGAGTCCTTGGCATGCTTTAATATTATATTAATAGCAACTGGTAAATGGTTAAAAAATAGGCTGGGTGTGGTGGCTTCCACCTATAACCCCAGCACTTGGAGGCTGAGGTGGGTGAATTGTTTGAGCCCAGGAGATCAAGACCAGCCTGGACAACATGGTGAAGCCCCATCTTTACAAAAACTAGAAAAAATTAGCTAGGCATGATGGCACATGCCTGTAGTCCCAGGTATTCGGGAAGCTGAGGTGGGAGAATTGCTTGAGTTCATAAGATTGTGGCTGCAATGAGCCATGATTGTGCCATTGTCACTGCACTCCAGCTTGGACAATAGAGGTAGACTCTGTCTAAATAAAAAAGAAGGTATACATTTATTAAGTGCTTTTTAGGCCTCTAGATAAGGAAATTGAAACTCAGAGAAGTTAAGCAGCTTGTTCCAGGTCATACAGCTAAGAAGAAAAGGAGCAGGAATCTGAACCTAGGTCCCCCTTGTCAGAGCTCATGTGCTCTTAACCACTATGGTGATAATGATGATGGAGGGAGGGACTCTTCCACTGAATTTAGACAAATGGACCAGACATTGAGTATGCACAGCCTATAATTATTGGTGCCTTAGTTTTCTCATATTTGAAATAGCTTTAATGGTAATGACTCATGATCTACATCACAGGTGAGGTAAAATTAAAATAATAGCAAAAATAGCTATTAAAAGCTATTTAAATAGCTATAAAAATAGCTATTTAAAAAGATGTGAAGTTTTTATATTTATAACATTCTATTCTGTGTTTTAAACCTTTTTTCAAGTTCTAAATTAAAACTACTAATGAATTACACTGAGAATGTGTAAGCTTTTTTACTTAGGCATGCTTTGCCACCTTTCTACTTGTGATGGTAGATGTTAACATCACCTGCTTCTTAAAATCAGCCATCTGTTTTAGTCTGGAAGTAACAGAGATGAAGAACAAGTGGGCTCAGCCTTGGCTACTGTTGGGAAGAATAATCATATTTTTGCAGTCTTTCATTTCAGAAAAGGGAGAATATCTTATTTAAACACACATTAAGCCCAGCTTGTGGAAAATGCTTTCAACCAGTTTTTGTGATATTTTGACAAACATTGCAATGATATGTAGGTGAGAAAAATGGCTCAAGGGAAAGGAAATTAATGATGACTGGGAAGAGGCCAGCTGCATAGATTATACATGTGCAAGATCAGTTTTTAGAAAAATGTTTTTATTTTTCCTACCAGTGCTTTAGTTGTCAAATATTAAAAAATTAAAATACATCCAAAAGAATATTGGCCTGTGGGAAAGACAGGAGTCAAGGTTATCCAAATATTAAACACGGAGTTGTCCCACCCACCACCAGCACCTGTGAGAAACTGAAAAGTGATGAAAATGCATATGTTGCAGGCTGGGCCATCTGTTCTAGCTACCCCTGGCCTGGTCAGTGCTTGGAATGGAGACACCCATCAGACCTATTCACATGTTGCAGGAAGTCTAGTTGTTGGTGTTTTGGCAGGTCATTCTCTCCTCTGAATAAATGAGAAACAAATGTTTTGGCATTAGGAAGCTTGCATATTCCCTCCAGTGGAATATGAAAGTGTGGTTTGGTTCCCTCACAGTGGTAGGCAATCCCATAGCACTTCATTCAAACATCAGAACATTAAAAACAGACATGTTGTCTCTACCCTTGCTAACTCCAGTTATCTCTGCCTGACTTATAAAACGTAAGAGGAAGGAACAGTAGCAATATGATTAAGGTGGCTCATATTTGCCTCAGGTATTATGTTAAGCACTTTGTGTGTATTAGCTCAATTGTTCTATTAAAATACTTTGAAAGATATAATCTGTGTAAAAATTAAAGCTAGGCGAGTTTGAGTACCTACCCAAAATAATACAGGTAATTAACTGAGATTAGAATCTGGGCCTCTCTAACTGTAGAGCTCAGCCTCTTAACCATAAGGTTATACTCCTTTTCGTGTCTGAAGAGGATATAGTTAATGATAGTTTTCACATAGCTTGAAATTCAAGATAGCTTAGACATATCTGTTATCCTTTGCATTGATAAGCATTAGGGTCTCAGACTGAGGTTCGCTTTGTTAGTAGAACCCTGAGTTACGACTTCACTCCAATCTGGTGTTTGAAGATTGGCCGAGAGTAGAACCAAACTCTGATGATCTGCCTGCTTGTCAGGAAAGAGGTAAATAATAGAAAATCAATCTAGGTTAGGTCTGAAGTCAGAAGCAGATATTCTGCTGGAGGCAAACATTTGGACAGAGATTTTTATAAGGACTTTGGGCATCTACCTTACTTGAAGACAAGAAAAGAAATTAGACATTATTTCTTTACTAAGTTTTAGTGTGTTAATATCCCACCCCCCATCCTGGGTACAAATGATTGTGTAATTCTTATGTATCTGAGCTTTTTCTAAGAAGGAATTTTTGTCCTGCAATCATTCCCATCAGTGTGCCAGAGCCTGTGTCCCTGGATCCTTATTTACACACCTCTGGTTAGTGCCTTAGGTGAGGTCTCTAGTGAAGACCTACTCTTGTTTCTAGAGCAGGCAGTGACTCCTCCATCACATTACTGGATGAGCCACTTCTCAGGAACAGTTCTGAGATAAGTGTACCTGGAAGTTGGGAGAAGGAGATAAACACCAATAGTTGATAAATATCCCACAATTTGATAAATATTTATCAAAGTAGACACCAAACATACAATGTTGACTAAGTCACAGTGGTAGCTTGAGGGTGAAGTGGCTGTGCAAATGTCAGGGTAAGAACAAATCCTACATTACAAGGATACAAGATGGACAGAGTTTCTTCTTAGCTAAGTCATAAAAAAAATGCTTAATTGTGGATGTGAAATTGAAGGATCAGAAAGAGAGTGGTGTTTTAGAAAGAGGGACCAGGCTGGGCACAGTGGCTCATGCCTGTAATCTCAACACTTTGGAAGGCAAGGCGGGCAGATCACTTGATGCCAGGAGTTCAAGAACAGCCTGGTCAACATGGCAAAACCCCATCTCTACTAAAAATATGAAAAATCAGCTGGGTGTGGTGGTGCATGCCTGTAATCCCAGCTGTTCTGGAGGCTGAGGTCGGAGAATTTCTTGAACTCAGGAGGCAGAGGTTGCAGTGAGCCGAGATTGCACCACAAGGCAAGGGAGGTAGGGAGGCAGGGAGGCAGGGTGGTGGGGTGGAGAGAGAGAGAGAGAGAGAGAGGAAAGAAAAGAAAAAGGAAAGAAAGAAAGAAAGGGGAAGGAAGGAAGGAGAAGGAAAGGAAGGAAGGAAGGGAGAATGGAAGGAAGGATGGAAGGAAGGAATAGAGACTGGGAGGCATGGAGGAAGGGCCTGGAGGCAGGAGAGAGCACTGCAGTTTGAATAACTATAAGGAGTTTAGGATGGCTGGAGAAGAGATGGAAGATGGGATCCTGAGAATAAAGCTGGAGTCAGACTTTGAAGGGTCTTATGGGCCGTACTAAGGAATTGGACTTGATATTTCAGCAGGGAAGTTGTATAATGAATTTGCACTTTAGAAAAATCACTCTGGGCTCTAGAGACTTGAGTCGAGAAGGTCAGGAATGGAGGAGGAAGACTCAGCAGTAATACAGGAAAGAAAGAAGAGTGGAGCCAAGGTGGTGGAAGAGGGAATGGAGAGAAGTGCATATACTTAAGAAATACTAGGGAAATGAAATTGACAATTTTGGAAGCTGGAGTTGAAGGAGAGTGAAGGGTCAAAGCTGACGCTATGATATTCACTATGGCGGGGAGCACATCATGAGCTAATAAATTGAGGCAGACATGTTAGGATAAAATGAAAGCATCCAATATGCAACCGTAAGGAGCTCAGGGGGGGTTTGTGGCTTGAGATATAAACTTGGAAATGAATTATTTTCCATAGATGACAAGTGAAGCCATAGAAGTAGATGAGATCACCCTGCAGGGGAAAGGGAGAAGAAAAGTATGTGTTAAACTCTGAGGTGTACCAATATTTATGGGAGAGGCAGAACGGGAATTTGCAAACAACCCTGAGAAGAGACAGGTAGGAGGTAGAAGACGTGTGGGTGGGGTCATGGGGGAATATCCCAGAGGCCAAGGAAGAGAGCATTTCCAGGAGAGGTGAGGGAGTGAGGAGGTCAAAGCTATGGAGAAACTAAGTGAAGTGAAGCCTGAAAAGTATCCATAGGGCTTGGTAGCATAGAGGTTGTTGGTGACCTTGAGTTAGCATTTTCTCTACCGAGAAAGCAATAAGTGAGAGTAACTAACTTAAAAAAAAATTTAAGCCTGAAGTAGTGCTTTTTAACCGGGGTTTTTCTCTTTTAAAAAAAAATAGATGTTTTATCATGTGATTGGATAATTTTTTAATATTTTGAAGTAGAGTTTTTTCAGTTACTATTAAACATCACGTGGTATATTTCTGAAAAGAGCTCTCATTAAACTTTTTAGCTGGAGATTAGTAAGTCACATGTTCACACAGTGCAAATAAAATCAACCATGCATCAGGCTTTACCCTATTAATGCTCAGTGTAATTATAAAGTATTAGTAATGTCAATAGAAGAAACGAGCAATAAAATCTTAATGACACCAATAATTATATTTGATAGTATTTTGTACTTTATATATTTAAGCATAAACAAAAGCGGAGAGACCATTAAATACTTTTGGAGGAACAGGAGGTAACTGTGATTGAGGAAAGTAATAATTTACATTTGTGTGTGTGTTCAGAGCTTTCAACAATATAGTAAACCCCCAAATTGGTGCTCTATATCTTTATCTTGTGAGAGCTTGCCCTGCGTATGGCCTTTCACAGACATGTGTATTTACAGGATGAAACTAACATGTATTTGCAGGGGATAAAAAAGACATATTCTGACATTTCATCTTAATTGAATCGCTTAACAAAATGCTTTCTTTTCATCTTTCTGTACAAGTTAATCCTAAAAAAGTATCAGTAATGGCCAATTGTTAGAGAAAGTGAAAGACAGAAGCTAGAATCCATAGTCCCTTAGGAGTACTTAATCAAACAAAGAAATCTCCACCCTGCAACAAGAACATCATGGTTACTTCTAATTCTTGTTGTTGTGTTGTCTTTAGAATGCTTCCTGAAGAATGCTTGCAGGAAAGTGGCTGTTATGTGATGTTGCATTGACTCCTGGGGGTTGTCTCTTACATGTGCTTAAAATATGAATTATGCCCTAAGCCTCTTGAATCTCTTCAGAATCATCTTACTGCAAGGAAATTTCGTTCTCTTGAATTGTTTCAGAATCATCTTACTCCAAGGAAATTTCATTTAGCAGGTCTCAAGGTGATCTCCATTCATCAATTATGAAAGAGATTCAGGGTTTTGAGTTTTAACTGGTTGCAATCTTTGACATTTCCAGACTATGCCTGAAAAAAAATCCCTTAGTCTTATGTATATTTTCTTTTGCCATGGTCCTTTAAGAAGTAAGTTGTAAGTTTATATCAACTTGGTAGTTTTAAAAAGGCTTTTAGGTTTGTTAAGATTACAATTAATATTTAGCACCTTTTTGTAATAACACATTAAATATCTGTTATGTATAGGGCCAATCTATATTTAATATTTGACCAGTTTTTCAAAAATGTAGTCTGTTAAAATGTTTGGAATTTGGAATCTGTTAGTCCAAAATATATTCATATACTGTATATAGAATGTAAGTAATAAGTGAGTATGTGAATAATTACAATTATATCTCATTGTTTTACTTTACATAGTAGTAAAATGAATGTAATATTTCTAATATAGACTCTAGTATTTAAAATCTCTGGCAGGTCCCCAGGAATAAAGAAATGTTAAAATATACCAATGAACAAAGCAGGGATTGCCCTCTCTTCCAAAGATGAACTGATACCATATTAGTGAAACAGTGGTTGCTAACATGTTGTTTTGTTCTTCTATTCTCCTTCTCTCTCTCATACTGGTCTCTTCAAACTTTATACCTGAGGCCTAAAGTAAAAATATTTCCCACAAGAGTTCTCTGTGACCCTTTGCTGTTGTCGGCATTTGATGGACTAGCTTACTCACTGCTGCCTCTCCACTCCTGCCCTCCATGGTCTGCGGTGGGCCAGGAAGCAAGCAAGTCACTGAGGAAAGTGGTCATGCTTCTTCTGAAGCTGGAGAACTAAAAATCCATGACTGTTCGATTATTAACATGGCAAATGTGGCCTCTTGCTTTGGAAATACGTTCTTGGTAGTTAAAGATTGTGTGATCCACATGTCACTTTAGTGATTATATCTCTGAAAACAGAATAAATCATAAAATATAAATTTGGTTGCTATTATTTATTTATAATCTATCACTCCCCATTTATGAGCAACTACTTACAATATAAAAATAACTGCAAGAGGTAGTTCCAAAGTTAAGAATGAAAAGTTGTTTCTTTTCATTCTTTTATTCTTTTTGAAAGACTAAAAAGAAAATAGAAAAAGAACTAGAGGTATACCTTAATTATTCAGTTAACTACTTTAGTTGAGCACTAAATTTAACCCTGAGGCATTTCCACTTTAACCAACTGGTACTTGACTAGACAACCCACCATAATCAATCTTAAAACTGGACCAAATAAATTGGGTTTTTACATATTGGCCAACAGGCAGTGTAACAGGAAAGGTGAGCTTTATGATCACCCCTGTTTTCTGCCTGAGACAGTTTCCTAATTGCAGAGCAATGAGCAGGAGTCCAGAAAACAAAGAAATTCAGAACTAGGCACACTGTAGTCAACTGGAAACCAAAGCTAAAGAGAAAATATTTAAAGCAGCCAGAGGAAGAAACGTAACTTACACATAAATAAAAGTGCTTATTTCTTGTCAGAAACAATGGAAGCCAGGAGACTAATGACACTGTTAAATTGCTAAAGAAAAAGAAAACTTTTTTTCTGTATTTTCTGTATGAAATTGCCAATATCATGAATAGAAAAAAAGAACCATAATGGCGGAAGCACATGATGTTCAGTTATGTTCGCATGAACCTCAGGAAACAGTGTGGAAGCAGGCACAATCAGCTGAACGCTAGGGATTTGATGGTGTTGCTTGGAAGACATCCATACCTGTATTTTGCATTCTTCATATGTGATCATATTGCCAAAGAAAAAGCATTTCATCATTTGTTGTAAATAACACTTTTCCCCAGACCCACCATAAAGTTTCTGTGATGTATTTTTTCCAGTTGCAATAAAAATTACTGAGTTGCATCAATTGAAGAAAAACAAAACAAAAAACTGTAAACCCAGAACTCTATAGGCATCATAAATATCCTCAAAATAAAAATTACAAAGATATTTTTGGATAAGTGAAAGTTGAAATAATTCATTCTCATTAGATTTGTACAACAGAGAATTCTAAACAACATTATTTCAGATAAAAAGAGATGACAGTAGGTGAAATCCTAGAGCTATATGAAGTTAAAAAGGTATAAAGAACAGCACTGGAAATGGTATAAAAGTGGGTGAATATTAAACAGTGGGTTTTTAATCCTTATAATTTCCTAAAAGGAAGAAGGAAAAACAACATTAAAATGTGGGGCTTAAGATGCCTATTTATTGTATCACTTCACAGCTGATCCTGTTAACATCCTTCTTCACGCTTTCAACTTCTTATTTAACAACTTTAAACTTCCCATTCTACACTTTTGTAAGATTATTACTTGCCCCCAGCCCTTTATGCACAGAGGAGACAAATAAAAAGCAATGAACTGAAATTTTACCATATCTATAATTACACCAAATATAGATAAACATTCCAATTAAAAGGCATATATTTTCAAACTGGATATAAAAATCAAGATCCCCATGTATCTTGTCACAGGAATGCATTTTAAATAGTAGAAATGCAAATAGATTGAAAGTGAAAGAAAAGATACTGTGCAAACAATGTGTATCAAAACTTCATTTGGCTATATTAATATGAAATAAAATGTCATGACAAAGATCATTACAAAAGATAAGAGGAACATTTAATGAGTATAAAAGGCATGATTCAGTCAAAAGTGATCCTAAATAACATATATATGTACTGTTTCACAGTCTCAGAATTCATGAAGCAAAGCCTTTGAAAGACCTAAGGGAGAAATAGACAAAGCCAAAATCATAGCTGGAGGTTTTAAATTTAACTCTGAGTTCCATAGCATACCAGGCCAAAATAAAATGATAATTATTATTGTTGTATAGTTCTGTCTGATGAGTGAAGGGCGATCTGGATGGACAGACTTTCTCTAGCACTAAATTCTGGGAGATACTTATGGTGCAAATAATTAAAGTAAGGACATTTTCTTAGTAGATGAAGATTCTGAAATGATATGAAAACAGTTTTCACATGGAGTTTCTTGTTTTACATTTTCTATACAATAAAATTTAGCAAAATATATTTAATTCATTTATGTATGGAGGTAGGTTTAGAAAACACTATTTTGCCTTTTAAATTGACTTAACATAGACAAAGAGTTTGGGAAGCCTAAAAATATTAACATGGCACTAGGAAGCTTTCTTTGGATATCAGATGGTTCAACCAAATGTTTAGCTTGGTGGGTTTGAGGCTGAATTTCCAAATTGGTTCCCGATATCCTATTTTACTGATTAAGAAGAGATCCATGTGTTGTGGGTTGCAGAGATGCAGGTGGCACTTGATTGTGAAAATCCAGGAGCTCTCTGTATTCGTGTCTGTATGGAGTGCCATCCACTTACGCATGGAGGTGGCCTTAGGGGTGCCTTTGGGAAGGGCCAAATTTCTTCTCAAAATAGAGCTTTGAATTTTGTCAAGCACTTGGACAGAGCAGGAGGGCACTTGGCGCCAGGAGGAAAAAAGGCTTTGAAAAGGGAGGTGGGAGGACACAGTGGATGGATTTGGCTGACTTCACAGCGTTGCCTGGGGTCTACTCTGGTTTGGAATGTGAATTAGGCAGTTTGTGATTGGTACACATTGTTTTATCACAAGTCTCTCTCTTACTATTCTGTAAAATGAAATAAAGAGTATATCCACTTGTATGATTACTAAACATCATAGCCTTCTGCAGTCAAGGAGAGATTAAATTTCAGGATGGCACAGCGGAAAATAAGCTAAATTGGGAACAACAGCAAGATTTTTTAAATAGCATATTTAAAGGTAAGAATTCTGACCCCCAAGTTAACTTGGATTTATTTCAATGTAAGGAATACTGATATTTCTTCTAGGAAATATTTTCAGATTTTCGCATTTAAAGTTTTATTCTTATGTGAGTATAATAGTTGCGTAGAAAACTCTACAATTTTGATCCAGCACATTTAAAATAATTTGTAATATGTATTCCAAAACAAAAAGTAGCATGGAATCTTCTATGACTTCATATTTTTATGCCCCAAGGACAGATAACCTGTACTTTTTGTTTTGTTTTTAGTAAGGTAATATAATAAGCTAATCTTTCTCTTAGGGGTTGACATTTTGGGGGACTATTATCAAACTGGGAAATATAAATGGTCTGGTTTATTGAGTTTTTTTTTTTAAAGGAAGGTACTGCCTCGTGGTTTGACTGCACTCTGCACAGGGTTAAGAGCGCATAAATAATATTTATTTTGTAACAAGATCCATGCAGAAATGTTTAAATTGCTTCAGGCAAATATTAACTGTCACTTATTCAGCTGTTGGCAGAACTCATGTAAAATCTATTAAGTGATGATTGTGAGATGGAAGTAATCTAATTTCAGTGTTAACAGTTCTCATTTTTGGTTAGGGTTACTTAATTTTAAACAATACAACCACATTTTACATATCTCGTGGTGTTTAATCCATGAAACATATTGATCTATTAGGGCAGTACATAGGGATAGCTAATGATTCCATGTCTCATTAATTAACGAATAAAGCACTGTCTAAATCTGTGTCTCTAGAGTGTGCATGTCAGGGGTAGGGACAGGCTCGTGTAGCCATGATAGAGAGCAGACAGGATGATCCACTGGATGATGTAGAGAAAATATTAGAACGTCTAACTGTATATTGTTTATTATTTCATCCTTTTAGGATTTCTAATTTGGAGTATGTTTTGTAATGCACATAATAGTATATCAAGTAGTGCATTATCTTATAAAATAAAGACATACATTTTGGAGTACATGTTATAAAAATACTTCCGATAGGGATGCCCTGATTATTGATCCTAATTACACCTATTCTTTTGACTTGTATTACAAAAATAAGAAAAATAACCACTTAGTTATTTATTTTGGCTACCAAAATGATTTACATCCATCCCTAAAGAGAAGTCAGCTCATGCTTATTGTCAGGCATGCCCCAAAGCAAGTCCCAAAAGTGCATCTTAGCTTGGTTTGGGAGAACCAGAAAGGCAAAGCAAATGTGTTTTGCTGTTTTTCTGGGTTTTTGTTGTATTAAAATTGTAGTGCTCTTTTATATATGGTGACATCGTCCTCATTGCTTGCTTAGTAATAGGCTGGGGATCTTATCACGTTTCCAAGACTAGTTCAAAGACAGAAACTGGTATTTTAAAATAATAATTCTTGCTTTTGTTATGGCTGTCCGTTTACAAAATATTTTAACTAGCATTATTCCATGTGATCCATGTAACATAGTATCAATAAAAGATTAGTAATAACTTCATTTTGCAGATAAACTGAAATCAAGTGGTTGGGTAAATTGATCAAGGTTCTGTGGCTTTCAAATATCATATTTAGGTGTTATGTCAAAGTACCTTGACTCTAAATGAAGGTTTTCCCATACTCTGCCTTTCACAGCAAACATTTTCAGTACTATATTGAATAGAAATGGTGAGAGTGAGCATCCTTACGTTGTTCCTGATCTTAGAGCAAAAGCTTTCTGGTTTTCACCATTGAGTATGATGTTAGTTGTGTTAATTTTTATATATTGCCTTTATTGTATTGAGGAAATTCCTTCTGTACTTTGTTGAGAGTTTTTATCATGAAAGAATGTAGAATTTGGTCATATGCTTTTTCTGCATCTATTGTGATGATCATGTGATCTTCATCCTTCATTCTGTTAATGTGCTATATATTTACTTATATATATGTGTGTGTTTGTGTGTGTGTGTGTGTGTGTATATATATATATATCTCACATCAGTTTATTTGTGTTTGTTGGAACTATCCTTGCCTCCCCAAAATAAATCCCACTTGATTATGATATATTATCCTGTATGAGCTGTTGAATTACGTTTCTTAGCATTTTGTTTTAGGATTGTTGCATTTATGTTCATTAGAGATATTGGCCTGTAGTTTTCTTTTAGTGTAATACTTTTTTTTGTCTGGCTTTGGTATCGGGGTAATGCTTGCCTCATAAAATAAGTTTGGAAAATCCCCTTTTCTTCAAGATATTGGAAGAATTTAGGAAATATTTGTATTCTTTTTTAAATGTTTAGTAGAATTCACCAGTGAAGCCATCTATCTGGTCCTGGGATTTTCTTCATTGTGAAATTTTTTATTACTGATTCAATTTTCTTTTCATTAATGCTCTGTTCAGATTTTCTATTTTTTCATGATTCAGTTGTGGTAGCTTGTATGTTTCTAAGAATTTATTCCTTGTTTTTCTTTTTTGGGATGGAGTTCCTCTGACTCCCAGGTTCAAGGAATTCTCCTGTCTCAGCCTCCTGAGTAGCTGGCACTACAGGCACCTGCCACCACACCTGGCTAATTTTTGTATTTTTAATAGAGACAGGGTTTCACAGAATTTATTTCTTTTGGGCTATGCAGTCTGTTGGTGTATAATTGTTCATAATATCTCTCACCCATTTTATTTCTGTGGCATCAATTGTAGTGACTTCTCTTTCATTTCCTTTTTTTTAAGTCTTCTCTTTTTCTTAGTCTGACTAAGGATTTGTCATTTTTACTTATTTTTTTAATATACTTTAAGTTCTGGTGTATGTGTGCAGAACATGCAGGTTGTTATTTAGGTATATACATGCCATGGTGGTTTGCTGCACCCATCAACCCACCATCTACGTTAGATATTTCTCCTAATGCTATCCCTCCCCTAACCCCCACCCCCGACAAGCCCCAGTGTATGATGTTCCCCTACCTGTGTCCATGTGTTATTATTGTTTGACTCCTGCTTAAGAGTGAGAACATGTGGGATTTGGTTTTCTGTTACTGTGTTAGTTTGCTGAGAATGATGGTTTCCAGCTTCATCCATGTCCCTGCAAAGGACATGACTCATCCTTTTTTATGGCTGCATAGTATACCATGGTGTATATATGCCACATTTTTTTAATCCAGTCTATCATTGATGGGCATTTGGGTTGGTTCCATGTCTGCCATTGTGAATAGTGCCACAATAAACATATATGTGCATGTGTCTTTATAATAGAATGATGTATAATCTTTTGGGTATATATCCAGTAATGGGGTTAATGGGTCAAATGGTATTTCTAGTTCTACATCCTTGAAGAATCACCACACTGTCTTCCACAATGGTTGAACTAATTTACACTCTTACCAGCAGTGTAAAAGCATTCCTATTTATCCACATCATCTCCAGCATCTGTTGCTTTCTGACTTTTTAATGATCGCCATTCTAACTGGTATGAGATGGTATCTCCTTGTAGTTTTGATTTGCATTTTTATAATGACCAGGGATGATGAGCTTTTCATATGTTTGTTGGCTGCATAAATGTCTCCTCTTGAGAAGTATCTGTTCATATCTTTTTCCCACTTTTTAATGGGTTTTTTTAAAAAGCCAAACTCAGTTTTGTTGATTTTTTTCAATTGTTTTTCTGTTCTCTATTTCTGCTCCAATCTTTATTTTCTATGTTCTGCTAACATTAGGCTTAGTTTGCCCTTTTTTAGTCCCTTCAAGTTTAAAGTTAGGTTGTTATTGAAGGAAATCCTGTGATTTGTGACAACACAGATGAACCTGGAGTATTCATCTGGAGGACGTCATGCAAAGCGAGATGAACCAGTCACAGAAAGAAAATGCTGTATGATTCCACTTCTATGTGGTATCTAAAAATGTCAAACTCATAGAAGCAGAGAATAGAATGGTTGTCGTTAGTGGCTAGAAGGAGTGAGAGATAGGGGTTGCTGTTCAACAGATACAAAATTTTAGTTGTACAGGGGAGTAAGTTCTGCAGGTGTGCTGCAGAGCATTGTACAACCTGTAGTTAACAGTACTGTGCACTTAAATTTTGTTAAGAGGGTAGATCTTGGCTAGGCACAGTGGCTTACTTCTGTAATCCCAGCATTCTGGGAGGCCGAGGCAGTCATATCACAAGTTCAGGAATTTGAGACCAGTCTGGCCAAAATAGTGAAGTCCTGTCTCTACTAAAAAAATACAAAAAATTAGCTGGGTGTAGTGGTGTGCTCCTGTAATCCCAGCTACTCGGGAGGCTGAGGCAGGGAAATCATGTGAACTTGGAAGGCAGAGGTTGCAGTGAGCTGAGATTGCACCATTGCACACTAGGCTGGGTGACAATATGAGACTCTGTCTCAAAAAAAAATAGTGGACCTCATGTTAAGTATTCTTACTGCAATAAAAACACATTTTATTAACTTTTTGATCATACCACATACATATGGTGCTAAGATGACACTAGCCTTGTGAACTTGGGCTAGTAACTTAAAATTGCATTATAGATGTGTTTATGAGTATTCAGTTGTGGCTGAGAGAGACAGAGGGAAGAGTAAAAAGTAAATGATGTGAGTGATCCTACCCACCTGCCCACCCAGAGAGCACATTCCTCTGAGTGAAGTTGAAAAGCAAGATGTGAATCTACTGTTCCTTCAGTTTGTCTGAGTTCTTGCCTGGCTCCAGTAGTGTGAGCATCCCCTAGCTGGGTGTAAGTTTATTGTTTAAAGATCCATTTGTTTTGCATAACATGTCATCTTCCTGAAGGACTGCTACCTAATTTGGTGCTCTGCCAACAAAACAGTGGTTTCTTCCATTGCTGCAAAACTTAGAGGATTTTTTTTCTTAAAAAATATTGATCGCAAGGACTTATCTCACGTGAAACTTAAGATGTGATTCCATTATATGGTCTTGGAGTGAAACTTCCTCATCTGTAGAATGGGGCTAATAATGTTCATTTTACTAATCTCAGAGGAGATTCAGGTTAGGAAATGTCCTGAATGCAACTGTGGTCCTTTGGATGCCCTCTCTTTAAGCCCCATTCCAAAGTTTTTTATAAAACTCTTCCTCAAAGCTCCAAGGCTTAGTGTCTTATGAAGATGTGGCTAAGAAAAACTGATGTGAGACTGAAACACTACTCCCATTGCAGGGATACAGGATTTTTGGAATAACAGCCTGGTCCTTGGAGACCTGGGTTCCAGTCCCTGCTCTCTCACTAATGACCTCTGTGACCTTGGACAAATCACTTCATGTTTCTGGGCCCCAATTTCCTTACTTGTAAAAGGTGGAGATTAGGTCAGATGCTTCCAGGCCCTTTCTAGCTCTAACATTCTATGCTTCTTTCACATGGTGCATGTGTCAAAATTGTCTTTTGGGTAGATACTATAATGATTATAATTATTCCTCTTGCTTTTATGCTTCATGTCTTTGTTAGATTCGTAAGCATCTTGACACCTTCACTCAAAATGATCTGCCTCTTTTTTCAGAGTTGCCAAGCTGATCATTACTGGTGGCCCACATTGCTGCTTATTCTTTTCAGTCTCTTTTGCTGAGTGAGCATTATTGTCTGAATAGTAGATAACTGACTTCTTAAAGCGTTTCTTCCTTTTGCCCTCTTGGTGTTTGGCCTGTTTCAGCTCTCCCGCTGCTTAGCCTGTTGGATATTCTGACCCCCAGTAACTGTTGAGATGAACTTGATTAGATGGTCACTCTTCAGTATGTAGCTCTCCCTAAGTAATGCTTCTATTCTTCTACTGGGAGAAGAACCATGTCCATTCTCTGATTTCCTGCCTATTTTGCAACAAATCAAGTGTTTTTATCAACCTTTAGACCATCTGCTTCTGTCTGCCAACTGCTGGAAGACTGTCCTGGCTGGCAATGGATATCCAAGGATTAGATTTCTGTTCTTTCTCAGCTTTCTGTTTCAATATGTTTGACTTTAGAGAAAGAGTTTATGGCATGAAATTTAAATTTTTTTTGTCAGTAGAAATGAAAATAAAGTAATGAAGTCCTATCATGTTTACATTCACTGGAGACACAAGTGAGAACCATCAATTAGAGAATCTGAAAGGTGAAAACACTAAAAGGGAAATGGGTAAAAAATAAAAAGGCATGATAGTGAAAGGAACAGAGAGACAGGGGTGGAAAGAACATGGGGTGGGGTCAGGGAGATCCAGAAAGGGAGAAAGATTGAGAAGATACATAGAGAGAGAGAGAGAGAGACAGAGACAGAGACAGAGACAGAGACAGAGATAGATAGATGATAGATAGATAGATAGATAGATAGATAGATAGATAGATGATAGATGCATAAATGGAGTAGACTAATTCAACAATAGTATGGCCAATACCAAAATTACAAATTAATTTCCAGCTACAACTGCTTGTTATCTACCTGAAGACTATGAACATCTATCAAATGCAATCCCATATAAATACTCAGATAATGCTGCAATATTTGAGATTTACTGACAGCCAAGCACTTTCAGATCCATATACTGAAAGGTCAGCCATTCTGTACTACCTGAATAATCTTAGCTTTTTCCTTTTTAATTAGAAAATTTATACTTGTTTTATTCCACTCTCCTTCTCAGATTTCCTACATCTTGTCCTTATCCAAGAGAGTTTGGAGTTATGACCACAGTGAGCTGTAGCTGATGAGTAGCCACCAAATTCATTCATGAGCCCTCCACTGGCAAAGCTTCACCTTATTTTTGCATACTCCCATGTTCATATTTTTAATTTCTTCTTCTCTCCTGCTTCTTTTCAGCTTATAAACATATTCAAAAGACCAAAGCCAAAAATAAACCCTGTACTTGCTCTTATATCGCCTTAAAACTATCATCATGCCTCCCAGCTTTCTTTCATCACCAAACTTTATATAAAAATACTACACTTACTAATTGCAATTCTTCATCTTCTACTCAACACTTCATAACTTATTATAAAGCTTTCTTTCGTGTACCATACTACTGATTTTACTTTCATAAAAGTCAACAGCGACATTCCATGGGCCAAATCCAATGACCTATTTTTAACATCTTACCTTTCTTGGTCTCTTAGCAATATGTGGCACTGTTGACAACTTCCTGTATGTGGAACTTATCTTTTTGCTTTGAAGTGTAAACAGGTATTTCCTGTTGGTGAGCATGAGTGTTTCCTGATTCAAAATGGCCAGCCTCACTGCAGCAACTATGTGTTACCTAGTTTATAATCAGGCAGCGTGCCACTCTCTAAAATATATCTATTACTGAGACACCTAAAACTTACCTATTTCTAAATACTGTGATTCATAGCATAGGCTCTGCCAACCTTTAGGCTTGTTGAAGTCCCACCTCTTCCCTTCTCATCCGTGGAATGATAATAATGCAATAATTTGTAGTATGTTGCATTCTTTCCCAATTTTGAACCCCCAAGAGCCTATTAGTATACCAGGGATTTGAGATAATTATTTAAAAAAAATTAAGTAATATTTGTAGTTGCTTGAGATGAGATTTCACAGAGAATTGAAAGCGTAGTTTAACACCAACTTCTAGGAATCTTAGTACCTTCAATCATAATTACTGTGTATATCACACAAAAAAAGAAACTATTATTTAAAAAGTCCTTCCTCACTCTATGCAAGGGGAGAGAATACCGCCTACTGTGATATTACTTTAGCATTTATAAATTAGCATTTATCTTCTGTCTTTTGCTTTAATATTGTTTGTTCTTAACAAGGATATAAGATTTTTGTTATCATGAGTTTTGCATTTTATATACATATTCCTGTTACTACATTTTACAGTGCTAGAAACATAGTAGAGTTATCCTCAAGATGTCATGAAATTTTTATAGCAAAGTTATGTTGTTGATTACTTGGAGGAAGTTGACCAGAAGTTAGTAAATCATTTATCTTTTTAATGATCATGTTGATAATGATACATTGCTAAGTTTTAGTTTTTGTCATAACACTCTTTATGATGTTTTGTTTGTTTTAGAATTATGGCTGGGGCCAGGTGTGGTGGCTCATGTCTGTAATCCCAGCAGTTTGGGAGGCTGAGACACGTGGATCATTTGAGATCAGGAGTTCAGGATCTCAGGATTGGCCTAGTCAATACGGTGAAACCCCGTCTCTTAAAAAAATACAAAAATTAGCCATGCAGTAGTGGAACATGCTGGTAATCCCAGCTACTTGGATGCTGAGGCAGAAGAATCACTTGAGCCTGGGAGGTGGAGGTTGCAGCGAGCCAAGATTGCGCGACTGTACTGCAGTCTGGGTGAGAGAGTGAGACCCTGTCTCAAAAATAAATAAATAAATAAGAATAATTATGATTGGTATATCTTTTCAGGAAATCTCTAGCTATCTCAAATTCTAAAATATGGTCTTTTTTAAGAATTAAAAATTTCTAGGCTGGGCGCGGTGGCTCAAGCCTGTAATCCCAGCACTTTGGGAGGCCGAGGTGGGTGGATCACGAGGTCAAGAGATCGAGACCATCCTGGTCAATATGGTGAAACCCCGTCTCTACTAAAAATACAAAAAATTAGCTGGGCACGGTGGTGCAGTTTTGTAATCCCAGCTACTCAGGAGGCTGAGGCGAGAGAATTGCCTGAACCCAGGAGGTGGAGGTTGCAGTGAGCCGAGATTGAGCCATTGCACTCCAGCCTGGGTAACAAGAGCGAAACTCCATCTCAAAAAAAAAAAAAAAAAAAAGAATTAAAAATTTCTATTAGGAATTTTAATAACTATTGTGAAATGTTGAATATTTTACCCCATAATTATCTAAATGGATCTTAACACTATTCTGGAATTTGAAACCCTATTCTTTCAAACACTTTGTCTTGAAAAATATAGGTACTAATATAACAGCCAAGGTCCAGTGTTGGTTCTTTCTACATTTTCACTTTTGAAAGTGAAATTTGTTTAAAAATCAGAGGAAAGATGAGCACAAAGGAGCTCTTGAGGTGACAGATATATTATAAAATTGGATTATGGTGATGGTTACATTAATTTAATTTAGTACTTATTCTTTAATACTACCATCAATGGTAGCATATAGAGAGATTTCTCACTTATTTTTTACAGCTTCATAGCACTTCATTGTGCTTAGTATATTTATTTGCCAATCTCCTCTTAATGATCTTTTGGGTTGTTTCTAGTTTTTTGTTTTGTGATTTTCCATAAACAAATGTTGTTGTAAAGCAATGATTATCAACTTTTAACAGTTAAACAGATTCCTGGACTACCTTCTCAACTTCTGATTGAAGGAATCTTTATTATGTTGAATCAATTTATTTATCCAAGTGTCAATACTCTGTGTGTGTTTAAACTTTTTATTATGACAAATTTACTCACATATAAAACTAACCATTATAGCAATGAGCCCTCATGCTTCTGTAACTTTATTTCAAAAATCATCACCTCAGAGTCAATTTTGTTCCACCTGTAGCCCCACCCATTTTCCTCTTCTCCACTAGATAGATTGTGTTGTGAAGCAAATCTCAGCCTTGAATTTTGTGACCTTGGTCAAATCGCTTACTCTTGCTACTTAATAAGGAAAATGTGGGCATAATCATACATATTTTCAGTAGTGTGCTTAGGAACCAGCTCTCCAGGATAAAAATAAGCCATGATTGGTAGTGTCTGCCAATTTCTGTGGTGTAAATATTCCTGCTAGGGCCAATTGCAAGCTAACAAAGTGATGTCACTGAATTCAGAGTTGGGAAGAGATGTGTACAATTAGCTTTCACTAGCCAGTATAAGCCAGGTCCGCCATATTGCTGCTGCTATTTCACAGGGTTGCAGTGAAGATTTTTTTTAAGTCCATGTTACATAGTAAGCATCAATAAATGTGGTTCTAACTTTTTATTATTATTTTTAGCCTAATGAAACTACCTCCTCACTTGAGAGAGTTCTTCAACAAGTTCTTCCTCATTACACATTTTTCTGCATCTAAACATTCAGGTTTCAGTACTATCAGAGGACCAATAAAGCAGTGTGATCTCATTTACTGCCTTATTCCATATAATAATTGGCTTGCTACATAGTATAATTAAAACAAAAATTTAATGCTTTAATCCCTTAGAGAATATAGTAAAGAAATGTTAAAGTATTTGCCTCACAGAATTCATGATATGATGAATATTAAGTGTTTTGAGAGTTGAGTATAAAGTTATTTTGGATTTTTTTTTTTGGTCTTGTCATCATTAATAACCAACTTCTATTGATAGAAACATCTGGGAATATTAAGAATTTCCATTTATAGTTATGATATAATGAACAATGTATGACTGATTTAATTTATTGTGGCTAAGCTCTCATGTTTAATGCCAATAAAACAAGTAATTGTACTACACGCCTTTAGAGGATAGAGCTAAATGGTTTACTTACATAGGATTGACATTTTGTTTATGGGGATTTGAGGAATGTTTATTGTTGTCATCATGAACATTTTTTTTAATGAAGTTGTCTTGGTGTCTTACATTGGATATCTTCTTTTATCTGCATAATCTCAGTGATGGCAAATCAGACAAATCTTGAAACCTTTCTTACTATGTTCCATGCTTCACTTATTCACATTTTTTAAAACTTGCTAAAGATTTGATATAAAAACAAAGTTAGGCTTAGAACCCTAGATTTTGTGAAGAAAAATTAAACTGCCATAAAGTTGTTTCCCCATGGGAAATGCAATGAAGTGGGATATAGTGTGTGCCATGTTGTTAAAAGTCAATTAATATTATATTTATATTATCTTTAATCAAATCTTCATAAGATTAAATATGAAACCTTTGACTCGGCTCGGTGGCTCACTCCTATAATCCCAACAGTTTGAGAGGCCAAAATGGGCAGATCATGAGGCCAGGAGATCAAGACCAGCCTAGCTAATACAGTGAAACCCTGTCTCTACTAAAAATACAAAAATTTAGCTGGGGGTGGTGGCATGGACCTGTAATCCTGGCTACTCAGAACGCTGAGGCAGAATTGCTTGAACTCGGGAGGCAGAGGTTGCAGTGAGCCAAGATTGCACCACTGCACTCCAGCCTGAGCAACAGAGAGAGAGACTCCATATCAAAAAAATAATAATAATAAAAATAAAATGGAGTAAAATAAAAACCTTTGAAGATTCCAAATGTGCCAGGCATTATCATGGGGACACTAAAGTGGCCATTCTTTGACTAGTATTAATATCAGAATTCTGCACCTACTTGAGAAATTCCCAAAACATACCTGTTTTTCTCATTAAAGCTAATCTGAAAAAAAAAGCTAAACTTATGTGTTATTTTCTACTTCTTTCTCCCCACTCACCTGACCCATTTATTTTTACTTCAGTTTTAAAGCTGAAAGGAGCCAATATTTGCTAGATTCTCCAATGACTCCACAGTCATGACAAGCTGAAAATATGGAATTGAGGTATTTTACCTCCAGTCTTCTGCTTTCTCTGTTCTCTAGGCAAGCCTGTGGTTATATCTTCATTAAGTGTAGTATAATGAACAGTAGGGTTTTTTTTTTTCTGTAGAGCTAGTATTTATTCCTAAGGCCAGCTAGATGTAATAGATTTAATTCATCAGTAAATAAAATTTGTATCACATTGTCCACTTTTGCTATCATGAAGAATGAAAGCTGTTGGAGCACCACTGCCATACCATGGAAGTCTCTTTGTGTTTTGTGTGTTCAAACCTGAGTAATTAAGGTGATGAAATAGGGATGTACAGTGAAGGATAAACCTAATGACAGTGTTGGTGCAGGTCAGAAAGGAAAGGCTTATGTAGATAAGCTAAGTATTATCATATACTATATTATTTTAATGATGTTTAGGATTCATAATTATAGTCTTCCAACTGTAAAAAATAAGCCTCTAATAGTTCCATTAAAAGTATCTTATACCTGGATATTTCTAATTCCTAGCCCCTATTACAAGCCATGAGAGTATTTGGCTTGATTACTCAACTTTTATAATATTAAATTTGTTAATAATATATCTGTCATGTCAAAGATTAACAGACAGTATATTGAATTATAGTAGCTAACATTTGCTCTGCACTTACTATATGCCTGGGACTATACTAAGAGTTTTGTTTATACTGAGTCATGTAACCCTCCCAGTGATTCTAAAAACCAGCTATTGTTATAATCCCATTTTGTAGATGAGGAAACAGAAGCCTGGAGAGTTTAAGGAACCTGACCAAGGCCACACAGCTATGAAGTTGCAGAGGCAGGGTTTGAGCTCAGGCTGCTGAGTGTCAGCCCTGTTGTACTTAACCATTACATTATGCTGCATCCTGTAGAGATTATTGAAGAACAAACTAGACATGATATCCATATATATGTTTATTAAAATTCCATAGTTAGGTGACATAGAAGGAGATTTGAAGATTAAAAAAAAAACCACTGAAGAGGGCAGTTGTATAAAACATTAGTATGTTGTAAGTAAGATAAAAATATCAGTGAAGTTACAGCTAGAGAGAAATGTAAAAAATTAACCAAAACCCTCTGCATAGCCTTAAAGATGTGGCTTTTTTCCCCATTTCCTTCCCTGGTGACTTGTTTTCCTGGAGTAAAACAACTGATTAGCATATTTTATTTCTATTGTTCATGCCAAGCCTGTTCACCACGACTGGATTTGCCTGATTGGTGGTGTTTATTGCAGTGCTTGGCAGTCCTCTAAGGAGCACTTAGACATCAGCTGTAAATCATCTGCTCAGCCTCCCTGACTGTGAGCTCCATACCTCCCACCTGGTGCACTGGGCACAAGTTTCCACACACTCACCATATGCAGGCAGATTCATGCTCAGGCTCTGGAGGCAACACTGCAAATTAGAAGGTGAATTCACAGCTCTCTCGGCAGGCCCTTACGTGTGCAAATCCTGTTCCTTGTAATTGGAATTATGTTCGCAAATCCCACTACACCCAGGTGAGGTTGTATTATACCCCTGGACATTGGATGGAGAAGAAAACACAGTCTGCTTCAACGAGGGCAATTCAACTTCATCTAAAAACTGGACAGTATGGCTGTGATTTTTGCAATCACAGCCTTTCAAGGAATGTGATTGCAATCACAATATTGCAGTGGTGCTCTCCTCATTTCTTAAAAACATTCATAAATTTATATTCAATGATAGCTTAGATAGAGTTCTTTCCTAGCTATGCAGTGAGCCTTTAGAAAGAGATCTCGATATTGCCTCTTGTGACATCCTTCTAAGAAACTACATTGTTATTATGCAAACCTAATCTCTCCTTGGCTTATGAGCAGATGATATAAGCAGACAATAACATATGTTGCACGGGAGGGGTAGTATAGTTAATTGAGTTGGCAAGTAACCAACTAGGATAGTTTATACTAATAACTTTTGCTAGGTACAGTTACTTCCTCCTATTTGAAAGCATTTAAATGACAAATTTAATGATCATTATATTGTAAATGTGTATATGTTCTTTCAGAGTTTACCTGAGCTAGTGATTTTCAATTTCTTTAAAAAAAAAAGTATGGGTGATGATGGGTTAGAACAGAAACATATTCAAAGAACATAAATAGACAAATATACAATTATGCATGCATGATAAAAAAATTTAATCATAGAGGAATCTAGTAGAGAATATTTGGCCACCAAATACAAAGTTCCAGCTTAATGGAAGGAGGAATAATTATCCTGTGGCACTGTTCCCTCTTTAAAGGCACAGACATGCTTAATTTAAAAAGTCATGCTTACTTCTATGTACAGTTTCCAATTGCAAAGCTAGAGTTTTCTCTAGACACTTTTGTCCACGTATTTTTTTTCTTTGTTATTTGTGTGTGTGTGTATGTCTGATGGAGTTTCACTCTTGTTGCACAAGCTGGAGTATGATGGTGCGATCTCGGCTCACTGTAACCTCTGCCTCCTGGGTTCAAGCGATTCTCCTGCCTTAGCCTCCCAAGTAGCTGGGATTACAGGCAGGCACCATCACACCTGGCTAATTTTCTTTATTTAGTAGAGATGATTTCACCATGTTGGTCAGGCTGGTCTCCAACTTTTGACCTCAGGTGATCCACCCACAGCCTCCCAAAGTGCTGGGATTTCAGGTATGAGCCACCGTGCCCTGCCCATGTTTGCTTTTTGCTGTAAATTTCCCTCTGCCTCCTGCTGTCTACTCTTCCAATTTGCCCCTCTCCCATTTTACATGGCGTTATATTCAATCGTACCTTGTATTTTGGGTAAGTTTGAATGGTAAAATCAAATAGTATTTAGAAAATGAGTTATCCTTATTTGATAGCATCTTCCTAAGGAATAGCCCTTCTAACCGACTCTGATTCACAGAACGCTGCTCATGCTTTCACTGTTGAAAATGTATTTTTCTGAGTTAGGAACACCACAGTTTCTTGGGTTCTTCTTCATTTCCTTGAGGTATGTTGTGGGTTGACATGTATCCCCCCAAAAAGCTGTGTTGAAGTCCTCACCCCTCATACTTCACAGTGAATCCTTTATTGAAAACAGGGTCATTTCAAATATAATTAGTTATGTGAAGATGACTTTATACTGGAGTAGGATGGGCTTCTGATCTAATGTGATTGGTATCATATTGGATACAGAAACACAGGGGGATGCCATGTTCAGATGGAGAAGCTCAGGAATGCCTGGGGCTGCCAGAAGCTAGGAAAGAGGCTCAGGACAGATCCTCCCTCAGGTTCTTCAGAAAGAACTAACCCTGTTGACACCTTGATTTTGGACTGCTAGTCTTCAGAAATGTGGGACAATATATTCCTGTTGCTTTAAGCCACTAACTTTATAGTAAGTTGCTATGGCAAACCAACAGAAGGCATAAAGCAATGTTACAGCAAACTAATAGAAGGCATAAAGCAATAATTCGAATTCAAATAAAAATCCTTTCTGCCTCACCTCTTAATGGTAGAATCCTTGCCCTTTTCATGCCTTGCCTGGCCTCTTGCAGTAATCTTCCAGGCATGTTCCTTGGTGCTCTTTTGGTTTGCACCTATCCATTTTACATGCCACTATTATTTTACTACTTTCTTTTATGTGCACACATTTCCCGTGGTCACTCCTCATTGTGCCTGCAGTGGTACACCTTGTTCAGTGATGCAATTGATGGCCTCCCATTGTGACTTTACTTGCCTTTCCAGAGCTTTCCATGCTGTGCTGCCTGTGCACACCACTGTATTTCGGCCACATCACACTTCCTCTTAGTTCTCTGGATGTGACCAGCACTTTTCTACTTCAAGCTGCTGTTCCTTTTGCAACAAACCTCCCAAGAGTATTTTACTCTTCTTTCAAGACCTATCTCAAATGCTGCTGTAACAAGAGTCTATACACCAAATGCTGTACATTCAAATTCTATATATTCTTCTTTTATATTTTTTGTTTGTTTTCAAATTCTATATATTCAATTCTGTACATTCATTTCAATATATTCATTGGATACATTCATTTGATTCTATACATTCAAATGCTGCTATACATCAATTCTTCATCTTAACTAGATGCGTTTGCCATCTCTTTGGTCTCACAAAATAATTCACACTTCCTTTATGAAACTTATAGTAGTGTTCTTTGCATTATTGATGTTTGTGTACTAGTCTTTCATCGTCTTCAGCCTTCAGGGCACCTTTATCCCTTTTTAGTAGAAATTCAGAATCCTCAGGCTAGGTCATAATTCCACACCAGACCAGGGAGATGCATTCTGCCAGTTCGGCTGGATGTGTTCCTCCAAACACATTCTTCTTTATTTCCTTGAAGGGTACCACAGTAGACTCAAATAAAGGCCTTTTATGTTCTTTTTCCCATCACGATTATACGTGGTATCTCCTTTCTGACCTTAGGAGGATAAATGAAGAATGTGATAGTTCCCTCATCTCAGAAAATCACAAAGGAGATGATTTTTTTCATACTAAATCTCTTAATCCCTTAATTCATCCCTGACCTGATAAAATCTCTAAAGCAATTGCAGCCATTTTTTTTAAGATCTGTGTGTTTTATCATATGTATGTTATACCTCAATAAAAATACTTTAAGAAAGCAATCAGAAAAAAGAAGAAAGACTACCAGCAAAGGGTTGACAGCTAGATTAACAGCTTACATTTGGTCACGAACAAAAAACATCCAGATTATAATTCAATCATGACTTTACAGTACCAGGGAAAATAAACATCAACTCAGTTTTTTAACCTAACCAAATGATTATTTATGAGTAATAATGACTAAAGACATGTTCACACCAAGACTAAAACAACCTCTAAAATATGTACTTCGAGGACTGCAACAGATGAATCAATGATACCAAACAGATTGGTGAATCTACATAAGCATTAACTTTCAAAAATAATTAATTTTTCCTTTTTAGTTGACACATAATAATTGTGTATAGTTATGTGATATAGAGTGATGTTTCAATACATATAAACAATGTATAGTAATCTAATTGGGATAATTCCCATATCTATCACCTTAAACATTTATCACTTATTTGTGTTATGAACATTCAAAATCCTTATTCTAGCTTTTTGAAAACACACACTAAATTATTGTTAACCATATTCACCCAACCATGCTATAGGATACTTATTCTTCCCATTTAGCTGCAACTTTGTATTTGGTAGCTTTTTTCTTTTCCTTTTCTTTCTTTTTTTTTGTGGTATAGTCACTCTTTATTATTTTAGCCATTCTAATGAATGTATAATGACATCTCATTGTGGTTGCATTTCCTTGTTGACTAATGTTGAGCCATCTTTTTATGTGCTTATTGGCCATTCATATTATCTTCTGAGTTCACTCTTTTGTCCATTTTTTTAACTGGGCTGTCTTATTATTAAACTCTAAGAGTTTTGTTTTGTTTTGTTTTTGAGATGGAGTCTTGCTCTGTTGCACAGGCTGGAATTTAGTGGTGCCATCTCATCTCACTGCAACCTCTACCTCCCAGGTTCAAGCGATTCTTGCGCCTCAGCCTCCCAACTAGCTGGGATTACAGGCGCACGCTACTACATCTGGCTAATTTTTTTCATATTTTTCATAGAGATGGAGTTTTACCATGTTGGCCACACTGGTCTCAAACTCCTTACCTCAAATGATCCACCCACCTTGGCCTCCCAAAGTGGTGAGATTATAGGCATGAGCCACGTCTCCAGCCAAGGGTTCTTTATATATTCTGAAAACAAGTCCTTTTCAGATATACAAATTGCTAATATTTTCCTTCAGTCTGTGGTTTTCTTCTTCATTTTAACTGTGTCTTTCAAAGAGTAAGCTTTAAATTCTGATATTTAATTTATCAATTGTTTATTTTGTGGTTCATTATTTTAGTGTCCCTTCAAAGAAATCTTAGTCTAACCTAAGGTAGAAAATTTTTTCTATCTGGTTGGCATTTAAGTTTAAACAATGTAACAATAGTTCATCAAAGATCCTGATAATTTTTGTAGCTTTTTTCCCCCTCCCCCACTCCTGTTGTTGTTGTTGTTCTCCTCCTCCTCCTCCTCCTTCTTTTCCTTCTCCCTTCTTCCTTCTTCCTTCTTCCTTCCTCCTTCCTCCTTCTTCCATCTTCTTTTTTCTTCCTTCTTCCTTCTGCCTCTTCTTAATAGAGACCGGGTCTTTCTCTGTTGCTCAGGCTGGAGTGCAGTGGCACAATTATAGCACATTGCAGTCTCAAAGTCCTGGACTCAAGCAATTCTCCACCTCAGAATTTCTTTTTCTGGTTAAAAATAAAAACGGAAAGAAAAAAAATTCTCACTATGAAAATTCAAATATTAAAAAAATTAGGCTGGACCGGGCACGATGGCTCAAGCCTGTAATCCCAGCACTTTGAGAGGCCGAGGCGGGTGGATCACGAGGTTAAGAGATTGAGACCATCCTGGTCAACATGGTGAAACCCTGTCTCTACTAAAAATACAAAAAATTAGCTGGGCAAGGTGGCGCATGCCTGTAATCCCAGCTACTCAGGAGACTGAGGCAGGAGAATTGCCTGAACCCAGGAGGCGGAGGTTGCGGTGAGCCGAGATTGCGTCATTGCACTCCAGCCTGGGTAACGAGCGAAACTCCGTCTAAAAAAAAAAAAAAAAATTAGACTGACTGTCATCCAAGTTCATCTACAAGTCATCTGAGGAGACTTCTGCAATGACTTAATGACCTCTATCTTTCCCATCCTTGGCACCTTCAATGATATGTGGATCTTGTCACCTTTTTATCTGATGATACCAGGCACAGTGGTCAGAGTAGTGAATTCATAGGCTGCCACCTCAAAATATGCCCCTGCGAGGTTACTAAGCATTGTTGACTTCCAAAGATGGAAAACCAGCTAATCCAATTCAAGCATTACCTGTCTTGGTCACATCAAAACCTTCTCCTGGTCCTCCACCACCACCACCTTTTGGAGTAATGAATTCTTGACAAAGCTTAGCAAGATGAGCCTTAAGCAGCCCTAGGTGGTGTGCTGTGGCCTTGTTCTTCTTGATCTTAGTTAAGGTGCTGCTCATCCTGGCAAGTCCCCTGTGGCCTCCACACTGACCATTTCTCTTCACACACCAGCGGGCAAACTCTTGGCAGCCATTTTTTACTGTGTTCCTCTATTAGTAAACTTTTTTATCATTCATCTATAATTGCATATTTTTCTATTTACTTTTAATTTACAAATTATATAATAAACTTGTTCTAACATTTTGTATATTATGAGACATATGAATTTGACATTACAATATAAAAATTCTCATATTTTATTCCCAACTATATATAGAGGTATATAAATGCATCTTTTTTAAACAATTGTTTGACTAATGTCCTTTTTAGTTCGAAACCATAGATGGAATAATTCCAAATTTGAAAGTAAATTTGTTTCTCTCAAATAACAGAGACTAGAAATGATGTCAGGCTTGCCAATAATGTAAGAAGCAATATCTGATTACACATTCACATTAAGGATAATATTTTCTACATAAAGCCTAAAAGAAGCCATATGGTAAAAATGTAATCATTCAGATTGATGCTTGGAATGATAGAATTTGAATGAAAAAGAAATTTTGAAGGGTTCACATCATCACCTGTGATTTATTATGAATAAATGAAAGCTACAGGGGAGAAACAAAATTAAATTTACCTTTTAAAAATAACCTAACTTTTAAAGAATCTTTTCTTTTTATCTTTCAAATAAATGTATATTCAAATAATCTCAATGTCAAGTTTTTAGTCAATCTAGTATGTTATGCCTAACTTAAGTTATGAGATAATAGCAATTTTAAGAGAGCTGCAGTTTGTCTTTTTCCCTCCAATCTATTTTAAATATGAAGGGAACTTCAGAATTTCTGAGACTGCATTTGTAATCATTTAGCCTCAAGGAGTATGAAACAATCCGTTTTCTGATCCAAATTATTGCCTCAGTGGAGTGTGAATTTTAATAAAACTTAAATGAAAGTAGTAGTATCCATCATGTGAAAAATAATTCTTTCTGTGATTTGTCTTTTTTTAAAGTTTTGTTATTTTTCTTGTCTGGCACTACTTGTAATTAGAACTACAAACATGATGAAATTTATTTTATCATCAGGATTCATTAGTTATCAATGTTTTCTTATGGTACATAATCTGGCTACCAATATATAATAAAGTACTTGAATTAATCATAATGTGATACACATTTGAACTCTAATTTTTTGTATTATACATGATTTAATGTTACTTAATTTATTATATTAAAAAACAACGACAAAGTTGAGTTACTGAATGAAGCTTACCAGAAAAAAAGTCATTGATTTTGACAGTCATTAAGATCATAGTTAAAAATTTAGGGCTCCTAAAAAGTTTTAGCAATATTGTAATAGTCAACATTTTATATAGCACTTTTTATGTGCTAGACACTTTACGTACATTGATTTTGTTGAAGTGTTGTCTTCTGTAGTTCATATGTGAGAAAAGGGAGGCACAGAGAGTTTATGTATAATTTACCAAGGACATAGGTAGTATATGACAGAAATAGATGTGAATACAGGTAATTTGTTCCACAGTCTTTGTTCTTGACTGCTACTTTGCAGCTTACATGCATTACAGTTTTTCTTTGACTGTTGTAAAAAAAAATAGTTTGTTCTGTTTGATGGTAATAAGTATCATGGAGAAGAGAAAAGCAAACTTACAAGTCTACTCATTTGTTTAGCATTTGGGTGATGATCATTGGTGATGATCTTCAAAATCACCAAGACCAAATTACTTCTCCCAAGAAACTTATAATTTAGTAAAGTAAATAGAAGTAAACAGACTGTGATGAGTGTTTTATTAAAAGGTTGTATTACTAAGGTAGGTCCATCTTGCTGTGGTAACAGATTAACTCCCAAATCTCAGCTTAACTCAACAGTCTTACATAGTTGTCCTTTATGCAGGGACGCAGCAGTCTAACTATTTCCATATTGTGGCTATGCCATCTCAGCATGTGGCCTCTGTTATAATCAAGACAAGGGGATAAAAAACACAGAGGGCTCGCGTTTTCTGTTCTATGTTTCAACTAGAGAATAGTATATTTCATTTCTGCTTAATAAGCAATTGATTTATGCCTAATTGAGCTGCAAAAGAGCTGGATAATGTGTAGGAGCATACAGCTATTTGGTGAGCAATAAATGCCTTGACCAAAAGGTATGTATGTCGCCTAGAGAAGAATGGGGGTTGGGAAATAATTAGTTAGGATCCTACAGGAAGTTGACTGAAGAGTGGCAGAAAAAGTGTTGATAGGGGCTGGTGAAGGTAACTGAGGAATTGAAACCAGTTAAGTTTCTGGGCACGCCGCAGGAAGGAGCTGTACCAAAGACTTCAGTACCATGGAGAGCTCCTCCCATTTACATTGCGTACTTGCATATAACGTAAATTGTTTTTCCGGTTTTGGGGGATTTATTTATTTTCCTACAAGTTATTGGGGTACAGGTGGTATTCGGTTACATAGGTAAGTTCTTTAGTGATGATTTGTGAGATTTTGCTGCACCCATCACCCAAGCAGTATACACTGCACCATATTTGTAGTCTTTTATCCCTTGCTCCCCTCGCACTTTTCCCCCCGAGTTCCAAAAGTCCATTGTATCATTCTTATGCTTTTGTGACCTCATATCTTAGCTCCCACATATCAGTGAAAACGTACGATGTTTGGTTTTTCAATTCCTGAGTTACTTTACTTAGAATAATAGTCTCCAGTGTCACCCAGGTCACTGCAATGCTGTTAATTCATTCCTTTTATGGCTGTGTAGTATTCCATCATCCATATATATAAATATGTATATCACAGTTTCTTTATTCATTCGTTGATTGATGGGCATTTGGGTTGGTTCCATGACTTTGCTATTGTAAATTATTCTGCTTAAACATGGCTGTGCAAGTATCTTTTTCGAATAATGACTTCTTTTCCTCTAGGAAGGTACCCAGTAGTGGTATTGCTGGATTAAATGGTAGTTCTACTTTTAGTTTCTTAAGAAATCCCTGCACTGTTTTCCACAGTGGCTGTACTAGTTTAAATTCCCACCAGCCGTGTAGAAGTGTTCCTTGTTCAACCCAGCCATACCAACATCTACTGTGTTTTGATTTTTTGATTATGGCCATACTTGCAAGAGTAAGGTGGTATCACATTGTGGTTTAGATTTGCATTTCCCTGATCATTAGTGATGTTGAGCACTTTTTCATGTTTGCTGGCCATTTTTATATCTTCTTTTGAGAAATGCCTTGTAGTTGCAAAAGAAAAGGGCTTTCAGTTATTCCCCTGCCTGTGAAGTCTGCATGCCTAATTCATGCCCTCCCCTGAGTTCTAGCCAGGAGGCTTCTCACCCTGTAACTTCTCAAATTGTTACAAAATTCAGCTAGAAAAATCCTTCTTTCTTTGGAGTTTTACCCTGTGCTCCTCTGGCCACCCTCCTGATGAATCCCTGTGTTGCCAGGCAGTAATGGGCTGCTTGGGGACCCAGCGAGCTCCCAGCACTTTTCTGCTGCTTCCTGTACCCTTTATTTCTCTCAGCTTGGCATTTTAACTTGACTTAGCTCTAGGAAAAGTGGGAAATTTCTTCCACAAACAGACCTTCAGCTTCTCCACTGGAGGTATGTGTTAGAGAGAGGAGGATCTCCCTTTCCCTTTCCCAGTTCCACAGTTGGGGCACTCACAGTATTTAGGGTGTCTCCCAATTCCTGCAGGAGCAGTTCACTTCCTTCAGAGGGTCTGTGGATCCTATCATATAAAGTAAGTTGTAACATCTTTTCTCCAGATGGATTAAAGACTTAAACATAAGGCCTAACACCATAAAAACCCTAGAAGAAAATCTAGGCAAAACTATTCAGGACATAGGCATAGGCAAAGACTTCATGACTAAAACACTGAAAGCATTGGCAACAAAGTCCGAAATAGACAAATGAGATCTGATTAAACTTCAGAGCTCTGTACAGCAAAAGAAACAATCATCAGAGTGAATCAGAAACCAACAGACTGGGAAAAACATTTTTTGCAATCTACCCATCTGACAAAGGGCTAATATCCAGAATCTACAAAGAACTAAAACAGATTTACAAGTTAAAAACAAACACATTCAAAAGTGGGCTAAGGACATGAATAGACGCTTTTGAAAAGAAGACATTTATGAGGTCAAAAAACATGAAAAAATGCTCATCATCACTGGCCATTAGAGAAATGCAAATCAAAACCACTTGAGATACCATCTTATGCCAGTTAGAATGGCAATCATTAAAAAATCTGGAGACGACACATGCCGGAGAGGATGTGGAGAAATAGGAACACTTTTACACTGTTGGCTGGAGTGTAAATTAGTTCGACCATTGTGGAAGACAGTGTGGCGATTCCTTAAGGACCTAGAAATAGAAATTCCATTTGACCCAGCTATCCCATTACGGGGTATATTTCCAAAGGATTCTAAATTGTTCTATTATAAGGACACATGCACATGAATGTTCATTGCAGCACTGTTTACAATAGCAAAGACCTGGAACCAACCCAAATGCCCATCGAGGATAGACTAGAAAAGGAAAATGTGGCACATATACCATGGAATACTGTGCAGCCATAAAAAATGATGAGTTTATCTTCTTTGTAGGGACATGGATGAATCTGGAAACCGTTGTTGTTAGCAAACAGACACAAGAACAGAAAAACAAACACTGCATGTTCTCACTCATAGGAGGATGTTGAACAATGGGAACACATGGACACAGGGAGGGGAGCATCATACACTGGGGTCTGTTGCAGAGGAATAGTGGAGGGACAGCAGAGGGTAGGGAGGTTGGGGAGGTAGAAATAGCAGATATAGGTGACAGGGGAATGGAGGCAGCAAGCCACATTGCCACGTATGTACCTACACAACAACCCTGCATGTTCTGCACATGTACCCCAGAACCTAAAGTGCAATAAAAAAATATATATATATACATATATGAAAAGTTTATTCCATAGACATTTGTTATGCACCTATAATTGATTTTGTGGATAGAAAAATTCATAACACATATACATAATTGGAAAGGTGAAACTCTCTCTAATGCAATTGATATGGTCAATGATAGCACCATTCACTGGGTATTATGAGATTATGGAGATGTTCCTAACCATCTTGGGTACAGCAAGGAGATTTGTAGAAAATTTCTTGAAGGAGATGATTTTTGATTTTATATGTTTATTAGGTGATAAATAGGTGTTTTGCCAAACCAGAGAGAAAGAAGACAGTTTTGGTCAGGAGTTGAAAAACGTTTTCTGTAAATGGCCAGATAGTAAACATTTTAGGCTTTTCAGGTCATATGTGGTAGGTCTCTGTTGCATATTCTTTGTGTTTTACAAATTTTTAAGACGTAAAATCATCCTTAGCTTAAGGGTTGTAAAATATAGGTTGTGGCCCAGATTTGATTGTGGTCGATAGTTTTCTGACCCCTGGTCTGAGCAGAGAGAGCAGTAGCAAAAAGAGAGACATGTACTTAAAACTATATATAGTTTGGTCTTGACAGAGTGTGACATTTGAAGAAGGGTCATGATAGATAATCCCAGAGATGTAGGTGGGGAATAGGCACGATGTCACATTGAGGAAATTAGAGCTATATCTGCAGGTATGAATTGCCACTGAAGGATTTAAAGCAGTAGAATGATAAAATAACATTTGCATTTTAGAAAGATAGCTGTGTTGAGAATGTCCCTGAGGAGACAAAACTGAACTCAAAGAGACCAATTAGAGAGCTATTAGTGGTGGTCAAAAGGAGATAATGAAAGACTGAAATAAGGCAGTGGTGAGAAGGATAGGCAAGAGAAGACTTTGTTGAAAAAAATCTCGAATACCATAAGAAAGACTTGGTGATTGGTTGACTGGAGTGGGGAAAGTAAACAATAATGACTCCTTGATGATTGATTGAGTGGGAAAAGTTGTCAATAATTATTTTCAGACATAATAGCATTGCTTTGACTGAGATTATAAATATTATGCAAACTCATTAATGTTCCTTCTTTAGCGGGAACCATGATTGTTAAAAGGATCTCTACCATTTATTTTGTAATTCCATTATCTGGGGTCAGACAGCACTGCCACATCTTCTGACATGATGTGACTCTGTCACACCTGGTAGGATGTGGGAAGTCTATTAGGCTGTCCCAGGTAGGGTATGGAAAAGTTTTGATGTTGTTCATCAAGTACATTGACTGTGATAAACAATATCTCACCCATGGAAGAATGCTCATTCAAAGTAAGGGGTAAGGAACTCAATGTATAGGTTTATGGAAATTGTCCTAAAGGCCTTAAGTATTTAAAACTATCAGTTATTTTAGCTACTTTTGAATCAGGAAGTTCAGAATTTTATAGATTTTGAAGTTGCCCTCTGTAATGAGCTTGTACCATCCATTATTGCCCAATATTTTTATATAGTTTCCCACATTGTGAGTACAGTCGTCCCAAAGAATTCCCATAGTTCCCTCCTTTTTAGTGTGAAGGCATGTCACGTAGTTTCCACCTATCAGACTCAACCTCTTGAGACTAGATATGGAAGAGTGCAATGTGATCTGGGGGCCCCGTGTGGTGAGATTAATATTCTATCAAGTGAAGATTCTTATTTGGAGGAATAGCTGAGGTGATTTGGAGGAAATCAACAGAACTGTTTTTTTTTTTTTTTTTTATCTTGGAAAACAACAATGGCAGCTGTTGTTTTTGTGTTGGATCTGTCCCATGGTGAGATGGACATCACTCTTTGCTGAGAAGCACCCAAGTTTACTTCTCAAGGCCGCCCAGAAAAGTTATATAATATATCTTAAAATCTCTTCAATTAGATTACATTCTGTGCTTTGCAACCAAAAATGTCAGTAGCTATACCAGGGTTGCAACTACATGATATTATATATTTAAAAATATTTCATGGGTAAAATTAAGAAAAATGTCTAAGAAGTAGATGGATGATGTTGAAAAATACATTGAGAAAGACTGTCATCAACTAAATTGGTGACAGATCACTTCACAGATATGACACCAGCCAGTATGGGCTACAGTGGTCAACCAGGGGAGAAGGGAAGGTGAATCACTGTGCCTTTAAAATGTTGAGAGTGGCCCGGGTGCTGTGGCTCATGCGTGTAATCCCAACACTTTGGGAGTCTGAGGTGGGTGGATGACTTGAGGTCAGGAGTTTGAGACTAGCCTGGCTAACATGGTGAAACCTCGTGTTTTCTAAAAATACAGAAATCAGCTGGGCTTGGTGGCACAGGCCTGTAATTCCAGCTACTTGGGTGAATGAGGCGTGAGGACCACTTGAACCTAGGAGGCTGAGGTTTCAGTGAAACACAATTGTATTTGGGTAACTATCTCCAAAAAAAAAAAAAAAAAAGATAGGAGTGAAGGCCATGGGAGCATTCATTTTAGCAAAAAAGTGAATAAAATATTTGATAAAACAGTTCTACCTGGAGCTGTTTCTATATGGCAGCAGTCACAGGTTATTTAGACATAACACTGCTGGGGATAATTCTTTTAGGTCAGCCAGTTTGGAGGTACAGTTAAAATAATCAGATCTTGTTTCTACATGCAGAGGCTTTCTGGAATTAGACAGGGGTTACCATGCCTCTTGTTTGTCATTTTGGCTGGGGTTTCATGCTTAGCATGGGTGATCTCCAGATCATTTACCTATTTTAAAGGAAATTTTGTTTGAGTGCAGTAGAAACAGGAAAGAACTGAAATATATTCTTTAATTCTGCAAATAAAATTTCAGCATTTAATGAACGTTATCCTAATCACTTTACATGCAACTTAGTATTTAATGCTCACAACATGAATTGTTTTACTTGATCATTCCCACAGTTCTATTGAGTAGATCTTATTATCTGTATATAACATAATAATGATCCTAGGACTTAGAGAGTTTAAGTAACGTGTTCAAGATCACACCACCAAAAAGCAATAGGGCTGGATTCCACATGACTAGTGGTCACTGAAGTCACTAGTAACATGGACAACTTTCTTAACCTCTTTAAGCTTCTATAAAATAGGAATAATTTTAACACTTCTCAGAGTTTTTCATGAATAAATGGGTTAATCTTTGTAAAACACTCAGAACATTGCCTGAATCATTAAATACTCAGAAAATGTTAGCTGTTATTAGTTCGTCCAGGATCTTCTCTCTTTCTCTCTTTTTTAAACCTTAGGATAGGCAGAAGTCTGAATCAGGGTGCTGGACAGTAATTTTGGTATTATAGTAAACTTCACAGATAAGTCAGTGGGCATTTCTTTGGCAGTGAGGAGAAAAGAGAAGAGACAGACTTGAGAATATTTGGAGGTAGCTTTCAGGGACTGGTGATAGTATATTTTTGTTTTGTTTTAGAGAAAGCCTTGTTGAGGCTCTTTTAGTCTCCTACATGGCTTGGATTTGTATCTCTAAACCCTCTTCCTCTTTGGGGTTACGTGGCCTGCATATGTGTAAAATCTGACTCCTAAATTGGAAACTGGGTTGTGAATTAAACACACAAGAGAGCAGGTCACAGGAACAGGTGCCAGGTGATGAGCCAGAATGTAGTTCTGGACAGGTAGCCAGCATGTTGCCGTTAGTTTGAGGAGAGGCTGGGGGCAGGCAGTGTGAAGTGATTATTCCCCACTGTGCAGCTGTTAAGGGAGGAGGGAGAGTATGCAATGTTAAGAGAGAAGGCAGCAGAGATAAGCTTTGGGCCAGCAGATCAGAGAGCTTCCATTACAGACAGGCAGAGCTGAGTCTGCACAGCTCTTTGGAAAGGATATTGTACTGTCAGACTCAGTGGTCACACAGACCCAAGTATAACTGGATGTCTTTGCCCCTTAGGAGAACAGTGTTTGACTTAGAAATCTCTCACTCATATCTTTATCTGATTCAGAGATGTGTCTACCAAGAGGACAAAGGGTATACAATAATTGATGAAAAATTTTAGGCATTTGGAGGAAGAGACAGTGAGCCTGAGCTTGTGCCTTATAGGAAGGGCTCTCTGTTCACTCTCAGATGGTTTGCATTCTATAACTGGATTTGGACAGAGTTTCTATTGGATCAGGACAGATGTCGTAAAAGAACCAGGGTACTACTATTTAAGGATGTGGGAAAGAAGCCAGCAGAGAGTGTAGCGGAACCTGTGTTCAGATGCCACTCACTAGTTCTGTCATCCTTGGCAAGTCACTGAAATCTATTGAGTCTTATTGGGCATAGTGACATGTGCCTGTAATTCCAGCTACTCAGGAGGCTGAAGTGGGAGGATTGCTTGAGCCTGGAAAGTTGAGGCTGTAGTGAGCTGTGATCATACCAGTGCACCCTACCCTAGGTGACAGAGCAAGACCCTGTCTCTTAAATGAAATTTCCGGAGACTTGGTTTTTTAAATCTCTAAAATAGGAATGATAATAATAGCCAACATGTTCAACACTGTGTGCCATACACTCATTTACTCTTCATAGCTACTCTATTATTATCATCCTCACTTTCCTGGAAAGGAAACTGAGGAACAGAATGATAGAGTAACCTGCCCAAGATTCCACAACTCCTTGGCAGTGAGCAAGGATCTAAACATAGGCAGACAGGGTTTCTATGCTCTCAACTTTTCCCCTTTCCTGCCTCTTTAAACCTGGCACAGAGAAGCTTTCAGTAAATGGTAGTTCTGGGAGCGGAATGGGGAGACAGCACTGAGAGTTCTCATCTTTGTAACTGCACTGAACAAGAAAAGAATCAAGTTGACTTAAAATTAGTTCTATAAATGAAACTAACTAGAGGTGGATAAATAGTATAGTTTCTCTTCCATTTCTAACTTATGTCTACAGATAGACAATTCCAGAATGACTTTTAAAAGGCTTTATTACTTTTTGGCTTCTTAAACTTAAATCTGAAATCAAATACCTTCAAATTAGTGCTTTGAAAAGTAAACATACACAGTGTATATATGTGAGTGTGTGTTCACATACTATTCAATATCTTGTGGCTTATGCTACTTGAAAGCTGTTATACCTACTTTCATCAGGCTGGTACTTCACAGATAAGCTACAAAAAGGGTGTTTTTAGGAAATTCTGTGATTACTTTTCAGTGTATGAAATTGGGTTTGATTTTGTTGAAATGTCTGAGTACATTGACCTAGCAAAGAAAACAAATAATAGAGAAGCTAAATTCTGCAAGTAGACAGTTATTCATATTTGAATTAACAGATTAAATAATGATAAAAAGGAACTCTATAATTCATTTTTTCTTTTTCATTTACAATATAACACTAACTTTCTAAACTATATTTTCAGAACAGTCCGTGGTTTTTTTAAAATTATTAACTGATGGAAGCCTTTAGATACCCCTTTTAAAGAAGGAACAGATGATAAAAAGAAAAGGAAATGGAAATCATCTTAAATATTTGTGCCATTCTTAGCTTACACTTCTTATGTAGACATAAGGTAATAACTTGGCTAAACTTCCTGACCAAACATCCTACCAAGTTTCCTGAAAGTGTTTGAAATAATGGCATTTGTATATATGGGGTCTTATATACTATATAATAAAAATATATGACATATTTTTATGTATTTACATATAATTATGTGTATATATTATATAAAACTATATATATATATATATATTTTTTTTTTTTTTGAGACAGAGTTTCACTCTTGTTACCTGGGCTGGAGTACAGTGGTGCCATCTTGGCTCACCACAATCTCTGCTTCCTAGGTTCAAGCGATTCTCCTGCCTCAGCCTCCCAAGTAGCTGGGATTACAGGCATGCACCACCATGCTCAGCTAATTTTTTTTTTTTTGTTCATAGAGATGGGGTTTCTCCATGTTGGTCAGGCTTGTCTCCAACACCTGACCTCAGGTGATGTCAGGCTCCTGAAGTGCTGGGATTACAGGCATGAAACACTGTGCTCAACCAGGGTTATATTTTTTCACAAAAAAATCGTGATTTTAATATACTTGCCCTTTGTTTGGTAATACCCTATCCAGAGATGTCTTAGTTCTTGAAACCCATGAAAAATAGACCATGGTATGTTATACTCACTTTAACACTAAACATGGCAAATTATAAACTAACCAGATTTGAGTAATACACATCTTTCATCTATGAAATATAGAATTGACCCAACACGAATGTGTAATTTTTCGATAGGTTGGCTATTTTTGTTAATAAAATCTTCTATGTGTTTCTTGGAAGTGAGTAGCCTACATTTTTATGAGCATATGTACATTTTATTGTAGAGAATGGGGATCATAGAACTTCTAGTTATAGTTCTGACGACCCAAAGTGTGCACATTAAAAGCACAGAAGAGTATTCCTGGGGGGAAATGGGGTTCACACAAGGTTTAGTCACAAACCTAAAATAACTGAAGACTTGTCAAGGAAAATGACATCCTGGAAGGCACAGAAATGTATGTCACTGTCTTAAAAGAGATTGTGGGGGCAACTTTAAAATAATTAAAGATACTGCGAGTCAAATCTTGCTGAAGTATAATATAGATAAAGGAAACTCTGCTATTGGTTCCTATACTTCAACCACAGCTTTGATAAAGAAGACAGATATTTGATATATGTTATCTAGATACACATGATTTATATAACAGTGAATTTAAAACATCCATGTTTTATCAAAGGAATAATGGCTTTAGAGTTATATTGATTGTTGGCACAGAAATTACAATGAAGTTATGATTATTCAATTTTTCAGATGTTTGTACACAATATGCAAAGAAAAACATTTTATAACATAGTTGCTTCAAGGTCTTGCTAACAATTTAGAAGTTGTCATTTTGTAGAACTTCAGAGTTTGAAGGATAAACTCCACTTTCTTTGCCCAAAGCTACATCCGGAGAGCCACATTTGACGTGTTTACTTTCTCTCAATTCTCTTGAAAAAGTACAGTATCTTTCTCTGGGGAAGACATTCCATATGGACATTTTTTGCATGAGCGTTTACATAAAACCACAACAATGTAAATAAAATCATTATTATAAGTACACTATACACACATATACTTTAGATGTACATATCTCCTTGAGAAATTGTGGTTAAATTACTGTGTTCTAGATTCTGTTTTCTCTTTCCCAAATAATATTAAACATTCAATGTGGATCCTATTCAGGGTGCTTCAAAGAAAGTAGCACATAAATTTAAATTTATTATCAAATTCAAAATTTTATCCCAAGAATAGTTTCCAAATCACATTTATTAATTAGGTGATACATGTGTTTCATGTTACAAAGGCATTTTAAAAAATCACCATGGATGCAGTAAATTGTGTTTCATAGAATGTGAGAAGCTGATTCTGAGTGCTGTCATTCTTCTAGTTCTCTATGCACCCTTGCTCATTATGTCAGTCTTTGTATAGTGTCCTCCCAACTTTCTTCTATCCATTTAAATTGTACTGAGAAATTATAATGAAGACCCCAAATGAAAGGGGTCTTAGTGATCATGATCAGCATGTTACAGATGTCAGAATGAAGCTTAAGAGGGGTTCCCTGACAGAGACCATACAGTAGTGTGTGGCAGAACTGAGGAAAGCATCTCTGGATTATACTCTGCTGCTTTGTATAAATAAAAACAAATATGAGAAATCTTAGCTTTTTAAGACTCAGTTCCAGTCTCACACTCCAGTAGGAGCCATTGCTGCCTAAGGGCACTGACTGGAATCCAGGTTACTTTGGACACTTGCTGAATGAACATAAACAGGTTTCATCTCCATGTATTGGTCTATGCTCACACTGCTATAAAGAACTGCATTAGACTGGGTAATTTATAAAGAAAATAGGTTTATCAAAGATTGTATGGTTATAGATATGTTGTGTTGCCTCCGATGCCTCTGTTTTGTTCCATTGGTCTATATCTCTGTTTTGGTACCAGTACCATGCTGTTTGGATTACTGTAGCCTTGTAGTATAGTTTGAAATCCAGTAGTGTGATGCCCCCCGCTGTGTTCTTTTTGTTTAGAATTGACTTGGCTATGTGAGCTCTCTTTTGGTTCCATATGAAGTTCATCTTGGTTTTTTCCAGTTCTGTGAAGAAAGTCAATGGTAGCTTGATGGGGATAGCATTGATTCTGTAAATTACATTGGGAAGTATAGCCATTTTCACGATATTAATTATTCCTAACCATGAACATGGAATGTTTCTCCATTTGTTTGTGTCCTCTCTTATTTCGTTGAGCAGTGGTTTGTAGTTTTCCTTGAAGAGGTCCCTTATGTTCCTTGTGAGTTGTATTCCTAGGTATTTTATTCTTTTTATAGCAATTGTGAATGGCAGTTCGTTCTTGATTTGGCTTTCTTTAAGTCTGTTATTGGTGTCGAGGAATGCTTGTGATTTTTGCACATTGATTTTATATCCTGAGACTTTGCTGAACTTGCTTATCAGTTTCAGGAGTTTTTGGGCTGAGGCGATGGGGTCGTGTAGGTATACTATCATGTCATCTGCAAATAGAGACAATTTGGCTTCCACCTTTCCTATTTGAATGCCCTTTATTTCTTTTTCTTTCCTGATTGCTCTGGCTAGAACTTCCAGTACTATATTGAATAGGAGTAGTGAAAGAGGGCATCCTTGTCTAGTGCCGGATTTCAAAGGGAAAGCTTCCAGTTTTTGCCCATTCAGTATGATATTGGCTGTTGGTTTGTCATAAATAGCTTTTATTACTTTGAGATACATTCCATCGATACGGAGTTTAATAAATGGTGTTGGGAAAACTGGCTAGCCATGTGCAGAAAGCAGAAACTGGATCCCTTCCTGACACCTTACACTAAAATTAACTCCAGATGGATTAAAAACTTCAACATAAGACCTGGCACCATAAAAACCCTAGAAGGAAATCTAGGCAAAACCATCCAGGACATAGGAGTAGGCAAGGACTTCATGAACAAAACACCAAAAGCATTGGCAACAAAAGCCAAAATAGACAAATGGGACCTAATCAAACTCCACAGCTTCTGCATGGCAAAAGAAACAGTCACTAGAGTGAATCAGCAACCAACAGAATGGGAAAAAATTTTGGCAGCTTACCCATCTGACAAAGGGCTGATATCCAGAATTCACAAAGAACTCAAACAGATTTACAGGAAAAAAAACAAACAAGCCCATTCAAAAATGGGCAAAGGATATGAACAGACACTTTACAAAAGAAGACATATATGAGGCCAACAATCATATGAAAAAATGCTCATTGTCACTGGTCATCAGAGAGGTGCAAATCAAAACCACATTGAGATACCATCTCATGCCAATTAGAATGGCGATCATTAAAAAATCTGGAGACAACAGATGCTGGAGAGGATGTGGAGAAACAGGAACACTTTTACACTGTTGGTGGGAGTGTAAATTAGTTCAACCATTGTGGAAGACAGTGTGGCAATTCCTCAAGTCTTAGAAATAGAAATTCCATTTGACCCAGCAATCCCATTACTGGGTATATATCCAAAGGACTATAAATCGTTCTACTATAAGGACACATGCACACGAATGTTCATTGCAGCACTGTTTACAATAGCAAAGACCTGGAATCAACCCAAATGCCCATCGATGATAGACTGGATTGGGAAAATGTGGCACATATACACCATGGAACATTATGCAGCAATCAGAAATGATGAGTTTGTGTCATTTGTAGGGACATGGATTAATCTGGAGAACATCATTCTCAGCAAACTGACACAAGAAAAGAAAATGAAATACCGCATATTCTCACTCATAGGCGGGTGATGAAAAATGAGAACACATGGACACAGGGAGGGGAGTACTAAACACTGGGACCTATTGGGGGAAAAGGGGAGGGCCAGCGGCAGGGGGGAGCTGGGGAGGGATAGACTGAGGAGAAATGCCAAATATGGGTGAAGGGAAGAAAGGAAGCAAAACGCACTGCCATGTGTGTACCTATGCAACTGTCTTGCATGCTCTGCACATGTACCCCAAAACCTAAAATGCAATAAAAAATTAAAAAAAAAAAAAGAAAATAGGTTTAATTGGCTCATGGTTCTACAGGCTATACAGGCTTCTCCTTCTGGGAAGGCTTTGGGAAACTTATAGTTATGGTAGATGGTGAAGAGGAAGCAAGTATGTATTCACATGGCCAGCAGGAGAGAGAGAGAGAGAAGTGTTAAACACTTTCAAACAACCAAGTCTTGAGAACTCACTCACTATCACTAGAACAGCAAGGGGGAAATCCACCTCCATGATACAGTCACCTCCCACCAGGTTTGTCCCCCAACACTGGGGATTATAATTCAACATGAAATTCAGGTGGGGATACAGTACCAAACCATATCACTCCATTTTCTCAATGTCTTAATTAGCAAAATGGAGAACCTAACACTTCTACCTCATAAGGTTAGTAAAGGCCTTAAATAAGTTAATATTTATGAAGCATTTAGAGTAGTGCCAGGTCATAGTAAGTGCCTAATAAGCACTAGTTGTCATTTTTATAATTGTCCTTATTAATAACTTTTCACTCTTATTTTGTATTTTTTATCAATACCACCCAAGTAGCACTTACTCCTTTTCTAGCTGCTTTATTTAAGACGTTATTTTATTCCAGTTTTCTCTACTCAACTCATGTCATATCAGGGCAAGGACTACGTTCTCTGTTTCTTTTATATATCTCCATAGAGCCTAACACAATGTTTGATGCAAAATAGGAATTCTGTAAATAATTTTCTTTCTGCTGGTTGATTTTAGATAAGTAGATTTCTAATAGCTGCAGCTCTGGCCAGTGTTTACATGTTCTCAAAGAAAATGCCAATTACAGTGTTAGCAACATAATATGCCAGTGTTCTATGTTAAAATAGCAAACACCACTGTGTCATCATAGTGTTTGAAGTTGCATAGAAAAGTCTGGAGAATACATGTTTGGGATGGTTTTAGGATTAGTGAGTAATAGGATAAGTTATTTTGTGTTGCTACCAGAGACATTATGTAAGATATTATTGTCTGTCTTCAAACTGTGCATTGATACCATAATGATGTGAATAGTATCACTCTAAGCCCTGAATTCTACACGTTTTACTAAGGCACATTTTTAATGCAAATTCTTGGCTAGACATCAGAATTGCTTGGTGAGCTTTTAAAAATCTCAGTATTCACACCATACTTCAAAACAGTTAACTCAGAATCTCTGGGTAACAGTATTTATTAAATCTGTCCTTATGGTGCCACTATGCAGCCAACTTGGAGAACTACTATGCTAGAATGTTAGATTGCAAGAATATCATTCTATGGCATATTCACCAAAAGTAGGGCGTTATAAAAAATTATATACATTTTATAAGGGTAGCAACTTATAAAATTATGTCAAGTAACATGTGGTGTAGACGTTGACTCATTTTTGAAGAGGGGTTTTGAGGAACCGGGAGGCGTTTACCATGAGTCCTGTTACTAAGGCTTTACCACACTGAAACCTTATTCTGTTTGATTTGTTCCCCTTCCCACAGGACTGTAGCGAGGACTTGGTTTTCCTTTTTTGGCCAGGCAGACTCCTGCAGACTTGTCGTTTTCCATACACTGGATCCCTGCTTTATGCCTGACCAGAGGGGAGTGGCAGTTCCTGAGTCACACTGTTGAGTCTCCTTGGGCACTCTGTAATTTTCCTGGGACTCTTTTTTTCTCCCTAACCTTGTGATTTCTCTGGCTTGGTGATTTTTGTCTCAGGATTCAGCTTAAAAATGTAGAATCTTACATGAGAAAAAGGACATCATTTGGATATGTCAAAACATAGATTTGTTTTTCTATATTTTAGACCAGTTATGACTTACTCTGAACAATTTTATACTGTAGAATATTCTGTTGCATTTAGTTAATACAAAATATGTGTTACAATTTCTGTTGCCTTTTTTTAGTCTTGCTCCTGAATACTTTGTATTATAAGTTGTATTTATTCAGAAAGTATTTCTTCTTTTCTTTTTTGCAATTGTTGCCCTTTCTATATATTCAGAAGACATTTATTGAGGATCTATGATATGTCAAGCACTGTGGCAGGTGCTTGGGATATAAAGATTAAAAGTGGTGTCCCTCATGGACTACTTGGGGAGATGATCAATAGCTGTGATAAAGGGATGTATGAACTGCTGTGATATCACAGAGGGAGGACACTTATCCAAACATGGGGCAAGAGCAGTGAGGGAGGGAGGGGCCGTGAAGAAGGGAGGGGTAGTGAGGGAGGTCTTTGAGGACTGGCCCATGTCAGATTGTCTTTGTATCATTAGGCCTAGCATAGTAAGTGACTTCTCTCAATGTCTGGTGTTAAACAGAGGCTACGTTGAGCCTTGCCTAGAAGAGCACATAGAAATTAGCCTAGTAGAGAACAAGGATGGGTGGGAAGAGAGCAAAAGTCTGGGGCCTGCTGTGTTGAAAGCACAGCATGTGCCTAGAGGTGTGAGTGAGGGTGGCTCAGCCATTAGTGCTTGAGAGTGATGGCATTGCTGGTTCACAAAGGATGGTAAGTGTGTACAGGGAGAGCGGGTGGGGGTCAGATTGTCCCAAATCTTCTAACTGATGCTAAGACGTTTGTATTTTTCTGGAATCTGATGGGAGCCATTTAAGGAGGTTTCACAGGGATTGACATAATCATATATGCCTTTCAGAGAAATCATTTTGGTAGAACAAGGGAGTGAGACAGGGGACAGAGAAATGTGTGAAGAGTAATTATGATATGCCAGGGGAAGAATGATGGGAATCTAGAACCATTTAGGAAAATAAAGTCAAATCCTTACTTTGTACCACACAACAAAATAACATTCAGAAACATTGAAGATGTCAATATGAAAATAAAATAGTAGAAAGAAAACAGAATATTTTTAAAGTTCAGGGATTGAAGAGTTCTTTCAAAGAAAAGCAAGAGACAAAAGGCCACAATATAATCAAAATAAATGTTTGACTATGTGTAAGGTATTAGATGCTAGAGGGATGTGGATTAGTAGACCTGATTTGTTCTTTTAAGGAGCTTTAGAAGTAAAGAAAGTTAAGAAACAGAACATTCCAAATGCCTTGCGCTAAGTGCTATGTTGGAGTTAAATAAATAATTCAGTGGAATCCTATAGAAGCCGCTACCTGAGTTTGCTTGGAGGTGGACAAGAGAGGCTTGAAAAAGCAGAAAGTGAGCCAAATCTTCATGTAGGACCTGTCAGGTGGTTGAGACCAGCTGAAGAGAAAGAGCATTTTATAGAGTGGGTACAGCTTGTAAGAAGATAGAGGAGGGTTAATTTGGTATTTTCGGTGTGCATAGTGCAAGAAGATGGACAAGACATGGGGGCAGGAAGTGCTGAAGCTGAGGTTGGAGAAGGCAGTGAGAGGCAAATTTTATCCTTAATTTTATCCTATAGGCCAGTGCCATCAATAGAGCTTTCTGTGATGATGGACATGTTCTGTTCTGTGCTGTCCAATGTGGTAGCCATGAACCACATGTGCTGTTGAGCATATGGAATGTGGCTAGTGCAATTGAAGAACTGAATTTTTAATTGTGTCAAATTTTAATTAATTAAAATTTAAATTTAAATAACCACTGTGGCTAGCAGCTACCAGATTAGACAGTGCAGCTATAAACAATATGGGGTTGGCTGGGTGCGGTGACTCACGCCTGTAATCCTAGCACTTTGGGAGGCTGAGGTGGGTGGATCACTTGAGGTTAGGAGTGGCCTAACCAGCCTGGCCAACATGGTGAAACCCTTTCTCTACTAAAAATACAAAAATATCAGCTGGCTGTGGTGTCAGGAACCTGTAATCTCAGCCTACTTGGGAGGCTGAGGCAGAAGAATCACTTGAACCCAGGAGACAGAGTTTGCAGGTTGCAGTGAACCAAGATTGCAGCATTGCACTCCAGCGTGGGTGACAGAGTGAGACTCCATCTTAAAAAAAATTGTGTCATTGAGAGTTTTTTGAAGGGAAATATTAATAGTGTGAACAAATTTATATTTTAGAAAGATCACTCTGGTAGTTGGGAAGAAAATCAAGAGTTGTGAGAGCCCACTGCTTTCAGATAGGGTACTAGGTGCTGTCATATATAATGGGCCATTTACTACTCACAGCAACTTTAAGGTATAGAAGACATGGTATTTCCATTATAGACAAGGAAACTGGATCTCAAAGAGATTAAGTCATTTGTCCACTGTCATAAAGGCAGTAAATGAGAGAAATTTACAATTTAACTTTCTATTTCTGGCAATGCTTTTAGTAATTTTTTGAATAATAAACTTATTTTTTAGAGAGGCTTTAGGTTCACAGCAAAACTGGATAAAAAGAACAGAGTTGCCATATGCCCACTATCTCTACACACAAGAAAACCTCCCCTGCTGTCAACATCCTGCCTCAGAATGTGGTACATTTGGTACAATCAATGAACCTACATTGACACATTATTATTACTGAAAGTCCATAGTTTACAATAGGGTTTACTCATGGTATATACATTCTATGAGTTTGGACAATTTTATAATGACACATATCTACCATTACAGTATCATACAGAGTAGTTTTGTTCCCTTAAGAATCCTCTGTGCACTTACTGTTCATCCCACCTCCCTCTTTAACCCCTGGAAACCACTGTTCCATAGTTTTGCCTTTTCCAGAATGTCACACCGTTGGAATGATGCACTATGTAGCCTTTTCAGATTGGCTTCTTTCACTTAGTAATACACATATTAAGTTTCCTTTATGTCTTTGCCTGGCTTCATGGATATTTCTGTGTAGTGCTGAATTAACATTCCATTGTCTAGATGTATCACATTATCCAGTCACCAACTGAAAGACGTCTTGGTTGCTCCCAAGTTTTGGCAATTATGAATAAAGCTGCTATAAACATCCATGTACAGGTTTTTGTCAGACATATGTTTTCAATTTACTTGGATAAGTACCAAGAAGTACAACTGCTAGATCATATGGTAAAAATATGTCTAGTTTTGTAAAAATACTGCCAAACTGTCTTCCTAAGGAGCTGTACCATTTTGCATTCCCACCAGCAATGAATGAGAGTTTCTGTTGCTCTGCATCCTCACCAGCATTTGTTTTCAGTATTCCAGATTTGGGCCATTCTAATGTGTGTAGTGGTATCTCATTATTGTTTCAGTTTGCAGTTCACTAATGAATATGATGCCAAACATCTTTTCATATGATTATTTGTCATCTGTGTATCATTTTTGGTGAGGTACCTGTTTAGGTCTTTTGGCCATTTGTTAACTAGGTTGGTTTTTTTATTGTTGAGTTATTTATTACTATTTCATATCTAGATACACCTAAGATCATTTACCTTATTTAAAAAAGAGAAGCATCCTCTGATAGCTCCGCTTGGAGCTGACCTGTTCACAGCTAGGCCATTATGTTCTCATTTTGAACATAAGCAATTCTTAGAACATCAATATAAAACAAGACCACTTTACAACTGTGATATTATGAGGCAAAAACAAGACCAATTTGTAACATACATGAACACAGACAAGACTAAGAACATGATGCAAACCACAAAGATGACCAACATCCCCCTCCATGCAAATAGGACTGCTGTTGCTTTTCTGCCAATCACAGATTTAGCCTCACCCCATTCCTCATCCTCTGAGATTAAAACAACAACAGCAACAACAACAATAAACTAAGATACTCACTGAAAAGATTACCTCTACTTTGTGATAGCCCCAAATGCAGAGGCAAAGAACCTTTTCTTGAAACTTCCTGAATAGGACTGGGGAGTTTCCCAGGCAAACCTGATCACCTTGCCCTCTGAAATAACCTTACGTAAGCCTAAATATTTTAACAAGCTTCTCCTGACATCCTTTTACTGAGATGTCTCCCATTTTCCCATGGCAGTTGGTCTTCCTTGCTGCAGACAGTTCCAATAAACCTATGCTCAACTGCAGGTTGGGCCTGGTGGTTTTTCCTGATAGGCAAAGACCAATCAACAAAATCAAAGCACAGCAAATACTATAGCAGTGATTCTAGCAGGTCACTCCTTTAACAATAATGGTTTAAATGAGTAATTTCCCTCTAGCAATAAAAACTGTAAAATTACATAACTTGCTAAGAAACCAAACAGCATAGAAAATCTTAACATGAAATAAAAGTATTTAGAAAATACTGTGATGCCATGATAGGAAGGACTTTATTTCGTTGTTGTCTTTGTAACAACTCTCCTTCCTTTCTTTCAGGGGTCATGTCTGACCACCAGTTTGGTAACCAGTTTATGTGCAGTGTGGTGGCCTCTCATGTGAGTCACCTGCCCACAACCAACCTCAGTTTCGTCTGGATCGCTCCACCTGCGGGTACAGGCTGTGTGAATTTCATGTGAGTACCCAAAGTGTCTGTAGTATGTACAGAAGGCAGATACTTAGGACCTCTCATGGGGTTACATATAGAATAACTATTTAAATGTTTTATTTTGACAGGTTTAATCTTAATTAAAATCACTAATTTTGTTGTCAAAAAAGGTAAACACTTTTTTAAAAAGTAAATTTAGCAGTTTATTTTTGCATATTTATGTGTACCTCCAAAGGTCAACACTGGATTTTAGGTGACAAAAATACACAATAAAATAAAAGCAAGTGAATTGGTGGGAAGGGAGCGTAGGGGACATGGGGAATAGGGAGAAGTTGTTCAAAGAGTACCAAGTTTCAGTTAGAAGAAGTAAGTTTGGAGATCTGCACAGCATGGTAATTAATAATAATGTATTGCATATTTCAAAATTGCTAAGAGATTTTAAATATTCACATCATAAAAAAATAATAGGTGAGGTAATGGATATGTTAATTTGCTTGATTTAAATCATCCCAAATGTAAACATACATGAAAACATCACATTGTGCTCCATAAATATATGAAATTATTTGTCAATTTTTAAAAGACAAAAATAATTGAATAAATCAGGGCAATTGGAAAATGAATGTTCAGAAAATATGGTGAAAATGGGTTACAAAGTGCTATAAGGCCCTATCTACTTTTTGGAAAAAGACCACAAATTTAGCTTGGAGCTTTCTGGCCATTAGTGCCAACAGGAAAGTGGGATCACTTAGGAGATTCCTGGTGGCCAGAAGTCAGGTACTCTATAGGACCTAACAACTCTCCCAGGTGCTTTCATTTAGAGGAAACTAGAGGATGTTCTGAGCAGTATTCTCAAAGGCATCCTTAGATAAACACTACACTATGGTTTCAAGGCTGTGATGTGTGACATCTCTACCTCTACCCCTAGCCCTACCCCACAGTCACCACGCCTCATCCTTATTCATAGTTCCTTCCCCGCCACCACATAGCATTTTTAAACTTATTTTTCTTTTTTCTTTTTTCTTTTTTTTTGTTGTTGTTGAGATGGAGTCTCACTCTTGTTGCCCAGCCTGGGGTGCAATGGCACAATCTTGGCTTATCACAACCTCTGCCTCCCAGATTGAAGCGATTCTCCTGCCTCATTCTCCTTAGTAGCTGGGATTACAGGCATGAGCCACCACACCCAGCTAATTTTATATTTTTAGTAGAGACAGTTTCTCCAGGTTGGTCAGGCTGGTCTCGAATTGCCGACCTCAGGTGATCTGCTCACCTTGGCCTCCCAAAGTGCTAGGATTACAGGCATGAGCCACTGCACCCAGCCATTTTTAAACTTCTAATACATTATATCTTTCACTTATTTAATTATACACATTGTTTCTCATTTGTCGCTTTCTACTAAAATGCAAGCCCCTTGAAGGTAAAAAAAATTTTTTTCCACTGATTTGTCGCAACTGTCTGGAATGGTCCCTGGCACACAGTCAGCCCTCACTAAGTATTTGTCAAATGGATGAATAAGCCAATGGTGTAAAGTCAACGGCAATTCAGAACAGCAGTTCTATTGGCAGTCAAGCAAAATAGAACTCAATGGCATCTCAAATGGTTTTCTATCCAGACTTTCTGTTCGAACAACAAAATCCCGTAAAACCTGTGTACTCTAAAATTTACCGCTGCCTTTTCTTCTCTCTCAATGATGAACAGTTCAGTGTCTGGGGTTTCTATGAGTCAGACATCACTGAAATATACAGTCTTTCTGCCTATCCTCTGAGTTATGCAAGCTGCCAACATCAGATTCATCTCAGATAACTGATTGATATTTAAACCCACCATTTTCTCCCTCAGAAAGTTTTTTTATATATGAACCTTTTCCTTCCAGTGTATTTTGCTAAGATGATTGCAGTAGCTTCCTAACTTGTCTGTCTGCTCACCTCTAGCCCAGTTTTCCTTCAGTATGTACGACATATTGTTGTCCAGTTAATCTTCTGATTACTCAAAATTTGGCTAAGCCTAAAACTTCTTTCTGAAGACTAAACCTTTGGCAATGATTTGAAGGCTCTTCCAATGTCTTCATTTGTTATCTTCTCACTTATCTCCTGTGGCACACATTTCCTGATGGAGCCCGAACTGGCAGCCCTTCCTGCAATTCTGTACAGATCCTATAACTTTCTTTCTTCATGCTTTTTCCTTGGCTGAAATGCTTTTTGGTCTCAACTTCAATTGTTAAAATCTTACCTATTCTTCAACACCTGTTTTAAATACCAACTCTTCTGTAAAACTTGCCAAGGTATCAGCAACAAAATTGATGTGTAGAGTCACATTTTGCTTATAACTCTATTGTAGTGTTGACTTCGTGTGTGTGTGTGTGTGTGTGTGTGAAATCATATATATGTATTTGAGGTGGAATCTAACTCTGTTGCCCAGGCTGGAGTACAGTGGTGCGATCTCGGCTCACTGCAACCTCCACCCCCCTGCTTCAAGCAATTCCCCTGATTCAGCCTCCCGAGTAGCTGGGATTACAGATGCATGCCACCCTGCCTGGCTAATTTTTTTTGTATTTTTGATAGAGACATGGTTTCACCATGTTGGCCAGAACTCCTGACCTCAGGTGATCTGCCCTCCTCAGCCTCTCAAAGTGTTTGGATTACAGGTGTGAGCCACCAGATGTAGTCAATTATATTTTACTATATACTTATTCCAATTAAGTTATCATCTTTTCTGTTAGATTGGACAAGGACACATTCTTACTTTTTTGATTCTCCTATAGCTTCTACAGTGTCTTATGCATAACGTGTCAAGAAAAATGCCCCTTGAATTCTATGATGTTCAATGTTGTCATTACCTTTAACTTCATAGTGATCACTGACCTTAGCATGCTTTCTCTTACTCATACTGGCACTTGCAAGGATGAATTGAATTCTTGCCATGCATGACTTCTTAATTTAAAACAAAGTTGCTTTTCTGAAAGACAAAACACAAAGTATCAATAGCGGCAATATAGAACTACTTCCAAACAGATATGTTTTTAATTTTTTTTTTTTAATTTTTTATTGGATTATAGGTTTTGGGGTACATGAACAGAGCATGCAAGACAGTTGCGTAGGTACACACATGGCAGTGTGCTTTGCTTTTCTTCTCCCCTTCACCCACATTTGGCATTTCTCCCCAGGCTATCCCTCCCCACCTCCCCCTCCCACTGGCCCTCCCCTTTTCCCCCCAATAGACCTGAACCTGTTTAAGAATGATATTTGATAGCTTGTGATCTCATTACTTTTGAGATATAAAACTCTCAAAAGCGTGACATAACTTAGGTATTTTGTTGTTGTTGTTTGAGACGGAGTTTCGCTCTTGTTACCCAGGCTGGAGTGCGATGGCGCGATCTCAGCTCACCGCAACCTCCGCTACTCCTGGCTTCAGGCAATTCTCCTGCCTCAACCTCCTGAGTAGCTGGGATTACAGGCACGTGCCACCATGCCCAGCTAATTTTTTGTGTTTTTAATAGAGACGGGGTTTCACCATGTTGACCAGGATGATCTCGATCTCTATAACTTAGGTATTTTAAATTAAATTAAAACTGTTTTCTTAGCAGTTAGTTGGAAAAATACAGTTTGGTCAGTTTTTACTGACTACAAAGAAGTTTACCCATCCTCACCCATATCTCTTTTTTTTTTTTTTTTTAATTTTTTATTGGATTTTAGGTTTTGGGGTACATGAGCAGAGCATGTAAGACAGTTGCGTAGGAACACACATGGCAGTGTGCTTTTCTTTCCTTCTCCCCTTCACCCACATTTGGCATTTCTCCCCAGGCTATCCCTCCCCACCTCCCCCTCCCACTGGCCCTCCCCGTTTCCCCCCAATAGACCCCAGTGTTTAGTACTCCCCTTTCTGTGTCCATGTGTTCTCTTTTTTCATCACCCACCTATGAGTGAGAATATGCGGTGTTTCATTTTCTGTTCTTGTGTCAGTTTGCTGAGGATGACGTTCTCCAGATTCATCCATGTCCCTACAAACGACACAAACTCATCATTTCTGATTGCTGCATAATATTCCATGGTGTATATGTGCCACATTTTTCCAATCCAGTCTATTATCAATGGGCATTTGGGTTGATTCCAGGTCTTTGCTATTGTAAACAGTGCTGCAATGAACATTCGTGTACATGTGTCCTTATAGTAGAACGATTTATAGTCTTTTGGATATATACCCAGTAATGGGATTGCTGGGTCAAATGGAATTTCTATTTCTAAGGCCTTGAGGAATCGCCACACTGTCTTCCACAATGGTTGAACTAATTTACACTCCCACCAACAGTGTAAAAGTGTTCCTTTTTCTCCACATCCTCTCCAGCATCTGTTGTCTCCAGATTTTTTAATGATCGCCATTCTAACTGGCGTGAGATGGTATCTCAATGTGGTTTTGATTTGCATCTCTCTGATGACCAGTGACGATGAGCATTTTTTCATATGACTGTTGGCCTCATATATGTCTTCTTTCGTAAAGTGTCTGTTCATATCCTTTGCCCACTTTTGAATGGGCTTGTTTGTTTTTTTCCTGTAAATCCGTTTGAGTTCTTTGTAAATTCTGGATATCAGCCCTTTGTCAGATGGGTAAACTGCAAACATTTTTCCCCATTCTGTTGGTTGCCGATCCACTCTAGTGACTGTCTCTTTTGCCGTGCAGAAGCTGTGGAGTTTGATTAGGTCCCATTTGTCTATTTTGGCTTTTGTTGCCAATGCTTTTGGTGTTTTGTTCATGAAGTCCTTGCCTACTCCTATGTCCTGGATAGTTTTGCCTAGATTTCCTTCTAGGGTTTTTATCATGCCAGGTCTTATGTTTAAGTCTTTAATCCATCTGGAGTTAATTTTAGTGTAAGGTGTCAGGAAGGGGTCCAGTTTCTTCTTTCTGCACATGGCTAGCCAGTTTTCCCAACACCATTTGTTAAACAGGGAATCCTTTCCCCCTTGCTTGCTTTTGTCGGGTTTATCAAAGATTGAATAGTTGTAGATATGTTGTGTTGCCTCCGGTGCCTCTGTTTTGTTCCATTGGTCTATATCTCTGTTTTGGTACCAGTACCATGCTGTTTTGATTACTGTAGCCTTGTAGTATAGTTTGAAATCCGGTAGTGTGATGCCCCCCGCTGTGTTCTTTTTGCTTAGAATTGACTTGGCTATGTGGACTCTCTTTTGGTTCCATATGAAGTTCATGGTGGTTTTTTCCAGTTCTGTGAAGAAAGTCAATGGTAGCTTGATGGGGATAGCATTGATTCTGTAAATTACTTTGGGCAGTGTAGCCATTTTCACGATATTAATTCTTCCTAACCATGAACATGGAATGTTTCTCCATCTGTTTGTGTCCTCTCTGATTTCGTTGAGCAGTGGTTTGTAGTTCTCCTTGAAGAGGTCCCTTACGTTCCTTGTGAGTTGTATTCCAAGGTATTTTATTCTTTTTGTAGCAATTGTGAATGGCAGTTCGTTCTTGATTTGGCTTTCTTTAAGTCTGTTATTGGTGTAGACAAATGCTTGTGATTTTTGCACATTGATTTTATGTCCTGAGACTTTGCTGAAGTTGCTTATCAGTTTCAGGAGTTTTTGGGCTGAGGTGATGGGGTCTTCTAGGTATACTATCATGTCGTCTGCAAATAGAGACAATTTGGCTTCCACCTTTCCTATTTGAATACCCTTTATTTCTTTTTCTTGCTTGATTGCTCTGGCTAGAACTTCCAGAACTATATTGAATAGGAGTGGTGAAAGAGGGCATCCTTGTCTAGTGCCAGATTTCAAAGGGAAAGCTTCCAGTTTTTGCCCATTCAGTATGATATTGGCTGTTGGTTTGTCATAAATAGCTTTTATTACTTTGAGATACGTTCCATCAATACCGAGTTTATTGAGGGTTTTGAGCATAAAGGGCTGTTGAATTTTGTCAAATGCCTTCTCTGCGTCAATTGAGATAATCATGTGGTTTTTGTTTTTGGTTCTGTTTATGTGGTGAATTACGTTTATAGACTTGCGTATGTTGAACCAGCCTTGCATCCCCGGGATAAATCCTACTTGATCATGGTGAATAAGTTTTTTGATTAGCTGTTGCATTCGGCTTGCCAATATTTTATTGAAGATTTTTGCATCTATGTTCATCATGGATATTGGCCTGAAGTTTTCTTTTCTCGTTGGGTCCCTGCCGGGTTTTGGTATCAGGATGATGTTGGTCTCGTAAAATGATTTGGGAAGGATTCCCTCTTTTTGGATTGTTTGAAATAGTTTTAGAAGGAATGGTACCAGCTCCTCTTTGTGTGTCTGGTAGAATTCGGCTGTGAACCTGTCTGGACCTGGGCTTTTTTTGTGTGGTAGGCTCTTAATTGCTGCCTCGACTTCTGACCTTGTTATTGGTCTATTCATAGTTTCAGCTTCCTCCTGGTTTAGGCTTGGGAGGACACAGGAATCCAGGAATTTATCCATTTCTTCCAGGTTTACTAGTTTATGTGCATAGAGTTGTTTGTAATATTCTCTGATGATGGTTTGAATTTCTGTGGAATCTGTGGTGATTTCCACTTTATCATTTTTTATTGCATCTATTTGGTTGTTCTCTCTTTTCTTTTTAATCAATCTGGCTAGTGGTCTATTTTGTTGATCTTTTCAAAAAACCAGCTCTTGGATTTATTGATTTTTTGAAGGGTTTTTCGTGTCTCAATCTCCTTCAGTTCAGCTCTGATCTTAGTTATTTCTTGTCTTCTGCTGGGTTTTGAGTTTTTTTGATCTTGCTCCTCTAGCTCTTTCAATTTTGACGATAGGGTGTCAATTTTGGATCTCTCCATCCTCCTCATATGGGCACTTATTGCTATATACTTTCCTGTAGAGAATGCTTTAAATGTGTCCCAGAGGTTCTGGCATGTTGTGTCTTCGTTCTCATTGGTTTTGAAGAACTTCTTTACTTCTGACTTCATTTCATTGTTTACCCAGTCAACATTCAAGAGCCAGTTGTTCAGTTTCCATGAAGCTGTGCGGTTCTGGGTCGGTTTCTGTATTCTGAGTTCTAACTTGATTGCACTATGGTCTGAGAGGCTGTTTGTTATGATTTCAGTTGTTTTGCATTTGTTGAGCAGTGCTTTACTTCCAATTATGTGGTCAATTTTTGAGTAGGTGTGATGTGGTGCTGAGAAGAATGTATATTCTGTGGATTTGGGGTGGAGAGTTCTGTAAATGTCTATCAGGTTTGCTTGCTCCAGGTCTGAGTTCAAGCCCTGGATATCCTTGTTGATTTTCTGTCTGGTTGATCTGTCTAATATTGACAGTGGAGTGTTAAAGTCTCCCACTATTATTGTGTGGGAGTCTAAGTCTCTTTGTAAGTCATTAAGAACTTGCCTTATGTATCTGGGTGCTCCTGCATTGGGTCCATATATGTTTAGGATCATTAGCTCTTCTTGTTTTATTGATACTTTTACCATTATGTAATGGCCTTCTTTGTCTCTTTTGATCTTTGTTGCTTTAAAGTCTATTTTATCAGAGATGAGAATTGCAACTCCTGCTTTTTTTTTGCTCTCCATTTGCTTGGTAAATCTTCCTCCATCCCTTTATTTTGAGCCTTTGTGTATCCTTGCATGTGAGATGGGTTTCCTGGATACAGCACACTGATGGGTTTTGGATTTTTATCCAATTTGCCAGTCTGTGTCTTTTGATTGGTGCATTTAGTCCATTTACATTTAGGGTTAATATTGTTATGTGTGAATTTGATACTGCCATTTTGATGCTAAGTGGCTGTTTTGCCTGTTAGTTGTTGTAGAATCTTCATTATGTTGATGCTGTTTAACTTTTAGTGTGATTTTGGAATGGCTGGTACTGGTTGTTCCTTTCTATGTGTAGTGCCTCTTTTAGGAGCTCTTGTAAAGCTGGCCTGGTGGTGACAAAATCTCTGAGTACTTGCTTGTTCGCAAAGGATTTTTTTTCCTTCACTTCTGAAGCTCACTTTGGCTGGATATGAAATTCTGGGTTGAAAGTTCTTTTCTTTAAGGATGTTGAATATTGGCCCCCACTCTCTTCTGGCTTGTAGTGTTTCTGCCGAGAGATCTGCTGTGAGTCTGATGGGCTTCCCTTTGTGGGTAACTCGACCTTTCTCTCTGGCTGCCCTTAGTATTTTCTCCTTTATTTCAACCTTATTGAATCTGACGATTATGTGCCTTAGGGTTGCTCTTCTTGCAGAATATCTTTGTGGTGTTCTCTGTATTTCCTGCATTTGAGTGTTGGCCTGTCTTTCTAGGTGGGGGAAGTTTTCCTGGATGATGTCCTGAAGAGTATTTTCCAGCTTGGATTCATTCTCTTTGTCCCCTTCTGGTACACCTATCAAACGTAGGTTAGGTCTTTTCACATAGTCCCACATTTCTTGGAGACTTTGTTCATTCCTTTTTGCGCTTTTTTCTCTAATCTTGGTTTCTCGTTTTATTTCATTGAGTTGGTCTTCGACTTCAGATATTCTTTTTTCTGCTTGGCCAATTCGGCTATTGAAACTTGTGCATGCTTCGCGAAGTTCTCGTATTTTGTTTTTCAGCTCCTTTAATTCATTCATATTCCTCTCTAAGTTATCCATTCTTGTTATCATTTCCTCATATATTTTTTGAAGTTCCTTAGTTTCTTTGCATTGATTTAATACATGTTCTTTTAGCTCACAAAAGTTTCTCATTATCCACCTTCTGAAGTCTAATTCTGTCATTTTGTCACAGTCATTCTCCGTCCAGCTTTGCTCCCTTGCTGGTGAGGAGTTTTGGTCCTTTCTAGGAGGTGAGGTGTTCTGGTTTCGGGTGTTTTCCTCCTTTTTTCGCTGTTTTCTTCCCATCTTTGTGGGTTTATCCGCTTGTCGTCTGCGTAGTTGCTGACTTTTCGATTGGGTGTCTGAGTGGACACCCAGATTGTTGATGATGAAGTATTTCTGTTACTTGGTTTTCCTTCTACCAGCCTAGCCCCTTTGCTGTACAACTGCTGAGGTCCACTCCAGGCCCTGCTTGTCTGGGGTGCACCTCTAGCAGCTGTGGCACAGTGAGGGATGCTACCCATTTCTTTTTCTGCTATCTTTGTCCCAGGATGATGCCTGCCAAATGTCAGTCTTTTGGATATAGAGGGGTCAGGGAGCTGCTTGAGGAGACAGTCTGTACTTTTTTGGAGCTCAATTGCTGAGCTGTGAGCTCTGTTGTTCATTCAGGGCTGTTAGGCTGCTATGTTTGATTCTGCTACAACAGAGCTCATTAAAAAAAACCCTTTTTTTCTCAAATGCTCTGTGTTGGGGGGTTCGGGCTTTATTTTTCGATGTCCGATGAGGTGTCCTGCCCAGCTAGAAGGCAGACTAGCCACTGTTTGGCTGCCGAGTCTCCGCCCTGCTGTTATGTGATTCGCCCTGTTCCTGCAGGCTCTGCTGTGGTCTCCACCATGCCCTGCGGCGGAGTCTCTTCGTTGTAGTGTGTTGCCTCGGCAACGGCAGGCTGCGTCAGCAGTGGGCATGTATCTCAGTAGGGACGGGTTGCCTCGGAAACGGCTGGCTGCGTCAGCAGTGGGCGTGTATCTCAGTAGGGGTGGGTTGCCTCGGTAATGGTTGACGCCCCTCCCCCACAGAGCATCTCGGACCGTCTGCTTGGGATAGTTTGAAATCGCGGTTTTGTTCGTCCCACTGGGTGTCCCAAACGATCTGTCCCTGCAATCCCCTGGGCTGGCCTACTGTCCAAGTCTCGTTCAGTCTCAAGTCCAGCCCTCTCAAGTCTCAGGTTGCCGGTTCAACAGGGCACCCGGACAAGCGTGCCCTGTGGGGATTGCTGGGTAGGGCCGGCTGCCACCGCCCTGGCTGCCGGCTTCGCCAGGCAGACCTACTGCCTGGCGTCCCGTGTTATACTTGGGAGTTTCCCTGTTCTGTGGGCAACAAAGATCAGTCTGGAAATGCAGCTCCGACTCACCGTTTGCGGATTCAACGAGAGCTCCAATCCTGGGTTGTTCTCACAGTGCCATCTTGAGTCCTCCGCCCCCATATCTCTTAATAAAATTTTGATGATACAATTTGTACTTTTTAGCATTCTTGACAAATGGTTAAATCTTTTTATCATAAGCCATGATTATGTTGAAAACTACATAGAGTAGCTGCTTTCTTTGTGGGCAAGATGCTTTTGTTTATCTCTTCCTACTCAGTTTATGAGAGAGTACAAGAGAACTTAAACTTGAACATGAGTCACCGAAGCAATTCATTTGAAATTTTATGATCTAAATTCTTGCATTTTTTTACCTTTATTCTTTACTGTAATATTGATTACATATTGAGTAGAGCTATATATAAGGGTAGTACCTTGTAAGTAGCAAGTAACCCAAGCAGTCCTTGAAGGGGATTGCTAATATTCAATGTTAATTTTAAATATTAACTAAAAAAAAACCACACACACACACACAAAACCTCTGGCATTTGAAGGTAGATATGCCATGATTCTCTTTTCTGATTAACCTCAAAAATTAAGGAATTCACTTTTTAAGGTAGGAAAGGTTATTTCTTAGTAAGTAAACTTTAGCCATTGTATTCTGTATGGCTTTTTAATATTATTAGTTAACTCAGACCATTATTTAATTTTCCACATGCTTGTTTCTTTTTCTATATAGATTTTAAGGTCAAGGACAGTGTGTAATATTTTTATATACCTAATAGTTTGTAATGCTGAACTATAGACCAATAGAATGCTCTCAACAAGTATCTGTTAGTAGCTAATAATGATATTGTATTTCATTGATTGTAAGATACAGTTTTGTTGGTATTTCTTACATTTTGGCATCTCTGAAATAGGGTTGTATTTTACATTTGATGGCATCCTACAATTATAATTGGCAATGTCTACTTTATTTTTTAATATCTTACAATTTGTGGTGTGTTATATTGGAAGAAATCTAGCAACTAACATTTATCATTTACCATTTACATGGTCTTCCTAAAGCTGGCGATTGAATTGACACTACAGTCAATTCTGTAATCACATTCTAGTACAGCCAATGTATGATGCAAACTCTGTGATTTTTGAAATCCCAGTTTCCTATTTAAAATGCTTTTTTTTTTTAAATACCCATAGTAAGAATTAGGAAGCATTTGAACTGAGATGATTATATAATATACTGTGTGTGCCTTTCCCAGTGAAGAGTAAGTGGCATGCTGTCTGAATAAACTGTGTTTTGTTGGTAAACCACTTAGCCACATAGTCATTTGGGCTGTCTGTTTATGGCCTTTCTTGTTAAAAATAATCAAGTGATAGACATAGAGGAGAAGAATGGCTTCAGGATAAAGTGATGCTATACTGGTACAAATGTAGAAAAATGACTACAATTATTTTACCATTACTTTTATGACACCTGTTGATAAAATTTATATTTTAAGTGTTACTTGTACTTCAAGATTTGCTGGGTAGTCAGATCCTGTGGCAGTATAGTTTGTCTTTACTTTTAAATCTGATTATAGTCTTTAGTGACTGGTAAGCCTCAAGTTACAAGAGGGACTTAATTATCCAAACTTCTTGGATGTAAATTCCCTACCCTTAAATCCCAAGGGTCTAGGGGAGGGAAAGAAGAAGAAGGAGGTGAAGGAGGGGAGAAGGGTAAAAATGGAGGGGAGAGGAGGAAGGAGGGAAAAAGGGAAGGAAAGAAAGAAGGAAGAAAAGAAGTCCATCTCTAAACCATCTAACCCTAAAAATTAGAAGAAACTACCAGGGAAAGTGGGCTGTAAAATAACAACTACAATATTAGTATTTTTGGAAATATACAACATGCCAACCACTTTTCTATTTATCTCTTTTAATCTATTTAGCTCTCAGTGATTCTATAAATTTGGTACTATTATTATCTCAGTTTGCAAAGGAGGAAATTGAAGGACAGAAGATGTTAAATCACTTGCCTAAGGTAACTCACCTAGTGAGTGACACAGCCTAGATTCAAAGGCAGTCTGGTTTGAAAGCAGGTGATTTTTGCCACTTCATTCCAGTTGCATTTAAAATGATCACTTGTCTGTTTTATCATGGTAAAATACAATAGTCATGCAGCGAAAATTAAATAAGAGTTTGCAGTATGGTATCAGAATCTCTCTAAACTTTTCAAAGTGGCTAACATATATTTCCTGTCTACCTTTTGAAATCTATCCATATATGAATATAGGAATATTATTGAATTTATTCAAATAATGAGAGATCTACTTTAAAATTATGAAATGTGAAGAGCATGGGTTTGATCTTGATATGTATGATATATGGATATTGATCATTTCCTATCCTTCATCACAAGGGGATGTCATATGGGGAATATGTGCATTACAGGCAAAATTCATCACAATTAGGTTTAGGTTTAACTGTCTGGGCAGAGATACTGGCATAATATTAGGGTAAAAATGGAATATAAAAGATGAGGTTTGTGCCTAAATTAGTGATGATTTGAGCTTACGTGAGCTTTCTCAAAACTGAAAGCAGAATGAGGCAAGCAATATTCTATTTAAGATACTGAGCATGGACAAATAATGAACTTAGATCAGCAAAGAGGAACATAGGAGAACCATATTTGAACAGTTGATGTGTTAAAGGAAGTATCTTCTAGAGGGATTGTTTTCTTAAAGTACACCAAACAAGAAGGCAAATATCATTTTAAAAATTGAAGACACTAGCAGTTTCTGAATACCTGCCAGGCTGAAAATAATAATACAGATGCAGAGATTTGAAGTGCTGCCTTGAGTGTATCTCAGATGCCTTTAATTTTTGATGAGAGCCATTGTAGTCTGTCTAGAGAATTCTTCAGAAAATATAGTGTGGTTGCCCATTTATTTCCATTCATCAGTCAGACACATCACAGATGTATTTGCCTTGTTACTTAAACATTTGATATAAGATCAGAGATTCCCTCATGGATGTGTTTATTGGGAATGCATTCATACCTACGGATAAGGATGCCAACAATGGGTGCATACAAATGTTATTTTACTTTTTAGATTATACATAGCTTACTGCAAAAATAAATTGCCTCCTGTTTAAGTCTAAAATGATATGCTCTGAAATAAAACCAGATATGCTATTTTCTAAAGAAAAAATGTCATCTGTCTTTTAAATAATGTCTGTTTGTTGGTTGGTTTTTCTGATGGTCTGGTTTTCTGTTTTTAAGCGGACATCTCCCATCTTGAGACAATTATTTCAGTGCTGCTCAAAAATATACCTCTAAATGACAGGATAAAAAAAAATGCTGTCTAGCCTTAAAGGTAAATAGCTAGGAGCCTAACTGGTAGTTCTCATTTCCCTGTAGGCCCCTGTTTTTCATCAAATGTAAATAGCCAGTTAGGCTGGAATAAGGAGAAAGTCTAAGTTCAGGGAGTAATGTGCATTCTTATGTAGCAACACTTTGGCAAATGGTCAAATGCTTGAGGTCAGGATGCTTCCTAGGGATTTAATTTTTAATTTTAGGGAGTATGGTTGAAATAAAGTATGTCAATAAATCTCCAAGAAGGCTTGAAGAAATTATTTTTGTTATATTAATTGTACAACATACCTATTTTAACAGATATTCAATGTACAAAGCTATTCCCTTCATTTTCACCTCTCTGTTCTCTTTTCCTGTCTCCTCCTCCTTCCAAGAAGTCACAGTATAGACAGAACAGGTTATATTAGGGGAATCTTCTAGAGTCTCCACAGGATGCTGCTTTACATCAAAATCATAAGCCTATCAGAGAAGTGGAACTGCTTTATCATGGGAAAAGTTTCTATTCCAGTAATAAAATATTTTTTAACCAGGTCCAAAGATGTATCTGTTTCTATGGAATTTTATGCCATAGAAAATAGTTGTGTTAGCAAATTTGCTCTTTTTCCTTTTTTAAATATCTGCTTTTTTATTTTTTTAGAGAGAAATGTTGGTTTTATCTTAATGTTGAGCCTAGAAGCAAAAAAAAAAAAAAAAATGTTATGGCAAAACAACCTCTTCCTTTCTTTTCCTCTCATGGTAGTGGTGTGAGAATTTATGGAGGTCACTCAAGTAAATGGATTGGACTTGGTATCCACAAGATATTTCTTATTACAAGGCTTTGTGGTTCAGATGGGATTACTGTTGTTCTTGAACCACATGAAATATTTGTGAAAGCAAAAAGACCAAAGTCAGTAAATCTAAAAGCTTATGTGTTATAATTATTAGCAGTTCTCTAAATCTAATAGAAATGTTTTTAAATGAGGTATGGGTAGAGTTTGGGTTATTTCTGTATTACTAGAATTGATTAAACCAGTTTTAGAAGTGTGAAATTTCACTTTTCCAAACTGCCTACACAATCAAAAACAGTGATGACAAGGATGTCTGAGAAACAGGTGAATAAATTTTTCCCATGGCAGCAACAACTCTATGGTTTGTTAGTGTAGTTATTTGGATACTAGCAGCAGCATATTATTAAGCTCTATTTTTAGTAAATTCTCTGTATATTAAGGCTTTATTACAAATGTGAAATAAAACTGATTGCATCTTTCAGATAAGAAATTTTTAAATAACTTATTTTGTCCTCTGTGACCTATCTAGATATATACATATGTACATGTGTATACACACACCCACACACACACACACACATTCACACACACATTGTCTTAGTCTGTTTTGTGCTTCTGTAACACACACACACACATTGTCTTAGTCTGTTTTATGCTTCTGTAACAGCATACTTGCAACACGATCATTTATAAACAATAGAAGATTTTTGGGTAATGGTTCTGGAGACTAGGAAGTCTCAGATTAAGGGGCTGCATCTGAGAGGGACTTCTTGCTGTGTCATAACGTGGTGGAAGTCATCACATGGCAGAGAGTGAGCGTGCCTGAAAGAAGAAAGGGGCCGATCTCATCCTTTAATCAGGAATCCCCTCCTGAAGTAACTCCTCTACTCCTACGATAATTGCATTAATCCATTCATGAGGGCAGAGCTGTCATGACCTAATCACTTCTTAAAGATCCTACCTCTCTGTTGCATTGGGGATTAAATTTCCAACACACGAACTTCAAGGTACATATTTAAACCATAGCACACATATAAGCACAGACACACACAAAATCTTATTTAGAACTATGCTTTCTAACATGGTAGCTATTTAAGTTTGAATTCAGTACAATTAAATAAAACAAAAAATTCAGTTCCTCAGTTGTACCAGCTGTATTTTCAGTTCTCAGCCACATATGACTAGTGACTATTTTGTTGACAGCACAAATATAGAATATACCTTTCATGTTCTGTATTTGTGCTGTCAATAAAATAGAAAGTTCTCTTGTACAGCACAAGATTATATAATCATTGAATTACCTTTTCCCCAGCTATTACCGTGACATTTACAGAAATTAACCATGCAATTCAAAGGACATATAGAAGGAAGAAAGCAAAACTAAGTTCTTTGCCATTGTTATGTGAATTTGAACCATCATAACTTCCAAACTCACCAAAAAAAGACAGTTTTATGTAAAGAGCTGGTTACCCAATTGTTCATTTTAGTTTTATTTGCCAGTGCAACAGTTTCCGTAATTTTTTATTTTATGAGCAATGGTAAGCCAAATATGACAAGTGAGAATTGCCTCTGGTTACCATCTCTTACAGTGCCCAGGACTTAGTGCTGCTCTTTGGCTGCCTTGGGTTAAGGCACTTTTTCTCTGCCTGCCCCTATGCCTGGCTCTCAAGTTTCTTCCTTCCTCGTCAAGCTTCCTCTCCCCTGCTACAAGGTTTTAGATTCTGCACCTTTTCAAATGTGCTCTTACCCATGAAAACATACTGTCGTGTACCTAATATTAAAAATTAGCTAGCCTGGAGGACTAATTATTATTAATGTGAAAATGAGCATTAATGGAATTTGAAACTCCATTTTATGACAATGATGGCAATAATAGTAATAATAAAAACAGAAACATTATTTATTAGGTACTAGTGTACCAGGCAGCTTACTAAGTTCCTGCACTCTCCTAGAACCACCTATTATTGAAAGAAGAGCTTCAAGAACTCACAAAGACTGATGTGTTTTGATCCAAAATGTGTCCTTTAAACCACAATCCTATTTTATCACTCTATATCACTTTTAAAAATTAGTATTTATGAAGATAGTTTAATAATGAGAGATGCTTGGAATTTGTTTCCATGGTACAATTTCAAAAACATTAAAATATATTTGTAGAGGACTTCTGGCATCATTGAAGACTGAATTGGCATAGCAGAAATTTTGCTCACTAAAATAAAATAGCAACTCTAGCTAAAATATAGCAAACACTTTATATATACTGTTTTGAAAGAAAATGAAAACACTGGTTTCATGAAGAAAGGAGAGATATCAAAGCTGGATCAAGAAATAGGAATTGACATTGTGGTGGCCTACAGGTATCTTAAACCTGAATTTACGTCCTAGATCTGGAGTTTTAATCTATGTGGGGCCTGGAGCTATTGTCATGAGCTTCTTCAAATATAGCAGGAGATAAGAAAGGAGAGGGTTGGGAGGCCAAGGCAGGGTTGGGAGGCCAAGGTCAAGAGATTGAGACCATCTTGGCCAACATGGTGAAACCCCATCTCTATTAAAAATACAAAAATTAAAAAAAAAAAAAACAAAAATTAGCTGGGTGTGGTGGCACGTGCCTGTAGTCCCAGCAACTCGGGAGGCTAAGGCAGGAGAATTGCTTGAACCCAGGAGGCAGAGGTTGCAGTGAGCCTAGGTCACGCCACTGCACTCTAGCCTGTCGCCTGGCAATGGAGCAAAACTCTGTCTCAAAAAAAAAAAAAAAAAGGAGAGGGAGCTGGAACTGGGCCCACTGATTGAAGCTTGACTGGGAAAACAGCAAAGAAGTTTGTCATCTGAGTGGAGCCTTTTGTCAAGATAAGTCACCTGTAATAAACTAAAACCCTCAACATGTGGAGCCTAACTTTACATTACTAATCTGTGCAGAACTCCAAGCTAGGAAATAAACATCTAATTGAAGGTTTTGTAGAGAATAAAAATGAAGAGACAAATTTGAGGAGATAATGGCCAAAAATTTTCTAGAACTAAGGAAGATGTAAATGTTTTCTATCTAAGCAAGATAAATAAAATAAATTAGTACTGATAAAGAACATGATAAGCCTTCAGTATATCAAAGACAGAGAAAACATCAAAGGTGACAAAATAAAAAAGACACATTACTTATAAATTTAGTCTGACACTGGTCTCATCAGCAACAAGAGATGCCAGAAGACAATGGAACAGCATCTTCAAAGTGAATTGTCATCCTAGAATTCTGTACCTAGAAAAAGTATCAGTCAAATGTGAAAACAAAACAAGATTAAAAAAAAATAGAGTTTGATATTTTTACCACACATAGCCCATGTTGAAGCAAAATTTTAAAGGATGCCCTTCAGAAAAAAAAAAAAAAGGAAGGCATAGAATCCAAGAAATTGTGGTATTATACAGTAATTAATAGTGAGCAAAGAAATTGGTAAACACCTTGGAAACTCTAAATAAGCATTGAACATGCAAATAAATTTATATATAGCATATATACCAATAATTATTTTAGGATAGAATTTAAAGGCAATATATAACTTAAATGCATGAAGTAACATTAGTATATAAGTTGGAGGAAAAAGAAAATTGGTATTAAAGTTTTCTAATGTCATCAAATTATTTTGCAAGAAGGTTATGGGCTTAGTTAAGGATGATTTTTAAAGATGTAAATGTAAAGAATAGACATAAAATTATAACTCAAAAATAGGGAGGGGAAAGGCAAAGGATTAAAGAACAGTTAATACATCAGAATAAAGGAAAAAGGTAAATTTAAAAATCATAGAAGCATAAAATGTAAGACAATATAAATAAGTTTAAATAAATTGCCAATTACAATAAATGTAAACAGGTTAAATTCACAAGGCAAGACACTGTGACTTTCAGAATGCAATTTCAAAAATACAGCAATATGCTCTTTCTGAGAGATAAAACTAAACAAAATGGCACAAAAACATTGAAAGTACAGAGATGGAAAAAAACATACCAGGCAAGTGCTAACCAAAAGTAGGCGGGTATTGCTATACTAATATCAAACAAAATAAGTAAAAACTTAATAGTATTAAGGATAAAAGGGAAGTTACTTAAGAACAAAATAACTTGCATGTAGACAAAGCTGAAGGAAACATACAAAATTGAAACCTGCCTTTCAGGTGGCAGAATACTGAGTGTGTATTTCTAGTATTTCAATTACTGTTAGTACTATAAAAATATTTAGGCAAATAAATTCTTTAAATATTGTTTTTTGAATAGATGAATGAATACATGCTTACATGAATGGAAAGATGCATGAATATGCCAGAAAATTATGTTATAGAATAAGGGTTTATACCCTCCTGTTTCTACATCTAGGCATGTACTGTTAACAGCTAATTATATTACAGTATCTTAGGTGCTCTGGAAATACCAATTGGGTCATTTAACAAAATTTTATCAATTATTTGCATTTTTGATTTACAGTTAGTTTTTCTTTACTAATTCAAATGATACTGCTTACATTCCTCTTCTAAATATTAATTATGAAGGCTTAAACATGCTAGAGTACAAATATTTCTATTGTTAAATTAGATTTTTATGGTTTTTGAATGCTATTTAGACTAACATAAAATTTAAAAGGTTAATATTATTAATATTTTTAAACTGATGGCCTGAATTCATGTTAAACTTTATCATCATGAAGTTATAAGAAAAACAATTTTGGGGAAATAAAAAAATTTAAACTACATGTTTTCTTGAATTATAAGATAACCTATTTAAAATTAAATCAGTGTGTATTAATGTTTTATTTAGCATTGAGAAATAAATATTAAACAAAATTATTTCTATCCACATTTTAGCACCTCACAATATTAAAGTGAGGTTTTGGTTATCCACATTTACAGGTTCAAAGCTGGGAAAAAAATGTGTTAGTCAAATCTCCTCCATGTATTTCCACTATTTATATTTATAGAAGGGATTATAACTAGCATGAGCATATTCGTTATCTGGGCTGACATATATTTCAAAAAGCAATGTCCTAAATTTTATAGGAAACATAAACAGTGAAAAGCCTTCTAATTAAAAATGTACACTGTAGTTGCAAAGGAGCAAAGATGGTAGGTCCTTAATCAACCCCTGGTTTTAACCTAAGTAAATATATTGAAAGTGTGGCTGTAAAGCTAAGCCACATAAGCCTTTCTTCTAAATCCGCCTGCAGGCATTAATGCTCAGATTTTAGATGGCATCCTTATTTGCTAAGTACAAAGATGGTTACAAAAGAGCTTTTCTCACTTTGAGGATAAAAGCTAAAGTATTCTTTAATTTTGGTTACCGCCCAGCTCATCTCAGAACCGTAATAGTTATTTGACTCAAAACCAAAAAGTAGCAATACAGTACTTACATGTCTATGGATCAAAATTAGATGAAAAATTGCTGTTTCTCATCTCCAAAGCTATTTGCTGCACATTTTATAACCCTCAAGATGCCTTTTGTAATATGTGATAACAGAGCCAACTGCAGCATCTGCCTGGAAAGAGATTACTTTAATTATGGACTCAATGTCCTATTTTCTGCAAGTGATCCCCAGAGACAGGCTTCCTGCCGAAGGAGAGGTACAAGGATGCACATTAAAGCCTACACATCAACCACGAAGAGGTGGATAAAGTGAGACAAGGACACCCATAAACTGCCTTCATTTTCCTAGTCTGTAATGTGATGAAAGAGTCTATAGTGATAGGTTTTTAATTATTGTGCCATCTGTTGTTATGGACTTTTGATGGTAAGGGCAAGATGAGCTTGTAAAACAGCAAAACCTTAGACACATCTACAGAGGAAACCATCAGTATATTTAAAAACATTTGGTATTGTTTCAATTACTCTTGATATGACTTTTTTTTTTTTACAAATAAGTAAAACTAAAAAATAAAAGAATAAAAATTTATTTAAACGTTCAGTAAATATGTTTTACTTTGTTTTCCTCCCAAAAATGAAATGAAATATATATATGTATATACACACACTATATATATGTACATATATATAGTGTGTGTGTGTGTGTGTATGTGTGTGTGTGTGTGTGTGTGTGTGTGTGTGCTTTTATCAGTTACTTGCTATAATATTATTGGAAAGTGAAGCTAAGTGATTTTCTTATCAACTCCAGTTCTGGATAACACATCAAGTGCCTCATTATTAAGAATTCATTTGCCATTCAGTATAATAGAGCTGCTCATAATGAATTTCATTTAGAATCAGTGTGGATGTCTTATGTATTTCCATGGAAATTCTTTATAATTTACCACTGATTTAGCATTATGAATGGACACTTACAGCAAATTGCTACCTTGTTCTTATTAATTACAGAATCAGACTCCTTGATTAATAGTTTTTTTGAAGAATTAATGTTTTTCTTTTTAAAAGCATGGCACATACTCACATAGGGTATTTGGGATTTCATCTAATTTCTCGAAAAGTATAAGCATATTTTGCATTTTTGAAAGATGGAGGATTATTGGAAAGTAACCATGGGAATTAATTTTAAACTTCAAAAGAAGAATTTAAGGGATTTGGCATGGAATGAATTTAAGGGATTTGGCATGGAAAGAAGGAACAGAAAAGTGTACCTTACAATCATCTTAGGTGAAAACATCAAGTCTTTTAAGTATCATACCAACTATGGCATTGATTATTTTCTGGTGTTAAAAGGAAATGCTATTGTTATTTTCATAATTTTATAAATCAATTAAATTTATCTGAGGGAATTTTAGATAGCACTATTTAACCCTAAGACATTAAAATGAAATATCTGTTATTTTTTAGATCTCCTTATTTATAATAAATGCCATGCGGGAGAAATTTTTTAAAGATATGTTGAAATGGATAGTTTTACAGAGATTTTTTATATTATATATTTTATAAATGAACAATTAAATCTATATTATTCATATGTCACCAGAACTTATCAATAGGAGCAAGGGTTTCATGTTCATTTCTGTTTAAAGATCTTGGATATTAAGAATTAAAGCAATATTGGTGGACTTAAGGAAAATAGAAATTTATTAAAAGAAACTAAGAGCATAAGTAACTGCTCCAAGGCATCAGTGAAAGGATTTCTGATTTTTGTTCTGATCAGTAATTTTTAATTCTGATCAGTGAAAATCATTTCTGATGTTTAAATATTACATTTTGCTTTTAAAATATTTTACTATTTGAAAAGCAAAATAAATATTTCATTCTATGAATCCCAGATTTGTTCTGCAGTCAGATATCTCATACAAATATATAGTAAGGGAAGATTTCTAAATGGCTCATTTGGAGCATGAGGAGATGACCTCTCCAAAGACCAAAGGGAATCAGAGATTTCTCTTGAAGAGTATTTATTCTGTAATTTCAATTCCATATTGCACTTGGGTAACTCCCAATTGAGCTTTCATTTAAAAAGTTAAGTTGTTTAATCCAGGGGTTGTATTATATCTGGAATATATACTTACCCTCACTACCAGCTGTTTTAGACATTGTATCGTTCTGAGTTTGTTTTTGGTTTTTTGGTTTTTGCAAAAGTGTTGAGTTTATTTATTTATTTTTACTTTTTTGCATTTGGGTCAGAATGCAAAATGTCTTAGTTTAGACTTATAATTTAAAAGAATTACACTAAATAAAAATATGCCATAAACAGACTTGGTTTTAAATGTTTAAACTTGACAGTAAATAATAATTTTAAAATTAGTTTTAAAATAATTGTACCTTCTGATTATGAAAGCAATGCTTATAAACTTAAAAATACAGCTAAGCAAATATTTATGTATGTGCAGACATGCACAGACATACTGGCATCTGCACATATGCACATGTATATTTCTGCTATCCCAGAAATAAGAACAATATGTATTTTGGGGTGTATTTCTCTAGAAATATGTGTGTGTTGAGTTTTAGTTTTTACAAACTTGGGGTTCTGTTACACATTTTATTCTCTAGTCTAGCTTTTTTTTTATAAAAAAACAAAACTAACATTACATTGTGAATGGTTTCCCAATAAATATGTGTGTGTTCAATTTTAGTTTTTACCAATTTGGAGTTCCATTATACATTCTATTTTCTAATCTAGCTTTAAAAAAACCCTAACATTACATTATGAGGCAATAAATATACGTCTACAACATCATCTGGCTCAAATTCTATCATGTGGATGTACTATAGTGTATTTAATCAGTCTCTTATTTCTGGACATTTTGCTTGTTTCCAGTATTCACTATTGTACAGCTTTGTGAAGAACAACCTTGTAACTAACATCTTTTCACACTTTTAATTATGAAAATATGTTATTTTTATGTTAAGATTAACTATGAAGTCAACCTGATAAAATGAAAAGCTAAGACATATGCATAAAACCATATATCCTGTTTGTATTAAGGCCAGTATCACAAAGACTATTAGTAATTAACATTTTAACTTTTAACAGTAATAGTCTTACATAATAATGTTTCATAATTACTCATAAGATAATGCCAGTTTCCTATCACTATTCTAAATTAACAAAACTTTAAGAAAATATTGTCTTTTATTTTGCAATATTTTCTGTTTCATTATTGAATTTCAATAAGTATCTTTTAAATGTTTATTTTGCAAGGAACTCATTCAGTTGAAAAGCAACACATCCTGTCTCTTTTCCAAAGCTCCCTGGAATGCATATCCTTGCAACTAACTAGTATTAATAAGTAGTGAGTGAGCCTCTTAGTCTCATACTTACGTTTTAAAAAAATCTTTTGTTGGCTAGGAGTGGTGGCTGACACCTGTAATGTCAGCACTTTGGGAGGCTGAGGTAGGTAAATCAGAAAGTCAGGAGATTGAGACCATCCTAGCCAACATGGTGAAACCCAGTCTCTACTAAAAATAAAAAAAATTAGCTGGGCGTAGTGGTGGGCACCTGTAGTCCCAGCTGCTCTGGAGGCTGAGGCAGGATAATCGCTTCTGCCTCAGCCTCCCGAGGAGTTGGGACTACAGGCACGCACCACCACTCCTGGCTAGTTTTTGTATTTTTAGTAGAAATGGTATTTCGTCCTGTTGGCCAGGCTGGTCTCAAACTCCTGACCTCAGACCTGCCTGCCTCAGCCTCCCAAAGTGCTAGGATAACAGACATGAGCCACCATGCCTGGCGGTAAATTTACTTTCTAAATTCCTAATTACAGTAATGATGTAGACTTATAGTAAGCCTTTCAGATGGTCACAGGTGATGGCATGCATTTTTCTACTTATTAGGACTATTGTATTATGTTGTTTTTGTCTGTCTTTTCTTCTACAGTCTATTTTGTCTTCGATGGGAAAGTAAATTTTTAATATAAATATAACTTAGCTTTCACAAAGGAAATCCTAGATTTCTTCTTTGACATCACAGGTTCCTATACAAACACAAATGTAAGCATGATTAATATTAACTATTTTTACCATTTAGAAGAGCCTTTAAACTAAAGCCCTTTTCACCTGAGTAAAAGTCTTTTTCATCTCCATCTCTGCTTTTGCTAAATTAAGAGAAGCGCATTATCTCAAACAGAGAGGACCTGGCTACATATTTAGGTCCTTGTCCTCCTCTTTTGGGTATCTGCCTGAACTTGGTCTCAATTCATAGAGTTATAAGTCATCTAGAAGTGATCATTTACAGTGAAATATTCAAGTTTATGGGGGACACAAAACTATTCTAGGGAGTGAAATGCTAACTTGATGTGAATAAATTCTGGAAATCATATACATGAGTAAGCAGAAAAGTAGAAAAGAGAATCACTATGTAGACAGACATAAAGAAATATAAGCAAGGGGCCGGGTGTGGTGGCTCATGCCTGTAATCCCAATACTTTGGGAGACAGAGGAGGGCAGACCACTTGAGGTCAGGAGTTTGAGAACAGTCTGGCCAATATGGTGAAACCCTGTTTCTACTAAAAACACAAAAATCAACCAGGTGTGGTAGTGCACGACTGTAGTCCCAGCTACTTGGGAGACTGGGGCAGGAGAATCACTTGAACCTGGCAAATCAAGTGTGGCAGTTAGCTGAGATCGCACCACTGCACTCCAGCCTGAGCATCGCAGTGAGACTGTCTCAAAAAAAGAAAAAGGAAATATAAACAAGGAAAAATAATCTGAGCTGTTTAACAAAATGATGGTCTGTGAGTTATCGGTTCTATTCTAAGATGACTCAAGGAGCAATTATGGGAAGTATCTTCAAGAGACCAGTGTTGTCGCTCACATGATCCCCAAGTTTGGAGAAGCCACTCAAGGGCTACTGAAAGGAGAATAGAGAATGTTGGTCTTACAGGTCCCTGGAATTATAGCTGCAATGTTAGATAAAGTTATTTTCATGTAGAACCTATGTTATATCAATCCTGAAGGAAGGCCTTAGGGGGTGGGGGGAGGGAGGGGGGGAGAGAGAGAGAGAGAGAGAGAGAGAGAGAGAGAGAGAGAGAGAGAGAGAGAGAGAGTGTCTGTCTGTCTGTCTAGAGAAAGGTGGTTCTGGATCACCAGTATAAATGTCATTGTTTTCTTTTGGGAGATATTGCATGCATGTTGATCTTTTTGTATTTTTTGAAAATTAAAAGATTATTAACATTAAATTTTTTTAATGTAATAAAACTTATCTTTTTTTTGATATAGAGTCTCACTCTGTTTCCCAGGCTGGAATGCTGCAGCCTCTACCTCCTGGGTTCAAGGGATTCTCCTGCTCCAGTCCTGAGTAGCTGAGATTACAGGTGGGTGCCAGCATGCCCAGTCAGTTTTTGTATGTTTAGTAGAGATGGGGTTTCACCATGTTGACCAGGCTGGTCTTGAACTCCTGATCACAAATGATCGTCCCACCTGGAACTCCCACAGTGCTTGGATTATAGGTGTGAGCCATGGCACCCAGCCAATGAAATCTATCTTGAAAGCTATATTTCTCTTTTACTAATTTGACATTAAGAAAATGGTGATAAAACTCTAGAGCAATCAGAAGTGCCTTTCTTTTTCTATTTTTGAGGACTTGACATACAGTAATTTAGCTTGCTAGATATTATACATGATTGAACTTAAAAAATAAGTGTTACTAATGACAGATGTAATAATCAGGATTTAAGTATCAAAAACCCTTGAAATACATTTTTGTTGGTTCACATCCACACAGAGCTTTTCAGTACAGCAGTGCTGGAAATAGATAGTCTTGGACAATTCATGTCTATAAGAAATGCTGCATTCTTACGGAGATTTTCAGAGTAACATACCTCAGTGTGTCAATTTTAAAAAGTCTTTGGGGGATAGGCATTTTTCTTAAAAAGGGACTACCAAAATTGTTATTACAGCACTTTAGCACACCTCTGCCAGATCACGAGAATTACTTTCCACAGCTCATAATGCTAATCTGCAAGTAGAAGTTCTATTTTTAAGTATAAAATTGTCAAAATGTCCAATAACAGTATTTGACTGAGAAGTATGAATCACTGGCAAATCAAGTGTTGAAATTAACAAAATTGCAGGAAATATAATAATACTCATCTTTTTAAGCTTTCATAGATGATTTACTTTTTGTTTGATGCATTGTCACACTTATGACTTTAAATCTGAGAAAGATTACATCTTAAAGATGTCCACCCAGCTACTTGTCTTAGAAACCTCATCAATGAGCAAAGATTTATTTTATTTGCCTGCATAGAGTAAAACTTTACAAGTTTAAATAATGTGTGTAAATCCTTACAAGTTTAAATATTAAACAGCATGACTGGGCATGATGGCTCATGCCCAGCACTTTGGGGGGCCAAGCTGGGTGGATCACAAGGTCAAGAGATTGAGACCATCCTGGCCAACATGGTGAAACCCTGTCTCTACTAAAAATACAAAATTAGCTGGGCATGGTGGTGCACCTCTATAGTCCCAGCTACTCAGGAGGCTGAGCCAGGAGAATCCCTTGAACCCAGGAGGTGGAGGTTGCAGTGAGCCAAGATTGTGCCACAGCACTCGCCTGGTAACAGCAAGACTCTGTCTCAAAAAAAAAAAAAAAACAAAACCATGTGTGTGTGTGTGTGTGTGTGTGTATAAACCACATATGATCATATGGCTGATGGCTGAATTTCTCAAATGTTAAAAGATGGAAAAAAATTCCATAGCAAAATTGACTCAAGAAACAGCTCTCTAATAGCTTATTATAATATTTGCCTGCACTTCTACAAATTCAATCACTTTCACAAACAAATATTTTCAGTATATAAAGTTGCTTGAATGACAGTTGGACAGCTGAAAGCTGACAATGGAAAATCATACAGCAATGATTCCAACATATGTCTGTATTATCTTAAAATTGCCCATGTTTTTTTCTGTACCTTCTTCCATCCCTAATTGACTTTTCAATTGTCTCTTTCTCTGGACAAAGATGCATAAATTAGCTTGGATAATACTATCTTTTTAGAAACATTACTAAATAGATATATTGACAAGAGCAAAATTTTCTTGGCCTGGCATAATTTCAAGTTCTAATGGTAGCTAGAAAGACCTAAACTCTTACTTTAAACATGAGGAAACTGAGGCCCAGAGAGGGGTGAGCTGTATGTCACAGAGCTACATGGTGACAGCCTGAAGTAGAACCCAAGGTTTCTACTTCCCTGTTAATCACACCATGATGTACCTTCACTCCATGATCTTCTGGGCCCTCAGGGGGCGTTGCCCTCTGCTCTCCATCTGTTCTATCGTATATTAATAATGTGGCCAAGGCAGTGAAGCATAGCAGTTACACACCACAACACTGATCCTTGATTACTGATGAAGATGGGGATGTTTCATTTGGATTTATTGATATATATGAACCGTGACCTTATATTCTTGGCTTTCTGGAACAGGCTTACTTTCCAATAAAGGCATTTTTTAAGTGTATAGCACTAAATAGAATTCAGTCTTTATTCATAAATCAGAATAAACTTCCAAATTGGAACGAATCTGTCAGGTGATCCATCTTTCATCTTTCATTTTGTTTAAGCATATGTGACTCTCTCAGGGTCTTCTCTCCATTGCCATCTACTCTGCTAGGCTTTTTGCCTTACCCTTCCAATTTAATCTTTACAGTGGTCTTATGAAATAAGCAGTGTTATTATCCCCATTTTGCCGATGAGAAATCAGAGGCTTGGAACATTTAAATAGTTATCTTCTGAGACAGATAGTTTATAGAGTAGTAAGTGCAGGATTGCAGCCCAGGCTTATCCTGAACCAATTCAGGCCCTTAATGAATGCTCTTCCTATGACCACACAAAGTTGATAACTACTACATGTAAAGGTAGAGAAAGGAAATGTGAAAATAAAAGAAACTCTTTCTTAAAAATACTGTCATCTGGGGTCCATGTATATGGAAATGGTTAATAAATTAATTAATAAGTATTGATTAGAGGAAAACTTAATTATATAATTATATATTAATCCATATATAATAATCAATATATAGTCAATATATAATTATATAATCAATTTTTGATTATTAATATGATTGATTTTGGGAAAACCTCTGGGGAAAAAGAAGAGAAAAATTTTAAATAAAAGAAGATATGGTCTTCTGATTCATTTATGGAGTCAAAATGGCATGTTACACTAGAACAGTAGAAAAAAAAAGAAAAATACAGAGAAAAATCTTCAAGCTTTTCTCCTTTTCTCATAGTTCTTCCTGATACAGTACAGTATGTATGTACATACATACATAGTATGTACAAAAATTATGAATATCAAAAACTTCTAAAATTCTACCCTTAAGTATAAGACACAAGTAGTCAGATTGACTCATTAAAGTTCTGGCTAGTGATTGGCTTCTCTGCCTTAGCTTCTCCATCTGAAGATAAAGTTACTTTTATTTAGCATTTTCCTAATTTATTTCAAGGAAAAGCTTATGAAGCATTGCTTGAGTATATTTCACCTTGATACTCCTGGGTGTTAGGAACTGTAAGGACACAAAGCACTGTCACTTGGCTGTAACTTTTCTCATTTCCCATGCAGTGTTACTGAGAAACTTCAAATTGACAAGGATGTGGGTGTTACCACATAATGGAGGTGGGAGAGAGACTAGCCAGGGGATCACAAAAGACAATTGGCCATGTATTAATATGTAGAAAGAAAAAGGGTTTCCAGTGACCTTGCAGGGAAACAAATGTAGCATTGACATTAACATGTTCATCATTGACCTAAAAGAGGGCGAAAAGGGCAAATCAATTTAAGTTCTCAGATGATACTAAACAGAGAGATGTTTGTGGCAAAATACCAATGAAGAATAAGACAAAATTCAAAAGGCATCTGGAGATTATTAGAGACAGGAAATAAGTAGGAAAAAGTTAAGCTTAAACATAAGCAATTTTAAATACTGTTATTAGATAAGCTATAATTAGAATGCAGTAATGACCAAAGAGGTCTAAGGTGATATTACTCAAAAAATTAGATATAAGCTTGAAATGGAATATAGTTAAAATGTTACTGTATTTAGTTTTCTTGTATACAGATTCTGCATAAAGGATTAGATAAACACTCTTCGCTGATCAGAGCTCGTTTGGAGTTAGTTGATTACAGATTAATTCAGAGAAGACTTAAATCTGAAGCAAAGTAGTTAGAAAAGATTGGCCTTTGTCATATGTGTACAAATATGCTACAGCCCGGGGAAATCCAGTGCTATCCAGCTGTGCTGCAATATAAGACCCCCTTTCCTCAAAACACCTCCCTTACCTGTCTGAAAAAGTGCACGAGGTTCTTTAGAGCCACCACTTTTATTTAGCTTGCTATTCTAACATTTCCATTCAATTGCCCTTGGATCACCTGGGAAGAATAACTCTGGAAATGAATTTGTTTGAAAAACTTCAGCAGCAATGTGGCAGAAAGCAGGATTCTGAGTTAAGGGGGTAGGACAGCCCAATGTGTGACATGGACTCTGTGCACAAGGTCAGAAAGGCAAGATGGGGCCAGATAGTGAAGTCCTGAGCAGCTTTAGGGACTCAATTTCTGAGAGTCTGGGGAGAAAGGATGCTTAAGGGAGTACTGACTAGAAGGTAACTGATTGGGAAAATCACCCTAAGGTGTAAAAGTAAAAGTCACCTAGGTTAGTGAAAGTCGCCTAGAAGGAGTGAAAGTGAAAGTCACCTGAAAGGGATGAAAGCGAAAGTCATCTCTGTTAGTAAAAGTCACCTGAAAGCAAATGTTTTCCACATAAGAAAGCAAAGTGACTGTGGCCACCATTGTCTATTTTTTACAGATCCTACCTAGGCAACAAAGCAGAGCCATTTGAATAACTAGTGTCATTCTCACCAGATTATTCTTTACAGAAATGCTGTTAGCTTATCCAAGGGCTTTATGCCAGTACCATTATATCATTCACTGGACAGATTCATAATTTGGGCTCTGAAAAAAAGTTGCATTGAATTTAATACCTGACATGTATTTACTTCTGGATGAAAGGAAGTTTTGGGGGTCGATTTTAAAAATCAGTTTTGGTTTATGTCTGCCAAGGGAAATCCATAAGGAATTAATTCTGCTCAATGAATTTTTGCCATTATGAAATTGTTTTAACACCCAACATAGCCTGTTTCTCATATTGTACCAGAAGCATTTATTTACAATTTGGTACGTATGTAGTTTGAGCTTCTTAGCATAACTTACGGTGAATTAATGACTTGTTATTTATTGCTCAGCCACTCTGCAGAAGTGATTTATAGGCCTGTGCTATGCACTGGTGGTTACTTTGCACTCTCTGTGCAGGCTATCTCATCAATATCATGAAATGAATTCATAGTGACACAGCTCTGCAACTGTAGTTTTTGATATGAGGGATAACTGAACATAAATCAGGACTTATGTTTAATTCATAAGATATTCCAATCTCTCATGTGGGCGTGAGTTAGGCTAGAGATGTCACAAATGTGTTTTACAGTACCTCTTGTGATTAAACCCAGGCCCTTCCACATGACTTTATGCACCAGGTGAAAATAATAGGTTGCTCTACACTATCCCATTTTTCAGATACAGGCAATTTATTTTTATCTGGGCAGATTGGCTTCCATTGTTGCTCCACAAGCAGGATATATTTTAGAAAGTAACACTGAGAGAGGTATAATGAACAAACAGCTACTTCATTTGTAATTTTTATATATGTTTGACTAGTTAAATATAAATCAATAATTTATTTTTAAAAATACCTTTTGCATATGATTTAAAAAAAATGAATAACTGAACACTAATACCAAATCAAAATAGTTTTTATTTTAAGCCATAACACTTCTTTTCAGTAGTACCTTTGAGAATGCTTAAGTAACTATAGGCAAATGGACCTGGTTATCTTTCCCTGTTAGTCCAATCCAAGGAAAAAAAAAACATAGTACAGCTAAATATGCAGCAAGGAAAGTCAGTTCCATTCTTGTTTGGAAACAAACAACTATACAGAAAAAGAGAAATCAAGATATATTTATATGCTAATTTCTTTTAAAAGGGAGTAAGAGTTAATTCTCCTAGTGTCAGGAGAATTTTTTCTGGCATTGTTATTATCATTGCTACAATGACCAGTATTTATTCTTTGAACAAACACTGTGCACATGTACTATAATCCATGCAGAAGAGGCGAGGTTGATTTTTTTTTTTCCTGGAGGGAAGGGTAATCTGCCTCCAGCAGTGCTGCAACCATGAGCACTAAGATAATAGCAAGATTGCCAGGTTGGTGTGCCTTGTCACCAGCCCGCTGTGTCGTCCTGTGATTGGTTCTACTGACTGTCATGAAGAAAGACTGTGACATGTTTCTGCCAAAGAAAATAATTCCGACATATGCAAGAAACTGACACAAATGTCTTCTCCTCCTTCCTCTGGTTCCAGTTGATTAGACCTAGCTTTAGGTCGTGATGATTGTTAAGACCTAGTTATTTGGGGCTTGCACTGAAAAGAAGATGGATGACCTATTCCTTTCAAGGCCTGAGTGACAAAAGGATGAAAGGAAATGACATTACTTAGTAGCTTAATAAGTAATTGATTTCATAACGCTTAGGGCAAGGGGCAGAATAAATGCACACATGAGAGCAGAGGACACCCCAGGCATGCCAGCAGAAGGGAAAGAAAGTAAATGTACAAGTGTTAGGGAGTAGGGTGCCTTGGAGGGGGGAAATTACTATAGAAGGGCAGTGGTAACAGCAAGAGAATTGAAGTAGTTCCTTTGGTCTGAATTGTGAGATTAATTAAAAGTGGGGAATTTATTAAAAGTAGAGAATTTCTGTAAACAATATCAGCCGGGAAATCTACTTTCTGGAATTTGTATAATTTAGGAATAGGTTCCACTGCACACAAGAGAAAACCTGAGTTTTAGTGGCTTAAAAAAATGAGTTGATTTTTGTTCACCCAAGAAGTCATAAAAGTCACACACCCCCTGTTATGTGTGTCTCTGATGCTCGTGGTTACAGCAAGGATCTTCTTTTAGCAGATTGTCTCAGAATTTTCCTCTATATCTCTAAATAATGTACTTATTTTGCCAACTCTTGTTTTTTTCTAGTTTAGACATTGTCTATTAACTTTCCACAACAGACAATTCCATTGAATTTTATATTTGTAGTTGGACCCATGTTATTGGTCTACAATGCTGATTTTGTAAATACTATTCACAGCCCAGCTGGGTCATATACTGCATTGTAATTTCTTTTCTTTTCCAAACCCAAGTTTTTTATTTTCCTAGAATTAGTAATTGTCTTGGTTTTCAATTGCTTTGTTTTCTAAGCATTTATACCTCCCTAACTGTATAAACCTTCTCTCAACATATTAAAACCCACTACAGTTTCCATCAGTTTAAACTTCTTGAATAAATCTGGCCTGGAGGTTCCTGAGCTGGCCCCGCTCTAGGTCTGTAGCACAGGCAGTGTACCCTGGGTTTTCCCTCTTTCTCTTCCCCTGCTTTGGACCCCAGTTTCCTTTGTTTTACATCTTTCTCTTTATTTCTATCCCACCTGCACCCTCAACCCCACTTTTGTTATCACTGTTGTTATTTGGAGAAAATCCTCCAGTACCTTCCTGAGTTGACAGAAACATTTTTTGAGACTTTGTTGGTGTGAATATATTTTAGTTCTACCCTCTAGAATGATAGGTCGATTGCGTATAGAACTTTAAGTTGGAAATGTATCTCTCAGAATTGGAAGGCAGTGCCTTCTAGCTTCCAGTGTGGCATGAGAAGACCAAGGCTATTCTCATTCTTGACCCTTTTAGGGAAGAGACACTTGTTCTTTGCACATGCTTGGGGTGTTTCCTTTGCTCTCAGAAACCTGGAATTTTTTGATAATGTACATTTTGTGATTCTGTTTTTATCCATTGTGCTGGAGACTTAGTGGGGATTTCTAACTGCAAACTCGTGTTTTTGAGGACCAGGATATTTTATTGTTTTGTGTCATTGAGAATTTACTCTGTTTCTGTTTCAATTTCTCTTTTCTTTTTCTGGAATGCCTCCATCATAACGTTAAACATTCTGGACAGATCCTCCGATTTTCTTTTTTTTCTATTTCTATCTCTTTTTTTTACTGTACTTTCTGAGTAATTTCCTCAGCTATATTTTCCAAATCTTTTATTGGTCTTTCAAGTCTGCTATAATATTTAAAATTTCCAAGAGATTTTTTTCCTTGTGAATATTTCTATTTTTATAGAAAGATTTTAACCTCTACAAAATATTTTTCCTTTGGATCATGGTACATTCTCTATTTTCTTTACATTGTATTTTTTTTCCTTGCTGTTTGTATTGATCTCTTTCATAATACAGATTTCTCTAAAAAGTCTAGTGATTCTTGGCCTGGAAGTTCTGTGGTAAGCAGTGCAGGAGTTGAAGACAGGTTTTTGGTGGTAATCTTTATTGTAGGTTGATCTGACTTGACTGATCCCCTGGAGAGTCTCATATCTTAGTATCTTTAGATTTTTCTCTTAGGCCAGAATCTTTAAAACAGATTTTCCAATCTCCTGAAGGAGGGTAGATACTTAATTTCCAGCCTTATGAAATCCAAGAGGAGGAATAAAGCTGGAGATCTCATTCGCATGTAAATTGTTACTTATCTCTGTTTTCAGAGGAGTGTCCCACCCTCAGTTGTTCCTGGTGTCTCTGGAGAATAAACCTCCAGTCTTCTGCTGGGATGAGGGCCTGTTTTGGGACTGCATAGAATTACAGAGAGGAGCTCTTTGGTTCAACTGGATAAAGAAGATGTGGTAATACATATACACCAGGAAATACTATGTAGCCATAAAAAAGAATGAAATCATGCCTTTTGCAGCAACATGGATGCAACTGGAGACCTTTATTCTAAGCAAACTAATGTAGAACAGAAAACTAAACACCCATGTTCTCACTTATTAGTGGGAGCTAAATACTGAATCCACACAGGCACAAAGATGGAAGCAATAGACACTGGGGGCTGCTTGAGCAGGAAGGGTAAAAGGGAGGCTGCATTGGCAGGCTATCTAGCAGGGACTATGCTCACTACCTTGGTGATGGGATCATTGGTACACCAAGCCTCGGTGATGTGCAGTTTACCCATGTAACAAACGTGCACATGTATACCCTGAACCTCAACTAAAAGTTGAAAAATAAAATAGCAACAAATAGCTTCATAAACAGACTTTCAACAGATAGTCTTTTTTTCAGTCTCATCTCCATCCAAACTTCAGAAAGTATCCAGTGCCACTAATGTATGAGTCTCTTTCCACTGACCTCACTGCTGGCTTAGGATTCAGTGTTTTGGTGTATGCTAGGTTAGTTGTAACTCATCTATTGGCTTTCCAGTTTCCCACAGTTTGATACTGTTGTCATCTCTCTTGTCTTCTTGGCTCTTCGGGTGTATGCTTTTGAAAAACTCTTTACTGTATTCTAGGAGGTTCCAGGAAGAAACAGAGACTAATGTTGCATTCAGTCCACCATTTTTAAAACCTGGCACATTCTCAGTTGCCATTTAAAACTCAGCTCGGGTACCTCCTCTCAGTCTCCCCATTCAGATTAGGATCTTCCTGTGCAGCCATTGCACTTAACGCATTCCATTGTAATTGTCATTTCTTGTGTCTTTCTACATTAGTCTGTAAAGTCATTGACTTAAAGGAGTATATTATTCCTCTTCTTAGTTCCAGTGCCTGCGTGGAGCCTGTAACACTAGGTGTCAGGAAGAACTTGTTGAATGATTAAGTGTAGATATTAGGATAGGAAGGAAGAGGCTCTTTTCCTGGCTTAATCTATCTTGAAAGGATTATACTGACTCTAATGGATTTAGTTGCAGTAGTACTTGATTTTTAAGACCAAGAAGAAGATAAATTGATTTTTTTTAAAGATATAATAATTCACTTTTCAGATTATCTTGATGGTTACTCAAGTCACTGTTTTTCTTCTTTTTTTACAGTATGGGAGAGATAAATCTTATTTTTCCATAAGAAAGTGCTTATGGCTGGGCGTGGTGGCTTACACCTATAATCCCAACACTTTGGGAGGGTGAGGTGGGCGGATCACTTGAGGCCAAGAGTTCAAGACCAGCCTGCCCAACATGGTGAAACCCCACCTCTACTAAAAATACAAAAATTAGCCAGGCCTGGTGGCAGATATCTGTAATCCCAGCTGCTTGGGAGGCTGATACAGGAGAATTGCTTGAACCCAGGAGGTGGAGGTTGCAGTAAGCCAAAATGGCACCATTATACTCCAGCCTGGGTGACAGAGTGAGACTCTGTCTCAAAAAAAGAAAAAAAAAGTGTTTACAGGGAGTTCTATTCCCCCTCAATAGCAAGGATAATGATTATTTTCACAACTGGACTAAGCTGAAGTCCCTCTGCCCAATAATTATAAATAGATATAACAGTCATTTGGTGTTTACCTCAGATGTTAGTGAAATGTTTGGCTCTTTTTCTCTTCTTGAATACATATTGTAGTATTATGTCCTTGTCACCTGAAAAATTAAGCATGACTTTTTTAGATTTCTCTAAAAATGCATACTATATTTTCTTTACCAACATGTAGAACATTTTTTCCAAGATGTATAAAAATTCCTTGCACTTGTAAAACCTTGATTTCTCCTTACTTAGCAACTCAAAATTCATGTTTTCTTCCACATATTTTGTCATTTGAGTGAAAAAAATTCCGTGGGCCATGGTGAGTCATTGCTCCTCCCCCATGGAACAGCTGTTAAGAAAGCCCTTGGAATGGCATTCATTGTCCTCTCTAGCCCCTCCTTGTTATCTAGCATTCTTCTAGACTCCTCTGTGTTTGTATTCTGCATGTCCCTTAAGTAAATGCCAATCATTTGGGCTTATACTTCATTTTAAAAATGTCTAAGGGACTAATTATAGCACATTTTGGTAAGTTAAAAGAGCCTGTGATGCAGCAAGATGTGAACAGTTTTCCACATCTTTAAGATTAAGTGAGCACCAGGCCAAGGTTAAGAGAAGAATCTTCAGATTACAATCCAGTTAGAAGGAAATTGGAGGGAGGATTCAGGAGGATTTGGGAGGGGGTGGACTTGCTCATGTTTCTGACATATACTTTGATATATTTTTATGAATATTTAGACCAGAGGACTAGAACATTGAAAATAGAGTTCAAATTTTAATGACAGTCTCACAAATCTGAAAGTTGGCAGCATATATAATTGTCAGTTATATGATTTTATGCATGGATGTGCCACACATATGAACTCATTTGACAGGCACTATCATATATCTAGAGTTGGTTAGAAAGGCTTTTGGGAAATTAGATTTTAATTCTCTATATGTATTGAGTCTTTTACTGTTTACAAAGCACTTTCACATCTGTTGCCTTGTTTGATACTCATAGTAGCAACCTGTGAGATAGGCAAGCCAGCTATCATTCCCATTTCACAGATGAAGAATCTGGTGCTTAGATAGGTTATACTATTTACCCAAGTTTACTCAGCCAGATTGTTAGTGGCAAAACCACAAGCAGAATCTAGTTTTCTTTTGAACTGCTTCTTGACACTGAGTTTTTTTTCCCCACTCAATCTGAAAGAATGTATATTACATACTGATTATATATAATGCATATATAATAGATATTAGATACCTCATTAAGTATTAAATTATTTCGTGGAAGGCAAGTCCCTGCTAGACCTCCTGATGAGCAACACTTGCAAGTTATTCATCCATGATAATTTGTTTACTTCCTCACATGGAAACTCTGTTGGCTGGATATGATACTTAGCAAAAGAAAAATGGATAGAAAATACATCACAAAAAGCTACTCTTCCCTGAATAACATGGGCAAGCTGTTTTCTAACCTATTTTTGCAACTAATATTTAAGATTAAGGAGTTTGATTTGTTACAAGAAGTAACCTATTACTATTTTCTACATTATTTCTTAGTGATAACAAGCATTAGTTTATTAGATCTGTCTAAAAGATCTTGTTTCTTATTCCTTATAAATAATTTGTGGATACTCAGACACTGCAGAATCAGATTTGGTGTTACTACGCATTATTTATGACCATATTTCTTTAAACATATTCTAACCTGGAAGCCGTGTGTAGATTTTACATTTACATAGCTAATATATGCATTGTCGCTGCCACACAGTAAGACATACTTACCTGACAGGCTGTGACCTGCACAGTACAACAGGCATTATTCCTAATTTGTCAGATATTCAGAGCATAAATGATGGGTTTCTTTTCATACCATCATTTAGTGCCATTCTACTTGAAATAGAAAAAAAATTCCAGCAACTTCAGACAAAATTTGGGATTTCTCCTCATTAATATTTTGGCTTTGTTATCAATCATGTAGGTAAGTTAGACATAATTTAGAATAATTATTATATGTACTTGAAATAACCTTACTCTTAACCCCAAACTTAATCAACTTTTGTAAAAAAATTTTTTAATTTTTTTTTTCAGGCCCATACTGGCTGAAAAATTTTCAATAAACAAATACAAGATACATATATAAAGATATGAATAATTTTAAAATATTGCCATGGCAGGACATTTTTTCCCTCCACAATATGAGGAAATGAATGGATGTGATAAAGACTGTCTCTCTGAGCAGTACTAAAAGTGAAGCTACTTACCTGATGGAGATTTTCTTTCCAATGACGTGTCATGTGAAGATCTTAAACACAGAATTCAAAGATTCTCAGTGGTTTTTATGGCCTTGAGATATTTTTAGGTGCATTTTCCACCCCTTATAAAAATTTCCACCTTTAACAATATTTAGTGAACCCCAATTTCTAAAGCATTTCCTGTAACTGCATCAGTCGCTAGGAGAGGAGCAGAAGAAAAATGACAGGCTCCTAAGATCTATAACCTTGCCAGTTGCTATTATCCTGGAAATGTAGTAGTCAAGGTTGTCATCAAGTCTCATAATGATCTTCACCCATTATAATTTGCCGGAGTGCCTGAAAAACTGTATAAGTCTCTAAGTTCCTTCTACCCTTGGAAGCTAACTTCAATCTTTAAGCAATTCGATAACAAGGTTTACTGGATATTTATCCCCCACAGACTATAGCACAAAGTCTTATACTTAGAAACTGCCAAAGAGTATTTATTGAATCAACCATTGGAGTACTAGGCAGTCATGGAATTAGTGTCATAATTTGCAATTATCATCACTCCAGCCAGGTGTCTTTTATTGAATACTGTGCTAATTGTCCAATCTCTGTCCTCTTAAAGTTTATTACATAAGAAAAGAATGCTGAGTGGATTAAAGACATCTAGCATATGAAGAAGCATTAAGCGAAGTCAATGAATTAAGAGTTAAAATGTATTTAAAATCACTAAATATATAAAGGTGTTTTAATCATCATCACTGTGAGTACATCAGTGTGAACAAAAGATTAATTTCGTTACTGAAATGGCAAGTTAAAAAGCAGCAATTGTAGATGCATTTATAAAGTAAGTTTGAGTAGTAATAAAGATGGAGTTTTTTGGTGTTGTAGTCATTAAGCTGGACAAGGTTTTAGGGAAAAAAAAGTGAGCTTATTCTTGGCCCACAAAACAGACTCAACACTGGTTTTCATGTGTCTATTTTGACCCAAATGTAAATTCACTTTGAAATAGGGCTTGGGAATGTTCATCCTACCTATCGATTGAAGAAATGAAAATAACATTGCAGTATTATATTATTTTGTGAAACAAATGCTGTTGATTTACTTCATGTTGAAAAGTTGCCCACATTCTTAAATCAGTTTTATATTATGATGGTGGTTACTTAGGAGGTTTTGTTTTTGTTTTAGCCAGTAAGACAAGCACTGCAGGAATTTTTATATCTACATTTTGCGTGAAAGGTATCCTTTTTAAATCCCTTCTTGGATGTTTTAGATATAGTTATATACCTATCCCTAAAGCCAATCTGTAACTTTAAATGAAGCCCGCACTCTGATTTCATAAGGAGACTTACAATTATATTAGCACTTACTTAGAAGTCTAGTTTATTTTCTTAGGGATTTAATGCACAGTGCTAATATTATCTTTTGCTACTAAACAAGATGCTTTTCAGAATTTCACATTTGGGTATCTTGAATTTGTGTGACTTCCACAGCACTTTTATAATTAAACTAATTTAAATTCTGGTGACCCTTGGTCTAAGAGTAAATCTAATATATAAAAACCCAAGATCACCAAAAAAAGGCCAATTAGAACATTGTGATTTCTTTTACAGTAATAATTCTATTAAGTGGCAACCTTCCCGTGTGTGCTTAATATTTGAATGCCATAATACACCTTTTCAGGAGCATGTGTATTATATCCCATGAAGCAAATATCAATTGATTTTGATTTATTTGGTCATGTCTTAATTCTACTTTGGCATTGAAAATGATAAATTTTAGCACTTGATCTTTTTTCTTTTTCCCTCTTAAAAGTTTTTCAAGACACTGTGACTAAATTTTGAGTGCTGTAAGATTGTTTCCTTTATTTTCTCCTGAATTTGTGAAACTTACTGATCTTTCATGTTGCTCTTACTTTCATTTTCTTATTTTCATGTACAAACAACTTTCTGATCAGAAGAAACCTAGTTTGTATTCATTTTGTTTCTCATTCATTCAGTAATTCAAGAAATACATACTGACTCTTAACCATGTGCCATGAGGTATGCCAAGCCCCAGAAATATGTACCAGTGCATTAATAAACAAATAGAAGTGGTCCCTGCCCTCACAGAACATATATTACTACTACTACTACTGCTAGTACTACTAATTGCTATTATATTAAATCATAATTATTATTATGGCTAACAAATACTGAGAACTTACTCTATGCCAGCACAAGTGTTTTGTGAGGATAAATTCTTTAAACCTTCACCATTGCCCTGTGACATGGGTACTATCTGTAGTGGAGCACAGAAAGGTTAAGTCACTTATTTATGTGCTTTGCCTCAGTAAGTACTGAAATCAGTTTCAGACTCAGATTCCAGGGCCTATGCTCTTCACCAGTCTGCTCATACAAATCGAATGCTTAATTATAACTGTGCAAATGCCATGAAGGAAGAGTCAAAGTTATAGTGAGCAGCTATAATAAGAGACTTTATTTAGTTTGGGAAAGGCCTCTGTGAGGAAGACATTTAAGATGAGAACACATCTTGGGTTGACTAAGGGATGGTTAGGAATTGCCCAGGAAAGAGAATTCCCCCAAATGTAATTGGGCAGCACATACAAATGTTCTGAGATAGGAGATGGTTAGATTAGAGGAACTGAATGTGTGCACTGGGCTGTGAGTATAAGAGGTGACAAAGGAATACTGATAAGGTAATGGACTACAGAAGCAGCGATCTCTTCCCACAGGGGTGCAATTTGTTGAGCAGGATAACTGCCATGGTTCTAATTATAGTAGCATCCTGTATAACTAGACCTAGTCATATAAAAATGCAGACTAGTGGTAGATAATGTATTATTTGAGACCATCTATGTCATAGCTGTGTGATTTCCTGTATGTTTCCAACTCAAGATTGGAGAGACCTGGAAGTACAAAGTATTTTAATCTCTAAATTAGTTACTTAATATAGATAGTTTTGGCACCGTTTCAGTTTGGTGTTACTAGTAATGTTGTAACTCCATGGATATTCTTATTGCAAATTGCAACTTCATTACTGGGTGTGGTCCTCATAACAACCCATGGCATTCGAGAAGCAGGAAGAAAAGAGGGGGTAGGTCTGAAACCGGTGCTTGAGAAACTGATGCTACATGAGAGAATGGCTACAGGCCCTGGTCAAGACCAAGGGACACTGTTACTTGGGTTTCCCTTGCTTAGAGCCCAGTGACAGAAAATTTTGGTAGCCAATACAGAAGTAGGAGGAAGGCTAGTTTGGAGCTAAAGCTCTAGCTGTGGGTGGCCATGGTGTAAACTTGAGAACACAAAACAAATGTTCGTTGCTTTATCTCCAGTACCTAAACTAGGGCCTGGTATTATAACCTACATCTAAGGAATTATACACCTAGATAGAAGCCCTAAGCACTGAGATAGTGTGGAATTGGGGAAAGGAATGCCCTAGAGATGTCCTTGTGGGAAAAGGGTCCTGAGTCTGCCTGGTAGAGATTTATAGAAAACACCATGGGTGCTCAGGAATGACGAATGGTCCCTAAGATCCTATATCTGAGAAGTCAGGTAAATTCTAAATCTTATTGGGTAACAGGCTAACCCACTGTATTCTCCTTCCTGCCTTCATAACTGGCTTAGCTTCACCTTTTGAGTGACAAGAATGATTATGTGCCAAGCATATATTCATAGGGCTTAGCTGATTGATTCTTCCCAATAATAACAGGCCTCATTATTGCCTGTGTTTTACAGATGAATAAATGGAGGCTTGGAGATATTAGTTAATTTGCCCAAGATCTTAATGCTATGGAGTATTATAGCTAAGATTTGAACCTAGATTTGACAGCAGAGCTCATGTTCTTAATCACGATACCTTTCTTCTTCTTAAAGTACATCTTTGCCTTCAAGTTGCTCTCAGGAGACTGTAGCTAGTAAGGGCTCACAGTGAGGTATATTCAATAACGGAATTGCTCTAGAATGTATTCGGCAAAGACAGTGAGGATTGCTCTCCAGGGCTGGGCACTCAGAGATGTCTTCACATGGAACTTACACCTAAGAGTGTGGAGCTGGGAAAGCCTGAAGGAGCAAAATGATGGCTGACAAGGGCACAAATCACATTGCATGTAGAATCCACATACAAAGGTTTTAATCCGTGGCTTATTACCATAATTAATGATTTGTTGTTTTCTCTCAAATGAAAATGAGTTTGTCAGATGTAGTGACTGAGAAAGCTAATTATACATAGCTGTACAGGGCCAGCCCCAGGCAAAATTGAATGTCTTTTGGCTTTGATTTGTTACCTCCTTTCTTGGCAGCATTTCCTTCCCTTCACAATTCCTTTATATACACCACATGCCCCAGATTTTCATGCTGCCCTTATCTCTCCTTCCAGAAGAAAATTGATGTAATAAATGAGTTCATAATAGGGTTGATTGGTAATTTAATAAATTACACTGCCTGAAAATTTTTGTATTTACAAAAGGGATCTCACTAACTCTGATATGGTACCTTGGATTGGATAGTGGAAGGATAAAGGAGGTTATCAGAAAAACAACTGGTAAAATCAGAATGCTAATTTCTTAAGGACAAATGGACCATGGTTATGTAAGAAGTTAACAGTAGGAAAAGTTGGGTGAAAGGTATTTATGAACTCTTTTATTTTGTCTTGGCATTGTTCTATCTTGGCAACTTTTCCATCAGTCTAAAATGATTCCCGGCTGGGTGCGGTGGCTCATGCCTGTAATCCCAGCACTTTGGGAGGTCAAGACAGGTGGATCACCTGAAGTTAGGAGTTTAAGATCAGCCTGGCCAACATGGCGAAAGCTTGTCTCTACTAAAAAAAAAAAAAAAAAAAGGAAAATTAACTGGGCATGGTGGTGGACAGCTGTAATCCCAGCTTCTTGGGAGACTGAGGCAGGAGAATCACTTAAATCCAGGAAGTGGAGGTTGCAGTGAGCCAAGACAGTGCCATTGCACTCCAGCCTGGGTGACAAGAGCAAAACTCTGTCTCAAAAAAAAAAAATTAAAATTATTCCCAAATGATACATTTAAAGGAGTAAAATGAGAAATCAGTTAATATTCTAAAGAACAAATCTCTAAGTAAGAAATTTTAGGCAGGCAGGTCTTGCCTCAGAAGTATAAAAGAATGTTTCCATAGTTGTGTATTCTTACTTTCTTTCTTTCTTTTTATTTTTTCTTTCTTCTTCTTCTTCTTTTTTTTGAGATGGAGTCTAGCTTCTTACCCAGGCTGGGCTGGATTGCACAGGGCAATCTTGGCTCACTGTAACCTCTGCCTTCCGGGTTCAAGCAATTCTCCTGCCTCAGTCCCCTGAGTAGCTAGAATTATAGGCATGCACCGCCACGCCTGCCTGATTTTTGTGTTTTCAGTAGAGACCGGTCTTTGCCATGTTGGCCAGGCTGGTCTCAAACTCCTGGCCTCAAGTGATCTGCCTACCTTGGCCTCCCAAAGTACTGGGATTATAGTATCTGGCTACTATACCCACCCAGCCTGTATCCATTTACTTTCTAGAGACCCTAAGTTTCTTGACTGTTTCTCTCTTTGGTAAATTTTGTATGCTATGAATTTTATCCAGGATAAGAAGAATATATCTATTCTTCTCACTACAATACATGATACTGAAAGACAAAATCCAAACCACAAATTAAAATTGCAAAACCAGAAGTACAGACATTTTTCCTCTCTGGGAAGGGTGATAGATTCCAGAAATTTGAATTAGGCAAACATTAATTGATGTGCTGGCAGATGAGTAATTGAGAAATACTCAGGTCACAAAATTGCTACTGTTTTAAAATGTCAGAAGAATAACAAACTCATTTGGGTTTTCAAATACTTACATAGGGTTTTTTCTTTATGTAACGATAATATGGAAATCAGTATTCTGTATGACCTAATTTAAAGGGATAAGTGCTTGAGTACATACACTCATTTCAGTGTTCCAAAATAATTTACTGTGTATAACTCCAGGGATATTTAAATTATATACAGTGTTCAAAAACATGATTTCCCTATTGAAATAGGTAGACCGACTAGTTGGCACTGTGTCAGATGAGGGACAATAGAAGCTTGTTCTATTATTTATACAAATTGACTGGTTTGGCAGTTGCTACAGCAGTGAACCATAATGAACTACAGAAAAATGAAAATGTGATTTCTTTAGCACTATACAAAAATGGAATATTTACAGAAAGGCAGAGAATGACATTACAAGAGCCCCAGCTGTGTCAAAATGGTCTTCCTTGTTGCTACTTTATCCAGAATGTAATCCAAATAATGTTATGTTTACTGGGGCAAAATTGTAATGGTGGGTCATTATTTTCCTGCTATTAGTAAGGGAACTGTGCTTTGTAATTCGAAAGAAATTTAAAATGTTCATTTTCCATGATTTACTTTTCACTTTTGACTATACCTTTAACTTGCCTTTGTTTGCAGTAACAAAGTAGTGAAGTTCCTGAAATTGGATAGTTTGTTCATGCCTTCCCAGGAAAGGGAAAAATAAACTCACAATGCGTATGACTCAACTCTCAAATACCTAATTTTTTGATGAGTTGGTTCAGTCTCTTTTGCTCTGTTAGGAAATCCTTGGCCCTTATGTTGTAGTTTGAACTTTCATGTTTATACCTTATATTTTTGTCCACTCCCGATTATCCACAGTAGATTTCCTGTAACAACATTTTGTTCACTTCCAGGAAAGTCCTTTTAAACAAAACACTACACATTTTACTTTCCCAAGCCTAAGGCCTATGTTAGTCAAATAGTAAACTCACAGAAAATGTGAGTCAGACAAGACAACTTTCTAAAGCCAATGCTTAGCTTGAGCCTGTGAGGATCATTTATAAAGATATCTACTGCAGAGTGTGTGTTTGTCAAATCTTCCTTTTCTCTTTTACCCAAAGCAATGCAGGAAGCTGGTTATAATTGTTCCATACCTATTGACTTCAATACAAAATACTAGTTGGCATTAGGAGATATTATATGAAATTAAACTCCTAGACATGAGCCAATTTTGAAACATTTATCTTTATATAAGTGTCAAAATGCATATGATATGCAGTATGGTAAACATGATGTTTGGTATAAATATTGACATTCTGATACAGTCTGAGTTCTTACAAAACTGTACACCGGGGTTCTGAACCAGGTGTGATTTTACCTATGCTCCCAGGGGGCATTTTATAACATCTGGAGATATTTTTTGTTGTCATACCTACTATGTAGTGGCTAAATGCTGCTAAATATTCTACAATGCATAGGAAAGCCCCCCCACTCTCCATAGCAAAGAATGATCCAATTTAAGTAAATGTCCAGTAGTGCTGAGGTTGAGAAATGCTGCCTGTACACCAGTTTGTAGATGACTTTAGGCTCTTTGCAACCTCCACCTCCCACATTCAAGCGATTCTCCTGCCTCAGCCTTCCAAGTAGCTGGGACTATAGGGGCTGTGCCACCATGCCCAGCTAACTTTTTGTATTTTTAGTAGAGACAGGGTTTCACCATGTTAGCCAGGATGGTCTTGATCTCCTGACCCCGTGATCTGCCTGCCGCGGGCCTCCCAAAGTGCTGGGATTACAGGGGTTAGGCATCATGCTCAGCCGTCATATGGTGTCCTTTTTGGCTCGTGGGAGAATCCTACTTCACTGAAAAATTATTCTTTCTGCATGTTGTTGTTGCTGTTGCAACTTAGATATGCATGTGATATGAGTCTATCAAAAAAAGTGAAAAATCAAAGGGGACTCAGATAATCCACTGACAGGGCCAAGAGGATAAATTTTAATCCTTACAAAGCATTTTTGGTTGGGGAAAGAAGGAATAAAACAGCTTGCTAATAGTGATGGTTGTGACAGGAATGGAAGATGTTAGTTAGAGGAAGCATGAAATATGTCCAACTCATAGGGGAATGTATAGGGGTTTGCCTGTTCAGACTAGCAGTTGTTGAGCCTGACTATAGGTGGAATCATGTGTGCCTGAATCCTGAGCCCAGAGATTCTAAATTAATTAGTCGAGGATGGAGCCGGGCAATGTGTATATTTTTAAAGTTGCCCATTTCTAGAATCACTAGTCTAGGTAGTTTAGAATCAGTCTTTTAAATATGCTTAATATAAAAAAATTTTTTCTACAAAATAAAAAATATTACTTCTGTTTAAGGCCAGGCACTGAGGCTCACACTTGTAATCCCAGCACTTTGGGGGGCCAAGGCAGGTGGATCACTTGTGGCCAGGAGTTCGGGACCAGCCCGGCCAACATGGCAAAACCTCATCTCTACTAAAAGTACAAAAGTTAGCCAGGCGATTGGTGTGCACCTGTAGTTCCAGCTACTCTGGAGGCATGAGACTCACTTGTACCTGAAGGCAGAGGCTGAAGTAGGCCAAGACTGCACCACTGCACTTTAGCTTGGGTGACTCTGATTCAAACAAACAAACAACCTTTTGTTTAGCAAAATATTTGTTCAACCTACCCATGACAACCACTATCATTCACACTGTCCTTTCCCATCTCTTGTTCCATTTGCTTTCCCTGAAAATGCACCTGCTAGGGCCACTGTTTTTCACTAGCCTACTTTAGTTTCTTATTAGACTTATGCTGGAACTTTTATTATTCTAAAATTGGACTTATTAGTGACAGAGCTGGTGATAATCACCAGAAATCTCACCTGGACGCTTAGCAACATGGCAGTGCTGGCATTTTCATGAAACACTGAGGAGAGTCAGTCTAATTATGGTTCTATGAAGACCTAAAAAAGTATATTTCTGGGTGAGGAGGACACAGAATAAAATCAGCATTCATCCAGACAATACCCTCAGCATTCATTTTGGTTACTTCATTCTTTTAATTTATCAAAACATGGTACACATGACTACTTTTGAATATACTTGTAAGAGTTACAGATTTGCCTGAGTGGGGCCAAAGGACTTTGCTGTAGATATGCTAGATAATTTAAAGGGACTTTCAATTAATCATTACATCAATAATTTAATGTGTTTTCTTTCATCTAACTGTGTCCTGAGGCAGGTAAAAGAAGAGCTACTCATACATTGCAAAAGAAAACTTATTCTCTCCCTGGGCTTAAAGTTGCATATAATATGTAGAAATTAAACTTTGGTTTAATTGAAATTTGGTTGCAATCTGAGGCTTTATAGTTTCCTTGGGCCACCTATTGCATTCTTTTTAATGAAGCATTGAGGGATAGCAGCATTTAAAAAAATATGAATTTAGTTTTGTTCTCTGCATGTTTCAAACAACAAAAACATCTTTTGTTCATTATAATATCAGTCTCAAAAACTGATTATGCATTCATCTCCTATTAGCTAATCTACAGCCTTCCAGAATAGATTTCCATTTTACTTTTTAATTACAGCTTTATTGTGATAAAATTCACTTACCATAAAATTTTTCCCTTTGAAATATACAATTAGGTGGCTTTTAGTATATCTGCAGAATTTCACGACTATTATAAAAATTTTTGTAACATTTTTATTACCCCCAAAAGACACCCTGTACCCATGAGCTGTCAGATTACATTTCCCTACACTCCCCTCCCTGGAAACCACTTACCTACACTCTGTCTCTATGAAATTGCCTATTCTGGACATTTCATATAAATGGAATCATACAGTATATAGGCTTCTGCTGGATTTTTTCACTTTGCATATTTTCAATAGTCATCAGTATTTTAGCATGAATGGTACTTCATTTCTATTTATGGTTGAATAATGTTACATTGTATGGATATATACCACATTTTATTTAGCCATTCATCTGTTGACAGACATTTGTTTCCACTTTTGCCTATTATTAATAATACTTCTGAGAACATTTGTTTACATATTTTTTCCTCCGTGAACATGTATTCACATGTTTTTGCACATACAACTGCGAGTGGAATTGCTGGGTCACACAGTAACTCAATGTTAACTTTCTGAGGCATTGCCAAACTGTTTTCCAAAATCGCAATACCATTTTTATCCCCACCAGCAATATTTGAGGGTTCCAGTTTTTCCACATCCTTGTCAACACTTATTATTGTCTGTCTTTTTTTATTTTACTTTGTGGGAGTAGAATGTTATTTTATTTCATTGTATTTACCTAATACTAATGATGTTGAGCATCTTTTCATGTGTTTATTGACCATTTGTATTTTTTATGTGTCTATTCAAATCCTTTGCCTATTTTTAAATTGAGTTACTTATTTCTTACCGAGTTTAAAGAGTTCTTCATATATACTGGATACCATTTCTTTATCAGATATATGATTTGCAGACATGTTCTCCCATTCTGTGGGGTTTTTTAAAAACTTTTTTTTTCTGAGATGGAGCTTCGCTCGTTACCCAGGCTGGAGTGCAATGGTATGATCTCAGCTCACCGCAACCTCCACCTCCTGGGTTCAGGCAATTCTCCTGCCTCAGCCTCCTGAGTAGCTGGGATTACAGGCATGCGTCACCATACCCAGCTAATTTTTTGTATTTTTAGTAGAGATGGGGTTTCACCATGTTGACCAGGATGGCCTCGATCTCTTGACCTTGTGATCCACCCACCTCGGCCTCCCAAAGTGCTGGGATTACAGGCATGAGCCACCGCACCTGGCTAAAAACTTTTTAAATGGTATTCTTTGTCGTACAAAGGTTTTAATTTTAATAAAGTTCTGTTTATTCTTTTTTTTTCTTGTGTCTTTTATGTCATATTTAAGAAACTACTTTGAAGTGTGAGGTCATGAAGATTTATCCCAATGTTTTATTTTAAGAGTTTTACAGTTTTAGTTCTATTACACTTAAATCTATGATCCGTTTTGTTAATTTGTGTATATGGTGTGAGATAGGGGTCTAACCTTATTCTTTAGCATGTGGATATCTAGTTGACTGAACACCATTTGTTTTAAAGACCTCTTTCTTCATGGAATTATTCTGTCAAAAATTAATTAACCATGTAAAATTATGCTACTGTACTCTCAGTTCTGTTCTATTAATCTATACTGGCCTCACAGAATGCATTCGAAAGTGTTCCTCCCTGATCACTTTTCTGGAAGAGTTTGTAAAGGATTGATGTCCTTAATTGTGAAAGATTAATTTTTCTTTAAATATTTTATAAGAATTCACCAGTAAAGCCATCTGGGGGCCTGGGGGTTGTGTGTGTGTGTGTGTGTAAACTTTTTATTATTAATTTAATCCCTGTTCTTATAAGTTTATTAAGATTTTCAATTTCTTCTTGAGTCAGTTTCAGTACTTTATGTCTTTCCAGGAATGTATTCATTTGATCTTGGCTAATTTGTTGGCATACAATTGTTGATAGTATACTCTTATAAACCTTTTTGTTTCTATAAAGTCAATAGTAATGTACCCCTTTTCATTCCTGATTTTGGCAAATTTCTCTCTCTCTCTTTTTTGGTTATTCTAGGTAATGGTTGGTTAATTCCCTGTTCTTTACTTTCCTTTTTTTTTTTTTTTTGAGATGGAGTCTTGCTTTGTCACCCAGGCTGGAGTGCAGTGGCACAATCTTGGCTCACTACATTCCAGATTCAAGCCATTCTTCTGCCTGAGCCTCCCGAGTAGCTGGGACTAGAGATGCCCACCCCCACACCCAGCTAATTTTTATATTTTTAGTAGAGATGATGTTCCACCATATTGACCAGGCTGGTCTCAAACTCCTGACATCATGATCTGTCCACCTTGGCCTCCCAAAGTGCTGGGATTACAGGCATGAGCCATCATGCCCAGCTTATTTTCTTCTTATAAGGACGCCAATTCTATGATGAGGGCTCTACCCTCATCATTTAATCTACCTCCTAAAGACCCCGTCTCTAAATATTATCACATTGGGAGTTAAGGTCTTCACCTAGGAATTTGGAGGGGGAAGGGTGGTACACAAGAATGAAATTCATAGCAAAAGCATTAAGTGCTTATGCCCATATTTTGACTACCCCAGACCTGGGCAAGAGATATGGTCAAAGGTTTATGTATTTTGTTATTTAAAATTATGAAGGAATAAAATTCCAACAGCAGTAGAGTAGTTAAAGAAACTACTCTACTAGATATTGCTATCAAGTGGAATATTGTTTTATTATTATTATTATACTTTAAGTTCTGGGATACATGTGCGGAATGTGTAGGTTTGTTACATAGGTATATATGTGCCATGGTGGTTTGCTGCACCCATCAACCTGTCATCTACATTAGGTATTTCTCATAATGCTTTCCCTCTCCTTGCCCCCCACCCCCGACAGGCCTCAGTGTGTGATATTCTCTTCCTTGTGCCCATGTGTTCTGATTGTTCAACTCCCATTTATGAGTGAGATCATGCAGTGTTTGGTTTTTCTGTTTGGTTTTACTGTGTGTGTTTGCTGAGAATGATAGTTTCCAGCTTCATCCATGTCCCTGCAGAGGATATGAACTCATTTCTTTTTTATGGCTGCATAGTATTCCATGGTATTTGTGTGCTACATTTTTTTTATCCAGTCTAACATTGATGGGCATTTGAGTTGGTTCCAAGTCTTTGATATTGTGAGTAGTGCTGCAATAAACATATGGGTACATATGTCTTTACAGCAGAATAATTTATAATTCTTTGGGTATATACCCAGTAATGGGATTGCTGGGTCAAATGGTATTTCTAGTTGTAGATTCTTGAGGAATCTCCACACTGCCTTCCACAATGGTTATACTAATTTACACTCCTACCAACAGTGTAAAAGTGTTTCTATTTGTTAACATTCTCTCCAGTATCTGTTGTCTCTTGATTTTTTAATGATCACCATTCTAACTGGTGTGAGATGGTATCTCATTGTGGTTTTGATTTGCATTTCTCTAATGACCAGTGATGATGAGCTTTTTTTCATAAATTTATTGGCCACATAAATGTCTTCTTTTGAGAAGTGTCTGTTCATATCTTTTGCCTACATTCTGATGGGGTCGTTTTTTCTTGTAAATTTGTTTAAGTTCCTTGTAGTTTCTGGATATTGGCCCTTTGTCAGATGGATACACTGCAAAAATTATTTCCCATTCTGTAGGTTGCCTGTTCACTCTTATGATAGTTTCTTTTGCTGTGCAGAAGCTCTTTAGTTTGATTAGATCCCATTTATCAATTTTGGCTTTTGTTGCCATTGCTTTTGGCATTTTAGTCATGAAGTCTTTGTCCATGCCTATGTCCTGAATGGTATTGCCTAGGTTTTCTTCTAGGGTTTTTATGGTTATAGGTCTTATGTTTAAATCTTGAATACATCTTGAATTAATTTTTGTATAAGGTGTAAGAAAGGAGTCCAGTTTCAGTTCTCTGCATATGGCTAGCCAGTTTTCCCAACACCATTTATTAAATAGGGAATCCTTTTCCCATTGTTTGTTTTTGTTAGGTTTGTCAGAGATCAGATGGTTGTAGATGTATGGTGTTATTTCTGAGGCCTCTGTTTGATTTCATGATTCCATTACCATGCTGTTGTGGTTACTGCAGGCTTGTAGTAGAGTTTGAAGTCAGGTAGCATGATGCCTTCAGCTTTGTTCATTTTGCTTAGGGTTGTCTTGGCTATACAGGCTCTTCTTTCATTCCATACGAAATTTAAAGTAGTTCTTTTTAATTCTGTAAAGAAAGTCAATGGTAGCTTGATGGGAGTAGCACTGAATGTATAAATTACCTTGGGCAGTGTTGCCATTTTCATGATATTGATTCTTCCTATCCATGAGCATGGAATGTTTTTGTTTGTGTCCTCTCTTATTTCCTTGAGCCATGATTTGTAGTTCTCCTTGTAGAGGTCCTTCACATCCCTTGTAAGTTGTATTCCTGGATATTTTATTCTCTTTGTAGCAATTGTGAATGGGAGTTCACTCATGATTTGGCTGTTTGTCTTATTTATGTATATGAATGCTTGTGATTTTTGCGCATTGATTTTGTATCCTGAGACTTTGCTGAAGTTACTTATCAATGTAAGGAGTTTTTGGACTGAGACAGTGGGGTTTTCTAGACATATAATCATGTCATCTGCAAACAGAGAAAATTGACTTCCTCTCTTTTCTATTTAAATACCTTTTATTTCTTTCTCTTGCCTGATAGCCCTGGCCCAAACTTCCAAAACTGTGTTAAATAGGAGTGCTGAGAGAGGTCATCCTTGTCTTGTGCCAGTTTTGAAAGGGAATGCTTTCAGCTTTCGCCCATTCAACATGATATTGGCTGTGGGTTTGTCATAAATAGCTCTTACTATTTTGAGATACATTCCATCAATACCTAGTTTATTGTATATTTTGAGCATTAAGGGGTGTTGAATTTTATCAAAGGCCTTTTCTGCATCTATTGAGATAATCATGTGGTTTTGTCACTGGTTCTATTTATCTGATGGATTATGTTTATTGATTTGCATTTGTTGAACCAGCATTGCATCCCAGGGATGCAGCCAACTTGATTGTAGTGGATAAGCTTTTTAATGTGCTGTTGGATTTGGTTTGCCAGTATTTTATTGAGGATTTTTGCATTGATGTTCATCAGGGATATTGGCTCGAAATTTTCTTTTTTTGTGTATCTCTGCCAGAATGATGCTCGCCTAATAAAATGAGTTGGGGAGGAGTCCCTCTTCTTCTGTTGTTTGGAATAGTTTCAGAAGGAATGGTACCAGCTCCTCCTTGTACCTCTGGTAGAATTCAGCTGTGAATCTATCTGGTCCTAGACTTTTTTTGGTTGGTAGGCTATTAATTACTGCCTCAATTTCAGAACTTGTTATTGGTCTATTCAGGGATTTGACTTCTTACTGTTTAGTCTTGGGAAGGTGTATGTATTCAGGAATTTATCCATTTCTTCTAGACTTTCTAGTTTATTTACGCACAACTGTTCATAATATTCTCTGATGGTAGTTTGTATTTCTGTGGGATCAGTGGTGCTCTCCCCTTTATCATTTTTTGTTATGTGTATTTAATTCTTCTCTCTTTTCTTCTTTGTTAGTCTGGCTAGTGGTCTGTCTATTTTGTTAATCTTTTAAAGAAACTAGTTCCTGGGTTCATTGATTTTTTGAAGGGCTTTTCATGTCTCTGTGTCCTTCAGTTCTGCCTGATCTTAGTTGTTTCCTGTCTTCCGCTAGCTTTTGAATTTGTTTGCTCTTGCTTTTCTAGTTCTTTTAATTGTGATGTTAGGGTGTCGATTTTAGATCTTTCCTGCTTTCTACTGTGGACATTTAGTGCTATAAATTACCCTCTAACATTGCTTAGCTGTGTCCCAGAAACTCAGGTTCATTGTGTTTTTGTTCTCATTGGTTTCAAAGAATTTACTTATTTTTGCCTTAATTTCATTATTTACTCAGTAGTCATTCGGGAGCAGGTTGTTCAGTTTCCGTGTAGTTGTGCAGTTTTGAGTGAGTTTCTTAATTCTGACTTCTAATTTGATTGCACTGTGGTCTGAGAGACTGTTGTTACAATTTCCGTTCTTTTATATTTACTGAGAAGTGTTTCATTTCCAGTTATTTGGTCAATTTTAGAATAAGTTCTATGTTGTGCTGAGAGGAATGTATATTCTCTTGGTTTGGGGTGGAGAGTTCTGTAGATGTCTATTAGGTCTGCTTGGTCCAGAGCTGAGTTCAAGTCCTGAATATCCTTGTTAATTTTCTGTCTCGTTGATCTGTCTAATATTGACAATGGGGTGTTAAAGTCTCCCACTATTACTGTGTGGGAGTCTAAGTCTCTTTGTACATCTGTAAGAACTTGTTTTATGAATCTGGGTGCTCCTGTATTGGGTGTATATATATTTAGGATCGTTAGCTCTTCTTGTTGCATTGATCGCTTTACCATTATGTAATGCCCTTCTTTGTCTCTTTTGATCTTTGTTGGTTTAAATTCTGTTTTATCAGAGACTAAGATTGCAATCCCTGCTTTTTTCCTTGCTTTCCATTGGCTTGGTAAATCTTCCCCCATCTTTTTGTTTTGAGCCTTGGTGTGTCATTGCCCATGCAATGGGTCTCTTGAATATGACTCACCAATGGAATAGCCTTTAAAAATCTTGTTTAAAAAGTTTTTAATGATACAGTAACTACTTATGATAAATATTGAATATAAGCAAATGGAAACCAGCTGTTTAGGGAAGTGATTTTCTAAACCACTTTATATTAATGAATTATCAAAACTACAAGGATATATGATTTACTAAAATATGAATAGTAATTATCTCTCCTTAGTATGAATATGAGTAATTTTATTTTCTCATTACTACTCTTCTAAATTTAAAATTTTTTATAATACAAATTATCTTTATAATAGAAAAAAATTATAAACATTGTATGATGTAGTAGAGGCTTGCTTTACAACTCATTTCCTCCAAAGCAACACTTGTATGTACTTTGGCAGGATTTCTTTGCAAGAATATACCATTATTGTCCTAATTTGTTATGATTAATTAACTATGTTATAAATCCTATACTTTATTGGAGCTTTCATTGACTTTTTCACAGTCAAAAATATTTTAGAGTTTACAGTCTTCCCTTTTAAGATCAAAAATAGCTTTTGATCTTAAATTCTATAGAATGTACTTCTTTTTTTTTTTTTAATTTTTTATTGGATTATAGGTTTTGGGGTACATGAGCAGAGCATGCAAGACAGTTGCGTAGGTACACACATGGCAGTGTGCTTTGCTTTTCTTCTCCCCTTCACCCACATTTGGCATTTCTCCCCAGGCTATCCCTCCCCACCTCCCCCTCCCACTGGCCCTCCCCTTTTCCCCCCAATAGACCCCAGTGTTTAGTACTCCCCTTTCTGTGTCCATGTGTTCTCTTTTTTCATCACCCACCTATGAGTGAGAATATGCGGTGTTTCATTTTCTGTTCTTGTGTCAGTTTGCTGAGGATGATGTTTTCCAGATTCATCCATGTCCCTACAAACGACACGAACTCATCATTTCTGATTGCTGCATAATATTCCATGGTGTATATGTGCCACATTTTTCCAATCCAGTCTATTATCAATGGGCATTTGGGTTGATTCCAGGTCTTTGCTATTGTAAACAGTGCTGCAATGAACATTCGTGTACATGTGTCCTTATAGTAGAACGATTTATAGTCTTTTGGATATATACCCAGTAATGGGATTGCTGGGTCAAATGGAATTTCTATTTCTAAGGCCTTGAGGAATCGCCACACTGTCTTCCACAATGGTTGAACTAATTTACACTCCCACCAACAGTGTAAAAGTGTTCCTTTTTCTCCACATCCTCTCCAGCATCTGTTGTCTCCAGATTTTTTAATGATCGCCATTCTAACTGGAGTGAGATGGTATCTCAATGTGGTTTTGATTTGCATCTCTCTGATGACCAGTGACGATGAGCATTTTTTCATATGATTGTTGGCCTCATATATGTCTTCTTTCGTAAAGTATCTGTTCATATCCTTTGCCCACTTTTGAATGGGCTTGTTTGTTTTTTTTCTGTAAATCTGCTTGAGTTGTTTGTAAATTCTGGATATCAGCCCTTTGTCAAATGGGTAGACTGCGAAAATTTTTTCCCATTCTGTTGGTTGCCGATCCACTCTAGTGACTGTTTCTTTTGCCGTGCAGAAGCTGTGGAGTTTCATTAGGTCCCATTTGTCTATTTTGGCTTTTGTTGCCAATGCTCTTGGTGTTTTGTTCATGAAGTCCTTGCCTACTCCTATGTCTTGGATAGTTTTGCCTAGATTTCCTTCTAGGGTTTTTATGGTGCCAGGTCTTATGTTTAAGTCTTTAATCCATCTGGAGTTAATTTTAGTGTAAGGTGTCAGGAAGGGGTCCAGTTTCTGCTTTCTGCACATGGCTAGCCAGTTTTCCCAACACCATTTGTTAAACATGGAATCCTTTCCCCATTGCTTGTTTTTGTCAGGTTTATCAAAGATTGTATAGTTGTAGATATGTTGTGTTGCCTCCGGTGCCTCTGTTTTGTTCCATTGGTCTATATCTCTGTTTTGGTACCAGTACCATGCTGTTTTGATTACTGTAGCCTTGTAGTATAGTTTGAAATCCGGTAGTGTGATGCCCCCCGCTGTGTTCTTTTTGCTTAGAATTGACTTGGCTATGCGGGCTCTCTTTTGGTTCCATATGAAGTTCATGGTGGTTTTTTCCAGTTCTGTGAAGAAAGTCAATGGTAGCTTGATGGGGATAGCATTGATTCTGTAAATTACTTTGGGCAGTATAGCCATTTTCACGATATTAATTCTTCCTAACCATGAACATGGAATGTTTCTCCATCTGTTTCTGTCCTCTCTGATTTCGTTGAGCAGTGGTTTGTAGTTCTCCTTGAAGAGGTCCCTTACGTTCCTTGTGAGTTGTATTCCAAGGTATTTTATTCTTTTTGTAGCAATTGCGAATGGCAGTTCGCTCTTGATTTGGCTTTCTTTAAGTCTGTTATTGGTGTAGACGAATGCTTGTGATTTTTGCACATTGATTTTATATCCTGAGACTTTGCTGAAGTTGCTTATCAGTTTCAGGAGTTTTTGGGCTGAGGCAATGGGGTCTTCTAGGTATACTATCATGTCGTCTGCAAATAGAGACAATTTGGCTTCCACCTTTCCTATTTGAATACCCTTTATTTCTTTTTCTTGCCTGATTGCTCTGGCTAGAACTTCCAGTACTATATTGAATAGGAGTGGTGAGAGAGGGCATCCTTGTCTAGTACCAGATTTCAAAGGGAATGCTTCCAGTTTTTGCCCATTCAGTATGATATTGGCTGTTGGTTTGTCATAAATAGCTTTTATTACTTTGAGATACGTTCCATCGATACCGAGTTTATTGAGGGTTTTTAGCATAAAGGGCTGTTGAATTTTGTCAAATGCCTTCTCTGCATCAATTGAGATAATCATGTGGTTTTTGTTTTTGTTTCTGTTTATGTGGTGAATTACGTTGATAGACTTGCGTATGTTGAACCAGCCTTGCATCCCTGGGATGAATCCTACTTGATCATGATGAATAAGTTTTTTGATTTGCTGTTGCAATCGGCTTGCCAATATTTTATTGAAGATTTTTGCATCTATGTTCATCATGGATATTGGCCTGAAGTTTTCTTTTCTCGTTGGGTCTCTGCCGGGTTTTGGTATCAGGATGATGTTGGTCTCATAAAATGATTTGGGAAGGATTCCCTCTTTTTGGATTGTTTGAAATAGTTTTAGAAGGAATGGTACCAGCTCCTCCTTGTGTGTCTGGTAGAATTCGGCTGTGAACCCATCTGGACCTGGGCTTTTTTTGTGAGGTAGGCTCTTAATTGCTGCCTCGACTTCAGACCTTGTTATTGGTCTATTCATAGTTTCAGCTTCCTCCTGGTTTAGGCTTGGGAGGACACAGGAGTCCAGGAATTTATCCATTTCTTCCAGGTTTACTAGTTTATGCGCATATAGTTGTTTGTAATATTCTCTGATGATGGTTTGAATTTCTGTGGAATCTGTGGTGATTTCCCCTTTATCATTTTTTATTGCATCTATTTGGTTGTTCTCTCTTTTCTTTTTAATCAATCTGGCTAGTGGTCTGTCTATTTTGTTGATCTTTTCAAAAAACCAGCTCTTGGATTTATTGAGTTTTTGAAGGGTTTTTTGTGTCTCAATCTCCTTCAGCTCAGCTCTGATCTTAGTAATTTCTTGTCTTCTGCTGGGTTTTGAGTGTTTTTGATCTTGCTCCTCTAGCTCTTTCAATTTTGACGATAGGGTGTCAATTTTGGATCTCTCCATTCTCCTCATATGGGCACTTATTGCTATATACTTTCCTCTAGAGACTGCTTTAAATGTGTCCCAGAGGTTCTGGCACGTTGTGTCTTCGTTCTCATTGGTTTCGAAGAACTTCTTTACTTCTGCCTTCATTTCGTTGTTTACCCAGTCAACATTCAAGAGCCAGTTGTTCAGTTTCCATGAAGCTGTGCGGTTCTGGGTCGGTTTCTGAATTCTGAGTTCTAACTTGATTGCACTATGGTCTGAGAGGCTGTTTGTTATGATTTCAGTTGTTTTGCATTTGTTGAGCAGTGCTTTACTTCCAATTATGTGGTCAATTTTAGAGTAGGTGTGATGTGGTGCTGAGAAGAATGTGTATTCTGTGGATTTGGGGTGGAGAGTTCTGTAAATGTCCACCAGGTTTGCTTGCTCCAGGTCTGAGTTCAAGCCCTGGGTATCCTTGTTGATTTTCTGTCTGGTTGATCTGTCTAGTATTGACAGTGTAGTGTTAAAGTCTCCCACTATTATTGTGTGGGAGTCTAAGTCCTTCTGTAAGTCATTAAGAACTTGCCTTATGTATCTGGGTGCTCCTGTGTTGGGTCCATATATGTTTAGGATCGTTAGCTCTTCTTGTTGTATCGATCCTTTTACCATTATGTAATGGCCTTCTTTGTCTCTTTTGATCTTTGTTGCTTTAAAGTCTATTTTATCAGAGATGAGAATTGCAACTCCTGCTTTTTTTTGCTTTCCATTAGCTTGGTAAATCTTCCTCCATCCCTTTATTTTGAGCCTTTGTGTATCCTTGCATGTGAGATGGGTTTCCTGGATACAGCACACTGATGGGTTTTGGATTTTTATCCAATTTGCCAGTCTGTGTCTTTTGATTGGTGCATTTAGTCCATTTACATTTAGGGTTAATATTGTTATGTGTGAATTTGATACTGCCATTTTGATTCTAAGTGGCTGTTTTGCCTGTTAGTTGTTGTAGATTCTTCATTATGTTGAAGCTCTTTAGCATTCAGTGTGATTTTGGAATGGCTGGTACTGATTGATCCTTTCTATGTGTAGTGCCTCTTTTAGGAGCTCTTGTAAAGCAGGCCTGGTGGTGACAAAATCTCTGAGTACTTGCTTGTTCGCAAAGGATTTTATTCTTCCTTCACTTCTGAAGCTCAGTTTGGCTGTCTATGAAATTCTGGGTTGAAAGTTCTTTTCTTTAAGAATGTTGAATATTGGCCCCCGCTCTCTTCTGGCTTGTAGTGTTTCTGCCGAGAGATCTGCTGTGAGTCTGATGGGCTTCCCTTTGTGGGTGATCCGACCTTTCTCTCTGGCTGCCCTTAGTATTCTCTCCTTTATTTCAACCCTGTTGAATCTGACGATTATGTGCCTTGGGGTTGCTCTTCTTGCGGAATATCTTTGTGGTGTTCTCTGTATTTCCTGCAATTGAGTGTTGGCTTGTCTTGCTAGGTGGGGGAAATTTTCCTGGATGATGTCCTGAAGAGTATTTTCTAGCTGGGATTCATTCTCTTCGTCCCCTTCTGGTACACCTATCAAACGTAGGTTAGGTCTTTTCACATAGTCCCACATTTCTTAGAGACTTTGTTCATTCCTTTTTGCGCTTTTTTCTCTGATCTTGGTTTCTCGTTTTATTTCATTGAGTTGGTCTTCGACTTCAGATATTCTTTCTTCTGCTTGGTCAATTCGGCTATTGAAACTTGCGTTTGCTTCGCGAAGTTCTCGTATTGTGTTTTTCAGCTCCTTTAATTCATTCATATTCCTCTCTAAGGTATCCATTCTTGTTATCATTTCCTCGAATCTTTTTTCAAATCTTTTTCAAGGTTCTTAGTTTCTTTGCATTGATTTAATACATGCTCTTTTAGCTCACAAAAGTTTCTCATTATCCATCTTCTGAAGTCTAATTCCGTCATTTCGTCACAGTCATTCTCCGTCCAGCTTTGTTCCCTTGCTGGTGAGGAGTCTTGGTCCTTTCTAGGAGGCGATGTGTTCTGGTTTCGGGTGTTTTCCTCCTTTTTGCGCTGGTTTCTTCCCATCTTTGTGGATTTGTCCGCTGGTCGTCTGCGTAGTTGCTGACTTTTCGTTTGGGTCTCTGAGTGGACACCCAGAATGTTGATGATGAAGTATTTCTGTTGCTTGGTTTTCCTTCTACCAGTCTAGCCCCTTCGCTGTACGACTGTTGAGGTCCGCTCCAGACCCTGCTTGTCTGGGGTGCTCCTCTAGTAGCCGTGGCACAGTGAGGGATGCTACCAGTTTCTTTTTCTGCTCTCTTTGTCTTAGGATGATGCCTGCCTAATGACAGTCTTTTGGATATAGAGGGGTCAGGGAGCTGCTTGAGGAGATAGTTTGTACTTTATAGGGGTTTAATTGCTGAGCTGTGCACTCTGTTGTTCATTCAGGGCTGTTAGGCTGCTATGTTTGATTCTGCTGCAACACAGCTCATTAAACAACCCTTTTTTTTTTCTCAAATGCTCTGTGTTGAGGGGTTTGGGCTTTATTTTTGGATGTCCGATCAGGTGTCCTGCCCAGCTCAAAGGCAGACTAGCCACTGTTTGGCTGCCGAGGCTCCGCCCTGCTGTTGTGTGATTCGCGCTGTTCCTGCCGGCTCTGCTGTGGTCTCCGCCACACCCTGCGGCACAGTCTCTTCGTTGTAGCGTGTTGCCTCAGCAACGGCAGGCTGCGTCAGCAGTGGGCGTGTATCTCAGTAGGGACGGGTTGCCTCGGCAACGGCTGGCTGCGTCAGCAGTGGGCGTGTATCTCAGTTGGGGCGGGTTGCCTCGGCAACGGCTGGCTGCCTCAGCAGTGGGCGTGTATATCAGTTGGGGCAGGTTGCCTCCGTAGTGGTGGACGACCCTCCCCCACAGAGCCTCTCGGACCGTCTGCCCGGGATAGTTTGAAATCGCGGTTTTGTTCGTCCCACTGGGTATCCCAAACGATCTGTCCCTGCAATCCCCTGGGCTGGGCTACTGTGCAAGTCTCGTTCAGTCTCAATTCCAGCCCTCTCAAGTCTCAGGTTGCCGGTTCAACAAGGCACCCGGACAAGCGCGCCCTGTGGGGATTGCTGGGTAGGGCCGGCCGCCCCGGCTGCCGGCTTCGCCAGGCAGACCTACTGCCTGGCGTCCCGTGTCTTTTTATACTTGGGAGTTTCCCCGTTCTGTGGGCAACAAAGATCAGTCTGGAAATGCAGCACTGACTCACCGTTTGCGAATTCAACACGGGCTCCGATCCTGGGTTGTTCTCACAGCGCCATCTTGAGTCCCCTCTCTCACAATTCAGAATGTACTTCTTTTTTTAATTGCATTTTAGGTTTGGGGGTACATGTGAAGAATATGCAAGATAGTTGCATAGGTACACATGTGGCAGTGTGATTTGCTGCCTTCCTCGCCTTCACCCATATCTGGCATTTCTCCCCATGCTATCTCTCCCCAACTCCCCACCCCCCGCTGTCCCTCCCCTATTCCTCCCATATAGACCCCAGTGTGTACTGCTCCCCTCCCTGTGTCTATGTGTTCTCATTGTTCATCACCCGCCTATGAGTGAGAATATGCAGTATTTCATTTTCTGTTCTTGCGTCAGTTTGCTGAGAATGATGTTCTCCAGGTTCATCCATGTCCCTACAAAGGACATGAACTCATCGTTTTTGATTGCTGCATAATATTCCATGGTGTATATGTGCCACATTTTCCCAGTCCAGTCTATCATCAATGGGCATTTGGGTTGGTTCCAGGTCTTTGCTATTGTAAACAGTGCTGCAATGAACATTCATGTGCATGTGTCCTTATAGTAGAATGATTTATAGTCCTTTGGATATATACCCAGTAATGCGGGTCAAATGGAATTTCTATTTCTAGGTCCTTGAGGAATCACCACACTGTCTTCCACAATGGTTGAACTAATTTACACTCCCACCAGCAGTGTAAAAGTGTTCCTATTTCTCCACATCCTCTCCGGCATCTGTTGTCTCTAGATTTTGTAATGATGGCCATTCTAACTGGCATAAGATGGTATCTCAATGTAGTTTGATTTGCATTTCTCTAATGACCAGTGATGATGAGCATTTCTTCCTATGTTTGTTAGCCTCATGTATGTCTTCTTTTGTAAAGTATCTGTTCATATCCTTTGCCCATTTTTGAATGGGCTTGTTTTTTTCTTGTAAATCTGTTTGAGTTCTTTGTGAATTCTGGATATCAGCCCTTTGTCAGATGGGTAAACTGCAAAATTTTTTCCCATTCTGTTGGTTGCCGATTCACACTAATGACTGTTTCCTTTGCCATGCAGAAGCTGTGGAGTTTGATTAGGTCCCATTTGTCTATTTTGGCTTTTGTTGCCATTGCTTTTGGTGTTTTGGTCATGAAGTCCTTGCCTACTCCTATGTCCTGAATGGTTTTGCCTAGATTTTCTTCTAGGGTTTTTATGGTGTTAGGTCTTATGTTTAAGTCCTTAATCCATCTGGAGTTAATTTTAGTGTAAGGTGTGAGGAAGGGGTCCAGTTTCTGCTTTCTGCACATGGCTAGCCAGTTTTCCCAACACCATTTATTAAACAGGGAATCCTTTCCCCATTGCTTATTTTTGCTAGGTTTATCCAAGATTGTATGGTTGTAGATATGTCATGTTGCCTCCGATGCCTCTGTTCTGTTCCATTGGTCTATATCTCTGTTTTGGTACCAGTACCATGCTGTTTTGATTCAGTAATCAAACTAGCCTTGTAGTATAGTTTGAAGTCCAGTAGTGTGATGCCTCCCACTGTGTTCTTTTTGCTTAGAATTGACTTGGCTATGTAGGCTCTCTTTTGGTCCATATGAAGTTTAAAGTGTTTTTTTCCAGTTCTGTTAAGAAGGTCATTGGTAGACTGATGGGGATAGAATTGAGTCTGTAAATTACTTTGGGCAGTATAGCCATTTTCACAATATTGATTCTTGCTAACCATGAACATGGAATGTTTTTCCATCTGTTTGTGTCCTCTTTATTTCATTGAGAAGTGGTTTATAGTTCTCTTTGAAAAGGTCCCTTACATTCCTTGTTAGTTGTATTCCTAGGTATTTTATTCTCTTTGTAGCAATTGTGAATGGCAGTTTGTCCTTGATTTGGCTCTCTTTAAGTCTGTTACTGGTGTATAGGAATGCTTGTGATTTTTGCACGTTGATTTTGTATCCTGAGACTTTGCTGAAGTTGCTTATCAGTTTCAGGAGATATTGGGCTGAGATGACGGGGTCTTCTAGATATATTATCATGTCGTCTACAAATAGAGACAATTTGGCTTCCTCCTTTCCTATTTGAATACACTTTATTTACTTTTCTTCCTTGATTGCTCTGCCTATAACTTCCAGAACTATATTGAATAGAAGCGGTGAGAGAGGGCATCCCTGTCTAGTGCCAGATTTCAAAGGGAATGCTTCTAGTTTTTTCCCATTCAGTATGATATTGGCTGTTGGTTTGTTGTAAATAGCTTTTATTATTTTGAGATATGTTCCATCAATACTGAGTTTATTGGGGGTTTTTAGCATAAAGGGCTATTGAATTTTGTCAAAGGCCTTCTCTGCAGCAATTGAGATAATCATGTGGTTTTTGTTTTTGGTTCTGTTTATGTGGTGAATTATATTTATAGACTTGCGTATGTTGAACCAGCCTTGCATCTCTGGGATGAATCCTACTTGATCATGGTGGATAAGCTTTGTGATGTGCTGTTGCAATCAGCTTGCCAGAATTTTATTGAATATTTTTGCATCTATGTTCATCATGGATATTGGCCTGAAGTTTTCTTTTCTTGTTGAGTCTCTGCTGGGTTTTGGTATCAGGATGATGTTGGTCTCATAAAATGATTTGGGAAGGATTACCTCTTGTTGGATTATTTGGAATAGTTTCAGAAGGAATGGTAACAGTTCCTCTTGGTGTGTCTGGTAGAATTCGACTGTGAACCCACCTGGACCTGGGCTTTTTTTGCATGGTAGGCCTGAACTTCAGACTTTGTTATTTGTCTATTCATAGTTTTGACTTTTTTCTGCTTTAGGCTTGGGAGGACACAAGTGTCCAGGAATTTATCCATTTCTTTCAGGTTTACTAGTTTATGTGCATAGAGTTGTTTGTAATATTCTCTGATGATGGTTTGAATTTCTGTGGAATCTGTGGTGATTTCCCCTTTATCGTTTTTATTGCATCTATTTGGTTATTTTCTCTTTTCTTTTTTATAAATCCAGCTAGTGGTCTGTCTATTTTATTGATCTTTTCAAAAATCCAGCTCTCGGATTTATTGATTTTTTGAAGGGTTTTTGTGTCTCTATCTCCTTCAGTTCTGCTCTGATCTTTGTTATTTCTTGTCTTCTGCTAGGTTTTGAGTTTTTTTTATCTTGCTCCTCTAGTTCTTTCAATTTTGACATTAGGGTGTCAATTTCGGATCTCTCCACTCTTCTCATGTGGGCACTTATAGCTATATATTTTCTTCCAGTGACTGCTTTAAATGTGTCCCAGAGATTCTGGTATGTTGTGTCTTCATTCTCATTGATTTTGAAGAACTTCTTTATTTCTGCCTCCATTTCATTGTTTATCCAGTCAACATTCAAGAGCCAGTTGTTCAGTTTCCATGAAGCTGTGCGGTTCTGAATTTGTTTCTGAATTCTGAGTTGTAGCTTGATTTCACTATAATCTGAGAGACTGTTATAATTTCAGTTGTTTTGCATTTGCTGAGGATTGATTTACTTCCAATTATGTGGTCAATTTTCCAGTAGGTGTGATGTGGTGCTGAGAAGAATGTATAATCTGTGGATTTGGGGTGGAGAGTTCTGTAAATATCTATCAGGTTTGCTTGTTCCAGGTCTGAGTTCAAGTCCTGGATTTTCTTGTTAATTTTCTGTCTGGTTGATCTGTCTATTATTAACAATGGGTTGTTAAAGTCTCCCACTATTATTGTGTGGGAGTCTAAGTCTCTTTGTAAGTCATTAAGAACTTGCCTTATATATCTGGGTGCTCCTGTATTGGGTCCATATATATTTAGGATCATTAGCTTTTCTTGTTGTATCGATCCATTGACCATTATGTAATGTCCTTCTTTGTCTCTTTTGATCTTTGTTGCTTTAAAGTCTATTTTATCAGAGACGAGAATTGCAACTCCTGCTTTTTTTTGCTCTCCATTTGCTTAGTAAATCTTCTTCCATCCCTTTATTTTGAGCCTTTGTGTATCCTTGCATGCGAGATGGGTTTCCTGGATACAGCACACTGATGGGTTTTGGCTTTTTATCCAATTTGCCAGTCTGTGTCTTTTGATTGGTGCATTTAGTCCATTTACATTTAGGGTTAATATTGTTATGTGTGAATTTGATACTGCCATTTTGATGCTGGCTGACTGTTTTCTCATTAGTTGATGCAGATTCTTCATTTTGTTGATGCTCTTTAGCCTTTGGTATGTTTTTGACGTGGCTGGTACTGGTTGTTCCTTTCTATGTGTAACGCCTCTTTCAGGAGCTCTTGTAAAGCAGGCCTGGTGGTGACAAAATCTCTGAGTATTTGCTCGTTCACAAAGGATTTTATTTTTCCTTCACTTATGAAGCTTAGTTTGGCTGGATATGAAATTCTGGGTTGAAAGTTCTTTTCTTTAAGGATGTTGAATATTGGCCGCCACTCTCTCTGGCTTGTAGGGTTTCTGCTGAGAGATCTGCTGTGAGTCTGATGGGCTTCCCTTTGTGGGCAACCCGACCTTTCTCTCTGGCTGCCCTTAGCATTTTCTCCTTCATTTCAACCCTGGTGAATCTGATGATTATATGCCTTAGGGTTGCTCTTCTTGTGGAATATCTTTGTGGTGTTCTCTGTATTTCCTGGACTTGAATATTGGTCTGCCTTGCTAGGTTGGGGAGAATGTACTTTAATTTCTTTCAGTTTTGTGCTGTATTCTGAAATGACCAATCAGACATCATCATCATAATTACTTATATTTTCCACAATATTTTCACAGAGTTGGTCTCATTTGATTTTCATTACAGCCCTAAAAATAAATAGCACAATATTTCTAGTCCTATCTCAGAAAATAAATCCTCATATAAGATCAGCATAAGTCATTGAGCTGCAGTGCAAATCAAATGTTCTCATTCCAGATCTGCTGTTTGAACCTTAAAATTATCCAGTCCATTCAGTTTATAGAAGAAAATAAGACACACAGAAGTGAAATTACACAGTATAAATCATGGAGGTAATGAATGCCAATCCTAGAGCAAACCCCTGCCTCTTCTGTTGTGGAAGCTAATACTCTTTCTTTGGGTCCACTTAAAGGTGATACCTAAATACTTTGCATGCATGTTTCAATAAATATATAGACTCTTTAATTCATATCCTGCGGAAATCATTATTTTATTGGTTTTTCTATGGAGTTGACCTGCCATTTTTCTAATTCTTTTCTTGCCTTGCCTAAGAATGTCTCTGAGACAGATGACCATAGACTTACTTAATTTCAAAGGTGTTTAAGACAGCAGAGCCTCTCAAATAATTTTAATGATTTTAAGAGGTGGAATGGAAAACATTTTTATTTTAATGTTTTAGAAGGCATTTCTGGAATATGGTTGGTTTGAGGATACTCTCGAAGATGTTAAATGATGAAACATGTTGTGATAATAAAGCAAATACATCAGCTTATTTATTTTTATTTTCCTTGCTGCTAACTTATTTTCAAGATTAATCTTATAACAATGTTTATCTTGATGATTATTACCATCTAATCATCTTTTTATAGTGTATCTTATGCAGTGACTTGCTCGTTACTTCTTAAAGCAATGAACGTTCTGTATGAAGTGTGACATATATTAATCATTCACCCATTTTGCAAACATTTACTGTATGGATGCTTTATATCAATTATCAAGTGAAATATCTAAAAAGAAATAGGCCTAAATCCCTGTGCTTAGGATACACATAACATAATATAGAAGACATAATTAAAAAAGAATATTCGTTGAGTTTACATCATATGCCAACAGGGCCAAGGTAAGAAATGTGAGCACCTAAAGCAGGCTAATAATTAGCACCCCCATCAGATTCATAATCCTTAATGGTTTGTTGAATACTTATTAGTGGAGGTAGAGAGAACATCATCTTTTTATTAAGAAAAATTATGTATTCTTTTTGCTGTTGTTCATAATCAGGGATCTATTAGTTGTGAACCAGCAAAAAATAGGAAAATTCCTGATAAAACCCAAATAAAGCCACTTTAAATTTAAACAATAAGAAGTCACTGACTTTTGTTAGACAGCACTCCTGCATTCAGTTTTAGAATTGTAGGTGGCTTCACATGCTCATGCCAGATCACTGCTTGCTGGGCTGCTCTTAGGATTTCACCTGTCACTGATGTAGGTGAGGGCTGCTGAAGAGTTTTTTTAATCGGCATTTCTCATTTGGCTTAACTCACAAAGTTATTTTTTCCTGAAATAAACTACCTATTTCTGGAAATTAAAGTTAATCCTAAATGTGAGTTGGAAACTTTTGACACATTTGACACCTTAGTGGTGCTCCTTCTTCATACGTAAATCAGTCCAATTGACTTCCCCTTACTTTAAAACTTTATGATAATCCTGAGAAATATGTCACTTGTTCTTCCTTTTACTAGACGAGCCATTCTTCTGCACATGGACAAAATAAAATATGCTTTAATCTGCTTGTGGATAGCTTCCCTCCCCAGTTTCACTTTGTTGGCAATTTACAAAAGATATAACTCTGCCAATGATAAATGTCTCCTTCTCTTTGGTATTACATATCCAGCAACTACAAAGTGGTTTTTGCCAAATTACTCTTTATTTCAATGGAAAATCATTTAGTGATGTTATTAAAGACACTTTAAGTAAAAGGCAGAGTTCACACAACATGTGGCTGAATACATACAATACCATGGATGAACATGTGCTGTCAGATGAACATAAACCCTCCACCTCCACTTCAGGAGGTTGCTGAATCACCTTGGAAGAAAGTTAAGTTACCATTAACCACTCATTGATTTGCCATCCTTAAAGGATTTCATTTGCATTTTCCTTCTCTTGCTAATAAAGCATATGCTTTGATCAGAAATTAAGGTTAAACCATCTATTTGGTAACCTTTAAGGACACATAGACTTTATGCTTACTGGATAATGAATGTTAATACTGAAATTTGTTGTTTTCAAGGAAATAAAATATTTATGCATTTGACAACAAAAAATTCTCTGTCTTAGGAATAAAAGATGTAACTATAAAAAAATAGGACAGTAAAACTGAAAAACTAAAGCATTGTGAAAACATACACAGTCCTTTGCTTATTTTGCAATGGCTTTGCCATATTTGAAGTTGAGAATTTAACTTAAAAATAATTAACTCCTTGAAGTTATTCATTTCTCTTTTTTATGGGTTTTAAAGCATTTGAGCTTTTTTTCTTATTTTGATAAACATCTGTATATCTCCCCAAGTTGGAGTACACTGTAATTTGTATGCCTTTAATCTCAGCATTTTGAGAGGGCAAGGTGGGAGGATTGCTTGAACCCAGGAGTTCAAGATTAACCTAGGCAACATAGTGAGACCTTGTCAAAAAAGAGGAAGAGAGAAAAAAAGGAAGAAAGAAAGAGAGAAAAGAAAGTACTGTAATTTGCTGATATAAAGTGGGTAAGAATTTTAATGGGTGAATTGATTCCTTTGAAGATCAAATTTACCAAACTCAGATCAACTCTTTTTCCCCCATATTCCACATATTTAGTTACCTTTTCTTGAGGGTGGCTTGGCACAGACATACTGAATTACACTAGACTAACTTCAGATTGCTGATTAACAGATGCTCTTGCAGCTGTAAAATGGACACATCACTAACATACCAGACCTCATTGACAAAGCAGTAGTAAATGGTAGAAAAAGCAACCCACCCCTGGAGGCAAAGTACATTGTCATAGGTTTAGAAATGAACCAGCTGGTATGATTCTTTATGTTAATCTATGAGCAAATTGATTCCTGTAATCAACAAATAATAGTACACTTGGGAATTTAGGCATTCTAGCAACCATATTAAAATACTTCTATATTCCTTCTTTTTAAGCTGGGTGACAATACATTGTAGGCAAATTGTGGAGTGAAAAATATAAATCAAATATAAATATAAGTTAAAAATATAAATAGCTCTGATTCCTCATTTGTTCAAATCATTATGATAGATGCCATATGGGGGATCATTTCTTTTTAATTACTGATTCCTACTATTCTAGAAGCTTGAAATCTGTTCAGGTTGAAGGACTGTAAATATCTTGAGTGAATATTAATATCTTTAAGTAATAGTTATTATTTCAAGTTATCCCTGTCCTCAGATAGGGAGTCTCTTGCCTAGAGTGATTAAAGTTGTCCAAAGTCATGTAGCTCATAAGTGGCTCCTGACTGTGTTCTGTCACTGGTCTTTCTCCTTGCAGAGACTGTACCTCAGCACTGCATCGCAGTGCAATGCACACTTATTTCTCAAATGCTTTGGGCATACAGCTAGTCTGTTGTTTAGTTGAGATGAAAATATTACATGCTCTTTTTTAATCATAACAAAGGTTTCTTCAAGCACTGAATATGGTGATCATTATGAACTTTTTCATTTTGGAGAATCCATAGAGCTTTTCAAATGATAAGTAATAACCACCCAAAGGGATTTTAAAATTACTTAGTTAATAGGGGCTCTTGCTGGCAAGTTTGCTTTAGAGATCTGTGCATCTCCCAAGAAGAAGATAAGTACGCGTTAGAAACATGTTTTAAGAAATTTGGTCTACTTCCCAAAACAATGAACAATGAGGATATTTTCTAAACTCTTATGAAAAATTACTGCTAATTATATAAAATTAAGTGCAAATTGTACCAACATAGTTAATAACACCGTCAGTGTAATGGACCTTTGCCCCGAGAGAGAGCTGTAAGTTACATAAAATAACAATTCTGGAAATGAATCAGGCCTGTCACCATATATCATAGCTCTGTATTCTTATTTAAAACCAGGTTGTGCATTACAAATTGGATGACCTGGTGGAATCTAAAAAAGGTGTTCTTATAGAAGTAGAGAGTAGAATGGTGATTATAAGGGGCTGCGTGGTTTGGGGAGGTAGTTGGGAAATGTTGGTCCAAGGATATAAAATTTCAGTTAGACAGGAGGGATAAGTTCAAGAGATCTATTGCCAACATGGTGATTGTGGTTAATAATATATCATATTCTTGAAAATGCTAAGAGAGTGGATATGGGTCTCACTACAAAAAATGATAACTATATGAGATAATGCATATGTTAACTAGCTAGATTTAATACGCAGCCTAGCATACAATTTTATCTGGCAACGTAATTTTAAAATTGGAGGACCTGACCTCTAGAGACTTAATTCTCAGTTACTGTACTTTAAGCAATTTTTGAATATACAATATATATTTATATAATAGAACATTTATGTATTTCCATAGAAGATTTGAAATAAATTCTGTGATTCTGTGGGTAAGCCACCATGAATTATTTGACAGCTCAAAATATGTTCAAATTGTCTTGCCATATTGACATTAGTCACACCCTGAGGAGTGCAGTGCAGATGGCTCATGGGATAAACCAAGGGAGCCTGTGTTCCTGCTGGTCACTTGGGCTTCTGCTCTTTCTTCTCCCCAAGATAACATGCCAATATGCAGAATTTAAAAACTACTAACCATGCTTCTCCTACAGGGTGGGATAGTTTTAGATTAAAATATTATCTGAGGGTTCTAAGGGTTTGAAAAGAAAGTGATGCAAATGATGCTTATCTGTCAGCACACATGTATGTATTGGGTATCCACGTACGTTCCAGGGTGTGGGCAGCAGTGTGGCTGAGAACGTCATCCAGTAATCCTATGTCTGTAACATACAGGAAAATGCACTGGGTCATGGGGGCTGTTGGAAGAAGTGTGACAAAGAGTCAAAAGGGTACTGTAATAAGCTGATAGAAGTTGAGGGGTTCCATTAATGGTAGACTGGATAAAGAAAATGTGGTACATAGATACCATGAAATACTATGCAGCCATAAAAAAGAATGAGATCAGATCCTTTGCAGGGATATGGATGGAGCTGGAGGCCATTATCCTTAGCAAACTAACACAGGAACAGAAAAACAAATACCACATGTTCTCACTTATAAGTGAGTGCTAAATGATGAGAACACATGGGGTTTTTTCGGGAAGATGGCGCTGTAGGACCAACTCAAGATTGCAGCTCCCAGTGAATCCGCAAATGGTGAGTGGACACCACATTCCCAGATGGATCTTTATTACCCACAGGCCAGGAGATTCCCAGGTGTAGGAGCTGCACAGGCCCGGCTGTTTGGGACAGGACTGCAGTGCAGCGGCACTCTGAAAAAAATACACTGGTTTGGTTGACCTGTTAAAATGGCAATTGGAGATTTCGGAAGGCAGATAAGCACATTCATCTGATTAAATGGGACTTAAACAGAAAGCCAGGCCAGGAGATTCCTGGGCAGCAATGTGATTCCAGCCGGCACAGTGGGTCGCTGCACAGGAAATCACACAGATCCCAGCGCCCTTGCAAAAGGCAACTGGAATACCTGGGAAAGAGTCAATCATTCAACTTAAAAAAAAAAGGGGGGGGTCTCTGAGGCAGGGAGCCAGGTGATCAGGCTCGGGGGGTCCCGCCCCCACAAAAACAATCAAAACAGCAATTGGAAACGCTCGGGGTTGAGAGTTTCATGGCAAGCACAGCAGAACCCAGGATGGTGCAGCTTGGAGGGCAGCGGGCGTCCACCATTACCGAGGCACTCGACCCCTACAGAGCTACACTGCCATTGCTGACGCAGCCTGCCGTTGCCGAGGCAACCCGCCATAACAGAGGCTGACACTACAGAGGTGAGCCATAATCACCATGGCAGCTCTAACCACACCCATATAAACAGGATTACAGGGCATTACACATGGCAGCAGGGTGGAGCCCACAGCAACAGGGCAGAGCCCATGACAGCAGGGCGGAGCCCACCACAGCAGGGCGGACCCCACGGCAACAGGGAGGAGCCCACAGCAGCTCAGCATAGCCAACAGGCAAGCAGTGATTAGACTGCCTCCTTGCTGGGCAGGACAGTGCAACGGATACTCATAAATAAAGTCCTAACTCCCCAGGACAGAGCACCTGAGGAAAAAAAAAAAAGGGGCTTTATGAGTTCTGCTGCAGCAGACTTAAATGTACCTGCCTAGCAGCCCTGAATGAACAATGGAGCTCACAGCTCAGCACTTGAGGACCTATAAAGTACAGACTGTCTACTCAAGTATAAAGTACAGACAGTCTCCTCTGGCAGCTCCCTGACCCCTGTATATTCAAAGAGTCACCTCACAAAGGACTGATCAGACTGACATTTGGCAGGCATCATTCAGGGACAAAGATAGCAGAAGAAGAATCTGGTAGCAACCCTCACGGTTCCGCAGCTGCTACAGGAGTTCCCTAGGCAAGCAGGGCTTGGAGTGGAACTCAGCAGTCCTACAGCAGTGGGGCAAGACAGTTAGAAGGAAGACTAAAAAACAGAAATACTTCATCGTCAACAATCTGGACGTCCACTCAGAGACCCAATTGGAAAATCAGCAACCACTCAGATGACAGGTGGATAAATCTACAAAGATGGGAAGAAACAAGCACAAAAAGGAGGAAAACACCTGAAACCAAAACACCCTGCCTCCTACAAAGGATGAAAACTCCTCACCAGCAAGGGAACAAAGCTGGACGGAGAATAAGCGTGATGAAATGACAGAATCAGACGTCAGAAGGTGGGTAATGAGAAACTTCTGTGAGCTAAAAGAACATGTTCTAAATCAATGCAAAGAAACTAAGAACCTTGAAAAAAGATTTGAGGAAATGATAACAAGAATGGACAACTTAGAGAGGAATATGAGTGAATTGAAGGAGCTGAAAAACACAACATGAGAACTTCGTGAAGCATGCACAAGATTTAACAGCCGAACTGACCAAGCAGAAGAAAGGATATCAGAAGTCGAAGATCAACTCAATGAAATAAAACGAGAAGCCAAGATTAGGAAAAAAAAGCACAAAATGGAATGAACAAAGTCTCCAAGAAATGTGGGACTATGTGAAGAGACCTAATCTATGTTTGATAGGTGTACCTGAATGTGACAAAGAGAATGAATCCAAGCTGGAAAATACTCTTCAGGATAGTATTCAGGAAAATTTCCCCAACCTAGCAAGGCAGGCCAATATTCAAGTCCAGGAAATACAGAGAACACCACAAAGATATTCCACAAGAAGAGCAACCCCAAAGCACATAATTTTCAGATGCACCAGGGTTGAAATGAAGGAGAAAATGCTAAGGGCAGCCAGAGAGAAAGGTCGGGTCACACACAAAGGGAAGCCCATCAGACTCACAGCAAATCTCTTAGCAGAAACCCTACAAGCCAGAAGAGAGTGGGGGCCAATATTCAACATTCTTAAAGAAAAGAACTTTCAACCCAGAATTTCATATCCAGACAAACTGAGCTTCAGAAGTGAAGGAAAAATAAAATCCTTTGTGAACAAGCAAGTACTCAGAGATTTTGTCACCACCAGGCCTGCTTTACAAGAGCTCCTGAAAGAGGCACTACATATAGAAAGGAACAACCAGTATCAGCTATTCCAAAAACATACCAAAGGCTAAAGAGCATCAACAAAATGAAGAATCTGCATCAACTAATGGGAAAACAGTCAGCCAGGATCAAAATGGCAGTATCAAATTCACACATAACAATATTAACCCTAAATGTAAATGGGCTAAATGCACCAATCAAAAGACACAGACTGGCAAATTGGATAAAAAGCCAAAACCCATCAGTGTGCTATATCCAGGAAACCCATCTCGCATGCAAGGATACTCAAAGGCTCAAAATAAAGGGATGGAAGAAGATTTACTAAGCAAATGGAGAGCAAAAAAAAAGCAGGAGTTGCAATTCTCGTCTCTGATAAAATAGACTTTAAAGCAACAAAGATCAAAAGAGACAAAGAAGGACATTACATAATGGTCAAAGGATCGATACAACAAGAAGAGCTAATGATCCTAAATATTTATGGACCCAATACAGGAGCACCCAGATATATAAGGCAAGTTCTTAATGACTTACAAAGAGACTTAGACTCCCACACAATAATAGTGGGAGACTTTAACAACCCATTGTTAATAATAGACAGATCAACCAGACAGAAAATTAACAAGGATATCCAGGACTTGAACTCAGACCTGGAACAAGCAAACCTGATAGATATTTACAGAACTCTCCACCCCAAATCCACAGATTATACATTCTTCTCAGCACCACATCACACCTACTGGAAAATTGACCACATAATTGGAAGTAAATCAATCCTCAGCAAATGCAAAACAACTGAAATCATAACAAACAGTCTCTCAGACCATAGTGAAATCAAGGTAGAACTCAGAATTCAGAAACAAATTCAGAACTGCACAGCTTCATGGAAACTGAACAACTGGCTCTTGAATGTTGACTGGATAAACAATGAAATGGAGGCAGAAATAAAGAAGTTCTTCAAAACCAATGAGAATGAAGACACAACATACCAGAATCTCTGGGACACATTTAAAGCAGTCTCTAGAGGAAAATATATAGCTGTAAGTGCCCACATGAGAAGAGTGGAGAGATCCAAAATTGACACCCTAATGTCAAAATTGAAAGAACTAGAGGAGCAAGATAAAAAAAACTCAAAACCTAGCAGAAGACAAGAAATAACAAAGATCAGAGCAGAACTGAAGGAGACAGAGACACGAAAACCCTTCAAAAAAATGAATAAATCCAAGAGCTGGTTTTTTGAAAAGATCAACAAAATAGACCACTAGCCAGATTGATAAAAAAAGAAAAGAAAGAATAACTAAATAGATGCAATAAAAAATGATAAAAGGGAAATCACCACAGATTCCACAGAAATTCAAACCATCATCGGAGAATATTACAAACAACTTTATGCAGATAAACTAGTAAACCTGGAGGAAATGGATAAATTCCTGGACACCTGTGTCCTCCCAAGCCTAAACCATGAGGAAGCTGAAACTATGAATAGACCAATAACCAGGTCTGAAGTTGAGGCAGCAATTAAGAGCCTACCACACAAAAAAAGCCCAGGTCCAGATGGGATCACAGCTGAATTCTACCAGACACACCAAAGGAACTGTTACCATTCCTTCTGAAACGATTCCAAATAATCCAAAAAGAGAGAACCCTTCCCAAATCATTTTATGAGACCAACATCATCCTGATACCAAAACCCAGCAGAGACTCAACAAGAAAAGAAAACTTCAGGCCAATATCCATGATGAACATAGATGCAAAAATCTTCAATAAAATACTGGCAAACCGATTGCAACAGCTTATCAAAAAGCTTATCCACCACGATCAAGTAGGATTCATCCCAGAGATGCAAGGCTGGTTCAACATATGCAAGTCTATAAACGTAATTCACCACATAAACAGAACCAAAAACAAAAACCACATGATTATCTCAATTGACGCAGAGAAGGCCTTTGATAAAATTCAATAGCCCTTTATGCTAAAAACCCTCAATAAACTCGGTATTGATGGAACGTATCTCAAAATAATAAAAACTATTTACAGCAAACCAACAGCCAATATCATACTGAATGGACAAAAACTCGAAGCATTTTCTTTGAAATCTGGCACTAGACAGGGATGCCCTCTCTTACCACTTCTGTTCAATATAGTACTGGAAGTTCTAGCCAGAGCATTCAGACAAGAAAAAGAAATAAAGTGTATTCAAATAGGAAAGGTGGAAGCCAAATTGTCTCTATTTGCAGACGACATGATAATATATCTAGAAAACCCCATCATCTCAGCCCAATAACTCCTGAAACTGATAAGCAACTTCAGCAAAGTCACAGGATATAAAGTCAATGTGCAAAAATCACCAGCATTCCTATACATCAATAATAGACTTAAAGAGAGCCAAATCAAGAATGAACTGCCATTCACAATTGCTACAAAGACAATAAAATACCTAGGAATACAACTAACAAGGAACGTAAGGGACCTATTCAAGGAGAACTACAAACCACTGCTCAACGAAAAAACAGAGGACACAAACAGATGGAGAAACATTCCATGTTCATGGTTAGGAAAAATTAATATCGTGAAAATGGCCATACTGCCTAAAGTAATTTACAGATTCAACGCTATCCCCATCAAGCTCCCATTGACTTTCTTCACAGAACTGGAAAAAACCACCTTGAACTTCATATGGAACCAAAAGAGAGCCCGCATAGCCAAGTCAATTCTAAGCTAAAAGAACACAGCAGGAGGCATTACACTACCAGACTTCAAACTCTACTACAAGGCTACAGTAATCAAAACAGCATGATACTGGTACCAAAACAGAGATATAGACCAATGAAACAGAACAGAGGCATTGGAGGCAACACAACATATCTACACCCATACAATCTTTGATAAACCTGACAAAAACAAGCAATGGGGAAAGGATTCCCTGTTTAATAAATGGTGTTGGGAAAACTGGCTAGCCATGTGCAGAAAGCAGAAACTGGACCCCTTCCTGACACCTTACACTAAAATTAACTCCAGACGGATTAAAGACGTAAACATAAGACCTGGCACCATAAAAACTCTAGAAGAAAATCTAGGCAAAACCATTCAGGACACAGGAGTAGGCAAGGACTTCATGACCAAAACACCAAAACCATAGGCAGCAAAACCCAAAATTGACAAATGGGACCTAATCAAACTCCACAGCTTCTGCACGGCAAAGGAAACAGTTACTGTGGTGAATCGGCAACCAACAGAATGGGAAAAAATTTTTGCAGTTTACCCATCTGACAAAGGGCTGATATCCAGAATTTACAAAGAACTCAAACAGATTTACAAGACAAAAACAAACAAGCCCATTCAAAAATGGGCAAACTATATGAACAGACACTTTACAAAAGAAGACATACATGAGGCCAACAAACATATGAAAAAATGCTCATCATCACTGGTCATCAGAGAAATGCAAATCAAAACCAGATTGAGATACCATCTCACGCCAGTTAGAATGGCGATCATTACAAAATCTGGAGACAACAGATGCTGGAGAGGATGTGGAGAAATAGGAACACTCTTACACTGCTGGTGAGAGTGTAAATTAGTTCAACCATTGTGGACGACAGTGTGGTGATTCCTCAAGGACCTAGAAATAGAAATTTTATTTGACCCAGCAATCCCATTACTGGGTATATATCCAAAGGATTAAAAACCGTTCTACTATAAGGACACATGCACATGAATGTGCATTGCAGCACTTTTTACAATAGCAAAGACCTGGAACCAACCTAAATGCCTATGATAGATTGGATTGGAAAAATGTGGCACATATACACCATGGAATATTATGCAGCCATCAAAACAATGAGTTCGTGTCCTTTGTAGGGACATGGATGAATCTGGAGAACATCATTCTCAGCAAACTGACACAAGAACAGAAAATGAAATACCGCATGTTCTCACTCATAGGAGCGTGATGAAAAATGAGAACACATAGACACAGGGAGGGGAGCACTACACACTGGGGTCTGTTGGGGGAATAAGGGAGGAATAGCCAGAGTGGGGAGCTGGGGAGGGATAGCATGGGGAGAAATGCCAGATGTGGGTGAAGGGGAGGAAGGCAGCAAATCACACTGCCACGTGTGTACCTATGCAACTATCTTGCATGTTCTGCTCATGTACCCCAAAACCTAAAATGCAATTTAAAAAAATGATGAGAACACATGGACACATAGATAGGAACAACACATACTGGGGCCTATCAGAGGGTGGAGGAGAAGGGAGGAGGGAGAGTATCAGGAAAAATAACTAATGGGTCCTAGGCTTAATACCTGGGTGATAAAATAATCTGTACAACAACCCCCCATGACACAAGTTTACCTTTGTAACAAACTTGTACATGTACCCCTGAACTTAAATGCTTAAATTTTTTTAAAAGAAAGATTAATTGAAACCTATAAAATGGAAGAAAGTTTAAAATTAGGCAAATACTATGTACTAGGTGAAGAATAAATAGATATGCTAATAAGCATTTAATGTACCTTGTCTTAGATTTTATATTAAATAATAAATGGTTGAAAAGAAGTCGAGGGGCTCACAGAACACTGTAGTGGGAGAAGAGTCAAGAGAGATAAATGGTGTTTTCAAATAAAAATTGCAAGGAGTTGCTGGCCAAGAGGCCAGAGTTCCAACGGAAATGAAGAGAAGTTTGTCCAAAAGGAGGTTAACTAAAACGTCTTTAGCCTGAAGAGTTGGAGTAGAGAGCACAAGTCAGAGAAGACATGACTTTAAAGATCAGGCCCTGAGCCGAGCATGGTGGCTCACACCTGTAATCCCAGCACTTTGGGAGGCCAAGGCCGGTAGATCATGAGGTCAAAAGACCATCCTGGTCAATATGGTGAAACCCCGTCTCTACTAAAAATACAAAAATTAGTTGGGCGTGGTGGTGCATGCCTGTAGTCCCAGCTACTCAGGAGGCTGAGGCAGGAGAATTGCTTGAATCTGGGAGATGGAGGTTGCAGTGAGCAAAGTTCGTACCACTGCACTCCATCCTGGCAATAGAGCAAGACTGTCTCAAAGAGAAAAAGAAAAAAGATCAGGCCCTGAAAGCAGTCTCTTCCTCTGAAAAGTGATTGAAAGCTACCATCATATATTTCAACCAGGTAAATGAAATATTGCTGTAATGTTTAAAAGCAAGGACTCTATACTCAGACTGCCTGGGTTTGGATCCTGGCTTTACCCCTAATTGTGTGATATTTGTAAATCATGCAATAGCTCTGTGTCCCAGGAATAATGGATAATAGTATCTACCTTGTAGGGCTATTGACAGGATTCATTGAGTTGATTTTCGTAAAGCCCTACAGCAGTGCCTAGCAGGGGGTAAATTTCAATTCATAATAGGTGTTAGAATAACAATAAGTGTATGTACCAGCCACATTATTATTATTGCTACTTCTACTTTTCCCAAGCAGGGGACTTCAGATAATGACATTGAGCACATAGTGTGCTGTGCTTCTCAAGCCAGCTTTTAATTGCTGAGCCCTTTCTTTAAACAAAATTAATTAATTAGAACATATAAAGCCTAGATGTTCTGGTGGAATTGACTAGTGCCTGGAACACCTGCTGTCCTCCCTTCTCTTGACTCTCATGGAGACCCCTAGGGCATTACTGTGGAGCATATTTGGAAAACTGCTGGTGCAAGGGAAAGAATCCAAGGCCTCAAATCAAATACCTGGAATCAGGTCTTATCTACCATTAATGGGCTGTGTAACCTTCAGTAGGTTAATAACCTCCCTGCCCTGGCATTCCTGATCCATATATCGTAAGAATTAGACAAGTTTAGTGGCTTTCAAACTCTGCTCCCTTAAAGCCTAAGAGTTCCAGAGAAGCACATAGCAAGATTTGGGAAATAGGTAGTACAGAACCCCAGAACTTCAAGAGCTAGGGCTCCTCTGTTTTATTCATTGGAATTCCATATTAGTTTGAAGAATGAGTACCACTGCTAAAGACATTTTGACCAGATGATCTTAAAGGTTCCTTCAGGTTCAATTACTCTGTCATTATTCTTTAGAAATTTATGAGGTTTATTTATTGAACCAAAGTAGCAGAAGTAAGAATATTAATGAAGGCAACAAATAATGAATCTGAGAAAACTGAGTAATGGGAAAACAGTGTGGACGGTTCACAAGGTGCTGTGAAGTGAGATACATTGGTACATATGATATTTAGAGAAAAGGTAAAACCTCTGATACCTGAATCTTATTTTGATAATTTGGCTGACTGTGTTCATAGGAGCATAGGTTGGCACAATGACAACCAGGCTATGAACCAAGAAGAAATATTATGATAGGAATATTACATACTTACAGTCAGAAGACAACTAAAATGAACAATTATTTAAACATTGTATGTCGTAGGACTTTTCTTGGTGGTTAGTGATTTCAGAAAATATGTCCCTTCCAAAGCAAATGTCACATTGGTTATCACTGTGTTGCTATTAGAAGTGTATATGAACTCAGACACTATTGGCTTGACTGGTTTGAACAACGTATTTAAGTAAAAAATTTACCGTGTTCCCTTTGGTCATAGAATCTGTATTGATTAGTGAGCTTCCAGGCCATGTTTATGGCTTGGATTGGCCCTATGTTTAGTCCTCCTCATTTTCAGCTTTCTGAAAGCAAAGGAAAACTATAAACATATTTGAATATATAAAAAGAATAGTAGCATCTGTTTATGTGTAATTTCGATAATGATTAATATGCAACAATAAGGGCTAACACCCTTATAGGCTTCACATATGGTGTGAGTTGAAGGCCACCCAGTGATTTTTCTCTCCAATTATATTTCCCTTTTACCATTCAAAACTCTCACTGTTGAGCCTGTGTGTGTGTGTGTGTGTGTGTGTGTGTGTGTGTGTGTGTGAAGGCATAGTACTTTCACTGCCGAAATATGTTATCTTGAAGTGATATCACCCATGAACACTTCAGCATGGATTCATTTATCAGATTACTTTCACAGAGTTGGGTTCTGGGGTACTGACTGACACTAGAGCGTATTTACAGTGCAATTAGGACAGAATTCAGGAAGGTCTGTCTGTAGCAGGGAGGGGGAAGCTACATCCACACATTGGCCAGAGCAAGGAATGATGGGAGCCAGGAAGCCCTACTGGGCCCAGCAAACAAGATGTTGGCCGAAGGAAGGGCTCACTTATCAAGGGGAAATACATAGGCTAAACTTTGCCCTGTTGTGAGCTAAATAGTGCCTTGTACATAATTCATCTTCAGCAGATGATAGTTCAATCAAATTATTTTTTGCTGTAGGATGGTTTTGGCAAAAACTAAAGTTAAGATTTCATGCTATTTTTTTTGTTATTTAAAAAGATTTTTGTATGGCTAATTTTCTAAAATCAAGTTTCTTAAAGAGACATGATTTTCTTTTTAAAATTTGTTTAAATAATACATTTTGTGCCGGAAAGATTCTCTTAAAAGGAAACCCCTTCATATATAAAGCATAATTATTCCTTTAATAAGACATTTTTTTAATACATCTGCTACAAGGATGTTATTTTTTTCATCAATCCATGTACACTGCTCTGATTAAAAGAGGTAAAAGATACACATCTCCTTCAAATAGTGAATCTCCTTCAAATGGTTTTATTTTGTTATGATGGATTTTATTATGAAAGCTTTGAATAGCCCTCTTTTTAAGAAAATACTTTTTAAAAATGTAATTCTGTGTTTCAGCTCTTTATATGTTATGGTGACTATTGATTTCAGAAAAAAGTACCTTAAGAGCAGCTTTCTCCAGTACTAATATTTCTCTGCAAAACATTTATATCATGGTCTCCTGAAGAAGAAATTTTAATAAGCTGCCTCTCCGTACTTTTTATTCTTTAGGCTTTATTTGCATCTGCTGTTTTCAGAACAAGCCCACAACTGTTACAATGTCTTTGTATAGTAAAATCAGAAGACAGTTCTTAACCCAGATGTCTTGGTTTAAGCCTTCACTCCACTGTTCATTTATATTACTATTCTGATGTACTCCTCAAAAATATCATATCCCCACAATAAAGTTTAAGAATAAGCTTTTAAAAAGGTTTTAAAAATATGTTTTCATCAAACGTATTATAAGATTTGAAATTAACCCTTTTCTATTTGTTTCCAGGGCTACAGCAACACACCGGGGCCAGGTTATTTTCAAGGATGCCTTAGCCCAGCAGTTGTGTGAACAAGGAGGTAAGAGTCATATTTGATTTGTTTGTGTTGTGTCTAAACTATTCATGGTAGGTCCTATGGGCCTCTGTACTAAGTAAGCATTTCATTATAATTACTTAATCATAATGCTTTAAAAATTTAAGTATTGACCATTTCATATCACTAATAATTATTTAGTTATTACCGATAAAAATCTATAGAATTATAGAATTCTGAAGATACTGTGAGCAAAAGAAAATTTATTTTCATAATTTTTTCTAATGAATTACCTTTAGTTATTCTAAAAGTACAAATCTTAGTAGTAATTTTTAAATTCTACAAAATACGTCTGCCTAATTTACGACTTAAATGTCTTATCAGCTTTCTTGAAAATGTTTCTGATTATTGCTTTTAACATTTCATCATGTTATACATAATTATGTGTACAGTATCTGTGGGCCTGTTTCAACTGTATGCACTATTAATTTCAGACTTGTGTGGCTAGACATTGGATCAATTTAGATTAAAGTTTACATAATATCAGATATATATGACCAGGGTGCACACATATGCACACCCAAACACATGCACCACATTGAAGAAGTTAAAACCAGGATCTGTGCTCCAATGCACATTTATTTCTCCTATCTCTTGAGTTTCTACCCTACTTTGTGTTTTCATTATCACATTTACCACTTCATAGAAAATTTTTCTCTGGAAAGGGCTGGATATTACCCTAGAGAGACTGAGCTTCTCAAGTGTGGGGACTATGCCTTAAGGGGCTTTGGTTCCCCAGACGATGACATAGAGCTTGGCGTCTAAGTCATTCTAAAAATGTTGATAGATTGAATACAAGTTTGTCTCAGCTGTACATATATTCCTTGATTTCACCATCTTGATAATGAAAACATTTTATGTTGGTCTTTGTAAATGTCATGCCATTTTCATTGTTTACTGTAAGTATAGTATTAATTTTTGTTTGAAATTACATTGGGGGAATTTATTAACTTTTAGAATTATATTATTGTATTTAAAGGAAATTTCTATTAATTATCTTTCTGCTAAAGAGTATCTGATGGACTTTGGAGAGAAATTAGGAAAAATTATTGGTTTGTGAAATACCTAAGAAAATACCATTTATTATTAGTTATATATATCACAATATGGCTTTAAGTGATGTGATGCTTAATGATTATTAATGGCAAAATCCTAATCATACACATAGTTCTTGAATTATAAAACTTCATTCCAATTATAGTTTCAAACATATTATCAGTATTCCTGGGTTTAACCATCTGGCTTCACTTTGCCTCTCCTACCTGCAACTTTTGAGAATACAAATATTAAAATGTGTCTTTGTAGGTAGGCTCAAGAATTCGCTTATTATACAAATCTTCTTCTAGACTATGAAATCACTCACATTATTGAAAATATAGAATACCACATAACAATGAACATTAATATCCTGGAAATTTTATAGTGCTGGAAAAAGAAGTATCTAATTTTACTAATATTTACCGTTGTCTAAAATCTGATTTCTTTTAAGCGTTAAATTTTTTAGCCTTTTCTATTGTAAATGAGTTATTGGGATTGGGTTCACTTAAAATGAAAAGAAAAACCAGTGGGAAAAATTTCTTAACCAGTGAGGAAAAAAAAATGCCTTCTATAGTAGTATTACACATGAGCATGATTTACATGATGGTAGATGTGATTGTTACTAAAAATGCTGTACAAGCCAGGACCAGAAGAAAAACACTGAGCTTTTCAATAGCATCTTGCTCATTGAAAGCATATCAGTCTATCCAAGATAAAGTGAAAAATAATGCTAACAAGAGTGATGGCTTTCTACTGTCAGGGAATAATAAGGAAAATAATTAATGCTATAAACTATTTATTTATTCTGGCCTTATCTACTTTTAATTAAAACATTAATTATCTCCTCAAATAAAATAACCTAATTTTATTGTGTAATCATTTTTTATATTTTGAATGAGGAATACCTAATGTATTTATTAGAGGAAAAACAATTGCAGTCGCTATATACCATAGCATAGTGCCTTTCCATTTTAACCTGCTCAGTATGTTTGTTGATTTTAATTAAACAATTCAAGCAAAGCAGACTTTTCTGTATTCCTTGCTAAAGGTATTGAAAAAGTAAAAGGATTAGAAAATGTACTTGTAATATCTTAGAGAGTCTGTAATCTTAATCCCTTTTCTTATAAAGCATTCATTGTAAGTTTTTTGTTTTTGTTTTTGTTTTTTTTTTTTTTTTGAGATGAAGTCTCACTCTGTCACCCAGGCTGGAGTGCAATGGCACAATCTTGGCTCACCATAACCTCTGCCTCCTGGGTTCAAGCGATTCTCCTGCCTCAGCCTCCCGAATAGCTGGGATTATAGGATTGTGTCATTGCACCCAGCTAATTTTTTGTGTTTTTAGTAGAGATGGGGTTTCACCATGTTGGCCAGGCTGGTCTTGAACTCCTGACCTCAGGTAATCCATCGGCCTTCCAAAGTGCTAGGATTACAGACATGAGCCACTACAGCCAGCCAAAAGTCTTTATTCTGCAGAACTGTGTACAGCACCTGCAAGACCTCTGACCTAGTTCACAGTGCTAAATGTGGACTTGAAAGTGAAAAGGACTCATTTCCTGTTCTTGAGGAGCTGATAGGCTAGGATGTAAATAACAGATCTATGGATCACAGAGGTAGCTAATTATCACCCTGGGGGTGTTAGGAAAGACATCCCAGGAAGATAAACCTGAATGGCCAGTGAGGTTTAGGAAAAAAGGAGAGGAAGCCGAGTGCAATGGTTCACACCTGTAATCCTAGCACTTTGATAGGCCAAGGTGGGCAGATCACTTGAGGTCAGGAGTTCCAGACCAGCCTGGCCAACGTGTTGAAACCCTGTCTCTACTGAAAATACAAAAATTAGCGAGGTGTGGCCGTGGGTTCCTGTAATCCCAGCCACTTGGGAGGCTGAGGCAAGAGAATAGCTTGAACCTAGATGGAGGTTGCAGTGAGCCAAGATCACGCCACTGAACTCCAGCCTGAGCAACAGTGAGACTCTATCTCAAAAAAAAGAAAGAAAGAAAAAGAGCCATCTACCTCCTCCTTCCCATTCTCACTGACCCACCTTACATCAGGCCCCTGTGCCTCCTTTGGGAATTGCCGAATCACCTCCTTTGTGATTTTTCTGCTTCCATTTTCATGGTACCTTTATTTTCATGGTGTTATAATTAGCTTCCTAAAATAGAAATATGCCTCTATCATTTGCCTGCTTAAAACCCTTCACTATCTCAATTGGAACCAATAGTTTATCTTCAGAGTAAAATTGCTACTGCTTATGACACATGCAAGGACAATCCCTTACAATCTGGCTTCAGTTTGCCTCTCCTACCTCATTTCTTGCCATCCTCTCTCATTTTTACCTTGAAACTCCCTAAATGGACCTTGCTCTATCATCCTGGTGATATCTGCACCCTATACTCTCCCAATTTTCTTTGCCTGGGCTATCCTTTTACGTCCTTTCGTTCTGTCTGACTCGGGCCGTCAGACCCTGATTAGGGTATTATTCCCTCCCTCTGGAGAAAACATCTCTGATTGCCTCCCTCTCCTGGAAGGGTTGTCAAGCTGGTCTAGACAACCCTCATACCTAACTCTCTCTATAGAATTGTCAAGCCACATTAAATAGGAACACTCTCAACACTGTTACGTGCCAGATACCACTCCAAGCAGTCTACAGACTCATCTAATCTTCACAGCAACTCTCTGAAAAAGAAACTATTATTATCTACACTTTGAAGATGAGAAAACAAAGGCACAGGGAGAGAAACTTACTTGTGCATTCACTCATTCATTTGACAACTATTTATTGCATGTTGTCATAAGGACATTATCACAATGCGTTGTCGGCCATAAGATATATGCTCCTTGAGGGTAACAACTGTGATTTTTAGTATGGAATCTCTAAAGCTTCTCACAATATCTGGTGCACAGTATACACCCCATAAATGTTTATCGAATGAATGAGCAAACAATTAAACTATAAGAGTCTGATAGATAAGAAAGAGGAGGCAACCCAGTAATTCATTACAGCTAAACCATGAGGCATGGAAAGGTAAGTGGAGCAGATCATGCAGGGCCTTCTGTTAATGCTCAGGGACTTAGGCGTTCTACTGCAGGCAGTGGGAAGGAAGCAGGAGAGTGATAGAACAATTAAAGAAAACCTCATGGGGATTGGAGGTGGAATGTGTTGCAGGGTTATTGACAGATTAAAGGCAGATGACAGGCAGACAAGGGATGACAGATTACTATGAAAAGAGAAATAAATGCTGAGTAAAGTTGAGGCTTTGAAAAAATATGATCACTATACATTTTATGTATTACTATGGACCCCATGAATATGTACCATTATTATGGGTATCTTAAATTAGATCTTGGAGGCCAGAAAGAAGGGGATATGTTAGAGAGACCTGGAGAAGGTATGCGGGGAAGGGTGGGTGAGGACAGGGAGGAGATCCGGGCTACTCTGTCACTTCTGACCTGGGTGACTGGGTGGACAGTGATGCCAAGAACAGAAGAAATGAAGAAAATGTTAGAGGTGTGGAAGGAAAGATAATCAATTGCACTTCCACATGTTGGCTCTGAGGGAATTGCAGAGTCTCCAGCAGCCTGCTGAGAAGGGGGCCTGTCACTGGCTGGGGCAGCCAGGGAGATTTGAGAGCCATCAGCCTATTGATGCTGGGGAGGCAATGCATTCATCAGGGAGATGCTTAGAGCAGGGAGGAAGGGGCCAAATGAGAAAGGCAGTGACTGAGCAGGGGCAGGAAGAAGAAGGAACTCTGGAGAAGAGGCAAGCCTCTGAAGTGGGGGGAACTGTGGGAAGAAATCTCAGCATGGTAGAGGTATCCAACAAGGACAAATGGAGAGAATGAAGGATAGAAGAGGATTTTAGGGTTTTACAGTCAGAAGGTGATTAGCATTTGGGCTGGGTGTGATGGCTTACACCTGTAATCCCAGCACTTTGGGAGGCTGAGGCAGACAGATCACCTGATGTCAGGAGTTTGAGACCAGTCTAGCTAAGATAGTGAAGCCCCATCTCTACTAAAAATACAAAAATATTAGCCAGGTGTGGTGGTGGGTACCTGTAGTCTCAGCTACTCAGGAGGCTGAGGCAAGAGAATCGCTTGAACCCGGGAGGCAGAGGTTGCAGTGAGCCCAGATTGTACCACTACACTCCAGCCTGGGCAACAGAGCAAGACTGCCTCTCAAAAAAAAAAAAAAAAGAAAAAGTAGGTGATTGGCAATTTAACTGGAAATTAGGGTGGTTTTAAGCAAGGAAAGACTATGTGAGGCAGCTTTGTATCATGGAAAGCTTCTCGCTCAGTCTGTGGAGTCAGGCAGACAAGGGAAGACAGATTCTTGTGAGATGAGAAATAAATGCTGGGCAGTTTACAGTTGAGGCTTTGAAAAAAATATAAACACTGTATATTATATGTATTACTGTGAACCCCATGAATATGTACCCTTATTATTTGTCAATTAAAAAATAATTTTTTTAAAAGAAAGGAGAGAGGTAGGCACCCAGAGAGGAAAGAATTCTGGATTTTTTCTCTCTCTCTAGACCAGAGTGTATTTATTACAGGCTTCCAGTACCTTGCAGCCAAACACCACCAAGAACACACCTAGCTCAAGTTAAATAGGTTGAACGGGTTGATTTAGTGCTTGTCATAGTGTGGGAGAAGGCAAACCATGGGAGAACCATGGGGCATCTCAAGGAGAGGATGTTACAGAAGGAATTGTTATTATAAGATTTGAGCTGTATTTGGTGATTGGGGCAGGATTTAAGAAAGTGGAGCATTGCTCTAGATTGGATGAGGTCAGGAAGTAGGGGAATTCTGTGGTTAGTATCTCAATAAATCTACCACAAGGGCAGACTAGAGTGACGCTTCTGCTGAAATTGATAAGCAGCAGTCGCTGCTACGAGCCAGGAGAGAGGGTGCTTGGCACATTGTGACTTAGCTGGTACTAAAGTTGTGTCTGTGTTGAGACATGATTAAGAAATAAATGTATCTCTATCTTGATTCATTATGGTCACAGAGTAGACTTGTGAAAGTTGGTGTTCTGTGAAGTTGTTTATGTTCAATAGGAGGACACCAAAGCCCGGCAGAGATTGCCAGGCCAGGTTCTGGATATCAGAGGCCACTTTTTTCTTAATTGGGGCTGAGGAGAGAATGCAAGTGGACAGTGATTTACTTTTGTATTTTAGTTTTTACGAGGGCTTTGAAATCACAAGGAAGTGGATTGTCTTATTTGCACTGCTATAAGAGTGTCACAGGCTTGGTAATTGATAAAGAACAGAAATTTACTTTCTCACAGTTCCAAAGGCTGGGAAGTTAAAAATCAAGGCACTGGCAGGTTTGGTTGTCCGGTGAAGGCTGCTTCAAACATCTAAGATGGAGCCTTGATGATGTTTCCTCCAAGAGGAGGAATGCCATGTCTTCAGATGGCAGAGGACAAAAGGGCAAGCCAGCTAAACGTTGCATAAAGCCTCCTTTATAAGGATCTTAATCTCATTCACAGGGGGAGTAACCCTCATGACCTAATCACTGCTTAAAGGCTCCACCTCTTACTACTGTCACCTGGGGATGCATTCAAATCACAACGTGGATTCAAGCTTTAGTTGTGTGACCTTACTTTCCAGGGTCCCTGACCCAAAGCACAGGTTCAGTACATCTTAAGGGAAAAGACTTTGCTGGAGCAAAATTTTATTCAAGGTCAGTTGGTGTGAAATAAAAAGCATAAGTACGTCAGTGGGGTAAAATTGCGAATGATTAATTTTTTTAAATGTACCTCTATTTCGTATTTTTTTTTACAATGAACTAACATTATTTGTATTATAAAGAAATAGCACACATTTCCTCCAAAAAGTATACTTATGGGGTTAGACTTAGGAAAGAGGAGGGGCGAGTCTGCTGTGGCAAGGGAAATAAATCAAAGGAAAATTCTAAATTACTCCTATGCCTCCTCTTATATGACAACTTACCTGATACCCTTAACATGCTCTGTCTCTGTTGTATTATAATTATTTTTTAAACACTTTTTTCTCCCAACTGAGAGCTTTGTGAGGGCAGGAACCATTATTAAACTTTTATTCAACATTTAATAATGCTTGAAACATAGACTCAATAAATGTTTGCTGAGTAATCAACTTAAACATTTTACAATTGAAAAATCACTGTCCTTACTGAAAAATCTTTAACCATGAACATTTGTTATGGACCATGATGAGGCAGTGTGGCTGCTACGAGCAATGTTCCTCACACTGATCTCTGGTTGTAAAATGCATGTGCCAGCATATTACAAATTTCTGAAAGTTGTTCATGGACTTTCATGTAAACTGTAAGAAGTCCCCTTAATGATCCTGGAACATAGACCAGGTTCACAGATTTTTAAAATGTATCTCTGAGGTTCCAAGTAATTGTAAACACATCCCCATCTGAGTTCTGCTGTCATGTCATGGTGCAGACAAGGAGCTAGAGTTTTCCCATCTTTAGTCTGGGGTGGAGGGTTGGCTGGGCTGTATACCCTCAATTGTTTTGAAAGTAAAAGATGCTTAGGTTCATTCAGTAGCTGCAAAACATAAAGAATGAAATTATTCAATATTTAGTACTAAACAAAAATTACTTAATGCTTACCATGTGCCAGCCTCTGTACTAGGCTGGGTCTTGGAATACAGCAATGAACAGAGCAAAGATCCCTGCTGTCACAAAGCCTACATTGCAGTGAAGAGGAGACAGACAGTAAATAGGAGACATAAGAAATGAATAAATGTGGTACCATGTCAGAAGGTGGGAAGTGTTGTAGGGGGAGAAAGACCACTAAAATAGAGCACAGTAAGAGCATACAGTTGGGTGGAGGGGAAGAGGCTGATTGCAGTTTTAAATAGGGTAGCAGCTAAGTCCGGTAGATCTCACTGAGAAGGTGACGTTAGAGCAAAGACTAAGAAGGGGGTAAAGAAGTTAGCCAAGTGATTATCTAGGGAATTGTCCAAAATGTCAGTAAGTGATTTTAAAGATAAACATGGTAGTGTTTTTTGAAGTAGAGTTAAAGATGACTGAACAAAGAATAGAGACAATATCAGAAGAGACTAAAAACTTGAAAGGAATTAGGAGAAATCAGGTTTTGTGCAGAAATTATTACTAAACAATCTAAAAAGAGCTGCATACCTAATATGTCTCTCTCTGAACCACATGAGTACTATTGAAAATGTTAATATGAGTGTGGTATATATAGACTTAGGATGAGAACTAATATTTAAATTTATGCTATGATCATGGAACTATAGATTCTTTATCTGTGGATTAGTGATGATGCAAAGCAAGCTAGCGACAAAATAAACAATACTTGTGAGCGACAGGCCTGGAATTCAAATCTCTGGACTCACAGCCCAGTGTTGATTCCATTATACCAAGTAGATTCTTAAAGTTAAAAAAAATTAAACATTCTGTCAGGAACCACAGATGCTTTCTGCCAGGCTCAGCAGATTTTCAGCTGTTCATCACCCTCAGAACAGTGAGTGGTAGAAAGTGTGGCTATGCTCTCTAAGGGCCGTTGGATCATGGTGGTAGACAGTATATATGCTTTATCCCAAATGCAAACTCTTTGCAATTTTTAAATTGTTTGTATTAAGGATTGGTGAAAGTTTACTTCAACTGTGAGATAGAGAGGGGAGTAGAGGAAAGTTTAAGCAAGTAAGTCCATAAAGTGAATGGGATGTTTAACCTCCTTTGATATTCTTTAGCACTTTAAGGTTAACTTTATACCCAAATATTGTAAAAATTGGAGATCAGATCTACCAAAATCTTCTCCTGGCCATCCTAGGTTATTTAACATCTTGTATTACTCGGTATCTTCCCAATACCTTGAAATACGAAGTCTTTATTAATTCAGACTTGTTTCTGAATAGACAAGATTATCACTACCTGCCTAAGTTTCCTGAAAACCTTGGAAAGAACACAAATTCTTTGGTGCCCTGAATTTACACAGTTAAGGCAAAAGTGGTATGAATGTGTCAGCATGACTGCCACTGGTCCAGCAGCGTCCACACATCACAGTTGAAGATGGGACAGGGAGAATAATTGTGTGTGTGTGTGTGTGTGTGTGTGTGTGTGTATTCATTGGCCTGTGAGCTTCTTGGCATTCCCTCTTCAAACACACACATTGATTATTTAGCAAGACCAGATGGCAGGCTTAGTGGCCTGACAGCAGTCATGCCCTGTAGTGCCCCCAAAGGGAATGTGCCATTTATAAACCACCCTGGAATTCTCTGTTGTTGGGTTGATGGAAGTGGCTATAACTAAAGGCAAACGTTTTATGTCAGGAGGAAAGAGGTCAGACTTACAGCTGGTATAGAAAACCTTGGCTGCTTTCTGCCAGGCTTAGCAGATTTTCAGCTGTTCATCACCCTCAGAACAGTGAGTGGTAGAAAGCGTGGCTATGCTCTCTAAGGGCGGTTGGATTATGGTGGTAGGCAGTATATATGCTTCATCCCAAATGCAAACTCTTTGCAATTTTTTAAATCGTTTGTATTAAGGATTGGTGAAAGTTTACTTAAACTGTGAGATGGAGAGGGACAGAGGAAAGTTTAAACAAGCAACTCCATAAAGTGAATGGGATGTTTAACCTCCTTTGATATTTTTTAGCACTTTAAGGATAACTTTATACCCAAATATTGTAAAAATTATACATCAGATCTACCAAAATCTTCTCCTGGTCATCCTTGGTTATTTAACAGCTTATATTATTAGGTATCTTCCCAATATCCTGAAATGCAAAGTCTTTATTAATTCAGACTTGCTTCTCTCTGATTGTCGGAACTGGGTTTTAACATATCTACTTTAATTGTTGAAAAGAAAAGTAAACACTGATGTATTTCACTTGAATGTGCCCATTGTTAAGCATTTGCTAGTCAAAGACATCTGTGCTCCCCTTGGCTATTTTGTAGCTTATATTTCATTTTAGTGGTTACAGTTCCCCTTCATGACATCCCTAGGCTTTGTGATTTATAAACAAACAGAAATGAATTAAGAGGCTCAGGGAAAACCATCCAGGAACTCCGGATCTTGCTTCAAGGTCTTACAAACTACCCAACAAAGCAAGAAACGAAAGCTCTCCTGGGGCGATGGCAGGCAGAAAGTATCCCTCAGTAATTCTGAAGACAAGCAGATTAAGGGGAATGACAAAGAACTGATTCACATGACCATAGTACAATTTCTTGCTATTGACTCTGGGCAGGTCTGATTATTCTTTTAATTTCCTAAAGAATGGTGTTTTGGACTGGTGCTGTTTATCCCAAGGTAATTGAACATAGATTTAAACAGACTTCTTTTCAGCTCTGAGGGCTATATACATTCCCACTTGACAGCTTTATCTAGTCCAAAGTCAAAATTTTTAGATTTATGCCCAAGAAGAATTTTTCACTGAGTTATTTTGGGTGCCCATGGAAGTATTCTTTCTACAGATGCTGCTATATAACCTGCTTGATTCCTCCATATATTGAAGGACAAAGACCAAGTTTGGATCTCTGAAATCATTTGGGGAAGGGTATTTTGTATGTTATAAACATACGTAAATCACAATTTTGTTTTGGCTTGTGAAATATTTCATCAAATTTATTAATCCAACCTTGTTTTTAATGTACATATGAAAATTCAATTGTTTCATGTAAAACTTAGTATAGATTTTTTTATAATCAAGTTTTTAAGAGTTGAAATTCATTGGTATTAATATAAATATTGTGCTGTATCCCCAGTGGGCATATGTGAAACACCGTACCCGACCCAGGGGACATGTGTGGCAACATAAGGCAGTCTCACATTCCATTATTAAGAAGCTTATAGTATAGATATACTAGTACAAACCTGGAAGAGAAAGACCAAGACACATTTGCAGAAAAATATAAACTTAGTGGAATGGTGTTCCTCTCATCTCCTCTGAGGCCTTGCTGCAATAATTTTGCCTTCTCTTTCTCGTAGCTTCAGTATCTTCCTCTTCCATGGCCGCCTCCTTCTCTGTGCTTAAATATGCTGAAGCCGCTGCTACTTTAACAAGTATTTTGTCTTGAACTTCGGGTACCCCCTGCTATGTTTCCTTCTTACACTCCAGCTTCTTGAAAGAGCGGTGTGTGTCGCCAGGCTTTTGTCCTACCCCTGCCATATGGCCTTGACCACCAGCCCTCCCTGGAAACCATCATCCTCAAGGTCACCAGTAACCCACTAAGTGCCAACCAATCCAGAGGACTCGGATCCTCACCCTATCTGACTTCCATTTTCTTTCTCAGTTTCTATGAGTTGTTCTTCTTCCCACATCACACATTCTGCAGTTGAGCTTCTTTTTGTACTTTTATATTGTCTGTTGATCTCATTCACACCTACAATTTTCATGTCCCTAGCTCTCCACTTGATTGGTGCTTATACAAAGAGTCAAGAAGGCAAAGTGATGTCGAACATGAAGTTTGCGTGGTTTGAATTTCTGCTCTGGCACTATCTAGCCATGTATCCTTTCTGAGTCTCAATTCCCTCATCTGTAAAATAAGGACAATGATACTATCAACCATTTCCAAGAGCCTGGTATGATATTCTGTGCCCAAAAGGAACATCTTAAGGTTGTGAGGATTAAATGTCGTGTTGAAGTGCATAGCACAGTGACTAGCACATGCTCTCTAGATGTTAGCTCTCACTATTATTACGGGACTCTACATTTCGGTGTCATTTAGGTACCTTGAACTCAATTTATTCTAAACTGAACTTTACTTCCCTCGAATCTGCACCCCTCCATTGCAGTTCTGGTTAGCATCTTCGTAATCACACCAGTCACTAAACAGAGACCTAGGTAACACATTTCTTTGCTCATTCCTTTTTCTCATCCATGTCTATACCCAGTGCATCTAAGGCCAATTTACATAGTATCTCTTAAACCAACCCTTTTCTTTCCATGCCTACTGCTATTTTCTTTTATTCAGGCCTTTCACACATTGATCAAAATACTCCTGGCCTTAAACCCCAAAACTACCCTCTATTTCCCCCCAGTTTAGCCTGGTTTTCAGGACTTCCCTGATCTGTCCCGCCTCTCTCTCTCCAACCTCATCTCCACATTTAGGATTCTTCCATACCCATCGCCCTCACTTAAGACCAGACTCTCTATTTCAGTTGTAATAAGTACTTCCTTTATTAGAGATGCCATCAGTTAGACAACAGAGGAGGTATTGAGGAAAGTACACCAGGGAAAGGAATTGGCATATATGAGCTACAGTGATAGGGTCAGGATGGCATCTCTGATGAAGGAAGTACTTATTACAACTGAAATAGAGAATCTGGTCTTATCCTTAAAAATCTAGCTAAAGTCTCTCCTCCCCATATCATCTTTATTTTTATCACTCTCCCACCTTATATTTGCTAACCAAATTTAGTTTACCATATTGTATGTAATGCATTGACTTCTAAATGTATTTTGTACTGCACTTTGGATCCCTTTTATATTCCCAGAACTTGGCACAGTGCTTGACATTTAGCAGACACTCAAATACTAGATAAGGAAATGAGTGAACCATATAATGCAAGGATACCTTTCCAAAATTGCCAAATTACTATTATTGCCTTAACTGCCAGCCAATCTGTACTTCCCATGTCCCCAGAAGTGCTTTTACATCTGTATTTAGGCATTGTGCACTCTTTTCATTGATGAACTTTATTAGATAGAGTAGCCCAATAGAACTCGGAGTTGAATGGATGGTATTTGAGATGATATTCGCTTTATTCCTCAGTGTCCTCTATGAAAAACTACAGGATAAACTTCTATCCAGTCTGTGTACCTGCAATCACTATCCTTCTCCTGAACAGCATGTGTTCTTTTAAAGTTATGAACTCTTCCATTTTTGTAACTTTATGGCTTGAGAACCAAATTGAAGTCTTGGGGGCATGCATCTTGCATATATATCTCAGCATGGGACGTATTATTTTTCTACCCTCGTTTGTCATCATCATTGATTTCTCCCCTTTATTATCTTGTTCAACTGTCTGCTATTTTTTGTAAGTAGCCTTAAATCTATCTTAGAGCAAGGCAGATTGTACAGTTCATCACTAGGCATGTAGAGGAAAGCAAAAAGAAATATGAAGAAAAGTAAAGGAAGAAGATGACATGTACAAGCAATAAGGAAGAAAAGGAACAGAGGAGATGATTAGAATTTTCCAACAATAATGATTTTAGTAATATTGGCTTGCTGATGTTATCAGAATCCATTCAACTGGCATTTTTGGAACTGCCATGTATGAGACATTGTGCTCAGCTTTGGGAATGCAGAGGTATTCCAGATAGAGTCTCTTTACTCAGGAATTTACAGTCTGATCAGCTCTAATTTCTACTGTGGCCTTTAAGATTGTGACTGAGATAAAGAGAAGAAACTTTTCCCCAAAGGGGACCCTTTCCCCACCCATGGAAAATTAACTATTTTAGTTAGAGTGTCAGTGAAGCTTCTATGTACTTGAGGTACTAAGCAAAGTACTTCAAAATGTGGGTGGATTCAATTCAAAGTTTTTTTCTTAGTCATAAACCAGTTTAAGTATAGGTGGTCTAGGGCTGGCAGGGTGCTTCTACCATGCACAGCATGTAGCTTCCATATCTAGGGGCCAAGCTGGCTGTTCCAGCACTCACCATCGCCTACAGCAGGGAGGGGAAAGGGTCAAGGAAGCATGCCCATTCCTTTAGGGCATTACCCAGCCCTGAAAGTGACCCTGGTCACTTCTGCTCACCTCACATGGGTAGAACTTAATTCCTTTCTCATAGGAAGCTATAAGGGAGGCTGAGAACTAGACTTCCAACTGCAAATGACAGTTTAGTTAAAATAAAGAAAAGGAGAATAGATTGGTAAATCTCTAGCAATTTCTGCTGATGTTAGCAACAAGATTTCTTCCTTCTCCTCCACTTATTCCTCCTCAGTCTTCCTTTCTTGATCCTAGTGAGTTTCCTTCCAACCTCTAAATGTTACTTAAAAGCACATTCTGCACATGTACCCTAGGACTTTTAAAGTATTATAAAAAAAAAAAAGCCATAGGTTCTAGGTTTCAGGTCAATTTATACCTGCAATTTCTCACATCTGTTCCATCTATGAACTTCATCTCTTCAAGTTCTCAAAGGTCTAGGATCTTTGAAAATTATTACGCAGCAATAATTTTTTTAAAATAAAAATTTGACCAGGCATGGTGGCTCATGCCTGTTATCCTAGCACTTTGGGAGGCTGAGACGGGAGAATCACTTGAGCCTAGGAATTTGAAACCAGCCTGGGTAATGTGGTGAGATCGTGTCTCTACCATAAAAAAAAAAAAATTAGCTCGTCTTGGTGCTGCATATCGTATTCCCAGCTTCTCAGGAGGCTGAGGCAGGAGGATCGTTTGAGCCCGGGAGTTTGAGATTGCAGCAAGCCAAGATAGTGCCACTGCACTCTAGCCTGGGCAACAGAGTGAGACACTGTCTCAAAATATAAATAAATATAAAAATAAAAATGTACCAATAATTCAAATGATATTGTTTTGCATTCTGATTTTTCAATTAAAACTTTTATTTATATCATCAGCAAATTTTTGAAAAATATATAAATATATTCCCAGAAAAGGTGGGGACATGAGACTGATAAGACAATGAGCCACAATTTTTAATGTTTAAGGCTTCACTATTGACAGCTCCTGTTAGAGTAAGTCTTATCTGAAAGAGTTATCTATCTCCCAGTTGCAGGTTATAAAGATATATTTTCATTTTCCTCCTATTTCATTTATTTTAGAAGGTGAAAGATGATAAATTGTTATGAGACACAAATCAAGTTGAGGTGGGAAATCAGAGTGGGAAGAGAAAAATAATTCCTAATATTGCTGGTTCTGTGTATAATTTAGCTGTCTTTAAATATTAAGTAATCTTTAATACTGATCATAGTATGTTCCTGAACACAGGGAGAATTATTTTCACTCTAAATTTATAACATTTTTGGAAGCTTAATTATCATACTTGAAGGTCAAATGGTGCTTTAGTGCAATAAAATACAAAAAGTAATAAAGAAAGTATTCCTGGGGAGATGAAAGTCTAGGTTCATAGTTCATTAAATGCTAACTTCAGAGCCCATGTCTAATTTGTCATATTTAGCTTTGGAAGTTTAATACATTTAAATTTCAAATTAAGGGAAAAGATACCTGAGGCAAAACTACCTAGGGCTTTTGAATTCCAAAATGATTCAGGAGATACAGTCCCTGTAACATAATACCTGTATTTTTAAGAATTGCTTGCCATCTATAAATCATGCTTGCCTGACCCAAAGGCTTTTTTTTAAAAGTAATCAATAATATTAGCTCAAAGCTCATTTACTACTCCCTCAATTCATTTTTATGCATTTTTTTCCTTTTTTCTGCTCCACATATTTAAATCTCCATTCTTTGACTGAGTAATTTGTTCAACAAGTTGGCTGAAATTTATTAGTCCTACTATATTTTGGAGTTAGATTATTACTTAAAAATTTCCATCTAAAATAAGTCAGTTAAAAGAAAAAAGACACATCTGTCAAGACTATAATAACCTTTGGCAGAATTAAACACAATCTCGTTCTTTCTAATGTGCCTATTTCAGGCTGCTTGTGATCAATGAGATTCTGGCAGGCTCAGCTTTCGAAAGAACATATGCACAGAAATGCTTCTTAAGAAATGAAGCTTTTTTTAACTTGTCCCATGTAATGTGTCTCCTGGACCAATTGAATTGATGATGGTAAGAATTAAGGCTTCAATTTAATATTGAGATACCATCTAAAGATCCATGTTTATAATGGTTATTTTGAAAGGCACAATAGTTCAAGCTATTAAAATGTCATTTAAAAAAGCATGACTGTGAGCATCAATAGCCAAATTTAGTCATAGAAGCTAATATGGAGATATTTGCTGCCTGTTTTAGTTTATAGAAATGTTCTAACTTTCATTTCTTCTGCAAAGCTTAGCTGGTACTAATGAAAGAGAAACTGTCATAAGGGCAAACCACTTACTATCATCTGTGAGATACGCTAAATAATTGGAGATAAGTCTGGAGACAAAAATATATTTAGTCAATTAAAGGCAATAATGTTCACAAAGTAAGTCTACCTAATAACAAGCAATACATTTGTTGCACTTTAAAGTTTGGAAAGTGAATGAAAAGTGGTTTTTCTCATACCTCGATGAAGGCCAGATTAATCCACACTGAGTGAAAATAGTGAGTTTAAAAAATAATTTTTCACCTTTCTCAAACAAAGATATTCCTTGGGAAAAGACGGGCAACTCTTCTGACTAGAAGTACCACCAACACACAGATGTGTTAACATATATGGGCTAAGAGGTTTCCATCATTCATTCAAAAAAGTATCAGTATGTACTTTTTCTGCTTTCATTTTAAGTAAATAAATAGTAACCTTGTTTAAAGAGACCAAGAAGCATATTATTCCTTTGAAAATGTTGGTACTGAACCTATATGCTTTCATGTTAGGCCCAATCAAGCCTTGTGATGTGAATTACTTATATTATGAACTGGGTCTTTTCATGTCTGGTTCACATAATTATTATTCACCCTTACTATTTTTTGAATAATTATCTTTATCAAATCTGCATAAGTAGAGTTCTTGTGTTCATTCAAAGCAGTTCCATTCTCTGTTATGCTAGCTTGTGCTGATTAGTAAATCATTTCAAAAATAGTACAGTTGAATTTTTAAAAAGTTCTATAAGCAATCTATTATTTTTCAAACTTTAAAATACCTTCTAAAAACAATGATTCAGTTTACTTTTATTCTTAACATGTTTAAGCTTATTAATTCTTAAAATCCACTTCTGCCTTCTTTGCATAGTCTGTGAAATCCTAGTAAAACACATATGTAATCTTCAGGTCACTTGATAGTATTCAAGCTTCTAGGCCAAGGAAAGACTTAGAATGTCACTGAAGCATTTCATTAATCATCTAAATCTTTGTATTTTGCCAAAATATCATCTGGATAGGCCCCACTGGAGAGGGAATTCGGAGGACAAGTAACCTTTAAAAAAAATTTTTTTTAATTTAATTTAATTTTTTTTTATTGCATTTTAGGTTTGGGGGTACATGTGCAGAACATACAAGATAGTTGCATAAGTACACACATGGCAGTGTGTTCTGCTGCCTTCCTCCCCTTTACCCACATTTGGCATTTTTCCCCAGGCTATCCCCCCCAGCTCCCCCGCCCCGGCTGTCCCTCCCCTGTTCCTCCCAATAGACCCCAGTGTGTAGTACTCCCCTCCCTGTGTCCATGTGTTCTCATTTTTCATCACCCACCTATGAGTGAGAATATGCGGTATTTCATTTTCTGTTCTTGTGTCAGTTTGCTAAGAATGATGTTCTCCAGAGTCACCCATGTCCCTACAAAGGACATGAACTCATCGTTTTTTATTGCTGCATAATATTCCATGGTGTATATGTGCCACATTTTCCTAGTCCAGTCTATCATCAATGGGCATTTGGGTTGGTTCCAGGTGTCTGCTATTGTAAACAGTGCTACAATGAACATTCATGTGCATGTGTCCTTATAGTAGAACGATTTATAGACCTTTGGATATATACCCAGTAATGGGATTGCCGGGTCAAATGGAATTTCTATTTCTAGGTCCTTGAGGAATCGCCACACTGTCTTCCACAATGGTTGAACTAATTTACACTCCCACCAGCAGTGTAAAAGTGTTCCTGTTTCTCTACATCCTCTCCAGCATCTGTTGTCTCCAGATTTTGTAATGATCGCCATTCTAACTGGCGTGAGATGGTATCTCAATGTGGTTTTGATTTGCATCTCTCTAATGACCAATGATGATGAGCACTTTTTCATGTTTGTTGGCCTCATATATGTCTTCTTTTGTAAAGTGTCTGTTCATATCCTTTGCCCACTTTTGAATGGGCTTGTTTGTTTTTTTCCTGTAAATCTGTTTGAGTTCTTTGTGAATTCTGGATATTAGCCCTTTGTCAGATGGGTAAACTGCAAACATTTTTTCCCATTCTGCAGGTTGCCGATACACTCTAGTGACTGTTTCTTTTGCCGTGCAGAAGCTGTGGAGTTTCATTAGGTCCCATTTGTCTATTTTGGCTTTTGTTGCCAATGGTTTTGGTGTTTTGGTCATGAAGTCCTTGCCTACTCCTGTGTCCTGAATGGTTCTGCCTAGATTTTCTTCTAGGGTTTTTATGGTGCCAGGTCTTATGTTTAAGTCTTTAATCCATCTGGAGTTAATTTTAGTGTAAGGTGTCAGGAAGGCGTCCAGTTTCTGCTTTCTGCACATGGCTAGCCAGTTTTCCCAACACCATTTATTAAACAGGGAATCCTTTCCCCATTGCTGGTTTTTGTCAGGTTTCTCAAAGATTGTATGGTTGTAGATATGTTGCGTTGCCTCCGATACCTCTGTTCTGTTCCATTGGTCTATATCTCTGTTTTGGTACCAGTACCATGCTGTTTTGATTACTGTAGCCTTGTAGTATAGTTTGAAGTCCAGTAGTGTGATGCCCCCCGCTGTGTTCTTTTAGCTTAGAATTGACTTGGCTATGCGGGCTCTCTTTTTGTTCCATATGAAGTTCAAGGTGGTTTTTCCAGTTCTGTGAAGAAGGTCATTGGTAGCTTGATGGGGATAGTGTTGAATCTGTAAATTACTTTGGGCAGTATAGCCATTTTCACAATATTGATTCTTCCTAACCATGAACATGGAATGTTTCTCCATCTGTTTGTGTCCTCTGTTATTTTGTTGAGCAGTGGTTTGTAGTTTTCCTTGAAGAGGTCCCTTACATTCCTTGTGAGTTGTATTCCTAGGTATTTTATTCTTTTTGTAGCAATTGTGAATGGCAGTTCATTCTTGATTTGGCTCTCTTTAAGTCTGTTATTGGTGTAGACGAATGCTTGTGATTTTTGCACGTTGATTTTATATCCTGCGACTTTGCTGAAGTTGCTTATCAGTTTCAAGAATTTTTGGGCTGAGACGATGGGGTCTTCTAGGTATACTATCATGTCATCTGCAAATAGAGACAATTTGGCTTCCACCTTTCCTATCTGAATACCCTTTATTTCTTTTTCTTGCCTGATTGCTCTGGCTAGAACTTCCAGTACTATATTGAATAGGAGTGATGAAAGAGGGCATTTTTGTCTAGTGCCGGATTTCAAAGGGAATGCTTCCAGTTTTAGCCCATTCAGTATAATATTGGCTGTTGGTTTGTCATAAATAGCTTTTATTACTTTGAGATAGGTTTCATCAATACCGAGTTTATTGAGGGTTTTTAGCATAAAGGGCTGTTGAATTTTGTTGAATGCCTTCTCTGCGTCAATCGAGATAATCATGTGATTTTTGTTTTTGGTTCTGTTTATGTGGTGAATTACATTTATAGACTTGCATATGTTGAACAAGCCTTGCATCCCCAGGTTGATTCCTACGTGATCATGATGGATAAGTTTTTTGATGTGCTGTTGCAATCGTCTTGCCAGTTTTTTATTGAAGATTTTTGCATCTATGTTCATCATGGATATTGGCCTGAAGTTTTCTTTTCTTGTTGAGTCGCTGCTGGGTTTGGTATCAGGATGATTTTGGTCTAATAAAATGATTTGGGAAGGATTCCCTCTTTTTAGATTATTTGGAATAGTTTCAGAAGGAATGGCAACAGCTCCTCTTTGTGTGTCTGGTTGAATTTGGCTGTGAACCCATCTGGACCTGGGCTTTTTTTGTGTGGTAGGCTCTTAATTGCTGCCTCGACTTCAGACCTTGTTATTGGTCTGTTCATAGTTTTGGCTTCCTCCTGGGTTAGGCTTGGGAGGACATAGGTGTCCAGGAATTTATCCATTTCTTCCAGGTTTACTAGTTTATGTGCATAGAGTTGTTTGTAATATTCTCTGATGATGGTTTGAATTTCTATGGAATCTGTGGTGATTTCCCCTTTATTGTTTATTATTGCATCTATTTGGTTGTTCTTTCTTTTCTTTTTTATCAGACTGGCTAGTGGTCTGTCTATTTTGTTGATCTTTTCAAAAACCCATCTCTTGGAATTATTGATTTTTTGAAGGGTTTTTCGTGTCTCTATCTCCTTCAGTTCTGCTCTGATCTTAGTTATTTCTTGTCTTCTGCTAGATTTTAAGTTTTTTTGATCTTGCTCCTCTAGCTCTTTCAATTTTGATGATAGGGTGTCAATTTTGGATCTCTACACTCTTCTCATATGGGCTCTTATTGCTATATATTTTCCTCTGGAGACTGCTTTAAATGTGTCCCAGAGATTCTGGTATATTGTGTCTTTGTTCTTGTTGGTTTTGAAGAACTTCTTAATTTCTGTCTTCATTTCATTGTTCATCCAGTCAACATTCAAGAGCCAGTTGTTCAGTTTCCATAAAGCTGTGCAGTTCTGAGTTAGTTTCTGAATTCTGAGTTCTAGCTTGATTGCACTATGGTCTGTGAGACTGTTTGTTATGATTTCCGTTGTTTTGCATTTGCTGAGGAGTGCTTTACTTCCAATTATGTGGTCAATTTTTGAGTAGGTGTGATGTGGCACTGAGAAGAATGTATATTCTGTGGATTTGGGGTGGAGAGTTCTGTAAATGTCTATTAGGTTTGCTTGTTCCAGGTCTGAGTTCAAGCCCTGGATATCCTTGTTGATTTTCTGTCTGGTTGATCTGTCTAATATTGACAGTGGAGTGTTAAAGTCTCCCACTATTATTGTGTGGGAGTCTAAGTCTTTCTGTAAGTCGTTAAGAACTTGCCTTATATATCTGGGTGCTCCTGTATTGGGTCCATATATATTTAGGATCGTTACCTCCTCTTGTTTTATCGATCCTTTTACCATGATGTAATGACCTTCTTTGTCTCTTTTGATCTTTGTTGCTTTAAAGTTAATTTTATCAGAGATGAGAATTGCAACTCCTGCTTCTTTTTGCTGTCCATTTGCTTGGTAAATCTTCCTCCATCCCTTTATTTTGAGCCTTTGTGTATCCTTGCCTGTGAGATGGGTTTCCTGGATACAGCACATACGGGTTTTGGTTTTTTATCCAATTTGCCAGTCTGTGTCTTTTGATTGGTGCAGTTAGCCCATTTACATTTAGGGTTCATATTGTTATGTGTAAATTTAATACTGCCATTTTGATGCTAGCTGTCTGTTTTGCCCATTAGTTGATGCAGATTCTTCATTTTGTTGATGCTCTTTAGCCTTTGGTATGTTTTTGGAATGGCTGGTACTGGTTGTTCCTTTCTATGTGTAGTGCCTCTTTCAAGAGCTCTTGTAAAGCAGGCCTGGTGGTGACAAAATCTCTGAGTACTTGCTTGTTCACAAAGGATTTTATTTTTCCTTCACTTATGAAGCTCAGTTTGGCTGGATATGTAATTCTGGGTTGAAAGTTCTTTTCTTTAAGCATGTTGAATATTGGCCTCCACTCTCTTCTGGCTTGTAGCGTTTCTGCCGAGAGATCTGCTGTGAGTCTGATGGGCTTCCCTTTGTGGGTGACCCGACCTTTCTCTCTGGCTGCCCTTTGTATTTTCTCCTTCATTTCCACCCTGGTGAATCTGATGATTATGTGCCTTGGGGTTGCTCTTCTTGTGGAATATCTTTGAGGTGTTCTCTGTATTTCCTGGACTTGACTGTTGGCCTGCCTTGCTAGGTGGAGGAAATTTTCCTGAATAATATTCTGAAGAGTATTTTCCAGCTTGGATTCATTCTCTTCGTCACATTCTGGTACACCTATCAAATGTAGCTTAGGTCTCTTCACACAGTCCCACATTTCTTGGAGACTTTGTTCATTCCTTTTTGTGCTTTTTTCTCTAATCTCAGCTTCTCGTTTTATTTCATTGAGTTGATCTTTGACTTCTGATATTCTTTCTTCTGCTTGGTCAATTCGGCTGTTGAAACTAGTGCATGCTTCGCAAAGTTCTTGTGTTTTGTTTTTCAGCTCCTTCAATTCATGCATATTCCTCTCTAAGTTGTCCATTCTTGTTATCATTTCCTCAAGTCTTTTTTCAATGTTCTTATTTTCTTTGCATCGATTTAGAACATGTTCTTTTAGCTCATGGAATTTTCTCATTACCCACCTTCTGAAGTCTGATTCCATCATTTCATCACACTCATTCTCTGTCCTGCTTTTTTCCCTTGCTGGTGAGGAGTTTTGGTCTTTTTCAGGAGGCGAGGTGTTTTTCTCCTTTTTGCGCTGGTTTCTTCCCATCTTTGCAGGTTTATCCACCTGTCGTCTGAGTAGTTCCTGACTTTTCGATTGGGTCTCTGAGTGGGTGCCCAGATTGTTCATGATGAAGTATTTCTGTTACTTAGTTTTCCTTCTAACAGTCTAGCCCCTCTGCTGTAGGACTGCTGAGGTCCACTTTAGGCCCTCCTTCTCTGGGATACACCTGTAGCAGGTGAGGAACAGTGAGGGGTGCTACCAGTTTCTTCTTCTGCTATCTTTGTCCCAGAATGATGCCCGCAAAATGTCAGTCTGATTAGTCCTTTCTGAGGTTACTCTTTGGATATACAGGGGTCAGGGAGCTGCTAGAGGAGATGGTCTGTACTTTATAGGAGCTCAAGTGCTGAGCTATCAGCTCCATTGATCATTCAGGGCAGTTAGGCCAGTACGTTTAAGTCTGCTGCAGCAGAACTCATAAAACCCCCTTTTTTCCTCAGATGCTCTGTCTCAGGGAGTTAGAGCTTTCTTTGTGAGTATCCATTGCACCTTCCTGCCCAGCTAGGAGGCAGTCTAGTCACTATTTGCCTGTTGAGGCTCTGCTCTGCTGCCACAGGCTCACCCTGTTGGTGGAGTCTCTCTGTTATGGTGGTTTGCCTTGGCAATGGCAGGCTGCATCAGCAATGGAAGTGTACCTCAGTAGGGGCGGTATGCCTCAGTAATGGCGGACCCCACCGAGCTGCACCATCCCGAGCTGCACCGTCCTGGGTTCAGCTATGCCTGTAGTGAAACTCTCAACCACAAGCTTTTCGAATCACCATTTTGTTTATCCCTATGGGGGTGGGACCCCCTGAGCCTGATCACGTGGCTCCCTCCCTCAGAGCCCTCTTTTTTTTTTTTTTTAAGTTTAATGGTAGACCCTCTCCCAGGTGTTTCAGTCGGCTGCTGATAGGGCACCAGGATCTGTGTGATTTCCCGTGCAGCTACCCACTGCGCCGGCTCAAACATCTCTTCCCAGTAGTCTCCTGGTCTGGCTCACTGTCCAAGTCCTATTTAATCAGATGGATATGCTAATCTGCCCTCCCAAATCTCAGATTGCCAGTTTAACAGGGCATCCAGACTAGTGTGTTCTGTGCGGAGTGCCGCTGTGCTGCGGCGCCAGCCAAAACAGGCCGCGCAAGCCTTAACAGCTGCGCTGGCATCCCGTGTCTCTCCTATACCTGGGAATTTCCCTGTTCTGTGGGCAACAAAGATCTGTCTGGAAATGCGGATTTAACTCACCTTCTGTGTCTTCACTGAGAGCTGCAATCCTGATTTGCTCCTACCGTGCCATCTTGGCAGTCCCCGACAAGTAACTTTTAAGTGGCACTATAACAAACATCAAAACGAATCTGGAAATAGAAATCATAAATATACATTTATGAGTGATTTTGATGCTAAGAACATTTATTTACTTGTATAGTATAAAAAGATTGTATTATGCTGAAAACTTTAAAATTTCCTTTTTTATCATTTAACTGCTCTTCTCTCAAGAAGGATTTGACTTATTAAATATAAGTAGATTCTCAATTACCAATACTTTCCTTGTAAAAATTGCTACCAATCTGTATTGACAGCTTTAAAGTTTTAAAGAAGTTTGACTTTTTCAACTAAAAACAAGTCAAAGTAGGCTGTGGTCTCATTCTGAATCCTTCCCTGGAAACAATATTTTAAAAAAACAAAACAAAAAAACGTGGTGACTAGGCCAGGTGCAGTGGCTCATGCCTATAATCCTAGCACTTTGGGAGGCCAAGATGGATGGATCATGAGGTCAGGAGTTCAAGACCAGCCAGACCAAGATGGTGAAACCCCATCTCTACTAAAAATACAAAAATTAGCCAGGTGTGGTGGCTAATTTGACTCCCTATAGTCCCAGCTACTCAGGAGGCTGAGTCAGGAGAATCACTTGAACCTGGGAGGTGGAGGTTGCAGTGAGCTGAGATTGCATCACTGCACTCCAGCCTGGGTAACAGAGGGAGACTCCATCTCAAAATATTAAAATATTGGCAAACAGAATGCAACAGCAAGTCAAAAAGCTTATTCATGATGATCAGGTAGGCTTCATCCCAGGGATGCAAGGCTGGTTTAACATATACAAGTCTATAAATGTAATCCATCACATTAACAGAACCAAAGACAAAAACCACGTGATTATCTCAATAGATGCAGAAAAGGCCTTTGACAAAATTCAACAGCCCTTTATGCTAAAAACCCTCAATAAACTAGGCATTTATGGCACATAACACAAAATAATAAAAGCAATTTATGACAAATTCACACCCAATATCATACTGAACAGGCAAAAACTGGAAGCCTTCCCTTTGAAATCTGGCACAAGACAAGGATGCCCTCTCTTGCCACTCCTATTCAATATAGTATTGGAAGTTCTAGCCAGGGCAATCAGGCAAGAGAAAGAAATAAAGGTATTCAAATAGGGAGAGATTCCTCTCTTCCTATTTAGAAGTCAAATTGTCTCTATTCACAGATGACATGATTGTATATTTAGAAGACCCCATTGTCTCAGCCCAAAATCTTTCGAAACCAAAAAGCAACTTCAGCTACGTCTTGGGATACAAAATCGATGTGCAGAAGTCACAAGCATTTCTATACATCAATAACAGACTTAAAGAGAGCCAAATCAAGAATGAACTGCCCTTCATATTTGCTACAAAGACAATAAAATAGCTAGGAATACAACTAACAAAGGATGTAAAGGACTTCTTTAAGGAGAACAACAAACCACTGCTCAATGAAATAAGAGAGGACACAAACAGATGGAAAAACATCCCATGCTCATGGTTGGGAAGAATCAACATCGTGAAAATGGCCATACTGACCAGAGTAATTTATAGTTTCAATGCTGTCCCCATCAAGCTACCAATGACTTTCTTCACAGAACTGGAAAAATACCACTTAAAACTTCATATGGAACCAAAAGAGAGCCTGCATAGCCAAAACAGTCCTAAGCAAAAAGAACAAAGCTGGAGGCATCATGCTGCCTGACTTCAAACTATACTACAAGGCCACAGTAATCAAAACAGCATTGTTCTGGTACCAAAACAGAGACATAGACCAATGGAACAGAACAGAGGCCTCAGAAGCAACACCACACATCTACAATCATCTGATCTTTGACAAAACTGAGAAAAACAAGCAATGGGGAAAGGATTCCCTGTTTAATAAATGGTATTGGGAAAACTGGCTAGCCATGTGCAGAAAGCAGAAACTGGACCCCTTCCTGATACCTTACACTAAAATGAACTCCAGATGGAATAAAATTCTAAACATAAGCCCTAACACCATAAAAACCCTATAAGAAAACCTAGGCAAAACCATTCAAGACATAGGCATAGGCAAAGACTTCATGGTTAAAACAACAAAAGCAATGGCAACAAAAGCCAAAATAGACAAATGGGATCTAATTAAAATCCAGAGATTCTGTACCGCAAAGGAAACAATCATTAGAGTGAACTGGTAACCCACAGAATGGGAAAAAATTTTTGGAATCTACCCATCTGACAAAGGGCTAATATCCAGAATCTACAAATAACTAAAACAGATTTGCAAGAAAAAAATAAACCCGGAAAAAACAGAAGATGGCGCTGTGAGAACAACCCAGGATTGGAGCTCTCGTTGAATCCACGGAGAGGTGAGTCGGAGCTGCATTTACAGACTGATCTTTATTGCCCACGGAACGGGGAAACTCCCAAGTATAAAGAAGACACGGGATGCCACGCAGTACCTCTGCCTGGCGAAGCCGGCAGCCGGGGTGGCGGCAGCCGGCCCCCCCCAGCACTCCCCACAGGGCGCGCTTGTCCAGGTGCCCTGTTGAACCGGCAACCTGAGACTTGAGAGGGCTGGACTTGAGACTGAACGAGACTTGGACAGGGGGCCAGACCAGGGGATTGCAGGGACAGAGCGTTTGGGGTAGCCCAGTGGGACGAACAAAACTGCGATTTCAAACAATCCCTGGGCAGACGGTCCAAGACGCTCTGTGAGGGAGGGGCGTCCACCATTACCGAGGCAACCCGCCCCAACTGAGATACATGCCCACTGCTGACGCAGCCAGCCATTGCCGAGGCAACCCGTCCCTACTGAGATACACACCCACTGCTGATGCAGCCTGCCGTTGCCAAGGCAACCCGCTACAATGAAGAGACTCCACCACAGGGCGTGGCGGAGACCACAGCAGAACAGCAGAGCCTGCAGCAACAGGGCGAACCACACAACAGCAGGGCGGAGCCTCAGCAGGCAAACAGTGGCTAGTCTGCCTCCTAGCTGGGCAGAACACCTCAGCGGACATCCAAAAATAAACCCCAAACCCCCCAACACAGAGCATTTGAGAAAAAAAGGGTTTTTTTAATGAGCTCTGTTGCAGCAGAATCAAACATAGCAGCCTAACAGCCCTGAATGAACAACAGAGCTCACAGCTCAGAAATTGAGCTGCTATAAAGTACAGACTGTCTCCTCAAGCAGCTCCCTGACCCCTCTATATCCAAAAGACTGACATTTGGCAGGCATCATCCTGGGACAAAGATAGCAGAAAAAGAAACGGGTAGCATCCCTCGCTGTGCCACAGCTGCTAGAGGTGCACCCCAGACAAGCAGGGCCTGGAGTAGACCTCAGCAGTCATACAGCGAAGGGGCTAGGCTGGTAGAAGGAAGACCAAGTAACAGAAATACTTCATCATCAACAATCTGGGTGTCCACTCAGAGACCCAATCAAAAAGTCAGCAACTACGCAGACGACAAGCAGATAAATCCACAAAGATGGGAAGAAACCAGCAAAAAAAAGGAGGAAAACACCCGAAACCAGAACACCTCACCTCCTAGAAAGGACCAAAACTCCTCACCAGCAAGGGAACAAAGCAGGACGGAGAATAACTGTGACAAAATGACGGAATTAGACTTCAGAAGGTGGATAATGAGAAACTTCTGTGAGCTAAAAGAACATGTATTAAATCAATGCAAAGAAACTAAGGAACTGGAAAAAAGATATGGGGAAATGATAACAAGAATGGATAACTTAGAGAGGAATATGAATGAATTAAAGGAGCTGAAAAACACAATATGAGAACTTCGCAAAGCATGCACAAGTTTCAGTAGCCGAATTGACCAAGCAGAAGAAAGAATATCTGAAGTCGAAGACCAACTCAATGAAATAAAATAAGAAACCAAGATTAGAGAAAAAACCGCAAAAAGGAATGGACGAAGTCTCCAAGAAATGTGGGACTATGTGAAAAGACCTAACCTACGTTTGATAGGTGTACCAGAAGGGGACGAAGAGAATGAATCCAAGCTGGAAAATACTCTTGAGGACATCATCCAGGAAAATTTCCCCCACCTAGCAAGACAGGCCAACACTCAAATGCAGGAAATACAGAGAACACCACAAAGATATTCCACAAGAAGAGCAACCCCAAGGCGCATAATCATCAGATTCAACAAGGTTGAAATAAAGGAGAAAATACTAAGGGAAGCCAGAGAGAAAGGTCGGGTCACCCACAAAGGGAAGCCCATCAGACTCACAGCAGATCTCTCGGCAGAAACACTACAAGCCAGAAGAGAGTGGGGGCCAATATTCAACATTCTTAAAGAAAAGAACTTTCAACCCAGAATTTCATATCCAGCCAAACTGAGCTTCAGAAGTGAAGGAAAAATAAAATCCTTTGTGAACAAGCAAGTACTCAGAGATTTTGTCACCAACAGGCCTGCTTTACAAGAGCTCCTAAAAGAGGCCCTACACATAGAAAGGAACAAGCAGTACCAGCCATTCCAAAATCACACTAAATGCTAAAAAGCATCAACATAATGAAGAATCTACAACAACTAACAGGCAAAACAGCCACTTAGCATCAAAATGGCAGTATCAAATTCACACATAACAATATTAACCCTAAATGTAAATGGACTAAATGCACCAATCAAAAGACACAGACTGGCAAATTGGATAAAAATCCAAAACCGATCAGTGTGCTGTATCCAGGAAACCCATCTCACATGCAAGGATACACAAAGGCTCAAAATAAAGGGATGGAGGAAGATTTACCAAGCAAATGGAGAGCAAAAAAAAGCAGGAGTTGCAATTCTCATCTCTGATAAAATAGACTTTAAAGCAACAAAGATCAAAAGAGACAAAGAAGGCCATTACATAATGGTAAAAGGATCAATAAAACAAGAAGAGCTAACGATCCTAAACATATATGGACCCAATGCAGGAGCACCCAGATACATAAGGCAAGTTCTTAATGACTTACAAAGAGACTTAGACTCCCACACAATAACAGTGGGAGACTTTAACACTCCACTGTCAATATTAGACAGATCAACCAGACAGAAAATCAAGAAGGATATCCAGGGCTTGAACTCAGACCTGGAGCAAGCAAACCTGATAAACATTTACAGAACTCTCCACACCAAATCCACAGAATACACATGCTTCTCAGCACCACATCACACCTACTCTAAAATTGACCACATAATTGGAAGTAAAGCACTCCTCAGCAAATGCGAAACAACTGAAATCATAACAAACAGCCTCTCAGACCATAGTGCAATCAAGTTAGAACTCAGAATACAGAAACCAACCCAGTACCGCACAGCTTCATGGAAACTGAACAACTGGCTCTTGAATGTTGACTGGGTAAACAATGAAATGAAGACAGAAATAAAGAAGTTCTTCGAAACCAATGAGAACGAAGACACAACATGCCAGAACCTCTGGGACACATTTAAAGCAGTCTCTAGAGGAAAGTATAAAGCAATAAGTGCCCATATGAGGAGAATGGAGAGATCCAAAATTGACACCCTATCCTCAAAATTGAAAGAGCTAGAGGAGCAAGATCAAAAAAACTCAAAACCCAGCAGAAGACAAGAAATAACTAAGATCAGAGCTAAACTGAAGGAGATTGAGACACAAAAAAACCTTCAAAAAATAAATAATTCCAAGAGCTTCTTTTTTGAAAAGATCAACAAAATAGACAGACCACTAGCCAGACTGATTAAAAAGAAAAGAGAGAACAACCAAATAGATGCAATAAAAAATGATAAAGGGGAAATCACCACAGATTCCACAGAAATTCAAACCATCATCAGAGAATATTACAAACAACTCTATGCACATAAACTAGTAAACCTGGAAGAAATGGATAAATTCCTGGACTCCTGTGTCCTCCCAAGCCTAAACCAGGAGGAAGCTGAAACTATGAATAGACCAATAACAAGGGCAGAAGTCGAGGCAGCAATTAAGAGCCTACCACTCAAAAAAAACCCAGGTCCAGACGGGTTCACAGCCGAATTCTACCAGACACACAAAGAGGAGCTGGTACCATTCCTTCTGAAACTATTTCAAACAATCCAAAAAGAGGGAATCCTTCCCAAATCATTTTACGAGACCAACATCATTCTGATACCAAAATCCGGCAGAGACCCAACAAGAAAAGAAAACTTCAGGCCAATATCCATGATGAACATAGATGCAAAAATCTTCAATAAAATATTGGCAAGCCAATTGCAACAGCAAATCAAAAAACTTATTCATCATGATCAAGTAGGATTCATCCCGGGGACGCAAGGCTGGTTCAACATACGCAAGTCTATCAACGTAATTCACCACATAAACAGAAGCAAAAACAAAAACCACATGATTATCTCAATTGATGTATAGAAGTCCTTTGACAAAATTCAACAGCCCTTTATGCTAAAAGCCCTCAATAAACTTGTTATCAATGGAACGTATCTCAAAGTAATAAAAGCTATTTATGACAAACCAACAGCCAATATCATACTGAATGGGCAAAAACTGGAAGCATTCCCTGTGAAATCTGGCACTAGACAAGGATGCCCTCTTTCACGACTCCTATTCAATATAGTACTGGAAGTTCTAGCCAGAGCAATCAGGCAAGAAAAAGAAATAAAGGGTATTCAGATAGGAAAGGTGGAAGCCAAATTGTCTCTATTTGCAGACGACATGATAGTATACCTGGAAGACCCCATCGCCTCAGCCCAAAAACTCCTGAAACTGATAAGCAACTTCAGCAAAGTCTCAGGATATAAAGTCAATGTGCAAAAATCACAAGCATTCGTCTACACCAATAACAGACTTAAAGAAAGCCAAATCAAGAACGAACTGCCATTCACAATTGCTACAAAAAGAATAAAATACCTTGGAATACAACTCACAAGGAAAGTAAGGGACCTCTTCAAGGAGAACTACAAACCACTGCTCAATGAAATCAGAGAGGACAGAAACAGATGGAGAAACATTCCATGTTCATGGTTAGGAAGAATTAATATCGTGAAAATGGCTATACTGCCCAAAGTAATTTACAGAATCAACGCTATCCCCATCGAGCTACCATTGACTTTCTTCACAGAACTGGAAAAAACCACCATGAACTTCATATGGAACCAAAAGAGAGCCCGCATAGCCAAGTCAATTCTAAGCAAAAAGAACACAGCGGGGGACATCACACTACCAGATTTCAAACTATACTACAAGGCTACAGTAATCAAAACAGCATGGTACTGGTACAAAAACAGAGATACAGACCAATGGAACAAAACAGAGGCACCGGAGGCAACACAACATATCTACAACTATACAATCTTTGATAAACCTGACAAAAACCAGCAATGGGGAAAGGATTCCCTGTTTAACAAATGGTGTTGGAAAAACTGGCTAGCCATGTGCAGAAAGCAGAAACTGGACCCCTTCCTGACACCTCACACTAAAATTAACTCCAGATGGATTAAAGACTTAAACATAAGACCTGGCACCATAAAAACCCTAGAAGGAAATCTAGGCAAAACTATCCAGGACATAGGAGTAGGCAAGGACTTCATGAACACAACACCAAAAGCATTGGCAACAAATCCAAAATAGACAAATGGGACCTAATGAAACTCCACAGCTTCTGCACGGCAAAAGAAACAGTCACTAGAGTGGATCGGCAACCAACAGAATGTGAAAAAATTTTTGCAGTTTACCCATCTGACAAAGGGCTGATATCCAGAATTTACAAAGAACTCAAGCAGACTTAAAGGAAAAAAACAAACAAGCCCATTCAAAAGTGGGCAAATGATATGAACAGACACTTTACGAAAGAAGACATATATGAGGCCAACAGTCATATGAAAAAATGCTCATCGTCACTGGTCATTAGAGAGATGCAAATCAAAACCACATTGAGATACCATCTCACGCCAGTTAGAATGGCGATCATTAAAAAATCTGGAGACAACAGATGCTGGAGAGGATGTGGAGAAAAAGGAAGACTTTTACACTGTTGGTGGGAGTGTAAATTAGTCCAACCATTGTGGAAGACAGTGTGGCGATTCCTCAAGGCCTTAGAAATAGAAATTCCATTTGACCCAGCAATCCCATTACTGGGTATATATCCAAAAGACTATAAATTGTTCTACTATAAGGACACATGTACACGAATGTTCATTGCAGCACTGTTTACAATAGCAAAGACCTGGAATCAACCCAAATGCCCATTGATAATAGACTGGATTGGAAAAATGTGGCACATATACACCATGGAATATTATGCAGCAATCAGAAATGATGAGTTTGTGTCGTTTGTAGGGACATGGATGAATCTGGAGAACATCATCCTCAGCAAACTGACACAAGAACAGAAAATGAAACACCGCATATTCTCACTCATAGGCGGGTGATGAAAAATGAGAACACATGGACACAGAAAGGGGAGTACTAAACACTGGGGTCTATTGGGGGGAAAAGGGGAGGGCCAGTGGGAGGGGGAAGTGGGGAGGGATAGCCTGGGGAGAAATACCAAATGTGGGTGAAGGGGAAAAGGAAAGCAAAGCACACTGCCATGTGTGTACCTACGCAACTGTCTTGCATGCTCTGCTCATGTACCACACAACCTAAAATCCAATAAAAAATTTAAAAAAAAAAAGAATATTAAAAAAAATAATAAAGAAAATTAAAATAATAAAAATAAAAAAATAAACCCGTCCAAAAGTGGGCGAAGGATATGAACAGACACTTTACAAAAGAAGACATATATGAGGCCAACAAGCATATGAAAAAATTCTCATCATCACTGGTCATTAGAGAAATGCAAATCAAAACCACATTGAGATACCATCTCACACCAGTCAGAAGGGCAATCGTTAAAAAATCGGGAGACAACACATGCTGGAGAGGATGTGGAGAAAGAGGAATACTTTTACACTGTTGGTGGGAGTGTAAATTAGTTCAACCATTGTGGAAGACAGTGTGGGATTTCTCAAGAACCTAGACATAGAGATACCATTTGACCCAGCAATTCCATTACTGGGTATATGCCCAAAGAATTATAAATTGTTCTATTATAAAGACACATGCACACATATGTTCATTGTGGCACTATTTACAATAGCAAAAACCTGGGCCGGGCGCAGTGGCTCATGCCTACAATCCCAGCACTTTGAGAGGCCGAGGTGGGCAGATCATGAGGTCAAGAGACTGAGACCATGCTGGCCAACATGGTGAAACCCTGTCTCTACTAAAAAAAAAAAAAACAAAAAACAAAATATTAGCTGGGTGTGGTGGCGTGCACCTGTAGTCCCAGCTACTCGGGAGGCTGAGGCAGAAGGATTGCTTGAACCCAGGAGGCAGAGGTTGCAGTGAGCTGAGGTTGTGCCACTGCACTCCAGCCTGGCGCCTGGTGATGGAGTGAAACTCTGTCTTAAAAAAATAAAATAAAAAATAAATAAAAACATACAATAGCAAAGACCTGGAACCAACCCAAATGTCCATCATTGATAGACTGGGTAAAGAAAATGTGGCACATATACACCATGAAATACTATGGAACCATAAAAAATGATGAGTTTGTGTCCTTCATAGGGACATGGATGAATCTGGAAACCATCATTCTCAGCAAACTGACACAAGAACAGAAAACCAAACACCGTATGTTATTACTCATAGATGAGTGTTGAACAATTAGGACATGTGGACCCAGGGAGGGGAGCATCACACACTGGGGTCAGTAGTGGGGGGCTAGAGGAGGAACAGTGGGGTATGGAGGGATAATGAGGGAAGAAATGTCAGATATAGGTGACGGGGGATGAAGGCAGCAAACCGTCTTGCCATGTGTGTACCTATGCAACAATCGTGCATGATCTGCACATGTATCCCAAAATCTAAATTACAATTTAAAAAAAGCCTAGTGGTTTTAGTGAGATTCTATCATAATTCCTCCATTCTGTTGGCTTACTTTTACTTTTTTTTTTTTAGGCAAAGTAGAATCTTTATTTTAATTTTCCTGTGTAACATTTTATATTTAATCCGTGGTTTTAAGTAAGTTAATTCAGTACGAGAACATTTGGCATGCTCCTTAAGTTATCCTGATTTATATAAGGTCAATTTCCAATTCAGTCCAATTACTGAAACTTGATCAAGCTTTACAAAGGATATCATTTCTATAATGTTTGTGAATTTCAATGGCATTATATTTCTGGATAAAGATTACAGAGGTGTATGGTTATTCTGAATGAAATTTAGAGTTCACTGAAGCACATATGCATTCACATGCAATTTTTTAACAGGGAACTGTTAACAGAATTGGATATTCTTAGATTCATCCTAGCCAAACATTCATTCCTAGTTGAACATCCTACCTTAGAAAGAAAAATATTCACTTCTGAAAAAATGTAGGAGTTCGGTTTGAATTGTAAAAACACTTGATTCCTTATTAAATCATTTCTCTTTCCATAAGTTTCACCCAGCCTCTGTGTACATTTTCATGGGTCTCACCAATGAAACTAAATTAGGACCATATTATGAAGCTTCCCCACAGTGATCTGTCTGGGTACAGAACAACTCCAGCCTATCTTCTCATCTCTTCAATTCACTGTCCTCTGACAAGTAGCAGGGTTCCTATCCTGGTCAGCTTACCTGCTCTTCCTATCACAACTACAGAAATACCTGGAAGAAACTGTGATATATTTTACACTTTTGTTAAAGGGGTGCTTCATCCCATTCTTTCTCCAAAACCAAAACCCACTTCTTTAAGAACTGGGTTCTCAAAGAACCAGTTCTTCTTTCTCATTCTCAGAAACCAAAACTCTCTAGTTTAAGCATTTGACAATTTTATGTAATTACTAGATTTTAATCATGCAATTTTAGATTCAAAGGAGCTGAGAAAGTTGGCAAGGTGCAATATAGTGTGGGGCATTCTAGGGTCCTGGGGGAGGCAGAAAATCAGTAACAGACTAATAAAATGTTGAGATAAAAACATTCGAGCAATCTAGAAAAATTCAGTGATTCTATCTAGAGCTAGTTCAATGGCAGAGGAACAGGAAAGGTAGATTTGGAGAGATGCCATTGGGTCAGCACTTGGACAGTTGACAAATGAGGACCTGTCTAGCAAGCATTAGCAAGCATGCGTTTTACATTTAATAAAGGAAAGAGGAAAGGCCTTTATGCCAAGTTCACATAATATAAGAACTTAATAATTCACTCATAGTCACTAGTATGAGGCAAGGCAGGTGGTATCCAAATGGGAATATAATGAATAATGTTGAACTGTATCATTCTTCCTCAGGCTGCTTTAATTTTTCTGTGGTGCATTTTCCTCAGTAAATGTGGAAAAGATAGTGAACTTCCTACAGGCTTAGAAAATTTGTTTATGCTACATAAAACTCGATTGATATGATCACTTATTGAGAAATGATTAAAATTAAAATAAGTTTCCAGGCCCAGCACTTTCCTAGGTTTTGGCCCATTTTTATACCATATGTGCGTGAATCTTTGTACTTTTCAGGAAATTTGTACTTTTCTTTTCAGTTAAGTTTCACGTACTAAATATGTTTCTCTTCTTGAGTAAATAATATATAGTTATCTCAGATAGTGGACATTTTTGTTAAAATATATCAAACAAAGCTTCCTAACTAGTGATTTAAAATATGATGTAAATTTGTTGAGTTAAATCCAGGTAGATGCTGACTGGGTGTTGAGGCTCCCCAGACCACTTATAATACAGGACTTTGGGACAACGTTATGCATCCAGTCTAGCATGTTTTCAAGGTTTGGATCTTCAATTAATTTCCAAAATATAAAACTATTACAACTAGGAAGTAGCTTTCAAATCAATTCATTATTTATTGGGACACTATTACCAGCTTTGGCTGATGTCTTGGGTGGACGTATTTTCTGCTTTTGAGGAGCCTGTTTCTTCTTCAGAACAAAGATAAGTACTTAACACAACACAGAGAACAGTTCAGCATGCTACAAAAATAAGTAGTGGATTGTGTTGTTTAAACCAGTGAATTTTAAATCTGACTTTCTATCAGAATCTATCAAGGAGGTTTTAAAAACTACAGCTTCCGGGCCTCCGCCCTCAGAGAATCTAACTAAGTGGGTCTTTCTAAAATGGCCCTACCCTGATGATTGTGATGTAGGCATTTCAGTGAAGGATTCCATGTGCCCAGATAATTCATCAAAGGTAGATGTCTATTTGAATAAGCAATTTAAAGTAGAATAAAGCATTTTATAACTTATTCTCTTTATCGGGTTGAGGCCTTAGTGACCAAAATCATTTAGCAGTTAACAACATTTCTGCAGGTATTTTGTTATATGTATCTAGCCATTGTATTGACTAGTAGATATTTCTAATAATTGTCATAACTTTTCCTGCATTTAATTTAACCAATTTATTTCACTACCTGTGAAATAATTTGAAATTCCATGTTTTATAGACAGGTGTTTCTCCTTTCTTCTTAACACTTTATAACATGAATACAGAGAATCCCTTTTGCAATATAGCTAACATTAGGCATGGTAAACTATCATAATAAGTTAAAAAACAAAGCAAACAACAAAAAAATCCCTTGGTCCTCATCCCCATGTAAGATCTTGTTTCTCACCTTTGCAGCTAACCTTCTAGAAAGAGCAGTCTGCACAGTAGTTGAGTGTAGACTCTGAGGCCAATATCCCTGAGTTCGTCTATAGATACTGCTTAGCACAGTGCCTTGATAGCAGGATGTTCTTGATAGATATCAGCTTTATTAAGATTATTTTGGACTCTCCTTCAACTCTCTTAGCTCTTAAAACTCTTTCTTTTTCTTATTTTGTTAATGGAATGCACTTTTACTCAGTCGTCTTTGCTAGCGCCTCTTCTTCCACCTGTCCCTCAAAGATACATTTGACTCTACATTTTACGTCTTTCTTTTTATTATTTATTTCTTTAGAGATAGAGTCTCACTGTCTTGCTAAGGCTAGAGTGTGATGGTGCAATCCTAGCTCACTGCATCCTCAGACTCCTGGCATCAGGTGATCCTCCCGCCTCAGCCTCCTAAGTTGCTAGGACTTCAGGTGTGCACCACCATGCCCAGCTAATTTTTAATGTTTTTGGTAGAGACAGGGTCCCTCACTGTGTTGCCCAGGCTGGTCTCAAACTCTTAGCCTCAATAATCCTCTTGCCTCAGCCTCCCAAAGTACTGGGATTGCAGACATGAGCTGCTGCTCCCAGCCTCACTTCTTTATACCTTATATTGTCTCTGAGTGACTTGGTCTTCCTTCTGTAACTTCACCACCTCTTGCTTGATAATGATCTCCTAATTGATATGTGGTACACATGTCCCTCCTAGCTCTACTTCAGCACTGTCTAGTAGAAGTATACTGAAACCCATGTGCAATTTTAGGGATTCTAGTAGCCACATTTAAAAAACAGAAAGAAATAATGAAATTAATTTAATAATATATTTTATTAACACAGAATATGTAAAATTTAAACATTTTAACATAGTGTGGTCAATTTAAAACTATTAATGAGATATTTTACATTTTTTGTGCTAAATCTCCAAAATCTGGTACATACTTTACACTTATAACACATCTTAAGAAATATTTAGCCTGTATTAAGAGTTTTTAAAATTGACAATTGAAAAGTAGATCTATATACTCAAGTGTTTCATATCGGCCTAAAGAAATTCCAGTAACTGAGTTGAATATCAAAAGATCATTTTCCTTTAATGTCCACATTGACTTTGACAAAATGTTTTCATTTTTATTAGAAGAGCTGATTTACTGTCAATGCAAAAACATCAGTTTCAAAAGTATATCCACATATTATCCTTGTGTCAGCATGGTATTATTAACATAGAAGTCACAGAAATATTACATAAATTATAAAGCAAGTCTAAAATAATTAACATTAAGAAGACATTCTTCAAATTTTTCTTTTAGGTTTTTGTAGGCAATTTAGAAAATACTGGAAATTACAGTTGAAATCTTCTGGAGACTCGATTTATGTTAAGAAATTCATGTGTAAAACCACTATTAATTTGTATTTTCGAAGTTTCAATTTCAACATAAATGTTCCTACTTTTCCAGCTGGTTTGCAAATAAACCCTTGTTTTCCTTGAAGCTTCAGATTTGGCTTGTTCATATGCGCTGTGGTACTGGTGAGAGAATGTATATCAGTGTGCCAGGTTTTTGTTATTCATTATTGGATAATTGTCAAGTATTCTATTTGTTTCAAAAAAATCTTTAATTAGAGTTAACAATTCAGTGAATCTTTGTGAAACTCTTCTATGATTTAACCAATAAGCATTGGTACAAAATTCAAGATCATTACATTTGTTGTCTTTGTTTTTAGGAGTTCCAGAAACTCCTAAAAAAATGACCAGAAGTCTATAGCCATTTGATTTGCTTAATGTGGCCTAAGTTGTGTTAACTGCATTGTGCTGTTTATTACTGGATTTTGCTTTCATGCCTGATCATTTGTATTTCTTCTTTCCTTTCTTGGTTCAGCTCCAACAGAGGCCACTGTACATCCACATCTAGGTAAGTGTTTAAGGCTCCAATGCCATTCATTTTAGTACTTGATCTACTTTTTTGGCTCTTCTGGCTATATAAGCAGATATGTTAGAGAGGTGAGGAAGCTGTCCTTTCTGGTCGCTGATCATTTACTGAAATTAGAGTTGGGTACAGATTATACCTGACACAGAACCTCCTTGAGGAAACATTCATGCTGCCCAGCTGAGGGCTCGTGCAGGGACTTTCACACCTGTTAGTACCCTCAGCCTAAAGAGATTTTGGAACAATGGATGAGATACTATTGAGTGTAAGCTTTTGCATTCTAATGCTGAATTTTTCCCAGAGTCCCTCATAATACGAGATGCCCATCATAAATATCCATGCATCAAGCTAGTGGGTAAGAAGCCATGAATGTGGAAGAATTGAAGTCATTTAACATTTGAGATTTATGCTTAAATTAGTACTGGATTATTTTTTAAAAAGAAATTATTTTGTCATTTCTTTAAAAATTGAACTGAAACTGGGCATGGTGGCTCATGCCTATAATCCCAACACTTTGGGAAGCTAAGGTGGGAGGATTGCTTGAGGCCAGGTGTTTAAGACCAGTCTGGACAGCAGAGTGAGACCCCAATCTCTACCCAAAAAATGTTAAAATCAGCCACATGTGGTGGCATGCACCTCTAGTCCTAGCGACTTTGGGGGCTGAGATGGAAGGATCATTTAAATCAGGATTTCAAGGCTGCAGAAGCTATAATTGCGACACTGTACTCCAGCCTGGATAGCAGAATGAGATTCTATTTCTTTTTAAAAAAATTGAAATGAGACTGTTTAAATAACTACCTGCTTCTTAAAATGGCACCATGAATTCTTCATAGTGTCATGTTTTTAGCGGCTCACGGCTCTTGAGGCAGGGTGTGTAGTGGTTAGGATCACAGATTGTGGAGCCATATTACCTGGGTTTATCTCACTTTTACCACTTGCTAGCCACACAACATTGAGCAAGTTTCTTAACTGTTCTGTGCCTCAGTTTCTTCATCTGTAAAGTAGAATTATAATAGTACCTACCTCACAGGGTTGATATGAGGATTAAATGATTTTTGTATTCATAAAGTATATGATAAATAATATAGTAGTGTTTGGAAGTAAATACATACACAGACAAGTATCCAGTGAGACTTACCCATTGCCTTTGTAAATAACAAAGTCTCTAGAAAACAAGTGATCTTTAAGCTTTAATTTTCTCATTTGTGTCAGTGAAAACTTATTTTAAAAGCAATTTCCTACGCTATAGTATTTAATAAGAATGAAAAGAAATTGTCCTAGCTGATTCCAGCCTTTTCAAATGTCTCTCACTGTGGGACTTTCCAGATAGGTCAGTTATTTGTCTCTTGGGCTTTTCCTTTCAACCTATAAGCCCAATTAATTTATTTTTCCTCTTTGGAAAATCTGCCTTGAGAAGCTCTGCTTTTATGTAATGCTACAGCTTGAGGCTCCTCTTATTTGGCAGACAAAGGTAAGCCCTTAGAAGCATGCCTTCTGGCAGCCAAGACAGGCTGGTGACCCGCAGTGGCCCAGCCGAATCTTGGCCAGATTGGGTATCTGAGAGAGCTGTACCCTGTAGGCATTTCACGTACTGCATCTCATTGCTCAGAGGAATCATTAAATCACTTCCATGCACAGAATACATCACAGCATTCTCTCCAGTGTATATCCATATTCTCCCTGTTCTCACGCCTAAGGCTTCAAGTCTGAGCATCCAGTCCTCTCAGTACATGCTGATTCACTGGTTTCCATGACTTCATTATGTGCTTGCCTGCTGGCATACCTGGAATAAAGGAGGCAAGGACTGCCATGGGTGGGGATGTCACCAAAGAGAATGTAAAAGGATGCTTCCTGGAGTTGGGAAGTGATTTTAATTACCCAATGAGTTCAGAGAATTATATTTGAGTGAGCCTAAAAAACATAAAATATCACTTTTAAAAGAAAAAGGCATGAGAAGTTTTTTTTTTGTTGTTAATCAGATAGTATTATTTTAATTGTTTCAAAAGGCAGTCTACTAGCTAGTTTAAAAAAAAATTGTCAAGACCCAAATAATTTACAGTAGCTGAAACAAACTTCCTAAGCAAACCATGAATCAGATGAGAGCATTGTTAAAGTACAAATTAATTTTTACAACATAAGTAGAAATAATTATCATTTCTCACACAACCTTTAAAATTAGCATACCTACATTGTAGCTGGCCGTGAAAGTGATTTTACTTATTCATCATCTCTTCAGTGGAAATATGAACTCTACCGTTCATGAAAATATTGCACTTAACACGCCCAAAGTTCTTCCAGAACTTAAAAATAGGTATTCGGTATATCTCAAATGTAGTGATAATATGTCTAAAACCATATATGGCTCCCTGGCATTCCTCCTGACTTCTAAACTGATTTTATTTGGGAATTTTACTTATTCATATAGATGATTTATGTAGTTCTGAAAGAGGAAAAAAAGTTAACAAATTGACACACTTTCAATAACAAAATGAGTGAATATAGAGGAGAGAAAGCAAGCCAGGGCAAGAAACATAGTATGAAAGAAAAGATAAAATGGATCAGTAGTTTGCAGCAACTTTAGCTGACAATAAATTGCCAGAATGTTCTATCCAATTCCATGCTTTAAAGTGAGTCTTGGAAGCCACAGGCAACATCTTGGAAGCCATGGATCAGTATATGTGGAAATATGGGTGTATTAGTCCATTCTCACGCTACTAATAAAGACATACCCAAGACTGGGTAATTTATAAAGGAAAGAGGTTTAATTGACTCACAGCTCAGCATGGCTGAGAAGGCCTTAGGAAACTTATAATCATGGCAGAAGGGGAAGCAAACACATCCTTCTTCACATGGTGTCAGCAAGAAGTGCCAATCAAAAGGGAGAAATGCCCCTTATAAAACCTTCAGATCTCGGCCAGGTGGCTCATGCCTGTTATCCCAGCCCTTTGGGAGGCCGAGGCAGGTGGATCACTTGAGGTCAGGAGTTCAACCTGACCCATCTCTACTAAACGCCATCTCTACTAAAAATACAAAAATTAGCCAGGCATGGTGGTGGGCACCTGTAATCCCAGCTACTCGGGAGGCTGAGATAGGAGAATCACTTGAACCCAGGAGTCAAAGATTGCAGTGAGCCAAGATCATGCCACTGCACTCCAGCCTGGGCAACAGAGCAAGACTCTGTGTGAAAAAAAAAAAAGCCATCAACTCTCATAAGAACTCACTCACTATCACAAGAAGAGCATGAGAGTAACTGCCCCCATGATTCAGTTACCTCCTACCGGGTCACTCCCATGATATGTGGAGATTATGGGAATTACAGTTCAAGATGAAATTTGAGTAGGGACACAGCCAAGCCATATCAATGGGAGACAAGTCTTGTATCCCTTTTCTTGTAGGTCGGTACTGACTTGGACCTTCCTGCCTCCTCTGCCTGGCAGGTTTCTTTTTGGGGTTTTTTGGTTTTCCCAGCTTCTAGATGTCTAAACAGTGAGCCTTTTACCCTTGTCCCTTAGTAGTTTGAGGGACAAAGCAAATATAATCAACTGCTCATTTAAAATTTAGTTTTGCAATACATTATTCTTCACAAATACAATGCATTGACACTTGAGTGTAGTTAAATATGCTGTCGTAGTGTATTTCTTTCATCAACACTTCCTTTTTCTTTTAGCTGAAATACATAGTGACAGCGTTATCCTACGAGATGACTTCGACTCCTACCACCAACTGCAATTAAATCCAAATATATGGTAAGTTACAGGAACATACCTCACTTTGGTTTGCTTAATGCAACAAATGATGCTGACTGCTCCCTTAAGGAGCAGTTACTTAAAATTAAATTGATCTTTAGTGCTAAGGTATCAGTGAGACTTGTTAAACTATGGAAATGGGCTTAATGTAGACTGCATATAATGCCTATTACTGGACTTCTTTAAGAACTGAATCCAGGTGCTCCTCAAAGCCATGGGTGTGGTTAGATTTTTTTCAGTTTTACAGTATCTTTATATGCTATAATATGTCTAAGAATTTCATTTATTCGAAGTGAAAGAAGGAAAATGGTTTATCTGAAATGACAAATGATTTGACTCATACTTCCAAATAATTTCTAAATTATTGGTTCAACTCATTATGTATACTCCAGTCTCTCCTTCAAAAGCTGTTTAACTGTGAGACTTTTGAGGACAAATAAAAAATGAAACAAAACTCACTCATTAAAAACTTGTCTAATACATAAATGGATGAATGAATTTGTTGGCAATTTGTCACATTTTTGCTCACTTTGAAAAATGGATCTATTGACCCAGAGTTACAATAAAACCCATTCTACATAATTTGGAACAATATCTGAATTTGGATTTTCTGTTATACTGAATGTATACATTTGTTTGGACAGAAGAGTTCAAGATAAATTGAAGCTCTAATGTAAACGAAGTTCAGTCAATACAACACTCAAGACTAAAAAGAAAATAATCATTCAGCATATGATACTTACTTCTGTTTTATTTTCACTTTTTAGCAAATATCGAACAATAATCATTTTATTTTTATAGTAAATTAAAAAGAGGTATGATTCTCTCAAGTGACAAATGGTTTAGTAGAGAAGACACCAAAACCACATTTTTAAAAGCTTGTAATGCAGGATAGCAATCCTTAAATGTGACAAAGGGGAACAGATAACATACTAGAGGGGTTTCAAAGAAAGGAGAGATGACTCTGGTGGGAGTTTCTTGGAGAAAGTTGACCTGAGAGTTGAAGATGACATGTAAGTAGAGTGTTGAGCCTTCAATATTACATAAGAAATTTTTATTTCTTTTCTAGAAAGAAATATAAATCTGTATAGTATAAATATAGAAAAAATATTATCAGGCTAGCCAGAAAGTCTAGTCGTAAAGTCTTATAATTTATATGCCATTTAAAGAAACAGTTTATCCATTGAACTCTGCTTCCTTAAATAATTTTTCTTAAAATAAATTGAAAATCTTTATTAATAAGAGGCCGATAAAAACCTTTCTAAGTACCACTTTTACCCAGGAAGAGTTTTTTACTTCTCCTGATATTTTGCCTTTTTATATTCCATTAATATAGATGTTATCAAATGATTTATTTCTTTCAGGGAAGATTCATTTCTGTTAAGCTGATTCATTTTCTTCAGTGAGTTTTCTTGACAAATACAAAATGTGACTGTTATGTGGTGTAAATTCTGTTGTTTTTTAAATCAATAAAATGTGATTGATTTTTCTTCACCCATTTTCATGACTGATCTGATAGATGCTTTCTTGACCAAAGTTATGGATTTTATGTCTCTTTTACTTAAGCTATGGGTTTTCCTACCTTTAAAAAAAAATAAGTTTTTTCCTACTTCAAAAAAAATCCTTTTATCTTTAAAAGCCAAGTCCTTCTGTCTTTTATCAAATATGCTTTGGATTGGAGTCATTTTTTCTTATCCATTATTGCTCACAGTCTCCTTCATTAGCCTCTTTAAGATTAAAAAAAAAAAAAAAAAAAGGTGGGAGTAGGAAACTGTGAAACTCCCATCATTTAAGAGATGACTGTTGTGTTAAACAAAAGGTGGCAGGAGCCCTGATATCAGACTAATCTCTTTTGACTCTTGACCAAGCCACTTGCCAGCTGGATACCTTGAGAAAAGCAAAAAGCTGCTTTACTTTTCTGAGCTCTAGTTCTGTGCAGTAAAAGTAGGCAAATATTTCCTGCAGCGTTGTTTCAAAGTTTCAGTATGAAGAGGTCTGGTGTATTGGAGGTGCTCAATACATAATCAGTTCCCTCTCTCCCTTCCTTTCGCTTTCCCTCCCTCCCTGTCTTTTTCCTTCCCTTTCTTCTCCCTTTCCCTCTCCTCTCTCTTCTCTTTTTCCATCCCACTTTTACACCTCCTCACCCACCCTTTCTCTCCCATCCTCCTTTTCTTTCTTTTGTGATGTATTTGTATGTTGGACTGTTTGTCTTCTTCTAAGCCCAGACATGATCAAAACATTATTATTTAACTAATCTTAAGCTAAGTCCTCAAGTCTTCATTTATTGAATTTTCATAAAAAACAAGTGCCAAATTAAATGTATTTATATTATAAGATATATGGAATATATATTGATGAAAATAGCATTACAGCATTCCCTCCTTCATAAAGGAGAGAAAAAGAAGATGTTAGATTTCTTGATCCCCTTAGAAGTCAATGTAAACTTCCAAAAGTCAGAAACAAGCATCTAGCAAAATCAGATATCCTCATGAAATATTTCCAATAGAGTAAAAAAGCCCCACTTTGTTTTGGAACCTGATAAGGCAGTTTAACTCTCCTAAAGCTTCTGTTTTCTTGCTACATGTTTTGTCACATGAGTTTTGTCCCTTATAATAATGCCTTTGATTCTCTTTACCCCAGAGAAGAATCAGAAACCCAGTGCAGCTTTGTGGCAATGTGGAGGAGAGAATCCTGTGACTAACACGATCCTTATGTCATTGCCACACATCACCAGATAGAAGCAAAGTGCCTGGGTATGCTGTGTTTAGCCGAATTCTCATAACTCAATATACCACCAAATAATTTGTCTCAGAAGAAAAAATGTGCTACTTATATGAGCATATTTCTCCCCTGGGATTCTAAAAGCTTTGTATGAATTATTTACTCTATACTACTTATAGCTAAGCAAAAGGGAAATTGAGAAACTAGTTACATCTGAACAATATTGGAGAGGTAGGTCAGTTTAAAACTTAAAACACTCACAATGTATATTCCATTAAGTTCACCTAATGAAGTCAACTTTTCATTCCATTTCACAGCATTCTTTAGTATCCAAGTTTATCTCATGTACCAATGACTGTACCTAAAAAGGAACATAAAATAATATGATTATGAATGAAGGTAACATGAGCTAAGTCACTCTTCGAAGGTTTTGATGGCAGTTGGAATAGACATAAGAAAATTTTTAATGTACACAATATACTTTGTGTTAAGTTTATTTGAAATGATTTTAAAATTTAAAATTTTACGTGGTAAAAAGTTCAAATAATCCAAAAATATAAGTAGTAAAACATAAGCCTACTTCCCACACTAGACCTATATTCTTTCTCCAGAGTCAACAGCTTGGGTAATAGTTTCTGTGAGTCCTTCTGGAGATCATTTATGCTTACACAAGTGTAGCAGTTAGGAATTCTGTCCACAAACTTGAATATCAGAGAAATAAAACTTTCTTTATTCTTCCATAACCAAACCTAATTTCTTTATATTGTCCTCCTCCTACTCTGTTAGTGGAAACTTAATTTCAGTCAACTGTAGCTTGTCCTGTTCTATTTTTTCTTGATTTTGACCTTAGTTTCAGATGTCTTATTGGCATGAAGGCAGAAGGTAGCATGAGGATGCACCTCTGGTCCCCAGTCTCTCCGGTGTGATGATCATGTTGTGTATTTTGAGGAGTGTGGGTTACATAGATTTGTGTATCCCACTGTGTGTAAATTTTCCTCAGTAAAAATTTCAATAAGAATAAAAAAGGCAATGAAAAAAATAAGACATAGGAGATATTTCTGATTCATAACTTGACACAGAGGAAGAGAGACTGCAAAGGAACTGAAACATGAATGGATTCTAGTTTTCTTGAGAAGTGTCTTTACCCTCCAAGCAATTACAAAGTTAGAGAGGATCTTTGTTTTACTTAAGTTATCCCTTTCATGCTTGTTTTCTGAAGATCACAGAAGGCATCCAGAGCTCTAATATCACCAGGCTCTGATGTTCTAGTGGGAAATGTGGAACTATTAAAAAACACAATGATAAATGGCAACTAGATGACAACAGATGATTCCCCTCCAGCACAATGATAGAACAGTAGTAATAGCAAAGATGCCCTACTCAGCAGAGATCAGGGAAGAACAAGAGTTACTCCACAGAAAGAGCATCTTAGATGACTGGGTTGTGATGCCAAAACCATCAAGAAAGCCACATATAAAGTTGTTTGAGATCCTGTGGTACGAGAAGACCTCCATCAGTTGGGTAATGATACTGAAAGGCCCATAATTTACAGAAAAGGAAGCTAAAGCCATGGTTGGCATTGCATTGGATTGCTAGAATCAAGAAAAGACTAGAACATTTCCCTTTTCATATGTAAATGACAGTATTACAGGATGGGGGAAATAGAGATCACAGACTCTAATGCATCTGGTATCTTCTTGAAAATACTAATTAGTTGGAGCAATTAGTATGAAATAAGGAAAGAGATTGGTGATTTGGCTTACTAACATTCCTTTAAGAAAAATAATTGTCTGAACAAAGAATATAAAAATACTGAGATTTTAAATGAGGGATGAATTATACTAGCTGGAGCTTTATTTAATAATAGCTTAACCCATAAATGAAAAGAAGTCAAGCAAGCAGTAAAACCACTTTATAGTTCATTAGTATCTCGGACAACCCCCATGCCATAAATCATAAAAAAACAAAGAGGACTCCTCCATTTAGTAGCCAAGGGTGACAACCACAATGTAAGTGGAGTTTCTAGGTAATCAGAAAGAAGTAAGACTGATGAACAAACAACTGAGAAATAAATTGGATAACAGTATCTCCACTTTGCTCAGTGTCCAACATGCCCTTGGGCAGTAAGCCGGAAAGACGGTGCTGGTGAAAGGGAGCATAAACCTTTCATTTTCTCAAGATCAAGTGGCTACAGAAGATAGTGAATAGATGGAAAAAAATCAGACACAATAAATATTTTCTCTGATGACATACCCTTGCCAGAACCTCTAGTATATCTGTGCATTTTCTGGATGTGGAATTATAATTTAATATTTAGAGTTTAATGGTTCACTATTCTGATCATATGTGAATCTTTCTCTACTTTTTCTCTGACCTCCTCCCTCTTGATTCTTTACTGCTTTCTACTATTTTACTTTTCTTCTCTTTTGTTAATGACTTTTTTCTCTTACTACAAAACTCTCCTCTAACTTTCCTCTCTAACTTCCTCCCCCTCCTTCCCTCTTTTCCTATCATGATGTAATTGCTCCAGCAGAAAGCTTCATCAGCAACAGAAAGTTAACCAGGGGGTGTCCAACTAATACAATAAGGTGTGAATCTAGAGGTTTATTACTTCCTTTTTAAATTCTGGTTTAGGTGACAAAAACAAGAGATCGCTCAAAGGAATGAAATGTCAAGTACATTTGAAACAAGTAAGAAAATATTTCTTCAAGCAGCACGTTGTGGAATTTACCATAGTAGGAGGTCAGAATATTGTGTGCAGTAGTAAGATTTTAGAGGTGTTATTTTTAACCCAAATAACGTTTGTCATTCGTACCTGTTAATGATCAAATTTTTTTAACTCCCTAGTGAAATAAGACGAGTTATCTTACCTTCCTCAGTGAAAAGTAATGAGAAAGAATGAGCTATAAATGGAGTTTGTCATTTTCACATTTACAGTATGTGTTAGCTCCTTAGAAAAAAGACATGACATAGTTGAAGGCAGTATTATTCTCAGTCTTATACAATGAACTTTCCTTGCTGTTTCTCTAAAAAGATTCCATATTTACAAAGAGATTAGGATTTTTAAAACTGAGCTTGATCTTTGATTTCTTGAAAAGGATCATGTAAATTGCTTACAAGTATAATGGTCATGCCTTCCTCATTATAAAACATTATCTCTGTAGTAAAATATGGTCAGAAGTTGAGTATCTGGTTGTGGATGTTTGAATGAAAGGTACAAAGAGTTCTAATGTCTCAGAATAAGTCAGCTCACAGCCCAGATGCCAAATGGTCAGCAAGGTCTCATTTACTTTGGTGAATTCACCAGTCTTTGTTCTGGCCTGGCTTTGCAAGCTCACACCTCATATTCTTGTTAGCACAGGCAATGTGATCTGTACCTGGGGGTTTAGACACATTATCTTTGGGTCAGGAAATTACAAGGAACTTTCCTTTTCTTTTTTCAGTTTTAAGGAACCTTTAAATAATGAGAACAAAAGTTAAAATTATCTTAATATCTCCATTCAGAAGTGCTGGTGAATGCAGCTCAGAAATGCAAGCATTTATAGAATGCCACATTGCTTCTGGTGGAGCTGATCTTCAGACACTGACCCCTTCAGAGGCAATCCATTATGGAGAGATAATATGATGTACTCGGTCTTGGGGACAAATGACATGTATCTCAAATGAGAATTTGATGATAACTGATTGTCAGTGAGTCTCCAGGTGATTAACTTGCTTCAGCAGAGTGCCTGACTAAAGACTGAGTGATTTCATTGTGATCTAAAAAGAATGAGTCATGCCATTAGACTGCTCTTGAGAAAATAGTATTTCAGTTATTTATTTATTGTTATCAGAATGATGTCACCAACAACGATTCATAAATCTCTGGTTGTGCAAAGTAGCTCAATTTTCTCATTCATCCTCCTCCTCTTTCCTGCCTCCTGAGAGTCCTTCCAAGTCACTGCTATGTGCAGACCCCAGACTACAAGGACCTTTTACTTTATCCTCCTCTGTGCCCGACGAATTAGTGGTTGAGCATATCTTCATGCCTAATAATTTAAAAATCAGGATTTAAAAGCCCAATTATATCTTCAGAACTATACTCTGTACTGCTCAAAACTACCATCACATGTAATTCTTTGTCCAATGACAAAAACAGCCACCCAAATAATAAATAACAAAAAATAGAGAACTGATACCAAAATAACAATCTTGCAGTCTGCCCAAGGAGCTTGTTACAGTGGAAGACAAAACCCTGGTTCAAAGCATTTCTTTTTCTTTTATGTTTGTGGTTTGATCCTAGTTTTTTTGGTCAGCAAGTAACAGTGTTTATATTTACTGATTCTCTTATGTTTTTGTTACTAAAAAAAAAAAAAGAGAGAGAGAGTATGCATATAAAATGATCGTGATGAATTATCTAAGGATATATGTAGCCAAAGGGGTACTGAATTTGATTGTCATGTACTTCAGTCAATTCACTCTTAATGTTTTTTGATGAATTCCATTCATCTCTCTAGTTTTTGTACATTTTTATCAGCAAAACAAAAAAAATGTTTATCCTAGAAATGAAAAAACAATTTTTAAGAAAAGTTATTGTAAATTTTCAAAATAAATTTTCACAATAAAAATGACAAACATTCCTTGAAATACACAATTTTTTATAGAATTGGACTTTTTTCCCTCACTGGCTGCATTAAGCAGAGTGGGAACAATACTGGACAAGAAATCAGGCAACCTGAATTCTAGTTCTGCTTCATCATCATGAGAGAGTGATGAGATGCAGTGATATTTCAAGTCCCCTCTAACTTGATGATCTGTAAACTCCGGTAATAGATAAGCTTCATGCGGAAACTAAGCATGTGATAAATTGGTTCAGAAAAGGTTTAATAAGTTCAAGCTTTTAATGGCTTTTAAGGATTGCTGGTATTTTCCTTAAAATATCTTTTAATAATATTGTTCATGTCAAAGTATATTTTTGAGGTGGACAGTCTATATAATGTGCCAAGGTACTTGTCAGATTCTTATGTTTTATTTTTCATATTGAGAAATATAAAAGGGGAAAAGTGTTCTTAGTTTAGAGAAACATTTAGTATTACTTTTACTATTAAGCAGAAAAGCAATTCATTTCTAATCCTTAGGCTGGGAGATTAGATTCCTTTTCAAATTAAACAACAAAAGTCTTTTTAACTAGGATTATTGAAAACGTCCTTATTCCTACAAATCTCTGAAGAATATGTTACCTAACTTCATAAAGCCCAACATATTCCTGAGAAAATAAGAAAGTAGGAAACGTTTAACGGTGAGGTTACAGATTTACATGTCGGCAATAAACAACAGCAGTTTTTATTTTTGTTTTTGTTTGCACTGAGCCTAAAGAACCAGTCATTATCCAGCAGATAGAATCCTAGTTCTTAGGAACTCATAGAACTTTTCCATAAAGGAAGAGTAGCATTTCAGATTACTTGTGATCTTCATAGGGAACATTTTTGGGGTTAAATACCTAACTCCACTCAACCAAGTTAAATTATTAGACACAAAGGCATTCTGAGAAAGTGAGGAGGATACAACTGAAAGAGCACTTAGGCATTTAAGTATTGTTTCAAATTCTGGGGTGAGCCAGGAATTTATTTTCTTGGACTTTTTATGTTTATTTATACCTGTAGGTTTTTAAAATTCACCTGGTCTTTCTGACATGGATCACTATTCTCTTCTTGGAAGCCATGATCACCAGTTGCTCTCTGTACCGTCTTGCCTGGTCTCCATCAGGACCATTGTGTTTATCATGAAATTATGATTTCTCTTTCCCTGTATCATAACAACATTCATATGTGTAGTTGTACAAAACATGAATGATAGAAAAAAAATATTAGGAAGATCACCTTAATGGGCAGCACAGATTGGTTAAGAACGTGGATAGAAATGAACCCCACCACCAATTATCATGGAGAAGTAAATGGAGATACACTTGGATTGATACACACCAAAGGATGATGATGATGGTTAGAGCTTTCTAGAAACCAGACCATGGGCAGTCTGATTGTTTTTCAGGGATTCATTCTCGGACCTTTTCTCTTCTTACTTTGTATATCTTCCCTTCCCCCCAGGCCCCTAAAGATACGCACTCCCGTGATTTCAACTAGATCCTAAACTCTCATATCAGTCCCAATCTCCTTTTTCTGAAAGTTCAGCTGATTATCTCCAAGTTTCATGTTTGGTCACGTAAAAGCAGGCAATTTCTAAGCCCTCTAATTCTCTAGAGTTGTATTATCCAACATGGTAGTCACTAGTTACCTGAAATGTGACTAGTCTGAATCGAGATATGCTGTAAATATAGAACACACTCCACAATTTTTGTTCTTTTTCTTTTCGTTTTTTTGAGACGGGGTCTCGCTCTGTCACCAGGTGCCAGGCTGGAGTGCAGTGGCGCGATCTTGGCTCACTGAAACCTTTCGGTCTCCTGGGTTGAAACAATTCTCCTGCCTCAGCCTCCTGAGTAGCTGGGACTACAGGCATGTGCCACTATGCCCAGCTAATTTTTGTATTTTTAGTAGAGACGGGGTTTCACCATGTTGGCCAGGATGGTCTCAGTCTCTTGACCTCGTGATCCGCTCACCTTGGCCTCCCAAAGTTCTAGGATTACAGGTGTGAGCTACCACACCCGGCCACACTCCACAATTTGAAGACAGTATTTTAAAATGTAAACAGTGTGATTAATAATATTTATATTTCTTACGTGTAAAAATATAATTTGAATATATTAAGTTAAATAAAACATGTTAAAGTTAATCCATTTGTTTCTTTTTAATACAGCCATTAGAAGTAGAAAATAGCAAATGTGGCTCACGTTAGGTTTTTAGAGAGCAGTGGAGTGTGTCCACTTTGCTCTATCCCCACCTTATTTCAAGGCACTATTATATCTTATTTGAGTAGTAGCCCCCAGTCTTTTCTACCTCCAGCCCATCATTTGCTATAGTAATTTTTCTAAATGTTGGATTTGCCTCATGACTTTGGAAACAAAATAATTAGATTATCTCCCAGTTCTGCAATTAACTAGCTGCATAACCTTGGACAATAATTTAATGTTTCTAAATCCCAGTTCTAGCATCCTCTAAGTGGAGATAAAGAATAGGAGAGGATTTTGTATCAATTAATCGAGGCATTGTTTGCAGAGCTTCTATCAGCACTTATCACTTAGTAAACAGTGCGTGAAACCTTTGTGAGCTGGTTGCCACTTTCTAGCTGCACCCTGTGCTGCCTTTCTGCATGAACCAATATGGCTCCAGTCATACTGACCCATTGAACTAACAGTTCAGCTGTGTCATAATTTCTGCATTCCATGTGCCCTATCACACCCTCATCTTTCTCCCATGCTTGAGTAACTCCTATTTCTCATTCAGGACCAGTTTTGGGACCATCTCCTTTGGAAGCTTTCTCTTCCTTCCCCAATCTCTGCATTAGGTACCTTCACAACTAGTGTGTGTTCCTGTTATGAGTGAAGAGTAATGACAAGTGTCACGGGTGTTGGAGTTAGTAAGTTCTAGGTCCAAATTACAGATTCTAGGTTCAAATTGGAACTTCATGACTGTGAGACCTTGAGCAAATGCCTAACCTCTCTGAAGCTAAATTTTTCTTATTAGTAAAGTAAGACACTGGTAACTGTCTTAGAGAGAGATTAAGAGGCATTACAGTATCTGATACATATAGAATGCAATAAATAGCTATCATTGCAATGGCAGCCTCTATCATAACTGTTTACTTATCTGTCTTTCCATTTGAAACTTAAGCTGCTAGAAGAAAATGACATGTGTTTGATTGGTCCTTGTATCACTAAAGCTTAGTGCAGTGCCTATGAGCCCTCAACCTAAGTTTGTTAAATAAAAGGATGAATTAATAAATGATGGATGAATAAATAACACCACTGGCATGTAAGAGAGGGTTGGATTTGACCTTCTAGAGAGATGGCCATTCAGGGTAAATTAAAATAAATTATGTTGGCAAACCCAGTGAGACTGTGAGAAACTCAAGTAAAGGACATTTTAAAAACCTTGGCAGAAATCTGACAGATTTTTTCCCAACAGTCCTTGGTGAAGCCATTGTGTCTGGAGGTAACAGCCACACAGTGGGTAATATCTGATAATTATATATCTTTTAGTTTCTTCAGTGAGTTTACCAATGCCTTTTTAAATTTATTAAACATTTCTGGAGATACAAAGCACAATGAAGAAGAGAAGAGTCTGCAGGGTTTTTGAGTTCAATGGGAAGAATAGCTGCATCTGTTTTCTTTTCTCTTGTGTTTATTGTTTTTTAACCCCTGCTATTCCACAACATAGAAGTGATTCCCCAAAGACATCAAACATCTGTCATCTAGTTACTGGTTCTCTAATTCCAGGCTGTCAGCCATCACTTTCATACAGTTATCCAGTTTCTATCTGAATTCTGTTGAAGTGAAACTATGGAAGGAGGGGGCCTGTAATTCATATATTATAGATAGATATTTTCTTGTTATATAGTTGATTTGGAAACTGCTGAGCAATATTTACATGCAACATGATTGCTATAAAAGTTCAAACAGCAGGCCTCAAATTTCACATCAGCAATGACAGTTTTAGTCTAGAGTCACTAGAGACAAATGGCAGATAGCTATTGTGAGGTTTGAACTTCCTTTTACTTTTTTTTCTCTCAAAGTTGATGTTTCTGTTAGGCCATTTCACAATGACTTGGAAGCCAAATAATCTTCATCTCTCACTAAAGTAAGAAGCCTACTGCAAATTTTGTGCTACTTTACGATATTTTTGTTACAGTCACAATCAGTTTAAAAAACTAGAAAAATAGTAATATGTCATTTGCATAATACAGTCTCTAAGGGGGGAAAAAAACCTAAAATAAAGTTTTGGAGTAGATGAAATGGTAGAAATTCATGGCAATAATCACAGCTAACACTTACATCATGTACTTACTATGTGCCAGGCACTATTTTAAGTCCTTTAGACCTCAGACTTTTTAAATGGTTATATTTATAAAGTTGTCTTATATTCATTTATTTATTCAAAAAATATTTCTGGAATATGATGTGTCCCAAAGGAACATGCCATAAATGATGAACAAGAGACAGGTTTGTTGTCCTTATGAAGCTACGGCTGTGTCTCTTCTAATGTCAAGGACATTTTATTAGAATCTTGCTTCACAGTAACCAAGGAAAGATTTGAACCTCCTAAGAGTTGTGATGCTATGATATACTAATATTTCAAATTCTGTATCAAAAATGTTCATGTTTTTTACTAAAATATATTAAAAACACTTGCCACTGTTGATCTTTTATGTGATAACACAGCTCAAAGATTAAAATAATATCATATAATCCACGCAGTAAACATACAGGAAGTAGTTTCATTTCTTTGTCAAGTTTTGACTTAGAGTGTTTCTGCCTCTTGGTTTTATGGGCTCCTTCCACACTTTGTCTTCTTCCTATTTGGATGGGAGTTCCTATTTCTTTTCTCTAAAATTAACAAACGGCTGAAAGGGCATAATACAATAATCTCCTAAACAAAGGGCATAGTGCCCTTTCTGCAATGTTTGGCACCTGGAATGTGAAAGTCTTTGAAAATGTTCTTTCTGCATGAAATACAGCTCTCATGTGGTTTGAGGTTCAGACGGGGAAACATAACTCTTTCTACATGTTAGCAATGTAATGATTGTAGGTTGAAATGTCAAAATGCAGAAAATTATAAATGTTACTGTAAATAGACAAGGTCAAATCCAGAATACACATATCTTCAATCTCTATTAGACAGAGATATGAATAAATTTATTTTTGAGATCCTGTCCTAAGATTTTAATAACCACTTCATTTTATAGTAATAAAGATAGCAGCTAATTACATTGTTTGCAAGGTTAGCATAATAGCTCAGTATCCAAAGTTAGCTTGAATTAGAATTTGTGTGTATATCATACTAATAGTGGATTAAATACAATCTGATTTCATTATTTTTAGCACTATGAAATATATACATGCAGATTTGTTTGAGGACATTTATTTTAAACATTTACACTAACCATAACTCCAAAAAAATGTTTAAAATGTACAAAACATCTTTTTAATTTCAGAGATACAAGTTTACTAAGCATAGCTTCAAAGAAAAATGTCTAAAATGTATAAAACATATTTTTAATTTCAGAGATACAAGTTTTTATATAAGTGGATATTACTCTGCCTTTTTTTTTTTTTTTTTTTTTTTTTTTGAGACAGTCGTTCTCTGTCACCAGGCTGGAGTCCAGTGGCGCGATCTCCGCTCACTGCAACCTCCACCTCCCAGGTCCGAGCAATTCTCCTGCTTCAGCCTCCCGAGTAGCTGGGACTACAGGCACACGCCACTATCCCCAGCTAATTTTTGTATTTTTAGTAAAGACTGGGTTTAATCGTGTTAGCCAGGATGGTGTCGATCTCCTGACCTCATGATCTGCCCACCTTGACCTCCCAAAGTGCTGGGACTACAGGTGTGAGCCTTCACGCCTGGCCACTCTACTTGTACTTAATACTTGAAAGCATCCTTGTATTGGACACGTATATTATATATATTATTATTGATTATAATATCATCTTTCATTAAATACCTCCTATGACATTGGTTCTGTACTCTGTTTTAACTATAATATTTCATTTCATCCTCACAATAACTATGTTAGATTTAGGTCAGTATTGTTATCCTCATCTTACAGGTGAGGAAACCGAAACTTTGGAAGGTTAAGTAACTTGCCCACCACTATAAGTAACTGAAAGAATTGAGATTTACATTCAAGTCTTTCTGGTTCCAGGTCTTCTTAACCTTTACATAATACAAAATACCCCTACTTTCCTCGAAATGGTGATTTGAGCTGAGTGACAATAACTATTACATCTTTTCTTACCTGAGCAGTAAACCACCTGTGCTACTTAGTTCTCAGACTGGAGATGTGTTCTGTGTTCCTGCAGGGTTGAGTGTAACAACTGTGAGACTGGAGAACAGTGTGGTGCAATTATGCATGGCAATGCTGTCACCTTCTGTGAGCCATATGGTCCACGAGAACTGGTAAGTATGTGCTATTTATGTACGTTATTCCATTATAGTATTTACTGAGTTTTTTTTTTTACCAACAGAAGCTTTTCTTATGCTCTTAAAATTCAAATTCAAATATGATTTATGAGTCCTATTACAAACATCTTAAAATTAGGAAGGGTGATTCTGTGGCCTATTTTCAGATGTAAAAATAAATAATTCAGTAATAAAATTGGCAACATCAATGGATCTCGTTAAACATGGTGCATCACTATGATTAGATGACTTTTTAAAAATATGAGTATTTGCTGTGATATCCATAATAAATAATTTATGACCTTCTAAGTTCTGCTATAAAGCCATGATCTTAAAATTGTCCTTATTTTCTCCTTTGAAGTTAAAACTGTTGGGTGTTCAGTTTTATCACATTATTTTAAAATTTTAGCCAATAGCCATAGAGGAACCTGATGGATTTTCCTTTAAATGAAAAGCCTACTGAATAAACCATTTTTTAAAATTTTGGTTTATGTCAAATTACTTAGAAGCAGATTATTTTCCTTTACTTTAGGCTTATTAGTAGTAGCTTTTGCTTGCCAAATTGTATGTAAAATGAAACATAAGCATTCTAAATTGAACGAAGTGGAACTACTGGCCATGATCACGTGGCTAATGAGCCCTTTTTCTGTTGACTTGGTAATTCTTACTTGCCTGAAGACTACTTTCATTTTACCTTCTTGAAAAATAATACAAAAGCAATTGTTAAGTTATATCCTGGTTCAATTCCTTTGTCCCTGATACTCTTCTTGTACTATCTCTTATGCTTTACTTTCCTGCTTTTCACCTTGGGCTTCAATTCTTGTTCTTTTATTTGGAACTTCTTCCTTTGCAGAGGGCTAGCAACAGGTTGTAGTTTTCAGCCTTATGTAACAATTGTGTTTCAAAATCATTAACTTTAAAAGTTGTCAAAAGACTGGCTTCCAGTGTAAATGGCGGTGGGGGTGGGTACCTAGATGGGCAATTAAAAGAAGATTTCGTTATCAAAATGTGAAAGCCAATTAATTGTAAGATGGTTCTTATTTTATGCTGCTTAAATACCCCTTTCATGGCAATAGATACATTTAATTTGTTAAAGATACAAGCTTCAGAACATTGATGAATTGAGGGATTTTTAGTTGAAATTACAATACAAACAGAATTAATTGGATGCAAATTAAAATAATAGGTGCTCATAATTCAAGCCTCACAAGGTGCTATAATATTCCTGCAGACAAGTATGATTCTGGTGGTGAAGTTTTTCTTGAAAAAATAGATTTGCTGGTACATTTTAAATAATATACCATGACAGAATTAATTATCTATAAACCTTAGCACAGAATTAATTTTTTTACTGTAGTTAATTTAGCTTACACTAAATGCCTATTTTAGAAGGTGTCTCATTTAGTAATATTCCTGGAAATGCTTGACAAGTTATTTTTGTTTTCACTGATTAATAGGAAATAAAAATATCTAAGAATATAGGCCGGGTGCGGTGGCTCACGCCTGTAATCCCAGCACTTTAGATCGAGACCATCCTGGTCAACATGGTGGAACCCCGTCTCTACTAAAAATACAAAAAAAAAATGAGCTGGGCACGGTGGCGCGTGCCTGTAATCCCAGCTACTCGGGAGGCTGAGGCAGGAGAATTGCCTGAACCCAGGAGGCGGAGGTTGCGGTGAGCCACAATCGCGCCATTGCACTTCAGCCTGGGTAACAAGAATGAAACTCCGCCTCAAAAAAAAAAAAAAAAAAAAAAAATCTGAGAATATAATGCCAAAATTAATATTTTTATAGCATAAACTGAAGTATCTATTTAATCCCATGTATATTTAATCCTGATCATTTCACTATATCCCTGTTTATTTAGCATTAGAGTTGATATATCTAATGGGCTAATTTTGAGCTGTGTTTTATAATTAATGTGGGTTTAACCTTTCAACTAAAAGGAAAATATTCAAAATAATTATCTTCCTCTGAGAAATGAGAAAGTGTCTAGTTTTTGTATTTCCATTATAAATATTTTCCTAAGATAAATTTGCATGGTGATATTCAAAAGGAATAAAATAAAACATTGAGAATGATGGCAATGATGTCCACATTTTATACTAACTTCTAATTTTTCATAATTTTTATACTCTATTGGTGTCCCCAAAGCAAAAATATATATTGTACCCAAGTTGTGTTTATAGAAGCAGATCAATCAAATGAAAAGTGAGGAATTTGGTTTTCAGTTAACATTATATTCAATATTTGCTGAAATCCTAACATTTGCATGGTACATTATGACTGAATGCAGTCAAAATTATTGTGCATGAGGACTAATGAAATATCAACCCCCAAACATCACTTTTTAAACAGTGTGCCTTCTTATTTTTCATAAAGCCCATTCTTACTGAAGTTGTAAGAAAAAGAACTGCAAGCAAAGAACCTTAGTAGGCTAAGCTTTATCTTTTAAAATGCTAAAAAAAGAGCATCTCCATTTTGTGAATATAGTTAAATAGCCATTTCATTTCAGGAGACATTAGTCAGAGGTGGCAGTTAATGTTTACCTGGACATAGCACAAGTTTTTGCTTCTTTTACTGCTGTGCTGTGTACCCCTCACTGGTTTTTATTTAACCCAGTGAAGTCTCTGTATTTCAGGTAGTGACCCTGAACTTTATTCATTTTGCTAGTATAAAATAAAGGTAAAAAGGAATTCATTTACTTCTTTAAAGAAAAATGTGCTCTCAGAATTTAAAATGTAATGAGTTATGATACACTCCTTTTTTAAAAAAAAAGAAATTATTTACTAAATTATTACTATTATTTTTTAAGACAAGGTCTCACTCTGTCACCTAGGCTGGTGTGCAGGGGCACCATCATGGCTCACTGCTGCCCTGACCTCCTGGGCTCGGGTGATCCTCTGGCCTCATCCTCCCACCTCAGCCTCCCAAGTAGCTGGGACTACAGGCATGCACCACCACACCCAGCCAATTTCTTTTTAATTCTTTGTAGAGACTCGGTCTCCCTATGTTGCCTAGGCTGGTCTTGAACTCCTGGGTTCAAGCAGTCCTACTGCCTTGGCATCCCAAAGTGCTGGGATTGCAGGCATGAGCTTTGCTGGGCCTATTTACTGAATTATTCTCACATATTTGGAAATGCATTTTAATTACAAGGGTGAGTTTGGACTAAAACAATGTCAAACCCAATAAAAAATTTTAGAGAAAAAGTGCAGAATGAACAGCCTCAGCCTACAGTGATTTCTTCAGATTCATTTAGTTATCATACTAATTTTCTATAGTTTTGAGTGTATTTAATAATTTAAGAGAGTGAGATTTGGTAAGAAGAAGTTAATCTATCAGACATTCATAGTTATTATATATATTATTTATCAAAAGCTCTTTAAGGGCCCCTTTTGTTTTCAGAATATCATGTATAAAGGCTTAATAACTCATATTTGAACTCAAGATTAATAATTTGTAATACCCAATTATAAATCTAGGTATAATTTATATTTATAATACTCAAGTATAAATATAGATGAATAGATTTCAGAATTGATTTCATAAGCAGTGCTTCTTTTTATTCCCTCATCTTTCCTGTTCTTTCTTGTAGCTAATATTTTACTAATAAAAGAATGGGTAAAAGTAAAGAAATGAGAGCCAACCATTCTACCAGTCCCTGATGAAAAAAAGTAGAATAAGTGACTAATCAAACTGTAGGGTCACCCTCAATTAGCACATGTAATTTGAAATTTGACGATATTTCACACAACTTTCTGTTCACTAGCAGAGGTCACAGCTTGTGGACCTTGATCAAGTAGGTGACACAAACATCATTATTACACCAATGGGATAAGTATCTAAGACTCTTCAGTATATTTAATGCATTAGCAATAGGTTTATAGCCATGTAGTTAAAGCACACATTCAGTCATCTCTCCAAGTCATGATGCAGATATTTTGATATTCACATGCATCCAATCTTTCAGTCTTCACATCTCAACTGAATTTCAACAGAGCAAGAGGCTTGTTCACTCATTTCCTATGGCTGTTCATGAATTATATAGCACTTGACCCTTCTGCATTTGTGGAATTATCACATGGGGCTAACAAAGTGCAGGGATATGTCTAAAGATGTTATTAAGACAGATAAGAAACAAAAGTGAGACAGCCTGCTGCCTCTGACACAGTGAAAAGAGTTACCCATTTTCTGTTGCAAAGGGTGGAGTCACTGAAATGTCCTATATTGTAATCTTCAGAGTTTCAGAACCCAACAAAATGAGAACATTAATGCTTATCTCATTTGAGCTGGTATGGGTCAAAGCCACTGCTCTAAAGAATAAATAAATAAAATGTTAAAATTACAGAGGCACCATTTCTCTTTCAGAAGGGGGAAATTTTTCTTAAGCATGCTTCTTCATGAAACTAAGAAAAAGTAGCAGAAACATGTTGGAAGACTATTTCTAGGTCCATAATTCTATTTCTTTTCTTTATTTTTTTTGGTAACAGTTTTATTGAGAAATAATCCACAGATTCTACATCCTTTAATTTAAAGTATATAGTTCAAGGTTTTGGGTTTATTTACAAAGTTGTGGAACCATTATTACAATCAATTTTATATCATTTTATTACACCCCTCCACAAAGAAAGCCTACAACCTTTAGCTATTGTAGTTATATTTCCTTTTCAAAATAATTTTATTCTACTCATTTGTTCTTAATTTATCTCCCAGTTTTTGTTCAGTAGGCTTTTTGCTACATTCTTTTTGGGTCCCAGATCTACTGATATGTTAGGATGGAGGGGAGATGGTAGAATGAGTAGAGAGGAGCTTTGTTAAATGCCTTCACCAGATAACCTGCTGGATTCCACTAAAAACAGTTTATGAAAGGACACTGAGAAATATGCTATCCGTCCCTAAGTCAGAATTTTACTGCTTCATTTTACACAGGGGAATAAGAAACAGATCTGTGTTCAGACACATTGATAAAATGAACCAACAACCAGATAAATGCAACTTCTGTTAATGGATTTCTTCTTTCCTCTTTTTTACCTCTTCCCCTCCCCACCCCTCTCCCAGCATCTTTCTCCTCTTTCTCCTCTCTTTCTATCTTGTCTTATTTTTATATATTCTTTCTCTCTAGATTACCACAAGCCTTAATACAACAACAGCTTCTGTCCTCCAATTTTCGATTGGTAAGTGTTTTTAGCAATTATAACAATTTAACTTGGAAATGTTTGCTTTAAAGATAGTGTGCAATCAGGATTATAATGCCAGATGCTTTTAGATTTACAGAATAGTAAATCTTAGCTTTGCAGTAAATAATCTGCAACATTTTTAAAGTGAAATAAATATTTTTAAATGTTACATTCTTTTCTCACATCTCTCTAGCAGTGAGTAGTATTAAAAATATTGCAGATAATTCAAAACATCTTAAAATGATTTACATATGTATTTTGCATACATTGGCTTATTGTATTATAGCAGGATTACCTAGCAAGTTATATTTTGCTCAGATTAAGATTGAAATATGTTCCATTTCCTGAGCTCTAACTGCTAGTGAGAGAGATAGTTATTGGTAACCAAAAGTAACCAATTAAGACTTCATGTTTGGCATGAATAATCTATTTTAAGTTCAAACACAGATAATTTTTTAAAATATCTGTATCTGGCAGTGTTTAACTGCTTTTGTTTTAGAGCTAAAAGTCCCACCTAAAGCATTCAGTAAAATAAGGTGCCTTTTGATCAAGTGTTTGCAGTTTTGTGGTCTATTCTATTACCTTCCATTTTATTTTTCAAGGGTATATATTTATTAAAAACTTGTATAAATTTACAAAGGAAATGTTCTAGGGGAAGAAAGATGCTGTCTTCTGATGGGGCCTAGATCCCATAAGAAAGACACCCACTCCTGGCCATTCCCTCTGGCATGAGAATTGCAGATGTCTACCAGCCATGCTCAGGACAGCTTCCTCCAGTCGCTTCCGTATCTTAGGAGGTCCACCATTAGTGAAAGGACTATTCCCTCAGGAGCCTTTTATTCCAAATTGCAAGTCCGTGTTCTATAGCCAGGAGCCCACTGTGTTTGATTTGGCCAAAGAGCAGTTTTCTTCAAGTCATGTATTTATCACTTTTTCATCAGTGTGCCTCCTTTCAGCCTGTGTAGGAGGTACTATGTGAAATCACCTGATTACATTATTTTCTTCTCCAATTGACAGTATTACCTACAACAATTTACCGACAGTTCAGAAGTCCATGTGTGATCATAAGTAAAGTGTTAGTGAAAACAAAAATAATGGTTTTTTGATGAGAGAGTTTTCTTTGATTTATTAACAAGTGTATCCTAACTCTTCTGTAGCAAGCACATGATGTTTTATAATCAGAAAAAAATATATTTTTAAAGAGTTATGGTACTACAAAAACAAATATTTTAAACTGTGGCATGACAGGCAACTTAAAGCCTCTTAATCAGAACAAGTGTGTTTAGATTAATTAAGCTATTAACATAAAAATAAGCTGAATAATGGTTAATAATGTATCAGTATTCTGAGTACTTGTTCTTCCTTTTTGTTAGAGAAATGAACATTAGTTTCAGATATTGTCTTTAAGCAATAAAAGAACACAAGAGAAACAATTTTAAAATATTTGTCTCCTAATTCTAATATTATCTGTACATTATTCAAAAAAGGAGAGCTCCTACACCAATCAAATTATTTTTTATTAAAGGGAAAAATTATTCTTTATTAAAGGGAAAAATAGTATACTGCTAATATGGTGTAGATTCTCTATTCCCTTGCCTTTCATTTGTATCAATACAATAGAGTTGATGAAAAAGGACCAGGAAGAGAAGTTAATCAGAGAATGCAAGGTTTAGTACCTAAGACTCAAAACCCAGAGCAAGCACCAGGGCTAAGGTCTCAGGCGTAGACACGAACATGGGACTTAACAAGAGCCCCTGTTCTCTCCACAAGCTGTAGCCCACCAGGCCAGCTTGTGCTATTTAAAGCACAGATTGGAATACTGCTGGAAGACTGGAAGAGTAGTAGAATTGGGAATGAGAGAGAGATGGCAAGGGAGAAGATAAAGGAGGGGAGGAAGGAAAGAGGAAGGAAGAAAATGAGAAAAAGATCTCAAGTTTATAACTAAAAATACATTTATAAATATTTTCAGGTGGCAGTTTTAGAATCAAAAGTGAAATTTTAATATATCCTTAGGAATGAAATGGAACATATTTAGTCAAAGAAATTATAATTTATTGTTTATACACTTCATTTGTGCATTTACTTACTACATTTTGAGTGTAAAAAAACTGGGGGAACCAAGAAGAGTCTGGGTGGCAAAGAAACAGTGCAGTAGCAAACCGTTTGTTGTAAGGTGTGTGGTGAGTACGGTATATGGGCAAAACTTTCCAGAAATGGTTTTGTATATCTCATTAACGTTTGTTTATATGGATGTTTATGAGGTATGAGTATGTGACATTATTCTGTTTACTTTTGTGATATGAGGGCAGACTGAGGCACACTCACAAATTCTAGAAATGTCGTAATTGTGTTTATCCGTAGTAAACAAATACCAGAATAGCAATTAAAATGAATCCAACCAATCTAATAGCCACCATAATAGCCATTTTATTTATACTCAGTTCAAAAATTATATTAGCATTAAGTTATAAAAACTATATGTTAACAATTCAACATTTACATTTCCTTGCATACTGTCGAATTCTTTAAATCTGTATTAATAATATGGTTACATATGTTCAGTTAGTTTTAGTGTCACTCCTCGGAATTCCTTTAGGATATTAAATGTTAAATATTCACTGTATAACACAATGATTTAAGCAGTTTTCTAGGAAGTTCCATCATTATTTACGGCCTAAGTGGTGAATTGTGTTCATAATTGGGCATATATAACCACAATTGGAGAAATTATTGTGTTGATACTTTCATATTGCTCTTGTAAACATTTTCAGTTGTATAACAAACATCATCCAAAGACTCCTGTGGGTAACACCCCCCACGGGCACCGAGGAAGGAGAATTGTCCAGACCCCAGGCACAACCAGTGCCTGAAGAATATCTTAGTTTACAGTGTTATTGCTCAGCTGTTTCCTTTATATAATCCTGCATATATAATTATATATTAGTTTATAGAATTAGTGCTTGAAGTATAACTTACTGCTTACATATGTCTAGTTTATATAATCATACTTAATACTTATATCTTCTTAGTTCTATATAATCTTTCTATATGATCATAGGTATTGTAGTCGGAGGTATACCGACACACTTAGTGCTGATTTATATAATCCTTCTATGTAACCATATAGTAGTTTGTAGTAGGAGGAATGCCTAGAGCAGTCACAGAACAGAAGCAGTACATGGAAAAACAGCCAGACCAGGACAAGAACCGAAGATCCAGGCAGTGGTGTCCCTGCCTGAAAGGGCATACGCTGTATGGCAGGCTTGGAGCAAGAGCCTCTCCTCCTGATAAAGGAGTTGTAGTACCTTGCACCCAGTTTCTGTGGAAAGTAGGCCACAGGCCTGAGATCCTGGAAGTAACAGGGAGAAGAACCCCTCTGGTGTGACCAGTCACGGTGGCTGTATACCCTGTCAGTCTTTTCTCACTTCTGTGCTAGCTCAAATCATCCTCCCATAAATATCTTAAGAGAAGAGCACAAGTTTGTCAGTTCCCACTGCATTAAGCTTATAGTATCCTTCTATTAGAAATCCTTTGAAGTCTCCAATCCCCAGATAAGAAGTGTTGCATGCAACACCTGTTGCACATAGCCCACTTCCTTGCCTCGGTGACCTAGTGAGGATGGACCCCTTTTCTGTAACGACCCTCTACTACTGCACACGGCACGGCCCACCTCTCAGCCCAGGTGACATAATGGGATGGTCCCCTTGCTTGTGACTCCCGTGATTATTTATGCCCTACTACTAAGCCTATTGATGATGACCTCACTCACAACCCTGCCCCCTGCTTGTAACTAATAAATACAGATGGTCTTGGGAATTGGGGGAGCCAACGCTGATCTCTGCTCACAGGTGACATGGCTCCCTGAGTCCAGAGGCTCTTCACCAGTTCTTCAGTGTCCTGTCTCTTTACTTCTCGGATCCTGCACCTCAACACAGCATGAGAGACACCCCACGACCCTGTGGGGCCCCAACTGCCCCACAGACTCCCAAGTCCCTCATACAAAAATTGCTTGAATTATTAAAGGGTGTCTCAAATAAACTCCATCATGCCAGTGTTTAGCAATGCTGTCTCAATTCTTTCAGACACACACACACACACAAATGTATACACAATATATACATATATTACAGTATATATATATATATATATATATATACACATCAATGTGTATATCTAATGTGTATATAATGTATATATTATATATGGGTTAGATACATGTGTATATATATACATATATACATATGCACACACATACGCATACATACATAAATATTACCTGTCTTAACCAAATGATTTTTAAGGTTAAAGAATCCTGAAAATACAGTTCTGCAAGATGAAATTTATCATATTATCTGTAGCTAAATCATCTTGGAAAGTGTCCTAAAATATTCTTGGGAGAACTTTTCATTTTTCCATTCCAATGAAAGATCTCGTATCCATTTCTGTGCTGAGGCATCAATTTGCTACCATCTCTCTTGATTCATTAGATTCAACTTGTAAAATTTATGGTTGTAGCCTTAGCGGTGTTTACCTGCTTCCTTTAGATTTCCTCTGGGATAGGAGGAGAAATTTGAGATGGCGCCCTTGCAAAGTGTTATCTTACAGATACCTTTGAACTCTGCTCTCTCAGGCAGGGTTGAGGGTCCAAAGGAAATGCTGGTAGTCCTTTTTGTCAATCATTCAATTAACAAAATTTTACTGAATATTTGTTTGAGCTGGCTTTAACTCTGGGAAAACAAAATAAGTAAGAAAACAGAACATTTTTATAGCACTTAACAATGTAGTAGAAGGCACTGAGTACATACAGAGCATAAATCTCCAGAAAGTGGCATTTTTGTAAACAGAGTGGGTCTGTATATAGGTCCCAGGGTGGCAGGGCCTAACGAGATCCTTCATGAAGGCTTCTTAGCAAGGAGAATCCCTGCCAACAACCTGAGTCACTTGAAAGGACAGAGAAAGGTTTTTCAGGTGAGAAGGCAGAGTGAACATAGGCAAGGCATTGGAGGGGAACATATGTGCCCTCCTAGAGCAGAACTGGGCCTGGTAGCTATAAGCCATGTCAGATAAAGTTGCATCTATCTAAAGAGCTTATCTGTATCAGCTCAGGTCTTCAACTTATTTAATAGAGAGTTAAATGTTAAATTGAGGTTTTAAACTCATTTAACTTTTTAAAAATAAAATAATGTTGTTTTTTAGTTATTTAATAGAGGTCTACAAAAGAACCTCTCTCTCTCTCGAGCAATAGAGAAATAGAACAAAATTAATTCTTAAGAAAATTATTTGGGTAGTTGTGTTTGGGGTCACTTCCTTGGTAGAAATCTGCATTGAGTCACTTTGCAAGAATTTACCAAGTAATATGCTTGTTCACTCTAGCTTACCTCCTACATCAGATTCATAGGATTCATTAGCTAAACAAGAAATTAAGGTAAAGCATTTAAAAACACACCATGAAGAATAAATACTTTGGCTTGCCAGACAAATCTATCTTGTGCATCACAGTGTCTTCAGTCACTAGCCCAGGGACTCATAATAAATAGATGCTCATAAATATTTCTTGCCTGAGTGACAAGTAACCATTACAAAGACGTCTATAATAGTATGTTACCAAGTGTTAAATTGATGTGATGCAGACATTTCATGCCAGGAAGTGGTTTGGGGGAGGTGATCTGAGGACCGCAATCAATGGAAAAGATGACCCAGAAAGAAACTGAGAATCACCCGTAAACTATGCTTTTAGTAAAACAAGTAGACAGAAATATATATGCATGTGTTTATCAGTATGTAATTACTGAGCTAACTAGAATCAATTACTTTTTCATAATTTATAGAATTTGTATCTTTTTTCTTGAGTTCTACTTACAGATATCCTAAACATTCGAGTTTTATTTTTGCATATGTAATTTCTTTTTGCTGCTTTGTTTTGTTTTTATTATTTCAAGACAGAAGGAAGTCATTAAATCATAAATGCTTTATATTTGTCAACATATAAAAATGTTATTAGGCCTGAATTATATTCCTTCTATACTGTACATGCTATGGAGTCTCAGATGAATGAGAAACACTCTGTTTACATGAGTGTATTTTGAAAACTAAAAACTGAAAATTACAAAAGCTAAACGTGCTCTTGGCTGAATTGGAATATTGCTTTATGAAAAAAAAAGACCTGGTATTGTTTTTTCTTCAGTAGATGTAAAGGATAAAGTATCACGAGTAAAAGGTATTATATTTCATTTAGCATTAGAAAAGTAGTTGATTTTTCCCTTGATCATAATTCATAAACCTCATAATTACTCAGAACTTGATTCAGTAGAGAAATTTTCTCTCAACTCTTTTAGAACAGGTAATTCAAGAGGAGGAGAAATTGACTCCTCCATAGGTTGGTATGAATTATTGCTCATTTCCTACATGAACTTGCTGAAATGTATTTCAAATTAGATCTCATTTTTTTTTCAAGAGTCATTCTCCCTGGTGAGTAAGACTTTAGGGAACTTATGATGAAATGGTAAAAACCTCTTCTGAAACATGGACATCACTAAGTATGAGACTAACAAAATCTTTGGTGACCTGAGCCCAAAACAAAAATAAATAAAACATTAGAAACTTTTAATAGCAAAAATAACTTAATACATACGTTTTATAAGGTTAAATACATGTTTTACTTAAGTGTAAGATTCTTGGTTATAAAATATATTCAGCTAAGATTCAAGACTTGATTTCCAGATCTTCAAATATTTGTATTAAAACAAAAATGAGGCCAGACACAGTGGCTCACACCTGTAATCCCAGCACTTTGGGAGGCTAGGGCAGGTGGATCATGAGGTCAAGAGATCGAGACTATCCTGGCCAACCTGGTGAAACCCCATCTCTATTAAAAATACAAAAATTAGCTCAATGTGGTAGCACACACCTAGAGTCCTGCTATTCAGGAGGCTGAGGCAGGAGAATTGCTTGAACCCAGGAGGTGGAAGTTGCAGTGAGCCGAGATCACGCCACTGCACTCTAGCTTGGGCAGCAGAGTGAGACTGCATCTAAAAAAAATTAATAAAAATAATTATATATATATGGAATACCTCTATGTTAACTAAAATTTGGTAAGTAAAGGTGTGAAACTGATTATGATTCAGGGTATCCTGCTTTGTCATCCCACAGGTGACCTTTTTAGGGAGTGTTTATTTTTAAAAATGAGTTTAAATGAAATATATATACATATATTTTTCAAATCCACCTCACCCCATACTCTTAAGCCCTAGCTTAAGTAATAAAAGGGAATATTCTGAAATGCTGTAAAGTATCACTAAGCCCAAATTCTGGCAAAGAATCTTGAGATTAATTATAAGTGTTTTTGAATTATTAGAAATGATAATTAAATATTTTTATATGAATTAAAATATGCAATTTGAACATAGGTATTATCCCTTTCTCTTTTGAAATACTCGATTGGTCACTCATCTGATGAGGCTTAGAAAAATAAATGTCAGTAATTCATCCATAAATTTGTTCTATTAACATTTTGGGGGGACTGTTCTAGTAGAAGGAATACAGCAGTGAACTACAGGATGAGAAGAAATTGATTATTGATGTAGACCAGATGGTCGCTCAAACTCCATTCCTCCATGAAAACTCATCCATTGCCTCAGCCTAATATCCCTGAAACCCCACTTACTCTAAATTTATTTTATGACAGGTACTTCACTCTGCTTTGATAGATACACTGACCATTTCTGCATATTCGCTTTCACCTTTTCTAACTTAGATATTCCTTGAGGGCTAAGGAACGTCCTAGTGTCACTTTCTGTGTGTAGAACAGAATTTTACTCACACCTAGAACTAAAAAAATAACTAAATTAAATTCATAGGTAAGGTTAGGGATTTCATGCTGTTCCACACTGGTGCTGAATACTACCCTCATTCTTGACTTCTGAAGCAAGGGAGTATGCTAAATGAAATCCATGGGCAATGTTAGAATTTAGTCTGAGCCTGCAGTTTCCAGTTTCTTGTCAATTAAGCCGGGACTCATCTGTCAAAGAGAAGATCTTTAGGATCTTTAGAATGTGTAATATATATATATAATACATTATATATATAAAACATTTTATATATATAACATATATATGTATTACACATTATATATATAATGTAACATATATATGTTTTTATTTTTATTTTATATTATTTTATAAAATATATTATTTTATATTTTATATTATTTTAATTTATATTATTTTATATTATATAATATATTTACAATATAAATAATATAATTATTTATATATTATATATAAATATAATTATATATTATATAATATATAATTATTTATATATTATATATAAATATAATTATATATTATATAAATATAATTATTTATACTATATATTATAATATATACAATATAATATATATTATATATTGTATATATTATTATATATTTTTATATATTATGTATATAAAGATATATAATAAATATATAAATATATATTTATATATTTTTTAATATATATATATTTATATATATATATTTTTTAATATATAAAATGTGCTTGCATTCACTGGGAAGGAAGCAAAGCCTAATATGCTTCCCTGATTTTCGAGAAGTTTTATTATCAAATTGATGGGGAGGGGGTGGGGGAAGAGTCCACATGGGAGAAGAAAATAAATATGGCACTAAACTTTGCTGATTAACAGACACAGACCCCAGAGGAGAATGAGAGTGGAATTTGTTGGAAAGTCCAGGAAAGAGGGAGATCTGGAGTTGGACTTCATTATTTGGGAAAGAGATTGACAAGAGCAGGCATGGTACCACCAAAGGGTCAGGCGTCACAATGAAGGTTAAGGGATGGCACCCTGTAGCAAGACACAGGAGCTCTGCTAAGAACTGGGGACCAAGGTCAGAGCCAGACAGCAACAATGATACTAATGCTGTCTCCAGATTGCCGTAAGTGGAGGAGGGGAGACACTTAACACTTGCTGCCTAGCGTGGAGATTAGTCCTCCTAGAAAATGGGCCAGGTATGAGCATTCTGGCGTAGGTTATGTGGGCCCTGGGGAAAGGAGGATGGCCCAGCAGGGAACCTGGCAAAGCCAGACACATTTCTCTTCCTTGTGTTTCATGCAACATGGCAAAAGTTCTCTACCGTGGGCTTGGGAGAAAACTTGCAGTGAGTGCGCACTTGGAAGTGGCTGGAACATGGCATGGAATTCCATAAATTGAGAGAATGGATCCCAATATCTGTTGTGGTAGGAGTGCCAATGACAATGAAGAAATACAAATATTTTGGAAGTGAGGAAAGAGGGACAGGACTGGAAGGGAGAAAGGCATAGCAGGGAGGAGGACAGCTGTTCATTTTATATCCTGTGGTCATTGTCCATCTGCCATGAACTGAAAGAAGTCCCCTGATGAGGTTTGGAAATTTAGCCAGGGCAGTGACTAAGAGACAAAATATTAAGTACAATAAATCACACCCTGTCACATTTAGCCAGAAAGATAGGTTTGTAAGTCTGATAGTCAGTTGAAACGAGATTATTCCTAGTAGCCTCATTTTAAATGTAAACAAATATAAAACAGTAAGTGGAAGATAGTTGCTTTTAGAACTTGGTTCTTTTTCTATATTTTATGAGATAGTCTTTCAAGTATAAAGGAAGCATGTTTTAGCTAAAGTACAGAATATTTTGGAAGATTTTTATTGATTTTATTTTTCTACTTTACTTGACCTCTCTTAATCCTTAATATCAGTTTTTGGTAGATGCTTAGAATGAAAAATTTGCTTGCATATAATGTTCCCCCATACAACATTGTCCTTGAAATATGTTTTCTCAGTTAATAAATGCTAAATTCCCCTATTGGTATTTTTTGGTGGGCAAAACAGAGGTATAGAAATAAACTCCTGATTTCTCTATCTAAATAATTGTTTAATTGATAATTTGGGCAGACCAAAAATTTTGGACATATTCATTTCCCTGAATTTACAATTTCTATTCATAAAATAATGAATTATCTCAACTTTGGTGATCATATTTTACTAATATTAAATTCATTTGCTCTGTCAAGAACAGTTCTTGACAGATCCAAGAGTAATTAGAGGATTTCTGTTTGTGCAGAATGGAACTATTCTTAATTAAAGTCTTGTCTGGGGGCTCCTTTCAGACACAATTGCCATCCCTGTCATTTGGGACTGAGAAGCCCCAGGACACTCCCTGCCTAGGCTGCCACAAAGCATTATCCAATACAGTAACCATTCTTTCCTGCCCTGCTTCTTACCCATGAATCAAACTGCTACCCCTTTGTCTAAGGCCCCTGAACTTCGACAAAGCATTAGCTGCCTCTATGTGCAGGCATAGGTAAGGCAAATCAAGCCTGGATTTCATGAGAGCCAGAAGCTGCCCTGCATTGTGGGATGTGCACACACTGTCAGACATGGGGGACAGCAGCTGAAAGCATGCCTACCAGGCAGACGTTGGCTCAACTGCATTCCCTGTGTAGCCATTCCTCATGCACTTATGTTACCCGTGATCACAGAACTGGTAAAAATAGCACTCTTAGGACCAAATTCTCATCTTCTCAGTAGATTTTCCCTTCTGCCTTGAACTCTGTATTCCGCCCTGTGGATATATGATGTATAGTAAGGTAATAAGAGTAATAAAAACAATTTGCTTTGAATATTATGAAGCAAAAAGCTACCTCAGTACCAGAAAATAAATATACTTTTATAAAATTTACAAATTAATGAAACAAATTTATATAGTTATGTCATATAAAACACAAATGCCCAGATACATAAAATGTTATATAGCATAGGTTTTTTGTACTAGGAGAGGAATAAAACATCATGAAAACCTAAAACGCATATTAAACCAGCCATCCTGGAAATTACAGCATTATATTCTTAAAACTGGGAGTCATATTTTAGATAAAATATGACTGAGTTAGTACTCCTAGACTTGCCATGTCATCAAGATATTGCTCTACTTAATATTGTCATCAAGATATTGCTCTACTTGATGCCATAGGCCAAGAGAACTAATACTTTTAGGGATTTTCTGGCAGATGATAAGGAAATAAAAATCTAAGTATGATATAATCATTGTTCAGTGCTGTTCATAGAACTATCAAACTATGGATAATCTAGATAATGATGGTCTTGTTTGGGGCAGAATTATTTGAAAAAGAGTTGTGAAGTAACAAAGAAGCTTTTACTGTGTTTCTTAATTTTGGGGGATAGAGTAAGAGTGTCTTTTCTCTAGTGGATAATATTGACCTTGAAATTCACTCTTAGCTTCAGAAAAAGGGATAAATGCCAGAACTGCTTATCGTACCAATATCTTCATGTCACTCATCACATTTCTCACATTTCAATGTAGAATGAGGCAAGTCAGTTTCTTGAATGCCCTAGCCTAGAATAACATGTAATATCCCCTGGGAGTGGCAATGTCTACCTTTTTGAAAGCTTCTTAAAATTTTCCCATTCATCTCTTTCTGTCTTTCCACTCATTGCAGCCTCAGGTTAATGGTCCTGTTCTCCATTTATCCGTCTTGAAAAGATGAAAGGATGTGCTGATCATGCTACGAGTTGTTCTAGTTTGTAGCAGGGAGTTCTGAGTAGCCAGACGGCATCCATTCTGTAACTTTATGATCTTTCTATATCAAATGCTGTTGTTTACATGCAGCTCCTAGAGTTGTGCTTGTCTCTGAGGTCTGAGTTTTGAGTAATGGCAATGGCAGCACTCATGCTCCAAGAATTCTCAACAGGGTTCTGTCCAGACACTCCTCAAGCCTTCAGTATTTATGGGTCCCACTGTGCTATGTAGAGGCATGATTTCTGGCAGTGATTTTCCCCATCTATAAATTTTGTGAAATCAGTTCTCTGCTTCTGTGGCCCTGTGCTGCATTTGAAAAGGCAGCTTGTTTTTAAGACAGTGCTTTGGGGAAGGAGGCTGCTCACAGCAACCACTGCCAATCCCCAAGAAAACAGTAGCTTCTTCTATTGCATTCCACTGTGATTTACTTTGGAAAGCCCTGGGATTGGTGGAGAACAGCATAACCAAATAAAATTTAAAAAACTACCCAAACCTACCCAGGCCTTGAGAGACTACACACCAGCTGATTGATCCTTCTATAAACGTAAAACAAAATAGACGAGACTCTTGAAGATATAGTCTCACAATCCCTAATCTGCAATTCCAGATTACAAAAAAAGTGGAAATAGCACAAGCCAATTCTTAAAAATTTTATGTGGTGGCAGTTCGACATGACCTGAATTCATTTGGCAGCAAGACCTGAGTTGAAAGGATTTGACTGTTTATAATCATTAGTTCTGTTACTTATGTGAATTGTCGTGCATTTCACTGCAGAGGTATTAATGTGTTAGATTGTAGAGTGCTGCTCTAGGCATGGCGTTTGCACCATATTACCTTTTTGAAATCTGTGGTTAATTAAGTTATTTGAATTATAAAATTCATCTAACCTGAAGGGATTATGGACCTATATGGCTATTATGCCAAGGAAGGAAGTGACTCTTTAATTTTTAGTAGGTGTTACTAATACTTATATTTTAAAGTGGCCTTGACTTTATATCAAATGAAGCTATTCTTTATACTGTTTGTTATTATTCCAACTACCCAGGATGGATGGACAGAAAAGACAAAGTTTATTTGTGAATTTTGGAAACTTCCTGACTCTGTACGTGTATATTATGAAAATAGGCTACTGTACAATGAGCAGATTTTAATGTACTTAATATGGATTGCATTTGATTAGTACATAATTGCTACATGTTCATGTGCTTGTGTATTCTTGAGATTATAAACTCTGAAAGCTCTTTAGCACAGAAACATTCCAATTAGTAAGTCTTGAAAGTTACAGGTTCTCTTCAAGTTCTGAGCTCCTGGGGTTTAATGAGATTTATAGGGGTCAACATAGGCTTCATTTGGCAACACAGTCAAAAATGAATGGCAGGTCAGGTGTGGCGGCTCATACCTGTAATCCCACCACTTTGAGAGGCCAAGGCAGGTGGATCACTTGAGCCCAGAAGTTTGAGACCAGCCTGGGCAACATGGTAAAACCCTGCCTCTATGAAAAATACAAAAAAATTAGCCAGGTATGGTGGCAGGTGCCTGTAATCCCAGCTACTCTGGAGGCTGAGGCAGGAGGATTGCTTAAGCCCAGAAGGTTGAGGCTGTAGTGAGCTGTGATCACACCACTACGCTCCAGCCTGGGCAACAGAGCCAGACCCTGCCTTTCAAAAAATTGGCATTTTTTGTGTTTATTGACATTGCTTAAAAGTCATTTCATCAGTCCTAATCTAGTTGTACTATGATTCATTTCTATATATGAATATTTTAATTCAGTCAAACCTGCTTTAAGTAATAGAGAAGAAAAGAACTTCAGAAATTACAAATTCTCATTCTCTCTTTATTCTTGTCCTGTTGTTAAATATATTTGATTGTGTCATGCTAAGCAAAGTGGAAAATAAACTTTGTAGTCTGCATTCCCTTCATCTGGGACCTGTGATTTAAGACATTTGTGAAATGTAGGAATGTGGTACAGTGCAGGCTCTGTACAGAGGTGGGTCTGAGTTTTGTGGATCCACCTTTGAAGTTTGTACAACTTGACTGAGGGCTGAGATATCTCTTCCAAATTAGGTACAAATGTGAATCTTTATTTAGAATACAAAAAGAAATCACAACAAATTACAAATTACTTGAAATTGTACCACAAACATCACAAAATCAAGAGATAAAACATTTTTATTAACTGCCTGAAATGTTCTATAGTACTTTTTTCCTTATATCTTTTTGGCCATGTACTCTTAAATTGCCTTTTCCTATGAAAACAATTTAGTAATATTTTTTGGAAATCATTGAAAGGTTATTCTGCCTCTAGCTTGTTGGACCAGAGTTTGTGCTTAGTATTTTGCCTTTGCCAACTCCTTATTGATCATGTCATTTAGATTTTTAGAATCATTATAGAATTGGAAAACCTTTATCTTATTTATATTTCAGGACAATTCAACTTCCTTTGTGCAGTGACTAATCTTAGCTGCCCTCTGAATTCACATCACTCATAAAACAGTGTGTCATCATTATCCTTGAGTCATGATGCTAGGTGCATCAGCACAGTGGGCGTAGGAGTTCTTGGAAGCTGTTTTTACACCGAGAATGACTACACTACAAAATGGAAAGTAAACTACGTAACTCTACCACACTAACCCAAAATAAATGTATTTCCAACTCAGCTTCTCTTAGCTGAATCCCAAAAGCAGTTATGTCCACTCTGACACCCACTGACTCCTAAAGTGATGGAGTAGTCCACATGGAGACAGGATCTTAACCAACTGCAGATGTTATAAAACATGGCCATCAGACTCAACTGCTAGAACTTCTTCCGGGACCTCAGACAGTGCTCACCAAAGTGAGAGCCATGAAGCCAAAGCTTCATCACCTTCGTGATAAATCCTCTTCTGTCTATGCCAAACATGTTGGAATTGAATACTACACTTAGATTTCTTACATTGATACATATACATTCACATTCTGGCACTTGTCTTATTGACACTTCCTTCCTTCTTTCACACCCTCCTGCAAGTTGCCTCAACTTTCCCTTTCAAATTCCGATTACATCTTATCATCTTCCCTTGATTTCATGTCCTATTGCTTTTGCCTTGTCATATAGGGACCATGGAGATTTCTATATACTGATGTAGCTACTGTTCTGATTCTCAATAAGAAATAATTTTTAATGCAAAAAATATTTTTTATTTAATGTAGATATTTTAATCCATGGGTTCATTTTTTACATTTGGAATATTCTACAGCATATGCACATCACTTTATGACTCATATATGCTGACAAACAACCCTTACTATGGGTATAAACGGGCAGAGGGAAAAGTGCAGTGATTTAGGAGTTAAGCCATATAGTTCTCTCTCTGCCAGTTGAACCCCCCACATAACCGTGGGTAAGTGGTAGAGGCTGCCTGGGCCCCTCACAAGTAAGCATGTTTATCTTTATCATCTTTTAAATGTCTTACCATTGTGGTCCTAAGTCCTAGAACTGAGCAACAACAATGGACCTTGAGTTAAGCAGAAATTTAGTTTGGCTAAAAACATGGTTATTATGTTTTCTGCTTCAGTTAAGGCAGCAAGAAATATTAAATCAGTCGCCATATCTTTATTTAACCAATTGTAGTTAATTTATACTTTAGCTTATTTTGTCACCAGGGGAAGATATTAAATAGAGGAACAGAAATGTAGCATTGGCAGAAAAATGTGATGTTGTTACCCAGATAATACTTGTCAGCCTGAGATGCTGTCCTTCTGGCTCTTCCTAGAAGAGCGTCAGTCTCTGTGATCATGGACAGGGGCTACAGATCACCTCATCTCTCTATCCTGCTGAAAATAAGTACTACAGAAAAGCTAACAATAATCATAATAGTATTATTGTATTTCCAAAAGACATTCTTCCTGGAGTTTAACTGACGAGTCTCAGAAGGGCTTTATTGCCTTCGTTCATTCAAGTGTTCATTGATCTCCTCTTCTGTGTGAAGCAGCTCTCAAGGCACTTAGAATTTGTGAAACAAAATGTTTGCTCTGGAGGGGCCAACATTCTGGTGAGGGGAGACAACCATCAAATAAATGAACATGTCAGGGAGTGATACATGCAATGAAAAAAATTGAATCAGAGGTCAGTAAGTGATGGGGTTAGCATTTTACTACAGGTGACCAGAGTAAGGCCTCTGAGGGGTGTAACCAGTGAATAGATGCCCCAGTTGGGTAAGAGAGTTAACCCAGCAGAGGGACTAGCCAGCATTAAGAGCCATACCTGCTAGTATGGCTCTTTGGGTTGCCACACCATCTTATGTCAATGTCAGTACTAAATGATGTTTTACTTCTTAAGTGAGAAGGGCTGTTTAGAGGATCTGTTTTTCCTACTTGTTTTTTCCGAATGACAGCTGAGGTCAAGAGAAATGAGTCTGAATCACAAGACAGCAACTAGGCTTTTGAGTTCACGTGTACCTGTAACATAAGAGATACTTTCAGTAGTTGGTTGACTCATTGATAAACTGATTATTTCATCATCTTGGCCTGGCTTCCTATGACAAAAGTGGGAAGTTACTTGTCTATTTTTTCTAAATGATACCAGGGACAGTACTATTAAATAGAACCAGAATAAAAGTTGATACCTATTTTAGTTGTAATTTTAGATTAAGTAAAGTAGTTCCTAGATCAGATCAAGTTTACAATAACATATTTGTTAGAATTATACTGATGAATCTCTCCAACATTAAAAGGAAGTAACTGTATAGAAATGTCTTTGCCATTCTTTTTATTCCTTCATTTTTAAATAACAAGTACTAGGTACTGTTTTACACTTGTAAATATTATTTGTTTCTTTATGGTAAAATTGTAACTTTAGAAATAGTTTTTTATCATTTATTTTTCTTACCTGAGAGACCAAAGTTTTGTAAAAAAAAAAAAATTACAAGCCATCATGGAATGTGTTATTTAGGAAGCAAATGTAAATTACATGTATATGTTAAATTTATGATTGCAATATTATATCAAATTAACACTTTTCACATAATTGAGGTGGGAAATATTGGGATATTACTTTTCTTGGAATGCAACTATATTTTTAACTCTTTATAATGCCTTTCCATAGATTTTTTAAAGCAAATACATAATGAAGAAATTCTTTAAAAGGTTAACCTTTGTGTATTTGTTTTGAGCACCCAGTTAGGAGTTCTCACATTGATCTGGGTGAAAGATGATCTAAGGAAGTGGTGGTGAAGGGAAAGAACAGGTATAAATGTATTAAATATGTAGGACTGAGTATGGTAGTTCACACTTGTAGTCCCAGCTACTTAGAAGGCAGGGGGGTGGGAGGACATCTTGAGCCCATGAATTTGAGGCTACATGAATTCTGATCACACCACTGCACTCTGACCTGTGCAACACAGTGAGACCCCTGTCTGTAAATAAATAAGCAGGAGGAGGGTCTACAGGTTTGTGTGACAGGCTATGAGGGCAGGGAATGGAGAGGAACTGTCAGGGAACATGGAGAGAAAGATGCCCAAGTACAAATGGTGTTTCTTCTTGGTTCAGTTTTCCTGTAATCTTCTCCCATGTAAAATCTGAGGGACAGCTGAGATGATGACTAGCAGGGGGTTTAAAGTTTCAGTCCTTTTGGTTTTTCTCTCTTTGTAAAACACAAGACCATTATGGCCTTAAGTCATGAGTCTGAGTGGAAGAAGCAGCACATAAACCTGCCCTATGTGTTCATGTACCCTATGAAAATGTAGCACTATTAAATAAAAAAAAGATGAAAAAACAAGAAGAAAAGGTGTTTTGTACTTCAGAAGAAGTATAGTGAAGTAATCGAAAGCATGGGTTCATATCTACTCCATTCTATATCTCCTTTGTTAGTAGGTGTCCTTGGGTGAAATTTCTAACCTTTTTACCTGGTTTCCTTACTTGTAAAGTAGAAATGCCTATAGCAGGCCCTTTAATTGTTCTCTTCAGTTGCTGGACATTTTTTTGCATGGGTGCTATTAAAATTCTAACTAATCAGATTATCTGTTTTCTTTGGATGCTTGGAACTGCACAATTAAATTTTTAACTCTACTGTAGCAATTGTATAGACCTTATGAAGTATAACTCTTTATCCTAATTTATCTTACTAGCCTACTCTCAGAGAAGCTCCCTTTTTTTTTTAACAAGTAAAAGGAGATTCTTCTGTTTCCCTACTAACATATTTACCAATGATGCTAACAAACAGTTGGACTACTCAGTTAGGTGTTGGTTTTTATATCATTATTGAATTTATAGTGTTTCCTATAAAGAATAGGGAAATAGCCCAAAGTAAAAGACACTATAGAGAAAAAATGTACTACCATAAGTTCTTTTTTTTTTCTTTTTCTTGTAAGATGGAGTCTCGCTCTGTCCCCAGGCTAGAGTGCAAGAGTGCAGTGGCGTGATCTCAGTTCACTGCAACCTCCGCCTCCTGGGTTCAAGCAGTTCTCCTCAGCCTCCTGAACAGGTGGTATTACAAGCATGCACCACCACATCCAGCTAATTTTTGTACTTTTAGTAGAGATGGGTTTTCACCATATTGATCAGGCTGGTCTTAAACTCCTGACCTCTTGATCTGCCCACCTCAGCCTCCCAAAATGCTGGGATTACAGGTGTGATCCACTGTGCCCAGCCATCTAAGTTCTTTAGTAAGCAGTAATTGAATTTACTATTTAGCCCATGAACAAATATGATCAGGCATTAGCTCCTTTTTTCTGGGGTAAATGAATTTATAAAATGAAATTTTAAAATATTCAGTCACAGCTAAACTTTGTTAAATAGTATGCACCAAGAACTGTTTTCTAGGTAGTTCTCTTATGTTAACTCCCTAATCTTTACAACAGTTGTGTGAAGTAGTTGCTGTTATTTTTCACATTTTACAAGTGTGGAAGCTAGGACACAGAAAGAGTAGGTGTCTTGCCCAAGGCCAGACAGCTTAGAAGTGTCAAAGCTCAGGTTGAAACCCTGGCAGCCCATCTCTTCTATCCACTCTCCTAAACCTACACAGACTGCCTCTCTGGAAGATATCTTATGTCAGAGGCAATTTTACTCTTAAAAGTGGAATACAAAATTACATAGAGTTGTTAGTAGTGCTAACAAGCATTGAATTTCATTATCACGTAGATGTCTCTCAAATAAGAAAAATTAAACATGATCTGTTTAAGGCTAGATGCTACATTATAAGATATACCTACCATCAGAGATGTTTTCTCATTACTTCATCACATTACAAATTAGATAAACATTTTTCTATAGAGTTACAATTTTATTAGATTTCTTCCTAAACATCAAAGTGTTATAGGTTTTTGTTTGTTTGGTTGGTTGTTTGTATTTGGGGTGGCATCATTCAAAATGAAAAGGCACAATATTTGGTTTCTGGAAAATCAGTACTTCTAATTTTGACTTACTAAGATTGATATGCCCATTTAAGAGGTATGAATGAAATATGTGAGGTAATGGATATGTTAATCACACCAATCTAATCATTCCAGAATGTATACATATATCATAACAACACATTACTCCATAAGTCTGTGCAATTATTATAAATTAAATTAATAAAAAATATTTGAGAGTAAGAGGAGAAGGGCCATAAAGGAGACTCAGAAGCAATGCCAGTGAAGCAGGAGAAAAATCAAGAGGGTAGTGGAAGTAAAGAGAAGAAGACATCCCAGAAATACCAGATCAGCCTCGACAAATCCTGCTGCAAAGTCGAGTAACTGAATTTGGGAAGGTGATCTGTTGGTTTGGCAACATGAACTCCCCAGTGACCTGGGGACTAGCCAAAAGCAGTTTCAACGGAGTACGTGAGAGTAGAAGCCTGGATGGAGTGGGGGAAAGAAAACAGGATGTGAAAAAGTGGAGGGAATCACGGGATGCTCCACACCTTGGACAAGTTTTGCTGGAAAAGGCAGCAGAAATAGGAAGGGAAGGAGCAAAAAGGTGGGGGTGTAACATCGAGAAAGTGTTTTTTATTTTTAAGTTGGGAGATGAGTTGTATATTGATAGACGTTTGTAAGATAATAGACATTATCCAGGAAATTCACTAGGAGAAATTGATAATGCAGGAGGAAGAGTGGAGGACTCTTAAGAAGGAAGGGAAGGTGGAATCTAGATAGACCACATGAGGAAGTTAACCTTTGATTATAACAGAAATATTTCATCCACTGTAACAGGAGGATGGCAGAAAATGCTGGTAGGATGGTACATTTGGACTTGTAGGTGAAAAGATGTGGGCATTATAATCTTTTTTCCTGTTTTTGTAATTACATGCTTTATATTGTTAACCCAATAAGAATGAACTTACACATAGGATTTTACATTAAAATGCTAAGAAAATTTTTTAAAACAGGATTTTTATATTTAACCTCATCATACAAAGAATTTATTAAAATAACACAAATTCATAGGCACAATTGATAAAATTTGCCTTCTATATTATGGGGTTGAGTAAACAACAATAATAGTGTGACAGTTGCTATGACTGTAGGTTTATCTTTATTATTTACCAATTTATTTGTCAATTTAAACTCAATAATTGATAACCAAGACCACTGGAACCAACTACCTTTCCCAAAAAAACATCCTATCCTGTCTTCTCCCAAACTGCGGTCATTGAAGTATGCTGAGGCATCATTGCATGGTAGCCAGATTTCTTAGACTATGTGGATGTCTGCTCATTTTATTTATGACTACCAAACCGTAGAAACCTTTGGTCATTTTTACCTTTGCTGTGGGTAAAAATGAAGTATATGGACTTTCCTCATTAGCCTGAAAGAACAAAATAAAGTGCTTGTATTTTGAGAACATTTTAAGTCCATCAGTGCCTCTCAGCCCATATCTTGATAGCCATAGCTCTCCATCACCTTTCCTCCTTCAACAACTCCTTAAATCCTTAAAAAAAAAATTGCTGCTTCAGAGTAAAGGATTTACATTGGAAGTGGTCTGAAGGAGGGAAACAAACAGGCAAATAAGATGGTATTTTGCATTTGACTTTTGAAATTGTCCTTGCTGGTTTTAAATTTCAACTTTGGCAATTAAATATCTCTGATTTAAGAGAGAAAATAAAATGCCTGTTACAGGTGGTGTCTGCTTAGCATTCCCTCCTCACTCCCTAAGAGGTACCTTGAAGGGTGTCACAGTGTCTGGGTACAGGGAGCCAGCCAGGAGTGACATTAAGTGCCTGGGCACACAAGAAAGGGGTGAATAATCACTAACTCTTTCTTCCTCTCACCACAGAGTCAAGCAGCCATTTCAGTCTGGACAGGAACAAAACTTACTCTGCTGACCAGAGTCTTTGTGACAGTGGGATTGCAATTTGAAGGGTTTATGTGAAGAAAAAATTTACCCAGCTATGTATACAGCTATACCAGGCGGGAATAAGGAATCATTTATCATTGACCTGGTATAGTTTGAAGGGTAATCTGGTGGCAGTGGCCTCTGAGTGAGGCAGATTTCCAAAGTTGAATGGCTCTCTTGGGGTTGCTCCTTCCAGCTGGGACATTCCACCTCAGTTCCTCTGGCATGGGCAGTGCCTCTCCACTGGCTGACCACTCATACCCTGAGCCCCAGTCATAGTCTTCCAGTGGTCCACCCCTCTGTTGGAATCCCTTTGCTTTTTTGGCCATCTTTTTATATACGAACACTTCAAGATAACCCTGGGCCAGTTCTGCTTCTCAGAGTACACATTTGATCTGTAGGAACTGTGCACCTTTGCCCCACTGGGGATGGAAGTGCAGCTTTAGCCTCAAGGGATTGAGGAATTGTTATAAGCACAGAGGTAACATGATTCTGTTGACTTCTGGAAAGAGCACTGGCAACACTAGCTGTATGAGAACCAGTGAGGCTGGGACAGGGAGACTAACAATTATTGCAGAGATCTGGCAAGAGCCAGTGAGGGTCGCTTGACAATGGCAAGGAGATGTATTCAATAAAAACTAATGTTTTAGATACAAGAAAACGTGCCTGAGTGACTGAGGAAACGTGAGTCATCTGCCAGGTGCCTTTTTGATTTCTAGATGCATAAAAAATTTAACCTCATAACATTGAGATGGTAGCATAAGGAAATAGATGAAAGAAGTCATATTTGACATCAATGCCATATTTGTACACATACCAGCTTTCCTTCGCATACTTTTTTTTTTTTTTTTTTTAGCCTGAGTCTAGCTCTTTCACCCAGGCTGGAGTGCAGTGGCGCAATCTCGGTTCACTGTAACCTCCACCTCCCGGATTGAGTAGCTGGAACTACAGGCGCATGTTAAAACGTTCGGCTAATTTTTATATTTTTAGTAGAGACGAGGTTTCACCATGTTGGCCAGAATGGTCTTTATCTCTTGACCTCATGATCTACCTGCCTTGGTCTTCCAGAGTGCTGGGATTACAGGTGTGAGCTACCATGCCTGGCCTGCTTCTCTCTTCTTAGTGTGTAAACAATTCATAAGAAATTTCATTCTGTAAGGAACATTTTTGGTTATCATTTGTTGAATGCTTTCATTTTCAGAGATTTGCCTTATACATTTGCTTTTAAGTAGTTAGGGTGTACGAGACATAAAGGAAGCACATGAATAACATTTAGATTCTTGAAGCTAATTGTAACTTTCCTTCGCAATCACAGATTCTCTACTAGACCTCATTCTTGTTTGTGTTGAAGTTTGTCTTACATAATCCTGCCTATCACCATTTCCAGTCACACAGTTTGATATTTATCTTAAGCAGCTGCTCATGAAAAGTAGAATTTTAGCAAAGATTAAAGTGGCATAAGGTGGGTTTCCATTTGAGATCAGGGTTGCTCAGTAGCTTTCCTTTGAATATCCCTTTCTTTCATGCTTTTTCACTTACGTTTTGACTGTGAGAATAAATCTAGGAAAACTGCTGTTTGGCCTTTTAGTACATTGCCAGCTCTGGCAATTACAAAGTATCTGGTTTTGTACTAAACATCACTAAAATAAAATAAATGAGTCTGATTAAAGCTTGGAACCCCTGAGCACTGCAAATGAAAAACTGTCAACAGATGCCATTTGCTGAAACTGAGGCTCCTCTAGCAGATGGGTGAAAGTTAAACATAAATTACACTATTTTTTTTTCTTTTGGTTCATTTGTTTTAAAGATAGTATAAAAATTTCTGCTACATTCGTTACAATAAGCTTCTGGCAAATATTTCAGGGCTATTTCGGGCATTCTGAGAGCTTTGAAATTGTAGTCATACTATGCTTTATTATATGGATTCATTCGACATGTAAAAACAAATTCTTACCAGCTTAAAAATTTTCTTTAGTGTTAGTATTTTCAGTATTGAAAATAATAATGATAAGTAATCACCAAATATTCACAAAGGGACATAATCTCTATTTCAAGTCTTTAATGCTGGACTATGCTAGTGTAATATCAAACACATCTATAATAGTACTCATTCATTTGGTATTTGAATTTTCTCTACATTATTTTAGTTTCTCATGTACTGTCTTATTTAGATAATACACACACAGAAAAAGAATGGTGTTTTTATTCCTGAATGTAATGACTTATGTACCATTTACTATAATCACTCCTGATTGATATTAACTTGCAAGAATCATAATGACCTTATTAGTCATCCCACAATACTTAGTTGTTTCTTCGTATAGCACTAAGTATTTATTTTACAGTTTAATTTAGTAGTTCATGTATCTCTAAAGAAATCTGCAGTTTATATTTCTTTTACCTTTTTTTCTGGTTCCTAAGATTATTTATCAAATTATATTTACCAGAACAGATCACAGGAAATGTCAACATAGTTAGAAGAATGGGGAAGTTATAAAATATCTAATAGTTTTAAAATTATGTAAAATATTTATCAGAAAAGGAAATATGTATTTGTACTATTTTTTAACCTTGAAATTTATTGTTATTGCTATTTACAGGGTCAGGTTCATGTCGCTTTAGTTATTCAGACCCCAGCATCATCGTGTTATATGCCAAGAATAATTCTGCGGACTGGATTCAACTAGAGAAAATTAGGTTTGTTGTAATTTAAAGTATTTTCATAAGTTCTGACATAGATGGAATTCGACTCTCCTATATGCCTTTATTCCACCACTAACTTTTTCTTTAGGGTAAAAAGGACTGTGGTTGTTAATTATGTTGAAGTCTATGGATATGCATATTATGACCAGCACTGCTCAAAGAAGATACTGTTAAAAGTGTCATTTTCCATTCAGAACTTCCACCATCAGCAGTACTTATAACAAACTATTTTTGGTAAAAGTAAATTTGCGATCATAGCTTTTATGATGGCGTTCTCCACAAAATAAATAATATTACCACCCATTGCTCCAGGTTGCCTGACTCGGGCCTGCCTTATGGTCTGGAAACGCATCAGATGACCACTTAAATCCCTTCCAGTCTGTGATGATATTGAATTCATAGCCACAGGGTTTTTACATCTAATCTGCAGTTCTGTCACATCCTTTCTAACTTCCCTAAGGCCAGTTTTAAGATTCTATTATCATCATTGTGATGCCACTTGTAATTACATATTACATTTTCTTCATTAAAAAATATCCCTCAATAAGAAAATGAGGTAGGATGCTTGAGGATGAAGAAACTCAATCATGTTAAAAAGATTTGTCTAGATTAGAAAACTCAAATTATGTTTGCCACTACTGCACAGTTTAAACCATGAAATAAAATTCTAAATGGATGCTTAATTTTAGGTATAAGATATTTAAAGGAAAAATACCTTAAACTTCTATAAAGTGATTATTATGATTGGGTTAGCTCTTAAATTAGCATGACTTAAGTAGAATATTTTCTATCAGTTTTGGACAGCTTTTTTTCCTACCAGCTATTTTCCTTATTACATTTCCGTATTAAAAGAACTATTATTTAGGGTAGCAGAATAAACATTAGGCTGTCGGTGTAACACTAAGCCAATTTGTCTAAAGTTCTATGGCAGTGGTGTTTTAAAATAATAATAATAAAATAAAAACACAAATCTTAAGTTCGTTCTAACCAAAAACTGAGAAAAGTGTTTCTAGCTCATGGATTTTAATAGATTATCTCTCTCTGTGTCAGGAAAAAATATAATGTATGGACACCTGATATAAGCTGAGCTCTGACATACTGTGACGATTTTATAAGAGAACATTTTGCTTTTCTTTGTAATTTCTAGTAGTTGTGAAAATACATTCATATTAAATATTTACTTCTATAAATGATTTTAAACAAAGCAGTCTAAATATTGAAAAATGTACCTATATCTCCATTTTTTTCCCTTTCTAGTATGCTGTTAAATAAATTATGGTACATATTTCTTGCTAGAAACAACTACATGTTTTTGATATGATGAACAATTAAACTACATATTAAATTAGAACATATAAAGATCGTGTTCAGCGGATATCCAAAATGGGACTTTCAGTTTTAGCACAGGTACCAAACCAATGCAAATTTCCCTTACCTTTGGTGGTTAGATTGAAAGTGCTCTCAATCACTACCTAAAGCCAAAATATATTCTCCTCATCAATTTCAACTCTTTTTGAAGCTAAAAGCATAGTCATCATGAAATATTTTAAAAGAAAAGGGAATTGATTATCCCCAAAGGTAAGGTACACCATCTATAACCTATGCTGACAATTTTACGGATATATATGTGCTTCGTTGGTGAGCGAGAAATATGGCTCTTCTCTAGTCCTTTCAAAACTGATTTATAACAAATCCAGGGTACCCACTAGTTTGCATTTTAGTACCACTCTTAATCTTAGCAAAGGCAATCATTTTTACTATAGCAGGTTTCTACTTTGGTAGAAGAAAATGTTTAATAAAAATATTTTATTATATAGCAGAAGAACCTAGATTCTAGTAGAGGTAATATAAAAAATCATGTTATATCATGTTTTTAAGGATGATCTATGTGAAATTGTGAGGTATTATAAGTAAGAGCATTTAATTATGGCAAATCTCACATTTCACATAGACTAAACATATGAAAACATATCTAGTTATTAGAAATAAAATAATTTAGACTGATGATTAAACACATTGCACAGAGTGGTTTCTAATAGATGCATAATTTCAAAGGAAGAATCACATTAAGATCACAGTTTTGCCAGGTATGGTGGCTCATGCTTGTAGTCCCAGCACTTTGGGAGGCTGAGTCAGAAGGATCACTTGAACCCAACAGTTTGAGACCAGCCTGAGCAACACAGCAAGACTTCATTTCGATAAAAATAATAAAAATCAGCTGGGCATGGTGATGGAAGCCTGTAGTGTGAGCTACTCAACAGGCTGAGGAGGGAGGATCACTTGAGCCCAGGAGTTCAAGGTTACATGATCTATGATAGCGCCACTGCACTCCAGCCTGTACAACAGAGCCAAGACCCTGTCTCAAAAAAAATTCACACTTTTATACGTTTTCTCCTTATTATTGAGTAACCTGTTTTAGACTGTATGCCAACCAGGTGCAAAAAATTGTGCCGGATATACTTTGTGATTTGTGATTTGTTTTTACATAAGCCGTAACAGTGTGTGCCATTTTCTCTTCAGATTTTCCTTTACTGACACTTGAACATACTAGTGCCTGATTTGTGTTCCATGTAAACCTTTTGTAGGTATTTAATAGTTGAACTGTCATCATTCAATGTGAAAATCTCAATAGTCAGCAAATACTAAAAGATTTAAGGGCTATGAGATTGTGAGTATTTTATCTGTAATAAATATAACATTCTTGACATCATGAAACTACAATCTTAAGAAAGAAAATTCATCTCTAAGAAAGAAAAAGTCAACTTTGCTGAACTTCCCATCTCTCTGTATGTTCCAGAGCCCCCTCCAATGTCAGCACAATCATCCATATTCTCTACCTTCCTGAGGACGCCAAAGGGGAGAGTGTTCAGTTTCAATGGAAGCAGGAAAATCTTCGTGTAGGTGAAGTGTATGAAGCCTGCTGGGCCTTAGATAACATTCTGGTCATCAATTCAGCTCACAGACAAGTCATTTTAGAAGATAGTCTCGACCCAGTGGACACGGGCAACTGGCTGTTTTTCCCAGGAGCTACAGTTAAGGTTAGAGCTCTTTTTGTTTTTTGTTTTTTTCTTAATCCTTCTTCTCCTTCCTAAAAGTGAAGCTCAATAAACCAAATTGTGTAAAGATAGCTATTTTACCACTATTAAAGGAATAGGTAATATACTTAGTTATTTTACCCTACATTTTAAGGATGGAAAGTCATTAGTATAAAACATTCACTTATTTATTTACTTAATAGTATTTTTGAGGACGCACTGTGCCATGTACTGGGCTGAATCCGGAGAACATAACCACAAAAAGTCAGATGTGTCGCTTCCCATTGTGTGGATGTCAGTTTAGGTGAGGGAGTTAAACATGTCAATATGCAAATAGGAAATAGCCTAATGGTTATGATTTGCTGAGAAAGTTCAGAGTATTAAGAAAATAACAGTACCAAATCCTGACTTGAGGGGTTACAAAGGCAGGGGAGAATAGGAAATCCAAGTAGAGACTGAACGGTAATTTGGAGTTGGCCAGGTAGGAGGAATCATGTGTCTAGAATTATAAATCAGATACTTTAAGGCTGTGTTATAAGCTAAATGTTTGTATCCCTCCACCTCCCCAGAATTCATACGTTGAAATCCTAACTCCAATACAGTGGTATTAGAGGTGGGCCCTTGGGAGATAATTAAGTGAGGAGGGTACAGACACCCAGAGAGCACACTGAGAATTGGAAAGTGGCCCTTACTGACCATCACATCTTCCAGTGCTTTGGTTTTGGACTCCCCAGCCTCCAGAAATGTAAGAAATATTTGTTGTTTAAGCAACCCAATCATAGCATTCTCTTATAGCAGCCCAAACTAAGGCTGGAAGGTGAGAGCGCAAAGTAAAAGTCTTGGACAGAATTCAGAATAGTTGTCTAATAGATTTTAAGTTGAGACTTGTGATAGAAAAGTCTGAAGACATGGCCAGTGACAAGACCTTGAAGATCTTGTAAGACTCTGTAGTTTGAATTTTATCTTGAAGGTGGTAGAGAGTCACTGAAGTGCTTTAAACAAGAGCCAATTATATTTGTTTTTGAAATATCCCTTTGACGATAGAGGTCTGAATGAAAGGAAGAAAGAGCACATCCAGAGAAACCAAATAGGAGGCTTATTCTAGTAGTTCAATGGGAGATCATATTGGTCAGAATTAGGAGTGAGAGGATGGAAAAATGTGGCTATTTCAGATTTTTAGGGAACAGAAAAGGTTGGGGATATACTGAGAAGACAGAGGAATGATAGATGTCAGGGACAAGGTGTAGGCAGTTGGGTGCACAGGTGCCATTCATTGAAAAGGAAACACAGTGAAGGAGCAGGTTTGCAGAAAGTTGGTGAGACCCTTTGGCAATTTTGATTATCTTGAGGGAAAGCAAAAAGGACTGTTTGGTAGGAGGTTAGATGTTTGGGTGAGAAGCTCAGAGAAAGATCCAAATTTGGCACCATTAGCCTTGTGAATGGGAGTTGGAATCACAGGCTTGCCTACCCAGGGAGTGCATGGAATACGAAATTACACTTAGACGATATGAAAATGCCATGAGACCCTCAACTGCATCTTCTCAAGTATCTAACATATGAAAATAAAATACAAACACAGTTTGAAGAGTTTTTTAAATGTTTCTCACTGCCACAAAACATCCTGAGCTAGAAAGGGGTGAGATCACAAGAAAAGTAGCAAGTAGAATAGAAAGATCAAGAATGCTCACCTCCTTTTAACAGAAAAACTATTACAAATTGTTTGGTGAACACAGGAACTCTCCTGACACAAATGACTTCTGTCTTAACAAGTCAAACCCTAGTCATGTTGCTTTGATTTGAAATTATGCTAATTGACTGACATTAGGAACAGGCCTCATGTTTGCTCTATACAAACAGTAAACCTTATGGAAATTTATTCTGACAGGGTCTGAAGTCATGGCTCCTTAAAGAGCTGTGGATTTCTTCTGTATGGGTCTAGAAAAAAATATTCATCAGAATAGCCTATGTCGTATCCTATGACCACTTGATTAAAAGAGGAATTTCTGCTGTCATTGTTCAACACTGGCAAGCAGATGCATAAACCCAGGAGACCTTGGGGCCTGAGATTCACATTATTTAGCCATGATGATCATTTATCATTTGGTCTGAGTACCCTTTATTGCATAAATATACTTTCTGTTTCATTTTACAAGCCATTACACTAATCTAATTTGCTATTCAGTTTCTCAATGCATGTACTTTGGTACCACCATGATAAAAACGCATGAAGTGTGGTTTGCTTCATTAGTAATTGTAATTATATTACAACTTTATGTGGAATATGCTTTGCTTTGAGGTCTCTCATCCTACTCATAAGCTTTCCAATCACACGTTTGAGACTTGCCAAGTGACCTATGTCTATTAAGAAAAAAAAATCAGTGGAGTAACAATTTATATAATTATCTTTGACTTGGCTGTTGGGTAGAAATTTTTCTTTGATGTTGTCTTTTAAAACTTCAAATAAATGCATTAATAAAATCTAAGAATTTATTGTTTTAATTCATTTACATGACTGCCCTTTTGACTTTTGGTTCAACCATCTGAGACTGAAAGAGTTGCTTTTGCCAAGTGATTTGGAATTCTAGAAATAAAAATTGTTTCTTTAAACTCTATGCAACTTCTTTGTCAAACATTGTTTCTTTACTTGGTGGCCTCTGAGGTAAAAACTAAATACAACAAATTAGAAAGCATATCTCAGTGTTCCTGTTGGTCATGAGATGTGTTTTAACATTGCTTTATTTTGGACTTTTAGTTTTTAGAGTTGTATTTTTTTGTTTAACCTACTCATTAAAAGTTTCCAAGATGGCCAGGCACAGAGACTCATGCTTGTAATTCCAGCACTTTGGGAGGCCAAGGTGGGAGGATCACTTGAGGTCAGAAGTTTAAGACTTGCTTGGACAACACAGCAATACCCTGTGTCTACAAAAGTTATTTTTAAATTAGCCAGGCATGGAGGTGCACACCTATAGTCCCAGCTACTCCGGAGGCTGAGATGGGACCATTGCTTGAGCCCAGGAGTTCAAGGTGCAGTGAGCTGTGATCCTGACACTACTCTAGCCTGAGTGACAGAGCATGACCCTATCTAAAAAAAAAAACAAAAAAAACAAAATTCCAAGATGTTTCCATCTTTATTATCTCACAGAGTGAATCTAACAGTAATGCTTAATTACAAAATGGAGCTATTCAAGGAAAAATTTTCAAGCATACGTAGGATTAACTTTGACCAAGTAATAAAAGCTACTTTTTATTGAGCAATTACTTTTCTAGGTACTTATTATTCCAGATACACACATATCATCATCATCATCATCTCATTTAACTTGTTCCTTGTAAACCTGTAAAGAAGATGCTATGTTAGTCTCGTTTTTCATATGTGGAAAGTGAAGCATAGAGGTGGTTAAATACGTTGTCCAAAATACATCTTTCACCAGTAGCAGGATCAGGATTCAAATCCAGGAACTGACTTTAGAACTCTTGTTCTCAGTTGCCACATAGCTTTGTTCTCACAAGTAGTGAGTAACTGACATGCTTCTTGATTGTTTTGTGTTTCTGTCCAACATCCACCTGTTAAATTATCTGCATGTTTTCTTTCCCATCACTCTCTAGCTGTAGGTTAAAAGATTCTTGTTTTTCTCATATCTCTTGATCTTGCTCCAGCTTTGTTCCAAATGTACCACCTGTCCTTCCTCCAGAAGACTGATTATTTTTATACATTACAGTTTAGCAAGTGTAGCTCTAGCACTGTTTGCTTCACTTTCTTCCACATCTAGCAACCGCAGATGATGAGCTGATACAGTGTACCCCTTATCTTTAGGAGCAGCAGAAAAAAAAATACTTGATGATTCTAGAAATCATTTACACAAGTACAAAAAAGAGACAATATCCTTTTTTGGATATTGCACCACCTGTTCCTTCCTCCAGAACACTGATTTTCTTGTACATTACAGTTTAGCAAGTGCAGCTCAAGCACTGTTTGCTTCCCTCTCTTCCACATTGTAACAGCTGATTTTGTTTTCAAAATTCTAGTTACTGACTCATGTTAGGTACTGATGGGTGACCTACTATGTACTTAGGGAGGAATAAGTATTAAAATATTTGCCTTATGAAGGCAGGAGATGTTTTCAGTAATCTCCAGAGGAGGTGAAACAGAATAGGGGTCTTGGAACAATAAAGAAAGAGAAATCAGTCTAATATAGTCAACTCCCTGGCAAGATGTTGGAACCAAGGATCATCCCAAAGGATGCCACTGGCAGAAACTCTAGCATCATTCCTTAACACAAATTACATTATGCTGCCTCCATGCTTAAGACTTTTGATAACTTCTTATGTAGGCCTAGAGGATACAAGCCAAAATCCCTCACATAATTCAAGGCCCTTTCCAATTTTTATCCAGCCTAATTTTTTTTCTTTTTTTTTAACCCTTCTTCATCCTTTTTTTAAATTTAATTATACTTTAAGTTCTGATATAAATGTGCAGAATATGCAGGTTTGTTACATAGGTATACATGGGCCATGGTGGTTTGCTGCACCTATCAACCTGTCATCTAGGTTTTAAACCCCACATGCATTAGTTATTTGTCCTAATGCTCTCCCTCTCCTGCCTCCTCGCTCCCCGTAGGCCCTGGTGTGTGATGTTCCCCTCCCTGTGTTCATGTGTTCTCATTGTTCAACTCTAACTTATGAATGAAAACGTGGTGTTTGGTTTTCTGTTCCTGTGTTAGTTTGCTGAGAATGATGGTTTCCAGCTTCATCCATGTCCCTGCAAAGGACATGAACTTATTCTTTTTTATGACTGCATAGTATTCCATGGTGTATATGTGCCACATTTTCTTTATCCAGTGTAACATTGATGGGAATTTGGGTTGGTTCCAAGTCTATGCTATTGTAATTAGTCATCCAGTCTAATTTTTATCCTCATCTCCTGATCCACTATGTTCCAGAATCACAAATGCACCTCAGAAATTCACACTCGCATTCCTTTAGATGTGATTTTCCACGTTTTTATTCCCTGCCTACTAATTTTCCTCCATCCTTAGATGCCCAGTTCAAATGTCATTTTCTTTTCTTCTTCTTCTTCTCTTTGGGATCACATTTCTTTTTTTTTTTTAATTGCATTTTAGGTTTTGGGGTACATGGAAGAACATGTAAGGTAGTTGCATAGATACACACGTGGCACTGTGATTTGCTGCCTTCCTCCCCTTCACCTACATCTGGCATTTTTCCCCAGGCTATCCTCCCCAGCTCCCCCCTACCGCTGTGTCTCCCCTATTCCCCACAACAGACCCCAGTGTGTAGTGCTCCCCTCCCTGTGGCCATGTGTTCTCATTGTTCAACACCCACCTATGAGTGAGAACATGCGGTATTTCATTTTCTGTTCTTGTGTCAGTTTGCTGAGAATGATGTTCTCCAGATTCATCCATGTCCCTACAAAGGACATGAACTCATCGTTTTTGATTGCTGCATAATATTCCATGGTGTATATGTGCCACATTTTCCCTGTCCAGTCTATCATCGATGGGCATTGGGTTGGTTCCAGGTCTTTGCTATTGTAAACAGTGCTGCAATGAACATTCGTGTACATGTGTCCTTATAGTAGAATGATTTATAGTCCTTTGGATATATACCCAGTAATGGGATTGCTGGGTCAAATGGAATTTCTATTTCTAGGTCCTTGAGGAATTGCCACACTGTCTTCCACAATGGTTGAACTAATTTACATTCCCAATTTTCTTTGGGAAGTTTTGCATAGTTAATGTCTCCCTCCTCTTTGTGCTAGTGCAACCATTAAGTTCAACAAACAGGACTTGTTGGGGTGGGGACAAGCGACAGAAAAAAAAATGCCACTCTTTTTTCACTGGTCATTCAAATTTGCTGTGGCAGCTCCTTTATCCCTGCCCTCTTTGTTTGAGACTATGGTAGGTCCCAAGACTGCTAGTAGAACAAAAGAGTCATCTAGTTACTTTAGTCTCCCAGATGTCTCAGTTCAACATCAATATGATGAGTTCAGGATGACAATGCAAGCTCCAGATTTCACCCACAGCTTCTCACCTCCAGCGTAGGTCTACTGCAGTAGAAATGGGGACAGTGGTCAGCTCCCTTTCCCTCCTTACTGACTCCCTCAACCCCAAATAGTTTCAGCTTCTCAACCCTCCAGGGCTGGATCTGGAAGAAGAAGAAGGAAAGCAAGAGGCAGGTATCATTGTAAGCTGGCATTGATTCCTGGGCCTGGCAAGTGATCAAAACTGGGTTTCTATTGACTCTACCAGTAGGTTCTCTGGAAATCCTCCCACTCTTTACCAAAGCTGGGGCTCACTCACCCCAAAGCATCTCTCAGACAGGTCATGCATGCTTCCTCTCTTAGCACTGGATCTCTGGCTAATGAATACAGTATTTGTGTGCTAAGGACTCCTTGCCCCTTCACAGACCCCAGTGGGGCAGGACCTTAGATGACCTAAACTGCTTCTTGTGTGTGTGAGCTCATGCCTAGTCTTTGATAGACACTTGAATCCATCATCAGGAGGAAAATAGTTAACTTCTAGTGCAGCCCGCTTGTTACCTAGCCACCTGCTGAACAGCTCTGGATGCTGGTTCACATGCTGGGACACACAGCCTGCCCTCCAATGGCATCCTGGAAGTCCTGTACACCAGACTTGAGGTCCAGTGAATAGAGGTGCTCCCCTTGCCCACATGCACATGGGTAGGACTCTCAGATCACCAAACACTCTCAAATAATCTCTCTGCTGCCCAATCCCTGCCCACTTGAACCCCAAGTTTGAATGCCCTCATGTGAGTAATTAAGCTGTTTTACCACCTCTTTTGCTAGGCCCTTATGGTTGGTCCATCACTTCACTCTGGAAAGTAGGGTAGTTGCCATCTATTTTCTTGGGGCCCCAACCAAAATCATAGCTAAACTCATGCAGTTTCAGCATTCTGCTACACCAAACATATATCTCTATGGTAGCATTTACAACTTTGTTTTATAGTTATTTGTGGTCTTGTCTTCCTGGTTAGAATGTTTGCTTCTTAAGCTCAGGGACTGTTTCCACTGTATTTGTACCTCCAGTGTTTAGCACATGATAAATTGTTATAGCTGTTAATTGAATGAATGAAAGGCTGGAAAAATATCAAGAAGATCTAGCTTATAAGGCAGGAAGATTATTTTTTAATTCAGTGATGACTTAAAGGCACTGAAAATGTTATGAATGGGACTGGAGATAGCACAATTGTTAAAACCGGCCTGGGTTCAAATCTTGGCTTAACCATTTGTTAGCCATGTGGTCTTGGATAAGCTATTTGACCTCTCAGTGTCCTTGACTATAACAGGAAAAATAATAGTATCCACCTCGTGTTGTCATGACTAAATAAGAAAAAACATGTGAAACCCTTGGAACAGTATCTGGCACTTAGAAAAATCTCAGTAAATATGTGTGTTCTTCATTGAAAATGTTTGAGAACAAATAAATTCTGCAAGGGAGTAAATATAGAGTATAATGAATAAAAGGCAAAGGATTGAGCTGACACCTTCAATTATGAGGAGGGGGAAATAATAGGATAGGGAAAATATGGATTTTACAAATTATGGTGTCTTTATATGTCATTAAAGCTACATCACAATCAAATGCATTCATTCATTAGGGTTGGACACAAATATCACACATAGTATAGCCTTTGGCAATCAAAAAAACAGTTTTTATTAACATTTCAATGCTATTTGTGATTATTAATGTCGTTTTTACTAAATTTTATTTACTAAATAATAAATACTGTTTAAGTATAGTAGTTTTATTAACTACAAATGATTTTTTTTGTTTTAATTTTTATTTTTGAGACAGTCTGGCTCTGTCGCCCAGACTGCTATGCAGTGGCTTGATCTCGTCTCACTGCAGCCTCCACCTCCCAGATTCAAGCAATTCTCATGCCTCAGCCTCCCAAGTAGTTGGAACTACAGGCATGCACCACCATGCCTGGCTAATTTTGGTACTTTTAGTAAAGACGGGGTTTCACCATGTTGGCCAGGCTGGTCTCAAACTCCTGACCTCAAGTGATTCACCTGCCTCGGACTCTTAAAGTGCTGGTGTGACACACTGCGCCCAGCCTATGATTTTTTTCATGCTCTTGTCAATAAAACAGGGGAATACACAGAGTAGTGAGTATGTAAACTCTCCACTGCTGATCTTAAAAATAATGTTTGACAGTGGCAGGTCAAATAGGAAAGATAAAAATGAACTATTGTCATTCACAGTATGTATTACTCTTATCTTCTTTAGATATTTCTTTCTGGTTTTGGAGGGGGAATACCTAAACCATTTCATCTGAGCTTGTTGTTTATCTCAAGTAGGGCAGAATGATATACGACCAAATAGAGTAATTAGCTTCAGGACTTTATATGATTTGAAGAATTGCAATTATAGGTCACCAGTCTAAATCAGCCCTGCGTTGATAGAAGGCTTTACCATCTGTTGGCTTTTAGTAATTAATGAAATAGATGTATAACAGTATCAGCTTTTAATGTAGGACCTGACCTTGTATTTGCTGTGCTTTTTGAAATAGGATTGGAAAGCTGAGGAGGACTGTAAATGGTTATAGAATTAATCCATTCTTCTATGTCACTATCTATGTTTTTCCTCCTTTCTTTTTCCAAGTCCATAGACTTGCTTGTATATTTTTATGGAGAACTTCCCATGTGGAAGAAAAGGTGCACCACATTCCTATCCTGCTTCTAATTACCATCATAATTTTTATTTCCCACAAATCCCTAAGCAGCCCTTTGTTCACTACCAAGTAGATAGGACTTTAAATACCAATAAATACAGTGCTACAAGTTCAAAAGCTCCCCAGAGCCCCACCCTCATTAGTAATCTCCCAGAGTAAGCAGCTTGTGTACTCAGCAAAGGAAAGTGCCTGAAACTCACTCAGTATCAAATCACCGGACATAATTGTTGTTTTTGATGATTTTGCCTTCTCTCACAAAACATTATATCCTTTTTCATACTTTTTTCCAGCTGCTCCTATTCTAAAGATAAGGAGTACGCTGTATCAGCTCATCATCTGCTGTTGCTAGAATAGCTATTGCTGCCATGGCAGGGCCTCTGTCGTGTGGTTGTGGGTGTTTGTTCCACATCTAAAAACGAAAGGCACATCTTTCCTACCTGTAGCACTAGCTCTGTGAGAATTGTCTTGGTTTTACATCAAGGATTAAAGGACATGAACTGATTTTTTTTCACTCTTTCCATTTAAGATATATAGTAACAAGATTCAGCATATCACCTTGGGCAGAACTCTCATATCCTGGAAGGATACTTGCAGTGGCATGAACACTACATAGATACTGGATAGTAATTAATAATAATAAATGGTGGTAAAATGATAGTTATGATAAATAATAGTAATAATAATGATAGGAGAAGTATTGATAGCATATCATGAATGCTTTCTAGATGCCAGCACTATAAGGAAGATCTTGCCATCCAGTTTTATATCTACAGTAGATGAACATGATGTGTCGGTAAAAACCCTGGATGCTCAGTGCTCAATTTTCCTTAGTCACTCTTGAAACATCTGGGCAAATCCATCAAAGTCGTCTCTTACCAACTCCTCAAATACACATCCTGCAATCTGAGAGTATTCTTAATTTTAAGTTGAAAGAAAAACGTTAGATGTAAGTTTTCAGAGGGTCAGCCTGGAAATGCTGCAGCTGCCTGCTTTCCACAAATTATCATTAAGAGAAAAGCTACAAAGGTCAGTGAAGCAAATCGCAGAGAACCCAGGGACAATTGATTTGGAAAGAGCTGTGAGCAGGGCTTTTTGCTTTTACTTTTTTGGTTTCCTCATCTTTAATAGTACCCCATGAAGCAGTATTTCTGAATGGATCAATATGCCATGGAAGTGAATATTGGTCTGGCAGCCGCTTCGTTTTGCTTGTTTACTGTCATCTTTGGTGGCAGCCAAAATTTTATTTTGAAAGCATGAATCATCCTTGAATACTTGGGGTGTGTGTGTGTGTGTGTGTGTGTGTGTGTGTTCAAAAGAGAGAAAAAGAGTGCTTTTCGCACTCACTGTTAATAAATGTTTATATCTGCTCAGCTATCCTGGTTACCCTCAGCTTGCAAAGGAATAAATCACTGGCTTCTGTCAACTCCGGAATTGACCTACAGATTAAATGCAGATCATTGTAAGATAGGTGCTGTTCCATCTATATTTTTTTATTTTTAAGAAATCTTCCCACTCTGATTGCTGTGCCTGCACCTGCTAATCTTTTTCTATTTATTACCCTAGTTCATTGTGTGGATAGCAAAGAATTCCAGATTACCTTTTTTGTGCTTTTGTGTCAACCTGTTTTGAGAGGTAAATCAGCACTAAATGTCTAATTATTCTGTTACAAAGGTTTGTCCTTTAGAATAGGCTATGATTTGATCACATGTATTTAAAAGAAATTTCATTAAAAAAATAATTTTTTAAGTTTTGCAAACTTATATCAAGGACTTGGAGTAACTAAGTCACTGAATTTAGAAGGGTCATATCTTAATGTTTCCTCTATTACTACTTTGAATTTGACTGCCTCCCCTTTATCACATTTACTATTGATAAATATTGAATAATAAAGACTTTTTTTCTAGTTTAACAAACACCAAAAGGCCCTAATGAAGACAACAGACGTTAGGTAAATCAACAACTCATTAAGGGGAAGCATTAAGTCTGAACAGGAGAGTCTATTAATTTTCTGTTGTTCTTGTACCTTATGCACTTGCCAAATTCATTGTCCCAGTGGACACTAGGCAAGTCTCCAGTCCTGAATAAGAACTGCATCTTTCATTCTGGCCTTCTGCTGTCACCCCTCTAGTACTGTTGTCACAAACTGCTGAACCATCAATGGAGAAAAAAGATCATTATATCCAAATTGCGAAAAAAATGTAAATTAATTTGTCTGAAAAATTTAGTCTTAACACAAGTTAAGGCTAATGAAAAAAATATAAGGTAAATTATGAAAGGGAAGATCACTCCCAAGGTAGAATTCACTTTTAAACCTACTTTTTGGGAATATAAGCCCCTGGCACAGCAATACTATCATACCTAATTCATCTTCCATGCAATGTTCAATTGGGCACCTCAGAAAAAGGTTTCAACAGTTCACTTGATGGTCTTATATTCTGACAATATACAGGACAAATAAGAGGAAATCAGATTTACTTTCCAGAACTGTGCTTTGCATTATCCCTTTACTGGAAACTATCTAGTGTGTATCTTGAGGGACTTGAGTGCTGGCTTTCTAATGAGGATAAACCTGAGCGCAGTAAGACTTGTGGCTAGTCCATGTTCCCATGTCTTTTTTCATTAAGAATCAGAATGTTAACTATGATTTCCTGGCCAGATTCCAGCATGGCTAATTGCATGCTGTCTACCTAAATTCCCTTTGCTTGGGATGTTCTTCACTTTGGATCGTATTGCTCTTATTGTCATGTTTCCCCCAAGAGGTGGATACATGATATTGTAGAATGAGCCAGAATATAATTTGTTAAGCTAATACGAGTACTTTGGGGATGAAGGGTTAAATGTAAGTAGTGTGCTTTTCACAATTTCCCCCAATGAGGCCTATTTGTACAGTAATTAATGTGGAATAACATTAGTGAAACATGGAAATGAGCCAGATCGTCATGACAAGAGTGGCAATAGCAGAGAAACAACTAATTTTGATAATTTATACAGAAAATAATCATTTAAACAAATGTGCAAAAGCTCCCTGCCTAATGCATCTTTTGCCTTATTTATTTTTTTTATCTGAAGCTGACACATTCATTCACTAATTAACACAATATTCAGTAGGTGAAATTTATTCCAAATGCACATTAAAAACCTAGTTACATTTCTATAATATTTGTACCTAGCATGACACCTAGCACAATAACTTGCATAGTGACATTCATTCATTAAAGTAAGATTTGTTAAATGAATGAATGCAGATGGGGGCAAAAAAATCGGGAGGGAAATAGTGTTTACAAATTTTCTAAGATTCAGCAATCTTTAGGGTAGGCATGTTCCCTGCGTATTTAATCTAATGCTCACTATTATCCCCATTTCACAGATGAAAAAACAGAGGCTTGGAATGCCAAATGGCTTCCCCAAAATCAAACAGCTTTAACTTTCAAAGCCAGGTCTATTTTACTATAAGTCCCAACCCTTTCACTCCATGTTATCTTGCAGCCTCCCACACTGTGCCTGGCATCTTTGCACTTAATTTGAGGAGGCAAGTCTGAAAGCCTCCAACACTGTGAAAGTCAAGTTGATCCCCAAAGACAAGGTTAACAACTGCCCATTGGAATTTTGCATTGTTATTTCTGCCTCTCATTTCTCTAATTCAAATCTGTCACTGTTGCCGTTTTAGTCATAACTATTGCCACAATAGTAATTATACACTTGTCACAAAATGTACTATAAATTGAATCTTTAAAAATCTTAATACAAAGTAGTTCGAATGTGAGTGTTTAATGAATCCAGAAATTAATGAGAAAAAAACACTCTTTAAACTCCCTGAAATGTACTCACTATGGATGAATCTATTGTGTTGAGTAGAGAAAATGCAATTTAGCCCTCCTGCACCTGGACTGTATTTATAGCCAAGTTTTCAGTATTTTAACTGGCATTAAATTATCTAGAAATTGAATGCATGGAAAATGATAGAAATTTATTTTGCCTCATGAGAGAAATCATTCTCTTTCTATTTTAATTTTTCTTTTAATATAGCACAAAAAGTCAATACCTTTAAAGACTGTTGAACTGGTATGTAGGAGATACATTTCTGTATGAACGGCTCTAGCATAGTAAAAGACTTGAAAAACACAATGATATGTAGACTATTAACTAGTCAATTTTCAACTGCTCTAGCACACATCTCGCTTTAATACAGAAATTCCTATACCAATATACTTAATTTCCAGCCAGACAGTGGCTAATTTATGGCTCTGCCAACAATGCCATTTTAATTAATTTTATTCATCTTATTTCTCTTTCTTCTGTTCCTCATATCTCATCTGTTTGCATTGCCTAGATTTTAATTAAAAAACCTCTCCTCTCTAAGGAGCAATCTGAAGTGGCAAAAATAATCACTTAAAATATTACAGTCATTAAAAAATTGGCTGTGGTGGAAGCCATGCATTTTCAATTTTCCTACAAATGATGTTTTAGCTTCCTTTTAAAAGCGTACTTTGTAGCTGAATTGTCTGCCACCAGCCAGCTTGGCTATCAAAAATGGTCTTCCAGCTGGGTGGGCTGAGTGACAACTCCTTAATGGAGGAAATGGATGGCTCTCTGCTCATGTGGAGGGGAAGGCATACCAGGCAGATTTCATTCCATCTGCCACCACCTCTCTGAAAGCTGGCATTGCCCAAATGCCCAATATCCTCATTCCAACAAAAAGGATAGCATCAAAAAATAAATGGTAAGGCTACAGATGCCTGAAAGAATCATCAGGGTCATTAGACCCCAGGGAGATCATATGAGAGGTGCCTTGGTGTTCATCTTTGATGAAAACCTAATAAAACAATGGTGGAGGCAATTGTAAGCCCTTTTACAAGTACAGAGGTGAAGTCATTAACATTTTCAGGAGAACATAGGGAGCAACCTTAGAAAAATGCTATCCTGAATTGTGGCCAAGGGCTTGTTATATTGAGGAATTCGCACTGATGTTTCCTGTTGATGATTTTCTGAATGGCAAATTCTTGTCACTTAGTTACACTGTGTTCTGCTTGTCAAGTAAAGGAAATCCATCCAGTGGCAAATGAAATTATTTTTGATTGACAAAGAGAAACATATAAGAACTATACATAAGGGACTTTAGAAATTGGAAATCTAATAGTGCTTAGAAGTTTAAAGTGTATGTCACTGATTAATGCTAAAATAATGAAACAAGTACAAATAATTATAATTAATATAATAATCAATGTAAATTAGGAGTGCTAGAAATAGAAGTAAAAATTTAGAACCAGCTGCAGAATTTATACCTTTATTTTACCCAAAATAAATGCATAGTTGCTTGATATATACTCACCATATGTCAGTCAAAAACTGTGACTCAGGAAGTCACATGTGATTTATAATCATCTGCTGAAGAAAACCTGGTAGATTTTCATAATGCTTAAAATAAAATAATCCTGAATTCCAAAATATTCTTGTTTTTCTCATATCAAGAGCTCATGTATCTTACAAAGTTACACATTTAATTGGTTTTAAGGTAGTTTAGATTTTAATTGTTATTGCATATAAATGATAAAAGTTTAAATAGATGTTGTACAAAAATAGCTGGGTATTAAAATCGAGACCAGTTTTCTAAAATTCTTATCATACTTTCAATGCATGTTTGATGTGGATTTTTAACATAGTAGATCGATGTTATACAATGTGAACTTATCTGTAAGAAAAGTGGCATCAGACATGTTGCATTAAGTTTTTCTGTTTTAGGAGATTGATAATCTGCCATTTGGAGGAGGACTTTTAAAGTTCTAATTAATGGTTCAGATGAATGAATGTTTGTAATACTTTTACCTATTGTATTGTGGAACATATTCCATGCATGTTACTAAAGCTTTTAAATTGATCTGAAGAATTTTAATGACTATTCTTAAGAAAAATAGTTTAAAATAGATTGAAATGCTCTTCTATTTTTTCATCACCTTTGCTAGGCATGTGGAATGTAATAGCATATTTTTGAAAAAATACATATATTCAGAAATAATGATTATTTTATAGCACTTTGAAGTTTCAAAATGCATTTTCTTATATATTATTTGAGATGCTAACAACACCTCTGGCAACTAAGTATTACTGGTTACGTTCTACAGCCTGAGCAATTGAGGCCTAGAGGGGTTAAATAGCTCGTGCAAAACTATGGAGCCATTAAATAGAGAAATTGTATTTCAACATCTTTCTAATCCCAATCCTCAAACTCCTTGAGGGATGTCATTCTTATCATCTTGATTGTTTTTGGTTTCCAGTTTTTGTTCTATTCTACCCTTAATTTCTTCAGTTCATGTAGGTGCTGAAGTAATTGAGTTAGATTCTAGGGGAAAGTTCAAGCCATGCCTAACCAAGGAAGCCATGGATTCCCATTCAGAGCCAGAAATGCAGATAGAAAGCAAGCATAAATTTGTAGTTTGGAGGGCATCTAGGAAGTAGGCTCATTCCAAGACATCGAGCCCACTGTCACCAATCCTAAAACAGAATTAACATGAAATATTAACTTGCCTTATACTTGATTTAGGGATTCTCAGAATGAGAACCCTAAACCCTTCCCTAGGTAAGGCTCCAAAATACAGGGCCTATGATTATCAACTTCTTAGAGAGAAATGGGGACTCAGTATGCCCATTGCTCTCAAATAGCTCAGGAATTCATTGGTTTCACAAAGATGATCCCCAGTTTTACAGGTCCAGTAAACTACTGGTTCGTATATCCTTAAAAGAGCATTTTATCACTGCAAACCTTGAGAAAACTGGGTTCTATTCAGAATGGCAGAGGCAGAAATCATATCTTAATCTCCTTAACATGGTGGGGAGCAGAGCAAGCCATCTGTAGCTGTGTGGGTTCTGTGCGTCTCCAGACTCTGCTGCCTAGAGAGTGACAGTCTTATCTTGCTAAGAGATAGGGAATATCCAGTCACCTCCCGCTGAGGGATGGCTGCTTCCTTTTGGGTGTGTCACAGCCTTTCTTTGGTAATATGTCACTGCATTAAGACTCTAAAAAAGAGACTATTCAAAGAACAATACTTCACCCTCCTCCACACCCAAAAGTCATATATTATGCTTATCAAATATTATGTATCATAGATAATTTTGTGTGCTAAACTTTGATAGGACTGGCAGCACAGTAGGTTTATGTACACCAACATCACCAAAAACACATGAGCCATGTATCATGCCATGATGTTTATGATGACTATGATGTCACTAGGTGATAGCTGTTTTTCAGCTTCATTATAATATTATAGGACCACTGTGGTATATACGGTCTGTCACTGACTGGAACATTGTTATGTGGTACATGACTCTACATGTCTTAGAAAATCATGTTATATATCTCAAACATGCACAATAAATTTACCTTTTTAAAAAAAAATTACCTGAAAAGATATTTCCATGTCATTCACTCATTCACTTGTTGAACTATTCAACAAATAATTTTTAATGCCTGCTATATGCCAGGCACTGTGCTAAGACCTGGAATGTAACAAGGAACAAAATGGACATCGTCCCTGCCCTACAGAACTCATAGTCCCTGGGATTGACTGATATGTTCTGTCCAATGGGTTTTTTCATCTCTGTTTCATTTCAAGAGTATATAAAACTTAAAAGAATATTTGATGTTTCATGTATAGCATTTCTCTTTTGATTTTTCCTTTTTATTTTTTTAGCTTCCCATGAGCAGCCCCAAGCATTTCTCTATATATGGCTTATCACCAAAAAATGTTAATGAAAACTTATAATAATTTTTTAAAGTAAATAACATTTATTGTCTCTAAAGTTTGATCTTGTCTTTATGCTCTTCAAGCTGAAAAAAATATATATATCATTAGAAAAACTATCACAAGAAATACATTTTCTTTATTTTTTTCTGTGTTCTTTTGGGGATTAACAAAGTTCGTTGTTTCCCAGTTTCTCTCTTGGGACAGCATGCATTCTTAGGTCTGGTCAGAAACTTTTACTCAGAAGCTGGCTGAGAATATATGATTACATCTGAGTTTACTTTGACCTTTTCTGCATGGCATGTTTAGATTAGCTGGCTGTTCTACTCAGATTCCATTTACCAGATAAATTGTGAGAGACTTGAATAGCAAGTAAGAAATATATGGAATATTGAAAAGGTCAGTGCTATTTAGCCCATAACCACAGAATTTTAAATACATGACAAGTCATTATCAGATTTAATTCCCACAACAAGGACAGTGGTAAAGATGGGAAATTATTCCAATTAAAATATTCTTATTTTATATTGAAGACAGAGATGGCAAAGCTCAAATGCCCTCTTGACTCCTTTTTTGTGATAACTTAATAAGTTAGAAAGAAATTGTAATTGAATTAAACAAGGCAAAAAAAGAGGTAACAAGCTCTTTTGATTTGAGAGTCCATTATAAAGGAACTAATATAATGACTTTTCTAAAAACTCTAATTATACATGAGTAAGACAGATACAGTTACAAAACCAATTCAACAGCCACCCCATGCTCTCTTTTCATCTACAGCATAGCTGTCAGTCAGATGGGAACTCCATTTATTTCCATGGAAATGAAGGCAGTGAGTTCAATTTTGCCACCACCCGGGATGTAGATCTTTCCACAGAAGATATTCAAGAGCAATGGTCAGAAGAATTTGAGAGCCAGCCTACAGGGTAAGTAATTGCTATATCCCATGCTGTGTATATAGCACTTACATTTATTCTACTGGACATGTTTTAAATGCATATTGTTAAATGGCAAAAGCATACTTAGATCAATACTGATGATTCTTACTGTAGACAAGCCAAAGAGGTACACTTACCCTAAAGATTCTAAGTCTATAATTAGTTTTTGCATATTAAAAGTTTGTAATTCCAAATACTTTTAACTTCACTTGACTCACTTATATCTCATTTTAATTTATTCAGCTTCTACTGGGAGAAAGGTATTTTTTCAATGTTTATAGAATACAAAATCTTTCCACTACTGTTATACTGAGATTTTCATTTGTCTTCCTGGAGTCTGAGATTTATAGATGCTGCTACCTGATTTTCATTGGAATGTGGTTTTGATCTATAAAAATTGTTTAGGGGGCAAAATTTTTATTTGAGAGATGTATAAAGGAGGAATTTGTGACTGAGATTGAAATAAAGAAGACTTGAAGCAGTGAGCATCGTTTGATGGTGGTGTTTTCTTGCTTTTCTGAGCCGTGTGCTGCCTTCTGGGTCCTAAGTCTCTAAAATATATCCTACTAATTGGGCAGCACTTTCAGAAGTCCAAGTTGAAAAAAACATTAATAGGTTTAGAGACTCAAAACCCATAAGGTGGTATGAATTGGAGGTAAATTTGTGTTTTCTAACACTATGATAAGGATGAATGAAATTAACATAAAATATAATTTCATAATGAATATGAAATAGTAGTAATTTAACCGTTGACTGTGAGAAACTTTTCCAGAATACATTTGAGGTATAATCGTGTCACTCTGATCTCAACAAATTAAATCGAAATGGATTAAACTTCGAAGTCCCTGAGTGGCAAGATGGCTAGTATTGCTCTTTTGGGCTCCCTGTCCTGTGCATTGCCCAAGAACCTCATTCAGACCCAATAAGACACATCCGTTCCCTCTCCCAGAAGGGCCCCTCTTTTTTAGCTTCTTGTATCCTCAAAGCTTGTCTGCGAAAGAACACAAAAATTCTGACCCTCAGCTTGAGCCATACCACTGCTGTGACCCTTTGCTGCCACAATGGAGCCTTTCACTGTCAAATGCTGAATTTCTACTGCAGCTGACCCAGCCCTGCTCCTCCTTGCCTCAGGGAAGTGGCTTAGGTCCAGCCTATGGCACAGGCCAGGCTAAGCCTCTGCAGAAGACTGAGCCTCGGAACATGACTCCACCCCTCAGGACCTGTTGACCTGTGCAGGCTCAGCACCAAGGCTCAGTCCTTTAGCCTGCAAGGACTTCCCCTTCTGACATTCCTAACACCCTGAAGCTCCATGTGCAGCGCAGCTCCTGTGTCTCCTTGAAACATCAGAAACCACTGTTTCTCTTTTTAGCCTCTAGGATCTCCCCAAGGTCAGGCTGGGGAGACCCTTGAGAAAAAAAATAGAAACAGTGGTCTCTGGTTCCTTTTTAGCCTTCTAGCCCTTAGAAAAGACAGAGTCCACTCCCCTCCCAGATCAAAGAGCTTTGGTGGAGTCCAGAACTTTGACAACATACAGAAGGCTTTCTACCTATCTTCTGGAGATAAAAGATCACCAGCATATCAGTTCTTTCTGACTGCTGATTTTTAAAAAAAAAGACCAGTTCAACTCCCTTTCCTAATTATGGAGCTTGATGAGGGGATCCAAATGTTGAGGCACAAGAGACTCATTTACTGCCATGCTTTCATCCCTTCACGCTAATTCCATTCATATATCAGAGATAAATCACCCTCTTCAGGGAGTCCCAGAGCCCCTGGGGACTCAGATGATTTCCCAGTGTTACCAGCACCCATCCCATTAAAGCAGAGCTAAAGAGACGCATTTCCTCTCCAGGAGTACCATTCTGATACACACATAAATACCAATCTGTCTCTCCCCTCTCCCTTTCCTCCTCTCCTCCACCTCTCTCTCCCTCTCTGTGTGCGTCTGCATCTTCCAAGGAAACTACATGTTTTAAATGTAACTTGCTCTTATTGTTTGGGGGGAAAATAAAATGTCTTTTTACCTATGGCCTTCATACCAGCTGCTTTCTCTCCCAGAATGCCTCCCATCTTCTTAGCCTATTGTACATCAGAGCCTGTCTATAAAATGACACAAGAAATGCCTTAGTGAAAGAATGAATAGTCCATTCAGCTCTCTATGAGTAACACTTGTGGACACTTGGTACAAAAACTTGGAAAACCCCTTCATGAAGTAAGCTTAGAAAGGAATTGACTTGATATTAGAAAAAAACAAGAATAGTTTAGAAGATTAGTGTACTAGTCCAGAAAGAAACATAGCTGGCAAAAATATATATATATTCCAATTAATAGATGAGACATCCTGATTTCTTAGAGCACAAATAATCTAAGAGAATTTTTGGCTACAACTAAATCAGTCATCCCCCCAAACAAACAAACAACAAACAAACGAAAAAGAACTAAAAGTATTTATGCCTGAAAAAGGACTGAAGTCCATATGGACACAGAGGAACATCCGAGGACAGTCCATTACCCACATGACTCAGGTGGTTTTAATTATGCTCGTTGGCCATTTCTCAGAACTGAAGATAGACCAGGGTTTTGGTCCCAGTTAAGAAGCTGGTACTTCCAGGCCATGGCATTGTCAGCAGGTTTCTGTTCCAATAGGATGTAATAACGTGCTGGACAAAAGCACCTGGGCCACTCTGATTGCTCTGCAATTAATTCATCTAAATTCTAAACGTGGTGTAACTCTTCTAGCAACCACACCTTTGGTTTATTTGTGGCTTTTGCCCCAGGAAGTCAGGCCATAGCACCAGAATTACTTCACTCCTGCTGTCATCTGGTGGCCCAGCTATGAAGTTGGCATTATGTTATAAAGGTATAAAAGGATAAGGAGAAGACCTACTATTTTCTGTGTTTTGAGTGATGATAAAAATGATAATTTAATTTACAGTGTTTTGTGTGCTTGTATGTGTTGGGAGTGGGGAAGTCCACACTCCCACCTGGTCCCAAATGTTGCTTTCTTGGTCCAGGAAAGAATGCTGGTATAATAAATTTTAGTCACAGATGCAATTTTTTAAAAAAGGTTACAAAATCAAATTAAGGTGAAGCATTTTTACTTGGGGTAAGAGCTGACAAAGAAAAACATTAAGAATTTGGTAGTGAAATTCTTAGTGTGTTCTGTTTTCTCTCTCGAATACTTGTCTCATTCTTCTTTTATCCACCACCACCCACACAAACAACTTATCATCGTAAGCTCATCTGCTAAAACAGACAGAAAACAGAGATGGCAAATTCTCACTCTTTCAAGGGTAGCCAGTTGAATTGACTGAATTCTGCTCTGAGTTCACTTTTTAAGAAAGAAAAAAATTATTAATGTGGACATTATACTTTCATCTCTTTAACAGTATTTTTATTCCATAAGTATTATGAGAGAGAAAAAAGAGTATGCGGTCCTCGGTAATAATATTTCCAGAAGACTTAATATGAATGGCAAGGAAGAAAAGAGAGCCAGTAAGCCATTATGGCTTTTTTGGGAAACCACTTTCCAATCATCCATATTTTCCCACCATTTGGATTAAAGTATTTTATCTCAGATCACAAGGATGCAAGAGCTGTCTGCCTTTCACATTACTAAGTTGTCCCAGATCTGATGTTGACAGATTTATTTTTTTTTAAGTGGGATTTTAAAGTTGTTTTTTCTTGTTTCTTCTAAAGAAGACACATCTGTTACTTCAGCAAGGGAGAAACTTTAATAGATAAGTGACAATTTATGCGAACCTTTCTGAACTTTGGCTTAACCTTCCAAACACATCATTTAATTAGCACCTACCACATCTCAATTAGCTGAGGATGTCTTTAAATGGGAGGGGCTTTATAGAGCATTGCTATAATATGGAATTTGTATATTTGCCTTTCATCCCAAATGTAAACATTCGAACACCTTTTTTAAAAAAATCTGTTTTCCTGCTATTACCACAATATTCGTGCTAAAGAGAAATTCCACAAATATAATGAATATTAAAACCTAGAGTCAAGGCAGCATGCTCCAGTCTTCCCCACCTGCCCCAAATCCTTGGAAATGACAGAAAATGAGCAAATGAATCTATAATGACACTAAAGAACAAGGAAGTGACCCATAGTTGGGCCAGAGAAAGAGAGGAGGGATCTGTGATGGAAGGAGGGAGACAACAGCCCAGAACACATGTTGAATGAGACACTTACAAAAGGCATCTCAGTATTGCTCCAGGTCATGGATGCTACACACAGGAATCAGGGTGGGGCTACAAGGACTGCTAAGCAGGTGAACCCCTCACTACACTTACTTTTTTTTTTTTCTTTGTTTTCTTTTTGAGACAGATTCTCACTCTCTTGCCAAGGCTAGAGTGAAGTGGTGTGATCTCAGTTCACTGCAACCTCTGCCTCCTGGGTTTAAGTGATTATCATGTCTCAGCCTCCCTAGTAGCTGGGATTACAGGCACGCTCCACCACGCCCAGCTAATTTTTTGTACATTTGGTAGAGATGGGATTTCACTATGTTGGCCAGGCTGATCTCAAACTCCTGATCTCAAGTGATCTGCCTGCCTTGGCCTACTAACAGGCTGGGATAACACTCATGAGCCACCATGCCTGGCCCTCACTATACCCACTTCTAAGCAGAGACTTCTACCCCAGGAACAAGCAGTGAATGTGGACATGTAGAATGGAAAAGCAGGACATTGTGCCCCCATAGGAATCCTCACCCAAGGGCACATCTGCCCTGGTCAGTGGGCATTTTTCCACTGAAACTAAGAAAGAATAGCAGATATGAATTTGAGCAAATAATCTAAATCACCAAATCTAAGAAAAACCACCTCCAAGTTAAAAAAAAAAAAAGCGTTAAACTAAAGGACTAGGAACCATGTAAGTAAAAGGAAGTAATAAAATAAACCAAAGGAGATTGTATAAGAAGCATAATTAATAACCTCAGAAGGATAAGAGCATATACTGCATTTGTGAAACTTGAACAAATTTTATGAAGAAGAAACAATTAGAGATGTGAGAAATAAAAATATGTGATTGTTGAAACAAGTTTAACGGATTTTTTTTTCCCTGAATATCAGTATAGGCAGAGCTAAAGAACTAAATTCGTGAGCTGGAAATTTGAGTCTTGAAATGTTACTTCATTACTGAAAAAGAGATGTTAAGTATGGAGAGAAAGTGGCAATTCCAACATTATAAATAATAGGAATTAAAGAAGCCAGAAGGAATACATGGAATGAAATATTCAAATAAATAATTTTAAAAAGTTCCCAAGATTGAAAAGAGAAGAAGGAGGAGGAAGTAGAGGAGGAGGCCGAGGAGGAGGAGGGGCAGGCGAGAGGAGGAGGAGAAAGGTGTAGTGGCTATAAGTGAAAATGTTTTGCAAGATGAATGGTAAAGTACCCAGTCATAGGTAATCAGGGAGAAATTTTAGAACACCAGTAAAAGAAAATTCTAAAGCTTCTAGGTAAGATTTATTTTACTTTCCTTGGTAGCATTAAGCATTTTTTTAAGAAAGCAGTTGTCTTAAAGTTCTGAAAATTGTTTGAGTTGTAAAATTCTTTCTCCAGCCAAATATCAATTATTAGGGAAAAATAAAAACTCTTATAGACACACAGGATTCAGAAAGTTTACCACATTCTCTGAAAGAATTGCTGCAAGATATATTCCTGGAGATATTCAAGAAAGAGTAGCAAATAAGTAAAAGAGTAAAACTTGTAGTTCAGTCTAAAGAAGAATGGATTATTTGAAAACTTTTATAAAAACTTGGAATTAAAATTCAGAAGAGTGTAACATGAAAAGTATAGAAGGTGGCTGACAGGAAGAGAAGCAGAATAAGGAAATAAAATCCTGCCAAAGTTCTTAACCTGTTTAGAGTGAAGATATAGATCTTGGTTAACTCTTGATACTAATAGAAAACTTTAAATAAAAGCCAGACAGAGGTTATTATAACTTCTAAAGCATTAGGTTAATATTAGAACAAAGAAGACATAATTCATCAAGTGTCAGAAAAGTAGAAAAAAGGAAACAATAAAATACAGAGTGAATAGAAAATAGAAAACAATTTTTGTCAGAAGCCAATTCAAATATATCAGTAATGTGATAAAATAGTTAGTTATATTCACTTATTAAATGAGATTCTCACAGTAAGTTTTGAAAAATGAGCTGTATATTTACCCTTATCAGAGACTTAAACTAAAATAACAAAAGAAATTAAAAGTCAAAGAGGAACTAATATACCAGGCAAATGTAGTAGAAGCAGCAAGGAGGCATATTAAAATAAGATAGAATTCAGATTTCAGCATTAAAAGGACCAAAAAGAGATTTTTTTTTTTTTTAATTTTTTATTGGATTTTAGGTTTTGGGGTACATGAGCAGAGCATGCAAGACAGTTGCGTAGGTACACACATGGCAGTGTGCTTTGCTTTCCTTCTCCCCTTCACCCACATTTGGCATTTCTCCCCAGGCTATCCCTCCCCACCTCCCCCTCCCACTGGCCCTCCCCTTTTCTTTTTTGAGACAGAGTTTTGCTCTGTCGCCAGGCTGGAGTGCAATGGCACAATCTCGGCTTGCTGCAACCTCCGCCTCCTAGGTTCAAGTTATTTTCCTGCCTCAGCCTCCCGCAAAAGGGATGTTTCGTGCATCAGTACATGTGGAGCACTTTGCACAACGCATGGTGCATAATAAACAAGTTAAAAGTTATTATTCAAAACATAACTATTATCAGTAATATGGTATGGCCAAAGTGGTGCTCAAAAGAAAATTAAATTATGCTAATACTAATTAATTAATGAGATATAAAAGGTTAAACACAAAGTTAAGCAGCCAGTGAAACCTAAATCATTCCCTAAATAAACAAGAAATATGTCATTGGGGAAAAAAGCAATATTAATTAAAATGATAATTGGATATGTTCAAAAACCATGCAAGTGCTAAAATGGGTCAGAGAAAACTTGTTGCAAGTTTTTAAAAGACATGTATTACTTCCTCCTTTTCTTTTGACCTAGGTGCTAATATTACTTTCTTTTTAAGCTAATTGTTTTTATAGTTTAAAAATAAAAACAGTATTTTTCAAATGACAGGTATGTCGGTTCCCTACGCTAAAGTCGTTCTGGCGCTCCTTCATAGAAGTCCTGAGCCCTTTAATTTACAGCATATTTCCAGGCCATCTTTTCTCTTGGCACTGCTCTGCTTGAGTTGTTTAATAGGCCCCCATCTCCAAAGTAGCTATTTATGTGAGCATCCAGAATGCAGCAACTGGCTCCCTACCCTTGTTCCCAAGAGAGAAAACCAATGAATCAAACATATAACCAGGAAAAAAACAATTTGCCTACAGAGCAACAAAAACAATCTCTATTGTAGTAGCCCCTTTGATGTAAGTTGTTACTTTTATTAAACAAAGGCTGAAAATTCTTTAGACCTCTACAGAACAGGTTAAGCATCTTCTTATTTCCCACAAATTTTACCCCCAAATCAGTGAATTGTTACCTCTGACTTAGAATACTTTTCTCAAAATTTTAGTTTAAACACCATTCATCTGGATAGGATGAATTGTTACCTCTGATTTAGAATACTTTCACAAAATGTCATAAGGCTATTGAGGGATTTTATGTAAGCTTACAATTCAGGGTAAATGAATTGAAGGTAGTTTGGCAGTCTGAGTTAACATATTAAGTGGGTTTCATTTTTACAGTCATGTTCACTTTTATTAAAGCAAAACTCACACAACCATTTAAATAACATAAATAATAAATTTAGGAGTCCAGATAGATTGTAGCCAAAATCTTTAACAGGGGTGAAGACCTACAGGTAAATAAAGTGCAGTTTATCTTTTGCTAAGTATATCCTGATTAAAGATTGTTTGAGCAATGATGCTTTGCATACTGTACTGCAACTTTGCCTAAGGTGTTTTATTAATTCTAGCATGAAAAAAAGTAAAAACACTCATTATAATTTAGAAATTCATTTGAATTCCCACTTTGACTTATTTTAAAACAAAAATACCACTGTATTTTAGAGAAGGAGAAAAAGAAACCAACGTTTATTGAGACTCTGTAATGTCCCAGGCAATACATCATTTTCTCTAAACAATCTCCAGTCTAGATTATATTACTGTCTTATTAATGAGAAAGCTGGGTGCTTTCTAACCATTCTGAAGCACAATATTCTTTATTAGTGTTATTCCAACCAGAGTGTAAATAAACACGATGCATGTCATAAAAACCTAAAACAAAATTAAATTCGAGAGGAACCAATCGAAGAGAAGAATCTTTGAAATGTAATGCATTCAGGGAAGCCTTCAAATTGAGCTCATCCTTTTACCTTCACCTAAGCTGTTAATGCTAGAGGGAAAATCTATAAATGCAATGAAGGTAGAGAGGCTTCAGTCAAAGTATACATCTTGCTAGACTTCAGAGGACTTGTACTGGAGATAAACCTCATGAATATAAATGAATGTGGAAGGTCTTTACCTGTGGCACATCCCTTATTAAATAGCAGAGCATCCATCCCAAATATAGACCTTATAAATGTAATGAACTTTTTTAACCTCAGAGAATTTATATGAGATTTTTTTTAAACCTTATGAATTTGGTCAATATAGGATCTTATAGCCAGGCTTTATTCGTGATCTTAGTTCATACTTAAAGTTGCCAACTTTAAGTGTTTTAATATGTCCTGGATAATATAATTTAAAAATTCATAGAAAATATGAAATGTTCTATTATTTTTAGTGCCTTTTATGCTAATATTAGTAGAGAAAAGATCTGGTTAAGATATTAGATCTCTAATTCCTGTATTTATATTCTTAATATTTTCATCAGCCTATAATGAGATAATTTAAATTTTCACTCTGAATTATAATTCATATAAACTGAATGCCTGACTTTTTCCTGGAAATTATTTGCTTATTGCAAAGAAAATGTGTAAAGTAAAAGTCCAAAGTTTCCCCTCCATGGTAATTCCCATTCTTCACTGTTAAACCATTGGCATATATTTGTTCAGAAATTTTTCTATAATGATACCAAAAAAACCCACAAAACACTAGAATCACATTTTGCATATAATACTTCAATTTGATTTTTCAAAACTTAATATATTATGAAAATCTCTTCTAGTCTGTAAATATGGATCTTCATTATTTCACAAAGGCCAGTTAATCCAACTGAACCCCTGTTGATAGACAAAGAATATTTGAGTAAACATTATTGTGTGCTTGTTAAAATATTCCTGAAAGGTAAGTTCCTAAAAGAAAAAGGAAAATTAGATAGTCAGATGTGTATGCATACATACACATACATATGTATACATATAATTTCAGTTTTGATAGTTATTGCCAAGCTATGCTACTGATAATGCATATCATTTTTAAAAGTATAGAAGCAGCAGCTGATTACAATATAATTAATCCTAGTTACAAAGCACTCCAAAACACCTGATAGAGAAGACCATCAACTTTCCAGCTAAGACACTTCTTTAAATTATTTTTGGCTTACAAAAATATTACTCTTTTAATGACAGAAAAAACAGAAAGACTTATTTTTAAAATATAAATTAAATATTATTGTGACCTTGCTATCTCTAAGGAACAAGGTGGCCTAAAGGCATTTTATTGACTACAAAACTTTTTTTCTGTCCTCCAACTTCACCTCACTCTATTTGTAATAAATAATAGATACCACTGTATTTATAATAAATAAGGTAAGAGCTTTTTAATTTTAAAATTAATTATAAAAGAATAAATATAAATTGCTGCACTGTAGAGGGTTCTCTCCCTCAAGCAGACATTCCTTCAAATGCACTTCACACAGAACTGCATTTCCTTAGGGAAAGCATAACTTAAACCACAGAGAAGTAACATACCTTTGGAGGGAAATTGCCATGCCATCAGAGATACTGACAAAACTATAGAGCCCCTCTAATAACCACTACTGGTCTCAAAGATTTGGTTATATTATAATTTTACTTCATGTAATTATTATATTAAGGAGAGAGTTGGGGAGTATATAATTTTTGTAACTGGAAATGACCACAGCTTTGTGACTTTGTAAACTGGGATTTTGAAGTCTGGGGAGTAGAGACTCTAACTGAAGTCCCCCAGTAGTTGACAGAGCTCTGGGATCTCCTTAAGGGTACTTTGCCTCCAACCATGTTTGAGCCAGTGTTTATACAAATTCATGAAAGAATGAGCTTGTGCTATAACAGGCTCCTCCTGAATTTTTTTTTTTTTTTTTTTTTTTTTTTTCCGAGACGGAGTTTCGCTCTTGTTACCCAGGCTGGAGTGCAATGGCGCAATCTCGGCTCACTGCAACCTCCGCCTCCTGGGTTCAGGCAATTCTCATGCCTCAGCCTCCTGAGTAGCTGGGATTACAGGCACGCGCCACCATGCCCAGCTAATTTTTTGTATTTTTAGTAGAGACGGGGTTTCACTATGTTGACCAAGATGGTCTCCATCTCTTGACCTCGTGATCCACCTGCCTTCCTCCTGAATTTTTAAGAAATGCAAAGTAAGATATTCAAAGCAACAGGACTTTTACAAAACATAAATCTGTAAAACTTCAGTAAAGCAGATTTCTCTCTGCTTTTTTCTCTTCAAAGTAGACTAAACTTCCCATTTCACTTGATTATAAATATCTGGATTTCTAAAGGAAGTAACTTTACTTTTATTATCTTGCATCAGTGAGAATGGGAGAAATAAAGACTAATTAAGAGGAAAAATTGGATATGTCAGACTTAAATAAAGATTGAAAGTTATTATACAATCTGAATTATATTTCACACAACTTGGTGGTAGAAGTTGTGATAATAACTCAATTAGATTAATCTAGAAAAGTTTTTCATGTACAACAAATAAAAGAAAAAGACTACTAATCTCATTTCTCACTTAAATAGAAGGTTCTTTCGGTCCATGAAAATTCTGTCTTTTTCAATTTAATTTTTCACTATGAAAATACTCTAAAGCAGATAGATGTCAAAAAGGAGTCATCATCTGCATCATTTATAACCTTAACTTACTTTGTGGATCAGTAGACTGAGAGGTTTAATTGAGATAAATGGAGCAAGCAAAAGACCAATGAACCAGTGTGAAATTTTCAGAGGCTCCTGGTTAATTTATGAATGATGCAGTACTATTAAGAGCTATCTCAAAGGTTATTATTCCATGTGCTCCTTGAATGATTGATGTAACCTGTTAAAAAAATTTTTAAAAAGCATTCTCTAAGATTTTTGTCCCAAATATATTATAAACAGGGATGGTTCAAATAATCATCTTGACATACATAGTATCCTTTTAACAACTGTAACTCTGAAAATAACAACAAATTGAGAAATAAAACGTCTAAACTTTAGAGCTGAACAGGTGATTGGCCTTAGGCAAGCCATTTACCTCTGTGTGTCCCAGTTTCTTCCAAATGTAGACATGTTCATTGTGTGAATAACAAAAGGCCAAATTAGACATGACCACAAATAAGTACTAAAGATAAATTGGTTTTAAAATGTCAAATATTTCAATTTTTTTAAAATATTAAACAGAAGATCAAAATATTAAACTTCTTTAATAAATCATACAAATTATAAAGCTATACATATATGATTATATGTAATACATTTTATTTTATTTGAGACAGAGTCTTGCTCTGTCACCCAGGCTGGAGTGCAGTGGTGCAATCTCAGCTCACTGCATCCTTCACCCCTCGGGTTCAAGCAGTCCTCATGCCTCACTTTCCTGAGTCACTAGGATTATAAGTGTGTGCAACCACACCAGGCTAATTTTGTATTTTTAGTAGAGATGGGGTTTTGCCATGTTGGCCAGGCTGGTCTTGAACTCCTGGCCTCAAGTGATCCACACATATTGGCCTCCCAAAGTTCTGGGATTACAGACATGAGCCACCACTCTCAGCCTGTAATACATTTTAAAATAATTCATATATATTCTTTGATATCTGTTGCTAAATGTGTGATATTTAGATATATGCTATTTGTTTGGTGTTTCTAAAAGTGTTTCCTTGGATAGTCTTTGCTTTGAAAATAGAATTAAGTAATTCTAAAGTATACATGATAAACTTTGTGCAAGGAATAAATATATCATGTTTTCAAAAACTAGAATGATTAAACATTTTACCAAAAATAGCTGTAATTCAGGTTGTACATAATGATTTCCAACAAAGTTTGGCTTCTTAATGAAATTTCATAGAACTACTGTCCATCTACTGAGAAGTGAGTCTGTAACTTAAATACATTGCTTAGAGACACTTTATTATGGCCAATAAACATTACATTTATTTTCCTGAAAGAAAACATATCTTCATACCTTAGGATAACTATTAATATTCAGTAACTAACAATTGTTTTTATTTATAAACTTGCTTTTTATCTAATAAAGTCACCAATGATACAAAATATGTAATTTGAATGTTTAGAGACAAGAAAAAAAGTTAATAACCAGCCTACATATAAGAATTGATTATTTAACATGTTAAAATAAATTGAACCTACTCTAAAAGAGAAGTTTGCTGATTTGAAAGATGACATCGTCCTTTAATTTGTTATGTTAACACCACTGACGACATAATTAAATGAGAGCCTAAAATGAACTAATTAGCTCACCTCTTTAAGTTCCCCATCATTGCTAATAGTAATCAGCCAGCTGAAAATTTGAAGCAGTGACAACAAGGCTGTTTGAGCTCATGCAATTCCTTTTCCTCTACAAACCCATAGACATATTGGATTAAGTATGATAATTGTCTTCAATATGTAGCCCTAGGATAGGGGGGAAAATGAGCAGATACCTAAAACAAAGGAATACTTAAATCCTGAATAATAAGCCTTTAGCTGAAACAGGCAGTTCAGGATGGACTGGACATATGTAATGTAAATCTGAGTTTAAAATAGTCACACAGGATCTTTGGCAGATGACAGAACTGATATTCTTGTATACCCTGAAGAGCTCATTCTCCATAAAGAAGTAATTAGGTAACAACCTCTCTCACGGATTCAAGAATGAAAAAAAAAAATCTTTCAGAAGAATGGAAGCTCCAAGCAAATGTGAAATGGTGGAAAAATTCTTAACTGATAAATTAATGTAAAAAGAAATTCAGGACCAGGAAACCTCCAAGATGCTCACAAACACAAATGTAAGACCCCTTTGTAAATGTATTTCTACTACACAAAATGTGTGAAATTGACTCTGGAAATAAGTCCACTGAAGATGAGCTCACAACAAGATTTATGATCTATGTGATTTTATGATTCACCAAAAAGGACAGTCATCAAATATGACAAACAGAAGAATAAGTGCATTCCAGTTGAGATAACAGAGAGATATGAGAGAAATATGATTAAATGATTTTAAAGATTTTTTAAAAATTGAAGACATTTTGAAAGAGGAGGATACTATGAGAAAAGAACAAGTAGATATTAAAAAGAATCAAAGAAGTGGGGCACAGTGGCTCACACCTGTAATCCCAGCACTTTGAGAGCCCAAGGTGGGCAGATTGCTAGAGCCCAGGAGTTTGAGACCAGCCTGGGCAACATGACAAAAACACCATCTCTAAAAAGAAAAATACAGAAATTAGCTGGGCACGGTGATGCCTCCATGTACACTCAGCTACTCTGAGGAGAGCCTGAGGTGGGAGAATCACTTGAGGCTGAGAGGTTGAGGCAACCATGAGCCATGATTGCACTGCTGCACTCCAGCCTGAACAACAGAGCAAGACCACTTCTGAAGAGTAAATGAATAAATAAAAATTAAAAATAGAAAAATTCAAAGAAAACCTTTTTAAATGAAAAATGCAGTCATAGAAATCAAATATTAACTATAAAGGTAAAAAAAGAACCAAAGAGAGAATTATTATATTAGAGATAGATTTGAGAAAAAATACATGATGCAATATAAAAAGAAATAAAGATTGAGAGAGTGAGAGAAATGGAGAATAGAATATGAAATTTCAATACACATCCCATAGAATTTTCAGAAAGAATATAGAATGGAGGATAGTTACTATTTCAAAAGATAGTGACTTACATTTTTTGAGACCCAATTAAAGATTTGAATCCCCAAACTGACAAGATACACCAAGTTTCCATGGAAAAAATAAACTTATGCCTACATACACTGCAGGAAACTTTTAGAATACCAAGACAAAACTAAAGCAACCAGAGAGAAAAGACAGACTATTTACAAAGGAGCAAAAATTCAGTAGATGACTTCTTATCAGTAATGAAAGAGACATTAGATTTTCGTCAAGATCCAAGTCGGGTTTTTAGTAGAACTCAACAAGGTGATTCTAACATTCATCAGGAAGAATTAAGAAGGACAAGAGTAGACTGTGAAGAAGTGACAGATGTGGTTGAGGGACAGAGGGAGCTCAGCTACCAAGAGCTATTTTATATATACATGTTAACATATATATGTATACACTCATACCATATATATGATATTTAAATTGGTTTGGGCACAGAGATAGACATATAGAATAATGGAGGAAAAAAGAGACAAGTTAATCCTAGAAACAGGCCCACATTTATAGGAGATAGTGATGTGACAGAAGTGGCATTACCAGTCACTAGGGCAGATGGTTAACAGTTCTGGAATAAATGGCTATCTACACAGAGAAAACCATATTGGGTCACAGCCTCATTCCTTACCCCAAATCAATTTCAGGTTCATTAAAACCACCTAATATGAAATGCGATGCTTTAAAGCTTTTAGAAGAAAATACAGATTAATATCTCTATGATTTCAGAATAAGGAAGAATTGGACAAAAAAGGCACAAACCATAGAGAAAAGATAGATAAATTCTACTACATTAAAATTAAAACTTGTCTGTACATCCAAAGACACATAAACAAAGTGCAATACATATAGCCAAGAAAAGATTACTACCTGGAACATATAAAGAATTCAAATCATAAGAAAGTGAGAGAAAGAAAAAGATCCTAATAGAAAATAGACATAAATAGGCAACTCAGATAAGAGTAACCCCAGCTGGCCAATAAACATAAAAACGTATTTACCCTCACTAGTAATCATGTAAATGCAAATGTGAGATAAAATTTTATACTCCTCTAATAGGCCAAATTTTAAAAGCTTGGCAAAACGAAGTGATGGCAAACTTATGGGGAAACAGGAAGCTTGTACTGTCATGATGGGAACATAGATTTTTCCAACCATTTTGAAGAGTAATAATGAAGTACCACATTTGCCCAGCAACTCCACTTTTTTTTTTTTTGAGACGGAGTTTCACCCAGGCTGGAGTGCAATGGCACAATCTCGGCTCACCGCAACCTCCACCTCCTGGGTTCAGGCAATTCTCCTGCCTCAGCCTCCTGAGTAGCTGGGATTACAGGCATGCACCACCATGCCCAGCTGATTTTTTTGTATTTTTAGTATAGACGGGGTTTCACCATGTTGACCAAGATGGTCTTGATCTCTTGACCTTGTGATCCACCCGCCTCGGCCTCCCAAAGTGCTGGGATTACAGGCGTGAGCCACCATGCCCGGCCTCCACTTCTAGATACATACCCTACCAGCCTTTCTCAACAGAGATTCCTTTGTGATAACCGCAGAACACAGAAAATGATCTGGCTGCATTCTCAATTATCCTAAAGCAGGTGCACCTGCAATTCTAGATGCAAAAAAGTAAAAGCAATTCACTAATACATTGGGTGCCTTGGGGCAGTAGGACCCATTTCTCTCACAGTCTCCAGTTCAGAAAGGCTGGTAGGGAAACTCCCACATGCATATGTAAACACACAAGGACCTTTTATATAGCATTGTTGATAATAACAACAAAGATAGAAATGACCTAAATGTCAAAAGTTTATGGTCATTCCCCCAAACACCAGTTGCTGACTTCTGTTGTAGCCAAATGTATTGCAAGGTTTCTGTTCAAGTACTTTCAGAGTCGTCTTCAATGTGGTGTGCTGCAAATACCTGTTTCTCTAACCGTGGAGCTGTCTTTGACCTTCTACTTTGTTTTCACTTCTCACGACACAACCAGGACTTGGGTGGCAACAGATGAGTCAGCCTTGAAAAGGTGAGGGAAGAGGAATCAGACTTGATTTGATAGCAAGATTTGAGAAAGACTATGGGTAAGGGAAGGGATAAATGGGGGCAGAGATGCCAGGCCTTTATATAAGACCATTCATTTAGGCCTGTGAATCTTGAAAAGAGATCTAAACCTGAAGACCTCTCTGAATATTTTGGGCATGTAAAGTATGTGCCTAGAACCTCAACTATTAGAGGAGCTAAGGATCAGGTGGTCATTGCAGGTTTAGACAGGCAGATGATGTAGCAAAGATCTAAGGGGAAGAAGATGCTAAACTATCAGAGCTATGATTTTAAGGGGACTGCAGTACAAAAGCCAAAGCCTGGTAGCAGTAGGCATTAAGAACAGGTACAAGGGGACTTTGAGTTGAAGTGGTGGTCAAAACTGCCTGACGTGTGATCAGGAGCAGAAGAGGCTGCTTTCCTGCTCTGTGCCAATGGCATGGATTGTCTCAGACAGTAGGGCAAGGATGTGGATAGAGAAAGCAGTGGAAAGTGAGGATGGGATACAGGCAGGGCACTCTACAGGTTTCATTTATTTTCTGGAGATGGAATCCTTTAATCCCACCATCACAAGAATTATTGAGGATCTACTGGATGTTGAACACTGGGCTAGGGTCTAAGGGCTCAAAAATAAGACACAGATCCTATCTTTGGAGCTGACATATCAGGAATAAAGAAAGGCATGTAAAGAAAAGATGGCAATGTACAATGAGAAATGAGATCACAAAGGAATCATCTAATTTAGTCTGAGATGGAGTGGTAGGGCTGGGTAGGAGGAGCCAGGAAGTTTAGGAAAGACTATACAGAAAGGTGTTTGATATTTAAAGGACATCTTGAAGAATGACCCTGAGTTTGTTTGATAGACAGTAGTAAAGGTTCAGAGGGCTGTCAGATAATGTTTTAGGGACTTTGAATTCACATTATATGGCAAAAGAGTTTGGATACAAGGCAGAAGAGACATGGTGCAAGGTGAGAGATTGGGGTAGAAATGTGTTCTTGGGCCAGGCCAAGAAGGACTGTGTATTCTACATGAAGGAGCTTGGAATTTGTCCAGATGGCTGTAGGGGAGTCCCTGAAAGACATTAAACCAGTGAGAGATGTGATTATATTTGCATTTTAGAAATATCACTGAGTGTCTACTACATAGTCTGAACTCCTCTCTTTCCAAACTCTCCATGAATTGGTTCCACTGTACTATTCAAATGTATTTTTCACTCTTCCCCAACACACATTCTTCAGCAAAGTCTGCTGATGTCTGCACTGTTAATAGTGTTAAGGTCAGTCCCACTTCTTAGCCTATACTCATGTGATTTCATCAACACATTATGCAACTGTGGTAGGAGTCTAGGCTCTCGAGTCAGGCTGCATGGGTTTGAATACTGTCCTCTTCCTTTGCTAGCCATCCTTAACCTCTCTTTATCTGTTTCTTCATCTAAAATTATGGTAGTAATGGTGACTATCTCATAGAGTTACTGTAAGAATTAAATGACTTTAATGTGTAAATGGCCTAGAAAAGGATCCGGCCAGCTAGTTAGCACTCAATAAAAGCCAGCTATTTTTATTCTCTTTTACATATCCAATTACCTATTTGACGAGACCCAGCTTAAATCCCATCTCCTTTTTGAAAACTTGCTAGACTTTTGACAATTCTTATGGCTTTTCATTCTACTACTATTTTCAATACATAAAGCATTGTACAAGTATTTATATTATGATTCTGTCTTTTATAATTCACTTTTTCCTTAGTTCATTGATTTCCCAACTCAACTATAGGTACTTTAAGAATAAAAAGTATCTCAATATGGAGCATGGTTCTGGTAACAAGTAGACATACTATACACAATATTGATGAAATTCATCCCTCTACAGGAAAACTATAACTGTGAATGTAATGTGTTTAAAGTTTATTCACTACCTAAAATTTGTGTTTAAAGTTTATTTATTACCTAAAGTGTCATATCTTTATTTCAGAAGTATTCATTACTAAGTAAATGTTCCTGATTTTAAAAAAATGTTATGCTTTATAAAGATTTGACTTAATATTCTAACTCTAACTCTTAATTATTCTCTTTTGTTTTTTAGATGGGAAGTCCTGGGAGCTGTCATTGGTACAGAATGTGGAACAGTAGAATCAGGCTTATCAATGGTCTTCCTCAAAGATGGGGAGAGAAAACTATGCACTCCATACATGGACACTACTGGTTACGGGAACCTAAGGTTTTACTTTGTGATGGGTAGGTACATTTTACACAAAATTTGTTCACCCTGGGGAAAATCCAGCAGCTATTCCTGAGGAAGTAAGATTGTTTGTTGTCAACTACGTAAAATGAAAATTTATGAAATATGAGTTCTGCAGGCAGACCAGAAGCCTGTGGTACTCACCCGTGTTTTAGGCCAGACCCACTTGAACAGCCTATAGAGAGCTAGTTGTGGCTTGCCATGATGAGGCCTGAAGACAAAGTACCATAATACCTTTATTCCACCTCTCCCTCCATGGTCATAGCTGAAAAGACAATGAGAGAGAAGCTAAAACAAAGCTATTTCTTTTTCCTAGCTTCCCCAAAAAACAGTCATCAAGGTGAGCCTTTGTTTTCATGGATATCCCATCATTGCATAACTCTTTTGTTGTACGAAGCTGAGAATAGGTTAATACTTTAATAATATTCTCTATTTTTTAATATGTTTACACACACATTAAGAAAAAATGTGTTCATAAGATAGTTTTCTTTAAAGTATTGTAGAGCAAATAAAGAAGGTTGGAAAAATACCCAAAAAGGAGTTAGAAGGTTGAACTTTGTGACCTCCAAAGTTAGTCAACAAGAGCCATAGTGACATATTCTCTCGCTGATGTCATTCCAGAAATGTGAGTAGGTGTCACATGCCTTCTTTGTTGGGTGACTAGAAAAGCACAGGCAACATCTGGAAGTGAAACAGGAAATAAACAGTGTCTACCTTTGAACTTACTAGCAAAGATGTCAGTTCATCAGGACAAACAGATCTCCTGAATCTAGCTTCCCGTGTTCCTCATTTCACCTTTTTGATAATCATACAGTTCAGGGTTGCGTGGGAAACCTCAGATTGTATCATATTTTCAAGCATATTACCTATGTGATGTTAACTCATTTTCCATAATCATCTGTTTGATAACAGAGAAATTGTGCATATGAAATAAAGTAATGTAATCTCACATTTAAGGGTAACCTCATCTTGACTCTGAAATGGTTTGTATATTTAAAGGCTCAGAGCTCATTTTCTTCCTATTATTAGAATTCAAACTGGCTCTCATTTTTTCAAAAGGGATTCCTGGAAACCTTAAGCCCTCCTCGAAAAAAGTTGTAATAAACATTTAGTATGCCATCTAATTTGAGTTTTCTCCTTGTTCCCCATTTTTGACACAATATATTTCATACTATATTTTTATTTTATTATAGCAAATTAACCATATTTGGTGATTTCCATGAGCCTAAGACATCATTTTGTAAGTTCCTTCATATAATTGTCTTTATAGAAGCGGTTAGGTAATCTTTGATTTTTTTTCTGGAACAAAGCATATTATTAATCAATGAATTAAAACTGTGTTGACTATGATAGGGAATTGATTTGAAAGAGCCTAGAGAAGTATATTATCCCAAGTAAAAGCATCTTGCATCAATTAAAATATTAAGGAATGCCTATTCAATATAGAGCCTTGAGCTAGGATATATGGAGAATACAAGCAGGGAGAATAATGTCACCTGAATCACAGAGTTCCTGGTCAAATGAGTCAATATATGCAGAGCACTCAAAGCAGTGCCAAATAAATATTTGGACTCAGCATATCTCTGTTGTTAATGATATAAAAATTAATTAGAGTCACCAACCACAAGCAACATCTGACTGTAAGGTAAATGCAGCCTGCTTTAATGGAATGAAATGCTATGGAAGTATAAAGGAAGCCATGAGTAATAGCAGCGGAGGGATTAGAGTAAAGCTGCATGAAGGAGACGGCATTTGAACTCACCCCTGGAGTATGGGCATGATTTAAATTTAAGTAAGAGAAATCCAAGCTAAGCCATTATGAAACAAAAAGGCACAAGAATAAAGGTATGTGATACGTTTGGGGCTGGGTGATTTTCCCAATATAGATAAATGGAATTGTGTAAAATGGAACTGGAAAAGTAAATTGGAGCCAGAGTAGTGATTTTCTTGAATTCCAACTAAGGAGTTTGGATTTTCTTTCTCTAGGTAATATGGAGCTATCAGACAATTCCTGTTAGTTCAGTATTACATTATCTCCTGTGTTTTAGAAAGGTAATTCTTATAGGAGTATGAAGGAAGATTGAAATAATCAGAAATTACAGGACAAGAGATCAGTTAGGATAGGGTTGCTAGATTTAGAAAAGAAATATATGTATAAACCAGTAAGTGTGTAAAAGAATATTTTGATGTTACTTATGTTACGATCAGGTTTCTGGAATGCCCTATGAAAGGAGAAATTCTACTCAGGATTTGAATCGGATTTGAAAATCATCCATGTGCAGGTGATAACTGGAACCACTAGAGCTGCTGTGTTCTTCCAAGCAGAAGGTAGCATAAGACAAACAATTCTTAGGGAGAACCCTCATCTAGGTATAGGTAGAGAGAAAAATAGTAATAAAGGAGACTGAGAAAGAACATAAACAAAGGTGGCCAGAAGGTGTCATTGGAGGCTAAAGGAGGAAAGAAGATGGTTCAGGCTGGGATGGCACTGAAATGATCAACAGCGTAGGAATGCCACAGAGAGAGAGAGAGATCAACCAGGATAAGGGCTGAGAGACCACCAGTGACTTTGGAGAGAGTTTTCCCAATAATGTGGTGCCTGGAAAGCCAAAGTATAATACATGGAGTTCAAAAGAAAAAGAAAAATGTATCACTAAAAGAGGAGGACTGCTACTTGAAGAGTTTTATCACCAGAGAGAAGAAAAGAAAGGCGGCTAGATTTTGAGGAAACAGCAGCACCCAGGGAAGGTGTTTTTAGGATACGATACGGTAGGGTGGCATAGGGTAGGGTAAGGGTAGAGTAGGTTATGATAGAATAGGATAGGGTAGGGTAGGTTAGATAGAATAGGACTAAACCTATAGAAAAGATTTTAAAACTTAGTTGGCTGATGGGCAATAAAGCCATATGGAAAGAGATTTAGGAAGAGATGGTTATAAGTAGCCCCTTACTAAATATGGTACCTTAGGAAAATCATACTGATAATTAATCTGGATTAGATCACACCCTCTCCCTCTGAGCCCCTGACTATATGTTCTGCCCTTAGTTCATATGAGTCTGCTGTGAGCACATTTCTGGAACATTTGCTCAGCTTCCAAAGTTCATTTCAACATCTTTTTCCTTTATTCATATATTCATGTATTCAATACAAATTTATTGAGGACCAGTAGAGAGCACTGTTCTTAGGGCCAGAACACAGTGAATTAGACAAAAAATAACCTAGCAGACATCACTAGTTCATGTATTTGTTTATCATTCCTCCAACAAATATTTACTAGGCATCTTCTATGTGCCCAGCTCTTTTAGCTCACATTGTACCCTTTTCTCTGAACTTTTACTGCAATCATGGCAGCACAACACAGTTTACTGCCAATAATTATTCTTCAAAAATGACTTAAAACAATATTTAAAATATTTTAAGACTGACTGCCTCATTTGTTTTTGTTGAAATCTTCTTGAATCTTAATTTCTGTACAAGATGCCTCTGAGTCACGCCTTTCCACAAGATGCCAAGGGCTATGAAGCTGAAGAAGAATCCACATCTCCCTGAAGAAGCTGCTGTCATTGAAACTTCACAGAACTATAAATTGCTCCCGGAAGAATCTTTCAGATAAAATCTGTCATCATTTTAAAGTCTTGGCTCCTTTTTTCTTCTGCCATTCTGGGCTGGGTGTGACTCCCATGTGTGTTTCAGTTATCTCTGAAGGGCAGATGCAGTTCATGAACTGTTCTTAAGAGAGCAGAGAGAAGTTACAGCAAACAGATTAATGAAATTAGAGAAAACTGATAGTTCAGTGCCTATGTCATTTGGTATGGTGCACTAAACCTGCACTGCCTGTAATTGTTCACGTTTTTTTGTCCTTTTTTGGTAAATTCTTAATATATAATTATAAATCCTCATAATATATATATATATATATATATATCCTCAATTTAAAAGTTGTGTTTTTGGTTGGGCACGGTGGCTCATGTCTCTAATCCCAGCACTCTGGGAGGGTGAGTGTGGGCGGATCACCTGAGGTCAGAAGTTCAAGACCAGCCTGACCAACATGGAGAAACCCCATCTCTACTAAAAATAACAAAATTAGTCAGGTGTGGTGGCACACACCTTCAATCCCAGCTACTCAGGAGGCTGAGGCAGGAGAATTGCTTGAACCCAAGAGGCGGAGTTGTGGTGAGCTGAGATCATGCCATTTCACTCCAGCCCGGGCAACAAGAGTGAAACTCTGACCCCCCCAAAAAAAAGAAAAGAAAAAAGTTGTGTTTTCTAATAGGAAATTTCATTGTCACATGGATCTTTTCTCCAGAGGCCATCAATTAAAATGGCATTAGTAGCTGTATTTATCCTAACACTGAAGTGTTAAAGGAAATGCTTGAATATATTATATAAATGTCAAAATCATAAGATTTTTCTCTACAGCTTGAATAGTAAACATTTTTAGGATGGGGTATACATTGTCACCATACCTGACCTCTCCATTCTCAGCTCAAATTACCTAATCCAGTAAATATTTATTATATGTCACATTATGTGTGCCTAACATAGTTAGCATGCCAGATTTCAATGCTTCACAAAAACCATCCTCCAAGACTTACCTATTGAGTTGTAGTAAAGGTTTGAAGTCAAATAGAATAACATTAAAGACATGCTTTACTTTGGGACTATGGGCACATTATATAACCTTTCTTGGCCTCCTTTCACTATCAGCAAAATGAATCTATATTAATTCTTACCTGAAAATGTTGTTAGGGGATGAAAAGAGATAATGCTTGTACTTGATTTTACATAGTTCATAGTAAGTACCTAATGAAAAGTAGGCATTTTTACCCTGTCATTATTAATAATACTCCAGGAGTCTGGCTCTCAAAGAAACCCTGATACAGTACCAACCACCATTTGCAACATTAACTCTTTTGTCAAACCAAAACCCCCCAAATTTCCTTGGGAATAAAATTATTGGGCAGTTTTCTCACAAGTGACTCAAACATAAAATCATGAGCCGGAAAATTCAATGTACTTGTAAAACTTTTCAGACCAAATATGGAGGTCAGTTCCCCATGGCTTCACCCTGTAACTCACTACTACCATAAACTGGGCTTTTCTAGGAACACACCAATGAAATGAGAATGTGTGCTAAACTCTCTCCTTCTCTGGTTCAGCTAGAAACTCTAGTAACAGGCTTATTCCCAGATTCCTACAGTCTTCTCCAATTTGCCTTAAAGGAGCTTAGTTTTCAAGTCAGATGCTGGCTTTCCTGCCATCAAGCCAACTTCTTGGGTTGCTTCCAACTGATGTATACTCAGATGTGCCTAATAATTTTAGAGTTCACATAGGATAATTTAGTCAAGAATATTTGTGCAACATAATTCCAGTAGTGTATCTTAAAAATAAAATATAAATAATGTGTTATTTAAATTGTTAGATTATCAAAAGTTGTTGCATTTTGGAAGATGAAATAAGATGTGTCATATAAAGAAGACACCTGGCCAATCAGAATGGGCCTCATAGGTAACCTTAATGAGGTTACTGCAGTCAGCTGTACAGGTCTCAGGTTTATAGATTCAGAAAATGAATTTTGTTAACCCAGAGCTGACATCTTGGAGATTGACTCATGCTCTAAGCGCAGAAGAGGCTTATGAACAAATGATAATTCTCATCAGTAGACGATGAAAATTTAACTGCTAAGCACAAGGGAATAGTTAATATTTATGGTATCAGAAAAGATATATATCACCCAGTAATTTTACTAGCAGGGGTTCCAGAGCTATGATAGCCTGATGCATTGTGTTCCACTGTGGGACACATTTTGCACATGAATCCCCAAGATTTTCCTTGGTCATTGAGAACTTCTCTACTCCTACCCAGTGCATAGACATCCTATGAAAGTACATGTACCCCTGGCTCTTCCACTAGTTACATGATCTTAGCTTCAAGTGCCCAGCTAAGTAAGACATTAAGTGCCCAGTTTCAAGTAAGAAGCTAAGACCATGTAACTAACTCTGTCATTCAGCGCCATCGTCAGGATGATCTTAATTGCTTTTCAGCTCCAATGGAGTACTGTTTTTCATGACTATAAAGTAGAGTAAGAGAGAATAAAACACTCTGTGTACCTTCTAACAATCAAATAAGATACCAAATATAAAAATGAAAAATGTAAAATGAATTGCATTTAAAATACAAATAATGTGCTAAAAGAGTAAAGATACTATGTGCAACACTTTGAGTAATACTACTTCAGAATTCCTTGATGCAGGGAGTCATCACTCTTGTTTTAAAACCATAACCAATAGGTTCTGAACTTTGGTCATAAAAACCTCAAATTAAGAAAATAACAGTTTATTAAAAGCAGAGCACATCTTTTTAATACAAGTTAGAACATGGACGTGTAGGCCAGGCATGTTGGCTCATGCCTGTAATCCCAGCACTTTGGGAGGCTGAGGTGGGCAGATTGTGAGATCAGGAGTTTGAGACCAGCCTGGCCAACATGGTGAAACCCCCATCTCTACTAAAAATACAAAAATTAGCTGGGCGTGGTGACAGTTGCCTGTAATCCCAGCTACTTGGGATGCTGAGGCAGAAGAATTGTTTGAACCCAGGAGGTAGAGGTTGCAGTGAGCTGAGATCATGCCATTGCACTCCAGCCTGGGCAACAGGGCAATGTTCCAGCTCAAAAAACAAAAAGAACTTGGACATGTAGTTGCTGCTCAAAGTAGACAATTATTTGAGTAATCTCATGAAGCAAATAGCTACTTTGGCCTTCACAAATGTCAACTCTTTGATCTTCAGTGTGGCCTACTTGAGCTATTGTTATAAATTATTTCCTTGTGTCTGTTTACCTTTGTTTAGGGTTATTCTTAAGTGACATCTGGGTACTATAATGATTTTTTATTCTGAAATTTATGTTTGATATGTTATGGATACGAGTTGGTACTAACAACTTAAAATTTTTGTTTTGTGCAGGAGGAATTTGTGACCCTGGAAATTCTCATGAAAATGACATAATCCTGTATGCAAAAATTGAAGGAAGGAAAGAGCACGTTGCACTGGATACCCTTTCCTATTCCTCATATAAGGTACACATGCCAATCTATGTGGCAGATAGACCACCTCAGACCACCCTGGACAAGCCTGAGTCAAAACCACAAAGGCTACTCTAGATACAGAAGATACATCTCTGTTCTGGCAGCCCAGGAAGTCGCCAGATTTCTTTAAAAGTGAAATGGACATTTTAACATTTATATTTTTTTCCTGACACAAATGAAAAATGAGGTCTTATCAGGAAGAATGAATTACAGTCCATCAGAAACAGTAAGGGAGAACCCAACCCTCTGACAGTTATTCTTGTCCCCAAAAAGGCCCTAAAGGTAGCTCTAATTATGCAGCTCTACAGACTTACTGTCAGTCATAATGAGTATTCATCCAGCATTTTGAGATTTCCTAGGTAGAAGACACTGGAGAAGCACAGGTTATAATTACCTTTGCTTTTTTCTTTTCTAATTAGAGCTACTGCCTGAGGTTGGCCTTTTTTCTTTGCCCTTTGTATATAGTACAGGTGTTAGCTCTGGTTATTTGCAAACATCTTCAAATTATGTGACATATTCATAAGGTGTGAAACTATCTTTTTGTAAAAGTAGATTTGTTTGTGCTAAGGCCACACCCACATACACATTATTAGTTAGCCTTTTCTTCACACTGATGGTACCCTAAGTACTTTAAAAAGCTTAAACACAGCTAACATATAGCATCTCAGGGTTTCAGTTGGAAAAACAAAACAAACATCAAGGTTAGAATGTTAAACAACCAATGTGACTATCCAGCACATTTCACGTGCAAAGGTAACTCAAGTTATACCATTTGGATTTCATAAAGGACTACGTTTCCAGCAGTGGCAAGGTAGAATTAAACCTGCCTTGGTCAACTTCATGCCTCATATCAAATCGGTTTTGTAGGTTATAATGCATTGACTCATTGGCTCTGATTTTTTTCTGTCCTATTTTCACAATACTAGTTTGGAAAGCCCTGAACACGATACCAATCCACTTTCAAAAAGGACTGATGAGAACATATAAATGTCAAGTTGCCTTTCTCGTGCTAATTAAATAAATTGGATACACATGCTTAGATAACTCTTAAAAACCGACCTCAGTTTATCTTCAAGCAGGGAGAGCCTGATCAAACACACACAGAGACCCTCACCTCCTGCACAGGAGGAATTCTGAGTCACTAAATCAAATGCCCCTTGAAGATAGCATTTTCTTCATGAAATAACAAATAGAACATAAAGGACATTTCCTGGTGCTTCATAAATGGCAGTTATGTACATAGTGTTTACTAGGTCAAATCTAGGAGAATTTACATGGACTGGCATAGAAAGGATTATGAGTGATTCAGGTCTCCTTTGTTTTAAAGGTTCCATCTTTGGTTTCTGTAGTCATCAATCCTGAACTTCAGACTCCTGCTACCAAATTTTGTCTACGGCAAAAGAACCATCAAGGACATAATAGGAATGTCTGGGCTGTAGACTTTTTCCATGTCTTGCCTGTTCTCCCTTCTACAATGTCTCACATGATACAGTTTTCCATCAATCTGGGATGTGGAACGCATCAGCCTGGTAACAGGTAGGAAACCCTATTTTGTAAGTGTACAAAACTAAAAATGAGCTTGCAGATTTGGCTATTAAATAAGAGGTAGTTTCTAAGTAGAGTTTAACTGGATTTTAAGTAAAATACTTATTGATGAAATAACACACTTTTCCCAAAAGAAAAGCAATTCAATTAATATGAGGGTTATGATTGGCTAGATTTCAAGTAGGAATGGCTTCATTCTAAGAGCTTGATCTTAGGTATCAGAGTCGTTTGCACATTGTGTGGCAGCCATCCATTACAACAGATTGCTAAGAGAGAAAAAAAAACTGAAAAAAAGCTTGACCTCCTGTCTGCTGCTGACCCCCTAATAATAAGCATGGAAATCAATTAGCACTTCAGGAGCTATGACTTCTCAGTTTCACTTGCCAAGTGTTGCTCCTATTTTTTCTAAGAATTTGGTGGGTCTCACATTCACAGGATGAAGTGACAGTGTGAGACGTGGTAATTGTCTTGTCACCTATCAAACTCAGGAGCACAAACTCAAGTTACCATTTGTTGTCTTTAAAACATAGTTTGTTTATAGCCGTAATTTAACTGCCCTTTGAAAGCTGGTCAAACTTCAGTGAAAGAGAAAACAATCATTTAGGAAACAGCATCTTTTAAAAATTTCACATTGTTTTTACAGATGTTTAAAGTACTTAACCAGAGCTGAAAATTTCATTTTATTTGTTATCTTTACCCCCTTTTTTGTGTGCTTTTTCTGGTTTTATTAGTGTCAGCTTGGAGTTTTCTACCAACCATGGGCGTTCCTGGTCCCTCCTCCACACTGAATGCTTACCTGAGATCTGTGCTGGACCTCACCTCCCCCACAGCACTGTCTACTCCTCTGAAAACTACAGTGGGTGAGTATATTCTCTCTGAAATAGTGAAAAACTTGAATCCATGTTGCAGAATAAAAATCAATGAGTAATCCTGAGACTAGCGTTTTTGTCATAATATGTAAGAAACCAGACCTAAAGTGTTCTTGTGAAAAAAAGAAAAAAAGATAATATCTTTGGTTAAATCAATGTAGTATTACAATTACAATTTGTAAGGCCACTCATTCTTTATGTACTTGGCTTATATTTTGGACTGCACGAAATATCTGTGTAAAGATAGGCGGGTGATGAAAAATGAGAACACATGAACACAGAGAGGGGAGTACTAAACACTGGGGTCTATTGGGGGGAAAAGGGGAGGGCCAGTGGGAGGGGGAGGTGGGGAGGGATAGCCTGGGGAGAAATGTCAAATGTGGGTGAAGGGGAGAAAGCAAACAAAACACACTGCCATGTGTGTACCTATGCAACTGTATTGCATGCTCTGCACATGTACCCCAAAACCTAAAATGCAATAAAAAAATAAAAAATTAAAAAAAAAGATATTTACTGTCTCTAACTTTCTACTTTTTTCCATGTAATTAAGGATATAATATACCTCATTGGGGGCTATGATGAGGATTAAAGTTGATTATATAAAATACTTGCCACATTACACAATAAGCGTATGGGCATAGTAAAAACATTTGCAAGAATGGCAACACTAAGTTGGGAATTGTTTTCTTTGTTATCCCCTCTTTAAATGTGTGTAGGGCAAGGGAGAGCAAAAAATAAAAACTAATTGATGCTAATTAGCACATCTCTGCAAAGATGCCTAGCATAAGATATATCTAAGCTCTGAGTATTGATTTAAAAATTTCTAAAAAGAATATCTAAAAACTAAATATCACCCACTATTAAAAACAAATTGGCTAAACATAGTGACTTACACCTGTAATCCCAGAACTTTGGGAGGCCAAGGTGGAGGGATTTCTTGAGGCCAGAAGTTTGAGACCAGTGTGGGCAACATAGTGAGACCCTGTCTCTACAAAAATTAAAAATTAGCTAGGTGTGGTAGTAGGCTTCTGTAGTCCTAGCTACTCAGGAGGCTGAGGCAGGAGCATAGCTTGAGCCCAGGATTTTAAGGCTGCAGTGAGGTATGATTGTGCCACTGCACTCCAGCCTGGACAACAGAACAAGACCGTCTCTAACAATAAATTAAAACTTAAAAACTATTCAAAATAATATAAAATAACAAATCCACTACTCTGGAATGCTGTGGATATTTTTACAAGCTGTGTATCTGTTTTAAAGATATAAGCAAATTCCACAAGTGAATTTAAAGAGTCTACTTATAAACTTTAGTGCTTTTCCAAGCACACAGAAACTAGAACATGAAAAGCATGTAAAATAGATTCAAAAGATATGAACATAGTTGTGAAGATGATTTTGTGCTAAATTTCTTGCAGGTGGAACCGAATAACAATTCCCCTTCCTAACGCAGCACTAACCCGGAACACCAGGATTCGCTGGAGACAAACAGGACCAATCCTTGGAAACATGTGGGCAATTGATAATGGTTAGTGTTTATGCCTGCCATAATCACATACCATTGATGTAGAGACTTCCTTTGCTTTTGTTCATCAGCACAGACTTAATCCCATTTCTAAGTCATGGTCTTGCAATTCATTAAACACCCTTTTTTCCATTTCTCCTTGGCATTCTGTTAGAAGCCCAGGGATGTGCAATCAGAATTTAAAAAAAAAGTGGAGTCAGCAGTATTAGATGCTAGAATGTTTCAACATTCATAAACAAAAAAATGCATAAAACCCTGAAACTGAAATTCACAGTTTATGACAAGGGATATCCTAACATTTTCTTTGAATGTTGTATACAAAATTAACATAAATACTTATCATACTGCATGTATTAAAATAAGACCCATTCTTCTCTTAGTAACTACCACATCTGGAATGCTTTTCTTTTAGTTGTAGACAACACACAGAAGGAAGCATCATCTCTAAAATACTAGTGAAACTTTTAGCTCCTTTTCAGAAAATAGTATAGAAAGAAAACTTGGGTACATATATTTTTAAATCTTTTGTCTTTCACTTTCAAGTGAATTGTTTTGGAAAACAATTTGCATCATCAAAGTTGATACCACTTATGACAGTGACAAGATATTTTAAGCTCTCGAGTTGCATGTCTGTACATTTCTTATACTTGTTATTAAGTGCCAACTCTTTGGTTTTTCTCTTTCTTTATTTATATTTATTTATTTTTATTTTTATAGATTCAGTGGGAACAAGTGTAGTTTTGTATATGAATATATTGCATAGTGGTGAAGTCTGGACTTCTAGTGTAGCTATCACCCAAACAGAGTACAAGATAATTTCTCATCCCTCACCCTCCTTTTACCATCCCAACTTTCTGAGTCTCCAGTGCCTGTTATTCCACTGTCTATGTCCATGTGTATACATTGTTTACTCCCACTTATAAGTGAGAGCCTGTGGTCTTCAACTTTCTAAGTAATATCAGTTAGGATAATGACCTCCAGTTCCAGCTATGTTGCAGCAAAAGACATTATTTCTTTCTTTTCGATGGCTGAGTAGTATTCCATGATGTATGTGTGTTTGTGTGTGTAACATATTTTTTAATCATCCATTAATGGACATTTGGGTGGATTCCATGACATTGCTATTATGAATAGTACTTCAATAAACATGCAAGTGCAGGTTTTCTTTAATATATTGATTTCTTTTTCTTTGAGTAGATACTCAATAGTGAGCTTGCTGGATAGAATGGTAGTTCTAGTTTTCATTCTTGGGAAATCTGTACACTGTTTTCCAGAGGTTGTACTAATTTACATTCCCACCAAACTCTTATATAGTATATAAGTGTTTTCTTTTCCCCAACGTCCTCATCAGTATCTGTGTGTGTGTGTTTTTTTTTTACTTAATGATAGCCATTTTGATTGGTGTAATATGGTATCTCATTGTGGGTTTGATGTGCATTTCTCTGATGATTAGTGATGTTTAGCATTTTTATATGCCTGTTGGCCATTTGTGTGTCTTCTTTTGAAAAATATTTGCTCATATCACTTGCCAACCTTTTAATGGAATTGTATATTTTTTTCTTGTTGAGGTGTTTGAGTTCATTGTTAATTCTGGGTATTAGTCCCTTCTAAGATACATAGTTTGCATATATTTTCTCCCATTCTGTAGGTTGTCTGTTCACTCTGTTGATTATTTCTTTTACTGTGCTGAAACTTTGTCTTTTGTTTTTGTTTTTGTTGTCTGTGCTTTTCAGGTATTAATCATTAATTCTTTGCCTTGGACAGTGTTCAGAAGAGTTTTTCCTAGATTTTCTCGATTAGTCCATTCTCACGTTGCTACAAAGAACTACCTGAGACTGTGTCATTTATAAAGAAAAGAGGTTTAATTGTCTCACAGTTACATGGGCTGTACAGGAAGCATGGCTAGGAGGTCTCCAGAAATTTACAATCATGGCAGAAGGCAAAGGGGGAAGCAGGCACATCTTACATGGCCAGAGAAGGAGGAAGAGAGAGTTGGAGGGTGGCGGCGGCGGGGGGGGGGGGCTGTTATACACTTTTAAATGACAAAGTCTGTGAGAACTCACTATCACAAGAACAGCAAGAGGGAAGTCCACCCTCATGATCCAGTCACCTCCCACCTGGCATCTTGTCCAATATTGGGGACTACAATTCAACATGAGATTTGGAAAGGGACACAAATCCAAACCATATTCGTTTTCTTCTAGGATTTTTATAGTTTCATATCTTACATTTAAGTATTTATTTCATCTTGAGTTAATTTTTATATATGGTAAGAGGTATGGGTCCAGTTTCATTCTTCTGAAAATTGCCATCACATTTTCCCAGTACCATTTATTGAATACAGAGTTCTTTCCCTAGTGTATGTTATTGTCAGATTGTTGAAGATCAGTTGGCTGTCTGTAGGTGGCATTATTTCTGGGTTCTCTTTTCTGTTTTATTGATTTATGTGTCTATTTTTATATCATCCATGCAGTTTTGATTACAATAGCCTTGTAATATAATTTGAAGTGAGGTAATATGATGCCTCCAGCTTTGCTCTTTTTGCTTAGGATTGCTTTGGCTATTTAGACTCTCCTTTGGTTCCATATCAATTTTATGATTTTTTTAATTCTGTGAAAAATGACATTGGTATTCTGATAGGATTTGCATTAAAGCTATAGCTTGCTTTGGGCAATGTGATTATTTTAATTATATTGGTTCTTCTAGTCCATGAGCATAGGATGTTTCTCCATTTGTTTTTGTCTTACAGTTCTTTTTTCATCAGTGTTTCAAAGTTTCTCTTGTAGAGATCATTTACCTCCTTGGTTTTTTGTTTGTAGCTATTGTAAATGGGATTGACATTTTGATTTTATCTTCCATTTATTATCGACATGTAGAAATGTTCCCAATTTTTGTACATTGATTTTATATCCTAAATCTTTACTGAAGTCATTTATTAAATCTAGGAGTCTTTGAGAGAAGTTTTTAGAGTTTTCTGGGTATAAGATTATATCATAAGCACACAGAGAAAATTTGACTTTATATTTTCAAATTTGGATGCCTTTTACTTCTTTCTCTTGCCTGATTGCTCGAGACAGTACCTGAAGTATTATGTTGAATAGGAGTGGTGAAAGTGGGCATCCTAGTCATGTTCCAGTTATTAGAGGGAATGCTTTTCCCCATTCCATTGGCTGTGGATTTGTCATATATGGCCTTTAATAATTTGAGATATGTTCCTTCTATGCCTAGTTTGTTAAGGGTTTTTGTCATGAAAGGATGTTGAATGTTATCAAATGCTTTTCTGTATCTAAGATCATTTTATGCTTTTTTGTTTTTAATTCTGTTTATGTGGTAAATCAAATCTATTGGTTTGCAGTTGTTGAACCATCCTTGCATTCCTGGAATGAAACCCACATGATTATGTTGTACTATCTTTTAGATGTGCTGTTGGATTCAGTTTGCTAATATTTTGTTACAGATTTTTGCATCTATGTTCATCAGGGATATTGGTCTGCAGTATTCCTTTTCTGTTGCGTCCTTTCCTGGCTTTGGTATCAGGTTTATACTGAATTCATAGAATGAGTTAGGAAGGATTTCCTCCTCCTCCTCGATTTTTGGAACAGTTTTAGCAGGATTGGTACCACTTCTTCTTTGTGCATCTTATAGAATTCAGCTATGAATCAATCTTGTCCTGAGAGCTTTTATTTTTTGGGAGATTTTTTTTATTACTGATTTTAATGTCACTACTTTTTATTTGTCTTTTCAGTATTTCTATTTCTTCCTGGTTCAATCTTGGGAGGAGGTATGTTTCCAGGAATGTATTCATTTTTTCTTGGTTTTCTGGTTTGTGCACTTAAGGATGTTTATAGTAATCACTGATTATCTTCTGTATTTCTGTGGTTTCAGTAGTAATGTCTCCTTTTTCATTTGCTATTCTGCATATTTGAATATTCTTCTTTTCTTGTTTAGTCTAGCTAGTGATTGATCAACTTGGTTAATCATTTAAAAGAATAACTTTTCATTTGGTTGATTCTTTGAATTTTTTTTTTTTGGTCTCTATTTCATTTAGTTCTGCTCTAATCCCCATTATTTATTTTATTCTGATAGCTTTGGATTTGGCTCGTTCTTGTTTTTCTAGTTCCTTGAGGTGCAGTATTATGTTGTTCATTTGTGATCAATTATTTATGTAGGAATTTCAGGTTATAACCTTCCCTCTTAGCACTCCTTTTTGCTATATCTCAGAAGTTTTGTTATTTTATGTCTCTATTTTCACTAATTTCAATTTTTTTTGAATTTTTGTATCCATTTTGTCATTAACTCAAAGATCATTCAGGAGCAGGTTAATTTTTATATATTTGTGTAGTTTAAGAGTTTCCCTTACAATTCATTTCTAGTTTTATTCTACTGTCATTTAAGAAGCTGTTAAAGGCAGCAAAACACACTGCCATGTGTGTACCTATGCAACTATCTTGCATGTTCTGCACATGTACCCCAAAACCTAAAATGCAATAATAAAAAAAAAGAAGCTGTTAGACATGATTTTGATTTTTTTTTAATTTTCTGAGACTAATGTTGTGGCTTAATGTATGGTCTGTCCTGGAGAATGTTTCATGCACTCCTGAGAAGAGTGTATATTCTGTGGTTGTTTGGTAGAATGTCCTATAAATGTCTGCCAGGTTCATTTGTCCTAACGTCCAATTTAAGTCCAGTGTTTATTTGTTGATTTTCTGTCTCAGTGATCTGTATAGTGCTGTCAGTGACATGTTGAAGTATCCTACTATTATTGTATATATTGCATCCTATCTGTTTTCTTAGGTTTAGCACTATTCGTTCTATGAATATATATGTTCCAGTGTTGGGTGTATATATTTTAGGATTGCTATATCTTCTTGTTTAATTGATCTTTTTATCATTTTATAATAACCTTATTTGTCCTCTTTTTATTATTGTCAATTTAAAGTCTGTTTTATCTTATGTAAGTATAGGTGCTTCTGCCCACTTTTGGTTTCTATTAGTTTGGAATATCTTTTTCCATCCTTTTATCTTTAGTCTATACGTGTCTTTACCAGTTAGGTGGGGTTTTTGTAAGCAGTGTATGGCTGGATTTTTTTTTAATCCATTCTGCCAATCTCTATCTTTTAAATGGAGCATTTAATCCACTTATATTCATTGACATGTGAGTTTTTGTTCCTGTTATAATTTTTTTTGTCTTGTTGCTTTGCAGTCTCATTTATGTAATTGTTTTATAAGACCTGTGAGTTTTATACTGTCATTTGTTTTTATGATGACTAGTATCTTTAATTTCTATGTTTAGAACTCCCTTAGCATTTCTTGTAAGATTTGTCTAGTGGTAATGAATTCCCTTAGCATTTTCTTGTCTGGGAAAGACTATTTCTTCTTCACTTATGAAGCTTAATTCTAATAGAATACAAAATTCATGGTTAACAGTTTTTTCTTTAGAAATCTAAAAATAGGACTTCAGTCTCTTCTGGCTTATAAGGTTTCTGTTATAAGCCAGAAGTCCACTGTTAGTCTGATGGAATTTTCTTTATACATAATTAGACACTCTCATGCTAATCTTAAGATATTTTCCTCCACGCTGTCTCTAGATAGTCTGATGACTATATAACTTGGTGAAGTCCTTACAATGTATTTTTTTTGGAGTTCTGTGAGTCTCTTGTATCTGGATGTCTAATCTTCAGCAAGACTTTAAGAATATTTTCCTCAATTACTTCCTCAAATAGGCTTTCCAGAGTTTTTGCTTTTCTTCTATCTCATTAATACCTTTGACTCATAGGTTTAGGCATTTTACATAATCTCTTATTTCTCAAAGTCTTTGTTCATTTTTAAAATTCTTCATTCTTTCTTTCTGACTGTATTTACTCAAAAAACCTGTATTCAAGCTCTGAGAATTTTATTTCTTCTGCTTGGTCTGTTGTTAAAGTTTTTGACTATATTTTGTAATTCCTTCAAGGAATGTTTCATTTCTAAAAGTTTTGTTTGGTGTTTGGGTTTTTTTAAAAAAAACATACCTATCTCTTTGGTAAATTTGTCAGTCATATCCTGAATTAATTTTCTGACTGTTTTTTGTATTGGCTTTTACCTTTCTCTTGGATCTCATTGAGAGTCTTTAAAATTAATATTTTAAATCCTTTATCTGGTATTTCACATATTTCATTTTGATTAAGATCCATTTTAGATAATTAGTATGATATTTTTAACACTGTTTTTGCATGCTTCCAGAATCGTTCTGCTGGTTCCTTTTCATCTTATGAAACTGTCTCTTATTTTTGTTTAATTTACTTTTGTTTCGATGGAATTTTTTTCTTTTGAGGATGTGACTATAATGTATGCTGTGTAGGGTCATTTGGCCTTTGTTCTTGGATCATTCAGTGGCAAAGACCCTCTATGAATTTATTGGTTATATATATATATCCTTAGTGTGATGACTTTATCAAATGCTGATTGTAGTAGTGGTATACTGGGCATGAAGAGGCATCATTTTCAGCCTACTCTTTTAAATGTTTTTTGTAGTCATGCATGGTACATGCCTGTATTTCCATCTACTCAGGAACCTGAAACAAGAGGGTCCCTTGATTTCAAGAGTTTGTGGCTGCTGTGTGCTATGATTTCATCTATGAATAGCTGCTATACTGCAGGAAAACATAGCAATATCTCATCTCCCCAAAGACCATGGAAGCTGAGAGTTCAAAGAAGGAGGCTGACAAATTCAATTTCGTAGGAAGACACACTTAATAAGGACTTAGAAACTGAATCTGTAGTTTGGGGCAGCCACAAGACAAGATGGTGAATCACTGCCTGATTGTTTGGTTTCTTATTTTAATTACAGATAGAATAATAGATTTCCTATTTTCAGAGAGTGTGTAAGCTGGCTGAAGGTTTATACTACAAGCAAGTAGAAAGGGAGAAAGAGAGGAGAAGGGACAAAAATGTCAATGGCTAGGCAAATTTAGCATAGCCACTGATTTGAGGTCATTATAAAATGGAAAAAATTATGCCCTTGTTTAATATTGATTATTCATGTTTTAATCAGCTTTTTGTTATTTTTGAATAATTTAGACATTGAGACACAACTAATTAAATTCTTGAAACTGGAGAAAAACTTTAGACAAGATAATTTGCTTATGAACCAGTATGAATTATTTCCCAATATGTATCCAAAAAACAGACCAAAAGGTCCACCCTCAAAGACCATAAAAGTTATATGGATATAAACAGTAAATTTGCGAAAACAGCTTAAGATGAAGGTATTAAAATACAGTTTCTTTATTGGTAGAACATTTTGCATAGCATTTTAGGTATTGCACTTGTTCATTAGCTCTAAGGAGTAGGCATTTGGTTCTAGATAGCAGAATATGAGTGACATTTTCTTGCTGTCACACTTGTTAAGGGTTCTATGATGAACATTTATTACTGTGATAATCATAAAAGTGGCTTAGAAACCAATAATGAAAAACTGTGTGAGAAAATTGAGAGTGCAATGGAGCACATGTAAGCCTATGAAAAAAATGTTTCAACTTTCTACAGAAGGCTTTTACAACACAATTTTGGTTCAGAAAGGAATTACTACAACATTCTCTGAGTTCCCATCATTTGAGTGGAATCATGCTTTGAGTAGAGTGGGAATAGGTACAGATGGAATGCACATTGTTAGCAAGGTATGTTGAATGCAAAACCTGGTGCAGAATCTCTAATTCTGTTACCATTCTATGCGAGGTTCTCACAAAAACAGGACCCACTCTTTGCATTCTTTAAAAGGGAAGAAGAGGACACATATTCACTCATTCCCAAGAGAAATGTGTTCTTACTTGAAAAAAAAAAAACTCTGAAATCTCTCCCATTTCACTGTGTAATTACAGAATTATGTCCCAGGAAAAAAATAGAGAAAAATGGACCAATATCATAATTCTGTTAGGTATGCTCTTTCTTCCTGGCAGAGTCAGCTTCTGCTAGTGCGTAAAGAAACTAATTTGAAAAATACCCTGAAAATCTTAGCAAAATGGAAAGTCCTAAAGCAAAGTATATTTCTTGTCATTTAAAAAATTTTTTCAACCTGACCATATTACTAACAATAGTGAAAAAAGCTATTCTGTCCTTTCCACATTCTTAGGCAAAAAAAAAGAAGGCTGTTATGAGTCCTTATGACTTCATTATGACCAGGAAGGGATGACAATAAAATTCTTAATTGCAACTTTTTTCATTGACTTGGAATGTCTTAATTTATCCTTGAGTTTTTCATGATAGAGGCTTTTTGAACTATGTCATGGGTACCCTATCTGTTAGAGTAAATCTTTCTGCAGTCATAAAATCAAGTGTGCTGGAAAAACAATCCATATGCTTTTCCAGGCTGAAGAAGAATGGAGCTCCAGCCCCTTTCATTTTCCTTGGTGCACAGTGGAGCACATCAAAGCAACAGGACAGGAGGGTGTCAAGGAACAGTGGACCTCAGTATTGTGCTGATTATAACCGTATAGTACTGGGCACCATGCTAAGCATATAACATGTTTCTTTAATTCTTTCCTCCAAGGAATGTTATTATCTCACTTTAAAGAATAGGAACATTGAGACTTTGACAGGAGAAATTACTTATCAGTTTCCTGAGTGAAGCCAGAATTTGAATCCAGGATTGTCTGACACCTAAAACCAATACCTTTAACAACTCAGAATCCTTGAAAGGATTATCTGTATAAGTTGTAACAGTTTCAGCAGCTATGTAACTAAGCAGTTACCTTATCACACAGCACTCCATATGTTAGCCTGGATTCCTGCACACAACATATACACAAGGGGACATGTTTCATGAGTACTCCTTCACAAAATTGTACTGGTGGTGTTCTGGGTTTTTGTAATTATGTTCTCTTTTTCCTCCCACAGTTTATATTGGTCCATCATGTCTCAAATTCTGCTCTGGCAGAGGACAGTGCACTAGACATGGTTGCAAGTAAGCATCTTAAAATAACACTTACGCTTCTCCTTTCTGATGTGTACTTTACATATTAAAGCCACAAGTCATTTGTTTTAATAATCTTTTTCAGGATTGGGGGTCTTTTTAAAACAAAAAAAAATGGATACTCCTAATAGAATGTGAGGGTAATTCAAATCTATTTTGTAAGTGAAAGTTAATTAATACATTTTATATTAGGCTAAATTGTGAACATACTTAGCATTCCTAATGTGAATTTGTGAACAAATTTGAATTCCTCTCAGCTACCATGAGAATCCCCCACTCAAAAAGATACCAATTTTATTTTACAGTGGGCAACATCATAAATGTAGTGAGAAGGAAATAGCACATTAAACACAAATAATTTGAAACTATTTCCTGATTAATAATCTCCCTAAACTGTAATATGTTTCCATTGATGATGAGGTTTTCTCACTGATCGAAGAGTTGGGGCACTCCTGTATATTCTAATCAGCTAATATAAATACAGTACATTCTCATATCGAAGCAAGCAGGTTGTTGGGGAGTGGGGATAGGTTTATTTTTCTTGAAGTGCCACTAATTTGGGAGAGTCCACTGAGAGGCAACATAGTGCTAAGGACTTCTATCTAGGTCAAGGGTGTACACATCCCCTTTATAATGCCAGTCTTCTAAGTTTGAGAAAGTTAAAGATAGATTCATTTTCCAATAGTTTTTAAATATTTAAAATATTTCCTATCACAAACATGTATTTTAACATTTGTTCTTAGAGAAAATATTTATTCTGGGCATTTAATTAGAACTGCTTAATGTTGTTTCTTTCATAAATTTAATAAGTATTATTATGAATTAAATTATATGCATAAACCTTTTACAGATATTTTAAGTTGGAAATGTGTATGAACATAGGTGTATTTTAGATAAACTGCTGGTACTGGTTGAAGGCGAGTGCTGAGTTACTTTTTTAATCATAAGCTTTTTTATGGCAGTCTGTGCAAAGACTGTGTTTGTCTGGATTATTTACAGTTGATTAGCCCTTATCAAGTCTTCAGACTGAGTATTCTCCAAAGACTAATGAGCCTCATTTACCATTCAGTCAAATCCTAGCCTCTGGACTTCTTCCTCCCCAAAGTAGATTTGAGGATCTCTGAAACAGCTAACAGTTTAAGATTTCATTTCACCATATTTCTTTCAGGTGTGACCCTGGATTTTCTGGCCCAGCTTGTGAGATGGCATCCCAGACATTCCCAATGTTTATTTCTGAAAGCTTTGGCAGTTCCAGGCTCTCTTCTTACCACAACTTTTACTCTATCCGTGGTGCTGAAGTCAGCTTTGGTTGTGGTGTCTTGGCCAGCGGTAAGGCCCTGGTTTTCCACAAAGATGGGCGGCGTCAGCTAATTACGTCCTTTCTTGATAGCTCACAGTCCAGGTGAGTGAAGGTAGGGTAGAATATATACAGAAACCAGATACTCATGTTGAATTTAGTTATATTGTCAATTTTTATTTTGTGTATTTTTCTTGATAGACATCTCATTTTTAACGATGATTAAAAGGCACTTACAGTTTATTGAGAGTTAATTTGCCCTAGTTTTTGGTAAATTAGGAGGCTCACCAATGACTTGGATATTAATGACTGACTAGATTTTTTAAAATATGAAATGTTAGCATCAAAACTATGTTCTTAAGCCAAGAGCTAGTTAATTATTTATGTAGTTTTATGTATTTGACAGCTTGCAGAGGCTGATTAGATTTACTCTACAACTTCCCTTACCCCAGTGCCTAATAAATAATGCAGTAAAGAAGTGATTGGCATTTTAAGTGTATGTATACAAGTACATAGTACACAAAAGTGTATAAACATACAGTTATATTTTTATGAATCTATATGCATATAAAACATGTATATTGACATCTACATGAATATCTACACATATTTATACATCTCACAGTGAAATTACTTACATTTTAAAAAAGAAGGATGAGTAGAAATATATAATTTGGGAGTAGTTCACTTAAATTTTTTTGAAATTCTTTAAAGACCAAAATGAACATTACAATTAAAAATGTTTATGCATACACTAATTATAGACAATTTGTGTCTAGGTTTCTCCAGTTCACACTGAGACTGGGAAGCAAGTCTGTTCTGAGCACATGCAGAGCCCCTGACCAGCCTGGTGAAGGAGTTTTGTTGCATTATTCTTATGATAATGGGATAACTTGGAAACTCCTGGAGCACTATTCATATCTCAGCTATCATGAGCCCAGGTATGTTGGAAAGCATTTGAAGAAATGGTTGTAGAGTGATGTCTCCCTTCTGGGGAAATGATAATTCAAATGGCATAAAATTCCAGATATTTTTCCATTGACAGATGGAGCAGACAAAAATTAATGTGTCTTGTGACGAAAAACTACTAAGCCATGTTTCTTCCCATCCATTTGTCCCACTGACTTCTGATCATTTGGAGGAATTTATGTCATATTTTTAAATACACATCTAAGAAAAATATTTTATTGCTTATAAAAGAGAAAAGTAGTCCAGCACAGTGGCTCACCTCTGTAATCCCAGCACTTTGGTAGCCTGAGGTGGGCAGATCATGAGTCAGGAGATCAAGACCATCTTGGACAACATGGTGAAACCCAGTCCCTACTAAAAATACAAAAATTAGCTGGGCATGGTGGCACACACCTGTAGTCTCAGCTACTTGGGATGCTGAGGCCGGAGAATCACTTGAACCCAGAAGGCGGCAGTTGCCGTGAGCCGAGATCACGCCACTGCACTCCAGCCTGGGTGACAGAGCAAGACTTCATCTAAAAACAATAAAATAAATAAATAAAAATATTTACATGTACTATAAAAAAGATTTTACATGTACAAAGAAATTTTGCTTTTGAGACAGAGTCTTGCTCTGTTGCCGGCTTGGAGTTCAGTGCTGTGATCTTGGCTCACTGCAACCCCCACCTCCCGGGTTCAAGCAATTGTCCTGCCTCAGTCTCTTGAGTAGCTGGAATTACAGGCCCTTGCCATCAAGCCCGGCTAATTTTTGTATCTTTGTAAAGATGGGGTTTCACCATGTTGGCCAGTCTGGTCTTGAACTCCTGACTTCAGGCGATTCGCCCACCTTGGCCTCCCAAAGTTCTGGGATTACAGGAATGAGCCACCACGCCTGGTCTACAAAGAAATTTTTAGCATGTATAGTGACTCTGGCAAAAAATGGGGTCTTAGGGTTTATTTAAAGCCATTTCTTCAAGCCATTTCTATTTTTCTTTAGTATATAGATATCATCACATATAGTATCAGTTGTCAGATTTAAGTCTTACTTGAAGCTGGACTACCTTTCAGTGTTGGCAGAATAGTAACAGTATTAGTGGTATAATTTCAGTGTGTCTGAAAGATCCTTTCTTCTCTTAAACATTTATTGAGCTAGTCACTGATATTCCTTTAAAAATATCAAGGGAAGAGGAAGATGGGGAAATCTCAGAATTAAGGTTTAAAGTTAAAATTGTATCAGAGTAGTTGATACTGTGGCTTACATTCACAGTCACATATAAATGGACTAACATTCCATTTCACTTCCTGGAAGTATATTTTAATCATGAGGAGATGAGAAAGAGAGAGGGCTTTGGGCCCAGAAGTTTGCATTAGCATCCTGGAAAAAAGACATGGTTCAAGAAAGTGGGAGAGAGGGGGCCGAGAATATATTTTATATATTTTACAGTTTTGCCTAGAACTGCCCCTATATTTAAGTATTTGCAAATAGATGAGAATTTTTATTTTGATAGCAAATGAAATAGAATGTCACAGATAATAATTAATGTCTATTATAACTTATAAATGTTATACATTATAAAATTTGAAGAATGCACCAACTGTGTTGGGTGTTTTCCCTGTGCAGGTAAAAATCTAATGGTAAATTCAGCTTTCTTACTCAGTAGAGACACATGAATCCTAAAGAAACCTTTCATAGACTCCTCATAGTAAACATTAAATGAAAATTAAACAGAAATCAAGGTAAAGATGGTGAAAGCATGAAGAAAATATCACCATCCTAAGTTAAGTTGGCCTAAAGCACAATTTTTTCTAACAAAGATGGACAGCTGCAAAATTCAGTAATCAATCTATATCATGAAATTTAATTAATCTTTGTTGATATGAAAAATAATTACACATTTAATGTGCTATTGCAAAGGCACATTTAATCTTGCCTGCCATTTGACAGCAACATTTTTCTTCTAGAAATCAAGGTGGCTTTTCAGTATTAGATATGTGCATGGCTTGAAAGATTAAGATCAAAGTGGAGATTTTTTTAAAAGGAGAACATGGTAATGATAGCAAAAACGCCCTCATTTTCTATATATACACCACTATCTGTGAGACTCTTCCACCCCCCTCTTACAAATATTAATAAAAGGTGACATGGCAGAAAGGGAATTTGATATATTCTAAATACCAAATTGTATTTTTTAGATAAATGATACAAGCCATATAAATTCTTCATAAGAGAGTTAAATATATCTCGACGCCTTTAGCTATTTGCTATATTTCCTTCAGTATAAATTGCTGCCTGTAATTGCTATGAATTCCATATTATTTCTTTATGCCATGGTTGTTCAAAAATGAAGTGTGATCCATAAATTAGACATGCTAGTTGGCTATTACTCCCTAACTATCTTAATAATTTGCTGCCTATGATTCACTCAGTAAATAAAAGAACTGTATCTGCTTGTTATTAATAAAATTTAAGGTCTGGTGATATATCTAAGTTAGTCTTTTAATTCAAACTGACTAGAACGTCTTGTGAACTAACTGGTATTTTTATTAATGTAAAATGATGTATCACTGGTGAGACTAAAATTATTCTAGCTTTTCTCTTAATTATAGGGCTTGTTTTTAACCTGAAATTTCTGTGAAGTCTAATCTTAGTTTATTTTTATGTCTTATTTATTTGATCTCCTTTTTGTTTCTATCATGTCACCCAATTTAATAGTATATATCATTGTAAACATTTTTTAAACAATTTGATCTTTATATTTGATCATCTTTGTTTCTTTATGTCAACAATTCCATAGTACATATTACTATAAAACATTTAAAAAAATAAATCTATGAGCTTAGGACCTACACACGAGAGGAAGATTGAGACAGAAAATTGACTTAAGTCAAGTCTCTGCATTCTCTTCTAGGAATAGTCTGATCAGACAGTTCCACAGCTATGCCAACCAGCCACTATAATTTGCAAAGAGTGGTGAAATCAGCAGGAACTCCCACTACACCCAAAGATATAATGTAAAAGTTAAGAACAAGGCTCTAGAGTCAAGTTCCCCAGGTCCAAATCCTGCCATTAGTACTTATAGTATGCTTAACCTTAAAGAGATTATTTAACCTCCTTGTACATCTGTACTCATATCTCTATCAGGCGTATACTAATAATATGTACTTTATGCAGCAAAAATTCATTGAGTGCTTGCTTATGTGCCAGATACTGCTGTAGGTACTAAGGCATAATAGCGAAAAACAGACAAAAAAAGTTTCTAGCCTTTGCCATAAGAATATCATTATTCTGGCCGGGTGCGGTGGCTCACACCTATAATCCCAGTACTTTGGGAGGCCAAGGTGGGTGGATCACGAGGTCAGGAGATCTAGACAATCCTGGCCAACAGGGTGAAACCCCATCTCTATTAAAATACAAAAAATTAGCCGGGTGTGGTGGCACATGCCTGTAGTTCCAGCTACACAGGACGCTGAGGCAGGGGGATCACTTGAACCTAGGGAGGTGGAGGTTGCAGTAAGCCAAGATTCATCACTGCACTCCAGCCTGGTGACAGAGCAAGACTCCATTGCAAAGAAAAAAAAAAGCATTATCCTGATTTCACAGATGAAGCTGCTGAGGCACATAGAAATCAAGTGTTTTATCTACAGTTGCAAAATTATTAACCATTAGGTGTCAGAGTAGGAACTCTGACCCAAGAGTCTAATTACAGACCCACAATCTTAACACCTCTGCCATGAAAATATTGGTCACTTCAGTCACTGCTATCATATTCACATATACTATTTTCCTTAAAAGTTGCCTGGGAAATTCTAGTTTTCAGTTGTTACATTAAAAAATAATATTTATTTTCATCAGAGAGAATATTAACTGCTTTTATAATTATTAATATGAAGAAAAATTATACTTTTCTAATAATATAATGTTAAAAAATTAAATTCTTAATCAATGACTGGTATTTTCATAATTAAATCAGTTTAAATATAGTGTAATTGGTTTCTATATATTATGCATTTTTATAAATATGCATTTATTTAATAAACAGGTTAGAAAAATTAAAATGAAAATTACTAAAATACTTAACAAAACCTGACTCTTCTAATAAATTTACACTGGTGAAAAATTTTGCAGATTACAGAAAGTATTTAAAACTCACAAATGTATTATAGCTATATATTTTTAGCTTAAGAAGTTTTATTAAAGTTTTATTTCTGTATTTGCATATGAATATTCCTTTATTTAGAAAATATGTTTTCTTATATTGCAACAAGTTCTACCAATTCTTTACTGTTTGTATAATCAATGGTGATAGTCATGTTAGTCTACCCCATATATCCATGTACAAATTATTTAAAGGGAAAATAGGTAATTATTTTTAAAATAACTTTCAGTATGTAAAATAGCACATTCCCAAAAGGTGGTTTAGCATGTTTCTTTGCACAATAAAAATATGAAAGCCAATCCAATTTCTCAGTAAATTCAGCCTTAGACATTAAAGTTTTAAAATAATTTATTTCTAAGTTATTCAACTAGTCACTTGGATGAGGAAGTTTTTCTTTGCTCATTAATTTAAATAAAAAACTCAACCCTTTCAGTGTGCCTTTACTTCAAGCACCTTTCCTGGTGTTTAATCATACCTTGATGGTGACAAATGTTCCATTTGCCATTTGCTTCACATCTCACCTATGTATGGATGCAAGCAGCATGGTACTGTGATTTATGGAGCTTTCAAGTAGATGTCATTGCAGTGGCAATTAATATATGGTTCCTGCTGCTGTGTACAATAATTGCTCCTGGAAATTAGATATTATTCTTAATTTTCTTCTCCATTTGTCAGATACAGGTTTACTGTCATAGCTGCCATGATACAGCAAATGACCTCACACACTATGCTAAACTCATGGGAATAAGGAAGTATTCTGGTTTTGAAGAGCAAAAACTGTAATATGTATAACAAGCTGCCCAAGATCCTTTACCAGTCTGTGTTGAATACTCTCACTTTGACTACCATGTTTATTGAGAGCTTTTTCAAAAGCAGATGAGTGAAGGCAAAGTTACATTTTGGGATGTGTTTGGAAGACTTTGTTGGAAACAGACAGGAAACTGGACATCTCAGGAAAAAACAATGTTTATGATCAAGGGAAAACTATTTTTTTCATACTATACTTCAGGGAAACATCTATCCGACTGTATACATTTGTGTTTTAAGATACCAAAATAATTTTGACTTCAATTTTTTTTCTCTAGAATAATCTCCGTAGAACTACCAGACGATGCAAGGCAGTTTGGAATTCAGTTCAGATGGTGGCAACCATATCATTCTTCCCAGGGAGAAGATGTGTGGGCTATTGATGAGATTATCATGACATCTGTGCTTTTCAACAGCATTAGTCTTGACTTTACCAATCTTGTGGAGGTTACCCAGTCTCTGGGATTCTACCTTGGGAATGTTCAGCCATACTGTGGCCACGACTGGACCCTTTGGTAAGGATTTCATCATTGTTGTTGTTGTTATATTTTGCACTAGGAATTGGAACATGAGGATGATCTTTCAGTCTATTCAGCACTTAGTAATTTGTTGACAAGTACTTACTAAACAGTAAATATTTACAAGTATGTCTACACAAGCTTACTTGTATGTCTGCAGGTCAGATGTCTTGGGAAAGAGAACTGAAAACAAAATACTGATAGATTTAAATAAATACAAAATTTTACCATATTTATTAAACTCAAATTTTTACTTCCCACAATACATATGAAAAAAAAAACCTCTTCAAAAAGTGTTAGTAATTAAAGTGACTACCATATTCTACATATGACTACCCCTTCAGAGGCCCATGGCATTCATAATGAAACAGGACATCCCTCTAGTGACTATTTTAATAAAATTTCTCATGAGTAGTTCTGTTTTCTTGCTGTCTTATATAAGGCCCAAGAAGTTTTTTCTAGCCATGATTGGTTAACTGCCATCTCCTTTTTAATCCATGTTATCAAGCAGTATTGGACCAGTAACTTAATGACAGTGGGGTTTCAAAATTCTGGGATAGCCTAATTAAGGTACTCTTCATTTTTAGATTCTTCCTCCTGTGGTCATATGCAAATTTAATTATACAACAAACAGAAAATAATTTAAAGGTGATTAGTACTTCATGAACATCAGCAGGATGATACAACAGTGTTAACTAGGGTCAGGAGCTGGCTAATTTACATAGGGAACTCCCAAGAGGCTTCTCGGAGGAGGCTACCTTTGTGTATTTCACATGGTGGATATAACACATTCTGCTGATTGGAAAGTGGGAGAACATGGATGCTCCAGCCACATGAAGATCTGGAGGAAGAGAAATCCAACTACAGGAAACTTTGCAATGCACACAGTTCCCCCTGGCAAGAGTGACCATGGCATGTTCAAGGACCAGGAGGGAGGCCAGTTGTTCTGGAGACCAGATAGTGAGGTAGTGAGTGTCAAGGAAACCAAGAGATGTGCAGAGGCCAGATCTTTTAGGGTCTTCTAGGCCCAGAGATCGTAGATTTAAAAACTCAGGTCTGCATGATTCCAAAACCCACACAACCTGCACCACTGTGTGTACTGCCTCTCTCCAGGTTCATTTAGAACTGGAAATATGATTGAAGAATAATTTTCTAAGAGACCTTTATTTTGTATTGAGTCATGGTCAGACCAATTTAATTCCTTCAGATGAATCTCACTGAAAGCTATTCACCACTGTTGCCTCCAGAGAGCATATCATAATGACCCATCAGTGACCATATCATAATTAGAGGTAAATTTTACACACTACTGCACAGAAAATTACCTTGATGGGACTTGTACATGTATAGTCACATCTCACACACAGCAGGCTAAAATTCTAGCATCAAAATGACAGCTAATGGAATGGAATGGAAGTACAGCTGGTCACTTTGCTGCAAGCGTTGTCAAACTGGATAGAATGAAATTTCTAAATTTCTGTAAGACAAAGTAGGAAAGGTCATATTACACATTTTCTCTTCTCTTTTCTTTTTTTTTACACAGAGTTTCACTCTTGTCACTTAGGTTAGAGTGCAATGGCACTATCTCAGTTCACTGCAACTTCCACCTCCCAGGCTCAAGTTTCTATTTGATAGCCTCATTTTCTATTTGATAGCCTCAGATGATTCTTTTTACAGATGTTCTTTCTTAGTCCTGCAGACTTAAAAAAAAAAAAGTTTCTATTTGATAGCCACATTTTCTATTTGATAGCCACATTTTCTATTTGATAGCCTCAGATGATTCTTTTTACAGATGTTCTTTCTTAGTCCTGCAGACTTAAAAAAAAAAAAAGCAGTATAGCAAATAAGAAGGTGTAAAGATGTAGAACAAAATGAGATTTCTTAGAATTTTATGCTTCTGAAAATTTAAATTGACCTGAATTGACAGTAATTCAAACTGGGCATGCACCATAAACTACATCCCTCAAGTTTGTATAGAAGAGTTTTTTCCTGACACTTTTTATACTTATAGAGTATTCCAACAAAGAGTCATATCATGAATGCAAGTCCTGTATCATGTTTATTTTCACAAATAGTTAACATCTGCTCAGATAAATGCAAAAGTTGCTGAGCATTTTAATTTAACACTTGGGTTGAAAGCATGATAACAGCAGTTTAATTTCTGTGCTTTGATCAAATCCCTAAGAACAATATCTTTTCATACAAGTCTGATGAATATTCTTAACACACCACTGCTTTAGTTGGTGAAGATACATTTACTTTGTGAAAGTACAATCACAGTAATTATTGAAAAACCATAAGAAAGTATAAGTAATTGTACAATCCCCATGGGCACCTTGAGCAGCACCATAGGAGTTTTATTAACAACCACATGTGAGCAATCGATTTGACTTTCTGATCTCTGCGAAAGGAAAAGGAGTTGTCTTGGTTATGAAACAACAGAGAGTATACTCTGGCGGTGATAATGAGACTAGAGAAACACATTAACCACTTTAATAAGGACATGAAAAATGCTTGCTTCTCATTAAAATGAAACAACATGGAAGATCTCAAACTGTTCCTATTTTCTTAGCCAGTGAGTCAGAATAAAACCCCTTTTAATGGCGTTGTTTTCTCTCTGCCACTGTTGAGGGATACATTGTCCAAGATTTAGTGTGAATTCACCTTGGGGATGTTTTTCAGAAATACTCGTTACAGTATTAAAATTTAAGTAATGATATTGACCAACTATTTATTTAATTTCATAGTCCTAAAACAAGCTGTCATTTTTTAAATGTAAAACCTTTGGAGCATATTGTCTTATTAAGTAAAAATTATCTAAACATATTTAAGTACGTGGTCTCCACCCTTCAGTGACCTTGTTTCTCTCAAGGGAAATTTTGAAATATATACATGGTCTTACAAATGGCTGGTGTTAAATTAATTATTGTTGGTTTTTCTCGGCTGTGAGATCATTTGGTTCTCATTTTCTAACTCATGACTTTTTGTGAGCATAGATTGTCATTACTAAGAGTGTTCTTCAGGGAAAACTTGGACAATTGCTTTTTCATTAGAAGAACTACAGTCAATATGCTATAAATCACTTTCCAGCGTGTCATCCTAGAGTACTTTTTTTCAGTGGAGAAACTAATTGCTTTTAATTCTTTGAATGCTTTCTTCCATACATAGTATCTGAACTCAAAACTTCTGTATACTTTAGATTCCAAAAATATTTTTAAAACCTCTTACATATATTTTAATATCACTAAGGGAATAATTCTATTTAAAGTTAATTAAAGATTGCATCTAATAGTACTAATGATAATACCAAGGGAACATTAACATTCCTCTACCCGATCTAACACACCAGCTAGATACAACAGGTAGGAGGGACATTGCTTTCTTCTTACATAGAGAGTTTTGGTTGTAAAATGTGTGCAGTTGAGGCCAGGCACGGTGGCTTGTGCCTGTAATCCCAGCACTTTTTGAGGCCGAGATGGGCAGATCACGTGAGGCCAGGAATTCAATACAAGCCTGGCCAACATGGTGAAACCCGATGTCTACTAAAAGTATAAATATTAGCTGGGCGTGGTGGCACATGTCTGTAACCCTAGCTATTTGGGAGGTTGAGGCACAAGAATCGCTTGAACCCAGGAGGCAGAGGTTGAAGTGAGCCAAGATCATGCCATTGCACTCCAACTTGGGTGACAGAGCAAGACTCTGTCTCTAAATAAATAATTAGGTGTACAATTGGGATGGTTGTTGTAGCATTTAGAATTGGCAATTGTTTTAAGAAAATGTTGTGTGGTAGAAACAGGCTTCGAGGTCATAGGCCTGACTTCAAATTCTCACACTGCTGCTTAGAAGTTTGTAAAATTAAGCCAGATAATTTTAACTAATGAGGAATTTTGAGAAGTATATATTTTGATGTTGCTGCTTTAAGAAGTTTGCATCAAAGCAACTTTATTAAAAGAGGAAATAACCGAGTTTCGTTAGTAATGTACGAAGACATCCCTGACTTCTAGCTCCACCCAGAACTTCCACCCTTTTATCCCATCCTTGTCTTTCATCCCATCCATGAGCTAGTGCCATCCCTAACCCTTACTCCCACTCTCACCACTGCCTTGTATCTGAGCCTCACCCCATTGCCAGCCTCTAATAATGAGCTATCAGTTGGACGTATAGTGAGAACGCAACTCTGCACAGTCTTTTGAAATTTCTAGAAGGTGACATGTTTTAATGACTTCTTTTTTAAATCACCAAACCTGTTCCCATAGCAAAATAATAGCATACAAAGGCCACATATTCAAGGAAATTTGTTTAGCCTCTTTGAACCTGAGTTTTTCTTTTTTTCTTTGCACCTTATTTTTTTTTTTCTATTTTTCTTCTAAAAAAAAAAGATAACTGGATACATCTGAGTCTGAGGTTTTCGTCTATAGAATGGGAGCAATGATACTTACTCCCAAAATTGTCATAAAGATTAAATGAAATCATAGATAGCAAATACCTACCATGAGCCTGCTATTTCCATTCCCTTCACTGTCTCGTTGAAAGGAAGAAAACTGGTATCTCTAAGGGCCACATAATGATCATCTTTTTTGAATTTTAGAGACTACCAAATATTATTTTGCCTGAGTAATACAAAAGAACATTCTGTGAAATTTAAAGAGATCAAAATAGAAATGGTAAATAAGAGCTTTATTGTATAAACTAGATTTGGTTGAGGGAAAAGGTTGGAGGGTTATGGAACAGAAAGCTCACAGTGGGTATACTTACTTTTGCCAGTACTTTCCTATCTCAATGGCAGTCATCATCACTACACAGATGGATTGCATTCTAGCAACACAGAATATGTTATCATAGAAAGTATTTTGTGAATAATGAGTGATTAGGTTATTAGGAAATCCCAGACCTGAAGGATCCTAAAAGTCTGTTTATTTCATATTGTAACTTAAACACAGTTCATTTGCAATAAAAAGGTATAAAAAAGTACTATGACTCTACTAATAATTAAAGCAAAAATTAAGATAAGAAAAGCTGTAGTTTTTGCTTATCATTAATGGTGCTTGAGGAACAGCAGATGTAACTAAAAGATTTAAAGATAGATGAGACCTGTAGAAATGTGAAGAGGGCCTTTCATGGGCACTAAAGATAGAAGGTACTTGTTATTTATGTCTAATTTTATTTTTTTAATTAAAGCTTTTTTTAACACAAGTAAATCACTAGTACTAGTCATCCATTGGTCATTTTTAGAAAGAGAAATTTCCTAAAGTAGTGAAAGTACAAAGGAAGTTAAAAAAGCGACATGAAAAAAATGAAAGTAGCTGTGAATTATAAAAGGCATGAGGAGGCTAGCCACGGTGGCTCATGCCTGTAATCCCAACACTTTGGGAGGCCGAAGTGGATGGATCACCTGTGGTCAGGAGTTCAAGACCAGCCTGGCCAACCTAGTGAAACCAAATCTTGACTAAAAACACAAAAAATTAGCTGGGCATGGTGGCAGATGCCTGTAATCCCAGCTACTTGGGAGGCTGAGGCAGGAGAATCACTTGAACCCAGGATGTGGAGGTTGCAGTAAGCCAAGATTGTCTCATTGCACTATAGCCTGGGCAACAAGAGCAAAACTCCATCCAAAAAAAAAAAAAAGGAGTCATGAGGAAAAAAGGGTAACATTAGTGGTATGTGATGTTGTGGTAGGAGGATCTTTGAAGCCAGATTTTGCACACCAGCTCCAGGTGGCATGGTTAGCCCAAGAGAGTAGAAAGCTAGAGATCTAAAATGAAGAGAACAGTTGCAGTGTGGGTAGCCCAAGACAAAGGGAATTGACAAATCCTACATGTTCAGAACATTTTTAAAGTATGTGTTCATATTTCATGGAGTATTTATGAGCATGGACAAGAAAAAATTATTTGTTTATATATTTTATGAGAAGCAGGAGTCACCCAGGCAAAAATCCCAGATTAAAAAGGATCCTAAGAGCCTGTTTATCTCATAGGTTAAATATAGTTCATTTTACGTAAGAGCTAGAAAATAGTACCAGGGCTTATTAACAATAAAAGAAAACCAGTAATTTATTGTTGCATTGTTATATAATAATATGACAGATCTGAATGATAGGTGAAATTTTAAGTTATAGGAGAGGGACCATTTGTTCAGTTACGTATAGGTTATAAAGACCATCAGGAATCCACAATAACATGTAGTAATGAGTAACTCAAAGAGTTTCAAAATGACCTGGAGAACAACCATCAGAACTCATGTTGTACAAAGTAAACCTGCCTCTGTAGGGACATTCAGGCCCACAGGCAGATCTTCACACAATTAGCAAGCATTTTACTGCACATTTTAAAATGAGATCTACCTCTCTTTCTGCTGCCTTTTGGTTAATTTATTGAAATAGGAATATGTGTTTAAAGAGGTTTGAATCAGAGTCTACTACATGCAGATCTCTATTCCTTTAGACCAATCTTGGGAACCTAGTCAGTGTTTGCCTGATACTAAGGTAAGCATTGTGTTGTTGGGAAACGTGGACATAGGAGGAGTCAGATTAGCTCTGTTCCTCAGTTTACAAGGAAAAAGTTACAATCTCTATAAAATGTATCAATCTATAGAATAACAGTGAAGTAAATTTTGTTAGGCTTTTCCTTCACGAAACATCGACCTGTAGCTTATACAGAAATTCTGTCTGTTTAAATAGTTTATTAGCATGCTTAGAGTATTCTTGGGATTGTTTCTTTAAAAGACTATTAAAAAGATCAGTAAATCAACTAAAATTGTGCTGCTGAAGGAAGTCAGCCTGGGTGAAATGGCTCCCAGGAGCCACCTCAGTGTCCATTTCACAGTAAATGATTGTCTAGGAAGCTTAGCAGGTAGATAAGGTAAATACATTGAGTGACAAATGGAAACGTCACTTCCTATTATTCTCAACAGCTTTGAAGTATTCTCAGTGCTGAAGACTTTTGGTGCCTCTATAAAATTGCTAATATAATTGAATAGATTTATAAGTGACTTTCTAAACTAGAGCTTATTTACTTGGCTTTTTCACCATGAGGATTTCATTACCTGAAATTGTTAATTTATTAATAGACTAATTTATACATTCAGCTATTTATTGATTGATTTACAGGCACTGTTTGTTCTAAAAGTGTAGCAACTGGTGTTGGAGACAAAGAAAGAAAGTCCCTTTGCTTGTGGAGCTTACATTCTGGAAGGAAATAACAAGTATACAAGTCCATAATAATATTCCAGACAGTGAAAAGTGCTGTTAGGGTAACAGAAATGGGGTTTTATGTAGCAGAGTGGAGAGTGGTGCTATTTTAGGTAAGAGGGTTAGGGAAGCCCTCTTGGGAGGCAGTAGAGTCCAGAATGATGAAAGAGACAACCGTGTAAAAGTATGGAAAGAGAGCTTTGCAGGTAGAGAGAGCAGCAAGGGCAGAGGCCCTGAAGCAGCCAAGAAACTACATCACATAGCTTTGTAGAGCAATATAAGGATTCTGGATTTTAGTGTTACAGGAATCTGGCAAATAATTTGGAGTAGGGGAGTGATATAATCTTCCTTATGTTTAAACAATAATTATGATTGCATTGTGGAGAATAGGGGTAGAGGATAATAGAAGGAGCAGTAGAAGGAGCTCAGGTAGGAGGCTACTAGTGTCATCTGCATGTGCTTAGGATAGGTTGGTGACAGTGGATGAATGAATTACTCGAAGATATATATTAGAGGATGTAGTAATCATCAGGACCTGCCTAAGGGATGGATTTAATGGCTATTTTCTAAAACTTATGCCGTGTTGATGTCCATGGGCTTAATTTTTAAGTCATGTATTTCTCCAAAGTTAGAGTCCTCTAAAAATCTTCCTTTGGACTAAATAGCTAAGTGAGGTCTCAGAAGTAAGGAGAGAGACCATTAAACAAATCAACAGCAAGAAAAGTCTGCATTTGGTGGTTTAGATCTGTGGTTCTTTCTGGTTTATTGAAACAGAAATTTAGCATTCTGAGACAATTATTTTTATTTTTGTTTTTTTCAGACAGAGTCTCACTCTGTTGTCCAGGTTGGAGTGCATTGGTGCAATCTCAGCTCACTACAACCTCTGCCTCCCAGGTTCAAATGATTCTCGTCTCTCAGCCACCTGAGTAGCTGGCACCTGCCACCACAGATGGCTAATTTTCATATTTTTAATAGAGACAGGATTTCACCATGTTGCTCAAGGTGGTCTCAAACTCCTGGCCTCAAGTGATCCACCTGTCTCTGCCTCTCAAAGTGCTCAAATTATGGGCATGTGCTACCACACCCAGCCTAGTCTGAGACAGTTATTTTCTATAGACAGTGGTTCATAAAATTTCCTTGCTAGGTCCTGGGTGAGCCATGTGGGTTGGCCTGTGTAGCCTCCTCCCCTGCCTTGCTGCCTTTCACTCAGTCTACTCCAGTCACATTGCTCTTCCTTCTTTCTATACCGACAAGCCAAGCTCCTTCCTCTCCCAGTACCTTTGCATGAGCTGTGCCTCTGCCTAGAAAGCTCTTGCCTCCTTTGTACAGGGCTTGCAGCCTCCAAGCTTTCCAGGAGACTGAGAAAAGCCCAAGGACTGCAAAAATGTGTATTGTCTCAAAAATATGACAAGAAAATCACCAAAATAAAATGAATACATGTTAATTAAATGTCTGCAAAATACAACTTTAGGCTAACTTTATTAATTGCTAAATTTCATATTCATAAAATTTCAAAATAGAAATCATTTTTTAAAAATTTAAAAGATTCCTGAGTATGCTGATAAATCACAGCCAAAAAAAGTATATTAAATACATTACTAGTAGCCAAATAAAATCTGTTACAAAATCCAACTATTTTTTGCAACCCAAAATATTTATATGTAATGTGGTACATGGGTGCATTTTAATATGTTTGCTGTGATGTGAGATGAAGATTAAAAGTACTGAGGTCCTACAAAAGTCTTAAAATGGCTCTTTTTGAGTATGCTCTAAATAAGGCACATGGTTGCACACAATGGGAAGGAGAAAGAAAGATAATTTCAAAGATTCCTTATGTATTTTCTCTCTCCCCTCCATGCTAAATATTTTCCATCAGGGCTATCAGGCCTGATTATATCAACCAGTGTGTTTTGTTCTGAAAAGAAGTGATGTGCAAGGAAATAGAGGAGATAGGAAAGAACTGAGAGAGACAGGAGTGTGTTGAAAGGGCAAATCCTAATGAAAAGTGGTATAAATGTGGATCACGTGAGTTTCCCTCAACCAAAATTGACTGTGGAGATAATGTGGATGTAACATAAGAGAAGCAGGAGTCAGGGAGTTCCAGATAGCCTGAGATCAGAGATGAACTGAAGTTGTATCAGTCTATTCTCACACTGCTGTTGAAGACATACCTGAGACTGGGCAATTTATAAAGAAAAAGAGGTTTAATGGACTCACAGTTCCATGTGGCTGGGCAGGCCTCACAATCATGGCAGAGGACAAAAGGCATGTCTTACGTGGTGGCAGATGAGAGAAAATGAGAGCCAAGCAAAAGGGATTTCCCCTTATAAAACCATCAGATCTCATGAGACTTATTCACTACCATGAGAACAGTATGACGGAAACCCACCCTGATGATTTAATTATCTTCCACCAGGTCCCTCTCACGACATGTAGGAATTATGGGTGCAAGATGAGATTTGGGTGGGAACATGGCCAAACCACATCAGAAGTTGTGGACAGAAGTAGAAGGAGCTTGAAACAGCTAGGGTTCCCCTGATCACCCTCATCCCCACATTAGTGGTAGAGAAGTATTGCCCCTGACATCTCATGTACACACACATATACATAAACACACACACCGTTTCCTGACAAAAGACTGGCAAGCACTACAAGAGCTGTGAGGATAGATTCTTCCCTGGGTGCATGGTCTCCTGCAGTTGGCCTCTCTCTGACCCTTGGTCTCCCTCTCTCCCTTCTTCTCTGGGGGCCACAGCCCATGCTGCGCTTTGCTCTGACTCCCCCTCCAGCAGGCACCCAGCAGAGGTTTGCTTTTTCTGCCACAGTTTGCTCCAGTTAATGCACATTTTCTAAAAATGCCGTGAGGTAAGCAAAATGAAGACTCGTCAACAGAAAGTTGACAAAAAACTTTGAACACATGATCTCACCAAATTTCTATAAACTTTAAAACTATATATTTTTTAAAGTTTTTGGAATTAGCTGCTGGCATCTGGAATGTTGGGTAAATTGGCCTAGTTCCACAGGAGACACAGGCGAGTGGCTGGACTGAAAATGGAATCTGGACTTCAACAGAAGGGGTGGAGGAGCTGCTCTCTGTGGCTTCTAAAAGAGTCTCCCCTCCCACAGCTGCACTGCAGTAAGTGTACACAGCCCGGTTAGAAAGAAGGGACAGCGTTCATTTGCAGTCTTCATGGCCATTTTGTACAGATAGCCTGGATCTCACGGGGGACACATTCCCCCCAATTCTGTCTCCCATAAAGTTATCTGATTCTTGAGAGTAAACTGCCACTAAGCACCCAATTTGATTCTGATTTTCACTGGAGAGAGAGATTACTTTCTGTAAATGCTGAATTAACAGCAGTCAGGAAACTCAACTTATGCTTTTTATTGGCCGAATAATTTATCTAGCTTAAAGTGAGATTCTAGCACTGAATTGAAGAACTGTGTATAAATTTCAAAACTGAGAGAATGGGAGTGGGAATGAAAAAGATGAAGAATATAAACTGTGAACTTTAGGAAAGGTAAAGATAAGCAAAACAACGCAGGTGCCCGGGACAAAAAGTATAAAAAGAGCCTGAAACAAACGCTGAAAAGCACATGTATTTCAAAACATTTTTGATTACTGATATAACCTGAAAATCTTAACTAGATAAATAAGAAGTCTAGCCACTTAGAAATCCATAAAGACATTTTAAATGAAGTATTGAGTAAATACGTGCCAAATACATTGGTAGAGAGATTCCAAATTTGTTTGGAGGTGTAGTGAGTAAAAATCTGTAACAAAATAAATTCAGTAACTGGAAATTTTTACCTAAAGATTTAGTAAGCTGGTTGAAAGAACGTAATCAGGAAGCCAAGAGGAACAGTAATAAATGTCTATTGTATAAATATGGCTTGTTAAGCTCACGTGTTTTACTCACTGTCTCTCTGACATAGAAATTATCCAAGCAGTGTCACAGAGGAAATGCTATACCGTTTTTGGAACCTGAAACATGAGTGAGTTTCTGCAAGGAACACTGTTAGAGGAAACGCTGCTGATGAAAGCAGTGTAAGGAAAAAGTTTAGTGACCACATCTTCTTGGTCTCAATTCTTCTAGGCAGAAGCAGAGGGTAGAGACCAGTAACAGGTGGTACTCTAAGAGGGAGAGGACCATAGGAACATAAAACCAGTCGATGTCTCCACATATTGAATACCATAGAATGGGGACCATCATGCAAAACCCATTAAATTACAAAGAGAAAATTATGACCACAATAATTTAGAGTATTATTTTAATTTTTCTGCTCTAGTCCTTATTTAATTTTTCCGATGGATCAAAAAACAAAAAATAAGAACCTAAACAAATTAAGAAGGTAATTGTCTTCATTTGTTTGTGTTGCTATAAAAAAAATACCTAAATCTGGGTAATTTCTAAAGGAAAGAAGTTTATTTGGCTCCAACTTCTGCAGGCTGTACAAGAAGTGCCATGCCAACATTTGCATCTGATGAGGGATTCAGGCTGCTTCCACACATGGCAGAAGGAGAAGGTGAGCCAGTGGGTACAGAGATTACATGGTCACAGAGGAAGTAGGAGACAGGGCATGGAGGTCCCAGGATGTTTCTAAGAACCAGCTCTCAGGAAAAGTAATAAAGCAAGAACTCACTCATTACCTCAAGGACAGCACCAACAGGCCATTTATGCAAGATCCACTCTGATGACCCAAACATCTCCCATTAGGCCCCATCTTCAGCATTAAGGAAAAAATTTCAAAATGAGCTTTGGAGGGACAAGCATCCCTATAGCAGTAATTAACAGGCAAGATTTAATAGATAAAGATTATATTCTACAAATAAAATGTATATATACACACACATATATATTCCTTTCAGATGTCCAATAGACATTATATGAAAATATGATCATGAACTAGACTCAGAGACAGTCTCAAAAGATGCCAATAAAATATGATACCAAAATCAGGGGCTATAACGGTCATATATTTCACTATTTAAAATTTTTAAACTTGTGTTTTGGGAGGAAAAACCTCCCTAAAGAAACAAAACATTAAAACAAATTTGAAGCAAGGGAATATTTTCAACACATATGACAGACTATATATCCTCAATATGGAAAGAATTCTTACAAATCAGTAAGTAAAAATAAACCCGCTTTAAAAATGGGCAAAGTCTGTGAAAAGGCTTCACATACACACACACACACACACACACACACACACACACACACACACACAGAGATATATACCTATAAATAGCCAGTAAACATGAATAGCTTCTAAACTTCTTTGGTAATCAAAACAATGTAGATTAAGAGAGTATTGACATAAATTGGCGAAAATAAAAAGTATCATCAAAGTTCAGTATTGGCAAGTAGTAAGAATTGGCACCTCAGTCATTATTAATGTTCTTGGTAAATTTAACTTGGTACAGTCTTTTTGGAGGGCAGCTTGACAGTAAGTGTCAACTTTTTAAGTGTGCATTTGCTTTGACAAAGCAATTTGCTTTTAGGAATTTATCCCAAGGAAATAATTGACACATGCACAAAGATGTGCAGGGATGTATATAATAGAAGTATTGTTTATAATAGTAAAAAATGAAAACCTCCCTAAGTTTTTATAATTGAAAATTGGCTTGATTCATTAAAAATGAAAATTTCTCACCATATTTTTTCAAGAGCGAAAGATGGCAATGAAATGTTGTAAAAAGGAGTAAAGCAGATTTACTATGTTTTCAAAATTTTTTTAAAAAAAGAAACAAAAGTAGTACATGCATGTTCCATGAGAAAAACTGTCTGGAAGTATTTTTACCAAAAAGTGTCTCTACATTTTGTGGTTATCTCTAGAAGGAGAAATTGCACATTTTTACCTTTTAAAACAATGCTGCTGGCCAGGCACAGTGGCTCACACCTTACCAGCACTTTGGGAGGCTGCGGCAGGCAGATCACAAAGTCAGGAGATCAAGACCATCCTGGCCAACACGGTGAAACCCCATCTCTACTAAAATACAAAAAGTTAGCCGGGTGTGGTGGCAGGTGCCTGTAATCCCAGCTACTCAGGAGGCTGAGGTAGGGGAATCGCTGGAACCTGGGAGGTGGAGGTTGTGAGTTGAGATCACGCCACTACACTCCAGCCTGGGCAACAGAGCAAGACTCCATCTCAAAACAAAAAAACAAAACAACAACAACAAAAACCAATGTTGCTTTTATATTATCAGGTTGTTTTTTCCCAGAAGTGTACAATTATTATAATCCACCACATTAATATGGTTATGTCTGTTTTGAAATGTAATATTGTAGAAATAACAAATGAGTTAAAATGCTACCTTTAAGTCCACAGTATCAACAAGTTTTTCCATCAAATCTAGTAAACATTTTTTTGATGGTTACAAGAACATAACCAAGAAAAGGATGCTATCAGAGAGGGTTAGATTCATTTACATCATCTTCAGATAAATATAACTTCTGAATGGTATCAAAAGAAAAACAACATAGTATGGCTCTTCTGTTTTACTAGAAATTTGCTTTGCAGAGCTTTTTTTCTATGGGACCCTTAAAAATAATAGAATGTTGCTTAGGTTTCTAAGAAATGAAAATATGGATGTATTAGTTTCTCTTTTGGCACATGAATAGTGCGATTTCATTCATATTGACTTATATACGAAACTGCTCTTAAAGAGATGGGCTCAGTTGTAAAAAATGGCCCACTTCCCTAGGTTGCCTGGCTGTTTGACATAAATTTGCTTTTAAGGAACTTTGTGGCTCAAGTATTCTCCCATTTGCTGTGGCTACATGTGTCTACCTTTCATATAAAAGAGCTTTCTTTCTGGAAATGGGAAAGAGGCTCTGGGAAAATGCAGAAACTGATTTATTTAAGTGAAGATAACCTCAAAACCTTATTGGTATTCATTGCAGCATTTAAGTAAGTATAGTTATGTTAAACTTGCCTACTCACCAGTTGAGAGACCTCACTCACATGTTTATTTTATTTCACAAAAATTCTTTAGAGCCTTTGAAAGGCAGGACATATTAGAAAGGACTTCAAAGGAGAAACCAGAAGGCCTAGTTTCTAGCTTTTTAGTAACTATGTGACCCCGGGGCCAGCAACTTAGCTTCTCCATTTTCCTTCTCCATAACACAATCTTAAGGATCCCTGATGGTCTCCCAGAGAGTCTTGACTCAAAGGTCAAATGAGATAATCCAGCTGTTAGAAAATCACGATGTCTAAAACAATGTGCTTCTGTGAGTTGCAAGCCAGGTTCTGAGTGCTTTAGGGTATGCAGAGATGAATAAGATATGATCCCTCCCCATGAACAGGCTTCAGACTTGGTCAAAAAAACAGATCCTCAGCAATACATGAGATTAAGCTAGGGAGGGTGAGGCAAAGAAGCTGTGGCATGGACTAAGCAGAGAACTGTGGAGACTCAAATTCCACTGCGCTCTTACCTGTTTGGCCAGTGTCATAGCCTACTAGCCTTCTTTAGACGTAGAAATAAAGAGGGTTAGAAAGGTAATCTTGTCCTAAGTGGAAATAAATTGAAATTAGATGTAGAAGCTTTATTTTTTAGGCATCTTGCAAGTCAATATAAATGACGCTAAGCCTCCTGATTCCCAGTGCCTTCTCTCTCCAGAATTTCTCCCCAAAATGCTGATGTGGGCTGTTCTTTTCTGTTCCTATGATTGTAACAGAAAAGAAGTCAGCTTCATGTTTGTGTTTATAAATATATCTTGATTTAGACAAGCAGCAAAGAGGAGCAGTTTTGTAAGTTAAAGGATCACAGTCTGTGAAATTGATAGTCTGTGAAAAAACACAGACCCAATATAACTGCCAGTATTGAATAAACCGGAAACAATCAAGTGGACTAATGCTATGAATGGTCTGGAGTTTAAGGTGCTTTTGCTTCAGATTAAGGGATCGGGATAGATATCATACTTCATAGTACCATGAAGTATGACAGGTGTATCTCTTAGAAATGCATTCAGCTCTAGATTACAACAAACGCAACAAGAAAACACTGACAATGACACAAATGAAAGTAAAGAGGCTTCTCTGTCATTAGTAACAAGCAGTCCTAGAATAGACAGTCCTGGGCTTGTGAGCACCTTAACAAGGCCATTAGAGACCCAGGCTCTCTTTCACTTTTCTGTCCTACAATCTCAGCAGAGAGGTCTTTATCTGCATGTGTGTTCCATTATGGTCACAAGATGCCTGCTGCCCTCTAGAAAGGAAGATGACCGTAGGAGCAACAGGTAAAGGGTGTGGCAGCAAATTCCATTGGTTCCCTTTTAAAATGCTTGTAATGAAAGCCAATTGCATAAATTCACTTTCCACCTTTTACTTATATCTCATTGGTGAGAACCCATTGCTAGATGCATGGCCACCTCTAGACCAATCACTGGATAGTGACTAAAAGAAAAAGGCTGTGACTGGTAACTGGATCAGCCCACACCGAAGCATTTGCAATAGGAAGTGGGAAACACCAAATAACTCTAGGCTCCTATTCTATCAGTTGAACGGCTGTATCTTAGCACCTGTGTCTTAGTACCTGTCTATATTGCTTCTAGATACAGGTGCTAGGCAAAAATTTTGTTGTCATTGTTTAAATGCCTTCATTTCACTTATTTAACCTATTATTTTACATAATTTTTATCTCATTTCTTTCTTGGCATCTTGGCACCTTTAAAATCTGTTATCAGCTATTCTGAAATAGCTGACAGAGCACATGCTTCTCCTCAGCATTGAATACTTTCTCTCTTCAGCCAATTTCTTAGTTACATTTGTAATCATGCAAACATTAGGTGCAGGCAATATTTGCAAAACACAGCATTTCCTTCTGTTTCTGTATAGAATTGTGAGGACACGAAACCATCTCAGAAGGGAGAAATTTACAAGATGCTGATTGTAAAAATAATCTTAAATTATTTCAGAAATGGTCAGGTGGGGAAATACTGTTCATGGCATGAGTGAGAAAGCATTGTTGGCTCTGTCATTTGCAGACCCTTCAGCCCATGTACTACCAGGCACTATTAGGTTTTCTCCTCAGATGCCCAGGAGACTGGTGTATCTTTAAAGCAAACAATTTAAATGAAGCCTAGTTGGCTGCCTCTAATTATCTTCCTCACAAAGGATGCTAGAAAGACATTTGACCCTTGAAGCTAAAAGCAATGCCTATTTCTCACAGAGAGAAACATTTGGGATTTCTTTTGCCTATTTACAAGGCCCTAGAAGCGATATAGACAAGTGTGTGCCTCTGTGGCTTACTACTATTTTTATTCTGTGTTGATTTCTTTTATTTTTCCAATATTGCTAAAAATTGCATTCTACAGCTTGATATTTTCTAGATTGCATCCTGTGGATCCAAACACATACCAGCAATCATGGTTTTATATTTTTAACATCAGAATATCGTTACATAGTAACTGAAAGTTAGTGATTTGTAAATTCACTATAAACAAAATTTCTTCCAAAATGCAGTGTTTTTCCTCTCCCAGTCTTAGAGTAATAGAAAGACAATGATATAGTATATTGGTTAAGAAGCTTTAGAGTCAGGCAAAGCTGGTTTCCTTTTGAGTCGCCCATTTACTAGTCCCATTTTCTCATCTATTAAAAAGAAATAATTATTCCTATTACACAGAGTTACTGAAAGATGAAACTAAGGAAAGTAATGTGGGTTTTGTGTCATAGGACGTGGCCTAGATTCCACAAATGGTAGACATCTTAAAAAGTAATGATAAACACATCGTGGCATTTGCTATCTCTTAACTGGATTTGCAAGCCTAGCAGTATTGAAGATTACTTTTCTTTTTCTTTCATTGACCAACTAAAGCAGAGGCTTTTCCATTTTACTTCTCTATTCATTGTCCAGTTGCAAAACCTTAGTTTTAAAACTGTTAAACAGTAATCATTCATTGTTGTAGAAAGCTTCTATTTTGTAACCTTGAGTTTAAGTCCATAGTAATCCTCTATCTTTACAATATTCCATCATTAAATGGCATCTTAATCTCTGCAAGAAGCAAACCAGAATTGTTACCTTTATTTGGCTGATTCAGCAAAAGGTAAATAAGAAAACTTATTAAATATCTCAACGATTTCATAGATAATTGCCTTAGCTTTTTTGTCTACATCAGCTATGCCCTCTGACTAACAGGTTTACCACTGACTAGTAGGTTTACTAATAGTGGTACTGAAACTGCTTCAGAATAGCAGAAACAAGCACTGTGATGGACAAACCTTAGTGTAACTGACCCTGGGAATATTTATGTTGACCCATGGAACTACAATCAAATGTGTCTATATTTTAATCTTCTCTGATAGATTACAAATTTCTGAGCAGTTTTCTCTGAAAAAGATTAATTTGCTTGCCTTCAAACAGTTTACGAGTATGTGGTACTCAACTGGGACCCAGTAAGATGTGAATTTTACTGATTTGAGACACAGCCATTAAAACCACATTATGAAGTTTTCAGTACTTAACCCATGAGCGTTAAAGACCATTTGAAAAATAAGGAAAACATAAAGAAAATTATAAATCGCTAATTTCCTGCCACCAAACACAGCTACCACAAACATTCTGGTGAATTTTCTTTGTGCATAATTGTTTGGATTTTAAGACTTATTTCATCATATACATTTTAATGTGATTATATTATCTTTATAAATATTTGAAATATGAACGTTCTGTCAAGTGCTATACCAGTTTACTTAAACCTTCCATTTTGACATTGACACTGTTACCAATTACTATTGGAAGTAATCCCGTAATACTTTTCATATTTTATAAAACCGTCTATAAATTTAGAATTATTTTCTTAGGATACACTTCAAGATGTAAGATGAATAAGTCAAACTTATACTCATGAGCAATATATGAGCAGGTACCACATTTTAGGTACATTTGACAACTACAGATACTAAACTTTTTTTTAAAAAAAGTTACATCTTTGAAAAATTGTTTCAAATTGCATTTATTAGGTTGACTGAAATCTATTCTAGAACTTGGCAAGGTTTAAATAAGTCAAATGAAATTATTTTAGCATATAGTGTAGAGTGAAGAGTTTAATTTTTCTCTAACACACTGTGTTTAGAATTTTCTGATTTCCACCTCTGTCTCTTCCAGTTTTACAGGAGATTCTAAAGTTGCCTCAAGTATGCGCTATGTGGAAACACAATCAATGCAGATAGGAGCATCCTATATGATTCAGTTCAGTTTGGTGATGGGATGTGGCCAGAAATACACTCCACACATGGACAACCAGGTGAAGCTGGAGTACTCAACCAACCACGGCCTTACCTGGCACCTCGTTCAAGAAGTAAGTCTAGTTTCCCTAAAACTTGTGACAGGAACCTTCTGCCTTTTACATAGGAAGCCAAAAAACCAAAAAAATTACAGTTCTAGAAGTTTAGGTTTGGTTGAAAAGAAACAGTGTTGTTTAATATTTGTAACTTAGAATTGAGATAAAGTCAGCAAAGGATTACAAAGATGCCACATTCTTCATGGCAGATACTAAAGGGTAATTGGAAACAAAAAATAAATGGAAATAACTTTCAAAACTGGCTACCCTCAAATGATGTTTTTAGTAGTATTGTCTCTAACCCACTTTCTTTATAAATGTGTCCCTTTTTCCCTATAAGGTGTCTTCATCTGTCTCTACCTGTAGGCAGGCCATATTAAGAATGTGGTATCTTTTATCTTTAGAAACAAAGAAGAAATATATAAATCTTGGAATAAAATTCATATATATCATAGCAATCTGCCACTGCAATAAATCAATACATATTATAGTGAATAAAATAATTTTTACCAAATGCCAATGTTATGATAACAGGCCTAAAAATGGAATCCTAATCCATTTCTATATGTACGTGTGAGTATAGGGAAATATTCAATTTCATTATGGCACCTTATTTCAAATTATTTCTTAAATAATTTTGAGACTTTCTATGAAGTTTTAGCTTCATGGAAAGAAAAATCATGGATTTTTTCCATATCACAAATAGTTAAGATTATGACATTAGATTTCTCTAAGGACTTTTTCACTGAAAGTGGGTGAGTAAACATATTTCACTGGAGGAAAACAGACGCTGAGTGTGATTTTTGCCTAACTTTCTTTTAGGAATGCCTTCCAAGTATGCCAAGTTGTCAGGAATTTACATCGGCAAGTATTTACCATGCCAGTGAGTTCACACAGTGGAGAAGAGTCATAGTGCTTCTTCCCCAGAAGACTTGGTGAGATGACATCTTTAGATATGTCTGTCACTTTCACTTTGACTATCCCTGTTGATTCAATCCTACCTCTCTTGATTCAAGTATGACTTGAATATAAAGGCAAGTTAAGCATGATGGCAAGATGTTTGTTCTTTTTATTTCATTATCAGAAAACCAAAACTTTTCATTTATATGAAGGACATTTGAAAAAGAGAGCTAAAGACAAGTATGAAATATGGTTTCCAAACTGTCCTAGCTTTCTCTGACCGTCCTACTTGCCCCAGATTTTTCTTTTTAGGAAGGACTCAATGAGATGGTTACTTTCAGTTTGACATACAAAAATGGAAATAGGAATAAAGAAATTCAAGTAATTTGGATTGCAAAACTGTTTTCTCACTGCAAAGCCCTACTTTTTTATATTTTTTATATCAAAAGCTTAATACACACCCTTTCTCTTTTTTTATTATATTTTAAGTTCTGGGTTACATGTGCAGAACATGCAGGTTTGTTACATAGGTATACACTTGCCATAGTGGTTTGCTGCACCCATGACCCCAGCATCTATGTCAGGTATTTCTCCTAATGCTACCCCACCTCAGACAGGCCCTGGTGTGTGACGTTCCCCTTCCTGTGTCCATGTGTTCTCACTGTTCAACTCCCATTTATGAATGAGAACATGTTGCGTTTGGTTTTCTGTTCTTGTGTTAGTTTGCTGAGAATGATGGTTTCCAGCTTCATCCATGTCCCTGCAAAGGACATGAACTCATTCTTTTCTTTGGCTGCATAGTATTCCATGGTATATAAGGGCCACATTTTCTTTATCCAGTATATCACTGATGGGCATTTGAATTGGTTCCAAGTCTTTGCTGTTGTGAACAGTGCAGCAATAAACATACGTCTGCATCCCAGTAATGGGATGGCTGGGTCAAATGGTATTTCTGGTTCTAGATCCTTGAGGAATTGCCATACTGTCTTCTATAACGGTTGAACTAATTTACACTCCCACCAACAGTGTGAAAGCATGCCCATTTCTCCACATTGTCTCCAGCATCTGTTTTTTCCTGACTTTTTAATGATCACCATTCTAACTGGTGTGAGATGGTATCTCAATGTGGTTTTGATTTGCATTTCTCTAATGACCAGTGATGACGAGCTTTTTTTCATAGGATTTTTGGCTGCATAAATGTCTTCTTTTGAGAATTGTCTGTTCATATCCTTTACCTACTTTGCGATGGGGTTGTTTTCTTCTTGTAATTTGTTTAAGTTCTTTGTAGATTCCATATATCAGCCCTTAGTCAGATAGATAGATTGCAAAATTTTTCTCCCATTCTGTAGGTTGCCTGTTCACTTTGATGATAGTTTCTTTTGCTGTGCAGAAGCTCCTTTAGTTTAATTAGATCCCATTTGTTCGTTTTGGCTTTTGTTATCGTTGCTTTTGGTGTTTTAGTCACGAAGTCTTTGCCTATGCCTATGTCCTGAATGGTATTGCCTAGGTTTTCTTCTAGGTTTTTTATGGTTTTAGGTTTTACCTTTAACTCTTTAATCCATCTTGAGTTAATTTTTCTATAAGGTGTAAGGAAGGGATTCCGTTTCAGCTTTCTGAATATGGCTGGCCAGTTTTCCCAACACAATTTATTAAGTAGGGAATCCTTTCCCCATTGCTTGTTTTTGTTAGGTTTGTCAAAGATCAGGTGGTTGTAGATATGTGGTGTTTCTGAGGCCTCTGTTCTGTTCCATTGGTCTATGTCTCTGTTTTGATACCAGTTTCATGCTGTTTTGATTACTGTAGCCTTGTAGTATAGTTTGAAGCCAGGTAGCATAATGCCTCCAGTTTTATTCTTTTTGCTTAGGATTGTCATGGCTATGTGGGTTCTTTTTGGTTCCATATAAAATTTAAAGTAGTTCTTTTTTAATTCTGTGAAGAAAGTCAATGGTAGCTTGATGGGGATAGCACTGAATCTATAAATTATGTTGGGCATTATGGCCATTTTCACAGTATTGATTCTTCCTATCCATGAGCATGGAATATTTTTCCATTTGTTTGTGTCCTCTCTTATTTCCTTGAGCAGTGGTTTGTAGTTCTCCTTGAAGAGGTCCTTCACATCCCTTGTAAGTTGTATTCCTAGGTATTCTGTTCTCTTTGTAACAAATGCGAATGGGAATTCACTCATGATTTTGCTCTCTGTTTGTCTGTTATTGGTATAAAGGAATGCTTGTGATTTTTGCACATTTATTTTGTACCCTGAGATTTTGCTGAAGTTGTTTATCAGCTTAAGGAGATTTTGAGCTGAGATGATGGGGTTTTCTAAATATACAATCATGTAATCTGCCAATAGAGACTATTTGACTTCCTACTTTCCTAATTGGATACCCTTTATTTCTTTCTCTTGCCTGATTGCCCTGGCCAGAACTTCCAATACTATGTTGAATAGGAGTGGTGTGAGAGGGCATCCTTGTCTTGTGCTGGTTTTCAAAGGAAATGTTTCCAGTTTTTGCCCATTCAGCATGATAATGGCTGTGGGTTTGTTATAAATAGCTCTTATTATTTTGAGGTACATTCCATTAATACCTAGTTTGTTGAGAGTTTTTAGCATGAAGAGCTGTTGAATTTTGTTGAAGGCCTTTTCTGTATCTATTGAGGTAATCATGTGGTTTGTGTCTTTGGTCCTGTTTATGTGATGGATTATGTTTACTGATTTGCATATGTTGAATGAGCCTTGCATTCCAGGGATGAATCCTACTTGATCGTGATGGATAAGTTTTGGATGTGCTGTTGCATTCGGTTTGCCAATATTTTTTTTGTTAAGGATTTTCACATTGATGTTCATCAGAGATACTGGCCTGAAATTTTATTTTTTTGTCATATCTCTGCCAGGTTTTGGTATTAGGATGATGCTGACTTCATAAAATGAGTTAGGGAGGATTCTCTTTTTGTATTGCTTGGAGGAGGAATGGTACCAGCTCCTCTTTTTACCTCTGGTAGAATTTGGCTGTGAATCCCTCTGGTCCTGGGCTATTTTTGGTTGGTAGGCTATTAAATGTTGCCTCAATTTTATAACTTGTTATTGGTTTATTCAGGGATTCGACTTCTTCCTGGTTCAGTCTTGGGAGGGAATATACACTCTTTCCCTATTTACGTTCTTTCAGTAACACTAAAACTTATCCCCCAGGAAACAGAGGCCTCAGTAATCTAGGAAGAAAGTTAAACATTTGATAGTGTGAAAGAAAAAAGCACAATAGTTTTTTTCCCAAATATTACATTGTTTTGTGTTATATTATTCACTCAAAACAATGTAATATTTGTTGGAAAAATTAAATAATTCCTGGATCAGGATGAACTCACCCAAACAAAAAGCCTAGACTAGAAATTAGAAGGCTTGAATTCTCAGTATAGTTCTGCCAATGGTTAATTAATCACATGATCTTAACCATTCATAACCTCTTCAAGGCCACATCCCTATAAGTATAATGATAATGTTTAATTAGATGATCTTAATGGCCCCACCAGTCCTGGAGTTCTAAGATTCTGCAATTTGTGCAGAAGAAAATGCATAAGAGAGACAAGTATTATATTTTTCTGTAGTATTTGCCTTCCAATAGCTCATTTGTAAAAAGAAAATTACTGAATAAACCCTTTCAGATTATTTTATATTAAAGTTAGACCTTAAACAAAAACAAATTGGTTGGATACCAACCTAGAGTTATTTTTATTCCTTTTGTTGAAGATTGAATTCCTGCATTATATAAAAATGCCTTTTTGATTATTTTGAAGGATTCATTATTATGTCAGTTTGAACAAAATGCTTGAAATTTGATTTTCACAGATTTTTCTGTTTCCAACTGTGAGCCATTTCCTGAATACTCTACTAATGCTTTGTATAACAAGTTGCTACTTTCTCTAGCATTCTACTTTTTTATGTCTACTGCTGGGAATATAATCAACACTTTTATTTAATTTCAATGGTATTCCAAGCATATATGTCAAATTTATGCAAAACAATACTTCAAACAATTGAAATGCTGATCATACTCAATGCAGAGCTAATGGGGTTTATTTTTTCATTATTTTAAAATCAAATATATTTCCCTCATATGAAAATTGTTGGCTGGGTGTAATCAAAATGAAAATTGTTGGCCCACACCTGTAATCCCAGCACTTTGGGGGTCAAGATGGGTGGATTACAAGGTCAGGAGTTCAAGACCATCCTGGCCAACATGGTGAAACCTTGTCTCTACTAAAATACAAAAAATAAATAAATAAAATTAGCCAGGTGTGGTCATGTGCACCTGTAGTCCTAGCTACTTGGGAGGCTGAGGCAGGGGAATTGCTTGAACCCAGGTGGCGGAGGTTGCAGTGAGCTGAGATTGTACCACTGCACTCCAGCTTGGCAACAAAGCAAGAATTTGTCAAAAAAAAATGTTGTATTTTACCCATTGACATGTAAAGCACACTTACAAAATATTATCCTATCAAAATTAGGATAATATTGTTAGTGTGTGTGTGTGTATATATATATATATATATTTTTTTTTTTTTAGATAGAGCCTTGCTCTGTTACCCAGGCTAGAATGCAGTGGCACAACCTTGGCTCATTACAACCTTTACTTCCTGGGTTCAAGTGAGTCTCCTGCCTCAGCCTCCAAAGTAGCTGAAACTACAAGTGTGCACCAACACACCCAGCTGATTTTTGTATTTTTAGTAGAGATGGGGCTTCATCATATTGGCCAGGCTGGTCTTAAACTCCTGACCTCAGGTGATCCACCCACGTTGGCCTTCCAAAATGCTGAAATTACAGGCATGAGCCACCATGCCCAGCCTAATAGTATATTTTAGAGATGTCTTTTCGTCCCTAGAAACATTATGAACCATTATTCTTATTTAATGTAGCTTAGGCAAATTCAGAAAGTGTTGTCATTATCAGAAAAGCCTTTGCGAAAATTAAGTTGTTGAGGCTCTTTCAAGATGGCACTGTAGGAGCAGCTCAGGATTGCAGCTACCAGTGAAAGTGCAGAGGGTGAGTGGACGCCACATTTCCAGATGGATCTTTATTGCCCACAGACCAGGAGATTCCCAGGTGGAGGAGCCCCACGGGTCGCCAGCGTAGCTGTTTCAGCTGGTGCCACAGTGCAGCGGCTCTCTGTACAAAATACACTGATCTGGTTGCCCTGTTAAACTGGCAATTGGAGATCCGGGAAGGCAGATTAGCCCATTCATCTGATTAAATGGACTGAAACATAAAGACAGGCCAGGAGATTCCCGGGTAGTGACATTGTTTCAGCTGGCGCAGTGGGTCACCGCATCACACAGATCCCAGCGCCCTTTCAACAGGTGACTGGAACACCTGGGAGAGAGTCAACCATTCAACTTAAAAAAAAAAAGGGCTCTGAGGCAGGGAGCCAGGTGATCAGGCTCAGCGGGTCCCACGCCCACAAAAACAAACAAACAAACAAACAAAAAAACAGTAATTGGAAACGCTCGGTGTTGAGAGTTTCACGGCAAGCACAGCTAAAACAAGAATGGCCCATCTCTGTGGGGGAGGGGTGTCCGCCATTACCGAGGCACTCCACCCCTACAGTGGTAGTCTGCCATTGCTGATGCAGCCTGCCATTGCCAAGGCAACCTGCCATAACAAAGAGAGTCTGCCATTACAGAGGCGGGCCAACATTGCCGAGGCAATTCTAACCACAGCCATACAAACAGGACTGCAGGGAAATACACACGGCAGTAGGGCGGAGCCAGCAGCAGGGCAGAACCCACAAAGCCTCTGCAAAGCTTCAGCAAAGCCTCTGCAGGCAGCGACTAGGCTGCTTCCTTGCTGGGCAGGACAGCCCTGGGGGAAAAAAAAAAGGCAGCAACATAACGGACACTCATAATTAAAGCCCTAACTCCCCGGGACAGAGCACCTGGGGAAAAAAAAGGGGGTTTATGAGTTCTGCTGCAGCAGACTTAAACGTACCTGCCTAGCAGCTCTGAATAAACAATGGAGCTCATAGCTCAGCACTTAAGCTCCTATAAAGAACAGACTGTCTCCTCAAGCAGCTCCCTTACCCCCTTATATCGAAAGAGTCAACTCACAAAGGACTGATCAGACTGACATTTGGCGGGCATCATTCTGGGACAAAGATAGCAGAAGAAAAAACTTGTAGCAACCCTTACTGTTCTACAGATGCTGCAGGTGACCCCCAGGCAAGCAGGGCCTGGAGTGGACCTCAGCAGTCCTAAAGCAGAGGGACCAGACTGTTAAAAGGAAAACTAAGAAACAAAAATAACTTCATCATCAACAATCCGGACATCCACACAGAGACCCAATCTGAAAATCATCAACTACACAGATGACAGGTGGATAAATCCACAAAGATGGGAAGAAACCAGCACAAAAAGGAGGACAACACCCGAAACCAGAACACCTCACCTCCTACAAGGGATCACAACTCCTCACCAGCAAGGGAACAAAGCTGGACAGAGAATGAATATAATGAAATGATGGAATCAGACTTTAGAAGGTGGGTGATGAGAAACTTCTGTGTGTTAAAAGAACATGTTCTAACTCAATGCAAGGAAACCGAGAACCTTGAAAAAAGATTTGATGAAGTAATAACAAGACTGGACAACTTAGAGAGGAATATGAGTGAATTGATGGAGCTGAAAAACACAACACGAGAACTTCGCGAAGCATGCACAAGTCTCAACAGCCGAATTGACCAAGCAAAAGAAAGGATATCAGGGGTCGAAGATCAACTCAATGAAATAAAACAAGAAGGCAAGACTAGAGGAAAAAGTGCAAAAAGGAATGAACAAAGTCTCCAAGAAATGTGGGACTATGTGAAGAGACCTAACCTACATTTGATAGGTGTACCTGAATGGAACGAAGAGAATGAATCTAAGCTGGAAAATACTCCTCAGGATATTATCCAGGAAAAGTTCCCCAACGTAGCAAGGCAGGCCAATATTCAAATCCAGGAAATACAGAGAATACCACAAAGATATTCCTCAAGAAGAGCAACCCCAAGGCACATAACTGTCAGATTCACCAGGGTTGAAATGAAGGAGAAAAAGCTACGAGCAGCCAGAGAGGAAGGTCGGGTTACCCACAAAAGAGAAGCCCATCAGACTCACAGCAGATCTCTCGACAGAAACCCTACAAGCCAGAAGAGAGTGGGGGCCAATATTCAACATCCTTAAAGAAAAGAACTTTCAACCCAGAATTTCATATCCAGACAAACTAAGCTTCATAAGTGAAGGGAAAATAAAATCCTTTGTGAACAAGCAAATACTCAGAGATTTTGTCACCATGAGGCCTGCTTTACAAGAGCTCCTGAAAGAGGCACTACACGTAGAAAGGAACAACCAGTACCAGCCATTCCAAAATCGCACTAAATGCTAAAGAACATCAACATAATGAAGAATCTACAACAACTAACAGGCAAAACAGCCACTTAGCATCAAAATGGCAGTATCAAATTCACACATAACAATATTAACCCTAAATGTAAATGGACTAAATGCACCAATCAAAAGACACAGACTGGCAAATTGGATAAAAATCCAAAACCCATCAGTGTGCTGTATACAGGAAACCCATCTCACATGCAAGGATACACAAAGGCTCAAAATAAAGGGATGGAGGAAGATTTACCAAGCAAATGGAGAGCAAAAAAAAGCAGGAGTTGCAATTCTCATCTCTGATAAAATAGACTTTAAAGCAACAAAGATCAAAAGAGACAAAGAAGGACATTACATAATGGTAAAAGGATTGATACAACAAGAAGAGCTAACAATCCTAAATATATATGGACCCAATACAGGAGCACCCAAATATATAAGGCAAGTTCTTAACTTATTACAGAAGTTAGACTTAGACTCCCACACAATAATAGTGGGAGACTTTAACACTCCACTGTCATATTAGATAGATCAACCAGACAGAAAATTAACAAGGATATCCAGGACTTGAACTCAGACCTGGAACAAGCAAACCTGATAGACATTTACAGAACTCTTCACACCAAATCCACAGAATATACATTCTTCTCAGCACCACATCACACCTACTCTAAAATTAACCACATAATTGAAAGTAAATCAATCCTCAGCAAATGCAAAAGAATGGAAGTCATAACAAACAGTCTCTCAGACCACTGTGCAATCAAGTTAGAACTCAGAATTCAGAAACTAACTCAGAACCGCACAGCTTCATGGAAACTGAACAACTGGCTCTTGAATGTTAACTGGATGAACAATGAAATGAAGGCAGAAATAAAGAAGTTCTTTGAAACCAACAAGAACGAAGACACAACATACCAGAATCTCTGGGACACATTTAAAGCAGTCTCTAGAGGAAAATATATAGCAATAAGTGCCCACATGAGAAGAGTGGAGAGATCCAAAATAGACACCCTATCACCAAAATTGAAAGAGCTGGAGGAGCAAGATCAAAAAAACTCAAAACCTAACAGGAGACAAGACATAACTAAGATCAGAGCAGAACTGAAGGAGATAGAGACACGAAAAGCCCTTCAAAAAATCAATAAATCCAAGAGCTGGTTTTTTGAAAAGATCAACAAAATAGACCACTAACCAGATTAATAAAAAAGAAAATCGAGAATACCAAATAGAGGCAATGAAAAATGATAAAGGGGAAATCACCACAGTTCCACAGAAATTTAAACCATCATCAGATAATATTAAAAACAACTCTATGCACATAAACTAGTAAACCTGGAAGAAATCGATAAATTCCTGGATACTTGTGTCCTCCCAAGCCTAAACCAGGAAGAAGTTGAAACTATGAATAGACCAATAAGAAGATCTGAAGTTGAGGCAGCAATTAAGAGCCTACCACACACAAAAAAAGTCCAGGTCCAGATGGGTTCACAGCCAAATTCTACCAGACATACAAAGAGGAACTGTTACCATTCCTTCTGAAACTATTCCAAATAATCCAAAAAGAGGGAACCCTTCCGAAATCATTTTATGAGACCAACATCATCCTGATACCAAAACCCGGCAGAGAATCAACAAGAAAAGAAAACTTAAGGCCAATATCCATGATGAACATAGACACAAAAGTCTTCAATAAAATACTGGCAAGCCTATTGCAACAGCACATCAAGAAGCTTATCCACCATGATCAAGTAGGATTCATCCTGGGGATGCAAGGCTGGTTCAACATATGCAAGTCTATAAATGTAATCACCACATAAACAGAACCAAAAACAAAAACCACATGATTATCTGAATTGATGCAAAGAAGGCATTTGACAAAATTCAACAGCCCTTTATGCTAAAAACCCTCAATAAACTCGGCATTGATGGAATGTATCACAAAATAATAAAAGCTATTTATTACAAACCAACAGCCAATATCATACTGAATGGCAAAATTAGAAGCATTCCCTTTGAAATCTGGCACTAGACAAGGATGCCCTCTCTCACCACTTCTATTCAATATAGTACTGGAGTTCTGGCAAGAGCAGTCAGGCAAGAAAAAAACATAGAGGGTATTCAAATAGGAAAGGACGAAGCCAGATTGTCTCTATTTGCAGATGACATGATAGTATATCTAGAAGATCCCATTATCTTAGCCCAAAAACTCCTGAAACTGATAAGCAACTTCAGCAAAGTCTCAGGATACAAAATAAATGTGCAAAAATCACAAGCATTCCTATACACCAATAACAGACTGAAAGAGAGCCAAATCAAGAACGAACTGCCATTCACAATTGCTACAAAGAGAATAAAATACCTAGGAATACAACTTACAAGGAACATAAAGGACCTCTTCAAGGAGAACTACAAACCACTGCCCAACGAAATAAGAGAGGACACAAACAAATGGAGAAACATTCCATGTTCATGGTTAGGAAGAATCAATATCATGAAAATGGCCATACTGCCCAAAGTAATTTACAGATTCAATGCTATACCCATCAAGCTACCAATGACCGACTTCACAGAACTGGAAGAAACCACCATGAACTTCATATGGAACCAAAAGAGAGCCCGCATAGCCAAGTCAATTCTAAGCAAAAAGAACACATCAGGAGGCATCACACTACCGGACTTCAAGCTATACTACAAGGCTACAGTAATCAAAACAGCATGGTACTGGTACCAAAACAGAGATATAGACCAATGGAACAGAAGAGAGGCATCAGAGGCACCGCCACACATCTACAACCATACAATCTTGGATAAACCTGACAAAAACAAGCAATGGGGAAAGGATTCCCTGTTTAATAAATGGTGTTGGGAAAACTGGCTAGCCATGTGCAGAAAGCAGAAACTGGACCCCTTTTTGACCCCTTACACTAAAATTAACTCCAGATGGATTAAAGACTTAAACATAAGACCTGGCACCATAAAAACCCTAGAAGAAAATCTAGGTAAAACCATTTAGGACATAGGAGTAGGCAAGGACTTCATAAACAAAACACCAAAAGCATTGGCAACAAAAGCCAAAATAGACAAATGGGACCTAATCAAACTCCACAGCTTCTGCATGGAAAAAGAAATAGTCACTAGAGTGAATCAGCAACCAACAGAATGGGAAAAAATTTTTGCAGTTTACCCATCTGACAAAGGGCTGATATCCAGAATTTATAAAGAACTAAAACAGATTTACAAGAAAAAAACAAGCAAGCCCATTCAAAAATGGGCAAAGGATATGAACAGACACTTTACAAAAGAAGACATACATGAGGCCAACAAACATATGATAAAATGCTCATCATCACTGGTCATTAGAGAAATGCAAATCAAAACTACATAGAGATACCATCTCATGCCAGTTAGAATGGCAATCATTAAAAAATCTGGAGAAAGCAGATGCTGGAGAGGATGTGGAGAAATAGGAACACTCTTACACTGCTGGTGGGAGTGTAAATTAGTTCAACCATTGTGCAAGACAGTGTGGCCATTCCTCAAGGACCTAGAAATAGAAATTCCATTTGACCCAGCAATCCCATTACTGGGTATATAACCAAAGGACTATAAATCATTCTGCTATAAGGACATATGCACACGAATATTCATTGCAGCACTGTTTACAATAGCAAAGACCTGAAACCAACCCAAATGCCCATCGATGACAGACTGGACTGGGAAAATGTGGCACATATACACCATGGAATATTATGCAGCAATCAAAAACGATGAGTTCGTGTCCTTTGTAGGGACATGGATGAATCTGGAGAACATCATTCTCAGCAAACTGACACAAGAACAGAAAATGAAATATTGTGTGTTCTCACTCATAGGCAGGTGATGAACAATGAGAACACATGGACACAGGGAGGGGAGCACTACACACTGGGGTCTTTTGAGGGGAATAGGGTAGGGACAGCGGGGGGGGAGCTGGGGAGGGATAGCATGGGGAGAAATGCCAGATGTGGGTGAAGGGGAGGAAGGCAGCAAATCATACTGTGTACCTATGCAACTGTCTTGTATGTTCTGCACATGTACCCCAAAACCTAAAATGCAATAAAAAAAAAGAAAAGCCTTTGCAAGTTATTTGACCCTCAAGTTGTACCACATTGTTATTTTCTAGCTCAAAAGTTAGCACCACTGAGTTGGAAGTTTTAGTATACTCAGAAAAGGTTAATTGTCCTCAGTGTTAAGTATATGATGAAAAGAAACATATTGATCCATAAGCTTTTAAGTTCCATGGAGTACCTGGCACATAGCAGTTGTGCTTATTGGATGTTGGGGAATTAAATAGAATTTGAACTCAATGTGCCTCTGTGTGCTAAGGAGATGTTTTATTACAAAGTATCTCTTTTAATAAATAGTTAAGATTATGATGTTAGGTTTCACTAAAGTTTTATACTAAGTTATTCCCCTGACCATATACCTTTAAGTATATGTATAAAGTAATTTAATTCTGCTTTTCCAAATTTCCTTCAAAGCCATGGGGGAAATAAAGTGAAAATATTTTTCTAAAAAAACAAATAACGCAGCAAGATATTTATCTTAACATTATTACTAATATTTAAACTTAACATTATTACTACATTTCAAAAAAAATATCCTATTCTACTAGTTATTGTCATTGTTTTTGGATCTATACTACTTAAAAGCTCTGCCATAAAAATAAAGTATATTTACTCTTCTTGGAATTCTTGATAACTATTTATTTTGTTAATTTTAAACTTTTGCAAATAGCAGGTTTTTCTCAAGCATTGGGGAAAAGGAATGCAGTTTGTAGCAGTAATCTTTTTTTGGCCAAATCTTCATTCTGCCATTTTGATTGAAACATATGCAGTTATAAATTGAATGCTTAAAAGCAAATGTGGTTCCTGCATTATCAAAGATTTGATAACTTTGGAAAATGTGCTAGATAGGGCAACTTAGAGTGGAAATGCTGAATATGTACACCTGCTTAGAGAAATTATACTGTGTATGAACACTGGTTACCTAATGAAAATTGATTTTGTTTTTATGGCAGACATTTACATAAGCACAGGGCCTCATGAGTCCCAAACAGCTGTCAGTCACTGACTTTATAAACAAATCAACACCTAATGAGTGAATGAGTTTCGGAATAATTGGGTAAATGTAATTACAAGAACACTGAAGGTGGAAAATACAATTTAGTCAGCCTTCATTTACCTTGATTCCTCAGGTAACCTAACTATAAAGAGACGATTCAATACTGTTTTGTTTCCGTCTTCAAGTTACTTAGAAAGGAAAAATCAAATAAAAGAGTCAAGTTTTGTTGCTTTGGGGAATCCCGACGGTTTGAATTTTAAATGCAAGTCAGGTTCATTTCATGACCCACACAGCAGTATTTCTGCTTTCAGACTCAGTTCGAAGTAGACAAGATTTTCTTCCTAAGATTACTTAATTTTGAGAGGGAGAGAAAGAAAAAATTAGCAATTTAAATATTTGTATCGAGAGATGCATCTGTTGATAGCAATGGTGCTGCTGCAGATAAGTGACTTTGAACCTGATCTTTTCACGTGTGACAGCTGGAGATTGCTCACACAACTAATTTTTTTTTTCTTAATAAAAACAAAGCCAATGTTCAATCTCTTTTTCCTGCCTTTTCTCTTAATCAACATCTGCTCATTAAACTGTGATTGTGATTTGAAATCGAATAGTCACTTGAAGCTCTGTATCCTAAGGAAACATTATGTTTTTTTAAAGTTCATAAGATGCATGTAAGAATTAATTTACTTTGGAAAACAATTTAGAATTTGTCTGCATGTGACTGTTTAGAAGCGTAAACTATGTAACCTAAGTTTCTGAAACCATTACCCCCGCCCATTTTCACATTTGGAAGTAATAAAATCTCAAATTAATGGATGCCATGGGTTTTTTATAGCCATGTAACTGAAGAAAATAAATTGTCACTTGGTCAACATATCACCAGAAGAGAGAGCTGGAAGGTATCTTAGAAATTAGTTTGCCCAAACCTTTTATTTGAGAAGTGAGGAACTGTAAACCCCTGAAGGCTTAAATTTCTCACTAAAGGTCACACAGCTGCTAAGTTGCAGAACCAGGGTCCTGGGGGCCTTGTCCCCCACCTACTAGTACATTCTTCATTCTCTTACCTACAAAAGTCATAAACAGGCTGCCTTTTACTGACCTGTTCATGCACTCATTGACTTACTCTTTTAGCGCACTTTTTTTGAGCATCTACTTTATTCTGTTCCTGTGGAAACTATGGAGACTAAAGATATCCCTGTCCCCAAAGAGCTCACAATCTAGTCACCCATGACTGAGGACTTGACTCGGATTAAAATCTATCTTGAAAGAGTAAATTTCCTTTTTAGGATGACATGGTGCATATGTCTTATTTAGTTCCATTCTGTGGCACTCTCTGCTCTGAGATAGTGAATCTACTTTTATAGGAGGCTTCTCTAAAAACCATTTCTTAGTGGGACCATGAAAATCGTGATGGCTGTTTGATTACAAATATAAACTGATTACCAGAGAGGAAGTGGTGCATCTGTCCCATTGCATGTTCCGTGATGAGCAGCAAAATGGATGCAGCTCAGTGAATCCTGGAATTATCCTACTAGGAATGAAACTACAACCTACTAGTCACGGATCATTCATAAAATAAACAATAAAGGCTTAGTCAGAATTGTAGCAGTCGGTTAGGTACTTAGGGAGTACTTAATATGTGGATAATTGACACAATAGACTTTAATGGATCATTAAGATCAGGGATATCTGTATATAGTGTTTGGGAAAGGTTCCTTCAGTGGAATTGAGCATACACAATAATTTTGCAAATCATGTTTTGTTTGTTTGTATCATTTAGCCCTTTGACCAAAAGAACTAACCACAGGTCCCTGAAAATTCCTACAGGTGAAAAATATGCTATAATTATTTTTAAAATGTTTTATGGCAGTCAATGAATGACACCTTCTTGATATTACTCTCAAAATATTCACTTCTCTGGACTTTATAACTAGTTTCAGTGAATTAAGGTCCCAAGTGTTTCTGTCTGTGTAATGAACCATTAAATTTTCATCCCCACTTAAATCAGCTTATCCATGAAACTCAGGCAAGTTAGTGTTTCAGAAATAAATAAAATTTAGCATCCAGATATTCTTCTTTGTAATATAGTACATTGTGGTATGTCCCCTCAACCCCAAAACAGTACCCCCAAACAAAACTTTGTTTTCCTAACTAGCTGAAAGTCTTCTAATAACTACTGTAATTATTGTAAGTAATTCTGTTACTCTTACTCTATTATAAGAAATTCTATAACTCTAAGGTTAAATATCTTACATTTTTGTCTGTAAAAGATAGGCTTTTATAGACCAGGTGTGATGGCTCACGCCTATAATTCCAGCACTTTGGGAGGCTGAGGTGGGTGGATTATCTGAGGTAAGGATTTCAAGACCAGCTTGGCTAACATGGTGAAACCCCATCTCTACTGAAAATACAAAAATTCGTTTGGTATGGTGGCATGTGCCTGTAATCCCAGCTACTTGGGAGTCTGAGGTAGGAGAATCACTTGAACCTGGGGAGGCGGAAGTTGTAAAGAGCTGAGATTGCACCACTGCAGTCCAGCCTGGGAAACAGAGCAAGATGCCATCTCCAAAAAAAAAAAAAAAAAAGATAGGCTCAGTTTAGTAGATGTCTTTAATTTTTAATATTATCTCTTAGTACTTTACTTTTTCTAACAACAAATCTTTGCAGCCAACAAAATCTGATAATGCATTTTTCTCTAAAATATCTCAAATTAAGATCAAATTGCATTCAATAGACAGATTTCTCTTTAACTTTCATGATAGAATTGATGCATTCCATTATAATTAAGTGGAAATTAAAGAAAAATGATGCCAGCTAAACTCAAGTTCCAGAAAGTTAGTGAGCCAAAAGACTTTGGTCTCTGACATTCTTTGCCAATGTCACTGCCTTTCAGGTGAAACACTGTTTTTGTTACTATACCTTGTTTCTAGGTCCAGTGCCACCCGCTTCCGTTGGAGCCAGAGCTATTACACAGCTCAAGACGAGTGGGCTTTGGACAGCATTTACATTGGGCAGCAGTGCCCCAACATGTGCAGTGGGCATGGCTCATGCGATCATGGCATGTGCAGGTACGTGCACCAGAAAGCACTATGGGGTTCATGCTTCTCAAGGTCTGTGGCTGGAGGATACTACAGCAATTGCCATCAGAGTGATCTGGATAGACTGATAAATAATGAAATAGCCAAAAGAAAGAAGTCATCCTTTCTGTTATTATTTTAGATATAAAAAATATTATCACATTAAAATAAGTATAAAACTATATATTTTAAACCTCAAACTCTAACCTAAAGACAAGGCTTCCTGGGCTTCAACTTCAGAGTTTATTAAAAGAGGCTTGCCACTGCTTCCCTTTTCATGCCCTGAGAGTCTTAGAGCACTAGTCAAACCCTGCTGCATGCTCTCTCACACCACTTCACCATAAGTTCAAGGTTCTATACATGAGGAGATGGTGATTATTGCCAGTGATGACAGAGCAACACACTTGAATACCTAAAGACTCTGAAAGAGGCATAGTTTAATCAGAAAAAGGAACTGTAAAATTTGGCCTACGTTACATGTTGGTTGAACAGACAGACACTTACGTGTGACTTTTTAAGGCTGTCGGGAAATCCCACTATCCCTCACCCCACCCCTCCAACACACACACATAAGCACACACACCAATCTCCTTCTTCATAAATACTTGATGCCCAAATTCTATGCCTATAGCATTATTTCTTTTAAGAAAAGATTCTATCAGTTTTAAGGGGAGTATGAAAAACTGAAGATTGTTCCTACCACATGCCCAGGTTAACACTGTAGGGAAAAATCTAGTGCAAATGATAAGACGTGAGCAAAAGTAAGACATGGGAAATAGTTGAGGTCGGGGGTCCACTGCATTGTCAGGTGGGCCTGTAACTTGTCTACTCAGCCCTGCTCTCTCATAGGTGTGACCAGGGATACCAAGACACTGAATGCCACCCAGAAGCTGCCCTTCCTTCCACAATTATGTCAGATTTTGAGAACCAGAATGGTTGGGAGTCTGACTGGCAAGAAGTTATTGGGGGAGAAATTGTAAAACCAGAACAAGGATGTGGTGTCATCTCTTCTGGATCATCTCTGTACTTCAGCAAGGTATGACCAACAGCTGGGATAAGTTATCGGGCAATAGCTAGTTAATATGGGACTCTGAACTCCAAATGTACAAATGTGAATGGTTTTATTGTTGCCCATGTTCCTTAGTTTTGACTTGGCTTCATCAAATTCCTATTCCTTAGCTACATCTTGGGAAATTCTCGTGTGTGTGTGTGTGTGTGTGTGTGTGTGTGTGTGTGTGTGTTTTATTGGTTTTGGTTACTAAAAAATCAGGTTAAGCTGATTTAAAACTTCTACCCTCTTGTGCCTGTTTTAAATACCATTGCTTTCCTTTCCTCCACTTCCAACCAGGCTTTGTCTTGAAGAAGTTTGAGTAGGGAAAGCTCTTGGTCTCTTCTCACCCTGGCCTTTGGCAGGTGTGTCAATGTGAGGCCTGAGAGCGAGAAGGGAATGAGCTTACAGGTTAAGGGCAGCAGCTCTGGAGCCAGATTGCCTGTTTCCATTAGATTTGACCACTTCCTGGTTGTGTGATTTTTTTTTTTTTTTTTGAGATGGAGTTTCACTCTTGTTGCCCAGGCTGGAGTGCAATGGCGTGATCTCGGCTCACCGCAACCTCTGCCCTCTGGGTTCAGGCAATTCTCCTGCCTCAGCCTCCTGAGTAGCTGGGATTACAGGCACGTGCCACTGTGCCCAGCTAATTTTTTGTAATTTTTAGTAGAGACGGGGTTTCACCATGTTGACCAGGATGGTCTCGATCTGTTGACCTCGTGATCCACCCGCCTCGGCCTCCCAAAGTGCTGGGATTACAGGCTTGAGCCACCGCGCCCGGCCGGTTGTGTGATTTTTGAAGCACATTATTTAACCTCCTGGTGACTTAGCTTCCCCACCTGTAAAGCAAGGATATGGAGTATCTACCTCATGAGTGTTAGTATGTAGATTAAGTGAGTTAATATTGGTAGATCATGGAGAACAGTTCATAACATATAGGAAGCCCTTCTTCAAATGTTTATTAAATCTGACAATCCATTAATTTTAGGAATATGATTGGAAAGAGAAACAGCAGTGAGAGTTGGTGTATGTAGACCTGTTCCTCTCTAGGAACAGCTGTCTGGGGTGGGCAGACATCTCAAGTCCTATTCTGGCTTTATTTTGTGGCTGCTGGTGGCATCTACTGATGTGGGACTCTGAATGAAAGTTTTTCTTGCAGTAGTCAGCTTTTCCAGTGGTAGAACCAGATTAGGCGTGCAGATTGCTAGAAACAGACTAGGGACTGAGGTGTCAACCAGAATCACTAAAATTGATGCCCTTGGAATACCCCAACCTGTGTGGCTTGGTTAGGGATGGGATAAGGGTAACCACATTTCTCTCCCTTACTACAGTCTAAGCAAGACATTCTCTTTCTCTCTCCTCCAGTCTATGTCCTTCTATAGCCTTGAAAGGGACTAAAAGGAGAGCAGGTCCAGTCTCCAACCTAAGCAACATGTCTAACCCTTATTGTTAGCAGCTCTCTTTAGAATGTGCTTAATATCACTTTGTTCAAGCAGGTAATATAGCCACCAATTCTGAGGCAACTGGAGGTGTCCCACTTTACATCATGTAACAAGAAGACAGGTGATATGCCACAGGGATGATATGTTGCAAAATCTGTTCAGGCAGAAATCCAGGATGTGTTAATTTATGCAAATACAAAAATAGCTACAGGTTTCATTTTAATGCAGGTGAAAAACAAAGAAATAGCAAGTAAACCAAAGGGAAAATTATAAAAAATCAAGGAATGAGTCCATTTAACAGTATTTCCTATCCATTAACATTGAGGGTCCTCCCTGATGATTATTGGTAAAGATAATAGTCACTCACTTATCAAAATGCATTGCACATATCTGGACCCTGGTATAATTGTTCAGAAATGGAAAGGTTGTGCTTCCTATAAGCATCAGTTTTAAAATAAGATTGTGAATCTTTTACCAGTATGTACTCAGACACTCCAGTGAGCAAGCAAACACATACTCACACACACACACACACACATTTTAACATGTAAAGGGTTACATACCAATATTTCTTCCACTTAATTCAGGATGATCTCTGAAGTCAGACGATCTGGGCTCCAAAATTTATTGATTGGTTCATCTTGCAAACTTATGACAACTCTCTGTATCTCAGGTTTCTTGACTGAAAAGTGGATATTGAGAGGAATACGTGAGTTGATGCATGTAAAAGAGTAAAGAATAGTGTTAGGAATGCAGAACAAGATCTTATGTGTTAGGTATCATAATTGCATTTGATGAGAATAAATTCCAAATTTGTCTTATTGAATATTTTCACATTTGTGCCCTGCAACTAACTAAAAATCATCATTTCAAAAGTAAAATTATTCTCTGCCCCTTCCAGTTCTACTTTCCCCCTAAATTTTTGTCAAAATATCCCTGGGTTATTTTTTTTTCTGTTGATTCATTCAGAACTGTTTTGAATTCTAAGTAAGAGGAACTATCTTAAGTTTTAAAAAGGGAGAAATTTGGTTCATAGAAGGAAAACACAAGAAGGGCTTAAATGGGACTGGTGAGAGAGAGATCTGGAACCGTAACTCAGATGCTCACAGAACTTTCCCCTTAAGAGTATAAATCATTCTAATATAAAGACACATGCACACGTATATTCATTGCAGCACTGTTTACAATAGCAAAGACCTGGAACCAACCCAAATACCCATCGATGATAGACTGGACAAGGAAAATGTGGCACATATACACCATGGAATACTATACAGCCATAAAAAGGGATGAGTTTGTATCCTTTCTAGGGACATGGATGAATCTGGAAACCATCATTCTCAGCAAACTGACACAAGAACAGAAAATCAAACACCGCATGTTCTCACTGATAGGTGGGAGTTGAACAATGAGAACACATGGACACAGGGAGGGGAGCATCACACACTGGGGTCTGTTGTGGGGGACTAGGGGAGGGACAGTGGGGGTTAGGGAGGTTGGGGAGGGATAACATGGGGAGAAATGCCAGATATAGGTGATGGGGGGGATGGAGGCAGCAAACCACATTGCCATGTATGTACCTATGCAACAATCCTGCATGATCTGCACATATACCCCAGAACCTAAAGTACAATTAAAAATATATTTTTTTAAAAAAAAAAGAGTAGATGTAGCTGTCACTATCAGAACAGAACCATAGCCACAGAGCTTTCCAACCTGCTCCATAGGAGAAAAACAGGGAAGGCTCCGGTGGCCAATCACAGTGTCCTGGGAGGAATGATGTGCTATGATTGCATAGCCAGATTCATGCACTCCCTTGTTTGGTGACAAGATGGATACAAAGTCTGGCAGCCTCCACCAGCAAGCATGTTGAAGTGAAGGGGGCAATAACCCAAAGGAAGAGTTCCTTAGATCATTTGCACAACAGCCTAGATCATATTATCTAAAACTTATTTCCAGCCAGATATGGTGGTTTACACCTGTAATTCTAGCGCTTTGTGAGGCTGAGGTGGAGTATCACTTGAATCCATGAGTTTAAGAGAAGCCCAAGCTCAGGAGAATGAGGCAGAAGGATCGCTTGAGCCTAGGAGTTTGAGGTTGCCGTGAGCTATGATCACACCATTACACTTCAGGCTGAATGACAGCACGACCCTGTCTCAAATACATAAATAAATAATACATACATACATACTCATTCTTTCCCCATCCAATCACAAATATTCAAGATGGTCTCCAATGCTCCTACCCTAACTACATAGCTTAAATTCATTTTCTAGGCATGTGCCCTTTGCTCCAGCTACGAAGCTCTTCTCACCATCCAAGCTTTTGCCACTGCCTACCATTATACCTTCCATCTTCTCTGCATTCACATAAAATTTTCGGTGTTCTGTCCAAATCCCACTGCCTCCCTGGAGCTTTCTGGAGCTCTGGAAAACTGTACTTCTGTCTTTTCTTAGAATTCCTCTCTGATTTTTACATATAAAGATCATATTTTAATTTTTATCCTCACAATACCAAGCAGAATGCAGAGTCCCACATACTGAGCCAAACTCTGGCTAAGATGTTCAACCTAGATGCATGTCATGCACTAGACATTTATAAATCAATACATACTCTTGAGACTAAATAGATTGGAAAATTAATAAGTGATCATATGACCAAACAAGGCTTGAAAAGAAGTCAGGACTGGTTCGGCAGCCCTCAGTTGCTATTTCTGTCTCTACCAGAAGTCTGTGAATTTTTTCATGTTTGTTTTTATAACACATGGTGTTTTGCCTGGTATAATTGTTGAAGAAAGAACTAAATATATGAATGAAAAAAATTAGGAAAGAAAATTGGAAAACAATAAAAGATTCTAAAGAAATGATTATTTTCAAGTAAATAGAATTGCTTTCTGGGGCCTTTTTTATTAATTTTAAAAGACTAATGGAAATCAAAAAGTAATTAGTCATGAAATGTTTTGGAGGTTTTGTTGTAAAAGTTCTAGATTCTGAAAGCTTATCTGTTAAAACTTGTTTGTTTTTTGTTATCTGAACCCTTAAAGCAATTCATTTTAACCTAGAATTTGAGGGGCAATTGGAGACGATTTTCCATACACCAGGAATGGTACAATATGATTACACTATTACATATGTGCACACACACACATACACACACACACATTACATGTGTATATATGCACATATACACATAAATACATCTATCAGACTGTAACAAAAACTGCAAAGCATATGTTACATCAAATTCTGAATTCTGGCAAAAACTTAGCCATGAGCCATTTCCCTTTTTTTCTTTTTTCCTTCCTTTAAAACAATGTTCAGCATTTCAGGTCACCAAACAAAAGAAAATGATTTGTGCTCTTCTCTAGGAAAAAACACTTTCAGTGCCAAACTAAGCATTTGTGTGATATTTCCCATCATTTGCAAAAATCCCACAAAACATTCTTTCAAAACCTCTGTAGACTAACACCATAGTCTCCTGGAAAAACAACACTACTCTGAATTTCACAGTACAGCAATCATTCCAGCCAACTAATTGTGATAATTGGATTCTTATAATTCTCCTCACCTTAGGTCTTTATCCTTCTGGCTCATTTCCACATGCCAAGTTTTTCATAGGGGTTTGCTGGATTGGAATTAACCTGCTAGGTTCTTTAGTTTTTCTTCCAAAAATCGTTCTTCCTGTAATGATCCTGAGGCTTGAAAATGCTAGGATCTCTGAGGTGTTTCTCACTTTCAATATTCCAAATCAACAACAGGAAAAATTAAAAGACATATAACAAGTTAAATATGCAGATAACTTACAAGATTTCCTCAAATACATACCTAAAATTGAGATTTCCAAAGGATGAGTTTCTGTCTCTGAATTAACTTCGGTTCTCATTTTGCTAGCACCCTTATTTATTTTGAAAACTTTTAATTGGCTTTAGACCTATCAGTAGCTGTATAGCCTTTTAATTAGCCCGAGGTATTTCCCCTGTGACATCTAATAACAGAAACCCTTTATTAATCAACTTAGTGGGTTAGAGTTTAAATCGCAAGTGTAAGAGCCACTTTTCTCTAATACTACGTATACCATCTCAGGTTATCCTCCAGACTTTTAATTGAACCTCCTGGGGTATCTCAGAGACCAGCTCAGAGAAATCCATGGATGAGCTTTGGACAAATCTGTTTAGGTAGAAGAATCTCATGAGTAAAGCCTTCTTCAGCCCCATTCGCTGAAATCATTTTGAACAACAGAAACAATGACAAACCTTGTTACTTTCTATCTGACACCTCACCATAGGACTGTGACCTGCAGGGGACTCACTAAGCAAAAGATTATTTAAATAAAATGTTTCAACCACTAAATGGTCTGTGTCTTATAACCTCCGAGAGAGAGAGAGAGAGAGAGAGAGAGAGAGAGAGAGAGAGAGAACAAGGATCCTGAGAGATTCTATTCAATGACTCTTTATCTTCTTCTTTGAGACAGTCTCATTCTGTCACCCAAGCTGGAGTGCAGTGGCCTTCATCTCAGCTCACTGCAACCTCCATCTCCAGGTTCAAATGATTCTACTGCCTCAGCCTCCTGAATAGCTGAGATGACAGGCACATGCCTGGCTAATTTTTGTATTTTTATAGAGACAGAGTTTCACCATGTTGGCCAGACTGGTCTCAAACTCCTGATGTCAGGTGATCCACCTACCTCAGCCTCCCAAAGTGCTGGGATTACAGGCATGAGCTACTGCACCCAGCCTTAAGTACTCTTTCTTTTCGTCAAGACATTTCTGTCTTGTCTGGTCTACTTTAATTCCCACAGGACAAGAGGGTCAGGGGCATATCTCTGGAGAGGATGTTCCTTCAGGAAAGTATGCCATGTACTGGCAAATTCCATGCAACATGTTATTTCATCTAATTGTCACAACACCATGTGAGGAAGGTAGTATTATCCATATTGTACCTTTGAGGAAGGTAAAAGCTCAGAAAGGTCACACAGTTAGTGATCAGTATGAATAATGGGCTGAGATTCAAACCCAGCTCCAACAGATTATAAAGTATATCATCTTTCATCTTCATTGTTTTGCCTAGAGGAGATATGAAAGTAAGGATTGGGAGCGTTTTAAGTAAAATTAATTTTTCTTAAAAAAAAACTTTCTAGTATTCTTTGGTATAATTAGCAATTCCCGAGGGTCTCTCATAACCCGTCCCGGAATCAGTAATGAAGACATTAAGCAAAGGTATCCAGCAACAGTTACCATAGTCAGATCAGAAACAACTAAATGGCATAATTCACCTCTCTCCACAGAAAATGGGGACAAGACCATTTCCACATAGGGCTAAGATGTCTATGTGAATTTGAAACTGAAACAACAAAAGGCCAAAGAACTTCCAGATTATTGAATTTGATTCTTCTGCTTTTCTGAAAGGCTGGGAAAAGACAGTTGGTGAGCTGGGACCTGGATACTTCCTGGGTGGACTTTGTCCAGTTCTACATCCAGATAGGCGGAGAGAGTGCTTCATGCAACAAGCCTGACAGCAGAGAGGAGGGCGTCCTCCTTCAGTACAGCAACAACGGGGGCATCCAGTGGCACCTGCTAGCAGAGATGTACTTTTCAGACTTCAGCAAACCCAGGTAACTACGTATCTGATGGGTCTCCCAGTAGTTTCCAGGAATGGTAAAGATTAAATCATTGTTGCTATGTTTCCAAAATGTTAACTGCTGCAAAAATAGATAAAACCATATATATTTAACATGAATGGTACCTCAGTATATATAAAGATTTTATTTCACCTAAGTGACTGGACTGAAAGCATTTGTATTCATCTTTGAATTTTTAAAGATTTTGAAAAAATTGTGACTAGAAGAAAAGCAAGGTAAGTAAACACTGTTTACTCAAAGAAACCGTAGGGTATGGGGACGGTCCGAGCTCATTTTCCCATTTTCAGGCTTGTTAGATTGTTTTTAATGCACACACAAAGTATGCTTAGCTCTTCGATTTAACAGTAAGATGGATTTTTTAAAAATTTTTTCACATGCCTGCACCCAGGGCTATCCCCAAACAGTGTATGAGTAAATATGTAGAGCTCAGATTTTCTAAAAGTTTTGCCCTGGCCTATCGCTGTCTTAATTTTGATGTACGGGGAATATATGTACTAAAATGTTTTAGGCAATGACCGTTGAAGAGTTTGGGGAAAAGACTCATGTTTAATACATTTAAATACATATGAATACCTGGCCCAGGCAATGTATTTATGTGTATTTAAATTTAGTTCTTTTGCAATTATGTAGTATTTTGAAATTCCGTATTCTGTATTTATATTTTATGTATTATTAAAGTCTATTCAATGATACTGTTTTAGAATACTCCTTTTTATAATCTCTATATTTTCATTTTAACAAAAATAATTTTTATATGTTGACTACTATCAAGCTTTAACATATGGATCCTGTCCCTGTTGTCATTTTACAAATGAGCCTTGTTTATTGAAAAATTTATTTAAGAATATGTAAACCCAGTTCTTAGAAATTTCTTAGAAATTAAATATGTTTTGAACATTTTACTTAAAACACACCTGTTGTGTAGATTGAAGGTTGAAAAACTTGACATTTTAAAGTGTTAGGTCATTAAAGGTGACATAACTTTCCATGAAAAACATAGGTAGACATGCAAACAGACCAATAAAAAGCATTTCTTCAAAGAGATTTAGGGGAGAAGGAGAAACCAGAAAAGAGGCAACTGGATGAAATAAGAGATACAACATCAAGGAGAAGATCAGGAATGGTGGGTGGGAGATAAAGCCTTGTAAGATTCTCCTAGATTCTGTATAGTAGAGAGGCAATTGATAATGGTGCCAAACTGGCTTTAACAACTGTTTAAAATCACTCAATTTATTTTTTCCAGTATGTCAACCTGAAATTATTGAGACTTCAGTAAGGTGACTAGGTAACTTTACAAGTAAATAAAAATTTAATGGCTTCCTCAAATTCTAGAATTATTTTAATTTATTTATTTTGAGATGGGATTTCACTCTGTCACCCAGGCTGAAGTGCAGTGGCATAATCTCAGCTCACTGCAACCTCTGCCTCCAGGGTTCTCAAGCGATCCTCCCACCTCAGCTCCCCTGAGTAGTGGGGAATACAGGCACGTGCCACCATGCTTGAGTAGTTTTTTGTATTTTTGGTAGAGACAGGGTTTCGCTATGTTGCCCAGACCGGTCTCGAATGCCTGAGCTCAAGCAATCCTCCTGCCTCGGCCTCCCAGGTTCTGGGATTACAGGCATGAGTCACTATGCCCAGGCCCAGAAATATTTATTTTTAACAGAAGTTATTAACCCAAACTCAATAAATCTGTGAATCACATCAAACACTATGCAAAGTATTTTATTTACAGTACTTTTTATGAAAAGTCAGATAATTTCACCAGATTCCAAAAGAGTTCTGCAATACTAAAATGGCTTAAAAAAAACTCTGAGTTAAAAGAGATGGGGAAAAGACCCCATTCATACTAGGATATATATAAATAAATATAAAAAATAACTTAAACAATACTGAGAATGTCTGTGAAGAAAATTACAAAACTTTAAAACTTCTTTCAAAGATATAAAACAAAAAATGGAAAAGAATGCACATCCTTGGTTAGCAGAACTGAATGTTGTGATATGAAGATATATCTTAATTTATGTTTAATGTAATTTCAATTAAAATCCTAGTGGTATTTTGAGGGGGAACTTTATATCTAGAAATATAAGCCAGCAAAGATAGCTTAAATATGGAGAATGGGGGAATAAAGGAATGTCTTAGGTGATAATAAAGCTTGTTATAAAGCCTATAGAATTAAAATGAAATGATTGATAATGGTACACAAATAGAACAAACAGTGAAGCCAAGTAGGTGATGCAGAAATTGACTTAGATGCATGTAAGAACTTACATATGAAAAAAATGACATAGCAACTATCAATGAGAAAAAAAGTGGTTATTTAAATCAAGTATAGATAGAAAGAAATGGGTAGGCACTTGGAGGAAAATATCTATTTATTTTGTCACTTTATATCATCAAAGTCTATTAAAGATTAAGATTTAAACAGGTAATAGGTTACTATCTGATCTTGGAGAAAGATCTCAACTTTCTTAATACAAATTCAATGGAAGAATTCACAATGAAAAGGACTATTTACATAGAAATTTACCATATGCAAATATGAAACTACATACATATGTAAAAATACATGTCTAGGAAAAGAAGGAAAATAAATTGAGAAAACATTTGCAACCAATATGAGAAATAGAGGGTCTGCAAAGAGCTTATACAGATTATCAAGAAAAGCACTAACATCCCAGTGGAAAATGGGTTAAGTAGATATTACAAAAGAGGAAGCACAGATGTTTAAGAAAACATGAATAACATTCAACCTCCACTACTTTAAAATATGCCATTTTTTAACAGTCAAATGGTCATTTTTTGATGACACAAAGTGCTATCTTCTTATCGGAGCAGCAGAACAAATCTCACATCATCCTGCGAACTGTTATAATGCTTCCGGAAAGGAATTTCTAAAAATCAAGAGTTTTAACCATGACCTGTTTATTTGACTAGGTATTTATATTTCTAGGAATCTTCCCTTAAGAAATAAACTGAAGTGTAGATAAAGCTTTATGCATAAAAATTTTTAGCACAGAATTATTTATAATCAGGAAAAGTGAAATAAATAATAGTAGGTCTTTGTGATGAGAAATTATATACACAAAATTATCTTAAAAATAATTTTACTAACATGAGAATGTACTTATGATGTAATGTTAAGTTTTAAAATGTAGGTCACCAAATTATACATATAATGCCTTGCCTATATAAAAGATTACAAGCTGTGATGAGAAATATCAAAATGTTAACAAAAGCCATCCCTATGCAGTAGATTTTAGATGATTTATGTTTTATTTTTAATGCTTTTTTATGTTTTTCCACAATGAGAAAGAATTACTTTGAAAAAACGTTAAATGTTATCTTAATGTGATAACATTAAACAGTTTTTTTCTTGATATTTCTTTAAAAGTTATGACCATTGTCATGGTAGTCAAAAGATACAGTTCAGTGAATCAAACTTAGTTGAAATATTCTCTCTCTTCTCCAAAAAATGCAATTCCAAATGAAATAGACATGACCAGGACTAAACTTGCTTACAGGGTTAAACCTCAAGTCTGATCTGTCCAAACTTCCAAGCTTTTGAAAAATACTGAACTCAAACCAAACAAACCTTTCTCTTGTGATTCTTGTTATTTTAATAGCTACTTTAAAAAAAAAAAAAAAAAGCACAGCTTTTCTTTTCCCAACCATAAATGACTTACTTTTATTCAGATTTGTCTATCTGGAGCTTCCAGCTGCTGCCAAGACCCCTTGCACCAGGTTCCGATGGTGGCAGCCCGTGTTCTCGGGGGAGGACTATGACCAGTGGGCAGTTGATGACATCATCATTCTGTCTGAGAAGCAGAAGCAGATCATCCCAGTTATCAATCCAACTTTACCTCAGGTATTCTCCTGTGTCTGAACTCCAAGAAGACAGATAATTATAAAAGTGAATGGCATAAAGAACTCATTTCCTTAAGGATTTAGGGCTTGACACTGAGTGTATAACTTAGGTTTAAGGGTTTGTACTTAATTTTTTGTTATCTCTTATGCTACTACTGCACAGATGATTCAGATGTAAAAAAAAGAAAAGACTGAAGTCTGGTTAAATCTTCAAGCAAAATTGCTAGTGTGCTTATAAAATGATTAGATACACAGTGGTAAAATACTTTCAGTTGTTGAATCACCAGGAGAAAAGTTAATAGCAGTTAAAAAAGAGAGAGAGAGAGAGAGAGAGATTCTTCTGTATTTTCCTAGAAATACAAATGGTACATGGCCCAGCATGTCATGAAATGAAAATTCTTTTCTTGTTTTCAAAGCTATCAAATTGCCTTTTTGTGTTATTTGTATTGTTTCTATTAGAACTTTTATGAGAAGCCAGCTTTTGATTACCCTATAAATCAAATGAGTGTGTGGCTGATGTTGGCTAATGAAGGAATGCTTAAAAATGAAACCTTCTGTGCTGCCACACCATCAGCAATGATATTTGGAAGATCAGATGGAGATCGATTTGCAGTCACTCGAGATTTGACCCTGAAGCCTGGATATGTGCTACAGTTCAAGGTATTTATGCACAAGCTTCTTTCCAGAGCAAGTTAAGGTGTAAAACATCTTCCACATGTATAAGTGGAATACACAAAACAGAAATTTTTCATATTCTATTCAGGAAGGGACTTGCCTGTACAAAAGCTCAACAGTGTTAGAATTGCAAAGCTTTTCAGCTCTGCTCATAAGGAAAGTAGCTTATTAGTTTTTAAGGAGTCCCAAAAGTTGTGGGTGTACTATTTCTTCAGGTACTTAAGGAACTCTACCAGAATTAAAAATAAAATTGACTTTTAGGACTTCAATTTGATTGTGACTTAATGAATCTCAAGCTTCTAACTGATGATGGATAAGTTCTCCTTTTCATCTTACTAGTGGTATTTGAACTTAACAAGGTATTTTGTGCTTTTGTTGTATTATTTTCAAACAAATTATCCCACTTAAATTCAATAAATGTTTACTCCAGTCATCATTGTTCTCTTAAAAGCTTCTTGTTTTTCAGCTCTGTGATAACATATCAACATGTATAGCAAGTATTTACTTTGACAAGGTCTTGTTTCAGAATCCTAATCAAAATTTCATTGTGTTTATAATAAAATCCCATAGGTGACTTCCAGGGTTGAAAGTAATGCAGTTTTAATGAGCTCGCACAACTACATGGTCCTTACATAATGGCAGGATGCAGATGCTAAATAATTTACAAATGGAATTATTAAAGAGATCAGATGTTTATAGGCAGCTCTTCAAATATAATTTCCACAGGTCTGTAGACAAGGAAGTTAGTCATAAATAATATGATTTGTAAAATGTTATCCTTCTTTGTTTAGATTCTGATGCTAAACTACAATGGAGAAAGTATCAAAACAATATATGAATCTGTATTGATTTGTTGGTAATACCTAAAGTAGTAACAACATGATGTTAATATCAAATACATTCCAGAATACTATGCTTTTCATCTGACACCTTTTCTACTTAGTTAATCACAACCCATGGTAGTGTAGGTATTGAAGTCTGCAAGGTAATATTCTGCAGTTTAAAAAATAATGTTAGATATTTCAAGTACTTAAACAATGAGCAGGAATGCATACTGCTTAAGAAAAAATCTTAATTCTCTGCCATTTGACCAGCAATTCCATTATTGGGTATATACCCAAAGAAGTATAAATCATTTTACTATAAAGATATATACATGTGTAAGTTCACAACACTATTTACAATAGCAAAGACATGGAATCAACCTAAATACCAATCTGTGGTAGACTGCATAAAGAAAATGTGCTACATATACACCATGGAATACTACACAGCCATAAAAAAGGATGACATTATTACCTTTATAGCAACATGAATGGAGCTGGAGGTCCTTATCCTAGGCAGACTAACAAAGGAACAGAAAAACAGATTACCACATGTTCTCACTTATAAGTGGGAGCTAAACAAATGAGAACACATGGATACCTAGAGGGGAACAATAGACACTGGAGCCTACTTGAGGAGGGAACGTAGGAGAAGGGAGAGGATCAAAAAACTACCTGTCGGGTAGTATGCTTATCGCCTGGGTGAAAAAATAATCTGTACAGCAAACTCCCGAGACACACAGTTTAACCTATATAACAAACCTGCACATGTACCTGTGAACCTAAGGTAAAAGCTAATTTAAAAAAGAAAAATCTTAATTCTCGTATCACACAAGCAGAAAGCTATTAATTTGCGATTGTTATTTAATAATAGGTATAGAATATAGATCATCAGGGTTTGATAATGAATGTATATTTGAAACCTGCATACAAGAATTTTTGGTGCCATTTGTACAAAAATACACAGTACTGGTGCGGTTTTTTTGTAACTGCTTGCTGTGTGATAAACACTAGCTGGTACTGGGACTATAGAAATGAAAAATGTGACCTGCATGAATACCTGTGTAACAAACCTGCATGTTCTGCATACGTATTCCATAACTTAAATTAAAATTAAAATTAAAGAAAAATGTGACCCTAGTTTCAAGGAGCTTAGAAACTACAGAATGAGGCAGAAAAGTGAACAGTCACAATACAGTCCTAAGAATGCTGCAGTCTAAGTTGGCTGTATATGCTATAGGAATACTCTGCATAGTGCCTGACATGTTTCAGGCACTCCAAAAAATATCTGTTACTTGAATAAGTGGATGGATGGTTGAATGGATGAATGGGTGGGTGGAGAGATGGATGGATGGATGGATGGATGGATGGATGGATGGATGGATGGATTGATTCAAATTGGAAGTCTCTGAAAATGCAGAGACTTAACCCGCTAAAGAGTGGAGGGTCAGGAATTCCAGTTAAAGAGAATAAAATGAGCAAATATGTGAAAATACACAGAAGTGCAAATGAGAAAAGGAGCAAGTCTAACTTTGAGGGCTGTGGAGTATGTGCAGCAGAAGTCAGAGATGAAGCTGATCCTGTGGGCATTATGTTCTACATGAAGTCACTTGGACATTATCCCAAGAGCAATGAGTCATGGAAGATTTTTAACACATTGAACGCCAGAATCAGACCTGTGTTTTAGAAGAATCATTTAGCTCCAATATGGATGTTGACCTAATAGGAGAAGAAACCAGAATCAGCAAGTACATTCATTCCTTCATTCACCAAATACTTATAAAGTCTCTATATTCTAGGCACATTTCTAGACTGTGAAAATTATCACAGAGGGTATGAAATAGGATATTGGAAGATGATTACCATTTTATAAAAGGTTGTCAGGTTGTTTTCACTAATAAAATGACACACTTAAGCCACAGCCTATAGAAAGTAAAGGAGTAAGTCATGCAGTTATGTGGAAAAGATCATTCCAGGCACAAGCAACGAAAAGGACCAACACCTTGAGGTGGGAGTGTTCTTGGAAATGTTCTGGAAACCACAAGGATACCACTGTGACCAAAACAGAGAAACTGAGCAAGGTTGGGACAGTAAAAAAAAAAGTAACGTCGAACTTTGACTTCAGTTATGAATAAAATGGCTAGCAGAAAGGTGACACATTCTGACTCAGGCTTTTAGAGAATCATTGCTCTGGTAACTGCACAGCGTCAAGGGCAGAAAGGGTTTGTTTTAGGAGGGCAGATGAAGAGAACTGAATTGGACATATGGTGTTAGGGGTGCTGATGAGCTGCTGAAGTGGAAATGAAAAGGAATTGGTAACATGCATTTGTCCAGAAAGCAGAAGAGAAGTCATATCTGTTATTCAAAATACAGGTATTGAGAAAAAAACATGAAGTTATGATTGCAAATGCGATTAAGAAGCATGCATATGGTAAAATAAGAAAGACTGAATCATAGAAACCAACACTTGAAAGGTAGGCTAAATGGTCAATAAGAAAGAAATGGTGAACAATGTTAAAAGCAATAAAAGAATCAAGTAAAATAAGGTTTAAATTTTCCCTTTGCATTTAGTGAGATGGACATTTTCCTTGGTAATTTCCCTGGGGTAGCAACAGCAAAAGTCAGATTACAATGGATTTGTAAATGTTGAGTAAAGAGGACTACACAGTGAATATGACCTTTCTATCAATTTGTTTAGCTGTGTTGTTAGAGGCAGACCAAAAATCAGGGAGAATTTTTCTTCTTTTGTTTTGTTTTTAAAGGTAGGAGAGACTTAGGCATATGCATCTGATCCATGGAAGGTATCCAAGTGAATATTTGTTGAAGATATGCCTAAATCCTGAATGGAAAGGTTAAAATAAATTATATACTTAATATAGCTGGCAGTATGTCTACACTGCCCATTACCTGATTTCTAAAACACAAACTTGTGACAGAACTTACAGTTCCAGCAACTTGTCTATATTGGACACAACAGCAATCATGACAAATTTAAGACCAAAAAAAAGTTAGCTAGGTTTGCCCAATGTGGTTGCTCCCATCACATACCAACCAAAGGCCATTTTTACTATTGAGTAATGCAGTAAAAGCAATTTGTGTTAGAAGACTTTAAACATGCATCTGAGAGAGTTAAATCTTTAATTATATTCTTGCTGTTTTACTGTATAGAGTTGGATAAATCATGCACAATAAAATTTCTACTAGCCAAATAGTAATTCTCTGAGAGATGCTTTCTAGCTCTGAATATGGAAATAAAGAAGATACTAAATCTTCTTTTTAAAAACTAAAGCCACCTTACAGTCACTAGGATTAACTGATTGACCTCCTGAGCTCTGGCTCAATATTATTAGCCCATGACACGACATTTATTTCATTGTCATATTATGTTCTTTTCATTCCTTATTTCTATTTTCCTTCTATAAAATAAGACTATTCTTATTTAATAAAGTCTATACAACAAAATCATATGGTGGCTCTAACCAACAAATGAAATGTGAATAGGCAATTCATATGAGATGGCATGTAATTTAATAAGCATGAGAAAAAGAGTTTGACATTTATAATTATGAAGAATGTAATAAAATTCATTTACACATTTATTAATTTGGAAATAAATTGTCTTAAACTATAATAATGCCTAATGCAAAACTGATTCATTTGGACTCAACAGATACAAGATGAACACATGTAACTAGAAAATTTTAAGTGTTTCTACATTTTGACTCGATAATGCTACTCTCAGGAATTTATCTGGTGATGACAAATCAACCAAAGAAGAAAGGCATTTTCTCTGCAGTGTTATATACAATAGAATGTGGAGGAAAGCTCCACATGTGTAATAACTTCAACTATACAACCAAAATATAGCTTCCCTATAAAGATCAGAAGAGAAAATGCAAAAGTAAGGACAGTTATGCTAGGCCAGTGGGATTTAGGTTGCATTTTTACAATTTTTAAAATGTTATTAATCCTATGACAATCCTCTATTCAAGTACAGAGAACTGTAGCAGTTTTATTTCTGGATTATGATGCTTATTTGATGGTGTGACAAACACTTAGCTCTTTCATCTAAGTTGACACTGATTTTTAATGAGCTTTGGCAAGAAAACAGAAGAAAGATACTTGTTCCACTGAAACCTTCCTATACTGAAGAAGACAGCTGCTTCTCCATCTTATGGTTTCCTCTGTTTGTACCCTCTAAGGAGGGAGAAAAAAAAACACAGTTTCTTGGCATATCTTTTGTCTGGGACTCAAGAGCCACAGGCACTGTGCTTCTCTTTTCTCTCGTGTAATCCCAAGAAATCTGCAAAATGAGTTCTGCCTCCTAGTAAAAAGTACCTCTTGTTTGCTTAAACAAAGAATTCCAGAATCTGTTGAAGGGTCTTGGTTGAGACTAAGCTGCACAGTTTCTATCATTGTAAAATCAGTGCAGACCCATTGGAAGGTACCCTGGATGCTGTAGCACTTAATTTGTTGAGTGATGACTTAGAACCAAAATCTTGTATAATTCTTGTCCTTCCTTTTAACAGCTAAACATAGGATGTGCCAGTCAATTCAGCAATACTGCTCCAGTTCTTCTTCAGTACTCTCATGATGCTGGTATGTCCTGGTTTCTGGTGAAAGAAGGCTGTTTCCCAGCTTCTGCAGGCAAAGGATGCGAAGGAAACTCCAGAGAACTAAGTGAGCCCACAATGTATCACACAGGGGACTTTGAAGAATGGACAAGAATCACCATTGTTATTCCAAGGTCTCTTGCATCCAGGTAAAGTATTCGTTCTTAATGGGGTTGGACCATTAAGAAAGACACAATCCCAAAAGCTATCACCCTAATTGTTAAAAATCCTGAAAGACCAAAATCCTGAATATATAATTCTGGAAAAAAATAATCTTAAAAATTCTTTTTTATTATTATACTTTAAGTTCTCGGGTACACGTACAGGTCATGCAGGATTGTTACATAGGTATACACATGCCATCATGGTTTGCTGCATCCATTCCCCCCCATCACGTACATTAGGTATTTCTCCTAATGTTATCCCTCCCCAATCTCACCACCCCCTGCCATCCTTCCCCTAGGCCCCCCACAAACAGGCCCCAGTATGTGATGTTCCCCTCCCTGTGTCCATGTGTTCTCTCATTGTTTGACACTTATGAATAAGAATATGTGGTGTTTGGTTTTCTATTCTTGTGTCAGTTTGCTGAAAATGATGGTTTCCAACTTCATCCATGTCCCTGCAAAGAACATGAACTCATCCTTTTTTATGGCTGCATAGTATTCCATAGTGTATATGTGCCACATTTTCTTTATACGGTCTATCATTGATGGGTATTTGGGGTGGTTCCAAGTCTTTGCTATTGTAAACAGTGCTGCAATGTGCAGTGAACATATGTGTGCATGTATCTTTATAATAGAATGATTTATAATATTTTGGGTATATACCCAGTAATGGAATTGCTGAGTCAAATGGTATTTCTATTTCTTGATCCTTGAGGAATCACCACACTGTCTTCCACAATGGTTGAACTTACACTCCCACCAACAGTGTAAAAGCATTCCTATTTCTCCACATTCTTTAAAAACATTTACTTATATTTTGAAAGGGGATTTATTTGAGAAACAAAAACACAATAGAATACTTCATAGGCCACTTTACACAATACTTATTTTTGCAAGCATAAACATTCAGATATACTAAAGGCAGTTGCATTCATTAAACATTTATGAGCAGACAAAACGTATATATAAAGAAATAGATCACCCAGCACTTTGGGAGGCCAAGGCAGGTGGATCACAAGGTCAGGAGTTTGAGATCCGTGTGGCCAACATAGTGAAACCCTGTCTCTACTGAAAATATAAAAAATTAGCCAGGCATGGTGGCAGGTGCCTGTAATCCCAGCTACTTGGGAGGCTGAGGCGGGAGAATCACTTGAACCCAGGAGGCAGAGGTTGCAGTGAGCCAAGATTGCACCATTGCACTCTAGCCAGGCGACAGTGAGAGACTCCATCTCAAAAAAAAAAAAAAGAAAGAAAGAAAGAAATAGATCAAAAAGCAAAATGTATATCACTATGGTTGATAATTGTTTGCATTCATCTTTATAAATATGGCCATCTGAAATGCTGACAGACTAACTCTTTTGATGAGATTGATCAAAAACCTTGGTGGGCCACCACCACATATGCAGTCACCCAAAAAACTTGAGACCTGAAGAAATTTTATCCTTCACAAAAGCAGATGTATGAAAAAGACATCTCTTCCTTTATTGAGGCAGTTTCTCAACATTTTTGGATATACCCACAATGTTTACACACTACATCAACACTGGAATAATGCACTTTTATGGAGTCAAATTTGAAAAAAAATGCACGAAACAAATTATAACTGTAAAAGTCCTTACATAATTTACACATCTCATATTGGAAATGATGTGAAGATACAGCACATCAAATATATAGCATAGCTAATTGGCACAGTGTGGGAAGAGCAGAAGTCATATGACTGTATAATTCGGCAGGGGAGGTTATTGTATAATACTTGTATTTTTGGAGATGTATTGTTTTCACTTCTGTGATCTTCAAAACACTCACTACACTTCCGTTTGGAGAGTGGTTGTGGTCTACAAAGTTTGTAGGGATATGCTGTCTGTTTGAAAGACTGGTTATTGCTCAGCCATTGCAATTAAGCAATTTTCTGCCTTCACAGCAACAATAAATAGCTTTTACACTTTTGTATGTTTTATTTTTACAAATTTATGGAATACCTGTGAAATATTGTTACATGTACATAATGCATACTCATCGTGTCAGGATATTTAAGGTGTTCAGCACTGGAGTACAGTATACTTTTGTTAAGTATAGTCACCCATCTCTGCTATCAAACATTGAGTTTATTCCTTCTATTTTACTGTCTGTTTGTACCCTTTAACCCGCTTCTGTTCGTCCTCCTCGCTCCCTCCCTCGGTGCCCTTCCTAGTCTCAGTTATCTGTCTTTCTACTCTCTACCTCCATGTGATCTAATATTTTAACTCCCATGGGGCTATGCAATATTTGTCTTTTTGACCCTAGTTTATTTCACATGAAATGTCCTCCGGTTCCATCTACTTTGCTGCAAATGACATGTTTTCATTCTTCTCTATGGCCAAATAGTATTTCATTGTGTATATCCATTCATCTGTTGATTAACATTTAGGTCGATTCCATATCTTAGCTATTGTGAACAGTTCTGCAATAAACATGAAAATACAGGTATTCCTTTGATACATTGATTTCTTTTTCTATGGGTAGATACCCAGTAGTAGGATTACTGGATCAAATGGTAATTTTATTTTTAGTTTCTTGAAAAATCTCCATACTATTTTCCACAGTAGCTATACTAGTTTATATTCCCACCAGAGGTGTAAGAGTTCCCTTTTTTTATATCCTCACCAACATCTTGTTATTTTTTGTCTTTTTAATAATAACCACTCTGACTGGGGCAAGACAATACTTCATTGTGGTTTTGATTCGAATTTCTCTGATAATTAGCAATGTTGACCTTTTTTCATATACCAGATCACATTTGTATATCTTCTTTTGAGAAATGTCTATTCATGGTCTTTGCCCACCTTTTAATTTTATTTATTTATTTATTTATGTTGCTGTTGTTTGAGTTCTTTGCTTGTTCTATTGCTATTATATTGTTTCCCTGGTGGAAGAAAAGTTGCAAATTTTTTTCCCATCCCATCTGTTGTCTCTTCACTCTGAAGATTATTTATTTTGTTGTGCAGAAGCTTTTCCGTTTAACAAAGTCTCATTTGTCTTTTTGTTTTTGTTATTGTTGGCTGTGCTTTCAAGGTCTTAGTCATAAATTATTTGCCTAGACCAATGTTTAGGAGAGTTTTCCATAGGTTTTTTTCTGAAGTATTTGTGGTTTGGGCCTTATGTTTGAGTCTTTAATCCATTTTGATTGATTTTTATATATGGTGAGAGATGTGGGTCCAGTTTCATTCTTCTGCATGTGGGTATTCAATTTTCCCAGTGCCATTTATTGTAGAGGGTGTCCTTTCCCCGATGTAAGTTCTTCTCAGCTTTGTCAAAGATTACTTGGCTGTAAATCTGGGGCTTTGTTTCTAGAATCTCTGTTCTGTTCCATTGGTCTATGTGTCTATTTTTATACCAGTACCATGCTGTTTTGGCTACTATACCTTTGTAGCACAATTTGAAGTCAAGTAAGGTGCATTCTTTTTTTGTTTAGGATTGCTTTGGTTCTTCAGACTCTTTTTTGATTCTATATGAATTTTAGGGTTGTTTTTTCTAATTCTGTGAAAAATTACATTGGTAATTTGATTAGTATTACATTGCATCTGTAGATTTGCCTTGGGCATTGTGGTCATTTTAACAATATTGATTCTTCTAATCCATGAGCATGGGATTTTTTGTTTTTGTGATCTACAGTTTCTTTCATCTACAGTGTTTAGCTGTGAGTGCATCTCGTACTGGGGTTTTTATTGGTGGTGGATGACTTTTTATTAATTCTTTGAAATCATTACTCATTATTGGTATGTTCAAAATTTATATTTCTTCCTGGTTAATATTTGGGAAATTGTATGTTTCCAGGAATTTATTCATTTTCTCTAGGTTTTCTAGTTTGTGTGCATAGAGATGTTCATAGTAGTCTCCAATGATATTTTTTATTTCTCTGGTATCAATTGTAATGTCACCTTTCTTATCATTTCTGATTGTGCTTATTTGACTCTTCTCTCCTTTTATCTTGCATAATCCAGCAGTCTATCAACTTTGTTATTTTTTCAAAGAACCAACTTAATTATCTCATTGATCCTTTGTATTCTTTTTCTTGGTTTCAATCTCATTTAGTTCTACTCTGATCTTTGATATTTCTTTTCTTCTGCTAGCTTTGGGTTTGTTTTGTCTTTATCCTTCTGCTTCCTTGAGCTACAATGTTAAGTTGTTAATTTACAACCTTTCTCTCTTTTTTATATAAGCATTTACAGTTATAAACTTTCCTCATAGCACTGCTATTGCTGTATCTCAGAGGTTTAGGTATACTGTGTCTCTACTTTCATTTATTTCAATTTTTTTTTAATTCTGCCTTAATTTCATCACTTACCCAAAGATCATTTAGGAGCAAGTTATTTAGTTTCCATGTAATTTATATAGTTTTAAGAGTTCTTCTTGATATAGACATCTAATTTTATTCTGCTGTGGTCTCTGAAGATACTTAGTATAATTTAGATTCTTAAAAATTTATTGGGGCTTGCTCTGTGGCCTAGCATATGGACTGTTTTTTAGAATGTTCCATGCATAGAAGCAAAGCAGTATATTCTATGGTTGTTGGGTATAATGGTCTTTAAATGTCTGTTATGTCCATTTGGCCTAGAGTCCAATTTAAATCCAGAGCTTCCTTGTTTATTTTCTGCCTCAGTGATCTGTCTAGTGCTGTCAATGGGGTGTTGAAGCTACCACAGTTACTATATTGCTGTCTATCTCTTTTCTTAGGCCTGGCAGTATTTATTTTATGAATGTGGGTATTCCACTGTTGGGTACATATATATTTAGGATAATTGTATTTTCTTGTTGAATTGAACTCTTTACCATTATATGATGCCCTTTACGGTCTTTTAAAACTTTTGTTGCATTATAGTCTGTTTTATATTACATGAGTATAGCTACTCTTGCTCATTTTTGTTTTCCATTTGTGCAGTATATCTTTTTCCACCCCTTAGATTGAGTCTGTAAGTGTCTTTACCCATTAAGTGGGTCTATCGTAGGCAACAAATAATTAGATCTATGTTTTTTTTTTTTAATCCAGTCCGCCAGTCAATACCTTTTAAGTTGAGCATTTAACACATTACATTCAAGGCTAATACTGATATGTGAAGTTTTATGCCTTTTGGTGCACTGCACTGTCCTTTGCCTGGGGAGCAATACTCCCTGTGGGCTAGAGAACTGGGGACCTTGCAGTACCTTTGGGTCCAGCCAGTGCTGCTCCACTGCAGCCTTCCAAGCGGACATTGGGAATGTTAGCAGGAATTCTTAGGATGTGGAGATATGGGGGCTGTTACTGAAGGCAGAATGCAGTCCTATGGCAGCAGCACTCTCAAAATGGCTCCCTGCTGCAGCTGTTCAGGTGTCAGGAGTGGGGCATGGGTGATCCAGCATGAGTTCCCTGTCTGGTGCATTGCCTTCACAGGGTCTCCAAATCACCATCCATGCTAGTGTCAGAGTTTGTGTGGGTAGTGGTTCTCTCCCACAGTTGGGATTGCAGCAGTCTGTGGCAGGGATGTGGACTGCTGAAGCTCTTTCCCCACAGTTTCAAGTCCCTCTAGGTTCCTGGCCAATCTCAGCCACACTAGCTACTTGTTTCCTTCTCCTTTTGTGCCTCAGGTGTTTCCTGTGAGTTCTCTGTTGGTCTTTAGTATTCTCTCCTAGATTTTCTATTCGAGGAATGGTTGTCTACTCATAATTTTGGTTATTCTTTGTGGAAAGGATGGGTGTCTGATATTCTAGGCAGCCATCTTGAACTGGAATCTTCTAAACTTATATCTTTGACTATTAAGAGTAAGGTCATACACTTAACTCGTCACAGCCTTTTTGTGAGGAAACAATTTTGCAGCTCTCTTTCATTGTGTTGTAAGAAATACAGTAAGAAGAAGTGGTATTTGGCTTCCCCAGTACCAAATCTGAATTAGTTACGGTTCTCCAGAGAGACAGAATCAATAGGATATGTATATATCTAGATACATAAGAGGAGATTTTTTTTTTTTAGGGGAAATTGGTTCACATGATTATGGTGGCTAACTAGTTCCATGACAGACCATCTGCAAGCTGGAGACCTGAGATGTAAGTAGCATGGCTCAGTCTAAGTCCAAAGGCTTCAGAACTAGGGAAGCCAATGGTGCAATTCTCAGAGTGAGACTGGAAGCCTCAGGCCCCAGGGAGTCCAGGCTAGCAAACCTAGAGTTCTGATGACCAGGGAAACAAAAGAAAAGTCTGTCCTAGATCTCAGAGAGATACCAGTTTCTCTTTTGCATTTGCTTTCTCTTGGCCTTCTGGCTAATTGGATGGTGCCACCGACTCTGAGGGCAGATCCTTCCCACCTAGTCCACTCAGACTCACCCTCACAGATAGACCCCAAGTAATGCTGCACCAGGTTTCTAGGTTTTCTTTAACCCAGTCAAGCTGACACCTGAAATGAAGTCCACAAGTCCATCCCATGCCGACTTGGCATCCATATGCATCTCTTGGAACCATATTTGTTTTTCAAATAAAGACAAGATAATAGTTCCACCTAACATGATGCAACAACCCTGCATACGATGACAAATGCACTAATCCCCTCCCCAGAATTAAGCTTTCAGGATTTCAACATTTGGGATTTTCGTCTTTGGGGACTGTGATTTGGGATATTTTAGATGTTAGAAATTTTAGGTTTCAGGGATTTTCATCATTCAGGATTTCAACACTAAGGATTATGGTGTTCATGATTGTGTATTCTGGATTTAATTCCAGACTACATTTTTATTATGTGCTGTGGCTGCCATTTATAGGGAACATTTGTGTATCTCAATTATCTCAATAACTTAAGAGAATTTATATTATCTAGCTATATCTATCCAAGTTGAAGTAGTGACTCTTGAGGAAAAGAGCCCTAGACAAATTTTCCAAAATGTGTGTGTGTGCGTGTGTGTGTGTGTGTGTGTGTGTGTGTGTACATGGACATGTTTATGAGTAAGACACATTTACTCATTTATTCAGCAAATATTTATTGAGCATCCGTGTGTGCATATACAAAAGTACTGTTCTGGACACTGAGAGTACAGCAGTGAACAAAATGTATTCAAGGCTAAAAGAGTTATAAGATGTTATTATATCAGACTTTCACTACACATAGATTTTTAATGATTTAATGCCTCCTTACGTAGACCTAGACAAGCTGAGATATCTTGCAATATAAATGGTCCCTTTAAATTACTCTTAAAACAAATAATAAAACAATAAATTAAAAATCAATTAATGGGAAGAATTAAATCAATGGACTGAGAACATGAAGTGAATTAGTTTCATTAATGGGGCAACAAATTTAACTCTTAGCTTCCTGGCAGCTAAGACAAAGGGAGAAAATATAGGCTCATTTAGTTCTCATTGTTGAGTAATAAAAAAGTAAGCAGACACATTCTGATTTTTTTTAAAGGTATGCTTTTTTCTAGGTTTGGTATTCCAGAATAGATTTATAGTATGTATGCTTATACTAGATAGAGTACGTAATGCAGAGATCAATATTTTTAACTCTATCATTTTACAAAAGATAAGCATTTTTCAAGTAGGCACTTCTTAATTGAATTCTAGAAAACAACATTAATTGTCACTCACGATAACATTAATTGTGACTCAGTCAAGGCATTTCTATTCAGAACTGAGATGGTATAATAAGTCTATTTGTGGTGCTTCCTGATGACATAGTATATGGTTTGAATGCTCATTATTACCATTCAACAATATTTCCAGTTTTCTTTCTCCTTAGAAAAATGGAGGATTATACTTTCCCCATACCCTGCAAAGTTTGGCATGTCTTGTGAATGAAAATGAGATATATGGCTTTAAGAGCACTTGTACATTTTGCCATGTTCCCTGCTCAATGGAAGCTTGTATTAAGGTGAATCTTGTATCTCATTAAGTGTCTACAATAAGCACGCTCCCTTGCCAACCTACACTGGACATATAAAATAAGCAAGAAATAAACTTTTTCTAGGTTAAACCATAGAGATTAAGAGTTGTTTGTTGCCCCAACATAACCTATCTCATTCTGACTTATATGATAAAAGCTTAACAATCTCTGGAAGTGTCTTATTCATAAAGTTCTTAGAGGCCATTCTGTTTGTGACATCTTTCACCTAATTTATCACCAGTTTACTGTGCATCATCTGGCAAGATAAGCTGGTTGTGCTCTCTGCCTCCTTGATACTTAAATGTGCATACCTCAAAAACTTACACCACAGCCTTTGGTAGCCCAGCTTCCTGAATAGGGAAGGAATTTGCTTGGTCAAGGATGTACAAGTTTCCGTGCTTGTCTGCTAAACTTTGAAACATAATCTTTAAACACAAGCTATCTCAAGAAAGTTTGTCAATCAGTGGCTCCAACTCAACTTATAAGTAATTGATTTGCCTTTATAGTCTAGTGTTCTTTGTGGTTTATCAAAATGATATGCATATGCCTTCAAAATTTGTTGTGTAGATTACAGAGTTTATGAGTTTACCACCTTTGATGAAATTAAGAATTTGACTTGCCATATGCTTTAGTTAGGATACAGATCCAGCTACTCTGACAGAGAAACACACAAACACAAGTGCTCAACAAGTTTTCAACAATGTAGAAGTTCATTCTTTCTCATATGCTGGTCCAAAAGTGAGCAGTTCAGAGTTGACAATTTGGCTCTGCCATCCGGAACTTATGACTTCCGTCTCTGGATCCAGAGCAGCTGTTCCAGAACTTATCACTTAACCAGTGGAAGGAAAAGGGAGTCAGGGGCAAACAGATAAATTACTTTTATAAAAAATTCTCCTTACTTTGTGTTTAGATTCCTCAGCAGAGCCTAGGATAATATTTATATAGTTACCTATTGCTATGCAACACACCTCTCCAAAATGTAAGGGCTCAAAACAATAATGATCTCATGGCTTTGTGAGGTTGGCCAGGCAGTTCTTCTGCAATCCTTCCTGGGCTCCATCATGTAGCTGCACTCATTTGATAAGCTGGTAACTGTCTGGGTCAGCTGGACCTTTCTCTCCATGTGGTCTTCATCCCAGTATTTTTCAGTTAGGTGGGCTCCAGTGTTCCAAGAGAGGAAAAGTAACTGCAAAACCTTCTCTCATTTGCCACAACCTTTTGGTCAAAGCAAGTCACAAAGCCAGTCCAGATTCAAAAGGTGGCTAAACAGACTTCTTTTATTTAATAGGAAGTACATAAAAGGTAGAGGAGTGTATTCAGAGGGAAGTGTGATTAAGTGGGAGGTGGTGTTGTGACAGTCTACCATGGTCTGTTGTAGCCCCAATAATTCACATCTTTTCCACATGAAAAATGCATTCACTCTCCTCCCAAGGCTCCCCAAATTTTCATCCCATCACAGCACCAGACACCAGTCCCTGCTTCTATTATCTCCATCAGATTGGGATGTGGCTGTGGGTTCTTGGGTACAGGGATGCGGATGCTTGATTTACAGACCTGCAAAGACAGGTTGTCTACTTTACCCATACCCAACATAAAGCAATCACTGGCCCACTGAAATTCCAGATGTCAGCAAGAGACTTGTTACTAGGCCTCCCTCCTCTAAAAACCATATCCAGGACAAGAATGTTCCAATGATTAAGACAGGTCTGCTTTCTGATAATGGTTCCCTCATCCACTGTTCTTCTCAGCTCTTGGTTATACTCTCCAGGCTTCACCCTCTAAGAACATCTTTCTTTTTCCATAAGAACATATCTGTGTTTGCAGCTACAAACACAGATATATATGTTTGTAACTATGTCATCCTGCTTCCTGCCCATCTCCAGCTATGCAGTCTTTGTACTCCTCACCTCCACCACTGCCTTCCTCCCTCCATACTTTACAAAACTGTGGCCCAACCACAGCTCTTCCAGATAGATCGGTGTAGTGTGCCATGAAGTTGGAGAACATCAAAATGGCACATCATGGCTACAATGACTAAAATATCAGGATACTGGAAGATACCACTATAAAAAATAACGCAATGAGGAGCCAAGGAATACAAATCTTGTTTGATTTCCCTGAAGCCCAATAATAAATTTACAGCTAAAGGAAGATGGAAAGGCATAAGAATGACACAGTGGCTTTGGGGACTCAGAGGAGAAGTTTGGGAGGAAGGTGAGGGATAAATGATTGCACGTTGGGTACAATGTACACTGCTCGGGTGATGAGAACACCATAATAAAACCTCAGAAATCCCTAAAGAACATACCCATGTAACTAAAAACCGCCTGCACCCAAAAACTATTAAATAATAAAATTAAATTTTTTTGCACCCCAAAAAAATTAAATGAGAAAATAAATACACAACTGAATCTGCAGCTGCAGTGTATTTGATGAGGGGTGGAATAACCCAATTGGTAAAGCCGCATGTGAGAAGTAAGAGCAGATTGTTCATAGCATCACAAAGTGAGTCGGTATTTTGAGGCTCCCAATGTATCAATGTTTTCTTAGACCTCAGCTTTTGGAAGACAAAATATTCATCATTAGAATCCAGCTTTATGGTTAATTTGGATACCATCCAGCTTGCCGGTTGGTGGCATTTGTGATGAAGAGTCCTCAACTAAAGAACAGTAAATATGTTTCTACTTTACTCCAAGTAAATGAGCTGTTGTTGCTCCTTCTGCAATATGTTAAACTCAGATATCTCCAAATGCGGTTTGGGAAAGCTGAGAATTCTAAGTGTTAAAGTTGTTAAAATTTGGGGCTATTTTTCCATGAGGCAAATAAGCTTATAATAGTTACAAGATAATTGCTCTTTCAGAAATAAGTCTAAACTGATTTTCTCAAAGGAGCAGTTTGTGCTCATATTAATTCACTGGGCTCTTGCCTACAGAGAACACATTGGTGATGGTGAATATATGTTGGTAAACCTCTCACAGCTCTCAGAGACATCCCCATCCGGGCAGTATGCTTTGTAGCCTGCTCTAGGTACCCTATGTAGAGTGCAAAAAGTGGGTTTCTCTGGGCAGGACTAGAAAAAGTTGCTTAGTATTCTGCAGAATACCCTGCATCTTTGCATGGGACAAGCAGAAACCATTCTAGTTTGAGAGACAGATGCAACGTGGCATTGAATTGTGTAGTGATAGAAGGGTAAAGTGTAGACATCAATTCTCCTGGTCACACAGGCATCCTCCAAACAAAAATGAAAATTGGGGAAGGAAACAAAGAGAAAGAATGATATCTTCTACTTCTTTTTTCTTATCTTGGACATGCAAAACAAAAGGGGATGCTTTTTGAATAGAATAGTCAAACTACACTATGATGTAGTTTTGTTTTGTTTTTTTGAAACAGAGCCTCACTCTGTTGCCAAGACTGGAGTGCAGTGGTGTGATCTCAGCTCACTGCAACCTCCATCTCCCAGGTTCAAGTGATTCCCCCACCTCAGCCTCCCAAGTAGCTGGGATTACAGGTATGACCCACTGTGCCCAGCTAATTTTTATATTTTTAGTAGAGTTGGGGTTTCACCATATTGGGCAGGCTGGTTCCAAACTCATAACCTCAAGTTAATCTTTAAGATTCTTTATCCTTGTGTACTAAGAAGCTGGATTAACTCAAAAGTGTATAAATACTGGCAGCAAAATGAATTGGAATGTAGATATACTAATACATCTTCATCCTTTGAGTGTAGTGGAACTGAGAAGGAAGAGGATTTCCCTGGTATGAAATTATAGGGGTGTGTGTGTGTGTGTGTGTGTTTCCATATGTTGGAAAAGAAATGTATCTAAAACTTGGAAAGCAGTTGGGACAAATTTTAGTTTGGCAACTTCAAAACTATTGTTCTGGGTGATGAAGAACTGCGCAGTAGCCCAGCACACTAGTGTTCCAGGGTTTTGAAGTACTGGGACTAGGTCCTTCTTTTGTTCATTGGCAGTTACAATTGTTGTTCATGATTTGAGGATGAGAGATGAAGAGGAAAGGAGGGAAGGCACAGGTGAATAGAGCTGTTGGTACAGACTTAACTCTTCCCCACCTGAAGCATGTTAATAGCAAATAGCCAGAGTTCCCTTATCTGTCCTAAGAAAGACAGATTGTTTCAAAATTCCCAAACAGCCTTTTCTGCAGATATCCATACAATGAGCATGATAGAAGGGTGAAATATTAATTAAAATAGTGGAATATCCTTCTGGATGTTATTACTAAAAGAGCAGAAGGTGAGAAAATATTTAAACATTTATGCTGAAAAAGAAATCAAGCAGGCACAGTGGCTCACACCTGTAATCCCAGTACTTTGGGAGGCTGAGGCGGGCAGATTAATAAAGCTAGGAGTTTGAGACCAGCCTGGACAACATGGTGAAACCTCATCTCTACTAAAAATACAAAGATTAGTTGGGCGTGATGGCATATGCCTGTAATCCCAGCTACTTAGGAAGCTGAAGCAGGAGAATCTCTTGAACCTGGAAGGCAGAGATTGCAATGAGCCAAGATCATACTATTGCACTCCAGCCTAGGCAACAGAGCAAGATACTATCTCAAAATAATAATAATAATAATAATAAAATAAATTTTGAGAAAGATCTGAGACACCTTATGAAGGTTAAGTGTGCAGTCCACCAGACATGACTTTCAAATAAATATTAAGTCTATAAAGTTTTTCTGAATTTTTCTGTATTCTAATACTTTGATGTGAGATGTTGGTACAAGAAACAGGTGTGTTGTTTTTCCCAACAGCAAGACCAGATTCCGATGGATCCAGGAGAGCAGCTCACAGAAAAATGTGCCTCCATTTGGTTTAGATGGAGTGTACATATCTGAGCCTTGTCCCAGTTACTGCAGTGGCCATGGGGACTGCATTTCAGGAGTGTGTTTCTGTGACCTGGGGTATACTGGTAAGGCTGAATACATGTGTCTGAGGGCTTGCTTGTAAAATAGTTATCTCTAGTTGCCATGTTTCATGTTATACTCTCAAAGAAATAAATTCTGAATTTATTCTTCTTTAAGTCTAGGAATTGTAGGAATTCGTATCCCAGGAACATGAGGTGCTAGGATATTTGTAGCTTTGAGCTGCCCAAAAAAGAAGACATGCTAATATAAACTTCATTTTCTAAAGAGGATTTGTTTATTATTAATGGCATTAATAATTATTATTGCTTGAGGTCCTACTTCATGCCAGACATTGAGGTTCTTTATATTTCATCCCGTTTAATTCTAACTAACTGTCATAGTACTGTAAACCCTATTTATATTTAAGGAAACTGAGGCACAGAGAGGTTTAGTAACCCTCCTGAGATCATTGAGCTGGGAATTGCTGTAGCTGAGCATCAAACCCTGGCAGTCATTCTCCAAAACCCAAACCCAAGCTCTTAACCACATGCTGCATGGCCTCTGTGAGCTCTCTCCATTGCTATCTATAAGAAACATAATTTTATACATTTATAATAAAAATGTATCTTACGAAATGATAAACCCAAGTATACCAAAAGAGTACTTTACAAGAAAAGTATCTCTGACCACAGTGTCCTTTGGATGTTGCTACAAGCAAAGTTGAAAAGAGCTGGTATTAAAGAATAACATTGGAGAAAATATTATCAGCTTCAAAAAATTTTTTAAAATTTTTCCTGGAGACAACTTCAAAAGGCTTCATCCAAGCATTTTAGAACTCCAGCCTTCATCTGGCATATGACCAAAGACAAACATATGTTGTTGCAGGCTTTCTATGGAGAGTGCTGTCACTCACAGTTTCAGGGATTCTGTTTTCTTTTTTCTCTTTTTTTTTTTTTTTGAGTTGGAGTTTTGCTCCTGTTACCCAGGCTGAAGTGCAATGGCACTATCTCGGCTCACTGCAACCTCCGCCTTCTGGGTTCAAGCAATTCTCCTGCCTCTGCCTCTCGAGTAGCTGGGACTACAGGCGTGCACCACCATGCCCAGCTAATTTATATATTTTTAGTAGAGATGGGTTTCACCATGTTGACCCCATCTTGATCTCTTGACCTCGTGATCTACCCACCTTGATGGTCTTGATCCCTTGACCTCCTGATCCACCCGCCTCAGCCTCCCAAAGTGCTGGGATTATAGGTGTGAGCCACCGCACCCAGCCGATTTTTTTTTTTTTTTTTTTTTTTTTTTTTTGAGACTGACTGCCCTTACTGATCCTAGAAGGACAACAAATGAGGAAATTTTATTGTGGATGAAATCTGTTTTCAGTTTACACAAATCCTCAGTAGCAAGAACTATGAAAAGGTATGGTTCCAGTGTCTTCCCAATATCTGTCTCTATCAAAAAATAAAAACTTATTGAGGCAGAATAGTGTTTTTGATGATGGTAATGATTGCTGTCTTTCAGGCCAACAGTTGTGAGATACAAATTTTCGTGTGGCCTCTCCCCTTAATATTAATCCATATGGACGTTCTTCCTTTGCCTGTGTGTTGAATAGACCTTCCCATGTTTAGTGATTCCAACAAAGCGTCTCTCCTATGTATTTCTTTTTCTGAAGCTGCACAAGGAACGTGTGTGTCAAATGTCCCCAATCAAAATGAGATGTTCGACAGGTTTGAGGGGAAGCTCAGCCCCCTATGGTACAAGATAACAGGTGGCCAGGTTGGAACTGGCTGTGGAACACTTAATGATGGCAAATCTCTCTACTTCAATGGCCCTGGGAAAAGGGAAGCCAGAACGGTCCCTCTGGACACCAGGAATATCAGGTAAAAAGTATTTACTGGTACACTTTTTCACAGACATATTATTTACCATATGATGTGGTCTAAACTAACATTTTGTTCTGTTATTGAGAATTTATGCAATAATGTTTCACTATATCGATTCTGATATGTAAAAATGAAGATAACTTTAGCTTTGGAATAAAATAAGTGGTTTCTACAAAAACCATGCTGCAATTCATGAATCCTTGCATAGTCATCACCAAGGCCTGTGTATCTAGGGTATGCCAGCTTGATTTTCTAAAATTTGATGTTATTATGAAAGCCATTTGGTATTATTCTTAGCATGTGCCATGTGAAACAAAGATCTTTCCCACCTTAAATTCTATGTCCAAAAATGATGCGTCCTCATTTATCTGATTTGTATTCACTTATTGAAAACAGTCCCCCAGAAATTTTAAATGCCTACACTGACACCTACTGGTAAAATAAAGAACTGGTTGGTTTTTAAGTTCAAATGAAATGACAGCACACCTGAAATAATAGCACATTGCTTTTTAAAAGAGCAGTTCAATTACTTGAAAGGTAGAAGAAAGAAAATAGAAAAAATTGTTTAAAATTTTTAGACCTCCTCACAAAATCTTGGGTCCTGTGTCATATACTTTCTGCCTTCAATTTTCTTCCCTTTCCATCTGCATTGTTCTCTCAGAGATGTGCCTGTCAAGCAGGTACTCTCGGTCAGTCGCTATGGACTGAGGCATAATTTACATCATACTGACTGAAGGCCCGCTGTGAAAAATTTAGCCAAGTGAGTCTAAATTAGCGACAGGTAATTATCTGACTCTAAACAAATATGGTATTCAACTTCTTACATTAGATTTTTCCTTATCTTGGCTGGATGTGGTGGCTCATACCTGTAATCCCAGCACTTTGGGAGGCTGAGGCCAGTGGATCACTTCAGGTCAGGAGTTTGAGACCAGCAAGGCTGACATGGCGAAACCCTGTGTCTACTAAAACTACAAAAATTAGCCGGGTGTGGTGGTGCACCCCTATAGTTTCAGCTTCTCAGGAAGCTGAGGCCAGAGGATGGCTTGGGCCCAGGAGGCAGAGATTGAAGTGAGTCAAGATTGCACCACTGCACTCCAGCCTGGGTGGCAGAGCGAAAGTTTGTCTCAAATAAAATATCATCATCTTGAGTTTCCAAGGATAGTGTTAACTAGATTTAAGGAATTTCCATTTTAGTAATTCCATTAAATTATATCCGACTGTCATGATGAAATTATGTTAAACTGTTTCCTTTTGTTTAGATTATTACTACAGAATAAAATGAATGATGATATGGGCTTTTTCTAAATGGTTACAGAATTAACTTACTATAATTTATGTAGTTTCTGCTTGTCACATCCCCTTTGAGTTTGAAAGTAGTACTTAATAATTACAGGAGTTTTTTCTAAGGTGTCAAAGCACAAATTGATAAAACTCTTCTCAACTCACTTATTTATAAGTAAACTAAAGTTTTTATTCCCCAGACTCGTTCAATTTTATATACAAATTGGAAGCAAAACTTCAGGCATTGCCTGCATCAAACCAAGAGCTAGAAATGAAGGTAAGCTGCTGTATTTCCCATGGAAATTACAGTTACTACTGGCAGATTAGTCCTTTTTATTTAAGAGATTAGGAAATGTAACAACGGTCTATAAAAGTTTCTATACTGCTTCAGCAAATAGATGACTTGGATAATTACTAGACTGAAAGTACTGAGATATTCAGAAAAAGTCATTAACGCTTTCAGTTAGTGATAACATGGCCAAGATGGAGAGCTGATGAGCACAGCTGTTGGTAGCTCTGTTGACTAATAGGTACAGTTTAAGGAAGTGACATTTAATACATTAAAATTTAAAGGAAATTTTTGTGCATAATTCTTCTGAAAATTATAGATCCATACCCTTATTTGTGTATGACCTATAAAAACAAATCCAGAACAAAATAGAATACAAAGTATCTTCATATCATATAATAGACAGGAGTCTTTGCTCTGTATTGAACTTCTATTTACAAGCTCTATTTTCTGCCCTGTGATGTGAATCTCCCCCAGGATCCTTTTTAGCAATGAGCAACGTTTTCTCAACTAGTCTTGAGCCACTTTCATAAACTCAGTGCTAACCATGTAATTCACATCCCACAGGCATTTCTTAGCCTTTTATTGAAAACTAGTTGTTAAAATGTAAATCTGCTTAAATCCTTGAACAAATCTCTTCCAGTGATGAAAGTAGAGATTCTTTACTTACTCAAGCTGAAGCATCAATTTACATATTTGGAATTAAAATTATGCTATTTTTAGTAAGACTGGGCAGAATGCAGATGGAGTTGCAGTTTAAAAAGAGCACTGTTTCACGTGCCTCAAACACTCAGTAGATGAGTTAAAGGGCCTGGTTTATTCCAATGTACTGTCATGACTAACAGGACTCGGCAAGTGATAGGAGATACATTTCCTTTTCTTGCATTCTTCCAACCTCTCATTCTTATCTGGGAGGCTCTCTCTTTTTGTCTGTTGGAATTAGGCCCTCATCTCTGCAGGCCTTGTTACAGCCTGAAGGTATATTTGATACTCCTTAAAAAGCTAATAAGGAGGAAGGCAGAAACCAAACGAAGTATGTACCTCTTGAGCTGTGTTTCTTATAATTTAATGTGCACCTGAATCATTTGGGAGCCTCGTTAAAATGCAAATTTAGATTTAGCAGGATTGGAGTGGTATGCTTTATAACAAATTATCCCAAAACTAAGTAGCTTAAGACATCAAATATTTGTAGTCTTACAGTTTCTGTGAGTCAGGAATTTGGGAGCAGCTTAGCGAATTGGTTCTGGCTCAGAGTCTCCTGTGAGGTTGCAGTCAAGACAAAAGCCAGGAGGGGTGCAGTCACTGGAAGACCTAGCCAGGGCTAGGTGATCTGCTTCCAAGGTGGCTCACTTACATGGCTGTTGGCAAAAGGCTTCAGTTCTTCTCTGCCTATTGGCAAGAGGTTTCAGTTTCCATTCTGTAGACCTGCCCATAGACTGCTTAAATGTCTCATTATTAAGATTATTATTTTTATTAAATGTAGGCTGGCTTTCCCCAGAGCTAGGGATCTGAGCCTTTTATAACTTTGTTTCCAAAGTTACACACCATTACTTCTACCATATTCTGTTCATTAGAAGCAAGTTACTAAGACTATCCACACTCAAAGGGAGGAGAATTAAGCTCCTCTTTTTTGAAGGGAGGAGTGTCAAAGAATGTGTGGACATATTTTTTAAACCATCACAGGTTATAAAACCTGTGGTGGTGCAGATGCTGGTCTCAGATGATACTTTGAGTTAAAGGCACTAGAAAGGAATAGCCATTTAGAGTTTATCTCATGATGCTTTATTTCTAGTATTATCTAACTTCTGATTAGGTTACCCCCAAATAACTAAATAACCTCCATCTCAGTCTGTCTCTCTCTCTCTCATCTTACTAAATGTAAGCCATATTAATACTAATTAGTAGCCACAAGAAAACCTGAATTTTTTATTGCATTTTAGGTTTTGGGGTACATGTGAAGAACATGCAAGATTGTTGCATAGGTACACACATGGCAGTGTGATTTGCTGCCTTCCTCCCCATCACCTATATCTGGGATTTCTCCCCTTGCTGTCTCTCCCCAACTCCCCACCCCCCACTGTCCGCCTATTTCCCCCTGACAGACCCCAGGGTGTGATGCCCCCCTCTCTGTGTCCATGTGTTCTCATTGTTCAACACCCACCTATGAGTGAGAACATGCAGTGTTTGATTTTCTGTTCTTGTGTCAGTTTGCTGAGAATGATGGTTTCCAGGTTCATCCATGTCCCTACAAAGGACACGAACTCGTCGTTTTCGATGGCTGCATAGTATTCCATGATGTATATGTGCCACATTTTCCCTGTCTGGTCTATCATCCATGGGCATTTGGGTTGGTTCCAGGTCTTTGCTATTGCAAACAGTGCTGCAATGAACATTCGTGTGCATGTGTCCTTATAGTAGAACGATTTATAGTACTTAGGATATATACCCAGTAATGGGATTGCTGGGTCAAATGGAATTTCTATTTCTAGGTCCCTGAGGAATCGCCACACCGTCTTCCACAATGGTTGAACTAATATACACTCCCACCAATCATGTAAACGTGTTCCTATTTCTCCACATCCTCTCCAGCATCTGTTGTCTCCAGATTTTTTAATGATTGCCATTCTAACTGGCATGAGATGGTATCTCAATGTAGTTTTGATTTGCATTTCTCTAATGACCAGTGATAATGAGCATTTTTTCATATGTTTGTTGGCCTCATGTATGTCTTCTTTTGTAAGTGTCTGTTCATATCCTTTGCCCACTTTTGAATGGGCTTGTTTTTTCTTGTAAATCTGTTTTAGTTCTTCGTGAAACCCTGAATTTTGAAGTGTCTGCACCCTCAGACATCCAACAGCACACTAAAAAGTGCATAGGATGTATCTTGAGCAACATCAGAGGCTGGAGACTAGAGCTTATGCCACACATTCCTCAACTTGGCTGGAATAAAGACAAGAAACAGCCTCACTTCCATTTTCTTCATGAACTTTGGTGTGACTGTCCCCTTCCCAACACGGGGGTCAACAGAAGCTCTGACCCTCATTCCCATACCTGTCTGCAGCATGCTATCTCCCCGAAGAGTTCTGTTTTTTGAACATATTTTCATCTTCTTATTTTGTCTGATGAGTTCTTTTATTGTAAATACAGTAGGTTTGATTCTCTTGAGATTTCTAATTTTAGAATATTTTAGTCATTTTTATTCCTGGCATCATCTTTGTCAGATATAGTGACAATAATTCCATGTGCAATTAATTAGCCATAAACAGCATTCTTTTAGCACTGCACTTTATTGTAATATTTTTGAAACTAAAATAATTCTCCAACATGATAAAAGGTTGAGAAGTTCTAGTTAGTAAAAGATAAAAGTAAAGAATAGGGAAATAAAAAGGTTGTATATGCCAAAAATGATCTATAATTTTCCAAAAGAGTTAGAATTTGCCAGGTACAGGGGCTTACGCCTTTAATCCCAGTACTTTGGGAGGGTGAGGCAGGCAGATTGCTTGAGCCGAGGAATTTGAGACCAGCCTGAGCCACTGTTTACAAAAGCAAAGACCTGAAACCAACCCAAATGCCCATCAATGGTAGACTGGACAAGGAAAATGTGGCACATATACACCATGAAATACTAGGCGGCCATAAAAAATGATGAGTTTGTGTCCTTTGTAAGAACATGGATGAATGTGGAAACCATCATTCTCAGCAAACTGACACAAGAACAGAAAAACAAACACCACATGTTCTCACTCATAGGCAGGTGCTGAACAATGAGAGCACCTGGATACAGGGAGGGGAGCATCACACACGGGGGTCTGTTGTGGGGATAACATGGGGAGAAATGCCAGATGTGGGTGACAGGGGGATGGAGGCAGCAAACCACATTGCCATGTATGTACCTATGCGACAATCCTGTTCTGCAGATGTACTCCAGAACCTAAAGTGCAATTTAAAAAAAAAAAAGCACTTTGGGAGGCTGAGGCGGGTGGATCATGAGGTCAAGAGATTGAGAGCATCCTAGTCAACATGGTGAAACCCCGTCTCTACTAAAAGTACAAAAAATTAGCTGGGCATGGTGGTGCGTGCCTGTAATCCCAGCTACTCAGGAGGCTGAGGCAGGAGAATTGCCTGAACCCAGGAGGCGGAGGTTGCGGTGAGCTGAGATCGCACCATTGTACTCCAGCCTGGGTAACAAGAGCAAAACTCTGTCTCAAAAAAAAAGAAATATATATATTCATATATGAATATATGAGAGACCAGCCTGAGCAACATGGAGAAACCCTGTCTCTACAAAAATTAACTGAGCGAGATGGCACACACTTGTAGTCCCAGCTACTTGGGAGGCTAAGGTGGGAAGGGAAGATCTCTGGAGCCCAGGGAGGCAGAGGTTGCAGCGAGCTGTAATTGTGCCACTGCACTCCAGCCTGGGTGACAGAGTGAGAACTTGTCTCAAGAAAAATATAATAAAAATAACTTTACCGAGCATAATTTCTATGAATACTCAAAAAGTACTTCAGTATCCCTAGTTGTAATTATGAATATGCAGTGCCAGTCTTAGGAAAATTATGGAATAGGCAATTAGATCAATAAATACCCTACCACTCTACTCACTTCCACTAACTGTGGTGTAAAGGTTGGCACAGTCTTAATACAGACACTGATTTATTCCTGGTAATACATACACACACATATATACATAATTGATTTCCAGTTTCATCCTTAGCAACTTGTTTCTTTCCTTCAACATTACCCTTTCTCTGCATCCTCTTTTAGATGGAACATGAGGTCCTTTACACTTTAATCTGCAGTTCCCTGGATCATATCACCCTAGTGACAGTGGAGGGGCATGGATGGATGGGGCAAGAAAAGGGGAAAAGGTGACACTGAGAAATGAAAGTCAGACTAACATTGGAGAGGCGTGAGTCTTTCTGCTTTGCCAGTTAATAATTTGGTTTCACTTAGGCTTCACTGACCAAGGTCTGACAAAGTGTGAAGTGCTGGTAAAAAGATCTTTCTGCCTAATGGAATTTCAGGCCAGGCAGTGCATACTGTCTAGTGCTTCAGGCAAAGAGCTACTTGATTTTTTGCCAGAGAAATTGAGATATTTCTTCTGAGTATACAATAATGATACGAGACTTTGTAATGTTCAGAACAGAATCTAAAATTCAAATACATGATCTGGAGCGGGTTTTTATGTTCCTCTTTCCAACTTACTCATCATTCATATAAAGCTGAGTAGTCTTTATAAGAGCTTATGTATTTTTTCCTTCATTTCCCGGGAGTCACTGCATTAGAGACTGTCAAAAAATTGATGAGCCTTCGGGTCCACTAATTCATTCCTAGGAAGTTACACAAATGTGCCATTATTCTAGAAGATGCAATTTGAGGTTGCTGCAGTCACACCATTTCAGAAATACTGTTCCTTCCCTCTAGGAAGGTATCGAAGTAACTGGATTTATATCTTTTAACTCAGGGCTTATCGTTCAGTATTCAAATGACAATGGGATACTCTGGCATTTGCTTCGAGAGTTGGACTTCATGTCCTTCCTGGACCCACAGATCATTTCCATTGACCTGCCACAGGAGGCAAAGACACCTGCAACAGCTTTTCGATGGTGGCAGCCACAACATGGTAACTTACTGCTCACTCCAACTTTCTGGTAGCTTTTAGGTTGTACACTATCCATACCCATTTTGCATTATGTGTTTCTTAATTTGCTGTTAATTTCTAGACAATTTGATTTAAAATTAGTCATAAAGATATTCATATTGCTATGTAACAAACCTTCTCTAACTGCCTTTATTCATCTGATTGCAGGGAAGCATTCAGCCCAGTGGGCTTTGGATGACATTCTTATAGGAATGAATGACAGCTCTCAAACTGGATTTCAAGACAAATTTGATGGCTCTTTAGATTTGCAAGCCAACTGGTATCGAATCCAAGGAGGTCAAGTTGATATTGACTGTCTCTCTATGGATACTGCTCTGATATTCACTGAAAACATAGGTATACGTTATCACCAGATAAAGGGAGAATATTTTATTAACTAGAGAACTAAATTAACTAAAATTCAGGAGAAAACTTTCTAATGCTATGCTGACTACCCATGCTGAGGGCGGCTCTCAGGGAAGAAAAGAAGTTTTATTGTCTTAAGATAACTTGGTGACACTAGTGACTTGGTTTTTGTTGGAACTGTCTTTTACAGAACATGAATGATATGAGTAAGGTTTCTTAAAAGAAGAGCAAAAAAAAAAAATCTATGAGAAGACATTCCTATGTTTCATAGCTCATAGACTTAAGAGTCTATGTTTTAAAAAAAGACGTTTGAAGTGATAGATATCCTAATTACCCTAATTTGATCATTACATATTGTATAAATCTATAAAAATATCACATGTAACCCCCAAAATATTTACAACTGTAATATATCAGTATTTTAAATACACTATGTTTGCCCTTTCCAAGGTGATAATGCTTGTTAAGTTAGCAGCCTTCCATATTTCCAAATCTATAATAACCAAATAAAAACAGAAAATATTAAGAAGAAAATTCAAAGCACATAGGGACTTAAAGATAAGCCATGATTTTTGTTTGCTATCGAAATGTTTATTATAAGCATAAACACCAAATAAGAAAAGAACACAACTGCATGCTACCATTACACTTTTTTTTTTTTTTTTTTTTTTCAGGAAAACCTCGTTATGCTGAGACCTGGGATTTTCATGTGTCAGCATCTACCTTTTTGCAGTTTGAAATGAGCATGGGCTGTAGCAAGCCCTTCAGCAACTCCCACAGTGTACAGCTCCAGTATTCTCTGAACAATGGCAAGGACTGGCATCTTGTCACTGAAGAGTGTGTTCCTCCAACCATTGGCTGTCTGCACTATACAGAAAGTTCAATTTACACCTCAGAAAGATTCCAGAATTGGAAGCGGATCACTGTCTACCTTCCACTCTCCAGCATGTGAGAATTGTCATTTGGCTACATGTCAGAATGTTGGGTGCCTGTCAATTAATTTGAAAATAATTGTGATTCGACTTAGGGATTCTATTATTCTTTCATGATAATTATGCATGGAAGTGCCAGGAAGAAAAAAAGTATGAGGTTCTTTGGGTTGCAAGTTTTAAATGTGGCTAGAGGGCCCCAAAAGTTTTATGAGGCTGAAAAACTTTTCTGTTTTTTGACAACATAAAGGCTGCCCACCAGATTTTGTTTTTAAGCTTTTGTAAAAATAAGTCTCTGCCGATAAACCAGACTGACACTTATTCACAGTAAGCAGTACGTGAAATTGCCACATATAGGAGAGCACCCTTAGTTTTTTTTTCATCTTGATATCACAATGTGAACAAAATGTTGCTTCCTTTGGATTGCACATATTGTTTTGCATCTGTCTTCCCCTCCCCAGCATTTCAGATCACATTCAAGAGTTGTACTGATTTACAGCAGGCTCCCACTTTTGTGGTGAAGCCATTTGGATCATTGGAGGATGTTTCCAGGAACTAATGGGTACTGTGGTAATCACTTAGAGGCTGTACCTCCTGGGACTGCTTCCCCCAGGTCCCTGCCTCTCCCTTGCTGTGCTCTGTTCTGAATGGCAGGTTGTATTTCCCAGCCTCCTACATCTGCTGCCAGATACTGGCAAGAGAATGGAAGGGAGAAATAAAGGATAAATCAGGATATTCCTCCCCTTTCTTTCTGCCTCAAGTGCATGTAGGCCAACTTCTGTGTCTCCAGCTCCCCTAGGTGGCCCTCCAAGTGACCCTGGTCCCTAGGCACCAGCAATAGCATTTCCTCCCTGTGTCCCTCCAGGGATATAGTACTCATAGTACATGGCTTCTTAACTTGCTGAACTCTTGTTTCCTTACTGCTTCTACTGGCTTCTCTGCTCTACCACTTACTACACATCCAATTCCTTGCATTAATTTCTATGTTAAGTATGTATAGTGGTTTCTGTTTTCCTGGTTCAACTATGATTCAGACATGTACAACCAAGTGGCAAGGGAAAATTCAGGAAACCAAAATATTTTAGTATTTAGCCTAAAATAGTTTCCTATGACTGCCAAAGCTTTAAATAATACTTACTTATAGCTCGTGTATTCATTTTTTTTAATTCAACAAACACTTATTGAATATCTACTGTGTTTTAAGCACTCTGATACTAAATGAATAAGCTGATGCCAGGATCCAAATATATTAAAGTCATGCATCACTTAACGATGGTGATACGTTCTGAGAAATGCATTGTTAGGCAATTTCATCATTGTGTGAACATCATAGAGTGAACTTACATAAATCTTCATGGTTTAGCCCATTAAACACCTAGGCTGTATGATAGAGCCTATTACTCCTCAGCTACAAAGCTGTATAGCATGTTACTATACTAAATAGTGTAGGCAATGGTAACATAATTCTAAGTATTTATATATCTAAACATAGGAATGGTGCAATAAAAATATGATATAAAGGGTTTAAAAATGGTACACCTGTATAGGGCACTTCCCATAAACAGAGCTTACAAGTCTGGAAGCTACTCTAGGTGAGTCAGTGAGTGAATGGTGAGTGAATGTGAAGGCCTAGAACATGACTGTCCACTAGTGTAGACTTCATAAACACTACGCATTTAGGCTCCACCAAATTTCCAAAAGAGTATTTTTCTTTCTTCAATGATAAATTCACCTTACTATAACTTTTTATTTTATAAACTTTTTTTAAACTTTTGAACTCTTTCGTGATAACACTTAAAACACAAGCACATTGTACAGCTGTACAAAAATGTTTTCTTTCTATCCTTATTCTATAAGCTTTTAGTATTTTCAGAACTTTTTTTAACTTTTAAAACTTTGTTCTTAAAAACTAAGACACAAAAACACACATTATTAGCCTTGGCATACACAAGGTCAGAATCATCAAGATGCCAGTTAGCAATAGGAGTTTTTTTAGCTCCATTATAATCTTAAGGGACCACTGTCATATACGCAGTCCATCATTGACAGAAGCATCATTATGCAGCACATCACTGTATTTAAGATAACAAACCTCTAAGCAGCTGTTTATGGTATAAGATAATAACAGAGGAAGTACTCAGAGTTTTTATTGAAAGGCAGGAGGATACTATCTAACTCATTTTGGGAGACCTTGAGGGAGCTTTCTGAAGGAGTTGATGTTTCAGCCGACTCTGAGTAGCCCTTATCCAGGAGAAGAGGGGAGCGAGAAAGCATTTGTGCTGTCATAAGCCAAAACAAAATCCAGAAGACCAGAAAAAAACATGAGTGGATGGGGAAATTCAAGGGTTCAGTGTTGCCAGAATATAATTGCGAGGTAAGAAGTAAGGGGTCTGGAGCCAGGAAAGAGAGAAGACAGTGGAGGAGCCATGTATGTCATCCTAAGTAGTTTGGTCTGAACAGTGCATGTGTGTGGGAACCACTGAAGGATGTTAAACAGTGGTGCTATGATTAGATTTCCATGTTAAAGCTCCATGCTGACAGCTGTGTCACATCAAACTTGTGTAGGGGAAACAATACTACTTAGAATCGTGCTACTGAAATTCTAACTTCAAGTAGACCATGTTCCACATTCCACATAACAGACTAACAGACTTCTATGCAAACTGTTCCTAAGTGAGGGGCTAATACTGTTGTTTGGTAAGGCTGCTTCTATTTCTGGATAAAGCAGTCTTGTGACCTGAAACACTACAAATAATAGATTGCAAATAAATAGAAAATATGAGAATGCATCACATCATTCTAGACCTCAGCTTTACAGAGCCAGAACCTCGAGAACCAAATATAGTGCAGAAGTATCAAGGGCTTCCATTGATTCTTAGAAACCATTCTGGGACAATAGAATAGAGATCTTACTGCCAGAACTTGGTAAGATTCCAACTTTTCCTCATGTTTATCACCTTCAATCCCTCCCAGTACTAAATAGCAATAAAAGTCTGAAAGCTTTCCATGGTGTATATGTGCCACGTTTTCTTTATCCAGTCTATCATTGATGGGCATTTGGGTTGGTTCCAAGTCTTTGCTATTGTAAACTATGCAGCAATAAAAAAGGATTAGTTCATGTCCTTTGCAGGGACATGGATGAAGCTGGAAACTATCATTCTCAGCAAATTAACACAGGAACAGAAAATCAAACACCACACATTCTCACTCATAAGCAGGAGTTGAACAATGAGGACACATGGACATAGGGGAGGGGAACATCACATACCGGGAGCTGTTTGGGGGTAGGGGTTAGGGGAGGGATAGCATTAGGAGAAATAATATAGATGACTGGTTGATGGATGCAACAAACCCTGTGGCACATATATACCTGTGGAACAAAACTGCATGTTCTGCACATGTATCCCAGAACTTAAAATATAATAAAAAAAAAGAACTTAATGTATAATAAAAAAACGTAAAGTATAATAAAAATTATTATACTATAATAATTACTGTTAATTATTAAAAATTATACTATATAATTATACTATATTAAACTTACAGTATAATTAAAATTATTATACTATATAATTATTAAATATACTATATAATTAAAATTATATATTATACTATATAATTAATTTAAAATTATACTATATAAACTTAAAGTATAATAAAAACTTAAAGTTTAATAAAAAAAGAAAATAGCAATAATAACAACAAAAATAAGCAGAGTCTGAAAGCAAAAACTAAAATTCTGCTTGTATTTCAAAAACAAAATAAATGGACAGTTCAAAATAACCTTTCCATCTCACACATGTGTTTATGGAATCTTATATGAAAAAAATAGAATGTTTTCTACCCTCCTATTTATGGGTCCAGAGAAAACAGCATTTCCTACTACTTAGTAGGAAAATAAAGTGTATCAAGGAAGAGAGAACTGGCCTCTGGAGGAAGTTACTTTAAAGAGAAAGGGGAATTAATATAAATGTCCTTGTGCTTTCAAGGGTGCTTGTCAAACCAATGGTGTGTTTTCTTTGGTTAGTTCTCCCAGGACCCGGTTCAGATGGATTCAGGCCAACTACAGTGTGGGGGCCGATTCCTGGGCGATTGATAATGTTATACTGGCCTCAGGGTGCCCTTGGATGTGCTCAGGACGAGGGATTTGTGATGCTGGACGCTGTGTGTAAGTTAGTAAAGCTGGAAGTTTCTTTCTTTGCAATGCCAAAATAAAAATGGCTTGTTGAACTTATGACAAATAATGTCTTTTCTCCACTCCTTCTTTTTCTTAGGTGTGACCGGGGCTTTGGTGGACCCTATTGTGTTCCTGTTGTTCCTCTGCCCTCGATTCTTAAAGATGATTTCAATGGGAACTTGCATCCTGACCTTTGGCCTGAAGTATATGGTGCAGAGAGGGGGAATCTGAATGGTGAAACTATCAAATCTGGAACATCTCTCATTTTTAAAGGGGTCAGATAAGATTCTCCTTCCCAACATTACTACCAACATTCTCTTCTTCAGTCACTGCTCAACACAAATGTATTTCTGAATCTCTTCAAATGACATAATATTTAATACATAGTTCCTGACTTTTTGCCCAAATCGTGTTTCCTCTTCTGAGTGCAATCATTTTTTCATGATCACTTGTGTATAAAATTTTTCCTCTGCTTTGGAGATCAGACCTTCCTTACTTTCTGCTGGAATTACATATATAAATTTTTATATATATAATTTTTGGAATGTAGATTTCTATAATCTAACATTTTATGTTACTAAATATTATTTAACTTGGACTATTTTCTAAATGACTTGATGAAAGGTCTTTAGTTTTACTTTTCTTTTTTTTTTCTGCCAATAGAACCATTTGGTGACTTTAAGAAAACCAAATATTTAAGTGAAGTAAAATAGCATTCTCAAACATTGTTAGTATCTTTTTGTATTTCAGCCTAGATGTCTGATTAGAGAGATGTTAAGCAATTTTGTGAAACTCTGTGCTAAGCTGGCACATCTTCATATGTGAATACATGCCACATCCCATCTCTCTCAGCATGGGGAAATTGACTAATCTAGGTGTGCAAATGAAATCTTTGACAAAAATCTGCATGGGTTTCTATACAACCCTAATGATTAACATCTAATACCTAGAAAATTAGATAACCTGGAACTTTTTCAATTATAGTTAATAGATACCAGTTATCATCCTTGTTTGAATCCAAATTTTTCTCAAGTTTTGGATAAGAAGAAAATGCACAGGGCCTCAGAGAGATTTACAAGTCCCTGAGAGTTTTGAGGGACTGGAGAAATAGAGGTAGAACATTTCAGAGTGGAAACTCCTGATTCGGGAGTTTTCGTTTTGTTTTGTTTTGTCTTATCTTATCTAAGACATTAGTTCTCATTACCATTAGCTCACACCTGACGCATTTGAAGCATTTGACAAAACTGAAAAGCAGAAGTCTTGTAACTTTTTATGATTGAAACATCTGTATCTGATAATTTTTTAAGCAGTAGAATTAACCTGGTCTTTTTATCCTATAAACAAAAGATGCATAGTGTTTTATATTTTTGCCTTTAGCCATCCAAATGCAAGAGCAGCCAAGCATTATATGTGTTAGACATATTATCTATCAGCTCTGCAAGATGTAGAGAGGACTCAGCATGTGCCATTCAGTAGGTTGCATTTTGACCTGGAAAGGCATTCTTTCGTGAAAAAGGAAATGATAGTCTCTTTTTAATGTTTATAGATTCAGGAATACTATCCACTATTAAAATAGCTTGTTCATTACCAAAGAATTTCTCACATTTACACAAATGGATCACTGAACCTGAAAAAGGATGAGAAAAGAAACATATCTGTGTGAACTAGAATATATGTGGCAGCAGGGTTTGACAGTTCTCCTGTATAATATCAATATCAAATGCTAACCTATAAACAAATTTTACAAATATAAAAGAAAGATACTTCCAGATTACAGATCATGACTGATTGCAACAAAATTGCTCATACAAAATGCAGTGTAAAATAGGACCTTTTATGAGTAACTTGTATTGACCCATGGGAACAATTTTATAGTTGTATTCATAATCAAGGGAAAAGAGTAATCATATTTCTATATTTTGATGTTATCAAGGAATATTTATTAGCTGAATCTCTCAACTATCTACCTCAAAACTTTTTCTTTTTTTTGAGACGGAGTTTCGCTCCTGTTACCCAGCGATCTCGGCTCACCATAACCTCCGCCTCCTAGGTTCAGGCAATTCTGCCTCAGCCTCCTGAGTAGCTGGGATTACAGGCACGTGCCACCATGCCCAGCTGATTTTTTGTATTTTTAGTAGAGACGGGGTTTCACCATTAACCAGGATGGTCTCAATCTCTTGACCTCGTGATCCACCCACCTCAGCCTTTCAAAGTGCTGGGATTACAGGTGTAAGCCACCACACCCGGCCCAGCTTTTTCATTACAATCTGAAGAAGGGACCTTTCCTCTCAAACTCAGCTTCCACATGACATTGAGCTGTAAAAGAATGCAATACTTAGCCAGGCACAGTGGTGCATATCTATAGTCCCAGCTACAGTCAGGACTGAGGTGGGAGGATCATTTGAGGAGTTTGAGTCTCTAGTGAGCTATGATTACACTTATATATAGCCACTGGGCAACAGAGCAAGACTCTGTCTCTTAAAAAAAAAATCCAAGACTTTAAGCAAGTGTGTAAGGAAAAGGGTAGACATTAAGACTTGAGGAAGCTAAGAAGACACATGGGTTAGGTATCGTGGACTGAGCAGAGCAGTGAGTCACTAGGCATAAAAGAAAAAACTAAGACTGGAAATATAAGGTTCTTACATGGCAATCTGTCCTGGAAGTATAAATCTATGCTTTGTGAAGTTATGAGATGGGAATAAATGCAGTTGCATTTCCATTACAATATGAAGTAATTCTCAAATTCTACATTTGGCATTATCTGGATTTTTTTTCTCCCAAAGCCAAAAGATAGTTTAATAAACAAAACACTGGTATCTTATAAAGGATAGACATTTTACAATCTGACATATCTGGGTTCACCTTTATAAACTATGTAATCTTGAGATGGTTACTTTCCCTCACTGAGTTTTAGTTTTCTCATCTGCAACATGAGAATAACATTTTTCTCTTAGTAGTGCTAGGTGCTTTAAATGTGTAAAATGTCTATCTTAGCACCCAGCATGTATACACACTCAATATATGGTTACTATTGTGGAATTTACTTAAATTTTTTTCAGCTATTGAGGAATGTAATCTATAATATATATATATATATATGGTGAAGAAGAGGCAAAATGTGCTCTTTTAGCTAAAATTACATTTGGCATTTGTTAGTTGATGAGAAATGAGTTGACAGTGTCCACTTATTATCACACAGCCATACATTACTGAAAAGTGACTTCTTTCAGAAGTTGTAGCTGAAAAACTAAAAGATCTGTTTGGACCTTAGGCTATTTGCATAGTGAAATTCTGTTTTACTGACTGTCACTTCAGCCCTATGTATCCATGAAGAAAAGAACCTTTCGAGCTGTCAATCCTAAGCAACCAAAAATAGTTAAATTAGCAGAAAAAATTACTAAAGCTAATGTGATCTCGTTCCTTGTTCATTGACTTCTCTGCATGAATGCTTGCAGCCTGAGCGTCGGGACTTGCCTTAGTTATGCCTTATTTAACTTGATCAGCTGGGGGATGTTGTTGTCACCCTGAATGAGAGCCCCTGTGGCTGTCGGAGTGAGCAAAGTGGTACTAAGTTTCTAAGACTCCTTGGAACCCTGAGAAAGTTACCTATTATTTCCCATCTTCCAGCAGGAGCACTTGGCACATTTTCCATCTGCTTCCTCATTATTCCTCTCATAACATGCTGTGATCAAAGGAGGCCATTTTTTAAAAGGCCTGTAGATATGTAATGCTATCATTTTTGTACCGCTTCTTAGAAGAGTCACAGGAAAGTATGATGTAGAGTTGAGGCAATGAAACTGTGTCATTCAGGCACAGGATATGAAGGTCATTAAGAGAGGGGAAACAAAGATCATCCCATTTTTCCTTTTTAACTGGACAAAATTTGCTTCTTGATCATTACATGTATTTATTACTTAACTAATGCAAGTTAAGTGTATAAAATCAAGGGATACAATTTTGCGAGTGAAAAAAGTTGCTTACTATATATGTTTTAATTTTCAGGAAGGACTAAGGATGCTTATTTCAAGAGATCTAGATTGTACAAATACAATGTATGTCCAGTTTTCACTTAGATTTATAGCAAAAGGTAAGCCATTTCTATGAGTATGAATTTATTATTTTCCTTCAAGAGAATTCTCCCCTGTACAATTCCTCTTCCACAAAGAAATCACAGATTTAAGGCCCATAAGTTTTGTTGTATAAAAGAGCTAACATAAATTAATTAGTATAGATAAATGTTTATAAATGTTTTCCTTTAATGTAAGTTTATCTTAATATAAGGGCAAAAAAACTACTGATTTTAAATAATTTCATGTAGCTGTAATCAGAGTAGTTCTATGGTAGTTAAATTTATCATGTCCCTGAGTCTTTCCACCACTACTTTCTAAGTAAAAGAATTTTAAATTTTAAAATGTTTAACATATGAAAATTTTAGACTTTCTTTTACAGATGTGAATCCCAAAAAACGTCTATTCTTAGTCATTCTGACTTTTCGTATTAACTAAATAATTTCCTTGAACAAATTTATTGTGGATATAATATATATTCAAGTAGTTTTTCTGTTTGTATCCTGAGATTTAAATGTTTGACCCTTTGTAAAATTGTGATGACTGTAGAATCAAAATGTTTTGATATAATGTTTCCTAAATACAGAAAGATGCATGTGCATAACTGAGAGAGAAAGGTAGGTATTATTGTGTGTAAATCCAATATTTGGTATGTATTTTGAGATATATTCATACAGAAAGCCCAACCTGTCATCACCTTAAGTTGCTTCTGGAGCATTTGGACTATAAAGCCTCTGTGTAAACATAAGTTCAGTTACACATTGATGCCTAAAGATTCAGTTCAGAGCATACCATTTCCCTGTTTTTATCACAGTATGTTTTATCCCTGTGTTATCTTCTTCCTAGGTACCCCAGAGAGATCTCACTCTATTCTATTACAATTCTCCATCAATGGAGGAATCACTTGGCACCTGATGGATGAATTTTACTTTCCTCAAACAACCAATATACTTTTCATTAATGTTCCCTTGCCATACACTGCCCAAACCAATGCTACAAGATTCAGACTCTGGCAACCTTATAATAACGGTAAAAATGCATAAATGTGATCAAAACTGACAGTGGCATGTTTACACATTTGTTTCTAATATGTGGAAGAAGCGTTTGTCAACTAAGCAGCTTAGCTGTCCACAGCACACACATTTTACATGCTTCACTTTTGACCAGTGAATTAGTCGATTTCCATACTACTGATAAATATATACCCGAGACTGGGAAGAAAAAGAGGTTTAATTGGACTTACAGTTCCACAAGGATGGGGAGGCCTCAATATCATGGTGGGAAGCAAAAGGCACGTCTTACATGGCAGCAGCAAGAGAAAATGAGGAAGATATAAAAGCGGAAAGCCCTGATAAACCCATCAGATCTCGTGAGACTTACTCACTACCACAAGAACAGTATGGGGGAAATTGCTCTCATGATTCAGATTATCTCCCACCTGGTCCCTCCTATTAACACCTGGGAATTATGGGAGTATAATTCAAGATGAGATTTGGATAGGGATACAGAGCCAAACTGTATCAACAAATCTCAATAAACATTTAAATATTTAACATATATATGTATATATAATCTTTTCATATTACTAGTAGGTTCTCCTGTTCATGTTTTATGCAGAAAGCCCAACCTGTCATCACCTTAAGTTGCTTCTGGAGCATTTGGACTATAAAGCCTCTGTGTAAACCTAAGTTCACTTATGCAGAACTAAAGTTTTTTAAAAATAATCCAGAATTATCATTAGGCACTCATCAATTATAAGGACATTGTTGTTGCCTGTATTTGGAAATACATAGTTCTTCTGAGTGAGGTGTTTCATTAGTGAACTAGAGCAACACTATAGCAAAATGCCATGACAAAGTGAGAGGGACTTAGACCAAGCAGATAGTGCCATAGATAAAATATTCTTATCACATACACTTGCTTCAGTGATAAGTTAAAGTGAATGTATAATTTAATAGCATTTCAAATGGTTACAGAAAATGATTCTACAAATTGGTAATGTTTTATTGCTTCCTATATTTCTATTAACTGCTGATTATAAAGGACCAGACTTTACCAAGTCATGCATATAAGCACCTAAATAAGCATGGAGATGCCACATTAAGCAGCAGATTCTTTGTACAGGTAACACAAAAATGGAAAAGGCAAAGATTCTTCCATCTCTAAAATTTAACCTATCTCCTTAACATTTAATAGGTTAACAATAAAACATAAAAATTTTAACTCATTGTAAAACAGATATGTATACATACATCTTATCACTGAATAAAAGTCCAAAAAAGAAATGCGCCAGGCATGGTGGCTCACAACTGTAATCCCAGCACTTTGAGAGGCTGAGGCAGGTGGATCACCTGAAGTCAGGAGATCGAGAGCAGCCTGGCCAACATGGTGAAACCCCATCTCTACAAAAATACAAAAAGTTAGCTGGGCATGGTGGCACACACTGTAATCTCAGCTACTCAGGAGACTGAGGCAGAAAAGTCACTTGAACCTGGGAGACAGAGGTTGGAGTGAGCCAAGATAGAGATACTGTACTCCAGCCTGGGTGAGAGAGGGATTGCTGTCTTCTTACTACGTTTGGAATGCTTACCTAATTTTTTTTTATTGATTCCACCAACCACTTTCCAAACAAGAAAAGGAAAGGATGCTACTAGAATTAGAACACTAGTAGGATTAGAGATAAAGACCTGTGATTTCATTCAAAGCATCAGGTTTTTCTACAGGCTCCCGTTTACAGATCCTTTTTTATATTTTGTAAGAATTGTACTAAAGAAGAAATCAGTGAAGAAGCAACCTAGGGAATATTGACGTTCCTGCTTAGCATGGACTTACCACCTTGTTTCAAGGTCAATCCGAACAGTGCTTTACAAAAGCAGCCTGGCTTTTGCCATTCTTACCTACTCTTACATTTCTTAAACACCTGGTCAAATCACTGACTCAAATCCTCTAGCAGTATAAAGAGTGATTTCCCTAGTTTCCTATATATTCCCATGGTAAAGAAGGCTTGAAAAACATGGAGAAAACACAGAGTATTATTGATTATGGAATATTTTTCTTCTGTGTTAAATAAATAAATAAATACAGTTATGTATCAGGGCATTCTCTTTTTTTAATTATTGCATTTCAGGGCATTCTTTTAATGGCCATAGTCCTTCAGCCTGACTGAAGTATGTTTCTAAATCATAGGTTGACCCTAGAAAGTCATGAATTGCTCCTTGAATAGACTGGTTAGTGTATCTTGGTTCTAAGTCCACTAACAGACCACCTATTCTCACAGATTGCATGTCTCACAGATTCCCTTAAACCACTAAACACAGCTCAAAACCCACTCTTGCCAGGGGAGGGTTCATAGCACTGCTATCATTGGAAGGACAGCATGTTTTCACATTCATTATATGCAAAGCATTGTCACAGCTTTCTGATATTAGCAAGGCAGTTCTGTGCTATACCAATTTAATATGGTTGCAAGCTTAATGTTTTCACTTCTTTTTTTTTTTGAGACAGCATCTTACTCTGTTGCCGAGGCTGGAGTGCAATGGTGTGATCTTGGCTCACTGCAACCTCTACCTCCTGGGCTCAAGCCATTCTCACACGTCAGCCTCCCGAGTAGCCTCCTGAGTATCTGGGGCTGCAGACACACACCTGTAGTCTCCTGAGTAGCTGGGACAACAGTCATGTGCATACACACCTGGCTAATTTTTTAATTTTTTTTGTAGAGATGGGCTTTTACTATGTGGCCCAGGCTGGGCTTGAACTTCTGGGCTCAAACAGTCCTCCTATAGAAGGCATATGTTTAACTTGTGTCTTTAACTTTTTTTAATGAGCAAAAGTGTTGATTTTATTTTCATCACTGAAAAAACATGCTTTATCCAAAAATGCCTTAGGTAAGAAAGAAGAAATCTGGATTGTTGATGACTTCATTATTGACGGAAACAATTTAAACAACCCTGTGATGCTCCTGGATACGTTTGACTTTGGGCCCAAAGAAGACAATTGGTTTTTCTATCCTGGTGGTAACATTGGCCTTTATTGTCCATATTCTTCAAAGGGGGCACCGTAAGTATTTACTTAAGTATCTAAAAATAAAACCACTGCTGTATACAAATCATGAAGAAATTTGCCTAAATGGATTCCTGGTTGTTTTCCTGTATAACAGTGAAGAAGATTCAGCTATGGTGTTTGTTTCAAATGAAGTTGGTGAGCACTCCATTATTACCCGTGACCTAAATGTGAATGAGAACACCATCATACAATTTGAGGTACTTGACTTTGTTCTATAATAGATGCTTTAAATTTTATCTTGAACAAAACCTAGGAAAGAGGGGGAAATCTCAGATAATTTCATGCATTGAGACTTCCCATTTTTGTGCAAGGATCTAAGAGGTTTGGCATCATAATTTACTTTTATTAACAGAACCAATTGTCATACTAAGGTTTATTTGTGAATTTTTATCCTTTATTTATGACATAGTCCCCACCTGCTACAGTGGGAGGTTGGAATTAATTTTTTTAAACATTATAAAAATGAAAAGCCTCATACTATTGTTGTATTATATTTCCACACTTTTTATGTGAAACTTAAAATTTCTTAGGGACTAGGTCAGTGTAACTATAGTCTATACCATGCCAGTATATTTATATAATATTTATCATAATGTTATTACTTTTACAGATAATGCTACACCAATTATAATTTCAAATATATTTTCTCTGTGTACTTTATTAATATTTGTGCTCTTTATATTTGTCGAGAGCAAATTAATAATTAACTTGAAAATATTTACATATTTCAAAAACTTAGATAAAATCATCAGAACCAAAGGTATATTATACCAGTGTTTTAGAGCATTAACTTTCAGAATTTTTTTTCATAGCTAATAAAAGATGACATCTTTAGCCCATTTAAGAGTTCTCTTCTCAAAAGAATTCAGACAGAAACAAGTGCCAATAGTTGAAAAGTTTATCAAATGTTAATAGTTTATGCATCAGAAGGTAAAAGATATGTAAGTCCACATACATACACACACAGAATATGTATAGTGTATCTTGATATATGACTATAAATATATATGGTTATATGTAACTATATAGATCAATAAGTGGTTGCTATGCTTTGATGGCATGATAGTAAGAAAATGTTAATCTCAATTGGAAAGGGAAAATTTTTAATACAAAGGGTTGCATACATTTATTTAATTTATTTTAAAGCACTTGAAAGCATGGAAAAAGGAATAGAGTGATTGTTTCCCTAATGGTTAAAAAGGTCTTTACATAGAGACAGAGTACACTGGTGGTTACCAGGGCAGGGAGGGGAAGTACAGGGGAAGAAGTAGGTCAGAGGAGACAACTTGCAGTTATGTAGGATGAATATAAGTCTAGAGATCCACTGTAGAGCATGGAGACCATAGTTAATAATATAATATTGTATGCTGAAAATGTGTTAAGAGAATAGATTTTAGGTGCTTTTACCACACACACGCACACACACACACACACACACACACACACGGTAACTATGGAAGGTGATAGGTTAATTTACTTGGCTGTAGTAATTATTTCACTATGTGTATTATAACAAAACAGTTTTTGTATACCTTAAGTATATATAATTTTAAAAAGGTCTTTCCCTGTGCCAGGGAAATGATGACAATGATTGTATCCTCTATGGGTATTGAATATGTGTTGAAGATTCATGCATAAAACTCTTGGGATTATTTGGAAGGTATCGTAAGAAGGAAAATAGAAGATATCCTACCTAGTAGGTGGTGAGAAAACCTAATGGTTAGAGTTAGAGAAACAGTCTTTTCACCATGATTTGCTTGGCTTGGCTAGGAAAATGGGCCAACGGTAAAATTTGGATCTGTCCCAGCCTCTGCCTTACCCACTTCCTGAGTTTCATAAAATGAAGGGAAATAAATTTTTCATGAGGCCCTTTGAGGTTCTTTATGAAAAATTGTAATTTAAAGGTAATATACAATATTACTCATTTAGGCAAAACATAATTTTATACTGTTAAATATTTCAGCAAGACAGTTCCCAGGAAAATGGACCCTAGAAAATAATGAAGTGGTGAATCATTTCAAGGCTTGTTGCTCTGAGGTAATTTGTATCATTTTTTTCTTTATTCTTAAGATCAATGTTGGCTGCTCGACTGATAGCTCATCCGCAGATCCAGTGAGACTGGAATTTTCAAGGGACTTTGGGGCAACCTGGCACCTGCTGCTGCCCCTCTGCTACCATAGCAGCAGCCATGTCAGCTCCTTATGTTCCACCGAGCACCACCCCAGCAGCACCTACTACGCGGGAACCATGCAGGGCTGGAGGAGGGAGGTCGTGCACTTCGGGAAGCTGCACCTTTGTGGGTGAGGACCCGTTGCTTGACGCCACATTTGTTTCTCATTTGACAGTTGATTCCTGAAGTCGTCATTCACTTGGCACTTTATCATGGAGAAATTTCCACCTGACATTTCTTCTTCAGTTCTCACATGAAGCAGATCAGTGGATATTTAAAACGTAGGACACTGAGCTGACATAGCTACTAATTTCTAGATTGAAGGTAGATTTTAACAGCACACAATGTCTCTTAGATCAGTAGAAAGCCACAAGAATAAGGTTTTCCCCTAATGTTGTGATGTTCCTCCTGCCTGCTCCCACCTCACAATATAAATGCAGTTAGAATATTATGACTTTGAACATCTACCTATGTCTCTTACGCAGGGAGAGTGCACGTAGGGAGGATAGAAGCCCATGGAATATTCCTGGTGTCTCATTAAAAAAAAAATGGTGAACATATTGCCCCAAGGCATCTCTACTTTTCCAACCTGTCTCAGCATTCTTGTTACATATATTTGACTCTTCTGCTGAAAAGTGACTTGGAAATAAAGGACTTCACCCCTCATAGAAATGAAATAAAAAGTATATTTCAAAAAATAAAACTAATGATAAAAGTGAACAAAGAAAGGAAGTCAACAAAGCAGTTGCTTCCAAATTTCTGTCTTTTCTCTCAGAATAAAGAATGTTTTCTTTCAGAGTGTGTCAAAAAAAGAAGAAAGTACTAGTATCATACTTTCAAGATGGAAATAGATTTATATTCCTGTGTGAAAATGAGCCTAATTAGAAGTCTTGAGTCTTCAAACAAGACTACTAATACCTAGTACTTTTCCAAAAGGGTGAAAGTGAATTTTTTAAAGTCTGCAACTCTTTGAACATAAATCTATCCACTCCTCATCATATCATCAGCATAGCTTTTATAATTTGATTGCTAAGGACTTTAATATTTTGGGTTGTTGAATATATCATTTACTAATCCTTGTGACTGTGCCAGGATATTATTCTAATAGGAAATCCAACTATCTTTTGAGAAATAAGCATTACTAAGCAAAATGTCCTCAAAGTTCTTTAGAACTGATGGCCAGAGGAGGCAAAGAATGTCTCTGGAGAGCACAGGAATAGATTGAGCTGAAGATACAGCCAGCACAACTAGAAAGCTACCATTGGTTGTGGGGAACTTATCTTTAGAGGAATCTGGCCAGGAAAAATAACCCAGGACAAACTTTTTATTCAAAATGGTTGTATTGTTTAAGATCATATGTTACAAGAAATATAAAGAGGCTTACCAAAAAGGTGAAAGAACTTATTGGAAAGATACTAGGGAATTGCATGGACTTCACTCAGAGAGTGTGGGGAACTCAGCAACAAAAGTTTATAATTCTTGTTTTTATCGTGCTCAGGTTAACATCACTTGGCAAACCAGAGCTTTCATTTTCTGGTACTCTTCATTCCAAATTTCCAAATCTTAACCTATCAGCTGTAGCCTGAACGCCTAGTGTTCCATGAGAAGCATAGCTGTCGGAAGACCATGCCTATGAGCAGGACAGGCAAGGGGAAAGGCCTAGATAGCTTGGGTGCTGCTATGGTCTGAATTTTTGTTGAAATTCACATGTCTCAATTCATTTCCCTGAAGGTGATGGAATAAGGAGATGGGGCATTTTAGGGGATGATTAGTTCATGAAAGTGGAGCTCTCATGTTTGGTATCAGTGCCTGTATTAAAGAGACCCCAGTGGACTACCTTGCCACTTCTACCATGTGAGGACCCAGCAGGAAGTTACCATGTATAAGCCACAAAGTGAGCCCTCACCAGACACTGATATGCTGGCTCCTTCATCTTGGACTTTCCAGCATCCAGAAGTGTGAGAAATAAATTTCTGTTGTTTATAAGCCACCTGATTAATGGTATTTTGTTATAGCAGCCTGAATGGAGTAAGACAGCCTTCTAGATGCAGAGCAGTCCACCGAACTCCCTCCTGGTATTATGGAGAAACACCAGGTTTTCTGTTTAATGGACCACTAATTTCCTCAAACTGTCCAGCTAAGAATTAGATTAAATAGAAAACTACCCCAAAGATAGATTGTAGGTTATTATTTTAGATTTTTTTGCCAACTGAGACTTGCTTCATCAAGTTCCCATGTGGAACTAATCCCATCTAAAGGTATATGAAATAAGATCACAAAGATCTGCCAGTCAGAGGCACTGAGTGAAGATGGCCATGCCCATGTCAGGAGAGTGCCCTAGTGTCATGGAGACCATCTCACTTAGCACTGGTAAGGCCCACTGTGCTTGCTGCCACATAAGGCATGACAATATAATTTGGATATCTGAACAAGAGAAATGCAGACATCTATATTTTTACCCACTGGTACAAAGCCACTTAGAAAACACAATACTATCATAGTGAACAGAACCTAAACTGTCATATTATTTGTATCCCATGTCATTTTTATTTCTATGAAAGAAAAGTAGATGTATCAAGGAGGCATGCATGCCTATTCTCAGAATGGCATAAACCTACCTTTCAAACTGCCTTCAACCATTTCTGTGAAGAGAAAAATTTGCCTTAAGGGTATTGTCTAGTCTTTGGTTGAGGAAAAGAATTAGCACTCTTCTTAAAAACCCATGCAGGCACGAATTGCTGGAAGGCAAAAGTTAAATTTTCTCCAACTCAGTGAACCATCCCTTGGTTGGTATTCAACATGGTACATAATAATGGCACAAGGTCTGGATGCTTTAAAAAAAATACAGAATCCATGTTTAAATTACTCTTTTCCATCCATTTGTTGGATACTACATACACACAAAAAAAACTATATTAAATGTTCTCAGGTGCAAAATAGTCAAATTTTGTTGCCTCTACATATAAAATCCATTTATATTCAAAAAATAACGATGAGCTTCCATCTAATTTTATTCACATCACCTTTGTGTCCTTTCAGAGTCCTTTTGACTTTAAAACTTCCTAATTGTTTTTGCTTTATGCAGTTTCATAATGAGTCCACCAAAACCCCTATTTAGTGAAAGCAATGTTGTGTGCTTGAAATTTTAAGTTTATGTTTAAAAAACAGTTCCTTTTGAATACGACTGGCTTAGGAGAACAGATGCTGACATTCACCAAGAGGGTGGCAGTGAGAAATTCTCAAAATAAGATTTCAGTGGAAGGAAACCACAGTGAAACCAGACCCTTCAACCCATTTATCATAGTGCTTGCAGTTTCTGTGTCAAGGCAGGTGAACAATAATAAATATCCAGCTAAGGTGATTCATTTGTATTCAAAACATTTGAATAAATAAGAAGTTCAAAAAAATCCTTGTAGGCTTTTGTTCAAAGGAAAACTTCAGCTATTTCCCTCAGCGCAGCAGTCTGAAAGTTCAGAAGGTAAGAAGTGCTTCTTGCCAAGACTAAACTCTGACAAGTATTTGAAAATAAAGTTTAATTATGGACTGGCATTTTGGGGGCAGCTTAATATAGTTGGAGTTTGGGACTGGGTGCAGTGGCTCACACCTGTAATCCCAGTATTTTGAGAGGCCAAGGAGGGCGGATCACTTGAGGTCAGGAGTTTGAGAACAGCCTGGCCAATGTGGTGAAACCCCATCTGTACTAAAAATACAAAAATTAGCCAAGTGTGGTGGTGGGCACCTGTAATCTCAGCTACTCGGGAGGCCGATGCAGGAGAATTGCTTGATCCCAGAGGCAGAGGTTGCAATGAGCTGAGATCGTACCACTGCACTTCAGTCTGGTGACAAAGCAAAATGGAACAATGAAATTAGGATTAAATATATGTAGGAACTGTACTCCATCTGCTTTACTATCCACTAAATTTCAGAAGTCTAACAAATTTATTTTCTCCCACCACACATCCTCAACTCTAGTATTTTAACTTCTGATTCCTGCTTTTCAAACAGAAAACTATTTAGAATTTAGTTTCTATGATAATTGAAAATTGGAAAGAGTCACAGGACACAAAAATAAGTATACATGTCATCTCTGTATCCTGCCTCTCTAAAATAAATTTATCTTCTTTGAACTGAGTTTTATACATGATAAAATACGCTAAAATATTTCTGGATAGCTACCTAAACATGTAGATTATTTCTTGGGAGCTAATTTATTAGCAACATGATAGGACAATTCAAAAGGAAAATTATTTTTGACTTAAAAATAAGAAATAAAAGACATCTAACTAAAAATACATTAGATTTTGCCACTTTTTCTCTTAATAATAATATTTTTAGGCTCTCTGTTTCTGATTAGATAAAAACCTTAGTTTGGCTCCTAAGGACTTTTACAACAAATTGCATACAACAAACATTTACTGAGCATCTATGTGTGAACACTATATGGGTGCCTTAAAAAGGTACAAAAAAGGAAAGTGACATGGACATTGGCCTCTACGAGCTCACAGCCTATAGAGGAAATAGACACACTTTTAAATAACTCCAGCTGTGATAAGTATAATAATGGAAATTCAATCAAAATTATGGAAGAGAAAGAGAAAAAAATTTAAAAGATTAGTCATTTACCATGAGGTCTAGCAATTTCACTACCCTTCTACCCAAAAGAATTTAAAATGTATTCAAGCAATTACCTGTACACAAATATTCATAGCATCGCTATTCACAATAGCCAAAAAATGGAAATAACCAAATGTTCATCAACTAATGAATGGGTAATTAAAGCTAGTATATCTATACAATGGAATATTGTTCAGTCATAAAAGGCATGAAATTCTGATATTTGCTACATCATGAATCAACCTTGAAAACATTATGCTAAGTGAATGAACCCAGACATAAAAGGTTACCTGTTCTCTTTCCATCTGTATGAAATATCCAGAATAGGTAAATCCATAGAGACAAAAATGACTGGTGGTTGTCAGGGAGGGAGAGATGGGGAAAACTATTTAATGGGTATGGGGTTTCCTTTTGGAGTGGTAAAAATGTCTTGGAACCAGAGAGAGGCGATGGTTGGACAATACTATGAATGTGCTGAATGCCACTGACCTGTATACTTTAAATGGTTAATGGTTAATTTTATGATGTGTGAATTTTACCTCAGTTTTAAAAAAAGAAAAGGTTAGTATACAGAGTGTATTAAATAGATAGTAGGCACCAGGCGTGGTGGCTCACACTTGTAATCCCAGCACTTTGGGAGACCAAAGTGGGTGGATCGCCTGAGGTCAGGAGTTCGAGACCAGCCTGGCCAACATAGTGAAACCCTATCTCTACTAAAAATACAAAAATTAGCCAGGTGCAGTGGCAGGTGCCTGTAACCCCAGCCACTAGGGAGGCTGAGGCAGGAGAATCACTTGAACCTGGGAGGTGGAGGTTGCAGTGAGCCAGGGTCACACCACTGCATTCCAGCCTGGGTGACAGAGTGAGACTCTGTCTCAAAAAAATATAGATAGATAAATAGATAGATAGATGATAGATAGATGACAGATAGATAGATAGATAGATAGATAAGAGAGAGAAAGAGAGAGATAGTAGGGCTGGAGAAATCTTCACCAAGGAAGTCAATATTGAAAAAGATAGGAAGATGAAATGAAATGTTGACATTCTGATGGGACTGGGAAAGGCTTACAAGAAACAAGAACTTTACTGGCAGAATCCTAGAGATTGAAAAATGGAGTTTTATTCCTGAAATGGCAGGTGTTTTGTGTTTCTTGGGTATTGAGCATAGGTAGAAGTTGCCTATTGTTAATTGATCAGATGTGCTTGCTTTGAAACTATGTTCTGTTGATTCACTTTTGAAAGATTTGTATCTCTTTTCTAGATCTGTTCGTTTCAGATGGTATCAGGGATTTTACCCTGCTGGCTCTCAGCCAGTGACATGGGCCATTGATAATGTCTACATCGGCCCCCAATGTGAGGAGATGTGTAACGGACAGGGGAGCTGTGTCAATGGAACCAAATGTATATGTGACCCCGGCTACTCAGGTCCAACCTGTAAAATAAGCACCAAAAATCCTGATTTTCTCAAAGATGACTTCGAAGGTAGTCTTTTCTTATAAATTCTGTGTAGTCATGTGAAAGAACTTATATATTAGGTACAATTTTTGGTAGATAACTAATCATTAAGTTTCCTTCTGATCTCATTATTATCATTTCAATTGTGAACATCCAAGAATTCATTTGGCTCTGAATTTATAGGGTTTCATTTTGGAAACAGTGGTCAATGAGAGAGAACAAGACCTTAATTAAGAAAAACTAAGGCTATGTTTACCACTTTTTCTACCACATGTAATTTCTGACTAATGATAATTTTAGAAAATATCTATAGAGAGTTAATCTTGGATGGAAGACTTTCTAGAAATATAAGTTCCTGTTATTGCTTTACCACAAACTGCTTAATAGCCTCTGATCACTTTCTGTAGTTTAGTTTTGCACCTAGAATTCAGCATCATTATGTGTGAAGACAATGTTACAACATAGTAAAATGCATGTAATATAATTACTTTTTTAAAAAAAGCATTTAAATTGTATATACCCTTTGATCAAGCTGTGGAAAAACATCTCCATAAAAGAAAGTCTTAAATATAATAGCTATCTATATTAGGATTGTAGGGTTAAAAGATTTTCTTTCTTTTTGTCGAGTTTTTGTAAAATTGTTATAATATATGTATGGTTTTACAATACATTTTAAAACTAGATCTAGATATATCCATACAGTGGAACATTGTTCAGCCATAAAAATGGATGAAATACTGATACATGCTACAACATAGATGAAATTCAAAAACGTGCTAAATAAAAGAAGCCAGACACAAAAGGCCACATATTATGTCAGTTCGTCTTTATGGAATATTCAGAATAAGTAAATTTGTAAAGATGGAAAGCAGAGTAGCATTTGCCAGGGGCTGGAGGAGGGGGAAGTGAGGGAACGGTGACAGTTTAATGGGCACAGTCTTGGGCTTGTGAAAAAGTTCTGGAACTAGGTAGGAGTGATGGCTGCACAACAGAGTGTGTACTAAATGCCGCTGAATTGTTTACTTCAAAATCGTTAAAATGGCAAATCTTATATGTATTTTACCACAATTTAAAAAATGAATAAACTAAATCTGAGTATGTTGACAGATTTAAGAGCTGGTTTTTAAAGATGTTATTTTATTTTATTTGTTTAGATGGAGTTTTGCTCTTTCACCCAGGCTGGAGTAAAGTGGCCCGATCTCGGCTCACTGCAACCTCCACCTCCCAGTTCAAGCGATTCTTCTGCCTCAGCTTCCCAAGTAGCTGGGATTACAGGCAGCTGCCACCATGCCCAGCTAATTTTTGTATTTTTAGTAGAGACAAGGTTTCACCATGTCAGCTGAGCTGGTGTCAAACTCCTGACCTCAGGTGATCCACCCACCTCAGCTTCCCAAAGTGCTGTGATTACTGGCATGAGCCACTGTGCCTTAAAGACATTATTTAATAGGCAATAATAAATGGTACTGCAATTTCTTCCATTAAAATGATTTTTAAATATTATATTGACCCTGCCTGATACTGTCCTTACATTAGAAAAGACATAGTGAAGAGGCTGGTGGAAAGGCCACACAGCCCCCATCTTGGTTATGGCCTGAACCACTCTCTAACCAGTGTCTTTTTTTCTCAGTGTGAATGAGCAGAAGGGAGGGACCCATCTTGCTGGACCATAGATACTCAAGATACCCCCTCCTCCTATCACAAGAATCTTTAAATTATATCAGCCAAGGCTAAATAATTCAAATAAGCTGAAGTTGAAAGGGCCTCTTATCTTAAAACATATGACTTTAATATTTATGACTTCATATTTTGAAACTACATAATGCATTTACCATATTCCTTTTAAAAAGATAATACACTCACTATAGTTGGGGTCATAGGTAAACCATATATTCCAATTTTTTCAGGTCAGCTAGAATCTGATAGATTCTTATTAATGAGTGGTGGAAAACCATCTCGAAAGTGTGGAATCCTTTCTAGTGGAAACAACCTCTTTTTCAATGAAGATGGCTTGCGCATGTTGATGACACGAGATCTGGATTTGTCACATGCTAGGTAATCACTTTTAGATGCTATTGAAAAACCACATCGTAATATATAATAGTAGAACATAATCAAATCAGAAAGAAGCAGAGAGATTTCAAGGACAAGGCCTTCCATTAGAAATACTGAACTTCTCTCTTTGTCAATGCCTTCAGGACAATTTACATAATTTCTATTCAAAAACTGAGAGACATTCTTCAATAACTTAACCAGAAAGGAAACATAACTAAACAGACAAAAGTTAACATCTGGTATTTTATAAGATTGAGATTAGGAAATGACAATGTTTAACTGATTTTAACTTCAGTAAAATAATATTGTGTCTTCTTTACCTTTCTATTGAGCATGCTAGTAGCACTTGCACTGTGTAGAAATTATTTACACTTATACCACGTTTAGTAGAAAGCTTAGTTGAAATGAAATATATCTTCAGATTATTCACAATTAATTTTATCTCCACTAGCAATTTAAGTCAAAAACATTTGAAGGGCAGCCTTATTCTTTACAAGCATCTTTCCAGTGATTCACGCACACATTCTAAGCAGTCGTTTTCGAAATTGAACACAGTCACTCAGAAACAAACATTTTAAACTGGCTCACAGGATTATGTCCTGTCAAGATGTGTATCCCTTGATCATTTGATGAGCCAAAAACTTAACAAGGAAGATAAAAAAGATGGTTTAACATGTGTAAAATGGAACCCTAACCTAATTTTGCAAGTGAACAAAGAAATCATATTTTTGTCTTTTGAGATATTTCAGAGTATTTTAAAATACATCTTAACTAATTTATCCCTTTTTTCCCCTAAATGTTTCATTTATTATGAATTTGAACATGTTTTATAGAAAACACAGTTCTGTGAGATAATAATTTTACAGTTATAAAAACAGTATTTTATCATTATCCCACTTTATTACGTATAGTTTAATTTGATGTTTCCTACTTTAGAATTTTATTAGCAGCTGAGTTCTCTAATTTAGAAATTATTAGTTATTCCCAAATAAGTAATTCTCTCATGGTTTATCTGTCACTAAGTTAATACAACAATTTTCTCAATACAAGTAGATGTTTGCTAAAAGTATTTCTCTGTAAATAATTATTGTTTTTATAAATGTAAACGTCACTAGGCACTAGCCATGTATGTTTTCATTATTCCAATGTTAAAAGCTCCATTACTTAGCTCATCTCAGTAGCATGCTGTGTAGGATTTGCATATATTGACCTGAAAATGCTCCACATAAAATCCCAATTTTTTCAGGGTCATGAGATAAATGAATGGGGTAGGGAAGGGAACTCACGAAGAATGAATGGTTTTATATATGGTATTGATAATATTTTTATTATACATCTTAATATATTTCCTGTGTCTGGCATGCATACATTAGTGGGTATGTGTGTGGGGTTACACATGAAATTTATTCTGCATTGCCAGCTAGCATCGTGGCCAGACCAGAAAGCAGCAGCTTGCCTGCCAAAGATAATATGTGAGCTGGTTTTCATTGGCACCCCAGCTGGTTGCTGCCACTCTGTCCACCTCCCTGCCAGCTGGGAATGCTGCCACTGGCTGGCTGCCACCATTCTCAGTGGCCAGTATCATCCATCCCCAGACTCAACAACAGTCAGAGCCTGGCACAGCCACCACCACCGCCACCACCAACCCCACACTCATGCTCCCTGCCCCAGCACAAAAGAGAGAAAAGAGGCCCAGGCTTGACATATCTCTTCCAAAACATGCCTGGCCTTTCACAAAGAGGTGCTACAACCGGTGAATTTAAATGTGCCTCCCAAAGCCAATAATGTGAGATCTGAAAAATGACTGGTGATCATTTTTCACCTTGGAAGAGATAATCTGCCAGTTTTGTGGCATGAACTATGTTAATTACATTCTTCCAGTTTTAAACTTTCAGTTTCAAAGTTTAAGGAGTTAAACTTACCTTAAATAGATGGCAACACACACTCCCGCACTCAACCCGCCTTTTAATCCCTCCCACCTTTTTATGGAAGAGCTAAAGGGTGTGGTGAATGCTGAGGTCCCTCAGGCTTTCCTCTGAAGAGAGTGGCTAGACACAAATATGGGTGCAGAATTGCCTTTTTTCAGATTTCACATTTAATTAACTCCCTTTTGCATTAAAAAGGGAAATCAGACTTTGAAGTGATTGCTTCGGACACTCATTAAATCACCATATTTATTAAGGCCATGAGTTTCCCTGCATTACCCCATGTGCTTGTCTTTTGTTAAGCATGTGGATTTCTTGTGGAAGTGAAAGTCTTCAGTAATGTTTACAAATGTCAGATTTGTGCAGTTCTTCATGAGACTGGGATGTGGTAAAGGCGTTCCTGACCCCAGGAGCCAACCCGTGCTTCTACAATATTCTCTCAATGGTGGCCTCTCATGGAGTCTTCTTCAGGAGTTCCTTTTCAGCAATTCCAGCAACGTGGGCAGGTACATTGCCCTGGAGATACCCTTAAAAGCCCGTTCTGGTTCTACTCGCCTTCGCTGGTGGCAGCCTTCTGAGAATGGGCACTTCTACAGCCCCTGGGTTATTGATCAGGTCAGTCCCTTCAGGATTAACTATTTTAATTGTCATCACTTGAGCTGAATGTGGCCTTGGAAGGCATTTAGTTCAACCTGCTTGCTCAGTAGATGAAACTTAGAACTGACAGTTGAGTGACTTGCCCAGGGGCACACAGCTAGATTAAATATGGCATTTAGCTTCCTTTCATTCTCTGTTCCTTCAGTTGCCTAAGCTTATAAAAATATACAACACAACAGAAGGACTAGGTCCTGCTCATAGAGGATTCTGCCATATGGATAGAGAGACTTTATCAAGTGTGATACAAGGTTATAATTCTCTGAAAAGGAAAATGTGCAAATTAGTATTGGTTACATGCAGTAGTTCCCAAATCCTTTTTCCTACCCTTTGAAGAAAAAAATAAATAAATCTCCCCCATATCCTTATAGACTGCTCCAAAGGATCTTTATACATAATAAAATGTGTATCAAATAGGACTCAAAGAACCTGTTAACAAACCGTAGAGTTCATGCAAAGAATTGGAACTGAAATGCCTTAGGGTACAGCTGTCCTTAAATAGAAATTGTACATAGAAAATAATCACACATAAGCCAAATTTTGCTTCCCAGCTTGGGTACATGTCATTTCCAAAGGCACAGTTTGGCCAATGTAGGCTGTGAATGGTTTTGTCAATACTTTGATTTGTTTTCTGTAGCTTCTTGCCAGATGGGCAAGCAGACGTAAATAAGAGCATTCTGAAAGGCCCCTCACATTCTGCTGGCTGTCCAGTGCCAGTTCTGAGCAGGCTGACAGGTCAAAACAAACAAACAAACGAAAAATGTAGAACATTCCATATCTGAAAACTAAATGGAAATTTTGGGTTTTTTTTTAAAATAAATTTCAGATTCTTATTGGAGGAAACATTTCTGGTAATACAGTCTTGGAAGATGATTTCACAACCCTAGATAGTAGGAAATGGCTGCTTCACCCAGGAGGTACCAAGATGCCTGTGTGTGGTTCTACTGGTGATGCCCTGGTCTTCATCGAAAAGGCCAGCACCCGTTATGTGGTCAGCACAGACATTGCCGTGAATGAGGATTCGTTCCTACAGATAGACTTCGCTGCCTCCTGTTCAGTCACAGACTCTTGCTATGGTGAGTATGCCATCCCCAGATAGAGCGATAGTCGTGTGCATGAGCTTCTGTGTCTCCCTCTGCCATAAGACTACTCTGCCTCTCTGATAGGTCTGTAAGTAAAGCACAAGTGCACTTTTAATCCAACCACACTGTATTCTTGAAAATATTGCATGTATTGATAAATTAAGTTTTAAAAGTTGGTTTATGAAAGCAACAGAATGTGAGCTTATTTTTTAAGCATATATACATGAAGACTTCTTTTATAAAGTAATCTAAATAATAATAGTTTGTAAATCCAGGTTTTTTAGTATCAGACTTGCAGAATAAAGGATATACTTGTGGTATTTTTCCATTAAGGACTCTCATCACATTGAGAATGCCAGGAATAAGTGATATGATTTATTCATATATATGACTTATTAACATATATATTCACAGATTGTAATTCTTGAGGTGTTAGATTAAACCAGTTATTATCTCCTCTCCATATCCCCTAAAATGATGAAACTTTGTTGTTCCCATTTTGCCTGTATTTTTTGCCATCATGGATCATAGCACATTCCAGACCACCCTCATTGTGACCAATTTGCATTCCCTGTAATGTGTATGTGTGTGCATACACTCACACATACCATGCACCCACACTCACAGACCCATCTTAGGAGAGACAAAAGCTGGCATCATTGCACACTTGGACTCTTTACCTGAACTTACAAACCTGTCAGGATTCTCAGTCTCCTGGTCTTTCACATCCCCATATAACTCTTCTTCCAGGAGACACAAACTAGAATGTTCACAAGGGCCTCTTTTGGTTTTAGATTCTGGGTAGGGGGCGAGGCAGAACTGTGAGGAATTTGGTTATTTTCAAGGTTCCGCAAAATTCACAATTTTTAATATTCTCATTAGTCTAAACTTAACAGAAGGAATGCCAGAGATAACTCTTTCTACCCCAGACACAGTCCAGATTAGATTAGTTGGTAGAGGTAGAACTGGGAAAAATAAAGATGGAAAAGTAGCAGGTGCATACCCTCTCTTCAGTAGGTACAGACTAGCTGATGGGATACGTCAAAGAGAGTCAGGTAAATCAAGTGTTCATGGAGTGCTGAAACAAGGGAGCAAGAGATAACCAATGGTTGGCCGATTTAAGGAGTTAGGGAACATTTCACAAAGGAGCTAAGTCTCAAGTGAACCTTGACGGTTGAAGTGGATCTTAAGGACGGATGGAGAAAAATGGACCCCCAAACTAGGATGGAAGCAGAAACAAAGAAGCAGATGTGGAGTTCTCCTGAGAGAAGACCAGCCTCAACAGGTCTGGTCTGCATCTAATGGAGAAGAGCACATTGTGTGGATTTTGAAAACAGTCTAGTCTCTTATGCCCTTATTCACGTAGGAAGTGGAGAAGTGCACAGAGAAGTAAGTTATCACATGGTCAGCCTGCGGCAGCACCAGGAACAAAATTCTGCCCTTGTAAGCCCAGTCATGTGCTTACACAGGCTGGTGCCACCTCCTGAGAGAGGTTAAAATGAATGTTAATATGAAAGAGGAAAGTGGCTGAGTGGAGTTGACAGCAAATTAAGAAGGGCCTTAAAAGGCAGGCTTAGGGATTTGTGCTTGATAAGGTTATAAACAGAAGAGTACCGGTTCAGAGGGGTGACATGATATGTTTCAGGGAGATTAGCTCTAGAGCCAATGAAGGTGGGTAGAAAAGAAGCCACAGTGGTCATCTCTGCAGAAAGCAATGTAGACTTTCACTGGGTGGCATGAAGAGACATGAAATGGATAACATTGATATGAGATAATGCAAAAAAAGCAGCAGATCTCAGGACTGGGTTGAACATAAAGGGTAGACCAGAAAAGTAAAATTTCTAAAAAACTTCTAAACTGTGTTTTTTCTTAACAACGTCTGATGCCAAAGGCTAAAATAATTTCTAAATTTTTGACCCAGAAAACTAGTGTAAAAGTATTGCCATTGATAAAATTTGGTAGTTGCTAGTAGATGTTTGTTAATGAGGGAAAGTGGTGAGTTTTTCTTGATTCAGGTGAAAGGACTTCTAAGTAAAGATATCCTTTAGTGAAGAAGACATACAATGCAGAAAGCTGGAACTGTGTCTATACTGCTTATCACAGCGCACCCAGCATCCAGCATAGTGCCAGGCTCGGTAGACACAAACTCTATTTCAAGATGTGAAATTTGAGGCACAGAGGCAATAATTGAATCAAGAGTGTACTTGTAGAACAGATGACCAGAAACAGGGTCTGGAAGAATGCCCATAGCCATGCAGGTTAGCAAAGGAGTCAGAATAAAAGACAGGAGACTCAGAATAATGTCCCTCAAAAAAAAAAAAAAAGAACATTTATAGAATCAGGGAGTAATCAATAACGTCCCATGCTGTTAGGAGGCAAGCACAATGAAGACTGAGACCAGGCCATTGTATTTACCTACAAACCTTAGGGCAGCATGTGGGCTCACATTGGCTGAATGGGAGAATCACCTGTGAAGCTTTAAAGCTCCTGACACCTTGGCCATGCCCCAAAAGAGTTCAAAACAGAATCTCTGGTAGGGAGACTCAAGAATCAGTTGTTTCTAAAGGTATCCAGGTGATTTCAGTGTGCAGCCAAGACTGAGAACCACAGACTTAGAGAAAGCCATTTCCGAAGGGAGGCGGGGACTTAGGCATTTTGTAAAGTGAACAGGGAGAGAGAAATATATGACAGGGGTTATAGGTTGAATGTTCCAGAAGAAGAAAAAGGAAAGAAATTACTATCTTTCCTTAGACCCACAAGCTGACGGCATACATTGGCACATATTCCACGGCCTTCAAGTCGTTCCTTATACCCCTCCAATCTCCATATTTTATATATATTCTGTAACACAGCAGAGCAAGATATATAAGCAAAAGAGAGATTACAATTTCTAAGGAGTTTCATCCATACTAGGGGCAAGATTGACATTAGTTGGTCAGGATTCCTATAAAGTGGTCTAAATTTGAGAAGTCTGATCAATTTTTTAACTGAACACTAATTATTAAAATATGTAATGTGTTCTTTATTTGTATGTTAACCATTAAATAAACAATATATTAATTTATAAGTACTATACTAAATTAAATTATATACCATTTAAATATGTTTGTGATATATATTCTATCACTATATTAAATTACAAATATATCAGAGCAATTATATGCAGCTACTCATATGCTGTAACTGGATGTGAAGCAATACTTTCATCATGATGATTGTTCCAAAAGCTTCTCATTATAAGAAGTGATTCAGGAAATTTTACTTTATGTTTCACTTGATCATATCCCCTTAAAAGTTACTTCAACATGGATATTTAAAAATAATAACTAGTAATATACAGAGAGAAAAATTAAATGAGGAAGCATTTCAAAGTAGGAAATATAAATATAGGGGAAAAAATCACACTGACATTTGAATGAAACTAAAACATACAGAAACATGATAAGCCATTTTGGTTCCTTGGTCTGCAGACGTATGTTCACATCCAAAATAATGTTTCCTGTTTCAGCTATTGAATTGGAATACTCAATAGATCTTGGATTGTCGTGGCACCCATTGGTAAGGGACTGTCTGCCTACCAATGTAGAATGCAGTCGCTATCATCTGCAGCGGATCCTGGTGTCAGACACTTTCAACAAGTGGACCAGAATCACTCTGCCTCTCCCTCCTTATACCAGGTACAGATGCTTCCACATGTTCACCACGTGCTTCTATGTATAGTGAGCCCAAATGTGATAAAATTTTTGGCATGTCAAGTTTAATGAGATATGTGAGGTTTTGTTACTTGCTGATGGTGTTGCTCTGCTTGAATTACTAAGGTTGTTATGAGTAAAATAGAAACCAGTTTTTATCTTGACCTTATTCCATGTTTTCCCATAAGCCAGGCCTTTACTGACTTTTAACTCTAATATTTTTAAAGAATGAACTGCAAAAGAAAACAGTGGCTGCATCACTTAGCTTCTCCAACTTAACTCAGAGATGCCCAGACAATTCATTTAAAATAGGCCCATTGGATACAGAATAGACTTAAACAGAGTCTGTTTTCTGCTACTGACACTGCCGTAAATATAGGAGTGAGTGATGTCCTATAAATGAGTGTAGCAAATAAATGTGTTTTAAAATTATGTCTGCTTTTAAATTTTTATTTTGAACATTATCTTATGAATTATCACCTGAAGCATTCTTTTATGTGAAAAGCATAAGTTTTTCATTCTTGTCCCCATGGAAAGGGATCAGGGCTTAATAAAATTGCCTGGTATAGAAGGATCACTTGAGACCAGGAGTTCAAGACTAGCCTGGGAAACACAGTGAGACCCCCATCTGTACAAAAAATTTTGTAAATTAGCCAGGCATGGTATCACATGCCTGTAGTCCCAGCCACTCAGGAGGCTGAGGCAGGAGGACCACTAGAGCCCAGGAGTTTGAGGATGCAGTGAGCTATGATTGTGCCACTGCACTCCAGCTTGGGTGACAGAGACGGATCCTGTCTCAAAAAAATTTTAAGTTAATAGATAAAAATAAAATTGCCTGGTAAATTCTGATAAAGAAGTTAAATCTAATTATCTGTGCATTTCCCTCCTATTTGAGTAAAGCAGAGAATTAACTTTGCCTAGTGGAATAGTGTTACATGACACTCTCACCATCTAAACCAGGTGCTAATTAGAGGAAAGCTTTCACATCTTGATAGAAACTCCTATTTACTCCAAGAAAATGGTTTTCAGTTGCTGCCATTAAGAAAGAAGCAAAGCAAGCATTGCAGTGTGTGGAACAAGAGTTATAGTTTGGGCTCATTATTGTTTTGTCATCTTCCCACGAATGAAGAATGAATAAATTTTCCTAGTAAATGACTATAAAATTCAACCATTCATCCTGGGCATAACTTTTCTTAGGACTATCATAAATGGGATGGTTTCAGTTACTAACAGCCTAGGGCTGCTTTACAATTGCTGGCTCAGAGGTACGAGACTATATTAACTGTCAGCAGAGTTGCCAAGTTTAAATGAGATATGTGAGATTTTGTTGCTCATTAAAGGTGTTGCCATGCATGAATTATTAAGGTGATCTTAATAAGTAAAATAGAAAAAAAACTCCATTAAGGCAATAGTCTTTTAAGTCTTTATGAATTCTATGAATTATTATTACCCAGCTACTCGGTCACATTTTGCAAATAGGTGACATTCTAAGATTTACTCCAGCTAGTCATTATGCTCTTGAGTCTTTTACTCAAGAAAAGTAATTATTTTTCATCTTTTAATCTATATTTTAATTGTCTCTTATACATAGCTACAAGAATTTTGACCCTTTCAAATATTATTTGAAAAATCTGATGAACATCCATTTCCCCCTCTTCCACACTGAAAATAAGCAGTTTGTTTGCTATATTACCCTCAAGGCTCATGTACAATTGTCTTAAAGGTGACACTGCCTTGTAACAAGGCCCTTTGGGTAATTCAAAAAGAAATGTGCATGAAGGGAGCCACAGCCAGACTTACTTCTCTGCCATATTCCAAAGATCATTAGAACAACACGCCAGTCTCAGAGTTATTTGTTTCAAACATGAGTAAACATATCTGTACTACATCTACTTTTACATTCAGTTCCTTACAAATACAGTGTTTCCTTGTTTTAAGTTAAAACTACGGTCTCTGTTATCTGGAAATGTGTTGAAATGTCAGTGTTTATATGGTCCAGCAGATCAGAATAGAGGATTTCACTTTGTAACTTTTTGCTACAAACAAACATGATGCTGACAACTTAAAGACATGTGCTCAGTAAGGGCTGGGAATGACTGTGACCGGGCCACAAATGCAGGCTTGTCTACTCACCTATCACGTGGCCATGAGGCTAGGATCCCAGTATTGTTGGCACAGTCATAGTGAGCGTCAGCTGAGGTTGGCTGGTCACAAATTGACGTCAAACCATTCACCAAACTAAAATGGTCACTAGTCATCAGTAGCAATTACTCATTCAGTCACTCATTAAACAAATACTTTTTAACTGTTTAATTATGTGCTAGGCCTGTGAGGGAGCTGAACTGATCATGGACTCAAGGAGCTTTTAATTTGGTAGGAGAGGAGTATTGGCCATAAATCACCAATAATCACATGAGTAAATATAAAATTCAGCTGTGATAAGTGATGGAGAACAGGTATATGATGCTCTAAGTTTCTGTATCACAGGGTGATGTGGCTGGGCCAAGAAGGCCAAGGAATGCTTTCTTGAGAAAAGGCTAATTTAGGTAAGATATGAAGGATGAATACAAGTTAACCAGGTAAAGTCTAAGGGTAAGAGTGTTCCAAGCAGGGATAGTAGCCAGTTGTAGGAGGGAGCAGATGTATTTGAGATGCTGAATATATGGATCAGATACAGAGAGGAGCAAAATAAGATATGAGATGGTGTCAGACCATGAAGAGCATTGTACGTAGTATTTGGAGGTTTAGGCTGGGTACAGTGGCTCACGCCTGTAATCCCAGCCCTTTGGGAGGCTGAGGTGAGTGTATCATGAGGTCAGGAGTTCAAGGCCAGCCTGGCCAAGATGGTGAAACCTCGTCTCTACTAAAAATACACATACAAAAAATTAGCTGGAGGTAGTGGTGGGTGCCTGTAATCCCTGCTACCTGGGAGGCCGAGGCAGAGAATTGCTTGAACACGGGAGGTGGAGGTTGCAGTGAGCTGAGATCGAGATGGAGATCACACCACAGCACTCCAGCCTGAGCAACAGAACAACACTCCATCTCAAAAAAAAAAAAAAAAGATTTGGAGGATCATTATAGGAACACTGAAGAGCCTGGTAAAGTGTTTGGCAATAGGAAGACATGAAAAGATTTGCATTTAGAAAAGCTCGGTTTTTTTCTAATTGTATTTCTAGCTTTTATGTTCGAGGGTACTTTGTTACATAGGTAAATATGTGCCATGGTGGTTTGCTGAATAGGTCATTTCATCACTTAGGTACTACGCCCAGCATCCATTAGCTTTTCTTCCTGATGCGTTTCCTCCTTCCACCCCCAGCCTTCCAACAGGCCCCAGTGTGTGTTGTTCCCCCTTCATGTGTCTATGTGTTCTCATTGTTCAGCTCCCACTTATAAGTGAGAACATGTATTTCACAAATTATAGGTATTTGATTTTCTGTTCCTGCATTAGTTTGCTGAGGATAATGGTTTCCAGCTCCATCCATGTCCCTGCAAAGGACATTATCTCATTTCTTTTTATGGCTGCATAGTATTCCATGGTATATATGTACCATATTTTCTTTATCCAGTCTATTATTGATGGGCTATTAGGTTGATTCTATGTGTTTGTTATTGTGAATAGTGCTGCAATGAACATATGCGTGTATCAATAATAGAATGATTTATGTTCCTTTGGGTATATGCCCGGTAATGGGATTGCTGGGTCGAATGATATTTCTGCCTCTAGGTCTTTGAGGAATCACCACACTGTCTTCCACAGTGGTTGAACTAATTTACACTCCCACCAACAGGGTAAACGCATTCCTTTTTCTCTACAACTTCACCAGTAACTGTTGGGCTTTTTTGGACTTTCATAGTAGCCAGCGAAAAGCCCCTTCTAACTGGAAAAAAAATAGGAGAGTCTAAGAGTAGATATAAAGAGGCTCTTAAAGAGGTAAGAAATGCTGATGGCACAGGCAGTAGACATGAAGAGAAGTGGAGAAAGTCAAGAGACATGGGAGACAATGAAACTGACCAAGGTGGGTCATGAAGTTGATGTGGGAGCGTGAGGGAAAGGGCAATGCTGAAGATGACTCCCTGGTCTCTGAATTGCAAAACCAAATGGATGCTGGTGCTCCTCAGTAGGAAGCAAACACTGAAACTAAACACAAGATACATCACACTCTGCTCCAGGTGTTGCTGTGTTAAAACCTAAATAATTGGAGTAGATAGATTCATAGATTCTATCCCTTGCCATATACATTAGTTAAGTTAGATCTTCCTGAAAGAAGATGATTTATAAATAAATGAACAAAAAGCATTGTAGTATAGTGGAGGGCTCTGCCTTTTCAGCCCTATGAGCTTTTAAGCAAGTTTTGTGTATGTGTGTTTCTAAACCTCAGTTTCTTCATTTGAAAAATGGAGATCTTTTTACCATATGAAAATCTCATAACTGTGCATGGAAGTGTTGAGAACATTGTAAAGATTTATTAAAAATGAAAATCATTTCTACTTTCATGAGTTAACCACATAATCACACTTGTTAACCATAACACAAGTTTATTTTCAGACTTCAACCTCAGACAAAGAAGTTTTCCTAAGTCACAGCTTAAGCTTTAATGAGACTCAGCCAATGATAATGGGTAGGGCACTGTCTTAAATTCTTGCCCTGGAGGAGGTTACATTCTAGTTAAGGAAAATTATACATATACCCAAGAAACAACTGAAAATTAATACCTGCTGTATATAATTTAGTGCTTCACTGAGGAATGGGCTAGAAATGCTTCAGGTGTCAAGAAATGGGAGATAATATTGAATGCAAAAATTCAAGTGTTTAATGGCAGAGATGGGGCCTGGCCTTGAAGGATGGCTAGGAATTAGGTGGGTAAATGAAAGAACACTAAATGAGGGGAGCAATGTGGTCAGTGCAAGGACACATAAGTATGAGCCTGGGAGAAGCCCATGAGTTGCCAATTCAGAGGGCTCATATCTGGAAGCTATGGAAAGATGTTGGTTCGTAGAGTTGGGTTAAGTTATACCAAGCACTGAAGCAAGACAAAGGAGTCTAGATTTGTAGGCAAAAGGAACCATGGTTGGTTTTGAGCTGAGAATATTCCTCCAAGAAAAAAAATTGGGAGAACAGACAGATTCACATAAAGGGAGGTGGCAAAGGTGTTGTGACAATAACTTCTGAGTGAAGTAACAAGTCTGGGCTACAGCTGAGGGAATGAGGCAGGTATGACAGAATATTTCAAAGAAAGAATTCATAAAAACCCAGCCACTAATTTCTCCTTCTCCATTACACACATCAAGAGATGACTCTATAGTTTGAAGCCTAGTAAAATAGTGAGAAGATGTGGGGAGCAAGCTAAAGTTGATTCCAGGAGAGAATATGGTAAATTTAATCAAATGATGCTGGATTACCTGTGATGGCTAGAGGTACAAATGGAAATGTCCATTTGACAGAGACATGAAGATCTGAGCCCAAGAGAAGATAATGACTTTGGAGGGCAAGAACATAGAAGTAGTAAGCAATGCTGTAAAACTGCGTCTGCCTCCATAGGAGAATGTTTTAAAAAAGGGAGGGGGGGGGAGGGAGGACTCCTAAATTTAATAGCAGGGGTAGAAATAGCCAGTAAGGGGGTTGAGAGGATTCAGGCAGAAAGAAGGGTCAGAATAACATCTTATCCAGAAGCCAAGCAAGAAGAGATTATCAAGCAGGAAGAGATGGCCTTCAATTATATGAACTATAGAGAGTAGTGAATAAAAACGTTTCACAAAAAACTGGATTTTTCAATTTGAGATAATGAGTGACCTTCGGAAGAACAGTTTCAGTAAGACACTGGAAATAAATACAGCTTGTCTGGCACCAGAGCCCATGGGCTTTACCACTATATTAGTACCGCCTCTTTATTGCTTGTCTAAGAGATATGGTCCAAGGAGAAATAGGAAGGCAGGAATGCCAGAAGTTCTTGAGAGAGACTGAAAAGAAGAGAAAGATGTCAACATCCATTTCAAAGCCCCTAATTTGAATCTACTTCCTCCTTCTTACTAACCCCAGACCTAAAAATAAGAGGTGGCTCGAATAGCGCGGGTTCTTGAATATCACCTGAGACTCAGGGTCAGAGAGTGGAAGAGCAGGAAACCCAAATCCACTGAGAAAGGGAGGAGGGGAGTGGCCGCTGGAAGGCTCAGGTGTGACTTGGCTATTTTAGGTCACAGTTTGAAGACGATCTATTCCCTTCTACTAGCCCTAATGACCTAGCTGATACCACCCTCTTTAAAGATTAACTATACTTTGTATGCCCAGGTGGCTTTAGCCACAGCATGGAAGCTACTTAATGTCTTCAGGAAGTTCTAAGGAAAGGTGCTGTGCACAAAAAAAGGGCAAGATTGTGAAAGGATTGGGGGAAAAGATGGGGAGGGGAGGCTATAACACTTTCAGGTAAACAAATTTAGAGCGGAGTTTTTTTAATGATATCTTTATGTACTATCACTGCAAACAAAGAAAAGGTCTTATGCTAAGGAAACCAAATAACTAAACATAATATTTACTCAGTTCCTCAAATATTCAAGGGAGTTAAAAGTTCATTTTTTAAAGGAAAGATAATTTGAAGTTGCCCTAGTACTCTTTATTTCTGTCCACTGCCACCTCCAACATAACAGTATCTTTTGAAAGCCTTTTTGCAGGATTGGTGAGGTGGCTCATGCCTGTAATATCAGCACAGAGGTTGAGGCAGGTGGATCATGAAATCAGGAGATAGAGACCACTCTAGCTGATACGGTGAAACCCCGTCTCTACTAAAAATACAAAAAATTACCCAGGCATGGTGGCACATGCCATAAGTCCCAGGTATTCGGGAGGCTGAGGCATGAGAATCGCTTGAACCCAGGAGGCGGAGGTTGCAGTGAGCCAAGATCTTGCCACTGCACTCGGGCCTGGGCAACAAAGCAAGACTCGAAACTCCGAAACTCCCTCTCAGAAGAAAAAAAAAGTAAAAGAAAGGCTTTTTCCAAGCATTGACATTACTGAACAATAGCTTGTTACAAATTTTCAGCCAAGCTAAAGAAGCACTGGACTTCTCTTACATATCCATGTTCTCATGCAACATTTTGATACTTTGAACATCACTGCTATTAATTAACCAAAGTTTTGCTGATCTTTCAGTACTGCAGAACATGATAAAATAATTTTGTCTGATATAAACCATGGTACTGTTGATTTTTATATACTGAATAAGTAATATATTTTGGGTACTGTGTTAAAACAAATTAAATTTATTTCCGTTTCCACTACAATAGAAACTAAAACTCTGCCCAAATATTCAGCATTCCCTTTAAGCTTTATAATTGTCAACATTGTTGTCAAAGTTTTAATAGGGAATTTGAGACTTCCCTGTACTTCGTAAATACTGGTACATATAGGATTGTTTTTAATAGTTAAACATAAGTCATTTTCCAATAAGAAGATGTTTTATAAATTATAAGAAAGTATTTGTATTTTAACGATGTTACAATATATTTGATGCCTTCAGTGGGCTTAGAACTCTGGTTTTTATGTTTACTAACTGTAATTATGAGCAAAAATAATAAAAATATTACCTTACCTAAAAATGATAGCCATTCTCTTTTATTTGCAATTCTTAAATAAAAATTATACTGTGATTTTTTTTTTTTTTGAGATGAAGTTTCATTCTTGTTGCCCAGTCTAGAGTGCAATGGTGCAATCTCAATCCACCATAACCTCTGCTTCCCAGGTTCAAGCAAGTCTCCTGCCTCAGCCTCCCAAGTAGCTGGGATTATAGGCATCCACTACCACACCTGGCTAATTTTGTATTTTTATTAGAGATAGGGTTTCTCCATGTTGGTCAGGATGGTCTCGACCTCCCGACGTCAGGTGATCCACCCGCCTCGGCTTCCCAAAGTGCTGGGATTACAGGCATGAGCCCCTGTGCCCAGCCTATACTGTGATTTTAAAGGGACTACAGATTATTTTTGGCTTACATGTTTATTTAAAATCCAAATACACAAAATTAAAGAGAATGGTGTTCTAAACTTCCATATGCTTATTGCCTAGCTTCAATATTTTTATCAGTTCATGACCAACACTGCTTCATCAATTGCACTGCCCACTCCTGCCTCCTCCCATATTATTTTAAAACAAATCCCAGACATGTTATTATTTCAATTATAAATATTTTAGTATGTATCTCTAAAAGAAATGAACTTTGTAAAAACCTGCAAGATTGTCATACCTTAAAATTAATGGTAATTTCTGATTCAATACTTATTCAATGTTCAATATTGAAATCTCACAATGTGTTATAGCTGTTTTTCAAGTCAGGATACAATCAATACAGTTGGTTGAAATGTCTCTTAAGTCTCCTTTAACCTCTAGTCTCTGCCTCCCTTTATTAGATGCAGACTAAAACACAAGGATATTATTCTGTTTTCTTCAAAGTCACACAGTCAGTGGCTAGAGTAGGAGTTTCAGAGTTCCAGAGTTCTCCATTAGTCCTCTGTCAAGGGAGAAAGAAAGGCCCCATGGGGTGGCTTATTTAAGTTCCTCTATTGCTAACTCTGGAATGTGCCTTCCACCATAGATCCAGAGCAATACCATGAAGGACCTAGGCTACCTTATAAGGGCTTTATTCCATTTGTGTGGAGTCATAACCCGTACTCCAAACACTTCTCTCCTACAAGTATTCAGACCTCAGTGTATTGTAAGAAAGTTTAGGAGAATAGAAAACCAAATGGCAGTATAGATGCTTTTGTGGACAAATCAATGCTACCTAAAAATTCACAAAATATTACAGCCTTTCGGTGTCCTACAAATTTACACTGTTAATTATAATCACCAGGAGAAGTTTCCTTTTTTTAACTTTTATTTTACATTCAGGGGTATATGTGCAGGTTTGTTACATAGGTAAGCTTGTGTCATGGGAGTTTGTTGTGCAGATTATTTCATCACCCAGGTGTTAAGTCTAGTTCCCATTAGTTATTTTTCCTGATCCTCTCCCTCCTCCCACCCCCCACCCTTTGACAGACCCCAGTGCATGTTGTTTCCCTCTATATGTCTGTGTGTTCCCATCATTTAGCTTCCACTTATAAGTGAGAACACGTGGTATTTGGGTCTCTGTGCCAGCATTAGTTTGCTAAGGATAATGGCCTCCAGCTCTATCCATGTTCCTACAAAGGACGTGATCTCGTTCCTTTTTATGACTCCATAGGTTTTCATGGTGTATATGTACCACATTTTTTTATCCAGTCTACCACTGATGGACATTTAGGTTGATTCCATGTCTCTGCTGTTGTGAATAGTACTGCAAAGAACATATACATGCATGTGTCTTTATAAGAGAACAATTTATATTCCTGTGGGTATATATCCAGTAATGGTATTGCTAGGTTGAATGGTGTTTCTATATTTTAGGTCTTTGAGGAATTGCCACACTGTCCTCCACAATGGCTAAACTAGTCTACACTCCAACAGCAGTGCATAAATGTTACCAGGAGAGGTTTCTGTCAAACGATCTGGGATGCCTGGGTTAAGTTGCTGGATGCTACTTGCAAGATCTGTGCCAGGTCTTCCAGCCTTTGACTGCCATCCAGGACAACTAGGGTTCTCAGCAGCACATCGTTTAGCAATAACCTGCTAAGTCAGGACATACTGGATTCTAGATTTAGTTCTAAAGTAAAGAAGCTATACAAACCCCTCTTCTTGGTTTGCAGACCCCACACCTGTGAAATGATTAGAGAAGACAATTTCTTTTTTTTTTTGAGACGGAGTTTCGCTCTTGTTACCCAGGCTGGAGTGCAATGGCGCGATCTCAGCTCACCACAATCTCCGCCTCCTGGGTTCCGGCAATTCTCCTGCCTCAGCCTCCTGAGTAGCTGGGATTATAGGCACGCGCCATGGTGCCCAGCTAATTTTTTGTATTTTTAGTAGAGACGGGGTTTCACCATGTTGACCAGGATGGTCTCGATCTCTTGACCTTGAGATCCACCAGCCTCGGCTAGGTTCTGGGGTACATGAACAGATCATGCAGGATTGCTGCATAGGTACATACATGCAAGGTGGTTTGCTGCCTTCATCCTCCCATCCCTACATCTGGTATTTCTCCCCTCGTTATCCCTCCTCACCCCGCCTGCCCCCCGCTGTCCCTCCTTTAGCCCTCCCCAACTGATCGCAGTATGTAATGCTTCCCTCCATGTGTCCACGTGTTCTAATTGTTCAACATTTGCCTATGAGTGATAACATGCGGTGTTTGGTTTTCTGTTCTTGTATCAGTTTGCTGAGAATGATGGTTTCCAGATTCATCCATGTCCCTATGAAGGACACGAATTCATCGTTTTTTATAGCTGCATAGTATTCTGTGGTGTATATGTGCCACAGTTTCTTTATCCAGTCTATCGTTGATGGACATTTGGGTTGGTTCCAAGTCTTTGCTATTGTAAACAGTGCTGCAATGAACATACGTGTTCATGTGTCTTTATAATAGAACAATTTATAATCCTTTGGGTATATACCCAGTAATGGGATTGCTGGGTCAAATGGTATTTCTGTTTCTAGGTCCTTGAGGAAGTGCCACACTGTCTTCCACAATGGTTGCACTAATTTGCTCTCCCACCAACAGTGTGAAAGTGTTCCTATTTCTCCACATCCTTAGAGAAGACAGTTTCTGAGATTCGCCCTGTCATTTCTACTCCAAAGTGTTACTTCCTTCTTTTGTCTGTAACTCAGTGGGTCATGAGAACCTACTCCCCGGCATGGTCTTTGTGCCTTCTCCCTCACTCTTTCAGGGCCTTCACCATAAGTAATTCTTTCACACTCCTGGCACCAATTTCATGCCCCTTTTCTAGAGCCTGCTTTTTCTCTAGTTCTTGTCTGTAGGTCATGGGCTATGACCCTTTGTTAAGTTAAGCTGGAACATGCTTTTTCACAATGCTGGGGTCTTTCCTGCCTTGCTTTGGGAATATTAAAAGACCCTCTGGGAGCCACAGGCCAGGCTACCTCAACTTGCTCAATGACAGCACCCAAGACCCATCTTAGGATTAAGGACATGAATACCAGGAACAGAATCTCTAAGCCACTATAGACTGATGCAAATAGAAAATGTGAAAGTACTGAAAATATTACAGGGAACTATTTCCTGTCTGATACACATTCTCTCCTCATCACTGTACCATAAACTTTGGATTAATATACAGTTCAATAATATATCCCTGCATATTATACTAGAAAGATTGTTCCTCAAAAAGGCTATTAATCTATGCACAGTTACAGAGTGTGCTTATGATTCTAGTAGCACTCTGCTGTAATAAAACATGGGTTTGGAACATAAAAGCACACTAAAGTTACGGCTATTGCTGTCTTTGTATGTTAACCTTCTCATATCCCAACAAAGATGCCAAGCCTACGACAGCCATTTCTCAGAGTCTACCTACTCCTCCTACTCTGGTATTCTCAGGGCAGCTTAGCACAGGGGCAGGCTCACCTGGACTACATTCCACAAGCTAACTAGGCCCCAGCAGAACCCCTTTCTACTTACCTATGTAAACAAAGGACTTCCCATTGATTTTTTAATTATGATTCCTAAGGAAAACTTGCATTTTAACAGTGGCCTTTTGTAACTAATATTCTTTACTTTAAAAAAAACTTATTGGCTGGGCGTGGTGGCTCATGCCTGTAATCCCAGCACTTTGGGAGGCTAAGGCAGGTGGATCACCTGAGGTCAAGAGTTTGAGATCAGCCTGGCCAACATGGTGAAACCCCATCTCTACTAAAAATACAAAATAGCCAGGTGTGGTGGTGAATGACTGTAATCCCTGCTGCTTGGACAGCTGAGGCACGAGTATTGCTTGAACTTGGGAAATGGAGGTTGCAGTGAGCCGAGATCACACCATTGCACTCCAGCATGCATGACAGAGCGAGATGAGATCCTGTCTCAAAAAACTAAAACAAAAAATAAAGTGTACAATTCAATGTTTTTTAGTCATTACTAAATTTAAAACCCCACAAGGTTGTTGAAACCAACACCACAGTGTAAATTTAGAATATTTTGTCCCCCTAAAAGAAATCCTATACTTATTAGTAGTCACTCCCCACCCCTCTCCCAAGCTAGGTAACCACTAAGCCATGTTCTGTATTTGCCTGTTCTAGACAGTTTGTAGAAACGGAATCATACAATGTGTGTTTGTTTTACAATTGGCTTCCTTCATTTAGCATCAAAGTGTAGTGTGATATATGGTAGGCTGTATCAGCTCCTCATTCCTCCTTATAGCTGAATAATATTCCATCGTATAGATATGCCACATTTTATTTATCTGCTCATTACTTGATAGACACTTGGGTTCCTTCCACCTTTTATGCTGCTGTGAACATTCCTGTGCAAGTTTTTACGTGGATGTATGTTTTCACTTTTCTTGGCTATATACCTAGGAGTGGAATTGCTGGTAATCATGTTCAACATTTTGAGAAATTGACAACCTTTTATCCACTGCAGCTGTACTCTTTTACATTCCCACCAGCAGTGTAGAGGACTAATTTCTCCATATTCTTACCAGCACTTGTTATTGTCTTCTTGACTATTGCCATCTTCATGGGTGTGAAGTTGTATCTCACTGTGGTTCTGATTTACATTTCCCTAAAGGCTGATGATGTTGGGCTTCTTATCCTGTACTTATTGGCCACTTATATGTCTTCTTTGGAATGTTCTCCACCTTTGTCTAATACAAAGAAATAGGCTAGTGGAAGAAATTGTGTGCAAAATATAAGGGAAATGTCTTGGTTTGCAAGGCATGTATACACGCATTTTAAAATGGGCTGACATTGCAGAGTCTCTTGCTTGTCACAGAAGGCCAGGGCTTCAGCTCCACAGCTGACACAGAAGTCAAGACACATACAGCTTTCCATAGCTTAACAACTGTTCATATTTACGGGTAATGATAAGGGTAGGTTGATACAAGGGCTTTGGTAAAGTATGTGGAGCTTGCAGTGGAGTTTTGAAAGATTTACTTAATGAGAATACAAAGGAATCATGAACCAAGAGAACCTTGCATTATCTCAGTTTTGTTAGTGAATCAGTGTGAGACTTAGGTCACTGGGCGTCATCTTCTTCTTTGGTAGACATCGTTAGGCTAGATTTTCTAGGCTTAAATATCTTATGTATCTCTTTGGAAGTAAAAGATATTTCGGGAAGGATGAAGAGGTTTAAAAATTTACATTCCTTTCAAAGGGTTTTTTCTCATGATGATGATGACAATGAGGACTTCATAGATAGATAAAGTCTTTCTGAAGAAAAGAGCAAAAATGGAGATTCCATAATGTGTAGTGAAATCCATTAAAAGATAAGGAAGTAATATGGGGAGAGATACCTGGGAGGCCAGTGAAGGGAACCAGACTATTAGCAGTAATATTTTAACTACTTAGCAATGAATATCTGTTAAGCAAAACTGATGTAACACTTACTGCATACTGTAGATGAGGAAGAAATGGTGTAAATCCACAAAAGAAGCAAGAGGAGAGAGTTCAAGGATATAGAAAAATGAGAGATCGTCTCTGGGACCATTTTTCCCCAACTCCAAGAAGTAGCACCTGATGGTAGCCATCATTATAAAGATAAATGATAACATCTGCCAAGGAACTCCACCAAGACACTCGTAGGTCTTAGTAAACAAGAGCTAATTAGTTTTCACAACACTCTTGTGAGACAGAAAGTAGCATCTTCCTAGTTTTACTGACTGGGAAGTGTCAGCACATAAACGTAAGTGATGTGGCCCTTCACATAGTGAACTGCGACAGGGCTGGGAATAAGAAATCCTGGCAATTCAACTTCCAAACTCTCATTTTTAACTTGTATTCCAGTTCTTAGTGAAAATGTTTCCTCTTCTTACAAATTAATATTGGATAGTATGTGCATCCTTGTTTGATGGGTACATAATTACTAGGTGTAGCTATTCCTAAGAAAATAAAATCACATCTGAGAAGAAGCCTTAAAAATCATCTCATTTAACTCCTTTGTTGTATGTTTAGTTACTCACCATGGACATAGAACCTACTAGTGCCAGAGTACAAATGAAAGCCCTCACTTATCTTTACTCCTGATGGGCCAACTCCTGTGTTAGTACATTTTTCATGTGGTTTCTTACTGTTTCCTTTTCTTTGAAATGCCAAAGAGTTGCACAAATTGAAAATGTCAGGGTTGGAAGTTCCCATAAATGCTGTCAAGTGGAACAATGCATCTGGCTCTTAAATCTTCTGTACGGTTTCTCTAAGTGGTTGCCCACATTGTGATTAAACACAGCCAATGCGCAGAAGGCAACCACCTGCTAGGCAGCCTATGCCACCTCTCAGCTGCTGGGAAGCTGTCTTTCCCCTTTAACAGCCATCAAATCACCGTCCCTCCAGGGCCAGCTGACACCAAGCCCTGCCCATCTCCCTTACAGGACATCTCTTGTAGGGTGTCTTAATCTTCCTGGGCGTCTTAATTGCTACCAACTTAATATTCTTTCAGCTAATGTTTATGAAGTTCCAGCTATAGGTACCACCAACAATAAAATGATAAATAAGGAAAATAATCTAACAGGAAATTACATATGAATAGGCACTTTTAATACCAGGTGACAAGGGCTTTGGTGAAGTATGTGTAAGATATTAGAGGAACAAGGAAAGTTTATTACTTATCTACTCTCTATAAGCACTGAGGATACAAAACAATATTCCCCTAAGGGATACAGAGACATTCTCTGCCCTTCACAAGCCTATAGTCTAAAAAAAAAGACAGAATCAATATGTAAATGTTGACTCCGAGTTATTATGTGCAATGGAAAGATGATATTCCACTGTAAATTATAAGTTGTTGCTGCAGATAAACAGACATAGCTATAAATAAATTTAGATACATGTAGTCATTAAAAATAATTTATCAGCAAAACCACTGAATTGCACAATTTGCAGGGGCGGGTGCATTTCCACATTGCCTAATGTGAGAATGGAAGCCCCTGAATACCAACTTCTGGACCTTTAGAACACCGACTAGGCTCTAGGTGCTGTACACGATGTCTACAACGTTGAGCAAAAAGGGATCAACCCCGTCCTCTTCCTTATAACTTACTGTTCCAAGGAAGAGACAGACATTTATCAAATGTATAATATGTATAACTATAATTGTGTATAACTATATGTATAATATGTATAACTATAAATATATATAACTATAATTGTGACAAATTCTGTAAGGGGAAAGCAACCGTTTGCTGTAAGAGAGAATAGCATGGAAGAAACATCATTTTAAAAGGGGTCAGGAAGAAAAATTCTCTGTGAGGACCTGACATTTCCTCTGAGACCCAAAGGACACACAGGGGTTAATCAGGCAGAAAGAGAGAGAGAGGAAGGAAGGGAGAGGCACAGAGAGAGAGAAAGAGACAGAGAGACAGAGAGGCAGGGCATGGTGGCTCACACCTGTAATCCCAGCACTTTGGGAGGCCAGGGTGGGTGGATCATGAGGTCCAGAGATCAAGACCATCCTGGCTAACACAGCGAAACCCTGTCTCTAATAAAAATATAAAAAATTAGGCATGTTGGAGGGTGCCTGTAATTCCAGCTACTCAGGAGGCTGAGGCAGGAGAATCACTTGAACCCAGGAGGCAGAGGTTGCAATGAGCCGGTTATGCCACTGTACTCCAGCCTGGGTGACAGAGTGAGACTTCCATCTCAACAAAGAGAAAGAGACAGAGAGAGACAGAAAGAGAGCACATACAGGCAGAAAGGTGGAAGGGGTTTGATGTGCTTTGGGAACTGAGGGAAGAAATAGTGCTCCGAGGCAAGTGACCACGATGAGAGAGGGAAGCAGGGGCCCCAGTTCAGGTGGAAATTCAGGCAGGAGCTTGTGGGCCAAGGAGAGGACTGGGGGTTTAAGTAAAATGCAGTAGGTTGTGACAGGAGCTTATTAGGCAGAGATCACTCTGCTGGAGGAACCTGCAGAAGATGGGGAGCAAGCAGAATTATGGAGAAACCATTTTGTACATTAGATGCTCAACAGACATGTGTCAGACTGACCTCTTTCTTTCAGAGTGATTTTAGTTCTAGTCTGTTTCTTCCATTGTCTAAACTTTATAGAAATATTTTCATTTGGAAAATGCAAACTCCTTCCTGTTGTTTGGTCTTTTGTCCTGCCTAAAACAGATATTACTCAGTCAGATGATTAACGGTCTCTTAATGACAGAACATATATGGATTAATAAACACAAATGGATTTCTCTGAAAGTCTTTTCATGTTCAACACACTTGAGCCTCAGGCATTGCTGGGATTTTACTGCCATCTAGTGCCACTGAAAACACATGTGTTTTTATATTTTCAAACAAGACACTCCCAGGATGGTGTGAATGAGCAAATGCATTTCTGTCTCTGGAATGAGAGAACCTCTGTTTTAGTTTTATTTACATCGCTTTTATATAGATGTAAAATAAGTCTGGTTTCATTAATTATGCTTTCTCTTTTCTCTGTACAATTTTCTCTGTCCAATTAGGGAGCAAGTGGGAAGCTGAAATCCAGCCCATATTTTGTTCCCAAGCTAAATCCAGAGGGATAGCCGTCTTTTCCAATTTTGTACATACAAGTTAGCAGCAACTCTGGTGTCACTCCAGGGTACTTCCCACGTGAAATCCAGGACGCCCAGCTCCCCTGAGGCTTCCCATTTTGGGATTCATTTTTGTTTCTGACTGTTCTTTACAAGGCTTAGAAAGATCCCTGGGCCTAAATGTATGATTAAGCTATCACGGTTTGGTTGGTTTGGTCTGACTATAAACAAAGTTTTGTAAAGAAGATTGTAATAATGGCCAGCCGGGAACAGTGGCTTAAGCCTGTAATCCCAACACTTTGGGACGCTGAGGCAGGTGGATCACTTTAGATCAAGAGTTCAAGACCAGCCTGGCCAACATGATGAAACCCCATCTCTACCAAAAATACAAAAATTCACTGGGTGTTGTGGTTCATGCCTGTAATCCCAGCTACTCGGGAGGCTAAAGCATAAGAATTGCTTGAATTCAGGAGACAGAGGCTGCAGTGAGCTGAGATCATGCCACTGCATTCCAGCCCTGGTGACAAAGCAAGATTCTGTCTCAAAAAAAAGAGCATTGTAATGATGAACATTCTTTTCAGAACAGGAGCACAAATGTACATGCTTTTGTGTTACGCTTCTCTATGCACTTGTTCAAACGTACTGGAACACATTTTCTTTTCCACAGAATCCTTCATTAAAATTCTTTTCTTCTTCAAAGGTCCCAAGCCACTCGTTTCCGTTGGCATCAACCAGCTCCTTTTGACAAGCAGCAGACATGGGCAATAGATAATGTCTATATCGGGGATGGCTGCATAGACATGTGCAGTGGCCATGGGAGATGCATCCAGGGGAACTGCGTGTAAGTCGATTTTTCTCTTCCTTCTGTTGAATGCTCCTGATTCACATTCCATCTAGGAGACTTTTCTGTAACTGGTTTTTTAATCACTCCCATGCTTCCTTAAGTTGTACATTTTTTCTGAAATATGATCTTTAGCTAACTGTGAAGTTGAAAGATACTGTATCTTCATTCTTACTTAGAGATTAGGGACTGACCAATAGCTATCTTGTCAGGAGACAGGTGAATCATAATTAACTATATTTTATTTCCTTCTGTGTTCCTATGATACACTTGAGCCTTGAACATAAAATTAGAAAAAGTTCAGGAGTTCAGTATGTTCTGACCAAAACATATACATCATAAGTATTTTTCTCACTTAGGTCTGGATGTATGTAAGGATATGTGTTTGTCGTGGCTTAATTTATATTGCTGTGTTGTTTGCCTAAGAAAGTATGTTGATGTCTGGTCAGTTTACCAGAGGTATTTGATGGACAGGCCTATTATATTACTCTTAGAGAACCTCAGGGTATTTGGAATAATTTAAATGAAGAGTGTTTGTGTGTGTGTGTGTGTGTGTGTGTGTGTGTATACACACACACTCCATGGGCCTCTGTGCTTTATTTTTGAGATTATGCTCTTTTTTTGAGATAGAGTCTCACTCTGTCACCCAGGCTGGAGTGCAGTGGTACAATCTCCCACTAATCCCCATACACCTGGGAAGTCTTTTTTTTTTGGTTAATGATTTCAGCCCATACCCAGGACAACCCTTGAGACCCCTGAGCCTCCCAGTCCTATATTCATGTCCCCTTCCACCCTGAACAGGGAAGTCAGTCTTTTAGTAACAAATGACAGTTATTGCCTGAAGTATCTTCTGCTTTTAGGACCATGGCCTCTTGGATTCCTAAGTGGCTCGAAGCCTCTCTTAAAAACACCAATTTTGTAAATTATTGGGACCTACTTTGGCACCTTACTTTGGCAGCTGCCATTGTTTATCAGCCATTCAGAGCTGTGTGATATAAGAGATGGGCCTTAGTAGATTCTTTGAAGTTGCTTCTTTCTCTCCACCTGTAACCCTGAATCACTACCATAGGAGATATCAGAGGTAGTTAATTCGTAGATTATTTGCAACCTAAAGCACATTTAAGGAGCACAGGTGAATTCTGGCAAGCTCTCTAAAAATCAGTAACTTTTCATCATCTTAGACTAGGAAAAGAATAGTCTTCACCAATTTGAGAACAAGGTAGAACAAGCTTGCAGGGGCTTTGTTTGATGTTGACTTTTCCTCTCTCCTGCTCTGCACTCAGCTGTGATGAACAGTGGGGTGGCCTGTACTGTGATGATCCCGAGACCTCTCTTCCAACCCAACTCAAAGACAACTTCAATCGGTCTCCATCCAATCAGAACTGGCTGACTGTGAACGGAGGGAAATTGAGCACAGTGTGTGGAGCTGTGGCATCGGGAATGGCTCTCCATTTCAGTGGAGTGAGTGTTTGGCTACCGGTTATGATTTCTGCTCCTCTTGAGTTCCTTCCAAATAATTGACTCTCTTCTGAAGTTTAATGGGCAGAGTTAGTTACCCTCAATACAACCCTGATCTGAACTTTCAACTTTATACAAATCTTTATATTATAAAGATAACTTTATACTATACTTTATACTAAGTAATCAGAAAATGCTAATCATTCTCAGGACTTTTCTACCACAAATCAATTGAGACAGTTTAATTATTCAGGGTAATGTCAGCACAGAGCATATTTAAGTACACATTATAAAAAGATGTGAGTGAATTTTAATCTTGTAAAAGAGCACTTGTACAATCTTCCATCTGCATGGAGCCCTTCTAATTGAAAACTCGAGCTTGCAACAGATTTTGGATTTAAGGAGCCAGAAATCTGGAAAGTGAGCTGCAATGGTTCCTGAGTTTATTAACAACACTGAATGATTTCTTTAGATTATTCAGGAAATAATTATTAATTCAAAATTACTAGACATTTGTGTGTGTAGCATATTGTGAGTGACAGCAGCAATGTTGAAAATTTTCTTTGAGAAATTTTATAGTCACTCAACTTTTCTGCCAAAGGTGACTCTGTTTAAAATACAATTTCTTTTATACCATCATTAGATAGAAAAATTAATTTTTTAAATGACAAATTTACTGCCAGCTCTTTATTTCGTTAGCATGCCCTACCTTAAAGTTTACATTTGTTCCAGTGAAGTGTATTATTTATATTTAACATTTTAACTGAATTAACAAGAAAACATATAGCAAATAGGCTTATTATAATCATCAACACTGACAAAGATTGCAGTGTTCAGGATACTTTTCTTCACCTAGAACTAAAAGTGAGTCTTTCACATATGTTCAACTAAAAGGATCTGCATATCAACATTAAGAAATTAATATAGATGCCATTAAATTCTGCTAAAGTTCAAATTTAAAACATTATAATAATTAGAGATTATCTCTATAATTAAATTATAAAAGTTTCAATGTGGCTTTTCTTAAATTTCATATTAAAATAGTCATCTATTTATAGACTTAGTGGCTCACGCCTATAATCCCAGCACTTTGGGAGGCCAAGGTGGGCAGATCACCTGAGGTCAGGAGTTCAAGACCAGTCTGGCCAGCATGGTGAAACCCCATCTCCATTAAAAATATAAAAATTAGCTGGGCATGGTGGTACATGTCTATGTTCCCAGACACTCAGGAGGCTGAGGCAGGAGAATTGCTGAACCTGGGAAATGGAGGCTACAGTGAGTCAAGATCACACTACTGCACTCCAGCCAGACTCTGTCTCAAAAAATTAAATAAATAATAACAATAATGAAATAGTCATCTCAAAATACTACTTTCTTAGTGGTTGATTGATTTTTAAAAATCTAATAAATGCCAGAAAATAACTGGAGATAGTTTCATTAAAAAAAAAAAAAAAAAAAAAAAACGGGGCAGTTACCTTAGTTCCAGCTTTCATCTTGCTTATGAAAAAAAAAAATAGCCAAGGCAACTTGGAACTGTGTCCTGGGCTGCAGTATTCAACCTTGGCCCAAATAAACTTTCATATTAAAAAAAAAAGAAAAGAGAAAATCATCTTAGAATACTTTATTCTCCATAAATAAGTCGCAAATGCTAAAATTTCAAAGTTCAGCAAATGTGCTGGGTACCTACTATGTACTCGGCAAAATACTAAGAATTAACATGGTAAGAAAGAGGATAAGAAAATTGGTGCTACAATACTGTGTGGCTTGTATTACAAAAGAAATATAAAAAGAATAGAAATACCAGCACTTTGGGAGGTTGAGGAAGGCAGATCACTGGAGCCCAGGAGTTCAAGACCAGCCTGGACAACATGATGAAACTCTGTCTCTACAAAAAATTAGCTAGACATGGAGGCATGCACCTGTAGTCCCAGCCACTTGGGAAGCTGAGGTGGGAAGATCGCTTCAACCCAGGAGGTCAAGGCTGCAATGAGCTGTGATGGTGCCACTGCACTCCAGCCTGGGTGACAGAGCAAGACCCTGTCTCAAAAAAAAAAAAAAAGGAAGCCAGAGGAAAATCTATAACCTGCAATCAAGATTCCTTGTCACTGTTTTTTTCTTTTTTTTCATTTTACTTCTTTTCCTTAGGGTTGTAGTCGACTGTTAGTCACTGTGGATCTAAACCTCACTAATGCTGAGTTTATCCAATTTTACTTCATGTATGGGTGCCTGATTACACCAAACAACCGTAACCAAGGTGTTCTCTTGGAATATTCTGTCAATGGAGGCATTACCTGGAACCTACTCATGGAAATTTTCTATGACCAGTACAGTAAGCCCGGGTTTGTATTCTATTTGATATCTAATAAATAGTATGTTGAGCAGAGATTGCTACCAGCAGTCAATTACAGGGGACTGAAGGGGACCTCAGACTTATGCCTCAGTAGAGAATGCCTCTGGGACTGCAATGAAGAAGGTTTCTGAGCTGGATAAATAGCTGGTTTGGGTTTTTATTTTAAGAAGAACTAGTTTTCACATCCCAGAATAAGATAAAATATTCTACCACAATGCCAATGGTGAATAAACCTAGTGCAAAACCCATAGAAATTAACTAGTGTATTATAATTAATTTCAATAACACTTTGGGAAAATGGAAACAGAAAAATAAATATTTATTTATATAGTGTTCACTACATTTTAGAGAATTTTGGACTGGAAAGCAAAGAAACACGATGAAATGTAAATATTCTTAAAAAGCCTAGAGATTATTTTTAAACCCCTTATTTAAAAATTTTGAATAAACACAATGTATAGGTCGTTTAAAAAAATTATTAAAGGGCCAAAAGCAATGAATATGACCAATTAGAAAAGTCAGAGTTAGGAAGGAAAATAGCATATTCAGTAAAGTAGGAGGAAGAAGAGGGTAAGAAAAGAGAAGACAGAAAGAGGGAGAAAGAGAAAGACAGGGTCCAGGGGGAGGCTGAAGAGAAGAGGAAATAAATATAGTTCAGACAGGAAACACATGCTGGGCATGGTGGCTCACACCTGTAATCCTAGCATCTTGGGAAGCCAAGGCAGGAGGATCACTTGAAGCCAGGAGTTCAAGACCAGCCTGGAAAACAAAGCAAGACACCTCTACCAAAAGAAAAAAAAATTAAACTGTCTGGATGTGGCGGCATGTGCCTATAGTCCCAGCTACTCAGGAGGCTGAGACAGGATTGTTTGAGCTCAGGAGTTTGAGGCTGCAGTGAGCTATGATTATGCCACTGCACTCTAGCCTGGGTAACAGAGTAAGACCCCATTAAAAAAAAAAAAGGAAACATGGATAATCCCTTACTGCATGACAAGCCAGATATGGGCTAAAAATTGAGCAAAATAAAAAGAACCTTACAAATGATCATTTAAATTCAATATATTAGTTAAGAATCGGTTCAGCTGCCAATGGCAGGAAACAAAATAACTTAAGTTTCTCTCTCTCACTCCTATGTAAATTAGATCCCCCATAAATGTACTCCAGGACTGACTGCTATAGCGGCTTCTCAAGCACCAGTGACCCAAGTTCCTCTTGTCATTTTGTTCTGCCCCACTCAGCATGTAGCTTTCATCTCATGGTTCAAAAGGGCCACTAGCTCCCCAACCTTACAGTCTATAGGAGGGAGGATGGGGCAAGAAAGGTATACTCTCTCTTCAAGGACACTTCCTAACAGCTGCACAAACCTTCCCCTTATATTCCATTAGCTATAGAGTTTAGCCACATAGCCACACCCAGATGCAAGGAAGGCTGGACATGCTGTCTTTATTCTGGGCAACCAGTCACCTGGATAAAAAGGCTCCTATTAGGAAGAAAGGGAGAATGGTCATTGAGGAAATACCAGCAGCTTTTGCCAGAAGCAAAACTTTTAAATCTTGCACTTGCATTGAAGTTTGATCCCCATAAAGGAATCAACTACAAGCTAAGTGGTGCAGAGTACCCTGTGCTCATCTATTAGTAGGAGATAACAGACAAGCCAAGTAAACTGTTTCCTTGGTCCTGATGGAGGAATTTATAAAGCACTCAAGTATGAGTTCCTGAACACTTAAGCAGCATAACATACAAGGAGAAGAGAGTTATGTTTCTGTAGGGAAAAAGTATAACTGTCTGATCTACTTTAGTTCTCTGAAGGAGAAACAAATTGACTGAGGTAGGAACAGTGGTCATAATTTATTTAGACTTTCAAGTAGCCTTAGGTAAATTTCCATTCCAAAGATGTTTAATATGTGGTCAAATATTTATCAGAGAAAATAAACACTAATTTAGAAATAGGAAATAAAAAATAGAGATAAAATATCATTGCTCTGGGTGAAGAAGTGTGATTGTGTATCCCTCCAGAAACTGATAGATTTCTGAGAGTATGTAATACATTTTAAAATGTTAAATTAAACATGCCAAACCAATAGAGGTAAATTTTAGGAACATCTCACAAGATAAGCATACCCAAAAAAAAGGGTACAGGGAAATGAGCTTCAAAATTGACATAAATGAGGAAATGGACTTTGGAAGACTCTGCCTAAAGGGTGATACCTCCAAGCTGCCAGTACCCACACAGGTGAGGAGCTAGGATCCATACTTTCTGGTCTACCCTGTTCTTCCCTAAGACTAAGATCCATTGAGCTTTCAAGGCACAAAGGGTACACAAAATGACAGCATAATCAAAAAAAAAGTATTTAAAATCCAACTATTAGAAATCCAACTAAAAGCATCCTACCAGACAGGCACAGTGGCTCACGCCTGTAATCCCAGCACTTTGGGAGGCCAAGGCTGGTGGATCACCTGAGGTTAGGAGTTCAAGACCAACCTGACCAACATGGAGAAACCCCATCTCTACTGAAAATACAAAATTAGCCAGGCATGGTAGCATGCATGCCTGTAATCCTAGCTACTTGGGAGGCTGAGGCAGGAGCTACTTGGGAGGCTGAGGCAGGAGAATTGCCTGAACCCGGGAGGCGGAGGTTCCTGTGAGTGGAGACTGCACCATTGCACTCCAGCCTGGGTGACAGAGTGAGACTCCATCTCAACAAAAAAAAATGATACTTTATGAGGAGGATGGTAAAATAATCTTTCCTGAGAGATTTTATGAGTTATGAAAATAAATTCAAAAGGGCTTAATATGTTCCTGGGTTTTTAATATATAATTGTGATCGAGCAGCATGTTAGACCTTATTTCTAGCTAATTCAGTTTCCTGTTGGAGCATGGAGCCATGTTTTTCCATCTCTGTCCCTGGTGAGTGAGACAGGGATAGATAGCATGCTAGGCTTGCTAGCCTTGGTTCTCACATGACATTTTCTATGAATATATAGAATTTTTAATGTTTTTAACAAAGCATATAAACAAAGTCAATATCTGCACCACAGACAACTGATAATGAACTTGGCATCCTCAGGCTCAGAGCCCAAATGTCCTCCCACAATCCAGTGTCCATCCTCCAAGTCACTTACCAGCACTCATGGAAACAGAGTGAAAACAAGGTGCCAAGGAAGGAAGCAGAAGCCAAGCACTAGGTGACAGGAAAAAGTCAGCATTAGCTTATGTCTACCAAAGTGCATGTATTCTAGGCCGACAGATACCCATCAGGTGTGTATCTGTATACAAAAAACTGTGCAGTCCCTCTAAAGCCTGCCCACAGACAGAACCAGGAGTTAGTTCCGGGATACCTGAATCTGTTCACATTCTATATCACCCAATTTAGTGACTACTGAGACTTCATAAAACTAAGCCAGTTAGTCATGGTTTTCGAAAATTATTTTAGCTTATGTCCCTCCCTCACCCACCATGGGACATACAGTATCTTATGGCTGGTTGTAAATCTTTTTACTCACAAGAGATATTTGACAAGGGTTCTTCCCCACACCCTCTCCCATCATTTTTGTATAGATTTGTGAATATCCTTCTCCCTCCTGATGCTAAAGAGATTGCCACTCGCTTCCGCTGGTGGCAGCCAAGACATGACGGCCTGGATCAGAACGACTGGGCCATTGACAATGTCCTCATCTCAGGCTCTGCTGATCAGAGGACTGTTATGCTGGACACCTTCAGCAGCGCCCCAGTGCCCCAGCACGAGCGCTCCCCTGCAGATGCTGGCCCTGTCGGAAGGATCGCCTTTGACATGTTTATGGAAGACAAAACTTCAGGTAAATTGTGTACAATGCTAAATAAAAAGCCAGTGGAAATGCAGTGGTTTGGATTTGGGTCTTTTCAAAAGAGCAAAATGTGGAAGCTTCCAGTGGTATAGAAATATTGAAAAGGGTGTCTCCTTTTGTTCCTCTCAGCCTTCCTGGTTGGTGTTTTACCTAAATCTTTTCTTTCATTCAAGCCAGCTATTGTGTTTTTTATATATAGCAATCTATAATTTTATTAACAGGATGATTTTTTTTCTTAGAAAATTTTCAGTTTCCTATTTTCTATTTTGGGTAGAAAGCCAACATTACCCAGTCATTTGTTTTAATATCCAAAGACAAATATTCAGTTTTGCTACAGGGCAGACACGTGTGATGGCATTTCACGTCTTAGGGCATGTCCCAGGTCTTGCTTGTTACCCTTCATTCCCCATAGCAGTATTCAGTGATGATAGTGAAGCAGGAAGTACCTCTTTGTACTCCTCTCATTTTTTTTTGAGACAGAGTTCCACTGTTATTGCCCAGGCTGGAGTAAAATGGCACAATCCCAGCTCACTGCAGCCTCCGCCTCCCAGGTGCAAGCGATTCTCCTGCCCCTGCCTCTCCAGTAGCTGGGATTATAGGCATGTGCCACCACGCCCAGCTAATTTTGTAATTTTAATAGAGATGGGGTTTTACCATGTTGGCCAGGCTGGTCTCAAACTCCTAACCTCAGGTGATCTGCTCTCCTCGGCCTCCCAAAGTGCTGAGATTACAGGCGTGATCCACCACTCCCAGCCTATACTCCTCTCATTTTTAATGTCTTATTTTCTTTTCATTTCATGACACTATTTTGGTCACCTTTATAAAAAGTGGTGTCTTGTATTACTTATCTTTGCCATGCCACATATTTGATTATACTATATGAGACATGGTATCTTCAGATAAAGCAGTGATGTTAATTATATACCCCATACTAACATGTATCTCAACACTAAAGTAGATATACTATTATGCCAGTGTTGATTCAGACAGTGGAATTGTGTCACACCCAGCTCAGCCCCTAGCATCTTGCATGGAAAAGATGGTCTGGTTCATTTTTACAATGATAAAACTGATAAGAATCTTCCACAGGAACAGCATATCCTGAAAAAAAATTGAAACTTGAAGAATTTTTTAAATTTTAAATTATTTTAGTTGTTAATATTTTATTGTAAAAGTCTTACATGTTCAAAACATGAAACTGAAAAAATATGGAAAATCATGAGGATGAAAATAAAAATCACTCAGGGGATAACCATTTTCAATATCTTGGCAGATATTCCTAGAGAAATTTTTTTTAGCACATTTACATAGTTTTAACAAAATTATGGTCTTAAATTATATATATTTTATAGTCTGCTTTTTTTGTTTTCTTTTTTTTTTTTGAGGAAGGCAGGAAGGGAGGGAAGGAGGACGGTAGGGAGGAAGGAAGGGATGAAGGAAGGAAGGAAGGAAGGGAAGAAGGGGGAGAGAGGGAGGGAGGGAGGGAGGGAGAGAGGGAGGGAAGTGAAGGAAGGAAATCAAGCAATGAAAGAGACATTGCCGAGCTGGATCTAGAGGTTTACAAGTCGATTTCTTTTTTTGAGAGAAGGAAAGAAAGAAAAATAAATAAATAAGTAAAGGAGAGGAAAAAAGAGGGAGAGTAAACGGAAATATTGCTTTATTCTGAAAAAAATTGGGTATTAATAATGGCCAATCAATGTTTCATTTAAACTTATGAGTAGGTGTGATGTGGTATTGACAAGAATGTGTATTTTGTGTATTTGAAGTGGGGAGCTCTATAAATATTTATTAAGTTTACTTGTTCCAGATCTGAGTTCAAGTCCTTGATATCCTTAATAATTTTCTGGCTCATTGAGTCTAAGTCTTTATGTATCTGGGTGTTAGGATCGTTAGCTCTTGTTGTTGCATTGATCCTTTTACCACCGTATCTTTGTTGCTTTAAAATCTGTTTTATCTGATACGAGATTTGCAACTCCTGCTTTTTATTTATTTATTATTTATTTTTGCTCTCCATTTGGTTGGTAAATCTTTCTCCATCCCTTTGTTTTGAGTCTTTGTGTATCCTTGCATGTGAAACAGGTCTGGATGTAACATGCCACTGGGTTTTGGCTGTGTCTTTTGACTGGGGGATTTAGTCGATTTAAATTTAGGGTTACTGCCATTTGATGTTAACTGGCTGTTTTATCCATTCGTTGGTGTAAATTCTTCTTTATGTTGGTGCTCTTTACTTTTTGGTATATTTTTAGAAAGGCTAATACTGGTTGTTTCTTTCTGTGTGTAATGCTTCTTTCAGAAGCTCTTGTAAAGCAGGCCTGGTGGTAATAAAATCTCTGAGTTATTGCTTGTTCATAAAAGATTTTATTTTTCCTTCAGTTGTGAAGTTTAGTTTGGCTGGATATGAAATTCTGGGCTGAAGGTTCTGTTCTTTGAGGATGTTGAATATCGGCCCCCACTCTCTTCTGGCTTGTAGAGTTTCTGCTGAGAGATCTGCTGTAAGTCTGATAGGCTTGCCTTTGTGGGTAACCTGACCTTTCTCTCTGGCTGCCCTTAGTAGTTTCTCCTTCATTTCAACCCTGGTGAATCTAACGATTATGTGCCTTGGGGTTGCTCTTCTTGAGGAATATCTTTGTGGTTTTCTCTGTATTACCTGGGGTTGAATATTGACCTGCTTTGCTAGTTCAGGAAAATTTTCCTGAATAATATTCTGAAGGGTATTTCCAGCTTGGATTCATTCTCTCCATCACATTCAGGTACACCTATCAAACGTATATTTGGTCTTTTCACATAGTCCCACATTTCTTGGAGACTTTGCTCATTCCTTTTTATCCTTTTTTCTCTAATCTTTTCTTCATGTTTTATTTCATTAAGTTGGACTTTGATCTCTGATATCCCTTCTTCTGCTTGAACAATTCGAGTGTTTAAACCTGTGCATACTTCTCGGAGTTCCTGTATTGTATTCTTCAGTTCCATTAATTTACTCATACTCCTCTCTAAGTTGTCTATTCTCAATAGGATTTCATCAAACCTTTTTTCAAAGTTTCTAGTTTCTTTACGTTGGGCTACAACATGTTCTTTTAACTCACCGAAGTTTGTTATTATCCATTCCCTGAAGAGTGATTCTGTCATTGGGATGCGCTCGTTCTCCATCAAGCCTTGTTCCATTGTCGATGTGGAACTGTGATCATCTTTAGCGGCAGAGGCATTCTGACTTTGAGTATTCTCAGCTTTTTTATGCTGGTTTCTTCCCATCATTGTAAATTTATCCTCCTGTCGTCTTTGAATTTACCAACTTTCAGATTAGGTCTCTTGAGTGGGCATCCAGGTTGTTAGTTCCCAGGGCCAGAGCAGCAGCGTTAAAACTGATCGTGCTTTTTTTCCCAGGATTCTCCTGTTGGGCTTCCTTCTTGTGTCCTTAGTAGGCGACTCTGCCTTCCCGCGGCTCCCAACCTCAGTCAGAAGGGGAACCGGTCCCGTTTACTCTGTGCCAAGCGCTGCCGCGCCAAGGTGCCATCACAGCCGCTGCACCGGGCTCTGGTGTTGTGCTGGGGGCCCGTGTGGGTCCTCCGAACCTGTTTACTCTGCTGCGAGAGCTGCCGCGCCTAGGTTCCTGCGGAACCACTGCGCTGGCCACAAGAGTCGAGCTGGCGACCCGTGTGTTTCCTCCACTGGGGATCTTCTGCTCCGTGAGCGACCAGAATTTGTCTGAAAGTGTGGTGTCCTCTATAGGTTCTCCGCACCTTCACTGAGAGCTGCAATCCCAGGATGTTAGCGATCGGCCATCTTGGATCGTCTCTCATAGCCTGCTTTTTTTGTTTAGAATTAAATCCTTATCATTTTCCTCATGTCCTTAGATATATTTATAAAATATAAAATTTTAGTAGCTATATACTCAATATTACTGGATGTTTAGATTAATTAATTTCATTAATTCATTTATTAGGATGTCATATGACATAATGTAACAGCAGTTATTTACTTTGAAGCACCCTTGTTTAAAAAGAAACCTGTAAATAGAAAAAGCTTAAATGTCCCTCACCACTACTAAGTGTCTTGCTCTCTTAAGAAGGTTATTTACATTTGCTTACATAGTTCTGGTTCAGAACTTTGCTTCATTACTCATTTATTTTTGTGTGTGTGTGTAATGGTTTACATAAGTGAGTTTACAATCAGAGAATAAACACTGCTTTAATATTAATAAAAGCAAATACAGACTAGGTTTTCAGGTACCTAAAATACTGATTTGACTTTAGGTTTAATTAGTGATACACAATTGAAAGAACAAATTTTCTGGCTCCTGTCTTGCAAAAATAGAGTTCCTAGAAACTGTAACATGTACATACAGAAGTAGTTTCCAATCCTGCAGGAGAGACGGATGAGTTAGTTGAGTAATGCAGCCTCTCTTTCATCAGGATTGCAGAGTTCTAGCATAAAAATGAAATGTGTACCCTGGAATAAACTGGCTCAGAGTATTCTTATTGGAATTCAAATTTCTGTGCATTTTGACTTTTGAGTCCTATATCTGTGATGTAGGATTAAATGTGGCTCCAAATCCCTCAGAGTGAAAACGCAGATAATGGTATTGCAGTCACTATTTGAATCCCAGAGATAAGCTGCTTGCTGCTTGCTGTATATATATGCTCAGACAAAATAAAAAAGACACAATATGGGTGAAGGCTGAATTACAGTTACTTGGTCTTTTCTCTGGATCCTCTGAGGTATCAACTGTGCTGCTTCCATAGTGGCTCCAAGCCTCCAGCTGCATCTGTTCAGCTTCCCAGGAAATGCTGGGACTAGCCAGAAAACTTTTAGAAAAGAATTGGACTGCCAGGCACGGTGGCTCACGCCTGTAATCCCAGCACTTTGGGAGGCCAAGGCGGGTGGATCACGAGGTCAAGAGATCGAGACCATCCTGGTCAACATGGTGAAACCCCGACTCTACTAATAATACAAAAAATTATCTGGGCACGGTGGCGCGTGCCTGTAATCCCAGCTACTCAGGAGGCTGAGGCAGGAGAATTGCCTGAACCCAGGAGGCAGATGTTGCGGTGAGCCGAGATCGCACCATTGCACTCCAGCCTGGGTAACAAGAGTGAAACTCTGTCTCAAAAAAAAGAAAAAAAGAAAAGAATTGGACCTATAAAATCAAAGCATATTATGAATCAGATGCAACATATATTATAGATGTGTTTAATATCTAACTTTTCTGGGATAAAATAAATGTAAAATCACCTCTTCCAGAAGAGAAGTGGAACTGTGAGGGGCGTGCAGGAAGGAGTTAAGAGAGAAGATCAACACAAAGGATGTACTCTGCATTAATCAATTCATAGCCTTGCTGCTTAGGTTTTCTTAAACTCTTCCAAATCTGTTCCTTCAGTAGTATTTTCCTGAGTACATTTCCTGGAAGTGTTAACTGTTAATCAGGTTTAGAAGTGGAGTCAAGACTAATTAAAAGAAATATCTCTGCAGAATGCTTGAATATTTATACTTAAATAATCAATTATTAAGAACATTACCAAAGTAAATTTATAAAAGTATTATCTTAGAATCCTAACTTCTTAAATAATCTCTATAATAATATTTTATTTTACTTTTGGCCAAATTAAGTATGGTTTCACATTTTAGGACATAAAATTGATCTTTATAACAAACTACACAATGCAGTTTTAATTTTTCTCAACTCATTTCTTGAACTCAAAATCATTTGTTTCTAATTAAATAGGGTGCTGGCCAGGATCTGGGAAAAGGGGAAATAAGGAATACTTTTTCAATGGCTATAAAGTTTTTGTCATGCAAAATAAATAAGTTCTAGAGATCTGCCGTATGACATAGTATCTACAGTTGAGAGGATGATATTGTGCACTGAAAATATGTTAAGAAGATGTGTTTTTTGTTAGGTGTTCTAAACACCCTCCTCCCAAAAAATACACACACATATACATCAAAGAACACAAGGACGTTTTTGGAGGTGATGGGTTGATTTGGTACCTTGCTTGTGGTGATAGTATCATGAAGTGTGCATATTTCCAAACTCATCAAGATGTATATTTCATTTTTTAAAGCTAATTTTTTAGAGACAGGGTCTCACTCTGCTGCCCAGGCTGGAGTGCAGTGGCACAATCACAGATCACTGCAGCTCTGGACTCCTGGGCCCAAGCAGCCTCTTGAGTGGCTGAGACTATGGGCATGCAGCACCACACCCAGCTAATCTTTTTTTAAGACTCAGGATATCACTATGTTGCCCAGGCTGGGCTCAAGAAATCCTCCCACGTCAGCCTTTCAAAGTGCTGGGATTACAGGAATGAGCCACCATATCCAGTTAAGATGTATATTTTAAATGCACATAATTTTTATATGTCAATTATACCTTGGTAAAATTATTTTAAAAATCATTACAAGCTTTTTACTTACCCAGATAATAGTTTCAGAATTTGAATAGACGTAGTTAACAATATTCCTCATCCTGTTACTAAACATTATCTCTCCTGACTGGGCATGGTGGCTCATGCCTGTACTCACAGCAATTTGGGAGGCCGAGGCAGGCAGAACACGAGGTCAAGAGATTGAGACCATCCTGGCCAACATAGTGAAACCTTGTCTTTACTAAAAATACAAAAATTAGCTGGGCGTGGTGGCGCTCACCTGTAATCCCAGCTACTCGAGAGGCTGAGGCAGGAGAATCACTTGAACCCAGGAGGCAGAGGTTGCAGGGAGCCAAGATTGTGCCACTGCACTTCAGCCTGGTGACAGAGTGAGACTCCATCTCAAAAAGAAAAAAAAAAAACTATTCTTCTTTATATGCTATCTAAAAAGTAAAATGTCTATCAAAAAATATGCTATTTCCTTTTGATTTTCATTTACAATGCATGCAATATACTTTTTTTCTATGTGTAGATTAATACCTATAGTTGGATAGTTTTGTGTGTGTACTAATATCAGACAAAAGTCAATCCTCTTAGTATTGATGTTCCTGAAACAATGTATTTACGTTAGTGTTTTGTCTGTAAAGTGTATATAATATGAGCTGTTTCTACTTAAAATAATTCTCTGTCTTGCTTGTGAAAATTTGCTTCAAGTGTTTTTGTCACAAGTTCGTCACAAGACTTTGTTTTTTTGTTTTAAGTGAATGAGCACTGGCTATTCCACGATGACTGTACGGTGGAAAGGTTCTGTGACTCCCCTGATGGTGTGATGCTCTGTGGCAGCCATGATGGACGAGAGGTGTATGCTGTGACCCACGACCTGACCCCCACTGAAGGCTGGATTATGCAATTCAAGGTGAAGATCTTGATTATATAAACAACCGTACATTAGCAATATAATAAATCAAAAATATCATAGAGGAAAGATCATCTAGTATTTCATTGACTTAGTATATACTTTGAAAAGTAAATTTCCTATTAAGGTAATATACAACTCAAATTGCTTAATGATTAAAAGTACTTTATTTCTGAACTATTTCAAGTTGAAAGTTTTACAAAAGTAAATAGGTTTCTGCTCAGGATGAAATACTGATAGAGAAAAATATCAACAATAAAAATGTAGGATACTGATTATAACTCCCGAGTTAAATCATTATATGACTTAGGCAATTTGTTTCATCAAGAGAAGATTAAAGCTATAATGCTTATTTCTACTTTTTTTTACAAGAACATTTGGATGTTTCTGGAGAAATGAAATTATAGAAAACAAAGGCATGATTAGCATTAGTGCCAACATCAACTTTGGCTAATAGTTTTGCCAAGATTTTATGTTAACCAGTTTATCCCGTCTACCTAAATCCCACTGTATTAAAAACAATGTCACATTATAGCTGTCATCATCAACGAAAGGTGCTACTGTGCCTTCTTTAAACTACCTTCAGTTATCACTTCATTTCATCTTACCTGCAGTTGAAAGTGATGTATTGAGAGTCACAAATGGTCCAACAAAATAGTAAAATAGTACAAAATAAATTGTCATAAATTGTACAACAAAATAGTGAAATTCGTAAAGCTGTTAGCAGTTCTTCTTGGTTAAAGATCCTGCCAAACAGAAGTGCCAGACCATTAACACAACTAACAATTTGGAGGAGTGAGCCCAAGCCTTTGAAGGCTTTCAGCCAGCATGGCAGAAGCACAGGTCTGAGTTTCTCTCCAAACCCCCTACACAGTATATTTGGCACTTTCGATAATTTGTTACCTGGGGCAATCATGGTAACTTCCTCTGTCCATTTACAGAACAAATAATGAATCTGAAAATACAGGATAGATGTGGTGCAGTGTATAACAAGTGATCAGCAGCTTTTTTGCTGCCATGTCCTTGGAGCAGAATCATATAATATGGTTTTAAAACCTTGATCTTGCTTTTCTGTTTATTAGATCTCTGTTGGATGTAAGGTGTCTGAAAAAATTGCCCAGAATCAAATTCATGTGCAGTATTCTACTGACTTCGGTGTGAGCTGGAATTATCTGGTCCCTCAGTGCTTACCTGCAGACCCAAAATGCTCTGGAAGTGTTTCTCAGCCATCTGTGTTCTTTCCAACTAAAGGGTGGAAAAGGATTACCTACCCACTTCCTGAAAGCTTAGTGGGAAAGTAAGTAGAAAACAAAAACAAAGCCTGGTTCCAAACAGTCAGAAGTCCATTAGGTACACTGTTGTTAACCTGAAATTATGTGTGTTTGTAGTAAAGTACTTTATTTCTCCCTAACTCTAAAGGTTCTCTAATTTGGTGACTTTTATTATAACTTCCATGATGAGGTAACTTCTGACCTCAACTTGTAATCCTCAGACTTGGCAAAATGGGCTTTCACAGACTCTTCTATTTTCCATACCTCAGTCTTCAAATGGGGACAGAGCAATAGTGATGGCCTGGGAGCCAGACAAAAAGATGTACCCTACCTTCTCAACCTTGTAGACTGTGGACTACTGTGCATCATATACTTTCCACATTATTGCCTTATCAATCTGTGATAGACAGAGCCAGAAACAAGTCCTAACTCATTATGCTATTTCTACAAGTGTGACTTATAGGGTCCATTTTTCTCTTATCAAAGCATTATATTCTGCTCCTGCAGTGAGAGGTAATTAGCCTGGACCAGGGATGAGCAGAGCTGATTAAACCTTGCTCTGCAAAGTCTGGGTATATATTAAATGAAGGCAATTCAAAAGTTTTATCTTCTACTTTAAAATTAGGGGGAAAGATACACCAAAAGAAAATAACAGGTGCACCTCGACTGTTAATCAGATAGTCTGACTAAATGAAGAATATTCTTGTAAAACATACAGAGGCTTTGAATAAAGTTCTTACACACAGATTTCCCAGTGTCACCTAGATGTTATTATGAACATACAGAGAAGCTTTGAATAAAGTTCTTACACACAGATTTCCCAGTGTCCCATAGATATTATTATGACCACTCATAATTTTCTGGAATGTATCTAAAGAGCTTATTCAATTAGCATACTAAGGAACTAAATAGGGATGCTTTCAGCTGCAAGGAACAGAAAACCCAATTCAAACCGGCTCAAAATTTGTTGTATCTGTAATGAACGATCCAAAGATAAATGAACTCTAGGGTTGGTTGATTTGTAAGTTGGACAGTGTCTTCAGGGACACTGTTCTTTCTTATTCTCTTAAGAGAATATCTGCTGTCCACAGCACTGGTGCCATACTCAGCTCTCAGGCTGGTTTTGCTATTGAACATGAGATGGTAGCCAGAGAACTGGGGCAGGATGCTTCCATACTGACGTCCAATGGGAAAGAAAGACAGTTGCTTTTTGTTCTAAGACAGCCAGAGCAAGCACCACCTTGCATCCCATTGGTACCAATTAGCCACTCAATAGTTACAAAAGTGGTATTACAACGATTATTTCATGGATTATCTGGAGTGAAATGGATGCTGGGGAACCACCATGATGTTCATCGTAGACTTATTTTCCCCTCACATTCTCTCTCTTTTTGTAGTAATGAGGTATAAGTTACATTCAGTAAAATACATACATCTTAATTGTTCATATCACTGAGTTTTACTATTGTGTAACCCATGTAACCACCAAATAAAACAAGATAGTCTGTTTATATACATTTATATCACCCCTAGAAAGTTCCTTCATGCACTTTGGACTCTTTAAACCAAAATAGTGTGGCACATTTTAATATAAGGATAATTATGCGGCTTGCTTTTTTTCCCCCAGAAGACAGAGAAGAACAAAGATGAAATTAAAATCTCAGAGAAAATGTCCTTTAATATAACCCTTTCAAAATTGTCTTCTAATTAGCATAGTTACTCTGAGAATATTGATTGTCTTCAGGGAATTTAGAAAATGCTGCTTCCCCACCACCTGAGGGCTGTGTGTATGCTGACGAGGCTCTTGTCAAAGGCATCACTCACCTTCTGCACAATTTCAGAAATGCAGTTAGTGAATCTAAATTGTGTCATGACCATGGAACTCCAGTTCAGAAGAAACCTGATTTATGAAAGTTACAGATTTGTATTTTTAAATATTTCTATTTCTTGACACAGGGATTCCACTGATTTTAATTTTGTTGTATAAGTTTGCTCAGATATTCTAAAATTTAAATAAAATCAGCTTGAAAGTTCCATTACTAGAAGGACAAGAGTGGTCAGAAAACATTTTTTATTAACCCATTTCATCTAGTAATAGTGACTGTATTAAATGTTTTTCTCCTGAGTACTGAATACACATGCAGGACAATGGACCTAAATAATGTTAACTTTTGTTTTTCACTCCTTTGCTTTTGTATTGTCAATAGTCCAGTAAGGTTTAGGTTCTATCAGAAGTACTCAGATATGCAATGGGCAATCGATAATTTCTACCTGGGCCCTGGATGCTTGGACAATTGCAGGGGCCATGGAGATTGTTTAAGGGAACAGTGCATCTGTGATCCGGGATACTCAGGGCCAAACTGCTATTTGACCCACACTCTGAAGGTAAGGCTAAAGCCCTGAACAGAAGCACTATCACATCATGGGCCATGCCTAAGAACTAACTTATGTATGAGACATAATATATAATAATGTCCTTTGAGTCCCCCAGGAAATAAATCATTTGAATGGAAACTTTTAAAATGTCATATTTCCTAAGTACAAGAATATTAGGATCAAGTTCTAATACAGTTTATCCAGTTCATAAAATGAGCCAGATTGTATGAATTACAAATGACAAACACTCTGGGTTTCTTTTTATTTTTTTCTTAAGCAGACTCTTAATTTAACTTAAAGTCAATATTAAGCCTTTTTAAACTTCACTTTTTCAGTTGATGTACTATTTGAAGGAGGATATTATTGTTATTGTTGTTGTTGTTATAAAATAAACCAAATAATATAGACACATTATTACAAAAGACCAAATGTTCAAAAAGGCCTAAACAGTATCTGAATTTTTGTTTAGAAAATTCTATGTTCTGGTTTGTTGACTGCTGAAATATTGTTGTGTATTAAGAATGGAAAGGTCACTTCTGAAAGCTTTATCTGTTATATCACTATTGAATATGCAAAGCTAATGTGGTTACCCAACACAGTTGCCATATATGCATTCTAATTCTGTGAATAAACATAGTACATTTGTCATTACAATAACAGAAAAATGACTAAGCTTAAAAAAGCAAAATTCCTCGTGATTGAAGTCCAACATATGAGAGGCAACAATATAAACAAAACCTGTTCTGTCAATTGTGTTTGTTCTAATACCGCAACTATGGAATCGAACATTTTTTTAAATAAAATTGGAACACTGCTCATTTCTGTCTGAAGATATAAGTACATTATTAACAAATGAGGTTACCATATGACAAACATAGCTTTATATGCCACAGCTAATTAATAAACTTTTGAAAATCTAATTTTATTCATGAGCACTCAAATTTTATTAGTATTCCTCAGTTGGATAAGAAATTGTACAAATCTATAAATTATAAACCCTGATTAAAATCTTCTCACGAGAGTTTCTGTGGTTAACCATGCATTTCTTCTAACACTTGTTTTCTTACCAACCTTCAATTATAAAACGTATTCATTTGCTATCCATTAGTGAGTGAAGTCAGACTGACATTTGACTGTATGTCTTTTACTATAGAATTGATTATCTTCTAAGTTTGTGAAAAAGAAGCTCTATTTAAATCATTTTAAGTATACAGTAAGATAGAACTCTCCTTAAAATGAAAATATATAGGTTCTTCTGTATACAGTTATTGCAATTGCAATGATAACAAATTGCCTTTATGATATCTTTTCATCATTTTAAAAAACAAGAAAAAAATGTGTCTCTACCTAATACTAATCTGAATTATGGCCAGAATGAAAGTACGGAGGATAGAATGAATGGGGAAATTAAGACCTTGACTATGAGGAGATAAGCAAATTTTGCATAAAATGTAGCTGTGAACCTTTATACACTCTCTGAAAAACATATTTTCTGGTTGTCAGTCATTCTTAGTTAAAAGAATAAACTGGAGACCTAGGGAAAAATACTTTATTCTAGATTTTGAGTACCTCACATCACCCTGCAACTTGGCCCTGATAAACAGGTGAAACATCTTTCTAACTGCCTTCTAAGGTTTACTTTCTTTTGACTTTATACAGAGAACTTTGGTTTCAAGTGTCCCTGCCTAGCCATATAGTCCTTCAAGGTTCAGTCTGTGCTAGAGGCTAAAGGATTCTGGCTGCCTAAAGTAGCCTCCAAAGTGAGGGCACACACACCAAGACAATCCATTGGGGAATGCAGGGGGGAAGTGCCAGATTGCATGTTTATATTTTATCTTAATCCTTTCAAATTTCCTTTTTCTCGCATGTTTCATAATATACATTACAGTAGTACTTTTATATACTGTATAAATAAATACACATATTTGGGGGTATATGCATAAGTAACTTTTTACAGATAGAAGTGTTATTATAACTTGGCTGGGCATGGTGGCTCATGCCTGTAATTCCAGCACTCTAGGAGGCCAAGGTGGGCAGATCACTTGAGGTCAGGAATTTGAGACCAGCCTGGCCAACATGGTGAAGCCCCATCTCTACTAAAAATACAAATTAGCCGGATGTGGTGGCACACACTTGTAATCCTAGCTACTCAGGAGGCTGAGGCATGACAATTGCTTGAACCAAGGAGGCAGAGGTTATCTCGGTGAACCGAGATAACAACACTGCACTCCAGCCTTGGTGTCAGAGCAAGACGTCATTTCAAAAAAAAAAAAAAACACCTTGCTATAGTTGACTTACAATTATTTTAAATTTCAGTTATTAAATATTATTTGAGCAGTTTAAATGATTATTAGTATACGATAGAAAAGAACATTGTGGAGATAGTCTGCTGTTTTTTTAAACAACGTTGGAAAAGCATTTGAAATCAGCTCTATTTTTTTTTATTTTTTTTGAGACGGAATTTCGCTCTTGTTACCCAGGTTGGAGTGCAATGGCACAATCTTGGCTCACCGCAACCTCTGCCTCCTGGGTTCAGGCAATTCTCCTGCCTCAGCCTCCTGAGTGGCTGGGATTACAGGCACGTACCACCATGCCCAGCTAATTTTTTTGTATTTTTAGTAGAGATGGGGTTTCACCATGTTGACCAGGATGGTCTCAATCTCTTGAACTTGTGATCCACCCGCCTCGGCCTCCCAATGTGCTGAGATTACAAGCGTGAACCACCACGCCCGGCCCAGCTCAATTTTTTTTTTTTGGTATATTTTATTGCACTTTAGGTTCTGGGGTACATTTACAGAACATGCAAGATTGTTGCGTAGGTACATACATGGCAATATGGTTTGCTGCCTCCATCCCCGTCACCTATATCTGGCATTTCTCCCCATGTTATCCCTCCCTAACTCCCTACTCTCCATTGTCACTCAGCTCTATTTTTTTAAGTCCAAGATATCACTCTGTATTGTCTTAAATATTCCATAGCCATCTAAAATTGTTTTTTAACCACATCCTGCTTATTTTTTTCCCAGACTTTCCTGAAGGAACGCTTTGACAGTGAAGAAATCAAACCTGACTTATGGATGTCCTTAGAAGGCGGAAGTACTTGCACTGAGTGTGGAATTCTTGCTGAGAACACTGCACTCTATTTTGGGGGATCCACTGTGAGACAAGCGATTACACAAGATTTGGATCTTCGAGGTGCAAAGTAAGTCAATTTCTTGTTATTTCTATTACAACATAGCAAACTGGTCCAAAAACAAGGAACACTTGTATGGAAGAAATTATCTGGGACTTGAGTAGAGTATGTGTTCTAATGAACTATTCTGATAGATAATATATGCTTGCATTCAGGTTCCTGCAATACTGGGGGCGCATCGGTAGTGAGAACAACATGACCTCTTGCCATCGTCCCATCTGCCGGAAAGAAGGCGTGCTGTTGGACTACTCTACTGATGGAGGCACGTTTCGGGGGGTGTAAACCACACCTCAGAGCAGAGTCCCAAATTCCATCTAACACCCTCAGAAAAGTCTCTGCAAACCTTTGCTGACTTCACAGTTTGAATGGTGAAACTCACAAAGAAAAAGCTACAGATCTTGTTTGTATTACATGTTCCTTACAAGTGACTTCTGTGTTATGCAAAAAGGGAACAAGAGAGAAATTACATTAAAAAATACAGTTCAAACTTTATGAATAAGGAAAACAAACTGTATGCTTTACTGAAGCTTGATTATAAGTGATACAGTTAAGAAATACATTTTATCTGATTTTCCAAGTAAAAGATCTTTTTAAAGCATTTTAAAAAGCTTCTTTATAAATAAGCATGCAATAAATACTGTAGAGAAACTATAGAAATCTTCAAAAATTGTGAAAAAAGTCCGATTTTGTGAGTTTATCATAGAATATTTTAATAGAATTCTGTTTTGTTATTTTGAAGTAGCTAAAACCAGACCAGTAATACCATGATGTCTTTAGAAAAATCTCTTTAGCAGATAGATATCATTCTTAATAACTAGCTGATTAACAGATGACCCTAAAGTATTTTAAGACATTTGAAGGAGATTTTCTTACTTAAACATCCCACCTACAGTTTTATCAAGCAAGAAGAGATAAACTTTATACTAGTCCAAATAATTATAAATTGCATAAAATTACAATAACTATATTTTAATACTAATAGCTGTTGTCTAGAAACATGTAAAACATGGGTATGCCTCATTATTTGTGAGAAATAAGAATAAAGAAGTAAATAAAGCAAAACATAACTAATTTTTACTTCAGTTTTTATTTTGGCCAACTCTTTTGAAATATCCTTCCCCTTATATCATCAGCCTCATACAAAACAGTGTTTATAAATACTAAATACCTAACATCAAAGTCAGCAAAATCAATTGTTATTTCCTGGTTGAAAATTTCTTTGGGAAATTCACAGTATCTGAAGTATACTGATGGTTGATAAGGAGGAAGGAGATTCTAGATTTATTGCTATTTTGGTATATTTGTTATTATAGGAATAACCTGGACTTTGCTCCATGAGATGGATTACCAGAAATACATTTCTGTGAGACATGACTACATACTTCTTCCTGAAGATGCCCTCACCAACACAACTCGACTTCGCTGGTGGCAGCCCTTTGTGATCAGCGGTGGAATTGTGGTCTCTGGGGTGGAGCGTGCTCAGTGGGCACTGGACAACATTTTGATTGGTGGAGCAGAAATCAATCCCAGCCAATTGGTGGACACTTTTGATGATGGTAAGAAACATGACATTGAACAATTTTCTTTCCCTTGAGCCTTTCTGTTTATGTCTTCAGATACATACATGAAAACCATTTATAAGGATAGCCTGGGGAAAAATGACAAATGTGGGTGAAGGGGAGAAAGGAAGCAAAACACACTGCCATGTGTGTACCTATGCAACTGTCCTGCATGTTCTGCACATGTACCCCAAAACCTAAAATGCAATAAAAAATTAAGAGTGCCTAGCATATACTCCTCTTCAACAACTGTTAGCTGTTATTTTGCCCAGTGGTTTATAAATCTTCAAAGTTGGCTGTCTGTGGAAATGTCAACTGAGAATTCAATAAATCCTGTTAAAGGCAAAATGTCTAGCTTTAAAAATAATTTGAAATTTTAGTACCCCAAAATAATTTTAGTTTCTTTAGTAATTAATGTGTCACAGAAATACTTAATGCACTGGCTGACAAAGTCTATCAAGAACTTTTCAGTGGTAAGTTACCTAAACTAGCAATTACATTTTAAAAGTATGGTAATAACTATACTGTCATTTAATAGTCTTGTCTAAGTTCGATTTCTCACATTGGATTTATGCATTATCCCAGTTAAATAAAATAAAAATCAATTCTAAAGAGTAAGCAGAAAGCTAGTAGAGCATAAACATTTAAGGATTTCAACAATAAATCAATCAATTTAAGAGAATAACATGCCATATTGCTTTCAATTTTCCTTAACAGAAGGCACGTCCCATGAAGAAAACTGGAGTTTTTACCCTAATGCTGTAAGGACAGCAGGATTCTGTGGCAATCCATCCTTCCACCTCTACTGGCCAAATAAAAAGAAGGACAAGACTCACAATGCTCTCTCCTCCCGAGAACTCATTATACAGCCAGGATACATGATGCAGTTTAAAGTAAGGAAAACTGGCTCTTTAAACAGAAAGTATCATTGCATTTGCGGGCTGTGGATTGGGGGGAATGTTTATTCAACTATAAGGAAATGACTAATATTATTTATTAAAAGAGACTTAGTTTTATGAATAAAAAGAGGTCATCTTTTGCAAAGACCTTTATTCAAGTATGATTATTTGAGGATAGATAAAAATCCCTGAAAATGTTGGGGCATAGCAAGAAATGTAACTATTAGACTGGTGCAAAAGTAATTGCAGGCTGGGTGCAGTGGCTTATGCCTGTAATCCAGAACTTTGGGAGGCTGCAGGAAGAGGATCACTTGAGGCCAGGAGTTCAAGACCAGCCTGGCCAACATGGTGAAACCTCGTCTCTACAAAAATAAAATAAAATACAAAAAAGCCAGTCATGGTAGTGCACACTTGTAATCCCAGCTACTCGGGAGGCTAAGAAACAAGAATTGCTGAAACCTGAGAGGCGGAGGTTGCAGTGAACCGAGATCGCACCACTGAACTCCAGCCTGGGCAACAGAACAAGACTCTGTTCCAAAAAAAAAAAAAAGGAATGGCAATTTTATGTCATTAAAAGTAATGGCAAAACTCACAATTACTTTTACACCAACCAAATATATTCTATTTCATCTATGTTATCTAGATTTCAGTCTCACTAACTTTGTAAATAAAAAACTCAAATAGGAGACTCTACCTACTTCTAGCACTCTGTAACACTATCTCCTTTTTATGCTGCACAATTCTCTCTCCATCCTTTCCCTTCCTCTCTCTCTCTGCCATCGTCTCTCACTCTCTGTCTGCCTCTTTCTCTTACTCCGTGCCTATTATGTGCATTGAGCCACTGGTTTCTCCATCTCTTTTTTTCAGTGTGTCTTTCTATTTTCTTGTGTCTCTGACTTCATATGCCTGTACTACATTAGTCCAGTTGGAACTTCATAAATCTTCAAAGAATTAAGGAGGACTCTCAAATCTTTTAAACTGTATATTTATTCATATAGAATGGAAGTGAAGATATAATAAATACTTAATAGACACTTATAAAGGCAAAGCAATATCAATTGATGTGTCTCTGTTGCAAATACCTGTAATCCCAGCACTTTGGGAGGCTGAGGAGGGAGGACCTCTTGAGGCCAAGAGTTCAAGACTAGCCTGGGAAACATAGCAAAATCCCAATCTCTACAAAAAAAAATACAAGATAAAAAATTAGCTGGGCATGGTGGCATGTACCTGTAGTCCTAGCTGTTCAGGAGGCTGAGGCACAAGAATCACTCGAGCCCAGGAGTTGGAGGTTACAGTGAGCTGTGATCCCACCACTGCACTCCAACTAGGGCAACAGAACAAGATTCTCTCTCTCTTTCTCTCTCTCTCTCTCTCTCTCTCTCTCACACACACGCACACACACACACACACACACACACAGATACACATACACACACACACAAAGTCATTACAGAAATGCATTGTATTACTAGGTCATTTTAAAGACATCAGTTATTAATACCCTATTTTGATGTACTACGATAACAGTTAATAGTAAGAATCTTTATTAGCAGAAATAAAAATGTTTTTGCTTTTTACCTCAGCTCTATGTTAAACTCTCCTTCAGAAACTGGAGGGTAAGGCAAGCTCCCCAAATGCTACCACTCCTTTGGGACTATTTTTAACTTAGTGATATGAAGCAGTGTTAGACCACCTCTACTTCTAAGCTATGTTCCTTAAGAGTGAAGATTTTCCTTCTACCAGGTTCACATTGTGGCCCAGATCAAAGGCATTAAATTTGATTGAGTTGATTGGAGCCTCCTCTTTTGTTACAAAGTAACAGAACTGAAGAGACTGGGTCTCTCTTTCTCTAACCAAGGCAATTTCTTTAGGGAAAAAAAAGAGAGTCTATCCTTAAAAATTTAGTAAAATATCACTAAAACTGCACACTTAAAAGTCACCAGAAAATTACCGTACCCGACATAAGCAGCTTTTGCAAATTCCCCATCTTCCCTTTCCTCTGTGCACCCTTTGACAATGTTATTCTTGCCCTCTCCAACCTGTGGAATTCTCTTTCCCCTAAGCTTCTGGCTTCCCTGCTGGTCCTCCTTTTACTTCTTTGATATCTACTGTCTTTTAGCTTTTCTCCCCTTAGCCCTCTAAATGTCAGCATTTCTCAGTATGTATTAACTTTCTTCTCTCTCCATAGACATTCTCACCATCAGGAATTGTATCCAGTCATCTCGCTTCAAGTATCATATCTTGAAGGGCAAATCTCAAATCTGCATATCCAACCTTGACTGGCTCCCTAACAATTAATTCAATATTTTAAATAGCCCCTACACATTTCTACATCTTCATACATTGGCACCTCAATTGAATGTGTCTAATGGTACACTTAATATCTTCCCTCACCATACCAACTCCTTTTTCTGATTTTCCTGTTTCTGTTAATGGCACCACCATTCACCTAGTAACTAGCTTGAAATGTTCAACTAGTCTGACTTTTCACTTTTCACATCTAATCAGTGACTGCATCCTTTGAATTCTACTTTCCAATGTTCCCAGTGTCCATCCTATCTTCTCTATTTACACCCACCTCCGTTCTGGCCCTAATTAAATCAACAGATAACTACGTACTTTTTTCACTCCCAATCTGTCTCTCTCCACTCCTGTCTTTGACATCACAGTCAAATTGATCTGACTCAAAGCAGGGCTCTAAGCAGCCCATCATTCTACTGCTGAGAAACCTTTAATGACTCTCCACTGCTTGTCAAATTAAGATCAAACACCTTAGGCTACAGCTTCTGGTCTGCCAAATTCAATCAGTCATTTTAACTTCATCTCTGAATAGTTCATATACTCTACACTTAGACCAAAACATGCTCTATGCTGTTTCTAGAGCACAGCATGTGCCACCATGATTCCTACTTTGTCTTCACTCACACTCTTTCTTTCACCTAAATATCTTTTTCCTATCTCTACCTCTCATGCTCTTCCCAGTCTTCAGGAGCAGCTCGCCTACACCCTGACTATATCCTAATCCATTTAATCAAATACTATCTCCTCTGAAGCACCACAGTGTTTTATATGTATCTTTTATGATTCCCACTATCATTGTGCTTCTTAGTCTCTCTCTGAATTTAGAGTTGTTTTATTCATAACTGTGTGGCCTGAAATTTTTAGCACTCACCTTCCTTAGTATCAGGGCTAAAATAGGAGTTGATTAAATAATTAGGACTTAAATTTGAATCACCAAATTTGTATGGCCTTTATGTATTATTAATGATTCAAACATTTAATTACATATAATATGGAAAGTTTTCATTCATATGAAAATACAGAAAACCCCAAGAATGGATATCAAGTAATTAAAATTGCTGCTTTTAATTCAAAATAAAAATTTAATAGTAACATCAACAAAGTTAGGATATCAATAAAAATGTTTTGAATCAGTGATACTTTCCATTTCTGTCTATAAATTCTGCTAATGTTACTTTCTTTTTGGTCAATTTATCTTACCCAGATTTGTGATTAATGCATTATGCTAATAGAAACTTCTAAAACCTAAATTTTCATCTCCATGCAAAATTGCATGTTTTTAACAGAATTTAAAAGAAGATATTCTTGGTATCCCAGCAGGCTGCTCTGTAAAAGCTTCTCTGAATATTACCTATCAGAATAATAATGGAGAGGGATGGGATTTTTAATTAATGGGATTCATTATCATCTAATCTTACCTGTGTATTGTTTATGTTTGTTTTAGATTGTGGTGGGTTGTGAAGCCACTTCTTGTGGTGACCTTCATTCCGTAATGTTGGAATACACTAAGGATGCAAGGTTTGTGAAATAATTTTTAACATTTTCTCCAAACTTGAATATCCAATCCAAATGGTTGTCTGTTTTTTAAGGCAGCTGCTTACAGAGCAGCTTATATCTTAAAAGGAGCATTTCATGCATATTTTAATATAAATTTCATTTGTACAAAATGTACATATATGTCTTACATTCAAAATTTTCCTTCAAACCAAAAAAATCTTTTTTCATGCAAGGATGCCAGCAAGAAACTTTATATTTTAAATTTTTTCAAAATAAAGCACTACATTTGTCTCTGAGTAGAACTCTCTTATTCATGTTACTTATTTTCAACTACCTCTAACAAAAAGTTTAATCAATGAATGATCTGAATATGCTTCAGTCAGAGTCTCCTTTCTGAAGCATATTAGCAGTATTGAATAAAAGTCTGACATAAGTTAGTTACTTTATTAGTGTTAATAGCCCTCCCACTATCACCTGTAAAAAACTAATTACATTAAGTTTGGGGAGACAGACAATTTTGTCAGTCAATTCCAGGTATATTTCTAGTAACAATGTCAGTAGGGAGAATCCACCAGAATTCATCGCCATGCATCATATTATTTTATTCTGTTATCTGGGTGCTTTTAAAGAGTCAGAATATGTCTTATAAGAAAATACTTTTAATTTTTTAATAATCCATAATTATAAATGTGTATAAGAAAGAGGAAACTCCCATAAAAATACTTGAACCCATCCACAAAGCATTACCTTGACATTAGACAGGCTATTTGTTTCTCCTACGATTTGTCTAACGAAGCTTTTTGGTTTTTGCAGATCCGATTCCTGGCAGCTGGTACAGACCCAGTGCCTTCCTTCGTCTTCGAACAGCATTGGCTGCTCCCCCTTCCAGTTCCATGAAGCCACCATCTACAACTCTGTCAACAGCTCAAGCTGGAAGAGAATCACTATCCAGCTGCCTGACCATGTCTCCTCCAGGTGGGTTGCAAATTAAGGTAAACTTTGTGAAATTGTCTGGCCTCTCTACAGAGTTCATGCAGTGAGCTGAAAACAACTGACAGTGTGAGCCAGAGCTTCACATGCAGCCCTGGTGCCCTCTCCCAGCTTCTCTCCATTCTCTCACCAAGCCATGCCCCCAAATGTCAACTGTATGTCCCAGGAGGAAATTGGAGTTAGTTTGTTTGTAAATGATTCAGAGATCTCCGATTTCCCTTGACTTAATGCCATAGCATGTACCAAACTCAGTCACAGGCCCTGAATGACAGGCCCCAATCCAAGACTGGCAGTGGCACCAATTCTGCCCCAGTGTTCTCCCAAAGGCTGTGCTTCTCATCCAGATACAAACACCAGCTAGGGTGTGCAGGGCTGTCAGGTTACACAAAGCTCAGGATAAATACAATGGAGTGCAATCTTCCTAGAGCAGCATTCGGTTTACTCAAAGATGTGGAAAATGATAAACCTCTCTAGGAAAAATGGACACAGATTTATGATGGACTAGAATAGGAAATTCACATGAAATTTTCAGGGACAAGCTTCCAGAATGGCATTTTGGGTTATACTCCCAGAGTGTGAGAAATACAAGTTCTCTCGCCTCTGCCAGCAGGGTTCTTCGGGAAGACATTTGTAAACTTTTCAAAAGGGGACTTTTCTCACAAATCGTCCCCTCTCCCAGAGGCTGGAGCCCTGACGCAGCCATGAAAGTTAACAACCTACTGAATTCCTTCTGCTCTCTGTGGTTTTTCAGTGCGACACAGTTCCGCTGGATCCAGAAGGGAGAAGAAACTGAGAAGCAAAGCTGGGCAATTGACCATGTGTACATTGGAGAGGCTTGCCCCAAGCTCTGCAGCGGGCACGGATACTGCACGACCGGTGCCATCTGCATCTGCGACGAGAGTTTCCAAGGTCTGAATCCCAGGCTGTTGATTTTGATACAGGAGACCATGAGGTTCTCCTCATCTTAACACGTATACAAAAGTCCACTAGGAATGGATAGAAACTCCAGCCTGAGGGATCTGAGATTCATGACACACTCCTTGGTCACTCCTTATTTATCTGTGGGACAAATTATCGAGCATAAATTTATGCAGTGTTCCTGAAGGCATTTTTAAAAATATAGAATTGAAATCCACTCCAGACATTCTATAAAAATAAATGTATAAGCATATTAATCCAGATATGCTAAATCAGGATATGGTATAGTACCTCACATTGTCCATCTTTCATATAACTCCCTGCCCCCGCCCACAGTGCCAGCACTTAATTTTCCACTTCTGGGCCTCTTTCCTTCCTGGCCTAGCTGCCTGTGCCTACAAACTTTACCAGTATCAGCCCTTCCTCAGCCTCTTCCAGCAGCAGCTGCCACTGTTCTCCGAAGATGTAGCTGACAATTCAAGATGTTCTGGTTTCCAGGTCACTGTGACACACACACACACGCACGCACGCACACACACGCGCACAACTTTTATGACTCGAAGAAATACATCTTCACTGCTTGAGTTTCTAGAGGCTGAGTATACATCCATGGCAGAGTATCTACTTGACTCCTCAGTCATAGGAAATTGCTCTGTTGGTCTGTTAGAAGGTCTGCAGGCCTGCTTTCCTTTGATCCAACGTTTCTAACAGGTTTCAGCCTCTGTCATTACAAAGTTCACTTTCCATAATTACCATTCTACATCCTTATAGCTTAATACTTGGCCGATAGCAATGCTAATAAATCTTTGAATGAATCCTTACACTGTCTTATGCTTTACTATTTACATAGTATACACCAACTTATTCTTCAGTCACTTATCTATGATATCCTTATCAGTTATATATGGTTAATGTAATTATTCCCAGGCTATATGTAAAGAAACTGAGACTGAGGGAGGCTAAGTGAACTGCCTAAGGTCACACAGATAGAAAATGTCAGAAAGACCACTATTCAGGTGGTTCTTTCCAATCAGCCTTGCTGTCTCTCATAGGTGAGAGATGTATCCAAAGAGGGGCAGAGGTATACAACTTCCCCCAGACATGCAATGTAAGAATCCATGTATTGCCGGGTACAGCGGCTCACGCCTGTAATCACAGCACTTTGGGAGGCCGAGGCGGGTGGATCACGAGGTCAAGAGATCAAGACCATCCTGGTCAACATGGTGAAACCCCGTCTCTACTAAAAATACAAAAAATCAGCTGGGCATGGTGGCACGTACCTGGAATTCCAGCTACTCAGGAGGCTGAGGCAGGAGAATTGCCTGAACCCAGGAGGCAGAGGTTGCGGTGAGCTGAAATCGCGCCATTGCACTCCAGCCTGGGTAACAAGAGCGAAACTCCATCTCAAAAAAAAAAAAAAAAAGAATCCATGTATTTGAATTCTGGAGTCAGATCTAATTAGATTTCTTCATTGATGCTGTCTCCTTACATCCAAATCAAATGGATATGATTAATGTAGACTCTGCACATCTCTGGTGTTAGAATTACTCAGCCATCTCCTTTCTTCCCTGGTATCACTGTCACTGAGACCGGCTGGGTCCGTCCCCATACTAGCTGGAGAATGTTAACTCTAGGCAAATGAGTGAATCAAATGTCTCACAACGAGTCCTGGATGTCTGGAATTTGTCCTCTCCCCTGAACCAACAGAACTATGGCCTTTTAATTTTAAACTATTAAGGGCATGTAGCTTAAATCAAGGGGAAATGCAAGCACATACACATTTGCTAATATATCTTCCTTAAATGCCAGTAATTCAGTTCAGTGGTCTCTGAGAGATACTTCCAGTTTTATCATTATTTTTCTATCCCAGCTTTATTACTGAATTTCTTTTCTTTTCTTTTTTTCTGAGACAGAGTTTTCACTCTTGTTGCCCAGGCTGGAGTCCAGTGGCATGATAGCTCACTGGAACCTCCACCTCCTGGGTTCAAGTGATTCTCCTGCCTCAGCCTCCCGAGTAGCTGGGATCACAGGCATGTGCCACCATGCCTGGCTAATTTTTTTTGTATTTTTAATAGAGATGAGGTTTCACCATGTTGGCCAGGCTAGACTAGAACTCCTGAACTCAGGTGATCTTCCCGCCTTGGCCTCCCAAAGTGCTGGGATTACAAGCATGAGCTACTCTGCCCTACCCATTACTGAATATCTTATATGTGCTAAATATTGTTTTAGGTGCTGGAATCCAACAATGAATTAAAATATAGACTCTGCTCTCAAGAATAATCAAGTATACATTAAGCTGTATTTTCTACTACAAATCATGCTAGGAAAAAACAAATCAGATAGGCCTCTCATGCCAGAGTGGGAGCTCCCTACTGAGACCCACCATTGGTATACATTCAAGGCCCAGCCAGATGCTGTGGTATTTAAACAATAATTTTGCATGAAAAATACAGGCATGAGCATTACATATTTTAGTAAACATTGACTCAAAGAAAATAGGATTTTTTTTTCCAACAATATAAGCCAATAATTGCCAAAATGAAAGAAAAACATTTATTTCTGGGAATCTCTACTTAGTATTTTGCCATTCATTTTCTTTGCATTTTTTATTTATTTTTTACTGTAATAATTCTTTTTTTTTGCTGGATCTTGTTATATTTCTTTTTTTTAAATACTCTTTAAAAGTTCTGGGGTACATGTGCAGAGCGTGCAGATTTGTTACATAGGTATACACCTGCCATGGTGGTTTGCTGCACCCATCAACCCATCATCTACATTAGGTATTTCTCCTAATGCTATCTCTCCCATAGCCCCCTACCCCATGACAGGCCTCAGTGTGTGATGTTCCCCTCCCTGTTTCCATGTGTTCTCATTGTTCAACTCCCACTTAGGAGTGACAACATGCAGTATTTTGTTTTCTGTTCCTGTGTTAGTTTGCTGGGAATGATGGTTTCCGGATTCATCCATGTCCCTGCAAAGGACATGAACTCATTCTTTTTTATGGCTGCATAGCATTCCATGGTATATATGTGCCACATTTTCTTTATCCAGTCTAACATTGATGGGCATTTGGGGTAGTTCCAAGTCTTTGCTATTATGAATAGTGCTGCAGTAAACTTACCTGTGCATGTGTCCTTATAGAAGAATGATTTATAATCCTTTGGGTATATACCCAGTAATGGGATTGCTGGGTCAAACGGTATTTCTGGTTCTAGGTCCTTGAGAATTGCCACACTGTCTTCCACAGTGGTTGAACTAATTTACACTCCCACCAACAGTGTAAAAGCATTCCTATTTCTCCACATTCTCTCTAGCATCTGTTTTTTTCCTTACTTTTTAATGATCATCATTCTAACTGGCATGAGATATTATCTCATTGTGGTTTTGATTTGCATTTCTCTAATGACCGGTGATGATGAGCTTTTTTAAATATGTTTGTTGGCTGCATAAATGTCTTCTTTTATGAAATATTTGTGCATATCCTTCACCAAATTTCTGATGGGGTTTTTTCTTTTCTTGTAAATGTGTTTAAGTTCCTTGTATTTTACCATTCTTACAGTAACAACAATCTGAACTTGAATACTTGTTTTTAATCCTGAATGGCTCTGGTTGGTCTAGTTAATTTCTGTGACTGTTCCTTTTCCTCTAGGTGATGATTGCTCTGTTTTCAGTCACGACCTTCCTACTTATATTAAAGATAATTTTGAGTCTGCAAGAGTCACCGAGGCAAACTGGGAGACCATTCAAGGTGGAGTCATAGGAAGTGGCTGTGGGCAGCTGGCCCCCTACGCCCATGGAGACTCACTGTATTTTAATGGCTGTCAGATCAGGCAAGCAGCTACCAAGCCTCTGGATCTCACTCGAGCAAGGTACCCAAAACTCTGTATTGTAGTCCAGACATAAAATTAGTCACAAGCCCAGTGATTGTCCACTGTCTGTTAGATAGGATCATGAACTTCATGGCACAGATGTCACTGAGCAGTGAATACCTATCATTTGAATTTGGGACAAGAAAGCATATATGTTTTCACAGCTCAGAATTATGCTTCACTTCAGTTTATTAGAGAATAGCTTTGTATTTCTTCACGCACAGTGGCTGAGTGGTGATAATATAGGCATAAGCCCAGAGAAATCGCCAAATCTTTTTTTAAATGGTTAGGGATAATCTACATAGATAATTTAATGTTGAGCACAGGCAAGTATATCAATATAAATGTGAATGTGAAGTAAATTTGTAGCGGTGCGAACATATGCCTATATTTAGCATACATAAGTGTGATAAATAGAAATGTTGGATGGATGAATGGATAAGATCTTTAAAAATGTATGTGCTATCACAGCTGGAGGTTAATGCAGAGTAGAGTTGGCAGAGACCTTGCAAATAACTAGGGAAGTAATCAACAAAGACAGACACAAGAAGGATTACATTTCCTTCCCTACCCAACCTTCCCAGCTTTGGCTACATTATACAGAGTGAACATATCTTTTTGTCTATATAACTCAAGAAAAGATTTTAAGGCTTAAAAAAGGTTGCTAAGTATTATTCTAGAGTATTTCTTGAATGCTAAAAAGTGTTCAGTAGCTATGAGGATATTTGAGAATTCGATGTGTTTAGTTAATGAGAAGATAGTTTACTTGAAACCTTTCACTTTGGAAAATATAATATTAGTGATGTATTTTCAGAGGCAGAAAGGCATGTTTGGGGGATCTTAATATGATAAACAATGAAAATATAATAAAATTAATTCCTGTACAGAAACCACCATGATATGATAAAAGTTAAGTCTATCATCTTCTTTTTTTTTTTTGGCCTACCAAAAGAGTATACTTCATATAGAGACAACCTGGTGTCTTCTGTAACATCACCATAATAGCTGCAACTAGATGCTTAGTTAGCAATGACACACTGTATTGTTTTAAATTCGTTTATGCATTTATACATTTTTGAGTCTAGCTCTTTATTCTACCACCTACTTTAAATTGGGTACTCTATTAATCATGAGGAATCTTATAAGGATTTATTTCCCATGCCTCAAAGCTCTATCTAGGGTAAAGATAACAATGAAAAGCAAAATGTCACGTTGAACAGAACAATACACATGGCTCAGAACCTGCATGTCCTAACTCAGTTTTCCCGCAGCTCTGATCTCCAGACAGCCTTTCCTAAAATAGTCATAATGATGTATCCCCATCCAGATGTATTCAGATTCGAGCTATTTGTAAAAAGAATGCAGCATAAATATTGTGGTTGTATTCCTTGTCCTCTCCATGTCCTCCGCTGTCTGCTTAGCCCACATTACCTTTCAGAGAATAGAAGATGTTTTAAATGAAATACTCTAACAAGATTTTCAACATCATGAAAAGAGGACACATCTTTGAAAGTCAAAATTACTTTCTTTGTCCAGAAAATTAGCCTTCTGAGGTTTTCACATGTGTAAGATAGAAGGAAGTATAAATAAATGTTCGTTTTCACATGTTTAATATGGAGGTTTCCACATGTATAATATAGAAGGAAGTATAAATAAATGTTGTTACTAATAGTGATGTAGTCATAAGACTGGCTACTTCTGATTCCACTACATTATGAACCTGGAAATCATGGACTTTAGGAACAAGAAAAGATTAAGGAAGTATAACTCCTTTAATACTTCCTGAATTTGGTTTAAAGATTATTCCCAGCTGAGTGTAGTGACTCACGCCTGTAATCCCAGAACTTTGGGAGGCTGAGGTGGACAGATCACATGAGGTCAGGAGTTTGAGACCAGGCTGGCTAACATAGTGAAACCCTGTCTCTACTAAAATTACAAAAAATAGCCAGGTATGGTGGTATACATTTGTTATACCAGCTACTAGGGAGGCTGAGTTAGGAGAATTTCTTGAACCCAGGAGATGGAGGCTGCAGCAAGCCAAGATCGCACCACTGCACTGCAGCCTGGGTGACACAGCTAGACTCCCTCTCAAAAAATAAGTACAAATAAAAATAAAGATGATTTCCCTGTGTTTTTCAGCAAAATCATGTTTGTTTTGCAAATTGGGAGCATGTCACAGACGGACAGCTGCAACAGTGACCTGAGTGGCCCCCACGCTGTGGACAAGGCAGTGCTGCTGCAGTACAGCGTCAACAACGGGATCACCTGGCACGTCATCGCTCAGCACCAGCCTAAGGACTTCACACAAGCTCAGAGAGTGTCTTACAATGTCCCCCTGTAAGTGGCCCAAATGGAAAGGCATGGTCTCATGCACAATCCTTTTGTGAATTCCTGAGAATCACAAAGTTTGAGGTAGAAGTTGTGTGAAGTTACTGCACCAATGCCACAAAACTAGGTGGTGGCAGAACCAAGACTAACCCAGAGCTCCAAAGTGGTGTTACTGTTTTCAGTTAGGGCCCAAAAGGTACAAATTAAAGCAAGGAATAAGGACAAGAGGGAATAGACAATACAACTAAGTGGAAGGATAGTTTTTGCCTATTTCCCTTGCTTTAACCAGTTCTTCTAGTCTTAGAAAACATTTATTTCTGCTGGTGTGCTAGTTTGAAGTTTTACTGAAGTTAAGGACTCATGTCAGTTTTGCTTTGCATTGTAAGACCAGCTTCTGGCACAGTGTCTGCCACACAGAAAGCACTCCATGCTTGACAAAAATCTTTGAGATATTAATGGGACAAGGGAAAGGAGGGAGAGAGAAGGAAAAGTTTTACAAGTCCTTGAGTAGCCAATAAAATTGAATGCCACTCAGAAGAATACTATGACCTAAGCCAATCTGAATTCCATGCACAATATTTTGTTGATTTAGATTAGCCTATTATAATACTTGATATATAGAAGTCGCATACCAAAAGGTTCAGTTTGCTAATGTATAATATCTTTGTCCTTCTGTCTGTGACCCAGGGAGGCACGGATGAAAGGCGTCTTACTGCGCTGGTGGCAACCACGCCACAATGGAACAGGTCATGATCAGTGGGCTTTGGACCATGTGGAGGTCGTCCTGTGAGTATCTGATTCATGGCATCCCATGTCCATTTTAGGAAGGTTTGAAATTCCTTTGATATGGCATGCTCCTTAATTCAGTAAGAACTGTTTTTGATAAGAAGCCCCCATAGGAGCACTTTGGCTTACACTCTTTTGCAACTACAAGTTATAGCTCAAGTCATCAGTGAAATAGCAAAGCCCCGAATGAAATGTAATGTACCTTAGAAAACCTCCATAAGTACAACATTTATTTAAGGATTGATAATATTGGTTAAATTGGATAAAACAGAAGTCTCCAGGTAAATGGAAAACCATGTCTTACGGCAGATATGGGTTGCCTTATGAAATGAAATGACATCCTTAAGGAGGAAGAATTTGTAGTGGGTGGTGTATGAAGTGTTACTAGCTAATGTGCCCAATTACAGACGTTCTCCATTTAATGATGTGGTTGCAACTAGAACGAAGAATCTGCGGTATCAGATTGCTCCTGACCAATTCCAGCACGTAACAAGTTAAAGGTGTTTTTCCCCCTTTATATAATAAAGCTGTCACCACTGTCACCTGGCCGGGTTGACTGTTCCCTCACAGAGAGATGACTTGCTTTTTCTCTAACAATCTAGTTCCTGTAGAACTGGAATGCTTATGTCTCGACGGGTTCGGACTGATGGCTCCAAGTGGTTGGCAAGGAGAGGCGAATCTTCTCGGTAGATAGGTTCAAATGTTCATTCTGTTTACCAAATCCAAAATGAAATCAGTCCCATGGCTGATTTCAGTCATTTTGCAAGCAAATTTAAGTGGTTAATTGGTAGGAAAACTACCAGATTTGTTTTCATTCAGTCATAGCCATGAGCTGAATTTTCCAGTCTTGAGCTAGCCCTCGTCTTAGTTTTCACTGAGGCACCTGCTTGCATGGCATCCATATCAACCCTCAACTCTAAGAGCCACCTGGTCCCCACACTAGCCTCCTGTGCGCACTGCTGCTTTTGGACAACTTGCTGGGCTCTGCCTCTACAAGACAAAGTTGAAGTTTAAAGTAACAGTCCAGACTCATCTGAATCTATGAGGCTGATGTTTTACTTAGATATTGATTTCCTCAGAGTATGTTATTCCAGCAAAATAAAATAACCTGAGCCCTAAAGAGAATCAGTGTACAGTAAGGCCATAGAGAGATGTCCAAATAGACCAAAGTCCAACCCCAGAACCATTTTGCCATGGCGACTTTCCTTTCAGAACAATCTGATTGAACATTGAAATCACTTGGGAAGCTTTTGAAAACATCAACAAATGTCCCAATACCCAGGCCCATCTCTTTGGATGAGGCTTTAAATTAATCTTCAGTGGGAACTGGGCATCATTCTTGTTTTAAAAGCAGCTCAGGTGATTCTAATAAACTGGTAGAGAATAAAATTAGAGTCAATAGCCACTTCTTACCTTTCAAGTGGCTTGCCAATACAATTTACATCAATGGGACTTCCTATGCCTGACAAAGCAGTACCAACTCCTATGGAAACCTCAAAACCTGACAGTCCTCAAAAGAAGGCAGGATACTAATCGTGCCCTTGAGTAAACACAATGATTCTTAACATATCACACATTCGAGTAGATATTTTCTTCCTGCCCAGTCAATTGCATTTACCTGTTTTGGATTTCAGAGACATATCATCACCAGTAATTTCCTCCCTTGTATGAAGATTAAAAAGCAGGGGTGGGGGGGGTTCAGAGGTGCCAATACACCAACCAGTGTAAAAGCAACCCCTTTACATATTGGAAACAGAACTCTATTCCTTGCTTGCTGTCAACCTGCTGCCTCAGAAGTTCTCAGAGCACCGCCAGGAAGCCTCAGCATAGAGCACCCAAGAAAACCTCTCAGGACACCTGGTGTTGGAATTAATGCTTATAAGTGACTACCAACATCAATCTCCACATTTTAAATACTTTGAAGAAGTTTTCATCTATCAGGCTCTTATAAGTCTGCCTTTATCCTGCATTATTATCTCAAACGCTCAGAGCACTAAAACATTTTGAATGAGATAGGAGCATTGCTACACTTGCATGGTGTTGCATGCTTTGGATTTTATTCCAAGTCTTCTGTCAGGAATGCTTTTAAAAATTATGACTTTATATATACCACCATATGCTTTTATGTATATATAATTTCAAAAGCAAGTGCAGTCTCTTTAATGGCATTTCAAAAATTTGTTAAAGGACTATATTTTCCTTCTTTTGGAAGAGAAGAAATATCTCGCAAAGCTGAGTTCAATAAATGAGTTGTTTCAAAAAATATATAATACTAAGATGTTATATTTCCAGAACTATGTTTTTGATGTTTTGCTGTGGTCTTAGAGTTTAACATTTCTATACCACTCTACCCTTTCAAAGTACTTCTTTTAAAAAGAGCCACAGAGAACTTTAAGGCATTCATTCATTAATATGCACTTAGTAGCACTACAAAATAATCATTCATTCATTTGATGAGCTCAAAATAGATAGTTCCAGATAATTCAAAAAATTAATTATAATAGTTTACCAGAGTGTCTTTCAATCATATGAAGCACAAAGAAGCTAGAGCCAAGGTTCATTTCATGATCACAAATATTTCTAATTATAACTTTGCTCCAGAGGATGTATATTTAAAAATAGAGAGGTGGAATACTTCCATAAAGCCCTATTAATTGAAAACATTCTCTTAATTAACTACTCTCTTGTATCAGAACACTTGTTTGTTTGAACTAGCAGTATTAACTCCTCAAGCATGGTGGGGAGAGGAGCAGACAGAGGTTTGTATCTTAAGAGATACAAACCCTACCTAACTGAAGGTTATAAACAGGGCTGCTGATACGTTTTTGCAACTAATGGTTGGGGCATACATTTCACTTAAGAATTTCTAGAAATGTGTTTCTTTTTTTAAGTGAAGGTTGGCCTTAATCTATTACCATAGTTTCACTTTTGTGCATGTGCACCAAGGACACATGCCAAAAACCCCTAGAAAGAAAAATTATGGTCACGCATGGTATCTTATATGGAGTTTAACCTCAGTACTGCCCATATTAACCAAGAAAACTCAAGTTTAATGAGAAGAATTTAGGACTTTTGACAATATTTCAGGATTTAAGAGTGTATCCTAAATGAACAAGATTTGTAATATCCTTTTAATTAAAGAATTTAATTGTAAAATACTACATGTGGAAGGATTTGAGTTTCATAAATATGGACATACAGAATGACAAGCCCCACACTATAAGGTTGAAAACCACCCTTGTAGCAGTTAACAAGCGAAGTCTCTTATGCTTGTTTGAGAGTGTAATCTTCCCACTCTCGTGACATTTTCCAATAAAACCTGCACATGAAAAGCACTTCACGATGATTAGCCCCTGCTAATCTGCCATATAACAGATGAACCGAATTGACAGATAATTTTTTCCAGCCTCACTAGCTTACAAAAAGTCCTCATTCCGTAAGTCTGAATGATGTGGCATAACACGATCATTGAGAATAAGTGTCAGAAACCTAATTCTTCTGAATTCATTGGTTAGCATAGAATATTTATTTTTAGTAAATGTTTATAAATACATTTGGGCAGATCCCTCACAAGATCCATGCTGGTGGGATTCTTCTTAGGATAAAAGAGAATTTGTTGTCTTAGCATTTTTGTTGGGTATTCATACTTCTATCCTAAGAATCTCCCTCACCCAACTCGCATTTCATTCACACATCACATTTCCTGTGTACGTGTCTAAGTCACAATCTGTCATGTGTATAATGAAGTGGGACAATTTTTGCATGTGTACCTTGAAAGCAAACTGCTCAGTAAAAAGCCTTCGTGAATGGATTTACTAAAAAAGTGAATTATTACCACATTTATGGAGAACTGCAAACCTTATATTGCTAACTATAGTCTTAAATGCATTTATCAGATTTTAAAATGGGTTCCATTGTGACCATCTTCTCATGCTATTCATTATCGAGATACTGTCACATTTTTGGCACAAATGATTTATGGAGATGAGCATATTACAGTTGTTGCAAAGCATATTGGTCCTTTATTAAATCTGATTGTGTTATGTGATATAGAAGATTTCAGTATTTTTCAAAGCCCGTTCCTTAATATATTCAGAAATTAGTATTTCCTAAATGTAAAATAATTGAAAAATCAGATTTAAAAATTGTAGTTTAAATTAAACAATTTAATATTTATAATTTATATGCAACATTTATGCCAAATGTAGTACTACAGCTACATGTACCTTAACATATGGTTATGAGCAAATATTGCATGTTGCATTACATAGAAAAGTATATGTACATATTGGGTATAGAAGAATAAGAAATAACTTCTTTAATTTTTATTTTCAAAAGAGATGAAAAATCCTATATTGCGTCTAAACCTGATCAGACTTTTATGACTAATCACAGTGCTGCATGCATTGAAAGGCATTTTTTAACTTGTGTTATATTTCATTATTTGCTGTCATTGGTTTTCCACTAGAGTAAGGTAAGTCCTTCTTACTAAATCTGGGGAACTGTTTACTAATAGTTTCATCAGTGTCACCAAACTTAACTGAGAAGTTTTGTAAAACACCTTTGCAAGTGAAAAAAAAAATCTATGAACACAGTTATAAATGATACTGGTATATACTGGAACATTTGAAACTTATATCCATGTAAATTCAGGGTCAGTCAACTTGAGATAAGTCCCCAGTATATACAATATTGGGCACAACAGCATAGACAAGACTGCTAGTCAGCATTTCATCACAGGGCAACAGAGTTGACTTAGATTCTCCTCTGTGCTTGACACTGTATGCTGCCCTTGAAGTGCTCACAGTTGATAAATTTGTTATCAGGAGCAAGGGAAATGAAATGTGTGCAAAAGATCTAGGGACTCTGATTAAATGTAATGTCTTCCAAAAGACCATGAGGGTGCCTTGACTTACCAATTCTCTTCTAAGTTAATAACTGAATTGGCAGACGTATCATGTGTTCATAAGACTTATGAGTTCTAGATCTTGTCCTTAGGTAAGATTGGCCACTTTTAATGTATACTTATATTTGTCTTCTGAGATACTTTAAAACTTAAGAAGGCAAAATGCTTATAATTTATTAAACATCAATATATAGTGCTAGAAGTTTTCATTTAATTCTTACATCTCCCTGAGGTGCACATTATTGGATGTTATTCTCATTCTCATTTAAAAGAGAAAAGAAACAAAATCTTCAGTATGTGTCAGCTTTTTGTGCCTGTACTTACTTGTGCATCGCCTTCCTGAAAATGCATAGCCTTTGAAGTCAAATGGTGGCATTCTCTACGCAGAGGCGTTTCAGTGATAGTTTGAATGGCAGCTTCCCAACTTATGCTCACCAATATTTCTCTCTAAGATATGTTGAACAGTCTACTGGACTCTTATGTCTGCATTTATATAAACCATTATTTGTTATACCATATGTTTTGAAGATAAATTAATTACTGGCAAGTAAAAATGCCTAAATTTCTATGTGCTAAAATTAGTATCAATTCTCTAACTCCTCCATTTTCCTTAGAATCCATTAGAAGATCAGTTGAATGTTTTCGTAATAATACATGAGCTAAGATTTTCTCTCCATTGAAGAGTAACAGTTCAAAAGAGCACAGAATCAGTAGTTATTCAAAGATCATGCAATAGCCATATTTCCTCTGCAGAAACAAGGAAATATTTTATAATTCCATAGGCCATCCAAGTCCCTAAACTCTCTTGGCAATGACGGAAATTTGAATTTCATTTTCAAGAAGACTTTGTTGTTCATTCTCCCTTCTTTCAATGACTTACTCATAATTGAAGAATTTTACAATGGACCTAGTTCTCTCCACAACCAAGGCAAATTGATATGTCAGGTGGCATAGTTGATGTGCCTTGGGACAAACATAACCTGCTTTTATTGAACTTAAAATAAAAATTACTTTCTCCAGTAATTGCAGTGAATAAATAAATAATTACAACTTCATTTTACTTCTTATTATTTCAGTTATAAGGTTCTATAGCTGTACATCTAACTGTATCAAAAACAGAAATAGGCTCACAGATATAAGTAAAAAATGAGTAAATATAAGATAAGCTTGTTAAAAGTCCCCCTAATGCCCAATGCTGTAAGTTAGACATTTTAGAAGGCATAGTAACTGTTAGTAACAATATCAATTTATTGAATAGTCTTAAAGGCAGACAGCATTTTGGTATAGCTTGCCATAGTGCTTGATTTTAAAAGGCTTATAAACCGGAAAATCCACTTCATTACATTCCAACCTAACTGACTCAAAAGGTTTTTATATTTCACATACCAAACTACCAGTTAGTTTCAAGGATACTTTGATAGTGTGGCTTTTTTGTTTGCTATTGAGATAGAGTCTCACTCTGCCACCCAGGCTGGAGTTCAGTGGTGTGATCTCGGCTCACTGCAATCTCCACCTTCTAGGTTCAAGCAATTCTCCTGCCTCAGCCTCCTGAGTAGCTGGGACTACAGCATGTGCTACCATGCCCAGCTAATTTTTTGTATTTTTAGTAGAGACGGTGTTTCACTGTGTTAGCCAGGATGATCTCGATCTCCTGACCTTGTGATCTGCCCATCTCAGCCTCCCAAAGTTCTGGGACTACAGACGTGAGCCACCATGCCCAGCCACCATTTTTAATGTGACTATATGAACATTAGGCATCTATAGCAAGTCCATTACTGTATGCATATCAACATTCTCAGGAATCCAAAGATATGATACACATAAACTTATTCAAAATTAAAGAGCATTCAGGCCAGGAACAGTGGCCATGCTTATATAATCCCAGAACTTTTGGGAGGCCAAGGCAAGAGGATCACTTGAGGCCAGGAGTTTGAGACCAGCCTAGTCAACATGGCAAGACCCTATCTCTACCAAAAATAAATAAATAATAAATAGATCTAAAATATTTTAAGAAAGAACATTATTTTTTTTTAAAAAAAAAGCATCCAGTGACTCAAAATGTCCCCTAAATTGGTTGTAATCTTCCACCTTGGACTAGTTTTTAGGACACTAAAGATCTGCAACCTACTACTATTTATTTTCTCACCTATAAAGATGGAGACTTTAAATCAGCTCCATAATAGGTAAATAATTATATGGAGATATTGCTTTAAAGCTGTTAAGTATGCACATCAAGTTTTGTTAAAACTACATCATGTTCTTTTTTCCCATATATAAGGTAACTTTCACGTCAATCTAGGTTGCATTGAGATAACAAAATATCTTGAGTGTTCTAAGTTTATCTTTTTTTATGTAAAATATTTTAACTATTTCAAATTCTGTTTGAGTACCTTTTATCTTTAAGCATGTTTTTAACAATAATTTTCGTTGCTTTAACTTTGTAATTATTCCTTATAGTTAAAGAGTAATGATTTACAACAGGAATCCAATCAGTAAGTCACCATAAGTTCAACAAACGTGCCTTGACCACCCAGGGGTCAGGCAGGAGGCTCAATGCTATGGTGTGGGGGTGGGGGGAGTTGGGGTCTGGCCCCCATATGAACAGAAGTTTAGTTGTAGGGAGCCAAGATATGAACACAAATAAACTCCTTCAAAGCAGGAAATGAGCACTATGAGAGTTCAAAGTAGGAAAACAAGTTCACTTCTGGAGGGAGTAAGCAATAAAGAAAATGTAATACTTGTACACATAGAATCTAGGAAATAATGTTGATAACTGGCCAATGAGGTGGGTAGAAAAGACTCAAGGCAAGTTTGAGTAGAGCAGGTCTGTATAGGAACGTAGAAAAAGAAAGGGCAGAGTACGATTAAGCATGAAGAGGACTTGAAATGTCTGCTTAAGTTGGCTTAGCTGTTGCTCCATAGATAAGAGGATTCTGCATGGTTTTTGAGCAAAGTGAAGGCAGTGTTTGAGGAAAAGTTTACCGAATATGGTGTGCCAAATCAATTGCATGTACATGTCGGAAGGTATGCATGCACATTTACAATTAGGCATTCAATTATACTTTCTTAGTATTTCAGGGGTTTCCTTTTAGTGTTTTTTTTTTTCCACCAAAGGAAAGAATTTAGTTAAGGAGGCTAGTTCAGAGGCCCATAATAGCTCAGGGAAAGAACTATAAGGGGACCGAGGATGCTGGCAATAAGACATCAAGTGCCAGTCCCAAGATTTTGTGAATAAAGAAGCAACAGGATAATTTTTCTTGAACATTTGATTAGTTCAATACATTAATTCGTGGTGTTTTTTTTTTTTTTGGTAACTTGATTTTACATAGGCAGCAGTTAGTACTTATAGAAGCTAATAAAAAATGGATAAATTTGTGTCATCATTCAACTATGACATTGAAACTGATCAACTTAGTTGATACATGTAATATTGTCACATGGAGGGGATGGGATGGGGAGGATAGTAAAGCTACCTAAAGACAAAAGATTTTTAAAAATATTTTTCTCTACGGTATCTTCAGGATATATTCTTTGTTTCTGTTTTATTGTTTCTAGCTTTTGATATTACTGAAACCTAGGAGGGATGTTATTGGTACCTTATTTTATTTTATAAAATATATATCAATTTGAGGTCCTTTTATCAGTATTTTAGCACAGATGCTATTGCTTTTTGGTTATACATATCTGAAAAAAATCAATTTTTGTCTTTTCCTTTGAGATATTTTATTATAAATTTTCTTTTGCAATGATCAAACTATACAATTATCTTGTTTTAAAGTTGTCTATATTTTACAAGTGCTAGTACAATATATTTAAGTGTAATACCTATTATACTAAGTAAAACATCACTTTACACCTTACTAGCATATTGATGATTGATAATGCAGAAGATTATACTGCTCAGAACAAAATTACCCTTTCCCTCTCTTTTACCCTAACTCAAATTCATGTCATATTGATCTTCATGATGGAATCATATCACATGACATTATGTGCATTTTATGTTTTGGTGGAATCAGGGAGAAAAGGCTTTGGGACCATAAGAGTATTGAGGAAACTCAATGAATTTGAAAACAACTGATAGGCTCACTCTTATAAACCCCATATTGATGCCACATATGGATATATTGTCACTCAGGTCAGAGTGTGAGAATATGATCCTTCAGTGATGCAACAGCTCACGATCCTTTTTAAAGGACCATGCCAAAACATTAACAGCTATCACTACTAGTGTTGTACAGTTTCCTACAGGACCCTGAAATCCATCTTCAATATTTTTATCAGCTTCACACACAGCATGTATGTATAAATGTGTGTATGTACATGTGTGGGGGAGTATATACATACATATTTATAATTATACATTTGGTTACAGTTTCTTAGTATTTTATGACCTTTTTTCAGTGGAATATCTCTTTCCTAAGGCCGTGTTTATAAAATATAACCCAGATACTTATAGCTTGCGGAAGACAAGGGAATTTAGCATTCTGAGAAAAACCGATATCTTTATTTTGTCCCATGGGACTGCATGAATTAGGAAGGTCAAGCTGATCCAGCTAACAATCTGTTTCTTTCTTTTTGGTTTTTAAGCTTTAAATGAGAGTGTTTGCTAAAGGAACCAAACTATTTTTCCTGCTTGTTAAAGATATATTTAAATAAGGAAATGGGTATAGAGCACACTCCCAAATGAAATGTACCAAAGCAAATATTTTCAGGAAGCATTCAAGAATAAAAATCAAAATTCAAAATAGTTTGTTTGCTTTTGCTATGAATCAAGAGAATTGGACATCTTTTCTGGTTGAGAGCTCACTCATGAAAAGACAAGGATTTCTTCAAAGCCAAAGGCAGTGAGTATAGGTCCCAGCCTTTAGTTCCTCTGTCAATGGGTGGTAATGTCAGCATGACCTATTAACCCTGAAAAATGTCAAACAAATACCAGAGTAACTTAGGACCTAGAATAGATTGCACATTCAATGATGGGACTTACATGCTCTTTCTCCTTTCCCTCCCTGCCTCTATCCTGTTTGATATTCACAGCACTCGCAAACAAAATTACATGATGAATTTTTCACGACAACATGGGCTCAGGCACTTCTACAACAGAAGACGAAGGTCACTTAGGCGATACCCATGAAGAATCAAAAAGTTTTCTTTTTCCTTCCGATATGTGATGTGTTGCTCTCCATTCTTTTAAATCTCGCACTGCATTTGATATCAGGAAATCTCTGTGAAGGACTGGGTGATTACCTGAAAGCCCTTCTCAAGACGGAGTGTACACCACTTTCCCACACTGTGAACTAATGACAAGTGACTTATTTGCTCATAAGTAAATGTCTTCATGTTGATGTGTCCGTGGAAGTTGTGATCTGTTGTAATATTGGTTACAGTGGCAGTATTGACAATAAGAAATAGTTTAACAGAAAAATGAAGTTTAAGCACAAAAAAATTAAGAGATTTTATGTTTAAAATGGCATTTAGCACAGTATTTAACATTCTTGGTCACAAAGCTATTTAAGTGGACTGTATTTCAGCTATGTCTTATATTTTATATTATTAAATTATCATTGTCTTTTATGTATTCTCTTCTACAATATAACACAATGAAACTGTATTTACTTGTTAGGTTGTACTATTTTGCTGCTGAATTTGGGGCTACTTATATTCTGCAGAAGATTAATTGAAATACCTATTCGAGAAGATAGTTGTAAAGATTATTGTATCTCCTTTAATATACTCCTTAAAATTGTATGTTGGTTTAGCGTTGTTTTGTGGATAAGAAAAATGCTTGATCCTGAAATATTTTCTACTTTGAATTGTGGATGAAGATCCTATTTCCCACAAAGAAGTTCCCATTTCTTTGTCTAAAAATTTTTTTAAGTGTTCTGTGGCTGATTTACTAATGGTAACTGCCATTTTGTGTCTGTGATAACAGAGTAATTTGTAAAACAGTGGATGTTTTCTCATTGTGTTTTCTTCGTGGATCGTTTTTTCTGCGGGTCATATTCATACCTTCTGAGGAAGTTGTATCAACACCAGCAGCAGCATAATGGCCCTGTAGCTCTGAACGCTATTCGTGTAACTGAAAGGTTGCACTCTAGGGTGAACCAAGCTAAAAACCCATGCTTAAATAAAAATTATGTCCAAAAGCCATTGAAGTTCATTGGTCTTCATTCATTTTTAATTAAAAACTTTATGTAAGATTTATAAGCCTGGTCAGGTTTGGAAATTATGATGTCAAATATTTGCACCAGTTTTTTGTTTCATCATTTATAATAGCAATTAAGAAGCCACGCTTTCCATTTAGCCATTTTTCTTTATTCACCTTTTTCTGCTAATTACTCTGTAAATTACACTAAGAAAAGTCAATAGATAATTCTGACAATGAGTTCACTCCTGAGAATTTTGTTAGCTTCTAAGGCTTGTCTCATAATGAGCATTCATGTGTTAACTGAGTAAATATTCACTGAGTGCTATGAGCCAGGCACTGTGCTAAGTAAGTGTTGAGGATAAAATAGTGATTGAGACATTTTCCCTTCTTTATTTTAACATCTACAAAATAAAAAAGTATGTTAATATCATTGATATATTTTTTTTTTAATTCAAGAGAAGAAAAAAATGTTAAAACTAGGGGATTCAGCAATGGCATACCTTCTCTATAATTTTGACCCCTCTAATGCTGAGCCTAAATACTCCTACAATGAATGAATTAATATTTTAAAGAACAAATACACCCACTGGAGAGCAGCACGTCTTAAAACGCTTACAGGTGAAAGAACTGATTTCAGAGGATTCTTCATACCATAGTCCACTTTAGTCATTTTGTGTATAACTTTCCCTGCAGGATTCATATTTTATAAGTAGTGTTAAACTTCCAGAACTATTTCAAGATCCAAAAGAATGAGTTTCTAATGGAGAGACTTTGGGTATTTAGGTAACTGAGGTAAGTATTTTAGCAAAATAGCTTTGTCAATTGCCATGGCAACTGAAGTCTTCCATTTGGATGGATCAGACACTAAGTTGCTAATCCCATGACACAAGTTCCAGGGCCCAGCTTCCTGTGAGACTTTGACCTACAGGTTAGTCCACTAGATCGGTTTCAAACTCACTGCACACAAATGCTCAGCATTTGATAGTTTAAATACCTCCGATGGCACATCAGCCCTGCCCTGCTCATTGCTACCCTGGTAGGCAAGCTTCTAAAACCAAGAAAACAGACCTGATCCTCAGCCGAAAGAGATATTGAGGAGCTGTCTAAGCCAGAGATAAACAATGTGTTGATTACACCATTCCTTGGGTGACACTCTCACCCCAAGTCATTATTATCTCCCATGCTGCTTGGGATTGGGGCAGATCCAGGTTTTGGGGGCTTGAAACTTACACAATTTGGTAGAATCTCTGAGAAAAAAAGAACTCAATATAAGAAATACAAAATTAGGTACAAAAGTGAATATTTAAAATGAGAAAAGAAATTGCAGCGTTATAATTTTATAAATATTGAAAAATTGACAAATATCATAAATATTATCTGGAACTGCCAGACTTCATCAAGAAAAGATGGATTAGAAACCAAAGATGTCTGGGAGACTGAGGTGGGAGGATCACTTGAGGTCAGGAGTTAAAGACTAGCCTGGCTAACATGGTGCAACTCTGTCTCTACTGAAAAAAAAAATAGCTGGGCATGGTAGTGGGTACCTGTATTCCCAGCTACTAGGGAGGCTGAGGCATGAGAATTGCTTGAACCCGGGAGGTGAAGGTTGCAGTGAGCCAAGGTTGTGCCACTGCACTCTAGCCTGGGTGAGAGTGAGACCCTGTCAAAAAGAAAAAAGAAAAACCAAAGAATCAAAGATGTCGTTCAATATACATATAAAATAGGTAACTTTACACACCTGATGAACCCCCTATTATTTATTTGAAGAGCTAATAACTAGAAGTTTCTGAATTTGAAAGGACCTGTAAATCTACAGATCCAAAAAGTTTAGCAAACTTCAAGCAGGATAAACAGAAAAAACCCTTTTTAAAATTTGGTTTCCCTGGAGGAAACACCACTTTCTAATTCTCATAACATCTAGTGATGGCCTTGCCTTTTCCTTTTTCCAGTTTTCTACCTACTGTTCTGTTTGTATTTTCTCAGTCTACTTGTTGATAATAATTACTACAGTAGCCAGCATTTGCTCCCCTGCTGCATCCATTCTGATCCTTTCTGATCCATTTTGCGATCAGTGATGCAGTGGATCTTTTCAAAATGCAAATATGATCATGTCATTCCCTGCTCAACCTCTTCACATACTTCACATTGACCCTATACAGTGACTCATGCCTGTAATCCCAACACTTTAGGAGGCTGAGGTAAGCAAATCACCTGAGGTCAGGAGTTTGAGATCAGCCTGGCCAACATGGTGAAACCCCATCTCTACTAAAAATACAAAATTTAGCCAGGCGTGGTGGCAGGCACCTGTAATCCCAGCTACTCAGGAAGCTGAGGCAGGAGAATCACTTGAACCTGGAAGGCAAGAGTTTGCAGTGAGCCAAGATGGCACCATTGCACTCCAGCCTGGTTGATGGAGTGAGACTCTGTCTCAAAAAAAAAAAAGTTCACATTACTCTTAGGACAAAAACCAAAATTCTTAACATGATCTGCCAGGGCTGAGCTGAACTGGCCCTGCCTTCCTCTCCAGCTTTATCCTATGCCACTCTACCCTTTGTGCTCCACCCACTGGGGCCCTATTCAGGCTCATTTCTGTTTTTCCAATGTGCCATGTCACTGCACCTACAGGCATTTGCAGGTGCTGGCTCCTACACACCCTACCTCCACCCCTTTATCTAATTGATTCCTAATGTTTGACACCCCACCCCTTCCTAATCTGGACTGGGTTTTCTCATTTAAATGTGCTCATACTTCTGGATTTGCCTTTAGAGCATTTATCCAAGTTGGTAGTTACAGTCTTATTAGTGTGATTAACCAAACTCTGGTCTCTCCTCCTCTGTTAAGCTGTAAATTCCATGCAAACAATTTACCAGTACAGTCTTAAGTCTGCCACATGGTATTTGAAAAATTAAGTTATTGAAATAATAAATATATCCATAAGTATTTAGAAAAAAATTATACTATGCCACTTATTAGCTTTACATGCTTGGGCAAGTCAGTTAATATTAGCCTGTCTGTGTGTAATATGAGAGAATAATAGCTAGTCATGAAACTATTATAAGAATTAAGTAAATATATATGTATGGAGATCGGATTCAAGATGGCGCGGTAAGAACAACTCAGGATCGCAGTTCTCAGTGAACGCTCGAGGCTGCTACAGGTGTACCCCAGACAAACAGGGCCTGGAATCATACAGCAGAGGGGCTAGACTGGTAGAAGGAAAACCAAGTAACAGAAATACCTCATCATCAACAATCTGGGCGTCCACTCAGAGACCCAATCGAAAAGTCAGCAACTACTCAGACGACAGGTGGATAAATCCACAAAGATGGGAAGAAACCAGCTCATAAAGGAGGAAAACACCTGAAACCAGAACACCTCGCCTCCTACAAAGGACCAAAACTCCTCACCAGCAAGGGAACAAAGCTGGACGGAGAATGACTGTGACGAAATGATGGAATCAGACTTCAGAAGGTGGGTAATGAGAAACTACTGTGAGCTAAAAGAACATGTTCTAAATCAATGCAAAGAAACTAAGAACCTTGAAAAAAGATTTGAAAAAAGATTCAAGGAAATGATAACAAGAATGGATAACTTAGAATGAATTGAAGGAGCTGAAAAACACAACAAGAGAACTTCACAAAGCATGCACAAGTTTCAACAGCCAAATTGACCAAGCAGAAGAAAGAATATCAGAAGATGAAGATCAACTCAATGAAATAAAACGAGAAACCAAGATTAGAAAAAAAAAGCGCAAAAAGGAATAAACAAAGTCTCCAAGAAATGTGGGACTATGTGAAGAGACCTAACCTATGTTTGATAGGCGTACCAGAAGGGAACGAAGAGAACGAATTCAAGCTGGAAAATACTCTTCAGGATATTATCCAGGAAAATTTCCCCAACCTAGCAAGGCAGGCCAATATTCAAGTCCAGGAAATACAGAGAACACCACAAAGATATTCCGCAAAAAGAGCGACCCCAAGGCACATAATCGTCAGATTCACCAGGGTTGAAATGAAGGAGAAAATGCTAAGGGCAGCCAGAGAGAAAGGTCGGGTCACCCACAAAGGGAGGCCCATCAGACTCACAGCAGATCTCTCAGCAGAAACCCTACAAGCCAGAAGAGAGTGGGGGCCAATATTCAACATCCTTAAAGAAAAGAACTTTCAACCCAGAATTTCATATCCAGCCAAACTGAGTTCAGAAGTGAAGGAAAAATAAAATCCTTTGCGAACAAGCAAGTACTCAGAGACTTTTGTCACCACCAAACCTGCTTTACAAGAGCTCCTGAAAGAGGCAGTACACATAGAAAGGAACAACCAGTACCAGCCATTTAAAAAACACGCTAAATGCTAAAGAGTATCAGCAAAATGAAGAATCTTCATCAACTAATGGGCAAAACAGCCAGCTAGCATCAAAATGGCAGTATCAAATTCACACATAACAATATTAACCCTAAATGTAAATGGGCTAAATTCACCAATCAAAAGACACAGACTGGCAAATTGGATAAAAAATCAAAACCCATCAGTGTGCTGTATCCAGGAAACCCATCTCACATGCAAGGATACACAAAGGCTCAAAATAAAGGGATGGAGGAAGATTTATCAAGCAAATGGAGAGCAAAAAAAAGCAGGAGTTGCAATTCTCATCTCTGATAAAATAGACTTTAAAGCAACAAAGATCAAAAGAGACAAAGAAGGACATTACATAATGGTAAAAGGATCGATACAAGAAGAGCTAACGATCCTAAATATATATGGACCCAATACAGGAGCACCCAAATATATAAGGCAAGTTCTTAATGACTTACAAAGAGACTTAGACTCCTACACAATAATAGTGGGAGACTTTAACACTCCACTGTCAATATTAGACAGATCAACCAGACAGAAAATTAACAAGGATATCCAGGACTTGAACTCAGACCTGGAACAAGCAAACCTGATAGACATTTACAGAACTCTCCACCCCAAATCCACAGAATATACATTCTTCTCAGCACCACATCACACCTACTCAAAAATTGACCACATAATTGGAAGTAAAGCACTCCTCAGCAAATGCAAAACAATGGAAATCATAACAAACAGTCTCTCAGACCATAGTGCAATCAAGTTAGAACTCAGAATTCAGAAACTAACCCAGAATTGCACAGCTTCATGGAAACTGAACAACTGGCCCTTGAATATTGACCAAATTGGCTATTGAATATTGATAAACAATGAAATGAAGGCAGAAATAATGAAGTTCTTCAAAACCTACGAGAACGAACACACAACATACCAGAATCTCTGGGACACATTTAAAGCTGTCTCCAGAGGAAAATATATAGCAATAAGTGCCCATATGAGAAGAGTGGAGAAATTCAAAATTGACACCCTATCATCAAAATTGAAAGAGCTAGAGGAGCAAGATCAAAAAAACTCAAAACCTAGCAGAAGACAAGAAATAAATAAGATCAGAGCTGAACTGAAGGAGAGAGAGAAACGAAAAACTCTTCAAAAAATCAATAAATCCAAGAGCTGGTTTTTTGAAAAGATCAACAAAATAGACCACTAGCCAGACTGATAAAAAAAAAAACAGAGAACAACCAAATAGATGCAATAAAAAACGATAAAGGGGAAATCACCACAGATTCCACAGAAATTCAAACCATCATCAGAGAATATTACAAACAACTCTATGCACATAAACTAGTAAACCTGAAGAAATGAATAAATTCCTGGACTCCTGTGTCCTCCCAAGCCTAAACCAGGAGGAAGCCGAAACTATGAATAGACCAATAACAAGGTCAGAAGTCGAGGCAGCAATTAAGAGCCTACCACACAAAAAAAGCCCAGGTCCAGATGGGTTCACAGCCGAATTCTACCAGACACACAAAGAGGAGCAGGTACCATTCCTTCTGAAACTATTCCAAAAAATCCAAAAAGAGAGAATCCTTCCCAAATCATTTTATGAGACCAACATCATCCTGATACCAAAACTCAGCAGAGACCCAAACAAGAAAAGAAAACTTCAGGCCAATATCCATGATGAACACAGATGCAAAAATCTTCAATAAAATACTGGCAAGCCGACTGCAACAGCACATCAAAAAACTTATCCATCATGATCAAGTAGGATTCATCCCGAGGATGCAAGGCTGGTTCAACATACACAAGTCTATAAACATAATTCACCACATAAACAGAACCAAAAACAAAAACCACATGATTATCTCAATTGACACAGAGAAGGCATTTGACAAAATTCCTTTTCTGACAAAATAAACTCGGTATCAGTGGAACGTATCTCAAAGTAATAAAAGCTATTTATGACAAACCAACAGCCAATATCATACTGAATGGGCAAAAACTGGAAGCATTCCCTTTCAAATCTGGTACTAGACACGGATGCCCTCTCTCACCACTCCTATTCAATATAGTACTGGAAGTTCTAGCCAGAGCAATCAGGCAAGAAAAAGAAATAAACGGTACTCAAATAGGAAAGGAGGAAGTCAAATTGTCTCTATTTGCAGATGACATGATAGTACACCTAGAAGACCCCATCGCCTCAGCCCAAAAACTCCTGAAACTGATAAGCAACTTCAGCAAAGTCTCAGGATATAAAATCAATGTGCAAAAATCACAAGCATTCCTATACACCAATAACAGACTTAAAGAAAGCCAAATCAAGAATGAACTGCCATTCACAATTGCTACAAAAAGAATAAAATACCTAGGAATACAACTCACAAGGAACATAAGGGACCTCTTCAAGGAGAACTACAAACCACTGCTCAACGAAATAACAGAGGACACAAACAGATGGAGAAACATTCCATGTTCATGGTTAGGAAGAATCAATATCATGAAAATGGCTATACTACCCAAAGTAATTAACAGAATCAATGCTATCCCCATCAAGCTACCATTGACTTTTTTCACAGAACTGGAAAAAACCACCATGAACTTCATATGGAACCAAAAGAGAGCCCACATAGCCAAGTCAATTCTAAGCAAAAAGAACACAGCGGGAGGCATCACACTACCAGACTTCAAACTATACTACAAGGCTACAGTAATCAAAACAGCATGGTACTGGTACCAAAACAGAGATATAGACCAATGGAGCAGGACAGCGGCATTGGAGGCAACACAACATATCTACAACCATACAATCTTTGATAAACCTGACAAAAACAAGCAATGGGGAAAGGATTCCCTGTTTAACAAATGGTGTTGGGAAAACTGGCTAGCCATGTGCAGAAAGCAGAAACTGGACCCCTTCCTGACACCTTACACTAAAATTAACTCCAGATGGATTAAAGACTTAAACATAAGACCTGGCATCATGAAAACCCTAGAAGAAAATCTAGGTAAAACCATTCAGGACATAGGAGTAGGCAAGGACTTCATGACCAAAACACCAAAAGCATTGGCAACAAAAGCCAAAATAGACAAATGGGACCTAATCAAACTCCACAGCTTCTGCATGGCAAAAGAAACAGTCACTAGAGTGAATCGGCAACCAACAGAATGGGAAAAAATGTTTGCAGTTTACCCATCTGACAAATGGCTGATACCCAGAATTTACAAAGAACTCAAACAGATTTACAGGAAAAAAAAACAAGCCCATTCAAAAATGGGCAAAGGATATGAACAGACACTTTACAAAAGAAGACATACATGAGGCCAACAATCATATGAAAAAATGCTCATCATCACTGGTCATTAGAGAGATGCAAATCAAAACCAGATTGAGATGCCATCTCACGCCAGTTAGAATGGCGATCATTAAAAAATCTGGAGACAACAGATGCTGGAGAGGATGTGGAGAAATAGGAACACTTTTACACTGTTGGTGGGAGTGTAAACTAGTTCAACCATTGTGGAAGACAGTGTGGCGATTCCTCAAGGCCTTAGAAATAGAAATTCCAATTGACCCAGCAATCCCACTACTGGGTATATACCCAAAGGACTATAAATCGTTCTATTATAAGGACACATGCACACGAATGTTCATTGCAGCACTGTTTACATTAGCAAAGACCGGGAACCCACCCAAATGCCCATCGATGATAGACTGGATTGGGAAAATGTGGCACATATACACCATGGAATATTATGCAGCAATCAAAAATGATGAGTTTGGGTCATTTGTAGGGACATGGATGAATCTGGAGAACGTCATTCTCAGCAAACTGACACAAGAACAGAAAATGAAATACCGCATATTCTCACTCATAGGTGGGTGATGAAAAATGAGAACACATGGACACAGGGAAGGGAGTACCAAACACTGGGGTCTATTGCAGGGCAGAGGGGAGGGACAGCGGTGGCGGGGAGCTGGGGAGGATAGCCTGGGGAGAAATGCCCAATGTGGGTGAAAGGGAGGAAGGCAGCAAAACACACTGCCATGTGTGTACCTATGCAAATGTCTTGCATGTCGTGCACATGCACCCCAAAACCTAAAATGCAATAATATATATATATGTGTATGTGTGTGTCTTCAAAAATAAGTACAGTTCAATCAGCAAAAACAATGCTTTCAAGACAAAATACAAATGAGAAATTGAGAGAGTATATTTGTAACATGTATCACAGAGTTAATATTCCTAATATACAAAGATTTTTTAAATCAAAGGTAAAAATAGACCAAAAATTATATAGAAAAATGAGTGAAAGATATGAATAGATAATTCAGGAAAATCAACATTTAAAAATAGCCCTTCAACATAAAAAAAGTTGTTTAATATCACTCATTATAATAGAGGTGTAAAAGAAGCCCCACTGAGATACTACTTCTAACCCATCAAACTGGCAAAATTCAAAAGCTTTACAATACAAGCTTGGAAAGGCTGTGAAACATAGGCCTTCTCATACCTTGCTGGTAGGAATGCAAAATGACATAAGTCCTGAGGAGAAGATTATAGCAATAGCTAAGAAAACTACACATGCGGCCGGGCGCGGTGACTCAAGCCTGTAATCCCAGCACTTTGGGAGGCCGAGGCGGGTGGATCATGAGGTCAAGAGATCGAGACCATCTTGGTCAACATGGTGAGACCCCGTCTCTACTAAAAATACAAAAAAATTAGCTGGGCATGGTGGTGCGTGCCTGTAGTCCCAGCTACTCGGGAGGCTGAGGCAGGAGAATTGCCTGAACCCAGGAGGCGGAGGTTGCGGTGAGCCGAGACTGCGCCATTGCACTCCAGCCTGGGTCACAAGAGCGAAACTCCGTCTCAAAAAAAAAGAAAATTACACATACATTTACCTTCTGACCCAGCAAACACTTGATTCCACTTCTAGGAATTTATCCTAAAGATACACTTCCAAAAATATGAAAAGGTACATGCTCAAAGTTATTAATTGTAGCATTATTTGTAACCACAAAATATTATATGATACACAACTATCCAAAAATAGAATAGTATTTGAACACACTATGGTACATACATGCAACGTACTACTGTGTAGCTGTTAATAAAAAAAAAAAGCAGGAAGATCTCTGTGAGGTAATGTGGAGTGATTTCCAAAGATACTGGCAAGTAGAAAGAGCTAAGTGTAAAAGAGCATATGAAGAATGCCACCTTTTATGTAAGAAAGAAGCGGAGGCCAGGCACGGTAGCTCACACCTGTAATCCTAGCACTTTAGGAGGCTGAGGAAGGACTGCTTGAACGCAGGAATTGGAGGCTTCAGTGAGCCATAATTGTGCCACGGCACTTCAACCTGGGCGACAGAGAGAGACTTCTGTCTCAAAAAAGCAGAGGAGAAGAAGGGAAACAAGAACACGTAAAAAAAAAAAAGAAAATCTGTGTGGCTTTACAAAAACACGAGAAGAACAGATGAGAAATCATGAAGTTGTTCACTCACACAGGATTGGGTAGAATGGGTGGAATAAAGGAGGGAAGACAATTCTCTGAGTATACCTTTTTAAATCTTTTTAATATGCTTTTTTAAACTTTTCTTTTTTCTTTTTTTTTTTTTTCTGAGACGGAGTTTTGCTCTTGTTACCCAGGCTGGAGGGCAATGGCGTGACCTCGGCTAACCGCAACCTCCGCCTCCTGGGTTCAGGCAATTCTCCTGCCTCAGCCTCCTGAGTAGCTGGGATTACAGGCGTGCACCACCGTGCCCAGCTAATTTTTTTTTCTATTTTTAGTAGAGACGGGGTTTCACCATGTTGACCAGGATGGTCTCGATCTCTTGACTGCGTGATCCACCCGCCTCGGCCTCCCAAAGTGCTGCGATTACAGGCGTGAGCCACCGTGCCCGGCCCTAAACTTTCTTTTTCTTTTATCAGCTTTTATTTGAAGTTCTAGAGTACATGTGCAGGATGTGCAGATTTAGTACATAGGTAAATGTGTGCCAGTGGTTTGCTGCACAGGTCAACCCATCACCTAGGTATTAAGCCTAGCATCCACTAGCTGTTCTTCCTGATGCTCTCTCTAATATTCTAATACCAAAGAAATGAAATTAAGCCAGCAAGGATGGGAAGGGGGTAGGGAGTGGGGAAGATGCATATTAAAAGTAAACTCATCTCTAAACTAGAAATAATAGCAGTATCTATACAAGTAAATACATGTAAAGTGCTCAGAACAGTGCCTACTACATGTAAACACTGAACAGGTGTTAGCAACATTACTATTGTTGTGATAGTATATTCGGTACCTGGTGCTACCTACAAAAGCAGTTTATCATCTGTCTTACAGTGTTGCTACTCAAAGTTTGGCCCTCCAGCAGCCTATCAGAATCACCTAGGGTCCTGTTAGAAATGCATATCTCAGACCCCATCTCAGACCTACTGAATCAGAATCTGCATTTTTAACGGGATCCGCAGGTGATTCCTATGCACATTATAGTGTAAGAAGAACTGGACTACAGACATGTAAATGACAAAATAATTTCACAGGATGGCAAAGGCCAAGTGGGAAATGAAGGACACCAGAAATACATGTCCCAGGAACCCAACTCCTCCTTAGTAACTCATCTTTTTAAGATTTGTTCAGAGATGTTCAAAAGCGTGGAGAAAAGCAAATTTGGTTTCCTCAAATCTCAAATCGGGACGCGGAGAGTGGTCTCCTGCCCTTGAAGAGAGCGCCCTCGTGTGGAGTACGGAGGGAATCTCCAGCCCTTCCTCTCGGATGAAGAATAGCACAAGCGCTCCAAGCCTAAGGCCTGGCCCCGTTTCTGGAGGTGGGGGGGTCTCCTTGGCAGAATGTGTCACTACAGTGTGCACGCGCAGAAATTCACAAAGCAAAAAAAGATGCTGTTAATGAACCAACTATAATCCTTTCTAAGACATAAAGCCAGTGTGTATTTGAAATCATTTACAATCCTTCATCCTCTTGATCTCGGCACTCTTGTATCCCAATTGTTATTAACAAAACAAGCTATTTCCATAGTGTGTGTGTGTGTGTGTGAGAGATCTCCTACCTTGAGGTAACATGTTACGTTATTCTACGTAATAAAAAACAAAAATGTTTTTGTAAATTCTAACTTAAATCCCCGGAAAAGAATCCATATGCACTGCCTTGTGCAATAAGTAGTCAATATTTGCAAATAAAGTATTAAATGCAGTTCATCAAAGCTTTTTGAAAATTAAAAAAAAAATTCACATTGTCTTCAGGATTTCCTGTTTTCGAAGGTTCCTATGCGAATCCGAGTCTCTATAACAATTGTAATTGAAAAGATAAGTCAGCTTTTTGTTTTATTTTAAAATCATAATACGTAATGTTTTCCACTTGAACGCTATCCCTTGTTTATTGTGCTTGCTTCAGCCTCGAACCTCTACTGACGTTCCATCTCAGGGCGACAAGAATGCCACCCGGAGAAACTCCTGGGCCATAGGGGAAGGAAATCTGTGTCCTCTGAGTACATGTGCGGGGCTGCACAACCAAGGTGTTAAATCCCAAGCACACTCTGGGAAGTTCTAGGTGTTTGGGAAGAGAACCCTGGGGGCAGGGATGCCCGCGCCCCGGCGTCCCAGCGCAGAGGTTGGCGGCGGGGCCTGGCCCTGGAGGGGAGGGGCGGGGCGGGGCGGGCTCGGGTTACCCGGAGGCCCGGGGTGCGGCCGGCTGTGCCCGCGGCGCGTCCTCCGAGAGCCGCACCTGGAGACAGCGCGCGTGGAGGCGGCAGCGGCTGGGGAGCGAGGAGGGGCGGCTCCGCCCAGGGCAGCCGGGGCCGGTGAGTGCGCGCGGGCGGCCGCGGGGCGGGGGTTCGCGGTCGCTCGGGAGGGGGCTGGGCTGAGGCCCGCGGGCCCACCGGAGCAGGGGTCTTGGCTGTCACCGCCTCTCCTTTCTCTCCCGGGCTAAACCAGCCGGCAACAGCGCTGACCTGCCCGCACTCTGCCCGCCTCTGCGCAGGGAAGTAGACAGTCTCACGAAGCGCTCTCCTTTGCACCCTCGTCCCCTCGCCCTCTGCAGCTCCACAAGCCGTGTTCACTTCATGTTTGCCTCCTCGGGTCCCCTTGGTGCTCATCTAGGCCTTTGCCGTTTCCAGTTTGGTTTTCTTCTTTTCCCGCGCGCCCTGGCTCTGATTCCGAAACACCCTCCTCTGGTCCTGCGGTGGCCGGCACCCGACTCTTTGGGTCTGGCCTGTTGGTATCCAAATTGAATTACACAAAACCAGGTCCTCGGTCATGCCTCTGGGCCTCTCTCCGGAGTCCCGCCCTGCCTCCGCCTGTACCCCACTTTGGCCGCCCGAAGCTCCCAGTGAGCGGGGCTGTGGTCCCGACTGGGACCTCCGCTCAGCGCTGGGCGTGGCTCGAACCCCCGGCCCCCGACTTCTCTCACGAAGGGACTGCTCGGAGCCTGACAGCCTTAAAATTTGGTACTGGCCCCTGTCTGGAGAATCCAGTAGGTGCTCTGCCATCATAGAGGCTCTGACACCCTGGACTCTGGAAGCTCGCGGCAATATTTATTTTTGGGAAAGATTTAGTTGATTGGGAACCAGCTGACTTAGTTGACGGCCTCATCTAGTGCGCACCTGGGCCAGGCCCCGCCGGGAAGGCGTGCTGGAAGTTCTCAGTGAGCTCAGAGACCTACGGAAGAAACAGCTGCAAGGATCTGATCTGCTAACTGTGAAGAAAGCAGATTCACATTCGCTGTAGGGTGGGCAAGATTCCTTTCCTAGCTTCGAGGAGTACTGCAGAGTCTAGAATTTAAACAGCATTCATGGAGACTCTTAGAACAACAACAAAAAGCAACCTTTTGCGGGGACAGGCTGTGATTTAGCTTTTTCCTGTCTGAAAACTGAACAATGTGCACTAGATATAAAAATGTATTATCTAAAGTTTAGGAATTTACAGCATAGAAATGCAGCGGAATTCGGAGTATGCATTAGGAAGTATCAACCTTTTTGAAAAATAAATTTAAAATGTATGTTGGCCAGGCATTCCTTCTAATAACTGTAGTATTGCTTTATATCAGGAGACTTTCAGGCAGGAGACTGGAGGGAGGAGAGAGAAATTCAAACTAATTTGCATTAGAAAGAAACTTAGGGTGAAGAATTCCCAGGTAAGGTTGCTGTGGCTCATATCTTAAGTGCACTGTTGGAAAGCTTTCTAGTCTATTAGGTAACACCCGAAGCCCCAATTCTGTTACGTAGCATTTCTTTTTTCTCTCTCTAACTACTCTGAAACTATACAGAGTTACACGTTCCTTATTAATTTATGAGCGAAACCAGAAGAATTGACTCAATCCAACAAGTATTTCAGTGCCTGTGGCGTAGAGGTGCCTTGCTAGAACTGAAGAATGGCAGACTGAGGACGTTTCTAACCATCAGTGGATTGACTTGTGAGGTGTAGAAGCAGGTGTGCACGGTCTATTTAATTGACTATCAAAATCAGTTGAGTTATCATCTCATTCTAAATAACATGTGTGCCCCTGGTATCTTAATTTTTCTACCATTGCAGGTAGTCTGCATTTTAGTAACACAAGTGAAAGAGTTTTCTAGGGAAATCATGATAAATAGGGAGAACGTCCATATTCCCAGGTGTTCTCATTACCATTGAGTTAATAAAATTAAAATCAACAAGAAAAATGAGATGATGATTTCCTTTCTTTTGGTTTCAAACTAGTGAAATCTTACACAAAAGAAGACCCAGTCAGCATGGATAAATTTAATCATTTTGTGCCTCTCAAAGTTTGTTTTATCTTTTGGAGGACAGACTCAATTTCATGAACTCTTTTAATCCTTCTTTTGAAGGCTAGTTCTAGGACCAACTTCATAAAATGCTTTATTGTACGTACCAACAACTATCAACATCATTATCTTCTCCCCACCTTCACCCTTGAAAGCTACTCTAGAGGACTATGAGGGAGGAGACAGGTCTCTTTCAAAATCTGGGAACACTAGGGACTTTATCCCCAGGAAAAAGAATGCACACCCATTGAAAATGTTATATACACCTCTCAGAGGATTCCTGGTGCCCAGGTTATGAGAGCTTGCTTCAGAATGGCCCGGTGAACCATGGAGGGAAAGGGAAGTGAAGCAAGATGTGGGTAAATTCACAAACTGAGTTAATATGACTTAATTTACTTTCAAATGGAATAAACACATGACCCCTCAAGTAACTATTCTGTGAATGGGAAGTAATAATTGTATTATTTGTAAAAGACTAAGGACATATTCGCCCAATTAAGTTTTTAATTCCTCAAGATCAACTCTTATCTTGAACATTGTGAGTCCCTCATTTTTCTATTTTTCTTGCTCTTTTCAAAGCAAGTGCTTTATGAGGATTTGCTTCTACTACTGATGATGTCCCATTCAGGACACAATTTCTCATATGCAAACTAGTATTCATGAATTGCTACATATGGGAATGGTTGAGTTCAAACATTGGACTATATCTTTTCTCACACCCTAGCAGTTCACCCTTAAGAAGATGTAATTGTATATAATTAGCCGATCCCATGTAAGCCACTGTGATATCAGTAGCTGTGCCTTGGAAGGGAGGGGTTGATATTAGGAATGAAAGGACAGCATTAAGAAATATTTTGGACATAGCTTCTTTCAAAAAACAAACCAATAACTGCTGAATTAACTTCCTTTCCTTCTTCTATATGTAGGGCAAGGAGCGAGCTCTCCCTTCTCCAGCTCTCAGTCCCAGTGACCAAGGTTTCGGTGAACTGCACTAGAGCTCCCAGCTCCTGTCCCCTGTCCTGACTTTTGTGCTGCACATTTGATCTGGGTAAGTGAAGGGCCCCCTGGAACTAGTAGATAGGAGAGTGGGTCAGAGGTAGTGATGGATTTTACCCAGATCAAAGGATTCCTCAAAATTTGCAGAGGTCTGAATCACATACCACTATTTGGAAGAAAAGTATAAGAGAGAAGGCCAGAACCATCACGCCGTACTCTTACCTTTTAACTTGAATCAAAATCAGCCTAGAATATCCTTAGCTATCAACCAGGTTTGACTTACTGTATTCTTGAGTGGCAACTAGGTGGTGGGCCAACAACCCTAGAATGTCCTTGATAGATGCTTATTGGATTTGTAAATTAATGGAGATCATGGTTTTAAGCCAAGCTCTGGCACTAACCAGGCATGTGATCTTGGGCAGGTTCAGATGTCAATTAACTTCTTTGGACCTTAATTTTTCTATGTATAAAATGAGGGGGTTATATGGGACTAGCGTTTCTCAGCTACTAATGTATAATTCCATCTCATTTGCATTGCCTGGGAGTTTAGGGAAAAAAAATACCCAACAGAGATTCTGATTAATAATTAATAAATCGGATCTATTCTGAGGATAAAGTCCTGAGTGTTCCCTAGATCCTGAAAAAGACCTATCCCCTCCCTCATAGTCCTCCAGAATACAATTGTTTTCAAGAGCGAAAGTGTGGACCAGGCTCAGTGACTCCTGCCTGTAATCTCAGCACTTTGGGAGGCTGAGGTGGGTGGATCATTTGAGGCCAGGAGTTCCAGCCAGCATAGCCAACATGGCAAAACCCTGTCCTTACTAAAAATACAAAAATTAGCTGGCATGGTAGCACGTGCCTGTAATCCCAGCTACTCGGGAGGCTGAGGCAGGAGAATTGCTTGAACCCAGGAGGCAGAGGTTGCAGTGAGCCAAGATTGTGTTGTGCCACTGCACTCCAGCCTGGGTAACAGAGCAAGACTTTGTCTAAAAAAAAAAGAAAGAGTGAAGGTGAGAAGAAGATAATGAACTGGCATAGGCCCAGGCATCTGTATTTTTTTAAGTCCCCCCAGCAAATACTAACGTCCAGTCAAGACTGAGAATCACTGGGTTAAGTGATTGCTAGGAACTGATTCTAAGATTGTGTCATCTTAGGATGGAAAGCAGCCCCACGAAGTCCCTGTTAAACATAGCCTCGCCCAGCATTGTACCTACTCAGTGGAAACCAAACCTAAACTTGCCTTTCTCAGAAGCAGTCCAGATCAAGCCCTTTCAGGTTATCCAGGGGGAGCTGCTGTGCCTGCTGACTTTTTTGGTATTCCCACAATGCTTTGCTGACTTTGCAGCACCCAGTAGTTTTTGATAGACTGAATTAGGTGTAACTCTGCCTATCCAGGATAATCAGCTGTTTCTAAAGGCCCCCAGAGACGATAACATCTCTGCTTTGGGTATCTATGCCAGTGTTTAATAGCCTCTTGAAATTTTCTCCTTGAAGTGATCTGTGACTTACTGAGGTGGGGAAGAAAGGTGTCAGCAAGGGAAATGGATGATCACCTTGATTGTAGCTGAAATGTGAGCTTCCATGTCCAAACTGAGATAAAAAATGATCCTCACACCTTCTCAAGTAGTTGAAGACTATTGAGTTACCGAACTGGGGAGGAGAAAAAGAGCATGTTGTTTACCTTAATTATTTCTTGGGACCTAATGGTGTTGACATTACATTGAAATTTAGGGTTAAAACTTACTAAATTGTAATCCATGAAATGTATTTGTTTACCCTACTCTTTTTTTTTTTCTCCTACTACCTTTCCTATCCCAAAATACCTCAAAGACAAAAAAAAAAAAAACTGTGTATATGTTGACTGTCATATCAGTAAGAAAGAGACAGACATGAGTTGACTGAAAATAGAAAGGCGTTAAGGAAGAAAAACTGATCAAGTGTAAGAGGTATATGGGTTACCAGGAACTACACTTAATTTCTGTCTTTTCTTTCTCTATGAGTCTTATCTCTGCTATAAGCTTATTCTCTAGCTTGCTAAAGTGCAGGCAGATCACAATATCCCACCTGCTCCGTGCTGACAAATGTGAGCTTGCGGCCCTCGATTCCCACAAGTTCCCCGCAGCCTTCCATATACAGCACATGCAGTGCCATCTCCAGGGGCAAATTGGCAGTCTGGACACACTTGGTCTAATCCAGCATTGACCAATCACAGGACCTGACTTAATTCTAAATCACAGCTTAGGTTGAAGCCTATTTTTTTCCTAGAGTGGAAAGCTACTGGCAGTAAAGTTCTTTACCTCTATGTCTCAGAGGAGTGAGTGGTCTTTACCTGATGTCAAAAATCCCATGCAGACCTACAAAACCAGCTCAGCCCCTACTTCTCCAGCCACCTAGAGCTGGTTGTACTCATTGTCAGTAAAAAACAAACAAACAAACAAAAGAAACTTCTGGGATTGGAGTCATTTTATATGTTCATTGCTGATCACTGTTCCTCAAGATTTAGTAGTATTGAGCACATACTGTTTTGTTATTTCATAATTTATTCCTAACCTACTTCTTAAAATGAATTAAAATAGGAAGAAATGTACCAGGAAAAGGTAGGCTTGTCATCTTAACTTCAACTCTATTGGAAACTCAATTATTACTAAACTCAAAGGCCCATTTATGTGTTTATAAATAAACATGAATCCTCAAACACATCTGGTTTCTTAAGGTAGTAAGAATAGTCAGGGTTGTGCTGGTCCTTAGGATTATCATTAGTTTGCTTTTTAAATTTTACTTCCCAAAAGCAATATAATTTTGCAAAATAATTAGAAATGATAACATTTCTAAGCCAGTCCCAGTTTATTGAACACTTTTAACAACAATCGCAAAGGTAGTAAGGGTTTTCATTGCCTCCTTTCTTGCTTTATTCATTCCTTTCTTCCTTCCTTGAGTCACTTATTTATTCAACAAATATCTAAAGAGTTCCCCCATGCCCTGACTTCATGTAGCTTACATTCTTATGAAGAAGTGAGGGAAGACAGAAAATAAAGAAGTAAACCATTATGTAGGTTAGATGGTGGTATGTGCTGTGGAGAGAAATACAGCTAGAAAGAAAGTGGTAGAGGTGTTAGCTGAAATTTTTAAAAGAAGGTGATCAGAAAAAGCTTCCCCTGAGAAAGTGATACAGAACGTAGACCGGAAGGTGGTGAAGAAGGAAGTTATGAGGCTATCTGGGAATACAGCATCCTGGCCAGTACAAAGGCCCCGAGGCAGACATGGGCCTGACATGTTCCTAAAACAGCAAGGAGGCCAAGCACGGTGGCTCACATCTATAATCGCAGCATTTCGGGAGGCCGATGTGGGCAGATTGCTTGAGGCCAGGAGTTCAAGACCAGCCTGACGAACATGGCAAAATCTCATCTCTACTAAAAACACAAAAATTAACTGGGCATGCTTGTAATCCCATCTCCTTGGGAGGCTGAGGCACCAGAATCGCTTGAACCTGGGAAGCAGATGTTGCAATGAACTGTGATAGCGCCACTGCACTCAAGCCTGGCCAACAGAGCAAGACTCTGTCTCAAACAAACAAACAACTACAACAAACAGCAAGGAAGTCCATGTGGCTAGAGCAGAATGACAAAGTGGGAAGGCAAAGAAAATGACCCCAGCAAGGAAAGGAGCAAGGGACAAGAGTTGGAGAGGATGCTAAAGATCGTACAGGGTCCCTTTTCAGTGGGATACTTGTAAGGTGATACGAAGATGGGGTTTCTTACTGCTTAGTTGAAACAGCATCAGCCTGTGTTCCCTTTCTTCCTTTTTATACCTGCTAAATCGTCCCCCTGGCTTTCCTTTCCTCTCCAAATTAGCCTCTTCCCACTCCTTCCCTTGTACTTCCTTTCCCCCAAGGCTGGCTGCAGAGAGGGCTTCGGTTTCCCTTTCTCCTCATTGCCCTGAAGATAAGCCTGCCCTTCCTGTTCTAAGAAATGTGCTGCTAGTTGCTAAAGAATAAAAACTATCAGGTAGCACCCAAACCAATAGTCATGAAAGAAACTGTAATAAACTTATGCAAAATGTATTCTTAGTTTATCCTGCAGATCAGACACAAAGTGGTTATGTGTGTTGCTATTGAGCTGAGTTTAGCCTGTGTGTTTTGTTGGGTCTGCACATTGTTTCATGAAAATTTGTATTGGTTTCTGACATTTAAAAATTGAAAGTTTTTTTTTTTTTATTAAAATGTAGTTTCAAGTTCTCCTTCCAAATTGATGTTCTTTATGAAGTTCTAGAATAGGCAAAACTAATCCATGGTGATAGAAATCAGACTGTAGTTGCCGACATACCCAGATTGACTGGGTAGGGGCACAAGGGAAAAATTCTAGATAATGAAAGATTCTACTTCTAGTAGTCTAAAATGCACAGTAACTCATTAAACCATATACTGATTGGCATAGTTCACTATGGGTACATAAAATCTCAATATAGCCAGGTGCAGTGGCTCATGCTTGTAATCCCAGCACTTTGGGAGGCTAAGGTGGGTCGATTGCTTGAAGTCAGGAGTTCAAGACCAGCCTAGCCAACATGGTGAAGCCCTGTTTCTACTAAAATTACAAAAATTAGCCAGGTGTGGTGACACACACCTGTAATCTCAGCTACTTGTGAGACTGAGGCAGGAGAATCTCTTGAATAATCTGGGAGACAGAGGTTGCAGAGAGCTGAGATTGCACCACTGCACTCCCACCTGGGCAGCAAAGCAATGCTCCATCTCAAAAAAGAAAAAAACATTCAATACAAAGAAATTTTTTTAATTTTTAATTAATATTTTAACTGATGAATTAACTCATAATTTTATACATTAATGGATACAATGTGATGTTTTGACATCACATTAATTAAATTAAATTGATTAATTAAATCAAGCTAACATATCCATCAACTTGTTTACTTACCTGGTTTTTATGGTAAGATATTTGAAATTTACTCTTAGTTATTTTAAAATATACAGTTGATCCTTTATACCCACAGGTTGCATAGATAGAGAGGGCCAACAAGGGACTTAAACATCTGCGGATTTTGATATCCATGTGGGGTCCTGGCACCAATCTCCTGTGTATAAAGAGGGCTGAATTTGTATTTGTTTCCAGCATTTAAGGGCTGAAATCATGGTTCCAATTTCTGTCACCATAGATTAGCTTTGCCTATTCTAGAGCTTCATATAAAACATCAATTTAGAGGAGAACTTGAAAGGACATTTTAATAAAATCTTTCTCAATTTTTAAATGTTGGAAACCCATACAGATTTTCATGAAACAATGTACAGACCCAGCAAAACAATATGCAGAGCCAACAAAACACAGTCACCCTGCTGTGCAATAGCTCTCAAAACCTTTTCTTCTTGTCTATCTTAAACTTTGTACCCTTTAATCAACAATTCTCCATTCCTTCCCTCCCACCCCTCACCTAGCATCCTGTAAACAGAATTCTACTCTCTACCTCTGTGAGTTTTTTAGATTCCACATGTAAGTGAGATGATGTAATATTTGTCTTTCTGTACCTGGCTTTTCTTATGTAGCATGATATCCTCCGGGTTCTCCATATTACCACAAATGACCTGATTTCTTTCTTTTTTTAAGGCTGAATCATATTTCACTGTGTATATATACCACATTTTCTTTATTCATTCATCCATTGAGGGACATTTAAACTGATTCCATGTCTTGGCTATTGTAAATAATGCTGTAATGAACATGGGAATGGAGGTCCTTTCCCCATTTTTTAATCCCTTTGACATATTGATTTCCACCCCTTTGGATATATACCCAGAAGTGGGATTGTTGGATCATATGGTAGTTTTATTTTCAGTTTTCTGAGGAACTGTCATCCCATTTTCCAAAATGGCTGTGCTAATATACACTCCCAAGAACAATGTATAAGAGTTCTCTTTTCTCTGCATGCTCACCAACACTTGCTATCATTTATCTTTTTGATGAAGGCCAGTTAGGTGAGGTTATATATCATTGTGGTTTTAAAGTGCATTTCCCTATAGATCAGAAATGCTGAATGTTTTTTCATGTACCTCTTGGCCATTTCTGTGTCGTCTTTTAAGAAATGTCTATTCTGGTCCTTTCCCCATTTTTTAATTGTGTCATTTGGTTTCTTGTTATTAGGTTGTTTTATTTCCTTCTATATTTTAGATATTAAGCCATTGTCAGATGTGTGGTTTGCGATTATTTACTCCCATTCTGTGAGTTGTCTCCTCATTTTGTGGTTTCCTTTGCTGTGCAGAAGCTTAGTTTGATGCCATCCTGTTTGTCTGTTTTTGCTTTTGTTGCCTGTGCCTTTGGAGTCATAGCCAGAAAATCATTGCTTAGACCAGCATCGTGGAGCTTTCTCTTATTTTCTTTTAGTAGTTTTACAGTTTAGGTCTTAACGTTTAAGTCTTTAATCCATTTTAAGTTGGTTTTTGTATATAGTATGAGAAAAGGGTCCCATTTTATTCTTCTGCATGTGAATGGCCAGTTTTTGCAACACTATTTATTGAAGAGACTGTCTAAAGAAAAGTTTTAAATGGAAGCCTACCCAATGTTCAGCAAGACCTGCATAGCGGCTGACCACTTTGGGCTTGGCACATGCTTTCTAGATTGGCTCAGACACTTTGTCCACTTGTGTCATTTTCATTAACTACCTGGCCCCTTGTAGGTGGTATTGGTTTGTGATTCCTTCAGTAGTTGCTTAGCAGTTTGGGTTTCAACTATCAATGGAAAACAAATCTGAAGGGGCCTGATATGTTTAATTGGTAGTGAAGAAAATAGTACCTGCCTCCTAGGGTTGTATGTGAAGCATGTAACAGCATCATAAGCCTGACAGCTTAAATTGGTCTAGAAACTGGCCTATTCCCCTTATACTTAATGGTGTTCTCAAATGTCAGGGTTCTCAGGGGTCTCTGGACCTAACTTTCACTTTTGTCTCAAATGCCAAGGGTCTCCTGTATTTGTAGACTTCTCCCTGAGATTACATCTATTATTCCTATTATCAATACATTCTTTATAATGTATGTCACTAAAATAATAGTGTCTACTATGGAAATTATAGGAAATATAGATAAGCAAAAAGAAAATAAAATGACTCACAATTCTACCATCAAACATAACCTCTGCTTACCATGTTATGATAAATACTTCCAAAACTTTCTCCATACATCCATATATTTTATATTAAAATGTGTTTGAAGGCTGGGTGCAGTGGCTCATGCTTGTAATCCCAGCACTTTGGGAGGCTGAGACCGGTGGATCACGAGGTCAGGAGTTCAAGACCAGACTGGCCAACATGGTAAAACCCCATCTCTATTAAAAAATACAAAAATTAGCTGGGTATGGTGGCTTGTGCCTAAAATCCCAACTACTTGGGAGGCTAAGGTAGGAGAATTGCTTCAACCAGGACCCGGGAGGTGGCGGTTGCAGTGAGCTGAGATCACGCCGCTGCAATCCAGCCTGGGCTACAGAGCAAGACTCTATCTCAAAAATAAATAAATAAATAAATAAATAAAATGTGTTTGATAGACTTTAGCATACAACTACCCAGTTTGCAAAATGGACAATAATAACAAGTCAAATGTTAAAGATGACAAGCCAAGCATAAGTAATTGCTTACTCCCTATCCTAGAATTCCCTTTAAATGACTGTAAAATATACAAAGGGGGAAGAACACTGAAGATACTGGGATATGAAAATGCTTGGAAGCAAATTACTAAATAAACAGAATCAAGAAATTGTACAAAAAGGACCACCCTCAGAATGCAAGTGATCCCCTACAAAGAACCCCCTGCATGGAGTTAGCAGGAATGGAGAGCATGCATGAGCAACGAGATTAATGAAAAGTCTTCAAGCACTCGTTATAGTGAAGTAGGGCTTCTCTAGAGTATTGGCACCATAGAGTAAATCTTTTCTCTTTCTGGCATCTAGAAAGAGGATGGGCCCTGGCTAGAAGCCTAGCTCTAGCCTCCTCACCCCAAAGTGTAACTAGCCATCAACAAAGCCCACTCTGGTACACAGAGCTTGTTAATGTTCATTTTGTTCAGGGAAGAGTCCTATCCTAGAAACACTTATATACAAGTGGCACAAAACAACCAGAAAAACGAATGAATCCTCAGTTTGTTAAGAAATTATGTAACCAAAAATAACCTGACATATGAAGGAGCATGAAAAAGAAACATCAGGATAAACAACTACAGTTGCTAGAGGAGAGATTATTCAGACAAAAGAAAATCACCTCTTTTAAAAATCTGAGCACTTGGATGGCACAATAGGAGCAGCTCAGGATTGCAGCTCACAGTGAAAGCACAGAGGGTAAGTAGATGCCGCATTTACAGATAGATCTTTATTGCCCACAGACTGGGAAATTCCCAGGTGTAGGAGCCCCACAGGACGCCAGCACAGCTGTTTCGGCTGGCATGGCCATTTCAGCTGGAGCCAAGCACAGCGGCACTCCGTACAAAATACACTGGTCTGGTTGCCCTGTTAAACTGGCAATTTGAGATTTGGGAAGGCAGTTTAGCACATTCATCTGATTAAACGGAACTTAAACAGTAAGCCAGGCCAGGAGATTCCCGGGCAGCAACGTTTGAGCCAGCGCAGTGAGTCGCTGCACAGGAAATCACACATATCCCGGCGCCCTTTCAGCAGGTGACTGAAACACCTGGGAGAGAGTCAACCGTTCAACTTAAAAAAAAAACAAAAGGGCTCTGAGGCAGGGAGCCAGGTGATCAGGCTTGGCAGGTCCCACCCCCACAGGGACAAACAAAATGGCGATTCAAAACGCTCGGGGTTGAGAGTTTCACTGCGGGCACAGCTGAACCCAGGATAGTGGAGCTCGGTAGGGGAGGGGTGTCTGCCATTACCGAGGCATACTGCCCCTACTAAGGTACACTCCCATTGCTGACGCAGCCTGCTGTTGCCAAGGCAACCCGCCATAACAGAGTCCACCAATACAGAAGCAGGCCACCATCACCACAGCAGTTTTAACCACACCCATATAAACAGGACTACAGGGAATTACACTTGTCAGCAGGGCAGAGCCCACAGCAACAGGGCGGAGCCCATGGCAGCAGGGCGGAGCCTCAGCAGGCAGGTAGTGACTAGACTGCCTCCTTGCTGGGCAGGACAGTGCAACAGATACTCATAAATAAAGCCGTAACTCCCCGAGACAGAGCACCTGAGGAAAAAAAGGGGCTTTATGAGTTCTGCTGTAGCAGACTTAAATGTACCTGCCTAGCAGCCCTGAATGAACAACAGAGCTCACAGCTCAGCACTTGAGCTCCTATAAAGTACAGACTGTCTCCTCAAGCAGCTCCCTGACCGCTATATATCCAAAGAGTCACCTCACAAAGGACTGATCAGACTGACATATGGCGGGCATCATTCTGGGACAAAGATAGCAGAAGAAGAAACTGGTAGCATCCCTCACTGTTCTGCAGCTGCTACAGGTGTACCCCAGGCAAGCAGGGCCTGGAGGGGACCTCAGCAGTCCTACAGCAGATGGGCTAGACTGTTAGAAGGAAAACTAAGAAACAGAAATACTTCATCATCAACAATCTGGGCGTCCACTCAGAGACCCAATCAAAAAGTCAGCAACTACTCAGACAACAGGTAAATAATTCCACAAAGATAGAAAGAAACCAGTGCAAAAAGGAGAAAACACCCGAAACTGAAACACCTCACCTCCTACAAGGGACCACAATCCCTCACCAGCAAGGGAACAAAGCTGGACGGCGAATGAGTGTGATGAAATGACAGAATCAGACTTTAGAAGGTGGGTAATGAGAAACTTCCATGAACTAAATGAACATGTTGTAACTCAATGCAAAGGAACTAAGAACTTGAAAAAAGATTTGAGGAAATGATAACAAGAATGGACAACTTAGAGAAATATATGAGTGAATTGATGGAGCTAAAACACACAACACGAGAACTTCGTGAAGCATGCACAAGTCTCAACAGCCAAATTAACCAAGCAGAAGAAAGGATATCAGAGGTCAAAGATCAACTCAATGAAATAAAATGAGAAGTCAAGATTAGAGAAAAAAGCACAAAAAAAGAATGAACAAAGTCTCCAAGAAATGTGGGACTATGTGAAGAGACCTAATCTACGTTTGATAGGTGTACCTGAATGTGACGAAGAGAATGAAGCCAAGCTGGAAAATACTCTTCAGGATATTATCCAGGAAAAGTTCCCCAACCTAGCAAGGCAGGCTAATATTCAAATCCAGGAAATACAGAGTACACCACAAAGATATTCTGCAAGAAGAGCAACCCCAAGGCACATAATCATAAGATTCACCAGGTTGAAATGAAGCAGAAAATGCTAAGGGCAGCCAGAGAGAAAGGTTGGGTCACCCGCAAAGGGAAGCCCATCAGACTCATAGCAGATCTCTCGGCTGAAACCCTACAAGCCAGAAGAGGGAGGGGGCCAATATTCAACATCCTTAAAGAAAAGAACTTTCAACCCAGAATTTCATATCCAGCCAAACTGAGCTTCATAAGTGAAGGAAAAATAAAATCCTTTGCGAACAAGCAAGTACTCAGAGATTTTGTCACCACCAGGCCTGCTTTACAAGAGCTCCTGAAAGAGGCACTACAAATAGAAAGGAACAAACAAGTACCAGCCATTCCAAAAACATACCAAATGCTAAAGAGCATCAACAAAATGAAGAATCTGCATCAATTAATGGGCAAAACAGCCAGCTAGCATCAAAATGGCAGTATCAAATTCACACATAACAATATTAACCCTAAATGTAAATGGGCTAAATTCACCAATCAAAAGACACAGACTGGCAAATTGGATAAAAAATCAAAACCCATCAGTGTGCTGTATCCAGGAAACCCATCTCACATGCAAAGATACACAAAAGCTCAAAATAAAGGGATTGAGGAAGATTTATCAAGCAAACGAAGAGCAAAATAAAGCAGGAGTTGCAATTCTTGTCTATGATAAAATAGACTTTAAAGCAACAAAGATCAAAAGAGACAAAGAAGGACATTACATAATGGTAAAAGGATGGATACAACAAGAAAAGCTAATGATCCTAAATATACATGGACCCAATACAGGAGCAGCCAGATATATAAGGCAAGTTTTTAATGACTTACAAAGAGACTTAGACTCCCACACAATAATAGTGGGAGACTTTAACACTCCACTGTCAATATTAGATGGGTCAACCAAACAGAAAATTAACAAGGATATCCAGGACTTGAACTCAGACCTGGAACAAGCAAACCTGATAGACATTTACAGAACTCTCCACCCAAAATCTGCAGACTATACATTCTTCTCAGCACCACATCACACCTACTCAAAAATTGACCACATAATTGGAAGTAAATCACTCCTCAGCAAATGCAAAACAACTGAAATCATAACAAACAGTCTCTCAGACCATAGTGCAATCAAGTTGGAACTCAGAATTCAGAAACTAACTCAGAACTGCAAAGCATCATGGAAACTGAACAACTGGCTCTTGAATGTTAACTGGATGAACAATGAAATGAAGGCAGAAATAAAGAAGTTCTTTGAAACCAACAAAAACAAAGACACAACATACCAGAATCTCTGGGACACATTTAAAGCAGTCTCTAGAGGAAAATATATAGCAAGAAGTGCCCACATGAGAAGGGTGGAGAGATCCAAAATTGACACCCTATCATCAAAATTGAAAGAGCTAGAGGAGCAAGATCAAAAAAACTCAAAACCTAGCAGAAGACAAGAAATAAATAAGATCAGAGCTGAACTGAAGGAGATAGAGAAACGAAAAACCCTTCAAAAAAATCAATAAATCCAAGAGCTGGTTTTTTTGAAAAGATCAACAAAACAGACAGACCACTAGCCAGACTGATAAAAAAAAAGAGAGAACAACCAAATAGATGCAATAAAAAACGATAAAGGGGAAATCACCACAGATTCCACAGAAATTAACAACTCTATGCACATAAACTAGTAAACCTAGAAGAAATGGATAAATTCCTGGACACTTGTGTCCTCCCAAGCCTAAACCAGGAGGAAGCCGAAACTATGAACAGACCAATAACAAGGTCTGAAGTCGAGGCAGCAATTAAGAGCCTACCACACAAAAAAAGTCCAGGTCCAGATGGGTTCACAGCCGAATTCTACCACACACACAAAGAGGAGTGGGTACCATTCCTTCTGAAACTATTCCAAAAAATCCAAAAAGAGAGAATCCTTCCCAAATCATTTTATGAGACCAACATCATCCTGATACCAAAACCTGGCAGAAACTCAACAAGAAAAGAAAACTTCAGGCCAATATCCATGATGAACATAGATGCAAAAATCTTCAATAAAATACTGGCAAACCGACTGAAACAGCACATCAGAAAACTTACCCATCATGATCAAGTAGGATTCATCCCGGGGATGCAAGGCTGGTTCAACATACGCAAGTCTATAAACATAATTTACCACATAAACAGAACCAAAAACAAAAACCACATGATTATCTCAATTGACGCAGAGAAGGCATTTGACAAAATTCCTTCTCTGACAAAATAAACTCGGTATCAGTGGAACATATCTCAAAGTAATAAAAGCTATTTATGACAAACCAACAGCCAATATCATACTGAATGGGCAAAAACTGGAAGCATTCCCTTTCAAATCTGGTACTAGACACGGATGCAAAAAGAACACAGCAGGAGGCATCACACTACCGGACTTCAAACTATATTACAAGGCTACAGTAATCAAAACAGCATGGTACTGGTACAAAAACAGAGATATAGACCAATGGAACAGGACAGCGGCATTGGAGGCAACACAACATATCTACAACCATACAATCTTTGATAAACCTGACAAAAACAAGCAATGGGGAAAGGATTCCCTGTTTAATAAATGGTGTTGGGAAAACTGGCTAGCCATGTGCAGAAAGCAGAAACTGGACCCCTTCCTGACACCTTACACTAAAATTAACTCCAGATGGATTAAAGACTTAAACATAAGACCTGGCACCATGAAAACCCTAGAAGAAAATCTAGGCAAAACCATTCAGGACATAGGAGTAGGCAAGGACTTCATGAACAAAACACCAAAAGCATTGGCAACAAAAGCCAAAATAGACAAATGGGACCTAATCAAACTCCACAGCTTCTGCACGGCAAAAGAAACAGTCACTAGAGTGAATCGGCAACCAACAGAATGGGAAAAAATGTTTGCAGTTTACCCATCTGACAAAGGGCTGATATCCAGAATTTACAAAGAACTCAAACAGATTTACAAGAAAAAACAAGCCCATTCAAAAATGGGCAAAGGATATGAACAGACACTTTACAAAAAAAGGCATACATGAGGCCAACAAACATATGAAAAAATGCTCATCATCACTGGTCATTAGAGAAATGCAAATCAAGACTACATTGAGATACTATCTCACGTCAGTTAGAATGGCGATCATTAAAAAATCTGGAGTCAACAGATGCTCAAGAGGATGTGGAGAAATAGGAACACTTTTACACTGTTGGTGGGAGTGTAAATTAGTTTAACCACTGTGGAAGACAGTGTGGCGATTCCTCAAGGACCTAGAAATAGAAATTCCATTTGATCCAGCAATCCCATTACTGGGTATATATCCAAAGGATTATAAATCATTCTACTATAAGGACACATGCACATGAATGTTCATTGCAGCACGGTTTACAATAGCAAAGGCCTGGAACCAACCCAAATGCCCATTGATGATAGACTGGACTGGGAAAATGTGGCACATATACACCATGGAATATTATGCAGCAATCAAAAACGATGAGTTCGTGTCCTTTGTAGGGACATGGATGAATCTGGAGAACATCATTCTCAGCAAACTGACACAAGAACAGAAAACAAAATACCACATGTTCTCACTCATAGGCGGGTGATGAACAGTGAGAACACATGGACACAGGGAGGGGAGCACTACACACTGGGGTCTACTGGGGGGGAACAGGGGAGGGACCATGCGGGGGGCTGGGGAGGGATAGCAGGGGGAGAAATGCCAGATGTGGGTGTAGGGGAGGAAGACAGCAAATCACACTACCATGTGTTTACCTATGCAACTATCTTGCATGTCCTGCACGTGTACCCCAAAACTTAAAATGCAATAAAAAGGAAAAAATAATATTATCACATTGTGCCCCATAAGTATATACAATTATTATTTGTCAATTAAAATAAAAATTTAAAAGAAAAAAAATCTGAGCACTCTTAGCATGATTAAAGAGTTGTTTCGGTATAACAAACAGGATGTTATTCAGAAAGAGCAGTCAGAAAATGAAAAGGATGTTGAAAAAAATTTTTAATAACTAAAAACTAATGTATTAGAAGGCTAATAATGGAACTTCTTTCTGGTCCAAGTACAGTGTTGTTTACAACTAATTGATCACAATCAGTTACTGATATCTTTGTTCCTTCTCCATTCCCAGTGTTTCACTTGACTAGCCCAAAAAAGTAATAATGATAACAATTTTTAAATCTCCTGTAATGCACAATCAAATGTTAAAGAAAGAACATGCTAGAAAAGAGGAGAGACAGAGAGAAGCAATCCAGTAAGTCTGTTGGATCTCTAGAAATAGAAAACAAAGAAAATAAAAGGGAGGAAATTGACAATGAAATGCTAGGGAAGAAAAAAAACATTCCTGTGGTTTAGGATAAGTGTGAGGTTAAAAGGTCCATCAAATGAATGAAAAAACATGCAGAGATACAGTTGTTAACAAAATTTCAAAGTTAAGGATACAGAGAGATTCTTAGAACTTTCTGAAAGGAAAAATAAAGTCATTTAAGATTGACATAAGGATTCTCATGAGGAAACTGGATTTTAATAGAGCAAAGCTTTTGAATTTGTAAGGAAAGATAATTTTGAACTTAGAATCCTATTATCAGTAACTTATCAAGTGTGAGAGTGAAACGAAGACACTTTCAGACATTCAAAGGCTCAAGTTGTTTACTTCTGAGTACCTTTTCTAAAGCAGTTGCCTGAGGATGTGCTCCAGCAAAATGAAGATATAAAGCAAAGAGGAGGAAGATATGAAATTAGAAAGAGTGGAATACACAATTGCAATGAAATAAATTGTAGGTTGACGTTCACCAGGTTTAGAAAAAATTAATACAAATTAGGGCAGGTGGTGAGCTCAAGATTAATGATTTTAAGATGTATTAAGTAAATTTCCTTTTATAAATAGAGCTAGCAATGAACAGCATTCCATAGTTATAGAAATAATGGGAATTCCTCCTGGTCCAAGTGCAGTGGTATTTACAACTAATTGATCACAACCAGTTACTGATTTATTTGTTCCTTCTCCATTCCCACTGCTTCACTTGACTAGCCTAAAAAATGATGGTAAAGATGATGATGATGATGATGATGATGATGGGACTTCTAACAACATAGAGGACTAAGCTGACCCATTCAGACCTCCCTCCAGGACGGACATGCAAAGATGAAGAATAAAACACAACAAATGTTCAAATAACCTTGAAATAAAGACTGCCAGAAGAATGCAGATAAGAATGTTTAAAAAGAACAATAATAAAGCCAGGCACGGTGGCTCACGCCTATAATTCCAATACTTTGGGAGGCCAAAGCATGCAGATCACGAGGGAATAGATGGAGTGCAGAAGGTTGAGGCTGCAGGGAGCCATGATCATGCCACTGCACACCAGCCTGGGTGGCAGAGTGAGACCTGTCTCAAAAAGAAAAGAGGAAAGGAAAGGAAAAGGGTTGCTTCAGGAAATAGAGTTGAGGAGAATGGGATGGAAAACTAATGCTTTTAATTATTAGTTCTTTCATAATACTTGTAATTCTATCATATGTATATTATTTTGGCTAAAAGTTACTATTTTAGAAAAAGAGATGATTGGTCAATCAGTGTATTCTCCTTTCATTTTTTCTTAAACTAGAGAACTTTTTCTATTAAAATATCTGTAATTCAAACCTAAGCACCACTTTGAATTACTGAGCTTTTTACCTCAAAGAAAATTCTAAAGGCATATCTTGTGAGCATTAAGGATCTTTCAGGTGTTTCAGGCTGGAAAATACATCTTGCAATTTATTAACTTATGGAATCACAGCAAATTAGTGCTGGAAGGGATTCAACTTATTTAGTGGTATGGAATAATTTCTCCACGGCAGAGTAATTTCAAGCAGTAGTTCTGTATAGGACAGGAGAACTGGGATATGGTCAGACAGCAAGAACCCATGGCTGCAAATTGGAACCTGCAGCCTGCCTTTTATGGACTTTCAATATCTGATCCTGCTCAACCTCTCCAGTTTTATTTCCTGTGATCACCCAAAGCACAATTTCCACAAGTACCTTTGGTATTCCATGAGCATGTCCTATTAACATTTACCTTTTCACATCTCTATGCAAAATCATGTGCCTGCCTTTTGGCCTTCTATCCATTATTTGAGAGCCACTTCAAATTCAGTATCCTCTCTAAAGCCTTCCTTGACCTCCAGCCTTGCTTTCAATTTTGTTAAGACCACTGTGCTTTATAAATTACAAATTATAAGGAATGAGAATACAGGCCTGTCATTAATTTAGATAAAATTAGATAAACATTTTGACATAATTAATCTGATATACAATTATGAGGCAACATACAATATAAACATGGTTTCTGAAGTGAGACAGACCTAAATTCCAACCCAGCTGTTGTCACTCCATCATCTCAGATATGTCATCTGGAAGCTGTCATTCTTTAACTGGAGTCTCAGTAAGTGTTAACTACTATAATTATTTTAACTATTACTGTGTTTCATAATAAGAAACTTACGTCAGTGGCTACCATTCATATAATTTTAAGTCATTTGTTGTTTCTGTGTGCTCACTTTGTAAGTTGGCCAGTACTTGTGATCAGCATCAGCATTGTTTAAATATGTTTTTTATTATCATGACAAGTAAACTCACAGATCAAAAAACAAAACCCAATTTATAATAGCAAAAACATTGGAAGTAGCATAAATATCTAATAACACTGCAGTCTTGACCTCCTGGGATTAAGCAATCTTCCTGCCTCAGCTTCCTGAGGCGGTTGGACCACAGGTGTTCACCACCACGCCTGGCTAATTTATTTTTTTGGCGGTTGTTGTTAGAGCTGGCGTTCTCACCTGCCCAGGCTGGGCTCAAGCAATCTACCCACTTCAGTCTCGCAAAGCGCTGGGATTACAGGCATGAGCCCCCATGCTCAGCCTAGAAACATTTTTAAAAATGTATTTCTCATAGACCTATGGTAAATTATTATTTTTAACTCAATGTTATAGCTGAAGAATCTGAAGAGAACATGATTACCCAGGCCAGGACTCTTATGGAAGCAGTAATTGCTCTGGAACAGCAGGCAGAAGCCAGGACCTGTGGTCACCCTACTTAGATCAAGTGACTCGCCAGATGTCTTACCATAGTGGCAGAAGCAGGACTTGAATTGAGGTCTGTGTGATTCCACAGCTTGTACTCCCAGCTGCCATTTACAGATAAGGAACCTAGGGTACAGAAAGCTTGTATATCTTGCAAAAAAACACACAGCTATAAAGTGTCAGTTCTGGCTGAGGGTGTTGGCTCACGCCTGTAATTCCAACACTTTGGGATGCTGAGGTGGGTTGATCATCTGAGGTCAGGAGTTTGAGACCAGTCTAGCCAATATGGTGAAACCCCATCGCTACTAAAAATGTAAACATTAGCCAGGTGTTTGGTGATGTGTGCCTGTAGTTCCAGCTACTTGGGAGGCTGAGGCAGGAGAATTGCTTGAATCCTGGAGGCGGAGGTTGTGTTGTGCCAAGATGGCACCTTTGCACTCCAGACTTGGCTACAAGAGAGAAACTCTGTCTCAAAAATAAAAATGCCAGTTCCAGACTTCAAACACAGTCCTTCTGAACCCTGGGCTCTGCATATAGTGTTGCCTCTATGGATATTAATGTGTAAGAGCCCTTTGGCACAGGAATTTAAAGGGAGGAGAATATTGTTTTTACCATTGAAAGTAATGGCAAAAACTCAATCACTTTTGCATGAACTTAGCATAAAAGAAGAGGGAAAGGATGGGCACAGCACTAGGCTAAATGCTCTGGAAACCTTGATCTGGCCCCTGCCACTCACAGTTAAGATCATTCAGCCAACAAATGTCTGGGATCCAGCTGCATGCCGTGCTGTGCACTTGATGCTGAGAAATAGCAGCCCTGCCCTTATCAAGCTTACAGTCTACATTCAAAACCAGCTTGCATAGATCTTAGGGCCTTTTGCTTTTTTTACATATTGAGCCACTATAATTAATCAATTATCGTTAATAAGGAAAAACAGATAATATATTCTGGTTGTGCTAACAGTCCCCAAAAGTATTAAGAATAGAAAACAGCTTTTTCAAATTCCTTTTAGGAAAGGCTGATAAAGCCATGACAATATGTTTTTTCTGGGTTCCAATTCATGAGACCTTTGCTATTTGTTGTGTACATTATAGAAAAGTTTACATCCTGTTGCTCAGGGCAGTGTTGAAAAAAATCATAATAAAATGTATTTTTGTTGTTTCTGTTGAGACCCATTGAGAAATCATGTGAAAGATATGGTAAGCTTGGGCATGTGCTTACATATTTGGGATTAAAAGGTTAATATATGCATTATTAAAGTTATAAATGTGTAAATTATTTTGAGTAGGCAGATGGATGCCATTACTCACTGTCTTCTGATACTTCCAGTTCACAGAGAAAAATACTATTTCAAAACTTAAAAGCATTACTTTTCTGATGTGACTTAGTTTCAGACAACTGAATCCATTCTAGCTAGTTTAAGCACCAAGAGATTTAATTGGCATTTTGAAACTTGCCAAATGCTGTTCCCAGGATTTTATCACTGGATACATTTAAAGATAAGGAAACATAGAAGCAGAGAATTGTATAGTTGGGAGGAGAGAAAAATGGGGAGAAATTAGTCAAAGGAAACCAGTTAAAATTATGCAAGATGAAGAAGTCCTTGAGATCTACTATACAGGATGGTACCTGCAGTTAATCACCTGCTACTGTACACTTAAAAATGCACTAACAGGCTGAGCACAGTGGTTCATGCCTATAATCCCAGTACTTTGGGAGACCAAGGCAGGTGGATCACTTGAGGTCAGGAGTTCGAGACCAGCCTGCCCAACATGGTGAAACCACATCTCTAGTAAAAAATATTATGCAAAAATTAGCATAGTGGCTTGCACCTGTAGTCCTAGCTACTCAGGAGTCTGAGGCAGAAGAATCACTTGAACCTGGGAGGTGGAGGTTGTGTGAGCAAGATGGCGCCACTGCACTGCCGCCTGGACCAGAGCGAGTCTCTGTCTCCAAAAACTAAGTACTAACAGAGTAGATCTTGTGTTCTTATCACAAAATAATAATAAATAAAGAGAAAAACAAACTTTTGGAGGTGATGGATATATTTATGGCATAGACTCCTCCAGACTCATCAAGTTGTATATACTAAGTTTATACAGCTTTTTGTAGGTCAGTCATATCTCAATAAAGTCATTTAAAAGTTAATAAAGATGAGGGAACTAAGACTCAGGCAAGTTACTTTTCCATGTTTATTCAAGCATTTTTTAGCCCTAAGTACCAATCACTGTACAGAAATTAGTAATATTGCATTTCTCCTTTCATGAGGCTCACAATCTATTTTCCCAATAGGTTGTGCATCAGTCTCACTCTATGAGCTTTAAAAAAATACAGATTCTATAATTACTAAATTAGAATCTCTAGAGGAGGCCGGGCATGGTGGCCTATAATCCCAGCACTTTGGGAGGCCAAGGCAAGCGGATCACCTGAGGTCAAGGGTTCAATACCAGACTGGCCAACATGGTGAAACCCTGTCTCTGCTAAAAATACAAAAATTAGCTGGCCGTGATGGCATGCACCTGTAATCCCAGGTACGTGGGAAGCTGAGGCAGGAGAATCACTTGAACCCAGGAGGAGGAGGTTACAATGAGCCGAGATTGTGCCACTGCACTCCAGTCTGGGCAACAGAGTGAGTGAGACTCTGTCTCAAAAAAAAAAAAAATATCTCTAGAGGGCTTGGAAATTATGGTTTTAATCTCCCCAAGTGATTGTGACATGTGACATGCAACCAGGCATAGAAATCCCTGGTCTAGTTGACCCTGTCATAACAATGTAGAACAGCTCAGACACTTGAGGTGCAGAACCAGAGCTCTACCCTGATCATGACCTCCAATTCAGAGCATCTGCCACAAAACCATAGTGAATCTTCATTATTGGCACGCAGCTGATTTTCGCTTTTAGTCTGAAGTTTAAAATGTTATTTTGTTATATTTTTTATTTATAAATATTTATCATGGCAATATTTTATAAGTATCAGAGATGCCATTTAAATTAAAGATTACTTTGAGAAGGAGGCAGGGTTTGTGTTTTGCGAATATTTTTGGATAAGTCTCTTACCCCCAAGTGAGTGTAGATGAATCAATTTTCTCATCTACAAAGTGAGGAAGTTATAATAAATACAGATTTTAAAAATCTATGATGAGGCCAGGCATGGTGGCTCACACTTGTGATTCCAGCACTTTGGGAAGCCAAGGCGGGTGGATGACCTGAGGTTCAGGAGTTCAAGACCAGCCTGGCCAACATGGGGAAACCTCATCTCTACCAAAAAAAGTACAAAAATTAGTTGAGTGTGGTAGTGCATGCCTATAATCCCTGTTATTATCATAGATGGGCATTTGGGTTGGTTCCAGGTATTTATTGGGGGGAATAGGGGAGGGACAGAGTGGAGGAGCTGGGGAGGGATAGCCTGGGGAGAAATGCCAAATGTGGGTGAAGGGGAGGAAGGCAGCAAAACACACTGCCATGTGTGTACCTATGCAACTATCTTGCATGTTCTGCACATGTACCCCAAAACCTAAAATGCAATTTTAAAAAAATCCCTGCTATTTGGTAGACTGAAGCACGAGAATTGCTTGAATCTGGGAGGCAGAAGCTACAGTGACCTGAGATCATGCCACTGCACTCCAGCCTGGGCAACAGTGCAAGACTCCAGCTCAAAAAAAGAAAAAAAATCTATGATGAAAGATGTTCTAAGTTACCTTAAAATCTCCCCCTTCATAGCTGTAGGAAATAGACCTTGAACTTCTAGGTCAATTTGCTTTTCTGTCATTAGTATTTTGTGTTTGAGGACCAGCCTAAAGATGTGTCCATTTAAGTGATCTTAGAAATGACTTTTCTCATATAAGGGTTTGTGTACTTTTACAATTTGGTGATTTATAATTTCAGTCAGCACACTGGAAGCACATTATTTGTCATGTAAGAGTCTGGTCATTTGATCTCTTAGTTGGTTCCTTGGTTACTTTGCCTCTCTGCCTCTGATAAGATGGTTATTGATAGCCTTCAAGACTTCAATTAATTAATCATTGTTGATACACATAAAAAGTCCCCAAAAAGCACAGCCTTTCATTGTCCAGATGACATCTTCTTTCCTTTTCCAGTTGAAACATCCTTGAATTACCAAACACATATCTCAAAAAGGACATAGATTTTAGCCAGGGTGCCAGGATCTCAAAAATATTTAAGAATTGCCTCTTCTCTGTGTTTCTTCCTAACCTACAGAGAGTTAAGGTTGCTAGATTTAGCAAAGTAAATTACAAGATATCCAGTTAAAGTTGAGACAAAGAATAATTTTAATATAATTACATCCCATGAAATATTTGAGACATACTAAAAGATTATTTCTTGATACATGCAAATTTAACTGAGCCTTCTATATTTTTTCTGGCAACCCTGCAGATAGTATATATCTTAATACTTTAAAAAAATCCATCTAATGTTTTGAGATCTAAATTTTGAAATCCGCAATGAAATGGTTGTGGCAGTTAAGACCAAATTTGCCTGAAGTATAGGGGATGTTGCACTGCCCACCTACACACAACTCTCTTTTGTTGTGAGAATGTAAGTATAGAAACAAGGCTTTACTTGAGAAACCTAAGCTAAATAGTACCCTTTTGTAATTTGTATTAAATATTTTGCAGACACACATAAGTAAAGATTGTGCTATTGCACACAATGTGTTTACACTCTATTTAGTTTTTTTCATTTTGTTCGTTTGGCCCGTTGGCTACATGGATGAGTGGGTGAAGGTGTTTGTTTTGCCATCTCCAGAGTCAGTGGTTTTGAACCTTATCTGCGCAATAGAATCACCTGAGAGCTTCTTAAGCTCTCAATCCCTGTCTGCTTGGCAGACCAATTAAATCAGAATCCCTGGAAATAGAGTCAGGCATCAGTATTTAAAGCTGCCCTGGTGACTCCCATGTGCAGCCGGGGCTGAAAACCAATGCCCTAAATGAAAATGGCAAATTTGAAGAAGTACTTTGTACTACTAAATTATGTCCTCATATTTTAATCCTCTTCAAAACTGATTTTAGGTACTTTTCAGTAAGCATATTATGGCAATTACATTATTTCCTTGTATTATATATCTTATATATTATGTATAATATAAAGTTTACGTTAAAATTATCTCATGTGGCTTTAATCATGTCACTGATTCAGTATTAATTTATTCAACATCTACAATTGGATTTCATTTTCAAATATTTCTTTGTGATTTTTCTTATGTATTTTTCCTCTCTCTCTCTCTCTCTCTCTCTCTCTCTCTCTCTCTCTCTCTCTCTCTCTCGTTCTAAGCCAGTTGTTCTCAAATTGAACTGCTCACTAGAATCTTCTAGGGATGCTCTAAAAAAATGCCCCAGCCTGCCCCCTGCAGGCTGTGCTCTAATTGTTCAGCTATAAAAGTACCTGAGGAGGTTCCGGGTTTAGCCAGATTTGAAAGCCAATGTTTTCAGTATGTCAAGTACCTACCTAGCTGACCAACTGCATGTCCTGAGGAACTTTTAATACATAAATATAATTTCTCTGCTTAATGAAATAGAAGGAATTTTGATGTTCTGGGAGAAGGAGAAATAAGGGATCAGTAAGTGACCACCCTCTTGTCTTTATACCTTGAAATTCATGGGTGTCACAAAGAATTCCTTATGTTGGGGATAGCCAGAGGACTGTTAAGAATAAAGATAAAGATGCCTAGTATTTTAAGTGTTTTCTCTGCTCTGCTTCGGTGTAAACCATTCTGTTGCCCTGAAATCTCCAGATAAGTTTGCCACATACATGGGCAAGGGTCCCACGCTCATAACAACAAGTAGTGACACCCATTGTTCAGGCCTCACCCAAAGAAATCCTAACTAGGTAGGTTCAGGGTGAGGCCCTGGACCGAGTATTTCAAGCCCTCCCCAGGCCATTGTGATGATTGGCCAGATTTGGTTTCCACTTCTTTGTAGATGATAAAACATCCCTAGACATAATCATCATAATTCACCTGATTGGCAGCTGAGCAAACTCCTGTGGGGTAACAGGAAAATCAATGCTGAAACTGAGCTTCTGCAACAGGAGGAAAACCAGAATCTGATTCTTATTAGACTTTCCTCAGGTCTACCTGTTTCTTTTCTCTTTGAGTGGCCATATGAAGGAAGAAATTACCTTTCTGAACTAGGGAAAAAAAAGACTAAGAAGATAATGTCTACCAAAAAAAAAATAATAAAAGTTTAAAGCAAACAATATGGCATACATTATCAATAATCATAGCATACCCATTCAAAGATTTCATTCACCTACCAGTTACTGAGCACCTGCTAAGGTACAAGTACTGAGATAGGTCCTGAGAATTTAGAGTATGATATTGTCTTAAGAAATTTATAGTCTAGAAGAGGAGATCAATGATTCTATTCAAATAGAAGAATCAAGGGGTCCAGTTTCTGCTTTCTGCACATGGCTAGCCAGTTTTCCCAACACCATTTATTAAAAAGGGAATCCTTTCCCCACTGCTTGTTTTTGTCAGGTTTGTTAAAGATCAGATGCTTGTAGATGTGTGGCGTTGCCTCCAAGGCCTGTTCTGTTCCATTGGTTTATATCTCTGTTTTGGTACCAGTACTGTGCTGTTTTGATTACTGTAGAATTATAGTGTAGTTTGAAGTAGGTAGCATGATGCCTCCAGCTTTGTTCTTTTTGCTTAAAATTGTCTTGGCTATGCGGGCTCTCTTTTGGTTCCATGTGAAGTTTAAGGTGGTTTTTTCCAGTTCTGTGAAGAGGGTCATAGGTAGCTTGATGGTGATAGCATTGAATCTATAAATTACTTTGGGCAGTATGGCCATTTTCACAATATGAGCATGGAGTGTTTTTCCATCTGTTTGTGTCCTCTCTTATTTCCTTGAGCAGTGGTTTGTAGTTCTCCTTGAAGAAGTCCTTTACATCCTTTGTTAGTTATATTCCTAGGTATTTTATTCTCTTTGTAGCAATTGTGAATGGCAGTTCATTCTTGATTTAGCTCTCTTTAAGTCTGTTATTGGTGTGTAGGAATGCTTGTGATTTCTGCACATTCGTTTTGTATCCTGAGACTTTGCTGAAGTTGTTTATCAGTTTCAGGAGATTTTGGGCTGAGACGATGGGGTCTTCTAAACATACAATCATGTCGACTGCCAATAGAGACAATTTGACTTCCTCCTTTTCTAACTGAATACACTTTATTTTTTTTTCTTGCCTGATTGCTCTGGCTAGAATTTCCAATACTATATTGAACAGGGGTGGTGAGAGAGGGCATCCTTGTCTAGTGCCAGATTTCAAAGGGAATGCTTCTAATTTTTGCCCATTCAGTATGATATTGGCTGTGAGTTTGTCATAAATAACTTTTATTATTTTGAGATACGTTCCATCAATTCCTAGTTTATTGAGCGTTTTTAGCATAAAGGGCTGTTGAATTTTGTCGAGGCGTTCTCTGACACCTTACACTAAAATTAACTCCAGATGGATTAAAGACTTAGACATAAGACCTAACACCATAAAAACCCTAGAAGAAAACCTAGGCAAAACCATTCAGGAGAGAGGCATAGGCAAGGACTTCATGACTAAAACACCAAAAGCATTGGCAACAAAAGCCACAATAGACAAATGGGATCTAATTAAAGTCTAGAGCTTCTGAACAGCAAAAGAAACAATCATTAGAGTGAACTGGCAACCAAAAGAATGGGAAAAAATTTTTGCAATCTACCCATCTGACAGAGGGCTAATATTCAGAATCTACAAAGAACTAAAACAGATTTACAAGAAAAAACAAGCCCATTCAAAAGTGGGCAAAGGATATGAACAGGCACTTTTCAAAAGAAGACATATATGAGGCCAACAAACATGAAAAAATGCTCATCATCACTGGTCATTAGAGAAATGCAAATCAAAACTACATTGAGATACCATCTCACACCAGTTAGAATGGCGATCATTAAAAAATCTGGAAACAACAGATGCTGGAGAGGATGTGGAGAAATAGGAATACCTTTACACTGTTGGTGGGAGTGTGAATTAGTTCAACCATTGTGGAAGACAGTGTGGCGATTCCTCAAGGACCTAGAAATAGAAATTCCATTTGACCCAGCAATCCCATTACTGGGTATATATCCAAAGGACTATAAATCATTCTATTATAAAGACACATGCACATGCATGTTCATTGCAGCACTGTTTACAATAGCAAAGACCTGAAACCAACCCAAATGCCCATCAATGATAGACTGGACAAGGAAAAAAGATGTATGCACATGTGTGTTTATTGCAGCACTATTCACAATAGCAAAGACTTGGAACCAACCCAAATGCCCATCAGTGATAGACTGGATAAAGAAAATGTGGCATATATTACACCATGGAATACTATACAGTCATAAAAAATGATGAGTTTGTGTCCTTTTTAGGGACATGGATGAATCTGTAAACCATCACTGTCAGCAAACTGACACAAGAACAGAAAATCATATGCCACATGTTCTCACTCATAGGTGGGTGTTGAACAATGAGAACACATGGACACAGGGAGGGGAGCATCACACACTGGGGTCTGTTGTGGGGGAATAGGGGAGGGACAGCAGGGGTAGGGAAATTGGAGAGGGATAACATGGAGAGAAATGCCAGATATAGATGATGGAAGAATGTAAGCAGCCACTAAACCACATTGCCATGTATGTACCTATACAACAATCCTGCATGTTCTGCACATGTACCCCAGAACCTAAGGTACAATATAAAAGAATAGAAGAATGAAAGAATATATAAAGTAACATAGGCCCATTTCATAAAAGATTATAAGTGAGGGGAGACTTCACAGAGAAGCAGAAAACAGAACAGGGTTTGTAAGATAGAATGATTAGGGTGTGGGGAAAATGGAAGGAGTGAAGGGAAAGAAACAACATCTCTTATTAGAATGAATTGAAACTCTGGATAGGCACAGAGGCTTAAAGCAGCATGGTATGTTGCCTGGATTATGAATGGTTTTATAATGCTGTTATGTAATGCTCTGGAGGAGTTAGGACAAGTGGAAGCCAGTGATAGGGTTTGTAATGTGTCAAATTCCACTCATTAAATCAGCCCAGTCATTCTTGTATTTTGATGAGTTCCTACAGTGGCTCTAAAGAGCTATATGAGGGGTGGCCAACCCACCTTGCTAGTCTGAAACAAAAAACATATCATCTTTATTTCTCAGGTTCTGCTGCAAACTTCTCTTCTCCAGATTTACCATTTCTTAGTTCATTTGAGCTACTTTAACAAAATACCACACACAGAAATTTACAAACAGAGGATTTTATTTCTCATAGTTCTGGAGGCTGGGAAGTCCAAGAACAAGGCACTAGCTGGTGAGGGTAGGTTCCTCTGCTTCCAAGATGGTGTCTTATTGCATTATCCTCTGGAGAGGAGGAACACTGTGCCCTCACATGGCAGAAGGAACAAAAGGGGTGAAAGGGGGTGAACTCCCTCTGCCTAGCCTTTTTGTAACTTAATACCATTTGTGAGGGCTGTGGAGCCCACATGATCAATCACTTCCTAAGGACCACACCTTGTTATACTCTTGTATTGAGGATTAAGTTTCAACTTGAATTTTGAAAGGGACAAAAACAGTCAAACCATAGCATTTTAATATCATCCTGATGGTATTTGGTTGCATTTGCTGCTAGCATTTCTTTTTATTATAGGCTCTTGAATTTTCAACCTCTTTGGACAAAAGTATTTATTTTGCATTATATTTTATAGTAGAGCATACACAACCCTGATTTCAATTTGTTTTGTTTTGGTTTGGCTTTTTTGAGATACAGTTTCACTCTTGTTGCCCAGGTTGGAGTAGAGTGGTGCAGTCTCAGCTCACTGCAACCTCTGCCTCCCAGATTTCAGTGATTCTCCTGTCTCAGCCTCCTAAGTAGCTGGGATTACAGGTGTGTACCTCCCCACCCATCTAAATTTTTTTTTTTTATAAAGGCAGGTTTTCTCCATGTTGGCCAGGCTGGTCTTGAACACCTGACCTCAGGTTATCCACCCACCTCAGCCTCCCAAAGTGCTGGAATGACAGGTGTGTGCTACCACAGCCCAGCCTTGATTTCAGTTTGAATATTATTTCATTTTGACAAAAACCTGATTCTTCACCCTGGAGAAGTTGTATTGACCAACATTAGTAGCCCCTCACAATTCCATGGTCACCACACAAGCACTTAACCATGAATTCACATTAACCTTTGCCTGCTCTGCCATTGACTTCCTTTAGTTGGGAACACTGGCTTTAGTCGTTGTTATACATTTAATGTTTTATTATGAGGCATATAGTTCAAATGTACAGACGGGTACAATCACGTAACAAACACCAGGTTACTTACTAAGCAGCATAATCATATCTTCACATTTTGCCGTCTTTGTGCCAGTTCTTTATAACAAACTAAAACATTGCAGATACAGTTAGTAGAAGCCCTCTACTACCCCTTCTCAGTCTTATTTCTTCTCTCTAGAGGTAATACCATCCTGATCTTGGTGTTTATTGTTGTCATGAATGGTTTTATACTTTTACCACAAATATATGTAATAATATATATTATTGTTTTATGTTTTTAAACTTTAAATAATTGAATCATCTCAGTATTCGTCTGTGCCTTACATTTTTGCTGAAAATTGTCTCTGAGATTTATTGAAGATGATACATACAGATTTCTTTTAATTACTATATAGAATTAACTTTATGACTATACCAAAATGTATTTTTTACTGCATACAAGCAGACATTTAGATTTTTTCCAACTTTTCACTCTTATAAGGCTGTGGCAAACATTTCTGTACACATCTCCATATGCACAAATATGTTGTATTTTTATTCTTTAATCATTTCTTTTATTCACATAAGTATTATCACTATTTAGCAATGAAAAAAACTAGCGTCATTCTAACCAAACACATGACAATGTAATCAGCTTCAAAACAGTATTAGAATAGTGTGCTGATGTTTTTAACTTACTGCCTTTCACAAAGGTCACCAGCCACTTCCCTCACAGACACATATAAGCCTCAGCTTTGAACCATAGAAAAATTTAAAGAATAATCCACAGTAAATACAGAACTGGAAAAGAGGCTACTATAGCTTTAAGAAACATGGAGTCAATTTAAGGACTGATCATACTCTTTTTTTTCTGTTTCCTTGACATATAGCTGGTCAGTACTGACCTGATTTGCAATTCCTCTTATGTGGACCTAGAGGCAAGTGACTGTAGTATTTAGCCATTGAAATTAATATGAGCTTTTGTTAAAAGTCTACACATTAAGCACTTATTGCCCTGGGAGGGATTAAGTTGCATTTATTTTTTTAATTGATTTTGATTTCATTTCATTAGTTACTGTCTCCTATATACAGATCAATACATTATGTGTTCTGGGATGTCCAAAGAAAGCCTCAGAAGAACTTAAAGCACTGCAAGGAAGAGATGCTTAGGAAAAGTTGTCAGTAGGATTTTGGCATGTAACATGGAGTTTTTCTTTTTTCCTTAGTGATACTCAGGAAATGCTTGTCTCCTTCTGTGAATGAATAATATCAGAGTACTATGGATCATGCTGAAGAAAATGAAATCCTTGCAGCAACCCAGAGGTACTATGTGGAAAGGCCTATCTTTAGTCATCCGGTCCTCCAGGAAAGACTACACCAAAAGGACAAGATTCCAGATTCCATTGGGGATAAGCTGAAACAGGCATTCACGTATGTTGAAAAAACCACGTATTTTAACCTGGTTCTGTTATTGTGTCATTCGGTTATGAGAGGCGCAAGGTCAAATGTGTAAAGAATATCTGTTTGGTGAAGTGGAGAAAAAAAATGAATGCTGAGCCATCCCGGTTTGCAAAGCTGTTCATGAGTTCAGTCAGCATCAGATATTTGCACACAGGCTTCATCATGAAATTTCACCATATTTGTTGAATTCCTACTATGCCTTTTGTCTGTGTATATATTAACATAACCAACACGCTTTCCAATTCTCCACTCACCTTCAAAATACCTTTTGTTTCCTAGGAATATTTCAGCTACTCTCTCTTTTTTTCCCCACCCTGTCTCCTCCCCTGTTTGGCAACATCCTGAATCACTAATTGGAAATCCTTCCAGATTGTCCCTGGGAATAAGAAAGGGAAAATGCCTTGGTTTGAATTCTACAGAGATGTTTCCCATTTCTAACTTTATCTCTGCTTTGTCCTTTCAGATGTACTCCTAAAAAAATAAGAAATATCATTTATATGTTCCTACCCATAACTAAATGGCTGCCAGCATACAAATTTAAGGAATATGTGTTAGGTGACTTGGTCTCAGGCATAAGCACAGGGGTGCTTCAGCTTCCTCAAGGTTAGTAGAAGATCTTTCTTTCTTTATTTCCACACTTGCTGTCCTCAAACAATTGCTTGGCCTTCTTTCTGTTTATTTAATCAGGATTGCAAATTCATAGTTTTTATGTATCATTCTAGTAACCTTTACCTGCCTAAAGGTATCCTTCAAAAACATTTAATCCTTAAACCTGTAATCCCAGCACTTTGGAAGACCAAGGTAGGAGAATCACTTGAGGCTGGGAGTTGGAGACCAGCCTGGGCAACAAAGTGAGACCCTGTCTCTACAAAAAAAAAAAAAAAAAAAAAAAAAAAACATAGCTGGGCATTCCTGTAGTCTCAGCTACTCAAGAGGCTGACATAGGAGGATTATTTAAGCCCCAAAGTTCAAGGCTGTAATGAGCTATGAGTGTATCAGTGCATTCCAGCCTGGGAGACTGAGTGAGACCCTGTAGCAAAAAAAAAAAAAAAAAAAAAAAAAAGCTCCCAGGGAAGTTACTAGTAGAAAATGGTGATACTATTTTACAGATCAGTACACTGGTTGGGCATTTTCTTACCACTTGCTAACTCAGTCACTCAAGAATCATTTTGTTGTTGTGGTTGTTGTTAAGATTTGTGGCTTCCGAGTTCATATTCTTATTATGAGAAACCATGATAAGCTAAATTCCTTTAGTATGTTGCAGCAACTCTGTGATTTTAATGTGATTAAAGAACTTAAGAAAATATTCATTAACTTAATTAATGTATTCATGTATTCTAAACAGTATGTGTCCATTAGGCACCTACCTGGCTCACTGTCCTCATGGAGCTAACTACCCATCCAATCAAGGGATGAGATGCTAAGCAGAAGAAAGCACATATAAAAATTTTCATTACAATGATAAGTACGATGAAGGAAAAGACAAGGCATTGTGTAATAAGAATAGTGGATCTAGGACCAGCCTGTGGTGGCTCATGTCTGTAATCCCAGAACTTTGGAAGGGTGAGGTGGGGGGATCACTTGAGGTTAGGAGTTCAAGATCAGCCTGGTCAACAGGGTGAAACCCTGTCTCTACTAAAAATACAAGAATTAACATGCCATGTTGTCATCTGCCTGTAATCCCAGCTACTTATGAGGCTGAGCCTGGAGAATCACTTGAACCTGGGAGGTGGAGGTTGCAGTGAGCTGAGATCATGCCACTGCACTCCAGCCTGGGCGATAGAACAAGACTCCATAAAAAAAAAAAAAAAAGTTAGTGGATATAGGAAATGAAGTTTGAGCTGAGACCTGAGACCGGTCAACAATGAGAGGAAATACATTTCAGGCAGAAAGAATAGTATGTGTGAAGGTGCTGAGTAGGAAAATAATTGGGTGTGGTACAAAGAAAGAATGGCAAAGCTGTGTTCTAGGAGTGTGAGGGAGCAGTGGTGGGTGAGGTAGGCAGAGGCAGGCCTGCAGAGTCTTCTTAGGCCCTTTTTGGATTTCAGTCTGAGTGCAGTGAAAAAGTTATCAGTATTAATTTTTATTTAGGTTTTGTTTGTGTATAAGTCTTCTCATGCTGCTAATAAAGACATTCCTGAGAATGAGTAATTTATAAAGAAACAGAGGTCTAACGGACTCACAGTTCCATGTGGCTGCAGAGGCCTCATAATCATGGTGGAAGGCAAACGAGCAAAGTCACATCTTACATGGTGGCAGGAAAGAGAGAGCATGTGTAGGGAAACTGCCCTTTATAAAATCATCACATCTTGTGAGACTTATTCACTATCACAGGAACTGCACGGGAAGACCCACCTCCATGATTTAATTACCTCCCACTGGGTCCCTCCCACAACACATGGGAATTATGTGAGCTACAATTCAAGATGAGATTTGGATGGGGACACAGCCAAACCATATCACTTTATAAGAGGTCACTGAGACTGCTGTGGGGGGAGTGGATTTGGATGCCGGGAGGGGCACCAGACTGGATGTGAGGAGACCAGGTAGAGGTGACAGCAGCTCATGTTAGGCAAAGGTGGTAATGGTTTGAACAGCTCTAGGACAGCTGGCCAAAAATCAATTCCCTTCTAGCCAGTTTTCAAAAATTTAATTTGTCAAAAATATCACTTCCCCTAATTGATCAATTAGCTGAGTTTTTAATTTTCCAAGTGACTGATTGACCATATTTATTAAATATATTTTACAAAATGCTAAAGCAGATTTGGGACAGATTTCTGCAATCATTTTAGAGGTCATCTTTTAGAAGTCACCAGCAATCATTTTGGGGTCACCTTCTGCATCTTTTGGAGGACACCAGCAATCATTTTGGTGTCATCATCTCAAGAATAGAGAAAGGGACAGATTCAAAGGCAGGGCAAGGGCAGGGTGAGGAGCAGATAAGGGCTTGGTATCCCAAACAGAAAGCAGAAGCCAAACTGACATTCAGTCAAGCTGGACTGATGGAGCTAAAGGAATGACTGCCATCAACCACCCACGCTCACAGTCCAAGAACTTCTTGGGATTCTGCCTAGTTGAGTTTTCACAGTAATTCCACAAACCTATTTTCAACCAGCTGACCTTCTTCCATCTTGAATTAGAATGATGGCCATGAGAATGGAAATAACTGGAAAGACATATGATATATTTTGTAGGTGAGATCAGCAAGACTTACTGTTGGAATAATTGAGAAAGAAGGGGGAGGGTGTGTCAAGAGTAGTTTTAAGGAAGCTGGGCTGATTGGTTGGATGTGTGGGGATGGTGAAGAAGAGGGATGGTCAAGAATGACTTCCAGTTTGCTGTTTCAAACACCTGAGGGATGGGGGTGCTAATTGCAGACATAAGAAAGATAACAGGGCTGAGCGAGGTGGCTCACGCCCGTAATCCCAGCACTTTGGGAGGCCAAGGTGGGTCGATAACCTGAGGTCAGGGGTTCAAGACTGACCAACATGGTGAAACCCCGTCTCTACTAAAAATACAAAATAAGCCAGGCATAGTGGCACATGCCTAAAGTCCCAGCTACTTGGGAGTCTGAGGCAGGAGAATTGTTTGAACCCGGGAGATGGAGGTTGCAGTGAGCTGAGATCATGCCATTGCACCCCAGCTTGGGTGACAGAGTGAGACTCAGTCTCAAAAAATAAAAACAATTTTTAAAAAGATGACAGAAATAGGATTGAAGAGTAAGTTTGATTATGTTAAATTTGAGATGCTTGTGAGATAGACAAGTAGCTATTTCATGTTTGTATTTAATATATGGTGAGCTCAAAAGAGAGGTAGGGGCTAGAGATATCAACTGTGGAATCTTTGACCTACAGAAAGCATTTAAACCATGGCAATAGACCAGGGTACCTAGGGAGATAAAGTGGAGTGAAAGACGGGAGCTAAGATCTGTCCAACATTAAAGACTAAATATAGAATGAGGAGCCAGCGGAAGAGATAGAAAAGAATCTGGAAAGGAAAACCAGGATTGTGTACATTATTACAGTAAGGAAGAAATTATTTCAAGTCAGGGAATAATTCAGTAGGTAGAACATTTCTGAGAGGCACAGATCATCCCCCACTCAAATTTGTATTGCAAAGGTATTTTTCTGCTGACTATTAATCAATGAAGATAGATAAATATGTAAAACAAAATATAGCAAAGATAGGGATCAATCACACATTTCCTGTGATTGATAAATAATTTAAATTACTGAAAAGATTTTGTGTTAAGCATGGCAGAGTGAAAGTATGCTCTTATTTCTAATTGTCTTAAAAATCCCTCTAAAATGACAATAAAAGAGGGGGAAATGGTATAAACCAGCAAGGATGAAGAATATGAGAGAGGAAAAAATATATATATGGCAAGCAGATGAACAAGTGGCAGCTGAATTGTTGGAGTAGAGGAAGCTCAAATGTAGGTACATATACTACAAAACACTGGGAAATTGGAGGCTCCAAATATTGTGAAAGCTGAGAGTCAAGCAGAAGGCTAAAAGCAAGGGAACTGGTTCCAAGTTTTTTACAATCAATAGCATCAACACACTCAGGTCCCCATACCTACATGATGGTAGGAGAAAAATACCAATAGATGCCAGGAAGGTTAAGTAAAAGTCTGCACACTGAACTGTGAGCCAACAAAGGCTGTTCTCTTGCTAAACTTTGCTTCAAAGTGCCTGCAAAAAAACTTACAGTCCAAAGCAGATGGTGACCTCTAAAAGACCTATACTGACAAGTTGGGGATCCCACCAGTGAAGTTGCTGGCGGCCCATCCAGTTGTCCTACAGTAAGGCCCATCAGTCAACAAAGAGAGCCAGTACACATGGGGCTTCAAGAAAGAGACCAAACCATACCCAAAAAAGAATTCATCAAGAACAGAAATTAACAGGTCAAAATTAAAAACTTTCAAACTATTGTATCCTTGAAGAGTTATTTTTAAAAATGTTGAGTCTGGGCGCAGTGGCTCATGCCTGTAATCCCAGCACTTTGGGAGACCAAGGTGGTAGATCACGAGGTCAAGAGATCAAGACCATTCCAGCCAATATGGTGAAACCCCGTCTCTACTAAAAATGCACAAATTAGCTGGGTGTGGTGGCATACGCCTGTAGTCCCCGCAGCTCGGGAGGCTGAGGCAGAATTGCTTGAACCTGGGAGGCAGAGGTTACAGTGAGCCCAGATGGTGCCACTGCATTCCAGCCTGGCAATAGACCAGGACTCTGTCTCAAAAAACAAAACAAAACAAAACAAAACCCTGAATCTGTGAAACAAAAACAGGATGCTATTTTGAAAAGAGCATTCAGAGAACAAGAAAGAGCTCATAGGAATTAAAAATATGATAGTTGGAATAAAATATTTAGTCAAGATTAGAGGATAAAGTAGAGGAAATCTCCTGGAAGTAGAAGAAAAAGACAGTAAGAGAGAAAACATGAGAACACCAGAGGATCAAGCCTGATGTCCCATCATATGTCTAATCCCAAAGTGATGGGATTACAGGCATGAGCCACTGCACCTGGCCTCAATTTTTTTTCTAACTCTTCAAGGATAAAACAGTTTTAAAGTTTTTAATTTTGCCCTGTTATTTCTATTCTTGATGAATTATTTTTGGGGTATGGTTTGGTCTCTCTCTTGAAGCTTCCCGTTTACTGGCTCTCTTTGTTTATTGATGAGAGTACGAGAGAAAGAAGAGAGTCAACAGAAGGGAAGAAATGGTCAAAGAGTAATCCCCAGGATTAAAGTACATGTTTTCAGACTGAGAGGAATACCCAGAAGAATAAATGAAAAATAAAAACATGAAATGAAAAATAAAACACAAATGTCTCCTGCCAGAAGTGGGGCAGGGGGAATGCTCTCCTTTCAGAATGCTGATTTAGGAAAATGGAGGTAAATAGAGAAAAATAGCTAAAAGAGTTGGAAGTGATTGCCTCTGAGGAGCAAAACCTGGAGGAAGAGGGGTGCGGCAGAAAAGAGCTGGCTTTTCCGAAGAGCTTTTTAAATATATGCATGCATTTATCTGCTAGAAATAAACTTTTTTAAAAAAAGAACATTTGAGTGACCATGTTATATCATACATGAAGTTAGGATGCTTTCTCAACTCTTCTTTTGCTAAAGCTGTTTTCTCTACAGTATAGCAGTGCATTAAATGAATTTTCTAGTTGTCCCGGAAATCTAGCTGAGCCCCTCAAGCTGAGAACAAAAGGTGCTGATTGCCTACACATTCTGAAGAGGCATGCCAGTCAATCTATGCCAAACTATGAGTGAATGACCCAGGCTCTCTGTAGTGTGTCACTTTAACAGAATATATCAGGGAATGAAGAGACTGATTTGGAATGAGAATTTTCCAGGGAGAGGTTAAAACCCCAAACCATTTCCCTTTTACCTGCAGTCAAGTAAGGAATGACTACAAGAAAGCTACTCAGCGCTGAACAGCACCCCCTGGATTTTGTGGAGACTGCTGCCTAATTCTTGCATGAAAATGTCCAGCTGCTCTAAAAAATTTAAGTTTTTCAAGTGAACCTGCATATGGATGTTTATAACAGCTTTAATCATAATTGCCTAACCGTGGAAGCAGTTAAGATGGCCTTCAGTAGATGAATGTATAAATAAACTGTGGTACATCCAAACAATGAAATATATTCAGTGTTAAAAAGAATGAGGTATCAAGCCATGAAAAGACATGAAGGAACCTTAAATGCATATTACTAAGTGAAATAAGTCAACCTGTGTGATCCCAACTGAATGACACTCAAAAGGCCAAACTAGCCAGGCGCAGTGGCTCATGTCTGTGATCCCAGCACTTTGGGAGGCCGAGATGGGCAGATTGCCTGAGCCAAGGAGTTCAAGACCAGCCTGGAAAACTTGGGGAAACTCTGTCTCTATGAAAATTATCCAGGCATAATGGTGCACACCCGTAGTCCCAACTACTAGGGAGGCTGAGGTGGGAGGATCACTTGAGCTTGGGAGGTTGAGGCTGCCATGAGCTGTAAGCATTCCCCTGCACTCCAGCCTGGGTGGCAGAGCAAGACCCTGTCTTTAAAAAAAACAATGGCAAAACTGTGAAGGCAGTAAAAGATCATGAGTTTCCAGGGGACGCCAGAGGAAAGGATGACTGGAGCACAGAGAATTTCTGAGCAGTAAAGGTACTTTTTATCATACTATCATAGTGGCTACCTGTCATTGTACATTTGTATAGACTGTACCATACCAAGAGTAAACCTAATGTAAACTACGGACTTTGGGTGATAATGGTAGGTCAATGTAGGTTCATCACTTGTAACGCATGTGTCACTCTGGTGGGGGATGTTGATAGTGGGGGAGGCTGTGCATAAGGATGGGATATATAGAAAACCTCTGTATCTTTTCTCAATTTGCTGTGAATCTAAAGCTGATCTTAAAATGTCTATTTTAAAAAAATGTCTAAAGGATGGTGTGAACTGCCTAGGACAGCAGAGTGAGGGAAAGACTCCTTTAGATGGTGTGACCTCTACTTCCAAAGCTTCTTGGGTTAAAATGCCAAGCTTTCCCATTGGATAGCTGGGCATCCTGGAAGGTAACAAAGCTTGGCTCATTTGATAGGTACTTGCCCAAGAAGATTGCCTACAGGATGAGCATACGCCAGCCATAAGGACCTGGAAGTCTGTACCTTCTGATAAGAGTTGGAGCGGGAAATACCTAAGAGTCAGGAGGAGGGAGCATTACATAGATTAGGGCATAGTAACTGGGAGTCCCTTATTGCAAAGGGGTCTCTAAAGAACCTACAAAAACACCCTATTGGAGAAAGAGCTCGCATTTGTGCATCAACACCAAATCACAATGGCACCCACTAAGATGAGACTTTTTTCTGCCTTTATCTAATTTGTGAAAGAATAAACCAGAAAAAAAAATCACCCACTGGCAAAAGGAGATGACAGTGGAAACTGTCTCAGCCTGGATTGTATTAGCACCAAGGTAAGATGATGTGCAGGATTGGGGTAGGGCAGGTTGCAGCTTAAATTAAGACAGGCTTCACTGTTCATCAGAAATAAAGAACCAAGAGAAAAGTACATGTAACACCTCTGTCTTCTAATGATCTCCCATTTCTGTTTGGTTTTTAATCCCACAGGCTTAGCCTTTGCAATGCTGGCAGCTGTGCCTCCGATATTTGGCTTGTACTCTTCATTTTATCCTGTTATCATGTATTGTTTTTTTGGAACCTCCAGACACATATCCATAGGTAAAAGCTTATACTTGGTATTCTAGTACCTTTCCTTGTGGATTTCCAACCTTTGCAATGTGCCAAAGAAATAGCATGGTCATTATTAAAAATTGGCTTAATAACAACTTTTGTTACTGCATATACAGTAGGTGCTTTAAAAACCTACACTTGGTCAGGTGTGGTGGCTCATGCCTGTAATCCCAGCACTTTGGGAGACCAAGGCGGGTGGATCTCCTGAGGTCAGGAGTTCAAGACCAGCCTGACCAACATGGTGAAACCCCGAATCTACTAAAAATACAAAATTTAGCCAGGCCAGGTGATAGGCACCTGTAATTTCAGCTACTCCAGAGGCTGAGGCAGGAGAATCACTTCAACCCAGGAGGCAGAGATTGCAGTGAGTCACGATCACACCACTGCACTCCAGTTTGGACAACAGAGCAAACTCTGTCAAAAAAAAAAAAAAAGACCCACTCCTCCCAAGATTTCTAGAACTTCAGCTTTCTTATAATCTTGGGATAATAAAACAGATAATTTTCTTGTATAAAAGGGCAGTTGTTGAAATCTGTGAAATGAGATAAATACTTGATTTCATAATGTAATTTGCCAGCATCTGGTTTTTCTTTTTATACTAGTGGTAGTATTTCAAGTTCCTAATCACTTTGCATGTATTTCATTTTTGTCATATTTGGGGCTCTGAATTGTACATATTTTCTTTTTAGTTTATCAGAGGCATATAGATTTCATAATAGTCCTGGTGCTGCTTAAGGCTACAACCAAACTCTCACACACATTCCAGATATCTACTTTTGGGCAACAAATACCCCCGAAATGTAGCAGCTTTACAACAACAGTCATGTTAGTATCTTCTCTAGTAACTGAAGGTGAGGACTTGGGAAGGACTGGTCTAGATAATTCTTCCTGTCTCCCTTTTTTCTCCCTCCCTTCCCTCTTCCCTGCCTTCCTTTCTCCATGCAGTCCCAGGAATTCTCCACTTGGCCTAGTTGGAGCTTTCTTATACATGGTTACTCAGAGCTTCAGCAGAAGTATCACAGCTTTCAGGTAGAAGCTGCAGCCCTTTTATTACCTAGCCTCGGAAGTCATACAATGTCACTTCTGCATCCTTTTGATTACTAACAAGTCAGAGCCAACCCAAATTCAAGGAGAGAGAAATTAGACTCCACATCTTGATGGGGTAATGTCAAGGAGAATATGTGGGATGGAAGATACTGTTGTGGCTATTTTTGGAAAATATAGTCTGCACACACACACATACACACACACACATTGCTCTCAAACCCCAGGGCAGGACTCTAAAGTAGGGAGTGTAGTCTTCTTTCAAGCATGACTTCTTGACCTCACCTGTGTCTCTTGGTGTACTGGCAAAAAGCACATCAGATACTATGAATTAGATAGGGTCCTTGAACCCTGAACAGGGATCTTCATGCTTTATTATTTCAGGTCCTTTTGCTGTTATTAGCCTGATGATTGGTGGTGTGGCTGTTCGATTAGTACCAGATGATATAGTCATTCCAGGAGGAGTAAATGCAACCAATGGCACAGAAGCCAGAGACGCCTTGAGAGTGAAAGTCGCCATGTCTGTGACCTTACTTTCAGGAATCATTCAGGTAACACTCAAAGATGGGGAAATGGACTGTCTCATTTGTTAATCTAACAAATATCTACTGAGTGCTCTTTGCTGGTCTTACTAAGCGGTGGGCAGGGTCAGCCATCAAAACTCCAGAGCTCTGGGAGTAACTGCAGACCAACCGCATGCCTTATTCACAACTGTGAGTGACCATCAAGCAAGCTTCAGGTGGGTGCTTAAAAGATCCCAAAAGCGAGATAAGCTTGACACAGCAGGATTGATTAGTGCTGGAAGAGGACATTCCTCTCTGCTTGGAAGAAACATCCAGTGATCATGATCATGCACTTCAGTGTACATGATGAAGCATGCCCCCAGCTCCATGGGAGAGGGATGGCAACAGTGTGGCCAATGCACTGTGGGGCACCAAACCACTCCAGACCTTCCATTGTTTTCTGTATAACCAGTGATTGATTTGGTCCCTACTTACCCACTTCAGATACAAGTTTGCAGTGTTAGAAAATGGTTCAGAGGCTGGGTGCAGTGGCTCATGCCTGTAATCCCAGCACTTTGGGAGGCAGAAGTGGGCAGATCACAGGATCAGGAGTTCGAGAGCAGCCTGGCCAACATAGTGAAACCCTGTCTCTACTAAATATACAAAAATTAGCCAGGTGTGCTGACACGCACCTATAATCCCAGCTACTCGGGAGGCTGAGACAGGAGAATTGCTTGAGCCCAGGAGATGGAGGTTATAGTGAACCGAGACCATGGCATTTCACTCCAGCCTGGGTGACAGAAAAAGACTCCATCTCAAAAAAAAAAAAAGAAAGAAAAGAAAAGAGAATGGTCCAGAAAGAACTTGTATATTTGCTGTGGGTCATAACTTCCTGAACTTTCATGTGATTTATTTGTTTCTTTGTCATTAAAAAAATAGTTTTGCCTAGGTGTCTGTAGGTTCGGATTTGTGGCCATATATCTCACAGAGCCTCTGGTCCGTGGGTTTACCACCGCAGCAGCTGTGCATGTCTTCACCTCCATGTTAAAATACCTGTTTGGAGTTAAAACAAAGCGGTACAGTGGAATCTTTTCAGTGGTGTATGTAAGTAAGCAACTACCTGATGTTCTGGTACTTGTTTTTTCTTCTTTATTTTCTCCCTTCTAATCTATATCTCTTTTTAGTTTCAAGACTAATTTTTCTTTTTTTCCAAGAATTCCCATAAAAAGGGAAAAGTCCATTTACTCTAAGGTTTTCTGAAAAGTGTGTTACAAAGAGGACTAAACCTTAAAATCTCTATTATTAATATCTGATATTTCCTACTTTACAAGGAATTTTTTGCTAGGTGTTTATTTGATGACTGCATCATCACTCTAATTAGGTGAAGAGAGAACTTTTTCTTAAAACCAAATCATGATCTCTTTGGAAACTAACATAATTTAAAGGCATAAGGGAAGAACGTATCTCTCTCAAAAACTGCTAATTCAAGTTGGCAAAAAAAAAAAATGAGGCTATGAAAGATTAAACCAACATAAATCTTTTAGTTATACACACCCATTACCAAACTCAGAGAAAATATAAGTTATTTGCAAGCACTTAGGGAACAATGGTAATAACTGATCGTGTTGAAATTGATCATGTGAAACTGATCGCAAATTCTAAAAATTTAATGCTTTTTCACACGGTGCAATATAACTAAAAATCAAAAACTAAACATAGCTTTAAAACTCCCATAGATTTAGAAACCAAAAAAAAATTTCTAAATGACCCCTGAATTTAAAAAATTAGGAAATAATTAGAATTAATTGACAGTAGAAGTAGTACATATCAAAACCTCTGAGATGCTGTTAAAGCTATCCTTGGAAGGAGAGGCCTGTAGCCTTTGTGAATATTTATGTGCCAGGCACTGCTAGGTGCCAAAATGCAGCTGTGAGTTGAGAAAATATAGGCATTGCCCTCTGGAGCTTTCAGTCCAGTGTAAAGATAGTAAGCCATTAATTGCATACATGTGTAATCAATTACAATTTGTGTTGAGTGCTATGAGGAAGAAGTACCTGCTGCTCTGAAAGTTAGGGAGATCTTTAGGAGTCTAAGAAAGGCACTTTGAGGAAGTGATATTTGAGTCCTTCACTGATTAAAATGGAATCTGACTTTACAAATATTCTCTAAATAACAAAATTCTTATTTTCCCATGATAGTTGTTACCATACTTCTTACTCTAAGACTTCTTGAAATGCCTTGTCACAAAGGAAACAAAACATACTGAATACTCTAGGCATTGACAGGAAAGGGTACATGGCCTGGGCTGACTGGGAAGTCTACTTTATTGGGTTTCAAATGAGAACTGACTATATTTGAGGTGCCCAGCCATGGTAACCCTAGGATATAATTCAGTAGATTGCTTCTCTAGTTCTCCTGGGATCCTTTCCCAAACATCAACACTCCTGACTTCAAAGTCCTGCTAACAATAATTTCTCCTTCTTTGAGCTCCTAAAAGATTTTCTATGTATTAACCTTTGGAGTATTTTGCTATCAACCCTTAATTCTTTCCAAGTGCTCAAGGACTCAGCTTCAGGGTTCCTTTTCTGAATTTTATAATATTACATTGAGACATTAGCATATGATAAGAATAATTGTTTGATGTGAATAACAACGATAAGGCTGGGCATGGTGGCTCACGCCTGTAATCCCAGCACTTTGGGAGGCCGAGGTGGGTGGATTACTTGAGGTCAGGAGTTCGAGACCAACCTGACCAACGTAGTGAAACCTCATGTCTACTAAAAATACAATAATTAGCTGAGCATGACAGCAGACACCTGTAATCCCAGCTACTAAGGACGCTAAGCCAGGAGAATTGCTTGAACCTGGGAGGCAGAGAGTCTGGCTCAAAAAAAAGAAGAAATATTTTTAAAAGTAACAACCATAAAGTTGTAGACTGAGTAAAAATGTCTCCTAATTGGTGGAAGCTACAAAGAGAGATTTCAGCATGAGGACTTTCAACTAGAAATATCTAATAATGGAATGGCTGGTGTTAATTAGTACACTAGAGTGTCTCTGTCTCTGTCAGGGGCAATTTCTTGATGTAAACATCCAGTGTTCACTGTGTTACAGAGTACAGTTGCTGTGTTGCAGAATGTTAAAAACCTCAACGTGTGTTCCCTAGGCGTTGGGCTGATGGTTTTTGGTTTGCTGCTGGGTGGCAAGGAGTTTAATGAGAGATTTAAAGAGAAATTGCCAGCACCAATTCCTTTAGAGTTCTTTGCGGTAAGTCACCTTGGGTCAATGACCTATTCAACTTCTAGGACTGCATTTACTTATTTCTGTAAGGAATTTTGGAGTGAATGAAAAAGGACTTTTTTTGCTCTCAATTCTGCCAAAAGAAGGCAACAATTTGTCAAAGAAATTTGACTATTTCATTGAAAAAGAAGCAGAAAAAGCCTTAAAAGATAGACACAGATGATTTTTTAAATTATGTATAAGATCATATGTAAAAATTTTAACATTAATTGTAAGTGATGGGATGATGGTGAATTTTTTTCTCAAATTTTTATTGGCTAATTGTTTTGTAATGAGTACATATTACTTTAATAACACACAAAAAAATCCATTTCCATTTTGACAAGGCAAGGGTTCCCAAACTTTCTCCATTTCTTGACGCTCCTAAACCAGAAGAAATACCTCACAGTTCCATTTATTAAGTAGTTAGGTTCAAAGACCTTAATAATATTTATGATTAACAACTTCGTAGCTGCTTATAAAAATATGCACATAAATTAGAATAAAAATAGTATGTTCTTAAGTTACCACAATTATTTAATCATGGAATGTGTATGGCTGCATAGATCCTCAAACCTCAGAATCAGAAAGGACACTGCTACCCTCATTTCCTGTTCACATGAATATTTATATGGTTCCTGCTTTTTCATCACAGCAATCACTGAACACCCAACTTTTCAAAAATATGGCGTTATTGAAAGGAGCACAGTGTTCAAATTGTGTACTGCCAACGGAAAGTTTGCATAGTGCCCAACAGATGTCACTGTTTCCCTGGTTAACTTTTAATATCCAAAGTGTTCCATAGAGTACCTTTGGCACCTTTGGCTTGTTTGCACGTGTGGGAGCCGCAAAGATAAGAAATGAAGAGTAGGCTGGGCATGGTGACTCACTCCTGTAATCCCAGCACTTTGGGAGGACAAGGTGGGCAGATCACTTTAGGCCAGAAGTTCCAGGCCAGCCTGGTCAACATGGTGAAACCCTGTCTCTACTAAAAATACAAAAAATTAGCTAGGTGTGGTGACATGCACCTGTCATCCCAGCTACTTGGGAGGCATGACAATTTACTTGAACCTGGGAGGCAAGGGTTGCAGTGAGCCAAGATTGCATTTCTGCACTCCAGCCTGATAACAGAGCAAGAGTCTGTCTCAAAAGAAATGAAGAGTAGATTTGCCGGTAAAGGGCTGGCAAGATGGCCGAATAGGAACAGCTCTGGTCTGCAGCTCCTAACGAGATTAACACAGAAGGCAGGTGATTTCTGCATTTCCAACTGACTTAGCCAGCTGGCTCATCTCATTGGGACTGGTTAGACAGTGGATGCAGCCGACAGAGGGCAAACAGAAGCAGGGTGGGATGTTGCCTCACCCAGGAAGTGCAAGGGGTCAGGGAACTCCCTCCCTCAGCCAAGGGAAGCCATGAGGGACTGTGCCATTGTGCACTCCGACTCAGACATTACGCTTTTCCCATGGTCTTCGCAACCCGCAGACCAGGAGATTCTCTCAGGTACCTATACCACCAGGGCCCTGGGTTTCAAGCACAAATCTGGGTAACTGTTTGGGCAGACACCAAGCTAGCTGTAGGAGTTTTCTTTCATACCCCAGTGGCACCTGGAATGCCAACAAGACAGAACCATTCACTCCCCTGGAAAAGGGGCTGAAGCCAGGGACCCAAGTGGTCTATCCACCTCAGCAGATCCTACCCAAATGGAGCCCAGCAAGCTAAGACCCACTGGCTTGAAATTCTCACTGCCAGCACAGCAGTCAGCGACCTGGGATGCTTGAGCTTGGTGCAGAGAGGGGCATCTGCCATTAATGACACTTGAATAGACAGTTTTCCCCTCACAGTATAAAACAAGCCTCCAGTAAGTTTGAACTGTGCAGAGCCAACCACAGCTCAGCAAAGCTGCTGTAGCCAGACTGCCTGACTAAATTCCTCTTCCGTGAGCAGGGCATCTCTGAAAGAAAGGTAGCAGCCCCAATAAGGGGCTTATAGATAGAACTTCCATCTCCCTGGGACAGAGCACCTGGGGGAAATGGAAGCTGTGGGCACAGCTTTAGAAGACTTAAACATTCCTGCCTTTAAACATTCTTAAAGGAGCATGTTCTAACCCAGTTCAAGGAAGCTAAGAACCTTGAAAAAAGGTTAAGAGGGTTGCTATGTGGAATGACAAGTTTAAAGAAGCACACAAATGACCTGATGGAGCTACAAAACACAGCATGAGAACTTTGTGAAGGATACACAAGTATCAAAAGGTGAATTGATAAGTAGAAGAAAGGATATCAGAGATTGAAGATCAGCTTAAAGAAATAAAGTACAAAGAATGAAAAGGAATCAACAAAGCTTCCAAGAAATATGGGACACTGTTAAGAGACCAAACCTACGTTTGATTGGTGTACCTGAAAGTGACAGGGAGAATGGAACCAAGTTGGAAAACACTCTTCAGGCTATTGTCCAGGAGAACTTTCCCAACCTAGCAAGACAGGCCAACATTAAAATTCAGGAAATACAGAGAACGCCACAAAGATGCTCCTCAAGAAGAGCAACCCCAAAACACATAATCTTCAGATTCACGAACATTGAAATAAAGAAAAAAATATTAAGAGAAGCCAGTGAGAAAGGTGAGGTTACCCAGAAAGGGAAGCCCATCAGACTAACAGCAGATCTCTCTGCAGAAACCCCACAAGCCAAAAGAGAGTAAGGGCCAATATTCAAAATTCTTAAAGAAAAGAATTTCAACCCAGAATTTCATATCCAGCCAAACTAAGCTTCATAAGTGAAAGAAAAACAAAATCCTTTACAGACAATCAAATGCTGAGAGATTTTGTCTTGTAAAGACCTGCTGTACAAGCACTCCTGATGGAAGCACTAAATATGGAAAAGAAAAACTGGTACCAGCTACTACAAAAACATACTAAATTGTGAAGACAATTGACATTATAAAGAAACAGCATCAACTAATGGGCAAAATAACCAGCTAGCATCATAATGACAGGATCAAATTCACACATAACAATATTAGCCTTGGCCAGGCGCAGTGGCTCACACCTGTAATCCCAGTACTTTGGGAGGCCAAGGTGGGCAGATCACAAGGTCAGGAGATCGAGACCATCCAGGCCAACATGTCAAAACCCCATCTCTACTAAAAATACAAAAATAAAAATAGCTGGGCATGGTAGTGCACACCTGTAGTTCCAGCTACTCAGGAGACTGAGCAGGAGAATTGCTTGAACCCAGGAGGCGGAGATTGCAGTGAGCCAAGATCGTGGCACTGCACTACAGCCTGGGTGACAGTGCAAGACTCCGTCTCAAAAAAAAAAAAAATTAACCTTAAATGTAAATGAGCTAAATGCCCCAATTAAAAGGCATAGGCTGGCAAATTGGATAGGGTCAAGACCCGTGGATGTACAGTATTCAGGAGTCCCATCTCATGTGCAAAGACACACATAGGCTCAAAATAAAGAAATGGAAGAAGATTTAGCAAGCAAATGGAAAGAAAAAAAAGCAGGGGTTGCAATCCTAGTCTCTGATAAAACAGACTTTAAACCAACAAAGATTAAAAAAAAAGACAAAAAAGAGTATTACATGGTAAAGGGATCAATACAACAAGAAGAGCTAACTATCCTAAATATATATGCATCTAATACAGGAGCACCCAGATCCTTAAAGCAAGTTCTTAGAGACCTACAAAGAGACTTAGACTCCCACACAATAATAGTGGGAGACTTCACCCCATCAATATTAGATCAACAAGACTGAAAATTAACAAGGACATTCAGGACTTGAACTGAGCTCTGGACCAAGCAAACCTAATAGACATTTAGAGAACTCTCTACCCTAGATCAACAGAATATGCATTCTTCTCAGCACTACATCATATTTGTTCTAAAATCCACCACATAATTGAAAGTAAAACACTCCTCAGCAAATACAAAAGAATGGAAATCATGACAAACAGTCTCTCAGACCACAGTGCAATCAGATTATAACTCAGGATTAAGAAACTCACTCAAAACAGCACAACTACATGAAAACTGAACAACCTGCTCCTGGATGACTAGTAGGTAAATAATGAAATTAAAGCAGAAGTAAGTTCTTTGAAACCAATGAGAACAAAGACATAATGTACCAGAATCTCTGGGACACAGGTAAAGCAGTGTTTAGAGGGAAATTTATAGCATTGAATGCCCACAGGAGAAAGTGGGAGATATCTAAAATTGACACTCTAACATCACAATTAGAAGAACTAGAGAAGCAAGAGCAAGTAAATTTCAAAATCTAGCAGAAGACAAGAAATAACTAAAATCAGAGCATAACTGAAGGAGATAGAGACATGAAAAACCCTTCAGAAAATCAATAAATACAGGAGCTGGTTTTTTGAAAATATTAACAAAATAGATAGACTGCTAGCCAGACTAATAAAGAAGAAAAGAGAGAAGAATTAAATAGACACAATAAAAAATGATAATGGGGAGATCAATCCTGATACCACAGAAATACAAACTGCAATCAATACTATAAACACCTCTCCACAAATAAACTAGAAAATCTAGAAGAAATGGATAAATTCCTGGACACATATACTCCCAGGACTAAACCAGGAAGAAGTTGAATCCCTCAGACCAATAACAAGTTATAAAATTGAAGCAGTAATTAATAGTTTACTAACCAAAAAAATCCCAGGACCATGTGGATTCACAGCCAGATTCTACCAGACGTACGAAGAGGAGCTGGTACCATTCCTTCAGAAACTAAACAACAGAAAAAGAGGGACTCCTTCCTAACTCATTTTATGAGACCAGCATCATCCTGATACCAAAACCTGGCAGAAACAACGAAAAAAGAAATTTCAGGCCAATATCCCTGATGAACATCAACGCGAAAATCCCCCCCAAAAATACTGGCAAACTGAATCCAGCAGCACATCAAAAAGCTTATCCATCACAATCAAGTTGGCTTCATTCCTGGGATGCAAGGCTGGTTCAATACACACAAATCAATAAATGTAATCTATCACATAAACAGAATCAATGACAAAACATACATGATTATCTCAACAGATGCAGAAAAGCCCTTCGATAAAATTCAACACCACTTCATGCTAAAAACTCTCAATAAACTAGGTGTCAGTGGAACATATCTGAAAATAATAACAGCTATTTATGACATACCCACAGCCAGTATCATACTGAAAGGGAAAAAGCTGGAAGCATTCCTTTTGAGAAGTGGCACAAGACAAAGATGCCCTCTGTCACCACTCCTATTCAACATAGTATTAGAAGTTCTGGCCAGGGCAATCAAGCATGAGAAAGAATTAAAGCGTATTCAAATATGGAGAGAGGAAGTCAAATTGTCTGTTTGTAGATAACGTGATTGTATATTTAGAAAACCCCATCATCTCAGCCCAAAATCTCCGTAAGCTGATAAGCAACTTCAACAAAATCTAAGGATACAAAATCAGTGTGCAAAAATCACAGGCATTGTTCTACACCAATAACAGACAAACAGAGAGCCAAATCATGAGTGAATTCCCATTCACCATTGCTACAAAGAGAATAAAATACCTAGGAATACAACTGACAAGGGATGTGAAGGACCTCTTCAAGGACAACTGCAAACCACTGCTTTATAAGAGAGGACACAAACAAATGGAAAAACATTCCATGCTCATGGTTAGGAAGAATCAATACTGTGAAAATGGCCATACTGCCCAGAGTAAATTATAGATTCAATGCTATTCCCATCAAGCTACCATTGACTTTCTTCACAGAATTAGAAAAGTCTACTTTAAATTTTATATGGAACCAAAAAAGAGCCTGTATAGCCAAGATAATCCTAAGCAAAAAGAACAAAGCTGGAGGCATCACACTACCTGACTTCAAACTATACTAAAAGGCTACAGTAACAAAAACAGCATGGTACTGGTACCAAAAGAGATATATATATAGGCCAATAGAACAGAACAGAGGCCTCAGAAATGACACAACACATCTACAACCATCTGATCTTTGACAGACCTGACAAAAACAATGGAGAAAGGATTCCCTATTTAATAAATGGTATTGGGAAGACTGGCTAGCCATATGCAGAAAATTGAAACTGGACCCTTCCTTACACCTTATACAAAAATTAGCTCAAGATGGATTAAAGACTTAACATAAAACATAAAGCCATAAAAACCCTAGAAGAAAACATAGGCAATACTCCTCAGGACATAGGCGTGGACAAAGACTTTATGACTAAAACACCAAAGCAATGGCCACAAAAGCCAAAATTGACACATGGGATCTAATTAAAGAGCTTCTAAACAGCAAAGAAACTATCAGAGTCAGCAGGCAACCTACACAGTGGGAGAAAATTTTTGCAAGCTACCCATCTGACAAAGGACTAATATCCAGAATCTACAAGGAACTTAAATTTACAAGAAAAAAACGAAAAGTGGGCAAAGGATATAAACAGACACTTCTCAAAAGAAGACATTTATGCAGCCAACATACATATAGAAAAAAGCTCATCATCACTGGTCATTAGAGAAATGCAAATCAAAACCACAATGAGATATCATCTCACACCAGTTAGAATGGTGGTCATTAAAAAGTCTGGAAAAAACAGATGCTGGAGAGGATGTAAAGAAATAGGAACACTCTGCACATGTACCCCCAAACCTAAAATGCAATAAAAAATTTAAAAAAAAAAGAAATAGGAACACTTTTACACTGCTTGTAGGAGTGTAAATTAGTTCAACCACTGTGGAAGACAGTGTGGCGACTCCTCAATGATCTAGAACCAGAAATTCCATTTGACCCAGCAATCCCATCACTGGGTATATACCCAAAGGATTATAAATCATTCTATAAAGATGCATGCACACTATTCACAATAGCAAAGACTTGGAACCAACCCAAATGCCCATTAGTGATAGACTGGATAAAGAAAATGTGGCATATATACACCGTGGAATACTATGCAGTCATTAAAAAGAATAAGTTTATGTCCTTTGCAGGGACATGGATAAAGCTGGAAAGCATCATTCTCAGCAAACTAACACAGGAACAGAAAACCAAACACCACATGTTCTCACTCATAAGTGGGAGCTGAACAATGAGAACACATGGACACAGGAAGGGGAACATCACACACCAGGGCCTGCCAAGAGGTGGGAGAGTAGGGGAGAGATAGCATTAGGAGAAATACCTAATGTAGATGACAGGTTGATGGGTGCAGCAAACCACCATGGCACGTGTATACCTGTGTAACAAATCTGCACATTCTGCGTATGTATCCCAGAACTTAAAGTATAGTTTTAAAAAGTTTTTTAAAATGAAGAGTATAGGTGTCTGATCCAAATTTAGCACAAAGTTCTAGCTGTGAAAAATACTGGCTGATGTACCTCACAAGGAAGCCAGTATCTTCTATCCTTTTCTTTGTCTCAGTCTTGTCTACATGCCATTAGTACCTTTTAGCAGGCAATAACTACCTCTAACAGTTTCAAAACCTCTTCTCTCACTGGGGCTAGGCACAGAGTTCCAGTGTCGACTTGTAGTATAGCAAGAGGTTCTGAGCACTTTTGCATGGGAGAGTGGACAGGCAAGCCCAAACTATGAAGTAAATGATGCAGCTTGCCTCTCCTGCTTTGATTACTAACTCTGTTTTCCAGATTCCCTTTAAAGGTGCTTCCATGTTTCCCAGGGGAGTTGTTCCCCAGAATTCTAGAAAATTTAGGAACAGCATCTTTATGATTCCCTTTAAGCATCAAATTTATTTTTTTATTATAAAAACATTTTTGAGTTTTGCATTCTATTTTATAATACATCTATTTGTGTGGATAGAAAAACAATGGTTTAAATTACTTACCACTGTATAAAATTAATGCTCCAGGAGCTTGAGCCATATGTATTCTGTAGATTTGAGTATTCTAGGCAGTCTGCTAGTTAGATAAACAAAAAAATGCAATTAAGGGTGACGAAAATCGGCCAGGCGGGGTGGCTTATGCCTGTAATTCCAACACTTTGGGAGGCCAAGGCAAGCGGATCACCTGAGGTCAGAAGTTCAAGACCAGCCTAACCAACATGGACAAACCCCATCTCTACTAAAAATACAAAATTAGCTGGGCATTGTGGCTGATGCCTGTAATCCCAGCTACTGGGGAGGCTAAGGCAGGAGAATTGCTTGAACCCAAGAGGCAGAGGTTGCAGTGAGCTGAGATCACTCTACTGCCCTCCAGCCTAGACAACAATAGCAAAACTCCACCTCAAAAAAAAAAAAAAAATGGTGACGAAAATAATTGTCATCAATAGAAAAGGATCCTTCCATCAAAGGAGCCAGAACCATCCATGTCCCTGGTCTCCCAGGCTGCTGTTTCTAATAATAAGCTTATCTTATTATTTGTTTCCTGCAGTGGCCATCCCCAGGAGGGACTGGCTTCCTTCCCTGCTCAACCCTTATTTCTCCTCTTCTGGATAATGCACTCAGAAAGCTCATAGGCAATAGTTCCTGGGCATGGAACAAATTGCTATCACACCTTTTGTTATGTTTCTCTTCTTGTAACTCATTAGGGATTGTAGTTTACAGCCCTGGTAAATCTATGCCCTGCCAGTCCAGGATGGCCTTATATGCAGTGACCCTCTGTTTGATGTACAGTTCCACTCTGACTTTGCAGCTGAAATGGAAGGAGACAGCTATGCGTTGCTGCTGGGGGCCTCTCACCGCACTTGGGGCTGCTGTCCTGGAAACAGGATCAGCAGGAGGATTCTAAATCCAAGCATACATTTGGTAATCATAAAGTGTCATTATACCACCCTCGAAGTCCACAGTTAAACTTCCTTTATTAATAACATTGTGGCCAGAGACTCATTTCACCCATACTAAAGGTAAGGTGAACGTTTGAAAGGTTTTATGGACTTTTTCTGTTGCAGTCAATTAGCCAGAACACCTCAGTGTAGGAGAGGACAAAGCATGAAGAAAATTCCAGGTCATAAAGAAACTGTAGAGTTCATTTTAACTATGTGGGGTAGGGTCATTGAGAGAAGTTAGAATTGTTGAAGCTAATGGTAATTCTTCCTTTTAAATCTCAGTATTAAAAGTGAGAATAGATTTGGCTTGACTAATGTATTCTTTGAAGCTGATTTTTGCGGTATTTGAGTATTCATTTCTAAAGGTGCATTTGGATTTGTGTCTTTTTAGGTGGTAATGGGAACTGGCATTTCAGCTGGGTTTAACTTGAAAGAATCATACAATGTGGATGTCGTTGGAACACTTCCTCTAGGGTAGGAAAGTAGTTTTAAGTAACAGTGTAACTGAAATAATCAATGAATCTATTGTCTCTAACTCTTACTTTAGTACTCTTGCAATGAAAAATAATCTTTTTTCTATACATCAAATAGCTGAGGGTTTTAGGGGATTTGGACTTTTTATTTTTTACTATTGGAGTAAAAAACACTTAAAAATTTCTGTCTTAACTTTTTCTTTTTTTTTTTTTTTTTTTTGAGACAGAGTCTTGCTCTGTCACCCAGGCTGGAGTTGCAGTGGCATGATCTTAGCTCACTGCAACTTGTCTCCCAGGTTAAAGCAATTCTGCTGCCTCAGCCTCCTCCTAGGTAGCTGGGATTACAGGCATGTGCTACCACACCTGACTAATTTTGTATTTTTAGTAGAGACAAGGTTTCACCATGTTGACCAGCTGGTCTTGAATTCCTCACCTCATGTGGTCTACCTGCCTCAGCCTCCCAAAGTACTGAGATTACAGGCCTGTAATCTTAATCATTTAAGATTACACTGTGCCCTGTCAATCTTAATCATTTTTAAGTGTACAGTTCAGGAGTGTTAAATATATTCCCATTATTGTAAAACAGATCTCCAGGACTTTTTCATCTTGTAAATCTACAACTCTATACCCCTTAAACAAGAGCTTTCTCTTTTCCTCTTCCCCGAGCCCCTAGTAACCACTATTCATCTTTCTGTTTTTATGAATTTGACTGCTTGAGATAACTCATATAAGTGGAATCATATAGCATTTGTTTTTGTAACTGGCTTATTTTACTTAGCAAACGTCTTCAGAGTTTAGTCTATATTGTAGCATATGACCATATTTTCTTCCTTAAGGCTGAATAATATTCCATTGTGGATATATACTCTATTAATTTCTCCATGCATCCATTGATGAGCATGTGGGTTGCCTTTACCTCTTGGCTATTGTGAATAGTGCTGCTGTGGATATCAGTGTGCAAATATGTCTTTGAGACCTTGCTTTCAGTTCTTTTGGGTATATCCCTGAAAGTGAGATTGCTGGATCTATTTTTACATTTTTGAAGAACTTTCATACTGCTTCCCACAGCAGTTACACTCTTTACAATCCTATCAATAGTGGCAAGTGGTTTTCTGTTTTTTGTTTGTTTTTCTAAATTTGATAGTTTCTAAAATCTCTCCTTGCATGACATAGGATTTAAGAGCAAAAAAAAAAAAAAAAAAAAATCTAAATCCTAGCCTGCCACTTACTAGCTGTGTGATCGTAAGCAGGCCACTTACACTCTCAAAGCCTCTGTTTCCTCACCTGTCAGAAGGGTGTGGTAATTAATACTTATCTCAAAGGCAGTTGTGAGAGCTGCAGGAGATAATGCATGGAAGGCAGTAAGAGAACACCTGAACACACAGTAAGCATTCAAGATGTGTTAATCACTTATTAGTAATGGGTTCTGAGGCTGTTATTTCAATGAGTTTTTTAGTTTCTAATGTTATTTCTTTGCTTCATCTATATTATCTAACTCTACATTTTAAACATGTATTATTGGCTGGGCATGGTGGCTCACACCTGTAATCCCAGCACTTTGGAAGGCCGAGGTGGGTGGATCAAAAGGTCAGGAGTTCAAGACCAGCCTGGCCAACATGGTGAAACCCTGTCTCTAAAAATACAGAAATTAACAGGGCATGGTGGCAGGAGCCTATAATCCCAGCTACTAGGGAGGCTGAGGCAGTAGAATCACTTGAACCTGGGAGGTGGAGGTTGCAGTGAGCCGAGACTGTGCCACTCTACTCTAGCCTGGGCAACAGAGCTGGACTCTGTCTCAAAAGAAAAACAATTAATTAATTAAAAATGTATTATTCTCTTTATATTTGAAGGAACAAGACTACCACTTTTCCTTGTTCCTCCCCAGCACTCTCTGGCTGTCCCTCTGTCTCTCAATATATCTCTGTCTTATATTATTTCTCTGTGTCTCTTTCTCTCACCACCCTCTTCTCTATTCCAAAAGAACAGAGTCATTTTTCGCAGATGTTGGACATTGATGGAACTTGGCACACTCCATCAGGCCTTGCCCTCCAGCCCCATGTAAGAGTCTCCCGGGAAGCAAAGGGAGCAGAGGTTGCTCTTTAAGCCAAAGTTCACCCACAGAGCACGCATTGAAGGAGGAAGCATACACTCTACTTTTAACCAGCAAAATCAATTGGTATCATGAATGTGTTACTTATCATGATTCAGTGTAAAGCTAAAACACAGCAGTAACCACTGAACTTTCAATCTGACCTTATAATTTACGAAATACTGGACAGGTGCAAAGGTGGCTCACGCTTGTAATCCCAGCACTTCGGGAAGCCCAGGCAGGCAGATCGCTTTAGCTCAGGAGTTCAAAACCAGCCTGGGCAACATGCCTGGAACCCCATCCCTATACAAAATACAAAAATTGGCTAGATGTTGCAGCATCCAACTGCAGTCCCAGCTACTCAGGAGGCTGAAGTGGGAGGATCACCTGAGCCCAGGTGGTGAGGGTGCAGTGAGCCAAGATCGTGCCACTGCACTCCAGCCTGGGTAACAGAGACCCTGTCTCAAAAAAATTATTTAAAATTATAAAATACATTTATATCCACTATCTCAATTAATGCTTACAATAACCCTAGTGACAATATATGTTTTACAGAAAATTTATTCAACTTATGTTTATTGAGTGCCTATTATGTACCAGGGACACTACAGTTAAAAGCAAAAACACACAAGCCAAAGTGTCCTTGCTCCCATGGAGTTTATATTCTACTAATTAAAGACAGAAAATAAATAAACAAATAGTGAGAAGTGCTAGTTTTAAAAACATGAAGCCAGGTAAGGTATCGGGGTTGCTATTTTAGGTAGGGTGTCAGGGAAGGCGATATTTGAGAGACATGACTGAGGTTTAGTGACTCACTGGTGAGCCCCATCCTGGACCCAGAATGCAGTCTGCAGATCCCCAGCTCTGTGCTCCTTCTGTTACCTCACACCTTGGTCTCTGATCTAGCCAGTTATGTGGTAAACATTAGTCTTTGATCGGATCCAATAGATAATCATATTTAGTTACTAGTTCCAAATAATGTAATTAAATGTGAAATGCTTACATTTAGATTACTCCTTTTAAAAATATACTGAGGCCGGGTGCAGTGGCTCATGCCTGTAATCCCAGAACTGTGGGAGGCCAAGGTGGGCTGATCACGAGATCAACAGTTTGAGATCAGCCTGGCCAACATGGTGAAACTCCATCTCTACTAAAAATGTAAAAATTAGCTAGGCATGGTGGCGGGCGCCTGTAATCCCAGCTACTCAGGAGGCTAAAGCAGGAGAATCGCTTGAAACCAAAAGGCAGAGGTTGCAGTGAGCCAAAATCGTACCGCTACACTCTAGCCTGGGCAATAAGTGGGAAACTTCGTCTCAAAATATGTGTATATACATACACACACTGAAAAGTTAAAATCTACGTGTCACTACAATTTCTACTTAATGCCTTCCTTTCCCTGTTGCATTGTACTCAAACATATTACTTCCCTTCTATATGTGACAGTTTAACTTAAAAAAAATTTTTAAAAAGATTTTACTTTTCTGGAAATAGGCTACCTAGAAAGTTTATCTTTCTGGAACATTGACCAAAACCAACTAAGTAACAAATTCCTACCTACCTATCTACATACAATCATACCGTTTCAGTTACCTGTGAGTCTCATTGCTCCACTGATAACTGACTACCCCAAGACGGTGACTTAAAACAGCCACCATTAATTTGCTCATAGTTTTTTAGTCTATGTTTGGTTCAGTTGGGTGGCTCTTTGGCAGGTCTCACTTGGGGTTTCTTATGCACCTGCAGATATCCACAGGTGTGACTAGTGCTGGAAGATCCAAGAGGGCTTCACTCACATGTCTGACACCTCAGCTGGAGTGACTGGAACAGCTGAGGGCTGGCTGGCATCTGTCTACATGTGGTATCTCCAGCAGCATTGCCAGATCTCTTTACATGGTGGCACAGAGCAACAAGAAAGAAAAGCAGAGAATTTACCAGGCTTCTTAAGGCACTCATAGAGCATCACTTCCACCACATTCTGTTGCTCAAAGCAAATCACAAAGCCAGCTCAGATACAGCTGGAGGAGAAACAGATTCCACATCTAGATTGGTGGAGTGACAGGCACATACAGGTATGAGAAGAATGGCTGGTGGTCTATTTGAAAGCAAACTACCACATTTCTGTATACACATACATACAGGCATACATGTTACAGAGCCCAGAAAGTGACAGTGAACTATTAAAGATTGCAATCTTAGTACTATATCCTGTTTTCTTGTTTGTTTACTTTCCTTAACTCATTCTAAAATACGTCCTTTTCTTATATTCTTATTCCTTTGGCCAAAACCTGCTGCTAGGCCTTCCCTCTTAGTTCATGCCTGTGCAGCAAACAGCAGGAAAGGAAACAAATTTTATAATTAGACCCCCCAGGTTTGACTCCCTGCTCCATTTTGGGAAAATCACTTAATGTCTGTCAAAATCCATTTTTTCACCTATAAATTGGGGTAATAGTGGAACCTATGTAATGTGAGTGCTATGAGGAAAAATGAGATGACTTAGGTAAAGCACGTAGCAAGTAATCTCACCTTGACAGACATTAGGTTCCCTTCCCTTTCTTCCTCTGTTTCCTTACTACGTAACATAAAACCTCCCTTCTGTCACTGTGCTGTGACATAGTAAGAGAAATAGCTGTAGACAAGCAGGTTTTTCGTGGTTTTGTTGTACTTGGTAGATGAGCTGCTTGACCTTGGACAAGTTGCTGAACCTCACTAGGTCTCATTTTCTTCATCTGTAAAATGGGAATTACAATAGTGCCTAGTTCACAGGGCCATTGAAAATAATTAAATGAGCACAGAACCTGGCCCAGAGAAGACACATAAGAAATACTTGATATTGAAATAATTATTAAAATCAGTTAAATGATTTTATTATTGTTTAGCACAATGCCTTGAATTGGAGCAGAATGTCTGAAAATCCCTATTGCCCCTTTCCCAGTAACACTCTAGGGAATCCCTGTTCTGTTTCTTTAGAATAAGGGTCCCAGACTACAAGCATGTACCACAAAGCTGGGTTCTCCATTGTGGGGTTCCAGGAGTCACACTTCTGTCTCCTCCAGATTCACAAGAGTTCCAGGTGACACCCAAAAAGTATAGTCTTCTGCTGCTCCTTTCCCACGTTACAACCTCAGCTAATGGACTAAAAAACTTGGGAAGAGGTTAGCAGACTCAGAGTCCTTAAGTCAAATGACAAGGAGGAGAAGTATGTGGTGCCTCACATTGCCAGAACATTAATTGTCCTCTAAGGTAGCCCTTAGACTACCCTCCCAACCCCAAGACTTGGGTTTAGATGCCTCATGGCATCTGAGCACTTTGCTAACTCTATTCTTCCTGGTTCTGTGTCTTTCTTACATTTGCCACCAGGGTGCCGTGAGGTATGAGGTTTCCCCTTTTATAAATAAAATGGCATCTAACCTCTGCTGATAACCCATCCAGGTAGAAAGGTGCGCTCTGCAGTTTGAGCCTGAAAAGAACCTTTCTGTGTCCAGAGGATTCTCCTTTTTGTCAACCAGAGCAAATAAGTATCGGAGCATTGATCACCTCATTTGCAGATAATGCCCCACTAAAATACTTCCCTGCAGTTACAGGTTTTTATTGTTTTCCCTTGTGGTCACAACACAAGTTAAAGTCAGCTTGGCTTTTCAGGCTGCTACCTCCAGCTAATCCGGACACCAGCCTCTTCCATCTTGTGTACGTAGATGCCATTGCCATAGCCATCGTTGGATTTTCAGTGACCATCTCCATGGCCAAGACCTTGGCAAATAAACATGGCTACCAGGTTGATGGCAATCAGGTAAAGATAATCATTTTCCTGCAGATGTTTCGTAGCAGTACAATCACCATGGTCTGTTATGGAAGGCACATGAACTAATCTATCTTGGTAGAAAAATTTTTTTGGGGCCGGGCACGGTGGCTCACGCCTGTGATCCTAGCACTTTGGGAGGCTCAGGCGGGTGGATCACGAAGTCAGGAGTTCAAGACCAGCCTGGCCAACATGGTGAAACCCCATCTCTACTAAAACTACAAAAATTAGCCAGGCATGCTAGCAGGCACCTGTAATCCCAGCTACTCGGGAGGCTGAGGCAGAGAATTGCTTGAACCTGGGAGGTGGAGGTTGCAGTGAGCAGAGATCATGCCACTGTACTCCAGCCTGGGTGACAGAACAAAACTCATCTTGAGAAAAAAAATCATTTTTTTGGTGGTGATTGATGTATTTGAAGCATGTTTATTCAACATGCAATGTTATTTCTATTTTTAAAGCTCACAGTTTAGGATTAAATGTTTTTCCAGGGTGATTTTGCTCCCCAGGAAGGCTTAATTTTATTCATTAAACATTGGGAATATGATTCATCACTAACTTTACAATATTCTCTTTGCCACATACTTTTATAACACAGCCACAGATAAGGTATTTAATCCAAACATTGAGCTATAATGTTGATATGATAATGTCTATTTCAATACCTTATGTATTGTAAGGAGAAACTAGATGCTTCACATTTATCTGAGACATAGTGGTCAAACTAGAAATACCCAAAGTAAACCTAAGAGCAGGACTCATTTGCCCCAGGAAGACACTGGCATGTACTCATTGGTGAGCAATAGCCCAGGCATTGAAAAGATGCCAAGAATCCTATACATCGATTACTTTCGCTTCAGCAATAAAAATAGTTTGTCCCTTTTAGTGCAGTTTTCTTCTTAAGAAAAGCATTATATATGTAGGGGGTGTGTTTGGGAAGGAAGAGGCTAAGCAGGGATCCCAGTGTTTATCTCTGACAAAATTAAAATTCAAAGTGTCTTGATCACACACACTATAAAATATGCCATAATTCCTATTTTGAACTTATGCTAAACAAATTCTTACATCTGAAAGGAAAATGAAGAGATAGGCTGTAGTGCTGAAAATGTGTATTAAGTGGGTTACTGTACTTCTTTTTCTGAAGAATGACCTATCTCTTTTGTGTTTTGTTTCTACATGGAAAAGGAGCTCATTGCCCTGGGACTGTGCAATTCCATTGGCTCACTCTTCCAGACCTTTTCAATTTCATGCTCCTTGTCTCGAAGCCTTGTTCAGGAGGGAACTGGAGGGAAGACACAGGTATGGATATAACAGGCCGCTAAAACCTAGTGATACGGGCGGTAATTAAATTTTCATCTTTCACTCTGTTCTGAACCCAAACAAAGCTACTCTGCCTGCAGATCCATGCTCCAGTGAGCTGTATAGTGAATCAGAGAAAGGCATGATGGGTTGAAGTGAATTGCAAGGAACTGAATCTATAGGAAAGAGGTGTATTCTCCAGTTAAATTGCAAAGTTATGCAACACTCAGCAATCAGTAAACCTCAAAGTTCAGACATGGGATGTTGTCATGAAAGCCTGACAGTGTGAGCAGTGTGCCAGCACTATCCAGTAGAACTTGCTGCAATGATGGAAATGTTCAATAGCTGCACTGTCCAGTATGGCAGCCACTAGCAATATGTGGCTCTTGCGTACTTGAAATGTGGTTAGTTCGACCAAGAACTTTTAATTTTTAATAATGTAAATGGCCACATGTGGCTACTGGCTTCCATGTGGGACCACAGACACTTGTCTGAACTCTTCTGGTGGTCCTTCTGGGTCTCAGGTTGGCACCAGACATCTTTCCCCCACCTCTGAAAAGGGCATTTTAATTAGGATATTTCAGCATTTCAGCTTCCATTTAAAAGCCATAAGAAGAACCAAAACTTCAGAGGGAATGGGATGGAGCTATAGGTTATGTAATGGTTTAGATGACTTATTTAAATCCATATTTTCTTGATATTCCCATAGCAATTATCAAAAGAAAAGAATAAAACCAACCCATGCCCTGCCTCTTATTCAACTCTCCTAAAATGTTTCTCCTTCCATGTGTCTTCTCTTATTCAGCTTGCAGGTTGTTTGGCCTCATTAATGATTCTGCTGGTCATATTAGCAACCGGATTTCTCTTTGAATCGTTACCCCAGGTGTGTGTAATGTGGACTTGGGTGGATTTTTTTTCATGTGTAGAGATTTTGCTGTTTTATTTGTTTATGTTTGTATGCTATGTTAGGGTTATTTACTGTAACCCTTACAGGATGCTATGAGAAAGGGCCAAAGATAGGACCAAGATCCTGCTCTATAACCTACTGACAGCTACCTGCAGGACCTGGGGAAAGCCATCTTAACTCCTCTGAGTCTCGGTTTTCTTATCTGTAAAGTCGGGGTATAGACTGGCTGATCTTGAACATCCCTTCTCTCTTTGACCTTCTATGACCTTATACTTTCATAAAAAGTCTGAGATGGCCTATACTCATAAGACATTTACATGATGATATATTTAATCTAGTAGAGATCAGGAACCATATAGAGTAGAGAAGATTGTAATGGAGAAAGACCATAGGTGAAATAATTATTTGACTACCAAGTTCAGTTCTAAACCTCTTGGTCACCATGCAGGTTGGCTACTAGGATATAAGACTGATTTCCGACCAGGCACAGTGGCTCATGCCTGTAATCCCAGCGCTTTGGGAGGCTGAGTTGGGTGTATCACCTGAGGTTAGGAGTTTGAGACCAGCCTGGCCAACGTGGTGAAATCCCATCTCTACTAAAAATACAAAAATTAGCCAGACATAGTGGCACAAGCCTGTAGTCCCAGCTATTCTACTTGGAAGGCTGAGACAGGAGAATTACTTGAACCCTGGAGGCAGAGGTTGCAGTGAGCCAAGATTATGCCATTGCACTCCAGCCTGGGAGACAGAGCAAGACTCCATCTCAAAATAAAAAGACTGATTTTCTGCCGGGCGCGGTGGCTCAAGCCTGTAATCCCAGCACTTTGGGAGGCCAAGGCGGGTGGATCACGAGATCAAGAAATCGAGACCATCCTGGTAAACATGGTGAACCCCGTCTCTACTAATAATACAAAAAATTAGCTGGGCACGGTGGCACGTGCCTGTAATCCCAGCTACTCAGGAGGCTGAGGCAGGAGAATTGCCTGAACCCAGGAGGCAGAGGTTGCGGTGAGCCGAGATCGCGCCATTGCACTCCAGCCTGGGTAACGAGCGAAACTCCATCTCAAAAAAAAAAAAAGACTGATTTTCCAAGGTCCATTTTAGCTAACCAGGTCCTGAAAATCCACGTGTTCATGACTTCAAAGCTACCATCAGCACTATGCAGGAAGTGAGCAAGGAGCAGATATGGGGAGGAAGGATAGGAAGGAACCAGCAAAGGGTACTCTGTGGACACAAGAGGAGAGGCATGGGGGATGTACTCTGTTTCAGGCTGTGCTCTCGGCCATTGTGATTGTCAACCTCAAGGGAATGTTTATGCAGTTCTCAGATCTCCCCTTTTTCTGGAGAACCAGCAAAATAGAGCTGGTAAGTAACAAAGTGATGGCTATTGTTAAAACATGCACTCTGAATGAAGAGACCCCCAAACAGGCTTTATGTGAGTAACATGGCTGTCTATTCATCCAGGTGTAGGCAGGCTGAGTCCGAACAAAGAGTCAGCTGAGGGTGGTGGGATAGAAGTTGGTTTTAGAGGTTTGGGGTAAGCAGTGGAAAGTTACAGAAGTTAAAGTTCAGGGCAGTTTTTTGCAAGCTAGGAGGGGGTCGTAAGGTCTGGAGTCACAAGGTTGACCAAGGTTGGTTACAAAGTCCAACTGCCTTATTAAAAAGTTGGGGCAGGAATAAGGAACAATAGAAAATGTCCCAAAGTTAATTAGGCACCACAAGGATTGATCATTTCTTTCACTTTTCATGATCTTCCAGTTACTTCAGATTTTCCAGGAACTCATCTGCAATGTCCATGCAGGTCACACAGGGTATTATGGCGTCCTTGGTGACATCAGTCAGCCTAAAAGAGACCTTAGCTATGTTAATGTGTCATAGAGCAAATATGATTAGTATTAAGAAAAATGTGAGAAGTATAAGTTAATGCAGTTGTTATGTGCAGTATCCAGTTAGGCAAGGTAAAAGTAGTGGGTGTGTGTGCACACTTGTGTGTTTAACTCTCGTGGGATGTTTAACATGGTTCTCCGTGAATCTTTCTGTCTTTTGCTTAGACCATCTGGCTTACCACTTTTGTGTCCTCCTTGTTCCTGGGATTGGACTATGGTTTGATCACCGCTGTGATCATTGCTCTGCTGACTGTGATTTATAGAACACAGAGGTGAGTGCCCAGATTGGAATGGGTGTGAGTGTTCCGGCAGAGATTACAATGTTGACTTTAAGTGTAGACCAAAGCTTGAGTTGGTAAAAGTGGAGCCCTTTGATGATTTCTAGTTAGCATGAGAGGGAGCTATAACATTCATGTGGCCTGTTGACTAAATGAACAAAACGCCAATTTTAAAATTCCATATAATTTTGCCAAAGGCTCTGCAATGTCACAATTTATGCTCCCATCAATGATTATGTTAGAAGAGCCTAATGTCCATCGTTGTTTTTGCCATTCTCAGTCTAGTGTTATGCTGGTTTATTTATTCTCTTACAATTTGTTTTTTGGCACCAGGTGCTGACATGGGTTTCAATGACATGAAGCAAATTCTGACACCAAGTTATCATATGCAGTCCTTTTACTGTCCTTTACTTCCACCCTGAACCATTATCCCCTGTCATCTCTTCTCCCCAGTAGGAATCTGAGCCTACTAGGGAAAGTATAAAATAACTTTTTAAAAATATGGCTGGGGGCAGTGGCTTATTCCAGTAATCCTGCACTTTAATCATGCCAGCACTTTGGGAGGCCAAGGCAGGTAGATAACTTGAGGTCAGGAGTTCGAAACCAGCCTGGCCATCATGGTGAAATCCTGTATCCACTAAAAACACAAAAATAATTAGCCAGATGTGATGGCACACGCCTATGATCCCAGTTACTTGGGAAGCTGAGGCAGGATAATTGCTTGAACCCAGGAGGCAGAGGTTGCAGTAAGCTGAGATTCTGCTGCTACACTCCAGCCTGGGTGACAGAGCAAGACTCCGTTTCAAAAAAAACTGTTATGGGCCAGGCCCAGTGGCTCACACCTATATCCCAATCCCAGTACTTTGGAAGGCTGAGGTGGATCGCCCAAGGCCAAGACCAGCCGGGCAACACAGAAAACTTTGACTCTAAAACAAAACAAAACAAAAAAATATCTTTTTATGGTAAATCACCATAAAGATGAAAAGGAAACATTGTCATAGAAATAGCCTGGACCAGCTGGGCATAGTAGCTCTGGAATCCCAACAGTTTGGGAGGCCAAGGCAGAGTGGATTATCTGAGGGCAGGAGTTTGACATCATCCTGGCCAACATGGTGAAACCCCATCTCTACTAAAAATACAAAAAATTAGCTGGACATGGTGGTGGGCACTGTAATCCCAGCTACTTGGGAGGCTGAAGCAGAAGAATTGCTTGAACCCAGGAGGCAGAGCAGTGAGCCAAGGTCATGCCATTACACTCCAGCCTGAGCAACAAGAGTGAAACTCCATCTCAAAAAAACAAAATAAGAAATAGCTTGGACTCTAGTCAGGTCCTGGCAGCAACTTCTGTAAGCTCTGTGATTTTGCATACCTCTCAGAGCCTGTTTCTGCATCTATAAAATGGTACTAATACTTCCTACCTCATATAGTTACAAAAATGTTTAAACGACAAGGCACGCAAACAGCCAGCAGAGTGCCTGACAAGTACCAACCACTCTACATGGGTGCCACTGCCCTTCCCTTTTTAACACAAAGGAAAATGAAAATGAAGCTAGTCTGGTTTTGCCTATGGGTGCACATCACAGGAAATCTTTAAGATGTGACTATAGTGTGTTGAAAGGACATTTTATGAGGATGTTGACCCCTAATCTGCAGGATGTCAGGATGCTCCCTACCCTGGAGGGTAGGAAATAAGCATTTTCATCATCACAAATGACATAACAGAAAAATGTTAAGAATATGTGGGATTCTAAACTCATGATAAGAATTTATCATGGTATCATTCTCTACCAAAAATACAAAATATTAGCCGGGAATGGTGGTACACGCCTGTGGTCCCAACTGCTTGGGAGGCTGAGGTGGGAGGATCATTTGAGCCTGGGAGGCAGAGGTTGCAGTGAGCTGAGATGGCACCACTACACTCCAGCCTGGGTGACAGAGTGATATCCTGTCTCGAAAACAAAAAAAAAAAAGAAAGCTATACTTCTCTTTCTGCCTCAAATAATAATTAACTGAAGGTTTTTTTTTTTTTAAGGTCTATCCTTTGTTGATTGTTTTGCTGAGTCTTTGTATGTTAGAGTTTAGGAGATCAGCACTAAGAGTATGTGTTTATTTTTAGCTGGTTTCTTTTTCTGTAATTAGGGCACACTTCTGGAGACAGATAGAGGTGCATTGGGTTTGGCTGTTCAATACACTCATTATCCCTCAGAGCATAGACAGTCACTTCATTCAGCAGATAGTTCCTGAACTCAGGCACTGCAAGTGCTATAAATGTAACAGGTTCCACTTCTGCTCTCCTAAAGCTCACAGTTTGATTAGTATTATAAAATATATTTAAAAAATTATAATTTCACTAAATAGATATTTGTTGAGGGCCTATTATATTCTCAGGGAGATGCTAGACTGTAGGGACAGTGCAGTATATATGACATAGTCCTTCCCTTCAAAGGTTGCATTCTCCTATGGATGACAGACACATAATCATGATGATGGTGTTAATAAGGACGATTAAGTAATGGTGGCGCAAATTACTATAATTACTTATGTGTCTGGCTCTGTGCAAAGATCAATGCTTTATGTCATTTCTCCTTATAACCCAATGACAATCAGCCACCCTGTTTCACAGATGTGGAAGCCGAAGCCAGAATGATGGGGTAACTTACACAAGATCACATTAAGTGGTGGGACAATGACTCAGATGCGAGTTTTTGCAAATCCAGAAGCTGACTCAATCAGCATTTAAAATCCATCTTTTATAAATTATAATATAGGCCAGATACAGGTGGCTCATCTCATGCCTATAATCCCAGCACTTTGGGAGGCCAAGGCAGGAGAACTGCTTGAGGCCAGGAGTTTGAGACCAGCCCAGACAACATAATGAGACCCTGCTTATACCAAAAAATATATATACATATTTTTATTTTAGTATTTTTAGAGAGAGAGTTTCACTTTGCCATATGGGCTGGAGTACAGTTGCACAATCACAGCTCACTGCCACCTTGTCTGGCCATGTCTTATGCTTGTTTTCTCATAATTGCAAAATCAGCTGAAGGCCTTTGCCTTTATCTACAATATCAGTCCTCAGTACCATATTTGTCCACAGATATCATGAGACTGTGAGTGTCTTATCTGTAGAAGCGATGTTCCTAGAGTCTAGTACCAGGCCCAACATCTGTGTTCTCTGAATGCTTATGGAGGGATCTACCCAGCAAAACAGTGAATGCTTGTGTGATATATTCTCATTTACAAAGCACTTTCACATTTATACTAAGAAGCACCAGGGCATAGTAGCAAGACTGTGGAATGTCAAATCAAAGACCTTGAGCCATATTCTGGCTCTACCAAGCTTTCTGACCTTGAACAATTCACCTAACCCCACAGAGCCTCAATTTCTCATCTACATGATGGCAGGATTGTTAATATTAACTAGTATTATAGTGTTAATTATTAATAGTGCCCAGTAGCATCGTTCGAATGATATAATAAGGTAATAACAGGTGTTCAAGAAGTAGTATCTGTCATTATTACAGTATCTAATTTGAGCCAGATGATCCTAAAAAAGAAATAGGAATTAGGGGCCAGGCACAGTGGCTTATGCCTGTCTGTAATCCCAGCACTTTGGTAGGCCAAGGTGGGTGGATGAGTGGAGGTCAGGAGTTCAAGACCAGCCTGGCCAACATGGTGAAACCCTGTCTGTATTAAAAATACAAAAATCATCTGGGTGTGGTGGCACACACCTGTAATCCCAACTACTTGGGAGGCTGAGGCAGAAGAATCGCTTGAATCCGGGAGGTGGAGGTTGCAGTGAGCCAAGATTGTACCACTATACTCCAGACTGGGCAATAGAATAAGACTCCACCTCAAAAAAAAAAAAAAAAGTTAGGAATTAGGGCTCTCAAAAAATAGTGTTTAAAAATCTATTCAAACTAAATTAAGAAAACTTCTGTGCTAATTTGAGATTTTCATTTTCTCCCCATGCCTTCCATTGACTGCTCCGCTATCGTGAATCAGTGATTCTTGCTAATAACAAACAAAAATTCCCTCTCCTATTTTAGAGTTAGAGCAGAAAGATGTTCTGTCTATTGAGTGGCATGAGGAGAACTTGTGTTACACATATCCCTGGCATAACGTGAACTCTGCAAAATTCAGTGTTGTCCCTACCTCTAAATGCCTGAGTCTTTTGTCCTGACCAGATTGTGTTTGTGATATGGTGTGTGGGGGAGGGGAGATGTAGAGTGTGTGATGTGCATGGTGTATGTGGTGTGAGGGATATGTGATGTGTGTGTGCGTGTGTGATGTGATGTGTGTATATGTGTGTGATGTATATGTATGTATATTATGTGTGTGGTATGTATACATATGTGCATGATGTGTGTATTGTGTCTTGCATAAAGGTTGTGTATGCATGTTTGTATGTGTATATGTGGTTGTGTATGGTATGAGGGGTAGGTGGTGTATGCATTGTGTATGTTACTGTGTGTGGCATGTAGTGTGGGGGTATGCATGTGTGTATGTATATTGTGTAGAGTGTGTATGCATGTGTGTGGTGTGTGTATCGTGTATTGCATGTGTGGTGTATATGCATGTGTATGTGTGCATATGTGGGGTGTGTGTGGTGTGAGGTGTATGTGTGTATTATGTATGGTATTGTGTGTGGCATGTATGTGTGCTGTGTTTGCATGTGTGAATGTATATGCATAGTATATGACATGTATATTGTGTATGCATGGTGTGTGTTTATGTATTTGTGGTGTATATGCATTGTGTGTAGGTATTTGTACTGTGTATGTGTGTGGGATGTGTGTGGTGTGTATGCATTGTATGTAGGTATTTGTTTCGTGTATGTGTGTGGGATGTGTAGGGTGTGTATACACTGTGTGTATATATGTGTGTGATGTAGGGTGATGTGTGTGTATATTGTGTTTATATGTGAGTGTGGTGTGCATGCATTATGCATGTATTGTGTATGTGTGGTATGTGGGATATGTATACACTTGTATATGTGTTTATTGTGTATGTGTATGGAGGTGCATGTATGTGTAATATGAGGTATATATGGTATGTGTGTACTGTGTATGTGTGATATGTATGTGCATGGTGTATATGCACGTGGGGGTGTTTTGATTCTGCATTGTGTAGCATATATGTGGTGTGTATGATGTGTATATGTGTGGTATGAAGTATAATGTGTGTGTATATTGTACATGATATGAGGTATGTACGGTGTATATACATTGTGTGTATGTGGGGGATGTGTATTGTGTATTATACTTGTGGTATGTATGCATGTGTGTATGTCTATGTGTGGTATATAGTGTAATATATGTGTATTCTGTATGTGTAGTGTGTGTATATATGTGTGTAATATGTATGCATTATGTGTAGGTGTATGTATTGTGTGTGTGTGGTGTGTGAGGTAGGTACTGTGGGAGGTATGTGTATGTAGTATGAGGTGTACATGGTGTGTACATATCGTGTGTGTGTGTGTGTGTTTGTGTGTGTGTGTGGCATGTAGTGTGTGTGTGTTGTGCTTGGAATGGCACTGGGAACATGATATGTGTAGAGCCCTTCTGTAAAGGCACCATGTGAGGATCAAGTATTCCCAAATGCACTAGCAAACCCCAACGTGGCATAAACATACATAACCTTCTGTTGAAATCACATGCTGCGCCACAACACAATGATATTTAACACTCTCTATCTTCAGTCCGAGCTACAAAGTCCTTGGACAGCTTCCTGACACTGATGTGTATATTGATATAGACGCATATGAGGAGGTAGGACCTTTTTCTGTCATCTAAAAAAGGTTGTAAGCATGTGATGTGCTTGGCTAAGTACTGTTTTTACCAGGACAAAAAGTAGAGATAAGGCTGGGAGGTATAGTGGTCAAAGTGAAAAGTCTAGGCTTTGATCTACTGTATGGATTCGGTTTTATAATTTATGTATTAACTACTCAATTTCCAATATTTATTTTTTCTCATTTTTTAATGGGGATAAATATATATTGTTGAAATTAAAGTATGTATTTATACAGTATTGAAACTGAGAGGATAGTTTGTGTGTGCATGGTTTTTTTCTAATGAATGTAAACCAATAGTAAAATAATTTTAACCATGTAAAATGTAGATGGTAGGGCTGTGGAATTCTTCCAGTTCATTTTAATGGTTAAAATTATGGCTTAGAGTTTTCTTGATTTTGAATGTTCTTTCTTTCTATGGAATCTCAAAGATTTTTAAAAATCTTTTAAAACTAGTTTTGTCTGTCTGTCTTGTCTTATGCTTGGGAAGAAATTCTCAGACTTACTCTAAGGTATTAGGAAATGAGAAAACAAAATTCACTCTAAGGTAAAGGTGTTAGAATTGCTATTTTTTCCTCAGTCCAAAGAATTATATATGTAGTATTACTTGTTTCCAGCCTGCATCCCAGAGTTCCACGAGGCTTCTTGATGAAATATTCGCTCATTTTCACTTCTGTCCATTTAGGCTCCTTCTTGCTTCTGATGAATCAAAGCATTGTAACCCTCTGTTCACTTTACTTGCCTGCCTCTCCCAGTCTGGCCAGCAGCCTTCCATCTCCTGTCCATTTTCTTTTCTGTTTTGAGTATTTTTCAGTTTCTTCTTTGTGTTTAATGGTAAAAATAAAACAATGACTGACTTTTAAAACAAATGGACGGCCGGGCGTGGTGGCTCACACCTGTAATCCAAGCACTTTGGAGGCCAAGGCGGGTGGATCACCTGAGGTCAGTAGTTCAAGACCAGCCTGACCAACAAGGTAAAACCCTATCTTTAAAAAAATAAATAAATAAAATAAAATAAAAAATGGAAAGATGTGTATTTTTAAAAGACCTCATCAGTTCTCTTCCTTTTAGAGCATGAGTAAAGAGTGATTTTTTAAAATCTTTTTTTATCTTTTTTTTTTTTTTGAGGGGGTGGTCTGCGTGTGCTAGAGTGACCATCATTTTACCTAAGTCCTGAAAAGGAACCTTAGCAAATTCTGCATTCATTTTCTATTTGGAGTAGGGAGGCAATGCAGTTTTGATTCTGAAATATTTCCATGTGTTAAATTCAGCAATATTTTACTTTTCAGGTTAAAGAAATCCCTGGAATAAAAATATTTCAAATAAATGCACCAATTTACTATGCAAATAGTGACTTGTATAGCAATGCATTAAAACGAAAGGTCAGTCATGAGAAACTGATTATTTCTGAGGATGGGATTTGTGGGTGACAGGGATATGAGGATCATTTAAGTGTCCAAGTATACCCTTGTATACTATTTCATTCTCGCTTTGTTTCTCTCTCTTTTATTGTAGGAAAATATACATAACATAAAATGTACTGTTTTAAGCATTTTCAAAATATACAATCCAGTGAGTGGCATTAAGTACATACGCATTATTGTGCAGCCATCACCATTATTCATTCTCTTTTATCGTTTGTATATATTACTTTTCCCAAAAACATTTTAAGAAAAAGTGAGAAAACAATTTTAGGTTTCTTACTATTGGGATCATGTAGATTCCTCTGGTCATGATTAGAACTCAACCCTACACCACCTGGTATATAGGAAAACCTTTCTATCACCACACAGAGTCTCTTAAATATAAGAACCTGAGAGGTCTGAGCCTGATAAAGAGTGCTCTATAAATTCTCTTTAATTCTTTAGCTCTGGTTGTCTTAAATAAAGACTGAGAATAAGAAAGGCTACTAATTTGAAGGAATAACCAGATCAGGGCATCTGAGGGAAAGGCAGCACAAGGGCTGGGGTGATAACCTGACACAGAAAGCAGTTAAATGGGGAAATTTGAAGGGGAGTGGCATTGGGGTGGGTCTCTGAGAGCCAAGAAGTGATTTTGCATATGTTGCTCTTCTGTAAAGACTGGAGTAAACCCAGCACTCATCATGGGAGCAAGGAGAAAGGCCATGAGGAAGTACGCTAAGGAAGTTGGAAATGCAAATATGGCCAACGCAACTGTTGTCAAAGCGGTGAGTGCTCTTTTCTTCGAAATGTTCCCTTCTATCTTGTTCTGCAGTGCCCTCCATCATTACTCGTGACTGAAGTTTAGACACAGCATGAAGTTACTAAAAGAGGAAAGTTAAGAAACCATCTAAGTATCTTCTATATTTTACAGGCACCTGATAAGGTCAGTTATGAGGACTTTTCTGAAAAAAGAAAGGAAAACATCATTTAAAAAAATTAAAAATGCCTGGGTGTGCGGTGGCTCACGCTTGTAATCTAGCACTTTGGGAGGCTGAAGCGGGCGGACCCCCCTAGGTCGGGCGTTCGAGACCAGCCTAACCAACACGGAGAAACCCCGTCTCTACTAAAAATGCAAAATTAGCCAGGCATGGTGGAGCATGCCTGTTTTAATTCCAGTGACTTGGGAGACTGAGGCAGGAGGATCACTTGAACCCGGGAGGAGGAGGTTGCATTTAACCTAGATGGCGCCGTTGCGCTCCAGCCTGAGCAACAAGAGCGAAACTCCGTCTCAAAATAAATAAATAAATAAATAAGAATGACACAGTACCTTAACAGATTTTACCATTAGCACTTTTTTGTAGATTTATTCAGCTGATAGTTTAAAAAGTTCAAAGGCGGGCTTTTGCTGTTCAAGCATGGTAACTTGTGACCCATCATACTAAAGTTAATGGAGCTACTTTAGAAGTTAGCAGAAAATGGATAGGATAGCTAAGGAGAGTGGATTTTTTTGGACAAAAAAAAAGGAGAAAGATAAATTGAGTTAAAATGGAATGTTACACATACATCCTTTTTTTGCTCAGTTATAAGGCTGGAATATGACAAAAAATTTTTTAAGGTGGAGTCTCACTCTATTGCCCAGACCGGAGTGCAGTGGCACGATATTGGCTCACTACAGCCTCCGCCTCCTGGTTTCAAGCAATACTCTTGCCTCAGCCTCCTGAGTAGCTGGGACTAGAGGCACCCGCCACCATGCCCAGCTAATTATTGTATTTTTAGTAGAGATGGGGTTTCACCGAGTTGGCCAGGCTGATCTTGAACTCCTGACCTTATGAGTCACCCACCTTGGCCTCCAAAAGTGCTGGGATTACAGGCATGAGCCACCGCACACAGCTTGACAAATATTTTAGAAGGAGTCTGGTATAGTCAGTAGCTCAGGAATACAAGGGTGGATTTTCCATTATAAATCTTTCTCACAACCAGAAATGTGAATTCATAGAATTCTGGTTTGATTTAATTTTTGACACAGGATGCAGTAGATGGAGAAGATGCTACCAAGCCTGAAGAAGAGGATGGTGAAATAAAATATCCCCCAATAGTGATCAAAAGCACATTTCCTGAGGAAATGCAAAGGTTTATGCCCCCCGGGGATAACATCCACACTGTGATTTTGGATTTCACTCAAGTCAATTTTATTGATTCTGTTGGAGTGAAAACTGTGGCAGGGGTAAGCATCCCCTTGAACAAGTTATTTAACACCTCAGTGCCCAGTGTCAGATCCTCAGCAAAATCAGGGAGGTGGGCTATTCAACTCTTAAAATTCTCTCCTGTTGCTGTTTATCACCTTTTGATTATGGAAAATTTCAAAAATACATAGAAGTAAAGATTTTAGTATACTGAACCCCATGAACTATCACTCAGTTTCAACAATTATCAGTTTATGGTCAATCTGGTTTCTTGTATAGCTGACATCCACTTTCTCTTCTCTTATTTTGAAACACATCCCAGTCATCACATCATCTGTAAATATTGTCTATTGCTACAGGAATATTCTTTTTAGAAAACATTACTATAATATGCTGGACTACTCAGGAGGCTGAGGCAGGAGGATTACTGGGCCCAGGAGTTCAAGAACAGCATGAGCAAAGTAGTTGTCTCTAAAAAAAAAAAAACTGGTTTTTAATTTTAAAATTATAATTTTTTAAAATTACTATAATACTTTTATTATACCTAAGTAAAATTTAACAGTATTTTTACTACCCATAATTATCACTGTCCATATACAAAGCAAAAGAAATACACAATTATTTTTAACTGATTAGCTCAAAAATACATCATTATTGAAGCAAAGTAGCACAAGTGAGTGAATTAGAGTGTCTTCTATCACTGAAAAACATCGGTAAAAAGATGCTTTCATCTGGCACAGAGTCAAGAGAAACTAAACTTTATTTCAACATTATTACAGATTGTAAAAGAATATGGAGACGTTGGTATATATGTATACTTAGCAGGATGCAGTGGTGAGTATACCTCTAAGATGAGGTGAGGCTTAATATTTTAGTTTGGTTTCTTATTTTAAATAATTGCACTTGGAAATTTTGTCCTTAACTTTAATTATTTTATAAAAATGAAAATTATTCTTCTGAAAAATCACTCTAAAACAAGCTTTGAAATTAGCCTCATGGAGGCATTCATTTTACAAGTTTCTTGTGACAACCCTCCTGAACTGGAGTTGGAGGAAAGGAGCCAATAAGCCATTGTTTATTGTAATACTAATGGCTGCTATAAATATAGTAATTATTATACACATTACTAGAGCAGCAATTATCTAATGGCTGCCATAAAGAGTTACATGTAATCATTCAGGTTGCTTGTTTCTCTGTCCAATGGTTTGGATACTTGGCCTGCTATTTTTGTTTTATATTATATTTTGGTTAAAACAGTGCTTGAGGCTGGGCATGGTGGCTCATGCCTGTAATCCCAGTACTTTGGGAGGCCAAGGCAGGTAGATTTCCTTAGCCTAGGAGCTTGAGACCAGCCTGGGCAACATGGCAAAACCCCATCTCTATTAAAAATACAAAAATTCAGGCTGGGCCCAGTGGCTCAAGCCTGTAATCCCAGCACTTTGGGAGGCAGAGGCAGGTGAATCACCTGAGGTCAGGAGTTTGAGACCAGCCTGACCAACATAGAGAAACCCCATCTCTACTTAAAATACAAAATTAGCCAGACATGGTGGCACATGTCTGTAATCCCAGCTACTTGGGAGGCTGAGGCAGGAGAATCACTTGAACCTGGGAGGTGGAGGTTGCAGTGAACTCAGTTGCACCATCTCCAACCTGGGCAACAGGAGTGAAACTCTGTCTCAAAAAATAAATAAATAAAATAAAAATACAAAAATTAGCCAGGCATGGTGGCACACACCTGTAATCCCAGCTACTCAGGAGGTTGAGGTGGGAAGATGAATCAGGAGGCAGAGGTTGCAGTGAGCCAACATCATGCCACTATACTCCAGCCTGGCAACAGAATGAGACCCAATTTCCAAAAAAAAAAAGGAAGTAAGTAAAACAGTGCTTGAGGTTGGGTGTGGTGGCTCACACCTATAATCCCAACACTTTGGGAGGCCAAGGTGAAAAGATCACTTGAGCCTAGGAGTTCAAGACCAGCCTGAGCATAGTGAGACCCCATCTCTATTAATTAAAAAAATTTAATGATTAAAAAAAGTGCTTGAAAATGAACGCTGCATTAAGATGCCACTTTTCACCTGTAAGATTGGCAAAAATAAAAAATGATTGACAACGTGCTCCATAGGCATATGATGGGAAAACAGGCTCTCTCTCAAACATTACTCGTGGGAGCACAAAATGCAGCACCCCCTAAGAAGGGCAGACTAACATTGCCTTTCCAAATTATAAATTCATTTGCCTTTTAACACAGAAAATCCAGCAATATGCTGCATATGTTCAAAATGACCAGCATTGTCTACAACAACAAAAGAAAAAACTCTAGTACCAAACAAAAGGGACTAGTTAAATAAACCAGGTACAGCTATACAATAGAATATGATGTAGTGGGAAAAAAATTAAGCAAAAAGGGTTGAGAATCTTATATATATATTTTTTCCCACTTATCCCCAAAATAACATTTTATACACACACACACACACACACACACACAATCATATATATGTAATTCCCACTTTTCTTATCCCCAAATATAGTTTTAAAATGCTGTTTTGGGGATAAGAAAAGTGGGAAATAAGAATACATATATATTTATTTATATTTACATAGAGAAATCTTGGAAGAACACACAAAAAAGTAGTTTCCTGGGACTTGTAGGTGTGATGGGTGGAGACAGGAATTGGAGTGAGCCTTTTACTGTAGCATTTTAATATTCAAACTATATGGGCTTGAACTCAGGAGGTGGAGGTTGCAGTGAGCCGAGATCACGCCACTGCACTCGAGTCTGGGTGACAGAGTGAGACTCTGTCTCAAAAAAACAACAACCAAAAACACTTTATGGAAGTGTTACGTTTTTTAATTGTTTAAGACTCATATCCAGAGTGTGGACTAATTTTATTTTCTTCTTTTAATAGCGCAAGTTGTGAATGACCTCACTCGGAATAGATTTTTTGAAAATCCGGCCCTGTGGGAGCTGCTGTTCCACAGCATTCATGACGCAGTTTTAGGCAGCCAACTCAGAGAGGCGCTCGCAGAACAGGAAGCCTCAGCTCCCCCTCTGCAGGAGGACTTGGAGCCCAATGCTACTCCTTCCACTCCTGAGGCATAGATGAGGACCTCACCCTAGAATGGGGTTATAAGCCTCTCATGAAATTCCTAATTTACATGTTTTAAATACTAGACACTAGATTTTTTTTTCTAAGGGTAAATACTAGTAGCTGAGGCTTGATTTGGAGGGTGAATGACGCCTAGCAAGATGTATCATACTTGTGTTTTTTTTGATTGAATATTTCAAAGATAAATTGGCTCGTTGCCTGCATTTATTATGCAGAGACGTTTCTACTACTTTTTGGCATTATCTCTGTAAGCTAAGCACTGAGAAATTTATTTCCTTTAAGTACTTTACCTACGAATAGGACATGCTGTCACCAGATGAGTAGTGGTTCTTTGTTTTTGTACTTGGTCTGCAAACTTTCTATAATCAGTTATCTAACAGAAGAGAGAAACTACAATTTTCTAGAAGTTCTCGTTTTAAAATAACCTTTTATTTATTATAGAAGCAATATAAGTGCATTGATGACATTTTGAAAAAATAGACAAGCAAAAATGAGAACATAAAATATTACATTTCCACCACTCAGAGATTATCACTGTTAATATCTCAATACATATCCTTCCAGATCTTTTTCTATTCATATATATTTACATTTTTAACCAAAGTAAGGTCACATCTACAGTGTTTTATAACCTATTGTTCTTTAATTAATAATCTCCACTTTCTCATTCCAGCACATTTTTTACATTAGACCATATTTAAATTTCCCCAATTGTTCCCAAATTTGCAGTTGGTTTGTGCTAACTGATATTCATTCTTTGACCTTACATTGCAACTGGTCATGTTCTTTAAGGTCCCTTAAGTCTATTTTAATGTAGCACAGTTCCTTTTGTATGGCATTGACTTGTTAAGAGACTGGGGCAGTTGTCCTGTAGAATCCTGTCTTGTGAGTTTGTCTAATTGCTTTTTCATGGTGTTTAACCTGTTCTTATATTGCCTGTACTACCTCCAATCTGGAATTTATATCTAAAGCCTTTATAGATTCAAGTTAAAACATTTTATGCTAGATTATATCATAGATAAGATACATGCTTCATATTGTATCACTTCAGAAAACACATAATATCTGGTTGATCTACCATTAACTAATCTAAGTGACCTAAACTAGATTACTGGATCAGCATGACAGTCTGATCCTCCAGTTAGATTTTTCCCTATGTGACTACAGACATATCTGTGTGGTGTTCCTTTGGCATTGAATGAATGTCTATTCCCCTATTAGCCATTTACCCAGGAGTTTTAACATTGGGTGATAATTCTTGCATAAATCATTAATTTTGTTAAGGTTTGTGAATTGGTTTTCTAGTTATTTCATTTCTTCTGCATTGGTTGTTCTATGTGAAGTATAGCTTTCCCTCCTCCACTCGAGCTATTTGGTCATCCTTACCACAGTTCTACTAGAAGGGCGGGTTGAATGCTTTATTATTTTCATTTAATTATGAACTTCAAAGTAAATAACTGATTTATTAGATGGTGACAAATTAGTGGGGTTTTTTTAGATTTCCCTTTTCTGGTATGAAGGTAGTCTTGTGAATTTTTATAGTTTTAATGTGTTTCAGTCCATTATGTTCTTTTCGATACTCAAATTGTCGCAGCTGTGGCCAGTAGAAGTCCTTAGAAGCTTGTTATTGTTGCTAATAGTGAAGTAGCCTGAAAGACCACGTTTTTAAGAAAACTAACCCCCAGGTATAATTTAAATTTTCCTTAGACATTCGTAACAGCTATCAGTTAATTATACATCAAACTCAATTTTTAGCATAGGAGTGAGCAAAATACTTACCTTAGTCATTCCACAGAAATGTGGAATGTCAAAGGTTGGAGGATACCTTTAAACCAGTTTATCACTTTCACTTGCTTGTAACTACCAGCTCACTAAAAATCAAAGCACAGACCTTAGCCAACTTGTCTAAAGCCTCCTCTGCTAAGAGTTCCTGCTAACCATGAGTTTGTCTTTTCTTTAATATATTGTCTTATTGATGTCTTGTTTTAGTTTTAATGAATAAGATACTGCCAGGAGAAAAGCAGTCAGATCTCAGTAGAATTGTTAGCACGGCTTAGTTGCAACCAAACCCTGTGGTGTATGTGGTCATGATAACTCCTATTAAGTTTCTCACTGTCTTTACTAACTTAGTTCAAAATAAACTTCTCCTTCTAATCAAAACTTTAGCTAATTCTAGAGTGAAATTAGATTTGCTTAGTTATTTCCTTTTCAATCATCACATGAGATCAGATACATCTGCATTCCAATATGGACTGCCTTCTGAAAGAGCATGTAATTGTAGAACTTAGGCTTACATTAGAAACTTTGGTAACAAGTTTCTATATCATTTCAGCCATTTAAGCAGAATTTAAGGATTTTAAACTGTGTTATAAAATACTTCATTACACATTCCTTAGCACCAGTCTTCCACTTAGCCAATACTGTGGTTGATAGAAAGTAGTGTACAAAAAAAGGTATTTGGGTATAACTTCGCATTTGTATTTAACTTTTCTGTTCAACTTTTAAACTGTTTTGAATAGAATTATGTATATTAAAAGCACAAGTCCTTAAGGTGGGAAAATACAGTTTTATCATTTTGCTTAGCATCTGCAAATGAGTGCATCTCAAAATACATTTCATCCATGTGTAAATACGTCAGAATGTTTTACCTAGAATTGTTTCATACAGTGAAAATTTCCTTGTCTTACAGTCTTGTCTCTGCCTTTCAAGGAAATAATATATAAGCCCATCTGTTCCTTCTGGACCTTAATAGCTGCTACTGTTTTCTTCTATGTTTTTCAGCCCTAATTCAAATTCAGGTTCAAATTGTCCTATCAAAATGGGCAGAATCTGCATAAACTAAGGACTAGCCTTGTTTTATGGCAATATATGGGAAAGCACTGTTTTGAAGAGGTCCCATAAAGAGAAGTCCTTTGACTTTCTCAAATCCTGTGCAGTATGACAGTGGTTGATCTCTGTCTCATGAATCGATGGAATATGTTTGAGAACAGCTGTGAACCAGGGCCTAGGAAACTCCAATCTGTATCATAGACACTGACTCTGTATGAGTATACAGCAGCTGATAATGGGATCCTAATTGTCAATCTCAGCTGCAGTGGAACCCAGAGAAACTGTTAAGGGTATGGATCCTCTTCAAGCCCTGGAATAGGACAAAAACTCATTTTGTAGTTAGCAGGAAACATCTAAAACACCCACAGGATCAAACATGGTGGTTTGATCCTGTGCCCTTACATTTTGAGACAGTTCCAGCCTCTGAGTGCACTTGAGAAAATGAGTCTGCCCTCTTGTGTGTGAAAAGAGAGGGTAGCAAACCCAGTGAATCTGTCCTGTGGTGGGTGGGTGGGTTTTTCTGTGTGTTGGGGGCTGGGGGGTGTGCCCTTGTGTGGGGATGAAGGAGGGAAGAGTATGTGGCTCTATTATGTCTGCCCCTTTAAAGACAGTAAATCAATTTAAATTCTAAAATCAAACAGAACTTCCTTGGTGTGAGCCTGTATGCTTTACTGAGTGCAGAAATGCTGTTGGTCCTTTTTAGTGCACCTCACCTTTCAGGAGTGCTTTTAGCATTCAAGGTGTTTAGATTCTTACAGTTTTGAATGCTCATAAAAGTTTGAGAACTGATAAAAATATTACCGAATTCTTCAAACATACAGCTAACCAAAATGCATGCAGTGGTTTTGTAGCCCCTCCAGTACCAACAACACAATGGTAAAAGCTAGCACACCAGGTAACATGCCTGCTTAGTGACTTGGATTTTATCAAGTTTGAGCATCTTAAAACTCCACCTGGCCTCTGACAAAGGCTTACCAGGCTTTTCATTGTACTGATGTATTTCATTTCACTTGACATAACAGATGAAACCTCAGACCATCATGAAAATTGAGTTTTTAAACAAATCTAATCATGTTTTTAACGTTAAGTTTTTACACAGGATTCTACAGTATATTTTTCTAAAGTCATAAATCCTTTGTATTCTAACTTATTCAGTGCTCTGACACATGTATATAGCACACCTATTTTAGGTGGAGGAAGTTACTGGTAAATGTTCTGTCTTTTTAAGTAGGGTTCAAACATGATGGCCTAGGCACTGCTGATGCTACCTGTATATATATTCCTTGACAGAAACACCCAAATTTTTCAAGTAATTGATTTTACATTTGATGTGTGGATTAGATTTTCCTTACGGACCTAAATGAATTATCACAATAGTCACTCCGTATCTTAGAACAAAGTGCACTTACCTGGGTGCGGTGGCTCACACCTGTAATCCCAGCGTTTTGGGAGGCTGAGGGAGGTGGATCACAAGGTCAGGAGTTTAAGACCAGCCTAGCTAAGATGGTGAAACCCAGTCTTTACTGATAATACAAAAATTAGCTAGGCGTGGTGGCATGCGCCTGTAATCCCTACACAAGAGGCTAAGGCAGAGAACTGCTTGAACCCGGGAGGCAGAGGTTGCAGTGAGCTGAAATCGCACCACTGCATTCCAGCCTGGGTGACAGAGCAAGGCTCCGTCTCAAAAAAAAAAAAAGTGCACTCAACATATCTAATTTGTCTTTAATTGGTATATATGAGTATGTGGCCATATGACAAAGTGGAAAGACTTCGGTGTGTTCTAAATGTGTACATCTATTTAATCAAAACATTAAAAAACATACATCTTCAGTCATTTCCTTGATTATATTTTATTGTAAGCATAACCTGAATAGTTTGCTGTTTCATACCTCAAGAAAAACTAGGGCAGAGTTAAAAAAAAAAAAAAGATGACTGTTTCTGATCCCATTCATAAAAATGAAAAATCAAGAATGTGGTTGGATTTTATGAATGAAGGGCTTTAATTTCTTGAAAACTTTCATAATTTTAAGTATTTCAATGCAACACAGCATTTTCTATGTTGTCAGCTTTTTCTATTGTGAATTTAAAATGTATCCAATTCTCACTATTTTGGAACTTATTTATGAATACTGAACTTCAATAAAAATATTACTGTGCTTTGGTCTTGGCATTGAGGGAAGGGGTAACTGTGGTAGAAGATAGGATTTGATGTTGGTTACACATGAGACAATTTTAAAGAGCTCTGTTGAGGATTTTAATAATCTTTATTTTTAATTAATATAATCTTTATTTTTAAAATACCTCACTGTAGACCAGAAGTCTAACTGAAGCTTTACCAAACTAATTTATAAAATGAAAGCAATCATTTTCTGTATGAAGCCAATTCCAGATTTTCTAAATTAAATCATAGGTACACACTTTTTTTTCATTTTCCTACTTGTTCACCTCTGGCTGTTCTTTCTGCTTTATTGCACCACTTTACTGTTCATTAAAATTCACTAATTATTCCTGATTAATTTGAAATAAAATGGCAACACTTAACATATACATCCAGTGTTTCTTCTACTTTAAAAAAGGTTTAGACAGAGCTTTTATTATTCAGCATGGTGGTGGGAGACTATCATAAGGCATTTGGTCATATGCCTAGGTGAGCTACCCTGATGAGGGGCAGAAGAGGATAATAGGAACATAGGTAATAAGCCAACGAACTTGGACATGAATCCCAGTTTTGACACTACAAGTAAGCAGGAAAGTTTTTGCATCCATTAAATGAAGCTCCATTTGATGATCTTCGTCACTGGACAGATGGGAGGATACAATAAGAATATACGTAGAGCACCCAGCCAGCATATGCCTAGGATATAAACCATCTAAGCAAGCACTTTATATGATGTGAAACCCTTAAATAGGAGTGGGTCAAGAAACAGTCAAAATATATTCTCACAAGCTTTTCTGTCTAATAACATTAGAGATCACCTTTTATTATATTATAAGAAGAGATACGAAAACATACGATCTTGAAGCCATTTACTTTTTTGTGAAGTGGTGGTTACAAGCCTATATAAGGTTAGGATTCCAGTTAAAAGTTTTCACTTGAAAGCCTTCAAGGTTCAGTTGTATGTCATGTAACGAGGAGTAGCGCTGAATTTGGCATAAGATTTAATGACCTTATTTACAGCTTCCAAGAAATCCTTCTCAGTAGCAATTTTTCGCCGCGCTCTGATGGCAAACATACCAGCTTCTGTGCAGACACTTCTAATCTCAGCACCTTTCAAACAAAAAGTGAATAAACAGGTTTAATTAAACAGCCTGAGCAGACAGACCAGCAAATATTAGCAAGAACTTTCTACTTACCAGTGCTATTTGGACACAGTCGTGCTAACAATTCAAATCTGATATCTCTTTCAACACTCATTGAACGAGCATGAATCTTAAAGATGTGGGTCCGACCCTAGAAATGAGGGAATTTACAAATATTAAAATGGAAAAAACATCACAGGAAGAAAAAACTTCAAAAATCCCTTTCCTAAAGTGAAATGGTTTTGTTACCTCTAGATCAGGCAAGCTAAATTCAATTTTTCTATCCAATCTCCCTGGCCTCATCAGTGCTGGATCCAAAGTATCAGGTCTGTTAGTGGCCATCAGCACTTTAATATTGCCTCGAGGATCAAAACCATCAAGTTGATTGATCAGTTCCAACATTGTTCTCTGCACTTCATTGTCACCTCCAGCACCGTCATCAAACCGAGCCCCTAAGACAAAAGGAACGATAAGCTTTTCAGGTCCACTCAGAGTAACGCTATGCATGACCTGAAAGTACCATCAATCTCAGCTCAAAGCATGCCCCCAGGCACTGGTGCACATCCCACTTTGAAGCAAATCCTGTAAAAACAGCCTGCTTTATACAAAACTAATTAGAAAGTGAATCTTTGTTTTCAAAAGTATTTATCACAGATTTACTTAACATACTTTAAATTGCCTATGAGACAGTTTAGTGTTTTCGATTACTGAATTTGAACCTCTCAAAAATTCATGAAATACACAACGCAAGAATTATTCCCTTTATAAGATGAGCAAACTGTGGCTCAGAAATAAAATAACTTGTCCTCAGGAGTTTAAGACCAGCCTGGCCAACATGGTGAAACCCGTCTCTACTAAAAATACAAAAATTAGGCAGGTGTGATGGCAGGCACCTATAATCCCAGTTACTCAGGAGGCTGAGACAATCGCTTGAACCCAGGAGGCAGAGGTTGCAGTGAGCCGAGATCGTACCACTCAACTCCAGCCTGAGCAACAGAGTGAGACTGTGTCTCAAAAAAATAAATTTCTCTAAATTTCATGGCTAATACTGTATTTCATCAAATCTGTGAAGCCAAGAACATTATTTTATGTGCACTAAGAAAAACCACCACCAATTAAATTATGCCCCAGTGCTTTCTTATGACATTAGGAGATGATACTTCTCAATTTAGTAGTTTAAACTGTGGAAATAGGTGTTGTGTGAATGAAATCGGATATAGGTTGAGCATCCCAAAATCCAAAATGCTTCAAAACTTGAAACTTTGAGCAACAATATGATGCTCAAAGGTAATACTCATTAGAGCATTTTAGATTTCAGGTTTTCAGATTTGGGATACTCAACCAGTATACTGCAAATACTCCAAAAGCCAAAATTCAAAATATCTGAATTCCAAAACACTTCTATTCTCAAACATTTCAGCTAATGGATATTCAACCCATAGCACAGAAATAAAGGCTTTGAGAAATGGCAATGGTATATAATGCTGCTTCTTGCCTTTACAGTTTAGTGTACTAGATTTATTAGATCTGTGGTGCCAGTGTTTCAGAGCTCACAGAAGAGTTGGAGTTAAAAATCTGTACGAGATTAACAGATCAGAACTGTAACACATGTCACTTTAGAGTTTTCATGAAACCGAATCCTAAAGCAGGTCTCTAATGTATCATTCTCACCTCCAATAGCATCAATTTCATCAAAGAAGATAAGGCAGGCTTTTTTTGTTCTGGCCATTTCAAAGAGCTCACGAACCATTCGAGCCCCCTAATGAGAAAAATGATTTAGTAATTCAAAATTGGCTTTAAAATATTTTAAAATACAATAAAAAGTTATATTTCAAACATTTCAATATTTATTCCTAACAGTATCGTCACCCATTATTACATAAACTTTTTTTTATTTTTATTTTTTGAGACGGAGTTTTGCTTTTGTTGCGCAGGCTGGGGTGCAATGATGCGATCTTGGCTCACTGCAGCCTCTGCCTCCTGCATTCAAGCGATTGTCCTGCCTCAGCCTCCTGAGTAGCTGGATTACAGGCATGCACCACCACGCCCAGCTAATTTTGTATTTTTAGTAGAGATGGGGTTTCACCATGTTGGTCAGGCTGGTCTTGAACTCCTGACCTTAGGTGATCCACCCACCTCTGCTTCCCAAAGTGTTGGGATTACAGGCATGAGCCACCATGCCCGGCCCACCTAAACTTTTTTAGAAAGACTGAAGTTTGCTCCCCAGTCCATCAAATTAATTTTGCTAGCCTTGAAACAGTAAGTCATTTTCATGATTCTCTATTAAATAGTAATAGGTTTCAGATCTGAAGAGGTTGAATTAATAGTTGAATAAAGGAACCATTCTAATCAGTAAAACTTGTGTAAATAAAAGCATCTGATCTATCACTTGGAATTCCTGATCATTGAATTTGACTTAAGTTTTAATTAGGAAATAAAAAGATACTTCAACTCTTGCAGCTCCTTATCTAATTCTTACTAAGTATACGAATCATCAACAGGTTTCAGATACAATACATGTAGCCCTAGACTTATTCTCTAAATACATATATATGTGTATATGTATGTCTACATGCATATAGACAACCTATGTTCTCACTTTCTCATTAGGACTGAAAATAATGCCCCTGAAGTAAAAGAATTCATGTACCAGGCATTTCCATAGAAAAGCCACATCTGTAGAAAATGTCGTCATGGCGGGGGGCATACTGGTTAAAATTTTAAGTGGTTACCTATTTCCAAACAACCACAAAGATGGCTTCTAAACTACAATCAAGAAATTTCTGGTCTCAGCCTGGGCGTGATGGCTCTGGGAGGGCAAAGCAGATGGATCCCAGAGTTTGAGACCAGCTGGGCCACATGGCAAAAACCCTCTCTACAAAATATACAAAAATTAGCTGGGCGTGGTGGCATGTGCCCATGGTCTCAGCTACCTGAGAGGCTGAGATGGGTGGATCACCTAAGCCCAGAGAGGTAGAGGCTGCAGTGAGCTGAGGTCACGCCACTGCACTCCATCCTGGGTAACACAGTGAGACCCTATCTCAAAAAAAAGAAAAGAGAAATTTCATGTCTTGATCCCCCAATGCAGAAGTGCCATTTTTACTTTCATTCATACTGTACAAATCTTATATAGGCCTAAATATTCTTTGACTATGATAAATTTACTTTACCTCACCGACGTATTTCTGTACAAGTTCAGATCCAATAACTCGAATGAAGCACGCATCAGTCCGGTTGGCAACTGCCCGTGCACAGAGTGTCTTGCCTGTACCGGGTGGACCAAAGAGCAGCACACCTTTGGGAGGCTCAATGCCAAGGTTCACAAACCTCTCTGGCTGTGATAGAGACACAATTTTTACACTTACCACTTCTGCATAACAAAAATAGGTCTACTTCTACATCAACAAAGTAATTTTATGTTTAGTCTTTTATCCTGAAAACCATACTTTAATATTTAAATCAAAACTATTAAGTCCACAGTCTACATACTTGATCTAAATAAGAAATTTTACTTATTCTAAGACATAAGTTCTAAACTGGACTCAGATCAACACATAAGACTGAATGGCTTTTAAAAAGTGCTTCTATTATCCAGTTTTAAAATACTTTCCTAATTTTAAAAAAATTATGATGTTTAAAGAACATAATTATTATCTGGTATTCAATATCTTGGTTTTCCATTATCCACCCAAGTTTAACCTGCTTCAATATAAGCCCCTTTCTTCTCAATTTCACTTGAAGAACCAGTTTCTTCTGTAATAGCCTGTAACATATTTAACACATTGCTAAAGGTTACACTGAGCCACCTCTGTCACTGTAAACAGCAGATCTTTCTTTTTGAAATATACTTGACCACTCAATCGTTTTTGCTTGCTCTTCCCTAAAACTTACCAACTCTCTCCACCTCCTCTCTCCACCCTCTCAAAAATATTAAAAGCCATCTAATATACAAGCAATTTTAGTGCTCAATATACAAAAGACATCTTTATACAAAGAAATTATAACACTCAGCTACTTACATGAAGTAATGGGGTTTCAACTACTTCTCGCAATTTCTCAATTTGTTCCTTACAGCCACCAACATCACTGTATGTGACATCAGGTTTTTCCTCCACCTAAGAGAGGGACAGAAATGTATAACATATAGTCATAGGTTTTTTGGATACTGTCCAAATACAGAAGAGACCCAATCCCTTAAAAGAAAAATCAAACTCACAACAAGTGAGAATTTTAATAAAAATTGAATACATTGTCTGGTGCCCTGGAACTATTTGCTATATTACTTGTTATGACACTAATGAATGAAAGACAAACTAGTAAAGACATGGTGAGACTCCGTCTCAAAAAAAAAAAAAAAAAATACTGCCGGGCTTTGTGGCTCACACTTGGAATCTTAGCACTTTGGGAGGCAGAGGTGGGCGAAACACTGGAGGTCAGGAGTTCGAAACCAGCCTGGTCAACATGGTGAAACCCTGTCTCTACTAAAACGACAAAAATTAGTAGGGCATGGTGGCAGGTGCTTATAATCTTAGCTATTTGGAAGGTTGAGGCAGGACAGCTGCTTGAACCTGGGAGGTGGAAGTTGCAGTGAGCCGAGATTGCGCTACTGCAATCCAGCCTGGGCAACGAAAGTGAAACTCCATCTCAATTAAAAAAAAAAAAAAAAAAAAGCCGAGATGCGCCACGGCTTCGGTAGCGACAGCAGCTCAAGCCGTGACTGAGCAGTGCTAGCACCTCCTCCAGGAGACTGTTGCTGTGAGCCAGCCCCCTTCTCCACGGTAACCATGTGCGATTGAAAGGCCGTGATCAAAAATGCGGACACGTCGGAAGAGATGCAACAGGACTCGGTGGAGTGCGCTACTCAGGCGCTGGAGAAATACAACATAGAGAAGGACACTGAGGCTCATATCAAGAAGGAATTTGATAAGAAGTACAATCCTACCTGGCATTGCATCGTGGGGAGGAACTTCAGTAGTTATGTGACACATGAAACCAAACACTTCATCTAATTCTACCTGGGCCAAGTGGCCATTCTTCTGTTCAAATCTGGTTAAAGGCATGAACTGAAAAGGCCGGGCGTGGTGGCTCACACCTGTAATCCCAGCACTTTGGGAGGCCAAGGCGGGCGGATCACCTGAGGTCAGGAGTTCAAGACCAGCCTGGCCAACATGGTGAAACCCCATCTATACTAAAAATACAAAAATTAGCTGGGCGTGGTGGTGCACACCTGTAATCCCAGCTACTCGGGAGGCTGAGGCAGGAGAATCACTTGAACCTGGGAGGTGGAGGCTGCACTGAGCTGAGATCAGGCCATTGTACTCCAACCTGAGCAACAGAGTGAGACTCCATCTCATTTAAAAAAAAAAAAAAAAGCATGAACTGTTGTGCCACACACCCAGTGATCCATCCAAAAACAAGGACTGCAGCCTAAATTCCAAATACCAGAGACTGAAATTTTCAGCCTTGCTAAGGGAACACCTTGATGTTTGAAACTTTGTTTTGTACAGGGTATTCTCTTTACTAGTTTGTTGTGGCTATAAAACAATTAGCAAAATAGCCTACATTTGTATTTATTTTCTATTCCATATTCTTGTGCCACATTGTTTTCTCTCAAAATCCATTCCTTTAAAAAATAAATGTTGCAGATGTGAAAAAAAAAAAGCCATAGCATTCCTTTTCCCTCCCATAGTTTCCTACCTGCATCATGGTAACTGTTGGGTCAATCTTAGGAGGCAATGGAATATGAATTTGATATTTATTTCTGTCCACACTAAGGAAGTAAAAGAGATAGTCATTAATACATTCTTTGAGCTTTCAATGTCCTTTTATGTTTAGTTTTTTCTGCTCAAAACCATACTTTAACAAGAGAGGTTATATAAAGAGAAATAGAGCATGAAAACTGAGGATACTAAACTATAAGCCTAATGTGGCAAACAACCTATCCAACAGCAACTAGACCCTTGACTCAAGGAGAAAGGGGAGATTTTTTTTAATTTACTGAGTGAATCATTATGTATTCTATAGACATTAACTCACTTAGCATCATAACTAACCTAAAGCAAGTACTCCCCCAATCTATACCATGTTACCTTAAATGGACTGGTAACCTCAAGTCTAAAATTTGAAGCCATTCATAATAAATAGTGGGAGTAGGGGAAGTCAGGGAAGCTGAGGGGAAGTTAGGAAGCAGATGTAGAAGAAAGAATTTTTAACTACAGTATATTATTAATTATCCCTTGGTATTCCAAGGAATTCAGTTTATTTATTTACTACAAAGCCAAGGATGTGAATATGAAACGGTATCCTTAGTGAAAGAAAAGCATTTATTGTAAATAGAAATCTTACCCCACTCTCATCCCTTCTTCAATGTCAGTAGGTGCCACTTGATCACTAAGGTCCACCACAAACTTGGCAAACTGCTTTACGTTGATAATGTATTTGGGGTCCTCCGAATCAGCATTGATTATCTTTGTACACCTAACACAGCAAAAGGCTTGATTAGTGTAAGGAACCTAACCACTAATAATAAATTCAGCTAACTAGATTCTATCCTGAACATGGAATATATAGGTATAAACTAGAACTGCAGAAACTGGGACACTGTTAAAGATCCTTTTCTATGCTCAATTCCCGAGGTCCATTTAGCTTTAGCCAAGCCATAAAAATTTCAAAAACATTCTCCTGAAAAATCAAACCCAAATATCTCATCATTAAGAATTTCTCTCATTTTTTGATTTCTGTAATTTATATTCCTTATTAGTGATGTTCTAGTATATCTTATATTGCTCTTTTTATTTTCCCTATAAAAAATGGTTATCTTGTCTTACATCAAATTCAGTAATAAATGTGTTTTCATTCTTTTCCTGAGTTTATACTTTAAATCTGTTTATATTGTTGTTGCTACTTTTTCTCTTTTTTTTAACTGAGCCAGTAGCTTTTTTCTTTTGAGATGGAGTCTTGCTCTGTTACCCAGGCTGGAGTGCAGTGGTGGTGCAGTCTCAACTCACTGCAACCTCTGTCTCCTGGGTTCAAGCAGTTCTCTTGCCTCAGCCTCCCAAGTAGCTGGGATTACAGGTACCCACCACCATGCACAGCTAATTTTTGTATTTTTAGTAGAGATGGGGTCTTGCCATATTGGCCAGGCTGGTCTTGAACTTCTGACCTCAGGTGATCTGTCAGCCTTGGCCTCCCAAAATGCTGGGATTATAGGCACGAGCCACCTTATCCAGCCAAAAAATATATATTTTGAAGAATAACAAGTCTACTTCAAATTAAATTATGAATTAAATGCAATCCTAGCTGGGCACAGTGGTACATGCCAATAATCCCAGCTACCCAGGGGACTGAGGCAAAAGTTCGAGACCATTCTAGGCAACATAGTGAGACTCCATCTCAGAACAAACAAATATCAGTCTTGTCTTGGGCTAGTTTAAAACAAACAAACAAACAAACAAACAAAAAAGGGGGACGTATAGGAAATAATAGCTTGAGGAAAAAAAAGACAGAACTGCCCTTTCTGATATCAAAACAATGTGTAAAGCTATAGTAATTAAATGCTGATCTAACAGTAATAAACATATCCACCTGTAAAACAGTATAGGGAATCCAAAAGACAACACAAATCTGGAATTTAGATTATGGTAAAGATAGCATTTCAGGTCTGCAGAGAAATGGTATTCAAGCAATTGCTATTCAGTTATAAATAAAAATTAAGTTAAAGTGTTACCTCATATCATATTACAAACAAAAAATACCTCCAAGGGACCTGTGATTGAAGGCAACAATCTAAACGCATGCATCTATTTTTGTGCCTCCTTAACACAGCTACTAAAACCATAGAGTTTAAAAAGGACATGAACACAGGAATTAAATTTTGGTAATTGGAAAGCCCAAGTTCAGGTAGTAAATGACTTTGCAGAAACAAGAAAATTAAATCTTAAAAGACAATGGGGAAGGCAAAGTATCTCCTTGATTTAGACCCAAAATCATCAAGGGCTCAGGCTCAGACAAATGGCATTAGGCATTAGGTATCCCTAGAAAATTGAACAGGAGGTTGGGAGAGGTGGGCAGACCCATGGCTTCTAAAATAGAAGAATTAAGAAGTCAGATTGTAGGAGCCTCTCCACACTGCCTGGTCTATATTTCCCTTGTATATGGACAAAATTACACAGGTTTACTCTCTAGAGCAGGGGACAGCAAATTACTTGCATGTCAAAACCAGCTTTGTTTTTAAAGATGAACATTCACAATTTGTTTTCTCTCTTGTCAGGTAAGTACCCACATAATATCCCCAATTTTGTTTCTTGTCCTTCAAAGCCTAAAATATTTACTACCTTTTTATAAAGTTTGCAGACCCTGCTCTGGAAAAAGTAAAACAGAGGGAATACTAGCAGTAAAAGGCATGCGGGGGCAGCAAATCTACTGAAAATTTGGGGGAGGGCAGTGAATGAGGAAGGATGAGTAAACATAAGTAAACTAGTTACTAAGATCCCCAGCACCCTCTCTCCACTGTTCTTCCAAAATGCTGGAGATTGGAGACAACAGGAGACTGAAATAAATTCTTTGGGAAATCTGACTATCCAAATGAAAAGTCCTAAGACAGTGACACAGGAGGTCCCCCAGCTAAACAGCCCCACCAGATCACCTAGAATGAAACTCAGGATCGACATCCCTCACTACTGAATTTAGAGCTGTCACTCTTTTGGTCTCCCACCAAAACCAAGGCCCAAATTTAAGATTACCAGATATCTATCATAAAAGACCAAGGCCAAATAAGCAAAGAAGGGAAAAAGCACGTTGATGGAAGCAAACATGCAAAGTTATAGGTTGAGCCTCCCAAATCTAAAAATTCCAAATCCAAAATGCTCTAATATCCAAAACTTTTTGAGCACCAACATGACACTGAAACTGACCCAATAGCCCAAAAGACAGTTTTTTGGATAAACATAGAAACTGATTTTTCTATTTTTAAAGCTTAGAAATTACATTTGTTTTACCCTCAGGCTCTCAAAAAAAGTATCACAGAACTGAAACTCACCAGATCACAGCATGAAGACAATGAGATGCCAGACCCCTAATTAATCATTATGGTGGCTTCCTTATCCCTCCCTAGCTCCTATTTTCTTACACTTTGTCACATTTCTTCCCTCCTACATAAACCCCTAATTTTAGTTGGTCAGGGAAACAGACTGATTAAATTGTTATCTCAGTGACTGGTTTTCTATGCAGTGAACAGTAGGACCTAGAAAAATCCCCTGGTGTTTCTTGGTGACAACACACAAAGAAAATGCTCATTGGAGCATTCAGGATTTTCCATTTCTGCACTCGGGATACCTTAACCAGTAAGTATACTGCAAATATTCTAAAATCTAAAAAATCCAAAATCTGAAACATTTCTGATCCTAAGCATTTCCAGTAAGGGGTAGTCAAGCTGTATTAATTTCCAGAGAGAGAGATGAGAACATATTACAACCATGATACAAGAACAGAACATCCAACACACACACAAATGAAAGAATAAAAATGAGATCCTTGAAATAAAAAAACCTCAGTTTTTTACCTGAGAAATTAAAAATCTACGAGAAGAAAAATGGGAGAAAAAAAATCAACAGAATAATTCAAAGATAAAGAAAAGCTCATAGGAAGTAAAAAGGCAAAAAGAAAAACAGGAAAGAAAGAATAGCATATTAGAGGAGCAATCCTGGAGACCCCATATCCAAATAAGAAAATTCAGGAATAAAGGACCAAGAAAATAGAAGGAAATAAATTAACAAATGGTTTCAAAAAGATCTATCTTACTAAATGACAAGGAAGCCCAGCACAATGGATGAAAATAGACCAACACCAAGGCACATTGCCATGAAATTTCAAAATAGAGCAAGAGAAGACTCTACAACTTTCAGAGGAAAAACGGGTCACATATACAGGACTGAGGATCAGAATGGCTTTACCGTAACACTGGGAGGCAGAACAACGCCTTCAGAATTTTGAAGGGAAAAGAACTTTATACTCAGCTAAGACACTTTCAGATATATACAGTCTCAAAATATTACTTCCCAATTGACCCTTTTCCAGGAAGCTACCAGAGGATGTCTTAGACCTAAAGAAGGGTGTAGGGAAACTAAGGAAGAAAGACTAACAGTACACAAGCAACAGGAGAGAGGCAAGGGGTGATCTCCAGGATACAGAAGTTAGACAATGATTGTCATTAAAGAGCATGAAGGGCAAATGGTCCATACCAAAGCCGGTCAAGAAATGCTGGGAAAAACCTAAGTAAAATGAAACTGAGAGAACACCAGACGCAACTGAGGGATCCCTGGGAGAAAACTAACAGATCTGATGCATCTGAAGAGCAGTTTAGACAATCAAGAGAAGGTGGGAGGTTGAGTATGTAACATATGCACAGAAAACCAGGCAAATGAAGAAATAAGACATTATAACAACCAAAAAATAGTGGTGCAAGAAAGGAAAAGCAATCACTGCTCACCACTTGGCTCTTTGTGAATAGTGTTTACATAGCCATAATCATATAAACACAGAATACTGATCTAACCAAAATTATAACAGAATTAGATCAGGAGGATGTGGTGATAGAAAGGGTGTGCCTTCAGGATGAATGAAGGCAGAGGAAACAAAACAAAATCCTTATCTTCCATAGTGGGAAGCCAAAAGATAATACCTAAAACTAAAAAATCAAAAAGTAGGAATCTACAATACACAAGACATAGCAATATCCATAGATCCATCAAGGCAAAAATCAAAATAATCAGTTAAAAAAGGAGAAAATGAGTGTCTTTAGGGAAGAGGAATTGGGAAATACAACTATTATTATTGAACTATTTAACTCTTTATTTATTTATTTTTTTTTGAGACAGAGTCTTACTCTGTCACCCAGGCTGAAGTGCAGTGGCACAATCTCAGCTCACTGCAACCTATGCCTCCTGGGTTCAAGTGTTTTTCTCGCCTCATCCTCCCAAGAACCTGGGATTATGGGCACACACCACCACACCCTGCTAATTTTTGTATTTTTAGTAGAGACAGGGTTTACCATGCTGGCCAGGATGGTCTTGATCTCCTGACCTCATCATCTGCCTGCCTCGGCCTCCCAAACTCCTGGGATTACAGGCATGAGCCACTGCACCTGGCCTATTTAAATCTTTTAAATGATTATACTTTCATGTATTTTTGAATAACTGTTTAAGTCATAAAATTTTAACCCCACACAGTTTTGTAGAAAGGCTTATTTACTTGGAATTTGGAATAAAAATTCTTTATGAACGATTGCATTATCCCTGAGACTCTAACATTAGGTGCTTGAAGACAGACAAAGGTAAGTTGCCACAGAGCACCCGTACATACCTGGCAACCTGTAAAGGCTGTTCACTCTGGAGTGTCTGCTTATCTGCAGCCAAATCCCAGAGTGCTGGAGGGGCCAGGCCAGTGTCAGATTCTTTAATACCTAGAGAAAGATGACAAAATTTACTAAAATGTAATGCATCCTCCTAAAATAACCTTTCTAAACCTCAGCACTACTGACATTTTGCATTGAATCATTCATTGTGAGGACTGCTGTGTGCATTACAGGCTGTTTAGTAGCATCCCTGGCCTCTCACCACTAGATGCCAGCAGCACCGCCCTCTCTCAAAGTCATGACAATCAAGAATGTCTCCAGACATTGCCCAGTGTCCTCTGGGAGGGGGTAGGAGGTGGGGCAAAAGGACCCCAGCTAAAAACTACTGCCCTGCCCTAAAGTAGTTTTCAAGCCAAAAATGTAATGCCACATTTGACATTTTTGCTAATACTATAAAACTTTATCATTCAAGTTCCACCAAAAAGTTTCCAGCTGCAAGGAAAGAGCCCAATTACTTCAAGCAAAGCTATGTTGTGAGATCTTATTTTTATTTAAAAAAGTTTTTTGACTTGTTAACTGAAGTTTACTGAACTGGGTTTTTTTTTTTTTTGAGACTGAGTTTCACTCTTGTTACCCAGGCTGGAGTGCAATGGCGCGATCTTGGCTCACCACAACCTCCGCCTCCTGGGTTTAGGCAATTCTCCTGCCTTAGCCTCCCGAGTAGCTGGGATTACAGGCACACGCCACCATGCCCAGCTAATTTTTTGTATCTTTAGTAGAGACGGGGTTTCACCATTTTGACCAGGATGGTCTCGATCTCTTGACCTCGTGATCCACCTGCCTCGGCCTCCCAAAGTGCTGGGATTACAGGCTTGAGCCACCGCGCCCGGCCCTGAACTGGGCTTTTACCAATAGAAACATGACTTACTTAGAAGATGATGTTGTTACCAGGCGCAGTGGCTCATGCTTGCAAGGCCTAGGTGGGTGGATCACCCCAGGTCGGGATTTCAAGACCAGCGTGACCAATATGGTGAAACCCATCTCAAAAAAAAAAAAAAAAATTTTTTTTAATTAAAAAAAAAAAGATGATGTTGTTTCTTTACTGCCTAAGCATTAAACCCGACTGTAAAAAGCAGTGAAAGATATGGTTAAATGAGATCTAATTTATTAACAGAAAAGAAGGATAATGATTTTTTTAAAATCTGTAATCATGAAGGAGTAACACATTACATTTAAAGAAAATGGGAATTAAAAAATACATACCAGTGAGCTCATTAATTTTCTTGAGAAGTTGCTGAATGTCATCTTCAACTTGCTTGATCTGCTTAGAATAAGTGCTCTGACCCTAGGTGATGAAGATCAGTTTAGTTAGAATATCAGGACATCAACAATTTATTAAACTATAGGTAAAAATTATGTTTAAGCTTCAATTTCAATAGTTATCATTACCCCAAAGCTTGGTATTCCTGACCCAATATTTTCCCCTAAATACACACCCACTATTATACAAGATAAAAAGTGAAAATCATGGCCGGGTGTGGGTGGCTCACGCCTGTAATCCCAGCACTTTGGGAGGCTGAGGTGGGCAGATCACCTGAGGTCAGGAATTCGAGACCAGCCTGACCAATATGGTAAAACCCCATCTCTACTAACAATACAAAAAAAAATTAGCCAGGCATGGTGGCAGGTGCTGGTAATCCCAGCTACTCAGGAGGCTGAGGCAGGTGAATCTCTTGAACCCAGGAAGTGCAGGTTGCAGTGAGCCGACATTGTGCCATTGCACTCCAGCCTAGGCAACAAGGGTGAAACTCCATTTCAAATAAAAAAAATATGTGAAATTATGCAAAACTATTTCTCGATTTCTATGCATTAAAACTTCATTTCAGAACTAATTCAGTAATACTTGTTAAATATAGTAAATATATGTGTAAATTTTGTCTAATATCTTTCTATATAGCATCACATTTTAATCACAAATAGTATTAAAATAATGTATAAACTGAGACATGCCAAATACTCTGATCTGTTCTATAACTTTTAGGTAGGCAACTTCATTTAGTGAAGATTACCATGAGCTGCCAGACATTCTCTTCTAATTATTTTGTTTCTTTTTATTTTATTTTTTGTTTGTTTTTTTAATGTTTGGTTTTTTAACTTCTAATTATTTTGGAAGGACAATAACAAAACAGCCAAAACAATTTTTATTTCAACATAAAACATCTGTTGTTTGTAGACACTGAAAGGACTTACGTAAGTTTTCAGCAAGGCAATATCCCCCTCATCCAGAGCTGAAAGAAGACAGACAATACATGAGATTCAAAAAGAAACAAGAATTACATATTTTTTAAAAAGAAAAAAACAAAAACAAACTAAAGTGATCAACTTTTCAGTTCAAATTGTTTTAATTTAGTGTCAAAAATCAAGCAAGATTATGATGATATAAATTCAATCAAATAGTTCCTGGACTCAATTAATTTTTATCTGACTGGGAAGAAGACAGATTTTTTAAAGTACATCATATACATGATTACCTATTTTTCATAGTACATACATAAAACATAGTACATTACATAAAACACATCCATTAAGAATCTTGGGGGCCGGGCGCGGTGGCTCAAGCCTGTAATCCCAGCACTTTGGGAGGCCAAGGCGGGTGGATTACGAGGTCAAGAGATCGAGACCATCCTGGTCAACATGGTGAGACCCCGTCTCTACTAAAAATAGAAAACATTAGCTGGGCATGGTGGCGCGTGCCTGTAATCCCAGCTCCTCAGGAGGCTGAGGCAGGAGAATTGCCTGAACCCAGGAGGCGGAGGTTGCGGTGAGCCGAGAGGTTGCGGTGAGCCGAGATCATGCCATTGCACTCCAGCCTGGGTATCAAGAACAAAACTACGTCTCAAAACAAAAAAAAAAGAATCTTGGTTAAATTACATCATAGTCTTACAATGAGGCTGAATCATGAGGTAAAGAGACTGAGACCATCCTGGTCAACATGGTGAAACCCTGTCTCTATGAAAATACAAAAAATTAGCCGGGTGCTGTGGTGTGTGCCTGTAGTCCCAGCTACTCAGAAGGCTGAGGCAGGGGAATTGCTTGAACCCAGGAGGTGGAGATTACATTGAACTGAGATCACACCACTGCACTGTAGCCTGGTAACAGAGTGAGACTCTGTTTAAAAAAAAAATGGTAGCAATGAAAAAAGAATGGAAGGGTTGGATAAGAAAACCCTCAGAGGAAGAATCTACAGCACATGGCAAATGACTAAATGTGAGAAGCTTAGGGGAGAGGTTCAAAAGTGTCACCAAGGCTTTGGACCTAGATACCACACAAAAGAAGTCACAATAGAGAGTGGTTGGCAGAGGGAGATACGAAGTTCAGTTTAATTTTCTTAAGTTTGTGGTACTGTTATCTGTGCAGAAAAGAGTTACCATAGCAGGCATAATTGCTATCCTTTGAAAGGCCTACGTATAAGGTTGGTCCTTGGCTGTTGCCTGAGAACACCGATTTCAGAGGGTTCCTACCATCCTCAGAACTGAAAAAGGTGGTTCACTATGCTTAAAACGTTTATACAAAGTACATGGTTTATACAGAACACTTATTTCCCTTCAGGAAGTCTGGAATTTTTGTATGTGCTAGGCAGAGATGCCTACATGACCAGCCCGTAATAAAAACCCTGAGTGCCAAATCTCTAACAAGCTACCCTGTTAGCAATATTGTACACATATTGTCACTACCTCTTGCTGGGGGAATTTAGCGCATCCTGTGTGACTCCACTAGAAGAGAAACCCTGGAAACTTGTGCCTGGTTTCTCCTGGACTTGGCCCCATGTGTCTTTTCTCTTTGCTGATTTTGCTTTATATCCTTTCACTAAGATATAGCATAGCCATGAGTATGACTACATGCTAAGTCTTGTGAATGCTCTTAGCAAATTACTGAGCCTGGGGGTAGGCATGGGGACTATCCAACATACCAGCATATCCTGATGCAGCATTCTAGAAGGCGGAGAGAAATCTGGTTCTTGAGATCAGATGCTAGCTTGAGGTTAAAAGGATTGACTAGGGAAGCACAGAGAGAGGACACAGTCCAAGACGAAAATGGATGAAATTAACAGAAACAAAACCTAAGAGAAACCATGTGAAGACACAATGAAGGAAAGAAAAGAAGCAGGAGGATAAAAGGGAAAGTTCAGCAAGAGAAACCAAGGGCAGCTCAAAGGCTCAACAATGTCAAAAACACAAGGATTAGGATGGAGAAATACTAAATATCTGGGAATTAAGAAACTACTGATCAGTTTCAACTGATTGATAGAGATAGAAACTAAAGTGCAAAAATTAGAAGTAAGAGCCTGGCATAGTGGCTCACCCTGAAATGGCAGTATTTTCGGTGGCCAAGGCGGGAGGATCACTTGAGCCAGGAGTTTGAAACCAGTCTAGGCAATGTAATGAGACCCTGTCTCTACAGAAAAGAAAAAATTGTTTTAAATTTGCATGGCAGGGTAGTGCATGCCTGTTGTTCCAACTACTAGGGAGGCTGAGGCTGGAGGATGGTTTTAGCTCAGGAGTTTCCAGCTGCAGTGAACTATGATCGTGCCACCGCACTCTAGCCTGAGCAACAGTGTGAGACTGTCTCTAAAAATAAATAGGTAGTAAAGAAATGTACTGTGGACAAACAGTAACAGCTGCTGTCAATTGAGATGATCACTGTATGAGATACCGTGATACACTGAGACACCATGATACATAGAGATACATATTAATATTATCTAATTCTATATAAGCCTGTTAAGTAAATATAATTATTTCCACATTACATATAAGAAAAACAGTTTCATGGAATTTATTATTAGATAAAAAACTCAAAGCCAAGATTCAAACTTAGGTCTTTCTAACTCCTAAGCCTGTCCTTTCCACCACTTTTAGGCAGTAAAAGAAAAAAAAAGAAAATGTAGTTTGAAAGAACAGGAAGATTTTCTCAACTACGTAATATTTCCCTTTTGTTCTTATAAACATGTGCTAATATTCATTTTATCATTAAAAATTCATATTCATTTTTAAGATAAAATGAATATTAGCATGTTTACAAGAACAAAAGGGAAATATTCCATAGGACAACAAATAGAAGAGGTATGACAGAGAAAACAGAGTCCCAGAGGAGGAAGGGATAAGGTCAAAAACAGAGATGGGAAGGTTGCACATGACAAAAATTGGTACCACTTCCTCTACGGCAAGATTAAAACAGAAAATGGAAAATGTCAGAGAAGTTAACAGAACTCCTAAGTGGATTCTCAATTTTCTCAGGAGAGAAAAAAGTCATCAGTCAGGAAGAAAGAGACTGAACTGAGGACCTGAGAAACACGTAAAAGGCTTGAAATAACCACTATGTCAAACAAAGTGAGTCAATAGGAGATTCACAAAAAAGTTAACTGCAATTAGGACTAAGATGAGATCTGAAAGCTTAAACTGAAAGAAACTTAATAAGATTTTCCAAATTGAACAATGTTGGCAACCTATGAGCAGAAAAGGACAAGAAACAATGACATCCCCAGAATTAAAGAGGGGAGAGCAGAAGGTGAAACTGGCAAAAATAGTAGGTACTAAGTGCCCTTCGGAAAAAGGAAATAGTCTGAGCAGGGAAGCAGTATACCAGATAAGAGGGGATACTAATTAATTACATGGATCAAGGGACCGGTCAAGTAAGGTTTAGCAGTAATGAAGATTGAAGAGCAAAAAGCTGGGATGTAATGGAAGGAACGTTTGATAGGTTAGAATTGAAGCAGTTTCCTTTAATAAAGTCTAACGGTGATCACTAATGATGGGTCAGTAATGACAGAATCACCAGAATTGAGGCAATCAAAGATCGCAAATATAATTGCTGAAGACCTCAAAATGATATGACACAAGAATAGGAAGCCAAAAGAAAAAGAAAGAGTTTGAGAATCAAATAACCTGGGTGCTAGACAGTCATATATTTGCTAGGTAACCGTGGAAAAACCAATTAATCTCTGAGCATCAGTTTAACATCTGAAAAACAAATAATACTAGTTTTACCCTTACAGCTTTTCTGTAAAGATCAAGATATGTATTAATAGGCCCAGAATGGTGACTCATGCCTGTAATCCCAGCACTTTGGGAGACTGAGGCGGACAGATTACCTGAGGTCAGGAGTTCCAGACCCCATCTCTACTAAAAATACAAAAATTAGCTGGGCATGGTGGCGCGTGCCTGTAATCCCAGCTACTCAGGAGGCTGAGGCAGGAGAATTGCTTGAACCCAGGATGCGGAGGTGGCGGTGAGCCGAGATCACGCCATTGCACTCCAGTCTGGGTAACAACAGGGAAACTCCGTCTCAAAAAAAATGAAAGGGAAGAGTAAGAAAAGAAACATAAGAAATACCATAAGAACATTTTAAAATAGCTAAGGAACAAACGGAGGAACAGCATAGAGACTACAAAGGGGACTACTGGGAAGAAGTTATATCCAAAAATGGTTTGCATATCTCATGCACTGTAAGTTAAAATATCAACTGGTATAATCTCCATGGAGAGTAATTTGGCACTAACAAAATTAGAACTCCACTTCTAGAATTTATCCTACAATTTGTACTTGTGCAAAAGTTAAATAAACAAGATTATTCTTTCTTTCTTTTTTTTTTTTTTTTTTTTTTAAGATGTTGTCTCGCTTTGTCGCCCAGGCCGGAGTGCAGTGGTGCGATCTGCAACCTCCATCTCCCGGGTTCAAGCAATTCTCCCGCCTCAGCCTCCCGATTAGCTGGGACTACAGGCGCATGCCACCATGCCCGGCTAATTTTTGTATTTTTAGTAGAGACGGGGTTTCACCACGTTTGCCAGGCTGATGTGATCCACCGGCCTCAGCCTCCGAGCCAGGCCTATTCATTGTTTTATAACAGCAATAAAGTGGAAAAGTCTAGCTGTCCATCAATAATAATTAAGTACATTATCGAATATCCACAAAATGGGATACTATGCAGATGCAGAGAAAGTGACTACATAACAGGAAATTATCTCTAATATGTAATAAAAATTTTAAAAATCACTATGTTGAGTATGTACGGCATGCTACATTTATGTAAAAAAAAGAATATATGAGCAGACTTGCTTGTGTATGTATAGAATATGTCTAGAAAGATATGCAAAATAACAATATTAGTTGCCTCTGCGGAGAAGTTAGTGGCTGGGTCCAAGAATGCGAGACTTTACCCAATGTTATCTTTTCTGCCTCCTGAATTGTGAACCCTGTGAGTGTATTATCTGGTCAAATAAATGTTTTAAGAAAACCATCTCAGAATTGTAGCTACACAGTGATAGCTCCCAGCTGTCACAGCTGGGAGGAGGAGGAGGAGAGGAAAGAGGATCAGGTGACCGAGCACCGCCAGGCAGAACTTTTCAAGGCCTGTAAGGCCAAGCAGGGTGCGTGGCTTCTTCAAGATCTGAGAGCTCAGAATGAATAAAAGTTTCCATCAGCAGATGAATAAAGAACTTGTAGTGGATGAGGGAGACTGAGAAGGCAAGCAAGTTAATCCGGCCGGCGCCCATACTAAATGACTAGGGGCACAAAAGGGCTAGAGCAGAGCCAGGAGCGGGAATCCAGCTCCCCTCCGGTGTCAAGGCAGCTGCTCTCCAGTCCCGCCCCAGCTCTGATCTCCTGCCCATGCCACTGACCTCGGATGGGCTTGTCGTCCTTCTCATCCTCTTTGGTCTTCCGCTGATCGACACCGAGGTAATCTGGCATTTTAAGAGCTCCAACTGCCTCCACTCCTTAATGATTACACAGCACCTTCCTTGCTTCCGGTGGTGTTCTCCTTTTCCCTTCCCCACCGGAAGTAGATCGGACTCTGGCGAGCCTCCTTACGCAGTGCCTGAGAGTCTGGAGAGAGCCCTGGGGGAAACGCTTTGGCAAGCAGGTCGCTGGTTTTTGGAGTGATTACCTGTGAGAAGGGAAATTTACAGTGTTTGCAAAATGCGTGGCATATTAGAGACAATAAGTAGTGGCCACATCTACAAATACAGTAAAGGTAATCTATTTCTGTTAAGGAGTTAATATCCACAATACATAAAGAACTCCTACAACACAATAACAAGAAAACAACGTGATTTTTTAAATGAGCAAATAACCTGAAAGAACATTTCTCCAAAGAAGATATACAAATGGCCAACATCACTGTTCAGGAAAGGCAAATCAAAACCACAACTGGATGCCACCACATACCCACTAGGATAGCTATTAGTAAAAACAAGCAAAAACAGAACATAAAATAAGTATTGGATGACTCTGGGGTACAGCAGACCCTTGCGAGTGCTGCTGGAGAAAATGGAATCCTTGTGCATTGTTGATGTAAATGTAAAATGATAAAACGGTGCAACTGATGTGGGAAACAGTATGATGATTCCTCAGGAAATTAGAATTACCATGCCATTTAGCAATTCGATTTCTGGGTATGTATCTGAAATAACTGAAAAGAGGATCTCAAAGAGATATTTGTGCATCCATGTTCACAAGCAGCATTAGTCAATGATAACCAAAAGGTGGAAGCGACTCCCATCTACATATGAATGAATAAACAAAATTTGATATGCGCGTGCGTGTGCGCACACACACACACACAAATATTCAGCCTTAAAAAAATGAAATTTTAATATGAATTACAACACAGATAAACCTTGAGGACATTATGCTAAGGGAATAAGCCGTTCACAAAAAAGACAAATATGATATGATTCCACATAGATGAAGTGCCTGGAGTTGTCAGATTTCTAAAGACAAAGTACAAGGATGGTTTCCAATGCAGAGTTGTTCAATGGATATAGTTTCAGTTTTGTAATATAAAAATAGTTCTGTAGGGTGATTGCATAATCGTGAATGGACTTAACATTACTGTACACTTAAAAATGGTGAAGATGGTACATTTCATGTTATGTGTATTTTAGCAAAATTTTTTAAAAAGCAAAATGCCCTGGCAGGGCTCGGTGGCTCACACCTGTAATCACATAACTTTGTGCGGCTGAGGCGAGCGGATCTCAAGGTCAGGAGTTGGAGACAGGCTTTGCTAACAGGCTGAAACATCGTCTCTACTAAAAAGACAAAAATTACCTGGGCGTGGTGGCACGCGCCTATAGTCCCAGCTACTTGGTAGACTGAGGCAGGAGAATTGCTTGAATCTGGGAGGCGAAGGTTGCAGTGCACTTCACTGCCACTGCACCACTGCACTTCAGCGTGGGCAACAGAACGAGACTACATCTAAAAAAAAAAAAGGAAAAAAGAAAAGAAAAAGAAACCTTATGACCTTAGAGATGATGATAAAATCGAATGGGAAGAGGTGTGAGAAAAAAAAATATATTCATATGGAGAAAGTGGAGTCAGGTTACTTTGCACCTTGGAGTATGTTTTAACAGTGGTTGCATCAATAGAGATCAGGAAGAGGTTTTGGGGCAGATGATTAGTTTTTGGTTTTTTTTCCAAGACAGGGTCTCACTCTGTTACCTAGGCTGGAGTGCAGTGGTGCGATCTCAGCTCACTGCACCCTCCACTTCCCGGGCTCAGCAATCTTCCCACCTCTGCCTCCCTTAGTTCAGTTTTTGAAATGTCAATTTTGAAGTGACAGTGATGTCATGCAGCAGATATGCAGACCAATTAAATATAGTTAATTGGCCTGGCACAGTGACTCACACCTGTAATCCCAGAGCATTGGAAGACTGAGGCAGGAGCATTCCTTTAGGCCAGGAGTTCAAGACCACCTTGGGCAATATCGGGAGACCCTGTCTCTACAGAACATATATATACTACACTTGATCTTAGCCAAAAGGCCGAGAAGAGCGATAAAACGTGTGTGTGTGTGTGTGTGTGTGTATAAAACTTGTTTAATTGTGAAAATATAATGAAATTAGTAAATTAGAGGATAATTTACTAATTTCTGGTGGTCCTTGCTAAAGGGTGTCACATCAAGTTTATTTTTTTGAACATGTTTCAGATGCTCCTTTTGGGGGTGAGCCTTTTAACCCATTGGTTTTCCTTTGCTAGTTTTTGCTTTGAACAGCAGTTAGAGAAGGGAACATATAGTAAGAATACAGTTGATTTTATTATGCAATAAACAATTATGTCCCAGAGTCCTGTAATTGGGAATATCCTGAAAGAAAACTTCATTCCACTAAAACAGGGTAAAAATATTGCTGGCCTTAGAATAGAATATAACACTAGAGAGAGGTTTTGAGTAATGAAAGATACAGTACAGGCAAATAGTAATGGCATGACAAATATTCGCTGCTATTATCAAGTTAAGCGCAAATGTATCACAAATACACGTACATAATTCTCCACAGATGTATATACTAGTCGATACTGGTTCACACCAGTATTTTCAGTTTTTACTTAAAGGTGTAGAGCTCCTGGGAAAATCACTGATTAGTTTCAGATTAATATGTAAAGCAGTTAGAACTTAAAGATAATATAAAAAGAGCTGCTTTTAAAGGTTATGTTCTACGTATTGCACCAGGACGTGGAAAATAACCTTTTTTTTTTTTTTTTTTTTTTTTTGAGACGGAGTTTCGCTCTTGCTACCCAGGCTGGAGTGCAATGGCGCGATCTCGGCTCACCGCAACCTCCACCTCCTGGGTTCAGGCAATTCTCTTGCCTCAGTTTCCTGAGTAGCTGGGATTACAGGCACGCGCCACCATGCCCAGCTAATTTTTTGTATCTTTAGTAGAGACTGGGTTTCACCATGTTGACCAGGATGGTCTCGATTTCTTGACCTCGTGACTCACCCGCCTCGGCCTCCCAAAGTGCTGGGATTACAGGCTTGAGCCACCTCGCCCGGCCGAAAATAACCTTTTTTCAGGAAAACTGATGAGCCTAGGAACCATTGTCTCGTGCGACTTGGTTTCCAGTCGGATCTGAGTCAGTATGAAACCAAGTTGCCGCACACGTTAGCGGGGGTGGGAAGGTGTGAGATTGGCGGCCGCATCACGAAAGCTCCATCCCGGAAGTGTTTGTTGGTCGTCTCCATGCGCCGGTTCCTAGGCGTCGTGGAGCCAAGACGCGAGGCTGGGACTGAGAGGTAGAGCTGGAGGGGACCCTAAGCGCCCTCCGCCCGGGACGTGACCCGCTGCGCCCACCGGGCTAGGCCCGGCGCCATCATGCTGCTCCTGCCAAGCGCCGCGGACGGCCAGGGCACCGCCATCACCCACGCTCTGACCTCTGGTAAGTGCCCACCCAACCCCAGTTCCTTCCCACCTTAGCCGCCCCTTCCTCGGTCCTCCGCCTCTGCAACCCTGGGCTCTCTCACCCGGGCAACTAGCTCCAGGGCCGTGTGGGGCCGTGACGAGTGCCTTTTTGCTCAGTGTTTCAAAGTAATCCTATCCCAGATTGGAAGGAAGGAGGGTGAGGGTGCCTTCCTTTTGCTCCTATCATTGCTTCCTCCTCTCGCCGCTGCTGACTCATGGATTGGACTGAGCAGTTCGGGACCGAACCCCCCAGTATCCTAGAAAGATTCTTGTAAGCATCTTCTTGCCTACGGCGGAAAGAGAAGAGTAGGCGCAGCGAGCATCCCGCATGCCTGGGGTCGTACAAAGCTTTGCTGCTGGCGGTCTCTTTAAACACCTTTCTCCCTCTCTACGTTTGCTCCGGCTTTATTTTTTAAATGTCACACTCGCTCCTCATACTCAGCGTTAAAAGATCCTCGCCTTTGTTGCTGAAAAGATCCGCGTAGACTTTGAAAGGCAGTTATTACAAGTGAAACTTGTCCTGCTACTGTAGGTTTTAGATTTATGGCCCAGGAGAGTCATGAGTATTGTAAACTTAAGAGTTTTCAGTTCCAGTAATCTACAGTAATTCTCATAGCCAGTCACATAGGCGTCTGTTAAATGTGATTTTAACGCATGGCACGTGTTGCATTTGTGTCTCCGTGCCGCTTACAACTAGAGGAAAAGGCCTAAAAGGCAATGTTCTAAAAGCCACACACCCATACTACATAGGTGGTACCTTTTTTTACAGAGTGTTTTAATTCTCTCCTGTGTAAGGTGGAGGAAATCTTAATTACGCAAACCAACTAAAACATGAAAAGTCAGTTGTCTTCTTAAACTGTGACTATTAAGTCCTAGGGAAAACTTCCATCTGAGTTGAGTTATTCATTACTAGATAGATTAAAACTTTTTGCTTTCTTATGGAATATGAAATTAAAATTAAGTTGTTCAGGGATTTTCGTTTTTTGAATTGCTGATATACACATGTACAGTGATTTAGCCCCCACTTCCCAGGAATAGATGATACCTTTACTGTGAGTTTGTGATTTCAGAGAGTTTTATCATCTCATTCAGTCTTCCTAGGAACTGAATGAGATAGCTATCGTTCCCATTTTACAGGTCACAGCTGCTGTCCAGAATATCTGGTTTCAGACTGAGAGCTTGTTCTACTGCATTAGTAAATCCCCATTTGCTGCTTGGAAAATTGCTTTCAGAACAAATTAGTGAATCCTTAAAATTTTTTTTTTTTGAGACGGAGTTTCGCTCTTGTTACCCAGGCTGGAGTGCAATGGCGCGATCTCGGCTCACCGCAACCTCCACCCCCTGGGTTCAGGCAATTCTCCTGCCTCAGCCTCCTGAGTAGCTGGGATTACAGGCACGTGCCACCGTGCCCAGCTAATTTTTTGTAATTTTTAGTAGAGACGGGGTTTCACCATGTTGACCAGGATGGTCTGGATCTGTTGACCTCGTGATCCACCCGCCTCGGCCTCCCAAAGTGCTGGGATTACAGGCTTGAGCCACCGCGCCCGGCCTGAATCCTTAAAATTTTTGAGATCTATATCAAGATTTTAATAATTAGGATAGTTTGAGTTGGCTGGGTGTCATGGCTCACACCTGTAATCCCAGCACTTTGGGAGGCCGATGTGGGTGGATCACCTGAGGTCAGGAGTTCAAGACCAGCCTAGCCAACATGGCAAAACCCCATCTCTACTAGAAATGTAAAAAATTAGATGGACATAGTGGTGGGGGCCTGTAATCCCAGTAATTTAGGAGGCTGAGGCAAAGGAATTGCTGGAACCCAGGAGGTGGAGGTTGCAGTGAGCCAAGATCATACCATTGGACTCCAGCCTTGGCAACAAGAGCAAAACTCCATCTCAAAAAAAGAAAAGAAAAAAGATAGTTTGAGTTGTTTTTAGATTTCTTATTTTTGGTGAGGCTAGCTCTTGGTGACAATTTATCACTATTGATTGTTTTATTAAAATTATTCATCTAAAAGTCAAGCAGTTTGCAACCCTTCTTCCTGTTTGTCACCTTTCCAACATATCCCCAGAAAAGTACTGATTTATTGTTGACATTGCTAAGTTTTATTTTGTCAGGTAACTGGGAGAGTTTGATTAAATACTCTGTAAATACTAGGAAAGATAATTTCTTGCTAACCCACATGTAAACTGGATACTGCAATTATTTTCTTAGTTGGTGGTTTTGAAAGAATATTCTGGTGGGGTCACTGTTTTGACCTTATTTCCTGAAAAAATTTATTGCTTTGAAACAGATTTATTTCATGCAATACATTAAAGCCTCTCTTAACAACTTTTAATCACAGCCTCTACACTCTGTCGAGTTGAACCTGTGGGAAGATGGTTTGAAGCTTTTGTTAAGAGGAGAAACAGAAATGCTTCTGCCTCTTTTCAGGAACTGGAGGATAAGAAAGAGTTATCCGAGGAATCAGAAGATGAAGAATTGCAGTTGGAAGAGTTTCCCATGCTGAAAACCCTTGATCCCAAAGACTGGAAGGTATTTAATATCTGAGTATTTTGTTCAATCAGATGCTTTGTTAGACCTAGGCAATTTTCTTACGAGTTTTCCATTAAAAAAAAACAAAAAAAAAAAACATGTTTTAAGATGATTCAGTAAGATAACTATAATTTAGCATCTGTTCATTACTAAGCCTTGAGTGAGTTAGCACTGGCCATGAGATACTATCTCTGCTGGAGAAATCCAGGAAGAATTCACAGAAAAGATAATGTTTACACTGGTCTTAAAAGGATGAGTGGTAACTGGTGAAGCAGAGAAGTGAGAAAGGTGTTCTGGGCAGAAGGAATAGATACACAAAGGAGTAAAAGAATATGTAGTGCCTCTTTAGGGATTGAGGAGTAGGATGGGGACATGCAGTATGATGGTGAGAAATGAGGCCTTAAAAGGGGCTCTAGACCAAACTCTGCTGTGTCCTTTTTATACTATGCTAAGGAAGGCATTAAAATTTATTTTTGGGACAGCAAAAAGCCATCAAAAGTTTCTTAGCTAATTTTAGAAAAGTAATTCCCTTGGCAGTACAGAAAATTGCTTGAAAGCAGGGAAGAAAGTGGAGGGGAAGTGAATAATTTATTATTACAGGGCTAGTGCACTAAGGCAGGCCTGTGACTGAATCCTTGAACTTACTACGTGGCTAGGTTTTGAGGAAGAGGGTCAGATTTGCCTTTTTTGGAGGTAGAGTTGACAGGCTTTGGTGTTGGCTGTGTGGCACAAGAGAACAGGAAGTATTCAGAAATCCTCCCCAGCACTATGGCTTGAGTGACCTGCTAGAGTGTGAAGTCAGTAACCAATGCTGGGATGCAGGATAAGAATGTTTGCAGGAAGTGCTGTTTGTGTCCAGGTTTGGCTATGTGAAGACTGAGGTTTTGGTACCGTAGTGATGAAGCTGTGTAGTAGATGGTTAGAAATTGGTCTGTGACTCTTTTAAGAGTTAGAGCTAAAGACTTTTTGAAGTCATTGGTACATAGTGGTGGTTGCTGTGAGGAATTGAATGACATCACCAAGGGACAAAAGTATAGACAAATAGATAATGCTTTAATAGGTACTTGTATAATAGTTAAATGTCTATGCTGTGGAATTGGAGTACCTGAATTCAAATCTGGTTCTGCCATTTGGTGCACTGGGACCTTGGAAAGGTTCCCAGATACCTGTGTACCTCATTTCCCATGTTGCTACAGTGACATTGTTAACAGCTCAAAGGATTATCTTGAGGATTAATAAAATGATGCATATAAAGCACGTAACTTAGTACTTGCCGCATGATAAATGCCAAACAAATAATGGATAATAAGAGTTCTTATGTCATTGGTTGTTTAGAGGACTGAATGAGCTAAGGCATGTATATAAAGCACAGAGAAAAGTAAATAAGTGCTCAGAAAGTGTTAGCTGATTCGCTCACCACCTGATCCATTTTAAAAGAAAAACACTGACCATTGAGGAGCATGGATATTATGGGATAGGAAGAGGAGGAAAAACAGCAAAAGATACTGAGAAGGGTGACAGAAATAGAAAGAAAACAAAGAAAAAGACACTTTGTTATTTGAAAAAAGACTTCCTAAACATCAGGCACCATACTTTTCCAGAAACTAAGGGAGGAACAAGACTCATGAGGGGAAAAGAGGTCGGGCATGGTGGCTCACACCCATAATCCCAGCACTTAGGGAGGCCAAGGCGGGCGGATCAGCCTGACCAACATGGTGAAACCCCCTCTCTACTAAAAATACAAAATTAGCCAGGCTCAGAGACACATGCCTGTAATCCCAGCTACTCTGGAGGCTGAGGCAGGAGAATGGCTTGAACACAGGAAGTAGAGGTTGCAGTGAGCCAAGATGGCACCATTGCACTCCAGCCTAGGCAACAAGAGCGAAACTCTGTCTCAAAGAAAAAACAAAAGAGGGAAAAAGACTCACCTGTGTTACTGCTTCAGAACAGGGTCAATCACATAACATGAAAAATTATTTTAAAAACTACTGGATTTGGCAAACTAAAAGTTTCGGTGTCCTCACTGAAAGCAGTTTGAGTAAAATGATTGGGAAGGCAGGAGATCGCAGTGGATGAGAAGGGATTAGGAAGAGATCAAGTAGAACCGAAGTGTAAAATACTCTTTCAAAGCTGGGTAGTAAAGAAAACGAGAGGAGATAGTAACTTGAGGAGAAGGCAGAGTCGGGAGAAGACAGAAGTGGGGAATGTTGAGATCTACAAGAGGGAAAAGGTCTTTGGTCTACAAAGAAGTAGATTGTATCACAGCAAGGTAGCAGGGTTCATTCACTTGTTCAATTTATTTTCATTCATCAAATATGGATCAAACACCATGTCAGACACTGTTCTAGGTGCCAAGGATACTGTACTGAAGAAGACAGTACCACTGCTTCTACATAACCTATATTCCAGTGACATAATAAGTGAATAATCAAGAACATTGAGCCATAAGTACCATAGGATGGCACTAGGTGTCAGTAGGTGCTAAGACAAAGCGGTCTTTGGTCATGCAAATTTGGAAAAATCTGGGTTTTACAGGTTTCTATTTATTTTTTAAATCTAATTATAGGACTTCTCAGAGCCTTTCCTACGCTTCATCAAGGAGGCTATATAAATAGTCCACGTTTATCTTTTTTTTTTTTTTTTAAAGACAGGGTCTTGCTTTGTTGCCTATCCTGGAGTGCAGTGGCATGATCACAGCTCACTGCAGCCTCTACTTACTGGACTCAAGCAGTCCTCCTCTTTAGCCTCCTGAGTAGCTGGAACTACCACATCCAGCTAATTTTTTAAAAATTTTTCTGTGGAGACAGAGGTCTTGCTTTGTTGCCCAGGCTGGTATCAAACTCTTGGGCTAAGCAGTTCTCCACCTGGGCCTCCCAAAGTGCTGGTGTTGGGGTTCAGTGGAGCCCTCAGCTTCCCTGAGAGGACGTTTCTCCAAGGTTCTTGGTCCCTCGCTCTCTCAAGAATGAGAGAGGAAGCCACGGCACAGTGCACCCGTAAAGTAAATACCGGACCCCAAAGTGTTTGCAGAAAGTGATTTATTTAGGTAGAGAAAGAGAAAAAGGAGAGAAAGCTTCCACAAGAGAGAGTGTGTGTGGAAGGGGATCCAAACATGGAGGCCAAAGGGATGTGGAGGAGGACTTTTAACCTGGGAGGAACCCCCACCTTCTCCAAGACCCCTGGCCAATGAAAGGAGTTCCTTAGAACTTCTGCTGGAGTGATTGACTTTTGATTCTTCCTGCTCCCAGAAAAATTAAAACAGAGACCGTTAAATCTCCCAGATGAAGAGGCATGGGAGGGGGACATGGCACTGGGAAGGTTCTTGCCCTTAAAACTATGCCTCCTTGTGGGCCTGGAAAGAGAACACCTTCCCTCACTGGATTACTGCCATGAACCATGGCACCTGACCTAATGAACATTTCTCAACTTTACGTAACCATAGAACCTGTTTTATGCGGAACCTCTTACTGGACTCCTGATGCAATGTCACTTTGGGAAATGCTGTATTAAAGTACCAGAACACAGGGGTGGAATATATTGGCTCCATCTCAAACTTGACTCCCTTTTGTGTCTTTATCAGAACCAAGATCATTATGCAGTTCTTGGACTTGGCCATGTGAGATACAAGGCTACACAGAGACAGATCAAAGCAGCTCGTAAGTACTTAGTCACTTGGAAATAATCAAATATCTGGTATAGGAACATGCTATGCTTTGTAAAAGAAAACACAGTATCATAGTCTGTGCCATAACTACATTTAACACCATGTATTATATCGTCATAACAAACAAACAAACAAAAAAAATCATGGTCTCCTCTGCCTTCAGAATCAGAAGAAAGCAATCCATTTTACATATGGGCTTTCCCATTAGGGATTGGAAATTAGGATGGGGGTGTGTGTGTGTGGATATAGAATATTCTCCCAATGGCAAGCTTTTAAAAAATAATACTTCGCCTCTCTTTAGAAGTATAGGCAGTTGTACTTAGTGGAAACTGCCTTTTTACTTGGGTTTTTTGATGTTATTTTGTAATCTTAAGTCACACCTTGTAGATGTCATCCTCTCTTCTGTCTAAGAGAAGTTATCTGATGTTTTGTTGTTGTTTTTATTGAGGTTAAAATTTACATGGGACGGGGAATGTTGGACCCCAGTCTTCACATGCCTTATAAAACAGCATCCCTCAGTACTTCTAAACATCCTCTCCTTTACAATCCTGTGGACATAATTTCTTATACACATGATTAGTTAAACTGATTAAAGTTTAGTGAAAGAGGTAAGAGGTGAAGGTGATCAGTTTTCTATCTTATCTTACGAGAATGTTCTGCCCTCCACTCTAGAGAATGGATATTGACGTCAGAGGAGGTAAGATTGTGGCCACAGGGAACCGGAGTAGGGAGTCAGGGCCTGTCCAGAAGAGGAAGTATTATACTTGGAAGAAGATGACTGAACAAGAATGCCTATGCTAAAAAATTAGCCAATACTTAGTATAACAGATGAGCTCAAAATCATCCCCATTAGTGTTTACATTTAGGAAAATCACAGGAAATATTTTGAACAAAGTGAAGGAATTTATCAGATTATTTTAAACCTATTATTGGATTTCTTTAAAGGCTGGCATGATTTTAGACAAAGCATATGTTAATGCATGTGAATGGTTATTCCAGTATACATAAATGCCAGAAAAATCCATCTGCCATGTACAGATGTTTGCAGTTTTACTATTTGAATAGCGTTGGCTGGGCTCAGTGCCTCTCGCCTGTAATCCCAGCGCTTTGGGAAGCTGAGGTGGGTGGATCACATGAGATCAGGAGTTCGAGACCAGTCTGGCCAACATGGCAAAAGCCCATCTCTACTGGAAATACAAAAATTAGGCAGGCATGGAGGCGCATGTCTATAGTCCCAGCTACATAGGAGGCTGAAGCACGAGAATCACTTGAACCCAGAGGTGGAGGCTGCAGTGAGCTGAGATCACACCGTTGCACTCCATTCAGCCTGGGCGACAAAGGGAAACTCCGTCTCAGAACCCAAAAGTATTTGTCAGAGTTTCTGAACCCTTGCAGTATATGTTGAAATAACTAATTTTAACATGCCCATGAAAAGATTTCTGTTGGCCAAGCATGGTGATTCATGCCTATAATCCTATCATTGTGGGAGACTCAGGCCGGAGGATCACTTGAGCTCAGGAGTTCCAGGCCAACCTGGATAACATAGACCTTGTCACTCTCTTTTTTTAAGATATCTTTTTTTTTTAAAGAGGGGATCTGTCGTTCAGGGTGGAGTGTAGTGGCGAGATCTTGGCTCACTGCGACATCCATCTCCAGGGTTCAAGCAATTCTCTTGCCTCAGCCTCCCAAGTAGCTGGGATTACAGGCACCTGCCACCATACCTGGCTAATTTTTGTATTTTTTGTAGAGACTGGGTTTCCCCTTGTTGGCCAGGTTGGTCTGGAACTCCTGAGCTCAAGTGATCCACCTAACTCCTTGGCCTCCCAAAGTGCTGGGATTACAGGCATGAGCCACCGCACCCAGCTGAAAGATTTCTGCAGAAATGTTGATAACAGCCTACTCACAATGTCCAGAAACTGGAAACAACCCAAATGTTTAATAACAGGGAAATAGATAAGCAAACTGCTATATAGTTCGGTACAGTGAAATACTAATCAGCAATTTTTAAAAGAAGAAATTGCCAATACAGAGAAAAACATGGATGAATCTCAGACCAGGAGTGAAAGAAGCCAGACACACACAATTCTGTAAGTTACATCTACTTGAAGCTCAAGGACATACAAAAGTAATCCGTGGTGACAGGCATCAGAAAGTGGTTGCTTCAGTTGGTAGAAGAAGGGAGCCCAGTGGAAAGGGGTATAAGGGAGCTTTTTGGGTGATGGAAATGACCTATATTTTCTTTTGGGTAGTAGTTACATGAGTGTATACAGTTGTCAAAACTCATTGAACTTAATGAATGCTTAAAATCTGAGCATTTATTTTATGTAAATTTTACCTCAGTTGAATCAGATAGATTAAACCAAAAAACCCCAATCACTTGGGAAATTAAATATATTCTTTTGAGCCTACACAGAAATATAAATTATGCTAGTAGACTTCTTTTTTTCCACAGAAGTAAGATTACTGGTTTATCAAAACTTACAGACTGGCAACTAGAGTTGTACCTTAAATAAATTCATTGCCTTAATCTATTATGTTAGTTTTTTAGAAAGAGGGAAAAAATAAGGTGGAAATCCAATTCAGAAGAATAGCACAAAGGAAGATGTAGGAAGAAAATAAATAAGACAATATCCCAAAATGGATTTTATAAGAAGAATAAACAAATACAAGTTGAGCATCACTAAGTCAAAAATCCAAAATGCTCTAAACTTTGAGTGTTGTCATTATGACACTTCAAAGGAAATGAAATGCTCACTGGAGAATTTAGGATTTTCATATTTGGAATGGATGCTCACCTATTAAGTATAATGCAGATATTACAAAATGCAAAAAAATTTGAAATCGCAAACCCTTCTGGTCCCAAGCATTTTAGATATGGGTTACTCAAAATATAGTGAAATACGCAACGAGCTAGTCATGGTGGCTTATGTCTGTGATCCCAGCACTTTGGGAGGCTGAGGTGGCTGGATTGCTTGAGCTCTGTCGTTCAAGACCAGCTTGAGCAATGTGGTAAAACCCCGTCTCTACAAACAATACAAAAATTAGCTGGGCATAGTGGTGCATGCCTGTGGTCTCAGCTGCTCAGGAGGCTGAGATAGCAGGATCACTTGAACCCAGGAGGTCAGGACTGCAGTGAGTCGTGATTACACTGCTGCACTTGGGCAATAGTTAGACCGTGTCCCGCCCCCCCAAAAAGAAGCAAAGGATGAAAAACATTAAAGTTACCAAAGAATTGCCTCCTAAAAATTTTTAGGCCCAGATAATTTTTCAGGTGAATTGTTTTAAGTGTTAAAGAATTCAAACTTCTAATGAATATAAAGTTGATTTATTTTCTTTAATTGGAGAATCAGTTAATCTTAAACTTTTGGAATAATTCATTTTGTTAAGTTGTAAAGTTTAATGATTGTATAAAACCTAGCAAAGAGAGCTCAGAAAAAACCTAGAGAGCCGGGCTCAGTGGCTGGTGCCTGTAATGTAATCCCAGCACTGATTGCCTGAGGTCAGGAATTCAAGCCAGCCTGGCCAACATAGTGAAACCCTGTCTCTACTAAAATTACAAAAAATTAGCTGGGCGTGAAAAAATGAAAGAAAAAAGCAGTTAAAATGTTAATAGCAAATTCAAGAAAAGGGAATTTTTATACACTGTTGGTAGGCATGTGAATTAGTATGGAAACTATGGAAAACAGTATGGGGATATCACCAAAAATTAAAAATAGAATTACTGTATAGCACAGCAGTCCCACTACTGGATATTTATCCAAAGGAAAAGAAAACTGTATGCCAAAGAGATACCTGCACTCCCATGTTTTTATTGCAGCAGTATTTGTAATTACAAAGATAAGGAGTCAACCTAAGTGTCCATCAGCAGACTAATGGATAATGTATTTGTACACAATGGGATACCACTCAGCCATAAAAAAGAATGAAATTATGTATGTAGTAACATAGATAGAACTGGAGGTCATTATGTTGAGTGAAATAAGCACAGAGAGGCAAATATTGCGTGTTCTCACTCATGAGAACAATGGGAGTTTAAAAGTAGATCTCATGGAGATAGTAGATAGGATGATAGATACCAGAGGCTGGGAAGGGTGTTGGGGAGGGAGGGATGAAGAGAGGTTGGTCAATGAATACAAACATACAATTAGAAGGAATAAGCCCCAGTGTTCTGTAGCAGAGTAGTGTGACTATAGTTAACAACAATGTATTGTATATTCCAAAATAGCTAGAAGAGATAACTTGAAATGTTCCCAACACATAGAAATAATAAATACTCAGGTTGATGGATGCCCAAATACCCTGATTTGATCATTACATGGTTTATGCATGTACCATGAATTATGTACAAAATGAGGCCTGGTACGGTGGCTCATGCCTGTAATCCCAGCACTTTGGAATTCGAGACCAACCCTAGCCAACCTGGCGAAACCCTGTCTCTACTAAAAATACGAAAATTAGCTGGGCATGGTAGCTAGTGCCTATAATCCCAGCTACTCTGGAGGCTGAGTCAGGAGAATTGCTTGAACCCAGGAAGCTGAGGTTGTTGTGAGCCGAGATTGCGCCACTGCACTCCAGCCTGGACGACAGAGTGAGAATCTGTCTCAAAAAATATATATGAATTTTGTTTGTGTATTATGAAAAAATTATCACATGTACCCCATAAGTGTGTACAAATACTTTTATCATGAGAAAATAGTGGCTAGGTGTGGTGGCCACCTGTAACTCTCGCATTTTGGGAGGCCAAGGTGGGAGGATCACTTGATCCAGGGAGTTCGAGACTAGCCTGGCCAACATGACAAAACCCTGTCTCTACAAAAAATACAAAAAATTAGCAAGGCATGGTAGAGCATACCTGTAATCCCAGCCACTTGGGAGGCTGAGGTCAACGATCACCTGGGCCTGGGAGATTGAGGCTGCAGTGAGCCGAGATCATGCCACTGTGCTCCAGCTTGGGTGACAGAGTGAAACCTTGTCTCAAAAAAAAAACAAAAAACAAAAATGACAAATACAATTTAACAGTACACTAAAATAATAATAGTGTTCATGAACACAAGAGTTTCTCTCAGGAATCCAACTTAGGAAGTATTTTAGTATCGCAAAACTATTTATGATTTAGATAATATTCAATCTATGTGATTTTCTAAGTAGATAGTGAAAGCACATAGAATACAATTTAACACCCATTCCTTTTTCATAAGAATTTTGAAAAGAAATGTAGTTAATTTCCTACTTTGATAACTATTTCAGGCCTACAGCTAGCATACTTTTAGTTATGTGGCATTAATGCTATTACCTAAAATCCAGGGTTGAAGCAACCTGCTTTTTACTTTTTATGCTATTTTGGGAGTTTAGGTCAGTGAGTTAAGTTATTAAATAAGAGACAACTATTGGAAAGAAGGAAACATACATTATTTGTAGATGATATAGAATTTGCCTGGAAAAGTAGAAGAGATTTAAGTGACTGGATGCAAGAAAAATAAGCAAAAATTGTACAGTTTTTGGAGGTTAACCATCAAATATATTAGAAAGCTGTGGTCATTTTAAAGATAACCCCGGGGCAAGAATTAGTAACCCAAAAAAGCCCTTGTAAAATTTACTATTATGAAGGTGGTATCACAGATCAGTGGAAAAAGGAAGGATTATTAAATGACAGTAAGATTTTGAAAAATGACAAGTTTAGATACTTTTTTGACTATATTAAAATTGCAAGAAAACCTAAAAATTTTTTCAATGTAACCATAGGAAATGTTAATGAAACTAGAAGTATCGTAAATACTAGAAGAAATTACAAAAGAAATGATAAGTAAATCTAAATAAAAATGACTAAATGGTTTTTTTTTAAAAAATAAGTGTAAACACAACAGTTGGGAAAAAATTAGCAGTAAACATAATGAAATTAGGAGAGGAAACATACAAACACAGGCTGAGAAGTCAGGCTGTCTGGATTAGAGCCCGACTTGGCTGGAAATTTGAGCAAGTTGCAGTGGTAATGGCTATGTAACGTCTTTGTTCCTCATTTTCCTTCCTCATCTATAAAATGGAGACAATAATAATACTTTCCTCATGGGGTCATGGAGAAGATTAAGTGGTAAACAGGCCTGGCACATGTCAACTGCTCCGTAGATGTTAATAGCTAGCCATTATTTATGTAGAGTGACACAGAGTCATAAGAAAAACTGAGACAGCCCCTCCTCTTTCCAGTTAAAGGATGTAAGAAACAAAAAAATGTTGAGCATCAGTGATAATCACAAATTTTAAATAATGAGACCTAACTGTGGCTGAGGCTGTGGTGAAAGATGTTCACATAGGAGTGTGAAATAGACTTTTGGAAAAGAATTTGTTCCGTTTCTATTTACAAAGTTCCCTTCTGTAACTATACCCTAAGACAAAAGAATCCTAAATAAGGGAAAATACATATATTTAAAATGATTCAAATTGGCATTATTTATAATAATGCAGTATTGGAAATTGGTAAATGCAAATGTTATAATGTGAAGCAGAAAAAAGCAGAATATAAATTAGTACATACAATTACACCTGAAGAGTTTTTCTTCTTTTTTTTTTTTTTTCTTCTTTTTGAGACAGATTCTCAGTCTGTCACCCAGGTGGGAGTTGAGTGCCGCCATCTTGTCTCACTGTGACCTCTTCCTCCTAGGTTCAAGCAATTCTTGTGTCTGAGCCACCCAAGTAGCTGGGACCATAGGCATGCAGTACCATGCCCAGCTAGTTTTTGTATTTTAAGTAGAAACCTGGTTTCTCTATATTGGCCAGGCTAGTCTTGAACTCCTGGCCTCAAGTGATCCTCCCAGCTCGGACTTCCAAAATGCTGGGATTGCAAGCTTGAGCCACCATGCCCAGCCTATACCGGAATTTTTTTAAAGCATATGCTTAAGAAAACAAAAGTATCTATGCAGAAATACACCAAAATGTTAACAGCCATTGTCGTTGGGTAGGGACACTTTGGCTAATTCTTAAAATAATTATTTAAAGCTGGGCGTTGTGGCTCATACCTGTAATCCCGGCACTTTGGGAGGTCGAGATGGGTGAATCGCCTGAGGTCAGGAGTTCTAGACTAGCCTGGCCAACATAGTGAAACCCCATCTCTACTAAAAATACAAAAAATTAGCTGGGTATGGTGGCGGGCAGCTGTAATCCCCGCTACTGGGGAGGCTAAGGCAGGAGAGTCACTTGAACCCGGGAGGTGGAGTTTGCAGTGAGCGGAGACTGCACCATTGCACTCCAGCCTGGGCAATAAAAACAAAACTGTCTCAAAAAATAATTATTTCAGTTTCTCTATAATTTTCACATTTAATAAGCATATATTTCACTGTGAGGAAAAAAGATTCTAAAATTAGCCTTATGATTTTAGAAATGGTCTATATGCAGCTCATCTTTATTTTTAGTTTTGGTGCTTAAAGTGACAAATTATCTAAATCTGACTGGTTTTTGTAGATAAAGCAATGGTTTTAAAACATCACCCAGACAAACGGAAAGCAGCTGGTGAACCAATAAAAGAAGGAGATAATGACTACTTCACTTGTATAACTAAAGGTAAGAAAATGTTTTAGAGTCAGGAATTTCTAATAATAATGGTTATTTATTAATTGCTGGGATTGGGTTTCTTACCTGTACTGTAGTTCATTCAACTGTCCTTTAACATTTTAAAACATTTCAGTTATATCAAGTTATTTGTAATCATCAAATAACCCGGAGCCTCACTACACACAGTGAGGTTTCCCCAGCCAGCAGCATTAGCAACACCTGGCAGCTTATTAGAAATGCAGTCTCAGGCCCTGCCCCAAACGTACTGATTAAAATCTGCATTTTAACAGGATTCCCAGGTGATTCTTATCAGAAGCTCATCCTACAGTTAATTCATGTAAGTGTTCTTTTTAATGATGAGAATACTAAGATTTTTTTTTTCATTTCAGATGCTTTATGGGACTAAACTGTTCCTCAGATGTTTTGCTAGCCTAGTTTAAGTCAAGAAGTTGATTATATCCTAGTACAGACCCTACAGTTACTTATTGCTATTTACGTAGACAAGACTAAGCAAATTAATGTAGGTTACCGCCATTTCTAAATGTTTCCTTAAATGTGATTTTTACATTTTGATGCTAATTTTTAAAGTTCTATGCACACCTTTCAAATTTACTCTTTGCCAGTTCTCTTACACAGTGCTCCAGAAGCCTAAGATCCTTGGATCTTTTACAACCTTGGGATCTAACAATTAACTTTCTAGCTATTTCTTTTTCCCCAGAGTCATCTGTTCTGTTGAGGGGTGGGTGATTTGTTGTGTCACTTGTCTACCAGAAAAAGAGAGAGTTAAGTCCAGTTATATCCAGTAGTGCTAAAGCTGTTATTACCTAAATTAATCCTTACCACCCTCCAAACAAAACTTTCAAATATAAAAATTAATGACTTTTACTTTTTAAGGAGGGAGATATTTGTTTTCTTGCAGGAAAAAAATAGGTAAAGTTATGGTGATGTGATCTTAACAATTTTTTTCTCAGCTTATGAAATGTTATCTGATCCAGTGAAAAGACGAGCATTTAACAGTGTAGATCCTACTTTTGATAACTCAGTTCCTTCTAAAAGTGAAGCAAAGGATAATTTCTTCGAAGTGTTTTCCCCAGTGTTTGAAAGGAATTCCAGGTGAGTTCAGGCATCCCTTTTGATCATAGTGCCCTGTTGGCTTGTTTCTTGTAGTCTTCCAGGTTTCTGTTTTTTCCCTCTGGTAATAGTTTCATTTGCAGACTATTTCCACTGTCTCTTCTTCCTCCTCCTCCTCCTCCTCCTTCTCTGCAATATTGAGCCCATCTGGTGAACTTATTGTTCTCATTTATATTGCTTTCTAAACAGAAGTTCTATATTTTCATAGTGAAATTTCTGTGCAACTTATTGGAGGTTTCTCTTTTAAATTTACTTGAACTGTGTGTGATGGCGGATCACCTGAAGTCAGGAGTTTGAGCTCAGCCTGGCCAACATGATGAAACCCCATCTCTACTAAAAATATAAAAATCAGGCTGGGCACGGTGGCTCACGCCTGTAATCCCAGCACTTTGGGAGGCCGAGGCAGGTAGAACATGAAGTCAAGAGTTCAAGACCAGCCTGGCCAAGATAATGAAAGTCCATCTCTACTAAAAATACAAAAATTAGCTGGGCAGGCTGTCTGGCGCCTGTAATCCCAGCTACTCAGGAGGCTGAGGCAGGAGAATTGCTTGAACCTGGGCGGAAGAGGTTGCAGTGAGCCCAGATCGTGGCACTGCACTCCAGCCTGAGTGATAGAGTGAGACTCTGTCTCGAAAGCAAAAGAAAAAGAAAATTAGCTGGGCATAGTGGCGCATGCCTGTAATCCCAGCTACTTGGGAGGCTGAGACAGGAAAATCACTTGAACCCACAGGGTGGAGGTTTTAGTGAGCCGAGATCACACTGTTGCTCCAGCCTGGGCAATAGAGCCAGACTCCATCTCAAAGAAAAACATTTTTTTTAGTGTGAGAGAAATAACAGTATCTGACTTTATGTAGTGTGTTTCTTATACTTAGGTGACAATAATTTTCCATTCTTTGGTTTCCTCTTTATATGTGGGTATACTACTAAGTTGAGAAAGGACTTTGTTCTTTATTTGATCATCTGATTATCATAATGCTTCTTTGACAAAACATCATTTATATTTACAATGAAAGCATACATAATTTTATTTCATTAGTTTGTATTAAAATAGCATGTACCAATATTATTTTACATCTTTTTTTCTATCTGCATTGGCAGGTTCCCTTAAAGCGTATCCTTTTTTTTGTTTTTTGAGACAGAGTTTCGCTCTTGTTACCCAGGCTGGAGTGCAATGGCACAATCTCGGCTCACTGCAACCTCCGCCTCCTGGGTTCAGGCAATTCTCCTGTCATAGGCTCCTGAGTAGCTGGGATTACAGGCACGTTGCCACCACGTCCAGCTAATTTTTTGTATTTTTAGTAGAGACCGGGTTTCACCATGTTGACCAGGATGGTCTCGATCTCTTGACCTCATGATCCACCCGCCTCGGCCTCCCAAAGTGCTGGGATTACAGGCTTGAGCCACCGCGCCCAGCGTTTTTTTTATTGTTTGTTTGTTTTATAAAGATGAGGTTTCACCATGTTGGTCATGCTGGTCTTGAACTCCCAACCTCAGGTGATCCGCCCACCTTGGCCTCTAAAGTGCTTGGATTACAGGCATGAGTCACTGCGCCCGGCTTAAAGCGTATCTTGGCTGCACATTGGAATTACCTAAAGAATTGGGAAAACTCCTGTTACCTGAATTCCACCTGGAAAGATTCTAATTTATTGGTTTGAATTCCGGTAGGGATTGTTAATGCTCCCAGGTGATTCTACTGTGCAGCCAAATTTGAGAACCACTTTGATTAGCAGTTTGGTGCTGCCGAGTGTTTCTTCCACCCTTTCTCCAATGCATTTCACATTTTTTGTTTTTTTTTTTTCTTTCTTTCTTTTTTGAGAGAGTCTTGCTTTGTTGCCCAGGCTGGAGTGCAGTGGCACAATCTCGGCTAACTGCAACCTCTTCCTCCCAGGTTAAAGCAGTTTTCTTGCCTCAGCCTCCTGAGTAGCTGGGATTACAGGCATCCACCACCATGCCCGGTTAATTTGCGTATTTTTAGTAAAGACGTTTTACTGTATTGGCCAGGCTGGTATCGAATTGCCGACCTCAGGTGATCCACTGGCTTCACCCTCCCGAAGTGCTGCGATTACAGGCATGAGCCATTGCACCTGGCCACATTTGTTTTATAACAGTGCTTAGGTGGTAAAAAGGAATAGTATATTTTTCTGTGTAATGATTTCACAGAGTAGAAAACATGGATCAGTAGCAGCCTGAGGATCCTTTTCAGCGGTAATCAATGAAGTACTGAACCAATAAATCTGGCTCTAAGGAGAAGGTGGTGGTGGTGATGGGTAGAAATTAGTTCCCTCTGAATATTAAGATTTTTAAAGGGCTAGGCCTATAGGTTGTTGCTGTGCTGCCTATTTAGGGACAGGAGCTTGGCAAAAGGGGCTGGCTCCCATTTTTCCTAGCCTGCCTAGTATCTGCTATGGCTTCTTTTTAAATAAAACTGAAGGTAACCTGTGATTAGAAGACTGTTCTGTTTCTCTCCTCACCCCTGTCTTTGGCCTTACTTTTCGCATGCCTGCATTGTTTCATGCCCCGCTTCTGACCTTCCAGCTCCGTCTTCAAGTTGTTGAGTTTGTAGGGAAGGGAAATCAGAGGGATAAGTAAAGACTTGTTTTTAATAAATTAAGTTGTTTGTTGAACTTTTGTACAGAATTTTTGAAGAATTTGAAGAATATTTCCTTTGATATTTCAGATGGTCAAATAAAAAAAATGTTCCAAAACTTGGTGATATGAATTCATCATTTGAAGATGTAGATGCATTTTATTCTTTCTGGTAAGTGAATATACTGTTTGTATGATGCTGTCGTTTTTTAAAAGGAAAAATATTCAGTATGTACTTGCTTGTTTATAAATTAATTGAGATGGGCTAATTGCACAGTCTTCACTGAACAAAAGCATTCTGTTGCCTATGTGACATTTAGGCTTTTAAGATTTTCAGACTGTTTTCTATTAATAAGATACCTAGCTATCAAGCACATAATGGCAGTAAAAAATGAAAACTGGGGAGTCATTTGAATAAAAATAAGTACATTTTGATTTAGTTATCTTCCTACTAATAGTACTTAGTTCATGAGGAAGGAAACAGTGCTATTTGTCTCTGTAAATAATTGACTAATTTTTAATAAGCACAATAGTGGCCGTGTGCTACATTTTCTCATCAAATGTCTGCTAAATACAAAAACATAAAAACACATAGAACAAAAATAAGATTTAGTTCTGTCAGTTGTAAATGCTTTTTTTTTTTTTTTTTTTTTGAGACGGAGTTTCGCTCTTATTACCCAGGCTGGAGTGCAATGGCCCGATCTCGGCTCACCACAACCTCCGCCTCCTGGGTTCAGGCAATTCTCCTGCCTCAGCCTCCTGAGTAACAGCTGGGATTACGGCAGGTGCCACCATGCCCAGCTAGTTTTTTGTATTTTTAGTAGAGACGGAATTTCCCCATGTTGACCAGGATGGTCTCGATCTATTGACCTCGGGATCCACCTGCCTCAGCCTCCCAAAGTGCTGGGATTGCAGGCTTGAGCCACGGCGCCCGGCCCAGTTGTAATTGCTTTTACCTTTAGAGGATACAAACTGGAGATAAGATGACCATAACCACTATGAGGGTTACCTTCAGACTTAACAGAGTAGCAAAATTGAAGGCAAGGAACACCTAAAAATAGGTCTTGGTCAATCAAGCCAGAAACCTAACAAAGAAGACGTAGCAGGGAGATGTGGTTTTGATTATGGAGTGATGAGTGCATTTTAGATTTTCATACCAAATACAGAGTCATTAAAAAAAGAGAAAGACTTGAGCTTAGTGTTAGTTCAATACTAGAAGGTTGGGAAAGGTATTCATTAAAACAAATTCATCCACCTGGATTAAAAGGATTTTTTTTTTCTATTTGTTCTGTTTTGATTGTATATTACTTCTGTCTATATTAGGTATAATTTTGATTCCTGGAGAGAATTTTCTTATTTAGATGAAGAAGAAAAAGAAAAAGCAGAATGGTATGTATGCAAATCATTAATAAAGGAGGGTATTTATTTGGTTCTCTGATATTTGTGATGGTGTAAAATTATGCCACATAGATTTTCTTTCATATTTTCTCTTGTACATCTTTTTTAAATGATTTAAATATTTTGAAATCCTTTCTCACAAGTTAATCTCGGGGGGCCCAGATTAATAGTTGGTTAGGATATGCTTAAGAAGTTGCCAAGGAATGTAATGTCAGATAGCTGAATTCAGCAAAATCTTTTTCTTCTAGTTGCTTAATCTAGGTTTTATTAAGTTTTTCCTGTATGTATACAGAAACGCTTTAGACATGAATGTCCAAAAAATAACCAAAATTAATATTAAATAGAAGCACTGTTTAGGCCAGGCACGCTGGCTCTTTGGGAGGCTGAAATGGGCAGCACTTTGGGAGGCTGAAATGGGCAGATCACCTGAGGTCAGAAGTTCAAGACAACCCTGGCTGACATGGCGAAACCCTTTGTCTACTAAAATACAAAAATTAGCCAGGCATGGTGGCAGGCACCTGTAATTTTAGCTACTCCAGAGGCTGAGGCAGGAGAATCTCTTGAACCCAGGAGGTGACAGTTGCAGTGAGCTGAGATTGTGCCACTGTATTACAGCCTGGGGAACAAGAGCAAAACTCTGTCTCAAAAAAAAAAAAATGATTGTTTAAAGTTGGTAATGACACAGCATTTTAACCTTCTAGAATGTTATTTACATATAAATATTTTATAAAATATTACATTTTCCAGTCATAACATCTGTAAGCAGTTTGTTTTCAATATTTTCTATTTTATAGTCGTGATGAGAGGAGATGGATTGAAAAGCAGAACAGAGCAACAAGAGCACAAAGGAAAAAAGAAGAAATGAATAGAATTAGAACATTAGTTGGTAAGTATAATTGATTTTTTTTCTAAGTCCCATAAATGTTAGAAATTCAAAATGAGATTAAACTTTTTCTTCTGGTAGACAATGCATATAGCTGTGATCCAAGGATAAGAAAGTTCAAGGAAGAAGAAAAAGCCAAGAAAGAAGCAGAAAAGAAAGCAAAAGCAGAAGCTAAACGGAAGGAGCAAGAAGCTAAAGAAAAAGTAAGATGACATTTGATGAAGCCAGACTTTAAATGTTTATGAAATAGTTAATCTTCATTTTTTTTTTTTTCGATACAGGGTTTCGTTCTTTTTTTTTTTTTTTTTTTTTTTTTTTCCTCCTGAGATGGAGTTTCACTCTTGTTGCCCAGGCTGGAGTACAATGGTGCAATCTCGGCTCACCACAACCTCTGCCTCCTGGGTTCAAGTAATTCTCCTGCCTCAGCCTCCCAAGTAGCTAGGATTACAGGCATACGCCACCATGGCCAGCTAATTTTGTATTTTTAGTAGAGACAGGGTTTCTCCATGTTGGTCAGGCTGGTCTGGAACTCCCAACCTCAGGTGATCTGCCTGCCTCAGCCTTCCAAAGTGCTGAGATTACAAGCGTGAGCCACCGTGTTTTACTCTTGTTGTCTAGGCTGGAGTGCAATGGCGTGTTCTTGTCTCACCACAACCTCCACCTCGCGGGTTCAAGTGATTCTCCTGCCCCGGCCTCCTGAGTAGCTGGGATTACAGGCACACAGTACCATGCCTGGCTAATTTTGTATTTTTAGGAGAGAGAGGGTTTCTCCAAGTTGGTCAGGCTGGTTTCAAACTCCCGACCTCAGGTGATCTGCCCACCTCAGCCTCCCTAAGTACTGGGATTACAGATGTGAGCCCCCCTGTCTGGCCCTCATATCTGTTCTTTTAAAAGACTATGATTTAGGCCTGGTGCAGTGGCTGGTGTCTGTAATCCCAGCACTTTGGGAGGCAAGGTGGGAGGATTACCTAAGGTCAGGAGTTCAAGACCAGCCTGATCAACTTGGAGAAACCCTGCCTCTACTAAAAGTACAAAACAATTAACTGGGCATGATGGCACATGCCTGTAATCCCAGCTACTAGGGAAGCTGAGGCAGGAGATTCACTCCAACCTGGGAGGCAGAGGTTGCGGTGACCTGAGATGGCCCATTGCACTCCAGCCTGGGCAAAAAGAGTGAAACTCTTGTCTCCAAAAAAAAAAAAAGACTATAATTTGAAAGCAGAGAATTGGGTGCTACTGTGAATGAATCATGACAAGTTGGTATAATCAAGAGAGATCTTCCTTACCAGCAGGTTTTTATTGAGCAAAAAAAAAAATGTTGTCATATAAGTCCTAATAAATGTTTATAGATCTTTACCAGCTACCTTTCCCAGTTCATCCTTCAGTTTTCAATAAGTTTATGTCACCTTTTTTCTTAATACAATTTATTCAAAGTTTAAATTCTTAAAATTATAAAGCATTTAGGAATTTTACTTAACTATTAAAATGATTTTATTCCCTATTTTTAAAGCAAAGACAAGCCGAATTAGAAGCTGCTCGGTTAGCTAAGGAGAAAGAAGACGAAGAAGTTAGACAGCAAGCATTGTTGGCAAAGAAGGAAAAAGATATCCAGAAAAAAGCCATTAAAAAGGAAAGGCAAAAACTTCGAAACTCATGCAAGGTCAGACTGAACAAACACTAGGCACAAGTAAATCAAGTTGCTGATTAAGCAAAAAAAAAAATATGTGTGTGTGTGTGTGTGTATTTTTTTTTTTTAAGATGCAGTCTTGCTCTGTTGCCCAGTCTGGCATGCTGTGCACAGTGGCAAGATCTTGGCTCACTGCAGCCTCCACCTCCCAGGTTCCAGTGATTCTCCCACCTCAGCCTCCCGAGTAACTGGGATTAGAGTCACATGCTATCATGCCTGTGTTTTTAGTACATACAGGGTTTTGCCATGTTGGCCAGGCTGGTCTCATATTCCTGACCTCAAGTGATCTGCCTGCTCGGCCTCCCAAAGTGCTGGGACTACAGGCGTGAGCCACCACACTTGGCCAAAATATTTATTTACAAAAAATATTTTTGTAAATAAAAAATTTACACGAGACAGAGTCTCGAGTTGCCCGGGCTGGAGTGCAATGATGCAATCTCGGCTCACTGCACAACCTTTGCCTCCCGAGTTCAAGTGATTCTCCTGCCTCAGCCTCCCAAGTAGCTAGGATTACAGAGTCTACCATCATGCCCAGCTGATTTTTAATATTTTTAGTAGAGATGGGGTTTCTCTATGCTGGCCAGGCTGGTTTCAAATCCCTGACCTCGTGATCTGCCCAACTCGGCCTCCCAAAGTGATAGGATTACAGACATGAGCCACCTGTGCCCGGCCAAAAAAATTTTTTTTTATTAAGTTTTCGTTGTTGTTGAGACAGGGTCTTACTCTGTCACTCAGGCTGGAGTACGGTGGCGCCATGACAGCTCACTGCAACCTCCACCTCCCCAGTTCAAGCCATTCTAATGCCTCAGCTAGCCAAGTAGCTGGTATTACAGGTGCACACTACCACACCTAGATAATTTTTGTATTTCTAGTAGAGACAGGATTTTGCCATGCTGTCCAGGATGGTCTCAAACTCAGCTACTAGGGAAGCTGAGGCAGGAGATTCACTCCAACCTGGGAGGCAGAGGTTGCGGTGACCTGAGATGGCGCCATTGCACTCCAGCCTAGGCAAAAAGAGTGAAACTCTTGTCTCCCAAAAAAAAAAAAGACTATAATTTGAAAGCAGAGAATTGGGTGCTACTGTGAATGAATCATGACAAGTTGGTATAATCAAGAGAGATCTTCCATCTTGTGGTGATCCGCCCATCTCAGACTCCCATAGTGCTAGGATTATAGGCATAAGCCACTGCACCTAGCCAAGGATAAATGTATTTTCTTTACTTTGCAAATATAACTAAACAAGGTCAGGTGTGGTGGCTCACGCCTGTAATCCTAGCATTTTGGGAGGCTGAGTGGGGCAGATCGGTGTTTGAGACCAGCCTGGCCAACATGGTGAAACCCCATCTTTACTAAAAATACAAAAATTAGCAAGGCACAGTGGCATGTGCCTGTAATCCCAGCTACTTGGGAGGCTGAGGCAGGAGAACTGCTTGAACCCAGGAGATGGAAATTGCAGTGAGCCAAGATCATACCACTTCACTCTAGCCTGGACGACAGAGTGAGACTCCATCTGGGAAAACAGACAAATACAACTAAACAAATACCATTTTATCTTAGTGTAAATGTTTTTAACCTTTTCTAAATTTCACGTGTGCATATTTCAGCTTTTCAACCCTAATAGTTTTTTTCTAAACATAATAATCTTACCATTATCAAACTAAAAAAAAGTTCCTTAATATTCTGAAACTGTCTATATTCAGATCCAGTTATCTCAGCAGTGTCTTTTTTTTTTTTTTTTTTTTTTTTGGAAACAGAGTCTTGCTCTGTTGCCAGTCTGGAGTGCAGTGGCGAGATCTCAGCTTACTGCAGCCTCCACCTCCCAGGTTCAAGTGATTCTTTGGCCTCAGCCTCCCAAGTATCTGGGACTACAGGTGCACAACACCATGCCCGGCCAATTTTTGTATTTTTAGTAGAGACAGGGTTCACCCTATTGGCCAGCTGATCTCAAATTCCTGACCTTGTGATCCACCCGCCTCGGCCTCCCAGAGTGTTGAGATTACAGGTCTGAGTAACTGCACCTGGCCTCAGCAGTATCTTTTTATAGTTGGCATATGCAAATTAGAACCCAAATAAGGTTAATATAAAGGCTTCGGTTATTGTGTCTCCTGGTTCTTAAGATCCTATAATTTGTAACAGGCCCCCTGTATCACCACTTCTCCCCACCTCACACCATTGCCACTGATTTGTTGGAGAAGCCAGACGATTTTTCTGAGAATGCACCACAGTTTGGTGTTAGCTTGTTGCTTCCTAATGGTGCAAAATTAACTTTTATCTTAGATTTTTAGAAGTTTAAACTTGTTTTCAAGGTCCTAAAAGTTTTCATTTTAATCTAAAGAGGTATGATTTGAGGGAGTACTGGTAGTTTTCATTCAAATACAATTTTCACTAAAAAGTATTGACCAAAACCCCAAATGTTTTGAAGTATAATTTTGACCAAGAGATACTCTTACATTTTATTTTTATTTTATTTTATTTATTTAAAAGGAAGTAGAGACAGGGTTTCACCATGTTGGTCAGGTTAGTCTTGAACTCCTGACCTCAGGTGATCGCCCACCTTGGCCTCCCAAAGTGCTGGGATTACAGGCGTGAGCCACCATGCCCAGCTGATTTTCTTACATTTTAAGCTTGTAAAGTCAGGGCAGTACTATTCCTTACTCTAAGCAGCACTGAATAAATAAATTGGTGAAATTCCAAGCTGTAGTAGAGATTGCCACACAAAGAATGTTGTGTACTACACCATTGTCCATTGTGTTTGAATCCAACAAGTATGTAAATGCTTAATATGTATAGAAAAATTGTTACCTTTCATGTGACTATCCAGAAGGCTGTAGACATGTATGGTCTAATATATGCCATCCTAAATCTTCAGATAATAATACAATTGAAATTAACCTGCCCCATCAGCAGACGTTGAAAGAGGCTAAATAAAAATACAAGCACTGGTTGTCTCTTTAGCATTTTAATAAGGAAAAAGAAAATCCAAATTGGAAAACATATTTTTCTCGGATTCCACTGCATAGTAGATTGTTTTCAAAAGGGTGCAGTGTATCAAAGTGGTAAAGAGCATGGGCTCAGGGCAAGCTGCTTGGGTTCGAGGTTATTCTCTAGCTACCTCTTACTAGCTGTGGGATCCTCAGGAGGTTATCTCAACACCTTTGTGCCTCACTTTCCTCACCTCTACTGTAGTTGAAATAATAGCTAGTCATAGAATTGTGAAGATTAAATGAGATAATTCACATGCAGTACTTATGAGAACTCAATAAAAGCCTTAAAAAGGCCAATTAGGAAATAAAGCTTGAATAGCTCTTAGAGATTATGCATAAATGAGAGTAAATGTTCTGACGTTGGGTAACTTTGTTTTCTTGCTCCTTTCTCATGCAATGTATTCATAGTAAATGCTCCTCAGATACTGATAGATATCTGAGGAGCATTTACTGTGAACCAAGCAGTTATAGTAGATGTGGTTATAATGATTGCACAGTTCTTTCAAGTAGTCTGCTGATTGTGATGAAAAGTATACAAGCTATTCAAACACTTCAAGGTAGGTATTGGGATGAGAAGGTACCAAAAAGGTAGTCAAGGAACACATTCTGCATCTACTAGGATTTAGCCAGGCATAGCAGTATGTACACAGGATTAAGAGAGGTGGAGTATTGAGAATGCAGAGATCCAGAGAATGAGATATAATGAACCAGGGGCAACTGAGGAGGTAAGGGGGAGCCGGATCTTGAAGGGCTTTATATGTTTTGCTAAAGAGCTTAATCCGGCCAGGCGCGGTGGCTCACGCCTGTAGTCCCAGCACTTTCGGAGGCCGAGGCGGGTGGATCACGAGGTCAACAGATCGAGACCATCCTGGTCAACATGGTAAAACCCCGTCTCTACTAAAAATACAAAAAATTAGCTGGGCGTGGTGGCGCATGCCTGTAGTCCCAGCTACTCAGGAGGCTGAGGGAGGAGAATTGCCTGAACCCAGGAGGCAGAGGTTGCGGTGGGCTCAGATCGCACCATTGCACTCCAGCCTGGGTAACAAGAGCGAAACTCTGTCTCAAAAAAAAAAATAGCTTAATCTGATCCTGAGTTGGTCAGGGTGCTGAGAAGACTAGAGGCAGAGAGACTAAAATTTAGGAGTCTTGTACCCCCAAAACCTAAAATCCAATAAAAAATTAAAAAAAAAAAAATTTAGGATTCTTTTGCCACAATTCAAGTGAGATAGTATTGTGGCTTAAACTCTTAGAGATAGTAGGGAGAAAGGTAGATGAAATGGAGAGATATTCAGGAAGTAGACTAGTCTGTTGCCTGTTGGGATTGATTGTGTGTTGCAGGTAACAGAGGAGGAGTGAGATCTTTATATGCCTTGATGTGTTGCCTGGAATACTGGATGGGTGATGGTGGTAGCATTCAGGGCAGGAGAAGACAAAGGAGGAGGAAAAGACTGGGCAAAAAATGATTTCACTTTAGGGTGTTGAGCTTGTTGAGACACTCAAATGGAGATAACTGGTACGTGACTGAGTGTACAAGTTCAAGATCAGGACTGTCACAGACTCTTCCATATCTTCACAGCACTAGAAACTGCAGATAACACAAGATCACCCTGGGAGATATTATAGAGTGGGGAGAGTAGAGGCTGGGACTCTGGCAAAACACTAGTACTTAAGGTAGTAATAGAGGAAAAGAAACCTGAGAAGCAATGCCCAGGCAGGAAGGAAGAAAATTAGGAGTGCTTTTGGAAGGCTAGGGAAGAGTGAATAGTAAAAGAAGCATTGGAACCTTTGAGCCAGATTGCACGGATTAAGGAAGCAAGGAGAAGTGAGGAACAGGAGACATAAGTGTCAGCAGCAGCTTAAAACATGGGAAGTACTTGCCAATTACTTCTTTGTACATCATGCTGTTCCATTCTGAGCATAGTCTTTAGTTAATTGAAATTTTTGCTAATACCTCCTGTTCCTTAGCATACTATATCATCTTTTTAATTTCACATTTAAAATTTCCAGTAGATTTTACAGTTCAGCACACATTGGAACAGGCAGCTAAACAATGGAATTTTAATTTGAGTCATCATACAGAATTTCTTGATCCTGAAGTGATTCTCTAAGGAATCATTCTGACTTTTATAACATCCCTAGGTGTTTTTTTTTTTTTTTTCTATTTTCCTCCTCCAACTTGATATGGAATGCCTTGTATTGCTAGGTGATTACGGAGAGCCCTGGGAGGTACTGTGGACGTACTGCGGGTCGAGCAGAAGGCTATTATATATGTTCACATCAGGAATTTCTGAGAGCTCATGCTTTGTAATTGTGTTGATGGAGGTATTTTTTGAGTGTCAGTAAATGTGAGATAATTTTTGTGTTTGTGCTTTCAGACCTGGAATCATTTTTCTGATAATGAGGCAGAGCGGGTTAAAATGATGGAAGAGGTAGAAAAACTTTGTGATCGGCTTGAACTGGCAAGGTATACCTATGGAACTGCTATTGAAGTCTTCATTTGAACTTAGGATAAATTTTCATTTCTTCCTTTTTTTTTCTTTAGCTTACAGTGCTTGAATGAAACACTCACATCATGCACAAAAGAAGTGGGAAAGGCTGCCCTGGAAAAACAGGTAATAGAAGAACACATCACTGCAACCTATATTTAGCATTTAATTCTGTTTTAACCTGTTTCTTTACCTAATATATGTTACCAAGTGCAAGGTGTATCTGATTTCTCTTTGTGTCTCCCACTATGTTTTGTTTGTTTTTGACGCAGAGCCTCTCTCTGTCACCCAGGCTGGAGTGCAGTAGCATGATCTTTGTTCACTGCGACCTCCACCTCCCAGGTTCAAGTGATTCTCCTGCCTCGGTGTCCCAGGTAGCTGGGATTACAGATGTGTACCACCATGCCCGGCTGATTTTTGTATTTTTACTAGAGACAAGGTTTCATCATATTGGCCAGGCTGATCTCGAACTCCTGACCTCAAGTGATCTGTCTGCCTAGGCCTCCCAAAGTGCTAGGATTATAGGCATGAGCCACCACGTCCAGCCTGTATTTTGTTTATGTAGTAAGTGCTGTAGTTTATTTAAGTTGAATTTAATGTGTATGGTTTCTACCACGCTTAGTGTTTGATTTGTTGTATCTATCACATTGATCATAGGTTTTGCAAAATCATTAGAGAAAAATAATTGTTTTGATTATTCCCTAGTATTTTCATAGGGTAATAACATTTAGAACCAAAAGAGATCTTCATTCTGTCTAGTCTATACCTTTTATCTTGCAGATAAGAAAACAGGCCCAGAAATTCAATTCAGTTAAACAAGTATTAGTACCTACCATATAGCACTATGCCTAGGTTCTTTTGGGGAAACGCCTAATGCCATTTCACCACAAAGGACTTAGGCTGAGAAGAACCTTCAGGACCAAAAGATGGAGAGCCCATAGTAAATATAGGAAGGACCACAAGTTTTAGTGGCCAGGGAAGGTTCAGTGTTGAGTTTAAACCAGCCTGAAAGGAAGGACAGAGTTAAAATGAAGGTCAGAAGAACACCACAAACTATAAAATAGAAATAGAAGTATAAAGTATGGTTCAGCCTGAGCACAATGAGCAAAATCTCTACCAAAAATACAAAAATTAACTGGTCATGGTGTCATGTACCTGTAGTCCCAGTTTCTCAGGAGGCTGAGGTGAGAGGATTGCCTGAGCCTGGGAGGTCACAGTTACAGTGTTCTATGATCACATTGGTGCACTCCAGCCTGGACAACAGAGTGAGACTTTGTGTCAAAAAGCAGACCAAAAAAAAAAAAAAATATATATATATATATATATTTATATATTTATTTATTTATATTTTATATATATATATATATAAAGAGGTAAAAGTTATAGGGAAAGGATTGGGAAACAAAATCAGTTAGGAAAAGTAGAACCAATTATCAGGTTTATAATGCCATGATGACTAGTTTTCATTACTGCAAATCTTTGATTAACAGAAGGTTCAACACTGTACTGCTAATCTGATGTTTGTGGATAGAGTGCATCAGATAGATGTAACTAGTTACAAGAATCTTACTTTAGGAACACGCACTATGTGCCAGGCCAGGCCGGGCATGGTAGCTCACGCCTGTAATCCCAATACCTTGGGAGGCTGAGGCTGGTGGATCATCTGAGGTCAGGAGTTTGAGACCAGCCTGGCCAGCATGGTGAAACCCCTTCTCTACTAAAAATACAAAAATTAGCTGGGCTTGGTGGCTCATGCCTGTAATCCCACCTACTTGGGAGGCTGAGGCAGGAGAATTGCTTGAACCCGGGAGGCAGAGGTTACAGTAAGCCAAGATCACACCACTGCACTCCAGCCTGGGCAACAGAGTGAGACTCCATCTCAAAAGGAAAAAAAGAAAAAGAACCTGCACTATGAATGTGATGATGGGAATCAGAAAAAACTTTTTAAAGTTAGCATTATTGGGACTTTACTGGTTCTAAGGGATTGAAGGCAGAAATGAGCCAAAGATGCATCTGGCGGAAGCAACAAGGGCAAATAAAGGTTTTCTTTTTTTTACTTGCTCATGTTTGAAGGTAGACTAGAAGGAACAATGTAAATGGGAGAACTTCAAGATAAAACAGAGGCCATTTTGCCATCCCTTCACCTTTTTGTAGAAAATAAATGAGATTATCTGCAGAAAGGGTGAATATGAGTTTAAAGAGAGGTTTGAAATTTTGAAATGGTCTTGTGGATGAATAACTAACTCAGTGACCCATAGACTTGCCAATTAGTGTCCAAGAATGGAAGTCACATGACTTGAGTACTGGGAAGATCGTGCAGGCTGTGGACAGTTCCTGCTTCCTCAGGCAGACCTATGCAGACTGGAAGCCAGAGCAGGAAAAGCCAGAGTGAAAAGCTGGTGCTTGTTTTTGGGTTGGCCTGGGAGGAGTATGAGGTCAGAGTGAGAATGACATTGAGAGCTGAGGACGACAAAGGCTCAGCCAAGAAGAGAGTGTAGAATAGCAATATACTTTTAAGTCCCTGACCTATGATATTTGTGCAGATAGAAGAAATAAATGAGCAAATTAGAAAAGAGAAAGAGGAAGCTGAGGCTCGTATGCGACAAGCATCTAAGAACACAGAGAAATCAACTGGTGGAGGTGGAAATGGAAGTAAAAATTGGTCAGAAGATGATCTGCAATTACTAATTAAAGCTGTGAATCTGTTCCCTGCTGGAACAAATTCAAGGTACTGGTTTTAATGAAACTCTTCTACTCACACTGGAGCCCAGAGATAATGTAGATGAGACTCCAAATAGCAGCAGTTGTTATTACAGAAACTTGCAGAGATACGTTCTGTGTCACATTGGAAAAGTGTGAAAAGCAAGGTGCATTTTGAAGCTGTCAGTCTTACCCATTACACCAATACACATGCATGTATACACATGACAGAATGCTTCAGTTTCTCAGGAAATTGAAGATCATGAGACAAGTCTTGACTGTTACGTTGGCTTACTCTGTCATGGCTTGTGCTAGGGACTAGGTTTTCTGTAGTTTTTCTTTTACAGTCTTGCTCTTTGTTACTTATCTCAAGCTAGAGCTTGAGTTTAATTCAAAGAAAGCTGTAGAGATCCAGCGTCCCTAATTCTATAGATGAAACTAAGGCTGATTTCAGAATGACTGATCTGTTCTTAAATGTGTTAAATTGGCAGTATACACAAATAAGTGGTTTTATGTTGATTTGTACACAGAATCCACAAGATGTATGGACTTAAAACCAAGATTATATAGTTGATTTAAACTTATAAAAAGCAAAAACCATAGTCCAGGCAATAGTAATTTATAGGAACAGCATAACTAGACCACCAATTTGAGCTCATTCTGTACATATTATAACTAACCTTTCTGCAGTAAAAATCTAATGGTGTTTGTTTTGTTTTGTTTTTTGTTAATACTATTAAATTATAATATTGGTTGCTCATCCTATCAGATGGGAAGTTATTGCTAATTACATGAACATACATTCTTCCTCTGGAGTCAAAAGAACTGCCAAAGATGTTATTTGCAAAGCAAAAAGTCTCCAAAAACTTGGTGAGTTTTGAGAAGTCTGTTTGTTATTTTAAACAACTGTTTTTAAAATAACTTAGGCAACTTAATAAAAGATTAAATGAGATGATCTGTTAAGTATTAAAATTGTTTCATTTCTCAGACCCTCATCAAAAAGATGACATAAATAAAAAGGCATTTGATAAGTTTAAAAAAGAACATGGAGGGGTGCCTCAAGCAGACAATGCAATGCCGTCAGAACGATTTGAAGGTAAATTTTGCTTTTCTGTATGTAGAAAATGCTAGCCATGTATCTGTGCTGCTTGTACATACAAGACTTAGGGTCTGTGTTCAGAAAGACAGGGAAATAAAATGTTTAGCAGACTGGAAGCTGTAAGCAAACATTTCTAGGGCAAATTCACTTCAGCTAACCATTAAAAATGGAGAATTGCAGTTCTTCCATTTCAGATGCCATCAGAGAAGGGCTGTGTTTGTTTTGCTTACCAGGTTTTACAAATCAGTTAGAGGATGTTATTGGGACAGAAGATAGTGTTTTATCAAGGATAATTTCCTGATTTTGAAAAATGCACTGTAATTATATAAGAAAATGTCCTTCTGTTTAAGGAAAAGCAGAAGTGTTTAGGAATAAAGCAGCAACATGTCTGTAACTTACAGTTCAGAGCTAAGTACATCTGTACATATAAAGAATAAGCAAATATGAAAATGTTCCCATTTAGGGAATGTAGGCAGAGTATACAGGGATTCCTTCTACTCCTCTGAAATTATTTCAAAATAAAAAGTTAAAAATTGTTAGGGTTCAAAACCAGCCTGGGAAACATAGTGAGACGCTCCAAAACAAAAAAAAACCTGTTAGGATTTGATTATAGACCAGTGCTTTTCATATTAAAAACATGACCCAGTGATGGGTCATGAAGTCAATTTAGTGGGTCTTGAATAGAAAATAACAGTGAGCATTACATCTATTACATAGGAGGGTATATTTGTGAAACTTCTGTTCATGTGTCCTTGTGTTGGGATGTGATAAAGTTTTTTTTCTTGCTGTGACAAAAGTTTGAAAGCAGTTTGTGTGAAAAAAGTTCTTTCACTTCATACATTTGTGAGCCAGCAGTCCTTTCTTAATCACAGAGATGGCTTTTGATACCAATAGACTTGACTATGCATGATATATTTCATCTGAGAGTCCCAGTTTTACCTGTATTCTTAATCTGGTTTATTATCCAAAAATTTCAGCTTAAAGATAGGAGACTTACAGTGTTATATAGAGGAGGAAAATCATTGTTTGCAAAAATCAGGGGTGACCTGTTTGGCTGAATTAGGCATTATTTCAATTCTTTTAATAAAGGTAAGTAACAAGCACGGTTTCAGAACACTTTGAGGACACTTCTAAAGGGGTTTATTTTCCTGCTCCTCTGTCTTCACAAAATACAACAGGTTTAGCACACTATTCTCAGCTCTTAGGGGACTGGTTCGCATGTTGAGGGAGACAGGCCTCTCATAGTTGTCCAGTCTGCCTTCTGTGAGGAGAGGGGACACTGGGAAGGCAAGGGTGATGGCAGTAGTGCTATGTGGGTATGATTCCTTTACCTGTCTCTTTAATGTAAATGGGAAGGCTCCTTCCTCTTCAGTTGTACCATTAAATAACAAGCTGGAACCATTTTTTGAAATAGTGATTTCTCATAGGAGTTTTGCAACACTAGCTTCATTTATTTTGGTATTGTGAAGTAACTGGAGAACAGCAGGAAATACTGCCATGTCACTTCCATCTTTTTTCCAAGAGAGGAAATAAAGTCTGTGGAATTTAGGGCTTTAAACCAATACAAGGAAATTCAACAAATGACCTCCTAGAATTTAAAAGCCACCTTCAAAAAATGTTATACAAATTCTCTGCCTGGTTTTGAATAGTTGGGGTTTTTTTCTTTAATTAGTAAAAAACTTTGGTTTCTAGGCTTAATTTTGTACCATATCTCACAGGATATACTGGTAGTATTAGGTCTGTGTTTTCTCACTGCATGGTCTGAAATAACTAGATTTCCGGAATTCCATTAACTTAACCAAATCAGCTTTTTACCACTTAACATTCTCATTTTACCTACTGAAGTGGACTGTGTAATACTTAACATCCTTAAGAAATATATTTGTTTCTGACACACATCTTAGATGTTTAGTTGAAGAACCACAATAGCAGTTACTGGAAGTGTTTAGCATTGGCTCCCAAGATTTTAACAGATGTGGTGAACGTCACACTACTACACAGTCTAATCTCAGCTTGCCTTTTAATTCTGGTAGGTTTCCTTCAGTGTGAAACAGCAGTGGTTTCCAGAGTTTCTATCCAGCAAAAGTTTAACTGTGAGAAAGCTCTTTTACCTATCCTGTAAGGAAGTAGATTTATTGGAACTCTTAAATGAGTTTTGGCTGTTTTTGAGCCCAAGACTTCAACAGTAGTATAAATTTAAATATGGCTTTCTTTCCAGTCTGGTGAGTGTATTACATTGATTGTCTCTTACAAAACAGTACAAGGCAGATCTTTACTAGTGTTTAAAAGCTTTTGAGATGTTTTACTTTCTGGGATGTGAACCATCTGTTTTTTCTCTTATTAACACACACAGGTATATGTGTCTGTGGTATATGTGTGTCTCATCTCTAGAAGTTTTTCCAAATGACACATCCCAGATTGAAATGAGCACTTAGCAGACATGTGTGGACTCAAAGACTTGTGTCTGGACACCTTTTCTTAAGAGTTTTTTAATCAAGTTAACAGTTTTCAAACAAAAATTTTTCTTATACAGGTCCATACACGGACTTCATCCCTTGGACAACAGAAGAACAGAAGCTTTTGGAACAAGCTTTGAAAACATACCCAGTAAATACACCTGAAAGATGGGAAAAAATAGCAGAAGCTGTGCCTGGCAGGACAAAGAAGGACTGCATGAAACGATACAAGGTTGCAGATTTAGAGTTTATAGATTGTTATATTTTCAATTGTAACTTGGGTTATATAGTATCATTTACTTTGGTATTGTGAAGTGGGGAGAGAAGAGCAGGAAATACTGCCATGTCACTTCCATCTTTTTTCTGAGAGGAAATCAAATCTGTAGTATTTAGGGTTATGTAGTCTAGGTTATATAGTTTAGGTCATATTTTATGTCTATTAAGTGGTTAATATAGTGCTTATTTCAATACCAGTAGTTATGGGGCCAATATTAGGAAGAAATGAGCAGCCTTAGAAACTTTCTTGAATTCTTTACATATTTATACCAAACACTACATTAAAATGTCTGTTTTTTAATTCTGACAACTTCTTAAATCACACCTTTCTCCCTTCCTAGGAACTTGTTGAGATGGTAAAAGCAAAGAAAGCTGCTCAAGAACAAGTGCTGAATGCAAGTAGAGCCAAGAAATGACTTAATGACAATCTTTGTTATGTGTGCATTTTTATAATAAAACTGAAAATACTGTAAACATTTTCATTCTTAAAATTATACCTATGGTAATAATTTAAAGTGTGCCCCTTCCAACATAATTTCTCAGAGGATAAGGACTGACCGCTGATGCAAAATAACCTTCAGAGTACGGGTAGTCTTTTTATCCTTTGAAAGTATGATACAGCATTTCATTTAAATTTCCAAATGTATATACATGTTTATTTTTTTCTAGGTCTTAGTTTTGTGTGTGTGTGTGTGTGAGATGGAGTCTCGCTCTCTTGCCCAGACTGGACTACAGTGGCACAATCTTGGCTCAGTGCAACCTCTGCCTGCAGGTTCTAGCAATTCTGCCTCAGCCTCCCAAGTAGGTGGGACTACAGGTGTGCGACACCATGCTCAGGTAATTTTTTTAATTTTTACTAGAGATGGGGTTTCACCATGCTAGTCTCAAACTCCTGACCATGCAATCCGCCCACCTCAGCCTTGCCAAGTGCTAGGATTACAGATGTGAGCCACCGTGCCCAGCTCAAAAAATTTTCGTTAGGAGTATTTTAATCACGAAGCCAACACATGTTACTGCAAATCTGATTAAAATCTGGTAGTTGCTCAATGGGACCTGAGGATTAAAAAGAAGACAGTTAAAAGAATTCAAAGTACTTGACCAACTTTTTGTATAGAAGAAAAGAAGTTGGGCTTACCAACAGCAGCAATAGCTGGACTCTTATTATAAATATATTTGGTACATACTTCTCGAATTGTCTCAGCATTCACAGCCTGAAACATGGAAGACATTGTCATTCAGCTTTCTGTAGTAAAGACAAAGTCTATACCTGGAACTTTTTTAAACTAAAGCAAGATAAAAGATACATATTCTCAGCTTTTTGTAACCCCAGTAGTAACTAAGGACTACTTACATCAATTCTTACTTCAAGCTCAGGGATGGGAATCCTTCTATTATAGCATAACATCTGCCTACCAATATCTTCACAAATTGGAGTTGAACCTGTTTAAAGAGAAGGAAAAATTAAGTGTTAGAATATAGAAAATAGAACCTGTGTCTGGGCGCGGTGGCTGTAATCCCAGGGGAGCCAGATCACCTGGGTTAGGAGTTTAAGACTAACCTGGCCAACATGGTAAAATCCTGTCAGTACTAAAAATACAAAAAATTAACCAGGTGTGGTGGTGGGTATAGTCCCAGCTACTCTGGCAGCTGAGGCAGGAGAATCTCCTGAACCCAGGAGGTGGAGGTTGCAGTGAGCCAAAGTTGCACCACTACACTCCAGCCTGGGCAACAAAAGCAAAACCCTGTCTCAAAAAGAAAAAGGAACGTATGTCTTTATTTTTACCATCAAGCTGCAACAACATGTTTGTTTTCAGAAGATTTCTGGCTCGTGCAACCTCACTTTCAGTGACACTTGTACAGAGTCGCATCCTAGAAATATTTGGAAAAACAGTATTATCAAGTAGTTGGAAAATTTTGTATTTCATTAGTTAATGAGCTAAGGTGCCATATTCTACACATGACATATAGGTGATTATGATTTAATCCCAATGCTAAGCAGAAGCTAAAATGATTCTTGATTTTCTCTACTATTGTTAATTTCTCATTGATAGGCAAACATGTCTACACATTAGCAGACAAAGGTTTAATACAAATAGGCTCACATTTTCAGAAATGCTTTAAGCATCTTGAGACTTCATGAATCCCCATCTGTTGGTGTTGGATATGCTATGGATTAAGTCAGTGGATCATTCATTGGTCTCTCAAAACAATGAGTTGAGTTTAACTTAAACTTAATTTTTAACTTAATAATTATATCCTAGTTGACTAGATTTATAAAGATGTAAGCCAGTTAAGAATAGTGGGAGAAAGGAACCAGAGCCAAAAGTTTTCCAACAAGTTGTGAGCCTTTCTGCTCATCTACTGAGTCAATATGCTTTTCTTTTAGCAATGGCAACTTTAGATTTACTTTCCCTCCCAAGCCAGACTACTTTCAGAGATATTTTCCCAACAACTTCTAGTTGGCTTTTAAACTTTTAGGGTCACTTTTCTGAATATCTGAAACATTAAAACTTTCTACAGTATAAATTAGCTTTACATCTTAAGACTTAGGAAAAAAATGTCTGAATCTTTAAAAACATAGTAACTACTGTTTATCTAGTTCTCTTAATTAAAAGGTAAAACTACCACAAATCACCATATAGAAAAAATCAGTCTAAAACAAAAGCAAAATTTACTTAAAGCTATTTTCTCACCATTCTTTCTGAACAACATGTAGCATGTCTCCAACGGTGGCTGGTTCACAAACCATATACAGTCCCCATAATCCTGTATCTGTGTAGGAAGTGTTGAAAGACTGAAAGCTATGGCAAAGGTTGCCCTGACAAGTGAGCTGGGCCAGCTTGCTAGATAAATTCTATAAGGAAAAAAAATTCCAAGATAATTTTAAGTACAGATATCCAAAATACCAGAAAGAAAAATGAAATGTGTGGAAAATAGTTAGTATCCTTAGAGGCTAAATTTCCCAGTTTTATTCAGCATCTCAGTAGTAAAGTTCAGCGCAACTAAAAACTGTGCTTATCTCACCCACTGCACCCCCTGGAGAAATTCATGATATAAAAGCAATGAATCCTTATAATGAATGTAGTAGCTGTACCTAATTCTAAAACTAGATTGCTATTATCAACCCAATTTGTAGGGCTCTTGGCTACAGATAAAGATTCAAAATTCTATTACATATGAAGCTTAAGATTTTTAGACGAAATGTATTTTGGGGAAATCTATGAGTAAAAACAAATCTATACAATGTTTTGAAATACTTCCAACTTAAAAAGAAGTTGCAAAAACAACACAAAGAATTCCCTTTATCCAAATTGCCTGTTATTTTACCATGTTTGCTTTATTCTCTTTATACAAGTTTTTTCAACTGTTTCAGAGTTTAGATGTGATGCTTCTTGTAAATACTTACATGTACTAAATACTTTAGTATGTACTTGTGAAAAACAAGGAAATTAATGTTTTTACATCACCTCAGTATAGTTCCTCAGTATCTGTGGGAAACTGGATCCCTGTGGATACCAAAATCCATAGAAGCTAGAGCCCTCATGTAACATGGTGCATGTAGTATTTGCATATAACCAACCTACGAATACACTCCTCTATACTTTATCTCTAGATAAATATCAAATCCATGTAAATGCTATGTAGTTAATATATAGTTTAGGACGTGACTCAAAACAATAGTCTATATGTTCGGTACACACACAACCATCCATTTCGTCCTCTAAATTATCCACCTATGGTTGGTTGAATCCATGGATATTGAATCCACGGCTATAGAGGGCCTACTGTACTATTAAAATTAGGAGGTTAACATTGATATAGTACTTTTAGCTAATTCTTCTGTCCTTATTCAAATTTTGCCAATTATGCCACTAATAAACTTGGCAAAGAAACAAAATGTTTTTTTCTGACCCACATGCAATCCAGGATCAGTTTTTTTTTTAAGTCAGAATTCACAGTACAAGGCTCTATTTTGCCACTTTAAAAAAGGATTCTTAAAGAGAACTTATATTTAGGAAAACATGATCATCTTCCATCTGTTATGGAAAATTTCTTTTAAAATCACTTACCATTCCTCCTCCAAAAGAGCGATCCCAGTTGCCAATCAGCGTGTTTGCAACCATAAGACATATTGTATCTGGATGTGCCCAACCAACAGCTTCAACAGCTATTGCAAGGTGTGCCAAAGGCATCTTGTCATCCCTCATACGAATCTAGTTAAGATAAAGCAGGGGGACCTCTAATTAAGATTACCATTATATAACATGCTTATTAACAAGAAAAAATCACCAGTTCCATTAATTGCAAAGTTAAAATGCTCACCAGGACTCTATTTTGATTTTCTAACTATCAGGCCTTATTACATTGTATAGTTTAATAGAAAAACTTTATGGGTTAAGGAAAAATTACTCTTCCCAAAAGATTTTCAGCCAGCCACCACATGGTTTACATGGTCAAAAAGTGTTGCATTATTTCACTGGTAGAAATCTATCCTTTATGTTTATCAATCTGATTTTTTCTTTTTTCTGAAACCAACTCTTGTTCTGTCACCCAAGCTGGAGTGCAGTGGCACGATCTTGGTTCATTGCAACCTCTGCCTCCCAGGTTCAAGCAATTCTGCCTCAGTCTCCTGAGTAGCCAGGACTATAGGCATGCACCACCATGCTCAGCTAATTTTTGTATTTTTAGTAGAGACAGGGTTTCAAAATGTTGGTGAGGCTGGTCTTAAACTCCTAACCTAAAGTGATACACGCACCTCAGCCTCCCCAAGTGCTGGGGTTACAGGCGTGAGCCACCATGCCTAGCCTTAATCTAAATTTTTCTACTGAAATTTCATATTGACATTACAGGTTCATTTTTGTACTACCAATAATACAGTTCTAGGCAACTGCCAATATCAGGGCATTTTCCAGATACTACTTTGAGCATCATCCTTAACATGGCAAATTAAGCCCCTAATGAGGCTTTAAGCTAGGTGATAACTAGCAGATTCTGTGCAAGTTCTGGCTCTAACAGTTACTAGCCCCCAAAACACACTGTGGGCAAAACTGAGCCAAAAGTAAAACTGAAGTGAAAGTCAAAATATGGAGTTTAATTAAAAGATTACTTTCAGATCTTACAATATATAAATGGGCCTAGTGCCAAAGAAAAACCACAAAAAGACCAAATTATAAACTGCTCTTAAAACCTTGCTTCCCACTTTGGGAGGCCGAGGCAGGTGGATCACGAGGTCAAGAGATGGAGACCATCCTGGTCAACATGATGAAACCCTGTCTCTACTAAAAATACAAAAAATTAGCTGGGCACAGTGGCGCGTGCCTGTAATCCCAGCTACTCAGGAGGCTGAGGCAGGAGAATTGCCTGAAACCAGGAGGTGGAGATTGCGGTGAGCCAAGATCACGCCATTGCACTCCGGCCTGGGTAACAAGAGCGAAACTCCGTCTCAAAAAAAAACCTTGCTTCCTTTCAGACTAGAATGAAGAAATTAAAAGCAGAACAAACTTGCTTCCTTAGGAAAGGAAAATAGGTAGTGAAGGAATAGGAAGAGGGAAGGAATGTAAGCAAATGAGTAAATCCTCTTCCCTTTTTGTGTTTCAGTGTAAGCCTTTTATTCCATTCTATTCCTAATGGAAATAAGCACATTTTGTATACTTATGTGTATATACAACACAAGGAATCCAACAGGCTACATACTAGCCGGGAGGCTTGCCCTACCTCACTTCCTGTGAATTTGCAGGGAGGCAGAGCTGGTATTTCTCCTTTGTGTGTGCATAAAGAGTCACCAAAATGCAACTTTGCTAAGTCAAGCAATTCATCATGGGAAACACCTAAATTGAAAGAAAATATTTTTGCCACATTACCCATCTGACCTGAACTTGGGAAAAAAAAGAAAAAATATTTTCACATGTTATCTAGCTGCAATATAGTATAATGTGATGTAACATTACACATGAACTATCTGCACTTACTAAAAGCAATTATTTAAGAGTAAGCTCACAAAGCACACCTCTTTCCTTGGTGTTGCAAAGCTTGGGATTGCACGCTTTCTTTCTCATTTTGTAGAGCAACTGACAGTTTTCATCAACAGACCAATGGATTCACAGCTAAGAGTAAGACAACTTGAAAACACCACTTTTGACAAAATCCTATTCTATTAAATTATAAAGACTTCTAGGATGCAAACTAGCAAACATGCCAATTAAAAAAAAAAAATTTAGAAAATGCAAATATGGGCTCTATCTAATTAAAATAAAACTGAAGCTGGGCATGGTGGCTCACGCCTATAATCCCAGTACTTTAAAAGGCTGAGGTGAGAGGATCACTTGAGTTCAGGAGTTCAAGACCAGCCTGGACAACATAGCAAGACTCTGTCTCAATAACTAAATAAAAGAAGCTGGATGCCGTGGCTCACACCTTTTATCCAAGCACTGCGGGAAGCCAAGGTGGGCAGGTCACTTGAAATCAGGAGTTCAAGGCCAGCCTGGCCAATATGGTGAAACCCCATCTTACTAAAAATACAAAAATTAGCTTGGTGTGGCAACAGGTGCCTGTAATCCCACCTTTTCAGGAGGGTGAGGCAGGAGAATTGCTTGAACCCAGGAAAAGGTTGCAGTGTGCTGAGATCACACCACTGCACTCCAGTCTGGGTGACAGAGCAAGACTCTCTCTCTAAAATAAATAAAGGTGGATACACAGATATACTTTATTCTCTGCACTCTGCTATCAGAACTCAGGAACACAATAGTGTCATCTAATTTCTGAATACATCCATAGGTATCCAAATGCAAAAACTTAGGAATAACTTATACTCCATATCCCTTACTATCCGAACTTGGGACCCAAATAGATAATATGAAAGATTCCTAAACACAAATATTAAACTTAAAAAAAAATTAGGCATGTATAAGGGCTTTAAAATATGGTAAGATTCTTTAACTTAAAATATAGAATTATAATTTTATAATAAATGAAGCTAGGATACAAAGAACTATTTGGCAAATAAAAGCCTGAACATTAACCTAGAAGAGTTAAATGGTAACCAAGACAGTATTCAAAAGCCAGTAGAAACTTAAAACTGGCCTATTTCATTGAATTTAAGATGCAATCATAATTCATAAGGCACTATGTCACTTACGTAGTATTTAAGATGAATACTAATTAATCTACAACAAGCCATTAAACTAAAGATATCCCAACTTTAGCTATGTCAAAATGAACCCATGAACCAAAGTAAAAGTCATTTTGTCCATATGCCACCAACAATGGCAGAGAGACCACAGAAAGTTTGGTTGTTGAGGACCCACAAAACAAGTCTCTTGTTCCATTTCCAAGTTTCAAACGTTTAAGACCCAGTCAGCAAGAGCCATTTTAGAAACAATGTTACTTAAGAGAATTTCAGAGTGTGCTTCCTGTGACATGCAATGAAGTTAACATGACTTTGGCTAGGTGCTACAATGAATAACATGTTTGATATTTAATGTTTTCATCCCTCCATTACCCCCAAGTAATTAGGTCAGAAATCCAGAGTAACTAGAATTTTTAAATTATAATTTCTAAAAAGAGAAAAATTAAATTTACAACATGAAAAACTTCACTTTGCTCTAATATTAAAAAAGACGGAGAAATGAAAACTGGGCTGGGTGTAGTGGTTCATGCCTGTAATCCCCAAGGTTTGGGAGGCCAAGGTGAATGGATCACTTCAGCTCATGAGTTCAAAACCAGCCTCAGCAACATGGTTAAGACTCCATCTCTATTTCTATAAATATATTTTTTAAAAAACTGGAACCCCATTAAAACATACTGTTGCCTAGGTTCAGACTGCCAGGAAATTTGGCAATAGGTGCTGTAATTTGTTTTTTCATTCACTGGCTTCAAACAGGACCTCAAGGAAACCTTCTGCAGTCACCTGCATGTTTGGATTCCCATTCAACAGTCTCATGGCTCCCTATGTGCTTCCCTTTCCCAAAAATTAGATCTATTAAATGAATGATTGAACAAATGAAAGAATGAACAACATACCCATTCCATGCTTAAACAAAGACAAAGTTAGTTCTCAAGAAATAATTTTAAATCTCAAGAAATTCTCAAAGTACAGAACACTTACCTTCCAGCTGTCTACCAGTTCACTCATTTGCCCTTTTCTTGGAAGTTCTACTATGTATGTACACTTAAGTATTGAACAATTCATTAATTCTTTCTATAAATGAAACCTACTTTTAAAAAAATAGAGGGGGTGGGGAGTTGGGGAGAGAGAGCGCGGGAGAAATGCCAGATATAGGTGAAGGGGAGGAAGGCAGCAAATCACACTGCCAGTGTGTACCTATGCAACTATCTTGCATGTTCTTCACATGTACACCAAAACATAAAATGCAATTAAAAAAAAAAAAAAATAGAGGGGAAGAAGGCCCTGGCCAGCATCAACACTGGGAGCCTCATCTACAATGTAGGGGCTGGTGGACCTGCTCCAGCAGCTAGTGCTGCACCAGCAGGAGGTCCTGGTTCCTCCACTGCTGCTGCTCCAGCTGAAGAGAGGAAAGTAGTGGCAGCAAAAGAAGAATCTGAGGAGTCTGATAATGACATGGGCTTTGGTCTTTTTGACTAAGCCTCTTTTATGTGTTTATAGTTTGGGAATGTGCTCTGTGGAAAAAAAAAAATAGAGGGAAAGTCTGGCTCCAGTGCTCCACATTCCCCATCACAGTATGAAATACAGTTAGTTGCTATGTAAATGAAAATTCTTAGGATATCTCCCAATGGGATCAAACTGGCATATCACTCCAGCAACTGTGTTTAAAATACGTGTAGAAATTTAAGTTGACTAACCTCCAGCAGCAGCAAGAACTATTCTTGGCCCCTTGTAATGTGTGGTTATATAATCCACTAAGTCCTTACGACTTATAGATCTGCAAATGAAGTAAAACAATTTTTAAAGGAAACAAATTTACATAATATACCTGAAATCAAATTGGACCATAACAGTATCCTAAAATGCAGTTTGGAAATAGGATATAGGCAACACATCAAAGAACTTCCAACTTTTTTACATCCAGGAAAAAAGATTTGACACCATTACTTGTTTATTCCAGAAATACCTATGAACTCACATGATTGGGAGATAGGTGGGACTAAAAGATAGCTAACTACAATTTCACTAAGATTACCAGGGGAAAAATGACTTTTTGAAACATACTTTTTCAAAGTTTGTAAATGTTAATTTTCAAAATTCATAAATTCCCTTACCCACCAAGAAATTCTGAGAGTTATACCTACTTGATATTTTCAGTTGGTCCCAAAATTGTCCGTCCAAGTGCAGTATTTTGATAAGCTGTGGCATGAAGATAATCAAAAACAACTTCTTGTAAATTGGTTTCAACTTCTTGCATCTCTCTAAGGATTACTCCACGCTCACGTTCAATCTCTGCTTCTCCCAGTGTGCTGTTTTGTATGATATCAGCAAGAATTTCTACAGCTAATTGAAAATAAAACGTAAGAAACACCAGCAATCTTAACTTTCACTATTAACGTTTATTAAACCAACATCAGAAACATGACACTGACACCATCACTCGATACTAAATAATCAGCCTAGGAGAAAAATATACTTAAAAGGACATAATTAAAATTTAATATATCCCTATAGCACTAAAGATTTTTCCTTGGGAAAAAATTATAAATTTGCCATCACTCTGTAACAACTCTACCTACTTCAAAAATGCTATGGAAATATGCCTATTAATATAGATTGTTCTATATGAAAATTACAAAGTTACGGCCGGGTGCGGTGGCTCACGCCTATAATCCCAGCACTCTGGGAGGCCGAGGCGGGTGGATCACAAGGTCAAGAGATCGAGACCATCCTGGTCAACAAGGTGAAACCCCGTCTCTACTAAAAATACAAAAAAAAAATTAACTTGGCATGGTGGCACGTGCCTGTAGTCCCAGCTACTCGGGAGGCTAAGGCAGGAGAATTGCTTGAACCCAGGAGGCGGAGGTTGCGGTGAGCCGAGATCGTGCCATTGCACTCCAGTCTGGGTAACAACAGCGAAACTCCGTGTCAAAAAAAAAAAGAAAATTACAGAGTTATAAATATTAGTCTGAAAACATCTAGCTACGTATATACACAGGATTCTCATCACCCAAGTATTTACTATGCAAGTTTCCACAGCAATGAGAGTGCTATGTTAAGAAGCAAAGAACTGGCCAGGCACAGTGGCTCACACCTATAATCCCAGCACTCTGGGAGGCCAAGATGGGCTTGATCCCAGGAGCTGGAGACCAACTTGGGCAACATGCCCAAATCATGTCTCCACAAAAATTAGCTGGGTATGGCGGCATGTGCCTGTAGTCCCTGCTACTTGGGAGGCTGAGATGGAAGGATGGCTTGAGCTTGGGAGGCAAAGGTTGTAGTGAGCTGAGATTTTGCCACTGCACTCCCGTCTGGGCAACAGAGTGAGAAAAGAATCCTTATAATCAAAAATACACCCCAAAATGAATAACTTACAGAATTGTGTGTTCTCAAACATTAATTGGCAAAAAGCCAAAAGTGAAGTGGAAGATGTCATATTAAGCCATTAAGCAATTTTATCAGAAAAAGTGCATACCTCTCCAAAAAGAAATGTAATCCATTATTGAAGAATTAGTATATAGTTGCAATCATAATCTAAATGTCATTAATACAATTAATGTTATAAGATAAACTTAAAATCTTAAGTTTCTCTTCTTCCTATGTCTCCATAATGAGACAAAGTCTCATTATGCCACACAGGCCACACTCAAATTCCTGGACTCAAGCAATCCTCCCACCTCAGCTTCCTACAAGTAGCCAGGACTAAAGGCATGCACCACTGTGTCCAGTTTAGGTTCAATTTTTTTACTCTACTGTAACCTTTTGTTCCTTGTTTTTTTTTTTTTTTTTTGAGACGGAGTTTCGCAGTTGTTGCCCAGACTGGAATGCAATGGCACGATCTCGGCTCACTGCAACCTCCGCCTCCTGGGTTCAAGCAATTCTCCTGCCTCAGCCTCCCAAGTAGCTGGGACTGCTGGTGTGCACCACCATGCCCAGCTAATTTTCGTAGAGACTGGGTAGAGACAGGGTTTCACCTTGTTGACCAGTATGGTCTCGATCTCTTGACGTCGTGATCCACCCGCCTCGGCCTCCGAAAGTGCTGGGATTACAGGCGTGAGCCACCACGTCCAGCCTCTCAACTTTCTTACCAGTAATAAGTGATTATAAAAACTTGCAGATCATTAGTCTGAACATCTATTAACTCATATACCAGGCTTCAACCAGTTGAAGGTATAAAAACCTCAAGTAGATCCCCAAAGTTGGAGCTGCTTCAGAGAGCACTTCTATTTTGTATTCTTCAAGGAGATCCCCCTCTGCTTTTCCACACCCACTAGAAGAGGCTGTGTCCTTCCCAGCCAGATGCCAGGAGAAAAGGGGGAAAAGTCTTTTTAACATCACCCTTGCTTTTTCTTTCCCATTTTTGTCTTCCCTGTTGTTCTGTGTGTGTATACAAAGGAATTAACGGGGCTGGAATGAACAACTCTTAGAGAGGCCTGGCCTAGCCCTATGTTCTTGGTCCCTAATTAGTCCTGGGACAAAAACTGTTTCTATTGGCTTTGTATCAAACCAACACACCCTCCATGGTTGCTGTCATTTTTGTTTCAATGCAAGAGTTAGGGCATCATATTAAATATTTTAGTTATTTACAGGTGATAGGTTTCTTATTTTGTTGTCTTGACAAAGTAAATGAATCTAGTCAGAAGACATGCACTTGAGTCCACAGTAAGTCATCCGATAGCTGTGCAATCCTGGGCAAGTCAGAGTCTGGGCTTTCATTTCCACAACTGCAAGGTGGAAACACCTATGCAGACCAAATGGATAATATATATACAGTACTTGTGTAAAGTGCCATTTAAACATTATTAATGAAAGCCTATTAGGAACCCAAAAGTTGCAAAGTAATAACAACTACAGAGGGACCTTAAAGGTTAATAATTTCACCAGTGGCCATGTGCAGTGACTCATGCCTATAATCCCTGCACTTCGGGAGACTGAGGTGGGTGGGTCACTTGAGGTCAGGAGTTTAAGACCAGCCCAGCCAACATGGTAAAAATCCCATTTCTACTAAAAGTACAAAAATTAGCCATGGTGGCAGGAGCCTGTAATCCCAGCTACTCAGGAGGCTGAGGCAGGAGAATCACTTGAACCCAGGAGGTGGAGGTTGCAGTGAGCTGAGATCATACCACTGCACTCCAACCTGGGTGACAGAGTGAGACTCTCTTTCTAAGAAAAAAAAATAATAATTTTACCAATTACCTCTAAAACTGCTAAATTTTGTTAATTTTTCCACTGGGAAAATGTTTTGTGTAATAACTTTATGACAGTCAAAACAGTCTACAAACATAACTACAACAAACTGCTATCCTGTCAAAGTAACTATTTTATTTCCACCAAATAATCTCTATTTTATTGCTACATGTTCATAAAATCATCCATAATGTTACTATTTGTCATATTTAGAAAAAAAAAATAGGCCAGGTGCAGTGGCTCATGCCTGTAATTCCAGCACTTTGGGAGGCCAAGGCGGGCGGATCACAAGGTCAGGAGTTTGAGGCCAAGGCGGGCGGATCACAAGGTCAGCCTGGCCAATATGGTGAAACTCTGTCTCTAGTAAAAATACAAAAAATTAGCCAGGCGTGGTGACGAGCGCCTGTAGTCCCAGCTACCCAGGAGGCTCAGGAGGCTGAGTCAGGAGAATTGCTTGAACCAAGGAGGCAGAGGTTGCAGTGAGCCAAGGTCACTCCACTGCATTCCAGCCTGGAAGACAGAGCAGCGAAACTCGCACACACACACACACACACACACACACACACACACACACACAAGATTGCTGTACCCTCACCCAGAGTTCAGTTTCATTTTTTCCCATTTCTGGGGCTTACTCTTTTACAAGAGACATAATAAAAATAGTACTAAATAATTTCTGGTTCTCATAAAAATTATATTATCTGCTGTAAATAATAACCATACCTCTTGGCAAGTCTTTAGAGAATGCTTTGGCATAGTATACGGTCTGCTCTCTGGAGGTATAGGCATTGAGATGAGCACCCATGTTTTCAATCTCAAGTTCCAAATCTAACTGGGATCTCTTTTTGGTGCCCTTGAAATAAAAGAGGAAAAACAAATTATGAAACCTCCCTTTATCCTTTCTATTTTAAACACTTCAGATCATGAATATGGAGGACATAAGTTAGTTTCATGCAGGGTCAAATTTGGTCTCTCGGCCAGGCGCAGTGGCTCACGCCTATCATCCCAGCACTTTGGGAGGCCGAGGACGGGTGGATCACGAGGTCAAGAGATGAAGACCATACTAGTCAACATGGTAAAACCCCATCTCTACTAAAAATACAAAAAATCAGCTGGGCATGGTGGCACACGCCTGTAGTCCCAGCTACTCGGGAGGCTGAGGCAGGAGAATTGCTTGAACCCAGGAGGCGGAGGCTGTGGTGAGCTGAGATCACACCATTGCACTCCAGCCTGGGTAACAAGAGCGAAACTCCATTTCAAAAAAAAAAAATATTTGGTCTCTAAAGTACATCAGGCAGGGTACCATAGCTCACACCTGTAACCCTGGCACTTTGAGAGGCTGAGGCAGGCAGACTGAGCCCAGGAGTTTGAGACCAACCTTGCCAACATGGCAAAACCCGGTTTCTACCAAAAAATAAATAAATAATAAATCTGGGTATGGTGGCACACACCTACAATCCCAGCTACTCCAGAAGCTGATGTGGGAGGATGGCTTGAGCCTAGGAGGTGGAGGTTGCAGTAAGCAGAGATTGTGTCACTACATTCCAGCCTAGGCAACAGAGCCAGATCCTATCTCGAAAAAAATTTTTTTGTAATAAAGTACATCAGGCTTCAGAAATAGTATACATTCAGATGACCCCTGCATCCCAAAAGAACATTTCCATTTCAGCTTTCCAAAGCAATTATCAGTACTTATTTTAGATACTGTCCTGGAAAAATAAACATAAAATATGTTATGCTACTGAAAGAGCTCTCCTTGCCTCTAAAGAATGAAACTTTGTGCCGGGCGTGGTGACTCACGCCTGTAATCCCAGCACTTTGGGAGGCCGAGGCGGGTGGATCACAAGGTCAAGAGATCGAGACCAGCCTGGTCAACATGGTGAAACCCCGTCTCTACTAAAAATACAAAAAATTAGCTGGGCATGGTGGTGCGCGCCTGTAATCCCAGCTACTCAGGAGGCTGAGGCAGGAGAATTGCCTGAACCCAGGAGGCGGAGGTTGCAGTGAGCCGAGATCACGCCATTGCACTCCAGCCTGGGTAGCAAGAGCGAAACTCGGTCTCAAAAAAAAAAAAAAAAAAGAAACTTTGTGCTTAATCTCTTAAAGAGTATGTTTTTGTAAAGTCTTACAACTTGCCTTGAAAGCCATATGCTCCAGAAAGTGAGCTGTTCCATTATTCTTCTCATTTTCATATCTACTTCCAGCATCAATCCAGAGTCCAACCTTAATGCAATCAAAGAACAATTAAATAAAACCATTATATTTATTTGAGGTTGCTGGGAACCTTCTCCTTTCTTTTTCTGACAAATGTTTTCTGGTCTTAACACTAAGATTTTCTTGACCTGAGTCACCTGATAGCTCATTCCTATGAACTATGAGATTGAAAATTTTTGATCAGTCTACTACTGGGTGCTACAAATACCTACCTGCCACTTTCACTAAGGATTCTTTGCCCAACTCATTAATCCAACCAATAACTGTAACATAAAGAACATCAGAGACTGTCAGAAAACTTCAGTTGAAATCTTGGCTCTGTCATGTATCAGCTTTGGGATCTGAACAAAACCATTTAACTTCTCGCACTTCCTTAACTATAAACACGTGTGAGGACGCCCACTAAAAAGAATTGCTTTAAAAAGCAAATAAGACATACGTAAAAACACCTGGCAGAGCAGCAAATACACTTCTTCCATTATTATCAATACTACTACTAATAATCAGTAATAAGCTACAAGAACAAGCAGCAAACTGCAACAGGATACATATGCACCCTATAACTAAGTATCACTGGAAGAAAAGGTTCAAGACTCAGAGAAACCTGTCAAGGCAAAATCACTGCCACCGTTTTTCGACCACCAGCCAACGAAAAAGCTAAAGATTAAAATCAACAGTTTGCTCTGCTAAACAAAGGGTCACTTACTGTGCATGTTGAGAGCCCAGAGTCTTCAGAGGCCACTCTAAGTCCACTTTCTAAACATGTTACTCTTGTTTCAGGAACATTCAGAACAACTTGTGTAGCAGCCTGTGTACTCCTCAATCTATTCTCTCCAAAATATGATGACTGGTTGGGGTAGGAAGTGGAAGAGACAAAGCAAAACACATTACTAATGTGATATGAAATGTTGACTTTAAACCAGATCTATTTTAAATGGGCTCTCTCCACAAAAGAATCTTTCTTCCTGAATTTTGGTTCCACTGGGATTACCCCTCTGCCTGGCCTAAACTTCTGTCACCAGCCACTGTCCTAAAGCCAGCAACGTGATTATAAACATGCCCTTTCCTCAGGAGGATGAGCAGTTATTAGCATTACACAGAGAAACTGACTTTATTTCACTATCTATCCTATATGTTTTACATTCATTATGGAGAAAACAAGCGGGGGGAAAAAAAGAAAGAAAAGGAGGGAAAAAATGTAAAACTACCTACACACAAGATAGAACTAACCCTCGGGTTTTCATTGTTCAAGAAAAGCAACAAGTTTTGGAAATAATAGAAAAAGAGACGATAGGAATACAGGCTGATGTTCAAAATGCACTCCAGCTGACTGGCTTGTCGGCCAGGAACTATTCACCTTTCACCAGTTTTTCTTTGCTTTTATACATATGTTAAGTCTCACATCCCTTTGCTGAAAGGCAGAGGCTCTCTCATGAGAAAAATGCTAATTAATACATACTAAATTTTACTGCGGCGATGTCCAGGTTCGCGGGAAGCCTGGCCGAGGTCGAAGCTCAGTCCCAGGCTAAAACAGAACTCTGGAGCGGTAACCATTTTACTTACTAGTTTTCCCCAATTTGCAAGCACTATGTTTTTAGTTTTCAACCACGCACTCCTGAGTAGCTCGCTGGAGGACCCGAAAACCAGGGTCATTCCACAAGTCAGTGGAAGGTCTCCTGACTGGTGGCCAAAAGTCAGCCACCCCCAACCAGTTCAGCGGCCCCAGGCCGCCTGGCGCCCGGCAGGTCTGGGTCGAGGAGGCCCTTCCCGACCTGCTGTTTGGAACTGTGGCGACGACTCAGGTGCGATGCGCCGGGTCCGGCGAGAAAGACCGGGGCCGGACCGACCGGGTCTGGCCCCGAGCAGCGCCAAGACAAGTGGAGGGAAGCTCACCCGTCCTGCAGCACCTCGGATCAGCAGCCTCTCGCTGAAACCCCACAACCGCCGCCGCACCCCGGGTAGCAGAACCGCTCGAGTCGCTGCCGCCGCCATCTCTGGTGGAAGAAAGATGGAGGACAGAGGATGTGCTTCCGGGGTCAGGACCTGAGGTCCCAGTGCAGGGAGGCAGGCTCCTGCTTGTGGCCATGATGGGAATGACACCCCTCGAAGCGGTCGTGAAAAGTATCAGGACCCGACCATGCTGCTGAACGGTCTTTACCAAATCACACGAACTGGGGAGTCTGCAGGAAGCCCCTGTATCACCAGTTATTTTATTCATTGCCTACTAAGTGCAAGGCACAATTGCGGTAGAGTGAAAGGTAACCTGATGCAATATATCTCACTGGTGGATAGAATGAATTGAAAACAGTAGAATAAGATCCCTAAGTCACTCCCCTTAAAGGAAAAGTCTAGTGAAAGAGTCAGATGCAGTGAGGGGAGGAAAAGATGTATCCATATTGACCCCTATTCATCTTTGAACCTTTACAGTATGGCTCATCCCATTCCATAGACATTGCCCTCAGTAAGGTCACTAATTGCTAAAAATTGGACACTTTACAGGCTTATGTTACAGTCCTGTTGGAGGAGATTACATTTTTGGCCTCTGTAAAATTCTCTTTTGTCATTTTATTCTAAAGCTTCTCTTTATTCACAGATATCTTTGTTTTGTTTATTTGTTTGTTTTTTAAGACGGGGTTTCACCATGTTGGTCAGGCTGGTCTTGAACTCCTGACCTCAGGTGATCCGCCTGCCTTGGCCTCCAAAGTGCTTGGATTACAGGCATGAGCCACCACGCCCGGCCTTTCTTTTTCTTTTTCTTTTCTTTTCTTTTCTTTTTTTTTTTTTTTTTTTGAGGCAGAGTTTTGCTCTTATTGCCCAGGCTGGAGTGCAATGGCAGGATCTCAGCTCACTACAACCTCTGCCTCCCGGGTTCAAGCAATTCTCCTGCCTCAGCCTCCCAAGTAGGATTACAGGTATGCACCACCACACTCAGCTAATTTTGCATTTTTAATAGAGATGGGGTTTCACCACATTGGTCAGGCTGGTCTTGAACCCCTAACCTCAGGTGATCAACCCACCTCAGCCTCCCAAAGTGCTGGGATTGCATGCATGAGTCACTGTCCCCTGCCCACAGATCTCTTAAGGAACTAAAAATTGCAAACACTTTTCTAACTCAGGTAGATGCTATTGTCCTCATTTTGCAATTAAGACACTGAAGTCAAATAACTTGCCCCAGGTTCCCCTGCTAATAATAGGTTAACTCCAAAGACTGTGCTGCTGTGAAACACTACATTTTGCCATAAAAGTTGGGGTTTGCCAGGGCTCTAGGCCTCTTCTACAGAATATTCCCTCTCTGGGCTTTTCACTCCACTTCAGGACTTGTCTGACCAACTCAGGCCTTTCTCTTGAGCTCCAGGCCCACTTAACCATCAACTAGTAGGAAACTACACTTGAATATCCGATTGGAACCTCAATATCAACTTGTCCAAAAGGGAATTCACTGTGGCCCCTGAATCTCTTCCCATATTTGCAGTGCTAAACAGCCAATAATACCTCCATTCACCCAAAAATCCAAACCACCAGGAAGCTCCTCTCTTTTTCCATCTTCCACATTCAATTGATTCATCCCTTTCCTGCCTCTTCAATCTACTCCAGGCCCTTTGTCAGTTTTTTCACATTGCTACCTATGATATCTCTTTCAAATGCAACTGTTATGGCAGTCCCATCGTGAAGAACCCACCAGGAAGCCCTTGGTCACAATAAAGTAAAGACTCCTTAGCATGGCAGGTGGGGCTCTTCATGATCTGACTCCCATTTATCTTTCCAGACTCATCTCCCTCTGCCTACCCAGCTACTATGATTCACAGGTTCAGCCCACAAGACTCATTATGTAATGTAATAAAGGAGGACCAAGGTTATCCCCGCATGTTTCTAAAACAAGTGCGTTAAAGAAATACAAACATGCATACATATATACAAAAACATTTACGTATTATCACAAGAAGCACCTAGAAAGTTTTAGCAAGAATTTCTATTCAATTCTAATATACTCCATTGTGTTAATTTATTAGTCATTAAAGTCAATACATTAAAATATAAAGCCTATAGAAATTAAGAGCACTCTATCAGAGTAGAGCTAAGAAATCAAAGTACTTTTACTACTGCCAAAACAGCCCTACACGTACAACAGTATACTTTTTTTTGTTTTTTTAGATGGAGTTTAGCTCTTGTTGCCCAGGCTGGAGTGCAATGGCACGATCTCAGCTCACTGCAACCTCCGCCTCCTGGGTTCAAGTGATTCTCCTGTCTCAGCCTCCTGAGTAGCTGAGATTATAGGCGCCCGCTACCATGCCCAGCTAATTTTTGTATTTTTAATAGAGATGGGGTTTCACCATGTTGGCCAGACTGGTCTCAAACTCCTGAACCCAATTGCCAGGCTGGTCTTGAACTGCTGACCTCAAGTGATCTGCTTGCCTCAGCCTCCCAAAGTGCTGGGATTACAGGCGTGAGCCACCGCACCTGCCTATTTTTAATAATTTCTTAACTGACTGGATTTTACTGGCAAAGAGTCGTTGCTATTTTTGCTGTTTGAAAATTTTCATTGCAGATGTCATATTTCTTTAACTCCTTCATGTCTGAGGATGTCTCCTTTTATCTTTATATTTGAAAGACATTTTTGTCTGGACTTAATATTGTTAGTTCACATTTTCATTTTCTCAGAATTTTATAAATATTACTCCATTATGTTCCTGAATTAAATGTTTTGGAGAAGTCTGAGGCTAGCCAGATTTTTTTTTTTTTGAGACGGAGTTTCGCTCTTGTGACCCAGGCTGGAGTGCAATGGCGCGATCTCGGCTCACCGCAACCTCTGCCTCCTGGGTTCAGGCAATTCTCCTGCCTCAGCCTCCCGAGTAGCTGGTTCTACAGGCGCACGCCACCATGACCAGCTAATTTTTTGTATTTTTAGTAGAGACGGGGTTTCACCATGTTGACCAGGATGGTCTCAATCTCTTGACCTCGTGATCCACTTGCCTCGGCCTCCCAAAGTGCTGGGATTACAGGCTTGAGCCACCGCACCCGGCGCCAGATTTTTTTTTTTTAACCACCCTTAAATGTGACTTGTTTTATCTGCCTAAATACCAAAAAAATTATTTTATTATTGAAGTTCAATAACTAGGCTACCTTAATGTTGAGTAATTTTTGTGTGAAGTGATGTTTATCAAAATTTTCAAATCACATATATTCTTTCATGCTGAACGTTCACTTCTTCCTTCATTTTAGGGACAGTCTCTTTGAATACATCTTCTGGCATTCCATTCAGTGTATTCTCTTTTCAAGGACAGCAGCTCTCCCTATGCTGAATTATGTTATCTGTTCTTCATATTTATTAGCATCTGTTTAACTTCCTAAGGCTTTGTCATTTTCCTCTACTTTTTTTGTGATTATCTCAAGACAGAGTAGGCCTACACAAACATGTCCTACTAATTTTTGGTAAAGGTGCAGAGGCAATTCAATAGATGAAGAATAGCCTTTCAGCAAATACTGCTGGAACAATTAGATGTTCATATCCACCGCTCCCTGCTCCCCAAACTCCATGAACCTGCACCTCACACTTTATACAAAAATTAACTCAAAACGAATCATGGATGCAAATGTATGACCTAAAACTATAAAACTTTTAGAAAACCACATACAATAAAATCTTTGGGATATAGGGATAGACAAGGAGTTTTCAGACATAGTATCAAAAGTATAACTCTTAAAACAAGATTAAAAGCTTTTGCCCTACAAAAGATGCTGTTAAGAGGATTAAAAGACAAGCTACAGACTGGAAGAAAATATTTATAAACCATGTATTTAACAAAGGACTTGTGTCTAAATTATGCAAAAAAAAAAAAAAAAAGAAAATGGGCAAAATACATGAACAGACCTTTCACTGAAGAAGAAATACAGATGGCAGATAAGCACATGAAAAGATGTCCAATGGCTGGGTGTGGTGGCTCATGCCTGTAATCCTAGCACTTTGGGAGGCCGAAGTGGGTGGTCAGGAGTTCAAGACCAGCCTGGCCATCATAGTGAAACCCCATCTTTTAAAAAAAAAAAAAAAAGAAAAGAAAAGATGTCCAATATCATCAGTCATTACAAAGTGTATATTAAAATGATGAGGTATCACTACACACACAGCAAAATGGCTCAAGTAAAAAACAGCAAAAACGGTATTGCACGGGACACGGCCAAGTCATGGACCGTAACCCTTCGCCACCGCCGCCGCCGGGTCGCAACAAGGAGGAGGAGAAGGTCGCCGGGGGAGACTGCATAGGGAACACAGTCTACAGCAAACACTGGCTCTTTGGCGTCCTCAGCGGACTCATCCAGATTGTTAGCCCTGAAAACACCAAATCTAGCTCAGATGATGAGGAGCAGCAGATGGAGCTTGAGGAAGAAATGGAGAATGAAATTTGTAGAGTATGGGATATGTCAATGGATGAGGATGTGCCTTTATTTCTCCAAGAATTTAAAGCTCCTGATATATTCATGGGAGTACTGGCCAAGTCCAAGTGTCCTCGATTAAGAGAAATCTGTGTGGGAATTTTAGGTAATATGGCCTGTTTCCAAGAGATATGTGTGTCCATCTTGGGCAGGTGTTATTGCACTGTTTGTATGATTCAGACCCACCTACTCTGCTGGAAACAAGCAGGTTGTTGCTTACTTGCCTTTCCCAGGCAGAAGTGGCCAGTGTCTGGGTTGAAAGGATCCGGGAACATCCGGCTATTTATGATAGAATTTGCTTCATTATGTCAAGTTCAACAAATGTTGACTTGCTGGTGAAGGTCGCGGAGGTTGTGGACAAGCTTTTTGATTTGGATGAGAAACTGATGTTGGAATGGGTCAGAAATGGGGCTACTCAGCTTCTAGACCAACCCCAGGAAGAGTCTGAACGTTCTGAAAATGCATAATGGCTTGATGTTTACATGCACATTTTACAATTGCTTACTACAGTGGATGATGGAATTCAAGCAATTGTACATTGTCCTGACACTGGAAAAGATATTTGGAATTTACTTTTTGACCTGGTCTGCCATGAGTTCTGCCAGTCTGATGATCCACCCATCATTCTTCAAGAACAGAAAACAGTGCTAGCCTCTGTTTTTTCTGTGTTGTCTGCCATCTATGCCTCACAGACTGAGCAAGAGTATCTAAAGATAGAAAAAGTAGATCTTCCTCTAATTGACAGCCTCATTCGGGTCTTACAAAATATGGAACAGTGTCAGAAGAAACCAGAGAACTCGGCAGAGTCTAACAGACGAAACTAAAAAGACTGATTTAACCCAAGATGATTTCCACTTGAAAATCTTAAAGGATATTTTATGTGAATTTCTTTCTAATATTTTTCAGGCATTAACAAAGGAGACTGTGGCTCAGGGAGTAAAGGAGGGCCAGCTGAGCAAACAGAAGTGTTCCTCTGCATTTCAAAACCTTCTTCCTTTCTATAGCCCTGTGGTGGAAGATTTTATTAAAATCCTACGTGAAGTTGATAAGGCCCTTGCTGATGACTTGGAAAAAAGCTTCCCAGTTTTGAAGGTTCAGACTTAAAAACTGAATTGGAATTATTTCTGTACAAGAAATAAACTTTATTTTTCTCAAAAAAACAAAAAACAAAAAAAAAAAAAACCAGCAAAAACACCACCTGCTGGCAAGGATGTAAAGAAAACAAGATCACTCATACATTACTAGTGGGAATGTAAAATTCCAGAGTACTACAGATACTTACTATACAACCCAGTCATTGAACTCCTGGGCATTTATCCCAGAAAGATGAAAACTGAAGTTCACACAAAAACATCTGCATATACACTCATAGCAGCTTTATTCATGATAGCCAAAAGTTGGAAATGATGCAAATGTTCTTCAACAGGAGAATGGTTAAACTGTGGTACACTCTTACCATGGAATACTACTCAACTCTCAAAAGGAATGAACTGATAAATGCAACAACCTGAATGGACCTCAAGGGAATTATGTTAATACCAAAAGGTTATATACTATATGATTCCATTTATATAACATTCCTGAAATGACAGAATTATAGAGATGGAGAATAGACTAGTGATCCGCAAGGGTTGGAGTTGGGAGGGGAGAAGGGCAGGGACAAAAGGGAGATGAGTATGGCTACGAAAGGGTGGCATGAGGTCCTTGAAGCAGTGGGACCATTCTCTATGTCAACTGTGCTCATAGTTACACGAATCTACACATAAAGCTGCATAGCATTAAATACACACAAAAGAACGCACATAAAACTGGTAAAATATAAATAAGGTCAGTGTACTGTATTGACCTAAATTTTCTGGTTGTGATGTTGTTTCTATTCATGCAAGATGTTATCATTGGGGCAAACTGGATGAAAGGTGTGTGAGATCTCTCTTTATTATTTCTTACAACTGCAGATGGACCTACAAATATCTCGAAATAAAAAGTTTAAAGAAAAAATGAGGTTACATTTCCAAAACCTTTTTCTTCTTACGGGAAGGGAACAGTGGGAGAAGAATACTGCTTTCTGTTGACCATTATGTATTATAGTCACGCATTCAAGTACACATACACATCACAGGGGCTCTTACTCAAATTGAAATAGGAAGAGAATCTCAGAATTGTTTATCTGGCCATAACTAATAACATAATAAAGGGAACTGCAGATCAATTGGAGCAAAAAAAACTTTGCATGTTTCATAAAGTGTTCCTGATCCAGCCTTTTCTACGATGATTGCTGGTGATGTGGGAGCAATTGGTGTGCTATGAGATGTGTAATGTGACAGTTTGAGTAGCTCCCTGTGTCTGGTTGTGGTGCTGGCAGCCTTTGTGCACAGTCTGGTGTTATTAAAGTGCTTCTGCTTTATTCCTTTTTGTCTCCTGCCTCCTGATGGGGGTTACACTGAGTAGGACCACAGGAACTGAGGCTACAATCAACCTCTGGGAATATGGCCCATGGCCCCTGCATGCCTTTTGTTAAAATCCTTCTTGTGCACTTTTTTTTTCTTTCTTTTTCTTTTCTTTTCTTTTTTCTTTTTTTTTTGAGATGGAGTCTCACTCTGTCACCCAGGCTGAAGTGCAATGGCATGATCACAGCTCACTGCAACCTCCACCTCCTGGGCTCAAGCTATCCTCCCATCTCAGTAGCTGGGACTGCAGGTGCGCACCACCACGCCTGGCTGATCTTCTGTATTTTTTGTAGAAACAGCGTTTTGCCATGTTGCGCAGGCTGGTCTCAAACTTCTGGAGTCAAGCGATCCACGTGCCTCAGTTTCCCAAGGTGCTGGGATTACAGATGTGAGTCAATGCACCAGACCTTCTTGTGCACTTTATGTTCTGAATGTTTCTAAGTTTGAATGAGTGTATATGTCCCTCCCTGCATGTGTATATGCTGTACTGGTTAGCCGATTTGTCTTTGAGGACTAAAGCAGAAGAAAATATGGGGCACTTTATGCAAACAACTTCACATCCTTCAAGCTTCTGCTTTGTACCTATTAGTTAGAAACAAACTATTATATAATCAAGTATTTCTTTAAAACTCCCACTTATCCCCATGTAAGCCACCATTTTTTTTTTTTTTGAGACGGAGTTTCCCTCTTGTTACCCAGGCTGGAGTGCAATGGCGCCATCTTGGCTCATTGCAACCTCCGCCTCCTGGGTTCAGACAATTCTCTTGCCTCAGCCTCCTGAGTAGCTGGGATTATAGGCACGCGCTACCATGCCCAGCTAATTTTTGTATTTTTAGTAGAGACGGGGCTTCACCTTGTTGACCAGGATGGTCTTGATCTCTTGACCTCGTGATCCACCCGCCTCAGCCTCCCAAAGTGCTGGGATTACAGGCGTGAGCCACTGCGCCCGGCCCCACCATATCTCTTTATAGGAAAACTAAGCCCAGCCTGTGTGATACTAGTGAAACCTGATTTTCTTTCTTAATCAATTTCATTCCCCCATGGTCTATGATGATCCCAAATTGTGAGGCTCTTTCCGTACCCAGTGACCTTTCTGGGATGGTTGAATCATGAATTGCTCCCTCATTTTGTTCTTCAGAGTTCATCTATTTGGCGCTCCTTGATTGACACTAGATTGACACCTACTGAAAGTTTCTGCCCTGACTTCCATTCATTCCACAAACCTTCCTGGAGATTCTGTGTATCTGATGTGGAGACCAACAGGGCCTTCTAGACAAATGTCTTGCTCCAGATGTCTCTAGGGGTACCATTAGCAAGAGGCTTGGTAAGGCAGAAGGGGCAAAAAGGGAACAGAGTCCAGATTCTAATTTCATGAGGGAAAGCTTTAATAAAGATCTCAAAACAAATTTTCAAGAATACCAAATTGCTTGCTTCCCAAAATGGTATTCTCAAGATGGTTATAAGATTCTTACAGAAGTAAACTGAACCTATTTTCAACATCTGCTCAGTTGTCTGGTATCTGAAAAAATAACAGGAGATTCAGAAAATGCAGGGATAGTGATTTTCCAATTAAGTAATCCAGAGCATTGTTTTAGTATTGACTTCCAGGGAAAAAGCTAGTTTACTCAGTTCTATTATCTATCTGCCTGGATTACCTATATGCATCCTCCTTTTTTTAACCCCTGGCTGATTTTACCAGTTTTGGGTGGAGAGCTCTTATCTTGAAGTAGAAATTAAATGGTAAAAGTATTTTTAAAATTCCCACCAAATCTATAGGGTGGCATGAAACTCTTCTATTACTGATCACTTTTTAGTTTTAGTTTGTGATGGGCAGAATTCTAAGATGTCCCCCCAGTGATCCAAGCCCCTTTATAATCCCCTCCCTATGAAATATCATTCCTGTGATTAGGTTACATTATACAGCAAAGGTAAAGGGATTTTTCAGATGTCAAGAAAGCTCCTAATCAATTGACTTTATGTTCAACAACTAGGAAGTTATCCTGGGAGGACTTTACCTAATCAGGTGAACCCTTTGTCAGATGGTCTAGAGGTAAGAGATTCTCCCTGCTGGCCTTGAAGAAGCAAACCACCAAGAGTTCTACAGCTGTCAGGAAATGAATTCTTCCAACAGTTTTGTGAACTTTGAAGAGGACCCCAAACCTTAGATAAGACCCCAGCCCTGGCTGAGGCAATGATTGCAACTTTGTGAGAACCTGAGCAGAGGCCCCATGCCCATACTCTTGACTCATGGAAACTGTGAGATAATGAATGTACTGCTGTAAGCCACTAGGCTTATGTTAATTTGTAATGCAGCAATATAGACAAATACCTCATTTAATCTCCAAAAATGTCTGGGCGCAGTGGCTCATGCCTGTAATCCTAGCATTTTGGGAGCCCGAGGAGGGTGGATCACTCAAGGCCAGGAGTTCGAGACCAGCCTGGTCAGCATGGTGAAACCCTGTCTCTACTAAAAATACAAAAAAATTAGCCGGGGGTGGCGGTGTGTGCCTATAATCTCAGCTACTCAGGAGACTGAGGCACAAGAATCACTTGAACCTGGGAGGCAAAACTTGCAGTGAGCTGAGATCAAGCCACTGAACTCCAGCCTGGGTAGCAAAGCAAGACTCTGTCTCAAAAACAAAAACACCTCTGGAAATGTGACAGGCTGTTGCAGAGTGGCTGCTTTGTTACCGTGCTTTTATTGTCATTCTCTTCCAATATGTCCTACTGACTAGACAGGGATAGACAGAAGAGAAAAAAAAAAAAACACGTAATACTAGGTTCTAAGCCTGTATTTTGCATATCAAAGGATTATAAATAGACATTCTTACCTTGATCTCCCATTCCCTGCCCAAAATATGTTTTTCCCATCATAGACAATTCATTACCAAATTCTGTTAATTCTACCTCCAAAATGTATCCCAAGTCCATCTTTTTCTTTCAATCCCCATTCCACCCTAGTTAAACCACCATCACTTATGACCCCGAAAACTACAGCCAGCCTCCAACCTAACTTCTTAGCGTCTTCTCTTTTCCTCCTCTAACTCATTCCTGACTAGTCCAAAGTGATATTAAAATGCTGGGGGAAGATTATGTCACTTCAAAGGTTTCCCAAATCCCAAAATCCAGAGTGATTTAGGTCCTCAAAACAATCTTTTTTTTTCGTTTTTGAGACAGAGTCTTGCTCTGTCGCTCTGGCTGGAGTGCAGTGGTGTGATCTCAGCTCACTACAACCCCCCAGGTCAAGCGATTCTCCTGCCTCAGCCTCCTGAGTAGTGGGGATTGCAGGCACACATCCCTGCGCCTGGCTAATTTTTGTGTTTTTAGTAGAGACAGGGTTTCACGATGTTGGCCAGGCTGGTCTTGAACTCCTGACCTCAGGTGATCTGCCCACTTCAGCCTCCCAAAATGCTGGGATTACAGGCATGAGCCACCACACCCGGCCTCAAGATAATCTTGATATGTCTTTCCTATACCTCACAATTTTCTAGCCCTGCTGATAGTTTTTGTTTTGTTTTTCTTCACCTTTGTACATGTTGTTCCCTGAGTCTGGAGGACTCTTCTTTGCCCACCTCTTACTCATCCTTCAAATCTTAGCTCAAAATAACTTCTACTGAGAGGCCTCTGCACATGCTCTGTAGCAGATACACCTGATGGCCCATCTACATCATGTGTACCCAGTTGGTGCATCTGCCCCTCAACCGGCACAGGTGCAGCTGCTACAAGCCACTCACACTTGCACCTTTCTCCAGAGCATTGACGTTGATTGATGGAAACTGCCTTGCTGAAAGATTCCTGGAAATTTCTTCTAATGTGGCTCTTGTTCTAAGCCAATTATCGATGGATGTAGGGTAAAACCATTCAGTCCTCTTGTGTTTGAGTGGGATAGACTTGGCACTGCAATTCCTGCTCCAGAACTCCCCATCAAGCTGAGTCTAGTTCTCCTGAAACTGTAACATTGCTCACATTCTTCCCCTGCCCTATCCTGCTGCTCTCACTCCCTTACAAGTTTCTCCAGAGAAAATGCCCGTCATGAATCACTGCACGAAAATGCTCACCTCAGATTCTGCTTCTAGAAAATCTTACCTTACAACATCCCCAATAGAAATTATATTCCTCACTATTGTCTCATATACACCCTCTTTTCCCTAATTGCACTTTTCAAAAATAGCAATTTTATATCTGTTTGTGGATTTATTGTTTCCCTATTAGCCATTTTATGAGTGGTGAGTTCTGTGAAGGTGGAGACACCTGTTTCATGTGTGCCCAGCCTTAGCACCATGCCCAGTATCAGCAGGGAGCTCAGAAGTCGATGAATGGATGAATGAATGTGTGAATTTGATGTCTTTCATCAAGATGAGTATGGCTGGCATGTTGCTTAGCTAGATTTCCAAGCCCCAGTCAGGTGGGGCACGGTGGCTCACACCTGCATAATCCCAGCAGTTTGGGAGGCCAAGGTGGACGAATCATTTGAGGTCAGGAGTTCAAGACCAGCCTGATCAATATGGTGACTCTACTAAAAATACAAAAAATTAGCTGTGCATGGTGGCATGTACCTCTAGTCCCAGCTACTCAAGAGGCTGAGGCAGGAGAGTTGCTTGAACCGGGAGGCAGAAATTACAGTGAGCCAAGATCATGCCACTGCACTCCAGCCTGGACAACAGAGCGAGACTCCATCTCAAAATATAAATAAATAAGGCCGGGCGCGGTGGCTCAAGCCTGTAATTCCAGCACTTTGGAAGGCCAAGGCGGGTGAATCTCGAGGTCAAGAGATTGAGACCATCCTGGTCAACATGGTGAAACCCTGTCTCTACTAAAAATACAAAAAATTAGCTGGGCATGGTGGCGCGTGCCTGTAATCCCAGCTACTCAGGAGGCTGAGGCAGGAGAATTGCCTGAACTCAGGAGGTGGAGGTTGTGGTGAGCCGAGATCGCGCCATTGCACTCCAGCCTGGGTAACAGCGAAACTCCGTCTCAAAAAAATAAAATAAATAAATAAATAAATAAATAAAAATATATATATATACACATATACATACATACATACATACATATATATATACATACATATATATATGTAAGTAAGTAAGTCCCAGCCAATATTTAGTCTTCTGACTCTAAGTAAGTGAGTAAATCCCAGCCAAGATTTAGTCTTCTTTTTTTGGGTTAGTCTTTTAATAATATTCCCTGCCTGCCTGTGGCTCTGTCCATTGGCACCAAGCTAGGAGTCTCTTCTCCCAGAAAGTGAGAAATACCCTCCGTACTGACAATAATGATTTCTGTGATTTTCATAAAGTCATGTGCCTGTATTCTCTAGAGATTTTACAGTGGTATTCGTTCTTTTGGCTCTTTGTTCATCTGTATTCTGATCTATTTGACCCCTACTAGGTACAGGCACTGTTTGAGTTGCTGTTGCTATAGCACTGAACAACAGACAAGACCTCTACTCTCATGAAACTCAGTGACTACTAGGGAGGCACAGTCACTGACAAAGAAGCAAACATAACAGGTAGTGATGAGTGCTGTTGAGGAAAAGTAAAGAAGAATAAAGGATGCAGACACTATGTTAGAGGGGGCGGGAAAAGCCTCTTCAATTACAAGTCATTTGAGTTCAATGGCTGCATAATTATAACCCAAAATATAGTCATAGAATAATAATAATTAATAGTAATAAGTACACTGTATTTATGCATTTCTAAGTGGAGGCACTTAGAAAACTATGCTTCATTAACTTAGTCTTGCTTCCTAAGTAGATACAGAATGGAGGAGAACACAGTTATGGCCAACTGGTGGTATTTCTCTATTCACCTTACAGTGATGAGAAAACCGAGGTTCAGGCGTACACTTGCTCAAGGCATAAAATAAGTAAAAGTTTGAGCTGTGAACCTAAGCAAGGGCTTTCTGACTCTAAAACCCATTTCTTTTCTCCCATTGTATTTTACTCTCTCAAGCTACTACTACTCTTACTTGAGTAAATATTCGTACTAAATATTTATAAGTAAGTTTTAATACCTAAGCTCCTGTGCTTAAATAAACGTCATAACCAGACATAAACCTTAAAGTTCTGTTGGTCTATATGTAACATTGTTAGTCTATGGTATTTTATTGAACATCTATAATGTGTTGAACATGGATCTCGAAATGAATAAAGGAAGTTCCTTGGAGATGATGTTTGTTTTGGTGTTTTTATGGTTTTGGTTGTTAATTGATAAGCTTAATGGTCTGTTTGTTTGTTTGTAGGAGATGGGTCAGGATGGTGGGAAAACTTATAGGAAAGAAGCAAACCTTGGAAGGTCGGAGGTTTTACAAAGCTTGGAGTAGAATGAGCTGAAGCAAATGGCAAAGGGCAGATAACAAGGGGGTGCAGGCCAGGCGCGGTGGCTCAAACCTGTAATCCCAGCACTTTGGGAGGCCGAGGCGGGTGGATCACGAGGTCAACAGATCGAGACCATCCTGGTCAACATGGTGAGACCCCGTCTCTACTAAAAATACAAAAAATTAGCTGGGCATGGTGGCGCGTGCCTGTAATCCCAGCTACTCGGGAGGCTGAGGCAGGAGAATTGTCTGAACCCAGGAGGCGGAGGTTGCCGTGAGCCGAGATTGCGCCTTTGCACTCCAGCCTGGGTAACAAGAGCGAAACTCCGTCTCAAAAAACAAACAAACAAAAAAAAAAACAAAACACAAGGGGGTGCAAAGAAATTTATCTAGATACGTTTGTTTACCTTTTTCTCCGGAAACCAACCTTCGATCAGTCCCCGCGCCGGACTGCCCCCTACTGCCCCCTACTGGGGAGTCAACAATGTTAATTACCCACAAATGGTGTTTGCTCCACGCCTTTGTCATTAAATCTGTATAATAAATCTGTGCTAAATAAATGCGAGTATCTCTGGCTACTTGGGCCGCACTTTTCGTCAGCGGTGCTAAGCCATGGGGTCCCCTAATTGCGCTCATAGGCAAAATACCTGTGTCTGCTTACTTCATTCATCCGTCGCTCTTGAAAGAGTCTGTGGGACAGACTTGGCATTTGTTTTGTAGAGACTGGGTCCATCATGTTGCCCAGGCTGGTCTGGAACTCCTGGGTTCAAGCGATCCTCCTGCCTTTGAAACCACGCCCCTCGCGGACCGGGAAGAGAAGTCCTTGACTCAGGACAACAGTCCTCTGCGCTCCAGCTCTCACAGTGCTCACAACAGTTTCCTACCCTTGCGTTTCAGGGCCAGGATAGTGACAGCCACTCTGTTAATCCTGGGTGCTTCCTTAACCCCTTGTGAATATGCCTTAACCAAGCCCACATCTCTGTAAATGATCTCGTCAGCTCCAATTAAAATCTTCGTATGCGATTCTGTTTTCTCCGGTTACCCTCATATACACAAGAATCCAGCAGTCGCGGTGGCTCACACCTGTAATCCCAGCACATTGGGAGGCCGAGGCGAGTAGATCCTGAGGTCAGGAGTTCGAGACCAGCCAGGCCAACATAGTGAAACCCCATCTCTACTTTAAAAAAAAATATTAGCGGAGTGTGGTGGCAGGCACCTGTAATCCTAACTACTTGGGAGCCTGAGGCCGGAGAATCGCTTGAACCTAGGAGGTGGAGGTTGTAGTGAGCCAAGATCGTGTCACTGCACAACCAGCCCAGGTGACAGTGTGAGACTCGTCTCAAAAACAAAACAAAACAAAGAAAGTATATATAGGAGTCCTTCTGAACCAGAGATTCTACCACTCCAAGTATTGGTAAGGAGAGAGTTTCTCAATTGCATTTTGCTTTTAAAAATTTATTTATTTACATTGAGACGGAGTCCTGCTCTGTCACCCCAGCTGGAGTGCAGTGACACGATCTCAGCTCACTGCAACCTCCAACTTCCGGGTTCAAGCTGTTCTCCTGCCTTAGCCTCCTGAGTAGCTGGGATTACAGGTGTGCTCCACTGGGCCTGGCTAATTTTTATATTTTTAGTAGAGACAGGGTTTCACTATGTTGGTTAGGCTAGTCTCAAACTTCTGACCTCGTGATCTGCCTGCCTTGGCCTCCCAAAGTTCTGGGATTATGGGTGTGAGCCACCGCACCCAGCCATGCATTTTGAAATATAATAAAAGCTAGTGACACACAGTCAAACTATAACGGATCACCCAAAACTTTGTAACAATAGTAATAAAAGTTGTCGGACAAACAACCTAAAAATTCCCGTTCCACAGTAACTATTTTGCCAACACCAGCATTTATGATTCAGCCTGAAAAATGTGGCACAAGGTTGAGAGAGTATTTCAATGGCTTCTGCCTAGAGGTTCTTTACCTCATTGAAGCAGCAGATAGAAACTGAAAAGATAGAACAAACAAGACTACAAAGGTTTTGTGTGAACTAAGCAGTGTTCTGCATTATACAATCTTTACAGAGCATATAGTGTTTTCAATGTGTGCATTTCTTGCATTGCTGTTCATTAGTGGGCAGTAAATTGCTATTTTTTTTTTTTTAATGTCTATACTTTGCTCTCCAACCAATTAAGCTGGAAAGTGTTTTTCCCTTCCCATGATTAATCACTGAGTAACAGCCTGAAGAGTCTCCAGGGCATTGAGATTGATTCTTTGTACTTGTGAGTTGTAAGGAAATCTGGTTTAAAGTAAAAGATAATGGCTGCAGATTGCAAGTTGTTCAGCTCATTGGTAAAGCTCCTGCTTTTGAAATTGGTGATTAGAATTTTCCTTCAGGGAGGATCAGGCTGCAAAGTCTATGCACACAGTTTTTGCTTTGAGACATTAACCACCAAGAATATTAAAAAACATACAAAAAGTAGGCCTGTCACTTTGCCTCAAATCATTCAGCTTCTAACATAAGCAGAACCTTTCTCAGCATAAAAAGAGAGTTTGAATGATTCATGAAATTCTTTCTCCACATTAAAAATAAAGAGATGAAGGGAATGACAAAGCAAAATGTTTCTTCTATTGGCAGCAAATAAATAATAGAACTTCCTTTAGGAAATAATGCCATATATATGTACATATGTATATATGCACACACACACATATATGAAGTAAATGTTTTCTCATCTACAACTCTACCTAGAAACCTTTCTTTAAAACCAGTATTCATACAAGATTAAATTTAATAACGTTTATTTTACTTGTTTTTAGATAATTTACTTGAGCTTACTTCACATAAAATCTTATGTATGTATCTGTATTTCTCTTTTAAAATATTTGTTCTTTTCTTTTTTTGAGATGGAGTCTCACTCTGTTATCCAGCTGGGATTACAGGCACCCGCCACCATGCCTAGCTAATTTTTGCATTTTCAGTAGCGACGGGGTTTTGGCATGTTGTCTAGGCTGATCTTGAACTCCTGACCTCAGGTGAGCCACCTGCCTTGGCCTGCCAAATTTCTGAGATTACAGGTGTGAGCCCCCATGCCCAGCCTAGAAATATTTCATTTAGAATGGCATTGACATAGCAATAATAGAATGCCTTTCATTTTAACCAGATAGGCACACTGCATTTATATATTTGATTAATGTACTCTTTTCCGGCAGATTAGAGAGGCGAAAATATAAAAAATATGCCAACTGTTATGGTTTTGTTATTATTACTATTATTTTGAGACAGGGTGTTGCTCTTTTGCCCAGGTTGGACAGAGTAGAGTGCAGTGGCATAATCATGGCTCATTTAACCTCCCTGACTCAAGCAATCCTCTCACCTCGGGCTCCCAAGTAGCTGGGACTACAAGCACATGCCATCACACACAACTAATTATTTGTTTTTAGTAGAGACAAGGTCTTACTATGTTGCCCTGGCTGGTCTTGAACTCCTGAGAACAAGTGTTACTCCAGCATTGCCCTCCCAAAGTGCTGGGATAGGCATGAGCCACCGTGCCCAGCCATGTTATGGTTTTAAACCTTGTAATGGTCATTTGGTCATTTTTTACATTTGTGTTTTGATTCCCATAACACCTTACTATGATGAGCTTTATCAAGTGCATATGATCGATCAACTTACTGCAAAGAGGTAGAATAATATGACTGTGTTTCTATGGAAAGCTAGGCCCAATTTATTATTTTTGTATATCAGACTGATATTATTATTATATACAACTAATAATTTGTCTTAGTGTGGGCTGCTATACCAAAATTACCCTATATTGGATGACTTAAACCCTGATCCATAGCATGTTAGGAGCCAAACCACACAGCAGGAGGTGAGTGGCAGGCAAGTGAGCATTACTGCCTGAGTTTTGCCTCCTGATGGATCAGCAGCCGCATTAGATTCTCATAGGATGCCAGGTGCGGTGGTTCTGTAATCCCAGAACTTTGGAAGTTTAGGGTGGGTGGATCACAAGGTTAAGAGATCAAGACCATACTGGCTAATATGGTGAAACCCTGTTCCTACTAAAAATATTAAAAATTTAGCTGGGCATGGTGGTGGTGCCTGTAGTCCCAGCTACTCGGGAGGCTAAAGCAGGAGGATCGCTTGAACCCAGGAGGCGGAGGTTGCAGTGAGCCGAGATCACGCCACTGCACTCCAGCCTGGGAAACCAGAGTGAGACTGTCTCAAAAAAAAAAATAATAATAGGAGCATGAACCCTATTGTGAACAACACATAAAAGAGATCTAGGCTGGGCGCGGTGGCTCACGCCTATAATCCCAGCACTTTGGGAGGCCGAGGTGGGTGGATCACGAGGTCAAGAAATCGAGACCATCCTGGTCAACAAGGCGAAACACCATCTCTACTAAAAATACAAAAACTGGCTGGGCATGGTGGTGCACGCCTGTAGTCCCAGCTACTCGGGAGGCTGAGGCAGGAGAATTGCTTGAACCCAGGAGGTGGAGGTTGTGGTGAGCCGAGATTGCGCCATCGCACTCCAGCCTGGGTAACAAGAGCGAAACTCCATCTCAAAAAAAAAAAGAGAGACCTAGGTTGCATGCTCTTATGGAATCTAACCAGTGCTTATTGATCTGAGGTGGAAGAGTTTCATCCCCAAATCATCTCTCCTTCCCCCGCACACTCCATGAAAAACTGTCTTCCACAAAACCAGTCCCTGGTGCCAAAAAGGTTGGGTACCGCTGGCTTAAACAACATTTATTTCCCACAGTGCAGGAGGCTGGGAAATCCAAGATCAAGTTGCTGGCAGCTCCAGTGAAGGCCCACTTACTGGTTCGTAGACAGGTCTCTGTGTTGTATCCACGCAACGAGGATGGAAGCTAGCTTTCTCCTGTGTCTTCTTAAAACAACACTAATCCCATGATGAGGGCTCTACCGTCAAGACCATCTAAACCTAATTACCTCTAAAAGGTCCCTTCTTTAAACACCATCACATTAGGAATTAGGACTACAATATGTGAATGACACAAACATTCAGTCCATAGCATCATTACTCAGTTTATATAGCAGTTTACAGTTTTCCATGAAACCTTTCTCTCCTAGTCCTTATAATTAGCCTGATGATAAAGCTAATATTATCACTGCTCTCTTATAGATGAGGAAATTGAGGCTCTGAGAAGTTAAGAAACCTCCTAAAATCACATAGCTTGTAAGAAATCAAGGTGAGTCCCAGCAAGGTGGCTCATGCTTGTAATCTCAGCACTTTGGGAAGCCAAGGCTGGCAAATCACTTGGGCCCAGGAGTTCGAGATCAGCCTGGGCAACATGGGGAAAACCCATCTCTACTAAAAATACAAAAATTAGCTGTGTGTGGTGGTGTGCTCCTATAATCCCAGCTACCCGGGAGGCTGAGGTAGGAGGATCACCTGAGCCTGGGAGGTAGAGGTTGAAGTGAGCTGAGATTGCACCACTGCACTTCAGCCTGGATGACAGAGTGAGACCCTGTCTTTTAAAAAAAGAAAAAAAGAAAGAAATCAAGGTGAGATGGTGAAAAGAACATAGGGCTCTGACCAAATTTTGTGTTTTATTGATTCCATTATCCTAAGGCATTATCTCACACTATGACTGCCTAAGGAATTTCATTCCCACCACTTTGGCCTTGAATCTTGTGATACTGAAGGCATGAGTTCATTTAACACAATGAAGAAAAACATGTTCAGGAAGACCGTCCACACGATACCGTTCTTATTCTGGCTTAGAGAATCAATATAGAAGTAGGTGAAGTCTGTACTGGCATAGCACAACTTAGTGGGGCCTGGTGTACTGGTCTTCAAAAAAAGAATGTTGCCATTTGAATTACTAACACCATTTTCCATTTTCAGTAACATTTTTTTTGGGGGGGACAAACTTTTGCTCTTTTTGCCCAGGCTGGAGTGCAATGGTGTGATCTTGACTCACCACAACTTCCACCTCCCAGGTTCAAGCAATTCTCCTGCCTCAGCCTCCCGAGTAGGTGGGACTACAGGCGTGCGCCACCATGCCCAGCTAATTTTTGTATTTTTAGTAGAGACGGGGTTTCACCATGTTGACCAGGATGGTCTCGATCTCTTGACTTCGTGATCCACCCGCCTTGGCCTCCCAAAGTGCTGGGATTATAGGCATGAGCCACCGCACCCGGCCAATGTTATTCTTATTCTTATGATCACATTAATCACACAGTAATTCAAATGGATGAATTATTTAAAAAATAGTAGCTAGTACACTTTCTAGTATAGACTGATTTAGTCATTCATTTACTCACCTTTTGGGTGCCTTGTGCCAGGCACCACGCTAGACCTTGGGTGTCCAGCATGTTGATATGGAACCTGTTGTCACCAGCATATACTCTACTCAGGGAGGCAGATATCAGATAAACAATTCGAGTGCACAAATGTAAAACTGAGATTGTGACATGTGCTAAGAAGGAGGGCTGTGCGTTCAGTGTGTTGTCGGTGTCTTAAGTACCCACCAAAAAGGAACTTGGCCTATTCAGGGAGGTTAGGAAAGGCTTCTCTGAGAAACTGTTCTCTGAGCCAAGAAAGGAGAATTATTGCAGGCAGTGATGCAGGCAGCGGGTGCAGTAGAGGCTGTCAGGAGGGAGCAGAAGCATGAGGTTATGGAAGCCAGTGAGTGCACTGGAAATGGGGTTGGCAGGGTCTGATGAGCCAGGTAAGGGGCTTAGTTGTCATGTTAAGAGGTGGCAGACCCAAATTGTGTTGTACACAGGAACTCTGGCTGTTGTACATAAAAAAATGGATGGAAGGATGCCAGAGTGGGTGCTGGTAGACTAGTGAGATAATAACTGCAATTGTCTATAGAAGCATAATCTAGTCCAGAAGATGTTGATTTTAAACTGTAGGGTTAGAAAGTTTGTCTCAGAGCTGTCTTCCACTACAGCTTATTTTGTAGTCACTGCTGTTAACTACCTTCCTTCCTTTCTTTCTGCCCAGCCCTAATAAATGTTTTAATAAATATTTGATTTAAATATATGACTAATACATGTTTTTGAGAACAATGTATTGTGTTTAATATTTCTCCTTCTCTTTGAACTAAACATAATGTTTTGTTTTTGTTTTGAGACAGTTTCACTCCCATTGCCCAGGCTGGCATACAGTGGGGTGATCTCAGCTGTCTGCAACCTCCATCTCCCGGGTCAAACAATTCTCCTGCCTTAGCCTCCTCGTAGCTGGGACTACAGGCATGCACCACCACACCTGGCTAATTTTTGTACTGATGTTTTTGAAATTAGTGTATTGAAATGTAACATGCTAACAATGGCCATCTAAGTCATGGGATTCCAGGTGACTTCTGTTTTTTTCTTTGTGCACAAAGAAGACTGTGTTGGGTAAGAGTGCAATGGTGTGATTTTGGCTAACTGCAACCTCCGCCCCCTGGGTTCAAGCAATTCTGCTGCCTTAGCCTCCCAAATAGCTGAGATTACAGGCATCTGCCACCACACCCAGCTAATTTTTGTATTTGTAGTAGAGATGGGGTTTCTCCATGTTGGTCAGGCTGGTCTCGAACTCCCAACCTCAGGTGATCTGCCTGCCTCAGCCTCCCAAAGTGCTGGGATTACAGGCATGAGACACCTCGCCAGGCCTACAAATGATTTTTTTTTTTTTTTAAATAGCCAGGCATGTTGGTACGTGCCTGTTATTCTAGCAACTCAGGAGGCTGAGGCAGAAGAACCGCTTAAGCCCTGGAGGTAGAGGCTGCAGTGAGCCATGATGAAGCCATTGCACTCCAGCCTGGGTGGCAGACAGGTGAGAATTTGTCTCTGAAAAAAAAAAAAAATGTTAATAATGCAAACATTTTTACTCTCTGGATGCTGGAATAGATGGTAATTGTATCGGCTTCTTTATACTTCAATGTATTTTTCTAAGGTTCCAGAGTAAACAAGCATAATTTTACCATATAAAATGTTCTTTTTAATTGTCTTCCTCCTAATTTGGATGGTTATCACCAGGCAGGTGGAAGAATTAGAAAAACAACAAAACATGGTGCTGAAGATTTCCCCAGATGCCCCATCAGGAAGAAAGGGTGACTGAGCTCAGTGACTTGCTGGATCTGAGTTGGGCTTACCTCCAGCACAATGTTGACAAAACAGTACCAACGATGCCTACTTCTTATTACTTTTTACCTCCCAAACATAGTCAACAAGCTAGCAGCTGTGTTTTTTTTGAGGACTGGCAATATTACAACACTAATCTACAACCTAAATTGAAACTCTGTCTTCAGTGAACTGTTAAATGCTAAGAGCAGCTGAACTCTCCAGCTCTTTACTATATAAACATTCCAGATTAATTTAAAGCAATGACTTGTCTGCAACTCCACAGCACTTTAACCCTGACATTTGCAGCCTCCATGACCGTTTACAAGGTCACCAGATCAAACTTTAATCACATTTTATACATGTCAATGTGACCCTCAATTTAAGTCTTCGGAGAGTAGTTTTATTACCCTGATACCAGTATAAACAGACAAAAGGAATAAACAGCAATCAGGAATTAGACCTGAAACTGGGTTGAAACAGGCATTCAGAATGCAGTACTGGGAGAAAGGTGCAGTCAGAGAGGCCGTACACACTATCCAAGCCAGGTGAGGGATGATCTAACTCAGAGTAACTGGAATATCCCAACTGGTGGAGGACAAGACCTGGAAGTCCAGAGCAGGAGATCCTTGAAAATCCAGGCAGTGCAATCAGAGGCTTGTTAGCAGGTGGCAGGATGACAGTAATGGGCTGACCTCATGAGCAGGACTGTTGTCCTTGATCTTTTTTCTAGGGTGTGGGAAGTTTGACAAGAGGGTTGCAAAGAGAGAGACTCAGTACTGTGCGGAGTAGCAACACTCAGGCCCATGGATACTGGGCAGAGTTCCAGTTCTTAAAGCAGAAGCAGGTGGGCAGGAAAACCAGCAGCCTGCATGAGTGGACATGAAGGTCAGAATTGGTCTAAACACTGGCCCAGGGCTGAGCCATCTGGTGGGGAGTTGGGGATGGAGTGGGTGTGAGGTGGCATCAGACTTGGTGGGGAAGAAATAATTAAGTAGTTGAAGACTAGATATAATCTGATATTGATAAAAAAAATACCAACTGCTCACTGAGCATCTACTATGTGTTAGAATAAAATGAGTTAGAATGTCGCATTCATGGTCACTAACCTTACAAAACCCCTACAAGGTAGGTGATATAGTTTGGCTCTGTGTCGCCACCCATATCTCATCTTGAATTGAGATGTCAAGGGAGGTACCCTGTGGGAGGTGATTGGATCATGGGGGTGATTTCCCCCCTGCTGTTCTTGTGATTGTGAGTTCTCATGAGATCTGGTGGTTTTATTTGTTTATTTTATTTATTTATTTTTTGAGACAGAGTTTCGCTCTTGTTACCCAGGCTGGAGTGCAATGGCGAGATCTTGGCTCACCACAACCTCCACCTCCTGGGTTCAAGCAATTCTCCTGCCTCAGCCTCCTGAGTAGCTGGGACTACAGGTGCGCGCCACCATGCTCAGCTAATTTTTGTATTTTTATTAGAGACAGGGTTTCACCATGTTGACCAGGATGGTCTCGATCTCTTGACCTTGTGATCCACCTGCCTTGGCCTCCCAAACTGCTGGGATTATAGGCATGAGCCACCGCGGACAGCCAATCTGGTGGTTTTATAAGGCAGTTTTCCCTGCTCTTGCTGGATGTCTCTCACTTGTTGCCATGTAAGACATTCCTGCTTCCCCTTGAATTGTAAGTTTCCTGAGGCCTCCCCGGCCATGCAGAACCATGAGTCAATTGAACCTCTTTTCTCTATAAATTACCCAGTTTTGGATATGTCATTATAGCAGTGTGAAAATGAACTCATATAGTAGGTACTATTATTTCCATTTTATAAATGAGGAAACTGGGGCTCAGAGAGGATAAATAATAGCTCAAGGTCATAGAGTTCAGAAGAGGCGAGCTGAGGTCTACCTGACTCTAAACTTATGATCTTTCTACTACTCCATAAACACATTCACTCCTTACTATCTATGAGTCCAGTGGATTCCAAATGTTTTTGCTCTTAGAGGCAATGCCATGTAAGTAACATACAATTCATATTAAAACAGTAACACTTTATTCATGGAAAATTAAGCTCAAGCCTAAAGCTGGTATTATCAATAATATATATTTGTAATTCCATATTGTAGGTAACAGTGAAGTCTGTCATTATTTAAGAAGGCATAAATAAAAAAATAATAATAAGAAGAAAAAAGGGCCAGGCGTGGTGGTTCATGCCTATAATCCAAGCACTTTGGAGGCCAAGGTGGGCGGATCACCTGAGGTCGGGAGTTCAAGACCAGCCTGACCAACATGGTGAAACCCCATCTTTAAAAAATGAATAAATAAATAAAAAATAAGAAGGCATAAACAATTCTGTCCAGGTGTGGTGGCTCATGCCCATAATCCCAGCACTTTGGGAGGCTGAGGTGGGTGGATTGCTTGAGGCAAGGAATTCAAGACCAGCTGGCCAACATATTGAAACCCAGTCTCTACTAAAAATACAAAAATTAGCTGGGTATGGTGGCAGATGCCAGTAATTCCAGCTACTCAGGAGGCTGAGGCAGGAGAATTGCTTGAACCTAGGAGACAGAGGTTACAGTGAGCCAAGATTGTGCCACTGCACTCCAACGTGGGTGACAGAATGAGACTGTGACTCCAAAAAAAGAAAAGAAAAAAAAGGCATAAACATTCCTGAAGTGACAGGAGCTGGTAGGAGCTTTGACATTCTTGCTGGCCATTTTGCTAACTCTGTAGAGATCTTACAAAGTAATGTCAGCTAGTAGCCATTAGAGCTTTATTAGACAAAATCAGTTTTAAAACAAAGACTAAATATTATATATTGAGGCAAACTGTCAACAGGCACAGGAATCCTGTTGGGTGGGTTTGAGGTCACAGGCTTCTAAGAAGCATCCTGGGACACAGCCCCATTCCTCTCAAGCAAAACCAGCAGTGTCATTGCCAAACCCCCTAGCCAAAAATTACAAAGCGCAGACATGAGAGGGTAAGTGTTTTTACCATTTACAATCCCAAATTCCAAGATCTTGGTTTCAAAATTGTATGACTACCTCACCATGACCCTCTTCAGAGTGATGTGGGAAATGAAGCAGGGAGGGAACAGACTGAGACTGAAGGTATTGAGACCAGCAGGTGTGAATCTGTGATCTGATGAAACCAGATTTACTGACTCTAACAGAGAAGAGAAGGAAGCATCTTTGGGTACCCTCTGAAGGATGCTAAGGATGACAGAAGGGAAGTGGGGATCAGCTGTGCAGTGGGTGCTGCTTCTACAGTGTGTTTATGAGAAGTGGGGGTAGTCCAGGGGCCGGGTGCCACCAGGAGGCGACGGTGGCCTAGCAATTGGGATCCCTAGTGAAAGATGGGAATTATAACATGGGTTAGGGGCATCATTGGAAATAAAGTAATAGTCACTCAAGGAGGGGTACGATGTGGCATTTTACATCTGCTCAAGACCATGGGACAGACAATGCTTCCTGATAAGTTTGTGGATGGCTTTATCTTGCTTTGTCCTCTTCTTCCCAGCCTGATTCACAGTAGGGCTGCCTTGTTCTTCAGTTCAAGCTGATTTTTCTTCTTCTGTTTTTTTGAGATGGAGTCTCACTGTGTCACCAGGCTGGAGTGCAGTGGGCAATCTGGGCTCACTGCAACTTCCGCCTCCTGGGTTCAAGCGATTCTTCTGCTTCAGCCTCCCAAGCAGCTGGTACTACAGGCACTTGCCACCAAGCCCAACTAATTTTTGTATTTTTAGTAGAGACAGAGTTTCACCCTGTTGGCCAAGATGATCTCGATCTCTTGACCTCATGATCTGCCCACCTTGGCCTCCCAAAGTGCTAGGATTACAGGCATGAGCCACTGCACCCAGCTTTGAGCTGATTTTTCATCTTTCAGTTCTGGAAACTTAAGGGGTGAGGTCATCTGAGGAGGAAAGCTGGGAGATTGCCTTTTGTCCTCCAGGGGACTCTCTGGCTAACTGTGAAATCCAGATCTTCCTATCATCATCATTGGCAGCTTCAGCCTCACCCTCTGAAGCAATGTTTGTATCATAACCCCATTGAGAGCACTGAAAGTATACTTATAAATGACAAAAAGGTGGAGGAATAGAATGTTCCAGATGACTGAACTAGACAATTTGTGAAACCTAAGTGCCTATCAGACCCAAATGCCTTGAAGAAAGCAGCTCCAGCCAGTGCCTTCTGATGCTACCGTATTCCCACCTCTGTTAAAACCAGATGGTCTCTCCCACCTGCAACACACCTTCCATTTTTAAAACTGTAAACCAGCCTTCTAGTACATGGAAAATAAAAGCCAGACATAGGCAGGATTGGGTCCTGCCTATGTCTCCGATTTCAGTTTCTGCCACTCTCCCCTTTCCTCCCAAGGTTCACACTCCGGCTTTTCTGTTCCCTAACAGCAACCTCGTTCCTGCACCCAGGTCTTTGCTAACATGTGCTAGAACAATGGTACAAAGATTTTGACCAGAGTATCTCCTTTTCTCATCCTTTGGGTTTCAGTTTAAATTTTATGTTTTTTCTTTTTTGAGACAGAGTTTCACTCTTGTTACCCAGGCTGGAGTGCAATGGCCCAATCTCGGCTTACCGCAAACCTCCGCCTCCTGGGTTCAGGCAATTCTCCTGCATCAGCCTCCTGAGTAGCTGGGATTACAGGCACGCGCCACCATGCCCAGCTAATTTTTTGTATTTTTAGTAGAGACGGGGTTTCACCATGTTGACCAGGATGATCTCGATCTGTAGACCTCATGATCCACCTGCCTCGGCCTCCCAAAGTGCTGGGATTACAGGCGTGAGCCACCGCGCCTGGCTAAATTTTATGTTTTCAAAGAGGCCTTTCCTGTCAACTCTATTAGTTCTCTTCTCTCCATCTCTTGCCTTATTTTTTAACCTGTTTATTGTCTTTCTTTCCCATTAGAATAAGTAATCTCTGAAGACAGGTCTTAGTCTGTATCATCAGCACTATAAAAACATCTGGCACATTAATGAATGAATATATTTTTGTCAAGTAACCCTATTGTGTTACTTGACATCCAAGGGGACCAGGAGTTACTATTCTAGTCCAAGTCATCTGTTAGGTTAGTCATGGCAGAGAAGTAGCCTTGGAGTGGTCTGCATGAAAAATCCACCCAACAGTGTGCTGTACAGATTGTAACTGTCAGATTTATAGTCATCAAATTCATATTAAGGGCATTTGGAATCTAAAATATAGAGAAAAGGTAGTAGAATAACAGCAAAGGGAGCAATAGAAGCAGAGTTAATGGAAAAGCAGACCGAGAGGGGAACAAATACAAATGTAGGGCCTGAAAAATAGGGGTGTCACTGGCTTTTGAATTAGTTCTGGGTTACCAAAGACATTTGGGCCAGTTTGGGGTTACCAAAGATGTTTAGAGCTATAGTTGTATCCTAACTGCTAAACATTTGTCCAGTTTTCTAAGAGGCCTTTTCCATATATATTTTTCAGTAAAAACACATTTTTTTTTTATGCCATATGAAATAATACATTATGGAGAAAAAATTGGGACCTGAAATGCCCTCAAAAGGCTAGGATGATGGACCTAATGTACTACATGAAGATTTCATAGGTATAAATATAAAAGCTCTTTGTTTATGTTTTAAGAATTAACTGTACAAATATGAGATTAGTGGAAGATAGGACTAAACAACCTAAAAGCAAATTTTTCCCATAGCTGCAAGTTCAGTTTATATAACCAAATCAATAATATAATGACTAAAAAAAAGTAAGTGCATCTTAGTGACTTTCGTAAAATTATAGTGTCCTATCGTGGAGAAGAATCCTTCCTGTCCATTCGGCACATCCAGCTGCCCATGAAATGGTGTTTAGCGCTTTCGAGAAATTTTATAGGAGGCCCTAGGCTGAGTCTATCTGTTGCACCTCTGGAATTCAGATAGGTATGGATGTGTCTACCTGGTTGACAGACAAATGAGCCTCATGAGAGACAAAGTGGAAAAGAAGAGTCAGACATCGAAACTTGGCCCAGTTACAAAGCCTTCATTGTTGATGGAAGAAGTTATCTGGGCATATGTTTTGCTTGCCACTTAAATTTATCTGTTGATTCAGGCAAAAATCCTCCCACCCCAAGACCCTGACTCCACACACAAATTTACACCCGATTTCTATAGAGAGAGGCTGTAAGTAAAACTACTAAAACAGCAATTTCACCAAAACTCTTCAGGACTTTGGGGGCCTTGAGGCAGTCTAAGCAACATGTCCTTGGTACTTGTGGAAAATAATTAACCATATGGGAATAGGAATGATTTTCAGGCTTTGCACAGAACTCTGACCCATCTTGGGCTCTGGTGCACCAGTAATGGTATCCAGAGGCAGCAGAAATATCTGATGCAGGCCACAGAACTGCAGGGAGTGGTGATGCTGGCAGGCAGAGCTGGAGCAAGAGAGCAGATGCCCACACTGGGAGCACCGTAAGCTTCCCTTGCAGATTGTGATGAAGTCTGACATACCCAGAAATACAAAAACGGATCTGAAAACACCAGCAAATGAATAATAACTGAAAGAAAATTGAGCTTGGAAAATAGAAAATAAGAAAAAATATGAGAGATGTCAGTTAAACAGTTAAACTGTTTGGGAATAATTGGGAAGTGGAAAGAACGTTTGCAAAGTGCCTGGTTTTTGTTTATTTGTTCAACACTAAGTCAAAGGCTTCCACATTTCTTATCTCATTTGATTCCCATAGATGTTATTCCTTCCATTTTTACAAATGAGAAAACTGAGGCTTGGAGAGTTTGAAGAATGTGCCTGATGTAACGTAGACAATAGGTGGTTGAGATGGGAATTATGCCATACATTTATCCACATGCTGCTAAATATTTAGCTACCAGCTGTCTGGTGAAAAAGAAGCCCTGATTTGGGAGTGTTTGCTGATTTTTGTGGTATTTACACTACAGAAATCAAGGTCAGTTTATCAAGGTTTGTTTGCTGATTTCTGTGGTATTTACACTACAGAAATCAAGGTTGGTTTATCGAGGTTGATTTCAAGCTCCCAAAGTAGCATCATTAAACTCGGTGCTATGAAGAGACGCACATAAACAGCTCTTCCAAGTCAGTATGAGCCAATTCCAGTATACTTACCTTATTGACTCCCAAATCTATACTTTCCATCCTATCATGTTTCTTCCCAGGCTCAGACTTAGTCTCCATAGAGAAGAGGATGCAATAGTTAATGCCTGGGATTATGTAAAAAATAGAATAGGGCTGGGTATGGTGGCTCACACCTGTAATTCCAGCACTTTGAGAGGCTAAGACAGGTGGATCACTTGAGGTCAGGAGTTTAAGACCAGCCTGGCCAACATGGTGAAACCCCATCTGTACTAAAAAAAAAAATTAGCCAGGAGTAATGGCCCACACCTGTAGTCCCAGCTACTCGGGAGGCTGAGGTAGGAGAATCACCGGGAGGTGGAGGTTGCAGTAAGCCAAGATCGTTCCACTTCACTCTGGCCTAGGCAACAAAGTCAGACTCCATCTCAATAAATAACTAAATAAATAAATAATAGGCTGTCCTGAGGTGGTTGGCTTCCAACCCTAGCTCAGAGACTGTCAAGTAAGAAGTTGCAAGAGAAAAAGATTCATATATCAAATGAGAGTTTTCAGAGTTCCAAGCCTTGCTGGACACCAGAATCACCTGGAAAATTTATTAAAATACAAATATGAAGAGCACAGCATAGAGGTTAAAGTGCAGACTGGAGTCAGACAGCTTACGTTCAAATCTGGGCCTGCCCTGACTGGTGATGTGACCTTGCGCAAGTTCCTTAACCAATCTATGCCTCAGTTTCCTTATTGATAGATGGTGATGATGATAATAATCATATTTACCTCACAGGATTGTTGAGCAGGTAAAATAAGTCAATGTTTGTAAAGTGCTTAGACCAGAGTTTGGCTGATAGCAAACACTATGTAAGTATTAGCTGTTGTTGTTGTTGTTACTGAGACCTCCTCTGAACTTAGGTCCATCTGTCTGTATTTTGGGCAAACTTCTCTAGTAATTTTTATGCAGCCAGATAGGGTTACCCGTAGACATCTGCAGAAACCATTGAAATCTATGCTTTTTGCTCTTTGCAGAGTTGAGTAGCTTCTTGTAGGAACCATGACAAACTGAACAGGGAATCTCAGAACAATCTTTGAGAATCTGGGACATTCTGTAAACCCTAAGTTCACTGTGGTTGCCTTGGAAAACCTTTCACAAGTCCTTATCCTTCCGTAGAAAAGTCAGGTTGCAGGATGCCATATATCCCTTATAAAACAATATAAGGAATAAATAAAACCGAATCCACAGTTTCATCTTAATGATGGCACAGACCATGAATAGGGGTCATAGGTTAATTTGAATTTCTCTAGAGCATTATCATTTCTGCTAATTTTCTCCTGGTGTACATTAACATGCACATTATAAGCCTATATTTCACTTTTGGCCCAGTTGGATGTAGGGAGACCTTAGGCTTCTAGCTCTGCTCTCTCTCTGACTTCAAGAACTAAAATAGAGGCCAGGCCCAGTGTCTCATGCCTGTAATCCCAGCCCTTTGGGAGGCCTAGGCATTCAAGACCAGTCTGGGCAACATATCGAGACTCTACAAACATTTTTTAAAAATGTAAAAACTCTACGAAATATTTAAAAATTAGCTGGGCATGGTGGTGCATGCCTGTAGTCCCAGCTACGTGGCAGACTGAGGCGGGAGGACCTGTGAACCTAGGAGTTCAAGGCTGCAGCAGACTGTGATTGAGCCACTGCTCTCCAGCCTAAGTGACTAAGACTCCATCTCAGAAATAAATAAATAAATACAACAGAGACTAATTTGTCTTATAAGTGATTTAACCATCAGTCCTTGAGGCTGAAGAAATTCTGAGCACATGTAATATCCAACTCTCTCTACCAAGATATAAATATATGTTACCTGATGGTGGTCCTTTGTGCATTTTCTCTGCTCAAGCTGCAGTACAAAAATACCATAAACTGCATGGCATAAACCACAGACATTTATTTTCTCATAGTTCCAGAGATCAGGGTGCTAGCATGGTTAGTTTCCGGTGATGACTCTCTTCCTTGCTTGCCAACAGCCGCCTTCCCACTGTCCTCACATGCCAGGCAGGGAGAGTTAGAATGGGGGAATCTCTTTCTCTCTGTATCTTTTTCTGTTTTAGTTTAGTTTTTTTTTTTGAGATGGAGTCTCACTCTGTCACCCAGGCTGGAGTGTAGTAGCATCTAAGCTAACTGCAACCTCCACCTCCTGGGTTCAAGTGATTCTCCTGCCTCAGACTCCTGAGTAGCTGGGACTACAGATGCATATCACCGTGCCTGGGTAATTTTTGTGTTTTTAGTAGAAACTGGGTTTTACCATGTTGACCAGGCTGGTTTCAAACTCCTGACCTCAGGTAATCTGTCCCCCTCAGCCTCCCAAAGTGCTGGGATTATAGGTGTGAGGCACCGTACCCAGCCTCTTTCTCTCTTTTATAAGGCCATAGTTGTGTGGGATTAAAGTCCCACACATATGATCTCATTTAACCTTAGTTACCTCCTAAAGACTCTTTCTCCAAATATAGTCGTTGGGGGATACAGCTTTAACCTAGGAATTGAGGGGAACATAATTTACTCCACAGGACTTCGTTTTCAAGGGAAATTTTGACTTTGGAAGTAAGGGCTACATTTAAAAATTTCTCCCCACAGGCTAGTGTTAATTGCTAAATGGCATTTCTGTGGCAATTTAATGTTACATTAGAATTGTGGAAAGCAAGAAAGAAGATAGAAACTCTCCATCCAACAGGCATGGACCTGAGTGCTGCCTCCACATCCCAGTAGCCTTAAGGAAAAAGCTAATTACCTCCGGAAATCTCAGCTTCCCCATCTATAAAAAGGGTGTAACAGGCTGGGCGCCCTGCCACGGTGGCTCACGCCTATAATCCCAGCACTGTGGGAGGCTGAGGCGGGTGGATCACAAGGTCAAGAGATCGAGACCATCCTGGTCAACAAGGTGAAACCCTGTCTCTACTAAAAATACAAAAATTAGCTGGGCGTGGTGGCACACGCTTGTAGTCCCAGCTACTCAGGAGGCTGAGGCAGGAGAATTGCTTGAACCCAGAAGGCGGAGGTTGTGGTAAGCAAGATTGTGCCATTGCACTCCAGTCTCGGTAACAACAGCAAAACTTGGTCTCAAAAAAAAAAAAGGCACAAATAAAGCTTAGTGCCTGAATTTGTTATGAGAATTGTAAAGCACTTAGTGTCTGTCACATGGAAAATACTCAGTAAGTGCTACCTTAAAAATAAGCTGAATCTTAAATGTACAATTCTAAACCAACACACATACATAGTTTAAAATAGCAAAGGAGTACACAGAGCTAACTACATCATGAGGAGTGATGCATGATCAAAGACGCACCATAAATTATCATCAATCTATATATTGAAACAAGTGTGATTTCACAGGTTTTCTAGGTATGTGGAACTGACAACCTCATTTCCATTGAAAGGTTTTCAGCGTAGGTTTGTCCTTTGTACTTTGGATCAAGATAAAAGGTAGATATGTCTGGAGTACTTTAGGGGTAGAGAGAGGGTATTTATTTTATTTGATTTTTGATTTTTGAGAAGGCGTCTCACTCTGTCACCAGGTTGGAGTGCAGCAGTGCAATCCTGACTCACTGCAACCTCCGCCTCCCAGGTTCAAGCGATTCTCCTGCTTCGGCCTCCCAAATAGCTGGCACTACTGGTGTGTGCCACCATGCCCAGCTAAGTTTTTGTATTTTTAGTACAGATGGGGTTTCACCATTTTGGCCAGGATGGCCTCAATCTCCTGTCCTCATGATCCACCTGCCTTGGCCTCCCAAAGTGCAGGGATTACAGGAGTGAGCCACCCAGCCCGCAGAGGGAGGGTATTTTTTTATGCCTAAGAAGGAAAACTAAATATAGATAGTTTTATGAGTTGTTACTCCAAATGGTCTATAAGGACAGAGTTGTTAACCAGCTACTATAAAATCGTAAAGTTGTCAGCCTTTGCCTAGAGCAATGCAAGGGTGCAGAGCTGACAAATCGTGTGTAGCTGCCTGCCACCCACTCCAGTTAAGAGCTTCTAATCAGCAGATTGCTGTGTGAGGTAGCTCATACTGTTAACTCCACTTAGAAACTGACTTTGAAGCAAGGTCGAGAGAGATGCTAAATTGCATGTATAATGAGCATCTGAGGATAGCCTAAAATTGAATCATGACACAAATCAGCCTTGTCTTTTCCCCGAGACTCTGGATGTCTTGCTGAAACATGAATTTTCTGTTGTCTTGTCCTTTACCTCTATCCCTCCCCACTTCCTATCCCTGCCCATCCCCAAGTAAGCTCTTCAGAATTTAGAGAATAGTCATTCATGTATTTATTCAGTTCATAGATAGGAGTGTCTGTGCCAAACACAGAAGTAGGTTCTAGTGGCATAAATATGGATTAGACAGTATTTTCATATGAGTTGCTCACATTCTGGTTTGGGAAACAGAACTGGAAACAAATAGTCACAATGTAATTTGATAACTACTTTACAATTCTACAAAAGCACCAAGGCAGAGATGACCATTCTGCTTTGGGAAGGTGGGACAGCTTCTCAAAAGTGATGATTCTTGATTTGAGTGCTGAGGGATGAGTCAGAGCCCTTAGGGGTAAAGGCCAGGAATAAAATCCCAAGCAGAAGAAAAAAATGTGTGCATAAGCTCAGATGTGCATGCGGTTGATATACAGGCTTCACCATGAACAGGCAGGGTGGAGAGAGACTGTAATAGCAATAATATGAGAACATGAAATTCAAAGGTAAAATGTTTTACCACAGTTCTAGCTCAATCTAGAGGTCACGGTATGGAGTTGAGATCTATAGTATTCTGCCTACTTATTAATGTTATACTAATTTGACAAATATTTTATATATCATTATCAGACTTCAAAGATTCCTTAAAGGAAACTGTGTTAGCTTTCTGCTGCTGCAGAAACAAATTACCATCAACTTGGTGATTTAAAACAACACAATAGTTCTGACTGCAGAACAAAATCTGAAATCAGTTTCACTGGGCTATAGTCAAAGTGTCAGCAGGACTGGTTCCTTCTAGAGGCTCTGGCGGGGGCGGTGGGGAGATCTGTTCCTTGCTTGTTCCCGCTGCTAGAGGCTGCCCACATGCCTTGGCTCCAATCTCTGCACTGTGGTCACATTGCCCCTTTCCCCCTTTGACCCTCTTGCCTCCCTCTTTTAAGAACCCTTGTGATTACATTTAGGGCCCAGGTCCCTCTGGATAATCCAGGCTAATCTCTTTATCTCAAGGTCTTTAATCACTCTGCAAAATCTCTTTTCAATATAAGGCAGCATTCACTGATTCTGTGGATTAGGTAGTGGATATTTAGTTGGTGGTGGTGATGGGGATTATTCGGTTTGCTACAGAGAACAATATTCTTAGTCTCTGTTAGTGTAAAAACCACATTCATGCAGAGTGCTTTTTTCCTATTTTTTCTCTCAACAACAACAATCAACACAGAAGACTTCTGTAACCCCAAAGTATGTGAAGAATTCTCTCCACCAGTGAGCAAGCAATCAATTCGGTAGCAGACATCAGCTGCAATCCAATTCTGGATTATCCCTACCTGGAAATAGCATCAGATCCAACAGATTGAAAGCTCAGTCCCCAAGATTGCACCCCAACTTCAGACACCAGTCACAAGTGCAGATGTCCAGAATGTTTGACCAACCAGCTTCAAGTTGGGGTTCCCACAAGCCACTCTTCAGGTTTAATTTACTAGAGTGGCTCACAGAACTGAGGAGAACACGTTTAATGGTTTATTATAAAGGATATTACAAAGGATACAGATGAAGAGATACAAAGGGTGAGGTATGAGGGAAGAGGCATGGAGCTTCTATGCACTCCCTGGACTCACCACCCTCCAGGAACCTCCACGTGTTCAGCCATCTGGAAGCTCTCCAAACCCTGTCCTCTTAGGCCTTTTATGGAGACTTCAGTGGATAGACATGGTTGTCAAAAGTAATGGGACAAAAAGGAATGATCTAATACTCCTAGACTGAGTGGGGAAACTCAGCAAATCCTGTTTAGATATTTCTTGGCTCTTCTGTGCAGTATTCCTTCCTCCAGGGTATCAGGCAGGACCATTTCCGAAATGAGGTTCTTATGACCCACAATCAGATTAAAGTCCTGCCTTGGTTAGGTGAAAGGAAGGTAAGAGAAGATCATGGCCGGACACAATGGCTCACGCCTGTAATCCCAGCACTTTGGGAGGCCGAGGCGGGTGGATCACGAGGTCAACAGATAGAGACCATCCTGGTCAACATGGTGAAACCCCGTCTCTACTAAAAATACAAAACATTAGCTGGGCATGGTGGCGCGTGCCTGTAATCCCACCTACTCGGGAGGCTGAGGCGGGAGAATTGCCTGAACCCAGGAGGCGGAGGTTGCGGTGAGCCGAGATCGCGCCATTGCACTCCAGCCTGGATAACAAGAGCGAAACTCTGTCTCAAAAAAAAAAAAAAAAAAAAGAAAGAAAAAAAAAGAAAATACATCTAGATCAGGCATGGTGGCTCACACCTGTAATCCCAGCACTTCAGGAGGCTGAGGTGGGCGGATTACGAGGTCAGGAGTTCAAGACTAGCCTGACCAACATGGTGAAACCCTGTCTCTACTAAAAATAAAAAAATTAGCAGGGGCCGGGCGTAGTGGCTCATGCCTGTGATCCAAGCACTTTGGAAGCCAGTGTGGGTGGATCACCTGAGGTCGGTAGTTCAAGACCAGCCTGACCAATATGGTGAAACCCTGTCTTAAAAAAAAAAAAATTAGCAGGGTGTGGTGGCGCACGCACGTGTAATTCCATCTACTCAGGAGGCTGAGGCAGGAGAATCAATTAAACCTGGGAGGCAGAAGTTGCAGTGAGCCGAGATCGCACCACTACACTTTAGCCTAAGTGACAGAGTGAGACTCTGTCTCAAAAAATATATAAAAAATAAACACAGGCCGGGCACGGTGGCTCAAGCCTGTAATCCCAGCACTTTGGGACGCCGAGGCGGGTAAATCACGAGGTCAAGAGATCGAGACCATCCTGGTCAACATGGTGAAACCCCGTCTCTACTAAAAATACAAAAAATTAGCTGGGCATGGTGGCACGTGCCTGTAGTCCCAACTATCCAGGAAGCTGAGGCAGGAGAATTGCCTGAACCCAGGAGGCAGAGGTTGCGGTGAGCTGACATCACACCATTGCACTCCAGCCTGGGTAACAAGAGCGAAACTCCGTCTCAAAAAAAAAAAAAAAAAACACACACACACAAAAACAAAAATACATCTAAACATCCATCGTTGTGATGAAAAGTAGCAAACTCACGTGTTTATCTTAGTGCTGGGTACTTGCTTGTTCTTGGGGGCACAGAAATTTTCAAGGTGGAACAGATGAAAAAGATGGTGACTAATCGCTCACTGCTGAAGCTCTCCCCTGTATTTCTGCGGTTATTAATCCACATGGAAAACAGTATTTCTAAAAAGCTATAATTTCTATTTTTTAAATCACAAACTAATCAGCATTAGTTGTCAAGTTTAACTACCTGGGACTTAGATTTTACATTTTGAAGATAATATCCTGAGTCTTAAAAAAAAAATTTTTTTTAAAAGAAAAAAGAAAAATTGACCAATTATTAGTGAGATAAATATTACTTTTCACACAACAGAAATAGTATAGTATCTGGCTAGGCTGTATTTTCCAGTCTCTGATAAATTCTAGATGAAATTCAAAGTATGCAGTCACAATGACAGTGTGAGAAATTACCCTTAAGAAGCAAATGAGCTTAATTTTTAGTTATTTTCTTGTGTCAGCTATCTCCCATGGTTGTTAACACTATTCTCTAATGTGGAGACCTATAGTGGTCTCCAATTTTTTTAAATTGTGAATCCACACAAACATCCCATGTTTGTTTACTTATAAATTTTTTAGGCTGGGTGTGGTGGCTCATGCCTATAATCCCAGCACTTTGGGAGGCTGACTCGGGCAGATCACCTGAGTTGAGGAGTTTGAGACCAGCCTGGCCAACATGGTGAAACCCTGTCTCTACTAAAAATACAAAAGTTAGCTGGGCGTGGCTATGTGCAGTGGCTCACACCTATAGTTCCAGCACTTTGGGAGGCTGAAGCAGGCAGATTGCCTGAGGTCAGGAGTTCATGACCAGTCTGGCCAACATGGTGAAACCCCATCTCTACAAAAAATACAAAAAAATTAGCGGGTATGGTGGTATGTGCCTGTAATCCTAGCTATTTGGGGGGCTGAAGCAGGGGAATTGCTTAAACCAGGGAGGTGGAGGTTGCAGAGCCAAGATCACAACACTGCCCTCCAGCCTGAGTGACAGAGCAAGACTCTATCTCAAAAAAAAAAAAAAAAAAAAAAAAAAATTAGCTAGGTATGGTGGTGGGATCCTGTAACCTCAGCTGCTCGGGAGGCTGAGACAGGAGAATCATTTGTACCCAGGAGGCAGAGGCAGCAGTGAGCTGAGATCATGCCATTGCACTCCAGCCTGGGAGAGACAGCAAGACTCTCTAAAAAAAAACTTATACACACACACACACACACACACACACACACACAGAGTGTGCTATTGTACTGATATATTTTATTATGAAACTCAAAATCAGAAAGTTAAAAAGATGAGATTTTAAAAATATAAACAGAAGTCCTATTGAGGATGCCCCACTTTGGAAGCTATTGCTGTAAGGTGACATCATCTGACTCACTAAAGAATCTTCCTTGAGTATATTCCAAAGCAGCTGTACTACCTTACATTCCCACCAGTAGCATACAAAGGCTCCTGTTCTCTACAGCCTTGCCAACATTTCATCTCGATAATAGCTATTTTAACAGGTGTGAGTTGTTAACTCATATGGTTTTAATTTGCATTTCCCTGATGACTAGAGACGTCGAGCTGCACTGTGTGGTGACCACAGATAATAAAAATGTATTTTTCAAAATTGCTAAAAGAATAGGTTTTTAATGTCCTACCACAAAAAAATGACATTGGTGAAGGGATGGGTATGTTAATTAGCTTTTGAATCATTCTACAATGTACAGATACATCAAAACCTCACATTGTACCCCATAAGTATATAGTTCCCAATTATTTGTCAAGTAAAAATAAATTAATGAAAAAAAATTTCTTAACTATTAGTTCTGCTTTAAAATAAGAAGAGAAAGTTTGGAAAACTTTATTTTTTATTTTTATTTTTATTTTTTGACACAGTCTTGCTCTGTTGCCCAGCCTGGAGTGCAGTGGTGCAATCTTGGCTTACTGCAACCTCGACCTCCCAGGTTCAAGCAATTCTCTGCCTCAGCCTCCTGAGTAGCTGGGATTATAGGCACCCACCACCATGCCTGGCAAATTTTTTTTGTATTTTTAGTAGAGACGGGATTTCACCATCTTGGCCAGGCTGGTCTTGAACTCCTGACCTCGTAATCTACTCACCTCGGCCTCCCAAAGGGCTGGTATTACAGGCATGAGCCACCACATCTAGCCAGAAAACTTTTTTTTTCTTTTTTTGAGACGGAGTTTCGCTCTTGTTACCCAGGCTGGAGTGCAATGGCGCGATCTCGGCTCACTGAAACCTCCACCTCCTGGGTTCAGGCAATTCTCCTGCCTCAGCCTCTGAGTAGCTGGGATTACAGGCATGCGCCACCATGCCCAGCTAATTTTTTGTATTTTCAGTAGAGACGGAGTTTCACCATGTTGACCAGGATGGTCTCGATCTGTTGACCTCGTGATCCACCCGCCTCGGCCTCCCAAAGTGCTGGGATTACAGGTGTGAGCCACCGTGTCCAGCCAACTTTTTCTTAAATATCCTTTTCCTCCAGGGTGAACATCAAAAACACTGATAATACAACCTTGTCCTGACTCTTTGACTCTGTACTTTATCTTTTCATTTTCTGCCCTGTCAGATACTATGAGATTGGGGGAAAAGTAGTCTTACACAAGGGTCAGATAGTAAATATTTTAGGCATTGTGGGTCATATATGTCTCTTGCAACTACTCAGCTCTGCTGTTGAAGTGCAAAAGCCATCAACATATAAATAAATGAGTATGACTGCAGGCCAACAAAACTTTATTTATGAACATTGAAATTGGGATTTTATGTAATTTTCAGGTGTCACAAAATATTATTTTTCTTTTGATTTTTGTCCCCAATCATTTAAAACTGTAAAAGCCATTCTTAGCTAACAGACCAAGCCAACTGATGACAATCTTAAAACTATAACAACACATGGCATGCTGGGCCCAGTGGCTCATGCCTATAATCCCAGCACTTTGGGAGGCCGAGGTGGGTGGATCACGATGTCCCAGCTACTCTGGAGGCTGAGGCAGGAGAATTGCTTGAACCCAGGAGGCAGAGATTGCAGTGAGCTGAGATCTTGCCATTGCACTCCAGTCTGGGTAACAACAGCGAAACTCCGTCTCAAAAAAACCAAAAAACAAAAAACACATGGCAGGCCAGGCGTGGTGGCTCACGCCTATAATCTCAGCACCTTGGGAGGTAGAGGCGGGTGGATCAGGAGATCAGGAGATCAAGATCATCCTGGCCAACATGGTGAAACCCCACCTCTACTAAAAATACAAAAATTAGCTGAATTTGGTGGCATATGCATGTAATCCCAGCTACTTGGGAGGCTGAGGCAGGAGAATCACTTGAACTACAGGGAGTTGGAGACTGCAGTGAGCTGAGATGGCGCCACTGCACTCCAGCTTGGCAACAGAGCAAGACTCCATTTCAAAAGAAAAAAACCCACGTGGCGAAACTATTCAAAAACAAGTAGCAACTTAAAACTATAAAACTCCAGGAAGAAAATATAAGGGAAGCCGGGAGCGGTGGCTCACGCCTGTAATCCCAGAACTTTGGGAGGCCAAGGCGGGTGGATCACGAGGTCAAGAGATGGAGACCATCCTGGTCAACATGGTGAAACCCCATCTCTACTAAAAATACAAAAAATTAGCTGGGCATGGTGACGCATGCCTGTAATCCCAGCTACTCAGGAGGCTGAGGCAGGAGAATTGCCTGAACCCAAGAGGCAGAGGTTGCGGTGAGCCGAGATCGGGCCATTGCACTGCAGCCTGGGTAACAAGAGCGAAACTCTGTCTCAAAAAAAAAATATATATATATGTATATATACGTATATATATAAGGGAAAAGCTTCTTGATATTGATCTCAGCAATGTTTTCTTGGATATGACCCTAAAAGCACAGGCAACGAAATAAAAAATACAGAGGTGGGACTACATTAAACTTTAAAACCTTTGCACATCAATGGCCACAAGCAACAGAGTAAAAGTCAACCTATGGAATGGGAGAAAATATTTACAAATTGTGTATCTGATAAGGGGTTAATACTCAGAATACACAAGAACTTCTACAATTCAACAACAGAAAATCAAATAACTGATTTAAAAAATGGGCAAAGGACACAAATAGATGTGGACCCAGAAAATCTGAGACAGGTCTTACTTAATTTAGAAAGTTTATTTTGCCAATGTTGAAGACACATGCCTGTAATACAGTCTCAACAAGTACTGATGACATGTGCCCCAGGTGGTTAGGGCACCTTAGCTTGTTTTTATACATTTTAGGGAGACATGAGACATCAGTCAATATATATAAGATGTACATTGGTTTGGAGCTGGGTGTTGTGGCTCACTCCTCTAATCCCAGCACTCTTTGGGAGGCCAAGGCAGGCTAACATGGTGAAACTCCCTCTCTACTAAAAAATACAAAAAATTAGCTGGGCATGGTGGCATGCACCTGTAGTCCCAGCTACACAGGAGGCTGAGGCAGAGGATTGCTTGAACCCAGGAGGTGGAGGTTGCAGTGAGCCAAGATGGCGCCAGCCTGGGTGATAGAGCAAGATTCTGTCTCAAAAAAAAAAAAAAAAAAAAAAGTACATGCGTTCCATCTGGAAAAGTGGGACAACTCGAAGCAAAAACAGGAAGACTTCAAACTCAGAGGGGGTTTTCAAGTCACAGATAGTTGAGATAAATGGATGCATTCCTTTGAGTTTCTAATTAGCCTTTCCAATGAAGGCACCCAGATATTCATTTATCTCAGTGGGTAGAGAAATAACTGAGTAGAATAGAAGGCAGGTTTGCCCTAAGCAGTTCCCAGCTTGAATTTTCCCTTTAGCTTAGTGGGTTTAGGGGCCCAAGATATATTCCTTACACATATACATTTCTCCAAAGAAGATATGGAGACAAATGGCCAAAAAGCAAATTAAAAGACACTCGACATCATCAGTCATCACAGAAATGCAAATCAAAACTACAATGAGATATCACCTCACATCTATTGTGATGGCTACTAACAAAAACAACAACAGAAAATAACAAGTGTTGACGTTCAGGGAGAAACTGGAATCTTGTGCATAATTGGTAGGACTGTAAAATGATGCAACTGCTGTGGAAAGCAATGCAGAAGTTTCTCAAAAAAATTAAAAATAGAAGTACCATATGATCCAGCAATCTCACTTCTGGGAATATATCCAAAATAACTGAAAGCCAGAAGTCAGAGATTTTCGCACACCCATGTTCAAAACAGCACTATTCATAATAACCAAGAGGTAGAGGCAACCCAAATATCCATTGACAAGCGAATGGATAAACAAAATGAGTTAAAATAACATACCATGTAATATTATTCAGCCTTAAAAGGGAAGGAAATTTGGTCACATGCTACAACATGAATGAACCTTGAGGACATTATGCTAAGTGAAATAAGCCAGTCACAAAAAGGCAAATATGGCATGATTGCATTTATACGAAGTCTCTGAAATAGACAGATTCATCAAAACAGAAAGACGAATGGTAGTTACAAAGGCTGAGGGGTTGGGGGGGAAGGGAAGGTCATTGTTTAATGGGTGCAGAATTTCAGATTTGCAAGATAAAAAAGGTCCAGAGATTCAGCTTGTTTCACAACACTATGAATATACTTAATACTACTGAACTGTACATTTAGAAATGCTTAAGATTGTAAATTTTAGGCCGGGCGCGGTGGCTCACGCCTGTAATCCCAGCACTTTGGGAGGCCGAGGCGGGTGGATCACGAAGTCAACAGATCGAGACCATCCTGGTCAACATGGTGAAACCCCATCTCTACTAAAAATACAATAAATTAGCTGGGTATGGTGGCGCATGCCTGTAATTCCAGCTACTCAGGAGGCTGAGACAGGAGAATTGCCTGAACCCAGGAGGCGGAGGCTGCGGTGAGCCAAGATGGCGCCATTGCACTCCAGCCTGGGTAATGAGTGAAACTCCGTCTCAAAAAAAAAAAATGCAAATTTTATGTTATGTGTTTTTTGCCACAATAAGAAAAAGCATTGCTGTAATATTAATGTTAAAGACTTTTGTGTTCTGAAAAATAAATAGTTTGAATTAAACAGGCAGCAGATCAGATTTGGACCTCCTAGTTTGCTGATATACTCCTATAACCCCTGTAACCTGCATTGTTCCTTCATATATTTTCCCCCAAAACCTTTTTATAGAGTAACAGAATATTACACCTGTAAGCAGGCAGAGAGATTTTGAGTCATTTTTGGGGTGTAAGGGTATGGGAACTGAGGAATTGGGAGGGGTATTTTCCAAGGTCAGAGAGATAGTTAACAGCAGAGCAGTAATTAGAATTTAGCTGCCCAAGATCTATTGCTATATGGAGTTATCTACAGATTCTTAATGATCGGGAAAACAATCTTTAATTTGACTGGGAGTGAATGCTGTATTTAGCTGTGTCAACCTGAAATAATGAAAAGGGTCAAAATCTAGTTCTGAAGAGTTTATTCAAATGAAAAGCTGGGAAAAGTCACTCCAGGACACTCAGACTCCAGAGAAATGGGGTCAATGCTCTGAAGTTAAAGTTAAGTTACTGCTTTTATAGGAAGAAGACAAAGAAATTTAACAGGATTACAATATTTTCTATACAAGGCTGGCTTGAGAATTACAACATATTTGTTTTATTTATAGAGGATGTTCATTTTGTTTCCAATTTAAAAGAGTGTACTTAACATTTCATCTTAAGATAATGAGATAGCCTTTACGTATTTGTGTGAGAAAGGTAAGAGGAAGGATTATCTATAATGAAGATCAACCATGGAGAGGGAAGAGGTTTTCCCTGACACTCTGTCATTTACAATGTTTTACAAAACAATACTGGTAAGGAAAAAGGTCAATGTATAATTAGAGAAACAAAGTTTACAGCTGCCTAGGATCCAGCTGGTTGTCAGGCCTCACAATCACATTGTTTTAAAGCTCAAAATAATTTGGAGTTCCAACAGCTTATATTTCAAATTACTTATTTTCACAAGTGAATTCCACAGGTGCTGCTAGAAATATAGACTAAATTAAAAATCCTCTAGTAATGAGTCTTCTAGTCCTCTGTGCTTTTAAAACTAAAGCTAGGAGAAAAAAGGACAGAACTGATTATAGAACTTACTTTAAAACAATGCTAACATTGTTTTTAATGTGGTTCCCCAAAAGCAATTTAGGAAATGTTAAATACTTTAGGAAATGTTAAAATAATCCTATTTAATACACTACTTGTCTCCAAGAAAAAAGTTACATTGGCCACTGGTCACTTTTAGGGAATTGTGTAAATTTGTCCCTCTTCTTGTCAGCATTAATGAGCAATACAGATAAGGAAGAAGGTCAATGATATGTATAAAAAATAGCAAGTGAATATTTTAAATTGCTTCTTATTTAAAAATTAAGTAACAATTTAGAAGACAAATAGTTATTATTTTCTGAATGTCTGATTTCCTAGGGGTGGCATAGAAGGGAAAGACAAATAAAGCCCAGTTCAGCAGGCCAGGATCTAAAATTAAGCCATGAGCAAAATACTTAGGATGCAATGTTCATTTTGTTTTGTAAGGTGAGGCAAGGTAAGCTAGAGGTTTTGCCTGAACTGATATAAATTATTATTATTATTATTTTTTGAGATGGAGTTTCCCTCTCGTTACCCAGGCTGCAGTGCAATGGCACGATCTCGGCTCAACGCAACCTCCGCCTTCTGGGTTCAAGCAATTCTCCTGCCTCAGCCTCCCAAGTAGCTGGGACTACAGGCACATGCCACCATGCCCAGCTAATTTTTTTTGTATTTTTAGTAGAGACGGGGTTTCACCTTGTTGACCAGGATGGGCTGATTTCTTTACCTCGTGATCCACCTGCCCCGGCCTCCCAAAGTGCTGGGATTATAGGCATGAGCCACCACACCTGGCCCTGAACTGATATAAATTATTATACTAAACAGCTTCTTTTCATTGTCTAGAAAAAAACCCAACCAATTACACTTCAGAAGTTGTATTCAGAAGAGATTCCAACATAATCCATAAAGTTGATGTAGTATTCTAAGAGTTAAGAAAGCATAAACGTTACTGTTTAATTAATACAGCTTCAATTATACTGTCAATGTTGTGTTAAAAGACATTCCTCCTAGACTTTTCCAGTGTACACAGAGATATGTTTTTCTAAAGTAGGTGGTCTCAATGAAAAACATCCTGTGAACATCTGTCTCTTTATAATATCTGCATGATATGTATAGAAAATAGCAAGTGAATAGTTTAAATTGCTTGTTAAATATAACACATAAATGCAACACAGTAGCCTAGGTGGTATCCTAGCTCAGAAAAAAACAGCCATTAAAGATATTCCATGATTGTACATTATGGAAACTTGAAAATTGATTGATTATTAAGTGATATTGGGAATCAACATTTCCTTAGGTGTAATAACGATACTGTGGTTATGAAGCAAATGTCCTCATTCTTAGGAGAGATAGGCTGAATTATCCAGGGCTGAAGCATTTTGATGTCTGCAACTTATTCAAATAGTATCGTAGCGGGAGCGGCTGTGAGAAGTGTTTGGAAAACTCTGCCCCTACCGTGAAAGCTCTCTTTCCCTCCCCCACAAAGAGGCTCCCTTATCTTTCACTCTACATACCGCCCTAGCCTTCCTGCCCGGCCGAAGCCACCTCCCACCCGGCTTCTGCCTCATCAGCACTCCCCAGCTTCCGGCCGCCTGGCTTCCCGCCGCCCGGTTTCCTGCCGCCCAGCTTCCCGCCCAGCGGTTCAAACTGACCAACCGTTGCCCGCCACTTTGGCTCTCTCAGCTTCCCCACTCCCTCAGCCCTTCATCCCCCTATAAAAGAACCCTGTTCCTCTGAGCAGCGTGGCCATTTTCCTCTTCTTCCCGGCTGGTCCGCCCGGAGGCTCTTTCTTCTCAATAAAGCCTGAACTTAAGACTTTCTTCTAACCTGCGGTCCGTTTTTTTTCCGAACGAGCTCAGTCCTCCCGCAGAGGGTAGGTCAGACAAGTGGTGCCAAAACCCGGGAGCTGGGGCCGTTGGCCCGGCCACGGCCCCCTCCCCCAACCTACCCAATACTGGCCCTGCCACCTCCATGCTCTGATTAAGGTAAGCCAAGTTTTTTCTTGCTTTACCCCCCGCTTCCCTTCTCCTCTTCCTACAGCACGGTGCGGTTGCTCCCCTCTGGCGTTCCGCAGGGACTCCTCGCCTAGTCTCGGCCGAGCCGAGGAAGTCCTCCATTCTGGCTCCGGGAGCCTTCCGAGGGGTAGCTGCCAGACTGGGGATGCCCCTCTGACCGCTTCCCTAACCGTACTTAACTGTACTCCAGGGAATTTGCAACGAAAGGGACGCCTTTTCTTTGCATCTGCCCAACCACGCCGGAGAGTCTGTAGCTGCACCTGCCATGGGAAATTCGGAGTCCAAAATACCTCCCAGCACCCCCCTTCAGTGCTTGCTGTGAAATTTTACCAAATTGGGATACTCCCAAACCCTCAGAAAGAAAAAGCTTGTCTTCCTGTCCCAGGTGGCTTGGCCCCAATACAAACTCAGTAACCAGTCACATTGGCCCCCGACTGGCACTTTCGATTTCAACACCCTCCGAGATCTCGACAATTTTTGTCGCCTCATGGGCAAAGACAATGAAATTCCTTGCGTTCAGGCTTTTTGGGACCTCCGTACCCACCCTGACCTATGTTCTTCCTGCTCCACCTACCAAACCCTCTTAGCTCGTACCCCTCGTAAATCTTCCTCCACTACCTCTCCCCCTCCCTACTCCTAACCAGAAGAACTGCCTGAACATCTGTCCCCTCCTGCCAACCTTGGCAACCAGTTGCCTTCGACAGCACGCTCTTCCCCCACTCCCTCTGCACCTTCTACCTCAGAGGCCATGCCTCACTCTTCCTCCACTCCCTCTGGGCCCCCTCCCTCGGAGGCCGCACTTCCTCTTGCCTCCCCAGTAGTGGCCCACACCCGCCCTCACCAACCAACTATCCTGGCCCCACTCCGAGAAGTAGCAGGCACTGAAGGCTTAGTCAGGGTTCATGTTCCTTTCTCACTCCAAGACCTGTCCCAAATTGAGAAACGTTTAGAATCCTTCTCAGCCGACTCGTCCACCTATATTAAGGAATTCCAATACCTCACTCAAGCCTACAGCCTCACTTGGCATGATATTTGCATTATCTGTACCTCCACTCTCACTGCAGAAGAGCATGAGCGCATCCTAGGGGCAGCCAGACACCAAGCAGATAAAGATCATGCTATAGATAACCAGATCCCCCTAGGCCCCGAAGTAATCCCAAGTGAAGACCCCCAATGGGACTATCAGGCTAATCGAGGGTCTGATATACCCAAGAGAGACCGCATAATTAGATACCTCCTCAGGGGAATGGATACTGTATCTAACAAAGTTGTAAACTATGATAAACTAAGAGAAATCACCCAACTACCTGATGAGAATCCCACCCTCTTTCTCGCCCGCTTACAAGAAGCCCTAGTCTGGTACACTCGGCTAGATCCAGCCTCCCAAAACGGGGCCACTGTATTAGCCTCCCATTTTATCTCTCAGTCAGCACCCGACATAAGAAAGAAACTAAAGAAAGCAGAAGAGGGGTCAGAGACTCCCATCCAAGACCTGGTAAAAATGGCCTTTAAAGTATTCAGTGCCAGGGAAGATGCGGCTGAGGCTGCCCACCAAACTCGCATGAAGCAGAAGGCTGCCCTCCAGACCCAAGCCCTAGTGGCGGCCCTAAGGCTGGCAGGGAACAAGAAGCCCAAGGCCGAAACCCATGCCCCTCCGGGGGCATGTTTCAAATGTGGAAAGGAAGGACACTGGTCCCGAGCCTGTCCACAACCATGGCCACCAACTAAGCCTTGCCCTATCTGTCAGATCCCGGGACACTGGAAGTCAGACTGCCCCAGCTTCCCCAGGGTGCCGGTTCCTCAAAACAGACACACTGGCGTTATGCAGCCGGCAGTCACCCTCGGTAGGAAGGAGCCTGTCTGCCAGGAGCTGACCTCTGAGGGAGCTCCATTCCCCAGTCTACTAGGGCTGCTAGACGACTAGTGGGGCCCTGGCTTTCCGACTCCGGTTACCCTCGCTGAGCCAAGGGTCACACTTCAGGTGGCGGGTAAAAGTGTCTCCTTCTTGCTGGACACGGGGTCTACCTACTCTGCACTCCCTTCTTATTCTGGCCGTCTCACCCCTTTCCAGGTTTCGGTCATGGGAATCGACAGGACCCCGAGTATCCCCTACCAAACCCCACCACTCATGTGCTCATATAACTCCACTCCATTTACCCACTCTTTTTTAGTAATCCCCACCTGCCCAGTACCCCTCCTAGGACGAGACATCCTTTCAAAACTGAAGGCTGTCATAACCTTCCCCACCGCCAACCCACACAGCCTCTTTCTCCTAGCCCTCACCTCAGATACCGAACCCCAAAAAGCCCTATCCGAACTCCTCCCCGGAGTCCACCCTCAGGTCTGGGACATTAACAACCAGTCTGTAGCTACACACCACCAGCCAGTTCAGGTCCGTCTTAAAGACTCCTTGCCTCGTTTTCTCTCCCGCCCTCAATTTCCCATCTCTAAAGCCCACCGTATGGGTATCAGACCCATCATAGAGAAACTAAAACGTCAAGGCCTTCTAATCCCCATTAACTCCCCATGTAATACCCCCATCCTCCCAGTACGAAAACCCTCAGGACAATATAGACTGGTCCAGGACTTGCGCTTAGTCAATGAAGCTGTAATTCCCATACATCCAGTTGTCCCCAACCCATACACCATTCTCTCTAACATTCCCCCAGGGACCACCTGTTTCTCAGTCTTAGACCTAAAAGATGCCTTCTTTACTATACCTCTACACCCCAACTCCTACTTTATCTTTGCCTTCACTTGGGATGATTCCCCTTACGAACATGTCCCAACAACTGGCCTGGACAGTCCTTCCACAGGGCTTCTGAGACAGCCTGCACCTATTCAGCCAGGCACTCGCCACCAACCTACTCCACTGCAACCTCAAGCCCTCACCTCCTGCAGTACGTAGATGACCTTCTTATTTGCTCTCCCACCCGCCAAGAGTATATCCAGGCCACCACTGCCCTACTCAATTTCCTAGGAGATAGGGGATACCGGGTGTCACCAACCAAAGCACAAATAGCCTCACCCACTGTCACCTACCTAGGTATACAGCTCACGCCTGGGCGACGGTCCATCACAATCAACCGACTACAAGCCTTAAAGGCACTCCAGGCCCCTGAGTCAGCAAAAGAAATCCTCTCCTTCCTAGGACTAGTAGGGTTTTTTCACCACTGGGTACCTAATTATGCTTTGCTAGCTAAACCCCTATACCATGCTGCTGCAGAAGCCCCCGAGGGACCACTCACCTCACCAGGTTCTGTCAACCGGGCATTCAAGTCACTGCTTAATGTCCTATGTACCTCCACCAGCCTAGCCCTGCCTAATCCCAACTTACCCTTTCAGTTATACATGGACGAAAAACAACACACAGCTGTAGGAGTGCTAGTCCAACCAGTAGGAAAGACCCTTCTGCCCATAGCCTACCTGTCTAGACAACTTGACCCAACTGAGTGAGGATGGCAGCCGTGTCTTAGGGCCCTAGCTGCCGCCGTCACCCTAACCACAGAAGCTCTTAAGATCAATCTACAACTCCCACTCCAAGTCTTTTCTCCACATAGGTTGACTGAGCTGCTCAGTCAACACTCTCTGCCCCACCTCGGGCCCTCCCGTATTCAACTGCTTCACCTACTGTTTATTGAGAACCCCAACATCACTCTCTCCCACTGCTCCTCATTAAACCCGGCTACTCTCCTCCCTTGCCCTCCGTATGCCAGCCCCCTACACTCCTGTACTGAAATCCTCAAATTAGCCCAGTCCCCTCACCCCAACTTGCTCCCTCAACCCTTACCATCTGCCTCCATCACCCTATTCGTTGATGGCAGCTCTATACCCCATCCCACCAGGCCACGGAGAGCAGCCTATGCTATAGTAACTCACTCTGAAATTATAGAAACCTGCTCCCTTCCTCTTGGGACCACTTCACAACAGGCTGAACTGGTCGCCCTCACTCGGGCCCTATCCTGGTCCCAGAATAAAGAAGTAAATATATATACTGACTCCAAGTACGCCTTCCTCATAGCTCACTCACACTGCCTGATCTGGAAAGAACGAGGCTTCCTCAACACTAAGGGCACGCCCGTCCTCAATGGAAAACTCATTGCTGCCCTTATCCAGGCCGTTCAACTCCCTAGCAAGGTAGCCATCATCCACTATAAGGGACACCAGTCCCTGAATTCACCCGTAGCTGTGGGGAATGCCTTTGCAGACAGGGTGGCTAAAGATATGGCAAGAAACCATCTGCCACCCACTTCCACTCTTTGTTTCTTGTCCAAGTCATATAGCCCCCAATACTCTGCCTCAGAACTTCAGATCCTCCAGTCTACCCCCGGGGTACGGTTCAAGGATGACTGGGCCTTCAAGCATAACCTCCTCATCCTCCCCGAAAAGCAAGGGCACCAAATAATCCAAGACATCCACAATTCACTCCACATTGGACCTAAAGCCCTATACCAGTTCCTCAACCCACTTTTTCACCCCCACCACCTCCTCAGTACCATACAGGAAGTCCAGTCCTCCTGTATTGTCTGCGCAAAAACTAATTCCCAGGGTTCCTGTCATCCTCGGCACCAGCTTCATCAGCTACGCGGGTTCCTACCTGGCCAAGACTGGCAAATCGATTTTACTCATATGCCAAAACACAAACAGTACCGATATCTGCTAACCATTGTTGACACTTTTTCAGGCTGGATTGAAGCTTACCCCACAGCCTCTGAGTCTGCCGGGACAGTGGCCACTCATCTCATTCAAGACATCATCCCACGCTTTGGACTCCCGGCCACCATACAGTAAGACAACGGCCCAACCTTTATCTCCAAAGTCACTAATGCTGTTTCTACCTCTCTAGGAATTCAGTGGAAGCTACATGCCGCCTACCATCCTCAGTCCTCTGGTAAGGTGGAATGGGCCAATGGCCTAATAAAGGAGCATCTGACCAAGCTCATGCTTGAGCTCCGCCAATCCTGGGTAACCTTGCTTCCTATCACCCTCACCAGGTTAAGAGCAAGCCCCCGGGGCCCATCACAGCTTAGCCTGTTTGAGCTGCTGTATGTTCACCCCTTCCTACTTTCAACTCCCCCACCGCCAGAAACTACTCCTCTAGACAGTTACCTCCCCTACTCTACTCTCCTTCGCAACCTTCTCCGAGAGCACGCCAACGCTTCTCTTCCCCAACCCACCCAGCCATCTGAAAATACACAAAAAGTCTCCCCCGGAGACTTAATTCTTATTAAATCCCTCTCCCCAAAGCCCCTCGCCCCCAAGTGGGAGGGACCATATACCGTCATCCTCACTACCCCATTGGCCATAAAAGTCACTGAAGTCCCATCTTGGGTTCACCTGTCTCGGGTAAATAAGGCCCCTCATGGACCCTCCTCATGCTGGAAGGCTGTTCCTACTGGCCCTTTATCTGTCAAACTTACCAGGGCCTAGCAGCCACACCCCCTACAGATGGAGATTTTTTGTAACTGAAAACTATACCAAAACCACCTTTATCTGTAACACCCCCCCATACAGCCACAACCATCTTCTTGCAACTGCTGACTGCCCCGCAGCCGGATGCCAAAGCGCCATGTACCTAAACTTCACTCATTTCTACAATGTCCATGAAGGAATTGGGGTTTTACCTGTTGTATGTTTCAACTATGACCAACCATCAGGAAGATGCAGTAATACTCCCTGGTGCTCCTGCATGGGCTGCACCTGGGGTGATTGCTCTCTTCATCCAGCCCTTGACACACAGCAGGACCCAAACATTCCTGCCCGGCTCAAAATTGTTCCAGACATAGATGAAGAAGGAAATGTCAGAACTGGTTATACACGGTATTCTCTTAGCATACCTGACCCTTGGAACGACCGGTGGAAAAGCCCCCAGAAAGCTGCCCTATATGACCTCGGCACCACCGCATATCCCTCTTCCCACCTGTACATTTGGCGGGCATACGTACGTACGGTCCACCAAGTCCATTCCGCTATTAACATACAAGAAAAATCTCTAAATGACCAATTGCAACCACACTCGTCTCCGTTTTCCTGGCTAACCTTCCTCAAAGAAGGAATCAAGTTAGCTAACCTCTAAGGATTAACTGACCTAACCTCATGCCTCATGTGTGCCTCCTTAGGACAGACTCCCTTTGTCGCAGTCCCCTACCCCATCCCTCTCAACCTTTCAGCCTCAACTTCTCCCTTCTCCCCCATCAGGGAAGTAGATCTCTACACTCCACCTGATTTTACACAGCTACCAGTATGCTACTCCCTAGGCTGGACTTACTCCAACTGTAACAAAACCATACTGGTAACCACTAATCTGACAGCTCCAAAGGGAACTTTCTTCTGGTGTAACAGAACCCTCACAAAAACTCTCCACACCGGCCAATCCCCAACTCTCTTATGCCTCCCAGTGACCTTAGTCCCCCGACTCACTATATATTCCTCAGCCGAATTCCAAATACTACAAGCACCGCTCCACTGCACCAAGTGAGCTGCTTTTCTGCCCCTAGCGGTAGGCATCTCCCTAGTAACCTCAGCACTTGCAGCAGGACTGGGAGGAGGAGCACTAACCCACTCTCACCAAGCTATAGCCCGGCTAACCTCACAATTCCAAACTGCTGTTGATGACTCTGCTGAGTCATTAGCCTCACTCCAATGACAGATTACCTCAGTTGCCCAAGTTGCCTTACAGAACCGAAGACCCCTGGACCTGCTCACTGCCAAACGAGGAGAAACCTGCATCTTCCTACAGGAAGAGTGCTGTTACTACATCAATGAATCCGGCCTAGTAGAAACCCAAATCGAGAACCTCCAGAAACTCAGAACTAACCTGCAGAATCAAAAATTCTCAGCTGAAGCCACGGCATGGTGGTCTTCCTCTATGTATACCCTCTTGTCCCCGTTGCTTGGGCCCCTAATAGCCGTTTGCCTAATCCTTATTGCTCCTTGCTTTCTACAGTTCCTACAGCGGCGCTTTCAAGAACTAACTCGAGTCACCATCCACCAGATGCTGCTCCAACCCTACCCTGAACGAGTGCTAGAAGCGGACCTCTCCCCAAACATCCAGGCTCCTTAGGAAAAGAAACCTCTTCAGAACCCCCCGTCGACCCTTGTCAGCAGGAAGTAGCCAGAGAGACAACCGACGCCCCTGACCCCCTCTTTTCTTCTTTTCTTTTAAGGAGTCGGGAATGTTTGGAAAACTCTGCCCCTACCGTGAAAGCTCTCTTTCCCTCCCCCACAGAGGATCCCTTATCTCTCACTCTACATACCGCCCTAGCCTTCCCACCCGGCCGCAGCCACCTCCTGCCCGGCTTCTGCCTCATCAGCGCTCCCCAGCTTCCCACCGCCCGGCTTCCCGCCGCCCAGCTTCCCGCCTAGCGGTTCAAACTGACCAACTGTTGCCCGCCACTTCGGCTCTCTCAGCTTCCCCACTCCCTCAGCCCTTCAGCCCCCTATAAAAGAACCCTGCTCCTCTGAGCGGTGCGGCCATTTTCCTCTTCTTCCTGGCTGGTCCACCCGGAGGCTCTTTCCTCTCAATAAAACCTGAACTTAAGACTTTCTTCTAACCTGCGGTCTGGTTTTTTTCCCAACGAGCTCAGTCCTCCCGCAGAGGGTAGGTTGGACAAGAAGCAGACCTCTCGAACACTGAACTGGGAAGGAAGGGGTGGTTTATTCGGCCAGGAGCAAGGTGGCATGGTTGCCTAACAGCCAAGCTCATCTACCTGAGGAAACCTTTGCCTTTATATAGGCTTATAACTCTAGATGTTACATGTGAAAGGGTCTTGGGTTTACAGTTTTAAAAATTACATGTAAAAGGGTCTTGGTTTTACAACTCTAGAATTTACACACAAAAGGGTCTTGGGCTGGGAGTAGGCCTGGGTTATTGTGACTTAGGTGGGGGTTTGACAGCATTTAAGTAAAAACAATGCCTTCTGAAAAGATTTATCCACATCATGCCTGCAAACTATAGGAGGGTGATTAGGGTGTGGATGGGTCTACCAGCCTTTACTTCTATTGAAATGCAATGTAGAATTGAAGTTGAAGAGGATCTTAGAAGCTTAAGGGTGATCAAGTGTCTCCCCTCTCAGTATTACAAAAAGGCATATCTAAAGCTGGCCATGGTGGCTCTCTGAAATCTCAGCAATTTGGAAGGCTGAGATGGTTGGATCACTGGCAGTCAGGAGTTCGAGACTAGCCAAGCCAACATGGTGAAACCCTGTTTCTATTAAAAATACAAAAATCGGGGAACGATCCAAGATGGCCGATCAATAACAGCTCGGGATTGCAGCTCTCAGTCAAAGCACAGAGAACAACTAGAGGACGCCACATTTTCAGACAAATTCTGGTCACTCACGGAGCAGAAGATCCCCAGTGGAGGAATCACATGGGTCCCCAGAGAGACTCTTGTGGCAAGCGCAGTGGTTTTGCCGGCACCTCAGCGCGGCAGCTCTCGGAGCAGAGTAAACAGGGCCGGCTCCCCTTCTGACCGAGGCTTGGAGGACCCACACGGGCTGCCAGCACGACTCCTGAGACCGGCGCAGCGGCTGTAACGGCACCTCAGTGCGGCAGCACTCGGCGCAGAGTAAACGAGACTGGTTCCCCTTCTGACTGAGGTTTGGAGCCCGGGGAAGGCAGAGTCACCCATTACGAACACAAGAAGGAAGCCAGACAGGAGAATCCTGGGCAAAAAAGCACCATCAGTCTTAATGCCACCATTCTGGCCCTGGGAACTAACAACTTGGATGTCCAATCAAGAGACCTAATCTGAAAGTTGGTAATTTCAAAGACGACAGGAGGATAAATTTACAATAATGGGAAGAAACCAGTGTAAAAAGGCTGAGAATACTCAAAATCAGAATGCCTCTCCCTCTAAGATGATCACAATTCCACATCAACAATGGAACAAGGCTTGACAGAGAACGAGCGCATCCCAATGACATAATCACTCTTCAAGGAATGGATAATAAGAAACTTCTGTGAGTTAAAAGAACATGTTGTAGCCCAACATAAAGAAACTAGAAACTTTGAAAAAAGGTTTGATGAAATCCTATTGAGAATAGACAACTTAGAGAGGAATATAAGTGAATTAATGGAACTGAAGAATACAATACAGAAACTCTGAGAAGTATGCACAGGTTTAAACACTCCAATTGTTCAAGCAGAAGAAAAGATAACAGAGGTCAAAGTCCAACTTAATGAAAGAAAACAAGAAGACAAGATTAGAGATAAAAGGATAAAAAGGAATGAGCAAAGTGTCCAAGAAATGTGGGACTATGTGAAAAGACCTAATTTACGTTTGATAGGTGTACCTGAATGTGATGGAGAGAATGAATCCAAGCTGGAAAATACCCTTTAGGATATTATTCAGGAAAATTTTCCTGAACTAGCAAAGCAGGTCAATATTCAACCCCAGGTAATACAGAGAACACCACAAAGATATTCCTCAAGAAGAGCAACCCCAAGGCACATAATCGTTAGATTCGCCAGGGTTGAAATGAAACAGAAAATACTAAGGGCAGCCAGAGAGAAAGGTCAGGTTACCCACAAAGGCAAGCCAATCAGACTTACAGCAGATCTCTCAGCAGAAACTCTACAAGCCAGAAGAGAGTGGGGGCCGATATTCAACATCCTCAAAGAACAGAACCTTCAGCCCAGAATTTCATATCCAGCCAAACTAAGCTTCACAACTGAAGGAAAAATAAAATCTTTTATGAACAAGCAAGTACTCAGAGATTATATTACCACCAGGCCCGCTTTACAAGAACTTCTGAAAGAAGAATTACACACAGAAAGAAACAACCAGTATTAGCCTTACTAAAAATACACCAAAAAGTAAAGAGCACCAACATAAAGAAGAATTTTCATCAACGAATGGATCAAACAGCCAGTTAACATCAAATGGTAGTAACCCTAAATTTAAATCGACTAAATCCCCCAATCAAAAGACACAGCCAAAACCCAACGGCATGTTACATCCAAACCTGTTTCACATGCAAGGATACGCAAAGACTCAAAACAAAGAAATGGAGAAAGATTTACCAACCAAATGGAGAGCAAAAATAAATAAATAAATAAAAAGCAGGAGTTGCAATTCTCGTAGCAGATAAAATAGATTTTAAAGCAACAAAGATATAGTGGTAAAAGGGTCAATATAACAACAAGAGCTAACGATCCTAACACCCAGATACATAGAGACTTAGATTCAATGAGACAGAAAATTAATAAGGATATCAAGGACTCGAACTCAGATCTAGAACAAGTAAACTTAATAAATATTTATAGAGCTCTCCACTTGAAATACATAAAATATACATTCTTGTCAATACCACATCACACCTACTCATAGGTTTAAATGAAACATTGATTGGCCATTATTAATACCCATTTTTTTTTTCAGAATAAAGCAATATTTCCATTCACCCTCCCTCTCTCTCTTCCTCTTTCTTTCTCTCCTTTACTCATTTTTTTTTCTTTCCTTCTCTCAAAAAAAGAAATCAACTTGTAAACCTCTAGATCCAGGTTGGCAATGTCTCTCTCATTGCTTGAATTCCCTCCCTCCCTTCCTCCTTCCCTCCCTCCATCCTTCCCTCCCTCCCTTCCCCTCTTCCTTCTTTCATCCCTTCCTTCCTCCTTCCCTCCCTAAAAAAAAAAAAAAAAAATCAGCCGGGCGTGGTGGTATGTGACTGTAATCCCAGCTACTCGGGAGGCTGAGGAAGGAGAATTACTTGAACCCAGGAATGGAGTGGAGTGTAGGAAATAACAATAAATAAAAGGCTCATCTTCAAAGCTTTCATTTTAGCTCATTACAAATAAAAGTTTCTTCAAATGTTGACTTCAAAGCTTTTGCCAATAAAGCCCAGGCAAGTCTTAGGTCATAGCTTATTCCCCTTCCTTATTTGAAAATGTTATTTCTTCTCTCTCTCTCTCTTTTTTTTTTTTTTTTTTTGAGACAGAGTCTTGCTCCGTCGCCAGGCACCAGGCTGGAGTGCAGGGGTGCCATCTCAGCTCACTGCAACCTCCGACTCCTAGGTTCAGGCAATTCTCCTGCCTCAGCTTGCCAAGTAGCTGGGACGACAGGTGCATGCCAGCACGCCCCAGCTAATTTTTGTATTTTTAGTAGAGATGTTTCACCATGTTAACCAAGATGGTCTCGATCTCTTAACGTCGTGATCCGCCTGCCCTGGTCTCCCAAAGTGCTGGAATTACAGGCGTGAGCCACTGCACCTGGCTGTTATTGCTTCTTTAAGCATTCCTCAAGTTACTTCCTCTTTTCCTTTATTCTCCTCTGCCTTTACTTCTTTTTTTTTTTTTTTAGACAGAGTTTCGCTCTTGTTACCCAGGCTGGAGTGCTGCCTTTACCTCTTAAGAAAAGTTTTAAGTTGTTAGCCAACCAGGTGCAGCCTCAACTGTGAAGTCCAGTTTCAGCCAATGGAATCAGGACACAGGACCATTGGAAAAAGAAAGGGAACAGTAGGTTGGGTGCATTAAATAGAAAAGGCCCTGCCTTCTTTGTTCAGTGTCCTCTTGTTTCAAAATGGCTAACAGGATCACCCTTTCCATAGAAAGTAAAGTTGCCTTGCTGAAAAAAATTAAATTTATATTCAAGTGCTACTTACTTTACAGCACCAAAAATTTGCATATAATAATTTAGAGGCTCATCTAGAATTGACATTGCCCTCTGGGGTGGTCTCTGGTCCTCCCTCATGAGGGAGGTCCTCCTGTGGCAGCCTTGAGGGTAGAGAGCTGAGATCCACCTGTTGTGAGGAATAAACCCAGATTCTCAGCAATGTAGGCGAAAGAGATTCCAAACCGCAGCGACCAGGGGCCTGGACTAGCCAACCTCATGCACGAGCCAAGGCAGGAAACGTTGCAAAGGGGCGACAAAGTACTTCCTTGGTGGTCATACTCTGAAGGGTTGAATGTATGTGTGAATGCAGTGTTGTGTGAATGTTGTGTGAAGTCCTACTGCTGGACAAAGTGAGTTGGTCCTCTCTGTGGTTCTGTGGCTGCCTCACATGGCTTAGGACAGATCCCACCATGGGAATTATACCAGCACACTGACTCCAAGAGAACCCTAAATATCCTCTGGGGGAGCGGTCAAGGGGTATGGTATGAATGAAAAGAGTGTAAAAAACCTTCAGAAGGGGGAAGAGACAGAACAGGTCAACCTCCCAGGGCAGAAAACGCAATAAATTCCTAGCCTGAGGGGTTGAGTCTTCCATAAATGGAAAAGGTGAGAGATTCCCAGATTTGGGGGTTGAGGAACTTTGGGCGGGAGTGGGCCTTCCCTAAACAAAGAGACATTCTTAGCTTGCGGGGTTGGGCCTTCTGTAAAAATGGAATAGGCGAGACATTCGTAGCTAGAGTCTTCTGTAACCAACGACAAAGTATTGCTGTTTTATTTGGATTAAAGAACGGATCCTCAAGCCCGCAGTTGTCTGGGCAAAATTTGTGTTGGATGAGGATTAGGACTGTCAACTTTAACAATGTATGTCAACAACAAAAGCCCTGTCTCACAAGAAGAAATAGACTATGCTCTCTATTGGTGGCAGGGGCCAGTTCTCTACACATTTAGTGAAGGAGAAAAACAATCAGAGAGTAGAATAAAGTCAGGGGCGGTCTCACCTAAAAATGGTGGAGCTTTTATCCATGAGCAATCCACATGTAAATGGAACCCTTTAGACCATCTTCCCTTGTTTCCAGCTCTAGCTCCTGCTCCTGCCATCCATGCAGTACCATTTCCTTCTCCCCAAGTGGTGGCTGCCACCCCAGAATTCCTTACTCCCCCAGATAACCTAGGCTCTTGGGAGCTAGCGTCTCAAAGGCTTAATTATTGCCAGCCCGAATCTTCTTCCTTGAAGAAAGGGCTCTGGTGGGAGATAGAGCAAAGCAAAAGAGATACTCGAAGTTTTCCTTTCCCCTCTTCTTCCAAGAATCAGCTTCAGCTTCATGGCTTTTTTTTTTTTTTCTCTCTAAAAAAGATGCCTCAAGGAAGAGGCCCGGTTAGTTTTCTGAAACCTCAAGGAGGAGGTGTGGTTGGTTTTGTGAATGCTCCCTTAACTGCTTCTAAGGTCCAAAGTCTAAGGAGAGAACTTAGCCATTATTAGATGACCCTGATGGGGTAGCAGAACAGATAATGTTCAGTTTTTAGGTCTCTAGTTACATACTTAGACTGAGTTAATGTCTATTATAAGTATTCTCTTTTCAAGGGAAGAAACAGTAAATATGAAGAGTCAGAGAGAGACAGAGAGTGAGAGAGGGAGAGACAAAAAGTAAGAGAGAGAGAAAGAGAGAGAGAGAGAAAGTCAAAGAGAAAAACAGAGAGGTGGAGAGAGACACAAGGAGGCAAAGAGAAGAGAGACAAAGGAGAGAGATTAGGAAGAAGAGAAATAAATATTAAGAAGTTAAAAGAATACACTTTTAGGGCCGGGCGTGGTGGCTCAAGCTTGTAATCCCAGCACTTTGGGAGACCGAGGCGGGTAGATCATGAGGTCAAGAGATCGAGACCATCCTGGTCAACATGGTGAAACCCCGTCTCTACTAAAGATACAAAAATTAGCTGGGCATGGTGGCACGTGCCTGTAATCCCAGTTACTCAGGAGGCTGAGGCAGGAGAATTGCTTGAATCCAGGAGGCGGAGGTTGCGGTGAGCCGAGATCATGCCATTGCACTCCAGCCTGGGTATCAAGAGCAAAACTATGTCTCAAAAAAAAAAAAAAAAAAAAAAAGAAAAGAAAAAAAGAATATATTTTTAGTAAGGAAAGTTATACAACAAAGTTAGAAAGATTGTGATACTTGTAAAAAATGTTATAGAAAGAAATTTATACAAGAAAACATGTTGTATAATTTTTGTTTTGAGTTTAAGCAAGTTTTGAAATGTTAATCGTAAGGGAAATTCTGTGTGTAAACATATTAGCTAAAGTTAAAGGGTTATCATCCAGTTTTTCTGTAAACTGGCCATTAAAATAAAAGCACAACAAGTTTTTCTTAAAGCACTCACCTGCTCTTTAACAAAAATTATAAAAGGTTGCAGTGTTTGCACCAAGGGCTTAAGACAGTTAGCGTGACTTGCCCCATCTTGGCTGCTGGACCTATCTGCTCTCCCCCCGCTCTCAAGGGCTGTCGAGTCAAGGTAAAAATGGCTAAGCCACTGAGGCAAAAACAGAATGCAGAGTAAGAGCCTGCGGTTTATGAGGACATTGTGCTGACTGCTTTCATATCCCCTTTAGTCTCTGTGTAAGCAATAGGATTGCTGCAATTGAGATGCCTGAGAGGACAAAGACCCCTGCCCATATTTTCTCAGGAGCTGAGCCTCTGTTCTACCTCCTGATGGAAAACATGACAACAAGCCACCTTAAGGGCACCATTGTTTGCTTGCACTGTGTATCTTTGAAAAACATATATTAACTCTTAAACTGCTTTGTAAGCTATTATCACAAGCCCCCTTAAAACTGCTTTGTGAGCTGTTATCACAAGCCCCTGATAACTATTTTTACGTGGTTTCTGTTCTCTTTTCTGTTTGCCCCCTTTTCTGCTGAGCTAAAGTAAATGTAACAAGACAAAAGGTATAAAAGCTGTAACCCACAAATATAAAGCTGCTTCTTGACTAAAAGTCTTTCAGACCTCCAGACTCCTCTTTTCTTTCTTCTTTCACTTCCGTGTACTCTCTCCCTCAGGTTGAACGAGACATCTACATTGGTGGTCTCGGGGACTCCTGCAGGTCAGTAGCCCCCCGGCAGACATGTCAGACCCCAACCTCTGGCACCCCCAAACAGGGACATGAGTATGAGAGGTACAGTGACGCACCCCAAATCAGAGGAGACAAGGTGAAGCCGCGGTTCTTGTAGTCTTGGACTCAAAATTCATCTGGAGAAAAAATGGAGTAATATGAGTCCAGATATCAGTCTATGTTTATAATGTTGATGCATCAAATGTTAAGAAATAGAGGTGCTAATGTAAAAATGAAACATGTTTCTAAGTTTTTAGAGATTGTCTATGTATTGTGCCCATGGGTACCTGAGGAGGGATTGTTAGATGAATCTACGTGGAGTAAAATAGGAACTAAGATTGAGAAATATGCTGCTACTCATCAATCTTCCCCGCAGGCAGAACTGTTACTTTCGGTTTGGCCACAGCTGTGCTACGCCGTCTGCCTGCTTCCTGCAACACTGCAAGCGCTGGCACTCACTACTCCCCTGCTGCCTCTCTTGCTTCTAATCCCTCTTCCTCTTACAAATCTAACCCTGATGATGGAGGGGGCAGCTGTAATTTACCACCTTGTGATCCTCGAAACGAGCCTGATTCTGCCCTCGAAGTCGGACCTGGAGCCGGAAATAGAGGAGCTTGGGACGAAGGGATCAAAACCAAAGTAAAAAATGGCGCTTCGGAGAACGCACAGGTGACTGCTTTAGCTGCACCCTTAATTATTTCCCCCAAGCAATTTTCCAGGCTCCTGGCTTCGCTTTCTAAACCTGCTCAGGCTTTTCCTGTAGCTACTACGCCTTCCTCTAAGCCTGTGGTGCACTCTACCCTGCAACCAATCAAGGCTCTTCCTCTCTCTTGACCTACTGTTCAGGACTTTACCTCTGTCCCACCACCGAAATCCTATTAATGCCTGATTCTGGTGTGATTCCAGTCCCAACAGGTATTTTTGGCCCATTACCAGATGGATATATAGGTCTTTTACTAGGACGTAAGGCAATTCCACATATTGTTCCCACTATTGTTGATCAAAACTTCACTGGGGAGCTGTGTTAGCTTCTACTACCGGAGGGCTAGTTACTTTACAGCCAGGCTCTCCCTTCACACAGCTTCTGCTTGTACCTCACAAAGAGAGCGCTATCTCAGATACATCCCCTTCTTGGGACAAGAAAGATCCTTCTTACCAGTGCTGGGTACAAGCCATTTCAGCATCACGACCAGAAATGATTACCATTAATGGAAAGAAATTTAGGGACCTTCTGGACACTGGAGCAGACGTTTCTGTAATTTCTTCAGAGTTTTGTCCCCCTGCATGGCCTGTCACACAGGCTTTTATGTCCCTGCAGGGCATAGGCACTTCCTCTAACCCTTATCAGTCCTCTCAACTGTTATCTTGGTCAGATAATGAAGGCCATACTGGCTCTTTCCACCCATATGTTTTGCCCAATATCCCCATTAACTTGTGGGGCTGTGACATTTTACAGTCTATGAATGCTCACTTGGTTACTTCTATCCCTGCCCTAGATATCATGATGAAACAAGGCTTCCATCCCTCTAAAGGTCTTGGTCGAAATTTACAAGGTGACCCTGTGCCCTTAGAAGTAGTTCCTAAAAATGATCATTCAGGGTTCGGGGTTTTTTCCAACAGGTTGCTGTGATTCCTGGCACCCATGCTGATTCCATCACTTGGCTTTCTGATTCTCCTCTGTGGGTAGACCAGTGGCCCCTTTCTGCTAAAAAAAATTGCTGCAGCTAGAGAGCTGGTCAAGGAACAGCTCGCAGCTGGCCATTTAAGACATTCTAATAGTCCATGGAATACTCCTATTTTTGTCATTAGAAAGAAATCTGGTAAATGGAGACTCTTATAAGACCTTAGGAAAGTAAATGAAATTATGGAAGTCATGGGACCTCTACAACCTGGTCTCCCTCCACCTGTTGTTGTTCCTCAAAATTGGGAATTAATAGTTATTGATTTGAAAGATTGCTTCTTTTCCATCCCCTTGGCACCTCAAGATTGCTGCAGGTTTGCCTTCAGTGTTCCTGCAACCAATGTTGACAGGCCTTTTGAGCGCTATGAGTGGACTGTTTTGCCTCAAGGAATGGCAAATAGCCCCACCTTGTGTCAGAAATTGCGTTGCTCAGGCAATTGCGCCCCTCTGTGAGCGCTATCTAGATGTTCTTTTGCTACATTATATGGATGATTTCCTTTTGGCTGCTCCTTCCCCTGGCCTCCTACAGGAAGCCTTTCAGGATTTAAGTGACCCCCCCTTACAAATTCAAACTTAGTTATATCTCCTGACAAAGTCCAAAAAGTAACTCCTTTCCATTACTTAGGTCACCTCATTGACTCCAATCAAGTGTCCTATAAGACTCCTATCTTATCTACTGCCCATCTCAGTACATTAAATGAATTCCAAAAGTTTTTGGGAGACATTAATTGGATCAGACCTAGCTTTAAATTAACTACTGGTCAACTCAAGCCACTTTTTGATATGCTCAGAGGCCCCGCAGACCCAAAGTCTCCCCAGACACTTACTGATGAGGCTAGACATGCCTTGCAATTGGTGCAAGATGCTCTCTCAGAACAAAAACTAAACTGTGTCACTATTGGGGTATCTTGGTGTTTATGCATTTTACACACCTCCTACACCCCCACAGGCCTACTGGCAAAAGGGAATCTTGGAGTGGCTCCATCTGTCTGCCAGTCGGCCTCGTATTGTTACTCCTTACTATGACTTAGTGTCCATGCTAATTGCCAAAGGCTGCCTCAGGGCACTTGCTCTCTTTGGCTCTGACCCACCTCTTATAATTGTTCCTTATACCGCTCAAGAACAGTCCTGGTTATGGTCATTCTCTGACTCGTGGCAAGGAGCTCTTGCAGGTTTCACTGGACAACTTTCCTGCCACTATCCCAAAGACAAAATATATTGCATTTTTATCCTCAATGTAATCTCATTTTCCCCAAGACTTGTTCTTTGCAGCCAATTTCTCAGGCCACTTTGGCATTTACAGACGGTTCCTCAAACGGACTTGCCGCTGGACAGATTGATGACATTCCCTTTTCTTTCCAAACACCTGAAACTTCCGCCCAAAGGGTGGAATTGCTTGCTGTTCAACATGTGCTCTCCACTTGTGGTCAATCAGTTAATATATACTCTGACAGTCAATATGTAGTTAACTTGATTAATCTGCTGGAGACAGCACCCCTATCATTCTCTGACAGTTCTGCTATAATATACCTAATTCTTCCTTTACAGCAGACTATCCACAAGTGGACTCATCAATTTTTTATTGGCCATATTCAAGCACATACTGATTTACCCAGACCTCTCTCTGCAGGCAACAGACATGCTGATGCTCTCACTCACCCAGTCACAGCCCCTGCCCTTTCTCCTTTGTGACAGGCTGAGACGTCTCACGCCTTGCATCACCAAGGCTCACGTAGCCTGTGGCTGCAGTTTCACATCACCAAAGAACAGGCTCGTGCCACTGTTAAGCAATGCCCTGCTTGTGTGACTCACTTGCCTCAAACTGCACATACCAGAGTAAACTCTCATGGCCTATAGCCTGGCCACATCTTTCAGATGGATATCACCCATATTGCTTCTTTTGGTCATTTAAAATATGTGCATGTAACTATTGACACTTTTTCTCATTTCATAATAGCTTCAGCCCATACAGGAGAGGCAGTCAAGGACATGACTGCTCATTGTCTACTCATGTTCTCCAGCCTAGGTGCACCAAAAATTTTGAAGATTGATAATGCTCCTGGTTACACCAGTTCTTCATTCCAAACCTTTTGTTCCCAATTTCAGGTGATTCATAATACAGGAATTCCCTATAATCATCAGGGACAGGGAATTGTTGAATGTGCTCATGCCACCCTCAAAACTTTATTACTTAAACTAAATAATTCACCTCCTTCCTTTTACAAGTCTCCACATGATGTACTTCAGCATGCTCTTTATGGTCTAAATTTTTTAACCCTTGATGCCCAGGGCCACTCAGCAGCTGATCCTTTCTGGCACCCAAGGGACTCAGCCACACCTATGGTGTTATGGAAAGATTTATTCTCTAATCAGTGGAATGGCCCTGACCCAGTGTTAGTTTGGGGCAGAGGTCACATTTGTGTCTTTCCTAGATCTGCCCCCTCACCTATCTGGGTACCTGAACAACATGCCCCAAAGAGGACAGTCCCCCCCAAGACCAGTGACCGTCCCATTTCCCCAACTGACATCTCCCCGTTGGCCGTGCCCTCAGATGACTTCACTGAACTCCCTTCTCCTGAGAATCTGACATCTACATCTGCAGAGGACAACGCCCCACTGTGCCCATCGCCCTCGGCACCAGCTGGCGCCTCCTCAAGAAGTTCCAGTCCCAACCTGGACCCAAATGCAACACCTGGTGACTAATGTGTCACGCATTGTTCGTCAGCAAGGACACTCCCTTAATCCAGCCATTCTGTTTTTAGCCATGCTAGCCATTTTGTCTTGTGATCCTATGTTGGCACGTTCTGTGCCCACTTATGATTCTCCTGACACTTTTTGGGCCTATATCCCTGATCCTCCTTTACTCCGCCCTGTTACTTGGGATGACCCTGCCTTTACTATCTTCCTTAACAACACCTCAATATTTGGCACCCCTGCAGCCACTCACATCTATCCTCAATCAGCAAATTACACCTTCTTTGGTCAATCTATTTCTCCTCCTATGTGTTTCCATGCTGCCAAACTGTACTCTATGCCCTTTTACATAGAGGATCCACATTATACACCTGTAATTACTACTCAGCCTTCACCCTCCTATTGCTTCAATTTAGGCATTCGCCTTTCGCTTATAGCGGCCTTGAAGCTCTACCCAAAAATACTCCCCAATTTACTAGAAATTGGATTATATCCTGTATTGGACTCAGGGAATTGTTAGAAGTTACTCCTGTTAAACTGCCCATATACAACCAGCAACCTTGTTATAAGACCAACAAATCTCTTGACCCCACACCTGTCTGGCATTCTTGTCTTCCCCCATCAGCTCATGCTCTTCACTCCTACCTTGTTATAGGGTTTCCTCTTTATGATTGGTCTGTACCCTCTCCTCATCTTTCTGGTATCTATCGATATGAGTCCCCCGGAGCATGGAATACTCCTCTATATACCACAGCCTCTGGCAAAACCTATTCCTCTTTATGGAGGCTTTTTCTGACTAATCGTCCTTCTACAGTCTACGCAGGCCTCGGAAGCAACGTTGCTAAGCCTGTACAAACCTTCTCCATTCGTTCTTGTGTAGCCGCTCCCTATTCCCTTTTGCTAGGGCCAGTGTCTTTTCATGTTCAAAATGGTCATTATACTATTTCCTGTTTAAATTGCTTACTCACAAACTGTATTGATGCTTCCATGTTCCCTATTGATACAATTGTTGTTGTTCATCAACCCCCTTATGTTATGCTCCCTATAAATATTTCAGGTCCTTGGTATGATGAGCATTCATACTCTCTGTTCTACAAAACCCAATCTCTGTTCCTTCGATGCCAAAAACGTTTCCTTGGTATGCTCATTGCTGGAATTGTTGCCATTGTGTCTGTGATAGCTTCTATAGCTACAGCTGCTGTCAGTCTTACTAAATCTGTTAATACTGCTGTATATGTGAATCACTTGGCAAAAAATGTTTCTATTGGTATGGGAACTCAAATGTCTATTGATGATAAATTAGAAGCTAAACTGAATGCCTTAGAACAAACTGTAACCATACTAGGAGATGAAGTGTATAACTTACAAAATTGACTTTCATTTCACCATCATGTTCATTATAAATATATTTGTGTTACTAGTGCTCCTTACAATGATTCCCAGTGGCAGTGGCCACTTATTAAGGCCCATTTACAGGGCATCTGGTCTCATAATCTCTCTCTTGACATCTCACGTTTGCAGCAAGAAATTTCGGCCATTGACCTTTCTCGGTCACAATTACCTGATGATGACTCTATTGCTCACTGTTTTGTTGGTGCCATGTCCTCTTGGGTACAACAGTTTTATATCCCCTCTTTTTCATCACTGCTTGCCATTGCTGCTTGTTTTCTTATACTGCTGATGTGCTTGCCATGTGTCTTCCGCCTCTTGTTCTCCACCTTCCGAGAAGTGCAATTGAAGGTGTTTGCCCTTCATTTGCAAAGTAAAAAACCATGAGATGCGGTGTTCACGCCAAGGACTTGAGACAGTTAGCATGACTCACCCCATCTTGGTTGCTGGACCTATCTGCTCTCCCCCCGCTCTCAAGGGCTGTCGAGTCGAGGTAAAAATGGCTAAGCCACTGAGGCAAAAACAGAATGCAGAGTAAGGGCCTGCGGTTTATGAGGACATTGTGCTGACTGCTTTCATATCCCCTTTAGTCTCTGTGTAAGCAATAGGATTGCTGCAATTGAGATGCCTGAGAGGGCAAAGACCCCTGCCCATATTTTCTCAGGAGCTGAGCCTCTGTTCTACCTCCTGATGGAAAATATGATTAACAAGCCACCTTAAGGGCACCATTGTTTGCTTGCACTGTGTATCTTTGAAAAACATATATTAACTCTTAAACTGCTTTGTAAGCTATTATCACAAGCCCCCTTAAAACTGCTTTGTGAGCTGTTATCACAAGCCCCTGATAACTATTTTTACGTGGTTTCTGTTCTCTTTTCTGTTTGCCCCCTTTTCTGCTGAGCTAAAGTAAATGCTAAGCTAAAGTAAATGTAACAAGACAAAAGGTATAAAAGCTGTAACCCACAAATATAAAGCTGTTTCTTGACTACAAGTTATTCAGACCTCCAGACTCCTCTTTTCTTTCTTCTTTCACTTCTGCGTACTCTCTCCCTCAGGTTGAACGAGACATCTACATTGGTGGTCTCGGGGACTCCCGCAGGTTCATAGCCCCCTGGCAGACATGCCGGACCGCAACATCAGGTCTCTTAGCACAGGCACCACTCCTAGAATTTCCAGTACAGCAGCAGCAGCCTAGAGAACACCCTACCTCGTGCTGCTAACCACCGAGACTACTGTTTGTACAGCAGAAAACAGATGGACACATCATACCTGAATCAAGAAAGAGCCATCACTGTTAAAATTATGGGCTAGTTCCAGGATCAGACCCTACCAAGCTAAAGCTAAGAAAAGTTTATCTATCTTTTCTCTTTCTTTTCTTCCCTTTAACTACTTCACATCTTATTAATGTAAACAGAATGAACTCACCTCAAGTTACTACATTTTTTTTTTTTTTTTGAGAAGGAATCTCACTCTGTCACCCAGGCTGGAGTGCAATGGCATGGTCTTGGCTCATTGCAACCTCCACCTCCTGAGTTCAAGTGATTCTCGAACCTCAGACTCTGGAGTAGCTGGGAATACAGGTGTGTGCCACCACACCCGGCTAATTTTTTTGTATTTTTAGTAGAGACAAGGTTTTGCTAGCCTGGCCAGGCTAATCCCAAACTCCTGACCTCATGATCCACCTGCCTCTGCAGGTGGGATTACAGGCGTATGCCACTGTGCCTGGCCCCAAGTTATTATTTTTGATGCCTCTTTAGTTATGCCTTGTGGAGATTTACATGTCCAAAGACAGCTTACTATTTCAGAAAAATATCTCTGCCCTCTTAGACTTCGTCAGATTAGGAAGACATAATGAGTTCTTCTAAGGATACTAGTAATCCAAGAAATATTAGCTGCATTAATTGGTAGAAATCAAACTCTTGTCCCTCCAAAACAGAATCTCTATGTTCCGCTTAGTGTAATGTCATATGGAACACTAAAGGTTTAAGATAGACCTGCTTCCACAGGTCTTCGTCAGTCCATAAAACCATATATCCATTTCACCAAAGGAATTACTCCTGCTAACTTTCAGTACAACCAGTGTAATCCAATACAGCTTACTGTTGTTATTGCAGCATCAGAAAACTCTTCCCCTTCATTAAGTCATATTTATGGGATATGAGTCATTTCAGGAAGGGATCCTAAAGAAATTTTTGAAATGCACTTTATTGCTCCTTCAACCTCTATCAATCTCTCCTCCTAGACACAATGACAAAACCGAAATCTCAGTGGTAGACGTAGAGGACCTAAGGCAAACCATAGCCATTAACACAGGACATAAAGATGCAAATGCCTGGTTAGAAAGGATTAAATATTCCATTTGCACCTCAAATAAGTGCAACTGTTACGCTTGTATGCATGGTAGGCCAAAGGCCCAGGTTGTCCCTTTTCCACTTGTATAGCCCTTAAATCAAGCAGACATAGAATGCATAGTAGCTCTTTTTCAAGATTTCACTGCTTGGAATAACAAATTGTGCTGAGTTCTTTCTGCTATTTCCTGAAGTTGAACACCCTGCGGGTCAGCCCCAGAGGGCCATACAGCCTCCATCTTCCAAGGCAAAGTTTGCCTTGTGTCTCTCATGACAGGGGGAGAACTTAGTGTTCCTTGGAAAGTTAACAGGAGGCAGCGAAGTCAGGCACTTCTGACAGCTGGCTCATCAGTCAGCTCTTATTCATCCCTGAGCAGATGCATGGTGGTACTGTGGAGGACCTTTACTGGACACTCTGCCAGATAACTGGAGCAGCACTTGCGCTCTAGTCCAATTGCCTATCCCTTTTATCCTGGCATTTCATCAACCAGAAAAAGAGAAAATATGACATTGGCAAATAAAAGAAGCTCCTTATAGATCCTTTAATTCCCATGACTATCTAAATGCAATTGGAGCTCCTTGAGGAGTACCAGATAAATTTAAAGCCTGAGATCAAACAGCTATGATTTGAGCCAATGTTGTTTTGGTAGGTAACAATTAGTAAGAATTTATATTGAATAAACTACATTCATTACAACCAACAGCAGTGTACTCACTATACTAAAAATGCTGTCAAAAGAATAGCTGAACAATTAAGATCCACTAGCCAAATGGCCTGGGAAAACAGAATAGCCCTAGATACGATATTAGTGGAGAAAGGTGGTGTTCATGTTATAATTAAAACCCAGTGTTGTACCTTTATTCCAAACAACACTGCTCCCAATGGGAGCATTACAAAAGCCCTCTAAGGACTTACTGCTTTATCAAAGAAGTTAGCTAAAAATTTTGGCATCAATAACCCTGTTTCAAATTGGCTTAAAAGGTGGTTTGGTCAATTAAAAAATAATAATAATAACCTCAATTCTTACCTCTCTAGCAACTACGATAAATATACTTCTTCGCATTCGATGTGTGTCATACCACGCATCCAAGAGGCTAGTAAACACAACTCTTACTAAAATGTCCCCAAACCCTCCTCCACCCTATTCAAATAAGATTACTTTTTCTTCCTTCTTTTGCCTCATTTGGTAGACAAAGGTATAGATTACTTCTTTAGAAGAACAAACAACAAAGATGTGTTAAATAAATTTGAAGAGGAATTAAAAAATATAAAAAGGAACGAATTGTAGGAAATAAGAATAAATAAAAGGTTCTTCTTCAAAGCTTTCCTCTTAGTTCATTTCGAATAAATAATGGGTTGTTCAAAGTTTAATTTACTGTAAAGCTTTTGCTAATAATCTTAAAGTAGCTGTTAGTCATAATAAAGAGATAAAGTATCCTGCGTTCTTAGTTCTTACACTTTAACCTAGATATTTGCCCTGACAGGCTGGGACAAGCCCAGGCAAGACTTTGGTCATAGCTTATTTCCCTTCCATATTTGGAAATGTTATTGCTTCTCTAAGCATTCCTCTTTTCCTTTGTTCTCCTCTGCCTTTACCTCTTTAGAAAAATTGTGTTAGCCAACGGGGTGCAGCCTAAACTGTGAAGTCCAGTTCCAGCCAATAAAATCAGGACACAACAGTAGGGCGAATGTGTTAGATATAAATAGCCCTGCCTCCTTTGTTCAGTGTCCCTTCCTGGCAAAATGGCAAACTGGAGCACACTTTCTGCAGAAAGTAAAGTTGCCTTGCTGAAGAAAATTAAATTTATATTCAAGTGTTACTTCTTTTATGGCAGTGAAAATTTACATGAAACAGGGAGGTTGCAGTGAGCCGAGATCAAGCCACTGCACTCCAGCTTGGGCAACAGAGTGAGACTCTGTCTCAAATAAAAAAAAAAAAAGAAAGAGGAAAGGCATAACTATTACCTATATAGTTGGATTTTTTTTCACAATAAAGAATGGGAGTGCCCTTTCCACAAGATGGCACCAAAAGATAAGGAGGAAGCTCCTGCCCCTCCTAATGCCCAGGCCAAAGGGAAGGCTTTGAAGGGCAAGAAGGCAGTGTTGAAAGGTGTCCACAGCCACAAAAAAAAGACCTGCACGTCACCACCTTCCCACAGCCCAAGACACTTACTCTGGAGGCAGCCCAAATATCCTAGGAGAAACAAGCTTCACCACTATGCTATCATCAAATTTCCTCTGACCACTGAGTCAGCCATGAAGAAGACAGAAGACAACAACACACCTGTGTTCATTATGTATGTTAAAGCCAACAAGCACAAGATCAAACAGGCTGTGAAGAAGTTCTATGACAGTGATGTGGCCAAGGTCAATGCCCTGATTAGGCCTGATGGAGGAAAAAGGCATTAAGTTTCACTGGCTCTTGATTACAATGCTTTAGACATTGCCAACAAAATTAGGATCATCTAAACTGAGTCCAGCTGGCTAACTCTAAATATAGGTATCTTTTCACCAGACACATGCCACTTCATCAACTTCTGGTTGGGCTGGGGAGGTCATTCACAGGTATGGGGGTTATAATAGGGTCTGGACAAGGCTCCTGTTCTACTTATCCTTTTGGATCACTCACCCTGACACTCCACCATGCTCACTTACTCCAGAGATCTTTGTGACTAGAGTTAGTTGTCCTAGGAAAACCAGAATTTGTCTCCATCGTAGAGATAAGAAAACAAGAAGCTGTCGGGTGCAGTGGCTCACACGCAGCACTCTGGGAGGCCAGGAGTTTGAGACCAGCCTGGGCAACATGGTGAAACCCCATCTCCACTAAAAATACAAAAATTAGCTGGGCGTGGTGGCACACACCTGTAGTCGCAGCTACTCAGAAGGCTTTCACAGGAGAATCAACTGAACCTGGGAGGCGGATGTTGCAGCGAGCCTAGCTCATGCCACTGCAGTCCAGCCTGGGCAACAGAGGGAGATTCCTTCAAGAAAGAAAAAGAAAGAAAGAAAGAAAAGAAAGAAAAGAAAGAAAGAAAGAAAAAGAAAGAAAGAAAGAAAGAAAAGAAAGAAAGAAAAAGAAAGAAAGAAAGAAAAGGAAAGGAAAGGAAAGGAAAGGAAAGAAAAGAAGAAACTTTTCAAGGACTCCTTCTTTTATCCCTGGAGGAGGCTGTGTGTGAAACCAGTGCCCAGAGTTTGAAGGGCATTAACATCCATTTCATGGGAGTGTGGGTTGGCTGGCTTTCCAGCGGCACTTTGACCTCACACACCCATTTACTATGTCCAACTGGTCTGTCTGCTTCCCTCTGCCTTTACCCAATAACGGACAAAAACTTTAATTAAAAAAAAAAAAAAAAAAAAGAGTAGGAGTGAGGAACAAAGAGCATTTTCCTTTTTTTTTTTTTTTGAGACAGTCTTGCTCTGTCTACCAGGCTGTAGTGCACCATCTCGGCTCAGTGCAACATGCATCTCTGGTGTTCAAGCAATTCTCCTGCCTCAGCCTCCCTAGTAGCTGGGATTACATGTGTGCTCCACTATGCCTAGCTACTTTTTGTATTTTTACTTGAGACAGGATTTCACCATGTTGGCCAGGCTGGTCTCGAACTCCTTACGTCAGGTGATCCTCCTGGCTTGGCCCCCCAAGGGCTGTGATTACAGGGGTGAGCTACAGTGCCCAGCCTTTTCTTTCTTTTTTGGAAATGGGGTCTTGCTCTGTTGCCCAGGCTGGAGTATAGTGGCGTGATCAGAGCTCACTGAGACCTTGATCTCCCAGCCTTAATTGATCCTCCCACCTCAGCTTCTGGAGTAGCTGGGACCACAGGTGGCACCAAAAGATAAGGAGGAAGCTCCTGCCCCTCCTAACGCCCAGGCCAAAGGGCCACCTTGCCTGGCTAATATATTTTTTTAAAATTATTATTTGTAGAGATGAAGTCTCATTATGTTGCCCAGGCTGGTCTCTAACTCCTGGCCTCAAAGGATACTTCTGTCTTGCCCTCTCATAGTGCCGCGATTACTTCTTCGATGCTTAGTCAAGAACACGAGGAAAAACTTCTGAGACGTAACTTCAGTTTACCCTTTGCGTTTTTATGTGTGCTCTTACTTTTTTTTTCTTCTGTTGTACAGAGGTATTACTCACCTTGTGCAGTCTCGGCTCTCCACCCAGGCACAAGCAGCTCTTAATCACCCTTAAGTTCAGCAGCCACTGAAAGCTAGCCTGAGGAGATAAAGTTCACAGTCAACATAGTTCTCTCCATTCCTGCAATATCACGCAGGCACATTCACTTTTAAAATGCAGAATGGTATGGGTTGCATTTTTCTGTCAGTCTTATCTGCATTTAGAACCTGTGGTGGTGTTTTCTTTTCTGTCAAGATATCACCAGAAACGACCTACTTTTTTGTTAACCCCTGGCACACCTCAGGAGGACTTTTAAAGAGAAATCTTTTTGCCCAATTACACATGGTTGAATTTTACTTCAATCTGCCTTTACTTACTTCTTGAAACAACTAATTTCATCCTGCAGTTTAAAAAGCAAAACTGGTAAGAAACTCAGAATCACAATTTTATGCTCTTTTGTAGTTATTCTAGTGTTAAAAAACAATGTAAATTTAGATGAGAACCGTGTGCACCAGGGGGCTGTGATACCATTTTAAAAGTAAATGAGCACACAGTACAAAATACAGTGCTGCCATTAATATTCAATACCTACTGTACACACTTCAAATTACAGTTTAGTTTCTTCGCTACCAGGCTTCTAGCGCCATAGGCGGTGAGTATGCCAGTGCTTCTTGACTGTGATTGAGTTGCCTACGAGAGTCCACCAGTGGGTCTGCAGGATCCCATTTAGTTTTAGTAACTGTGGCTGGTGTCCAGGAGTCTGTTCATGCGATCTGAAAGTCAGCCTCTGACTTAGGACAGCGCGGGGAACCAATTTGGTCTTAGGAGTGCCCCCGCAGAGTGTTTGACTCCAAAGGCAGGGCAGGGCAGACGAGACCCGAAGAAGGGAGCGTGTCCCCAGGCCCTTCCTTTACCAAGATGGCTTCGGCGCCCCGACCCACGGGGGCGGCCATCTTGGTAAGGGCTCGAGAGGCAGCCTGAGGGAGGCCGCCGCTGGCCCGGTTCTCAAAGGTCACAATAAGTAAGTGACCCGGCGACGACTCGCCCCAAGAATGGCGAGGCGGCGAACGCTGAAGCGCTGCCTGCAGCTGCTGGCGCCCTCGGCGGAACTGGCGCGGCGAGCCCGGGGGCGGGGGAACCCGGGCACCAGCCGCCGCGGCCCCTCCAGCTACGCTGGGGCGGTGTGCTGCGCGGAGCTGTGCCCGGGAACGCAGTGGCCGGAAGCCGAAGAACAGCGGCGGCGACAGCGCGCGCGCCCGGCCACCCCCAACGCAAGGTGAGTCCGCGCCCCCGCGCTCTCATCCCGCCCCTCTACCGCGCGCCCGCGGACCGGGATTGCCAGTGCCCTAGAACTCTGCGGCGGCTGTGGGACCTCTCTGGAGGCAGTTTTCTCCCGACCGCTGTGCTCTGTGGCGTCTCCGCTGCCACCTCCAGGGTCTCTGGGCGGAGCAATCCGCACTTTGGAGCCTAGGGTGGTTTGGAATTCTTCGGCGAAGTGGAGCGGGCTGTGAGTGGGTTTCCCGGTCCCCGAGCCGTTCCTTGTCCCGGAGATGCCGCACTTGTGAGCGATAGAGCTTCATTTAAATTTTCTTACCTCGCGAGTTGGGGAGCCTGCATCTCTGAAGCTGCCTGAGTGAAGAGCCACAGCATTATTTTTTCTCTTTGGGAGAGTAGCTGTCTGGGATTTGTTTGAGATCCCATCTTTCCTGCAAATTACCAGGTTGCATCTTCATTGATAGGAATACATGTGGGTGTATCTTCTTTTAGTTGTATGTAAATAAATGGGTCGACAACTTCCTCCGAGCAACTTATTGTTGCTTCATCTATAGTATTTATCTTCTAAAAATCCATTCCAACAGGTTTCTTCCCTTTTCTTTTGGAATAAGTGTACTTATTTATGGAATGGAAATGAAGAGCAAAAAAAATGGGGCTAGGTAGGGGAGGGGTGGTGGAAGGCTGTGATTTCTTAAGTTTTCTGTTTTCTGTTCTGTGGTTGTTTGCTTCTTATAAATTGGATATTATTGCAGGCTTTTCAGAGCACGTATTCAGATAGGTTTTTTTTTTTTTTCAGGCTAGAACTCTATGGTCCTGGTAGTTGAGGTAAATATTCTTCCATGAGTTCTGGGATCTCATGCATTTATTATACTTCAGTTAAACCTGGACAATATTAAGGGAGTGAGAAAAGTTAACAATCTTTTAAAAAGTTATTTCGTTCTTGTCTTTGCCTTTAATGTAGGTTGATATATATATATATGTTATAATATGACTGACTCACCTGGTTGACTGTGGCTTAGCATGAAATGTTTGCTGCTTGATAATTCTGGATAATTAATTTGTCCGAGAAATCATTCCTGAGATGCAGTTTAGCAAACTGAAATAATTTCCATGTTTGTTAAAAAATGGAAATCTCTAACAGTTCCATTTCTATTTTCAGTTACATTGGTTATGAATTAGCCGCAGACATGGACATCATTTAGAAAAAGTTATGTAATCTTTAACAAGAAAAGATTACCTATATCCCACAATAGTGTGATTTTTGTTGCAAGAAAATACTAGGTCTGTTAAAGAAGAAATTTAGGGTAAAAGTACTTATTTAAAATAAGAGAGAGATTGAGGTGTTAAAGTTGTTTTAAGTGAACTGAAAATATAGTCAGGATTTTCAGAGATTTTATTTTGTTAACATTCTGGAGGCTTTCCTGCTACAAGAATTATGGTAAGTCTCCAAGAGATAAAAATACTTAGTGTATTTCTCATACCCGTATTTTCACTGATAGTTTTAAATTATACTGTAGAAATTCTATATTGCAAAATTCTAATTTAAAATTAGTCCAGTTATAACTATTATGAAGAACATTTTAGCATAAGCATTCCATCACAGGGTTTTGGTTATGCTTGAGTCGATACCGTCATCCTTGTGTTTGTTCGAAAGTCATTCTTGTGTTCGTTTGTATGTTACGTTGAGTATTTGTGAGTTTGGAAAACTGAGGGAATTTTTTTGAACATTTAGTCTGTGTTTGGAAAAGCAGCATTTGCCTTTAATTTTATTGTTTCATTCTGCTTTTTCTTTGTAGTGTTGGATAGCTGTGGATGTAGTGGGTTTTTCCATTGGTTTCTATGCTTTATAAATAAGAATATAGTGATAGCTGGAGGACTCTTGATCTGGGCTTTTTAGATTGAAATGCATACACATAAAAAGTGTTTTCATTGAAGTATTATTAGGGAAATTAACTGTGTATATAATTAATCATTAAAGAGTACTTTTATTCTGGAGGCCTGTGAGGGCATGCATAAAACTGGCATTAAAAAAATCACCCATGTGATTTCCAGCATAAGGTTCAAGTAATATATCATTCTAACACCTATACTACTGAAGAATTCTGTCTATAATTTATACTGCTTTGCTTGACTTGTCTTTTGAATTTAATAACCATTTATTGTGTATTTAAGTAGTTTTACTAACAGACTTTGGAGACAGATAACATATGAACTCATATATCCCCAGGGGCAGTTTTATGTTAGAGATATAGTCTTCTGCCAGCTCAGCTGGTTAAATAATGTGTTACATCTTTATCATTTACCAAGCTCTTTCAAGTATTTTAAATATATGTATATATAGAGAGTTTGATTTTATAGATGTATGTGAGATCATTAGCCCTGTTCCACAAATGAGGAAAATAGAACACTGAGAGCCTAGGAGAGTTTGGTGATTTGGCCAGGGTCCCTTAGCTCTGCAGCCCCAGCCTTCAGCAAAATGTATACACTGCAGACTCTTATTACACTGGGATTCCAATGAATCGAAAGTGGAGGGGTGTGGATGAGCAAGCGTTGGTCAGCAACACACTCATAGATTGCACCCCTGTCTCTAGGTAACAGGTTGTGAATGGTCAGCTCTGTTGGCTATGGAAGCACAGGTCTGGCATATAGATGGATCAGCATAATTCAGAATCTTGATTGAAAAACGTCTCAGTTTGAGCCTGCTACCTAGAGCAATCGTTTTTCCCCTTGAAGGCGTAGATTCTTGTGTTTATCTAATTTGGGTACCTTCCCAGATTAAGGGACAGTAATATATTGATTGAACAATGAATGCCTGTAGATTTCTGTGTGCTTTTGTAATCTCTCTCAGTTGCAAGAATGAATAAAGAAACACCAAGCTTTCACATTTTTTTTTTTTTTTTTTGAGACGGAGTTGCGCTCTGTCACCCAAGCTGGAGTGCAACAGGGCAATCTCAGCTCACTGCAACCTCTGCCTCCTGTGTTCAGGTGATTCTTGTGCCTCAGCCTCCCAAGTAGTTGGGATTACAGGCTTGCCACCATGCCCGGCTAAAACTGGTCACATCTTTTTTTTTTTTTTTTTTTTTTTAATAAAGACGGGGTTTCACCATGTTGGTCAGCCTGGTCTTGAACTTCCAACCTCAGGTGATCTGCCTGCCTTGGCCTCCAAAGTGCTTGGATTACAAGCGTGAGCCACCACACCTGGCCAAAACTAGCCACATCTTAATAGGGCAGCTGGAGTTATCTTCTGTATTTTGAAGGTCTTTCAATTACAAAGATGTTTCCTGTTCAAGTTACTGTGTATGTTCCTTTAGTTTTTTTAGAGAACTCAAGAAAAGCTCTGTAAACTAAGCTGTCTATATAGTGTGAACGTGTGTGTGTATGTGTGTGTGTGTGTGTGTGTGTGTTTTCCAGAATGTTGTGGTATTTTATGGTTAACGTAACCAATGAAAGCTTAAAGAGTTTCTGGACTCAAGTTCTTTTTTTTTTTTAACTTGAACCCAAACTAAGTAAAATACCCCACATAAAGTAAAATGTGTCATTTATCTTCCTGTGCTGATTGTATGCTCTTGAGGTTCCAAGTGTTTCTAAGCATAATTAAGGTGACAACATGGCTGATAGATAGTCCAGGCACCATCATGAGCCAGAGCTAGATCCTTGGAATGTCATGTAACTCCCTGGCCTGACTTGCTTTACCTATTAGGTAAAAGGATCACACAAGTGATGACTTCTGTTGTGGAATATTCAAGTTGGAAAGGACATTAGAGGGAATATACCTGGTCCAATCTCTTTAACGTGAAGTTTTTTCATTTCTGCCTTCACAGGAGTTTAGCCTGTCATGATTACCTCAAAACTGAACAAAATTGGTCTTTTCACCATTTCACAGATATGAATTACTTTACAGTTCTTCGCTGATAGTTGATTCCTTTCTCAATCTTTCCTCATATAGTGTCTCACTTTAATATGTAGACTAAATATCCATTGTATATAAATGTGCATGTGCTGTGTGAAGCCTGTTTTTTTTGCTGGGTGAATGCTAATACTGGTGCACATATTGAATATCATCAGAATGAAGAATTTGATCTAATAAACTTTTTTTGGTATTCTTAGCAACATTATCTTAGTTAAGCCTGGTTATGTAGAGCATTATATATATATATATATGTATTTTTTTTTTTTTTTGCTTAGCCACTCAGATACCTCCGTGTCTTATTTTATAATCTTCATCTTCAATTTAGTTTAAACTGCCCATCCATTTATAAATTTTGTTGAAAATATGATATGCATTTACATGGTAACCGGCGGCATAGAATGATCCACCCTCCAGGTTTTCCCAGAACCAAAGGAGTTCCCAAGATGCAGGAATTTTTTTTTTTTTTTTTAAAGACAGAATCTCGATCTGTCACCTGGGCTGGAGTGCAGTGACAGGTTCTCAGCCCATCGCAACTTCCACCTCTTGGGTTCAACCAATTCTTGTGCTAAGCCTCCTGAGTAGCTGAGACTACAGGTATGCACTACCATGCCCGGCTAATTTTTATATTTTTAGTAGAGACAGGGATTCACCATGTTGGCCAAGCTGGTCTCAAACTCCTGGCCTCAAATGATCTGACTGCTTCAGTCTCTCAAAGTGCTGGGATTACAGACGTGAGCCACCACGTGTGGCCTAGATGCAGGACTTTAAATGTTAACACTGGGAAATCCTCAGGCAAACCAGGTATGTTGGTCCTCCCACCTGACAGTGTCTCTTTATGGGACTTGATTAGCCATTCTCCCCAGCTTGAAAGATAACATGCTAGGTGGTTTTATGCTGTATAAACTCACCTTTTGAAAGCAAAGGAAATGTCTTCAAGGTACCATGTATATTTTCTGTTTATGTGACTAAAATAAAGAACCAATTATTTCTTGATGTTTCTTATCAATGTAACTGTAAATTAGAAGAATTGAGGAATATGGTCAGGCACAGTGGCTCATGCCTGTAATCCCAGCACTTTGGGAGGCCGAGGCATGCTGATTGCCTGAGGTTGAGAGTTCGAGATCAGCCTTGCCAGCATGGTGAAACCACGTACGTCTCTACCAAAAATGCAAAAAATAGCTGGGTGTGGTGGCTGGTGCCTGTAATCCCAGCTACTAGGGAGGCTGAGGCAGGAGAATCTCTTGAACCCGGTAGGTGGAGGTTGCAGTGAGCAGAGATTGCGCCATTGCGCTCCAGCCTGGGCAAGAGTGAGACTCTGTCTCAAAAAAAAAAGGAGAAGAAGAAAAATTGAGCAATAAAAGTTACAGCATTTGAAACTTTCTTCATGTAAAATTAAAGGGGCAATTATAGTTATAAGAAAATTAGTATTTATTGAGCATCTTCCAAGTAGCTTTTACTTTGAAAAAGGAAAGAAAACTTTGTTGAGAGCCAAAAAAATAAAAATAAAAAAAAGGCAAGCCTTGTCAGTGAGACCATAACTGTTTGCTAAATGCAACTAACTTTAGAACCTAGGTGTTTTCTCAAGGTAAATTTATTGAATTTTCCTTGTAGATTCAACGTGATTAGTGGAAAGAGCATGGGCCTTCGCATCTGGTCAACTTGAGTTTGATACCTAGAGCTGTTACCAACTTTATTACTTTATGCAAGCTATTAGACTCTATGAGCGAGCCTCTTTTACATCACCTATAGCCTGAGGATAATAATTATATAAAGTGCTTGGTACACAGTTAGTGCTTAATAAATGATAAATGGGCCAGGTGCAGTGGCTCATGTCTGTAATCCCAGTACTTTAGGACACCAAGGCAGGAGGATTGCTTGAGGCCAGGAGTTCAAGGCTGCAATTTGTTGATCAAGGCATCCACATATGGATTAAGAAAGCTGTATTTTGGCCATTTGTTACCATTAGTGTTTTTATAGCTCCCCTAAACCTAAACCTCCCAGTTACAGTAATTGTATCAGTTAGGATTTCTTTGCTGTGGTTTGAAAGATTGCTCAAATATGTTTTTCCCATACATGAAAGAAGTCCAGAGTTGGACAGTTCAGGCTTCGTATGATGGGCCCTGAAGTTATTCTGGCAAGCCATTCCTAGGATGTGGCCTGCACCCTCCTGGCTCAAGATGGCTCCAGGTAGCCAGATGCAGGACAAATTGAGAATACCCCTCTCTCTCTTAAGGAGACTCCTGGAAGCACCATAAAAGTCTTGTATCACATTGGTCAAAGGGCCACCAACATGGCTGTCCCTAACTAGAAGGCTGGGAATTGCCATCATTTAGCTGGTTCATAGTTACCCTAAGTAAAACAGGTTTTGTTACTGAGAAGAAAAGGAAGAGAAGATTTTTTTGTTTTTCTAATCACATGACAGATGAAAGAAGGCTAGATTTTATGGTAGAGATATTTTCATCTTTACCACTATAGAATTTAACTACTCAATTATTCCCCAATACTTTTCCATTTTTATTTATTTATTTTATGTCTGTTTATTTATTTTTAGACAAGCTCTTGCTCTGTCATCCAGGCTGGAGTGCAGCGGCACTATCATGGCTCACTACAGCCTTGACCTCTTAGGTTCAAGCACTTCCTACCTAAGCCCACCACACCTGCTAGTGTTGGGTGTGTGTGCGTGTGTGTGTGTTTGTAGAGATAGAGTGGTCTTGAACTCCTGGGCTCAAGTAATCAGCCTGCCTTGGCCTCCCAACGTGTTGGGATTACAGATATGAGCCCCTGTACCTGGCCGGTTTTAATTTTTATTAGCAGAGTGGTGGAAGATCCCCGCTGTTAACTTTTGTCTCTGTCTTCTGGTCACTTTTGCTTTATTATTTGACTCTAGCAGGAGATCTTTTAAAAATAACTATATCCCAATGAAGAGTGATTAGGAATTTAAGCTCTGTGTTTTTCATGTATTCATTCCATAAATATTGTGCACTCATTGTGTACACGATCCGTTTTGTTATTATAGACAGTGTGAATCATTACTGATTATATTTCCTTTGTGTTGACTTGGCTTCCTGGGGGCACAGAGTCAAATTTGTAACTCAGTTGGATTGAGTACAAGCCTTGCCCTATCAAACTTTCTTTTTCTCTGTTGCCCAAGCTGCAGTGCAGTGGCATAATCTTGGCTCACTGCAACCTTCACCTCCCTGGTTCAGGTGATTCTCCTGCCTCAACCTCCTGAGTTGCTGGGATTACAGACGTGCCCCACCACGCCCAGCTAATTATTGTATTTATAGTAGAGACAGAGTTTCACCATCTTGGCCAGGCTGATTTCGTACTCCTGACCTCAGGTGATCCACCCGCCTTGGCCTCCCAAAGTGCTGGAATTATAGGTGTGAGCCACTATAACTGGCCAAACCTTTTTTTCTGAGAAAGAGTCTAGCTCTGTCACCCATGATGGAGTACAATGGCATGATCTTGAGACACTGCAACCTCCACCTCCAGGGTTTAAGCGATTCTTCCACTTCAGCCTCCTGAGGAGCTGGGATTACAGGTGCCTGCCAGCACGCCTGGCTAATTTTTGTATTTTTAGTAAAGATGGGTTTCCGCCATGTTGGCCAGGCTGGTCTTGAACTCCTGACCTCAAATGATCCACCTGCTTCAGCCTCCCAAAGTGCTGGGATTACAGGTGTGAGCCATCATTTCTAGCAGCCCCTATTAAACTTTCTACCTAGCAAAATAGTTATTCTTCCCATCCTTAGTACTATATAGCAGCTTCAAGATGATGCTGCCTCTCTAACTTAAGAGTGCTACACAGGAAGTAAGAGTGGGCTTCATGGTAGGCAGCTGCCAGGCTAGCATAAATTCTGACATACCAGAAAATCCCTTTGATCCTTCCTAAATGCTTGTCTTAACTTTGTGCCAAATGACTAATGATTTAAAGCAGTGGTTCTGAACCCTGCCTTTATATCAGAATCACCCACGAGACTTAAAAATTACCTAGAAACTTCCCTACATGACATTTTGATTCAGTAGCCTCAGGTGTAGTTTAAAAAGCTCCACAGGTAATTCTGATGTACAGTTGAGGTTTAAGGCCTTGTGCCCCTGTGAATTGGAAATGATCTAAGGAGGATTTGCACTTTGTTCCTCATCAGTGACATACTGGAGATCAAATCCTTTCTTGAAAACCTGTTTTGGCCATGGAAAAAGCAGACAGGAGGAATGCTAAGAGTAAGAGAAGCGAGAATACTGAAATGCTTTAGGGGAAACTTGGTTGCCTGTTTTGCCAGCTCCCATTGTGGGAAATTTTTCCTTTGAGCAAAAGCATCTGTTTGACTGGGGCTGGAAGCTCTGGGAAAAGTGCTGAGTCTGGATGTGGCCACCGTTAGTATCATGAGTTTGCAGCTTCTGTTCCTGGGGCCAGTGAAGGGAGACAAAAGGAGGCTGGTAGCTTATTGTTTTCAGAACCAGGATTCTATCAATGAGTCTTCTGAGCTGATGAGAACCATCTGGTGATTCCAGGAGGGTTGGTGAGTTCACAAGGAACTATGAGGTCAGGTAGGAATCCTGTTTTGTATTAGGAGTTCTGTGAATTCCAAGACCAGGCCTTCTCTTACTCAAATATAAGAACAAAAACACATTCCAGAGTTTATTCTGTTTCAGTTTATTTGTGCCATTTCCCTCAGCTCCCCTATCTCATTAGTGTAGAAATGCAAAAATGGTATGCATGTATATCCTACTCTTATTAAAACAGTGTTCATAGCATAATAAAACAGTGGCTTACAGTTATTGAGGGCTTACTATGTACTGTGTGCCAGAGACTGGGTTAAGAATTATGAAACTGAAGCTTAGGATGATAAGGGGCAAAGTTGGGAAGCATATATTTTAAGATGTTTTTAATTTCTTTAGCCCATTTTCTGGTAATGTGGTTTTTCCCGATAACCCATTCAAGTATATTTTAATTACATTCACTTTTAATATGCTTTTATAATTTGCTCCATACTTCCTGCTATTCTTAAACACAGGCTACTGAATTGAACTCAGGGATCTTAAAGTCCCTTTGAACCTCAAGATTGTATTAGTTAACATTTTGGGATGTCTCCAGCCTCACTCTGACCCTGTTATTTATAGTGTACTGAAGACTGAAGAGATGGCTGAACAGGGTCTGATATACTTGTGTCCTGGGCCTTGTTACTCTGTAAAAGTCTGACTGGTTTATTTTTTGTCATTTACGTTTTTCTCACAGAGGATGGACAACACATGACATTGCAGGCAGAATAACATATCTGCCCCTTTGCGAAATTCATCTGTAAGTGAATCACAGGTTTAAGTGACCTCTCTATTGACTTTGTTTCTTTCCATCACCCTCTCTGTTGACATCAGGGCCTTTTAACTTGTTGGCTGAATTCAGCAAGTTATGAGCCTTTTCAACATCTCTGACCTGTTGGATCACAGGACTGTTGCTGTCAGTATGAACCACTCAGAACCTAAGGAAAAGTATTCCTCACCATCTTGGGAATTTGGCCAGTGTGTTTTGGAAATGCCTTATTTTAAAGCCCATATCATTTTTATTAATCAGAGCTGACACTTCTGTAAATGTGATACTAAGCCAAAATCTATTATGGTTTCTTATGATTTTTTCCCCTAATAGATTTGGAATCCCTGGAGATTAGGGGTTCATATTCTCCACAGCAAACTGGAGAGCTAGAACTTAGCTAAAGTAGACATTCAAACAATGTTTGTTAATTACTACTTTTAAAATACTTTAAGTAGAAGCCCTTAAAATAATATCTGGAATCTTTTTAAGTTTGAAAGTCTCATGGCTATTTGTATCAGATTTATACGTCCATGCTCTGAATAGCCTCCTAGTCTACCTGATAAATCTGTGAAATTGCACTTTCTTCCAGTAGATAACTTTGCTGTTCTCAGGTGAAATACTTTGCTTATCCCCTGCCAGTCCTGCCTGGGGAAGTTGGCCAGACCTGAGCTTGAAATTTTATTTGAGGGAGTGGCAATAGGAGGGGTTGGCCAAGGCTCAGTTAGAGAGGACAGCTCTTTAGTGGCCTGAGCTGGCTCTTTTGTACAACCGGAGATTGTTAGAATTTTAGAGGTGGAGAGACTTTAGAGGTATAGCCCAGTCCTCTTATTTTTCAGATGAATGAAAGTGAGTCTCAGTGATGTTAAGTGACTTTTTAAAGGCTACAGAATTCACTAGGGTCAAAGTTGGAACCAGACTGAAGTCAGAAAAAAGTGAACATTGTGCTTTTTCCCCTCTTTCTATCAAGGAGCTACGAAGACACATTTCTGCATTTCTTTCTTTTACAGGTTATGCCTTAAATTGGAAGTTTTTCTTTTCATACACTTAGTTATGAGATGGAGACAGTTGATAGAAAATAGTCCCATTTTGGAAGCATTTTTTTGTTCAAATCTTGGGTCAAGGTTAGTAAATGAACATTTAAAATTATCTATCAGCCTGGCCAACATGGTAAAACCCCATCTCTACTAAAAATACAAAAATTAACCAAGCATGGTGGCGCATGCTTGTAATCCCAGCTACTCAGAAGGCTGAGGCATGAGAGTTGGTTGAACCTGGGAGATGGGGGTTGCAATGGGCCAAGATCACGCCACTGCACTCCAGCCTTGGTGATAGAACGAGACTGTCTCAAAAAAAACCAAAAAAGATCATCTGACATATTTAAGATGCATTTTCAAGTTCCATAGGCATCAACTTACTGTTCCTCCTATGTCATCTTTCCCAGCCTTTTCTTTTTTCTTTTTCTTTTCTTTTTTTGACACAGAGTCTTGCTCTAGCACCCAGACCAGAGTGCAGCAGCTCAATTACAATTCACTGCAGCCTCAACCTCTTGGGCTCAAGCAGTCCTCCCACCTCAGCCTCCTGAGTAGCTGGGACTATAGGTGTACGCCACCACACCTGGCCTGACCTTTTCAGTTAAATACTTCTGCATATCATTTAGATATAATTGATTATACTGGAAATGAATCTGCACTTTGTGCTTGGTATTATTTTTTAAGGTATTAAAGAGGTGATAACTATGTTTTTTCAATAAATATTTTATGTATGTTTTCCAAATTTGCCATAACATGACATTTTAATTTGATCACTCTAAGAATTCCAGTCATACATAAAAGGTATTTATAAATGGGCTTTGTTCTTAAGTCAGCTGTTTCTCTTGTTTTATTGTTTTATTATAGAGGTTCTAGAAAACTTCTGGAGTGTTTATTTTGGTAACTTAAAGTCTGTTAATAGAGTGTATCCCAAAGATTAAAATTGTGTTTTACATTCTTTCCTCTCAAAAGTATTTATTTGGGGCTGGGCGTGGTGGCTCATGCCTGTAATCCCAGCACTTTGGGAGGCCAAGGTGAGCGGATCACAAGGTCAGGAGTTTGAAACCAGCCTGACCAACATGGTGAAACCCCATCTCTGCTAAAAATACAAAACTTACCTGGGCATATTGGTGGGCACCTGCAATCCCAGCTACTCGGGAGGCTGAGGCAGGAGAATTTCCTGAACCTGGGAGGTGGAGGTTGCAGTGAGCCGTGCCATTGCACTCCAGCCTGGGCAATAAGAACAAAACTCTGTCTCAAAAAAACAAAAAACCTATTTATTTGGACCCTTTTTTTTTTTTTTTTTTTGAGACGGAGTTTCGCTTTTGTTACCCAGGTTGGAGTGCAATGGCGCGATCTCGGCTCACCGCAACGTCTGCCTCCTGGGTTCAGTTAATTCTCCTGCTTCAGCCTCCCGAGTAGCTGGGACTACAGGCACGCACCACCATGCCCAGCTAATTTTTGTATTTTTAGTAGAGAGGGAGTTTCACCTTGTTGACCAGGATGGTCTCAATCTCTTGACCTCGTGATCTGCCCTCCTCAGCCTCCCAGAGTGCTGGGATTATAGGCGTGAGCCACCACGCCCGGCTTGCCCAGCTAATTTTTTTGTATTTTTAGTAGAGACGAGGTTTCACCATGTTGACCAGAATGGTCTCAATCTCTTGACCTCGTGATCCACCCGCCTTGGCCCCCCGAAGTGCTGGGATTACAGGCTTGAGCCACCGTGCCCGGCCCTTTTTTTTTTTTTTTTTTAAAGAGATGGAGTTTCGCCATGTTAGCCAGTCTGGTCTAGAACTTCTGAGCTCAGGCAGTCTGCCTGCCTTGGTCCCCCAAAGTGCTAGGATTACAGGTGTGAGCCACCACTCCCAGCCTCAACAATTTGCTTTTTGTTTTTTTTTTTTTTGAGGTGGGATCTCACTCTGTCACCCAGGCTAACGTGCAGTGGTGTGATCTTGGCCCACTGCAACCTTCGGCTCCTGGTTTCAAGAGATTCTCCTGCCTTAGCTTGCTGAGTAGCTGGGGTTACAGGTGCATGCCACCACACCCGGCTAATTTTTTTGTGTGTGTATGTATTTTTAGTAGAGACGGGGTTTGCCATGTTGGCCAGGCTGGTCTCGAATTCCAGACCTCAAGTGATCTGCCCACCTCAACCTCCCAAAGTGCTGGGATTACAGGCGTGAGCCACCACAACTGGCCAACAATTTCCATATGTATAGCACTTTGAAGTACTAACCCATGGTCTCCTTGAATGACTAACAATCATTCAAAGCGCTGTTCAGGAGTTGCCATCTTTATTGAACAGATGAGTAAGCTCAAGTTTGGAGAGGCTGAGTTACTCCCTACAATCTGACATCTCTAGTTAATAGTAGAACTGGAATTCAGTTTTTCTGACTTCTAACTAGTGTTCTTTGCCCTCTTGTGAAGATAAATTGTTTGGTGAGATATATAAACTTATATGTACATATATCTAAATTTATGTTATGCACTTACATTAATTCCATTTTTGATGCAATAATTGTTATTAAATGTCATAACATATTTAGTATACTCTCAGGTACTGTATTTTAAGCTTCTGTTTGCTTTGTTTTCCTTCAGCTTTTTAGCAAAACTGGTTGTTAAGTCAATAAAGTGTGGTAAGAATGAAATTGAGTGGTAACAGTGCAGTACTTTTTTGGTTGATGAATGTTGTGTACGTACCTCCCACACAACATTCTCCCTCTTATTATCCAGTGTACTTCCTGTGCTTGGATGTATCTGGCCTCCCATTGGTCTCCTAAATGCCTCTGGGAGTAATACCATTTTTGTCTGGAATCTTATTGAATGTGAAGGATGGCAACAGTTTAATTGTACCCCAATGAAGCCCTTTGCAGACATTTCAGTGAAATGACATAGTTTCATTAGCTGTGTTATCTAGCATTGTATCAAAAGGGCCCTTTCTCTTCAATAAGGATAAGGAGAGCAAATACAGAATTGTACGTTTAATGTTATTTAGTCAGAGATATCTGAAAATACAGTTCTGAATACTTTCCAGATTTAATGTCTTTGTTGTTATGTAATGGACAGGAACTCAATTAGTGTTTATTAAATGTCTACTCTGGGAATGATGGTTTGCTACTTCATAATTTATGAGTTGTTGAAATCCTAAGCATATGTTGTAATACTGTGATTTTTTTTCTTTAATTTTTTACATGATAAAACAGTGCATTCAATTCTAGGCAGTTGGCAAATCTTAAATGTCAAAAAAAGAAAGCATCAAACATTTGCTTTTGAAATAGATAATTCTTATTTTTTGAAAGGATTTTACCCATGTGTGCAGTTATTGAGAGAAAATATTTGTACTTAGCTGACTTGTCTTCACCAAATGTCCCTTTGGTTGGAGACATAGGGATAAGTCCTGCTATTAAATAGGCAGTTAATCTTAAAAAATGTAGAGAATGTCCTTGGTAATTACTAGATGGAATTTATGTTGTCCTTTTTGTAATGAATTGTTCTTTAAAAAAGAACATTTGTTTTAGTTTTTATTTTTATTTATTTATTTGTTTTTGAGACGGAGTCTCACTCTTGCTTAGGCTAGAATCTCAGCTCACTGCAACCTCCACCTCTCGGGTTCATGCGATTCTCCTGCCTCAGCCTCCCAAGTAGCTGGGACTACAGGCACACACCACTACGCCTGGCTAACCTTTGTATTTTTAGTAGAGATGGAATTTTTACCATGTTGGTCAGGCTGGTCTCGAACTCCTGACCTCAGGTGATTTGCCCGCCTCCCAAAGTGCTGGGATTACAGGTGTGAGCCACCTTGCCCGGCTAGAACATTTTGCATTTTATATTTACCATTTGTCACAGGGCATTGTTACATTTAAATTTGCTTTTGGATTCTAGTTTTCTAGAACAAATTTAGCTATTTGGTGTGCTTATAACTAGCTGCTGTTCACAGGGAAAGAGGATGAGCAAATTAATTATGCTTCTGATTATATTTAATTACCAAGAGCAATGTTTTTACTCTTTTCTCAACATATTTATTTTCAAACATAAAATGCTATATTTCATCCATTTTGAGACAGACATTTTATTCACATTTTAACACAACTGATATCAGGATATGTCATGTATAATGTGTGACCTAATTGATGATATTTTTACTTTCTTAGTGGCACATGAAACAACAGGGTGCCTTACAGTTCCTGGTATTTTTATTTATTACTTATTTGTTTAGATTGCTCTTTCAGAATTCATGGTATCTATAGTTGAATCAAAATCAGTATTTGGAAAGATCTTTACCAAGTTGTAAAGCACATTTTGAAACATGGTTGTTTACAATTTATGTGTACTCATGTACGCATCTACTTTCAGTTGGTGTTGGCCTAAAATCAAGGATGGATTATTTTCTTTTTTTTTTTTTTAGACAGAGTCTCGTTCTGTCACCAGGCTGGAGTGCAGTGGCGTGATCTCGGCTTGCTGGAACCTCCGGCTCCCTGCTTCAAGCGATTCTCCTGCATCAGCCTCCCAAGTAGCTGGGACTATAGGCCCAGCTAATTTTTATATTTTTAGTAGAGATGGGGTTTCACCTTGTTGGCCAAGATGGTCTCGATCTCTTGACCTTGTGATCTGTCTGCCTCGGCCTCCCAAAGGGATTTTCATTTACATTTTTAACTTTGGAAACAGGTACATAACAAGAAATAGTTGGAAATTTGCCACATTTAATTACAGAAACTCCAGCTAGGTTTGTTAAGGGGTTTGTCAAGCTTGAAGAGCTCAAAGCTAGTTAATACAGAAGCATACAGACAACCCATTCTTCCTCATTCCTAGTTTTTCTGTCGTTTTATCTGTGGTATTTAAGGATGACCGTTGTGGGATTGTTGCTGTGTCCTCTACTGAGTGCCCAGAGGACACTGGGGATGAGGAGCATTCTTGTGTGACTCACTCTCAGGCTGAGGCTCCTTTGTCACTGGAGCACCTGTTGGCAGAGCTTGTAATTTTGCACATTCACCAAAATGGGCTTCCAGTATTTTTCCTCCAGAAAAACCAGTTCAGATTGTCAAGGCTCAGGTTTTTGTTTTTTTGTTTTTTGTTTTTTTTGAGATGGTGTTTCACTGTTGTTACCCAGAGTGGAGTGCAATGGCACGATCTCGGCTCACTGCAACCTCTGCCTTCTGGGTTCAAGCAATTCTCCTGCCTCAGCCTCCCGAGTAGCTGGGACTACTGGCGCACATCACCATGCCTGGCTAATTATTGTAGTTTTAGTAGAGACGGGGTTTCATCTTGTTGACCAGGATGGTTTCAATCTCTTGACCTCGTGATCCACCCACCTTGGCCTCCCAAAGTGCTGGGATTATAGGCGTGAGCCACCGCGCCCGGCCGAGGCTCAGGTTTTATGTGCTTCTGCTCCTTCTTGCCCTTTCACTTACAGTACATTGTGTGAAATGGTGCTTCATAGTTTCATCTTTTTGTGTTGGTTTAAAATCCGTCATGGATGGCAATACATAATCCTATACTATCCATTTCCCTACACCCCAAGATATTAAAACATCACAGGCAAAGACCCTGTGGTGGCAGTTGGTGGCCCTGAAGTGGGTACACGATACATCTGAGGAAATAGTTTCAGGCCATGTTTTTGGAGCAGAGGAGAGTATGGGTAGGGTTAGACACACAGACCCTTTGAACCATCTTGGTGACTTTTGCCCTCAAAAAACTCTTTGGAGGTTTTTTCGTTTTGTTTTGTTTGTATCTGATTTTATTTTATTATTAATTAAAAAAAAATTTTTTTTGAGGCAGAGTTTTGCTCTTGTTGCCCTGGCTGGAGTGCAATGGGGTGATCTCAGCTCGCCTCCTGGGTTCAAGCGCTCCTGCCTCAGCCTCCCCAGTAGCTGGGATTACAGGCATGCAACACCATGCCTGGCTAATTTTTGTATTTTTAGTAGAGGTGGGGTTTCACTATATTGGCCAGGCTGGTCTAGAACTCTAGACTTTAGGTGAATCACCTGCCTCAGCCTCCCAAAGTGCTGGGATTACAGGTGTGAGCCACCAAGCCCAGCAGCTTTTTTTTTTTTTTTTAAAGAGCATTCCTGAAAACTGGACTTTGTGTGTGTTAGGGGGTTTGTTAGGAGAGAATGGCTATTTGGTAATGAGACCTGTTTCTGTGGATTGACTGGGGTGAAAGACAGTGGATGAGAAGTGAGAAAATGAAGGTTGTATTGTCTGGAGAGAAAAAGATCACTGAACCAATTTTCCTTTTCTCTTCTTTTCCTTTTTACTTTTAAGTCTTGTTCTGTTGCCCAGGCTGGAGTGCAGTGGCATGATCATGGCTCCCTGCAGCCTTAACTTCCTGGGCTCGAGTGATCCTCCCTGTCAGCCTCCTGAGTAGCTGGGACTACAGGCGTGCACCACCACAGCTGGCTAATTTAAAAAAATATGTTTTCGTGGAGACAGTATCTCACTATATTGCTCAGGCTGGTCTGGAACTCCTGCCTTGGCCTCAGCATCCCAAAGTGCTGGGATTATTGGCATGAGCTACCATGCCCGGCCTGAACCATTTTTCACTCTTGTTTACACTCAGGCCCCTGGAAACCTCTCTGTTCTCTCACTGTCACTTTTGTCACCCCCAAAGCATCTTGGATCCCAGAGTCATCCATTTCCTTTGGGTGTCAATATGGACTTTCTCTTGGGTTCTTGCTTTCCTGTGACCTCAAACACTTCTCAAACTCACTGGGTCAGAATCCATCTTGATTAGTGGTGCTGCCATTTCTGACTCTTCCCACTTAATTGCCCGCCCTCCTCCTGACCAACCAGCCCTACAAATTCTAGAATTTGTGACTAACCAAATACCCTCTAGTCTTTTTGATTCAGTTTATCATCTCTTGGATTTATTCTGCTTTTTCTCTTCTCATCACACTTCCTCCTCATCTTTGGACTGGGCTATTAAAAAAATGGAGATTATAATACCTACCTTGGATTTTCTAGGAACATGAATTTAAATGAAATATGTGAAACATATAGTGTGGTGGTTCAGTATCACTGGGTGTTCTAGGCTTCTTCTGTTTTCTACTCAATCCATCTCTCAAGTTCCAGTTTTTAGCCACTACCTTTCTTTTTTATCCTGCTACCAGAGTTGTCTTCCCTAAGTATACTGCTTTTTTTTTTTTTTTTAAGATGGAGTCTTGCTCTATTGCCAGGCTGGAGTGCAGTGGCATGATCTTGGCTCACTGCAACCTCCACCTCCCGGGTTCATCAGGTGATTCTCCTGCCTTAGCCTCCTGAGCAGCTGGAACTACAGGCACCTGCCACCACACCCAGCTAATTTTTGTATTTTCAGTAGAGATGGGGTTTCACCATGTTGGCCAGGATGATCTCGATTTCTTGACCTCATGATCCGCCCACCTCGGCCTCCCCAAAGTTCTGGGATTACACGCATGAGCCACTGCGCCCGGCAACTAAGTGCACTGATTTTTAAGCATGTTCAGTGTTTCCCCATTGCCTGTAGTGTAGCGCAACCTCCTTACAGGGAGTCCAGGCTCACAATCTAGTTCCATCTTTGCTGCCCAATCTTTTAACCCTTTACCAGTCTCGACTCTCACAAACCTCCCTTGCTTTTTCCCCCCGTTTTAGGCAGAGTTTCATTCTGTCACCTAGGCGGGAGTGCAGTAGTATGATCTGGCTCACTGCAATGTCTGCCTCTACTGTTCAAGTGATTCTCCTGCCTCAGGCTCCAAATAGCTGACATTACAGGCATGTGGCACCATGCCTGGCTAATTTTTGTATTTTTAATAGAGACGGGGTTTCACCATCTTAGCCAGGCTGGTCTCAAACTCCTGACTTCAGGTGAGCTACCTGCCTTAGCCTCCCAAAGTACTGGGATTACAGGGGTGAGCCACTGTGTCTGGCCCTTTCTTGTTTTTTATGTCCTAGCTACATTAGCCCACTAGATGTTGTTCACAACCCTATTTTGATGTTGTTTTTGTAGTCTTTGAATCAAAGTGCCCTTTTTCCTTTCTCCTTTATCCCTTGATTGTTTAAAACAATGAGTCAAAAATTTATTAATGTTATTTGACAGAATTATGATATGTGTTTATGTATGTATATATACATATATGTATATGACAAATACAAGTATCTCATAAGCTGTTTTATCATGACAAGGGGTAGCATGAGGTCAGCTCTACCATCTGTTGGACATATTATCTTGTTAAGAAGTAACTTAAACTCTCTAAATTTTTTTTTTTTTTTTGAGACGGGGTCTGACCGTGTTGCCTAGGCTGGAGTGACGTGATCTCAGCTCACTGCAGCCTCGGTCTCCCAGGTTCAAGCAGTTCTCCCACCTCAGCCTCCCAAGTAGCTGGGATTACAGGCATACCACCTCACCTGGCTAATTTTTGTATTTTTAGTAGAGACAGGATTTCACCATGTTGGCCAGGCTGGTCCCAAACTCCTGACCTCAGGTGATCCACCCTTCTCAGCCTCCCAAAGTGCTGGGATTACAGGCATGAGCCACCGTGCCTGGCCTAAACTATCTAAACTTGTACATTTTCATCTGTTAAATGAAAGGTGGTTTAGATGGATGGTCATTGTTTCTGTTCTTTTTAAAGGTCTTGACCTGAACTTAATTATAACCTAGAAAAAGTGATTCTATGAGAGCTTACTCACCAAGACCACATTAAGTTCTAGAAGAACTTGCACGGCATGAAGGTCTGTGCCTATAATCCTAGCACTTTGTAAGGCTGAGGAGGCAGTCAGATTGCTTGAGCTCAGGAGTTCAAGGTCAGACTGGGCAACATGGTGAAACCCCATCTTTACTAAAAATACAAAAGTTAGCCAGGCATGGTGGCACACACCTGTAGTCCTGGCTACTTGGGAGGCTGAGGTGGGAGGAGGGCCTGAGTCTGGGGAGGCTGCAATGAGTCATGCTCGAGTCACTGTATTCCAGCCTGGGTGACAGAGTGAGACCCTGTCTCAAAAATAAAGAACATAAGCAGAATTTAGATATACTGCTAGTTAACAAGATTAGGGAAAAGAAGAATGAGCATTTGTGAGTGCCAAGTACTTTCTGTATCTTGTGCCATTTGATCCTTTGAAAGAAACCTCCACAGGTGGATAGACAGTTTACAGGAAGAAAATGGAGGATTAGAAAGGGTAAGTTATGGCCAGGCACGGTGACTCAAGCCTGTAATCCCAGCACTTTGGGAGGCCAAGGCGGGTGGATCACGAGGTCAAGAAATCGAGACCATCCTGGTCAACATGGTGAAACCCCGTCTCTACTAAAAATACAAAAAATTAGCTGGGCATGGTGGCGTGTGCCTGTAATCCTAGCTACTCAGGAAGCTGAGGCAGGAGAATTGCCTGAACCCAGGAGGCGAAGGTTGCAGTGAGCCGAGATCGGGCCATTGCACTCCAGCCTGGGTAACAAGAGCGAAACCCCGTCTCAAAAAAAAAGAAAGGGTAAGTTATTTGCCCAAGGTATAAATCTCGTTAGACTCTCTCTTAACTCTTGAAGTGGGGTTTAGATGGATGGTCATTGCCTCTTGGGCCCTCCACACACAGTGATAGCTGAGCAACCATGTGTGCTTTAGCTTTTGTCAGCTGGAGTTTCTTTTCTTCTCAGTGTTTCTTCTCTAGATTAGAAAGTTTGAAAAAAAAAGTTTTGGTTCAGTGTACGTGTTCATCCTAGGGTTTGTGTTTTTTCCCTTTCTCTCTGGGGCAGTATTTCTATTTAAACACCATTGTAGCCATAAAAAAAAAAAGAATATTTGGCTTTCTGTTACTGTGCTTATTTCCTTATTCCCACTTATAAAGTGTGCTATTTGTGTGTACATTGTATTTAAACTAATGAAACTGAAAGCAAATGTTTGTTTAATGAAACAGAAAGCATATATTTGTTTAACAGAATAAGAAAGAAGTAAAATTCATTGCAGATATGTTATTTATAACTTTTGTATCTAGAGTCTTGTATGGTTCAAAATCAGGGATTTTATTGCCTTGAGTTAAGCAGTAGAAGTAGTAGCAGTAATAAGGTCAGCAGCAGCCGGGCGTGGTGGCTCACGCCCTATAATCCCAGCACTTGGGGAGGCCGAGGTGGGTGGATCACGAGGTCAAGAGATTGAGACCATCCTGGTCAACAAGGTGAAACCCCGTCTCTACTAAAAATACAAAAATTATCTGGGCATGGTGGCGCACGCCCGTAGTCCCAGCTACTCGGGAGGCTGAGGCAGGAGAATTGCCTGAATCCAGGAGGCGGAGGTTGCGGTGAGCCGAGATCGCGCCATTGCACTCCAGCCTGGGTAACAAGAGTGAAACTCCGTCTCAAAAAAAAAAAAAAAAAAAAAAAAATAAGGTCAGCAGCAGCAGCAGCAGCAAGAGGTAACATTGATTGAGCTGTGATGAAACATTTATTTCTGCTGTGTGCAGCAGCAGCAAGAGGTAACATTGATTGAGCTGTGATGAAACATTTATTTCTGCTGTGTTACTATGTTTCCAAGTGCTTTACTTGTATTACAGGTCTTCTCAATAACCCTAGGAGGCAAGTAACATTCTCTCCATTTTATAGATGAAGAAATCATGATACAGAGATGGTAGGAAGCTTGCTCAAGGTCATATAGCTAGGATACATACTCACTGACTTGGCAGTTCTGAATTAATTTGAATGTATTTTATTGATCAGTTCAATACATTATTAAAATGTCTCTCAGTTAATGTGTTATCTCCTTTCCAGGGATTTGGACTCATAGTTTCTAGGGGCATTGATTACAGAATATCTTCAGTGTAAATATAACCAGGCCTACTTGTGTATATATGAGACTTGCTTGAATTACTAAATTCCCTCAAGGAACTGAAGCAGTCCTTATTATGTGTTGTTAACAATAATATTTTTTAAATTCATGCCTGAAAATATTATAGATTCATGAGGTGCTTTAATTTATTCTACAGATTGTCATCAAAACGGAAAATTTAATATGCTTACATGCTGGCTGGGGAAATATGTTTTGGATTACGGGAGATAAAGGATTTTTTAAGGGCTTGGCAGTTATGCTAATAAGTAAATATCTTATTTAGCAAGAAGTAATATTGTATTCTAAAATTGTCCTTTGCAGGAGGAAAGTTTCAGCTAATAGAAACATCATATTTTTATAAGTTTGGATAAATTTTTATTGGCTAACAAATAGTACCTTGTGTTATGTTTGAATGCCTTTATGTTCATCTCAGTATTTTTCCTCCTTGTTTTTTTTAGTTCTTCACCAAAGGACATGGATGAAAATGAAAGCAACCAGTCTTTGATGACAAGCAGCCAATATCCTAAAGAAGCAGTAAGAAAGCGTCAAAATTCAGCACGGAATTCTGGAGGAAGTGATTCTTCTAGATTTTCTAGGAAAAGCTTCAAACTAGATTATAGACTAGAAGAAGATGTAACCAAATCTAAGAAAGGAAAAGATGGGAGATTTGTGAATCCATGGCCAACATGGAAAAACCCGTCTATTCCAAATGTTCTCAGATGGCTGATAATGGAGAAGAATCACAGCAGTGTTCCAAGTTCTAAAGAGGTAGCCCTTGGCTTTTTTGAGTGCTTTATATTAGCTCTTAATATATAACACTCAAGGTAGTTATTTGAGCCCTCATATATCATATGGCATAGAATTCTGTCTGGGGAGATTAAGTGGATAGGTGTAACCAACGTCCTAAAGTTCATCTTTCAGCCGCAGAGTGCATATAGGAGTAACCAACCCTTATCTGGTGGTAACTAGAGGTAGGAACAGAGTGCTTTAGAGGTACCAGAAAGAAAGTGATGCTGACAGGCAGAGCTAGAGATGGCTTGACACAGGAGGTGGATATTTGAGCTGGGACTAGATTGCTAAGAAGTATTTTGACAGTGATTTTCAAGGTGGATGATGGCATGAGCAAGGTCAGGAAGGTGAGATAGTACATGACATGCTCTGGAAGGAAGTAGCCTGGTATGTGTGTGGAATATGGATTATAAGGGTGAAGGCATGACCTAAAGTGCTTGACTTTTAATCTTTGGATAAGGCTGCCAAAGCTATAAAAGGGAGCTTCAGATGACCTTTCCAGACCTTGAAATTTGACTATGGGTTCCTAGCTTTTAAATATACTAGTTTTACTTAGAATGATTCTACTTGGCCTTTTCCTATTCTGCTAGAATAGATAGATCAGTTTTCAGTTAAGTTGATTTCATGGTTTCCTTTGAGTATATCAATATTTTTCATTGGTGAACCAAGTAAGTACTATAGCTGTGTCTCCTTTCCTTTTATATATATACCTCTCCCTTGGCCATGTTAACACCTCTTTTCATCTGATTGATTTTCTTTGTATTTATGGATTATTTCCCTGCCTTCCATGGCTCTTCAATGCCAATTTCCTGAGGGAAAGACCCTGAGGTGGTTGTTTAGCACAGGGCTATAGTCTGAGCTGATGCCTTCCAGGACTTCTGCCGGCTTCTGTTCTGGGGCACCTTTCACCAGCCTCCTAGGCTCCTTTATGTCTTCTCTGGTGGCCCTTATTTTCTGCATCCCACTTGTTCCCCTGTCTGTGTCATTTTCTCATTTTTGGGGAGCACATTTTCAGTGAACTTCCTGAGAAAGGGTACATGGATAGTCAGTTGTCTGAAACCTTGCTTGTCTGAAATGTCTTTATTCTCACTCATGATTGATAGTTTGGATATAGAATTTTTGTTTGCAGTTTTCTCAGAATTTGAGAGTATTGCCTCCATAACTATTTCTGGTATGGCTGTGGAGAAGCTCAGTGGCATTCTTACTTCTGATCCTTTGAACAGGCCCTTTATTTTCTCCCGAGAGACTTTGAGAGTCATCTTTGGCACTAGTGTTCTGAAAATTGCCATGATATGTAGTTCTTTTATTCACTGTGCTCTGTGTGTGGTGGGCATTTCCTTCAGTTGTAGGATATTTTGTCTCTATCTTTTAAAATGCCCTTCCCTACATCTTTTTATTCTAAAATGACTATTAGTTACAGTAGTTCTATTTTGGACCTCCTAGATCAATTCTCTATAATTAAAAAAAAAAATCTCCTGTTTTTTTTTTTTCTTCTTACAAACAAAGGTTTTATTGCATTGGTCCACAGTTGTATTTCATATTACCTCATGGAGCAGGGCCCCTGGGGTGGCGGTCCCTGTGCAGTAGTTGGTGGGGCAGATGGGGAGAATGAGGGCTGGGGGCTTCTTAAAACCTACTGAGGGGCTGGGCCTGGTGGCTCACGGCTGTAATCCCAGCACTTGGGGAGGCTGACGCGGGTGAATCACTTGAGTCCAGGAGTTTGAGACCAGCCTGACACCATGGTGAAACCTTGTTTCTACTAAAAACACAAAAATTAGGCAGGCATGGTGGAGCACTTGCAGTCTCAGCTACTTAGGAGACTGAGGCAGGAGAAGCCCTTGAGTCTGGGAGGTGGAGGTGCAGTGAGCCAAGATCGCACCACTGCACTCCAGCCTGGGCAACAACAACAACTAACAAAACCTACTGAGGCCACAGTGTGGGTGATTAGCATGAAGAGGAGGCCAGGCTTAGCCCCAACAACTCAGAATTCCACTTCCCTGTACAGGCCTCACTTTCCCCACTGGGCCCCAGGGCAGGTCTGAGGGTCTGAGGTCTGTTGGTCTGAGGGTCCTAGGGAAGTCCAGCCACTTTGGAGCCTAAGATATTTAGCATAATGGCCAAGCCCCATTTTCTATAACTCTTTTCCCAGCACCCTCTCCACTGTCCCACCCCATTCCTTGGGGGAAAAAAATGTATTTTTCTTTTGTTAATACTTTGTGAAACTTTTGCGTGTACATAAACTACAAAGTGATCTGCTGACAAAAGGAGGAAGAAGTGAGGCAACCAGAAACCTTCGGGGACTGGTTCCCTCCAAGCCCAGGTCTCTTCTTCCCAGTACAGCTTGGCCTACATGCCAGCAGGGACCCTCATCCTACACACATTGGGATACGGCCTTGACCCCTTTTCCACAGTCCAGTGGCTCAGTCCTGTGAAGGACCAAGGCAAAGGGGAAAAAGACTCTGCTGCCTGATCCCATGCTGCCACTCACAGACCCTCAGTTGATATGCAGCACTTAACAGGTTAAGAAAAGAGAAAGATGAAAACACAGAAAAATCCCAAAAACCCAGATGGGGAAATGATGTGGGGAGAGAATGTTCTGGAAGCCTCAGTAGCTGGCCTCCTCCTGGTAGCAAGGAGGAGATTCAGGTACCTCCCCCGGTCCTGGGCAGTTGCTGGCACCCAAGGGAGCCCCATCAGCCACTGTGCCTTGCTGGCAGTACTTAGTGTTGTATATCTGCTGGCCCAGGCCAAAGACCTAGCCACTCTGGTGCCCTGTGTGTAGCGCATCTGCAGGGACATGGAGTAGTTGTCATACTTGTCAGTTCCTAGCTTGGTGTCAAAGATGTGCTGCTGCATCCCAGGAGCTGTCATGCCCACCTGGCTGGCACACTTATTTGTACCCATCTGGAGGCTGATGGTTGAGTGATCCATGGGGGTCAGGATGTGGTTCCTGGGGATTACAGAGATGCCTCCTTGTGCTGTATGTGGTCATGTCTGACTAGCTGGCAGTGACATTTATTGGTGCCCATCTGCAGCCCAATGGTGCTCTGGCTGGCTTTCATGGTGGTGTCGTCGAAGTGTTGCTCCTGCTTCTCCGAGTACTTGATGCCGATGTCTGCCCCTTCTGCAGCCCCTTAATCTTGACCATCCCCACCAGGGCGAGAAGAGACACATGCACCTGCGTCATGTTCCTACTGTCAAATAGGTCGTTGGCCTCGAACAGGTCCACAGGGTTCATTCCGTAGCTGACTATGACCTTGATGAAGTTGGAGAGGTTTTCTAGCTAGTGTCACTTCTGCATGGAGCAGTTGGTCTTGGGGACTGAGCCCGGCTGTAGATTGTTCATGAGTGTGCACAAGATAATCCTGTCCTTCAGGCCCTTCTGGAAGTCGGGGCTGATGGAGAGGCCGGTTAATCTCTCAATCCAGCTGCAGAGCTCTGCCTCCTTCTGGGGTCATACTTGGACAGGAGCCAGTTCTTGACCTTGGCCGACAGCCATACAAGGGGCTCTTGTTGAACTGCGTGGAGCTCATGGCTGGTGAGCATGGTGGTAGGCGTGGTGGCAGGATGGGACCGGATGGGACTGGACAAGATGGGACCGCGGGGCGGGTGCCAGGCTGGGATGCCTCTCCTGTGTTTTATCTTTTCAAAAATATTACATGGCCAAGTGCAGTGGCTCATGCCTATATTACCCCTAGTTTAGGAGGCTGAGGTGGGAGGATTGCTTGAGTTGAGGAGTTAGAGATTAGCTGGGCAATATAGCAAAGTTGGAAACTAGCCTGGGCTCAAGTGATCCTCAGCCTCCCAGTGGTTTTTGTAGACAGCCTGATACGGTTTTATGGCAGAGAAGATTAATTAAACAGTGTCTTCCAATTTTAATAAATTTCTGCAATCTAAAAAAAAAAATTCATTCTGAAAAATTTCCTCCATAATTTGTTTCATTTTTTAAACCTTGTGTCTCATAGAGTTTTAGTAATGACTGAAAATGTCATGATACACAATTTTTTATAAAACTAGAAAGTATGAATACTCTGATTTCAAACATGCCGTGCATAAAATAGAACTACAAGTACAGATCATAATGTGGCATGTTGTTGTAGTGTGGCCACTATTTATATTTTCCTGCATTTTCCAGACATTAAGAGCATTTTCTCTTATGATCAAGGAGTTTAAAAATATTAAGCCATTTCGATAGATCTTATACTTTTAATACATATGGCAAAAATGTCAAACATTAGAGTCAATAATTAATTGAATTGGAGTTATTTTGGTAACACATCTATCTTTATTCAGTGTTCACATATATCTTATAAACGTGAAAAAGAAAAATGTTATTTATTTATTTATTTATTTAGAGACAGAGTTTTGCTCTTGTTACCCAGGCTGGAGTGCAATGGCACAATCTCGGCTCACCGCAACCTCTGCCTCCTGGGTTCAGGCAATTCTCCTGCCTCATCCTCCTGAGTAGCTGGGATTACAAGCACATGCCACCGTGCCCAGCTAATTTTTTACATTTTTAGTAGAGATGGGGTTTCACCATGTTGACCAGGATGGTCTCGATCTCTTGACCTCTTGATCCACCCATCTCGGCCTCCCAAAGTGCTGGGATTATAGGCTTGAGCCACCACGCCCGGCCATTATTTTTTAATTTAAAAAATCTGAGTTGCAAATTACAGGTATAAAGTTAAAGTAGTAAAGTTTTCTAAGGTGATTAAAATGTACCTTCAGCTGGAGGAAAAGTATTATCTTGTCTTCTTTAAACGTGATATTTTAAAAACATGGTTTAAATGGATTTGAGTCACGTCTTTCTCTTTTACCTCATTAATATACACAAACACATACTCTTAAGATAGTAAGTATAGGCCGGGCGTGGTGGCTCACTCCTGTAATCCCAGCACTTTGGGAGGCCAAGGCGGGTGGATCACGAGGTCAAGAGGTCGAGACCATCCTGGCCAACATGGTGAAACCCTGTCTCTACTAAAAATACAAATAAATTAGCTGGGCGTGGTGGCATGCACCTGTAGTCCCAGCTACTTGGGAGGCTGAGACAGGAGAATTGCTTGAACCCAGGAGGCAGAGGTTGCAGCGAGCTGAGGTCACGCCACTGCACTCCAGCCTAGCACCTGGTGACAGAGTGAGACTCTGTCTCAAAAACAAAAAAAAAGATAGTAAGTATATTAAGAAGATACGAGTTTCATTGTTTAATTTTAATGTAAGATAATATTTATGCCATGGAAGGAGCATAGCTTAGTGAAAGAGAGGTCTTTTGAGTCAGGAAGGCCTAGATTTCCCTCGTGATTGGGCACTTACCTGTTATATGACTTTGGCAAGTTTCTTAGTGACCTTAGTCTGCCTTGGTCTGGTCATCTTTAAAATGGCAGTAATATCTGCTTCACAAATTTAGATGACACAATATACCTAAAGCACCTTCCAAAGAGTAGCGATTGAATTAATGTTAGGATTTTTTCCTTTTCCCAAGAAAAGTAAAACATTAACTAGTGTACTAGTTAATTATGAGTCTTGGGATTTTCCCTTTTGCAGCTTTCAAAAAGGAAGACCAGCCAAGAAAGTCTTGATCTAGCCAAGAAAATGCAAGCGAGGCTGGGCGTGGTAGCTCACGCCTGTAATCCCAGCACTTTGGGAGGCTGAGGCAGGCAGATCATGAGGTCAGGAGTTCCAGACCAGCCTGACCAACATGGTGAAACCCTGTCTCTGCTAAAAATACAAAAGTTAGCCAAGCATGATGGTGCACATCTGTAATCCCAGCTACTCAGGAGGCTGAGGTAGGAGAATCACTTGAACCCGGGAGGCGGAGGTTGCAGTGAGCCAAGATTGCACCATTGCACTCCAGCCTGGGCAACAGAGTGAGACTGTCTCAAAAAAAAAAACATGTTTTATTAACATAATATAGGCTTCACGTATTTAAAATGCATGATTTGATGAGTTTTGACTTATGTGTACACCCATGATAAGATCACTACAATCCATATAATAAACGTATCTTTATCCCCCAGAGTTTCCTTGTGTCTTTTTGAAATCCATCTCCACTTATTCTCGCAACCTGGATCCCAGGCTGTTACTTTTTAAGAAAACATGTTATTAAATGAGGTTTAATTGGAAGAAGTATGGTTTACTACAGTGGTTCTGGCTGGGTGACCTTGCCTGAGTGCTGTCACTTCTCTAATTCATTGTTGTCTTATCTGTAGAATGGAGCTGGTTTATAGGACCTACCTTCAGTGTTGTGATTAGTAGTGAGTAGCAGTTAGTACATTGTCTAGCACATAAAAAGCACTTCGTAAATGGTAGCTATTGTTAATAGTTTTTTATTTTGTGTTATACTAAAGTACTTGATATATTAGGTAGTTCATCATCATCATCATCACTACGTGCCCGATATGATGCTAAGTATTAGTACATAGTAGGTACTCAGTTTATATTCATTTTCTTTCCCTTTCCTCATTAATTCTTGATAAGTATGCCACTTGGCACATGTCATTGTTCACTAATGTAACTACCAAATTTAAGAACTGATTGAAAGTTGACATTCATTTATTTACTCATCCAACAAATTTTGTTGAGCACATGCTGTGTTTCACTCATCAAAGTGAGCACTGTGAATGATTCCACCTTTCATAAGATAAATTCTGTATACATAGAATATCCAGAGGAGATGTATGAATAGGGAGATATGGAAGTTGAGAGGCAGGAGTGAGTGCTTCCAGCTGTGGAGACTCAAGAGATGGCCTCAAGGGATGAGCGGGGAAGGTAATTTAACCAGAGAAATTGGGTGCGTGCAGTGTGGGGTTCTTGAGCTCATTGTGGAGTGGGAAGCAGTCTCCATGTAGGTGGGGCACAGCACATGTGGAAAAGGAGCATGAAACACAGGCAGACAGGAGAATTGGGGCAGTCCCTGGGCTGCTCACTGCTGGGCGGAGGAGGTGAGACAGGCTTTGTCAGCCAGTGGAGAGCCAGTGAAGATTTTGCAGCAGAGGAGGCTTATGTTATGCTTTAAGTTGGCTGTTTTCGAGGTGGCTCTTGTGCATGGATTGAGTTGACAGGTAGGTAGTTGAGCACTCTGGAGAGCTTTGAATGTCTGGATATTTCTTAGCATCTTAACTAGGTTAGTGGCTCCATGGAAATGAGTAAGATTGGTAGGATTGGTGCCTGACTGGTTGTCATGGTTGGAACTTGCTTGCTTCTTCTTTGGAATACTTGCAGAGTGCTTATTGTGTGCCAGCCACTCCTAATTCTATTCTTACAGAAATAAAGCATAGGTATAATTATTCCCATTTTCCAGGTGAGGAAACTAAAGATTAGAATGGCTAAGAGAAACCTTTTTGTCCTCCACCTGTGCTGCTCCTTCTCTTCCTGTCCAGGCCTTCTTCCCATTCAGACTTTCCCACTGACCTCTCAGTTTCTTTTCACCAGCATCTCCCCATCTGCCCTCTCTTTCTCTATCTACCGCTGTCTCCTTTGCTCAGGTCCTCATCTCTTCACATCCTAGCCACTGTTGTGACACTTTCTGTGGCATTATTTGGACTCTAGAATTGTTTTATCTAAACATAAGCACAAAAAGATGCTTCCTAGGCTGGGTGTGGTGGCTCACACATAATCATAGCACTTTGCGAAGCGGATCGTTTCAGTGCAGGAGTTTGACGCCAGCCTGGGCAACATGGCAAAGCCCACTCTGTCTCTACCAAAAAAAGATGCTTCCTCATTTTCTTAGAGTGAACCCTGCCACTCAAGGTTCTTACTATATTCTCATCTTTATAGTTTAGTTTGTCCCCTGCCCTAAGATACCACATTCCTGTTTGGCTCTGTACCTTTACTTGGGTAGTTTCTTCACTTCAAATGCCCTTCTTCCTTTTCTCTGTATCATGAATTTCTCATCATTCTTTAGGAACTCACACATGTCACTGTGTCTGTTATGCCTCTGGCAACTGGGCTCTTCATTCACTCTTATCAGTCTATAGCCTGACCTGTATTTTAACTACTTATCCAGTACCACACTGTTTCAAAGTTGATATAGTGACAAGTTAAAAAGATAAATTAAGCAGTAAAAAAAGAAATGGATGAGCATCTAGGAGCAAGTGGACTATTAGGCTAGAAAACTAAAATAAAGCCAAGAATGAAGTTAATACAGAAATATGTTCCATGATGTGCTGCACATTGCTGCAGGTAGCCTCAGCTTTTCCTCTAAACTTCCTAAGAGAGAAGTAGCATGAAATCTTAAGTTTTCCCAGTGACAGAAATGAGAAATCCAGGTGCTCTAGAGGAGGAGAGTTTTTCCTGTTAAAAGATGTGAGAAATGTTTCTGGGATAAGTAGGAAGGTGGAGGTGGTACTAAGTCTGCAGCCTGAACACATGCATGGCAAGTTTCATGAGGTGGCTTCCTATGACAGACCTCCCTGCAGTTATGCAGCATGGTACCAGAGCACAATTCAGTAAAAGAGCTTTATAAAAGCCAGTACTGTGATGCTGCAACTCCACAACTTTTGTTGGCCTAGCTTAATCCAGGTATAAACTGTAGAATCACCAAGGAGTAATACTCTTCACACTTTGTTATAGTTGTTGTTTTATATCCATTTACCACCTCCCCTTACCTCAGTGATCAACTTCTCACAGGAATGGATCATATTCACGGTGGTTTGATCAATGGTAGAAAATCAGAAAGGTAATGAATTAGGAAAACAATTTATGACTGTGATTTGTGCGGGAATCATCACAGTGGTCCATTTTAAATTTTAAGTACTCAGAAAGTGAGATTCAGGCCAGGTACAGTGGCTCATGCCTATAATACCAGCACTTTGGGAGGCCAAGGCAGGAGGATCACTTGAGGAAGACCAGTCTGGGCAACATAATGAGACCTTATCTCTTCAAAAAATAAAACATTAGCTGGGTGTGGTGGTGCTGTGTGCCTATGGTCCCAAGCTGAGAGGTTGAGCTGGGATGATCACTTGACCCTGGGAAGTTGTGGCTGCAGTGAGCTCTGATTATGCCACTGCACTCTAGCCTGGCTGACAGAGCACGAGCCTGTCTCAAACAAAAACAAACAAAAAGAAAGAGAAAAAATATCAGATTCATGATTCGTGTCTGAGATCCAAGAGCTACAAATAAATGATCATAAGCTTTCTTTACTATTTCCAGAGACCGACCTGCTTTTAAGGCAGTTTTTAGCAGCAAATACATCAGCTGAGTAGAATGGCAATAGAAAAATGACTTCATCTAGGCCAGTCTCCTTCTGGCCCTACCAAAGAGAGCCTTTAAAAAAATTCATACATTTAGCAGCACTCAGTTTTAAATTTAATTTTCCCTTTGGATTTGAGATGAAGAAGATTGCTATATTATGATTATTAAGTCAGATTCAGAAAGAAGTGTGCATTTTCAAGAAAAAGCAAAATGAGCAAGTTTATTGAATGACTTTAGTGCTCTGAAAATAGCTCTTCTTGCTGTAATTTAGGTCAAAATGTGTTCTATGATGATATAATAACTTTTTTTCTAACTACTGCTTTGTCTGCTTTCTTTATACAAAAAGGAACTTGACAAAGAACTCCCAGTGCTTAAGCCATATTTTATCACTAACCCTGAAGAAGCTGGAGTGAGAGAAGCTGGTTTAAGAGTCACATGGCTGGGACATGCCACGGTAATGGTGGAAATGGATGAGCTCATATTTCTCACGGATCCCATCTTTAGCTCTCGTGCTTCACCTTCGCAGTACATGGGTCCAAAGCGATTTCGTCGTTCTCCGTGCACAATAAGTGAACTCCCTCCAATAGATGCGGTCCTTATCAGTCACAACCACTATGACCATCTGGACTACAATTCTGTCATTGCTTTGAATGAGCGATTTGGTAATGAGTTGAGATGGTTTGTGCCTTTGGGTCTCCTTGACTGGATGCAAAAGTGTGGCTGTGAGAATGTGATTGAGCTGGACTGGTGGGAGGAGAATTGTGTCCCCGGACATGATAAGGTCACCTTTGTCTTTACACCTTCCCAACACTGGTGTAAAAGGACTCTAATGGATGACAACAAGGTGCTGTGGGGCAGCTGGTCTGTCTTGGGGCCTTGGAGTCGATTTTTTTTTGCAGGAGATACTGGTTATTGTTCTGCTTTTGAAGAGATAGGAAAAAGATTTGGACCTTTTGACCTTGCAGCTATTCCCATTGGAGCTTATGAACCACGGTATGTAGACTTCCAAAGAAAATATTCCTGCTACATGATAAGTTACCTGAATTTAAAAGTAATTATGAGGCTGGGCGCGGTGGCTCAAGCCTGTAATTCCAGCACTTTGGGAGGCCAAGGCGGGTGGATCACGAGGTCAAGAAATCGAGACCATCCTGGTCAACATGGTGAAACCCCGTCTCTACTAAAAATACAAAAAATTAGCTGGGCATGGTGGCACGTGCCCGTAATCCCAGCTACCTCAGGAGGCTGAGGCAGGAGAATTGCCTGAACCCAGGACGCGGAGGTTGCGGTGAGCCGGGATCGCGCCATTGCACTCCAGCCTGGGTAACAAGAGCGAAACTCCGTCTCAGCAACAACAACAAAAAGTAATTATGATTTTTGTGACACTGTAATTTATTATTTTAATGGTGGACTTGGACTTTTTTTCCCTTTTGTTTGGTGGACTTTGTTATACATGTCAGATTCAGTTTTTTTTTTTTAATTTTTAAATATTTTATATATTTTTAAATTGACAAATGTTTATATATATATATATGCCTTATGAAATGACTAAATCAAACTATTTAACATGTGCATTATCTCACATCCTTTTTTTTTGTGATGAGAGTTAAAATATTTTAATTACAGTCATATCAGTTAAAAAATTACTCAAAATCAGAGATGATATTACCATAAAAAAGGGATCAAGGTTTAAAGAATTACTATACCCAGCCAGAAATTTATGTGCCATTCAACTAAAGTTAAACTGGTCAACCAATAATAAAACCTTCTCTTATTCATTCACATGGAGAATACTTTTTTATATAACTGCTTCTTGCCCCAGGACTTGAGTGCCCCAGTTCTCTGTCCTATAGCTCTCGTATGTTTAGCAAAGAGAAAAAGTAAGGAATTAGCCTGTAGCATCAGTGCCTTGTGATGGTTTTATTTTGGTCAGCACTGAAGTTAATCTTAATGTGGTCATGGCGTTGGTGTACTGCTCACCATTCATCCTCCAACCTTGACATACTCATGACCTAGTTCAGAGCAGCGAAAGGTCACACTGTCATTGGACACCTAGGAGATTCATCCACTGTCTTTGTTTTCCATAATACTCTCTGTTTAGGGAAAAGAGAAATGATTTCAAAGAATTAAGTTAGATTTCAGTCAACTCTGGTTTATATGTGCAATAAAGAAAAAACAAACAATGATGGTAACAAAGCAATGGATAATTTTTAAAATATTTTATTCTATAGCACAAGGACAGATACATACAAATATATTTTGTTTAGGTAATTTTATAAGCAGAAGTACAAGTATTTCTGTAATACATGGATGAATTGAATGAATCTGATATTTTATTTTCATCTGATTTCTTTCTTTTCTTTTCTTTTTTTTTTTTTTTTTGAGATGGAGTCTTGCTCTGTCACCTAGGCTGGAGCGCAGTGGCACGATCTTGGCTCACTACAACCTCCGCCTCCCAAGTTTAAGCAATTCTCTTGCCTCAGCCTCCAGAGTAGCTGGGACTACAGGTGCCTGCCACCACACGCAGTTAATTTTTTGTATTTTTAGTAGAGATGGGTTTTCACCATGTTAGGCAGGATGGTCTCAATCTCCTGACCTCGTGATCTGCCCACCTCGGCCTCTCAAAGTGTTGGGATTACAGGCATGAGTCATCGCGCCCAGCCTCATCTGATTTTGTTACACTAATTTGTTAAATTTTTACATTTGCTTAAACTATTTTGTCCCTATTTTTATTTATTAATGCTTACTTATCCTCCCCCCCCTTTTTTTTTTGCTAGTTTCCTTATTTGAGGGTGCTACATATTTTTACCCTTTTTGGTTCTTGATAATTATTAAAATGATTACAAATCAATATTGGTGCTTGAATTTTACTTTTCCAATTATAGTTATAATTCTAAAAAGAAACTCTCAAAACCTGTCAACCTGTATATTTTTAGAACCGTTTTATTTATTTATTTTTATATCAACTCCTCAGAGTTATATTTTTAGAACTGTTACAAATCAATTTTATATTTGTCACATAAAATTGGTCTTTACTCAGTCATGTGTGGTGGCTCACACCTGTAATCCCAGCACTTTGGGAGGCTGAGGCAGGTGGATCATGAGTTTAGGAGTTCAAGACCAGCCTGGCCAACATAGTGAAACCCTGTCTCTACTTAAAATACAACAATAGTCAGGCGTGGTGGCGCACACTTGTAATCCCAGCTACTTGGGAGGCTTAGGCAGGAGAATTGCTTAAACTTGGGAGGCAGAGGTTCCAGTGAGCTGAGATTGTGCCAGTGTACTCCAGCCTGGGTGACAGAGTGAGACTCCATCTCAAAAAAAAAAAAAAAAAGATTGGTCTTTACTTGATATATGTTCATTTTTTGTTTTGTTTTGTTTTGTTTGAGATGGAGTCTCACTCTGTTGCCCAGGCTGAAGTGCAGTGGCGTGATCTTGGCTCACCACAACCTCCACCTCCCGGGTTCAAGGGATTCTCCTCACTCAGTCTCCCAAGTAGCTGGGACTACAGGTGCCCACCACCACACCCGGCTAGTTTGTGTGTGTGTGTGTGTTTTTAGTAGAGATAAGGTTTCACCATGTTGGCCACACTTGTTTCAAACTCCTGACTTCAAGTAGTCTGCCCGCCTTGGTGTCCCAAAGTGCTAGGATTATAGATGTGAGCCACTGTGCCTGGCCTGATGTATCTTCTTAACATATTAGAGCATCTTTTATTTGTTGTTATGAAAATAAGTTTTCATATGTAGTAATATATAAATTTGTCACATATATTTGTGATAAAATGTGTACAACAAAATTTACTCACATAATCCCCTTTTCCTGCTTGTGTTGCAGCCCTCTTGTATCTCAGATAGGAAGAAGACAAGGAGGTTATTATTTGCCCTAAGAGAGTTAAACTGTGGTAGCCTCTAATGTGTAATCTGTTTCTTTGGTTAGTATTAACAGCTTTAGAAATAAGATTATCCATTGAACAAAGCTTGAGGGTGCTCTATAAATTTAAGATGTTTACACCAATGCTTGGAATATTTCATTCTTACTTTAGGGATCTGTCAGCAGATATTCTACCTAAGTCAGTTAAGATTTTAAATTTTTATTTTGTTGTATCAGAGTAAAATTTTTAAATCTATTTCAGGTGGACAGGAGTGTATCTATCCCTTTGATTTGCACTAAGATTTAAAAAAAAATCAAGAGAGAAACACCAAAAACCGTTTTCATCTTTCCCTGAATTCCAAGAGTCAGGAGATAATGGCAGAACAGTGCTCCTCTCATTTGCTGTTGAGGAGAACACAGTGGCTTTGTTTTTAGGCTTCTGTAGGACCCAGCAACTCCTAACAGTAAATTTCTGTTGCAGATGGATAAACTTCTCCCTGATGTCTTCAGTAAAGTGTGGAAGCTCCTGTGCTGAATCCATGTCAGCTGGTCTTCACTGTAGTGTTAGTTGTCAGTGGCAGAGTAGGATGTAAATAATGTGAACACAGTGCTGTTTTTCCCCCTTGAAACTGATGATTTAGAAGGCAAAGGATTTGCTTGTAGACAGTACACTTTCTCCTTTGTATCAGAAATAATCTTTCTCCTGAAAGTGTTGGTTTTATTTACACTCTTGGGAGAATTCTGTAAAAGTAGATGATGTTCTCGATGCCTTCCTAAGCCTAGTCTTGTTTAATTCTCACAATACCCTCACATAATGGGGTAAAAAAAACTGAAAAAATCAGCAGATGGTGACCCTAGCTGCCCTCATTGTTTGTTAGCCCCAAGACACTTCCACCAGCACTGTGACAGTTTACAAATGCCATGGCAACAACGTAGAAGTTACTGCGCCTTTCCATGGCAATGACCAAGAAGTTACTGCCTCATTCCTAGAAAGTTCTAAATAACCTGCCCTTCTGTTTGCATTAACCCACCCCTAATTTACATATAATTAAAAGTGGGTACAAGTGAGTATAAATACAGTTGCCAACCGCTCATATGTTGCCAACTTTGAGTGCGCTCACTTCCTGTAAATTAGCTCTGTTATGCAAGGAGCAGTACCATTTAATAAAAATTGCCATCCAGCACCACCAGCTTGCCCTTGAATTATTTCCTTTGAAAGCCAAAAACCGTCCTGGACTAAGCCCCAATTTTGGGGCTTGCCTCCCCTGCATCATCAGTAAGTTGTAACTTCAGATAAATCCAGTAAAATCAAAATATACATGAACAAAAACCTCACTATTCAGAGGGAAGTTTGCTTGAGACTTGCTTATTTTATAGCAATTTGTACAAAAAAAAGACTTTTGCTTATTTTATTTTTCAGCAGAAAGTGTACTAAAGTGAGATGGTTTTGCCTACTGTGACTTATTCCTGTGCAGAATTTGTTTTGTTTTTACACTTTAGCCTTGACCTGACCTTCAGGCTTGATTTCTAGCTCGTCCTCCCCAAAATTGCATATATTTTATCCCAGTAGTTCTTAATTCTCAACATCCATAGTCCCTTGCAGAATCTTAAAACTTGATTAAGTGAAACAGTATTTAGAATTTAGTGTATATCTCAAAATTCAGACTTAAGAAATTGCTGTGTTTCATCAGGTGGTTTATGAAATACCAGCATGTAGACCCAGAAGAAGCTGTAAGGATTCACACTGATGTCCAAACAAAGAAATCTATGGCAATTCACTGGGGAACTTTTGCCTTAGCAAATGAGGTAAGTTTGATAAAAATAACTTTCTGTGTTTGACCGATGATAGGATTCAGGCATCACTGTTCCCTAGTAGTGTTTTCAGACACAAGATTCTGGAATCAGATCCTGCAGAGACATCACAGTCACTACATGAATTAGTGTGCTAAGTCATACTAACTAGAACAGTACACACACAAACACAGTCAGAAAAAAAAACCCTCATGTGTTCTTTTGGCTTATTTCTGAAGTTAGTAAAGCTTGTGTTTGTATAACCAAAAATCTGTATGTGGTCTGGAGAATAGAAAAGGAAGCCATCATGTCTCACTCTTCAGGCAGGCTCTCATTCTAGCAGTGACTCACGCCTGTAATCCCAGCACTTTGAGAAGCCAAGCTGGGTGGATCATGAGGTCAGGAGTTCGAGACTAGTCTGTCCAATATGGTGAAACCCTGTCTTTACTAAAAATACAAAAATTAGACAGGCGTGGTGGTACGTGCCTGTAGTCCCAGCTACTTGGGAGGCTGAGGCAGAAGAATTGCTTCAACCCAGAAGGCAGAGGTTGCAGTGATCAGAGATCATGTCACTGCACTCCAGCCTGGGCAACAGAGTGAGACTCCATCTCAAAGAAAAAAAAAAAAACAAGACAGCAGTCACATACGTGACACCGATGTACGTAAAGTGCTGTAGTGTGAAACCGATGAGATGGTCTTAGAATCAGGATGATTGCTAGAAGGCATTTTCAGAGGAGGAAAGGGCAGAGCATAGGCTTGTAGGCAGCTAATGTGGGGAATAGTTGAGTCAGTTCAGCAGGAGAATGGAGGGCAATAGGGAGAATTACGGCTAGATAGTGTGGGACTTTCTAGAAATACGTTCAGTAAACATTGACTTGGTGTCTGCTATGTGCTAGGCATAGGGATAAAAGTGATTTGATTCCTCGATTAAAACAGAAGAGCTAATTTTTCCTTAAGGGAGATGGGTCCTAGAACTCTGCTACTAGCCTGGGTTCTGGGATCCAGCAGAGGATAGCATAAAGCTTTCTTTCCTTTCCTAGATCCAAGATATTCTCTAAACAAAACTTAGAAATGTATGGTTAGGCTGGGCGTGATGGCTCACTCCTGTAATCCCAGCACTTTGGGAGGCTGAGGCAGGTGGATCACTTGAGGTCAAGAGTTTGAGACAAGCCCGGCCAACATGGTGAAAACCTGTCTCTACTAAAAATACCAAAAAAAGCCAGGCACGGTGGCTCAAGCCTGTAATCTCAGCACTTTGAGAGGCTGAGGCAGGTGGATCACGAGGTCAAGAGATCGAGACCAGCCTGGTCAACATGGTGAAACCCCATCTCTACTAAAAATAGAAAAAATTAGCTGGGCACGGTGGCACGTGCCTGTAATCCCAGCTACTCAGGAGGCTGAGGCAGGAGAATTGCCTGAACCCAGGAGGCGGAGGTTGCGGTGAGCTGAGATTGCACCACTGCACTCCAGCCTGGGCAAAAGAGTGAGATTCAATTGGGTGCCAGTGGCTCACGCCTGTAATCCCAGCACTTTGGGAGTCCAAGGCAGGTGGATCACCTGAGGTCAGGAGTTCGAGACCAGCCTGACCATCATGGCGAAACCCTATCTCTACTAAAATTAGTTGGGCATGGTGGCAGACACCTACAATCCCAGCTATTCAGGAGGCTTATGTAGGAGAATCACTTGAACCTGGTGGGGGTAGGAGGGATGGGCAGAGGTTGCAGTGAGCCAAAATTGCACTACTGCACTCCAGCCTGGGTTAAAGAGCGAAACTCTTGTCTCAAAAAAAAAAAAAAAGTATAAGCACTTGCTTCTTTACTTTGACATCCCAGAGCTTCTCTGCAGGAACTGTGTTTTCTTGCGGTTTTAAGTACTCTGTCTCATTTCTGGCCTGGTTTCTCCCAAAGATATAGCTTATTCCAAAATTACCTAGTACACTGCCTGCCTGTTCCCCCACTCCCCAATCAAAATTCCCATGCCATGAAGCAGCAACTCTGAGCGACAATGCAGCAATTCTTAGCCACCACTCGGAGAAGAAATAGAATGGTGTGTGGGGAGGATAAATGAGCATATAAATGGTATGTGTGTGTATTTGGAGAATGGAGACGTTTGAGACTGGTTTCCAGTGCCATACCACTATATTTAGTGACAGTTTCTTACATTTCTTTTTTTTTTGTGAGGTGGAGTGTTGCTCTGTTGCCCAGGCTGGAGTGCAGTGGCATGATCTTGGCTCACTGCAACCTCTGCCTCCTGGGTTCAAGTGATTCTCCTGCCTCAAACTTCCGAGTAGCTGGGATTACAGGCGCACACCACCACGCCTAATTTTCATATTTTTAGTAGAGACAGGGTTTCACCATATTGGTCAGGTTGGTCTTGAACTCCTGGCCTTGGCCTCCCAAAGTGCTGGGATTACAGGCGTGAACTACCGCGCCTGGCCTAGTGACAATTTCTTATTCCATATATGTGTATGTGTGTATGTGTGTATGCACATATTCCATATGTATATTCCATATATATGTGACTTAGATAAAGTAATGGTATTTTATGAAACCTATGCAAAGAAAGGAATCAAGGTTGACTCCTAGATTTTTAGCTTGAGTAAATGGTTGGAGAGTTGTGCTCTTTACTGAGATGGGGAAGATGAGGAAAGGGTAAAAAAAACCTGTCTTCAAGAATTACTGTGTTATTCAGCTGTCAAGAGTTACTCCTGTTATAAACCTAACCATGATCTTTATTTAATGAGAATATAATAAAAACTCATTTAGCTTTCAGCAGTTTGGAATTTGTTCATATTTTGATGTTGAAGAAACTTAACTATGAGTTAAATTATAAAGTAGATATAATCTTCAGAGAGGATGTGTTACCCATGACTTCTAAATACTTAACACTCTTTGCATATATGCTGTTATAATAGCTGCCTCCTGTATTCTAAGCAGATTAAGGATGTACTTGACTTGGCAACACTAAAATTGCATATATAGCAACATGTAATTTATGTAGGAAATGATGAGTGGATTTCCTACGTATATTTAAGCAGTGAAACTTAAATTACTAATTTTGATGGAAATGAATTTCAAGCATTTAATTCAAGCAAATAATATGTACATTGCCTTTCAAGTGACCAGGGTCTTTGCTTTGAATATATTCTATTGTGCCAGATCATGAAACTGACCCCTTTAGGATTTTACAAGTTTTGTGTGGCTAGTTGCCTAGCCCTTAATGGATCCAGAGTGCTGGGAGTCTTCTGCTTTTCCCACTTACCTATACTACTCTCTGACGTCTTGTTTTATACATAGTTGTTTCGTCCCACGGTTATGAGGCATTTTTATCTCCCTTGTGGACTAAAGCGCTTGGACTGTGAGCTCTGTCACTCAGAAGCCTTTCATGCCTTTGGATAAAGGGTTATCTTCCAGATGGTTTAAACAGCCAAGAATTGACCTGTGAAGAAACTCAGAAAGATACTGCTAAATCTAGGCAGATTAAGGACAGAGGGTTTACTGCAAACTCTAACATCATTAGAATCCTCACTAAATCTACACATCACACTTCACACTAAAGTTATAGCTTACAAAGAAGTTACTAAAAAAAAAGTTATTATTGTAGGGTGATTGTGTGTGTGTGCATGTGTGTATTGTTGACCCAGAATGGTAGAGCATGGGAGAAACAGAATTTAACAAAAGAAGTTATTTTTCAATGGGAAAAAAGTTCATCATTTTAAAATCTCTTAAAATAATTTACGAAATTATTTCAAAGGAAATTTCTTGACTTTGTCTATAAAGTTAAATTTTATTGATAATATAATTAGTGATTGTTTTTCATTATGTATAAAACAGACTAAAAGTAAATGCCTGTTACCAACTGTACATTAGTAAGGGGTTAGCTCTAGGAATATTGGATAAACCACATATAGTTAAAACTGAACTTATTCAGTAGTCAGTTGAAAGGTACCCTTGATCCTTTAAACATAGCCATAAAACCTGGAGCTGAGCCAGGAGGAAAAGGATGACCTGTGTGGCCAGTAACTTACCAAACCTGTGCATTTTAGGTCTCAGGAAACTCACCTGGTTTTCCTTATACATCATTGGCTGTCCCTTCTTAGTCTCTGTTGCTAGTCCCTTCCCTCTGCTTGCTCTGAACACTGCATGCCTCGGGAGTCAGTCCGTGGACCTCTTCTCCTCTATAGGTGTTTCTCCTTTGGGGATCGCATCCAGTCTTATGGCTTTAAATACCACCTATCTGCTGTTCCTCTTTAGCTTAGATATTTTTCCTCTATAATCCACATTTATATATCCAGCTGCCTACATCACATCTCCACTTGGATATCCATTAGGTACCTATAATTAAAGTCTGAAATCCAACTCCCTCAAGCTAGTTTTTCAGACATCTCAGTAAAAGGTAACTCCCATTTACCAACTGCTGAGGCCAAAATCTTGACTCCTCTTTGCCACACACAGTTTAACCTTCAGATTATATTCAGAATTTGAATCTCATCACCTTCACTGCTACCACTCTGCCCCTTAGATTCTGCTCCCAACACTGTAGAGAGAGGGCAGTGACCTTTACAACTTGAAGCAATCATGGCAGAGGGATCCCTCTGGCAGAGGGATCTGGTAGCTTCCCATCACACTCAGTCATAAGCCTCAGATCTCACAGTTGCCTACAAAGCTCTTTGCAGTCTGTTCTGTCAGGTCTTTGCTCAGATGTCATCTTCTTGAAGATTTAAACTGTTGTATTTAAACGTAAATGCCTATCCCCTGCACTTATCACCCCTCCCCCTTGTTCTCCTCAGAACATATCAACCTCTCAGATACAATGTATTTTCTTATTATTCATTTCTTACCTATCTCTGTATCAGAATATAAGCTCCATGAAGGCAAGGATTTCTGTTTGGCTCATTAGCCTGGCATGTTCTGTAGGTGCTCAAAAGATATTTGTTGCCTAAAGAGAGGCAGATTTGGCCGGGCGCGGTGGCTCACGCCTGTAATCCCAGCACTTTGGGAGGCCGAGGCGGGTGGATCACAAGGTCAAGAGATCGAGACCATCCTGCTCAACATGGTGAAACCCTGTCTCTACTTAAAATACAAACAATTAGCCTGGCACGGTGGCGCGTGCCTGTAATCCCAGCTACTCGGGAGGCTGAGGCAAGAGAATTGCCTGAGCCCAGGAGGCGGAGGTTGCGGTGAGCCGAGATCGCGCCATTGCACTCCAGCCTGGGTAACGAGCGAAACTCCGTCTCAAAAAAAAAAAAAAAGGCAGATTTCCCACTGGTGATGAGATCAGTGACTGATTTTTTTTTTTTTATTCTTGCTTTATACTTCTACCACATTTTACAACTTTTCTCTTTTTTTTGAGACCGAGTTTCGCTCTTGTTACCCAGGCTGGAGTGCAATGGCCCGATCTCGGCTCACGGCAACCTCCGCCTCCTGGGTTCAGGCAATTCTCTTGCCTCAGCCTCCCGAGTAGCTGGAATTACAGGCACGCGCCACCGTGCCCAGCTAATTTTTTGTATTTTTAGTAGAGACGGGGTTTCACCATGTTGACCAGGATGGTCTCAATCTCTTGACCTCGTGATCCACCCACCTCGGCCTCCCAAAGTGCTGGGATTACAGGCTTGAGCCACCGTGCCGGCATTTTACAACTTTTCTAATTGAAATTGGGAAAAAACCCTTTGAATAAAGAAAAAATTGGCTATTATACAATGTGAAGATGTAGACTAAAAGAGAAATAACTGATGATTTGTCATTCATTAGTAAATTAAAAGGTAAACATACTTTTACTCCATATTCAGGTGGTCTCAATTTATTGGAAAACATTTTAGTGGGTTAAAACACTGCCAAACATGCTGTATGCTATCTTCCATTTTTGTTGAGCAATCAGAAGGCGAGGATATAAAGTGAAATTAGAAACTCCACCTGTTGTAGCTCTATTCTCTGGGACCCTCTTTCATTCTGCAGACTGTGGTTTCTGTATTTGACTGGACTTTTTGAGGATAACAACCCTTCTTCAGCCAAAACAGTTTGCTCTAGCACTTGCTCACACACACACACACACACACCTCAGTCTCAAATTTCTGTTTTTCAAAAATGTTAACATGTAATTACCTAATATCATCATCTTTGGCACTGATTCCATTTAGACTTGAATTTCATATGGTAAAACAGTGATAAGATTTCATGCAATCCAATGATGTTCAAAGTAAGATGGCACCAAATTTGATATGCATGGTTTTGGCATGATTTCTATTCAACCATATACATTTCTGTTGATTCATGACTCAAAACTGTATTAGAAAATGTGACAGACCCATTTGCTAATGCTTCAATTAAAAGAAAGGGCCTTATTTTAACTAGACATCTGTTGGTTATTTTAGTTTGAACCGTTATTGGAGTCTCTCCCAAATATATGTACCGTTAATCTTTTTCTGTTTTTCTTCTACCTTTGGCCAGCATTACTTAGAGCCTCCAGTGAAGCTGAATGAAGCTCTAGAGAGATACGGACTTAATGCTGAAGATTTTTTTGTCTTGAAGCATGGAGAATCAAGATACCTAAATACTGATGATGAAAACTTTTAATAAATGTGAGCACAGGCACTTTTAATGAAAAAGCTATCATCTGATGTAAGTTTAAAAACAAATGAAAAGACTCAGAAATTCATATTGTGATTCTTTTACATTTGGAAACAACTTCCACAAGTTTGTGTTTTATGTTTTGTGTAATAAACGTGCTTCCTAATATGATCAGCTCATATACACTATGAGAGGGTTCGGGGTGGGTCATTTAAATGATGAATTGGCTAATGTGGATTTTAAATCTCATAACAGGATATAAGCACTGCAATGGAAATGTTTTTACTAAAGTATTATACTTTCGTGGTAGTAGAATTTTCTGAGGTTGTGAAAAAACTGACATTAGACTCATTTCTGTTTTTTCCATTCTTCAGGACCTTCTGCAAGGTGAATCAAGGCTGTTTACCTAACTAGATTTTTTTCAGAGGCCTACACATAAAAATGTTTCTTATATGCCCATTATAACAAATGATCAAATTGACTCCAACATGCTTGTAACATAGCAATTCTTGCTCTATCAAGATTAGCTTATATGCCAAATATTAAATATGGTTTATTTTGGTAAGCATAAAAACATAGGGGCTATCATTTTTAAAAGACTAGATTTTTTTTTTATTGTGGTAAAATATACAAATGCATAAAATTTACCATCTTAACCATTTTTAAGTGTACAGTTCTTTGGCATTAATGCAGACATGACTACCATTCACTTATATTTTAAAAGAGGGAACAGTGTGTTTTTTTCCTAGAGCCTTCAGATGAGAAGGAACAGTATATTCTGTTGCATGTCTGCAATTCCCAAATCAAAAGACCTCTTACTTTGGGAGGCCAAAGTGGGTGGATCACTTGAACCCAGGAGTTCGAGACCAGCCTGGGCAACCTGGTGACCCTGTCTTTAGAAAAAAAAAAAAATAACCGAGCGAGGTGGTGTGGTGGTAGTCACAGCTACTTGGCAAGCTGAGGTGGGAGGATCACGGGAGCCCAGGAGGTGGAGGCTGTAGTGAGCTGTGATCGTACCACTGCACTCCAGCATGAGTGACAAAATAAGACCCTGTCTCAAAAGAGAGTCCTCTTCTTAGCATAGGAAGGGAAGGAGTGTGGCTATGAGAATATGATTTATGCCATTTTCTGTTTTTAAATCTAGAAATCAGGTCTTCTAAGCACAAATACAATTACAATGAAATATTTTACAGATAAAATGTTAATAATGTTAATAGACCATACATTTTGAATTAAATTTTATGTTTTTCATTTTTTCTACACATTTTTTTTTCTGGGTCTTTTAGCTCTGAATATATCAATCAGATTTATAAATACCTTGTTTTTCATGATTCAGATGTTTTATATTTTTATATTAAATAAATCTTAAGCATGATTTTTTTAGTAAGCCAGTAGGAATACCAGTGGTTAAAAAAAAAAAAAAAAAGTCAGCTGACATAAAATTGAGTCCTAATAAGGGCTCTGTATTCACTTGATGATTCTGACCTTTCCTAAGGAGGGAGTTGAATTAGATACCACTGGAGGCCCATTCTGTATTTCTAATACAGTCTCAGCACTTTATTCATAGAAAATAATCAAAATAGGTTTTCAACACCAAATGCTACCCAGGCAGTGCTTTATAATTTATTTGCACTTGTATATGTGTGCCATGTTAGCCACTAAACCTGAATTCTTACCCTGCTTTCATCAGATTCTTTTTGTAACCTAAAACAAGTCACCTATGCTCACTGTGCCTGTTTTCCTCATCTGCAACAAGAGAATAATTCTGACCTACCTCTGAAAAATGTGTAGAACAAATGAGTTTTTAAAGCACTTTAGAAATATAAGGGAGAAAATGATTTCTTAAGGTGTCACTGCCTAACATAGGTATATTTGAAAGCTGAATATAATGCTTTTGATAATATATTGTTCCTGTTGCAAATTTAAGCATTATCTATTAGGAGACTAAACATTGAGAACAACTTTATTTCACTCACTTTGTAAATTGGAGTAATATCCTAAATATAGATGTAAATAATCTTTATCAAAATTAAGTGTTTTTATCTACAAAGATGCGAATCAGTCAAGGGGAAATGTGTATGTAATGTGTGTATGTATAATGTATGCAAATATATGTGATCTTGGGGTACTAAAGCACAAAAAAAATTTCCCACAAAATAAACCTTTCTGAAAAGACTGATGATAAACTTTTTCACTCCAAGCAGATGTGAATCAATATGTTAGGTTTGTGGTGGGTTAGCTTTGAGGTGTGTTGCCCTAGTAATAGCCAACATTGTTGTAGCCATATTCCTTGCTGTTGCACGCCGAATTGAAAATTCTTCTCTTACCTCTATGAAGCAAGCCAGGTACATCTTAAGTATTTCTTCTCTCTGAATGGCCTTAACATATTTTGTATTCATATGTACTGTTTAACTGAGGGTCTCTAAGCACTTTAAATTGTTGTGTTCTAATTGTGTTCTCATATGGCCTGCCTCATTTTTCTAGGCCTTTTCAGCTGTAATTTTTTATTACCACTCATGTTCTTTCTACATTGACACTTTTATTAAGAACATCAAGCTTCATCTCTGCTTACAAAATCTAACCTTACTGAGTCATTTCCACTTTTTCATTTGTTATCTACATTTTGGAGGGTTTATGTACAAAGTGAAAACAAAGTTTGAAAAATAAGACAAATCCATTCTCTTCCTCACTTCAATCTAATATACATTGTAGTGTCTTTGGATCAGTCTTATCCTCTAAGTCAACTTCATTTTGATTAGTGAACATCCATATCTTACATCCAAAATGTAAGATTTTATTAAAGTTTTCTATGATAACTGAGGAACAGTTTGCTATGCCTCACTGCCCAAATGGGTAGGTCATCAATTAGGAGAAATCCCAAATTATAAAAGCCAACATATGCTGTGACCTACATACGTAAAGATGTATTTGTGCATTTTTCTTTCTGGGTAGTTAAAAATTACTCCCTCTTTTCTCTAGCATTTTGACATTTCAGAGTCAATGCTCTGATCTCTAGGGAGTGTGATTATTTATTCAAACTAATGAGAGGAAAAGAGAGTTTTAGAATCCACTGCTGCTAAAGCACATTAAAAACCCATCCTGGTTTCTAATGTATGCACATTTTGATATTTAATGAATATGCTTTCATTAAAATAGGGAGGTAGATTTGAAAAAACTGTTATAAAGAAATGTGCCTTTTGTGAAATTAATACTTTTGTTCTTGTCTAGCCCACTGGGAACTTCCATTTTTCACCTTATACCGAACCCTTTTTCTAATGTAAAAGTATTTCTTCCAAGTTTGATTTCTGCATCAGGATAACCTTGAGAACACACATACATATTTCTGTTTGAGGGTTTGTGAATTCCTATGGAAACAGTCTTGTATCTATGTATTTACAAATTAAAGTATTCTTAAAGCTTTGCCTTAAATACTGCTTGTATACTGATTTACTTAATGCTAAGCATGGCAAGGGTCATAAATTTAAATATTATAAGACCTGGCTGAATCCCAGATATACCAATAAATTGTTGTAGTAGCTTATGGAATAAAAATATTATTAAATATAACAAATTTTCATACATTGTATTTTTAGTCAAGTAAAATATGGATGAAAATTAATAAATACCATCAAGGGAAAAAATGTGTGTAATATTATGAGTGATTTTTTTCTTCTTTATTTAAAAAAAGATTTGGGCTCATAGTAAAAAATTCACACAGTAATATTGTGTATGTAGAAGGCATTCCCCACTCCCACTGCAGGAGTTTGGGTATCAATATAGAAGTGTCTGTCAATACGTAAGTATTTTTCATTTAGAAACACACACACATGGGATCCCATATTTTTTTGTAACTTGTGCCTTAAAAAAAAACCCACCATATTTCATAGATATATTTCTAAATCAGCACATTCAGACCTCCATAATTCTTTTAAAAGACTGGATAATTGATTTAACCAACTGCCTAAAGATGGACATTATGATTGATCCCAGTATTTTATATGTAACTTTCTTTACATATTGAAACACTGAATGGGAGTGGGCAAGTCCTAGGAAACATTCTCTCCTAAAAGTTTACATTTTTCATCGACTCAAGAGAATAGACTTGAAAGCAGTGTGGTCAGGTTGGCAGGTGAGTGGCATCAAGAACTTAGGATCTCACTGCTATTAAAAGAACATGACCATTCCTACTACAGTTCTGAAACATCGATTTAGTCACATACTAATGCTGTTTCAGATAAGTAACTGCAAATCACTTCAAAAAGTAGGGTAGCTTTGTGAAAAGGTTACTGCCACTTCATGTAGGGAAAATAACAAATATTTGCAAATAGCAAAATAAAAAGAAATTGTTTCAGTACAAGCTCTTATACTCACTTGGTATCAAAACAGTCCAAGATAAATCTGAACACTATGGCAAGTTATAGCTGTGTTAATGATGAAATGTGGTATTTACTGTTTAAATTCAGCAGCTGGAAGAATCTCCTTATAAGGAAGAGAGAAAATAGGTTTATATCCAGACGGCATTACTCTTTGGAAAAATATGACCGATTAGATTTTGGGCATTATTGTTACAACCTTTTCCTTCACCTCTGCATCATCGTGATCAACTAAAGCTCTTATTTTCTGGGCACATTCTTCTCCATATAACAGGAAAAACAATGAACCTTCAGTGAAAGTAGGCTGCACAGCTAAATGGCCTTCTATTTTGAGGCAGTTATTTATATTCTGAAATAGTGTAAGTACTCGAAGAAGAATCTCCTTTGCTACATGGCTGTCATAAAGGGATAGGAATGACGCATCCACCTGAAATAGGAAATGAGTATTAATAATATATGAAAACATTTTTCATGTATATTTTAATATTTTAAAACTATCAATATCTCACATTTAAAAATTTAAAAATTCACATTAAAAATGGGAGTATCTCACATTTTAAAAATTTTGTCAGGCCAGTTGTGGTGGCTCACGCCTGTAATCCCAGCACTTTGGGAAGCTGAGGCGGGCGGATCACAAGTTCAAGAGTTCGAGACTAGCATGACCAACATGGTGAAACCCTGTCTCTACTAAAAATACAAAAAATAGCTGGGTGTGGTGGTGAGTGCCTGTAATTCCAGCTACTGAGAAGGCTGAGGCAGGAGAATTGCTTGAACCTGGGAAGCGGAGGTTGCAGTGAGCCGAGATCATGCCACTGCACTCCAGCCTGGCAACAGAGCAAGACTCCATCTCAAAATAAAAAAACCATTATTTTCTCATAGAAAATTAACCCTAAAATGGCGAAATTTAGATGTAGATGTAAAAAACCTTATGTACCCCCACATTGTATACTAATGAAAAAAAGGGAGTGTTTTAGCTGAAAAATATGATTTCCTTGGAATTTTAGAATGTGGTTATTTGGGAAAAACCACCATTTTCTCTTTAAGATCTGTCATACGGTTTTCATGTGAATTCATTATTTGATCAAACATTTGGTGCCTATATGCCACAGGGCACAGAACTGGGTGGGGAACAGGGATAAGCAGATGAATACAATGGTTTCTTTTCTACAGGAGTTGAGCTCCATTCTATCTCAGCATTCAGAACTCTTATCACAGCTTTCAATTACCTTGTTCATTTGTTACATTATTTTTGTCTCTCCACTAGACTGTAAGCTCCATGAGGACATGCACCATGTCACGCTGCATTCACTCGTGTCTCATCCAGCATCTAGCACATGCTGGGGACTCAGTACTGCTGTTTCAGTGGATACTAAGATACATATAAACACAAACAGGTCAAGTATAAAAGATGGGATGGTATAACTGTACCCAAAATAGGGCAGAGAAAAAAAGTTTTAATATATAATTGTTGCTAGGGTGATTTTAAAAAATTGTTTTTCAAAAGTAAAATATGCTTACTGTAGAAAATTTAGGAAATTCATATATACAAAAGGAATGAAAAAAAAACCACCACCTTTAATATTGCTTCTCAGAGAGAATCCCTGTTAACATTTTAGGCCAAATCTTTCTCTTTCCAGATCTGTCTGCTCAAATATATATGTGTTTGTATTTACAAAATAAATATATAAGCTATTTACTTGGGCATGAAGAAGTCCTTCTGTCATGGCTGGATTTTCAGACAAATTCAAAAGCAGTTTCAAAACTTGCACCTGAAATAAGAAGATATTGGCTTTTCTCAGACTGTAAGCATGAATTTCCTGTCAGGCATGCTGTTTTCTCACCATGTCTTCCTATAAAAGTACTGCCTAGCTTCCAGGCCTGGCTCATAGTCTCTCTACTCTAGGAAACTTTCTCAATTTATTCTACTTTAAGGGTCTCACTCTGAACTCTTTTTTTTTTTTAATTGTGAGAATTTATTTATTTATTTGTTATTTTTCTTTTTTTTTTTAATTACATTTTAGGTTCATTCTGAACTCTTATAACACTTGGCACCACTCTGTGACAGGAGAGAACCTATCACAGAGCAGTGTTATTTAAACCTCCTGTTTCCAATTACACTGTTAGAGACATAGAATATTGCAAATGTCTTGCATCACTCTTAGAGAACCTATCACAGAGATAGAGGTCTTCTATCACACTGTTATTTAAACATCATTTTTCCCAATTATACTGTTAGGGAGATAGAATTTTGCAAATGTCTTCACAATCTACCCCCAACTCACATACATGCCTGAACAGATGGTAAGCTTAACAAATGTTAAATACGCAATCTTCATTATGATAGCTGGTAAGTGAAATATGGCCAGGCATGGTGGTGTGGGCCTGTAGTCTTAGGTACCTGGGAAGCTGAGGAGGGAGGATCCCTTGAGCCTATAAGTTTAAGGATGTAGTGAGCCATGATTGTATCTGTGAATAGCCACTGTACTCCAGCCTGGGCAATGCAGTGAGAACTGAGACCCCATCTTTCCAAAAATTAGAAAAGAAACACAATCTTTAAAACAAACAAAAAAATCTCTCAAAGCTCAGCTCATTTCTACTTAAGGTGTAAAAATTCTGCAACTGTTTCGTTACCAAGACTAAATAAGTAACAATATGACCCCTTTTAATAAGCTACTATGAATCTTTGAGGTTATCTTTCAATGTGAAAGTGTTTTACAACTGTATAAAAAAGCAGATTGATTAAAAACTGATTGATCGAATGATTGAGATGGTGGGGGTGGGGGGGGTGTCTCACTAAATTGCTGAGGCTGGTCTTGAACTTCTGGCCTCAAGCAATTCCCTCACCTTGGCCTCCCAAAGTAACTAGGATTACAGGCATGAGCTACCACACCCAGCAATTATATAAATAATAAGCAAGTAAATGTTATTTAATAGCTGAGTAGCTAAAATATCAGCATTCTTATGACTTACAACAAAAAGTTAGTAACAAAAAGACTCAAATAGAATGGCTCTTCTAAAAGCAAAGGCCATATGAAACTGTGCTTTCCATAAGATACTTGGAACTAAAGTAAGGAGAGTGGAGTGGGTAACTAACTCAGGGATATGTGACAAATGTGCTCTTCACTAGAGCTGGGAAGGAACCTGGATATTATTTTAGAAAATTTTTTTTATTACAAAGGTGACAGATGTTTACCATAGCACTTTCAAAAAAACAGAAAAGCAGAAAGAAAAAGGAAATTCACCCATATTTCCATAACCAGAAATTATGATTAAGTTTTGGTATTTTTGGCCAGGCACAGTGGCGCATGCCTGGATTCCCAGTATTTCTGGAGGCCAAGGTGGGCAGATCACTTGAGCTCAGGAGTTCAAGAGCAACGTAGGAAACATGGCAAAACCCCACCTTTACAAAAAAATACAAAAATTAGCCAGGAGTGGTGACATAGGCTTGAAGTCCCAGCTACTTGGGAGGCTGAGGCAGAAGGATTGCTTAGGCCTGGGAGCTCAAGGCTGCAGTAAGCTGAGATCATACCACTGCAATCCTGTCTGGGCAACAGAGTGAGATTCTATGTCAAAAAAAGGGAAGGCTGGGTGCGGTGGCTCACACCTGTAATCTCAGCACTTTGGGAGGCTGAGGTGGGCAGATCACCTGAGGCTGGGAGTTCAAGACCAGCCTGACCAACATAGAGAAGCCCCGTCTCTCCTAAAAATACAAAATTAGCCAGGTGTGGTGGCGCATGCCTGTAATTCCAGCTACTTGGGAGGCTGAAGGAGGAGAATCGCTTGAACCTGGGAGGCAGAGGTGGTGGTGAGCTGCGATCATGCCACTGCACTCCAGCCTAGGCAACAAGGACAAAACTCCATCTCAATTAAAAAGAAAAAAAGAAAAAGAAAAGTTATTTTCTTTCTGGTCTTTATGCATGTATCTTATGTATTCACAATTCCTTTGACCATGTTGTAGATACTAATTTATTTGAGGATGACATAATGCTTTGCTTAATTTTACTGTTTTGATGAACTTATTTATTTTTATTTTTAGAAAATTACTACTTGGTCATGATAAAAATTTAGGTAGTACAAAAGAGAACAAGGTAAAAACAAAAGCCATCATGCTATTGACCCCTTCCCATCCTCAGCGGTGACAACTGGTAACATTTCTTGAATATGCAGAGACTGTCTTTTTCAAACAGAGGCTCTTAATAAATTATGGCCTCTGGAGATCAAAGAGTAAAGGAGATTTCTGACCACCCTTTAGTGCACTCCATGGAGGTTACTATCAGATCTCATCTGGCCTGACCGGCCATCAGCAACACTAGGAATAACTGTTAGGAAAAAAACACCTGGCTCCAATGTCAATGACGTTTCAATCAGAAAAACAGGAACAAGAGGTATGAAATAGGATGAACCTGAACTTAGGAAATAAGCCTGGATGAAGTCAAAATCTAAGACCCACTAATAGTCAATGAGGGCAGGTATACAACCAGGGAATAGCAACAGCAATAGCTATTTGGTATCCTGTATTAAAGTCTGATGTTGCGACTCTTTGTAAAAGGGAGTTAAACATGAGGAAAAAATACATACAGTTAGAATACAACTACAGATTAAACAAATATATAGATTTTGGTTTGAAACCACCTTAAGACATGTCTTTTGTCTGGGCTCGGTGGCTCAAGCCTATAATCTCAGCACTTTGGGAGGCTGAGGTGGCGGATCACGAGGTCAGGAGTTTGTGACCAGCCTGACCAACATGGTGAAACCCCGTCTCTGCTAAAAATACAAAAAATTAATGGGGTGTGGTGGCATGAGCCACAGGAAGCTGAGGCAGGAGAATCACTTGAACCCGGGAGGTGGAGGCTGCAGTGAGCTGAGATCATGCCACTGCACTCCAGCCTGGGTGACAGAGTGAGACTCTGTCTCAAAAAAATAAATAAATAAATAAATAAAAGACATTTTTTCCCTCTTGTCATATGCACCATCTTGTGGTGACACTAGGACATTTTAAACTATTAGTTTTATTTGTTTTCATTGCAAATGTAACAAGCACACAGTTTATTTATATACATCCTCCACTATCTGTATTTAGTTATCAATCAGTGGTGTACCCAAAAGGTTATTATGGTACAGTGAAATCCCTGACTTAAGCAAATTAAGGTATTTTAAAAGTCATTTTAGTGGTTATTTACTAAGAAAATACCTAAATCAGATACACTTTCCCACTAACAAACAGATGACTGTCCAAAAGTTTATTTGCAAGTTGGAACTTTAAACTCAATTTTTATGGAAAATTAATGTTATAATTGGTGGCTATGTTCCAAGGCAGACCAAGAAAGCATATTTTTTACCCTAGAAATACCGTACTAAGCAATGTAATGGAAAAACACAACACAACAAAACAAAAATAGAACATACTATTGTGGTGTGGGTCATTTTTTAAAAAGTCAAAAAATGTATGAAAACATTTTTTGATGTCTCAGACATATACAGTTGATGTCTCAGACATATATAGCCCCAAGGCCAGATTTGCCTGGCTGAACTCAGCCTGGTTCTGAACTCAGAGTTCCTCCTGAGGTCCTGGGTAAAGCAGCTGCAGATTCAGGCAGAGGAGAGATTTCTCCTACAGTGGCAACAACAATGAGTAAAGAGGGAAGGAGTTTCCATGGGGGTTCAAGGCCTGGAAGTTATCTTGCTCCACTGGAGTCAGAGATGTTGATGCATGTTGGAAACCGCCCAGGAATGGTGCAGTTTTGCTTGGACCAGATCCAAACAAATTTGGCTACTGGAAAAGAGGAAAGTCCATGTACAAACACCTTAAAAACATAAAAGCAGGACTACAGTGAGGCTCTCCTGTTATCATATCTTGATAACCTCGAAAATAACTGCAGTGATGTTGAATATTTGGAGTATGGCCTCACATTTGGTCTGTTTAAAATGCTTATGCATTTTTCTCTCAATTGTTCCAGAGAACACAGACCAACATGGCAGAAAGCCTTGATGAACAATCAACCCAACTTACCAGAACTTTTAATCAGCCTACAATCCATTTTACCCTACTTTTTCTTGAAAAATGGCAATTGATAAGAATACACATTAATATGAGAGATTTACTCAAGAAACTTTTCATAGGGCATCTCCTAAGGTCCTATTTAATTCAGCTCAGTATCTGTTGCCTCTTAAAAATCAACCTAAATGGACAGAGTGAAGCACTGAGACATCCTTCATATATTCAATTCACTTCATTTACTACAGCTTAAAAGTTGTTTTAGAAAGACTTTTCAACAAATAATAACTAAATAAAAAATGATTTGTTAACCCTGAGGTAAGCAAAATATTCAACTAACCACTACTATTACTCAAAGATTTCTTTTAATCACAATGTTCCTATATTTGTTGGGGGGAAGCTAGCTTCTCAGAAAACCAAATGATAAGTGAAAAAGCAGATGATTTTCACAAGTTAATTTTGCAATGGACTATTTGGGACTACAAATAATATACTTTCTTGGGCCCATGTGAGTTTTTAATAAATCTTCCTCACCTTTAGGCACATCAACTTAAGATAAGGTGGCTTGCAAATCCTATTTTAATCTTAATAAGCTTGACACAATAGCTCTTCCTACCTTCGTGTTTCCATTTCCAGTAAGTAACACCTGGAACAGGTCTGTAATATAACTGTGAAGCATGTGCTGGTGGTCATTGGTAACAGTCATGTTTGTCAACAATCTCAGTCCGGCCAGCTGCACAGCAGAGTTCAGAGGACCAGAGAAGACATCCTCACAGACTTGGTTGATGTATATCTGAAGACAGGGGAGGAAAATGAGCATATGAGAATCTCCAAAATTCTTTTACTAAGGAGCCACTTTTTTGCCCAGTGGAGTAGGGCTATTGCTCAGGATGGAACTGACTCCTCAAAAGATATCTAGCCCTCAAATGTTGGTGACTTTATTTATTTATTTAATTTTATTTTTGAGACAGAGTTTCGCTCTTGTTATTCAGGCTGGAGTGTAATGGCGCGATCTTGGCTCACCGCAACCTCCGCCTCCTGGGTTCAGGCAATTCTCCTGCCTCAGCCTCCTGAGTAGCTGGAATTACAGGCACACGTCACCATGTCCAGCTAATTTTTTGTAGAGACAGGTTTCACCATGTTGACCAGGATGGTCTCCATCTCTTGACCTCGTGATCCACCCGCCTCGGCCTCCCAAAGTGCTGGGATTACAGGTGTGAGTCACCGCGCCTGGCCCATGTTGGTGACTTTTTAAAAGCTTCCTTTGGTAATTCCAGGTACTGTGTTTAGCATTTTACAAATATACCTCACTTAATCCTGAAGACAACTCTAATGAGGTGAGTGTTGTAATATTATGGCTATCTTGCAGCACTTTAAGTCTTCAAGGAGGTTGGGTCCCCTACCCAATGTCAAGATAGCAGGTGGGGAAGCAATATGCAAGCCCAGAGATCATGCTCTTAACATCAGTGGACTCTCTCTGGTTGGAGGCGTCCCAACTTAGTCCACATTTCTGTTTCAACTGGCCTGAGCACACTAGGATCAGGGAAGATGTGAGGTCATTTTGTATCATGGTAAGTACCTTCCTTAGCAGTAGGGTCTAGAAAGCGCTATCATTTCAGAAGTAAAGAATGGGAGGAAAATGTGAAACAGAATCTTTTCCTAGAGTTAATCCTATCAAAAGTAAGCAGAGCAAAATTATCCCTGGCCCAAGCTTCTTATTTACCTAGGTATATGTATATAATTTATCCCTTCATAATACTGTTAACTATCACTGGTAAAAAGTAATGCAATAGTGTAGTACTCTTGTATCATACATAACAGAACTAAACGCAGTGTGATGGAAACTTTTCTGAAACATGATTTTCTGTGTCTGGCCATGAGCTTTCTTTTTTTGGAGAGGACAGACTTTCACTCCGCTGCACAGGCTGCAGTGGTACAACCTCAGGGTCACTGTAGCGTTGACCTCACAGGCTCAAGTGATCCTCCTTCCTCATCCTCCAAAGTAGCTGGGACTATAGGCGTGAGCCACCAGACAGGGTTTCACCACGTTGCCCAGGCTGGTCTCAAATTCTTGAGCTCAAGTGATCTGTCTGCCTCAGCCTCCCAAAGTGCTGGGATTATAAGTGTGCATCACCATGCCCAGCCTGGCCATGAGATTTCTAGTTTAGAAAAAATGACATTTTACAGATTACTGATATTCACCTAAGCAAATCTGAACTCTACCAAAAGTTCTAACTGGTGAGAAAATTTTCCTAATTTGAAGTGGCAAGAAGTTACCAATTGTTGCATAAACAATTATTTAAAAAAAATTCCCAAATGTATCCATGTTACCACAGAAACTAAAATGGTAGTAAAGCAAAGAGAGATTAAACTTTAAATCTGGTTTCTACATCTAAATTACATTTATTTCTTTTTAGAGACAGGGTCTCACCCTGTCACCCAGGATGGAGTGCAGTGGCATAACAGCTCACTGCAGCCTCAATTTCCCTCTGGTTTCAGTCTCCTGAATAGCTGGGACTACAGGCGCATGCCACTATACCCAGCTATATATATATATTTTTAAAGAAATAGGGTCTTGGCCGGGCGCGGTGGCTCAAGCCTGTAATCCCAGCACTTTGGGAGGCTGAGGCGGGTGGATCATGAGGTCAACAGATTGAGACTATCCTGGTCAACATGGTGAAACCCCGTCTCTACTAAAAATACAAAAAATTAGCTGGGCATGGTGGCGCGTGCCTGTAATCCCAGCTACTCAGGAGGCTGAGGCAGAATTGCCTGAACCTAGGAGGCGGAGGTTGTGGTGAGCTGAGATCGCGCCATTGCACCCCAGCCTGGGTAACAAGATCGAAACTCCGTCTCAAAAAAAAAAAAAAAAAAAAATGAGTCTCACTATGTTGCCCAGACTAGTCTTGAACTCCTGGCCTCCAGCAATCTCCCGTCTTGGCTCCCAAAGTGTTGGGATTACAAGTGTGAGCCACAGTACCTGGCCCTAATTTACATTTGAAAGTGAACTGATTCTCCTTAGTTACAATTTAATTACACACCCTTCCTTTAAAAACATGGCATTTATTTAGCTTTATTTTTATTTATTTTTTTTGAGATGGAGTTTCGCTTGTTACCCAGGCTGGAGTGCAATGGTGAAATCTCGGCTTACCGCAACCTCCGCCTCCAGGGTTCAGGCAATTCTCCTGCCTCAGCCTCCTGAGTAGCTGGGATTACAGGCACGCGCCACTATGCCCAGCTAATTTTTTGTATTTTTTTTAGTAGAGACGGGGTTTCACCATGTTAACCAGGATGGTTTTGATCTCTTGACCTAGTGATCCACCAGCCTTGGCCTCCCAAAGTGCTGGGATTACAGGCTTGAGCCACCACGCCCGACCACTTTTTATAAATCATATATTTCTGTAAGATGCTGATGTCTTTCAAAGTATTTCCTAAAATGTGTGGACTGTTTACATCTTTATTATATCTGAATCTTTTTACCATTTCAATTCTAATGACAAGATTACCAAATGGACTAGCTTAGTTATTCCTGCAGCTGTGTCCACCTCATCTTGTTCCATTCTCTTGGAATTCTCTCCTTCCCCAACGCTACCTGTACAGTAACCTTAGACATTCTCAAGAGTCAGGTCAGACTCTACCTCTTACAGAAACTTTTGGATCAAATCTATGTACTCAATAATGTTTTACTTACATTTTTTTTCCTGAAAGCACTTCATTATGTTCTGCCTTAGCTTACAACTATTTAAGGACTTGTTTTATCCTTCTTTCCGCCTTTCTTAACAAGAGTTGCATCATGTTCATTTGTATACTCTGCACCACAAAGCAGGAGTTAAATACTGAATTGAAATAATATAATTTCCTAATATTGCATTTTTCTGCTGACATTATCTGACCCTGGCTTCGTTCCTTTAGCACCCTTAAACTGAACCCCAACTCCGAAAGTCTTACTGGCTGCAAAAGATAGAAGCAGCCTGGCCAGCTTCCTTCAGTGGAGTATGAAGGAGCCCTTGGAGATTTTGATTCCCACTCTAAAGCTTTTATCTAGATGACCATGGAAACTGAACAGAAGCTGGTAAGAGCTGTTAGTGTTTGAATTTGGTAGACCAGAAGTCCTGAAACTCAGTCAGATGTTGCAGTACCAATTCCAAAATACCATCAAGTGTAATCAAGGTTCATGTGTGTGGTGTCAACCACATGCATACATATATATACATTTACTCTGGTACCTACAATAGAAAACCACCTTATTCTATACTGCTGACTCAGACGTAACTGGGGTGATGAAAGGTGTTGGAGGTAATGAACTTACTTTAAAAAAAAAAGTTAGTTTTCACTACCAGCACAATCTCTGGAAGCCATGAGGAGTATGCTCTTGTAGCAGATCACACTGTCTACAAAGTGTCTGAAAAACTGGACTTTAAAATGCTGCCATTGGTATCCCACATCTTACTGCATATGAAGCTCTGATTCAGTGTTTGTATGAATGCTGGAGTGTTTTGGTTCATGGGGCTAGTAAAGGAGCTGGGTTAGCAACATGCCAAATTGCTAGAGTTTCTGGCCTAAAGGTTTTGGGCACAATTGGTAATGAGAGGGACAAAAGACTTTCGCAAAATGGAGCCCACAAAATGTTTAATTACAAAGAATTATGTTGATGAAATTAAGAAATGTATTGGTTAGAAATTGATCCGATTATTGAAATATTAGCTAATATAAATCTTAGTAAAGATGTGAATTGTTTGTAATATGGAAGATGAGTAATAGGTGTTGGCAACAGTGGTACTACTGAAATAAACACATGGAACACCATGGCAAAAGAGTCTAGTAAAATTGGAGTTACTCTATTTTCCTCAACCAAGGAGGAATCTCAGCAATTTGCAGCACCCTGTCAAGCTGGAATGGAAATTGGTTGATTGAAATCTGTAATATGTTCTCATTATATGTTGGAGACGTGGCCAAGGCTCATATAAGTATTTCTCACAGCAAAGGGGCTACTGTAAAAATGATTCTTTTGATGATTAATTTTTTCATGGATTTCAGCGGTTGTCTTCTGTCCAGTTTTACTTACACAATCTTTTCTTTAATTAACATTTATTTGATCCAGTGAGTTTCTTATGTGAAAAAAGTAAGATTTTTCTTTGGAGAGCTGAGGAAGTAGAGTAAAATTCATTTTATGGCTGGCAATATTTTTTTTACCTTCTATTTCAAATTGAGAAGTCTTCATAATACAAAATAGCATGTTAGTGGTCTTTTGACATTGGGATGCATTCCAGAATTGTGAACTGATACTTGACTAATTCTATACCTTTGATTAAAACATGCTAATTCAAAATAAGAGTGCTTGATTTCCAATCCTACTTACCTTTATAAAGGTTTTTTAGTCTCTGATTAGCCATAACTATATTGAATTCTAAAGATTTTCTGGACTAATAAAGACCCCTATTCAGGCTGGGTGCAGTGGCTCATGCCTGTAATCCCAGCACTTTGGGAGGCCAAGGTGGGTGGATCACGAGGTCAGGAGTTCAAGACCAGCCTGACCAATATGGTGAAACCCCGCCTCTACTAAAAATACAAAAATTAGCCGGGCGTGATGACATGCACCTGTAGTCCCAGCTACTTGGGAGGCTGAGGCAGAAGAATCGCTTGAACGTGGGAGGCAGTTCAAGCCAAGACTGCACCACTACACTCCAGTCTGGGTGACAGAGCGAGGTTTCGTCTAAAAAAAAAAATACCTATACCAAACTAATTGCATCTGGATCTGTAAGACTTGTGGAAGGGCAAAAATATGTAATTTCCAGAATACTTTAATAGTTTTCCAAGATTTCCCCAAATATTAGAATATCTGCTTCACTAGATATTCTAATTGATTGTCAAAGACCCCATATATTCCTGTGAGGACAGCAGACTTATCTTTGACACTTGGTACACAGCCTCCAAACAGATAATACTTCTTGACTGATTAGATTTTCAAAGTAGATTTAGAGTTAGCTGTTTGTGTGATGGGGGTCATATATTTTTATTGATGTTAAGCCTGCTTTTGCTTCATAGCATAGTAATCTGTTATAAATTCTGTAAAAAATTAAATTTTCTAGTCTGTATAGTACTTGCCTCTCATCACTTCTGCAAAGCTCCTCATAGTTACTTCCTAACAGTGTTCTGGGCTGGAAGTCTTTATCTAAACTAAATACAGAGATGACCTCTTAGAAATCTTGCTATCAATCTCATGTTCAAGGAAGTAAAGTTTGGTTATTTGTTGTTTTTTTCTTCATACGAGCACATCCTCCTGTTTCTTGTTTCATGATTCTCTTGACTTGATTTGTTGTGTTGAATGACAATTTCTGGTTTGAACATGGGGGTCCTGTTTCATTAGTAAACAGAAAACACAGCTTTTTTCTATAACTGAGGGGTATCACTGGGTTCTGACTATATATGCCAAGGCTGGAGTGTTTTTACTGTTAGCATTTTCCAGGCTATTTTTTCACGAGTTAACTATCTTATAAATAACATTTTTGAAAAAAGCATTAAAGCAAGGTCAGTAATGTAGGTTAGCATTTTATATGTATCCTAAAGTGCACGATTTCTCCCCATAAAACTAGATCAAGGAACAGTTATTCTGTAAAGTCAGCTGAATCTATTTGCACATTTGCCTCATCCATTGAAAGAGCTAAAGCATGCAGTGACTTAACATTCCACAATACACTGATACAGTTCACTTAATTTCAAAGGCAAAACAAGCCAAACTGTATGATGACCATATTTATGAATATGCAGCATTGAATATGCTCTTTAAATGAATCTCTCGTAATTCTAGTTCTAATTGATACAGTCTTGTCCTAACTTTCAGCCAACTACATCCACTATTTGGTTTGTGCCTATAACCTTAAGGCCACTGCTGTCCCTGGTATAAAGTAGAGGATAACCTACAGAATAAACAAGCATTATTGTACTAAAAAAAAAAAAGTCTTATTGTACCTCTTATTAGCTACTTCAGGTTCCTCCCTCCTCTGTCTTATTCTCCATTCCTCTAAAGGTAATCCTTGGCTGTAAAGTTACAAAGGATCGTCTACTAAAGTTTCATTACTCATCTTTTTGTTATTTTCTCTTTCATTTATGGAAAACCTTATACATTTGGGATTTTCAGGCAACTTACCTTTATCTTGATTTGATTTTCAACATTCACACTCAGGTTGTTAAGAGCATTTAAAGCTTTCTCTTTAATACTCTGATTGGAATGGTTGATTTTGTTTCCAACAATTGGAATACCACCCAATTCACGAATAATAGCCTAGGAGGGGAAAAAAAAAACAACCAGGACTGAGACTCTAGTATGCTAAAGGGACTTTAGTTCACTGAATTCTTCGCATCCACAAATACAATTAAAAATTAATGCCTTTTTGGAAATACCTTTCCCATATAGAAATATTTAATTCCTACTTTTTTTGAGATGCAGTTTTGTTCTTGTCACCCAGCTGGTGTGCAATGGCACATTCTCAGCTCACCACAACCTCTGCCTCCTGGGTGCAAGCAATTCTCCTGCTTCAGCCTCCTGAGTAGCTGGGATTACACGCATGTGCCACTAGGCCCAGCTAATTTTGTATTTTTTTAAGTTGAGACTGGTCTCAAACTCCTAACCTCAGGTGATCTGCCCACCTTGGCCTCCTAAAGTGCTGGGATTAAAGGTGTGAGCCACTGCACCCGGCCCTAATTTCTATTTTTAAAAAAATGTCACTACCTATACTTAAAAAAAAAAAAATTATTTATTTATTTATTTATTTATTTAAAGATGGGGTTTCACCATGATGGCCAGGCTGGTTTTAAACTCCTCACCTTAGGTGATCCACCCACCTCAGCCACCCAAAGTGCTAGGATTACAGGCGTGAGCCAAGGAGCCAGGCTTCATATTTTTATAGGTAAAGAAAATCCACTGAAAATAAAATTATTAAGATATATAATTATTTAAACTCCAGTGTTGAGAAATACAATAAAAATTCAGAGGTACTATAATGATCTTGAAGCAACTTACAAACAAAATTATTTTTCTTTGAGATAAGTTAAATAACTTCTCCATTATAGGCAAAACTGGAAAAGTGCTATGATTTAGAATACTAAAGTAGTGTTTTGCTGACCTGTGTTATTTTAAACACCAATCCCTCAAAATGTTAATAGATGTTCCATAAAAATAAGGGGGAGGGTGGTTTCCCACAGTTATGTAAGTTTAGGAAAACCTGAGTAAAAGAAGACTAAGCATGTTTCTTTAATATGTTCATGTGCATTGGGAATATTCAAGAGGCGTATGTTGTTGATAGTATGTCTATGAACTATACACAAAAAGAGGGTCATTTTTCAGCAGTGGAAGTGGTGGGAACACACTGACATCTTGCAGAATCAGGTTCCATGCAGTTTGAAAAATGGTACCCAGGGCCAGGCGTGGTGGCTCACACCTGTAATCCCAGCACTTTGGGAGGCCGAGGCAGGCGGATCACTTGAGGTCAGGAGTTCAAGACCAGCCTGGCCAACATGGTGAAACCCTGTCTTTACTAAAAATACAAAAATTAGCCAGTAACAGTGGTGGGTGCCTGTAATCCCAGCTACTTGGGAGGTTGAGGCAGGAGAATCACTTCAACCTGGGACGAGGTTACAGTGAGCCGAGATTGTGCCACTGAAATGCAGCCTGGGTAACAGAGTGAGACTGTGACTCAAAATAAAAAAAAAAAAAGAGAACAAGAGGAAGAAGAGAAGGAGGAGGAGGAGGAAGAAGTAGTAGAAGAAGAAAAATGGTGCCCAAATATTCAGAGGAAAAATAATCTGGGATTTTTTTTACAGTTAGTTGCAATACTATGTTACCATGTGTCTTTGGCCCAAACATTGAAGAATTAAATTGCTTTAATTCTTATATGCCATTTTACTGTTAACGGTAACCTTAGCATCAAAAGAGTAATAAACATTCCCTCTACAATTTCAAGTTCTTTCGAAGGACCTGCAGTTTCTAGAAACCACGTTGCTTTTTTTTCAACTCTACTGTTAAAGCAGGTTAAGGCACTATCATTGATGGTAAGAGCACCAACCCCCGCTGCTCAAGAAGGTACTTCTTCTCTAGTGGGTATTGGCCTACTCCGATACAACTTATTTTAGAGGAACACAAAATTATGCCATCAGAAATACTTTAAAGGCAGGCTAACACATTAATCACTATCTATTGTTTTTGCTTGTCTAGTGGCCCTCTTTCTACAGAGGCAGATGTGGCATCTCCTCTGTCCCACACAGTCCCTGCTGGGATCGTTGTTCAGTTGTATTCACAGCCATCCCTGCTACTTAGCTGTAGGCTGCTCAGGTGAGCCAGGCCTCACTAAACATGGGTCATGGTACCTTGACTAATCCAGAGATTGCCCCGGAGATTGATCCAAAGGGTTAGCATTGGATCCTAGAACAACTGTACCTTTTGGATCATAAGCTACAGAGATGAATGCTTAGAGAGGCTAGTGGCTTTCTTTCAACCCGTGTCAAGAAAATCACTTTGTGGCCAGAAAAATAAAGGCCAGTAAATAAAATGCAGTGGCCATACCAAAGCCAAAAGATAGAGAAAGAGGGAACTCTGGTTATTCTTCCTGCAACCTTGAAATGGACTCAGTTGTACCTGTAACCAATGCTGTTCTTCACTGTTCAAGTCAGCTGAGCTCAGTATTTTCTCTCTTTGGCTTAAAATAATTTAAGTTGAATTCTGTCATTTATAACTGAAAGAGTAGATAATGCACAAAGATTCTCTACCTCCCTATACATCTATAGAGCTTTACAGTAATCCTTTCCATTCTGGAGAAACCTGGGCTAAAAAAACCCTATAAATTCAAAATAATTTTGTACTTATGATAATGTTAACAAAGGGGATTAGATGAAAACAATTACAAAAAAATTTTAAACTATTTTTTCATGCTGGAGGCTTGTGAATTAGAGTAGGAAGAAGGAAGTGCTCAAATTAAGCTCTTAAAGTCTCCATGCAGAAGCCATTCACATTGATTAGTGGTTATCAGAGTGTGGTCCAGGGACCAGCTGCATCAGAACCATACTCATAAGACCTATATACAATTTAATGTACTTACATGTTAGATGTGTTCATTGTTTTATTAAGCACTGCTGAATTTCAAATAATTTAAAAGGCCATGAAATGCTAAATGTTGATTAGACATACTTAATATGAATGTGATGCCAGTGACAAACTTCATAGGGATCTACAATCACATTATTAATCATATTACTATTAGGCTGTGTTTTTCAGAAGTAAATAAACATTATGTTATCAGTTTAAGTAGCCACATTGAACAGATGAGGAAACTGAAGCTCTGAAAGGTTAATTTATACAAGGTCACAATTACTGCTAGTGTGTAAGAATGGAAGGAGTCTGCTTACTGAGTCGAGGTACTTACTTGGTTAACTGAAAAGGCTGCATTGTTACCCAAAGTAATCAAAGCTTTTTCAATAATTATAGGATCCTCAGTTGACTCAAGTAGGTAAAGGAGTTTCTGAAGTTGTTCAGCATTCAGGACATCGTCATACGAACCATCAGTTAAGTCTTCTGCATAAGAAGAAAGTTATTTGAAGTTATATAAAATCAGTATGAGATTATTTTTGAGACAGGCTCTCTCTCTAGTTGTGTTAGCTAATTGCCTTCATCCAGGGCAAAAGTAAAAATATCTTTATGATGTGGAACCAGGTGCCCATTAGCAAATTGCCCGAGATGGTGAGGCAATCTAGTTTGTGCTTATTTAACAATGAAGCTGTTTAGTTTTCTTCTGCAGTTGTGGACAGGAGTTTCTTGGATGGCAGATGTGATACTTTAAATTATTTCCCTAACAGCTTCCATGATGTGAAATATCCTTTCTGAGAGTTTTAACGTACCATTCAACTTTTGGACAGAAACCGAATCACGCATTTGTCCCCTAGGAGGGTGTGTCTCGCGCAGACAACTGTTCCCATTTCCAAAACACACATCAGGCTTCGAGGTCTTGGACCACTGTGACTCCCAGGGACCTCCCCTCTAAGGCCGGGCCGAGCGCCCGCACAACTGTCCCTCTGGCGTCCCTTCTTCCAGGGAACCTGAAAGCAGAGCTTCACTTACCGCTCCCGGCCCCTCAACAGCCTTTCCACAATCTGGAGAATCCCTTTAGTTACACAAAGGCCCGGAGCACGCTTTGAAGAGAGGCCATCAACAGGCTTTTAAGAAACCTAATCCTCCACTGTGACGCGGCGCTCGGGCCGGAAAGCTCGGACAAGTTTTCATGTCAGTATAGTGAACAAAGAAGCATGGACAAGTTTTCATGCCGGTATAGCGAACAAAGGCGCAGCGGGGCGACGCAGCACCCTGCACCCACGCAAGTATCGCCTCTCCCTCTAGCTCGGCTCCTCATTTTACCTCAAGGACACACAAGCCACCACTCGGGCCTGGGGAGCCCTTCAGCCCAGTTCCAGCACCCGGCGGTCTCACCTGCGGACTGCGAGGGGCGCAGAACGAGCCCGCGGTCGCCCCGCCGCCGACGGCGCGTCAGCCTGTAAATGCAGTAGCATGCGCCGGCGCCGAGGAGTAGGCCCGCCGCCACCCAGCCCACGCCCCGGGCGCCACCCATGCTGCCGCCGCGGCAGAGCCGCAGGGCCAGGCCCGAGCAGGAGGCTAGTCTGGGCCAGCGCAGATATCTTCAGAACAGGCGGGCCTCGCCGCCACAGCAGCCGGAGAGCTACTAGGTTGTGGAGAAAGGAAATGGGGGTCTGAGCTCCGCCTCCCGGAAACCGCCCAGCTCAAAACCTATAACCGCCCACTAGGGCCGGGCGCATCCCGGAGGCTTTCACCAGGTGAGGCGGGTGGTGCGCTGGACGCCGGGAGGAGCAGCTGGGACCACGCGCCCCACGCGGAGACGTCGGCGCCGCCGGCAACCCTAAGCCGGCTTACGCGTCGCTTCTCCCGGGGCGTAAAGCGAGCCTCCCTCCCTCCCGCATAGGGCTGTGGAGCGCGGGGCGACTCCGCCCCGCCCCGTGGTTGTCAGGACAACGTCCTTCGCGCCAGGCCCCCTAGTTCCCGCGCGGGGAGGGGATGAGCGCAGCTTCTCCGTCAGGCCTCGGACCATGGCCTCGCTACGCAATGCCAACCCGAGGCTGAAGAACTACTTCAAGGAGAACTACATTCCTCAGGTCTGCGAGGTAATGGACACGCGTGGCGCAGACTCGGACCAACGTGGGTAGTTAAAAGGGGGAGGAGTCAGGGAAGACTTCCCGAAGGAGGGACTAAATTAGCGGGTTAGGGGAGGAGTGGAGGGAAGGCGGGGCGGAATGCCAGAAAGTGAAGTCAAATTGGGACTTGTGGGCGCTCTGGCTGAGGATGCAGATGAGAGAGAAGACAGAGGGTGGTGGTAGCTGCACGTGGGCAGTGGTTGACATCTCTCAGGGGAAAGAACACAAGGCCCAGGACGGAAAACGCAAACTCAGTTTTTAAGGTTTGGACAAGAAGTGCCTGAGGACTGGAGGAGGAGTGAGAAAGAAGTGCCAGAGAGTGTGGGGAGGAAAATCAGTAGAGTGGCATTATGAAAAGAGTTGTCAGAAGTAGGGAGTCAGCACTAGTCACCTAAGATAAGGACCTGAATTCTGCCCAGCGTAAGCCTTGGGGAGCTGTGAGGACAGAAACTAGTTAGAGGTTAGCTGAGGAGAGGGTGGAAGCTGAGAACTTTGGTCAGTGGAGCCAGCCCTTTGTGAAGTAAGGACCCTCTCAACCAGGATTGCCTTTAGACAGGAGGAAGGACTTGCTCCCCACTCCCATTATATTAGAAGGGAAGGAAGACAGGAAGGGGATAGTTACTAGGTGTTGTAGGTTTTGGGGATAGAAGGCTGAGAAAGTTTGCCTTTGCTGACCTTTTTTTTCCCTACTACAAATAGTTGGTGAGATATTGGCCAAGAATGTGCGTGTTTGAGTGGGGATGGGGCTATTGGTGCAGTAGGAGGTTTGAGCAAAGATACATTATGAGGAGAATGAGGGAGAGAGATGTTTAGGGCAGGAAAGAGGAGAGTCCAGGTTAGTAACTAATCTCCTTGGCGGTTTCTGGGGGCAATTTGGTAGACTTCCTCCCTTCCCCCTCCCCACCCTCGTTTCCCTTTTTGGATGGTACCAGAGAAATATATATTAAAATGTTCGGCCAGACGTGGTGGCTCACGCCTATAATCTCAGAACTTTGGGAGGCCGAGGCGGGTGTATCACGAGGTCAAGAGATCGAGACCATCCTGGTCAACAAGGTGAAACCCTGTCTCTACTAAAAATACAAAAATTAGCTGGGCATGGTGGAGCGTGCCTGTCTATAGTCCCAGCTACTTGGGAGGCTGAGGCAGGAGAATTGTTTGAACCCAGGAGGCGGAGGTTGTGGTGAACCGAGATCGCGCCATTGCACTCGAGCCTGGGTAACAAGAGCGAAACTCCGTCTCAAAAAAAAAAAAAATGTTAAATACATGTACCCTTTAACCAAGCATTTCCACTTTTGGGAATCTACTTTAGAGAAATACTTGCACATGTGTTCAGAAGGATGTACAAGGATATTCATCATAACTTTGTTTCATAGTAAAAATAGTAAATGACCTAACAGTGACTAAGGGAATGAGATATTATGTAGAATAAAGTATATCAAAGTATATCTGTAAATACTAAGAAGAAAATGCCCTCCAAGATTTATTATTATTATCATCATCATTATTATTGAGACACAGGGTGTTGGTCTGTCACCCAGGCTAGAGTGCAGTGGCTCCATCCTTGCTCACTGCAGCCTAGAACTCCTGGGCTCAAGTGATCTTCCCACCTAGGCATACCTGGCTCCTAACACTTATTATTAAGTAAAAAAGAAAAAGTGCAAGTTGCTTAGCAACTATCCATTCTGTTCTAGCTGTCCGATTATTTAATATATGTTGTATATATGTTTATGTGTACATATATATGTGTATATCTGTAAGACAATTCATGCCTTGTCTTGTGGAATGGTTTTAGGGGAGGAGATGGAGAATTCTAAGTTTTTACTCTATCCATAGCTGTATTGTTTTAATTTATTACAGTGAGTTTCATGTTGTACTTTAAGTTTACTAATTTTGTTTTATGTTGTGTCCAGTCTACTCTTAAGTATATCAAATGAAATCTTAACTTCAGACATGTTTTTTAGTTTTAGAATGACCATTTGATTTTTAAAATAAATTCTGATTATTAGAATTATGCATCTTTTCATTCATTTTGCCTTTTTCTGTTTTATTTGTTCCCTCCAAATCTGTTGAAATTTGATCCCCAGTGTTGGAGGTGGGGCCCAGCAGTAGGTATTTGAGTCTTTGGGGCAGGTGCCTCCAGAATGGCTTTGTGCCCTCCGCTGTGATAATGAGTGAGCTCTTGCTCTATTAGTTCACCCAAGAGCTGGTTGTTTAAAAGAGCCTCCTTCCAGCTGTCTCTCTGACTCCCTCAGTATGTCAATCCTCAGTTGTCAAATGGGCTCTCACTAACATAGTCCTACATTTCCTAGTACTTTCGTTACTGACTATTCCATTACACCCACAGTGAAAGAGTAGACCAAAAAAAAAAAAAAAAAAAAAAATCCATAGGAGGCCAAAGCAGGTGGATCACCTGAGGTAAGCAGTTCAAGACCAGCCTGACCAACATAGAGAAAACCCATTGCTACTAAAAATACAAAATTACCCAGGCATGGTGGCACATGCCTGTAATCCCAGCTACTTGGGAGGCTGAGGCAGGGGAATCATTTGTACCCAGGAGGTGGAGGTTGCAGTGAGCTGAGATTGTGCCAGTGCATTCCATCCTGGGCAACATGAGTGAAAATCTGTCTCAAAAAAAAAAATACTCACAAAATTCTTCCACTGAATATTAAAAAATCAATTGCATTTCAATTCACTAGAACCAAAGTTTTAATAGTAGCTTTTTAAAATTACATTTATAATAGCCACAAAAAATGTAAGGTTTCTTAGGACAAGATGTGAAAGACCTTTTTGGAGGAATTTGTAAAATTTTATTAGAAGACATTTAAGGTGACCTAAAGATAGGAAGTTCTCTGCCATGTTTATGAATGGGAACATAACAGCATATAATATCTTCCCAGAAAATGCATAAATTCTAGTTAAAGTCTAAAATTTTTTTTTCCATAAAATTAGACAACTGATTATGATACTGCAAAAATATTGGAAAGGAGAAAAGTAGTCATTGACACCTAGGAGCTGGACTGGTGCCATGAGCTAGACCTTGGCATTGCTTTGGGCTAGCATGGCGTTAAGTCTTGTCAGTGCTGTAGAGACCCTGGAGGAAGATGGGACGTTACGTCCTGGTTCCTGTGTGCTTCCTCACTTCTTGTTCACATGACACAGCTGCCAGGAGCATGTGTGTGGCGTACCCAGTGGTAGTCACTCTTCACCAAGTTTTGCTCACCAGCCTCAGCCCACTGGCACCCCAGCAGGGGCATCTGCTCACTAGTGTGAGCTGGTGTCGGACTCCTGTTCACCACACTTTGGCCCATCATGGCTGGGAACCATCTCTGTCTGAGGGCAGCCTGATGGACTTTCCTGCTACACCTCAGCCACACTCCACATTCTCTGAATCTCAGCCCTGGGGAGGGGGATGCCCTCCTTCCAAGGTTATTTCATTGTTTAGTACCCTGTCTGAGCCACACGGTGTTCTTTAGTGTTCTCTTTTGCCCCGTGTTAGTAGTTACTCTCCTTTTACTAGTTAGTAATTCCTCGAATGGCATTCTTTATTAGAATGTATTTATGAGATAGAATAAATGTTCTTTATTCAAACCACTGGTGTGATTTCTGTCTCTTGACTGGACTCAGTGATAAAGGAGGATTAACCGGAGAGGGACAGGAGAACTTTCTGGAGAGTTGGAAAGAAACCACACCTGGGGTGTGGGTATTTCCATTATCAAAATTATATCGCTAAGATTTAGCATTTGAAATCATATAAATTTTACCTTAAATTATAATTGAAAATAGAGGGGGGAAATTGGTAGTTATGTAGATGATACAGGAATCACAGAAGAATAATTGTTGAAACTGGGTGATAGATACATAGGGGTTCCCTATACTATTGTTTATACATGTTTGAAATTTAAAAATCTAAAATGAGGTTGTCAGGGAAAAAGAAGATGGCGCGGTAGGAGCAACTTAGGATTGCAGCTCTCAGTGAAGGCGCAGAGGGTGAGTCCAAACTGCATTTCCAGACAGATCTTTGTTGCCCACAGAACCGGGAAATTCCCAGGTGTAGGAGAGACACGGGATGCCAGTGCAGCCCTCTTGGCTGGCGTGGCTGTTTCAGTCGGCGCTGCACTCCACACAAAGCGCACTGGTCTGGGTGCCCTGTTAAACTGGCAATCTGAGATTTGGGAGGGCAGATTAGCATATCCATCTGATTAAACGGGACTTGGACAGTGAGCCAGACCAGGAGATCACCAGGAAGCGACATTTGAGCCCGTGCAGTGGATTGCTGCACGGGAAATTACACAGATCCTGGTGCCCTATCAGCAGGTAACTGAAACACCTGGGAGAGAGTCAACTGTTCAACTTAAAAAAAAAGAAAAAGGGCTCTGAGGCAGGGAGCCAGGTGATCAGGCTCGCCAGGTCCCACCCCCACAGGGACAAACAAAACAGAGATTCGAAATGCTCAGGGTTGAGAGTTTCACTGCGGGCATAGCTGAATCCAGGATGGTGCAGGTTAGTGGGGGAGGGGCATCCGCCATTAGCAATGCATTCCACCCCTACTGAGGTACGCTCCCATTGTTGACGCAGTCTGCCATTACTGAGGCAACCCGACATAACAGAGAGACTCCGCCAACAGGGCGGAGCCCACGGCGGCGGGGCGGACCCCGCAGCAGCAGAGCAGAGCCTCGGCAGGCAAGTAGTGACTACACTGCCTCCTAATTGGGCAGGACAGTGCAACGGATACTCATAAAGAAAGCCCTAACTCCCTGAGACAGAGCATCTGAGGAAAAAAAGGGGTTTTATAAGCTCTGCTGCAGCAGACTTAAACGCACTTGCCTAACAGCCCTGAATGAACAATGGACCTCACAGCTCAGCACTTGAGCTTCTTTAAAGTACAGACAGTCTCCTCAAGCAGCTCCCTGACCCCTATATATCCAAAGAGTCTCCTCAAGAAAGACTGATCAGACTGACATTTGGCGGGCATCATTCTGGGACAAACATAGCAAAAGAAAAAACTGGTAGCATCCCTCACTGTTCCACAGCGGCTACAGGTGTACCCCAGACAAGCAGGGCCTGGAGTGGACCTCAACAGTCATACAGCAGAGGGGCTTGACTGTTAGAAGGAAAACTAAGTAACAGAAGTACTTCATCATCAACAATCTGGGCATCCACTCAGAGACCCAATCGAAAACTCAGCAATGACTCAGATGAAAGGTGGATAAATCCACAAAAATGGAAAGAAACCAGCACAAAAAGGAGGAAAACACCTGAAACAAAAACACCTCACCTCCTGAAAAGGACCAAAACTCCTCACCAGCAAGGGAACAAAGCTGGACGGAGAATGAGTGTGATGACAGAATCAGACTTCAGAAGGTGCATAATGAGAAAATTCCGTGAGCTAAAAGAACATTTTCTAAATCAATGCAAAGAAACTAAGAACCTTGAAAAAAGATATGAAAAAAGATTCGAGGAAATGATAACAAGAATGGACAACTTAGAGAGGAATATGAATGAACTGAAGGAGCTGAAAAACACAACACGAGAATTTTGCGAAGCATGCACAAGTTTCAACAGTTGAATTGACCAAGCAGAAGAAAGACTATCAGAAGTCGAAGATCAACTCAATGAAATAAAATGAGAAACCAGGATTAGAGAAAAAAGTGCAAAAAGGAATGAACAAAGTCTCCAAGAGATGAGGGACTATGTGAAGAGACCTAACCTACATTTGACAGGTGTACCAGAATGTGACGAAGAGAATGAATCAAAGCTGGAAAATACTCTTCAGGATATTATCCAGGTTAATTTCCCCAACATAGCAAGGCAGGCCAATATTAGAGTGCAGGAAATACAGAGAACACCACAAAGATATTCCTCAAGAAGAGCAACCCCAAGGTGCATAATCCTCAGATTCACCAGGGTTGAAATGAAAGAGAAAAATCTAAGGGCAGCCAGAGAGAAAGGTCAGGTCACCCACAAAGGGGAGCCCATCAGACTCACAGCAGATCTCTCGGCAGAAACATTACAAGCCAGAAGAGAGTGGGGGCCAATATTCAATATCCTTAAAGAAAAGAACTTTCAACCCAGAATTTCATATCCAGCCAAACTGAGCTTCATAAGTGAAGGAAAATAAAATTCTTTGCAAACAAGCAAGTACTCAGAGATTTTGTCATGACCAGGCCTGCCCTACAAGAGCTCCTGAAAGAGGCACTACACATAGAAAGGAACAACCAGTACCAGCCATTCCAAAAACATACCAAATGCTAAAGAGCACCAACAAAATGAAGAATGTGCATCAGCTAACGGGCAAAACAGGCAGCTAGCATCAAAATGGCAGTATCAAATTCACACATAACAATATTAACCCTAAATATAAATGGGCTAAATGCACCAATCAAAAGACACAGACTGGCAAATTGGATAAAAAGCCAAAACCCATCGGTTTGCTGTATCCAGGAAACCCATCTCACATGCAAGGATACACAAAGGCTCAAAATAAAGGGATGGAGGAAGATTTACCAAGCAAATGGAGAGCAAAAAAAAGCAGGAGTTGCAATTCTCATCTCTGATAAAATAGACTTTAAAGCAACAAAGATCAAAAGAGGCAAAGAAGGTCATTACATAATGGTAAAAGGATCGATACAACAAGAAGAGCTAACGATCCTAAATATATATGGACCCAAAAAGAGGGAATCCTTCCCAAATCATGTTATGAGACCAACATCATCCTGATACCAAAACCCGGCAGAGACTCAACAAGAAAAGAAAACTTCAGGCCAATATCCATGATGAACATAGATGCAAAAATCTTCAATAAAATATTGGCAAGCCGATTGCAACAGCACATCAAAAAACTTATACATCATGATCAACTAGGATTCATCCCGGGAATCCAAGGCTGGTTCAACATACTCAAGTCTATAAACTTAATTCACCACACAAACAGAACCAAAAACAAAAGCCACGTGATTATCTCAATTGATGCAGAGAAGGCATTTGACAAAATTCAACAGCCGTTTATGCTAAAAACCCTCAGTAAACTCGGTATTGATGGAACATATCTCAAAGTAATAAAAACTATTTACGACAAACCAACAGCCAGTATCATACTGAATGGGCAAAAACTGGAAGCATTCTTTTTGAAATCCGGCACTAGACAAGGATGCCCTCTTTCACCACTCTTATTCAATATAGTACTGGAAGTTCTAGCCAGAGCAATCAGGCAGGAAAAATAAATAAAGGGTATTCAAATAGGAAAGGTGGAAGCCAAATTGTCTCTATTTGCAGAAGACATGATAGTATATCTAGAAGACCCCATCGCCTCAGCCCAAAAACTCCTGAAACTGATAAGCAACTTCAGCAAAGTCTCAGGATATAAAATCAATGTGCAAAAATCACAAGCATTCCTCTACACCAATAACAGACGTAAAGAGAGCCAAATCAAGAACGAACTGCCATTCACAATTGCTACAAAGAGAATAAAATACCTTGGAATACAACTTACAAGGAACATAAGGACCCCTTCAAGGAAAACTACAAACCACTGCTCAACGAAATAAGAGAGGACACAAACAGATCGAGAAACATTCCATGTTCATGGTTAGGAAGAATCAATATCATGAAAATGGCTATACTGCCCAAAGTAATTTACAGAATCAACACCATCCCCATCAAGCTACCATTGACTTTCTTCACAGAACTGGAAAAAACTACCATGAACTTCATATGGAACCAAAAGAGAGCCCGCATAGCCAAGTTAATTCTAAGCAAAAAGAACACAGCGGGAGGAATCACACTACCAGACTTCAAACTATACTACAAGGCTACAGTAATCAAAACAGCATGGTACTGGTACCAAAACAGAGATATAGACCAATGGAACAGAACAGAGGCATCGGAGGCAGCACAACATATCTACAACCATACAATCTTTGATAAACCTGACAAAAACAAGCAATGGGGAGAGGATTCCCTGTTTAATAAATGGTGTTGGGAAAACTGGCCAGCCATGTGCAGAAAGCAGAAACTGGACCCCTTCCTGACACCTAACACTAAAATTAACTCCAGATGGATTAAAGACTTAAACATAAGACCTGGCATCATAAAAACCCTAGAAGAAAATCTAGGCAAAACCATTCAGGACATAGGAGTAGGCAATGACTTCATGACCAAAACACCAAAAGCATTGGCAACAAAAGCCAAGATAGACAAATGGGACCTAATGAAACTCCACAGCTTCTGCACGGCAAAAGAAACAGTCACTAGAGTGAATCAGCAACCAACAGAATGGGAAAAAATTTTTGCAGTTTTCCCATCTGACAAAGGGTCGATATCCAGAATTTACAAAGAAAGCAAACAGATTTACAGGTAAAAAACAAGCCCATTCAAAAATGGGCAAAGGATATGAACAAACACTTTACAAAAGAAGACATGCATGAGGCCAACAAACATATGAAAAAATGCTCATCATCACTGGTCATTAGAGAGATGCAAATCAAAACCACATTGAGATACCATCTCATGCCAGTTAGAATGGCAATCATTAAAAAATCTGGAGACAACGGATGCTGGAGAGGATGTGGAGAAATAGGAACACTTACACTGTTGGTGGGAGTGTAAATTAGTTCCACCATTGTGGAAGACAGTGTGGCGATTCCGCAAGGCCTTAGACATAGAAATTCCATTTGACCCAGCAATCCCATTACTGGGTATATATCCAAAGGACTATAAATCATTCTACTTTAATGACACATGCACAGGAATGTTCATTGCAGCACTGTTTACAATAGCAAAGACCTGGAACCAACCCAAATTCCCATCGATGATAGACTGGACTGGGAAAATGTGGCACATATACACCATGGAATATTATGCAGCAATCAAAAATGATGAGTTCGTGTCCTTTGTAGGGACATGGATGAATCTGGAAAACATCATTCTCAGCAAACTGACACAAGGACAGAAAATGAAATACCGCATATTCTCACTCATAGGCGGGTGAGGAAAAATTGGAACACATGGACACCGGGAAGGGAGTACTACACGCTGGGTTCTACTTGGGGGAATAGGGGAGGAACAGCGGGGAAGGGAAGCTGGGGATGGATAGCCTGAGGAGAATTGCCAAATGTGGGTGAAGGCGAAGAAGGCAGCAAAACACTGCCACGTGTGTACGTATGCAACTATCTTGCATGTTCTGCACATGTACCCCAAAACCTAAAATGCAATAAAAAAAAATCTAAAATGAAAGATAGTCATGGCTGGGCATTTTTTTTTCAGAATGTATGTAGTAAGGGATAGATGGAATGACAGCTTTGATTTGGCTGTATAGTCATTTTCTGTTTGGTGTATCAGGTATTCATTGCCATGTGATATACAGTGGCTTAAAGCACTTAGTGGCTTACAGTAATAGGAATAATTTAATTTGCTTAAAAATTGGAAATTCTGGCAAGGTTTTGCAGGGGGTGCAAGATCCACTTTTAAGATGATATCTTTTTTGCATGTGTAGCAAGTTGGTGCTGGCTGTGGCAGGGAGTTCAGCCAGGTCTGTGAACCAGGAGGCTCTTCATCCGGACCTGTCCATGGGCTGCTTATACTTCATCATAGTATGGTAGCTGATTTCTAAGATCAAACCTCCCCAGAGAGAACAAGTAGAAGTTATACCATTATTTATGATCTAGGTTTGGAAGTCAGCGTAACATTATTTTCACTTAGATTCAAGGCTAGGGAACATAGAACTCATTTCATTATGAGTAGGCATAACAAAGTCACATTGCAAAAAGAGCGTGGAGGATGGGAGATACTGTCATAGCCATTTTTGAAAATATAATCTGCCACACTTAGCTTGTTAAGATCAAGTTGGATCTCAAAGCAGTCTCTAAATAGATGTAGATCACAACAGCATACTTAGTAAGTGGATCTCAACCCTTCTATAATTACCCCTTTTCTTTTTTTTCTATGTTTTCCAGGAACAGATGTCTACTGGGCATTTACAAGTTGCCTATACAGCATCTACTTCCCTCTTCCTTATGTTTCCCATGTTCATTTTGTATAAGCTGCCTCTTCCCTCATGTAGCCCATTTGCTTCAAGAAAACTGTCTGTCCCCATCTCTGGGGTTGGACCCCGACTGGCTTGCAGCAACAAGTGCATTCACTTTTCCTGGCCATGATGTTTGTGACCACAGGGAGGTGGGAGGTATAGGATCATTGGGGAAGGCAATACGTGATCCAAGCTGATTTAGATCAGGTTGCTAGTTGGATATACTTTTTTTGGATGTTGATGGGAAAGCAGTTAGTCCTGGGATAATTTTAGCATGAAGTGGAATCCACAAAAGGCAGATTGAGGAAATGGAAATAAACTAGGCCTTAGTGAACTTAGTTAACCAGTGATTAAACCCACACTGAACCTTTGAATTCTTTGAATTTCTAACTTTGAATTTTTTGTAGGAGCTGATAAATTCCATATTAAGTTGAGTTTGTTACTTGAAACCTAAAGCATTTGAGGCAAAATGGAGAGGATTATTTTTTATTTGTAACATTTCCTAGGCCCCACAGTATGGCTCAAGACTATAATTCCTGCACTTTGGCAGTCTGAGGCAGGAAGATTGCTTGAGGGCAGGAGTTTGAAACTAGCCTGGGCAACATAGTGAGTGAGACATTGTTTCCACAGGAAAAAAAAAAAAAAAGATTGCTTAGATTCGATACTAGGCTTCACGAATTATTAACTGGGTGACTTTGAGAAAGTTTCTAAATCTCTCTATTTTAGTTTTCTTAATAATAAGATTCCAGATTGATGTGATACAGACCTTATTTTATTTCTTTTTTCTATTATTGTACTTTAAGTTCTGAGATACATGTGCAGAATATGCAAGTTTGTTACATAGGTATACACGTGCCATGGTGGTTTGCTGCAGCCATCAACCCATCATCTACATTAGGTATTTCTTCTGATGCTATTTCTCTCCCAGCCCCCCAGCCTCCAACAGGCCCCCAGTGTGTGATGTTCTCCCTCCCTGTGTTTATGTGTTCATGTGTTCTCATTATTCAACTCCCACTTATGAGTGAGAACATGCAGTGTTTGGTTTTTCTCTTCCTGTGTTAGTTTGTGGAGAATGATGGTTTCTAGCTTCATCTATGTCCCTGCAAAAGACATGAACTCATCCCTGCAAAAGACATGAACTCATGCCGCATTTTCTTTATCTAGTCTATCACTGATGGGCATTTGGGTTAGTTCCAACTTTTTGCCTTGTGAATAGAAGCTTTTTGATGTGCTGCTGTATTTGGTTTGCCACTATTTTATATCAGAGTTTCGCATCTATATTCATCAGTGATACTGGCCTGAAATTTTCTTTTTTTTGTTGTGTCTCTGCCAGGTTTTGGCATTACGATGATGCTGGCCTCATAAAATGAGTTAGGGAGGAGTCCCTCTTTTTTTGTTGTTTGGAATTGTTTCAGAAGGAATGGTACCAAGCTCCACTTTGTACCTTTAGTAGAACTCATGTGTGAATCCATCTGGTCTTGGGCTTTTTTTGTTGGTAGGCTATTAATTACTGCCTCAATTTCAGCACTTGTTATTGGTCTGTTCAGGGATTCAACTTCTTCCTGATTTAGTCTTGGAACGGTGTATGTATCTAGGAGTTTATCCATTTCTTCTAGATTTTCTAGTTTGCATAGAGGTGTTTATAGTATTTTCTTTCTTTTTTTTTTAAATTGCATTTATGTTTTAGGGTCCATTTGAAGAACATGCAACATTGGTGCATATGTACACCGTGGCAGTGTGATTTGCTGCCTTCCTCCCCTTCATTTATATCTGGCATTTCTCCCCATGCTATCTCTCCCCAACTCCCTACCCACCACTGTCCCTTCCCTGTTCCCCCCATCGGACCCCAGTGTGTACTGCTCCCCTCCCTTTGTCCATGTGCTCTCATTGTTCACCACCCACTTATAAGTGAGAACATGCGGTATTTCATTTTCTGTTCTTGTGTCAGTTTCCTGAGAATGATGGGCTCCAGGTTCATCCATGTCCCTACAAAGGACACGAACTCATCGTTTTTGATTGTTGCATAATGTTCCATGGTGTATATGTGCCACATTTTCCCTGTCCACTCTATCATCGATGGGCAGTTGGGTTGGTTCCAGGTCTTTGCTATTGTAAACAGCGCTGCAGTGAACATTCGTGTGCATATATCCTTATAGTATAACTATTTATTATCCTTTGGATATATACTCAGTAATGGGATGGCTGGGTCAAATGGAATTTCTATTTCTAGGTCTTTGAGGAATCACCACGCTGTCTTCCACAATGGTTGAACTAATTTACACTCCCACCAGCAGTGTAAAAGTGTTCCTGTTTCTCCACATCCTCTCCAACATCTGTTGTCTCCAGATTTTTTAATGATCGCCGTTCTAACTGATGTGAGGTGGTATCTCAGTGTAGTTTTGATTTGCATTTCTCTAATGACCAGTGATGATGAGCATTTTTTACTATGTTTGTTGGCCTCATGTATGTCTTCTTTTGTAAAGTGTCTGTTCGTATCCTTTGCCCACTTTTGAATGGGCTTGTTTTTGTTTTTGTAAATCTGTTTGAGTTCTTTGTAAATTCTGGGTATCAGCCCTTTGTCAGATGGGTAAACTGCAAAAATTTTTTCCCATTCTGTTGGTTGCTGATTCACTCTACTGACTGTTTTGTTTGCCGTGCAGAAGCTGTGGAGTTTGATTAGGTCCCATTTGTCTATTTTGGCTTTTGTTGCCAATGCTTTTGGTGTTTTGTTCATGAAGTCCTTGCCTACTCCTATGTCCTAAATGGTTTTGCCTAGATTTTCTTCTAGGGTTTTTATGGGGTTAGGTCTTATGTTTAAGTCTTTAATCCATCTGGAGTTAATTTTAGTGTAGGGTGTCAGGAAGGGGTCCAGTTTCTGCTTTCTGCACATGGCTAGCCAGTTTTCCCACACCATTTATTAAACAGGGAATCCTTTCCCCATTGCTTGTTTTTGTTAGGTTTGTCAAAGATTGGATGGTTGTAGATATATTGTGTTGCCTCTGAGGCCTTTGTTCTGTTCCATTGGTCTATATCTCTGTTTTGGTACCAGTACTGTGCTGTTTTGATTACTGTAGCCTTGTAGTATAGTTTGAAGTTCAGTAGTGTGACACCTCCCGCTGTGTTCTTTTTGCCTAGAATTGACTTAGCTATGTGGGCTTTCTTTTGGTTCCATATGAAGTTTAAGTGGTTTTTTTTTCAGTTCTGTGAAGAAGGTCATTGGTAGCTTGATGGGGATAGTGTTGAATCTATAAATGACTTTGGGCAGTATAGCCATTTTCACGATATTGATTCTTCCTAACCATGAACATGGAATGTTTCTCCATCTGTTTGTTGAGCAGTGGTTTGTAATTCTAATTGAAGAGGTTCTTTACATTCCTTGTTAGTTGTATTTTTAGGTATTTTATTCTCTTTGTAGCTATTGTGAATGGCAGTTCATTCTTGATTTGGCTCTCTTTAAGTCTGTTATGGGTGTACAGGAATGCTTGTGATTTTTGCACATTGATTGTGGTGAGAGAGGACATCCTTATCTAGTGCCAGATTTCAAAGGAAATGCTCCAGTTTTTGCTCATTCAGTATGATATTGGCTGTTGGTTTGTTGTAAATAGCTTTTATTATTTTGAGATACATTCCATCAATATCTAGTTTATTGAGGGTTTTTAGCATAAAGGGCTGTTGAATTTTGTCAAAGGCCTTCTCTGCATCAATTGAGATAATCATGTGGTTTTTGTCTTTGCTTCTCATTATGTTGTGAATTACGTTTATAGACTTGCGTATGTTGAACCAGCCTTGCATCCCCGGGATGAATCCTACTTGATCATGATGGATAAGCTTTTTGGTGTGCTGTTGCAATCGGCTTGCCAGTATTTTACTGAAGATTTGTGCTTCTATGTTCATCATGGATATTGGCCTGAAGTTTTCTTTTCTTGTTGAGTCTCTGCCAGGTTTTGGTGTCAGGATGATGTTGGTCTCATAAAATGATTTGGGAAGGATTCGCTCTTTTTGGATAATTTGGAATAGTTTCAGAAGGAATGGTACCAGCTCCTCTTTGTATGTCGGTAAAATTCGGCTGTGAACCCATCTGGACCTGGGCTTTTTTTGTGTTGTAGTCTCTTAATTGCTTCCTCAACTTCAGATCTTGTTATTGGTCTATTCAGGGTTTTGACTTCTTCCTTGTTTAGTCTTGGGAGGACGCAAGTGTCCAGGAATTTAACCATTTCTTCCAGGTTTACTAGTTTATATGCATAGAGTTTTTTGTAATAATCTCTGATGATGGTTTGAATTTCTGTGGAATTTGTGGTGATATCCTCTTTATCATTTTTTTTTTTTTTTAATTTTTTATTGGATTATAGGTTTTGGGGTACATGAGCAGAGCATGCAAGACAGTTGCGTAGGTACACACATGGCAGTGTGCTTTGCTTTTCTTCTCCCCTTCACCCATATTTGGCATTTCTCCCCAGGCTATCCCTCCCCACCTCCCCCTTCCACTGGCCCTCCCCTTTTCCCCCCAATAGACCCCAGTGTTTAGTACTCCCCTTTCTGTGTCCATGTGTTCTCATTTTTCATCACCCACCTATGAGTGAGAATATGCGGTGTTTCATTTTCTGTTCTTGTGTCAGTTTGCTGAGGATGATGTTTTCCAGATTCATCCATGTCCCTACAAACGACACGAACTCATCATTTCTGATTGCTGCATAATATTCCATGGTGTATATGTGCCACATTTTTCCAATCCAGTCTATTATCAATGGGCATTTGGGTTGATTCCAAGTCTTTGCTATTGTAAACAGTGCTGCAATGAAAATTCGTGTACATGTGTCCTTATAGTAGAACGATTTATAGTCTTTTGGATATATACCCAGTAATGGGATTGCTGGGTCAAATGGAATTTCTATTTCTAAGGCCTTGAGGAATCGCCACACTGTCTTCCACAATGGTTGAACTAATTTACACTCCCACCAACAGTGTAAAAGTGTTCCTTTCTCTCCACATCCTCTCCAGCATCTGTTGTCTCCAGATTTTTTAATGATCGCCATTCTAACTGGCGTGAGATGGTATCTCAATGTGGTTTTGATTTGCATCTCTCTGATGACCAGTGACGATGAGGATTTTTTCATATGATTGTTGGCCTCATATATGTCTTCTTTCGTAAAGTATCTGTTCATATCCTTTGCCCACTTTTGAATGGGCTTGTTTGTTTTTTTCCTGTAAATCTGCTTGAGTTGTTTGTAAATTCTGGATATCAGCCCTTTGTCAGATGGGTAGACTGCGAAAATTTTTTCCCATTCTGTTGGTTGCCGATCCACTCTAGTGACTGTTTCTTTTGCCGTGCAGAAACTGTGGAGTTTCATTAGGTCCCATTTGTCTATTTTGGCTTTTGTTGCCAATGCTCTTGGTGTTTTGTTCATGAAGTCCTTGCCTACTCCTATGTCCTGGATAGTTTTGCCTAGATTTCCTTCTAGGGTTTTTATGGTGCCAGGTCTTATGTTTAAGTCTTTAATCCATCTGGAGTTAATTTTAGTGTAAGGTGTCAGGAAGGGGTCCAGTTTCTGCTTTCTGCACATGGCTAGCCAGTTTTCCCAACACCATTTGTTAAACATGGAATCCTTGCCCCATTGCTTGTTTTTGTCAGGTTTATCAAAGATTGTATAGTTGTATGTATGTTGTGTTGCCTCCGGTGCCTCTGTTTTGTTCCATTGGTCTATATCTCTGTTTTGGTACCAGTACCATGCTGTTTTGATTACTGTAGCCTTGTAGTATAGTTTGAAATCCGGTAGTGTGATGGCCCCCGCTGTGTTCTTTTTGCTTAGAATTGACTTGGCTATGCGGGCTCTCTTTTGGTTCCATATGAAGTTCATGGTGGTTTTTTCCAGTTCTGTGAAGAAAGTCAATGGTAGCTTGATGGGGATAGCGTTGATTCTGTAAATTACTTTGGGCAGTATAGCCATTTTCACGATATTAATTCTTCCTAACCATGAACATGGAATGTTTCTCCATCTGTTTGTGTCCTCTCTGATTTCGTTGAGCAGTGGTTTGTAGTTCTCCTTGAAGAGGTCCCTTACGTTCCTTGTGAGTTGTATTCCAAGGTATTTTATTCTTTTTGTAGCAATTGCGAATGGCAGTTCGCTCTTGATTTGGCTTTCTTTAAGTCTGTTATTGGTGTAGACGAATGCTTGTGATTTTTGCACATTGATTTTATATCCTGAGACTTTGCTGAAGTTGTTTATCAGTTTCAGGAGTTTTTGGGCTGAGGCGATGGGGTCTTCTAGGTATACTATCATGTCGTCTGCAAATAGAGACAATTTGGCTTCCACCTTTCCTATTTGAATACCCTTTATTTCTTTTTCTTGCCTGATTGCTCTGGCTACAACTTCCAGTACTATATTGAATAGGAGTGGTGAGAGAGGGCATCCTTGTCTAGTGCCAGATTTCAAAGGGAATGCTTCCAGTTTTTGCCCATTCAGTATGATATTGGCTGTTGGTTTGTCATAAATAGCTTTTATTACTTTGAGATACGTTCCATCGATACCGAGTTTATTGAGGGTTTTTAGCATAAAGGGCTGTTGAATTTTGTCAAATGCCTTCTCTGCGTCAATTGAGATAATCATGTGGTTTTTGTTTTTGGTTCTGTTTATGTGGTGAATTACGTTGATAGACTTGCGTATGTTGAACCAGCCTTGCATCCCTGGGATGAATCCTACTTGATCATGATGAATAAGTTTTTTGATTTGCTGTTGCAATCGGCTTGCCAATATTTTATTGAAGATTTTTGCATCTATGTTCATCATGGATATTGGCCTGAAGTTTTCTTTTCTCATTGGGTCTCTGCCGGGTTTTGGTATCAGGATGATGTTGGTCTCATAAAATGATTTGGGAAGGATTCCCTCTTTTTGGATTGTTTGAAATAGTTTTAGAAGGAATGGTACCAGCTCCTCCTTGTGTGTCTGGTAGAATTCGGCTGTGAACCCATCTGGACCTGGGCTTTTTTTGTGAGGTAGGCTCTTAATTGCTGCCTCAACTTCAGACCTTGTTATTGGTCTATTCATCGTTTCAGCTTCCTCCTGGTTTAGGCTTGGGAGGACACAGGAGTCCAGGAATTTATCCATTTCTTCCAGGTTTACTAGTTTATGTGCATAGAGTTGTTTGTAATATTCTCTGATGATGGTTTGAATTTCTGTGGAATCTGTGGTGATTTCCCCTTTATCATTTTTTATTGCATCTATTTGGTTGTTCTCTCTTTTATTTTTAATCAATCTGGCTAGTGGTCTGTCTATTTCGTTGATCTTTTCAAAAAACCAGCTCTTGGATTTATTGATTTTTTGAAGGGTTTTTCGTGTCTCAATCTCCTTCAGCTCAGCTCTGATCTTAGTAATTTCTTGTCTTCTGCTGGGTTTTGAGTTTTTTTGATCTTGCTCCTCTAGCTCTTTCAATTTTGACGATAGGGTGTCAATTTTGGATCTCTCCATTCTCCTCATATGGGCACTTATTGCTATATACTTTCCTCTAGAGACTGCTTTAAATGTGTCCCAGAGGTTCTGGCACGTTGTGTCTTCGTTCTCATTGGTTTCGAAGAACTTCTTTATTTCTGCCTTCATTTCGTTATTTACCCAGTCAACATTCAAGAGCCAGTTGTTCAGTTTCCATGAAGCTGTGAGGTTCTGGGTCGGTTTCTGAATTCTGAGTTCTAACTTGATTGCACTATGGTCTGAGAGGCTGTTTGTTATGATTTCAGTTGTTTTGCATTTGTTGAGCAGTGCTTTACTTCCAATTATGTGGTCAATTTTAGAGTAGGTGTGATGTGGTGCTGAGAAGAATGTGTATTCTGTGGATTTGGGGTGGAGAGTTCTGTAAATGTCCACCAGGTTTGCTTGCTCCAGGTCTGAGTTCAAGCCCTGGGTATCCTTGTTGATTTTCTGTCTGGTTGATCTGTCTAGTATTGACAGTGGAGTGTTAAAGTCTCCCACTATTATTGTGTGGGAGTCTAAGTCCTTCTGTAAGTCATTAAGAACTTGCCTTATGTATCTGGGTGCTCCTGTGTTGGGTCCATATATGTTTAGGATCGTTAGCTCTTCTTGTTGTATCGATCCTTTTACCATTATGTAATGGCCTTTTTTGTCTCTTTTGATCTTTGTTGCTTTAAAGTCTATTTTATCAGAGATGAGAATTGCAACTCCTGCTTTTTTTTGCTTTCCATTAGCTTGGTAAATCTTCCTCCATCCCTTTATTTTGAGCCTTTGTGTATCCTTGCATGTGAGATGGGTTTCCTGGATACAGCACACTGATGGGTTTTGCATTTTTATCCAATTTGCCAGTCTGTGTCTTTTGATTGGTGCATTTAGTCCATTTACATTTAGGGTTAATATTGTTATGTGTGAATTTGATACTGCCATTTTGATGCTAAGTGGCTGTTTTGCCTGTTAGTTGTTGTAGATTCTTCATTATGTTGAAGCTCTTTAGCATTCAGTGTGATTTTGGAATGGCTGGTACTGATTGATCCTTTCTATGTGTAGTGCCTCTTTTAGGAGCTCTTGTAAAGCAGGCCTGGTGGTGACAAAATCTCTGAGTACTTGCTTGTTCGCAAAGGATTTAATTCTTCCTTCACTTCTGAAGCTCAGTTTGGCTGGATATGAAATTCTGGGTTGAAAGTTCTTTTCTTTAAGAATGTTGAATATTGGCCCCCACTCTCTTCTGGCTTGTAGTGTTTCTGCCGAGAGATCTGCTGTGAGTCTGATGGGCTTCCCTTTGTGGGTGACCCGACCTTTCTCTCTGGCTGCCCTTAGTATTCTCTCCTTTATTTCAACCCTGTTGAATCTGACGATTATGTGCCTTGGGGTTGCTCTTCTTGCGGAATATCTTTGTGGTGTTCTCTGTATTTCCTGCAATTGAGTGTTGGCCTGTCTTGCTAGGTGGGGGAAATTTTCCTGGATGATGTCCTGAAGAGTATGTTCCAGCTGGGATTCATTCTCTTCGTCCCCTTCTGGTACACCTATCAAACGTAGGTTAGGTCTCTTCACATAGTCCCACATTTCTTGGAGACTTTGTTCATTCCTTTTTGCGCTTTTTTCTCTGATCTTGGTTTCTCGTTTTATTTCATTGAGTTGGTCTTCGACTTCAGATATTCTTTCTTCTGCTTGGTCAATTCGGCTATTGAAACTTGCGTTTGCTTCGCGAAGTTCTCGTATTGTGTTTTTCAGCTCCTTTAATTCATTCATATTCCTCTCTAAGGTATCCATTCTTGTTATCATTTCCTCGAATCTTTTTTCAAATCTTTTTTCAAGGTTCTTAGTTTCTTTGCATTGATTTAATACATGATCTTTTAGCTCACAAAAGTTTCTCATTATCCATCTTCTGAAGTCTAATTCCGTCATTTCGTCACAGTCATTCTCCGTCCAGCTTTGTTCCCTTGCTGGTGAGGAGTTTTGGTCCTTTCTAGGAGGCGATGTGTTCTGGTTTCGGGTGTTTTCCTCCTTTTTGCGCTGGTTTCTTCCCATCTTTGTGGATTTGTCCGCTGGTCGTCTGCGTAGTTGCTGACTTTTCGTTTGGGTCTCTGAGTGGACACCCAGAATGTTGATGATGAAGTATTTCTGTTGCTTGGTTTTCCTTCTACCAGTCTAGCCCCTTCGCTGTACGACTGTTGAGGTCCGCTCCAGACCCTGCTTGTCTGGGGTGCACCTCTAGTAGCCGTGGCACAGCGAGGGATGCTACCAGTTTCTTTTTCTGCTCTCTTTGTCCCAGGATGATGCCTGCCTAATGACAGTCTTTTGGATATAGAGGGGTCAGGGAGCTGCTTGAGGAGACAGTTTGTACTTTATAGGGGTTTAATTGCTGAGCTGTGCACTCTGTTGTTCATTCAGTGCTGTTAGGCTGCTATGTTTGATTCTGCTGCAACACAGCTCATTAAACAACCCTTTTTTTTTTTCTCAAATGCTCTGTGTTGAGGGGTTTGGGTTTTATTTTTGGATGTCCGATCAGGTGTCCTGCCCAGCTCAAAGGCAGACTAGCCACTGTTTGGCTGCCGAGGCTCCGCCCTGCTGTTGTGTGATTCGCGCTGTTCCTGCCGGCTCTGCTGTGGTCTCCGCCACGCCCTGCGGCGGAGTCTCTTCGTTGTAGCGTGTTGCCTCAGCAACGGCAGGCTGCGTCAGCAGTGGGCGTGTATCTCAGTAGGGACGGGTTGCCTTGGCAACGGCTGGCTGCGTCAGCAGTGGGCGTGTATCTCAGTTGGGGCGGGTTGCCTCGGCAACGGCTGGCTGCCTCAGCAGTGGGCGTGTATATCAGTTGGGGCAGGTTGCCTCCGTAGTGGTGGACGCCCCTCCCCCACAGAGCGTCTCGGACCGTCTGCCCGGGATAGTTTGAAATCGCGGTTTTGTTCGTCCCACTGGGTATCCCAAGCGATCTGTCCCTGCAATCCCCTGGGCTGGGCTACTGTGCAAGTCTCATTCAGTCTCAAGTCCAGCCCTCTCAAGTCTCAGGTTGCCGGTTCAACAAGGCAGCCGGACAAGTGCGCCCTGTGGGGATTGCTGGGTAGGGCCGGCCGCCGCCGCCCCGGCTGCCGGCTTCGCCAGGCAGACCTACTGCCTGGCGTCCCGTGTCTTTTTATACTTGGGAGTTTCCCCGTTCTGTGGGCAACAAAGATCAGTCTGGAAATGCAGCACTGACTCACCGTTTGCGAATTCAACGCGGGCTCCAATCCTGGGTTGTTCTCACAGCGCCATCTTGAGTCCCCCTCCCCTCTTTATCATTTTTTATTGCATGTATTTGGTTATTCTTTTTTTTTTATTATTAATCTGGGTAGTGGTCTGTCTATTTTGTTGATCTTTTTGAAAAACCAGCTCCTGGATTTATTGATTTTTTTGAAGGGGTTTTTGTGTCTCTATCTCCTTCAGTTCTGCTCTTATCCTAGTTATTTCTTGTGTGCTGCTAGGTTTTGAGTTTTTTTCACCTTGCTCCACTAGCTCTTTCAATTTTGACGATAGGGTGTCAATTTTGGATCTTTCCTTGCTTCTCATGTGGGCACTTATTGCTATATATTTTCCTCTGGAGAGTGCTTTAAATGTGTCCCAGAGATACTTGTATGTTGTGTCTTCGTTCTCGTTGGTTTTGAAGGACATGTTTATTTCTGCCTTCATTTCATTGTATATCCAGTCAGCATTCAAGAGCCAGTTGTTCAGTTTCCATGAAGCTGCGCAGTTCTGAGTTAGTTTCTGAATTCTGAGTTCTAGCTTGATTGCACTGTGGTTTGAGATACTGTTTGTTAAGATTTCCGTTCTTTTCCATTTGCTGAGGAGTGATTTACTTCCAATTATGTGGTCAGTTTTAGAGTAGGTGTGATGTGGTGCTGAGAAGAATGTATATTCTGTGGATTTTGGGTGGAGAGTTCTGTAAATGTCTTATCAGGTTTGCTTGTTCCAGGTCTGAGTTCAAGTCCTGGATATCCTTGTTAATTTTCTGTCTGGTTGATCTGTCTAATATTGACAATGGGGTGTTAAAGTCCCCCACTATTATTGTGTGGGAGTCTAAGTCTCTTTGTAAGTCATTAAGAACTTGCCTTATGTATCTAGGTGCTTTTGTATTGGTTGTGTATATATTTAGGATCGTTAGCTCTTCTTGTTTCATTGATTTTTTTTTACCGTTATGTAATGTTCTTCTTCGTCTCTTTTGATCTTTGTTGCTTTAAAGTCTATTTTATCAGAGACAAGAATTTCAACCCAGCTTTTTTTTTTTTTGCTTTTTATTTGCTTGGTAAATCTTCCTTCATCTCTTTATTTTGAGTCTTTGTGTATCCTTGCATGTGAGATGGGTTTCCTGGATACAGCAAACCAATGGGTTTTGGCTTTTTATCCAATTTGCCTGTGTGTGTCTTTTCATTGAGGCATTTAGTCCATTTACATTTAGGGTTAATATTGTTATGTGTAAATTTGATACTGCTATTTCGATGCTAGCTGGCTCTTTTGCTCGTTAGTTGATGCAGATTCTTTGTTGTGTTGATGCTCTTTACTATTTGGTATGTTTTTGGAATGGCTGATACTGGATGTTCCTTTCTATGTGTAGTGCCTCTTTCAGGAGCTCTTGTAAAGCAGGCCTGGTGATGACAAAATCTCTGAGTACTTGCTTGTTTGCAAGGGATTTTATATTTCCTTCACTTATGAAGATTTCCTTCTCTTATGAAGGCTGGATATGAAATTCTGGGTTGAAAGTTCTTTTCTTTGAGGATGTTGAATATCCACCCCTCTCTCTTCTGGCATGTAGTGTTTCTGCCGAGAGATCTGCTGTGAGTCTGATGGGCTTCTTTTTGTGGGTAACCCGACCTTTCTCTCTGGCTGCCCTTAGTATTTTCTACTTCGTTTCAACTTTGGTCTATCTGACAATTATGTGCCTTGGGGTTGCTCTTCTTGAGGAATGTCTTTGTGGTGTTCTCTTTATTTCTTGTACTTGAATATTGGCCTGCCTTGCTATGTTGGGGAAGTTTTTATGGATAATATCTTGAAGAGTATTTTCCAGCTTGGATTTATTCTCTTTGTCACATTCAGGTACACCTATCAAACGTAGATTAGGTCTTTTCACATACTCCCATATTTCTTGGAGACTTTGTTCATTCCTTTTTACGCTTTTTTCCTCTAATCTTGCCTTTTCGTTTTATTTCATTCTGTTGATCCTCCACCTCTGATATTCTTTTTTTTGCTTGGTCAATTCGGCTGTTTAAACTTGTGCATGCTTCGCAAAGTTCTCATTTTTTGTTTTTCAGCTCCATCAATTCATGTATATTCATCTCTAAGTTGTCCATTCTTGTTAGCATTTCATCAAATCTTTTTTCAAAGTTCTTAGTTGCTTTGCATTGGGTTAGAACATGTTTTTTTAACTCACAGAAGTTTCTCATTACCCACCTTCTGAAGTCTGATTCTGTCATTTCATTACACTCATTCTCCATCCAGCCTTGTTCCCTTGATGGTGAGGAGTTGTGATCCCTTGTAGGAGGAGAGGTGTCTGGTTTCGGGTGTTTTCATTTTTTTTGTGCTGTTTTCTTCCCATCTTTGTGGATTTGTCCACCTGTCGTCTTTGTAATTGCTGATTTTCAGATTGGGTCTCTGAGTGGACGTTTAGTTGATGATGAAGTTATTTCTGTTTCTTATTTTTTCTTCTAACAGTCTGGCCCCTCTGCTGTAGGAGTGTTGAGGTCCACTCCAGGCTCTGCTTGCCTGGGGATTACCTGCAACCACTGCAGAACAGTAAGTGTTGCTGCCAGTTTCTTCTTCTGCTATCTTTGTCTCAGAATGAAGCCCGCCAAATGTCAGTCTTATCAGTCCTTTGTGAGGTGACTCTGGATATACAGGCATCAGGGAGCTGCTTGAGGTGACAGTCTGTTCTTTATAGGAGCTCAAGTACTGAGCTGTCAACTCTGTTGTTCAGAGCTGTTGGGCAGGTACATTTAAGTCTGCTGCAGCAGAATTTATAAACCTTTTTTTTTCTCCAGGTGCTCTCTGCCACGGAGTTAGGGCTTTATTTATGAGTTTCCGTTTTGGTGCTGCCTTTTTTTTTTCAGGGCTGTCCTGAAAAAGGAGACAGCCTAGTCACTGTCTACCTGCAGAGGCTTTGCTGAGCTGTGGTAGGCTCCACCCTGCTGCCATGTGAACTTCCCTGCAGTCCTGTTTATATGGGTGTGGTTAGAACTGCCTCGGCCATGGTGGCCCACCTCTGTAATGGAAGTCTCTCTCTGTAGTGGTGGGCTGTCTTGGCAACCACGGGCTGCCTCAGCAATGGTGGACTACCTTCATAGGAGTGGAGTGCCTAAGTAATGGCAGACGCCCTTGCTCCACAGAGCTGGACTGTCCCGAGTTCAGCTGTGCTTGCTCTGACACTCTCAACCCAGGGCATTTCCAATTGCTTTTTTTTTTTTTTTAATGTGTGGGTAGGACCCACTGAGCCTGATCACCTGATTCTCTGACTCAGAGCCTTGTTTTTTTTTTTTAAGTTGAATGGTTGACTCTCTTCCAGGTGTTCCAGTCACCTGCTGAAAAGGCACCGGGATCTGTGTGATTTCTCGTGCAGTCACCCACTGCGCCGGCTGAGACAACGGTGCTGCCTGGGAATCTCCTGGCCTGGCTCCCTGTTTCTGTCCTCTGTTTAATCAGATGAATGGGCGACTCTGCCTTCCCGGAGCTCCAATCGCCAGCTTAAAAGGGCAACCAGACCAGTGTATTTTGTATGGAGAACTGCCGCGCCAGAAAAATTGCTGTTCTGGCCAAAATAGTGTGCTGGCGACCTATGGGGCTTCTCCACCTGGGAATCTTCTGGTCTGTGGGCAATAAAGATACGTCTGGAAATGCGGCATCCACTCACCATCTGCGCTTTCACTGGGAGCTGCAAACCTGAGCTGGTTCTAAACCGCCATCTTGCATCTTCCTCCCATTTATAGTATTTTCTGATGGTAGTTTGTATTTCCATGGGATTGGTGGTGATATCCCCTTTATCATTTGTTATTGTGTCTACTTGATTCTTCTCTCTTGTCTTCTTTATTAGCCTGGCTAGCAGTCTATCTAGTTTGTTAATATTTTCAAATAATGAGCTCCTGCATTCATTGATTTTTTTTGCAGGGTTTTTTTGTGTCTCTATCTCCTTCAGTTCTGCTCTGATCTTAGTTACTTCTTGTCTTCTGCTGTCTTTTGAATTTGTTTGGTTTTGCTTCTCTAGTTCTTTTAATTGTTATGTTAGGGTGTTGATTTTAGATCTTTCCTGCTTTCTCCTGTGGACATTTAGTGCTATAAATTTCCCTCTAAACACTGCTTTAGCTGTGTCCCATGGATTCTTGTATGTTGTGTCTTTGTTCTCATAGTTTTCAAACAACTTATTTACTTCTGCCCTTTTTTCATTATTTACCCAATAGTCACTCAGGAGTATGTTGTTCATTTTCCATGGAGTAGTGTGGTTTTGAGTGAGTTTCTTAATCCTGAGTTCTAATTTGATTGCACCGTGGTTTGGAGAGACTGTTTTTTATGATTTCCATTCTGTTGCATTTGCTCAGGAGTGTTTCACTTCCAATTATGGGTCAATTTTAGAGTAAGTGCAATGTGGTGATGAGAACAATGTATATTCTGTTGATTTGGGGTGGAGAGTTCTGTAGATGTCTGTTAGGTCTGCTTGGTCCAGAGCTGAGTTCAATTCCTGAACATCCTTGTCAATTTTCTGTCTTGTTGATCTGTCTAATACTGGCAGTGAGGTATTAAAGTCTCCCACTATTATTGTGTAGAAGTCTAAGTCTCTTGGTAGGTCTCTAAGAACTTGCTTTATGAATCTGAGTGCTCCTGTATTGCATGTGTATATATTTAGGATAGTTAGCTCTTCTTGTTACATTCATCTCTTTACCATTATGTAATGCCCTTCTTTGTCTCTTTTGATCTTTGTTGGTTTAAAATCTGTTTTATCAGAGACTAGGATTGCCACCTCTGCTTTTTTTGCTTTCCATTTGCTTGGTAAATCTTTCTTCATCCCTTCATTTTGAGCATGTCTTTGCATGTGAGATGTGTCTCCTGAATACAGCACACTGATGGGTCTTGACTTTTTATCTAATTTGCCAGTCTGTGTCTTTTAGTTGGGGCATTTAGTCCATTTACATTTAAGGTTAACATAGTTATATGTGAATTTGATCCTGTCATTATGATGCTAGCTGGTTATTTTGCTTGTTTATTGATACAGTTTCTTCATAGTGTTGGTGGTCTTTATAATTTGGTATGTTTTTGCTGTGGCTGGTACCAGTGTTTCCTTTTTATATTTAGTGTTTCCTTCAGGAGCTCTTGTAAGGTAGACCTGGTGGTGACAAAATCTCTCAGCCTTTGCTTGTCTGTAAAGGATTTTATTTCTTCCTCTCCTATGAAGCTTGGTTTGGCTGGATATGAAATTCTGGGTTGAAAGTTCTTTTATTTAAGAATATTGAATATTGGTCCTACTCTTTCTGGCTTGTAGGGTTTCTGAAGAGGCATCTACTGTTAGTCTGATGGACTTCCCTTTGTAGATAACCCGAACTTTCTTTCTGACTGCCCTTAACATTTTTTCCTTCATTTCAACTTTGGTGAATTTGATGATTATGTATCTTGGGGATGGTCTTCTCAAGGAGTGTCTTTGTGGTATTTTATGTATTTCCTGAATTTGAATGTTGGCCTCTCTTGCTAGGTTGGGGAAGTTCTCCTTGATAATATCCTGAAGAGTGTTTTCCAACTTGGTTCCATTCTCCCCATCACCTTCAGGTACACCAATCAAATGTAGGTTTGGTCTTCACATAGTCCCATATTTCTTGGAGTCTTGCTTTGTTCCTTTTCATTTTATCTCTAATCTTGTCTTCATGCTTTATTTACTTAAGTTGATCTTTCATCTCTGATATCCTTTCTTCCACTTGATCAATTCAGCTATTGATACTTGTGCATGCTTCACAAAGTTCTCATGCTGTGTTTTTCAGCTCCATCAGGTCATTTATGTTCTTCTCTAAACTGGTTATTCTAGTTAGCAAGTCCTCTAATCTTTTTTCAAGGTTCTTAGCTTCCTTGCATTTGGTTAGAACATGCTCCTGGCTGGGTGCAGTGGCTCACACCTGTAATCCCAGCACTCTGGGAGGCCAAGGCAGGCAGATCATGAGGTGAAGAGATTGAGACCATCCTGGCCAACATGGTGAAACCCTGTTTTGACTAAAAATACAAAAATTAGTTGTATGTGGTGGCATGTGCCTGTAGTCCCAGCTACTCGGGAAGTTGAGGCAGGAGAATTGCTTGAACCAGGGAGGCAGACATTGCAGTGAACCAAGATTGTGCCACTGCACTCTGGACTGGTTATAGAGCAGGACTCTGTCTCAAGAAGAAGAAAAAAAATGCTCCTTTAGCTTGAAGAGTTTGTTATTACCCACATTCTGAAGCCAATGTCTGTCAATTTGTCAAACTCATTCTCCATCCACTTTTTTTCCTTGCTAGTGAGGAATTGTGATCCTTTGAAAGAGCAGAAGTGTTCTGGTCTTTGGAATTTTCACCCTTTTTTGCACTCATTTTTTTCTCATCTTCGTGTATTTATCTACCTTTTGTCTTTGATGTTGGTGACCTTTGGATGGGATTTCTGTGTGGATGTTTTTTTTGTTGATGTTGATGCTATTCCTTTCTGTTTGTTAGTTTCCCATCTTACAGTCAAGCCCCTCTGCTGCAGGTCTGCTAGAGTTTGTTGGAGGTCCACTCCAGACCTTGTTTTCTGGGTATCACCAGCAGGGGCTGCAGAACAGCAAAGATTTCTGCCTATTCCTTCCTCTGAAGCTTCATCCCAGAAGGGCACCTGCCAGATGCTAGCCAGAGATCTCCCATATGAGGTGTCTGTCGATCCCTACTGGGATGTTTCTCCCAGTCAGGAGACACAGAGGTCAGGGATCCACTTGAGGAGGCAGTCTGTTTCTTAGCAGACCTCAAGTGCTATGCTGGGAGATCTGCTATTCTCTTCAGAGCCAACAGACAGGTCTGCTGAAGCTGCGCCCACAGCCACCCCTTCCTTCAGGTGCTCTGTCCCAGGGAGATGGGAGTTTTATCTACAAGCCCCTGACTGGGGTTGCTGCCTTTATTTCAGAGATGCTCTGCCCAGAGAGGAGGAATCTAGAGGGGCAGTCTGGCTACAGCAGTTTTGGTGAGCTGCCGAGGGCTTCACCCAGTTTGATCTTCCTAGTAGCTTTGTTTACACTGTGAGGGGAAAACCACCTATTCAAGCCTCAGTAATGGTGGATGCCCATATTCCCACAAAGCTCAAGAGTTCCAGGTCAACTTCAGACTGCTGTACTGGCAGTGAGTATTTTAAGCCAGTAGCTCTTAGCTTTCTGGGCTCCATGGGGATGGGATCTGTTGCGCTAGACCACTTGGCTCTCTGGCTTTAGCCCTCTTTCCAGGGGAGTTAATGGTTCTGTCTTGCTGATGTTCCAGGTGCCACTGTGGTATGAAAAAGAAACTCCTGCAGCTAGCTTGGTGTCTGCCCAAATGACCTCCCAGTTTTGTGCTTGAAACCAGGGCCATGATGGTGTAGCCACCTGAGGGAATCTCCTGGTCTTCGGGTTGCGAAGACCATGGGAAAAGCTTAGTATCTGGGGTGGAATATACCATTTCTCATGACACAGTTTCTCATGGCTTCCCTTGGCTAGGGAAGGGAGTTCCCAGACTTCTTGCACTTCCCAGGTGAGGCGACGCCCCATCTGTTTTGGCTCATCCTCTGTGGTCTGCACCCACTGTCTAACCAGTCCCTGTCAGATGAGTTGGTTACCTCAGTTGGAAGCAGAAATCACCCACCTTCTGCACTGATCTCCCTGGGACCTTCAGACCAGAGCTGTTCCTATTCAGCCATCCTGCCAACTATCCTCCAAAACATTTTAAAATGGCCTAGGCCCTTATTTTCTAGAGTGCAAGGAAGAGCCATTGTGAAAGGAAAAAGTAGGAAAAGAAAATAGCACACTGTGTCCTCAGGCAGATCAGTTTTAGTAAAGAATACAATAATCCCTCTGTATCTATGCGGGATTGGTTCCGAGACCTTTCTTGGAGACCAACAATAGAGAGAGCTCAAATTCCTAATAAAAAGTGACATAGCATTTGTATATAACCTATGTTCATCCTCTTGTATACTTTAAATCCTCTTTAGATTTCTTACATGTAATGCAATGCAAATGCTATGTAAGTAGATAGTATACTGTATCATTTTGGGAATGATGACAAGGAAAAACATTTTATGTGTGTTTAGTGCAGATCAAACTTTTTTTCAAATATTTTTGATTTGTGGTAGATTGAATCTGTGGATGCAGGACCCATGGATATGGAGGGCCAACTTTCATAGGAAAGGTGAGGATCTGAAAGTGAATTCCTTTATACTATTCCTGCCCATGTAATCTTTCAAAAACCTTTGTGGGCTCTTGGAGATTGACACACCCAGCCTAAACACTGCTGGATTGTAGGTTCAATTCAGTTTTAACAAGTAACTTAATTTTTTGAACAGAGGAGGCACTTGACACCAGCCAACTTTTTTGGGGGGGGAACAGCAAGAGTGATCAGCTGAATGGGGTACACTAGGACATTCTATCAGCAAATATTTGCTGGGCCTCTACCATGTGCTAACACGTGTTAAAAACACCTCAGTGGCTTCAACCACTTGGAGCTGTGACTCTGAGAGTGTCTCTAGCCCAAGCATGTCTCCTGAACTCTCTGAGCATTTACCCATTTGGGATGAGATTATACATTGATAATACCTTTTGGAAAAACAGTTTTGAAATATTTATGAATATCTTTAATATATACCTTTTGATTCTGTATTTTAATATAAATCTGTCTTGGAGAAATAGTCAGAGATGAAGATATTTACATTTAATCGTTAAGATTCATGAAAAATATATTTTAGATATTCCAAGATTTTTTTTAAGTCACATGAAGGTACTCAGAGTCTGAACCTAGGTAGGAATTGTAGGAAAACAAAATATTGCCTTCTCATACCTCACTCTCCCTGTATTCTTCATTTCTGTCTCTGAGAGCTCTGAGATGCTCTTTCTACCACTGTGGGAATTAGCTTAATATCCTGCATTTTTGGATATACTCTTTCCCAAAGGCATTTGTGTTTTCAAAGAGATTATTAAGATAGGAGCTTACATAATGAAGCTTTATTAGCAGACTTTCAGACAGTGGGCCATCCAGAAAAAAACATAGAAATCCTAGTTTCTCCCTCAATTTTCTACTAGGTAGAAGTTAGCGCATTGTTTACAAACAAGGACTGCCCCACAAGGACCAAAGATGAGCTAGATATTATGGTCTACAAAAATATTAGGCAGATAAAACTGCGATTATATCTGAGAGGAAGAAAGTACCTTTCAAATGGTGAGCTCCAATTTCAGTTTAGCATTTAGGGAAAATGAAAAGTTTGCAAAACCAGATCTGTTCAGCAGAGGGGGTGCTTAATCTACAAATCATGATTTTAAAGCAAAGTTTTTTTTTTTTTAAGTTATGATTTTATGGGAAGCTTTTATGTTTCTTTCAAGATTACATTGCCAGTCAGGTATTTTTTTTAAAGAAACTAATTGTTGCACATATTTGTCAGAGATACAAGAATGAGGAATTACTGATTATATGAGCAAAGGACTGCCCTGCCCATTTAGGAGAGGAGGAGCTGGATACACTAACTCATTTTGCTGGAACTTGGGCAGGAAGGCTGTGGCTTCTCTGGAGGACAGTTATCTTTGCTGAATTCCCTCAGCCCTGCCAGGCAGTTCATACATGTAGTTGCTGAGATAAGTCCGCAGGACACTAAACAAAGAAAAGCACATGATTTATTATTTTTCTAGTGACAGTTTTCTTAGAGAGGTTGAGACGGCTGGGACTGCTTCCCCACTGGGACAGGCCCAGTCCGGCAGGTGTCAGTTTTTTTTCTCGCTCTCACCACACAGAGCCTTCCTCACCTGTCCAGTCTGCTTTAAAAACCCTCAAGTCTGGTTCCGAGGTGCATCTTCCTCTTCCTGGGGTCTCATCTGAACTTTGAAGCCAGTTGGCCTTTTGTAGTAATCTTCAGGAATCTTTTATTTATAGAGTTTCTAAAATAAAATTTTGCCACTGTCTGTTTCAGTGTTAAAAAGACATAAAAGCCCTTTATTTTCAAAATTATAACTTACTAACTTACATAAATACAAATTAAGATATCTCCCAGAACAACAGCGTGCCACTTCCATCTCCATCCCACACAGGGATGGTGATCATTTGTGAGATACTGCTTTAGATATGTTTCAGAGGTTGGGGTGGGGGATAGGGAAATGAAAGGGACTTTGAACAGTGTTTGTCTATTTCGTCACCTGCTGAGAGCTCCACAAGTATTTGATAATCACTTTTATCTCTGCACTTTTGGAGTAATTGTTATTTTTGTATTTTTTGTTTTTTTGAGACAGAGTCTTGCTCTGTCACAGGCTGGAGTGCAGTGGTGCGATCTCCGCTCACTGCAACCTCCACCTCCCAGGTTCAAGTGATTCTCTTGCCTCAGCCTCCCAAGTAGCTGGGATTACAGGCACCTGCCACATTTTTGTATTTGTAGTAGACATGGGGTTTCACCATCTTGGCCAGGCTGGTCTTGAACTCCTGACCTCATGATCCACCCGGTGTGGCCTCTCACAGTGCTGGGATTATAGACGTGAGCCACTGCACCCGGCTGGAGTAATTATTTTTTATATTGTAATATTACTATTTCAGCCCTCAGCATATTTCTGAGTATCTAAAAAGCTAAACAAGACTTGCTCTCTTAAGTGTTTTGTTTTTGTGTGTTCAGCCAGGGTTATAATAGTTACTATCTTGTCATTTATATTTGAACTATTGGTCTATCAATTTTTCTCCTAGCCATTTTCCACTAAATGCTTTTGTCCTAACATCTTCCATCTGTGTTTTAAGTCTCTCTCTGTCATCACACTGGGCTTTGAGAAGTATAACGGAATATTTTCAATTTCTTTTCTCTGTGTCCAAATCTTTTCCTCTAATTAAGCTGATAATTATAGCAGTGGAATGGTTAAAAATATTGATGGACCAGGCACAGTGGCTCATACCTATAATTCTAGCACTTTGGGAGGCTGAGAGGAAGGAGGATCACTTGAGGCCAGAAGTTCAGGACTAGCCTGGGCAACAGAGTGAGACTCCATTTCAGCAACGGAATTAAGTGAGTGTGGTGGCACATGCCTGTAGTCCTTGCTACTTGGGAGACTGAGGTGGGAGGATTGCTTGAGCCCAAGAGCTTGAGGTTAAAATGAGTTGATTGTGCCACTGCACTCCAGCCTGGGCTACAGGACAAGACCTTGTTTCAAAAAAAAAAAAAAAATGATAGCTTGCTATTATCATCTATTGAGTACCTTTTTGTGTTAGACACTATTCAAAGCAGTTTTTAATTTTCATGATAGCCATATGGCATATGAACTTTTTTTAAATCCCATTTTTTTAAGGAAACAGAAACAGAGACATAATTTGTCAATGGTTGCATGGTAGAAGATTGCAGATCCCGCCTTTAAACCAAGTGGACTCTACCCTTTGCATTATCTTACTCCCTGAAGGATACATAGTAGGGGAAAGGAGTGGGAACAACAGTCCTAGAAAAACCCATGTTTGTCCTCAGGGCCTAGAACATCCTTCAGAATAGATGAGAATTATTGGGAGCTCAGTTTAGGAGAGTAGAGCCAAAAGAAAGTGAGGATTACGTAATTGTTTGTGAACTTACAAGCTTGAGAGAGCCAATCTAATAATTAACTCACGGAGTTTTTTTGTCCTTGATTGTTTAAGTTTTTACTGAGAATATTATCAATAACAAGGCCGTGATTAATGTTTTTGAGAGTCAAACATTAATTTTGTGGGAATGTTGGCTAATTTTGCTTCTGCTTACAATAAAGACTAAGTTAATGGTTTTGTGATTTTTATTTTAATTGAGCAGGGAAAAAGCTATTGATTCATTAGCTGTGCTGTCTTATTGGCATGTAGCTATGCACTGTTCACTCATTGTTCTATAAAATATCATGCTATGCTATTTTGTCCAAGGGAAAAAGACAGTGAGATTTCTTTCTTTATTATTTTTTGAGGCAGGGCCTTTCTCTGTCACCAATGCTGGAGTACAGTGTTGTGATAATAACTCACTGCAGCCTTGAACTCCTGGCCTCAAGCAATCCTCCCACCTCACCCTCCCAGACAGCTAGGACTACAGGTGCACACCACTATGCTCAGCTAATTTTTAAAACAATTTTTGTATTTTTGTAAAGATGGGTTTTCACTGTGTTGCCCAGTATAGTCCTGAACTCCTGTCCTCAAGCAAACTTCACACCTGGTCTCCTAAAGTGGTAGGATTATAGGCATGAGCCACCACACGTGGCCAACAGTGAAATTTCTTATGTGAAAAGTGTGCATTTCAACTCTGCTTATTCCATATGCCTTTATTAGCATTTCAGAGACTTATCTTCTCAACCTGACTTAACTTCTGCAGGATAGCTTTCCAGGAAAAGTAGTTTATTACATGTGGAGGTTACATGTGGAGTTTATTACATGTGGAGGTTATAAATATATATATATGTAGATGTATATAAATATATATACATATATATATTTATACCATATATAAATATATACATCTACATATATATATTTAATATATATATGCAATTTCTGACATACATTAACCAGACGTCAACTTTCTTAAAAATGTATCATAATGCTGAACTTCATTTAGGCACTCATTCTTAGATATCAGTATGCACAGGAATCACCTGGAGAGCTTAGTAAAATGCAGGTTCCTACTCTCCATTCTCAGAGACAAATTCATTCTCCAGGTGATTCTGATGTAGATGTCCTCAGGGTGCCAGAATAAGATGGAGAAAAGGATGTAGAGTAGGGAGTACAAAAACTCAATACTCTAGAGACCCAGGCACAGAGTGCTAGAGAGAAGATGGGCTTTTCACCAGGGATATTGAGAGAGCTGTGGGAAGTCTGATTGGCCTCCAGATATTAGAAGGCTTTGGCTTTTTCGTTAGGTCCCCATAGAACCCATTTTTGCCAGCTCTTTAGGTAATAGATGACTGTTCAAATTCAGGTTGCAACTGTGGTGAGACCACTAATCTCCTGTGCAATTATAGTCTCTTGGTTTGGGGGAAAAGGGAGTCAGTCTGCAGGTAGCTGAGCACTTATGAGCAGTTAGTATGGGCTCAGTCTGAAGGCAGAGCTAGAGAGGGAGAGGGATCTAAATCTCACCATTGTGCCATTCTCATAAGGGCTGAGCTTCCTGCTTGCAGGCTGTGTGCTAAGAAGAGGAGCAAGGAGCTATTGCAAAGGGGGAGGTTGTATTATGCAGGGTCCAATTAGGAGAATTGACCTTTTTTAGTTTTGGAAGAGCCCTGTGAGAATCGCCGAGAGTCTAAGACAAGACCCCAGGCCTAGATCTGCTGACATTTGGCCTATGGAGGTAGAGAGAACTGCTCTGTGTAACTCAACTGATGGAGTTATTTTGTTCTGGAAATACAGGATCAAGAGAAAAAGCCAGCAGGAGTGGGTTCAAAGCGTCCTGACCACCTCCAACACGTACACTAGGCCCCACCAGAAAACAGGAACCACGAAAGGAAAGAGAAATGTTGATGGAGAATTCCAGGTGGTTTCTGTGGGAAGTATTCTGCAGACCTTTTCATCTGTCTCAAATGGAGAAAACGTCAATAATTGTGTATATCTTGCCAACATGTTTAATGAGAAGTTTCTTCTTTTGGGGGGACCTCATGAGGAAAATGAGACAACAGCAACTTTTTGAGTTCCATATATGTGCTTTAAACAGTATCATAGATCCAGCAAATTCATTGTTTCTCACCTATGTGTACTAAGCTACAATTTTTGAAATGTATATACTCTGTAGATGTTGTGAATGATAAAATAGAAATGTATTTTTAAGAGTTCTTAAATTCACACATTTTAATCGTGGATTTTCTCAATCTATTTTATGGTTGGGTCTAAGGAACTTTTTGGCTAAAAAAAACCAAAACCAAAACCCTATGAGTTTCTCATACTTTAAAAGACTAGAAACCCCTGATGTAAAGAATCACAGTTATATCTTCAGATTGGCTATAGAGAACTTACTTCTCACATAATGCAAACCCTCACAGTACAGTGACTTTTTGTGTTTTTTTATGATGGATTTTTAGAAAGATGCAAGATAAACTTCATTTTTGTTTTACTTTAGCAAAACATTAACACTGAATAAATATAGAAGGCTATGTAAAAACACATTTACTTTAAATTGTAACATTATTTGAGTTTTTAACTGTATGAAAAAAAAGTTTGCTGCTGCTAGCGTAAACAGACAACCCACAGAGTAGGCAAAAATCTGTACATCCAAAAAAGGACTAATATTCAGAATGTACAGGAACTCAAACAAATTAGTAAAAAAAAAACAATCCCATCAAAAAGTGGGCTAAGGACATGAATAGACAATTTTCAAAAGAAATTCAAATGGCCAAGAAACATATGAAAAAATGCTCAACATCGTTTATGATGAGGGAAATGCAAATCAAAACCACAATGTGATACCATCTTACTCCTGCAAAGAATGGCCATAATAAAAAAAATAAAAACACAGTAGATGTTGGTATGGCTGCAGTGAAAAGGGAACACTTCTACACTGCTGGTGAAAATATAAACTAGACCAGGTGTGGTGGCTCATACATGTAATTCCAACACTTTGGGAGGCTGAGGCAGGCAGATCATTTGAGGTCAGGAGTTCAAGACCAGCCTGGCCAACAAGGTGAAACTCCATCTCTACTAAAAATACAAAAATTAGCTGGGCATGATGGCATGCTCCTGTAATTCCAGCTACTTGGGAGGCTGAGACAGGGGAATCGCTTGAAGCAAGGAGGTGGAGGTTGCAGTGAGCCAAGATTGCACCATTGCACTCCAGCCTGGACGACAAGAGTGAGACTCCATCTCAAAAAAAAAAAGGAAACTAGTACAACCATTATGGAAAATAGTGTGGAGAGTCCTTAACGAACTAAAAGTAGAACTACCATTTGATCGGTAATGGGATAGTGATCCCACTATTGGATATCTACCCAGAGGAAAATGCGTTATTATACAGAAAAAATACTTGCACACATGTTTATAGCAGCACAATTCACAACTGCAAAAATATGGAACCAGCCCAAATGCCCATCAGTCAGTGATTGGATAAAATAATTGTGAAATATATATATCTCACATCATATATATCCTACTACTCAGCCATGAAAAGGAACGAGTTAATGGCATTCACAGCATCCTGGATGGAATTGGAGACCATTATTCTAAGTGAAGTAACTCAGGAATGGAAAACCAAACATCATATGTTCTCACTCATAAGGGGGAGCTAAGCTATGAGGATGCAAAGACATAGAATGATATAATGGATTTTGGGGACTTGGGGGCAAGGGTGGGAGGGGGTTGAGGGATAAAAGACTACAAATTGGGTTCAGTGTCTATTGCTCAGATGATAGGTTCACCAAAATCTCACAAATCACTGCTAAAGAACTTACTCAGATACCACCTGTTCCCCAGAAACTTATGGAAATAAATAATTAAGAACAAACAAAAGACCCAAAACACATTGAACAAAAAAAGTTATCTGCTGCTTAGTAAAAACTTGAAAATTCAGAAACATTGATGCCATTTCCTTTTCTTCCCCAGGCATTATTATGTGGTATACTTGTTACATGTCCTGAGGATCCACTGAGGTTTTTAGAGGGAATGATCATGGTTATAATCAAAAGTGGTCTTCAGAATCTTCTTTGGTAAGTGTTGTTTTGATTTGTGATAGGGAAACATTTTATTTTAAAGGAAACTTTTATTGTACAGTAACAAATAAGGGCTTGCCAATGACTGCTTCTAATCTCAAGATTGTTAAGGAATTCCTCCACAGGCTTTTCAGTTCCAAAGACACAAACCTGAATAATTTGCTTACCATGTCTCAATTTGAGAAATATGGTGTACTCTGATCAGTAATGTGTTCATAGGGCCAGTTTATTTCAAGTTGGGAATGAGGAAAGGGAGGCATATTCTCCTTTGGAGGACACAGCAAAATCTTGTGACAGTGGTTTGAGAAGGTCCTCCAGGTGATTCTGATCTGCTTCTTTGAAGGGGAAATTTCTTTTCCTTCTCCTTCCTTTCATTCTGTCTACAAGAATCACTGATTTAATTATGGAACTAACTACCACAAAATGAAATTAATTTTGACTGTGTTTTATGATGTTATTAAAGGGATACGTGCATTGCTCCATCAATGAAACCAAACATTCGAAGATTGTCTGAAACTTACCTGGAACAACTTTTCGAATTGGATGATCAGCTGGTAATTATTAGTAACCAAGAATACTCAAATATTTATCTTGAGCTTTGATGGAATTTTCCAAATAGATTTTATATTTTATGGGAGGTATGAGGTTAGACTTTTTGGTGTTGGGACAACTGAGAAAAGTGAAGGAATAGCTATACACATACACAGATGCACACAAAACCACACTCAGTAACCTTCCCAAATTTTCAGGAAGTATTTACAAAGGCATTTGTTCCTTCTCTTTCTGATAAAATCTTTCCATTAGGTTTCCCCCCCTTTTCTCTTTCTCCTTCTCCTCCTCTCATGCATCTTTATAAAGATAAAAATAGCATTATGGAAAGCTTTACAGAGGATGTTTTCTTTCTTTTCTAATCTGCTTTCTTCAGTGTTCCATTCTACCACCCATTCTCTCTGCTATCTGTCTTCTCAGATTAGGATGCAGGCAATCATGCTCGTAATGACATGACCAAGACATTAATGACAACCAGCTTAAAAGCCAGATCTCTTTCTTGCTGAAAACCAGTGCCAGCAGCTGGTTTTGATCCTGTAAAGAGGTCAAGGAAGTAATTCAGGACATGAAGCCTTTAGAACAAAGATTGTTTAAGAGAAGTGAACAGAGCAAAGACATGTGAAGAGATAAATGTGTGGGATCATGTGTGATACGTCTTTTTTTTTTTTTGACATGGAGTCTTGCTCTGCCACCTGGGCTGGAGAGCAGTGGCACCATCTCGGCTCACTGCAACCACCACTTCCCGGGTTCAAGCGATTCTCCTGTCTCAGCCTCCTGAGTATCTGGGATTACAGGCATACGCCATCACGCCTGGCTAATTTTTTGTATATTAGTAGAGATGGGGTTTCACCATGTTGCCCAGGCTGGTCTCGAACTCTGAGCTAAGGCAATCCACCTGCCTCGGCCTCCCAAAGTGCTAGGATTACAGGCATGAGCCATTGCACCTGGCCCATGTGTGATTCCTCTTTTTTTTTTTTTTTTTTTTTTTTTTGAGGTGGAGTATTGCTCTGTCGCCCAGGCTGGGGTGCAGTGGCACAATCTCGGTTCACTGCAGCCTCCACCTCCCAGGTTCAAGCGATTCTCCTGCCTCAGTTTCCCAAGTAGCTGGGATTACAGGTTCCTGCCACTGTACCTGGCTAATTTATATATTTTTAGTAGAGATGCGGTTTCACCATATTGGCCAGGTTGGTCTCAGACTCCTGACCTCGTGATCTACCCGCCTTGGCTTCCCAAAGTGTTGGGATTAAAGGTGTGAGCCACCGCGCCCAGCCAAAAAGTGGAATTGACGCCACGTTCAAGGTGGGAGGTGAGAGCCAGAAACAATTTAAGGCGTCTGTTTAGAAGTATGGGTGAAAAGTAATACTGGATCCTAATCAGTGATCTGCAACAGAGAAACAGAGGGATGCAATGATTCCAAGGCACCAATATACCGGGCAGAACCCACATGTCCCATCCTAGTTGATCTGCGTCCTGATATGTGGTTGTTTTTACTGTACTTTATTAACCACAGACTTTGGATCTACTATGGAATGCAGATATCTGCAAACTGCTGTGTTTTGGGAGCTGTCTGGAGACAGCCTCAGGAGCTGAGGGAGAAACCTAGGGGACAGGATTCTGGGTCCTCCATCTCTACCCCTATACTCCAGAATAGTTTTGCTTTTGGTATGATTTTGCTTGAGAAAAGCTTGACAACCATTGCTAAAATATAATAAAGTTTTTGAAAACCACTGATTTAGAGTAGTAAACCCTATTGTCAATATTATGACAAGGATTTTATGGAACATTAAATCAGGCTATGTTGGGTGTTCAGCTAGAAGCCCATAGGGAATCATTTTAAAACTGCAGAGAATTCCAAGAGACATCATAGCTACTTCAAACCTAAAGCTTTATTAGAAAAGGAATTGTCAGAGATATTTCATGATGTTGAAAATGTAAAGGATAAAATAGTAGAAGCTGATTTAAATTTAGAGTTATGATAGTTTGCCAAGACATAGAAAATATATCCACTGGATATTATTAGTTGAAAATAATAGAAATGAGATATGACTTTGAAAAGCAATGAGGAAAATATTTGTTAAGGTTAGACATGAAAATGTGAATCTCCAGGTGCCCTAGGGTTGCTTCTTAGAGGGCTCAACTTAGGTTGGATATAGATTAATTCATTTCTCCTCCACCCTCAGAGAAAAATGAAAAGTTTTTTTTACAAAGAAACAAAACACTTTAATTTTCCATGTTTCTGACATTTTAGAGTATAGTACACTAAAGCCAGGAATAGTGGCATGCACTTGTACTCCCATCTACTTAGGAGGCTGAGGTGAGAGAATTGCTTGAGACCAGGAGTTTGAGACCAGCCTGGGCAACATAGTGAGACCTCATCTCTTAAAAAAATATATAATATACTAAATAATTATTGGTCTTACCTTTTTCATTTGCTTTCCTATGTAGTTTTTCATACGGTTATAACTGGCAGTAAAATGATTTTTACTGTTTTAACAAAAAACTTCAAAAGTCACAAATGACTGTATTTTTTCCCACTAATTATTGATTGTTTAATTGCAGGGTTTTTCAGTCCTACACTACACAGTTCTGCACAGTGAGGACCACCTATATATGCTGTTAAAGTGATCTAAATATGACCTGAGAAGGACTCTGTACTTCTATATTTGAGTTCTTGTGGAAGAACTGTAACCTAGCTTAATAGGTGGACAAGATTGAAAACCTAACTAGGGGTATGCACCTGTAACAATAGCTGAGGCTTGGCTAATCCCAGCTACCATATTTCAACCATTCATACATTACTGAGTGTTCAGACTGTGTTCAAATAAGGCAAACACCAATCTGTAACCAATCCAGCTGTTCTGTATCTCATTTCCAATTTCTGTACATCATTTCTCTTTTTTTGTCTGTAAATCTTCCATCAGGTGGCTGCATTGGAGTCTCTGTGAATCTGCTGTGATTCTGGGCACTGCCTGACTTGCAAATTGTTCCTTCTTCAATTAAACTCCTTTAAATTTAATTTGGCTAAAGTTTTTTTTTTTAATCACATGATGTCAGAAGCAGAATTTGAAGTAGAGCTTCTGGCGACCCCCAGGAGTGCTGAGTGAACAAGCAAGGTACCTGCAGGACCTGCTTGTGTTCACTGATCTCTCAGAGTAGCTCGGGATCATGGGTAAGCTCTCTCTCAGATTTCAGACCTCCATAGATTTGTGTTTTGAGCTCTCTAAGTTTCTTTGAGCAAATTCCTGATCCAAACTGGGTTTGAAAGTTGTGACAGAATCTGAGCTGGATCCAGGAATGGATTTGATCTGGATTGGCTTGGATTTAGTTTGAGACCTCTTAGATCTGACTAGTTTAGAAAGAAACTGATAGTAAGCAGAAATATTGCAGGGGTTATAAAATTTGGCTTCTTGAAATTTCACAGGATTTTCATGTTCCACCTTTTTATTTCATTTTTCTTGCACGATTAGGTAGGAAAACTCATTGGCTAAGTTAATCAAGATACCCTAAGAGTAAAGCCAATATTTTCGGTAAAATTGGGATCCTTAATTTCTGGAAAACTAAGTTCCTTCTGGTGTATATGTTAGGCCTGGGAGACAGTAGTTCTAACAGAAATGGCAAAATCTTACTAAAGATAATCAACAGTGGAATGTTCCAAATGAACAACAATGCATTGAAGTATGTTTAAAAATGAGAGCTCTCAGTAAAGTCTCTTTTGGTTAAGAACAGGTGTGGTGCTATGGGATGTTAACTACTATTCTCTTTTGATTAATCTGTCTTATACTTTTTGCTGGTGGCTATGGGTGACAGTATTAGGCATGTATAGGACCATGGGACATGGAAAGCTTTTTCCATCCAAAAGGGGAAACTTGAGAGCTGATGAGACTGCTAGAAAAGATTTCTTGGCTACTGACAAGCTGCTGCCTGAACTTTTCAGTGTCATTGCATTGAGTGGGTCTTGCTCTGGCCTCCCCGAGCTCTTCACCTTCCCTATCTTGCCACAGGCAATACCTTTCTTTCTCTACTTTTCCTTTCCTATCTTTCCTGTTACTCAGTGTAGCCATCTTGCCCAGAGACCACCATGTGTTGAAACTCCTAGTTAGAGGTTGGATTAAAAATGACAGGGGCCATCTGAGGGCAAATTTAAGCCTTACCAGTTTGATATTGGGTGCTAAGCAGTGTGGCTAATATCTCTGTTTTATCACATGTGTTTTGTTCTGACCAGAATGATAAAAGATAATTTTCCTTTATGATGTAGGTTGGCCCCCAGGGTAATGGTGTGGCAAGACGGTTTACTAGGGCTACTCAGAGAAAGGGAGAGAGAGCCCAGAAGCCTGGCATGCCAGTAAAAGGGTAAGAATTTCTTACCAGTCAGAATTCTGGCTTTCCCCCTCTTTTTTTCTTTGTGCAAAATAGTCAAATGAATGGTAAAAATTATTGTTGCCTCCTATGTAAAGTTTTGGTTAATACAAAAAAAAATTCTGAGGCTGGTCTTAAGCTCTAGTGGATCTGGTGTGCTTTATGTGTCTTTTATATTGTTGTCATAAAGAGGGGTACCTTAGGATAAAATATGTGCCCAAAACCTCATAAGCTTCCGGTTTAAGATAGCCCAGCAAACTGGTCAATTATGTCCTTAGGATCCTGACCTTGTAACCATGTGGCCATGTTTTCTCTTTTCACAATGGCAGCCCAAGTTCAGAGTTCAATACCTATCTTAGGGGATGAGCCTTTCTGATTGATATTTGGGTGACCTTTGCCATTTTTTTATTCTCTTTCCCTCCACAAACCATCTTGAATTTTTCTTTATCAGAGCACCTGTGAGATTACTTTGGGTGAAGTATAAAAGCCAGAATTATCTACCATTTGACCTGGCTAAAGTTGGGTTACAAGAAATTTTAAAAGAACTTTATTAGAGAGTGCTATGGTTAAAAGTCAGCTTAATTAAAAGTGGATATTGAAGCTCTCAAAGCCTGGGACTTCTTGGAAAAAACAAGAGGCACCAGAGACCCTTTCCTGGCCCTGTTATTCAAAGGACATCACCCTAAAGCCAGTAATTTAATTAAGAAACTTAAAAACTGGCAAATGGAAAATCTTACAACTACTGTAGTAGTCTTCTTTGGTCTGTCTGTGTAGTTATATATGTGTTGTGTGTGTAATGTTTGTATAAAAGAGCTCTAATTTGTTTAAACAAAAATAAGTGCTTAAATATTTTGAAAGAAAAATAAAAACTGTAATGCCTTTTAGTTCATGTAACTTTGGTGATCTTTGGGAAATAAAAACAGCTTTAAAGATTATTGATAAAATAAAGACATTTAGTTTAAATTTTGCAGGTCAGATATTAGGTTTGCTCCATATTTTTAAGGCCATAAACTGCTTGACTTTTGAAAATTGTTCAATTTATTTTGGAGACATTAAATTCTAAATAAGCCCTTGGCATATGTGAAATTAGCCATGCCCCATAGCTATGAAAAGAAGGTTATAAAGAAAGGAGATTTTATATAAGAAAGGATCTTGGATAGTAAATTCTTGTCCTAATGTAAAATGACTGGTTTTTTAAAAAGAGGGATGTTTAGGACAAGTCAGAAAGTCCAAGCATATTGCAGATGGTCTGTATAAGTCATGAAAGGATTCATAAGAGAAAATGTATGCACCAAACTGAAAGTTGCTAAGAATTACCATTATGACATGTATTTAAGACTACTGAAAAACTAGGTTTACATGCAAAGCCTGTAAGAAGGATAAAATATGTTTTTGGTAAGAGATTGTAAGAATGCATGGGAATGTAAATTTTTGCCTAGTTTAGAGGGTTAAAGGATGGTTTTAAATTAAATAGAATAAAGCTAAAGGTTTGAACAGGTTGAGGAAGGTTTATAAAAATTAACTTTGTAAAAGAAATTTTATGTGTGAAAATATTGACTAAATTTAAATATGTATCATTCAGTTTTTTTTTCAATTGAACATTGACATAAAAGCAGAATGGGGGAGGGGACTCAAGATGGCGCTGTGAGAACAACCCAGGATTGGAGCCCGCGTTGAATTCGCAAACGGTGAGTCAGTGCTGCATTTCCAGACTGATCTTTGTTGCCCACAGAACGGGGAAACTCCCAAGTATAAAAAGACACGGGACGCCAGGCAGTAGGTCTGCCTGGCGAAGCCGGCAGCCGGGGCGGCGGCGGCCGGCCCTACCCAGCAATCCCCACAGGGCGCGCTTGTCGGGGTGCCTTGTTGAACCGGCAACCTGAGACTTGAGAGGGCTGGACTTGAGACTGAATGAGACTTGCACAGTAGCCCAGCCCAGGGGATTGCAGGGAAAGATCGTTTGGGATACCCAGTGGGACGAACAAAACCGCGATTTCAAACTATCCCGGGCAGACGGTCCGAGACGCTCTGTGGGGGAGGGGCGTCCACCACTACGGAGGCAACCTGCCCCAACTGATATACACGCCCACTGCTGACGCAGCCAGCCGTTGCCGAGGCAACCCGCCCCAACTGAGATACACGCCCACTGCTGACGCAGCCAGCCGTTGCCGAGGCAACCCGTCCCTACTGAGATACACGCCCACTGCTGACGCAGCCTGCCGTTGCTGAGGCAACACGCTACAACGAAGAGACTCTGCCGCAGGGCGTGGCGGAGACCACAGCAGAGCCGGCAGGAACAGCGCGAATCACACAACAGCAGGGCGGAGCCTCGGCAGCCAAACAGTGGCTAGTCTGCCTTCAAGCTGGGCAGGACACCTGATCGGACATCCAAAAATAAAGCCCAAACCCCTCAACACAGAGCATTTGAGAAAAAAAAAAGGGTTGTTTAATGAGCTGTGTTGCAGCAGAATCAAACATAGCAGCCTAACAGCACTGAATGAACAACAGAGTGCACAGCTCAGCAATTAAACCCCTATAAAGTACAAACTGTCTCCTCAAGCAGCTCCCTGACCCCTCTATATCCAAAAGACTGTCATTAGGCAGGCATCATCCTGGGACAAAGAGAGCAGAAAAAGAAACTGGTAGCATCCCTCGCTGTGCCACGGCTACTAGAGGTGCACCCCAGACAAGCAGGGTCTGGAGCGGACCTCAACAGTCGTTCAGCGAAGGGGCTAGACTGGTAGAAGGAAAACCAAGCAACAGAAATACTTCATCATCAACATTCTGGGTGTCCACTCAGAGACCCAAACGAAAAGTCAGCAACTACGCAGACGACCAGCGGACAAATCCACAAAGATGGGAAGAAACCAGCGCAAAAAGGAGGAAAACACCCGAAACCAGAACACATCGCCTCCTAGAAAGGACCAAAACTCCTCACCAGCAAGGGAACAAAGCTGGATGGAGAATGACTGTGACGAAATGACGGAATTAGACTTCAGAAGATGGATAATGAGAAACTTTTGTGAGCTAAAAGAGCATGTATTAAATCAATGCAAAGAAACTAAGAACCTTGAAAAAAGATTTGAAAAAAGATTCGAGGAAATGATAACAAGAATGGATACCTTAGAGAGGAATATGAATGAATTAAAGGAGCTGAAAAACACAATACGAGAACTTCGCGAAGCAAACGCAAGTTTCAATAGCCGAATTGACCAAGCAGAAGAAAGAATATCCGAAGTCGAAGACCAACTCAATGAAATAAAACGAAAAACCAAGATCAGAGAAAAAAGCGCAAAAAGGAATGAACAAAGTCTCCAAGAAATGTGGGACTATGTGAAAAGACCTAACCTACGTTTGATAGGTGTACCAGAAGGGGACGAAGAGAATGAATCCCAGCTGGAACATACTCTTCAGGACATCATCCAGGAAAATTTCCCCCACCTAGCAAGACAGGCCAACACTCAATTGCAGGAAATACAGAGAACACCACAAAGATATTCCGCAAGAAGAGCAACCCCAAGGCACATAATCGTCAGATTCAACAGGGTTGAAATAAAGGAGAGAATACTAAGGGCAGCCAGAGGAAGGTCAGGTTACCCACAAAGGGAAGCCCATCAGACTCACAGCAGATCTTTCGGCAGAAACACTACAAGCCAGAAGAGAGTGGGGGCCAATATTCAACATTCTTAAAGAAAAGAACTTTCAACCCAGAATTTCATATCCAGCCAAACTGAGCTTCAGAAGTGAAGGAAGAATAAAATCCTTTGCGAACAAGCAAGTACTCAGAGATTTTGTCACCACCAGGCCTGCTTTACAAGAGCTCCTAAAAGAGGCACTACACATAGGAAGGATCAATCAGTACCAGCCATTCCAAAATCACACTGAATGCTAAAGAGCTTCAACATAATGAAGAATCTACAACAACTAACAGGCAAAACAGCCACTTAGAATCAAAATGGCAGTATCAAATTCACACATAACAATATTAATTCTAAATGTAAATGGACTAAATGCACCAATCAAAAGACACAGACTGGCAAATTGGATAAAAATGCAAAACCCATCAGTGTGCTGTATCCAGGAAACCCACCTCACATGCAAGGATACACAAAGGCTCAAAATAAAGGGATGGAGGAAGATTTACCAAGCTAATGGAAAGCAAAAAAAAGCAGGAGTTGCAATTCTCATCTCTGATAAAATAGACTTTAAAGCAACAAAGATCAAAAGAGACAAAGAAGGCCATTACATAATGGTAAAAGGATCAATACAACAAGAAGAGCTAACGATCCTAAACATATATGGACCCAACACAGGAGCACCCAGATACATAAGGCAAGTTCTTAATGACTTACAGAAGGACTTAGACTCCCACACAATAATAGTGGGAGACTTTAACACTCCACTGTCAATACTAGACAGATCAACCAGACAGAAAATCAACAAGGATACCCAGGGCTTGAACTCAGACCTGGAGCAAGCAAACCTGGTGGACATTTACAGAACTCTCCACCCCAAATCCACAGAATACACATTCTTCTCAGCACCACATCACACCTACTCTAAAATTGACCACATGATTGGAAGTAAAGCACTGCTCAACAAATGCAAAACAACTGAAATCATAACAAACAGCCTCTCAGACCATAGTGCAATCAAGTTAGAACTCAGAATTCAGAAACCGACCCAGAACCTCACAGCTTCATGGAAACTGAACAACTGGCTCTTGAATGTTGACTGGGTAAATAACGAAATGAAGGCAGAAATAAAGAAGTTCTTCGAAACCAATGAGAACGAAGACACAACGTGCCAGAACCTCTGGGACACATTTAAAGCAGTCTCTAGAGGAAAGTATATAGCAATAAGTGCCCATATGAGGAGAATGGAGAGATCCAAAATTGACACCCTATCATCAAAATTGAAAGAGCTAGAGGAGCAAGATCAAAAAAACTCAAAACCCAGCAGAAGACAAGAAATTACTAAGATCAGAGCTGAGCTGAAGGAGATTGAGACACGAAAAACCCTTCAAAAAATCAATAAATCCAAGAGCTGGTTTTTTGAAAAGATCAACAAAATAGACAGACCACTAGCCAGATTGATTAAAAATAAAAGAGAGAACAACCAAATAGATGCAATAAAAAATGATAAAGGGGAAATCACCACAGATTCCACAGAAATTCAAACCATCATCAGAGAATATTACAAACAACTCTATGCACATAAACTAGTAAACCTGGAAGAAATGGATAAATTCCTGGACTCCTGTGTCCTCCCAAGCCTAAACCAGGAGGAAGCTGAAACTATGAATAGACCAATAACAAGGTCTGAAGTTGAGGCAGCAATTAAGAGCCTACCTCACAAAAAAAGCCCAGGTCCAGATGGGTTCACAGCCGAATTCTACCAGACACACAAGGAGGAGCTGGTACCATTCCTTCTAAAACTATTTCAAACAATCCAAAAAGAGGGAATCCTTCCCAAATCATTTTATGAGACCAACATCATCCTGATACCAAAACCCGGCAGAGACCCAACGAGAAAAGAAAACTTCAGGCCAATATCCATGATGAACATAGATGCAAAAATCTTCAATAAAATATTGGCAAGCCGATTGCAACAGCAAATCAAAAAACTTATTCATCATGATCAAGTAGGATTCATCCCAGGGATGCAAGGCTGGTTCAACATACGCAAGTCTATCAACGTAATTCACCACATAAACAGAACCAAAAACAAAAACCACATGATTATCTCAACTGACGCAGAGAAGGCATTTGACAAAATTCAACAGCCCTTTATGCTAAAAGCCCTCAATAAACTCGGTATCGATGGAACGTATCTCAAAGTAATAAAAGCTATTTATGACAAACCAACAGCCAGTATCATACTGAATGGGCAAAAACTGGAAGCATTCCCTTTGAAATCTGGTACTAGACAAGGATGCCCTCTCTCACCACTCGTATTCAATATAGTACTGGAAGTTGTAGCCAGAGCAATCAGGCAAGAAAAAGAAATAAAGGGTATTCAAATAGGAAAGGTGGAAGCCAAATTGTCTCTATTTGCAGACGACCTGATAGTATACCTAGAAGACCCCATTGCCTCAGCCCAAAAACTCCTGAAACTGATAAACAACTTCAGCAAAGTCTCAGGATATAAAATCAATGTGCAAAAATCACAAGCATTCGTCTACACCAATAACAGACTTAAAGAAAGCCAAATCAAGAGCGAACTGCCATTCGCAATTGCTACAAAAAGAATAAAATACCTTGGAATACAACTCACAAGGAACGTAAGGGACCTCTTCAAGGAGAACTACAAACCACTGCTCAACGAAATCAGAGAGGACACAAACAGATGGAGAAACATTTCATGTTCATGGTTAGGAAGAATTAATATCGTGAAAATGGCTATACTGCCCAAAGTAATTTACAGAATCAACGCTATCCCCATCAAGCTACCATTGACTTTCTTCACAGAACTGGAAAAAACCACCATGAACTTCATATGGAACCAAAAGAGAGCCCGCATAGCCAAGTCAATTCTAAGCAAAAAGAACACAGCGGGCGGCATCACACTACCGGATTTCAAACTATACTACAAGGCTACAGTAATCAAAACAGCATGGTACTGGTACCAAAACAGAGATATAGACCAATGGAACAAAACAGAGGCACCGGAGGCAACACAACATACATACAACTATACAATCTTTGATAAACCTGACAAAAACAAGCAATGGGGCAAGGATTCCATGTTTAACAAATGGTGTTGGGAAAACTGGCTAGCCATGTGCAGAAAGCAGAAACTGGACCCCTTCCTGACACCTTACACTAAAATTAACTCCAGATGGATTAAAGACTTAAAACATAAGACCTGGCACCATAAAAACCCTAGAAGGAAATCTAGGCAAAACTATCCAGGACATAGGAGTAGGCAAGGACTTCATGAACAAAACACCAAGAGCATTGGCAACAAAAGCCAAAATAGAGAAATGGGACCTAATCAAACTCCACAGCTTCTGCACGGCAAAAGAAACAGTCACTAGAGTGGATCGGCAACCAACAGAATGGGAAAAAATTTTCGCAGTCTACCCATCTGACAAAGGGCTGATATCCAGAATTTACAAACAACTCAAGCAGATTTACAGGAAAAAAACAAACAAGCCCATTCAAAAGTGGGCAAAGGATATGAACAGATACTTTACGAAAGAAGACATATATGAGGCCAAGAATCATATGAAAAAATGCTCATCGTCACTGGTCATCAGAGAGATGCAAATCAAAACCACATTGAGATACCATCTCACGCCAGTTAGAATGGCGATCATTAAAAAATCTGGAGATAACAGATGCTGGAGAGGATGTGGAGAAAAAGGAACACTTTTACACTGTTGGTGGGAGTGTAAATTAGTTCAACCATTGTGGAAGACAGTGTGGCGATTCCTCAAGGCCTTAGAAATAGAAATTCCATTTGACCCAGCAATCCCATTACTGGGTATATATCCAAAAGACTATAAATCGTTCTACTATAAGGACACATGTACACGAATGTTCATTGCAGCACTGTTTACAATAGCAAAGACCTGGAATCAACCCAAATGCCCATTGATAATAGACTGGATTGGAAAAATGTGGCACATATACACCATGGAATATTATGCAGCAATCAGAAATGATGAGTTCGTGTCGTTTGTAGGGACATGGATGAATCTGGAAAACATCATCCTCAGCAAACTGACACAAGAACAGAAAATGAAACACCGCATATTCTCACTCATAGGTGGGTGATGAAAAATGAGAACACATGGACACAGAAAGGGGAGTACTAAACACTGGGGTCTATTGGGGGAAAAAGGGGAGGGCCAGTGGGAGGGGGAGGTGGGGAGGGATAGCCTGGGGAGAAATGCCAAATGTGGGTGAAGGGGAGAAGAAAAGCAAAGCACACTGCCATGTGTGTACCTACGCAACTGTCTTGCATGCTCTGCTCATGTACCCCAAAACCTATAATCCAATAAAAAATTAAAAAAAAGAAAAAAAAAAAAAAAGCAGAATGGGGTTTTCTTAAAGCACGAATCTCCTTTTTAACAAAAATTAGTGAAGGGTTATAAAAGGTTTATGGAAATCTGACCTTATGGTCAAACTGATTAAGATTGGATAGATTTGGGGTCCAAAGTGGCTCCCGCCGGAGGTTGTGGCGCTTGCGAAGTCGAGGTCATGAGTTCAAGTCTAACCTGAGCAACCTTATAAGCTCAAACTGATTGGCAAAAAAAAAAAAAAAAAAAAAAAGATTGGATAGATTTGTCTGTGAGGATTTATTAAAAATTGGTGTTGACATTAATCGTTCACTAATGCAAGGGTAAAATTCGATTTTCTCTCTTAAACAAGATTTTCATGTAATATTAAAAGATAATGAAAGGTTTTTAAATATACTACCAAAAAAGAAAGAAAGGAAAGACAAAAGACAGATTGCTTGGAAAGCTAATTCTTCCCTCTATTCAATGAGTAAAGGTTTTTGCCTTTCAATAATTTTTTGAGCCATCATTTTGGCTAAATGACTGATTCATGGTGACCTGGAATTCCAGTTCATAATGTCAAGTGTTTAAAAACTTTAACATATTTAATTGGCTTCCCAAAATTAAATTTCAGCATCAAAATGATCTTTTCTGACCTCTAACTTTGGAATGCTTCAGAGGGCCCCTGAAGCATCCAAAAGAGAAGTAAATGGAATTATTTAACATGTTAAGTTACATGGGAAGCATTGTCAAAATAAAAATAATGTTAAATCTTCAGACTATATTTTAGTAAATGATATTAATATATGTTCTAAACTTGTATAGTGCTGGACATGGTGGCTCACACCTATAATCCCAGCACTTTGGGAGACCAAAGAGGGCAGATCACCTGAGGCCAGGAGTTTGAGACCAGCCTGGCCAACATGGTGGAACCCCATGTCTACTAAAGGTACAAAAAATTAGGTGGGCATGATGGCGAGTGCCTGTAATCCCAGCTACTTGGGAGGCTAAGGGGGAAGAATCACTTGAACCCAGGAGGCAGAGGTTGCAGTGAACTGAGATCATGCCACTGCATTCCATCCTGGGTGACAGAGCAAGACTCTGTCTCAAAAAAAATTGTATGGGATTTCCCAAATTCTAATATGCCTGAGTATATTGCTACCAATCACAATTATAGTTATTATGTAAAGTTATTGTACACCACAGAAATAACCAAATTTTCTTGTATGAAACTGCTAACCCAAGTAAAACAAAACATTAATTAAACCCAGGAAAATACTCTGCCAGATTTTCATATTAAACCAGCTGCTAATGAAATTGTTTAGATATACAATTTGAACTCCACAGTCTAAGTCAAATTACCTATGATAACCATTAGTTATCAGTGCTATGAACCTAAATTGGAGAAACAACTGGTATTCAAGATGACATAAATCCAATGTTAAGCATAGACTCATGGAGAACCAGGAAGACTGTCTTGTCCTTCCTGAGCCTTTAAAGCTTTTGTTATTAAAGGCTCTGTATTCCATGACTTACCATGGAAAAGATAAAATGATCCAAATTGAATATATTGATGTAGTGACTTATAAATTGTGAAAATATAGTTTAAAACCAATGTTTGGTTCCATATTCCCGGGAAGACAATGAAACCTTTGTGTTCATTTGGCTATCCAATGGGTCATTTAAACATTTATAAAGGGAATTCATTCAGTTGTCATTGTCAGTGCGTGTTTTATGTTATTACAATTATTATGCCACAGTATATTTTCAGTATGTAAAGAAGGTTTTTATGGTTCACTGAGGACAGTCAACCCCTTCACAATCTAGAACCTGAAGATTAGATTTTCTGAGAACATCAGAGAAAGACTGTCCTTGCCATCCATACTACAACAAAACTTTGGAACCTTGAACCTTGGGTTCATAATCTCACAACTGAGAAGGGTCCCTCCACACTTTTGGAACTGTACAACCATTGGAACCCTTAAGGTAAAACTAACCAGGAAAGTTTCTCCCCAGAAGAAGATGGCATCCTTGATTTGAACAGCTTTTCCCGAGATCATGGATCAAGACTTCTACTATCGTGATCTTACCTTTGAATATTTTTTCATTGTTTATGCCTCTATAAACAATAGAAATGAAAAGTCGTCTATTATATGCACTTATAAGATATACTTTTTTGTGTCTGAAGGATTTCTTTGCCAGCCTTATACATGAATCACTTTATACTTTGGTGGATAGAAGATGAAGGCCCAACATAGATGAGAAACTTTAATGGTACATAATGTTTCCTCATAATTAGTCAAAATTACTCTTAACCCACATCATGGGTTAAATAGGACATTGCCAGGAGGCCTTCACTATTCTAAAAGGACATCATTTGTTAGGTCCTTTTTCCATGGTTTAGAATAAAAGAGAAAATAATTCAAAATGTATCCCTTGTGATAGGCTGTATAGCAGATTCTAATATAAAGTCTGTTGTATAACAACAGATTTTTATTTTATTGTAACAATAACTTTTCTTGTGAAAGTTATGCTAAATAATAGAATTGGCTAAACAGAAAAGTACCTGTGTAGCTGCTAGCACTTGTGGCCTATAGGGAAATACATCAAATGTAGATTATAAAAATTCAGTTGTAGAGAATTAATGAAAAGACTACTTAAAGCAAGTAGATTCTTTATCTAGCTCATTCTTTATTTAATTTTGGTGATTTTGTTTACCCTGGGTAAGCAGCATACTCCAAACTCTTGGTATTATCCTCCCCGTTAGTCATAATAATAGTCTCCCTGGTGCACTGTATTCTCACAAAGATTTTAAATGCTTGCATGCAGCCATCTGTAGAATGTCATATGGTCTGTCTTCAAATGGAATGACAAGAGCTGAAAGAAATGTGCAACCATGAGGCTTCTATAACCTTTGAATGATGTGGTGAAACCAGAAACCTAACATGATGGTAATAGAGAGTGGCATGAAGGCCCTAAGTTTGGGTCACACCTTCATCTAAGTGAGAACCTGATGAAAAAGGAGAAATTTTTTTAAACTAAGTTATGGAAGGCCATTGTTTTGGACTAAGGTTGTTCACTAGGCCCCAATAGGCCAAACCAATCTAAAATGGATTCATTCATGCTAAATGTGACATAATTAAACTAAGACTTTATGGAAACACATAGATTCTTGAACAGACCAGATTTTGTTTTTCTTCTATAAACTGGACATTCCAGCTTAAAGAGGGACCCTCTACTTAGTCTTCATTCCTCCCTTTACAAAACTCTCTGTTCTGTTATTTCCCAGTGTGTTTCAAGATCAAATAAGCACTTTTACAATGGTGATAGTGACATCAATAACTAAAGTTTGGGTCATTGAGAAAATGACCAAAATGAGGGGTTTTTGAAGTGAAGTAAATGTGGCCCAAGAAGAACTCCCTGCTTCTATATTTGAGTTTTTGTGTACGAACTGTGACTTAGCTTAATAGGTAGACAAGGTTGAAAACCAAACTAGGAGTATGCATCTGTAACAATAGCTGATTCTTGGTGACCAATCCCAGCAGTGATACTTTACCATTCATGTACCACTGAGTGTTCAAACTGTGTTCAAATAAGGCAAACACCAATCTGTAACTAGTCCAGCTGTTCTGTACCTCACTTCTGATTTCTATACATCATTTCCCTTTTTTTGTCTATAAGTCTTCCTCTACCACATGGGTGCACTGGAATCTCTGTGAATCTGCTATGACTCTGGGGGGCTGCCCAATTCATGAATCATTCATTGCTCAAGTAAACTTTAAATTTAATTTGGTTGAAGTTTTTCTTTTATCAATGCCTATTTATAAAGGATAAATATGTCTCTTTACTTAGAGAAGAAGGAATACAGGAAACTGTGAATAAGCCAAATAGTTAAAGAAAAAGTAGGAACTGCTCTCTAACAGTAGGAGGAAAGATAATTTGTTTCAGGTGTTCCAAGATGAAAGAATCAACCATTGTAAGGAGGAAATGAACTTCACAGACTTGATTACCATTTCTTTGGATATGAAATCTCCAGATGGGCCTACTAATTACAGGAGAAGGCATATATAAAATTTAAAAAATTTTTTTATTATGGAAGCATTTAAATATAACACAAAAGTAGAAGGAATACTATCATGATCACTCATCATCTAACTTGAACAATAATCAGCATTTTGCCAATCTTGTTAATGTATTCTCTTCTCTTTCATTTTTGCTGGAGTATTAGAAAGCAAATCCCAGAAATTACATTATACTTCAGTGTGCATCTCTAATAGAAAATTATATTTTTAGAGAATAGAAACACAGTGCCTCTATCTTATGAATAAATAACAATTCCTGAATGTCATCTAGTGCTGATTATGTTCAGATATGTATTCTATATTTGAGTTTCCCAAATTGTCTCAAAAATGTCTTTTTACATGTGGCCCTGTTCAAATCAGAATCCATACAGAGTCCACATGTTACCCTTGGTTGTTATGTATCTAGCATCTTTTGTAACAGATAGGAATTCTCCTTGTCTTATTTTTTCCCCATGTGACTCATTTATTGAAGGAAACAGATAATTTGTCTTGTAAAATGTCCCACATTCTCACAGCTTCCTCTAGTGTCATTTTACTTGCTTTGTTTCCTGTATTTCCTGCAAGCTGGTAGTTAAATCTGGATGCTTGATCTCATTTAGGTTCTCCCTCACCAACTTTTCTTGGTGACAAGAGTATTGTGTAGAGGTGTTGTGTTTTTCCTAGTGCATCACATCAGGAGGCACATATGATCTGGTTGACGCACTTTTATTGAATCTTGACTCAATACCATAGATCTTAATACCATTGCTTATTAGTTGTATCCTGCAGAGTGCATATAATTGTTTCTAAATAACATTACCACAGAACCACTAACAATAAGACTACTGAATGCAGTTTAAGAAGATTATACAGTTCTTTTTGCCTTTAAGATATGTATATGCAGGTTGGGTGTGGTAGTTTATGCCTGTAATCCCAGCACTTTGGGAGGTGGATGGATTACCTGAGGTCAGGAGTTTGAGACCTAGGTGGCCAACGTGGTGAAACTCCATTTTTACTAAAAATGCAAAAAACATTAGCCAGGTATGGTGGCACAGGCCTGTAATTTCAGCTTCTTGGGAGGCTCAGGCAGGAGAATGGCCCGAACCTGAAAGACAGAGTTTGCAGTGACCTGAGATTGCGCCACTGCAGCCTGAGCAATGGAGGTGAGACTCCATCTCAAAAAAAAAAAAAAAAAAAGTATATGTACTACCAGCTATTTTCAGTAAAAATAATAATTTTTTATTTCCTAAAATAATTCTATCTTTGTATCAGTGGTCATTTATTTTTCTCTTTCATATAGTTATACGTTTCCAATTATGTGTAACATTACATGATAGCAAAATCAAAACAATAAAATGAAGAATATTTAGAGTAGTATTGTTTCTTTCTATTTCTTCCTTATTATTTTCCTTATTCTGTTCCTCTAGGTAACCAAGTTTAGTAGGTTTTTGTTTATTCTACCATTTTTTTAAAATATGAGAAAATATGCTGTATTCCTCTTCCTGTGACTTCTTAAACAAACCTAGAGACTCTATAGTCTTCTGCACCTACTCACTCAATATGTCCAGGAGATCACTTTCTTATACATATTGTACATCTCCTTGTACTTTTTTAGTTTAAAATATATTCTTTTACAGACAGGGTCTCACTCTTTCACTCTTGCTGGAGTGCAGTGGCATGATCATAATTCACTGTAACCTTGAATTCCTGAGCTCAAACAATCTTCCTGCCTCAGCCTCCTGAGTAGCTGGGACTACTAGGTGTGAGCCACTATACCCGGGTTTTTTTTTTTTTTTCTTTGATACAAATAGGGTTTTGCTGTGTTGCTCAGGCTGGTCTCAAACTCCTGGCCTCAAGTGATCTTCCTACCTCAGCCTCCCAAAATACTAGGGTTACAGGCATGACACACTGCGCCTAGTTCTTTATACAACCTTTAAAGTAATGCTATCACAGAGGAGCACTGTGTAAAGAAACTCTAAAATGTAAATGAAAGATGTGGATTTGAAAAATCTTACTGATGTAACAAAGTTTAACTATGGAAAGAAAACTTAATCTTAGGACCCTTAGGAGCTGGAGTTTTAAGCATTTGGGAGAGGCAGACAGTGCCTGGGCCCCAAACAATAATCAGTTGGTTGATCCTGTATGCTTGTTGGCTCTGTACAGCAAATTGGGTACATTACTGTTATCTGAGAAGGCATCAAAATAAATATTACTATAATCTGGAAGGAGTAAAAAATAGTGAAGTGTGGAAATAATGAAGATACGAACTAGATTCATATTTTTTAAAGTGTAACATTAATGGTTAGATATTTATGTATATTCTGTCTGATATTTATGCCATTTGAGGTGTTCTAAGGAATGGCTTTGTAAATTTGTAATTGTAGTTTAAATTATTTCAGGGATTTTACTTAATGAAGTTGGCAACAAACATTATTAACATGTTTAAGAAACATTGAGTTTCCAAAATTGTATTTATTAAATATGTGTTTATTGATAAAAAGCCTTAAAGTACAAATGTTAGTAGGTGTTTCTGTCCATGCACAAAAGCCCTTTAGGTATTAGACTGTTTGGGGCCAGGCACTTTGTTCTAATCCCAACACTTTGGGAGGCTGAAGTGGGCAGATCGGAGTTCAAGACCAGCGTGGCTAATATGGTGAAACCCCTTCTCTACTAAAAATACAAAAATAAGCTGGGTGTGGTGGTGCACACCTGTAATCCCAGCTACTGGGGAGGCCAAGGCATGAGAATCACTTGAACTGGGGAAGTTGCAATCAGCCAAGATTGTGTCACTGTGCTTTAGCCTGGGCAACAAACATCAAGACTCTGTGTCAGAAAAAAAAAAAAAAAGACTGAATAATTTGCAGAAGATCAGAAAATAAGAAAAATGACTCATCATGAAAAATTGAGCACTTCATACCATGCCATGCTGCTATATATAAAGATATGTTCTCTGTATTAAAGACATGGCTTCTTTTTACTATTATTATTAACTGTTAGGGCTTTTGAAAAATCAAAAAAATTTAAAAAATCAGAGTTGGCAGGGATTTAAATTAGACCTCTCAATTCAACACATGTTTATAGCCCCCATTCTATTTTGTTAGTATTATCCCAGAACAGCAGTTCCTAACCTTTTTGTTACCAGGGACTGGTTTTGCAGAAGACAGTTTTTCCATGGACCATGGTGGGGTGATGGGTGTGATTTAAGGATGAAACTGTTGCACCTCAGATCATCAGGCTTAAGTTTGATTCTCATAAGGAATGCACAGCTTAGTTTCTTCGCAAGTGCAGTTTACAGTGGGGTTCGTGCTTCTAGGAGAATCTCGTGCTGCGGCTGATGAGGTGGAGCTTAGGAGGTAATGCTGCTTGCCTGCTGCTTACCTCCTGCTGTGTGACCTGGTTCCTAACAGGCCATGGACCTGTACCATTCTGTGGCCTGGGGGTTGGAGACCCCTATTCTAGAATGATACTATGTAGGATATAAATGAAGTTCATTAATGAAGTAAAGGCATGGTACTTTATAATGTGGTGAATTATGTTAAGACAATTTTATATATAATCTTTTGATTCACAGGTTAACTGAGCAAAAAAGGGAATTGCCTACCAGAAGAAAGGTAATATAATATTACAATATGCTGAAGGCTGAAAATTATAACACAAAGTTAGTGATTTACATTTATTTTACATTTGGTTCTTACCAGATTCTTAATACTTTACTAGATACTTTAATTTGTAGGACTGAAACTTTTTTTTTCTGTAGCTCTTGTTTAAATGCACTTTTTTTTACATATAGTGAATGGATATCTTACAAAGTTAAAAATTAATGGGACCAATTACTACTTATATTAAGGAGCCATAAATTTGATATCTGTCAAATCAACAGTAATGATTTATAATGATATTTAATTATTTTTTTATTTATTGCAATATTTCCCAGCCTGGGATACAAGTAGGGCAATGTTAATAGGGCTATCCCAGATTTCACTGTCTCTAGCTCTTGTCTTCATAACACAGGAGGTCAGTTTCCTCTTCAAGTTCTATCTGTTTGTGTCAGAGAATCCTAAAGCTGTTCCATGTGAATTCCTGAATTCCTCTTAGTGTCTGTCTAGAATCTGTGAGATCATATGAAGGGGAACCCTAGAACTGCCACCCTGTCCTTCCTAAGAGCCCCAGCATCTAGTTGAGCTGGTACTCCAGGCTCTACACCTGCAAATCCTTAAGATGCCAAATACCTTTCCTTTCCCTTGGCCTGCTGGCTTTACTCAGACAATATTGGTTGGTCACGGTTTTCACAAGATGCCATATTTTTCTGAAGACTGCTAATAACTCAAACTCATACTTCAAGATTAAAGTCACATTTGTTTACCTGTCGAAATATTACCACTTTGTGGCAAGAACATAAACTTTTAATTTGTTTTCCTACCAGCTTTGAAAGGAAATACCTTTCATAAAATGTTAACTTGGAGAATTGTATTATTTCAGAATTTGGCATAATGTAAGACTTCTGTAATATTTTTTGATCACAGCAGTTTAAGTTTGCAAAATTTAACTCCCATGAAATTTGATGCTTTGTGCTTTGTGTGCTGCACAGTAGTGGGGGACATGCCTTTCCACAAATAGTGCTGTGTGCCTCATAGGAGCAGTTCTTTTGGACTCTGCCTGCAGTTCTTTCTTCCCGAAGACTCAGATCCCCAATTCAGGTGGCAGAGACAGATGTCATGTGGCTCCCCACCCCCATCCCCATTCTAGTCTTTCTTTCTGAGGATAGGAAAAGAAAAAAAAAACTTTCTTGTCTCCTGCCTGTATATTTAGAACACGTGTGTGTGTGTGTGTGTGTGTGTGAGAGAGAGAGCGAGCAAGAGAGTGCACAGAGAGAGAGAGGGTCTCACTCTGTTACCCAGGCTGGAGTACAGTGGCACAATCATAGCTTACTCACTGCAGCCTCCATCTGAGCTCCAGTGATCCTCCCACCTCAGCCTCCCAAGTTGCTGGTGCACACCACCGCACCCAGCAAATTTTCTTAGTTTTGGTATAGACAGGGTCTCACTATGTTGCTCAGGTTACTCTCTAAGTCTTGAGCTCAAGGGATCTTCCCACCTCAACCACTCAAAATTTTGGGATTGCAAGTGTGAGCCACCATGCCCAGCTGACTTTTAGAACTTAATATTAGACAGGCCCAGGTAACAGAATTCATTAGATTTAGTCCAGTGTTATCCTACCTCCACACCTCATACTCATTAAATGTTCAAAAAATGTAGAAAAGGAGAAGGAAAAACTAAAACTTTTCTGTAGCTATTGAAATCCTCACATAAACTGAATTTGCAATGCAAATATATGGTCCTTGTTTGGATTCTAGATTAAACAAACCATATAAGATATTTGGAGGACTATTCCAGAGAGTTGGCTATGGCACAGGTACAATGATATTAAGCAATTACTGGTAATTGTCTAAGATGGGGTAATGGAATTATGGTTGTTAATGAAAATGTACTTATTTTTTAAAAGATGGATATTGTAAGATTTTGGGGATGAAATGTCGTGATGTCTTAATTTATATACTTTAAAATAGAAAAAACAAGTATGGCAGAATGTTGACAATGTTAAATGTGGAATTTGGGTATAAGGTGTTAATTTTATTTCTCTTAGTAAGTTTGAAATTTTAAATCTTTTTTCCTCCAACCTTGGCAGAGGAATGAAATTTTTTAACAAACTTTTTTTTAAAGGACTGGGTTGTAATCATACTACATATGGCATCTTTTCAAAAAGAAATCAGTTTTATATTTCACTTCTTTTTCTCTCTTAATCTATAAAAGTATGTTTCCTTGAAACTAGTGTATATGCTATTATATGCTGCTGGAACTCAGCTTAAAAAGTGGGCCTTAACATTCATCTGTCCCCAGTGTACATGAAGGATAAGACATACTCTCAGTAATAATAGTGACTCATCACAGCAGTAATTCCTAGAGAGGGTGAGAATGGAGGACTAAGGAATATGGGGGAGTGAGCCTGAGTAGTTTATAAGAAGTTGCACAGGTGATTCTAACTAGCTTTTTGTAGGCCACTGGCATAAAAAAGTAGTGTCAAACTCTAAATACTACAAAACTTCTTTCAAAACTGATTTGTTAGTTATTTACAGATTCCCACTCTTTAACTTTAAACATCATCTCTTATGCTAGATTTTTTTTCTTTTATTTCCAGACTAGAAATTAACCTTATAATGTACCTGGACTCTTAGAAATCATATTGTGATGCACTATCCATTCCTCTCTCACTTTATTTATAACTACAGGTGTCTGGGGACAGCAGCACTTGTGGTGTGAGTGTTATGTGAGGGCACTCTGAGGTCATCTATAGCCAGCACTAATGTGCTGTTTATCCACTAACTTCCCCACAAAGTTGTTACCAGAATCTTTTTCCCTTTGTTTGTGGTAGTCAGATGGCAGAGAATTGACCTGCATCTAGACAGTTTTCTAATTCTGTTGATTGATCAGTACATACGTATATGTTGAGCTCCTACTCTGTGCAAACCACTGCCAGCTGGAATTAAAAGGTGAGAAGAATATTTTCCAATCACAAGCAGTTAAACTATATGCAATGACTATGAAGAGTGGAAAGTCATTGGCTGGAGTGTGGATGGTGGAAACATGATTGTAGGAAGTGAAGCCATGTGTGACTAAGTGGTCCAGACATGTGCCCAATGGTTGGATTGGGCAGAGATTGTTTAGAGCTGCATTGGAGTCAACACATGCAACCCCCAAGTGGGGAATGGGGCATTAGTGGGCTGGAGTCCTCTTGTACACCAATCCTTTGGAGATGCTCTCTGAAAGTTGCTTTTCTCTGTGAAGAAAACAAGAGGATACCAGTAATAATAATAAGGAAAAATCATGATTTTAATTCTTTCTTTCCCTCCCTCCATCCCTTCCTTTCTTCCTCTCTCCCTTCCTCCCTTCCTTCCTCTCTTTCTTTCTTTCTTTTTTTTTTTATTGCATTTTAGGCTTTGGGGTACATGTGCAGAACATGCAAGATAGTTGAAAAGGTACACACGTGGCAGTGTGTTTTCCTGCCTTCCTCCCCTTCACCCACATTTGGTATTTCTCCCCAGGCTATCCCTCCCCAGCTTGCCCCCGCCACTGTCCCTCCCCTATTCCCCCCAATAGATCCCAGTGTGTAGTGCTCCCTTCTTTGTGTCCATGTGTTCTCATTGTTCATCACTCGCCTATGAGTGAGAATATGCAGTATTTCATTTTCTGTTCTTGTGTCAGTTTGCAGAGAATGATGTTCTCCAGATTCATCCATGTCCCTACAAAGGACATGAACTCATCATTTTTTATTGCTGCATAATATTTCATGGTGTATATGTGCCACATTTTCCCAGTCCAGTCTATCATCGATGGGCATTTGGGTTGGTTCCAGGTCTTTACTATTGTAAACAGTGCTGCAATGAACATTTGTGTGCATGTGTCCTTATAGTAGACCGATTTATAGTCCTTTGAATATATACCCAGTAATGGGATTGCTGGATCAAATGAAATTTCTATTGCTAGGTCCTTGAGGAATCGCCACACTGTCTTCCACAATGGTTGAACTAATTTACACTCCCACCAGCAGTGTAAAAGTGTTCCTATTTCTTCACATCCTCTCCAGCATCTGTTGTCTCCAGATTTTTTAATGATCGCCATTCTAACTGGCGTGAGATGGTATCTCAATGTGGTTTTGATTTCCATCTCTCTAATGACCAGTGATGATGAGCATTTTTTCATAATGTTTGTTGGCCTCATGTATGTCTTCTTTTATGAAGTGTCTGTTCATATCTTTTGCCCATTTTTGAATGGGCTTGTTTGTTTTTTTCTTGTAAATCTGTTTGAGTTCTTTGTAAATTCTGGATATCAGCTCTTTGTCAGATGAGTAAATTGCAAAGATTTTTTCCCATTCTGTTGGTTGCCGATTCACTCTAGTGACTGTTTCTTTTGCTGTGCAGAAGCTGTGGAGTTTGATTAGGTCCCATTTGTCTATTTTGGCTTTTGTTGCCAATGCTTTTGGTGTTTTGTTCATGAAGTCCTTGCCTACTCCTATGTCCTGAATGGTTTTGCCTAGATTTTCTTCTAGGGTTTTTATGGTGCCGTATATGTTTAAGTCTTTAATCCATCTGGAGTTAATTTTAGTGTGAGGTGTCAGGAAGGGGTCCAGTTTCTGCTTTCTGCACATAGCTAGCCAGTTTTCCCAACACCATTTATTAAATAGGGAGTCCTTTCCCCATTGCTTGTTTTTGTCAGGTTTATCAAAGATTGTATGGTTGTAGATATGTTGTGTTGCCTCCGATGCCTCTGTTCTGTTCCATTGGTCTATATCTCTGTTTTGGCACCAGTACCATGCTGTTTTGATTACTGTAGCCTTGTAGTATAGTTTGAAGTCTGGTAGTGTGATGCCTCCCGCTGTGTTCTTTTTGCTTAGAATTGACTTGGCTATGCGGGCTCTCTTTTGGTTCCATATAAAGTTCAAGGTGGTTTTTCCAGTTCTGTGAAGAAAGTCAATGGTAGCTTGATGGGGATAGTGTTGAGTCTGTAAATTACTTTGGGCAGTATGGCCATTTTCACAATATTGATTCTTTCTAACCATGAACATGGAATGTTTCTCCATCTGTTTGTGTCCTCTCTTATTTCATTGAGCAGTGGTTTTCAGTTTTCCTTGAAGAGGTCCCTTACATTCCTTGTAAGTTGTATTCCTAGGTATTTTATTCTCTTTGTAGCAATTGTGAATGGCAGTTCATTCTTGATTTGGCTCTCTTTAAGTCTGTTATTGGTGTATAGGAATGCTATGATTTTTGCACATTGATTTTATATTCTGAGACTTTGCTGAAGTTGCTTATCAGTTTCAGGAGATTTTGGGCTGAGACGATGGGGTCTTCTAGATATACTATCATGTCGTCTGCTAAGAGACCCAATTTGGCTTCCACCTTTCCTATTTGAATACCCTTTATTTCTTTTTCTTGCCTGATTGCTCTGGCTAGAACTTCCAGTACTATATTGAATAGGAGTGGTGAGAGAGAGCATCCTTGTCTAGTGCCAGATTTCAAAGGGAATGCTTCTAGTTTTTGTCCATTCTGTATGATATTGGCTGTTGGTTTCTCGTAAATAGCCTTTATTATTTTGAGATACGTTCCATCAATACCGAGTTTATTGAGAGTTTTAGCATAAAGGGCTGTTGAATTTTGTCAAATGCCTTCTCTGCATCAATTGAGATAATCATGTGGTTTTTTTGTCTTTGCCTCTCATTATGTTGTGAATTACGTTTATAGACTTGAGTATGTTGAACCAGCCTTGCATTCCTGGGATGAATCCTACTTGATCATGATGGATAAGCTTTTTGATGTGCTGTTGCAATCGGTTTGCCAGTATTTTATTGAAGATTTTTGCATCTATGTTCATCATGGATATTGGCCTGAAGTTTTCTTTTCTCATTGGATCTCTGCCGGGTTTTGGTATCAGGATGATGTTGGTCTCATAAAATGATTTGGGAAGGATTCCCTCTTTCTGGATTATTTGGAATAGTTTCAGAAGGAATGGTACCAGCTCCTCTTTGTGTGTCTGGTAGAATTCGGCTGTGAACCCATCTGGACCTGTGCTTTTTTTGTTTGGTAGGCTCTTAATTGCTGCCTCAACTTCAGATCTTGTTATTGGTCTATATATAGTTTCAGCTTCCTCCTGCTTTAGGCTTGGGAGGACACAAGTGTCCAGGAATTTATCCATTTCTTCCAGGTTTACTAGTTTATGTGCATAGAGTTACTTGTAATATTCTCTTATGATGGTTTTAATTTCTGTGGAATCTGCCATGATTTCTTCTTTATCATTTTTTATTGCATCTATTTGGTTATTCTCTCTTTTCTTTTTTGTCAGTCTGGCTAGTGGTCTGTCTATTTTGTTGATTTTTTCAGAAAACCTGCTGTTGCATTTATTGATTTTTTTGAAGGGTTTTTCATGTCTCTATCTCCGTCAGTTCTGCTTCGATCTTAGTTATTTCTTGTCTTCTGCTAGGTTTTGAGTTTTTTTTTATCTTGCTCCTCTAGCTCTTTCGATTTTGACGATTGGGTGTCAATTTTGGATCTCTCCACTCTTCTCATGTGGGCACTTATTGCTATATATTTTCCTCTAGAGACTGCTTCAAATGTGTCCCAGAGATTCTGGTATGTTGTGTCTTCGTTCTCATTGGTTTCGAAGACCTTCTGTATTTCTGCCTTCATTTCATTGTTTATCCAATCAACATTCAGAACCAGTTGTTCAGTTTCCATGAAGCTGTGCAGTTCTGAGTTAGTTTCTGAATTCTGAGTTCTAACTTGATTGCACTATGGTCTGAGAAACTGTTTGTTATGATTTCAGTTGTTTTGCATTTGCTGAGGAGTGCTTTACTTCCAATTATGTGGTCAATTTTAGAGTTCGTGTGATGTGGTGCTGAGAAGAATGTATATTCTGTGGATTTGGGGTGGAGAGTTCTGTAAATGTCTATCAGGTTTGCTTGTTCCAGGTCTGAGTTCAAGTCCTGGATATTGTTGTTAATTTTCTATCTGGTTGATCTGTCTAATATTGACAGTGGAGTGTTAAAGTCTGCCAATATTATTGTGTGGGAGTCTAAGTCTCTTAGTAAGTCATTAAGAACTTGCCTTATATATCTGGGTGCTCCTGTATTGGGTCCATATATATTTAGGATCGTTAGCTCTTCTTGTTGTATCAATCCTTTTACCATTATGTAATGTCCTTCTTTGTTTTTTTTTATCTTTGTTGCTTTAAAGTCTATTTTATCAGAGATGAGAATTGCAACTCCTGCTTCTTTTTGCTCTCAATTTGCTTGGTAAATCTTCCTCCATCCCTTTATTTTGAGCCTTTGTGTATCCTTGACTGTGAGATGGGTTTCTTGGATACAGCACACAGATGGGTTTTGGCTTTTTATCCAATTTGCTAGTCTGTGTCTTTTGATTGGTGCATTTAGCCCATTTACATTTAGGGTTAATATTGTTATGTGTGAATTTGATACTGCCATTTCGATGCTAGCTGCCTGTTTTGCCCGTTAGCTGATGCACATTCTTCATTTTGTTGATGCTGTTTAGCATTTGGTATGTTTTTGGAATGGCTGGTACTGGTTGTTCCTTTCTATGTGTAGTGCCTCTTTCAGGAGCTCTTGTAAAGCAGGCTTGGTGGTGACAAAATCTCTGAGTACTTGCTTCTTTGTGAAGGATTTTATTTTTCCTTCACTTATCAAGCTCATTTTGGCTGCATATGAAATTCTGGGTTGAAAGTTGTTTTTTTTAAGGATGTGGAATATTGGCCCCCATTCTCTTCTGGCTGGTAGGGTTTCTGCCAAAAGGTCTGCTGTAAGTCTGATGGGTTTCCCTTTGTGGGTGACCCAGCCTTTCTCTCTGGCTGCCCTTAGTATTTTCTTCTTCATTTCAACCCTGGTGAATCTGATGATTATGTGCCTTGGGGTCGCTCTTCTTGAGGAATATCTTTGTGGTGTTCTCTGTATTTCCTGGACTTGAATATTGGCCTGCCTTGCTAGGTTGCGGAAATTATCCTGGATAATATCCTGAAGAGTATTTTCCAGCTTGGATTCATTTGTTTCATCACATTCAGGTAAACCTGTCAAACATAGATTAGGTCTCTTCACATAGTCCCACATTTCTTAGAGATTTTGTTCATTTCTTTTTGCGCTTTTTTCTTTAATCTTGGCTCCTCATTTTATTTCATTGAGTTGATCTTCGACTTCTAATATCCTTTCTTCTGCTTGGTCAATTCGGCTGTTGAAACTTGTGCATGCTTTGCGAAGTTCTCCTGTTGTGTTTTTCAGCTCCATCAATTCACTCATATTTCTCTCTAAGGTGTCCATTCTTGTTATCATTGCCTCAAATCTTTTTTCAAGGTTCTTAGTTTCTTTGCATTGATTTAGAACATATTCTTTTAGCTCACGGAAGTTTCTCATTACCCACCTTCTGAAGTCTGATTCCATCATTTCATCACACTCATTCTTTGTCCAGGTTTGTTCCCTTGCTGCTGAGGAGTTTTGGTTTTTTGTAGGAGGCGAGGTGTTCTGGTTTCGGGTGTTTTCCTTCTATTTGTGCTAGTTTCTTCCCATCTTTTTGGATTTATCCACCTGTCATCTGAGTGGTTGCTGATTTTCTGATTGGGTCTCTGAGTGGACATCCAGATTGTTGATGATGAAGTATTTCTGTTTCTTAGTTTTGCTTTTAACAGTCTGGCCCCACTGCTGTAGGACTGCTGAGCAAGGCCCTGGTTGCCTGGGGAACTCCTGTAGCAGCTGCACAACCATGAGGGTTGCTACCAGATTCTTGTTCTGCTATCTTTGTCCCGGAATGATGCCCATCAAATGTCAGTTGGATCAGTTTTTTGTTAGGTGACTCTTTGTATATATGGGGGTCAGGAAGCTACTCGAGGGGACTGTACTTTATAGGAGCTCAAGTGCTGAGCTGCGAACTTCGTTGTTCATTCAGGGCTGCTAGGCAGGTACGTTTAAGTCTGCTGCAGGAGAACTCATAAAGCTCCTTTTTTTCCTCAGGTGCTCTGTCCTGGGGAGTTAGGGCTCCATTTATTAGTATCTGTTGCACTGTCCTGCCCAGCAAGGGGGCAGTCTAATCACTGATTGCCTGCAGTGGCTATGCTGAGCTGTGTGGGCTCCTCCCTGTTGCCGTGGGCTCTGCTTTGTTGCTGTGGGCTCCGCCCTGCTACCATGGGCTCTGCCCTGCTGTCATGGGCTCCGCCCTGTTGCTTTGGGCTCCGCCCTGCTGCCATATGTAATTCCCTGTAGTCCTGTTTATATTGGTGTGCTCGCCTCTGTAGTGGTGGACTCTCTCTTATTGCGGGTTGCCCTGGCAATGGGGGGTTGCCTTGGCAACTGTGACAGTGTAGCTCCATAGGGGTCAAGTGCCTCGGTAATGGCGGACACTTCTCCCCCTTCGAGCTGCACTGTCCTGGGTTCCGCTGTGCTTGCCATGGAACTCTCAACCCCGAGCATTTCCAATTGCTGTTTTGTTTGTTTTTGTAGGGGTGGGACCCACCGAGCCTGGCTCCCTGCCTCAGAGCCCCGTTTTTTTTTTTTAAGTTGAGCAGTTGACTCTCTCCCAGGTGTTCCAGTTGCCTGCTGCAAGGGCACCGGGATCTGTGTGATTTCCTGTGCAGCAACCCACTGCACCGGCTCAAACCACATTGCTGCCCAGGAATCTCCTGGGCTGGCTTTCTGTTTAAGTCCCGTTGAATCAGATGAATGTGCTAATCTACCTTTCAAAATCTCCAATTGCCAGTTTAACAGGGCAACCAAACCAGGGTATTTTGTACGGAGTGTCGCTGCGCTGCGGCCTTGGCCCAAACAGCCACGCCAGCCCAAACAGCCACCCTGGCCCAAACTGCCACGTGGCCCGCGGGGCTCTTATACCTGGGAATCTCCTAGTCTGTGGACAATAAAGATCTGTATGGAAATGCAGCGTCTACTCACCCTCTGCGGATTGACTGGGAGCTGCAATCCTGAGTTGGTCCTACAGCACCATCTTCCTCTCCCTCTCTTTCTTTCAAACTGGAGAACAAAAATGTAAAGTTAAATTAAAAATTGATGAAGAGAAACTCTTAAAAAAGGAATATTAGAGCAACAAAAATTTTAGTATATTGTAAATTGTGAATTAATGAGGATTTTAACTACTACTTTCAACAATAGAATAGAAAATGCTTTTATGCTGTTTTAAAGAGTTGGTCATCAGGAAAGAAAACAAGTTCAAATGGTACTTGCTGAATTTTAATAATTCTTTTCAAAGTCATTATTACTATAATGTTTTAAATGACATTCATTTGATCATATACTCATATTTTTATGACCTATATCATTTACTGTAGTTATTTATTTAGGACTTTTTAGGTAATATCATCTAAAAAGAATCAGGCTCATGAAATTTAGGGACCTACAGGAGTACTGAAAAATTGTAATGTTAATGAAATTGTCTGCCTCTGCCACCTCATTCCCTTCTTGTTTTTTATCCTGCCTGCTATAATATCCTTGGTACTTTTTTTTTTTACTCATCTGGATTCCTTTCTTCTATAAAAATCTGAATTTAGTGAAGAATGACTTGAATCATTTATGTTTTCCTTCACTGTAGGAATAATTTGCATTTAATCTCTATCAAAAGTGAGGATTTTCTTTTCTTTATTTTTTTTCTTTTTGAAATGGAGTCTCACTCTGTCACCCAGGCTGGAGTGCAGTGGTGCAATCTCTGCTCACTGCAACCTCTGCCTCCCGGGTTCAAGCGATTCTCCTGCCTCAGTCTCCCGAGTAGATGGGACTACAGGTTCACACCACCACTCCTGGCTAATTTTTTGTATTATAGTAGAGACTGGGTTTCACCGTTGCCCAGATTGATCTCAAACTCCTGAGCTCAAGCAGTCTGCCTGCTTTGGCTTCCCAAAGTGCTAGGATTACAGATGTGAGCCCCCATGCCTGACCAAAACTGAGGATTTTCAAATGTCACTGAACATGAGGTAGAATATCAGGGGGCCTATGGGCCTTTTTTGTATGCCTAAAATAAATTTATAATGAATATGTGTATGCCATATCTGTTTATTTAACAAAGTATTTACAGCAATGTGGAAAGGAGAAAACATTTGCCTTAGAAAAGTAGAATTCAGAATTCCTGGCTGTTGGTATAGATTTCAACCGAACTTATTTATACATCAAATAGATGTGACCATATGTTTGTATATCTATATAGTAAGCCAAGTGGCAATAAAATAAGAGGAAAACCTAACACCATTAACACTTAACAGTAGCCATGTGCAATAATAAATGTGTTAATATAATAGTATCTTTACTTACGAAAGAATGCGCAGAAGGTATAGATGATTTCAGTTAGCTGTTGCAACATGTTATTGTGAATAGTTGTAAGCAATAAATTTGCATCTCTTTAAGTATATTCCATGGTTTAGACTTTTAATTTATGTGGTTTTCCTATTGCTGCTTGGTAAATGAGGAATTCCTCTATGTTGAAAAGAGAATCTCAGTTTACATATACGCTTGGGAAGATCATTCTGTTTGATTCAGAATGATTGAGAAAATCTTTCCATTTTAATGGTGAACAGCAGACCTGCAATTCTATACTATTATAAATATAGCTTAACATAACAATGCCATAATGCTTACCTTAAAATGCTTCAAACTAAGTGAGATGTAATGGGAAAATGTATTAAGCTGTGATTTTTACTTTAAAAAAAATAGCTTATAAGCATACACAAAATTCCAAAACAGAAATGGTATATAGTTTTTTCTACCCATTCCTATCTCCAGCTGCCCAATTCCCTTCCTTCTTTACATCCATTGCTCTTTCTTGAGTATCTTGCAGAGGTAGCCTGTGCATTCCATTTATTTCTAATATTAATTATTTCAATTATTTATTTACTTTAGATGACTCCAGAATTGATGATAAAAGCATGTAGCTTTTATACTGGACATTTAGTAAAGACTCATTTTTGGTAAGAACATGATTTTTATAAGCGGTTTCTTCCTCTTTGTGTTTTTATTCTTGATGTTTTTCAGACAATGAAAAATTAACTTTTGGCCTGTTGTGCTGATTTTATCTATTTAATCATGATCCTACCATTTGATGTTGTATATTTCTTTCCTATTTAGCCAGCTTTACTTAGTTAAAATATATATTTTCTTCTTTGATGTATAACTATCTTTTCCTAAAAATTAAAATTTAAAAGTATAGTTTCACAATTTACTTATCTGAAACCCTTGGAGCCAAATATGTTTTGGAATTTAGAATTCCTTTTAAACAAGACATCATTTGGTGGTTCTTATGGTAAATTGGAGTTCTGACAACATGATTTCTTTATTTTATCCAAAAAGAAATATGACTGTCTTATAATTTCCATTTTTCTCTATAACTATTAGGAATTCCTCAGGTCATACCCAATTTGTAGACGTTTCTTTCTATGCTGTGGCTTTTGAGATCATAAAGGAGGTATCATTTTTTATTCCTCTTAATCTATTTACTGATATATTGCCCTAATATCAAAATTTTTTTTAATGTTTTCTGCCTGTAGCACTTGGAGAGACATCACTCATAAAAATGAAAATGTTGCCCTGGCTGATAAAATGAACAGAGCAGTGACATGTTATGATTTCAGACTTCAAAAATCTGTATTTCATCACTGGCACTCTTATATGGAAGACCAGAAAGAAAAACTTAAAAGTAAATCCTTACATAGCAACAATTACTTTTTGTATCCATTTATTGAAATAATTAAAATACAGTTAGGCATAGTTTGTATACTTAGAGAACCTATCATTTTTATGTCTAGAGAATTGTCATGAAATGAAGGTAGAACTACTAATTTAAAAATGCTTAAATGAGATTTGTCTCAAAGAATTTTATTTTAATAGAAAACAGGCATATTAAAAATTAAATCTAGTGTGCATTTGTGAATACATGAATATAAATAGAATCTACTATGAGCTTTTTTACATAATAGCTGGATGGGTCCAAATAGTCCATACCAAATAGTATGGACAGGTAGCAGAATTGAGAGGTTTATTTTTATGGAGAGGTTTATGCTTTTTACAAATATTACACTTAATGTATATATGAGGAAACTTAAAAATAAAAATCATTTTCTCTTAAGACCATGGGGGTTATACTGAGTGAGTGGGAGGTACATTCATGTGATCAGTGCCCAATCAGTATAATCTCCAAGAACTCCTGTCTTTCGCTTAGATTTTTTTTTATTTCAGCTCTCCGGATAATAACTTGTTTATGGCTGTTGCAAACCAGAGAATCATTTCTTTTTAGCTGGCTGTGGTTGGTACCTCAGTCAGAGTGGACCCTCTGAAGATTTTAACATTAGTGTAACAAAGGTTAGGAACTGGTTAATGGTAGGACATAAAATTAAATTCAAAGGCATTGGATCTAAATGCCACCTTATGACGGTATTTCTTATGAAAAAGTTTAGAAGTTCTGGTTTTATAGAGAACAACCTTGTTAAAAAAAAAAGAAATGATACATGTCTTGACATTTCTATTGCAGCTATTACATCTTAATTTCTAAGGGCAAAGGTGATTTTCCATGTTAATAAGGTCTGGAGAGTACTAATGCTATCAAAAGTAATTAATTTCAAGTGTAAATAAAACCAGACAAAAATGATCAGATGCAACATTGGCTCATATTATAAACATTACAGAATATTAAATCACTTTGTATTTTTTTGAAATAGCTATAACTATTAATATATACAGTAATCTAGTAAATTTCCTTCAGATATGGTATTACGGATACAACGGATCATCTATTGTCACAAGCTAACCATTATTCTAACAAAATGGCGTAATAAAGCAAGATGTAAGAATAAAAAGAAAGAAGATGAGCTGGTATTGTATATTGAAACAATTTTTTAAGAATCTGAATTTTTCAGTTATATTCATGTAGCCTCAAATAATAATGCTGTGTGTGGAAAATACTAAAAGCCTGAATATAATGTACTTTTGATGGGATTCTTGTTCCTTTTTTTTTTTTTTGAGACAGAGTTTCACTCTTGTCGTCCAGGCTGGAGTACAATGGTGCGATCTCAGCTCACTGCAACCACCACTTCCCAGATTCAAGCAATTCTTCTACTTCAGCCTCCTGAGTAGCTGGGATTACAGGCACCCACCATCACACCCAACTAATTTTTTTGTAATTTTAGTAGAGTTGAGGTTTCACCATGTTGGCCAGGCTGGTCTTGAACTCCTGACCTCAGGTGATCCACCCACCTTGGCTTCCCATAGTGCTGGGTTATTAGGCACAAGCCACTGCGTCTGGCTAGGATTCTTGTTCTTTAACTTAATAATTTAAAATTTACTTCAGCTATTAGTGTATCATTACTTAATATTGGTTCAGTATGCTCAAAGTAACACTACAGTCAGATGTGGAAACACACTGGTTTTTTTTGTAGTTATGTTTCTTAATAGGCAATATTTTATAAATATTTTTGAAATATAAAGTAAGGGTAAATAGCAAAGAGAATGTGAGGTGAAGTTAAACCCCCTTCTTTTGTGGTTGCCCCATGGATCAATGCCCCCAGTTACCTGAATTTAGTTCAGATGTTGAGACTGACAATAGCACACATACACAGCAAAAAAGTATGAGATTTATTACTTACATATGCTTAATACAATGCTAGAGCCCACACTGTGCTTTAAGCATCTCAGAGGTTACTTGAGATGCTCTTTAGAAGTTTGTAATCTATGGGTTTTGAGCTGGTGGTTTTATAGACTGTCCTCTAGGCTTTGCCTTATGCGAACTACCTTTTCAATGTTGCCAGTGAAACAGTTAACACTTTGGGTACCTAACATTATGTTAGTCTGCTCGTTCAATGCTTTCTACCACTTTGTATATTAGATTAGTGTTTTGATCACTGCCCTCTATGCCTGATCACTGATTCTCTAGTAGTGAAATAGGTAACTGCATGACCAGTCTGCCCCTGTACATCTCCTTCAGCTAAATATCCCTGAATACAAAAATTATCTGGGCGTGGTGACAGGCACCTGTATTCCCAGCTACTTGGAGCCTGAGTCAGGAGACTTGCTTGAACCCTTGAGGTGGAGGTTGCAGTGAGCTGAGATCACACCACTGCACTCCAGCCTGGGCAACAAAAGCGAAACTCTGTCTCAAAAAAAAAAAAAAAAAAATCCCTGAGAGCAGACAGTATTCTTAGTCTTCCCATATGGTGAGCATAATGTTTTGCACACAGTAGTTGATATATATACTCTAATAATATCTTTAATATATATGTATTATACAGTTAATTTGGTGTTTAGAGAATATTTTCCTTCTAGGTACATGATTTATGTACCTAACAATTATTCTACATTCACTTAAGTGGAGAGAGGATAGCAGGTGTATGCTGGGAGCAGAGGCAGGGAACAACGGTGTGTCAAGTGATCCACCTGTGTTTTTCCTCAAACTCTAATATGTGTGTGTATATACACAGCACACATATGTCTACACATTTGCACACACACACACATATACACACGTAAATATTACATCAATATTGTGTGTACATGTTTATGACTGAAATACTACCCTTATTTATTACACAGTTTTCAGAAGCATATCAGAAGTTAAAATGGGGTCTTCCTGTGACAATAAATTTGGCAATTTCCCAAATACATTACTTCTGTTTTTTTCTTTTTTTGTTATCTGTATGTCAGTCACCTTCACTTCATGTACCAAATGCCAGCTTTTTAATTGCCAGAGCCTTGACTTTGTTGGTGTCACTTTCTCATCTATGAAAGAGGAGACTAAATCAGCCTTTCAAGTAACTGCCTGTGCCAGTGTTTTATGAAAACTAATGCAACTGATCTGTAATACTTTGGTGGTTCAGAGAACATTGAACATGCTTCTGAAAAATTACAGTTTATGTGGTAATGATGATGATCATAAATAATGTCTAATTGGTGCTATCCTTGTGTCAAGCACTGTGCTTTATGTCTGTCATCTCTTTTGACCCTTATAGCAATTCCATGCAATTTTTAAATTATTTTCATTGCAGATGTCGAAACATGAGCTTCAATTGAAAAAATGGAGAAATAGGTTACTACTCAAAGGAGCTTCTGCAGAAAAATCCAATTTTCCCGAACAAAGTTCTTCTGAAGTGTGTCTTGTAGATGAGACTCTAGAATGTGACATTTCACAGTTACCTGAAAGAGCAATATTACAGGTTTGTATGAATTCAGTATACATTATATACTATAATCCTACTCTTGATGTATTGCATTGAGTTAGAATAAGGATATTTTTGCCCATTATTTCTTCCTTTACAAATTACCTGCTCTTATCTTGTCTGTTTTTACATTGTACTTCCTATAACTTCCTTACTGGTTTGTAGTAGCTCTTTGTATTGGCAATATTAGCCCTCTGGAATATATTTGGAGATTTTTTTCCCCTATGCTTGATGTTTGCTTTTAGTTTTGCTTGTGGAGTCTTTTGATGATAGATTTTTTTTTTTTTTCCTGAGACCGAGTTTCACTCTTCTTGCCCAGGCTGGAGTGCCATGGTGCAATCTCTGCTCACCACAACTTCTTCCCCAGTTCAAGCGGTTCACCTGCCTCAGCTTCACAAGTAGCTGAGGTTACAGGTGCTCGCCACCACGCCTGGCTAATTTTTTGTAATTTTAATAGAGACTGGATTTCACCATGCTGGGCAGGCTGGTCTTGAACTCCTGACCTCAGGTTATCTACCCGCCTCAGCCTCCCAAAGTGCTGGGATTATATGCATGAGCCACCATACCTGGCCGATCACAGAAATTGTAAAGCTTTGTGTAATAGTTTGTCATTCTTGCCCTAATTATTTCTCTCTCTATTTTTTAACTTTAATTTTAGGTTCAGGGAGTACATGTGCAGATTTGTTACACATAGGTAAATTATGTGTCATAGGGGTTTTGTTGTACAGATTATTTTGTCATCCAGGTAATAAACCAAGTATCCAATAGACACTTTTCTGATTCTCACCATCCTCCTACCCTCCACCCTCAAGTAGATCCTAGTGTCTGTTGTTCCTTTCTTTGTGTCCATGTGTACTTAACAGTTTAGCTCCCACTTGTAAGCATGAATATGCAGTATTTGGTTTTCTGTTCCTATGTTAGTTTCATTAGGATAATGGTCCATCTAATTTGCTGCAAAGGACATGATCTCACTCTTTTTTATGGCTGCATAGTATTTCAGAGTGTGTGTGTGTGTGTGTGTGTGTGTGTGTATACATATACATATATACATACACCACATTTTAAAAAATCCAGTCCACCATTGATGGGCATTTAGGTTGATTTCATGGCTTTGCTATTGTGAATAGTGCTGTGATACGTATATGCATGCATTGTCTTTGTGGTAGAACGATTGATATTCCTTTGGGCGTATACCCAATAATGAGATTGTTGGGTTGAATGGCAATTCTATTTTATGTTCTTTGAGAAATTGTCAAACTGCTTTTCACAATGGCTGAGCTAATTTATGTTTCCACCAGCAGTGTGTAAGCATTCCCTTTTCTCTCCAACCTTGCCAGTAACTGTTGTTTCCTGACTTTTTAGTAATAGCTACTCTAACTGGTGTGAGATGGTATCTCATTGTGGTTTTAATTTATATTCCTCTAATGATTAGTGATGTTGAGCATTTTTTTGCATGCTTATTGGTTGCATGTATGTCTTTTTTGATAAGTGTTTGTTTATGTGCTTTGCCTACTCTTGTAATGGTATTCTTTGTTTTTTTCTTGTAAATTTGTTTAAGATCCTTATAGATTCTGGATATTAGACTTCTGCTGGATGTGTAGTTCCTAATTTTCTTTTTACAATTCTGTAGATTGTCTGTTTACTCTGTTGATAGTTTCTTTTGTTGGTAGACGCTCTTTTGTTTAATGAGGTCCCATTTATCAATTTTTGTTTTTGTTGCAGTTGCTTTTGGCATCTTCATTATGAAATTTTTGCCAAGTCCTGTGCCCAGAATGGTATTTTCTTGGTTATCTTCCAGGGTTGTTGTAGTTTTAAGTTTTAAGCTTAAGTTTTTGATCTATTTTTAGTTGACTTTTATATATGGTGTAAGGAAGGGGTCCAGTTTCAATATTCTGCATATGGTTTGCCAGTTATTAGAGTATCATTTATTGAATGAAGAGTTATTTCCCTGTTTCTTGTTTTCCTTGATTGTATAGATGTGTGGCATTATTTTTGGGCTCTTTATTCTGTTCCATTGGTCTATATGTCTACTTTTCTACCAGAACCATGTTGTTTTGGTTACCATAGCCTTATAGCATAGTTTTAGTTGGGTAATGTGATGACTCCAGCTTTTTTATTTTCACTTAGAATTTTTTTTTTTTTTTTTAGAGACAGAGTCTCACTCTGTTGCCCAGGCTGGAGGCAGTGGTATGATTTTGGCTCACTGCAACCTCTGCCTCTCGGGTTCAAGTACTTCTCCTGCCTCAGCCACCTGAGTAGCTGGGATTACAGGTGTATACCACCACTGGCTCATTTTTGTATTTTTAGTAAAGATGAGGTTTTACCATGTTGGCTAGGCTGGTCGTGAACTCCTGACCTCAGGTGATCTACCCACCTCGGCCTCCCAAAGTGCTGGGATTATAGGCATGAGCCACAACGCATGGCCTGCTTAGGATTACCTTGGGTATTTGGCCCCTTTTTTGGTTCCATATTAATTTTAAAATATTTTTTTCTAATTCTGTGAAAAATGTCATTGGTAGTTTGACAGGAATAGCATTGAATCTGTAAATTGCTTGGGCAGTATGGCCATTTTAACAATATTGATTTTCCTATCCATGAGCATGGATTGTTTTTCCATTTGTTTGTGTCATCTCTGTTTTTTTCTTTCAGTGTTTTGTAAATCTTTTTGTAGAGGTCTTTCACCTCCTTGGTTAGCTATATTTCTATTTATTTTCTTCTTTTCTGTAGCTCTTGTGGATGAGACTGCATTCTTATTTGGCTCTCAGCTTGGATGTTCTTGGTGTATAGGAATGCTACTGATTTTTGTATATTGATTTTTTTTTTTTGAGACAGAGCCTCACTCTGTTACCCAGGCTGGAGGGTAGTGGTGTGACTCTGGATTACTGCAACCTTTACTTTCTGGGTTCAAGCGATTCTCATGCCTCAACCAGCCAGATAGTTGGAATTCAGGTATGGGCTACCAAACCCAACTGTGGTTTGTTTTTTGTTTTTTTTGGAGATGGAGTCTTGCTCTGTCGCCAGGCTGAAGTGCAGTGGCGCAATCTCAGCTCACTGCAACCTCCGCTTCCTGGGTTCAAGCAATTCTTCCACCTCAGCCTCCTGAGTAGCTGGGACCACAGGAACGTGCCACCATGCCCGGCTATTTTTTGTGTTTTTAGTAGAGACGGAGTTTTGCTATGTTGGCCAGGCTGGTCTCAAACTCCTGGCCTCAAGTGATCCACCTGCCTCAGTCTCCCAAAGTGCTGGAATTACTGGCATGAGCCACTGTGCATGTACAGTGATTTTGTATACTGAAACTTTGTTGAAGTTATTTATCAGATCAAGGAGCTTTTGGGCAGAGACTACGGGGTTTTCTAGGTATAGAATCATATTGTCTACAAACAGCGAGTTTGACTTTCTCTCTTCCTATTTGAGTACCTTTTATTTCTTTCTATTGCCTAATTTCTCTGGCTAGGACTTCCAGTACTATGTTGAATAGGAGCGGTGAGAGAGGGCATCCTTGTCTTGTTCTGATTTTCAAGGGGAATGCCTTCAGCTTTTGCCCATTCAGTAGGCTATTGGCTCAGGCCTGTAATCCCAGCACTTTAGAGGGCCAAGGCTGGCGGATTAGCTAAGGTTAGAAGTTTGAGAACAGCCTGGCCAACATAGTAAAACCCTATCTCTACTAAATTAAAAAAAAATAGCCAGGTGTGGTGGTACACACCTGTAATTCCAGCTACTTGGTAGGCTGAGGCACGAGAATCACTTGGACCCAGGAGGTGGAGGTTGCAGTGAGCTGAAATTGTGCCACTCCATTCCAGTCTGGGCCACAGAGTGAGACTCTATCTCAACAAACAAAAAATGGCTGGGTATGGTGGCTCACACTTGTAATTCTAGCACTTTGGGAGGGCAAGGCGGATGGATCACAAGGTCAGGAGTTTGAGACCAGCCAGACCAGCATGGTGAAACCCATTCTATACTAAAAATGCCAAAAATTAGCTGGGCATGGTAGCCCCTGCCTGTAATCCCAGCTACTCAGGAGACTGAGAAAGGAGAATTGCTTGAACCCAAGAGGCGGAGGTTGCAGTAAGCTGGGATTGTGCCACTGCACTCCAGCCTCGGCAGCAGAACAAGACTCTGTCTCGAAAAGAAAAACCCCAAACTCATTAAAATTAAAAAAAAGCAAAAAAAAAAAAAAAAAAAGAAACCTAAAACACACACACACACACACACACACACACACACACAAACAGAAATCCTGGAACTGAGAAATGCATTTGCTGAACTGAAAAATGCATTAGAGGCTCTTGATAGCAGAATGGATCAAGTAGAGAAAAGAATCAGTGAGTACAAAGACAGAGAATGTGAAAATACGTAGTCAAAGGAGAAAAAAAGAGAAAGAATGAAAACAAATGAAGAATGCCTACAATATGCAGAGAATAACCTCCAAAGAGCAAGTCTATGAGTGATTAGCATTTAAAGGGAGTTGAGAAACAGCAAGGGATAGAAAGATTATTTAAAGAAATAATAACAAAACTTTCCAAACCTAGAGAAAGATATAAATATCCCAGTACAGGAAGGTCAAGAACACCAAATAGATTCAACCCAATTAAGACTACAGGACATGTAATAAACTCTTAAAGGTCAAGGATAAAGAGGATTCTAAAAGCAGCAAGAAAAAATAAGGAAATAACACATAAAGGAGCTCTGGTTTGTCCAGAGACAGCAAACAGTGGAAACCATATAGGCCAGAGGGGAGTGGGACAGCATATTCAAATTGCTGACGGACAAAAATTGCTAAATGAGAATACTGCGTTCAACAAAGCTTTCTCTCAAACATGTAGAAGAGGTAGTCTTTCCCAGACAAACAAAAGCTTAGAGAATTCACCAACACCAGAGGCATCTTACAAGAAATACTAAAGGGAATTCTTTGGTCTGAAAGAATAGGACACTAATGTGCAAAAAGAAAACATTTGAAGGTATAGAACTCACTGGCAAATGTTAAGTATTCAGACAATTTCAAAATCTTCTAATACTGTGTTGTGGTGTGTAATCCACTCATCTCTAGTATGAAGCCTAAAGAATAAATCTATTGAAAATAATAACTATGGCAACTTGTTAAGATATAGACAATATAAAAATAATTGAATTTAGACAACAAAAAGCCAAAATGTATACTAGATTGAGTTAAAGTGTAGAGCTTTTAAGTTTTTCCTTTGTTTCTTTTTTTTGTGATCAAAGTTAAGTTGTAATCTGTTTAAAATAACTTGTTATTTCTATGTTTTTGTAATTCTCATGGTAACTACAAAACTAAAACCTATAACAGATACATTAAAAATAAAGAGCAATGAATTAAAACATAACATCAGAGAAAAATATCACTTAAGCACAAAGAAAACAGTAAAAAAGAAAGAAAGGACAGGAGTTTCAAACAACCAGAAGACAAGTGAACAGAATGGCAGTAGTCAGTGCTTACCTATTATTGTGTTAGTTAGGGTTCTCCAGTGGGACAGAACCAATAGGATATATGGATATATAAAAGGGAATTTAGTAGGGAAAACTGGCTCTCATGATTATGAGGTGAAGTCCCACAGTAGGCTATCTGTAAGCTGGGAAAGAGAGAAGCTAATGTGGCTCAGTCCAAGTCCAAGAGCCTCAAAACTAGGGAAGCTGACAGTATAGCCTTCAGTCTGTGGCCAAAGACCCAGGAGCCCCCAGGAAGCTACTAGTGAAAGTCCCAGAGTCCAAAGGCCAAAGAACCTGGAGTCTGATGTCCAAGGGCAGGAGAGGAAGCAAGTGTTCAGCAGGGAAGAAGAAAGAGAACTAGAAGACTCAGCATGCAAATTTATCCCACTTCCTTCTGCCTGCTATGTTCTAGCTGTGCTGGCAGCCAATAGGATGGGCCCATGTTGAGGGTGGGTCTTCCTCACCCAGTCTACTGAATTAAATGTCAGTCTCCCCTGGCAACACCCTCACAAACACAATTAGAAACAACATTTTTCTAGTCATCTAGGCATCCCTGAATCCAGTGAAGTTGACACCTAATGTTAACCATCACATCTATCAATAATAACATTTAATATAAATGGGCTAAATTTTCCAATTAAAAGACAATTAGTGGCTAAATAGATATTTTTAAAAGACTTAGATATATACTGCCTACAAGAAACCCATTTCACATATAGGCACATATAGACTGAAGGTGAAGTGATAGGAAAAGATATTCCAGGCAGCACAATATTCCATTGTGGCTCAAGCCTGTAAGTCTAGCACTTTGTGAGTCTTAGACGGGTGGATCACTTGAGCTCAGGAGTTTGAGACCAGACTGGGCAACATGGTGAAACCCCCGTCTCTACTAAAAATACAAAAAATTAGCTGGGCATGGTGGTGTGTGCCTGTAATCCCAGCAACTCGGGAGGCTGAGGCAGGAGAATTGCCTGAACCCAGGGGGCAGAGGTTGTGGTGAGCCAAAATTGTGCCATTGCACTCCAACCTGGGTAACAAGAGCAAAACTCCGTCTCAAAAAACAAAAAACAAACAAAAAAAGAAGATATAAGAATTATAAATATGTGTGCACCCAAAATTGGAGCACTCAGATATGTAAAGCAAACATTAATAGATCTAAAGGGAGAGCTAGATTGCAATACTGTAATAGTAGGGGACTTCAGCACCTCACTCTTAGTAATGGACAAATCATGCAGACAGAAAATCAATAAAGAAACATTGGAGTGATATTACACTGAAGACAAATGGACCTAATGGACATTTACAGAACATTTCATCTCACTGCTGCAGAATACACAATGTTTTCTTCAACACATGGAAATTTCTCCAGGATAGTTATTACCATATAGGTATCTAATATGGTATCAGGACATAAACCAAGTCTCAAAAAATTCAAAAAGTTGAAATTATATCAAGTATCTTTTCTGATCACAATGAAATAAAACTAAAAATAAACAACAAAAGCAACTTTGGTTTTTTGTTATTTTTAAAAAATTCTTTCAATTTTTTTTTATTGAAAAAACAGAGTCAGTCTCTTGCTCTGTTGGCCAGGCTGGTCTCTAACTCCTGTATTAGCAGTCCTCCTGCCTTGGCCTTTCAAAGTGTTGGGATTACAGGTGTGAGCCACCATGCCCAGCCTAAACATGACTTTGGAAACTATACAAACACATGGAAATTAAACAACATACTCCTGAGTAATTAATGGATCAATGAAGAAATTAAGATGAAAAATTTTAAATATCTAAATTAAAAAAATGAAAATAAAAATGCACCAAAACAACATACCAAAATCCATGGCATACATCAAAATCAGAGCTAAGGGGGAAGGTTATAACAATAAATGCCTATATTAAAAAAATAGAAACATTTCAAATAGCCGAATGATACAACTCAAGAAACTAGAAAAGCAGGAACAAACCAAACCCTAAATTACTAGAAGAAAGGAAATAATAAAGATCAGAGCAGAAATAAATTAAAGACCGAAAAAATGCAAATGACCAACACAACAAAAAGTTGTTTTTTGAAAAGATAAAGGAGGCAAATCTTTAGTTAGACTAAGAAAAAGAGAATACCCAAATAAAATCAGAGACAAAAGATGAGACATTGCAACTGATACCTCAGAAATACCAAGGATCATTAGAGACTATTGTGAACATTTATGCCAACAAATTGGAAAACAGAAGAGACGGGATAAATTCCTAGATATGTGCAATGTATCAAGACTGAACCATGAAGAAATAGAAAATGCAAACAGACCCATAGCAAGTAATGAGATTAAAGCAGTAACATAAAGTGATGCATAAAGGAAAGCCAGACCTGGTGGCTTCACTGCTGAATTTTACCAAATATTTAAAGAATAATTAATACCAATTCTATTGAAACTCTTCCAAGAAATTGAAGAGGAGGGAATATATTCAAACTTATTCTATGAGGCCAACATTATCCTGATGCCAAAACCTGACAAGGACACAACAAACAAAGAAAACTACAGGCTAATATCCCTGATTAACATAGATGCAGAAATATTCAACAAAATACTAGCAAACTGAATGCAACAACATGGTAAAAAGATCATTCTCTATGATTAAGTGGAGTTCATCCCAGAGATACAAAGATGGTTCAACCTACACAAATAAATAAACACGATACATCTAATTAACAAAATCAAAGACAACCTTATGATCATTTCAATAGATGCTGAAAAAGCATTTAACAAAATTCAACATGCTTTTATGATGAAAACCCTCGACAAACGGGGTGTAGAAGAAACAAATCTCAAAAAATAAAGACTGTATATGTTGAACCCACAGCTAACATCATACTGAATGAAATAAAATTGAAAGCCTTTCCTCTCAGATTAGGAATAAGCAATGATGCCCACTTTCACTGCCTGTATTCAACATAGTACTGGAAGTCCTAGCCAGAGCAACTAGGCAAAAGAAAGAAAGAAGGGGCATCCAAATTGGGAAGGAAAAAGTCAAGTTATCATTGTTCACAGAGGACATGATATATTTTAAATTTTAATTATTATTTTTATTTTTCTTTGTAGAGATAGGGTTTTGCCATGTTGCCCAGGCTGCTCTCGAAGTCTTGGGCTTAAACAATCCTCCTGCCTCAGCCTCCCAAAGTGCTGGGCTTACAGGGATGAGCCACTAAACCCAACCTGATAATATATTTAGAAAAACCTAAAGACTCCACCAAAAAATGGAACTGATAATCAAATTCAGTAAAGTTGCAGGATTAAAAAAAAGTAGCATATTAAAATCAGTAGCATTTATATATGTCAACAGGAAATAATTTCGAAAAGAAATCAAGAAAGCAATCCCATTTATAATAGTTGCAAAAAATATAAAATATTTAGGAATAAATTTAAACAAAGAAGTGAAAGATCACCAGAAGGCTGTGAAACACTGATGAAAGAAGTTGAAGAGAACACACAAAAATTGGAAACAGAGCCCACGCTCATGGATTAGAAAGCAATCAACAAGGTGAAGAAGCCACCAACAGAATAGGAGACAGCATTTGCAAACTACCCATCTGAAAAGGGATTAATAACCAGAATATATGAAGGACTTAATTCAATAGCAAAAAGAACAAAGACTTTGATTTCAAAATAGGCAAAAGATCTAAATAGATTTCTCAAAAGAAGATCTACAAATGGCCAACCAAGTATATGAAAAAATGTTCAAATCACGAATCATCAGGGAAATGCATACTAAAAGCACAGTGAAATGTCATCTCTTTTCAAAAAGACAAAAAATAACAGATGCTTATGAAGATGCAGAGAAAGGGGAAAACTCATAAACTGTTGGTTGGAATATAAATGAGTGCAGTCCTATGGAAGACAATGTGGAGGTTCCTAACAAAACTGAAATTAGAACTACCATATGATCCAGCAATCTCACTGTTGAGTATAAATCCAAAAGAAAGGAAATTAGCATATTGTATGCAAGATATCTCACTCCCATGTTTATTGCACCACTATTTACAATGGCCAAGAGTATCTTGTCACCCTAAGTGTTCCTCAGCAGATGAATGGATAAAGAAAATGTGGTATTTGCACACAATGGAATATCCGTCTCTACTAAAAATACAAAAAATTAGCTGGGCATGTTGGCGTGTACCTGTAATCCCAGCTACTCAGGAGGCTGAGGCAGGAGAATTGCCTGAACCCAGGAGGCGGAGGTTGCAGTGAGCCAAGATCACGCCAATTGCACTCCAGCCTGGGTAACAAGAGTGAACCTCTGTCTCAAAAAAAAAAAAAAAAAGGAAGGAAATTCTGTCATTTTCTGCAACATGGATGGGACTGAAGGTCATTCTGTTAAGTGAAATAAGCCAGGTAGAGAAAGACAAATATTGCATGTTCTTATATATTTTGGGAGCTAAAAAAGCAGATCTCATGGAGGTAGAGAATATATTGGTGGTTACCAGAGGCTGGGAAGGGTAGGGAGTATGTGGGGGATAGAAAGTGGTCAGTTAATGGAAACAAAAATACAGTTAGGTAGAAGGAATAAGATTTAGTGTTTGATAGTACAATTGGGTGACTATAGTTAATAGGAATTTATTGTATATTTCAAAATAGCTAGAAGAGAAGAATTGGAGTGTTCCTGATATAAAGAAAAGATAAATATTGGAGGTGATGAATATCCCAGTTACTGTAATTAGATCATTATACATTGTATGCATATATTAAAATATCACATGTACCCTCAAAATATTCACAACTATTATGTATCAATTTAAAAAAAATTACTTCATGGTGTTCTAATCTAACATTAAGGTCAAGAGATCGAGACCATCTTGGTCAACATGGTGAAACCCTGTCTCTACTAAAAATACAAAATTTATAATAAAAGATTTATAATAAAAGCATGAATGTTTTCCTCAGGCCTTTTAGTGTCTGAAAGTCAAATCTCTAAACAGTTTATTGATGAATAGACATAAATGGCAAGCTTTCAATAACTATAAAAATATTCTAGTGCTGGTTGGAACAGAAAAATAAAGGGATAAGGTTTTGGAAAATCTTAAGGCTTCATGTTTTTTACAAACACATCATCTTTCTTTTTATGGATCTCTGGGTCTAGTAATTCTCAAAGTGAGCACTATCTTTAACTACCAATATAAGAAAATATAACCAATGGTAAGACTTAAATAAGGGCTATTTGTTTCATATTACACAATGTGCAGAGAGAGGCAATACAAGGCTGGTCATTCACAATACCAATGAAAGTGAAGTATTTCTATCTTGTTGGTCCACAGTCCTTAGGATCTTTTTGCTTGTCTTATGATTGCAATATGTCTAGTCTACCTCCAGCCTCATGTTCATTTACCAGGCCAGAAAGGGGAAAAAACAGTGGTAAAAGCAAGATGTTTGTTGATTTGTTTATGAGGAAATTTAGAGTTTGCCCAGATTCCCACAGTCAAGAATTTCATTGATGTGTTCTAGGCTAGAATTTTGTCACAAGGCCATGCTAAACTGCTAGGGAGGAGAGGACTTTGGGTGGAGTTTAAGTGAGTTAATCAGTATAGTCTGTCTCACTGAATGTGGATTTGAACTGCCAGTCATAAGTATTTTTTTTTTTTTTTGAGATGGAGATTCTCTCTTGTTACCCAGGCAGGAGTGCAATGGCACGATCTCGGCTCACTGCAACCTCCGCCTCCTTGGTTCAGGCCATTCTCCTGCCTCAGCCTCCTGAGTAGCTGGGATTACAGGCACGCGCCACCATGCCCAGCTAATTTTTTGTATTTTTAGTAGAGATGGGGTTTCACCATGTTGACCAAGATGGTCTCGATCTCTTGACCTCGTGATCCACCCGCCTTGGCCTCCCAAAGTGCTGGGATTACAGGCTTGAGCCACCGCGCCTGGCCCAGTCATCAGTATTTAAAAGGGCATTTATTCCTTGCCAGAAGATGTGTGGGTTGCAGTAAAAAAGCCAAACAACAACAAAGGAACAATCACAGCAGATAAGAATTAAGCAAGTATTTAATAAGGCAGTATATCAGTGCTGCAAAGAAACTCTGTTCTAATGCTCTTTCGTATCCCAGTCCCCAGTGGTGAACAGTTCAGAGACTGAAAGCCAACTACTGAAGAACCACAGCAACCACAGTCGGCAAATCATTTCATAATGGGATCCAGGGCCTAGAAAAGCTTGTATGTGGAAATACCAACAATTATGACAAACTATGACCTTACATATTTTCTCATCAGCAGTCTTTTAGTTTGACAATATATTGATTAAAAGTCCAGGCTCAGGACTCAGGGAGAACTGGGTTTAAATCCAGTCTCAACCATTTACTGGCAATTTGATCTTGGGCAATTTCAGCCCTCTTGGCCTTTGATCTTTAAAACTACCCCACCTCCATTTTCCCATCAAACCCTAAACTAATAGCAAAGAGTTCAGATTAATCTAAGTTTTAGGTTCACTTTGGGAAAACCATTTCAGAATATGGGAAATGTGTAGAATTGCTAGGGAATGTTGCTCAGGACACTGGAAATCATTGACAGTTTTTGCATTTTAAGCATTACTTCCTGGTATCATGTTATGGATTATGGCTATGCTTTCAATGCCTTCTTTCACCCCAGCTTCCCTCCTGCTCATCGGAAATTAAGTAGAGCCCTTGGGGGGCTTAGATTTGCCGAGTCTGCCAGAGTACTCAAACTATAGAATGATCAATCTAGAAGAGAGCTTAGAGATAGATGTTTGGGCTAAGCTTTTACCTTTTACAAGACGGACAGTTGAGGATCTGATAAATTTTATGTGTGAATATGAAAGAGCCAATATCTCAAGATGAATCTTGAGTACCTAACTGGGCCTAAATTTAAAATGGAGTCAAGCAGCCATTTGTTGACTAGAGCTCATACACATACTCTGAATTCCCTGAAAACCTACACATCTGCTTTGGGATTTTCATAGCTGTTTCTGTCCAAATGGCCAGAACCAACCAATAGAGTGTAGCCTTCATTGACCAGTCAGAAGTCAGTGCCATTGACCAATCAGAACTCATAAAATGTCATCCAATCAGAACTAAGCAAAAACTTATGTATTTGCATAAGAGGACCTCAGTGGAAACCTGGGTGGGAACTTCCACTATAAAAGTGAAACTCTCCTTTTGTTTTCTGGAATGTACATTCTGTTTCCACAGAAGGCTGTGTCTTCCCTGTTTGCAAACTGTTCACTGGAATGAGGTCTTCTCTAAATTCTTTTTCAGAGAACTTTTGTTCACATCCCCAAAGTCAGACAACTGCAAAACTTAGGGCAGGACCTGGTTTTTCTGTGTCCTTGGGTAAACTTCTAGTCTCTACATCTTCCTATTTTTTCCTTTTGGAGGATTCTAAAAAAAATAGAATATATTTTAGAAATATATTTCTATTTTAGAAATAGAATATAAATAGAATATTTTAAGGACAGGACAGCTTAACAGATTTGTCTGACTAATAGATTCTAGAGAAACAGAATATTACAAAAAGCAATAATTAAGAATATTATGCATCTGTTTAGTTGTCCTGCCCTTAAAAACACAAAGGTAACTTTTTTAAAGTTAACTAAATCTTGTTATGATAGGAAAAAAAACCCAGTGTTATTTTTAGATATCCTCAAAATTTCCCCATTCAAATAATGTGCAGAATGTTCATTTAAAATATGCAAGTAATAAGAGTACATTTATATAATAGCATGAACATAGAAGTTAATTATTCTAAGACTAATATCTTGAATGGTTGGGTTTGTTAGGTGTATTAATGTAACAGATTTGCAAAGTTAATTTTTTAAATCATTTTTAAAATGGCATTTTATCTCTGGTTCACTAATTTTCAGGGACTTGAGAAGGAAAGGTGTATAAACAAAAATGTAATGTGAATTTGGTCTTACTTAAAATGTTTACAAGTGTTAGTTTTTTAAATAAATTGAAATTTTTATATACAGGCTGTTTAATGTTTTGAAGGAATAATTGAAACCAGCAATTTGGATCAGGATACAGGTTGAACTTACTTGGAATACACATAAAAAATTGTAGTCTTGCATTTTAGGTTCAGTTACATCAACTCATATAAACAAGCCAGGTTCTGTTTTGCAACCATTTTTCTTAGTATCATTTACCCATTAGTAAACGCTGCTTAGTTAGCAGATGGTGGGGCTCATATACTATCAGTCAAACTGTTGGCCAAACTTAGAGCTAGTGGGAGGGTTGGCAAAGACTGTTTTCCGTGAAAATACAAGTTTTCTTTTTCCTTCTGTGTAGTTTGGCAAGCAACACAGAGAAAAGCCTTATGCTGATGAATTTGGAAAGTCTAAATAATATAGTTAAGTAATGCAGTTGTCTTAAAATGTAAAATTACTTAATTAGTTTAATAATGTAAGTGTTGCTTTAGAGTTGTCTTTCATTTTAAACAACTATGACTTCTTGTTAGTAAAAGATATATGTCATGTGAACTTGCAAACTGTTATAAAATCACCTTCAGATGTTACCATGTTGATGACTCATTTTCTCACTTGGGGAAGAAAAGAAACCTGGATAGCTATTAAAACTAGTACCATGTTGTAAAAGGGCAGATGTTTCAGGCCGTTTGATTAAATTACTTAGAATTGTAAAACAAAAGAATATTCTCAGTGACTTTTCACATCTATGTTTTGATAACCTCAGGGGTCAGTGTGACCTTATTTCACCAATACAGACAGTGGTTCCAGGTTTCATAGCTATGTACTATGTGAACTTCAGATAAGAAAACTTTCCGTAGCCACATTGCTCTATCATGGAAGTATGTGGATGTTGGCTCAAGTTGTAGTTTGGGTGAAAAAGCAAATGAAGCAAAACATCTAGAAGTCACTTTGGGAATAGTTTATTTTTTGTGGAACATTGCTTTGCCCATAGACCTCACTTTCATCACTTTAGTCTTAATCAGTAATGCTGTCTATGTTAAAGAGTTTACAGGCTAGGCATGGTGGCTCATGCCTGTAATCCCAGCACTTTGGAAGGCTGAGGCAGGTAGATTGCTGAGTCCAGGAGTTTGAGACAGGCCTGGGTAACATGACAAATCCCTGACTCTATGAAAAATACAGAACTTAGCCACATGTGGTGGCATATGCCCTGTAGTCCCAGCTACTCGAGAGGCTGAGGTGGGAGGATTGCTTAAATCTGGGGAGGCTGAGGCTGCAGTGAGCTGTGATCTTGCCAGCTGTTCTCCAGCCTGGGTGACAGAGTAAGACCCTATCCCCCTCCAAAAAAAGAAAAAGTTTACAAGTGATTTTGATCTAAAGTTTTCATGACTTTTAAATTGCAGAAGCAGTTCTATTAATTTTAGCAGGACCACCCTTGCAAAATGATCTAGCATATGAAAGACAAAAAACTACACCACAGTGAGAGAGAACCACGTGGAAATGGAGAAAAAGTGCTCTAGAGTCTGGGTGGCTGATTCACTAGCTGTGTGACAGTTGTGGCTGGGCATGCTGCTTAATCTTTTTGTTTATAAATCGTCTCATTTGTAAAAAGGGGATGATAGAGAATTTATGCTGGGAGTAACAAGATGTGTTTGGAAAGGTGGGTTGGGTCCATGTTATTGAGGCCTTGAGTGTCCACTTAGGAGATGGGTTTTAACCAGTGGGACCACTGCATGTCAGTAAACATGATGGCAGACTTAGAAAGCTGTTCTTTCCCCTTCACTGTTCTTCCTTCACCCTCCCCCTGTCCTGTGTGGGCCAAGGGGGTTGGATGAAGTCTGGAAGCAGACAGATTTCTCTTAGGAGTGAGCACTAGGATAGCATCAGTGGGAAATAAAAAGAAAGCACCCATGTGAGAACCAAAGCATTAATGGAATTCTGGGACCCATACTATGTGGAGCCAAAGAGTGAGTGAGGAGGCTGTAGGGCAGCATTGAAACTGAGTGACTGGAAGGGTAGGAGGCTCAGAAATAATGAAGTCAGGCATAGAGCCAGCTTCTCTATTGATCTTACAGGCATGACTAACACTGCTCACTACTTATTCCTGACTCATGCTTCCTGTCTTGCTAAGTGTTTTTCTTTCCATACCATACAATGTTCCATTGGAATGGTTGGTGGAGCCTAATTTATTTTAGCAGTTTACCATCTGTTTCAGGTGCCTTGTGATTTGCGTTGAAGCAATTTATCAATTAACTCAAGAGTTCATGTTTTATGTTCCAAAGACACCTCTCCTTTTATTGCACTACAAGGTAACATTAAACGGGAGACAACTGCCAACTTGCTTTTTCCCATGACTTCCCTGGCCCCATTCTCTTAAATTTATTTTTTTTCTATTAATTTATTCCTTCATGTCTATAAATGTGTTCATCTCACTTCTTTCCTATAAATCATTTATCAGTGCTGCTTCTCTTTTGAACAAGTATTTTTCTCCTGTTATGTGTTGGCAAACTTCTTGACATCACCTCCCACCTGCCCACTGAGACACTAAAAAACTGCTTAAAACAGTCTCTACCTGGGTGTTCCAAGGCATAAGCCAATTCATCATTACCAAAATAGAACTCAATCATTTTCTTCCTCCAACTTTTCTTTTCCCCTATATCCTGTCCAACCCTCTCTCTTGTATCCTGTTTCTCAATGAGTGGTACCATCATCTACTCAGTTGACTTAGCCAAAATTTGGAAATTACTTTGACTTTTCTTTTTTACTTCCTACTGTTTATTTTTTTCTTCTTAGCATATAATTTCACTTTCTTTCTCCTCTCTATTCTCTCTGGCACTCATTATCTATCAGTGACATTACTCTTAAATTCAAAGCTACTGAAATTGTCTTCTAGCATCTACTCTTGACTCTTGACTTTGACCACCCAACTCATTTTTCATTTATCCACCAGAGTTTTCTTTCTCAGATCACTTTTATTCATGTCACTTCCTGGTTAAAATCTCACCTGAACTCTCTGTTGGCTTTAACATGCTGCAGGAGATTAGTCTGGTTCTAGCCTCCACTGACTCTCAGCTTCATTCTCCATCATTGCTTCAAAGGAGCCCTTGGCTGTGGCCATGTGGAGTCACTCTCTGTTACCCAAGTGCAAGGCACCCTCTCTGGCCATATGCCTTCACCTGTCATGTGCTCTCTGTGTAGGCTCTCTTTTCTTCTTCCTCACTCAACTTGTCCTGCTTAGGCTCAGCTCAGATATCATCTCTTTCGGGAAGGCTGCCCTTGATCCTCATCCCCTCTTTCAGTCTTGGTTAGTTACCCTTCCTCTCTGTTCCCAGAGTCCCTCCTTGAGACACTTTTTACTCTCTTATAATGGCGTATTTTCTATTTTATTTTTGAACTATATGTACCTAGAGGACAGGGACAGTGTCTTACCTGCTTTGAATTCGCAATCTCTAGATGCTCAATGAATATTGGTTGAATGATCAAATGAAAAACGATGTTTTCTTTTCAGCTCCACTATTACAAACTTGGTCTCATCAAGGTCCCAGGAATTTCTTAATTATCAAATCAGATTGCCTATGTTCCCTTCTTGTCTTGTTTTTTCAGTAGCATTTGATTCTGCTTCTTTCTTGAATGGTATTTTTTGACTTCTGTGGTGTGACATTTCCTGGTTCTTTTCGCTAGGAATTGTTTCTCTATCCTCAGGATAGATTTCTTGCTCTCGCCTCACATTCAGATGTTGATCCTAGTCTGACTGCACCTCCAGATGTTCACCTTGCCCCCCTCTCTTTGCCCAAAACTCTCACTAGGTCATGGCGGTCATAGCTAGGCTTTCAACTACCACCCTCTGATGTTGGCATTGATTTGGAATCATGATAAGGATGTTTCCAATTTACCTATTACTTGGAAACTTTAACCTTTTAAATCTTTTTTTTTTTTTTTTGAGACTGAATTTTGCTCTTTTGCCCAGGCTGGAGTGCAATGGTGCGATCTTGGCTCACTGCAACCTCCACCTCCTGGGTTCAAACAATCCTCCTGCCTCAGCTCCCGAGTAGCTGGGATTACAAGCACATGCCACCATCCTGGCTAATTTTTGTAGTTTTTGTTTGTTTGTTTGTTTTTTAGTAGAGATGCGGTTTCACTATGTTGGCCAGGCTGGTCTTGATCTCCTGATCTGATCTGCCCACCTTGGCCTCCAAAAGTGCTGGGATTACAGACATGAGCTGCCGCACTTGGCCAACCTTTTAAATCTTGATGAATGTGAAGCCAGTGCTACTTATGATGTGCAGCAATGTTGGGAAAGTGAACTGGCTTTGGGGAAAGAGAAACTTTAGATTCACTGAAATTGAAATGTCATTGAGGCCTTAAGTTAGAAGGTCCTAGAAGTATCTAAAAAGTAAGTCATTGAATTCTACATATACAGAAATTTTAGAGTTATGTGATCCAACCTTTTTCCAGGAAAATATTCCTCACAGATGTTCTTGACGTTTTAGAGGGCACCCTTTTCCGTGTCTGAGTTTAGAACCAATTGAGAAATAGACAGATGGAAATTGACATATTGTCTGATACAGCTGATTGGAGACTATGACTTAAGATCAGTGACAAAGGATAGTACTTTATTCTTTCATTCCTGAATCATATAGACTTACCCCTCAGTCACTGCACAGCTGAACAACTGCAGGCCTCCCCATGCTGCAGAGAGTAGATAGGATGCATGCATCTTGCATTCAGGTCAAGGCAGGATGGAGCAGGAGCTGAACTGCAGGCCTAGTTCTTTCTCCCACACACTCCTCCCCTTATCCTGGGAAGATGTGATGGGTAGAGAGAGAGAGGCCCAGAGTGTTTCTTTCTTTCTTTCTTTTTTATGGTGCATTTTAATGATGTGCATTTTTTTTTTTTTTTACTGTACTTTAGGTTCTGGGGTACATGTGCAGATCATGCAGGATTGTTGCATAGGTACATACATGGCAATGTGGTTTGCTGCCTCCATTTCCCTGTCACCTACATCTGGCATTTCTCCCCATGTTATCCCTCCCCGACCTTCCCACCCCCCCCAACTGTCCCTCCCTTGGCCCCCCACAACAGACCCCAATGTGTGATGCTCCCCTCCCTGTGTCCATGCGTCCTCATTGTTCAATACCCGCCTATGAGTGAGAACATGCGGTGTTTGATTTTCTGTTCTTGTGTCAGTTTGCTGAGAATTATGGTTTCCAGATTCATCCATATCCCTACAAAGGACACGAACTCATTGGTTTTTTTTTTTTTTTTTTGAGACGGAGTTTTGCTCTTGTTACTCAGGCTGGAGTGCAATGGCGTGATCTCGGCTCACCGATACCTCTGCCTCCTGAGTTCAGGCAATTCTCCTGCCTCAGCCTCCTGAGTAGCTAGGACTACAGGAACATGCCACCATGCCCAGCTAATTTTTTGTATTTTTAGTAGAGGCGGGGTTTCACCATGTTGACCAGGATGGTCTCCATCTCTTGACCTCGTGATCCACCCGCCTTGGCCTCCCAAAGTGCTGGGATTACAGGTGTGAGCCACCGCACCCGGCCTAACTCATCGTTTTTTATGGCTGCATAGTATTCTATGGTGTATATGTGCCACATTTTCCTTGTCCAGTCTATTGTCGATGGGCATTTGGGTTGGTTCCAGGTCTTTGCTATTGTAAACAGTGCCACAATGAACATATGTGTGCATGTGTCTTTATAATAGAAAGATTTATCATCCTTTGGGTATATACCCAGTAATGGGATTGCTGCGTCAAATGAAATTTCTAGTTCTAGGTCCTTGAGGAAGCGCCACACTGTCTTCCACAATGGTTGAACTAGTTAACACTCCCACCAGCAGTGTAAAAGTGTTCCTATTTCTCCACATCATCTCCAGCATCTGTTGTCTCCAGATTTTTTAATGATTGCCATTCTAACTGGTGTGAGGTGGTATCTCAATATGGTTCATGGCCCAGAGTGTTTCTAAAGTGTTTCCAGGTAGAGATTTGAGGCCAAGGCAATGAAACATCTCCATTAACAGTAATAGTTATCCGGCATTTGGTCTAGTGCTTTCTGTGCTGGAGAGTCTGTTGACTTTGGGATACATTCTGTTCTGTGTTGGGAAGATTAGATAATTAGAAAGTTGTCCCTTATATGAAGGCAGAGAAAGTGGCCTCCCCATTATCTTTTGTTCCTAGTTCCTCCTTCTGCATTCACAAGGAAAAAGATCAAATTTGTCAATTATTCATGCAGAGCTTTCATTTTATTTTCTAGTGCTTTTGTGGTTATTTGTTTCCAGTTCACTCAATTGTTTGTCCTTCTGTGACAGTTTCTAGTCTCAGCCCTCCCTGTACGCATCCCTGCCACTCTCTTGGCTGCTGTCTTCTAAGAATTTCCTGTTTGTAGCTTCCATATAAAGTGAACTCGGCCATGTTTTCTCCCTTATTCTGAGTGGTTTTGCCTTCTGAAGGGCAAGGAGCTCTTCAGGTTATAGCTTGCTTGTATCTCTTCATATACTGACCTCCCACCTTATCCTATCTGGGGTTTCTCTTTAAGTAGCAGTGTGAGAGAAGACTACACAAGATAATATGAATATGTAACCACATGATTTATTTATTACTTAACACAGTCAGTATCAGTGGGATAAGCAGCCTAGGGTGTCCCTTGAGCACCCAGGTTCAAGTAAACCCTTTTACATGGAGAGCACTTCCTCCCACATAGAGATAACCAAATCATTTAAGACTCTACACCAGTTATGGTTCTGCATCATGAAGAAGTCCTTTGCCTGAGCAGTGGGGAGTAGAGAATGCACTGTGCTGAGCTTCCTAACCCTGTGGGGTCTGATTCCCACTGTGTCCCTATTGCGTTCTTGGCTACATTCATTCTTGGGGTTAAAAGAGTGTCCACCATTCTACATTTCTGCTTTCTCTCGCTTTGTTTTGTTTTGCTTTTCCCCTACAATATGGCTGATCTGTTTGGGTTTGTCCAGATTTTCTAATTTATCTTCTGTTTTCATTACCATTTTTGCTGCCACTCTGCATCTCCTATACATTGGCTTCCTTCTCCAATTACTTCTTCATACTCAGCAGTGTCTGGAGGTAGAAAAAATATTCCAAATGTGATCTGATTAGTGCAGCATCTGGTGCAAGTATCATCCCCACCCCTTGAAGTGGACATTCATGAGCCGATCTTTACCCCTCATTGAAGCTGTGCTAGCTAGACTCACCACTGACCTGTAATAGTTAATGAAAACTTTATGACTCTGTTGACCTTTCTGTGATCTGACATGGATGACACCTTCTTCAGCATTAAATCTCTCTGGAAACTCATCCTCAGTGACAGTACTCCCACTTGGTTTTCTGTTCACCCTTTTGATCACTTATTTTAGGATTCCTTTAGGAAAACATGTCTCCATTGACTTCTTATATCATGGTGTTTGTAAGGACTCTGTCATTGTTTCTCTGTTCTTCTCATTCCATCTTCACTCCCTGGGTGATTTCAAATACATGTTATAGGTTATAGTTATATGCTGTTTACCCAGGATTGCCAAATCTATATATCTCCAGCCATCTCTCTCTTCTAACGTCCAGATCATTTAGCAGTGCCTGCTGGGTAACTCCACTGGAATATTTCACAGCATTTACCTCCTAGCATGTTCAACTTGAAGACATCATTTCTTCACCTCTCTTATGGGACTACTCCACACCCCTCTTATTCCTGAGCTTTCTTGGTAAATGCTATCATTACTTGTCATCCAAATTAGAACTGTGGAAATCATCCTAGACTTCTCCTTTTAAAAATATTCTCCATATCCTTTTAGTGATTAGTGTATGATACCCACTCAAGATGCATTTTCATTTGGGAATAAACATGAAGTGGGATTTCACATCATTTCAAGTTTTGCCATATAGTGAGGCTTATGTTGTTATTGTACTATTTTAAATCCACCAAATTCAAATTTGTATAAAATGCATCCCTACTACCCCGAGAACTATGCTTCAATTTTTGCTGTTAGTTATCTCATGTAATCCTCCCCATATTTCTGTAAAGTATTTTTTTTTCCATTTTACAAATGAAAGAAATGATGCCTGGGGAATTGGGTTAAATCACAGTGGTAGGGTTGAGTTTGGCCTACTGTATAAGCCCTTTTTGCTTCATAGAGAGTGTGAATTATACTCCCTAATATTTGTGAGATTTTTATTTAAAATTTTAAATTTTCCATAAATTTAGGGGTACAAGTGGTTTTTGGTTATATGGATGAATTATATACTGGTGAAATCTGAAATTTTAGTGCACCTGTCACCTGAGTAGTGTACATTGTACACAGTGTATGCTACATTTTTTTTTCTCACCCTTCTCTCACCCTCTCCCTTTCAGAGTTTCCAGTGTCCATTATACCACTCTGTATGCCTTTGCATACCCATAGCTTAGCTCTCACTTAGAAGTGAGAACATATCGTATTTGGTTTTCCCTTCCTCAGTTACTTCACTTAGAATAATGGCCTCCAGTTCCATCTAAATTGCTGCAAAAGACATTACTTTTATTTATTTATTTATCTATCTATTTATTTAATTTTTGAGATGGAGTTTTGCTCTTGTTGCCCAGGCTGGAGTGCAATGGCATGATCTCGGCTCACCGCAACCTCTGCCTCCTGGGTTCAGGCCATTCTCCTGCCTCAGCCTCCCGAGTAGCTGGGATTACAGGCACGCGCCACCATGCCCAGCTAATTTTTTGTATTTGTAGTAGAGATGGGGTTTCACCATGTTGACCAGGATGGTCTTGATCTCTTGACCCCGTGATCCACCCGCCTTGGCCTCCCAAAGTGCTGGGATTACATGTGTGAGCCACAGCGCCCGGCAAGACATTATTTTTATTCTTTTTTATGGCTGAGTAGTATGTCATGGTATATATATGCCACATTTTCTTTATCCACTCATTTATTGATGGGCACTTAGTTTGGTCCATATCTTTGCAATTGTGAATTATGATGCAATAAACAGAAATAAAACCAAATCGTTACAACCAACTGATCTCTGACAAAGCATACAAGAAATATACTCCCTAGTATTTGGATGAAAATAAAAATTATATTTATTCCTGTACAATAGGCCCATCTGCTGCATGTCTCTACCCATTTAACCAGTAAATTCCATCTTAGTCATCACATTCAATTCTAATATCCTTCTGCCTCTGCTGCTTGATTGCACAAGAGTCTTAGAGGTGTTTCACAGCCAAATCATCCTAGACTTCTCCTTTTTAAAAAATTATCTTCTTCCAAGAAGAGAACTGGACTTGAGGCCACATCCACGCAGGTGACCGTGGCTGTGCTCACTACCTAAATCGACACAGTCCCTGGAAAGTGGGAGACTCCATGGTTTCTGAGCCCTGCTTGGGCACGGGGACCATGGCCCTCAAGGCAGATCTTTTGGTCATCAGTTGCCATGGCTTTCTGATGGTGCCCATTCTAGAGGGCCTGCCGCATTTTAGGAAGGTCTGCATGGGAATGCAGCACAAATATCTGGCATGAGCCTCCATTCCTTCCCTGAGTCTCACCAACTTTCCAACCTCCCCATCCCCACACACCAGCAACACTTATTCATAGATTTGTCCAATTTCTCTCTTGAAGCCTTGGTATTTTGTAGGGCTGGTTTGGCTTCTGATGGTTGGCAACTTCTGCTTTTGGCTCTGCCATGTAAATGCCATGAAAGGACTCAAATATTAGCACATAGACCTTCTTTATTTTTTTTAATTTTTTATTGGATTTTAGGTTTTGGGGTACATGAGCAGAGTATGCAAGACAGTTGCATAGGTACACACATGGCAGTGTGCGTTTCTTTCCTTCTCCCCTTCACCCACATTTGGCATTCCTCCCCAGGCTATCCCTCCCCACCTCCCCCTCCCGCTGGCCCTCCCCTTTTCCCCCCAATAGACCCCAGTGTTTAGTACTCCCCTTTCTGTGTCCATGTGTTCTGATTTTTCATCACCCGCCTATGAGTGAGAATATGCGGTGTTTCATTTTCTGTTCTTGTGTCAGTTTGCTGAGGATGACGTTCTCCAGATTCATCTATGTCCCTACAAATGACACAAACTCATCATTTCTGATTGCTGCATAATATTCCATGGTGTATATGTGCCACATTTTTCCAATCCAGTCTATTATCAATGGGCATTTGGGTTGATTCCAGGTCTTTAGCACATAGACCTTAATGTCTTCCCATTTCTTCTGACATCCTAAAGTAAAGAGAACAGGCAAAAATGAATGTTTTAATAAATTATGAAGTGCTATGATATCTCCTACTAAATGTATTATTGGTGGGAACGGGGGCATTGTGCTAGGTTCCAGGGATGTGGGGTATGGAATAATGTTTACTGAGTATCTCCCATGCATTGTAGGCACTGTTCACACTCGCTCAACTTGTGTTATCTTGTTCATACTCATCCATTTTATGGGAGTGTGTGCCCATATTATGAGACAAAGTCTTGCGTCATAGCAATTTAGTGGTGAAATTAGCGTTTGAGATAGAATTTGTTTGAATTTAAGTGTTGCTTTTTCCCTTAGTATATGATAATGCCCATCCTTGAGCTTGTGTTGAACCAAAACTCTGAGGTCTTTATCTGAACTGCTGACAGGATGTTCTGCCTTATGTCACTACTAATCTTAACCTTAGCATAACAGTTTTTGTTATTCCTGTTCGATTTAATCTTGTTGATTTTGGTTCTGATTCCAATATTCCGTGAGTCAGTTATGTCTTCCAGCTTTCTGGAATTCACTGATTTCATAAACATGAATATAGCCTTATCCATGTAGAAAAAGTGTTGAACACAAATTCCATCTACTCTCCCTTTCTGGGGATCTTCCTGCTGCCCCTGAGTTGTAACACGCCTCTATGGGTTGTTGGTTAGTTATTTATCCACAGTTGTACCTCCCCACAATAGCTTATGTTGTATGGAATGTGGAGTGGTTTGTTTGCTCGTTGAAAGCTCACTCAGGAGCATAGCGACCAGGATGGTGTGGGTTCTGGATAGTGTGAAGTACAGACTGTCACATAGCTGGATGTGCTAGGGCATGGTCTCCAGAGAATTTGACTATAGACCAGGGGTTCCACCAGATGCATCCCAGCCAGGTGGTGAGCATGAAAGAATTCTAACCTGGTTGGAATCCTGCAGGTAGGTAGAACACATGGTGTGTGTATGGAGCTGTCAACACATGGTGATCCTAGTGACAGGCAGGTGATCAGAGACTGGGTGATCAGGTGTCAGGAGTGAAGGTCTATCTGCAGGAGTAAAGGAGAGAGAGGACCAGCACAAGCAATGCAGGGCCCAATCAAGGATAGGGTTGGTGGAATTAGCAAATAAAAATAAAGGATGCCCAGTTAAATTTGAATTTAAGATAAACATAGTGGTTATTTTTAGTGCAAGTATGTCCTGTGTAATATGTGGCAAATACTAATACAAAAAATTTATTTGTTCTTCATCAGAAATAAAAATTTAATTGGCCATCCTGTATTTAATGCAGCAACCATAACCCAAATAGAACTAGAAAATGGTATGCAGTTAGATTCCCTCATCTTTAAATTAAGATAATAACTGGCACATAACAGGGTTCTCTAAGAGTTAAAATAAAATGCCTAGTACACAGAAATGCACAACAAATATAAATCCCCTTTCTTTCTGCACACAATTGTCTTTCCCTTCTTATTAAAAGTACAGCACTAAAAAAAATTAAGTAGTTGTAATAAATGAAATGTCATATAAGCCCTAAGAATGAATGAATTGCCTTTGATCTGGGACATCAATCTTCTCTTGCCTCTGGACTCAGATTTGCACTGGAACTATACCACCAGCTCACTGGGGTCTCCAGTTTGCCAACAGGTCTTGGACTTCTTGGCTTTTATTATTGCATGAACCAGTTCCTTAAAGTAATTATCTTTCTCTCTAAATAGATATCTAATGGATGGTTGGATGGATGGTTGGATGGATGGATGGATGGATAAATAGATGGTTGGATAGATAGATAGTTACACATATCTTATTGGTTCTTTTTCTCTGGAGAACCCAGACTAATACAGATTTTGGTACTAAGGGTGATTCTATAGGAAAAGAATTTTAAGGATGAGTTTTTAGAATTGTTTCTTGGGTTTCTAGAATTGGCTTTTTAATGTGATTAGATTTAAAGATGCAAATGACTCTTTTTTCAGTGCTAAAGAGAGAATTGATGTTTCATTGTGTGATCTGGCAATAGAGATATGCCAAATATCTCAATTGGATGTTCCCGATCAACCACTTATAAGAAGCAAGGAGCTGATAATTGTGCCTATGATACTCTCAAACATTTCTGGAAATCAAATGAATATAATTAGGTTGGCTTGTTGCTTCCTAATGTCACTGAACAAAGTATTGAAAGAAAAGAAGGAGCTCAGGAATTCAAATTCCCTGCTCAAGTATTGTATAAATGACCCATGTAATTTCTTCAGGTACATATTCATTTGTTGATTCTCTTCTCAGCTAAGTTGTGTCGGCTCTTTAACTCACCCAATGAATTTTAAATTTCAAAAATTATATTTTTAATTTTCATGAATATTATTTGGTTCTTTTACAAGTCTTCCTAGTCCTTTTTTGACAACGTTGGTCTCAAGAGTTTTATTTTTCTTTTTATATTTTCATCACCATAAAGGATTTTTTGAATCTTACTGGAGTTTATTCTCATGTTTGTTGCAGTTTTTGATTGGGAGCTTATTTTTAGAGGGCTTAATCTGTGGGTAATCTGTAAGGCCTGGCTTGAATGTGTCTGTGTCTTTTCAGAGAGAATGATATTTATTTCTGCCAAATGTCCTAGAGTTATTACCACTTTGGAACCTCTCTGCACATTACTATGTGTAAAATCCAGTTACAAAGGTAATAAATTCAAATTGAACCCCTGTAATGGTAAAATTCGAATCCCAACACCCATAATCACTGATCTTTGGTTACAAACTCTTTTTTTAACTGTTTTTTTTTTCTTCTTTTTTTATTGCATTTTAGGTTTTGGGGTACATCTGCAGAGCATGCAATACAGTTGCATAGGTACACACATGGCAGTGTGTTCTGTTTGCTTTCACCCCTTCACCCACATTTGGTGTTTCTCCCCAGGCTATCCTTCCCCACCACTCCCTCCCCCTGGCCCTCCCCTTTTCCCCCCAATAGACCCCAGTGTTTAGTACTCCCCTCTCTGTGTCCATGTGTTCTCATTTTTCATCACCCACCTATGAGTGAGAATATGCGGTGTTTCATTTTCTGTTCTTGTGTCAGTTTGCTGAGAATGATGTTCTCCAGATTCATCCATGTCCCTACAAACGACACGAGCTCATCATTTCTGATTGCTGCATAATATTCCATGGTGTATATGTGCCACATTTTCCCAATCCAGTCTATCGTCAATGGGCATTTGGGTTGATTCCAGGTGTTTGCTATTGTAAACAGTGCTGCAATAAACATTCGTGTGCATGTGTCCTTATAGTAGAACGATTTATAGTCCTTTGGGTATATACCCAGTAATGGGATTGCTGGGTCAAATGGAATTTCTATTTCTAAGGCCTTGAGGAATCGCCACACTGTCTTCCACAGTGGTTGAACTAATTTAGACTCCCACCAACAGTGTAAAAGTGTTCCTTTTTCTCCACATCCTCTCCAGCATCTGTTGTCTTCAGATTTTTTAATGATCGCCATTCTAACTGGCGTGAGATGGTATCTCAATGTGGTTTTGATTTGCATCTCTCTGATGACCAGTGACGATGAGCATTTTTTCATATGATTGTTGGCCTCATATATGTCTTCTTTCGTAAAGTGTCTGTTCATATCCTTTGCCCACTTTTGAATGGGCTTGTTTGTTTGTTTCCTGTAAATCTGTTTGAGTTCTTTGTAAATTCTGGATATCAGCCCTTTGTCAGATGGGTAAACTGCAAAAATTTTTTCCCATTCTGTTGGTTGCCGATCCACTCTAGTGACTGTTTCTTTTGCCGTGCAGAAGCTGTGGAGTTTGATTAGGTCCCATTTCTCTATTTTGGCTTTTGTTGCCAATGCTTTTGGTGTTTTCTTCATGAAGTCCTTGCCTACTCCTATGTCCTGGATAGTTTTGCCTAGATTTCCTTCTAGGGTTTTTATCGTGCCAGGTCTTATGTTTAAGTCTTTAATCCATCTGGAGTTAATTTTAGTGTAAGGTGTCAGGAAGGGGTCCAGTTTCTGCTTTCTGCACATGGCTAGCCAGTTTTCCCAACACCATTTGTTAAACAGGGAATCCTTTCCCCATTGCTTGTTTTTGTCAGGTTTATCAAAGATTGTATAGTTGTAGATATGTTGTGTTGCCTCCGGTGCCTCTGTTTTGTTCCATTGGTCTATATCTCTGTTTTGGTACCAGTACCATGCTGTTTTGATTACTGTAGCCTTGTAGTATAGTTTGAAGTCTGGTAGTGTGATGCCCCCCGCTGTGTTCTTTTTGCTTAGAATTGATTTGACTATGCGGGCTCTCTTTTGGTTCCATATGAAGTTCATGGTGTTTTTTTCCAGTTCTATGAAGAAAGTCAATGGTAGCTTGATGGGGATAGCATTGATTCTGTAAATTACTTTGGGCAGTATAGCCATTTTCACGATATTAATTCTTCCTAACCATGAACATGGAATGTTTCTGCATCTGTTGTGTCCTCTCTGATTTCGTTGAGCAGTGGATTGTAGTTCTTCTTGAAGAGGTCTCTTACGTTCCTTGTGAGTTGTATTCCAAGGTATTTTATTCTTTTTGTAGCAATTGTGAATGGCAGTTCGTTCTTGATTTGGCTTTCTTTATGTCTGCTTTGGTGCAGACGAATGCTTGTGATTTTTGCACATTGATTTTGTATCCTGAGACTTTGCTGAAGTTGCTTATCAGTTTCAGGAGTTTTTGGGCTGAGGCGATGGGGTCTTGTAGGTATACTATCATGTCATCTGCAAAGAGAGACAATTTGGCTTCCTCCTTTCCTCTTTGAATACCCTTTATTTCTTTTTCTTGCCTGATTGCTCTGGCTAGAACTTCCAGTACTATATTGAATAGGAGTGGTGAGAGAGGGCATCCTTGTCTAGTGCCGGATTTCAAAGGGAATGCTTCCAGTTTTTGCCCATTAAGTATGATATTGGCTGTTGGTTTGTCATAAATAGCTTTTATTACTTTGAGATACGTTCCATCGATACCGAGTTTACTGAGGGTTTTTAGCATAAAAGGCTGTTGTATTTTGTCAAATACCTTCTCTGCGTCAGTTGAGATAATCATGTGGTTTCTGTTTTTGGTTCTGTTTATGTGGTGAATTACGTTTATAGACTTGCATATGTTGAACCAGCCTTGCATCCCCGGGATGAATCCTACTTGATCGTGATGAATAAGTTATTTGATTTGCTGTTGCAATCTGCTTGCCAATATTTTATTGAAGATTTTTGCATCTATGTTCATCATGGATATTGGCCTGAAGTTTTCTTTTCTCATTGGGTCTCTGCCGGGTTTTGGTATCAGGATGATGTTGGTCTCATAAAATGATTTGGGAAGGATTCCCTCTTTTTGGATTATTCGGAATAGTTTTAGAAGGAATGGTACCAGCTCCTCTTTGTCTGTCTGGTAGATTTCGGCTGTGAACCCGTCTGGACCTGGGCTTTTTTGGTGTGGCAGGCTCTTAATTGCTGCCTCGACTTCTGACCTTTTTATTGGTCTATTCATAGTTTCAGCTTCCTCCTGGTTTACGCTTGGGAGGACACAGGAGTCCAGGAATTTATCCATTTCTTCCAGGTTTACTAGTTTATGTGCATAGAGTTGTTTGTAATATTCTCTGATGATGGTTTGAATTTCTGTGGAGTCTGTGGTGATTTTCCCCTTTATCATTTTTTATTGCATCTATTTGGTTGTGCTCTCTTTTCTTTTTAATCAATCTGGCTAGTGGTCTGTCTATTTTGTTGATCTTTTCAAAAAACCAGCTCTTAGATTTATTGATTTTTTGGAGGGTTTTTTGTGTCTCAATCTCCTTCAGCTCAGCTCTGATCTTAGTTATTTCTTGTCTTCTGCTGGGTTTTGAGTTTCTTTGATCTTGCTCCTCTAGCTCTTTCAATTTTGATGATAGGGTGTCAAATTTGGATCTCTCCATTCTCCTCATATGGGCACTTATTGCTATATACTTTCCTCTAGAGACGGCTTTAAATGTGTCCCAGAGATTCTGTAATGTTGTGTCTTCGTTCTCATTGGTTTCGAAGAACTTCTTTATTTCTGCCTTCATTTAATTGTTTACCCAGTCAACATTCGAGAGCCAGTTGTTCAGTTTCCATGAAGCTGTGCGGTTCTGGGTCGGTTTCTGAATTCTGAGTTCTAACTTGATTGCACTATGGTCTGAGAGGCTGTTTGTTATGAATTCAATTGTTTTGCATTTGCTGAGGAGTGCTTTACTTCCAATTATGTGGTCAATTTTAGAGTAGGTGTAATGTGGTGCTGAGAAGAATGTATATTCTGTGGATTTGGGGTGGAGAGTTCTGTAAATGTCTATCAGGTTTGCTTGCTCCAGGTCTGAGTTCAAGCCCTGGATATCCTTGTTGATTTTCTGTCTGGTTGATCTGTCTAATATTGACAGTGGAGTGTTAAAGTCTCCCACTATTATTGTGTGGGAGTCTAAGTCTCTTTGTAAGTCATTAAGAACTTGCCTTATGTATCTGGGTGCTCCTCTATTGGGTCCATATATGTTTAGGATCGTTAGCTCTTCTTATTGTATCGATTCTTTTACCATTATGTAATGGCCTTCTTTGTCTCTTTTGATCTTTGTTGCTTTAAAGTTTATTTTATCAGAGATGAGAATTGAAACTCCTGCTTTTTTTTTGCTCTCCATTTGCTTGGTAAATCTTCCTCCATTCCTTTATTTTGAGTCTTTGTGTATCCTTGCATGTGAGATGGGTTTCCTGAATACAGCACACTGATGGGTTTTTATCTAATTTGCCAGCCTGTGTCTTTTGATTGGTGCATTTAGTCCATTTACATTTAGGGTTAATATTGTTATGTGTGAATTTGATACTGCCATTTTGATGCTAAGTGGCTGTTTTGCCCGTTAGTTGTTGTAGATTCTTCATTATGTTGATGCTCTTTAGCATTTAGTGTGATTTTGGAGTGGCTGGTACTGGTTGTTCCTTTCTATGTGTAGTGCCTCTTTCAGGAGCTCTTGTAAAGCAGGCCTGGTGGTGACAAAATCTCTGAGTACTTGCTTGTTCGCAAAGGATTTTATTTTTCCTTCACTTATGAGGCTCAGTTTGGCTGGATATGAAATTCTGGGTCGAAAGTTCTTTTCTTTAAGAATGTTGAATATTGGCCCCCACTCTCTTCTGGCTTGTAGTGTTTCTGCCGAGAGATCTGCTGTGAGTCTGATGAGCTTCCCTTTGTGGGTGACCCGACCTTCCTCTCTGGCTGCCCTTAGTATTTTCTCTTTCATTTCAACCTTGTTGAATCTGACGATTATGTGCCTTGGGGTTGCTCTTCTTGTGGAATATCTTTGTGGTGTTCTCTGTATTTTCTGCATTTGAGTGTTGACCTGTCTTGCTGGTGGGGGAAATTTTCCTGGATGATGTCCTGAAGAGTATTTTCCAGCTTGGATTCATTCTATTCATCCCCTTCTGGTACACCTATCAAACGTAGGGTAGGTCTTTTCACATAGTCCCACATTTCTTGGAGACTTTGTTCATTTCTTTTTGCACTTTTTTCTCTGATCTTGGTTTCTGGTTTTATTTCATTGAGTTGATCTTCGACTTCAGATATTCTGTCTTCTGCTTGGTCTATTCGGCTATTGAAACTTGTGCATGCTTCGCGAAGTTCTCGTATTGTGTTTTTCAGCTCCTTTAGTTCATTCATATTCCTCTCTAAGTTATCCATTCTTGTCATCATTTCCTCAAATATTTTTTCAAATCTTTTTTCAAGGTTCTTAGTTCCTTTGCATTGATTTAATATATGTTCTTTTAGCTCACTAAAGTTTCTCATTATCCATCTTCTGAAGTCTAATTCTGTCATTTCATCACAGTCATTCTCTGTCCAGCTTTGTTCCCTTGCTGGTGAGGAGTTTTGGTCCTTTGTAGGAGGCGAGGTGTTCTGGTTTCGGGTGTTTTCCTCCTTTTTGCGCTGGTTTCTTCCCATCTTTGTGGATTTATCCGCTTGTCGTCTGCGTAGTTGCTGACTTTTCGATTGGGTCTCTGAGTGGACACCCAGATTGTTGGTGATGAAGTATTTCTGTTACTTGGTTTTCCTTCTACCAGTGTGGCCCCTTTGCTGTACGACTGCTGAGGTCCACTCCAGGCCCTGCTTGTCTGGGGTACACCTGTAGCAGCTGCAGAACAGTGAGGGATGCTACCAGTTTTTTTTTTTCTGCTATCTTTGTCTTAGGATGATGCCTGCCAAATGTCAGTCTTTTGGATATAGAGGGGTCAGGGAGCTGATTGACGAGACAGTCTGTACTTTACAGGAGCTCAATTGCTGAGCTGTGAGCTCTGTTCATTCAGGGCTGTTAGGCTGCTATGTTTGATTCTGCTGCAACAGAGCTCATTAAAAAAACCCTTTTTTTCTCAAATGCTCTGTCTTGGGGGTTTGGGGCTTTGTTTTTCGATGTCTGTTGAGGTGTCCTGCCCAGCTAGGAGGCAGTCTAATCACTATTTGACTGCCGAGGCTCCACCCTGCTGTTGTGAGGCTCACCCTGTTGCTGCAGGCTTTTGCTCTTCTGCTGCAGTCTCCACCAAGGGCTATGCACTGCAGTGGAGTCTCTCTGTTGTAGCGGGTTGCCTTGGCAATGGCAGGCTGCATCAGCAGTGGGCGTGTATCAGAAGGGGCGGGTTGCCTCGGCAACTGCAGGCTGCGTCAGCAGTGGGCATGTGTCTCAGTCGGGGCGGGTTGCCTCGGTAATGGTGGACGCCCCTCCCCCACGGAGCGCCTCAGGGACAGTCTCCACGGTGAGCGTTTGGAATCATCATTTTGTCTGTCCCAGTGCGCTATCCCACACGCTATGTCGCTGCAATCCCCTGGGCTGGCCCACTGCCCAAGTCCCTTTCAGTCTCGAGTTCAGCCCCCTCAAGTCTCAGGTTGCCGTTTTAACAGGGCACCCGGACAAGCGCACCCTGTGGGGATCGCTGGATAGGGCCGGCCGCCACCACCCCGGCTACCGGCTTCTCCAGGCAGAGCCTCTGCCTGGTGTCCCGTGTCTCCTTTATACTTGCGAATTTCCCTGTTCTGTGGGCAACAAAGATCAGTCTGAAAATGCAGCTTTGATTCACCTCTCCGCAGATTAACCGAGAGCTTAAATCCTGGGTTGTTGTCACAGCACCATCTTGAGTTCCTCCCTCCTCCAAATCCCTTAACTGTTTTTTTTTTAAGTTATGTATTATTATTTCTGTTTAAACCAAACCGAAAATGGTCATTACAGTTACAATGTATTTGAGGATTTTTTTTTTTTTGAGACAGAGTCTTACTCTGCTGCCCAGGCTGGGGTGCAGTCACATGATGATGGCTTATTGCAGCTGCAAGCTCCCAGGCTTAAACAATTCCATGGTCTCAGCCTCTAGAGTAGCTGGAACTACATATGTGCACCACCATGCCTAATTTTTAAAATTTTTACTGGAGATCGGGTTTCACTATATTGCCTAGGCTGGTCTCAAGCAAGCCTCTCACCTCAGCCTCCCAAAGTGCTGGAATTACAGGTGTGAGCCACTGTGTCTGACTAGAGATCTTTTTCTTTTTTTTTTTTTTTTAATTTTTTATTTGATTATAGGTTTTGGGGTACATGAGCAGAGCATGCGAGACAGTTGTGTAGGTACACACATGGCAGTGTGCTTTGCTTTTCTTCTCCCCTTCACCCACATTTGGCATTTCTCCCCAGGCTATCCCTCCCCACCTCCCCCTCCCACTGGCCCTCCCCTTTTCCCCCCAATAGACCCCAGTGTTTAGTACTCCCCTTTCTGTGTCCATGTGTTCTCATTTTTCATCACCCACCTATGAGTGAGAATATGCGGTGTTTCATTTTCTGTTCTTGTGTCAGTTTGCTGAGGATGATGTTCTCCAGATTCATCCATGTCCCTACAAACGACACGAACTCATCATTTCTGATTGCTGCATAATATTCCATGGTGTATATGTGCCACATTTTTCCAATCCAGTCTATTATCAATGGGCATTTGGGTTGATTCCAGGTCTTTGCTATTGTAAACAGTGCTGCAATGAACATTCGTGTACATGTGTCCTTATAGTAGAACGATTTATAGTCTTTTGGATATATACCCAGTAATGGGATTTCTGGGTCAAATGGAATTTCTATTTCTAAGGACTTGAGGAATCGCCACACCGTCTTCCACAATGGTTGAACTAATTTACACTCCCACCAACAGTGTAAAAGTGTTCCTTTTTCTCCACATCCTCTCCAGCATCTGTTGTCTCCAGATTTTTTAATGATCACCATTCTAACTGGCGTGAGATGGTATCTCAATGTGGTTTTGATTTGCATCTCTCTGATGACCAGTGACGATGAGCATTTTTTCATATGATTGTTGGCCTCATATATGTCTTCTTTCGTAAAGTATCTGTTCATATCCTTTGCCCACTTTTGAATGGGCTTGTTTGTTTTTTTCCTGTAAATCTGCTTGAGTTCTTTGTAAATTCTGGATATCAGCCCTTTGTCAGATGGGTAGACTGCGAAAATTTTTTCCCATTCTGTTGGTTGCCGATCCACTCTAGTGACTGTTTCTTTTGCCGTGCAGAAGCTGTGGAGTTTCATTAGGTCCCATTTGTCTATTTTGGCTTTTGTTGCCAATGCTTTTGGTGTTTTGTTCATGAAGTCCTTGCCTACTCCTATGTCCTGGATAGTTTTGCCTAGATTTCCTTCTAGGGTTTTTATCGTGCCAGGTCTTATGTTTAAGTCTTTAATCCATCTGGAGTTAATTTTATTGTAAGGTGTCAGGAAGGGGTCCAGTTTCTGCTTTCTGCACATGGCTAGCCAGTTTTCCCAACACCATTTGTTAAACGTGGAATCCTTGCCCCATTGCTTGTTTTTGTCAGGTTTATCAAAGATTGTATAGTTGTATGTATGTTGTGTTGCCTCCGGTGCCTCTGTTTTGTTCCATTGGTCTATATCTCTGTTTTGGTACCAGTACCATTCTGTTTTGATTACTGTAGCCTTGTAGTATAGTTTTAAATTTGGTAGTGTGATGCCCCCCGCTGTGTTCTTTTTGCTTAGAATTGACTTGGCTATGCGGGCTCTCTTTTGGTTCCATATGAAGTTCATGGTGGTTTTTTCCAGTTCTGTGAAGAAAGTCAATGATAGCTTGATGGGGATAGCATTGATTCTGTAAATTACTTTGAGCAGTATAGCCATTTTCACGATATTAATTCTTCCTAACCATGAACATGGAATGTTTCTCCATCTGTTTGTGTCCTCTCTGATTTCGTTGAGCAGTGGTTTGTAGTTCTCCTTGAAGAGGTCCCTTTCGTTCCTTGTGAGTTGTATTCCAAGGTATTTTATTCTTTTTGTAGCAATTGCGAATGGCAGTTCGCTCTTGATTTGGCTGTCTTTAAGTCTGTAATTGGTGTAGACGAATGCTTGTGATTTTTGCACATTGATTTTATATCCTGAGACTTTGCTGAAGTTGTTTATCAGTTTCAGGAGTTTTTGGGCTGAGGCGATGGGGTCCTCTAGGTATACTATCATGTTGTCTGCAAAGAGAGACAATTTGGCTTCCACCTTTACTATTTGAATACCCTTTATTTCTTTTTCTTGCCTGATTGCTCTGGCTACAACTTCCAGTACTATATTGAATAGGAGTGGTGAGAGAGGGCATCCTTGTCTAGTACCAGATTTCAAAGGGAATGCTTCCAGTTTTTGCCCATTCAGTATGATATTGGCTGTTGGTTTGTCATAAATAGCTTTTATTACTTTGAGATACAGTCCATCGATACCGAGTTTATTGAGGGTTTTTAGCATAAAGGGCTGTTGAATTTTGTCAAATGCCTTCTCTGTGTCAATTGAGATAATCATGTGGTTTTTGTTTTTGGTTCTGTTTATGTGGTGAATTACGTTGATAGACTTGCGTATGTTGAACCAGCCTTGCATCCCTGGGATGAATGCTACTTGATCATGATGAATAAGTTTTTTGATTTGCTTTTGCAATCGGCTTGCCAATATTTTATTGAAGATTTTTGCATCTATGTTCATCATGGATATTGGCCTGAAGTTTTCTTTTCTCGTTGGGTCTCTGCCGGGTTTTGGTATCAGGATGATATTGGTCTCATAAAATGATTTGGGAAGGATTCCCTCTTTTTGGATTGTTTGAAATAGTTTTAGAAGGAATGGTACCAGCTCCTCTTTGTGTGTCTGGTAGAATTCGGCTGTGAACCTGTCTGGACCTGGGCTTTTTTTTGTGAGGTAGGCTTTTAATTGCTGCCTCGACTTCAGACCTTGTTATTGGTCTATTCATAGTTTCAGCTTCCTCCTGGTTTAGGCTTGGGAGGACACAGGAGTCCAGAATTTATCCATTTCTTCCAGGTTTACTAGTTTATGTGCATAGAGTTGTTTGTAATATTCTCTGATGATGGTTTGAATTTCTGTGGAATCTGTGGTGATTTCCCCTTTATCATTTTTTTTGCATCTATTTGGTCTCTCTCTTTTTTTAATCAATGTGGCTAGTGGTCTGTCTATTTTGTTGATCTTTTCAAAAAACCAGCTCTTGGATTTATTGATTTTTTGAAGGGTTTTTCGTGTCTCAATGTCCTTCAGCTCAGCTCTGATCTTAGTAATTTCTTGTCTTCTGCTGGGTTTTGAGTTTTTTTGATCTTGCTCCTCTAGCTCTTTCAATTTTGACGATAGGGTGTCAATTTTGGATCTCTCCATTCTCCTCATATGGGCACTTATTGCTATATACTTTCCTCTAGAGACTGCTTTAAATGTGTCCCAGAGGTTCTGGCACGTTGTGTCTTCGTTCTCATTGGTTTCGAAGCACTTCTTTATTTCTGCCTTCATTTCGTTGTTTACCCAGTCAACATTCAAGAGCCAGTTGTTCAGTTTCCATGAAGCTGTGCGGTTCTGGGTTGGTTTCTGAATTCTGAGTTCTAACTTGATTGCACTGTGGTCTGAGAGGCTGTTTGTTATGATTTCAGTTGTTTTGCATTTGTTGAGCAGTGCTTTACTTCCAATTATGTGGTCAATTTTAGAGTAGGTGTGATGTGGTGCTGAGAAGAATGTGTATTCTGTGGATTTGGGGTGGAGAGTTCTGTAAATGTCCACCAGGTTTGCTTGCTCCAGGTCTGAGTTCAAGCCCTGGGTATCCTTGTTGATTTTCTGTCTGGTTGATCTGTCTAGTATTGACAGTGGAGTGTTAAAGTCTCCCACTATTATTGTGTGGGAGTCTAAGTCCTTTTGTAAGTCATTAAGAACTTGCCTTATGTATCTGGGTGCTCCTGCATTGGGTCCATATATGTTTAGGATCGTTAGCTCTTCTTGTTGTATCGATCCTTTTACCATTATGTAATGGCCTTCTTTGTCTCTTTTGATCTTTGTTGCTTTAAAGTCTATTTTATCAGAGATGAGAATTGCCACTCCTGCTTTTTTTTGCTTTCCATTAGCTTGGTAAATCTGTCTCCATCCCTTTATTTTGAGCCTTTGTGTATCCTTGCATGTGAGATGAGTTTCCTGGATACAGCACACTGATGGGTTTTGGATTTTTATCCAATTTACCAGTCTGTGTCTTTTGATTGGTTCATTTAGTCCATTTACATTTAGGGTTAATATTGTTATGTGTGAATCTGATACTGCCATTTTGATGCTAAGTGGCTGTTTGGCCCGTTAGTTGTTGTAGATTCTTCATTATGTTGAAGCTCTTTAGCATTCAGTGTGATTTTGGAATGGCTGGTATTGATTGATCCTTTCTATGTGTAGTGCCTCTTTTAGGAGCTCTTGTAAAGCAGGCCTGGTGGTGACAAAATCTCTGAGTACCCGCTTGTTCACAAAGGATTTTATTCTTCCTTCACTTCTGAAGCTCAGTTTGGCTGGATATGAAATTCTGGGTTGAAAGTTCTTTTCTTTAAGAATGTTGAATATTGGCCCCCACTCTCTTCTGGCTTGTAGTGTTTCTGCCGAGAGATCTGCTGTGAGTCTGATGGGCTTCCCTTTGTGGGTGACCCGACCTTTCTCTCTGGCTGCCCTTAGTATTCTCTCCTTTATTTCAACCCTGTTGAATCTGATGATTATGTGCCTTGGGGTTGCTCTTCTTGCAGAATATCTTTGTGGTGTTCTCTGTATTTCCTGCAATTGAGTGTTGGCTTGTCTTGCTAGGTGGGGGAAATTTTCCTGGATGATGTCCTGAAGAGTATTTTCCAGGTTGGATTCATTCTCTTCGTCCCCTTCTGGTACACCTATCAAACGTAGGTTAGGTCTTTTCACATAGTCCCACATTTCTTGGAGACTTTGTTCATTCCTTTTTGCGCTTTTTTCTCTGATCTTGGTTTCTCGTTTTATTTCATTGAGTTGGTCTTCGACTTCAGATATTCTTTCTTCTGCTTGGTCCATTCGGCTATTGAAACTTGTGTTTGCTTCGTGAAGTTCTCGTATTGTGTTTTTCAGCTCCTTTAATTCATTCATATTCCTCTCTAAGGTATCCATTCTTGTTATCATTTCCTCGAATCTTTTTTCAAATCTTTTTTCAAGGTTCTTAGTTTCTTTGCATTGATTTAATACATGATCTTTTAGCTCACAAAAGTTTCTCATTATCTATCTTCTGAAGTCTAATTCCGTCATTTCGTCACAGTCATTCTTCGTCCAGCTTTGCTCCCTTGCTGGTGAGGAGTTTTGGTCCTTTCTAGGAGGCGAGGTGTTCTGGTTTTGGGTGTTTTCCTCCTTTTTGCGCTGGTTTCTTCCCATCTTTGTGGATTTGTCCGCTGGTCGTCTGCGTAGTTGCTGACTTTTCGTTTGGGTCTCTGAGTGGACACCCAGAATGTTGATGATGAAGTATTTCTGTTGCTTGGTTTTTCTTCTACCAGTCTAGCCCCTTCGCTGTATGACTACTGAGGTCCGCTCCAGACCCTGCTTGTCTGGGGTGCACCTCTAGTAGCTGTGGCACAGCGAGGGATGCTACCAGTTTCTTTTTCTGCTGTCTTTGTCCCAGGATGATGCCTGCCTAATGTCAGTCTTTTGGATATAGAGGGGTCAGGGAGCTGCTTGAGGAGACAGTTTGTACTTTATAGGGGTTTAATTGCTGAGCTGTGCACTCTGTTGTTCATTCAGTGCTGTTAGGCTGCTATGTTTGATTCTGCTGCAACAGAGCTCATTTAAAACCCCCCTTTTTTTTTTTTTCTCAAATGCTCTGTGTTGAGGGGTTTGGGCTTTATTTTTGGATGTCCGATCAGGTGTCCTGCCCAGCTCGAAGGCAGACTAGCCACTGTTTGGCTGCCGAGGCTCCGCCCTGCTGTTGTGTGATTCGCCCTGTTCCTGCCGGCTGTGCTGTGGTCTCCGCCACGCCCTGCGGCGGAGTCTCTTCGTTGTAGCGTGTTGCCTCAGCAACAGCAGGCTGCGTCAGCAGTGGGCGTGTATCTCAGTAGGGACAGGTTGCCTCGGCAACGGCTGGCTGCGTCAGCAGTGGGCGTGTATCTCAGGTGGGGCGGGTTGCCTCGGCAATGGCTGGCTGCGTCAGCAGTGGGCGTGTATCTCAGGTGGGGCGGGTTTCCTCGGCAACAGCTGGCTGCGTCAGCGATGGGCATGTATCTCAGTTGGGGCGGGTTGCCTTGGCAACGGCTGGTTGCGTCAGCGGTGGGCGTGTATCTCAGTTGGGGCGGGTTGCCTCGGTAGTGGTGGATGCCCCTCCCCCACAGAGCGTCTCGGACCGTCTGCTCGGGATAGTTTGAAATCGCGGTTTTGTTCGTCCCACTGGGTATCTCAATCCCTGCAATCCCCTGGGCTGGCCTGTTGTCCAAGTCTCGTTCAGTCTCAAGTCCAGCCCTCTCAAGTCTCAGGTTGCCGGTTCAACAGGGCACCCGGACAAGCGCGCCCTGTGGGGATTGCCTGGTAGGGCCGGCCGCCGCCGCTCCGGCTGCCGGCTTCGCCAGGCAGACCTACTGCCTGGCGTCTCATGTCTTTTTTATACTTGGGAGTTTCCCTGTTCTGTGGGCAACAAAGATCAGTCTGGAAATGCCGCTTTGACTCACCGTTTGCAGATTCAACGAGAAGAGCTCCAATCCTGGGTTGTTCTCACAGCGCCGTCTTGAATCCTCTCCCAGATCTTTTTCATATCAGGCTACATACCTTAGTTTTTTTTTTTGCCAATAGGTTGATTCCTTCTCTTCTTTTCTTTGTTTCTTTTTCTTTCTTTTTTTTCTTTCTCTTTCTTTTTCTCATTCTCTCTTCTCTCTTTCTGTCCTTCCTTCCGTCTTTCTCCTTCTTCTCCTTCTCCTTCTCTCTTCCTCTCTTTCTCTCTTTTTTTCTCTTTCTGTTTCGACAGAGTCTCTCTCTGTGTCCCAGGCTGGAGTGCAGTGGTGCGATCTCAGTTCACTGCAACCTCTGCTTCTTGGGTTCGAGCAATTCTGCTGTCTCAGCCTCCTGAGTAGCTGGAATTACAGCTGCATGCCACCATGCCCAGATAATTTTTGTATTTTTAGTAGAGATGGGGTTTTACCATGTTGGTCACACTGGTCTCAATCTCTGGACCTTGGGATCTGCCCACCTCAGCCTCCCAAAGTGCTGAGATTATAGGCGTTAGCCACTGCACCAGGCCAGATTTCTTTCTTTTTTTTTTTTTAATTGCATTTTAGGTTTTGGGGTACATGTGCAGAACGTGCAAGACAGTTTCATAGGTTCACACATGGCAGTGTGTTTTGCTGCCTTCCTCCCCTTCACCCACATTTGGCATTTCTCCCCAGTGTATCCCTCCCCATCTCCCCTCACCACTTTCCCTCCTCTATTCCCCCCAATAGAACCCAGTGTGTAGTACCGCCTTCCCCGTGTCCATGTGTTCTCATTTTTCCTCACCCACCTATGAGTGAGAATATGTGGTATTTCATTTTCTGTTCATGTGTCAGTTTGCTGAGAATGATGTTCTCCAGATTCATTCATGTCCCTACAAAGGACACGAACTCATCATTTTTGATTGCTGCATAATATTCCATGGTTTATATGTGCCACATTTTCCCAGTCCAGTCTATCATCGATGGGCATTTGGGTTGGTTCTAGGTCTTTGCTATTGTAAACAGTGCTGCAATGAACATTCGTGTGCATGTGTCCTTATAGTATAACGATTTATAGTCCTTTGGATATATACTCAGTAATGGGATTGCTGGGTCAAATGGAATTTCTATTTCTAAGGCCTTGAGGAATCGCCACACTGTCTTCCACAATGGTTGAAGTAATTTACACTCCCACCAACAGTGTTCCTATTTCTCCATATCCTCTCCAGCATCTGTTGTCTCCAGATTTTTTAATGATCGCCATTCTAACTGGCGTGAGATGGTATCTCAATGTGGTTTTGATTTGCATCTCTCTAATGACCAGTGAAGATGAGCATTTTTTCATATGTTTGTTGGCCTCATGTATGTCTTCTTTTGTAAAGTGTCTGTTCATATCCTTTGCCCATTTTTGAATGAACTTGTTTTTTTCTTGTAAATCTGTCTGAGTTCTTTGTAAATTCTGGATATCAGCCCTTTGTCAGATGTGTAAACTGTAAAAGTTTTTTCCCATTCTGTTGGTTCCGGATTCACTCTAATGACTGTTTCATTTGCCGTGCAGAAGCTGTGGAGTTTGATTAGGTTTCATTTGTCTATTTTGGCTTTTGTTGCCAATGCTTTTGGTGGTTTGGTCATGAAGTCCTTGCCTACTCGTATGTCCTGAATGGTTTTGCCTAGATTTTCTTCTAGGGTTTATATGGTGTTAGGTCTTATCTTTAAGTCCTTAATTCATCTGGAGTTAATTTTAGTGTAAGGTATCAGGAAGGGGTCCAGTTTCTGCTTTCTGCACATGGCTAGTCAGTTTACCGAACAGCATTTATTAAACAGGGAATCCTTTCTTCATTTTTTGTTTTTTCCAGGTTTGTCAAAGAACGGATGGTTGTAGATATGTTGTGTTTCATCTGATGCCTCTGTTCTGTTCCATTTGTCTATATATCTGTTTTGGTACCAGTACCATGCTGTTTTGATTACTGTAGCCTTGTAGTATAGTTTGAAGTTCGGTAGTGTGATGCCTTCCGCTTTGTTCTTTTTGCTTAGAATTGACTTAGCTATGCAGGCTCTCTTTTGGTTCCATATGAATTTTAAGGTGTTTTTTTTTTCAGTTCTGTGAAGGTCATTGGTAGTTTGATGGGGATAGCGTTGAATCTGTAAATTACTTTGTGCAGTATTGCCATTTTAATTATGGTGATCCTTCCTAACCGTGAACATGGAATGTTTCTCCATCTGTTTGTGTCCTCTCTTATTTTGTTGAGCAATGGTTTGTAGCTCTCCTTAAAGAGGTCTTTTACATTTCTTGTTAGTTGTATTCCTAGGTATTTTATTCTTTTTGTAGCAATTGTGAATGGCAGTTCGTTTTTGATGTGGCTCTCTTTCAGTCTGTTATTGGTGTATAGGAATGCTTGTGGTTTTTGCACATTGATTTTGTATCCTGAGACTTTGCTGAAGTTGTTATCAGTTTCAGGAGATTTGGGGCTGAAACGATGGGGTCTTCTTGATATGCAATCATGTCGTCTGCAAATAGAGATAATTTGACTTCTTCCTTTCCTATTTGAATACCCTTTATTCCTTTTCTATTTGAATACCCTTTATTAACTGGCCTGATTTCCCTAGCTAGATCTTCAGAGACTATATTGATTAGGAGTGGTGGGAGAGGGCATCCTTGTCCAGTGCCAGATTTCAAAGGGAATGCTTCCAGTTTTTGCCCATTCAGTATAATATTGGCTGTGGGTTTGTTGTAATCAGCTTTTATTATTTTGAGATACGTTTTATCAATACCTAGTATATTGAGGGTTCTTCACGTAAAGGGCTGTTGAATTTTGTCAAAGGCCTTTTCTGCATTAATTAAGATAATCATGTGGTCTTTGTCTTTGAATCTGTTTATGTGGTGAATTATATGTATAGATTTGAGTATGTTGAACCAGCCTTGCATTCCCAGGATGAATCCTACTTGATCATGGTGGATAAGCTTTTTGATGTGCTGTTGCAATCAGTGTGCCAGTATTTTATTTAAGATTTTTGCATCTATGTTTATCACAAATATTGGCCTGAAGTTTTTTGTTTTTTTTTTATTGAGTCTCTGCCAGGTTTTGGTATCAGGATGACGTTGGTCTCATAAAATGATTTCAGAAGGATTTTCTTTTTTTTGATTGTTTGGAATAGTTTCAGTAGGAATGCTACCAGTTCCTCTTTGTATATCTGGTAGAATTCGGCTGTGAACCCGTCGACCTGGGCTTTTTTTGGGTGGAGGGCTCTTAATTGCTGCCTCAACTTCTGACCTTGTTATTTTTCTGTTCAGGGTTTTGACTTCTTCCTGGTTTAGGCTTGGGAGGAGGCAAGTGTCCAGGAATTTATCCATTTCTTCCAGGTTTACTAGTTTATATGCATAGAGTTGTTTGTAATAATCTCTGATGGCAGTTTGAATTTATGTGGAATCTTTGGTGATATCTTTTTTATCGTTTCGTATTGAATCTATTTGGTTATTCTCTCTCTCTTTTTTTATTAATCTGGCTAGTGGTCTGCCTATTTTGTTGATCTTTCAAAAAACCCGCTCCTTGATTTGTTGATTTTTTGAAGGTTTTTTTGTGTCTCCTTCAGTTTTGCTCTGATCTTAGTTATTTCTTGTCTTCTGCTAGGTTTTGAGTTTTTTTTATCTTGCTTCTTTATCTCTTTTGACTTTGATGATAGGGTGTCAGTTTTAGATCTCTCCTTGCTTCTCATATGGGCACTTATTGCTATATATTTTCCCCTAGAGACTGCTTTAAATGTGTCCCAGAGATTCTGGTATGTTGTGTCTTCGTTCTCATTGGTTTCAAAGAACATCATCATTTTTGCCTTCATTTCATTGTTTATTTAGTCAACATTCAAGAGCCAGATGAAGCTGTGCAGTTCTGAGTTAGTTTCTGAATTCTGAGTTCAAACTTGATTACACTGTGGTCTGAGAGACTGTTTGTTGTGATTTCCATTCTTTTGCATTTGCTGAGGAGTGATTTACTTTCAATTATATGGTCAATTTTAGAGTAGGTGTGATGTGGAGCTGAGAAGAATGTATATTCTGTGGATTTGGGGTGGAGAGTTCTGTAAATGTCTATCAGGTTTGCTTGTTCCAGGTCTGAGTTCAAGTCCTGGATATCTTGTTAATTTTCTGTCTGGTTGATCTGTCTAATATTGACAGTGGAGTGTTATAGTCTCCCACTATTATTGTGGGGGATTTTAATTCTCTTTGTAAGTCATTAAGAATTTGCCTTATGTATCTGGGTGCTTCTGTATTGGGTGCGTATATGTTTATGATCATTAGCTTTTCTTGTTGCATCGATCCTTTTACCATTATGTAATGTCCTTTTTTGTCTCTTTTGATCTCTGTTGCTTTAAAGTCTATTTTATCAGAGAAGAGAATTGCAACTCCTGCTTTTTTTTGCTCTCCATTTGCTTGGTAAATCTTTTTTCATCCCTTCATTTTGAGCCTTTGTTTATCGTTGTCTGTGAGATGGGTTTTGTGGATGCAGCACACTGATGGGTTTTGGCTTTTTATCAGTTTGCCAGTCTTTGTCTTTTGATTGAGGCATTTAGTCCATTTACATTTAGGGTTAATATTGTTATGTGTGAATTTGATACTGCCATTTTGATGCTAGCTGGCTGTTTTGCCCATTAGTTAATGCAGATTCTTCATTGTGTTGATGCTCTTTACCATTTGGTATGTTTTTGGAGTGGCTGGTACTGGTTGTTCCTTTCTATGTGTAGTTTCTCTTTCAGGAGTTCTTGTAAAGCAGGCCTGGTGTTGATGAAATCTCTGAGTATTTGCTTGTTCACAAAGGATTTTATTTTTTTCTGCACTTATGAAGTTTAGTTTGGCTGGATATGAAATTCTCGGTTGAAAGTTCTTTTCTTTAAGGATGTTGAATATTGGCCTTCAGTCTTTTCTGGCTTGTAGGGTTTCTTTTGAGAGATCTGCTGTGAGTCTGCTTCCCTTTGTGGGTAATCCAACCTTTCTCTCTAGCTGCCCTTAGCCTTTTCTCCGTCAATTCAACCCAGGCGAATCTGATGATTATGTGCCTTGGAGTTCCTGTTCTTGAGGAATATCTTTGTGGTGTTCTCTGTATTTCCTGGACTTGAATATTGGTCTGCCTTGCTAGGTTGGGGAAGTTTTTCTGGATAATATTCTGAAGAGTATTTTCCAGCTTGGATTCATTTTCTCTGTCACATTCAGGTACACCTATCAAACCTAGATTAGGTCTTTTCACATAGTCCCGTATTTCTTGAAAACTTTGTTCATTCCTTTTTACCCATTTATGTGTAATCTTGTCTTCTCCTTTTATTTCATTGAGTTGATCTTTGACCTCTGATATCCTTTCTTCTGCTTGGTCAATTCGGCTGCTTAAACTTGTGTATGCTTTGTGAAGTTCTCGTGTTGTGTATTTTCAGCTTCATCAATTCACTCATATTCCTCTCTTAAGTTGTCCATTCTCGTTAGCATTTCGTCAAATCTTATTTCAACGTTCTTAGTTTCTTCGCATTGGGTTAGAACATGTTTTTTTATCTTAGAGTAGTTTCTTATGACCCACCTTCTGAAGCCTGATTTTGTCATTTCATCATACTCGTTCTCCATCTAGCCTTGTTCCCTTGCTGGTGAGGAGTTGAGGTCCCTTGTAGGAGGAGAGGTGTTTTTGTTTTGGTTTTTTTCATTCTTTTTGTGCTGGTTTCTTTTTATCTTTGTGGATTTATTCACCTGTCATCTTCATAGTTGCTGACTTTCAGATTGGTTCTCTGAGTGGACGTCCAGTTTGTTGATGATGAAATTATTTCTGTTTTTTAGTTTTCCTTATAACAATCTGGCCCCTCTGCTGTAGGACTGCTGAGGTCTACTCCAGGCCCTGCTTGCCTGGGGATCACTTGAAGCAGCTGCAGAACAGTAAGGGTTGCTACCAGTTTCTTCTGCTGCTGTCTTTGTCCCAGAAGGATACCCACCAAATGTCAGTCTGATCTCTTTATTGAGAGGTGACTCTGGATATACAGGTGTCAGGGAGCTGCTTGAGGAGACAGTCTATTCTTTATAGGAGCTCGGGTGCTGAGCTGTGAGCTCCATTGTTTATTCAGAGCTGCTGGGCAGGTATGTTTAAATGTGCTGCAGCAGAACTCATAAACCTTTTTTTTTCCCTCAGGTGTTCTGTCCCAGGGAGTTAGGGCTCTATTTATGCATTTTTGTTTTGTTGCTGCCTTTTTTTCAGGGCTGCCCTGCTCAGCAAGGAGGCAGCCTCGTCACTGTCTTCCTGCAGTGGCTTTGCTGAACTGCCGTGGGCTCCACCCAGCTGCCACATGAACTTCCCTGAAGTTCTGTTTATATGGGTGTAGTTAGAACTGCCTCGGCAATGGTGGCACACATCTGTAATGGCGGACTCTTTCCGTAATGGCAGGCTGCCTCGGCCATGGTGGACTACCTCAGTAGTGGTGGAGTGCCTTGATAATGGCGGATGTTCCTCACCCTCAGAGCTGGAGCGTCATGGGTTCAGCTGTGTTTGCTATGAAACTCTCAACCCAGAGCATTTCCAATTGCTGTTTTTTTTTAATGGGGTTGGGACCAGCCGAGCCTGATCACCTGGCTCCCTACCTCAGAGCCTTTTTTTTTTTTAAGTTGAACAGTCGACTCTCCCAGCTGTTTCAGTTGCCTATTGAAAACGTGCTGGGATCTGTGTGATTTCCTGTGTGGCGACCCACTGCACTGGCTGAAACAGCGGCACTAAGATTCGTGATGCTTTTTTGCTCGGGAATCTTTTGGCATGGCTCCCTGTTTCAGTCCCCTTTATAATCAGATGAATGGGCGACTCTGCCTTCCGGGAGCTCCAATTGCCAGCTAAAAGGGCAACCAGATCAGTGTATTTTGTATGGAGAACCACTGCACCGGGGCACTGGCAAAACAGCCAAGCTGGCCAAAACAGCCATGCTGGCGACCCGTGGGGCTCCTCTGCCTGAGAATCTTCTGGTCTGTGGGCAATGAAAATTCGTCTGGAAATGTGGTGTCCACTCACCCACTGTGCTTTCTCTGGGAGCTGCAATCCTGAGCTTTTCCTAATTGGCTATCTTGGATCTTCGCCACTAAATTTATTTAAAATTAATTAGTTGTGCTACAATGTTAAAATGGCTATGACGTCACTAGACAATAGAGAATTTTCAGCACCATTATAATTTTATGGGGCCACTGTCATACATGCAGCCCATCATTGACTGAAACGTCCTTACGCAGAGCATGACTATACTAGCTCTGTACATGCCTGGTGACTTTCTTATGTCTGCATGGCCAGTAAAATCTGCACCCATTTTATTATGAAAAGCAGCAACCATCTTTACTGTTCTTCCCTCCCAAGCAACTATAGCATGAAGCACCTTATTATCAGTCGGGGTTTACAAGGATTGGATCTTTGCATGTTTGTTTTACTTTCTTGACAACTGGATTATTTTTTTTTTTTTAAATAAATAATGTGTCTTTGAGCATTTACTGATATTTTCTACTAGAAGGATTTCCTGTTTTTTTTGGTCTACCACATTTCCAGTAGTAGAAGCCAAAATGTGCTTATTACTTATTCCAGAAATTCTTTTTCTTTCCTTCTTCGAGGAATCCTCTATCTTTAGAAGAAATGCAGTTTATTTCAGCAAACAATATTGATTACCTTCTATGTACCAATGACGATTTACGGAAAGCATTAGTTTTATAGCAGAATTCTATCTTCATTCAAAAAATAAAACAAATATGTTTATCTTTCTTACCATTTTTTAAAAACTATCGATTAAAAGGATTAAATTATATAAAAGGAGTCAGCATATAAGTTCCTGTACTTTAAATAAAATTCCTGTCTTCAGGTGAAATTCTAGCACTTAAACTCTTGCTTTTTGCAAAGTATGGATTATGTTACCATTGTGAATACATGTATGCACTCGACACACACAGATGGTAAGTGGACAACTTAGGTCAAAGTTCACATATTTTTTCAAAATTGTGTATTTTTCTTTGTGTTTAGATTTTCTTCTACCTCAGTTTAAAAGATGTTTTAATATGTGGTCAAGTTAATCATGCTTGGATGTTGATGACACAGCTAAGCTCACTGTGGAATGCTGTAAGTAGATACTAACTAAACTGTCTTTACACTAGTTCTTAAAGGAGAGTGGACTGCTATGAAGCCAACTGTTGTGGGGACACCTTCTTCCCTGCTCTGTGGTTACTAGCAGCAAGTGAATTTGGTTTTCTTTTGTCCAGGCACAAGCCTGGGAGAAGAGATAACAAAGATAATAATGCTATTTTAAGAGATACATCATTAGTATTATAAAAGGTAAATGGTAGCTATAAATGAATGTCATTTTTGGATTGAAACAAAGCTCCATTTTACTGGAAGTTTGTACCTTATTCTGGTTTTATTATTTATTGTATGCCTGCTTCCTTTTCATGAGCACAGACTATATATTGAATCTATGACTATGGGAAAGATGTTTAGAGTATGAGGTGTGCAATGGCCTTTACATAACTCATAATTTTTGGAAGAGTTAGTTTCATTAAAAAGAGAGGATTATAAGGATTAACTTAGTGTACCTGGAGGATGGTATACAAAATTGGCAAGAGCAGAGGTTTTTGGAGTGGTCAGGGCTGATTGATAAACAATAACATTGACATCTTAATATTGCTAATGTTGTTAGCCAGAAGTTTAAGTTTTTGACTGTCCAGTTGCCTGTGAACAGGCAGTTTCTCATTACCTTCTGAATAAAGCTATTGTTTGTGCTAAAAATGCTTATTATAATTGTGCCACATTTGAACACTCGCAAATAAAAGCAGAAATAAGAGGAAGGAGCAATATACAGTTGTGGAAAGAAATTTGGTGAATATAAAACAGCTTAACTTTCTACCCTGGCTTTGTTCCTCACTGCCATGTACTTACAGTGTTCTCCATTTATATATATATATACACACACACACACATATATATATATACACACACACACATATATACATATATGTATATATAAAATTGCATTTTAGGTTTTGGGGTACATTTGAAGAACATGCAATATTGTTGCATAGGTACATACATGGCAATGTGGTTTGCTGCCTTCCTCCCCATCACCTATATCTGGCATTTCTCCCCATGTTATCCCTCCTCAACTCCCCACCCCACGCTCTCTCTTCCCTAGTTCCCCCGTCAGACCCCATTGTGTGATGCTCCCCTTCCTGTGTCCATGTATTCAATACCCACCTATGAGTGAGAACATGAGGTGTTTGATTTTCTGTTCTTGTGTCAGTTTGCTGAGAATGATGGTTTGCAGGTTCATTTATGTCCCTACAAAGGACACGAACTCATCTCTTTTTAGGATTTCCATTTGACCCAGCAATTTCATTACTGGGTATATAGCCAAAGGATTATAAATCATTCTATTATAAGGACACATGCCCATGAATGTTCATTGTGGCACTGTTTACAATAGCAAAGATTTGGAACCAACCCAAATGCCCACTGATGATAGACTGGACAGGGAAAATGTGGCACATATATACCATGGAATACTATAAAGCCATAAAAATCAAATATTCTTTATCTTTATCCATTAAGGACTCTGGACAGGAGTGTTGGCTATTTCTGACTCCTGCCAGCTTCTACAAGACATGTCCTGATCTAAATGTTATACATATTCTTTCTCTTCTGGACCATTTAGATTCATTTTTTCTTTCTTTCTATGTTTTCCAAAGGACAAATCTCTAACATAATTTATGTAACATAATTTAGAGATTCTGTAACATAATTTAGAGATTTATTACTTTAAGCCAGTGGTTCTCAAAGTGTGTTCCTGGGACCATTTTTATCAGCATCACACAAGAACTTGTTGGAAGTGCAAATTTCTAGGCCCCATCCCAGACCTACTGAGTCAGAAACTCTGAGGGTAGCAGACAGTAATGTGTTTTAACAACCTCCCTAGATGAATCTGATACAGGGTAAAGTTTGAGAATTACCACCTTAAACTAAAAATAAAATTAAGACAGTAACACCTAATTTGTTAGCTAAGATAGCTTTGGGAATATGAAATCAATTCTCTTCTTGCCATTGTTGCATAGAGCAGGAGTAGAACAGTGCAGCCAAGAATGAGATGGTGCCCTGATGCGATATAAAGATGTTAAGTTAACTTATGAAGAAGCTAGAGCCCCTGATGCCTTCTCAAGTACTTTTAATTTCTTGGAGTAAGTTTTAGAGCTTCTACAAAATGACACCAGGCCCCCTATTCAGAGGTCAGTCTGAGCACGTGATATAATCAGTCCTTAAATCATTAGTAATAAGGAGGGATCATGAAGTTAGCTATTGACTGGACTTTAGACAACAGAGAAAATATTGCTGCTAAACATTTGTTGATGGCTTAAATGACCATGTTTGTTGAGATTAAAGTATCTTGCAAGAAACAAATAAGAAAAGTTGTTGGGGACATATGCTTATTTGCTTATTTTTTATTGTTGGCTGAGTCCTCTGCCCAATGTCTCTTTGGAATGAGAAACACCAACATGTTTCAGGTTAAAAAATAGTACTGTGGCGGTTGGGCATGGTGGCCCATGCCCGTAATTCCAGCACTTTGAGAGGCCAAGGCAGGCGGATCACCTGAGGTTGGGATTTCAAGACCAGACTGACCAACATGGAAAAACCCTGTCTCTATGAAAAATACAAAATTAGCTGGGTGTGGTGGTATGTGCCTGTAAGGCCAGATACTTGGGAGGCTGAGGCAGGAGAATGGCTTGAACCCAGGAGGCAGAGGTTGTGGTGAACTGAGATTGCACCATTGCACTCCAGCCTAGGCAATAAGACAAAACTCTGTCTCAGAAAAAAAAAATACTGTTGCAGGTATAGTACATAAGTGCAGACCTAGGAGTTCATATTAGAAAATGCCAGAGTGCATGTGTTTCTGCATGCATGCTGACACACTAAAAATGTCAATATGCTTTATGTGTTGTTTATTTTAGTTCTTTTCCATGCTTTTTAAAATTACTGTGCTCCATATTTTGTGTGCTTCGTCATGTCTTTTTGAAGTAATAATAGTAGCTAATATTTATTGAATGCTTCCTGTATGTCAGATGCTACACTGCATCTGTAGCATCTCAGTTTGCATTTTCTCAGTTTGTCTCTGCAGCATCCCGAGTTAGGCACTGTTATTTTTTTCATTTAACAGATGAGGAAAACTAAACCTTAGTTAAGTCATAGCCATCATTGTTAAATGGCTAGGGTAGGATTCAAATTTGGATATTTCTGACTACAAAGTGGTTGTTCTTAATTATCAATGATTTATAAGGGAATACCAGGTCTGCCATTTGCTTTTCCCATAACTTGCAGCATAGAATTTCTCCTCTTCAGGTTCTTTTACAACGATATAACCTTGAGCTTTAAAACCCAACTCTTATAAAACTTTTGACATTAACGAGTAATATTCATGAAGGGTTCAAGTCCAGTAAGTCCTCTAGATACTGTGCATTTTGTCCCTGAATTGAATCAGCCAATCAGAGAGTAGCACACTTTGACTCTATTAATTTAGATTTTCTCTTTCTGAGTTATGCTTTTTTGCCCTGAATTCAGCTTTTGTCCATTGTTTTGTTGTATGGAAGTCCCTCAATTGATTTTATCTGTCTTCTATCAAAAGACATTTAGGTGTTTCCCATCTTCTATTAATAAAATCCTGTGGTGAACATCCTGTTTCTCAGTGTTTTGTTGTATGCATGTATGATTATGTCTGCAGGATAAATTCCTAGTAGAATTGTTAAAGCAAAGATTGGATTTGTTTATAATTACAAAATTGGCTGGGTGCAGTGGCTCACGCCTGTAATCCCAGCACTTTAGGAGGCTTAAGCAAGCGGATCATTTGAGGTCAGGAGTTTGAGACCAGCCTGGTCAACATTGTGAAAGCTTGTCTCTACTAAAAATAGAGAAATTAGTCAGGCTTGGTGGCAGGTGCCTGTAATCCGAGCTACTCCGGAGGCTGAGACAGGACAATTGCTTGAACTTGGGAGGTGGAGGTTGCAGAAAGCCAATGTTGTGCCACTGCACTGCAGCCGGGACAACAGAGCTAGACTCTGTCTCAAAACAACAACAACAACAACAACAACAAAATATATATATTTATACATATATATGCATATATATAAAATCACAAAATTGTACAGATATGGAGTACCTTTTACCCTAAATTTTCTTAACTCTATACTTTTTTTTATATCTGTTATCACATTGTTATTTTAATGTATGTATCTCAACTCACAAGAGAGACAGGACATTATCTCATATGTTAGGAAATCATTTAGCATTTACATTTTTATCTTAATGTACTATATTTTTTATCAGCCAACTCAAATTATTTTTGGGAACAAACAAAAATGTGTGTGTGTGTGTGTGTTTTGAAAGTTTCATACTGTACTAAATAGAGCATTCAAACTAACATTTCAATCTTTTTTTCTATCTGGAAATGATGTGAGGATTTACTTCAAAATATTTTAAATTTTTACATGAAACAGATCTTATTTCTTTTCAAATAATTTCAACTTTTAGTTTAGATATAAGGGGTAAATGCTCAGGTTCATTACCTGGGAATATTATGTGATGCTAAGATTTTCGGTACATATTCCATCACCTAGGTAGTGAGCATAGTACCCAATAGGTAGATTTTCTAAACCACCCCCATCTTCTGGTAGTCCACATAAATATGCAGATATGCTCCCATATTTATGTCCATGTATGCTCGATATTTAGTTTCTACTTATAAGTAGGAACATGCGTTATTTTTTTTCTGCTCCTGCATTAATGCTTGAGATGGTGGCCTCCAGCTCCTCATGTATTGCTGCAAAGGACACAATTTTATTCTTTTTTATGGCTATGTAGTATTCTATAGTGTATATCTACCACTTTTTTTTATTCAATCTACAATTGATTTAATAAAAGGGATTTCACATCTTTGCTATTGTGAATAACACAGAGATGAACATATGAGTGCATGTGTCTTTTAGATAGCATGATTTATTTTTCTTTGGCTATATACCCAATAATGGAATTACTGGGTTCAGTGGTACCTCTGTTTTATGTTCTTTGAGAAATCTGTAGACTGCTTTCCACAGTGGGTAGACTGATTTACATTCCCACCAATGGTGTATAAGTGTTCTCTTTTCTCCACAGCTTTGCCAGCATCTTTTTTATGACTTTTTAGTAATAGCCATTCTAATTTTTTTTTTTTTTTTTTTTTTTTTGTGGCAGAGTCTTTGCTCTGTCATCCAGGCTGGAGTGTAGTGGTCTGATCTCAGCTCACTGCAACCACCACCTCTCAAGTTCAAGCAATTCTCGTGCCTCAGCCTCCCAAGTAGCTGGGACTACAGGTATGTGCCACCATGCCTGGCTAATTTTTGTATTTCTAATAGAGACAGAGTTTTGCCACGTTGGTCAGGCTGGTCTTGAACATCTGGCCTCAAGTGATCCGCCTGTTCGGCCTCCCTAAGTGCTGGGATTACAGGTGCGAGCCACTGTGCACAGCCTCATTGTCACTTTGCATTTATCTGTCAACTAATGATGCGGAGCATTTTCTCATCTGTTTCCTGGCCACTTGTATGTCTTCTTTTGAGAAGTGTCTTTTGATGTTCTTTGCCTATTTTTATGGGGTTATTTGTTTTTGGCTTGTTGATTTGTTTAAGTTCCCTACAGATTCTGGATATTAGGCCTTTGTTGGCTGCATAGTTTGCAAATATTCTCTCTCATTCTGTAGCTTGTCTGTTTGCTCTATTGATAGTTTCTTTTGTTGTGCAGAAGCTCTTTAGTTTAATTAGGTCCCATTTGTCTATCATTCTTTTTGTTGAAATTGTTTTTGGGAACTTTCTCATTTCTTAATGCATTTTGTTTATTCTTTTTAGATTGATTTTTCCACAGTGAAACATGCGATTCCAGATAAATATATAGTGTCTACTTTGCAAAGGTGGCATTTAAATGTGCTGCGTTTGAATTTTCGTGGTTGTCTTCTCCGACCCAAAACTTTCAGATCTGCCAGTAAGTATGTTCATTACAACTATTTATCTTGCTTTCCTGTATTACAATTAAACGAATTTATAGAAAAGCATAGATAAAAAGGAAACTTCAGTGACAGTTTTAGGTCATAAGGTTATCAATTATAAAACTATTTTAAAAGTATATAATACAGTATAGCTCTCACTATTTTGTTTGCCCTAGGAGTTGGTTCTTTGTCTCTTTTTTTTTTTTTTTTTTTCTGTTTTAGAGTCTCACTTTGTTACCCAGGCTGTAGTGCAATAGCATGATCTTGGCTCACTGCAACCTCTGGCTCGTTGGTTCAAACAATTCTCATGCCTCAGGCTCCTGAGTAGCTGGGACTATGGCATGCACCACCATGCCCAGATAATGTTTTGCTGTTTTTGGTAGAGACCAAACTTCAGCATGTTGGCCAGGCTAGTCTCAAACTCCTGACCTCAAGTGATCCACTCACCTCTGCCTCCCAAAGGGCTAGGATTAGAGGCATGAGCCACCACACATGGCTGATTCTTTGTCTATTTTTGACTACTCTTTTGAGGTGTAGTATTTATGTATCTATGGATCATCGATTTTTCTACTAAAAATATTTAACAGATTCTCATTTTAAAAAATCTTACAATAGGCAAGTAAAACCATCTTTTTCACCTCCCTCAAACCCATTCACTTACTCAAAGGCATCCAATGTTATTAGTTTTCTGTTTTTCTAAAATAAATTTCTATATATGTGATTAAAAATATACAATTTTAATTTTAACATGAAAGGAGTCATATTGTCTTATATTTTCTTTTATGTCCTGAAAAAATTTTCCATGTCAGTATATATAGACCCACTAAATTATTTTTAAATACTTTGAAATTATTTTCTATATTATAGATGTAACATACTTTATGTAACCTTCTTCCTTTTGATGGGCATTGAGATTATTTTCAATTTTTTCCATGCTGACTGCTTTGTACTTCCATTGTGATATTTTTCTTTAACCTATATACCCGTTGAGATGTATTTTCTACCACGTATATATTTATGGAAATGAAAAAAACAATATATTTCAAAAAAAGTATACATTCATTTTGACTCCACATAATGAGAAAGAATGTCATATATATGAGCAAATACCAGTTAGATAAGTTTAATTTGCGTGGGCAAAAACTGGAAGCATTTCCTTTGAAATGTGGCACTTGACGAATATGCCCTCTCTCACCACTCCTATTCAATATAGTACTGGAAGTTCTAGCCAGAGCAATCAGGCAAGAAAAAGAAATAAAGCGTATTCAAATCGGAAAGGAGGAAGCCAAATTGTTTCTATTTGCAGATGACTTGATAGTATATCTAGAAGACCCCATTGTCTCAGCCCAAAAACTCCTGAAACTGATAAGCAACTTCAGTAAAGTCTCAGGATACAAAATCAATGTGCAAAAATTACAAGCGTTCCTATACACTGATAACAGACTGAAAGAGAGCCAAATCAAGAACGAACTGCCATTCACAATTGCTACAAAGAGATTAAAATACCTAGGAATACAATGAACAAGGAACGTAAAGGACCTCTTCAAGGAGAACTATAAACCACTGCTCAACAAAATAAAAGATGACACAAACATATGGAGAAACATTCCATGTTCATGGTTAGGAAGAATCAATATTGTGAAAATGGCCATACTACCCAAAGTAATTTACAGACCCAATGCTATCCCCATCAGGCTACCAATGACCTTCTTTACAGAACTGGAAAAAAACACCTTAAACTTCATATGGATCCAAAAGAGAGCCTGCATAGTCAAGTCAATTCTAAGCTAAAAGAACCCAGCAGGAGGCATCACACTACCGGACTTCAAACTATACTGCAAGGCTACTGTAATCAAAACAGCATGGTACTGGTACCAAAACAGAGATATAGACCAATGGAACAGAACAGAGGCATCGGAGGCAACACAACATATCTACTGCCATACAATCTCTGATAAATATGACAAAAACAAGTAATGGGGAAAGGATTCCCTGTTTAATAAATGGTGTTGGGAAAACTGGCTAGCCATGTGCAGAAAGCAGAAACTGGACCCCTTCCTGACACCTTACACTAAAATTAACTCCAGATGGATTAAAGACTTAAACATAAGATCTAACACAATAAAAACCCTAGAAGAAAATCTAGGCAAAACCATTCAGGACATAGGAGTAGGCAAGGACTTCATGACCAAAACACCAAAAGCATTGGCAACAAAAGCCAAAATAGACAAATGGGACCTAATGAAACTCCACAGCTTCTGCACGGCAAAAGAAACAGTCACTAGAGTGAATCGGCAACCAACAGAATGGGAAAAAACTTTTATAGTCTACCCATCTGACAAAGGGCTGATATCCAGAATTTACAAAGAACTCAGACAGATTTACAAGAAAAAAACAAACAAGCTCATTCAAAAATGGGCAAAGGATATGAACAGGCACTTTACAAAAGAAGACATACATGAGGCCAACAAACATATGAAAAAATACTCATCATCACTGGTCATTAGAGAAATGCAAATCAAAACTACATTGAGATACCATCTCACATCAGTTAGAACGGCGATCATTAAAAAATCTGGAGACAACAGATGCTGGAGAGGATATGGAGAAAGAGGAACACTTTTACACTGCTGGTGGGAGTGTAAATTAGTTCAACCATTGTGGAAGACTGTTTGGTGATTCCTCAAGGACCTAGAAATAGAAATTTTATTTGACCCATTACTGGGTATATATCCAAAGAACTATAAATTGTTCTACTATAAGGGCACATGCACACGAATGTTCATTGCAGCACTGTTTACAATAGCAAAGACCTGGAACCAACCCAAATGCCCATCGATGATAGACTGGACTGGGGAAATGTGGCACATATACACCATGGAATATTATGCAGCAATCAAAAATGATGAGTTCGTGTCCTTTGTTAAGGACATGGATGAATCTGGAGAAGATCATTCTCAGCAAACTGACACAAGAACAGAAAATGAAATACCACATGTTCTCACTCACAGGCGGGTGATAAACAATGAGAACACATGGACACAGGGAGGGGAGCACTACACACTGGGGTCTATTGGGGGGAATAGGGGAGGGACAGCGGGGGAGGAGCTGGGGAGGGATAGCATGGCGAGAAATGCCAGAAGGGGAGGAAGGCAGCAAATCACACTGCCACGTGTGTACCTATGCAACTATCTTGCATGTTCTGCACATGTACCCCAAAACCTAAAATGCAATTTAAAAAAAGTTTAATATGCAAAATTATGTATAGTTTTACCTTTAATTTTGAAATAATTTTAAACAGTATATATTATTATAGATTTTTAAGGACACACATATAGTGACATATAAAAAGCATGCATGAGAAAAAAACTCCAAATGCAAGACAGTGGTTGTGCAAATAGACAGAGAGAGCTTAATGGAATGGGGAAGAACTGCACAAGGAGTTTCAACTATGTCTGTAGATTTTTTTATTGAAAAAATAAATTATACAAAATATAATAATTCTGATTATTAATTGCTGGTGCTATACAAAGCTGTAGTTTTTTGTATGTTATTGTATCTGACCATGTATTAAGTTCTCTTCTTGGTTTTAATAGTTTGTCAATTGATTCTCTTGGATTTTCTTTCTTTCTCTTTCTTTCTCCCTTCCTTCCTTCCTTCCTTCCTTCCTTCCTTCCTTCCTTCCTTCCTTCCTTCCTTCCCTCCCTCCCTCCCTATTTCTTTCTTTCTTTCTTTTTTGAGACAGAGTTTCACTCTTGTTGCTTAGACTGGAGTGCAATGGCATGATCTTGGCTCATCACAACCTCTGCCTCCTAGATTCAAACTCTTCTGGCTCAGCCTCTGTAGTAGATGGGAATACAGGTGCCTACCACCACGCCCAGATAATTTTTGTACTTTAGTAGAGACGGGGTTTCACCATGTTGGTGAGGTTGGTCTCAAGTTCCTGATCTCATGATCTGCCCACCTCAGCCTCCCAAAGTGCTGGGATTACAGGCGTGAGCCACTGTGCGTTGCCGGTCTCTTGTATTTTCTAGGTAGACTGTCATATCTGGGAATATTGACAATTTTATTTCCATTTATGCCTATTCTTATATATTTTTTCTTTTTCTCATTTTATTACTTTGCTTAGGACCTTTTTTGCAATGTTGAAAAGTAGCAGGGGTATGCAGGAGTCTTGCTCATTGCTTCTTTTTCATATTTTTAATGAGAATAATGTTAATATTAATACATCTTTTAATTACTGGGATTTTAATTACTGGGATCCCCATATCCTATATGGGGATATAATGCTGTTTTCACTTTCTTATAAGGATGATATTGGCTTCATAGAATGAGGTAGGAGGTATTTTTTACTTGTATTTTTTCAGAAGAGTTTGAGGATTGGTGTTTATTAGCCTTTAAATATTTGGTAAAATTTGTTCATGAAGCCATCTGGTCCTAGGCTCTTTGTTAGAGACCTTTTCTTTTTTTAGATGGAGTTTTGCTCTGTCATCCAGGCTGGAATGCAGTGACATGATCTCGGCTCATTGCATCCACTACCTTCCAAGTTCAAGTGATTCTCCTGCCTCAGCCTCCTGAGTAGCTGGGATTACAGGTGTGTGCCACCATGTTCAGCTAATTTTTGTATTTTAAGTAGAGATGGGTTTTCACCATGTTTTCCAGGTTGGTCTTGGACTCTTGATCTCAAGTGATCCAGCCTCCCAAAGTGCTGGGATTATAGGCATGAGCCACTGCACCTTGCCTTGTTGGAGGTTTTTTGATTGCTGATTTTGTATTTTTACTTACTATAGATTTATTTAGATTTTCCATTTCTTCTTGAGTGACTTTTGGTAGTTTATGTGTTTCTAGAAGTTTGTCAATTCCATGTAGTCTATTAATTTTGGAGGGGGGGTACAACAGTTCATAATATTCTCTTATGATCCTTTTTATTCCTGTAAAGTCAGTACTAATGTACTCACTTTCATTTCTAATTTAAGTAATATTAGTCTTCCCTCTTGTTTTCCTGGTCAGTCTAGGTAAAGGTTTGCGATATTTCAAACAACCGTTTGGTTCTCTTTTTATTATTGTAAAAAAATATATAACATGACCAGGTACAGTGGTTCATGCCTGTAATCCAAGCACTTTGGGAGGCCGAGGCAGGTAGATCGCCTGAGGTCGGGAGTTCAGGACGAGCCTGATCAATGTGGAGAAACCCCATCTCTACTAAAAATACAAAATTAGCCAGGTGTGGTGCCGCATGCTTGTAATCCAAGCTACTCAGGAGGCTGAGGCAGAAGAATTGCTTGAACCTGGGAGGTGGAGATTGCGGTGGGCTGAGATCATGCCATTGCACTCCAGCCTGGGCAATAAGAGCAAAACTGTGTTTCAAGAAAAAACTAAATAAAAATAAAACTTGCCATTTTAACTACTTTTATATGTGCAATTCCATGGCATTAAATATATTCACATTGTTGTCCAGCCATCATCACTGTCCATCTCCAGAACTTTCATCTCACAAAACTGATAGTCTGTACCCACTAAGTACTAAATCCTCTTTTCCTCCTCCTCCTAGATTCTGGCAACCACCATTCTACTTTTCATCTCTATGAATTTGATGACTCTAGGTGCCTTACACAAGTGAAATCTCCTTCACAGTTTTTGTGCCTGGCTTACTTCACTTAGCACAATGTCTTCAGGGTTTACTCATTTTAGCATGTGTCAGAATATGTTATTGTATGTATGTACCACATCTTGTTTATCCATTCTTCCATTAATAGACACTAAGGTTGCTTTAATCTTTTAGGCGTTGTGAATAATGCTACTATAAATATGGATATTTTTTAAAACCTTATTTTTATTAGTTCTCTATTGTTTTTCTATTTTCTGTTTTGCTTATCTCCACTCCAATATATATTTTTTTGTTTTTGGAGAGAGAGTCTCACTCTGTTGCCCAGGATGGAGTGCACTGGCATGATCACAGCTCACTGCAGTCTCAACCTGCTGGGCTTAAGCGATCCTCCCACCTCAGCCACCTGAGTAGTTACGGCTACAGGTGGCCACACCTGGCTAATTAGAAAAAAAAAGTGTAGAGATTGTGTTTCACCATATTGACCAAGGTGGTCTTGAACTCCCGACCTCAAGTGATCCACCTGCCTCAGCCTCCCAAAGTGTTGGGATTATAGGCATGAGCCTCTGTGCCCAGCCTGGATTGTGAGTTTTTAACCACTCTGCGCAATGGTTTGGGTCAGAGGTGGAGACTTAGAGATATTAGTTCTACATGCAAATCACTACAGATGTATGGTTTTTTGCTTTTTTTTTTTTTTTTAAATGGAGTCTCATTCTGTCACCCAGGCTGGAGTGCAGTGGCACCATCTTGGCTCACTGCAACCTTCACCTCCCAGTTTCAAGTGATTCTCCTGCCTCAGCCTCCCTAGTAGCTGAGATTACAGGCAATTGTCACCACGCCTGGCTAATTTCTTGTATTTTTAGTAGAGATGGCATTTCACTATGTTTGGCTAGTCTGGTCTTGAACTCCTGACCTCAGGTGATCCACTCACTTCGGCCTCCCAAAGTACTGGGGTTCAGGCATGAGCCACCACACCCGGCCCTACAGATGTGTTTTTGACAAATATTTTCTCCTACAATGTGGCTTGTCTTTTCATTCTCTTGATCTATCTTCTTTTTAAATATAGGCATTTACAGCTATAACCTTCCTTAGGTTTTTTTTTCTGCTTCCACATAAAGACTTTTCCTGATGCTTAGGCACCAGCTACACTGGGAAGTTTGGAGTGAAGATGCAATGGGCAACCTGAAGTTGTAACTTGTATAGAGAGTAAAGAAGATCAGATAATGAAAATGCCTATGTCAAATTACTATGCAATGGGCATATTGACCATATGTTTATTTTATCACATAATGATGTATCTTATATATGTTGTATATGAGATATATACATAAGATATATATGTTTGTATTTGTATCTGAGGTCAAGATAGCCTGTAGACCTTTTTTTCTTTAAATTTTTAATATTTTGTATCTGTTTAAAGTTTATTTCCTTTAGTATTCTTAGTACAGTTGTCTCCATCGCAGAAACAACTGAGCATGCAAGCCTGAGTAGACCTTGATTTTTTTAAGGAAGCAAATGTATTGTCTTTCTCATCTTTGTAATATTCTTAATTTACTGAAAATTATTTAATCAAACCCATTTTAATTCCAGCAAACTTGAGCATGTCAGATAAAAACCATTCCTAACACATGGACACATAGAGGGGAATGATGGACACTGGGGCTTACTGGAGGTTGGAGAGTGAGAGGAGGGAGAGGATCAGGAAAAATAACTAACACTTACTAGGCTTAATACCTGGGTGACTAAATAATCTATACAACAAGCCCCCATGACACAAATTTACCTATATAACAAATCTATACATGTACTCCTGAAATTAAAATAAAAGTTGAAAAATAATTCTCAGAGCGGTTTTAGCCTTTCCATTGTCTCTCCCACCCTACCCCAACCGCCTACCCCAGCTAAGACCAGTTCATCTATTGGTGTGTCGAGAATTACACACTTTTCTGGAAAGAAGTTTGGTTTTCTGACTGTTAGATTGAAGATAAGTATTGGCTGTTCTTTTGGGCTGTTTAGCTGACTGAACACAACAGTTGTAATCCTTATACCAGTAAAAGTTTAGAAAATTATCTGTGGAATGTTATGTTAAGATATTTAAGGCTGGGCACAGTGGCTCATGCCTGTAATCCCAGTACTTTTGGAGGCCAAAACAGGCAGATCACTTGAGGCCAGGAGTTTGAGACCAGCCTGGCCAACATGGTGAAACCTTATCTTTACTAAAAATACAAAAATTAGCCAGTCATGGTAATGCATGACTGTGGTTCTAGTTACTTGGGAGGCTGAGGCATGAGAATTACTTGACCCATGTGGTGGAGATTACAGTGAGCTGAGATCATGCCACCTTACTTCAGCTTGGGTAACAGAGCAAGACTCTGTCTTAAAAAAAAAAAAAAAAAGAAGCAGCAGTGTTTAAAAGGCAGATGAGGGCACAGGTTTACAGAACTTAGACAAGTAGCTCCTCATTACCTGCTGAGCATGGTGGCTCATGCCTGTAATCCAGCACTTTGGGAGGCCGAGGTGGTTGGATCGAGGTCAGGAGTTCGAGACCAACTTGGCCAATATGGTTACACTGTCTCTACTAAAAATACAAAAATTAGCTGGGTGTGGTAGTAGATGCCTATAATCCCAGCTACCTGGGAGGCTGAGGCAGGAGAATTGCTTGAACCTGGGAGGCAGATGTGGTGAGCCGAGATGGTGCCATTGCATTCCAGCCTGGGTGACAGAAGGAGACTCTATGTCAAAAAAAAAAAAATTCGATTTGCTGATTTGCAGAGCAAGAGATTCAGATTTCTCAGAAACAGACATAAAGTGATCCAGGGCATAGGCTCCAGAGGATGGAATGGTAAGTGAATGAAAAAGCAGTGCTGCTCAATATTAAATATCTTTCTCAAGTAACTAGGCATTAGGTCACAGCCTACTGAGGACTCAGGAGGACTCTGTTTATAGTAAATCCTGTTTACTTCACAAAAATCAGAGAATCATAGACTAGTAGGAAAGTTATATTTTTTTTCACACTTATTTTGTCCAAATACTCAAGTGATGTATAAGTTCCAATATGTGTACCTCAGGATAGTCATATCTTTTACTACCATAAAGTATACTTATTTTTGTAATCTCATGAACTTGTATTGTCTGTTATAAAAAAGAGACATCCAAAGGCAAGTTATTAGAGTAACTATCAAGTAAGAAATTGGTGGAAGAGGAAGTGTCTAATTGTTCATTCCATTACAAATCAACTACACTTCCCTGAAAAAGTATTAACATTGATTTAGAAAAGGGGCAGATTTTAAGATGTAAAAATTCACATCAGGAGGAGAGATCCAAGATGGCCCTTTAGGAGCAACTCAGGATTGCAGCTCCCAGTGAAAGCGCAGAGGGTGAGTGGATGCTGCATTTTCAGACAGATCTTTATTGCCCACAGACCAGGAGATTCCCAGGCGGCGGAGCCCCATGGGTCACCAGCACGGCTGTTTGGGCCAGCACAGCTGTTTTGGCCGGCGCAGCTGTTTGGCCAGTGACCAGGTGTGGCAGCTCTCCGTACAAAATACACTGGTCTGGTTGCCCTTTTAAGCTGGCAATTGGAGCTCTGGGAAGGCAGATTCATTCATTCATCTGATTAAATGGATCTGAAACAGGAAGCCAGGCCAGGAGATTCCCGGGCAGCGCCGTTGTTTCAGCCAGCGCAGTGGGTCGCCACACAGGAAATCACACAGATTCCGGTGCCCTTTCAGCAGGTGATTGGAACACCTGGGAGGGAGTCAACCATTCAACTTAAAAAAAAAAAAAGGCTCTGAGGCATGGAGCCAGGATCAGGCTTGGCAGGCCTCACCCCAACAAAAACAAACAAACAAAAAAACAGCAATTGGAAATGCTCAGGGTTGAGAGTTTCACAGCAAGCACAGCTGAACCCAGGACAGTGCAGCTCGGTGGAGGAGGGGCGTCCACCATTACCGAGGCACTCCACTTCTGTGGAGGTAGTTTGCCATTGCTGAGGCAGCCTGCCATTGCCGAGGCAACCCTCCCTTGCTGAGGCAACATTCCATAACAGAGAGTCCTCCATTACAGAGGTGGGCCACCATTGCCGAGGCAGTTCTAACCACACTTATATCAACGACTACAGGGAAGTTCACACGGCAGCAGGGCAGAGCCCAAAGCAGCTCAGCAAAGCCTCTGCAGGCAAACAGTGACTAGGCTGCCTCCTTGCTGGGCAGGGCAGCAATGAAAAAAAAAAAGGCAGCACAACAGATACTTATAAATAAAGCCCTAACTCACTGGGACAGAGCACCTGGGGAAAAGAAGGGGGTTTATGAGTTCTGCTGCAGCAGACTTAAACATACCTGCCTAGCAGCCCTGAATGAACAACGGACCTCACAGCTCAGCATTTGAGCTCCTATAAAGAACAGACTATCTCCTCAAGCAGCTCCCTGACCCCCGTATATCCAAAGAGTCACCTCACAAAAAACTGATCAGACTGACATTTGGCGGGCATCATTCTGGGACAAAGATAGCAGAAGAATAATCTGGTAGCAACCCTTACTGTTCTGCAGCAGCTTCAGGTGATCCCCAGGCAAGCAGGGCCTGGAGGGGACCTCAGCAGTCCTACAGAAGAGGGGCCAGACTGTTAGAAGGAAAACTAAGAAACAGAAATAACTTCATCATCAACAATCTGGATGTCCTCAGAGACCCAATCTGAAAATCAGCAACTACACAGATGTCAGGAAGATAAATCCATAAAGATGGGAAGAAACCAGCATAAAAAGAAGGAAAACACCTGAAACCAGAACATCTTTTCAGGGATCACAACTCCTCACCAGCAAGGGAACAAAGCTGGGTGGAATGAGTGTGATGAAATGACAAAATCAGACTTCAGAAGGTGCATAATGAGAAACTTCCGTGATCTAAAAGAATATGTTCTAACTCAATGGAAAGAAACTAAGAACTTTGAAAAAAGATTTGACGAAATAACAAGAATGGACACCTTAGAGAGGAATATGAGTGAATTGATGGAGCTGAAAAACACAACATGAGAACTTCACAAAGCATGCACAAGTTTCAACAGCCGAGTTGACCAAGCAGAAGAAAGAATATCAGAGGTCAAAGATCAACTCAATGAAATAAAATGAGAAGGCAAGATTAGAGAAAAAAACGCAAAAAGGAATGAACAAAGTCTCCAAGAAATGTGAAACTATGTGAAGAGACCTAATCTACATTTGATAGGTGTACCTGAATGTGATGAAGAGAATGAATTTAAGCTGGAAAAAACACTTCAGGATATTAACCAGGAAAATCTCCCCAACCTAGCAAGGCAGGCCAATATTCAAGTCCAGGAAATACAGAGAACACCACAAAGATATTCCTCAAGAAGAGCAACCCCAAAGTACATAATTGTCAGATTCACCAGGGTTGAAATGAAGGAGAAGATGCTAAGGACAGCCAGAGACAAAGGTCGGGTTACCCACAAAGGGAAGCCCATCAGACTCACAACATATCTCTCAGCAGAAACTCTACAAGTCAGAAGAGAGTGGGGGCCAATATTCAACATCCTTAAAGAAAACTTTCAACCCAGAATTTCATATTCAGCCAAACTAAGCTTCATAAGTGCAGGAAAAATAAAATCCTTTGTGAACAGGAAGTACTCAGAGACTTTGTCACCACCAGGCCTGCTTTACAAGAGCTCCTGAAAGAGGCACTACACATAGAAAGGAACAACAAGTACCAGCCACTCCAAAAACATACCAAATGGTAAAGAGAATCAACACAATGAAGAATCTGCATTAACTAATGGGCAAAACAGCCAGCTAGCATAAAAATGGCAGTATCAAATTTACACATAACAATATTAACCCTAAATATAAATGGGCTAAATGCACCAATCAAGACACAGACTGGCAAATTGGATAAAAAGCCAAAACCCATTGGTGTGCTGTATTTAGGAAACCCATTTCACATGCAAGGATACACAGAGGCTCAAAATAAAGGGATGGAGGAAGATTTACTAAGCAAATGGAGAGCAAAAAAAAAAGCAGGAGTTGCAATTCTCTTCTCTGATAAAATAGACTTTAAAGCAACAAAGATCAAAAGAGACAAAGAAGGACATTACATAATGGTAAAAGGATTGATAAAACAAGAAGAGCTAATGATCCTAAATATATACACACCCAATACAGGAGCACCCAGATACATAAGGCAAGTTCTTACTGACTTACAAAGAGAATTAGACTCCCACACAATAATAGTGGGAGACTTTAACACTCCACTGTCAATATTAGACAGATCAACCAGACAGAAAATTAACAAGGATATCCAGGACTTGAACTCAGATTTGGGACAAGCAAACCTGATAGACATTTACAGAACTCTCCACCCCAAATCCACAGATTATATATTCTCAGCTCCACACCACACCTACTCTAAAATTGACCACATAATTGGAAGTAAATCACTCCTCAGCAAATGTAAAAGGACGGAATTCATAACAAACAGTCTCTCAGACCACAGTGCAATCAAGTTAGAACTCAGAATTCAGAAACTAACTCAGAACTGCACAGCTTCATGGAAACTGAACAACTGGCTCTTGAATGTTGACTGGATAAACAATGAAATGAAGGCAGAAATAAAGAAGTTCTTTAAAACCAACGAGAACCAAGACACAACATGCTAGAATCTCTGGGACACATTTAAAGCAGTCTCTAGAGGAAAATGTACAGCAATAAGAGTCCACATGAGAAGAGTGGAGAGATCCAAAATTGATACCCATAGTCAAAATTGAAAGAGCTAGAGGAGCAAGATAAAAACACACACACACACACAAAACCTAGCAGAAGACAAGAAATAACTAAGATCAGAGCAGAACTGAAGAAGACAGAGACACAAAAAACCCTTCAGATAATCAAAACCAGGAGCTGGTTTTTCAAAAAGATCAACAAAATAGACAGACCATTGGCCAGATCAATAAAAAAGAAAAGAGAGAATACCCAAATAGATGCAATAAAAAATGATAAAGGCGAAATCACTACAGATCCTACAGAAATTCAAACCATCATCAGAGAATATTACAAACAACTCTATGCACATAAACGAGTAAACCTGGAAGAAATTGATAAATTCCTGGACACTTGCATCCTCCCAAGCATAAACCAGGAAGAAGTCGAAACCAGAAATAGACCAATAGGAAGATCTGAAGTTGAGGCAGCAATTAAGAGCCTACCACACAAAAAAAGCCCAGGCCCAGATGGGTTCACAGCCGAATTCTACCAGACACACAAAGAGGAGCTGTTACCATTCCTTCTGAAACTATTCCAAATAATTTAAAAAGAGGGAATCCTTCCCAAATCATTTTATGAGACCAACATCATCCTGATACCAAAACCTGGCAGAGACTCAACAAGAAAAGAAAACTTCAGGCCAATATCCATGATGAACATAGATGCAAAAATCTTCAATAAAATACTGGCAAGCTGATGGCAACATCACATCAAAAAGCTTATTTACCATGATTAAGTAGGATTCATCCCGGGGATGCAAGGCTGGTTCAAGATATGTAAGTCTATAAATGTAATTCACCACACAAACAGAAGCAAAAACAAAAACCACTGATTATCTTAATAGATGCAGAGAAGGCCTTTGACAAAATTCAACAGCCGTTTATGCTAAAAACCCTCAATAAACTCGTATCTCAAAATAATAAAAGCTATTTATGACAAACCAACAGCCAATATCATACTGAATGGGCAAAAACTGGAAGCATTCCCTTTGAAATCTGGCACTAGACAAGGATGCCCTCTCTCACCACTCCTATTCAGTATAGTACCGGAAGTTCTAGCCAGAGCAATCAGGCAAGAAAAAGAAATAAAGGGTATTCAAATAGGAAAGGAGGAAGCCAAATTGTCTCTATTTGCAGATGACTTGATAGTATATCTAGAAGACCCCATCATCTCAGCCCAAAATCTCCTGAAAATGATAAGCAACTTCAGTAAAGTCTCAGGATACAAAATCAATGTGCAAAAATTACAAGCGTTTTTATACACCGATAACAGACTGAAAGAGAGCCAAATCAAGAACGAACTGCCATTCACAATTGCTACAAAGAGAATAAAATACCTAGGAATACAACTAACAAGGAACGTAAAGGACCTCTTCAAGGAGAACTACAAACCACTGCTCAATGAAATAAGAGAGGACACAAACAGATGGAGAAACATTCCATGTTCATGGTTAGGAAGAATTAATATCGTGAAAATGGCCATACTGCCCAAAGTAATTTACAGACCCAACGCTATCCCCATCAAGCTACCAATGACCTTCTTCACAGAACTGGAAAAAACCACCATGAACTTCATATGGAACCAAAAGAGAGCCCACGTAGCCAAGTCAATTGTAAGTAAAAAGAACACAGCAGGAGGCATCACACTACCAGACATCAAACTATACTACAAGGCTACAGTAATCAAAACAGCGTGGTACTGGTACAAAAACAGAGATATAGACCAATGGGACAGAACAGAGGCCTCGGAGGCAACACAACATATCTACAACCATCTGATCTTTGACAAACCTGGCAAAAACAATCTGTGGGGAAAGGATACCCTGTTTAATAAATGGTGTTGGGAAAATTGGCTAGCTATTTGCAGAAAGCAGAACCTGGACCCCTACCTGACACCTTACACTAAAATTAACTCCAGATGGATTAAAGACTTAAACATAAGACCTAACATCATAAAAACCCTAGAAGAAAATCTAGGCAAAACCATTCAGGACATAGGAGTAGGCAAGGACTTCATGACCAAAACACCAAAAGCATTGGCAACAAAAGCCAAAATAGACAAATGGGACCTAATGAAACTCCACAGCTTCTGCACAGCAAAAGAAAGAGTCATTAGGGATAATCAGCAACCAACAGAATTGGAAAAAAATTTTGCAGTTTACCCATCTGACCAAAGGCTGATATCCAGAATTTACAAAGAACTAAAACAGATTTACAAGAAAAAAACAAGCCCATTCAAAAGTGGGCAAAGGATATGAACAGACACTTAACAAAAGAAGACATACATGAGGCCAACAATCATATGAAAAAATGCTCATCATCACTGGTCATTAGAGAAATGCAAATCAAAATACACTGAGATACCATCTCATGCCAGTTAGAAAGGTAATCATTAAAAAATCTGGAGACAACAGATGCTAGAGAGGATGTGGAGAAATAGAAACACTTTACACTGCTGGTGGGAGTGTAAATTAGTTCAATCATTGTGGAAGACTGTGTGGCGATTCCTCGAGGACCTGGAAATAGAAATTCCATTTGACCCAGCAATCCCATTATTGGAATATCCAAAGGATTATAAATCGTTCTACTATGAGGACACATGCACACAAGTGTTCATTGCAGCACTGTTTACAATAGTAAAGACCTGTAATCAACCCAAATGCCCATCGATGATAGACTGGACAGGGAAAATGTGGCACATATACACCATGGAATATTATGCAGCAATCAAAAATGATGAGTTCGTGTCCTTTGTAGGGACATGGATGAACCTGGAGAACATCATTCTTAGCAAACTGACACAAGAACAGAAAATGAAATACTGCATGTTCTGACTCATAGGCAGGTGTTGAACAATGAGAACACATGGACACAGGGAGGGGAGCACTACACACTGGGCTTTGTTGGGGAAAATAGGGAAGGGACAGCGTGGGGTGGGGAGTTGGAGAGAGATAGCACTGGGAGAAATGCCAGATAGAGGTGAAGGGAAGGAAGGCAGCAAATCACACTGCCACGTGTGTACCTATGCAACTATCTTGCATGTTCTTCACATGTTCTCCAAAACCTAAAATGCAATAAAAAATAAATCAATAAAAAAGAAATAGCTGAAAAAAGATAAAAATAATAATAAAAATTCACATCAGTCTTGACCCTGAGAGATGTTAAGAATGCCTATTGACTTACTTTTGGATCTCCTGTGTTAATTTTTGTTTTGATGTGTTCAGGAGCTTTATTTCTAAATACATCCCTAGGGATTAAATTGAATGTAAAAATCAACCAATAAAATCCCTAACTAGCATCTAAAAATTATACCAGAGAACAACTTGGGTCCTTTCTGTGAATCAGATTTCATCTCATTTCATTCCAGAATTCTCTTGCCTTCAGTGTAATCCTACTGTCTCTGATGAGGTCACACCAGGCTTTTTTCATCGTTAAATCTTGGCTCTTTCACGTACTATGTCTTTAAAATTTCACTCTGAGGCTCATGAACAATAATAAATAAATATATTACATCTCTCTGGTAATATTTGAAATGTAATAGTTGGCTATCATGCCTCAGAGTGACCAACGTAGGGATTTGCATGGAGAAGTAATATCTCTAAGTCCCCACCTCTGACCCAAACCACTGGGCAGAGTGGTTAGAACCTCATGGTTCAGTCCAGGCGTGGTGTCTCATGCCTGTAATCTCAGCACTTTGGGAGGCTGAGTTGAGCACATCACCTGAGGTCAGGAGTTCGAGGCCAGCCTGGCCAACAAAGACTAGCTTGGCCAACATGGCAAAACCCCATCTCTACTAAAAGTACAAAAATTAGCTGGGCGTGCTAACAGGCAACTGTAATCCCAGCTACTCGGGGGGCTGAGGCAGGAAAATTTCTTGAACCTAGGAGGCGAAGGCTACGGTGAGCCAAGATTGAACCACTGCACTCCAGCCTGGATGACAAGAGTGAGATTCTGTCTCAAATAATCATAATAATAAATAAATAAAAATAGGACCTCACAATCCAGAGTTATTTACTGAAGCATTAGCTCTGGCAGTTCTTCTGGTTCCCACTCTCTTGGTTTCCTATATATAAATACAGATCTATTTAGATCTTAGATAAAAAACTTTCTCCTGCCAACTGACCTCATGAGTGCTCCCCTACCTTCCTGGGTACTTGCTCCGCTTTCGGGTTTGGTTCTGGAAGTTCTGGTGCCAGGCAGCCACAGACAAGGGTGACTTTTAGAATGCTCTGCAGCCCTGCATAGCAAAAAGGGCTTAGGCAGATCTGAATCCTGGCGTTGCCACTTGCCAGCTGTGTGACTTTATCCAAGTTACCCAAACTCTCCACCTTGGATTCCTTATCTATAAAATGCAGACAGTATTACCTACCTCAGAGGGATTTTGTGAGAATCAGAAGTAGAATATGTGAAGCTCTTAGCACAGTGACTGGCCTCTAGCATGTGCTTAAAAGTGCATGGCTAAGCGTGGTGTTTATGCCTGTAATCCCAGCACTTTGGGAGGCTGAGGCAGGAGGAGCATATGAAGTAAGGAATTCAAGACCAGCCTGATTAACATGGTGAAACCTTGTCTCTACTAAAAATACAAAAATTAGCCAGGCATGGTGGCAAGCCCCTGTAATACCAGCTATTTGGGAGGTTGAGGCAGGAGAATTGATTGAACCTGGGAGATGAAGGTTGCAGTGAGTTGAGATTGGACCACCGCACTCCAGCCTGGGCAACAGAGTGACACTCCATCTCAAAAAAAAAAGTGCCTAAAACTATTTTTTATATACCGTCTTCCATGCTTTGGGAGTTTGCACAAGTATCATATAAGGTGGTTATTTGCTAAACTTTGTAGGAATACCTTGATACAAGAAATGAAAATGTATTAACTCAGCATGAAAGGAAAATGTATATTAAAAGGAAAAAATAGTATCTTACTGAGGGAATGCATATATTTCTTTTCACTTAATTTTTTTTCTCTACGTAGAATATGACTATTTAAATGCAAACTGTTGGGATCAGGGTCTAAAATCCTCCATGGATTTCCTCTTTTGCTGGTGATCTAGTGGTGAGCTCATTTTAACCTGTAAATCCAAATCACGGGGCTTCTTTTGGGCACCACCTCCTCCCTCAGTGGCCTCATATTATTTCCTAGTTTTTGTTCTGGCTTCATCCCGAATACTGCCCCCGATCCTAATTTTATTCTTTGTTTTGTGTTCCTTGACATACTAGCTTAGCAGGAAGTGCCCTTTCTCATGGACAGGTGGATTCCCAGTATGAACCCTACTTAAAAAAAAAAAAAACACAAAAAACAAAAACAAACGAAAATGCTCTTTTCACATTCACAGGTGACTGTACCTCTTCAGGGCTCATGCTTCACACCATCTACAGCTGTTAACCACTGTCCTAGCTTCCAACCAGCTTCCAATAGAATTCTCATATTCTCTACCTATTGTTTGTGACAATTCTCTCAGATCTAGCTTGACAGTATTTTGCAAGGTTAGTGAAGAGTGGTTGAGCACTTGGATGTACCAGGACCTTATTTTGGAATGTACAGAAATCAGAAATGGAAATTTATTTAAATTTTAAGATGATTTACTGAAAAAAAGTAGAGGGGTGGGGAATGACCATCTACTTTTTGTATAAAATCATTTTGATCATCTTTAGGTATGCACAGCTATCAAAAGGCATGTAAAAATGAAACAAGTTTTTTTTTTTATTTTCAGAAAGCAGTAAAAACATTTATACAGGACATTATGAAAGTCTAATGCCATCATTAGGACCCAACTGCTGCAGGTTACTGGTGTGGAATTACATATCACCAGATGCTGTTCCAAAAATACACAGGCAAGCAGGATGTCAGTATTCTCTTGATTACTATAAGAGTCACAATAATACTTATCATCATTAAAGAAAGCTGGATAACCCTGCATAAATAGGCAACACAGTTAATAAAAAATGTAAACATATGTTTTCTAACGCCAGTATGGAAAATACAAAACTAATTACAATCAGAAAAATTTCTATCTTATCCCAATATAATAATTCTTACACTTTGCTTCTTTGCGGTGTGATCCCTATGTATTTTTTCCCATTCTTCATCTTCTGTGTCCTTGTCAAATGACTCAGGATATGCTGGTAACTTGTCTTTGGGGCATTCTTCATAGTAGCTTCTAATGTATTTTCCCACAGACCACCCTTTGTATTCTTCAGGCGTTTTGCATTCCAGGCCATTAAAATGGACATTGTAGTGGTGCTTTAACCAGTAGTAGAGGTAGTGAATGTTGTAGTCACATCTCCAAGGGTTATCTCTGAGCCACAAGAGTTTCAAAAAATACAAGTCTTCTAACACGCCATAGTCAAAGTTTTGCAGACTGTTGTTTGATAAATCTAATTCTTCTAAATGTGTGAGCCCTAAAAAAGCAGCTGGAAACAGAAAATATTTATTGAGCTTGAGTAATTGAGTTAATACACTGCATGGTATATCCTAAGGACCAATACAAATTTTAAAAAGAGACTTAATTTTCCCCTTTGAAAAGAAAGAGATGTATCTTCCCTTCTTTTTTCCAGAGTTCTTACCTTAGAAAACTTTTAACTGTCAGTACCTTCTCCTATCTTTGAAATGTCTTTAAATCCTATTGAAGACTAGAAAGGCTTTTTGTCAGCTTTATGATGCAAGAATGTCTTTTTCAAGGACCTGGGAGCTGTCTCTTTGAAATATAAACATCAAGGAAGATGGTACCTCCGTCTCCCAGCTCCTGTGGCAGGGTGGGTCCTAACTTTGGTGAGGTCTTGCTTCTCTTTGCAAAACTACCTCCTGTCATGGAGACAGAAATTTATTTTTCTCTGAATAAGGCCAGTAAGCTAACACAGATAGTCACCCCATTTAACAGGTAAAGTTAGGATGAATTATGTGTGACAAAATGTGGTGTCAAATCTTCTTCCTTAAGGACTCATTATTGCTTGTCCTGAAAACATGTATGTAATCGGTGGTATCTGCTTAGCTACACAGGGCCAGATTCCTGTAATGGGTGGTATCTGCTTGGTTACATAGGGTTGAGAGTCTTTGCAGTCTCTCAGTGATACGCATGTGATGCGCATCACATTCTGGTTTAATGCTTAGTCAATAATGAACGTGTTTTCTTTCTTTACTACCTTTGTGGAGATATTTTCTGGGTTGAAAGAAGGTTGTGTTTTTAATTATATTTCTCCACTGTAAACATATCTAATTGCAAAATTGTAAAATATACTGTTACTCAAAGCTTTGCCCTTGATTACTTTGACTAGAATACAGTATTTTATTTGAAAAATCAGTTTTAAGTTAGCTTTTTAAGATGTATTTTGGGTTCATTTTTTTTTTTTTTGTACTTACTGGGAAAAAGAAGATACTCAAAAAAGAAACATGAGTTAAGAAAATATTTCACATGTAAGACATAAGTGCAGAAAAAAAATGAAAAATGTGCCTGGAGGTGATTTGATAGTTCCCTGGGATATCAGTAAACATGAAAATACCTGGAAAACAACCTTATCCCAGTGTTGGGGGAAGGGTTCTATTCCTGTAGAGTCCAAAAATAAACAACTTTTTCCAACATTTTGAAAACATCTGGTTGTATTTTGGCAAACTATGGTAGCTATCGGCTTTGAATCCATATGTATTTAATTTTGCTGGAGGTTGGATAATTAAAACCAATATAAAATATAACTGAAAATAAAACAACAAAAAGCTTTTTTCCCCTTCTAAGAGCAAAGAAATCTACACCCAGGTTATCTCTATTCCAGTTGATACAGACTAGCCAGATACTCCAGAAATAGACGGTTTTAAATATTTTGTTTCTGTTTCAAACATTATTTGATTATTGTTTTAAAATACCCTTGTAGAACATATTTTGAATTAGGAAAATATGTGGTCATACTAATATTATTAACTATTTTCATCTTATGTTCTCTCAGTAAAAACACATAATTCCCCATTAAAAAAATAACTTTCTATTTTGGTACCAAGCAATGTCTTGGGGGTAGGGGACAAAAGGTCAGCCCTTGTGTTCTGAAGATACTGGATTTTTTCTGTTTGCTAAAATTCTGTGAGTCAGTCATCTCACAGATTTACTTTTCTCAAGACATTAGACCATGAGATTAAAAGCATATGTAAACATTCCTAGATTTTATTTTGAAAGTTCTGTATATTGTTACTTAAACCATATATATTCAGGCACTTGGGAATACTAGTTTTCCTCTGTTTCTTAAAGGAGATAAAAACTCCCTAGTAGAGTATCTTCTTTCTCTTTTCCACAGCAACGTCTGGTATTTTATATGATTATTATTCATGTCTTTTAAAGTCTGGCGACTCCCACTGCATTTGTATACTTACCAGCAAAAATCATTAAAGTAAGTCTACTTGCAGGGTTTCATCTCAGAGACCCTGAAATATAGGTGAACTTGCATTTTAAAATTTCTTTAGGTTATTTTGCCTTAAGTGCTGAGATACTCTTTTGTTCCCAAAGAACTTTTTTGTTCTAAGAAAGTGCTTGGCATTTGCTGGGTGCTCAGTAAATATTTATTAATGTAGAAAATTCTTTCCTGAGAGTGAATTCAACAAAGGGGAAAAAGAAGTACCACTGCTGTTAGTAGAGACCATTTTGTGTCAGCAGGGAACACACATTTGGTGAACAAGATTAAAAGGCCTTCAGGGGATCCTAAGGACAGAAAAGGAATCCCTGCAATTATGGGAATTCCATAACTGATGAAAAGTATCAGTTATGGGAAACGTGAAAACTATCAGGAGAAGCAAGGCAAGTCAATTTTGCGCTGTTATCTGTCTCTCTGCATTGCCTTCTCATTTTTCTCAAGTTTTCTTTACATACTAATTTTGTTGTAATTGTCGCACTGTTACTCATTACTTTAATACATTTGACTTAGGACATATAATAAGTATAATCTTTTTTTGAGACAGCTCTAAAACTTGTTTGCATTGATGGTTGGTAAACTATGGTTTTGCTTGTGGATGACAGCAGAAGGAAATTAGACTCTTGACCAAGGACCTTTGTAATGGCTTACTTGTCCTGTCAATCTTTGGTTTGTAACTATCCAATGAGTTCACCTTGCCCACTCCCTAGATGGAGTTGATTTATCAAGAGGGAATTGCAATGAAGAAAGTGTAATTCATGCCGAGCTGGCTGTTCAGGAGACTGGAGTTTTATTATCACTCAAATCAGTCTCTCCAAGCTTTCGGGGATCAGAGTTTTGTTTTTTGTTTTTTCTTTAGATGAAGTCTTGCTCTTTTCCCACAGGCTGGAGTGCAATGGTGCGATCTGGGCTCGCTGCAACCTCCATCTCCTGGGTTAAAGTGACTCTCCTGCCTCAGCCTCCTAAGTAACTGGGGTTACAGGTGCCTGCCACCACAACTGGTTAATTTTTGTATTTTTAGTAGAGATGGGGTTTTACCATGTTGGCCAGGCTGGTCTTGAACTCCTGACCTCAGGTGATCTGCCCGCCATGGCCTTTCAAAGTGCTGGGATTATAGGCGTGAGCCACCATGCCTGGCCAAGATCAGAGTTTTTAAAGATAATTTGCTGGGTAGGGCCTTGGGAAGTGGGAAGTGTTGATTGTTCAGGCAGGAGATGGAATCATAAAGGGTCAAAGTGAGTTTTTCTTGCAAGAAAGGGTCTCCACTTCCAGATTCTTTTTTGTTTTGTTTTGTTTTTTGAGATGGAGTCTTACTCTGTAGCCCAGGCTGGAGTGCAGAGGCTCAGCTCACTGCAACCTCCACCTCCCAGGTCCCAGTTCAAACAATTCTCCTACTTCAGCCTCCCAAGTAGCTGGGATTACAGGCACAAGCCACCATGCCCAGCGAATTTTTGTATTTTTTAGTAGAGACGGGGTTTCACCATTTGGCCAGTCTGGTCTTGAACTCCTGACCTCATGATCCCCCTGCCTCGGCCTCCCAAAGTGCTGGGATTACAGGCTTGAGCCACCATGCCCGGCCTCCACTTTCAGATTCTTTACCCTGTGGCCTGGCTTTGTGGAGACTGGCTAGCAGTGACTGACTTGCACACTAATATAATGCTCACTTCATTTGGGAGAAGGGTGTCTGTAGTATTCTTATTTACTGAGAATGAAAATTGCTTTTGACTTCACAATTCAAACATACTCCCAAGTTTGCATCATCTGTAACAGGGTAAGGTTTACATGTAGCATACTGCTTTCCCTTGGGAAGTTTTAAAAATTATGATTTTCTAATTTTTAAAAATATGTTAATTCTAAAATATCCCTTTGTGGCTCCAGAATGTTCATTTTAATTTTTCACTTTTATTGTGTTAAAATTCTAATATTCTATTAATGGTAGTAGATTATCATGAAGAAAAGCAGGGGAAACAGTAGTACTCAAAATGTTTGTAACACATTATTAATAATTTTAATAATCATTTCCATGGAACTTTTCAAATTGAAGTAGCATAGTGAAGGCACATGTATTATATATGTTATAAATCTGGTCAGTATTGCAGTAATTTTCAGTTCTTTCCAAATCTAATGTGTTTACTTAATTTACCAAGCTCATTTTCGCCAGCAGCTTTGCTTAGCAAATGGAGAAGAGATTTGAAGGATGTAAAAGAGAATTGGTCTTTATCTAGGACTAGATATAGTATGTCTGGCTCTGGTTTGAGCACATTTTATCCTAATTGATGAGCTAAGTGCTTAGCAGTGTGTTTCTAATTTATTCTAAACAAGATGGGGCTTAATGAATAGCAAAGAAAATTCCAACTTTGAATTTCCCTTTAAAAATCACTACATTTTAGCATACTGTTGATCATTTGCCATATATTACTTTTAAAATCTATTCTATAACACAGTATTTGGACTAACTGAATAAATATTGGTTAGTAATATGTGATATTACATACTTCATAAAGCAGCATTTTGGCAAGTCTTTTTTTGAGTGCCAAACAACTCCTAGTATAAGTGTCATGTTTAATTCAACCTTGGACATTTTTTATTATTTAGTTCAGTTATTTTTACACTTAATTTATTTACTGTATATATAGTGTTGCCATAGAAAAAAAAATCACAGAACATTTGCCCACCCACTGAAGGGGCTATTCAGGGAAACTTACCAGGATCGATGAATTGAATGCCATTGCTGCTGAGGTTTAATTTCTTCAGCTCATGGACATCTTCAAATTCCTTGGGTCGAAGTTGGTTGATTTTATTGTATGACAAGTCAAGTTTAACAATATCTGGAGGGATGTTGTTTGGCACTTTTTTCAACTCTAGAAAATTTAATAATATTTAGGTTATTATGCTCTTTATGCCTCCATTTTCTTGGTCACCATTGTGTCTGTGTGATTGAAGAATCAGCTCTTAAAGAGAAGGGGGTGAGAGATATCTAAAGCCAAAGAAAGTTGGTTTGAAACAAGCCTTAGCATATGCTACATTTTATCAAAGCCTAGCAAATCCTCCAGTGACTTCCCATCTCACTGTGATGAAAGCCAGAGTCCTCACTAAGGCCCTGTAAAGCCTTTAAGACCTGTAGGTCATCCTTGTCACCAGAGTCAGCACCTTTTAGGTTCTAGAAAGCAGCCTGTTTATCAGGACTTGCTTAATGAACCCACATCTGCTGGGCTGGACATGAGGGTGGATGACAGAGCAACCACTCTAGGGCAAGCTAAAGTGGGTTAACCACAAATAAATGGGTAGAAAAAAATGTTTATGAGAACACCCTGACACTCGGCCTAGGCAATGTGGCAAATCTGCGGGTGCTGGAAAAAGAATATAAACTGCAGAATCCATTTTGGGATTGTCAGCAACAGCCCTGGGTAAAAATAGCATCCACAAGTAATACCAGGAAATGCAAAGCAAAGGCTTTCCTAGTGTGGCTTAGAATAACACAGGAAAATCTCATTTGCTGTGTTGATGAGTAGGAGAATTCTTTAATTCTTTTACCTTAGAACTTGAATGAGAATTGCAAATATTGATGCAAAGTATGTTTGCTTTTGATAAAGAGTATATAAACACACATTTCCCCAGACCAGAAGGCAAATTTGATCAATGCCCCTTTTTCTAATCCAGATACCACTTGGTATGCATATTTTATATATACTGCTGCCCCAAATTCTTGGTAAATGCCTCAACAAATACCATATTATTACCCCTCACAAGACTTTTTCCTCCTCCAATCAAACCTTGTTGATTTTGAGAAGGAAATTAGAAAATGTCTCCAGGTAATTTCCCCATTTAGCAGGCTATCTTTGTTTTCAGCAACCTCAGAACTACCTTGAAAGCTTGGTAGTAGTAAGAAAAGCTACATAAATGTCCCTGTTTATTGCAAATACTGAATTCTTAACTATTGTTCAAGCTGCAGTAAAATTGTTCCCTTAACTTTGGAGGCAGCTAAGGGTAATTTACCTGCATAATTTTCCCTTGTCTGATGTTAGAAGTAAAATAACTCCTTAAAAATGGTAAACTATTCTGGTCAATGTGAAGCTGAAAGCAGTTTAAAAACTCTGACTTTCATGTATTCTTGCCAATCCTTTGACCTCAATATTTCATAAATATGCCTTTCAACTAGTCTTACATTTCTTCCCTTTGAAAAACTAGGATTTGTTGGCAAAAAATCTGTTTCTTAGTGAATAAAGCTATTATTTCTTTTTCTTGCCATTAGATATTTAAGGCAAAAATACATAGTGATCATTGATGTCTTTGTGGTTGAACTGGCACAAGTTAGGTCCCCTACACACACTGTCTGACTCATTGCAGGTCAGCTGGGCCAAGCTCAACTCCGAGTTGGGGAATCTGTATGCAAGTTCTCTATGTGTGATCATGTACATGTGGTATACTTGTACAGAGCCTCAGGTTGTCCCACTTTAATTCTAACCATTATTTTTAACTTCAATGCATTTTTACCCTCAAAGCTTGCTTAAATTACTGCTTTGAAAGATTAAAGAAGAGCAGTCCATTTATCATCATCAATCTTAAAGAAGAGCAGTCCAGTTATCATCATCAATCTAAAGCACATGGCTCTGTGACAGGCACTACCAAAGGGAATTTAATAAACAAGTCTTTTCCCTTTGAATTTATGGGAATCAGCAATATAACAAAAAATGAAAAATAAAGGATGAAATGAATCACTAGATTTAAACCACAGTGAAAGCCATTTGTATTGATAATATTAAAATACAAAGCTACCCTTCACCTTTTTGTTTTTTTTGCAACAGAGTCTTGCTGTTGCCCAGGCTGGAGTAGTGTCACGATCTAGGCTCATTGTAATCTCTGCGTCCTGGGTTGAAGCAATTCTCATGCCTCAGCCTCCCGAGTAGCTGGGATTACAGGCGCATGCCACCATGCCAATTTTTTTAGTAGAAATGGAGTTTCACCATTTTTTGTTTTATGAGACAGAGTCTTGCTCTGTCTAGGCTGGAGTGCAATCTCCAGTGGTGCAATATCTGCTCACTGCAACCTCCACCTCCTGGGTTCAAGTGATTCTCCTGCCTCAGCCTCCTGAGTAGCTGGGATTACAGGCATGCGCCACCATACCTGGCTAATTTATTTTTATTTTTTTAGTAGGGACAGGGTTTCACCCATGACCAGCATGTTGGTCAGGTTGGTCTCGAACTGCTGACTTTGTGATCTGCCTGCCTCGGCCTCCCAAAATTCCGGGATTATAGGCATAAGCCACTGCGCCTGGCCGGTTTCACCATGTTGGCTGGGCTGGTTTCAAACTTTTGACCTCAAGTGATCTGCCTGCCTCAGCCTCCCAAAGTGCTGGGATTACAGGCATGAGCCACCACGCCTGGCCTACCCTTTGCTTATAATCTAAAATAATAGGCTCTGAATTACATAGTCATTAACGCTTGGAGGAACTTATGTTGTCCTTTGATGACCCAGTATTATATATGCTAAGTGTATATGTCATGAAACCTTATTTATATTGTGTTTCAGTAAATGACATGTATTTTTAAAGCAAGGGTATGAATTTATGGAGCATTTCTGGAAGGTCGTGTTAGACAACAGTAAGTTGAAGAAAGAAAGCAATAAAATGTACTTTTATTTTTATAAGCTGAAGTGTTTTAAGAGAAAAAGAAAAAAATATTATGGGAAAAAAAGGAAAAAACACAAAAGCAGAAATAGGCTTATTGGGGGAAGGAATAGCCCAAGAACATAAAAGCAGTGAAAAAGAGACATTTCCTAACATGTCATCTCTTCTTAGAGCACAGTGTAGTCTCGTTGTAGAAGTTTTAAATCTTGTATAGATGGTGTTTTTCTCAGATAATTAATAAACTCAATTCTATCTACTTTTCTCATTTATACCTGATGTAGTAAGTGCAAATTCACTGTAGCTTGAGGTTAGAACCTCAGCAATATCAAGTATTCTAATTAAAATCTAGGATAGTAGCTTTGTATTAGTATTAAAAATATACAATTCCAGTTTTCAATCTAAGCACCACAAAGGAAATTCTAATAAACAAGCTCTTCAGCATGAAGCACCAAGGACTCATGATAACAGTATCTGGGAAATTCTACCCAATCTGGCTACAGAAAAACTACATTTACTGACTCTTTGAAATTCTCTAATGTGTGCATTGTTGAGGCAGCTGATTGTTTGAATATGCTAAGATTAATTTTGGAAGATAGCAGTGTGAAATAGAGAGCTCATAGGCTGTGGCTCAGGTAGACCCCCAGATTCAATTTTAGCTTTGGTACTTACCTGTGAGACCCATAGTCAAGTGACTGAAACTCTTTGAGCTTCCTTTTCCTAATCTGTAAATGGGAATATTACTAGCTTCCTGGAAGTTGTGGACAGCATGTGTGGGTACCTGGAGCCAAGAATGGCACATCCCAGGTTATGAAGCTGTATGTAACTGCTCTCCTATGGCAGTGAATTATATACAGTTCACAAGGTGTCTTGGTAAGCAAACCTCCCTGTGCCACATGGCTGCTGTGGGATCTAACCAGGTGCCATCTTTACAGTTGGGGGTGGGGGTGCGGGATGGTGGGACAGGACTTGAGCATGACTTTGCTGGTAAATGGGCAAATTTACTTCTGGTTCAGGTTGCCTGACAATGTTAATAATTCCTGCCTAATATTCTCTTGAGAGGAACCAGGGCTTCCTCTCTAAACTATCCATTTCTCTTGCCCTCAAAGAAATAAAACATAGCAAAATTTCCCAATTTAAGTGGAAGAAATGATACCATGCTTTATATGAACCTCATTTAATGACATCTGGCTTTAATTTAATATTACAAATAAATACATTAAACCATGTATGAAACATACAGACATTGTTACGTGGTTTTTTATTGTAGGATAGATTAGCAGTTCCCTGACTACACTTTGAGAACATCGATCTTCACTGGCACATCAAGAGCATTATTAAAATCTTCCATCTGTTTTCTTAGCTCATGACTTTATCTTGCATTTGCACATCCTGTGTAATACTAGCACAAGAATTGCATGGGTTGCAAAACCCAGTAATGATTTGCAGGGAGTAGGTAATATTCTAGAAAGATTTCTTTAGTCTCATCATTCTCAGATTAAATATTTTAAATATAGTTCTTGACATTTTTATTGTTTTATTCTGGGTAATTTGGAAATAATTAAGATATAGGATGTTAAGAAGCATTTACTACTTGGTAGGCTGAGTCAGGAGAATCGCTTGAACCCAGGAGGTAAGGGTTATAGTGAGCCAAGATCATGCCACTGCACTCCAACTTGGGCAACACAGTGAGAGTCCATCTCAAAAAAAAAAAAAAGGAGCATTAATTAAAACCCTGGGACTAAATGATAAGAAATATGGAAGCGCCATTACTTTCACTCTGTCTCAGAGTGCTCTCACAGTCCTGTTCTGCAGATGTTTTCTCTTTGAGGTTATCATCTCACAGATGCACACCATGTTTGACTATAATCGGTGTAAGTCGGGTTATATAGATGGCATTTGCACTTATTTTCACACCCCTTGGTTTACCTACTTAAATTAAATTGGATTTAAGGTGAAAGGAATTCCTTACAGTGACAGCTTGCAATGTGCAAATGAGTAGAACCCTAAGGGCTGCCCTCCTGAGGATACCTCTTTCCCTCCTGTCATTGTCCTTGGATTACCAACTGCTTGAGTCTGGACCCCAGAAAAGCTTTGGGTAAATTCCATCGTCACTAGGGAAAGATTTCTGGTGGAAGTGACATCAAGAATTCCAAGGCATGGTCGGGTATAGGGAGGATTATAAGATTGAAAGACCATTTTAAGTTATTCATGAAAATGAAAAAGCAAAAAAAGTACAAACCTTTCCTTTTGCAGTCTAGTGTTTGTATGGGAAATACATAATTGTGACAAAAAGTTGAGTCCACCTCAGGCTTGATGACTGGGGGTCTCCCTGACACTTGGGGTTTTGGGTCCAATTGTTCCTTTTCTTCTTCATTACACAACTGTTCAGATTTTATCTGTCGCAGTTTTTTAGTTTTTTGTTCTTGTGGGGTTTCACACTTGGCATAATTTCCCAAATTTCGGTTCCTGGGAATCTGCAACATTGAAATAAGCGTTTCTATCTCACAAGTACAGTGCCAGGGGTTGTCATAAAGACGCAGGTAGCTCAGGAGAGGTGTGTAAATGAACACTTCCTCTGTCAAGACTTTGATCTGGTTGTGCTGAAGTAAGAGGGTGGTGAGTTTGTTTAAACCAAAGAACGCCTCACTCTCAATTTTAGAGATCTCATTCTGCTGCAGATCCAGGCTTTTCAGCTTTTTAAACTTGGAAAACATGTTGTTCTTCAATATGCGGATCTTGTTTCTTGCTAGCAGCATGTGCAGCAAATCCTGAGGCCAATCAGGCAGCACATAAACTAATTTTCTTTCTTGACAATCTAAGTATTTTTCATGGAGATATGTGTACACGTCACATGGGAGGCCTGGTGCATAGCGTTTGACCGGGTTGGAGCCTCTCCGGCCTCCACCCGCTGGGCCATGATTCACTCGGCTTCTCACAGTGCCTGGCCTTGTTTTGCGCAGCTCAGCAGCTTTGCAAAAGCAGAGCAAGATTACAATGGTAACCACGCGCATCCTGACATCCAGCTGGCCCCAATTACTTCGTGTGACAGATGGAACAATGAAAATATTCCTTTGAAATCCAAGTTTGGGTAATCTTAACTAATGCAGTTCTGGAACAATGAGACCCAGCTGGGGTACGTGGAGTCCCTAGGTTGGAAGAGAAAAAAATGTGTATTAAAAGTTAAGGCGCATTGCAAGCACTGTGTTATTGACAGATACAAACAGACTTTTTAAGGCAAAGTCCGTCTAGTTCCACAGAACAGTGATGTAGAAAGCTTCTGCCCCTCTTAGTTGCCTGGGTTAGAGGCTGAATGTGTCCTGAGTTTGAATCAAGGCTCTCTTACCTGCTTAACTGTATCAACCTAGGCGAGTTATGTTATTTAACCTCATCTTCAGCATCTGTAAAACAGGGCTGAGGATACCTCCTACTATTGTTGGGAGGATAAAATAGGCTCATGTGCATAAGATGCTTCACAGTGGCCAGCCCCAGGGAAGTAGTCACAAATGTTAGGACTCAGCATGATAAAAACTGAAACCAGTAGTTCATCATCACATCGGATTTAAGAAATTAAAAGAATTCTCCACACAGCCTTGAGATGTACACACAAGGGTAGAAATTGAATGGTTGTCTTTCTGAGCTTATTTTTTTTCTGTCCTCTACTGTCTCCCAATCACCAACCATGTTGGATGTGGGCTCCAGAGATGCTTGAAGTCAATGGCACTGTCCTTGGCATCCTTGCACGTCTTGGCTCAAATGTTACATTTTCAGTGAAAACTTCCTGTTCAGCCCGACTTTAAATCACATTCCCTCCCAGCTGTTGGGTGCTCCCAATTCCTTTTCTTGTTTCATTTCTTCTCCGTAGCGCTTAATCACCATCTGTCAAAGTAGATATGGTATTTAACTTCTTTTGTTTACTGTTAGTCTCTCCCGACTAGAAACTAAACTCCTTAAGGGAAAGTATTTTTGTCTGTTTTGTTAGCTACTATATTTCCTTGATAAATATTTGTTGAACTGATGAATTACTCTCAAATTACTATTCTGGCTGGGTGCAATGGCTCATGCCTGTAATCCCAGCACTTTGGGAGGCAGTGGCGGGCAGATTGCTTGAGCCCAGGAGACCAGTCTGAGCAGCATGGGGAAACCCTGTCTCTACAAAAAATACAGACATTATCCGAGTGTGGTGGTATGCACCTGTAGTGTCAGTTACTTGGGAATGGGAGTGGGGGTTGCTGAAGTGGAAGGATCACCTGAGCCTGGGAGGTTGAGGCTGCAGTGAGCCGACATGGTGCCAACTGCACTCTGGCCTGGGTGACAGAGTGAGATCCTGTCTCAAAAAAACAAAACAAACAGAATATTGTATACTGTAAGGACATTTATTTCATAACTTGTATTGTTTGGGAAATCTATTTTCTCCTTAATAAATATTATTGAGGACTTCCAGGTTGCACACATTTTTACCAATTGTTTTCATTTTTTTTAATTCTGAAAGTATTTCTGGTTTGCATATATCATTTAGGATGCAGTCCACTCTTGGCAAAGGAAGAAATGTTTGAAATGGATTTATAAATACTAACATGTCTGTTGTTATTAGTGTGGGGCTATGTGGTTATGAGCAGCAAATGTGTTTTCTATTAGTTGTGGCAATTTGAATGCAGAATCACCCCTTTGCCTGGAGTTTTCCTGCTTCATGGGATCTCCACCTAGAATGCCTTCCCTTTTCTTTGCTTCAAGCATTTCTCCCAGTCACTGGTTTGTGTGGCCTCCCTAGCTACTTCTTTCCTGTTTCAGATTTGGAGTTTTATTTACTGTCCACTGAGATTCAGGGCACTAAATGTGAAACACTTTTCCATCTAGCTATTTGGATACATGTCTCATTTTCCCTGAGAGTTCATAGCTGTGCTGTGGCCTCTGGTCCCAGAGCTAATCAGGTGCTTAGCCTCTCTGGCCCTTCATTTGTCTATTTGTAATTCATTATAAATCATATATAAGTCTAACCTAAAAAATTATGTCAACTATTCTCTTTATTATTATGCATGCTGAATTATTTATTATATACATGTTGAAATATATGGGGGGAAGTTTACTGGTAAGTAAGTCTGCAACTTACTTTGAAATGCATACAAAAATGATTGAAGGGTGTATAGAGAGATGAATGAGTAGGTAGATATGTGGTAAAGCAAATACAGTAAAATATAAATTAGAATCCAGACAGTGGCTATATATTTATTATACAGTTCTTTCCACTTTTGTGTATGTTTGAAAATTTTCATATTAAAATGTTAAAAGAAAACAAAAAAGCATGCACAAAAAATCAGGTTGGTTTTCTTCAAGTGCTTCCAAGCTAAAAGCACTAAGTATATAGTGTTTTTCCCAAAATAATATTTTTCTTTTTTCACCTTGCTCCTATAATCCTCAAACAATAATAAACATGTGTATATATTTTCATTCTGAAGCCCAAAAAGGTCATTTTTCTGGGAAAAGAAACCATATACTCAGAACATATTACTTGCCAAGGTTTTTGTTTGTTTTCTAATGAATACATTGCATTCAATGTAGGGTAGAAAAACTTTGTTTAAACATTTGTAATATGTAGTTTAGTAATGTGTAACTTATTTGATTTAGGCCACTGTAGGAACTTGCAAGAGTTGAATGTCTCTGACTGCCCAACATTCACAGTGAGTATAAGCAACCATTTTTACTGCTGTTTATATAGATTGACTTGCCATATTGGAGTGCCAATACGCAGAGTAGATGGTCGTGTGATTATTTGGGATTCGGTGTGGAAAAGAGCAAACCATGTTAAACATTGACAAGAAATTTTACTCCATCTGTACAATGCTAATATTAATCATGTAGATGTATGCTCAGTGTTGGAGTCTGTGACAAGTAGAAATTTTTCAATGTCTATCCACAATGAACTGTATTTATATTTAATGGTATGTATGTATGAGACAGAAAAAATTGGGCCCCATTAGACATGATAGGCTCATTTTACCTTCATGGCTATCAATAGCTATACCCAAGAAGATGGAAATGAACATGTACCTCTAGTTGCTTTCTTCCTAGTTCCTGTCTCCAGTCTTTCCCTCTGTCCCCAACCTGTCTTCCATTCTGTGAGCACTTTATACTCTTTGTAAAAGGCATATATGACTACTTCACTTTCATCTCCCATTAACCACACACACTCCCGTCATCTACACAATTGGATAAAGACAAAGCTCTTTAATATTACTCTACCTTGAAAGCCCTCTGTGGTTTTGCCTCTGCCTCCCTTTCCAGCCTCACTTGCTTCAGTTTCCATGTACATACTAATTTTGAGTGACTGCAGCTGCTGAGTGTCCTTTGCTGCATGCTCCAAGTTGCTCTTTGTAGTTGTGCATTTGCTCTTTGCTTAGAATGCCCTTTACCTTTGTCCATAAGTGGTGCTTTCCTCTTTGTCAGGTTTTAAGGCTTATTATCACCTCTTCTACCAGGATATCACTGGCTCCCAGGGCTGGGTTCACCACTGCTTCTCTAGGTTCCTATGATAAATATCCTTAATCATAGGGTTTCTGCTTCCTCCAATAGCCTAAGAGACCCAAAGGGCAGGAGATGTATCTTATTCTTTGTGGTAGTCATAGCACCCAGCACAAACTTTGGCATATTATGTTCAATAATATTTAGTGAATGCAACTATCTGGAGATACCAAGTAGGCATTGGACAACATTGGCTAGAATTGAGATTCCATCTTGGGTAGACATCTATCTATGTATAAGTCATAATTAACCTCACAAGAGTGAATAAGATAAACTTAAGAGAGAGGATATGAGAGGAGAAGACTTAAAGGTGAGCCTTAGGGAATGCTGACTTTTAGGAGCAGACAGAGGATATTCAGAAGGATTAGTAAGAGAAGTAGGTTGACAATGAAGAGGTATCATAAAATGATAGTGAGTAAAGAGTTTCAGAACGAACCAAAGTGAACAGGTAAGAAAAGGACTAAAAAATGCATTGTAGGTTTGAGAATCAGAAGAGACTCCCATGTTTTGCTACAACAGTTTCAGTGGGATATTGGAGCAGAAATCTATTTGTAGTGAATTGTGATGTGGACAAGAGGTGAGAAGGTGAGGCATGAGGCATGAACTGATCTTTCCAGGAAAAATGGCTTAGAGAGTGGTAGAAGGAAAACAGGGGCAGGAAAATGGAAACAGGTTTATAGAGGATGATGGAGCTGAAGCAACTCACAGAGCAAGTCTGTGGAAATGGGAAAGAAAAAACTAGAAAGATGAGGCTGTAAAAGTGAGGCTGAGAAGTAGCAGGGAGGAGCCAATTCATACAGTCTTTTCACTGGCAAGGACAGCTTCCCCTTCATGGTGGAGTTGGTGCCTCATGATTGGCATTCCACAGCCAGGCCTTCCTCCTATTTCCTTCTGTCTCCTGAACTCAGGAGAGGGAGAAATTAATTGGTCTCAGTACTTCAACAAGATACTTCAAACTGTCTATTACACTTAATGTTTACCTATATATCTCTCATTTTAGAACTGAGCACTTTGAAAATTCTCCTTTAGTAATTTTTCCCCATGAAATCCATCCCCCTATTTCCACAGTAAAATGTCTTTTCAAAAGATGGAAGGCATTATACTTAAATAGAATGTGTACAGAAAAATATTAAGACCCTCAGAACACCTCTACTCCTTACCTCAACACACAAATTCAGCGTTTAAATTAATTGTTTAATCCCTGTCCAACAGAACATGAAGAAACACCCTAGACAGTAAACTAAGCATCTTCTCAGTGGCTTGTACTTTGACATAAATAAGCTGTTTCTTTATGTTCAAATGTGCCCTTAAGGGTCATCCACAAGAAAGGGAGGCATAGACAGACATGTCAAAGATGATATCAGAGAAAAAAATGTTCTACTTTCTTTGGTTGCACTCTTTCTCCACTAGCAAAGTGATCATGGGTTCCTTCATGAAGTGGGATTTTAAACGTTGACTACCACATTCTCCAGATGTCTGCCTGTGTTTATAATGAGGTTGTTTGTCAAATGGATTTATTCTTTCCGTGGATGTTTTAGCACCTACTATGTTAAATATTGTTCTGCTAGGTGTCGGAGGAAATTAAAAAATCAACCATTTTTCAGTTCTTGCCCTCAGGGAGCTTTAGTTCTGTACTTGAGTAAAAGGTCATATTATTTGAGTTTGGCCCTCTAATAGGGAAGTCAAAACAATACCATCTGCATTGAATTTGTGAACACCAAAGTCTTGTCCAGTTTTGGAGTCTAATAATATACAGGGCTGATAATTTTATCCATCTACATTTTACTATTGTTTTTCCCCTTGAGACGTAGACTGGGACACAGGCTTACATTTAAAGAGTTGGGTAACATTCATTCAAAGAGCTTTGATTTCTAAGCTTGTCTTATGAACTGTATTACATTCAGAAGGATTTGAGTATGTTGTGGACAAATTCATAAGCCATTCTGCAATGTAAGCACTCAGTTTTTGCATTTATATATTCAAACATTTGGGGATTAAGTCTTGAATTCTTTTAAGTACAGAGAATGGGAGTATTCTAAATTTGTTTGGATGTTCAAGCTTCTCTAGACAGGAAAATGCAGAGAATGAATTGCCTCATCATCTCAAGCACAAAGTCAGATTTCTTACTCCACCTTCCTCTTCCTGGTCGCCACATTTTCATCTTCTTTGTGGTTGTCTCTCTGAGGGTGTTTAAGCCAACTCTCTCTCCTCTCCTTGCCAATCTTATTTGCATTTTGCCAAGGTTTTTCAACAAGTGTATGATCACTTTGACACTTGATTGGCGTGCAGAACGTTTTCAAAGACAAATCTTTGTATTAGAGTGCAGTGCCACTCATGATTATTCTTCCCATTCTTTTTGGAAAAATTGTACTGTACACATTTTATCTATCCACACCTATTCAAATCCTACATTTTGGTAATGGGGCATCTAGAAAAATTGCTGACAGCTTGAATACAGTTAAGAGTAGTGTTTCTCAAAAGCTCTGCACTGGCCTCTCATGCAGTATGGGTGCATGGAACCTTCCCTATAGCAGAATCACAGAGGTTTGCAGCTTAAAATAGAATCTTGTGTTCTTTTTAAGGTATGATTTGCTGCCCCTATAAATCAACCAATTTCTATCTGAGTATGACAGATGCTCTGACCTGCAGGATTTTATTATTTTAAAAATCCATGACTACTGGAAATAGTAATGAATAGAATGTTAAACATCAATGATCCTGCTGAGTTTAAGCCTTTACTATTCTTAGTGGTGTGAGGAGTGGCCATATTTGTGATGCAGAATTCTCAGAACTACGTTATCTAGCTTTCTCATGATTTACCTCTTCCAGATAGATAGATACCTGCAATGGTCTATTCTTTTCAGGACTGATGTAATGTCGAATACTGGCTGCATCACTAATAGTTAAACTGGCTCCCCTGTTGATGTTTCTGGGGAGATTCATCAATCCTTAAATAAAAATCTGCTGGTACTCATTGTATTTTCTAAAGTGTTACCTATACAAAAAGCAGCTTGTTGCAATCAAAGCTTGCAATTCATCTGGTCTTGTAAATTTCAATTTAGAATCTGTGCTTGAAACTTGTTTTTCTGTCTCTCTTATTTCACGGTCACACTACTGTCTTACTTCAGTTTTCCATCTTCAGGGGGAAGGATGCTTGAATCTTTGAGATTCTCCCTCACCCTAACCCCAACTCCAACTGGCATGTAGCCAATATTTTATTTTAGCCATCTCAAACTTACCATAAATTTAGTTAAAATCTGTTCAGCTATTTAAAATATTTTGTTAGCAGAACTACAGAAGCTGAATTATACACACACATCTATGTATAAAGGTATAAGTGTATAAATATGGACTGTTGCTGAAGTCCTATTGTTGAGTGTTTACTATTCTTGTCTTTCAGAATAATTTTTATAAGTTTAAAATGGATCAGTTTTTAATTGCTTTCCTGCATATAAAGAATGAGCAGTGTTTGACACTTTGACATTTGAGCTCAAATTTCTTGTGACACAGTTCAACTTGCATGGGTTCACATTTTAATGAAGTGTCATTGTGATAGAATGAGATTTTATTTCCAAGGAAAGGGAAAAGGAGGGAGTAATTATGATTTTTTTTTCTTTCTGGAGATGGAGTCTCGCTCTGTTCCCCCAGGCTAGAGTGCGGTTGCATGATCTTGGCTCACTGCAACCTCCACCACCCGGGTTCAAGCTATTCTCCTGCCTTAGCCTCCTGAGTAGCTGGGATTATAGGCACGCACCACCACGCCCTGCTAATTTTTGTAATTTTAGTAGAGATGGGGTTTTACCATGTTGGCCAGGCTGGTCTCAAACTCCTGACCGTGTGATCTGCACGCTTTGGCCTCCCAAAATGCTGGGATTACAGGCATGAGCCACTGCACCGGGCCTGAGTAATGATGCTTTGAGCAAAAGGATTGGCTTCTTTTTAATTTCATTTCAACCTAGTATCAGATAAAGAATATGAAGAAACCAACTCTTGCATATATATTTTTCTGAAACAGGAAGAAGGATAATAGAAAGATTATGGGGAAATTGCAAAGTCTGTTAGAATTTGATAAACGTCTTCCCTCTGTTTTTCATGCAGGATGAATCAATGAGACACATTTCTGAGGGCTGTCCAGGGGTCCTGTATCTCAATCTGTCTAACACAACTATCACCAACAGGACGATGCGACTCCTGCCGAGGTAATGCTTGTGTTACTTGTACGACACTGAAAATAATTATGCTCCCAACGTCTCTGGCTTGCTCTAGCATTCTGCAAAGGCAGTGTTGACTTTATCAACACCCTGCCACTGTGACACTGCTATTCTGATAAGGGACTGGTGGATGCTTTCAAGTTCCTAAGCTGGTGCCTGCGCTCTCCCTAGTTGGCCAGTTCAGTTTGAATAACTGGTCTTCTGCCTTGGCTAACATTTTTGTCACTCTTACAGCAATGTGCCCAGCAGCTTGAGTTAGACTTTGCCTGTTTCCTTCTGGTCTGCCATCCTGGGCAGTCTAGCTCTCTGACCCTTACATTCCAGTTTGGTGTCTGGGACCTCTTCATAATCGAATGCCAACATCCTCATTACCAAACTTGGAACACTTTTGTCCCAGATCCCTGTATCCATGCTCTGGCTACCTGTTAAGACCCTTACCACCTCTAAAAAGCCTCACACTGGTTATTTTTTGACTGTTTATGGAGTATTGACAACACTGAATATTGCTTCTCTTTTTCGGAAAAGGGACAGAATAACAAAAGAGTTGACAGAATATTCAAATGTATCACAAATTTATGTCAGTTATTATTTTTAGTTTGTTTGTTTTGACACAGGGTCTTACTGTGCCACCCAGGTTGCAGTGCAATGGCACAATCATGGCTCACTGCAGCCTCAATCTCCTGGGTTCAAACAGTCCTCTCACCTCAGCCTCCTGAGTAGCTGGGACTACAGGAGTGTGCTATCCTGCCCAGCTAGATTTTGTGTTTTTCTGTAGAGATGGGGTTTCACTATGTTGCCCAGACTGGTCTCAAACTCCTGGGCTCAAGTGATCTGCCCACTTGGGCATCCTGAAGTGCTGGCATGAGCCACTGTGCCTGGCCCAATTCTTTATTTTCACTACAGAAAGACCAGTCAGGAAGGGGATATGATCACACTAGGAGAGATTCAAATTCAACTTTGAAAAAAAATTTCTAAAACTATTGTGAAAGAATGAACTATTTTTGAGAATACAGCTTTTTGAGCACCTTTGAAAAATAACAGTGATGAGACATTTAGGAAAGCTTACATAGAAAATTCTAGGTGGTAATTTTCTTTATCTTCTGACTCTAACCATTTTCTGCAAATGTGCCAGCCTAAGAAGTGGGACCATATTTTCTGTTTATCCCATTAACTAAGCTGCCACTTTTAAAAAGTCAAATCTATAAAGCTTTCCCTTTGAAATTTCTTCTGATGCTCTTAAATATAGTCTTCCTCCTGCCAGGCATTTAATATACATTTGCTTATTTGTGCGTATGCTTGCATTTTTACTTAAATATGTAGTCAATCTAGAATTAATCTTTGTAGATGAATGAAGCAATGATCTAAATCAGGGGTCAGTAAACTACAACCCATGTGGCCCAAGGCTTATTTTTGTGCAGTATATAAGCTAAACATAGTTTTACATTTTAAATGTTGTTGAATAGCTAATCAATTATTTCGGCAGCATTTATGGAATAAAACTTTTATCAAATGATGTGTGATTTCTCCTTACATATCTAAAATTCTTATACAGGCAAGAAATACTTAAAACTCATTGCTTTCTAATATTTTTCTACATGTTACTTTATCTGTGTTCTTGTGGTTGTTTATGTCTATTGTATGTCTTTGGTGAAAATGCTACAGAATAGAGTGCTACTGCCCATTTTTTCCCAAATCTGTGTTTGGTGATCTCTCATTAGCAGCTTGGATTTGGCCAATATGGAAGTATTCTATACCATGGAAAACATCAAACATTACAAATCAGGGCTTGATTTATTGTTTAGACTTAAAGTGACAGAGAACACAATTAATGAAGCAAATTAAATTTAAAAGTAGGTCATGTCTGTAGCCACAGCATTGTGAAATAGCACAAAACATTAATGTTCTCTCAATACTTGAAAACTATTCTTTGATTCAGCACAGAAGGCACTCACATCACTGACAGACAAGCAGCATTTGGACATATATCTTTGATATATATCACTTGTGTTTTATTAATGTTAATAAAATAGTTCATATTGGAACTGTAATCATTCTTCATGTTCAACTGTTGATTGGGTAGCTATATTTATGAGTTTCTTTGTGGCAAAAGTTAATGAAAACTTGGTGTGAGAATTGATTGGCTATGTGGAATTTACAGTAAAGAATATTGTATGTTTATAATTTGTAAGTTGTATGCTACACATCCTTTATATCCATAAAATAGTAAATACAAAATATAAAATTTTATAGTAAATACACAATACATTTATATGCATACTTTTTTTTGGAAAGCCAGTTGTTACTTATCAATATACCAATAATTAAACTGAGTTAATTTATATATTTTTATTTACATGATTTGATTTCTCTCCTTTTAAAAGTAAAAATAAAAAATAGGGCCATGAAATGACTTCTAAAGAATAATTTGGGAAAAGTATATAATTTGATAAGTATTGTTTCAACTTTCTAAACCAACTATTTTATATTTGCTTTCTTCTTTGAACCAGTAACATTTATTTATTTATTTTTTGAGACACAGTCTTGCTTTGTCACCCAGGCTGGAATGCAGTGGTGCGATCTCAGCTCAATGCAACCTCCACCTCCTGGGCTCAAGTGATTCTCCTGCCCCAGCCTCTCAAGTAACTAGGTTTACAGTGTTGCACTACCGTGGCCAGCTAATATTTGTGTTTTTAGTAGAGACGAGGTTTCATCATGTTGGCCAGGCTGGTCTCCAACTCCTGACCTCAAGTAATCCACTCATCTTGGCCTCCTAAAGTGCTGGGATTACAGGCATGAGCCACCATGCCTGGCCTGAATTCATTTTTAACTGTTATCAACATAGTTACCATTGTTTTCTTTTGCTTGTGCTTTTCGGGGAATAACTATATTTCTCTGTATTTTTAACCTTTGTGACGTGGGATTTTAGGTTTATCTTCTATGTGTAGCACGTAGCTAGCTTCTATTTTTAAATTCATTCTCTTTGCATTTTTAAGAGAGCAGTTTAAAAGATCACTATTTATTGTCAACATTGAGTATACGGGCCATGTGTGATGGCTTGCTGTAACCCCTGTAGTTTGGGAGGCAAACTGCTTGAGGCTAGGAGTTTGAGACCAGCCTGGACAACATGGTAAATTAAAACCCCATCTCTACAAAAAAATACAAAAATAAGCTGGGTGTAGTAGCATGCACCTGTAGTCCCAGCTACTTAGGAGGCTGAGGCAGGAGGATCACTTGAACATGGGAGTTCAAGGCTGCAGTGAGTCATGATTGTGTTTTGACAGAGTGAGACCCTATCTTAAAAAAATTTTTTAAGCGTATGGTGTTATTTTTATCATCTTGTTTTACATTTTGATTTTTATGTTACTGCACTTAAGAGTTTCTGACTTCTGCTATATGAACTATGTTTACTTGTATAATAAACATAGGTATTCAAAAGATACATAAATATTCTGTTGTATATTCTAATTACTAGCTATGGGCATGTTTTTAAAAACATACTTTGACAGGCATTTCTCTAATTACCAAAGTCAAGATGAAACAACTTTTGAGTCCTCCTATGTTACACAATGATCTAATACATTTCAGTTGTCCCTCTACTTCTCCCTTGAACTTGATGCCCCTTCACTCCTACTCCCCTGTATGAATACATATTAATTATAGCTTTTGCTAATCATTTAACTTTCTTTTTAATATTGAATTTTGGTATTCACACTCAATATTTTAATTATATTTATAATGAGTATGTAGTCTTAACTCTAGGCCATTCATTGATGGTCTTTTTTCTTATAACTTACTTATTCTTTAGCGTTGACTTTGATTCATCTGATGATAACTAGAAATATAATTTTAAAATCTTTTTTCAGTAAAGATGCATGAGAGAGTTTTAGCCATCAATCTGTGAAAATGACTATTATTTTGCAGGATTAAACAAAAACTTATCTTTATGTATAGTTCTTGAATCATGTTCTGTATTTTACCTTTAAAACCCCAATGTTTTAAATATTGGTCCATAAACTTTGATGTTTCAGGTTATGGAAAGTCTGAAGCTAGCATGATTTGTTGTTCCTTTGTTGGTAACCTATTTTTTCCTGCTAAGATGCTTGCAAGACTTTCCTTTTCTCTGAGAAATTAAAGACATTTCCAAGCTTAATTGTGTTCCTTCAGTTAAATTTTCCTGGAACACATTAAAGTTTTTGAACACTAAATCATATTTTTTTCTCAGCTAGGGAAGGCATTTTTCTTCGTAATGCTTCTATCCATTTGTTCAGAGTTTATCATAAGAATATCTTTTTGGCCGGGCACGGTGGCTCAAGCCTGTAATCCCAGCACTTTGGGAGGCCTAGGCGGGTGGATCACGAGGTCAACAGATCGAGACCATCCTGGTCAACATGGTGAAACCCCGTCTCTACTAAAAATTACAAAAAATTAGCTGGGCACGGCGGCGCGTGCCTGTAATCCCAGCTACTCAGGAAGCTGAGGCAGGAGAATTGCCTGAACCCAGGAGGCGGAGGTTGCGGTGAGCCGAGATCGCGCCATTGCACTCCAGCCTGGGTAACAAGAGCGAAACTCCATCTCAAAAAAAAAAAAAAAGAATATCTTTATATTTTTAGATCCGATTTTATTCCTGTCCTTCAAACATGTTTCTTTCATCATTTTTTATCTCTGTATGCCTTTTCATTAGCATACTTCCATCTCTTTACCAGTAGTTCTTGAAATATATTTTAGGAACAGCAGTATTCTGGTAAATGTTTAACAACTGTCTGGTGGCAAGGATGAGGAGAAGCACCAATTCCTAGTGCTTACTGATTTCTGTGGTGTAAATAATTCCACTGTGGACAATTTTAAGCTACCAACACAATGTCACTGAATGTGGAGTTGGGAAGAGATGCTAACAGTCAACTCCCTTGAGCTGGTGCAAGCTGGCTCAAGTGACCACTGTGGGAGGTCCTTGAGGTTTCTCTAAGACCCTTTCAGAAATTCCTTAAGGTCCTCCAGTCCTGTAATATTGAATGCCACTCAGTACTTTCTTGAGGCATTCTGTACTATGATATATAAGTATGTGTATATATGTGTATGTATATATATATATGAATATATTTGCATGTATCTATGCACATAAACATAGAAAAGGAGTATTATAAAATCTGTAAATCATAGGTGAAAATATGAACTTACAAAGTAGATGATTTGGGAGCCATTTTTTTGTTTTGTTTTGTTTATAGACAGGGCCTTGCCCTTACATCCAGGTTAGAGTGTAGTGTGATGATAGCTCTCTGCAGCCTCAAACTTCTGGGCATGTCCAGCTAAATTAAAAAAAATTTTTTTTAGAGGCATGGTCTCATGATGTTTCCCAGGCTGATCTTAGATTCATGGTCTCAAGCTATTCTCTTGCCTCAGGTTCCCAAAGTGCTGGGGTTATAGGCCATGATCCACTCTGCCTGATGCAGAGAGTAGTTTATATCACATTACAAATTATTTTTTAACTTAAAACATACTTATTTTCAATCATACATTGAAATAGCTTTTTTTCTCCTTAGAAATTGAAGGTAATATGACAGCTATGCATATCATTTTAGGGCATTTATTTTACAAATGAAGTTATACCTTTAGTAGGCAATAGATAGAAAAGCAGGACCCAAAATAGAATTTTGTTTGGTTTTTCCTTCTAGTTCTTGCCATTGAGAGAATATTCAAAATAGATACTGCTTGATACTGATGTATTTTGTCATATAAAAAAGTATACTAATCTATGATAAAAATACATTTCATAATGATTCTCTGTTTTTGCTCTGTTTTCCATTCTTACAAATATGCTTGGATATGCAAAAATGTTCCTGAAACTGTAAATAACCAGAGTAATGTTGGTTGTTGCTGCTGTCATTCTCTCTTCATTGCCTTTAAGATTTCTTTCCAAGAAAAGTACTTGCCAAAAGAAAAATGTAATTTGTTTGTCCTTGGCAACAGTGATTTGCCAACTTTTTATTTGAATATTTTTTCTCACTTCTTTGGGGACTTGCTCAGTTTTTTTTTTTTTTGGTGACCGAGTCTTGCAATTCGATTGCCAGGCTGGAGTGCAATGGCGCAATCTTGGCTCACTGCAACCTCTGACTCCCTGGTTCAAGCGATTCTCCTGCTTCAGCCTCCCACGTAGCTGGGATTACAGACATGCACCACCATGTCCAGCTAACTTTTGTATTTTTAGCAGAGACAGGGTTTCACCATTTTGGCCAGGATGGTCTCCATCTCCTGACCTCGTGATCCACCCGCTTCAGCCTCCCAAAGTGCTGGGATTACAGGCGTGAGCCACTGTGCCCGGCCGCTTAGTTTTCTGAAGTTGAAAATGAGGGCTGCCCAAAGCTCATGCCCATTCCAGGAAATTTGTTGCCTCTAAAATGTTTTTGGAATGAAACCTTTTCTATTTAGTCCTGTTGCCACAACCTAGATGGCACTCTCAGAACCTCATCTGGCACAGTATCTTGGTGGTGCTGCCTCTGGTCTTTCCTCCCTTCCGTCTGCTCTGTTTCATGCTACAAGAAGTGTCATCCTGGAACAATCTTCTTATCATGTCTTTGACATGCTTAAGGTCTAGATTCTTCCCTTACTCTCTGTTAACATTATCCAATCAAACTTCTCTGCCTAGGTTTCCCAAGAGAAACCCTTGACTCCAGTCATCTGGTTGCTACATGCTTCACGTTCTCTATAGTTGGAATGCCTTTCTCCTTCTCAAGGCTAATCCACAGTCTTCACACCTTAAGTCTCACCATCTACCAGAAGTCCACAGGGATTTTTCCTTTTCCTGAATTCTAATAACAGCATTCATTCACTTGTTCACCATGTATTGATCAACTAGCTTGTGCAAAGCCTTCTGGGCATATGGTGCTGAGGAAAGCCATTACAATCTTTGCTCTTTAATTGACTCTTAAATGCTGTAGTGGAGTAGTATCCAATTGTTTTTTATATAGATGACTTGACCTTCAATTGGCTTGGAAATTTCTTATTGTCAGGGACCATCATGATCTATAGTCTTACCAGTGCCCATCAAAGTGGGGCAGACAGAGTAAGCTGTTGTCTTGACTGGACAACTTCAAGGTCTACCCAATAAATAGAAGGGCAGATCACTCCATTTAGGTTTTCTTCACAATTTGATTACTTGAAATGCCTCTGTGAAACCAAAGAGCCCAACACTCAACTCAAAAGGATCCACATGCAAATTCCCTCTTTTATAGACTAGGCTTTGTCTTGGTTACTTTTTCAGAGAAATTTTTATTTAAATACATGATTTTCTATTCATCCTAGTAGCAAGTCTTTCAGGTGTTAGAGATTTAACACAAATGACTTCAATTCTTTAATGGAAAAAAGCCAAAAGGAAGGAGAAAAAAAAAATCTTTGTAGTTTCTATAAGAATTGTAATTTCTTAAAGATTATAGTAGTAGCAGAAAAATAAATAAATCACAAAGAGAGAACTCATACACCCCCAATAAGAAACAGTTATCAAATAATTAGAAAAAGATAAAAACAAGCTATAAACACTGCCTCAAAGCAGAATTAGAATTACCAAGTGTTCTCTGGGCTGGGAAAATGATGAGTCAGATTTTACTCACATAGGGGACATGCATCTTTGCCAAAATTCAGAATAAAGAGTATGAGTATTGCACAAAATTTGCCACCTGTAATTTCACTGTCAACTGACACTTTTCCCATTCCCAGCAGCTTTAAGTCTGCAGAACCATAAATCCCTAGAAAGACCTACAGGGCCACTCAAGATTCCCGAGCTTTGCTTTCAAACTGATGGTTCCCATGAGGTTCCACTGTGAAAAGAGCCATCCAGAGACTTTCAATCCAGGAGTCACTTAGTCTAATGAAAAACCTCTTTTATCTAAACCAGAGGTTCTTTGCTGAGGAGCAGTGGATTCCCCCAAGAGGATCAGGGATAGAGTTCAGGAGCTCCATGAATTTTAATGCAGGATTTAAAAAACTCATCTCTATTTTCATTAAGCTGTAACTGAAATGCAGGTTAAAACTAGAGAAGTAATAGCAGTCTCTGGCACATTTTCACCCATATAAATCACTAATATATTCTTACTACATTTCAGTTGTTATAAGTATTCCAAAGTATCACCAATACTTCACAATCACAGCAGTTCTTAGGACTGCCACTAAATTGTATTTAATATATTAATAAAGAGGCACATATGTTACTATTCCACTCGTTTGTTCTTTTAAAAATATTTTGATAATCATATATTTCAATATAATTGACTGTTTTTGTAATCTTATATATTTTATTTTATGCATTTAAAAATATGCTGAGAAAGAGTCCATAGACCTCAGCAGACCACCAAAAGCCAAGGTATCTGTGACATTAAAACAAAGTTAAGAGCACCTCGCTCAATTTTCATTTTTAACATTTGTTAACTGATCACATGGATTTAAAGAAATTGAGTAACAGGTATAGATCAGGGTATAGACTCAATGTGAAATCCTCAAACTCTTGGAATCATTGTATGCGCTACTCTTGGATATAAGTATCCATTTCATTAAATGGAAGAATAATACAAACTCCATAAAAATAATGTGTTATCATTTTACATAGTAGTAGCAATAATATTTTATATTGTTTTAAGTCTTCTACTATGTCCCTGCTGATTTTAATTGTTATAATCACCCTCAAGATAATACTATGACTTCTACGTTCTCATTTAATTGTCACACCTTTAAAGGGAACAAACAGATCAGAGTACATCGATGTTACAGATGAGAAAACTGAGACGTTCAAGAAAGCTGGAGGCCCCACAGTTGATCAGCATTAAAAAAAAAGATAATATTTTAATCTACACTTAACAAATGAGAAACAATCTCTGAAAGGTTAGGGAGGTTGCAGTAAGTGTCAGGACTGGGGTTTGGTCGGATTCCAAAACCTTGTGTATTTTGCATTGTGTCATGCTGCCTACCTCACTACCTCTTTATTATTGAGCTCACATAGATTGTTAGAAATGACAGCCTTGTGTGCCTCCCCCAACCCCAAGAAAACTGTACTCAGTTGAATCACAGGGTGTACTCAGGGAGAGGAAGATAATACATTTCCAAAACTTTAGCACAGCTCAGTCCACTCAACAGCCCCAAGAGAGGGGGCATGTCTTTGGGATATTAGCACTGCTTTCTCTTTCAGGCCCTGCCCACCTAGTCACTGATGAGTTCGAAGCCTTCTCCCTCATTGTTGAATCTCACGTACATAGCCATTCCCAGATCGCGATGTGTGTTCTGAATCAAGTAATTCGCTATGGAATGCAAATCATTATATCATATAGATGTGTTTTCAAAATCTGACTAATGGTCAATGCTTGTATCTTATTTCCCATTTATGGGAAGGTAGACTTTATCATTCACCTGTGTGATTTTGTGAGGCAGAGAAGCATTTTCTCTTCACTTTTCATTCTTTTTGCTTTCTAATTAGCTATTAAGCTGTTGCAGATTACAAATCAAGAGCATGATGGCTAATTCCATTAGAAGAGCAGGCAGTGGTGGGAGTCCTTGGCCTCTTAAAAAGTGCCAGGCTTTCCGGCACAGTGGCTCATGCTTGTAAATCCTAGCACTTTGGGAAGCTGAGGTGGGTGGATCACCTAAGGTCAGGAGTTCGAGACCAGCCTGGCCAATGTGGCAAAATCCTGTCTCTGTTAAATATACAAAAATTAGCACTGTGCGGTGTTGCATGCTTGTAATCCCAGCTACTAGGGAGGCTGAGGCAGGAGAATCGCTTGAACCCTGGGGGCAGAAGTTGCAGTGAGCTAGGATTGTGCCATTGCACTCCAGCCTTGGCAACAAGAGGGAAACTCCATCTCCAAAAATAAAAATAAAGTACCAGGCTTTGGAGGGCTTGGAAAAGTGTCCACAGAGTGTTCTCAGACTGCAAGCCCTCATATGGTAGTATGGGCTCATCCTAACTACCCTCCTTTTTTCTGGAAGCTGTCATTTTGGTCATTGTGGTACTACCATATTTAATCTGTTTCAACTCCAGTGAGATTTATAGTCTCTGATGTTGCTTTTAATTCTTCTCATGTGTTGCCCACTTATTTGCAAACTGGTCTTCTTAATCCATGTTAAACTCTGCATACCAATTAGTCTTTCATTAACTATAATAATGAAACTGTTACTTATAAAATCATGCATATTTAAACCTATTTTTTCAACTCATTTATTTATCAGATATCTTTTAAAAGCCTAGTTATGTTCAATTTTGCCTTGTTCCCCAAATCCTCACTCTCCTGTAACAGTTAATCTCCATTTAAATGTTTATAAAGGATTGTCCTTCTAGATATTTTGCACATTATTTTAGTGCTCCAGAGATAAAACCTAAAAGCAACAATAAACTCTGCAAATTTGGTTTCACTTCCAAACAATATGATTGCCTCCCCCACCTCACACACACTAAAAAAGCTTGATCCCAGTCAACTTTCTTCAAAATCTAGGCAAGTATTATTGAATTATTAATACTTTCACTTGAAATGTGTTGTAATTATGTGTTACCTTATATAACACTGTAGTATCTTTTAATTAACAGGTAGAGCGTTAACAGTAAAGTTAAACTGTTGAACATCTGCAAGAAGAGTTGAATTTACAGTTTTACTTTTCTTTGTCATAGTGGTTTAAGCAAGATCTGAGAGAACAACTGAAGTATAATACTTTCCTTCCTCCCTTTCTTGCCTTGTCTTTTCAGGCACTTCCACAACTTACAGAATCTTAGTTTGGCTTATTGCAGAAGGTTCACAGACAAAGGCTTACAGTACCTGAACTTGGGGAATGGATGCCACAAGCTCATCTATCTGGACCTCTCCGGCTGCACCCAGGTTTGTCTTTCAGTCTTCTCTTTGCTGCAGGGAGCGAGGAAGTTCTCCGAACGGGCTGCATTCAGCCCTCGCTTTATACTAATGCTGTGCACGGACTGCAGCACACTTTTCAGAGGTTTTAAATTACATGGCCCCAGCTGCTGAAATATTCCCCAGGATTGCTACTATAGGCTCTTGGCTTCCTTCCACTGGAGTGTCACACAGACAAACAGGCAGAGCTCATTGGATGAGGAAACAGACCACTTTTGTGGAGACAGTCTAAGCACAATTCTAAAGCAGAGTCCAAAACTTGAAAAGTCTGGAGTTGCTACCAAGACACAAACAAAGGAGAACGTTTTAGGGTAGAATTTTGCACAGGATTCCTGAAAAGTCAATTAACTTCCACATGGGTTTCTTTTTTTGGGTAAAATGCTACAAGTGATAAATAGGAAAAGAAAATGAAACAAAACATTGTAATTTTAAAAATTGCATTACACTCTTGGGCTAAATAACATGAAGATTTGAGATCTGCATGGGAAAATATTTTAAGTTTGAGGGAACAGGACTTGGAAAGTTGGGCAGAAAATTGGGTAAAGTTGCAGTGGATGGGACATGGCACTTTGGAAGTAGTTGCTGCCTCATTGATAGTTTATTCTGCTTTAATTTCAATAGATTTAAGCCATAATACTTTTAACTTATTTTCTGGCTGAAATAAGCTAGTTATTATTTATGGTTATTGTTTCTTGAGTCATTACTGTATGCCAAGCATTGTGTTGAGTGCTATACACAGATCAGATTTACTCCTAATACAATGCTGTGTGGTATGTATTTACTATGCTTGTTTACAAATGAAGAGACCAAGGCTCAGGGTGGTTGAATAAGTTGCCCAAGGTTGCACAGCTGGTAAAAGCACATGGCACTAGTACAGTATTAAGCATCCATTGGTAGACACTGGGGCAGGCAGAGTCCCCTGGGAGGGTGGAAAATACAGGGGCAGCACAGGTTTCTCCTTCAGGTTCTTGAAAGGATAGAATTCTTACCTAGTCACCACCACTGACATCCCGTGGTATCCTGATGCACTGGGTAGTTGGGAGGAAGTCGGGGCAAGGAGAGGGGGATTCTAAGTTAGGGCTGTAAACATCTAACATTAATATTTGTTTAAAACTGACCTACTGATGTATAGCTTTTTAAACATCAACATTTACCATAACTTTATGACTGAGATGGCACTGACATTCTCCTCAGCATGACTGAACTTTAGATGGGCTTCTTACTAACTGTAGACCCTGACTTCTTGTTTTCTTGTTTCTTAGAGCATTTGTTTTAGAAAACTTGGAATTGTAAGTTCTTTCTCTGCCTCCTTTGAGAGGTCTTTTTTAAAAAAGCTTCTTGACAGATTTATAACTCAGGAATGTCTTCCTCAAGGACCTGGGAGCTATCCCTTTGATATATAATCATCCAAGATAGCACCCCCAACTCTCAGTTCCTGTGGGAGGGTAGAAGCCTAACTTTGATGAGCCCCAATTAGCAAGCACAGATGGCCTAATCACAGAGAAAAATATTTGCAAATTCAGGAACAACTTAATGTGCTTGACATATCCCACTGATAAGCCTCCCTACTAACTATAAATCCTTCAGTACTTTTCTAACTCACCCCTGTGCTTAATCCCTCCTCATTTTTCTGTTTTTCAATCAACATGAGGCAGTTATTAGAGCAATAACACACAAATGCACACATAAGTGTCCTAAGGATAAATATTCTCAGACACATTTAAGTTTAAATCAGAGGCTTCAAATCTATGACCTACTGTGCATATATGCGTGCAAAACACAGATAATTGGAGGAGGCAGGGCAAGATGGCAGAACAGAAGGCTTCACCCATTGTCTGCCGCCCAAGAACAGCAAGTTAACAACTATCTACATAGAAAAAACACCTACATAAGAACCAAAAATCAGATGAGCACTCATTGTACCTGGTTTTAACTTCATGTGGCTGAGTCACTGAAGAGCTAGACACAACAGTCCTTAATCAGCAATGCCACCCCTCCAGCATGGTGCAGAGAGCCTCTCCAGGCACTCAGGGAGGGAAAACACAGCAATTGTGAGGCATTGAACTTAGTGCTGTCCTATTGGATCAGTGAGGAAAACTGGACCAAATTCAGCTGATCCCTACCCACAGAGGGAGCATTTAACCCAGCCCTAGACACAGGGGAATTGCTAATCCCAGCAGTCAGAACTTGAGTTCCTGCACATCTTGCCACTGAGGGCTACAGTGCACTGTCCCTCCAGGTAAGCTTGAAAGGCAGTCTAGGCCATAAGGACTGTAATTCTTAGGTGAATCCTAGTGCTCAACTAGGCCCAGAGACAGTGGACTGAGGGGCACATGACATACTGAGACACCAGCTGGGGCAGCCAAGGGAGTACTGGCATCATTCCCCGCCCGCAATCCTGCAAACAACCTGAAGCCACACAGCTCATTGCTTCAAATGAGACCCCTTCCTTTCCCTTGAAGAGAGGAGAGCGAAGAGTGGGGAGGACTTTTTCTTGCATCTTGGGTACCAGCTCAGCCTTGGCAGGATAGGGCAACAGTCAGAGTCATGAGGCCCTCATTCCAGGTTCTAGCTCCCAAGTGACATTTCTAGACACGACCTGGGCCAGAAGGGAACCTGCTGCCTTGAAGGAAAGAACCCAATCAGTCCTGACAACATTCATCACCTGCTAACTGAAGAGCCCTTGGGCTCTAAATAACCAACAGCAACACCTAGCTACTACATTGAGGGCCTTGGGTGAGCATGTGTGACTTGCAGGTTTCAGATGAGACTCAGCACATTACCAGCTGGAGTAGCTATGGGGCAAAACTTCTTTTGCTTGAAAGGGAAAATCAGTGGGATCATTGTCTTGAACCTTAGATACCAGCATGGTCACAGCAGGGTAGAGCACCAAGGGAGACTCTTGGGGTCCCTGATTCTAGGACTTGACTCTTGTATGGTAATTCTGGACCTTCCCTGGGCCAGAGGGGAGCCCATTGCCCTGAAGGATGAGTCCCAGATGAGGTAGCCTTCACCACAAGCTGCCTTAAGAGCCCTTGGTCCTTAAGAGAATGTCATTGGTAGTTTGGCAATACTCTTCATGGCCTGGGGTGGTGGTAGCTACAGGATAAGGCTTCTCTGCCTTCAGAAAGGGGAGGAAGAGTGGGAAGGACTGGATCCTGTAGTTTGAGTGCCAGCTCAGCTTCAGTGCAATAGAACACCAAGTAGACTTCTAAAGTTTTTGACTCTAATCCCTGATTCCCAGAGGGCACTAAATACTCACCTGGGGCCTGGGGGACCTCAGCACCCTGAAGAGAAGGACACAGGCCTGGCTGGCCTTGCCACCTGCTGATTGTAGAGCCCTAGGGCCTTGAGGAAACAATGGCAGTAACCAGGAAGTGGTTATAGCAGGCCTTAGCAAGACCTACTGCTGTTATAGCTTCATGTCTGACCCAATGCAGTCATAGTGGTGGAGGCCATAGGGGTGCTTGTGTCACTCTACCACAGCTTTGGGTGGCTCAAAACAGAGAGAGAGACTTTGTTTGGGAAACAGTAAGGGAAGAGAATAAGAGTCTCTGTCTGGTAGTCAAGAGAATTCTTCCAGATCTTGTCCAAGACCATCAAGGTGGTACCTGGACAAGTGTACAAGAACCACAGCATTACTGGGCTTGGGGTACCCCCTAAAGCAGATACAGCTTGGATCACAACACTCAAGTCCTTACAAATATCTGGAAAGCCTTCCCAAGAAAGATGGCTACAAATAAGCCCAGACAGTGAAGACTACAATAAATACCTAACTGTTTAGTGCCCAAACACTGAAGAATACTAATGTTAATACCATCCAGGAAAACATGACCTCACCAAATTAACTAAATAAGGTATCAGGGCAATCCTGGAGAAACAGATATATAATCTTTCAGACAGATAATTCAAAATAGCTATGTTGAGGAAATGCAGATGAATTCAAGATAACACAGAATAAAAAGAAGACAGCGGGAGGCATCACACTACCAGACTTCAAACTATACTACAAGGCTACAGTAATCAAAACAGCATGGGACTGGTACCAAAACAGAGATATAGACCAATGGAACAGAACAGAGGCATCGGAGGCAACACAACATACCTACTACCATACAATCTTTGATAAACCTGACAAAAACAAGCAATGGGGAGAGGATTTCCTGTTTAATAAATGGTGTTGGGAAAACTGGCTAGCTATGTGCAGAAAGCAGAAACTGGACCCCTACCTGACACCTTACACTAAAATTAACTCCAGATGGATTAAAGACTTAAACATAAGACCTAACACCATAAAAACCCTAGAAGAAAATCTAGGCAAAACCATTCAGGACATAGGAGTAGGCAAGGGCTTCGTGACCAAAACACCAAAAGCATTGGCAACAAAAGCCAAAATAGACAAATGGGACCTAATCAAACTCCATAGCTTCTGCACAGCAAAAGAAACAGTCACTAGAGTGAATCGGCAACCAACAGAATGGGAAAAAATTTTTGTAGTTTACCCATCTGACAAAGGGCTGATATCCAGAATTTACAAAGAACTCAAACAGATTTACGAGAAAAAAAACAAACAAGCCCATTCAAAAGTGGGCAAAGGATATGAACAGACACTTTACAAAAGAGGAACGATCCAAGATGACCTATGCTAACATGTCGGGATTGCAGCTCCCAGCGAAAGCTCAGACAATGAGAGGACGCCACACTTTCAGACAAAATTTGGTCGCTCACGGAGCAGAAGATTCCCAGTGGAGGAGTTCCATGGGTCGCCAGCGCAACTCTTATGGCCGGCACAGCGGTTTCATCGGCACCTCGGTGCAGGAGCTCTCGGTGCAGAGTAAATGGGACTGGTTCCTCTCCTGACCGAGGTTTGGAGGAGCCACCCAGGTCACCAGTGCGACTCTTGTGGCTGGCACAGCAGTTTCACCGGCACCTCAGCACGGCAGCTCTTGGTGCAGAGTAAACGGGACTGGTTCCCCTTCTGACGGAGGTTTGGAGGAGCCACATGGGTTGCCAGCGTGACTCTTGCGGCCGGTGCAGTGGTTGTGCCAGCACCTTGGTGCGGCAGCTCTTGGTGCAGAGTAAAGGGGACTGGTTCCCCTTCTGACTGAGGCTTGGAGCTCCAGGAAGGCAGAGTCGCCTATTACGGACTCAAGAAGGAAGCCAGACTGGAGATTCCCAGGCAGAAAAGCATCATCAGTCTTAACGCCACTATTTTGGCCGGCGCAGTGGGTTGCTCATATTTCGGCCCTGGGAATTAACAACTTGGAAGTCCACTCAGAGACCTAATCTGAAAGTTGGTAATTACAAAGATGACAGGTGGATAAATTTACAATGATGGGAAGAAACCAGTGTAAAAAGGCTGAGAATACTCAAAATCAGTATGCCTCTCCCTCTAAAGAGGATCACAGTTCCTCATCAACAAGGGAACAAGACTTGATCGAGAACAAGTGCATCCCATTAACAGAATCAGGCTTCCAAAGATGGATAATAAGAAACTTCTGTGAGTTAAAAGAACATGTTGCAGCCCAATGTAAAGAAACTAAGAACTTTGAAAAAAGGGTTGACGAAATCCTAATGAGAATAGACAACTTAGAGAGGAATATAAGTGAACTAATGGAACTGAAGAATACAATGCAGGAATTCCGAGAAGTATGCACAGGTTTAAACACTCGAATTGTTCAAGCACAAGAAAGGATATCAGAGGTAGAAGTCCAATTTAATGAAATAAAATGAAAAGACAAGATTAGAGAAAAAAGGATAAAAAGGAATGAGCAAAGTCTCCAAGAAACGTGGGACTATGTGAAAAGACCAAATTTACGTTTGAAATTTGTACCTGAATGTGATGGAGAGAAAGAATCCAAGCTGGAAAATATTCTTCAGGATATTATTCAGGAAAATTTTCCTAAACTAGCAAAGCAGGTCAATATTCAACCCCAGGTAATACAGAGAACACCACAAAGATATTCCTCAAGAAGAGCAACCCCAAGGCACATAATCGTTAGATTCACCAGGGTTGAAACGAAGGAGAAACTACTAAGGGCAGCCAGAGAGAAAGGTCAGGTTACCCACAAAGGCAAGCCTATCAGACTTACAGCAGATCTCTCAGCAGAAACTCTACAAGCCAGAAGAGAGTGGGGGCCAATATTCAACATTTTTAAAGAACAGAACTTTCATCCCAGAATTTCATATCCAGCCAAACTAAGCTTCACAACTGAAGGAAAAATAAAATCTTTTATGAGCAAACAAGTACGCAGAGATTTTATTACCACCAGGCCAGCTTCACAAGAGCTTCTGAAAGAAGCATTACACATAGAAAGAAACAACCAGTATTAGCCTTTCTAAAAATATGCCAAAAAGTAAAGAGCATCAACATAAACAAGAATTGACATCAACGAATGCATAAAACAGCCAGTTAGCATCAAATGGCAGTAATCCTAAATTTAAATTGACTAAATCCCCCAATCAAAAGATACAGCCAAAACCCAACGACATGTTACATCCAGACCCATTTCACTTGCAAGGATACACGAAGACTCAAAACAAAGGGATGGAGAAAGATTTACCAACCAAATGGAGAGCAAAAATAAATGAATAAATAAAAAGCAGGAGTTGCAATTCTCGTATCTGATAAAATGGATTTTAAAGCAACAAAGATATAGTGGTGAAAGGATCAATGCAACAAGAAGAGCTAATGATCCTCATACCCAGATACATAAGACCTATAAAGAGACTTAGACTCAACGAGACAGAAAATTAATAAGGATATCAAGGACTCGAACTCAGATCTGGAACAAGTAAACTTAATAAATATTTATAGAGCCCTCCACTTTAAATATACAAAATGTACATTCTGGCCAATAACACATCACACCTACTCATAGGTTTAAATGGAACATTGATTGGCCATTATTAGTACCCATTTTTTTTAGAATAAAGCAACATTTCCCTTCTCTATTTCTCTTTTTTTTCCTCTTTCTTCCTCTCCTTCACTCCTTTTTTTTCTTTCCTTCTCTCAAAAAAAGAAAAAAAATAAATCAACTTGTAGACCTCTAGATCCAGGTCGTCAATGTCTCTCTGATTGCTCGATTTCCTTCCTTCCCTTCTCTCCCTCTCTCTCTCCCTCCCTCCCTCCCTCTCTCCCTCTCTCCCTCCCTTCCTCTCTTCCTCCCTTCCTCCCTTTTTGCCTTCCTCCCTTCCTCCCTTAAAAAACAACAACAACAAAAGAAGACATACATGAGGCCAACAAACATGAAAAAATGCTCATGATCACTGGTGATTAGAGAAATGCAAAGCAAAACTACATTGAGATACCATCTCACGCCAATTAGAATGGCGATTACTAAAAAATCTGGAGACAACAGATGCTGGAGAGGATGTGGAGAAATAGGAACACTTTTACACTGCTGGTGGGAGTGTAAATTAGTTCAATCATTGTGGAAGACAGTGTGGCAATTCCTCAAGGACCTAGAAATAGAAATTCCGTTTGACCCAGCAATCCCATTACTGGGTATATATCCAGAGGATTATAAATCATTCTACTATAAGGACACATGCACATGAATGTTTATTGCAGCACTGTTTACAATAGCAAAGACCTGGAATCAACCCAAATGCCCATCGATGATAGATGGAACAGGGAAAATGTGGCACATATACACCATGGAATAATATGCAGCAATCAAAAACGATGAGTTTGTGTCCTTTGTAGGGACATGGATGAACCTGGAGAACATCATTCTTAGCAAACTGACACAAGAACAGAAAATGAAATACTGCATGTTCTCACTCATAGGTGGGTGTTGAACAATGAGAACACATGGACACAGGGAGGGGAGCACTACACACTGGGGTCTGTTGAGGGGAACAGTGGAGGTACAGCAGGGGGTGGGGAGCTGGGGAGAGATAGCATGGGGAGAAATTCCATATATAGCTGAAGGGAGGAAGGCAGCAAATCACACTGCCACGTGTGTACCTATGCAATTATTTTGCATGTTCTTCACATATACCCCAAAACCTAAAATGCAATAAAAAAAAAAACAAAAAGATAACGCAGAGAAGAAATTCAGAATACTATTAGATAAATTTAACAAATAGATTGAAATAATTAAAAAGCAGAAATTCTGGTGCTAAAAAATGCAAATGGCATATGGAAGAATCCATAAGAGTCCTTTAATAGCAGAATTGATCAAACAGAAGAATTAGTGAGCTTAAAGACAGACTATTTTCCTTTACCTCTTGGGTAAAAAGATGAAAGAAAACAAAATACAGACTATTTGAAAATATGAAATCAGAGGAGACAAAAGAAAAAAGAATAAAAAACAATGAAGCACACCTATGGGATCTAAATAGCTTCAAAAGGGTAAGTCTAAGAGTTATTGCCTTTAAGGAGTAGGTAGAGATGGAAGTAGAAAGTTTATTCAAAGGGAAAATAACACAGCCTGGCCAGCATGGTGAAACCTGTCTCTACTAAAAACACAAAAATTAGCCAGACATGGTGGTGGGTGCCTGTAACCCGAGGTAATCGGGAGGCTGACACAGGAGAATTGCTTGAACCCAGGAGGTAGAGGTTACAGTGAGCCAAGGCTGTGCCACTGCACACCAGCCTGGGCAACAGAGTGAGACTCCATGTCAAAAACAAACAAAAACCAAAGGGATAATAACACAGAACCTCCAGAAACCTAGAGAATGATATCAATATCCAAGTACAAGAAGGTTATAGAACATCAAGAAGATCTAACCAAAGTAGATGACTTCAAGGCATTTAATAATCAAGCTCTCAAAGGTCAAGGACAAAGAAAGGATCCTAAAGGCATCAAGAGAAAAGAAACAAGTAACATACAATGGAGCTCCAATATGTTTGGCAGCAACTCTTCAGTGTAAGGAGTGGCATGACATATTTAAAATGCCGAAGGAAAAAAAACTTTTACCCTCAAATAGTAGATCTTGTGAAAATATCCTTCAAACATAAAGGAGAAATAAAGACTTTACCAGACAAAAGCTGAGAGACTTCATCAACAGTAGGCCTGTCCTACAAGAAATGCTAACGGAAGTACTTCAATCAGAAAGAAAAGGACATTAATAAGCAATAAATAATCACCTGAAGGTACAAAACTCACTAGTAATAGTGAGTACACAGAAAAACACAGAATATTACAAGATCATAATTGTGTTGTGTAAACTACTCTTATCCTAAGTAGGAAGACTAAATGATGAACCAATTAAAAATAACTACAACTTTTCAAGATGTAATCAGTACAATGAGATATAAATAGAAACCTCAAAAAGTTAAAAAGCAGGGCAGGGGCACAATGTTAAAGCATTGTGATATGGTTTGGCTGTGTCTGTGCCCAAATCTTATCTTGAATTCTCATGTGTTGTGGGAGGTAATTGAATCATGGGGGCAGGTCTTTCCCATGCTGTTCTCATGATAGGGAGTAAGTCTCACAAGGTCTGATGGTTTTATCAGAGGCTTCTGCTTTTGCATCTTTCTCATTTTTTTCTTGCCACCACCATGTAGTAAGTGCCTTTTGACTCCTGCCATGATTTTGAGGCCTCTGCAGCCATGTAGAACTGTAAGTCCAATTAAACCTCTTTTTCTTCCCATTCTCAGGTATGTCTTTATCAACAGCATGAAAATGGACTAATGCACATAGAATTTTTATTAGTTTTTTATTTTAATTATTGCATTTGGGCTCTGGGGTACATGTGCACATCCTGCTTCCTGCAGGATTGTTGCATAGGTACATACATGCCACAGTGATTTGCTGTCTCCATCCTCTCCTCCCCTGTGGCCTGCATCAGGCATTTCTCCTGGTGTTATCCCTTCCCATCCTCCCTGCCCCCCTTGCTGTCCCTCCCCTCCCCTTCATCCCCCCACCTAGCACTGTGAGTATTGTTCCCTTCTCTCTGCCCAAGGGTTCATCACCCACCTATTGTTCATCACCCACCTATGAGTGAAAACATGCGTTGTTTGGTTTTCTGTTCTTGTGTCAGTTTGCTGAGAATGATGGTTTCTAGATTCATCCATGTCTCCGCAAAGGACATGAACTCATCGTTTTTTTTTTTATGGCCGCATAGTATTCCATGGTGTATATGTGCCACATTATCTTTGTCCAAATGTCCAAATGATGGGCATTTGGGTTGATTCCAAGTCTTTGCTATCGTAAACAGTGCCACAATGACATACGTGTGCATGTGTCTTTATAATAGAGCAATTTATGATCCTGTGGGTATATACCCAGTAATGAGATTGCTGGGTCAAATGGAATTTCTATTTCTAGATCCTTGAGGAATTGCCACACTTTATTCCATAATGGTTGAACTAATTTACACTCCCACCAACAGTGTAAAAGTGTTCCTTTTTCTCCACATCCTCTCCAGCATCTGTTGTCTCCAGATTTTTTAATGATCACCATTCTAACTGGCGTGAGATGGTATCTCAATGTGGTTTTGATTTGCATCTCTCTAATGGCCAATGATGATGAGCGTTTTTTCATATGTTTATTGGCCGCATATTTGTCTTCTTTTGTAAAGTGTTTGTTCATATCCTTTGCCCACTTTTGGATGAGTTTGTTTTTTTCTTGTAAATCTCCTTTAGTTCTTTGTAGATTCTGCCTATTAGCTCTTTGTCAGAGGGGTAGATTGCAAAAATTTTTTCCCATTCTGTTGGTTGTCAGTTTACTCTAATGATTGTTTCTTTTGCTGTGCAGAAGCTCTTAAGTTTAATTAGATCCCATTTGTCTATTTTGGCTTTTGTTGTCATTGCTTTTGGTATTTTAGTCTTGAAACCCTTGCCTGTGCCTGTGCCCTGAATGGTTTTGCCTAGGTTTTCTTCTAGGGTTTTTATGTTGTTAGTTCTTATCTTTAAATCTTGAATCCATCTGGAGTTCATTTTTCTGTAAGGTGTAAGGACGGGGTCTAGTTTCTTCTTTCTGCACATGGCCAGCCAGTTTTCCCAACATCATTTATTAAACAGGGAATCCTTTCCCCATTGCTTGTTTTTGTCAAAGATCAGATGATTGTAGATGTGTGGCATTACTTCCAAGACCTCTGTTCTGTTCCATTGGTCTATATCTCTGTTTTGGTACCAGTACCATGCTGTCTTTATTACTGTAGTCTTGTAGTACAGTTTGAAGTCAGGTAGCATGATGCCTCCCTCTCTGTTCTTTTTGCTTAGATTGTCTTAGCTATATGGACTCTCTTTTGGTTCCATATGAAGTTTAAAGTGATTTTCTCCAGTTCTGTGAAGAAGGTCAGTGGTAGTTTGATGAGGATAGCATTGAATCTATAAATTACTTTGGGCAGTATGGCCATTTTCACAATATTGATTCTTTCTAACCATGAACATGGAATGCTTTTCCATCCGTTTGTGTCCTCTCTTATGTCCTTGATCAGTGGTTTGTAGTTCTGGAAGAGATCTTTTACATCCTCTGTTAGTTGTATTCTTAGGTATTTTATTCTTTTTGTAGCAATTGTAAATGGGAGTTTGCTCATGATTTGGCTGTTATTGGTGTATAGGAATGCTTGTGATTTCTGCACATTGATTTTGTATTCTGAGACTTTGCCAAAGTTGCTTATCAGCTTAAAGAGGTTTTGGGCTGATACAATGGTGTCTTCTAAATATACGATCATGTTATTTGCAAATAAGGACAATTTGATTTCTTCTTTTCCTAACTGAATGCCCTTTATTTCTTTTTCTTCCTCGATTGCTCTGGTTAGAACTTCCAATATTATATTGAATAGGAGTGATGAGAGAGGCCATTCTTGCCTAGTGCCAGTTTTTAAAGGGAATGCTTCTAGTTTTTGCCCATTCAGTATGATATTCGCTGTGGGTTTGTCATAAATAGCCATTATTATTTTAAGATACGTTCCATCAATGCCCAGTTTATTGAGAGTTTTTAGCATAAAGCACTATTGAATTTTATCAAAGGCCTTCTCTGCATCTGTTGAGATAATCATGTGGTTTTTGTGTTTGGTTCTGTTTATGTGGTGGATTACATTTATAGATTTGTGTATGTTGAACCAGCCTTGCATCCCTGGATGAAGCCTACTTTATTGTGGTGGATAAGGTTTTTGATGTGCTGTTGGATTCGGTTTGCCAGTATTTTATTGAAGATTTTTGCATCACTGTTCATCATGGATATTGGCCTGTAATTTTCTTTTTTAGTTGTGTCTCTGCCAGGTTTTGGTATTAGGATTATGTTGGTCTCATAGAAAGAATTAGGGAGGATTCCCTCTTTTTGTATTGTTTGGAATAGTTTCAGAAGGAGTGGTATCAACTCCTCTTTGTATGTCTGGTAGAATTGGCTGTGAACCCGTCTGGACCTGGGCTTTTGTTGGCTGGTAGGCTATTAATTGCTGCCTTGACGTCAGATTTTGTTATTGGTCTATTCAGTGTTTCAATTTCTTCTTGCTTAGTCTTGGGAGTGTGCAAGTGTCCAGGAATTTATTCATTTCTTCCAGATTTACTGGTTTATGTGCATAGAGTTGTTCATAGTCATCTCTGATGGTCGTTTATATTTCCGAGGAATCGGTGGTGGTCTTTCTTTTATTATTTTTTATTGCTGCATCTATTTGATTCTTCTATTTTCCCTTTTATTAGTCTAGGTAGCAGTTTGTCTATTTTGTTGATCTTTTTAAAAAACCAGCTCCTGGGTTTATTGATTTTTTAAGGGATTTTTTATGTCTTTATCTCCTTCAGTTCTGCTCTGATCTTAGTTATTTCTCTTCTTCTGAGAGATTTTGAGTTTTTTTGATCTTGCTCCACTAGCTCTTTCAATTTTTTTTTCAACTTTTATTTTTGTATCGTATTTTAGGTTTTGGGGTACATGTGAAGAACATGCAAGATAGTTGCATAGGTACACATATGGCAGTGTGATTCGCTGCCTTCCTCTCCTTCATCTATATCTGGCATTTCTCCCCATGCTATCTCTACACAACTCCCCACCACCTACTGTACCTCCCCTATTCCCCCTAACGGACCCCAGTGTGTAGTACTCCCACCTCTGTATCCATGTGTTCTCATTGTTCAACACACATCTATGAGTGAGAACATGTGGTATTTCATTTTCTGTTCTTGTGTCAGTTTGCTGAGAATGATGTTCTCCAGGTTCATCCGTTTCCCTACAAAGGACACGAACTCATCATTTTTGATTGCTGCATAATATTCCATGGTGTATATGTGCCACATTTTCCCTGTCCTATCATCAATGGGCATTTGGGTTGATTCCAGGTCTTTGCTATTGTAAACAGTGCTGCAATAAACATTCGTGTGCATGTATCCTCATAGTAGAACGATTTATAGTTCTTTGGATTTATAGTAATGGGATTGCTGGGTCAAATGGAATTTCTATTTCTAGGTGCTTGAGGAATCGCCACAGTGTCTTCCACAATGGTTGAACTAATTTACACTCCCACCAGCAGTGTAAAAGTGTTCCTGTTTTCCACATCCTCTCCAGCATCTGTTGTCTCCAGATTTTATAGTAATCGCCATTCTAACTGGTGTGAGATGCTATCTCAATGTAGTTTTGATTTGCATTTCTCTAATGACTAGTTATGATGAGCATTTTTTCATATATTTGTTGGCCTCATGTATGTCTTCTTTTGTAAAGTGTCTTTTTATATCCTTTGCCCACTTTTGAATGGGCTTGTCTGTTTTTATTCTCATAAATCTGTTTGAGTTCTTTGTAAATTCTGGATATCAACCCTTTGTCAGATGGGTAAACTGCAAAAATTTTTTCCTGTTCTGTTAGTTGCTGATTCACTCTAATGACTGTTTCTTTTGCCATGCAGAAGCTATGGAGTTTGATTAGGTCTCATTTGTCTATTTTGGCTTTTGTTGCCAATGCTTTTGGTGTTTTGGTCATGAAGTCCTTGCCTACTCCTATGTCCTAAATGGTTTTGCCTAGATTTTCTTCTAGGGTTTTTATGGTGTTAGGTCTTATGTTTAAGTCTTTAATCCATCTGGAGTTAATTTTAGTGTAAGGTGTCATGTAGGGGTCCAGTTTCTGCTTTCTGCACATTGCTAGCCAGTTTTCCCAACACCATTTATTAAACAGGGAATCCTTTCCCCATTGCTTGTTTTTGTCAGGTTTATCAAAGATTGTATGGTTGTAGATATGTTGTGTTGCCTCCGATGCCTCTGTTCTGTTCCATTGGTTTATATCTCTGTTTTGGTACCAGTACCATGCTGTTTTGATTACTGTAGCCTTGTAGTATAGTTTGAAGTCTGGTAGTGTGATGCCTCCCGCTGTGTTCTTTTTGCTTAGAATTGCCTTGGGTATGTGGGCTCTCTTTTGGTTTCATATGAAGTTCATGGTGGTTTTTTCCATTTCTGTGAAGAAGGTCATTGGTAGCTTGATGGGGATAGCGTTGAATCTGTAAATTACTTTGAGCAGTATGGCCATTTTCATGATACTGATTCTTCCTAACCATGAACATGGAATGTTTCTCCATTTCTGTCCTCTCCTATTTTGTTGAGCAGTGGTTTGTAGTTCTCCTTGAAGAGGTCCTTTACATTCCTTGTAAGTTGTATTCCTAGGTATTTTATTCTCTTTGTAGCAATTGTGAATGGCAGTTCGTTCTTGATTTGGCTCTCTTTCAGTCTGTTATTGTTGTATAGGAACACTTGTGGTTTTTGCACGTTGATTTTATATCCTGAGACTTTGCTGAAGTTGCTTATCAGTTTCAGGAGATTTTGGGCTGAGATGATGGGGTCTTCTAGATATACTATCATGTCATCTGCAAATAGAGACAATTTGGCTTCCTCCTCTTCTATTTGAATACACTTTATTTCTTTTTCTTGCCTGATTGCTCTGGCTAGAACTTCCAGTACTATATTGAATAGGAGTGGTGAGAGAGGGCATCCTTGTCTAGTGCTGGATTTCAAAGGGAATGCTTCCAGTTTTTGCCCATTCAGTATGATATTGGCTGTTGGTTTGTCATAAATAGCTTTTATTATTTTGAGATACGTTCCATCAATATTGAGGTTATTGAGGATTTTTAGCATAAACGGCTGTTGAATTTTGTCAAAGCCTTCTCTGCATCAATTGAGATAATCATGTAGTTTTTGTTTTTGGTTCTGTTTATGTGGTGAATTACATTTATCGACTTGCGTATGTTGAACCAGCCTTGCATTTCCAGGATGAATCCTACTTGATTATGATGGATAAGTTTTTTGATCTGCTGTTGCAATTGGCTTGCCAGTATTTTATTAAAGATTTTTGCATCTATGTTTATTGTGGATATTGGCCTGACGTTTGTTTTTCTTGTTGAGTCTCTGCCAGGTTTTGGTATCAGGATGATGTTGGTCTCATAAAATGATTTGGGAAGGATTCCCTCTTTTTGAATTATTTGGAATAGTTTCAGAAGGAATGGTAACAGTTTTTCTTTGTGTGTCTGGTAGAATTTGGCTGTCAACCCATGTGGACCTGGGCTTTTTTTGTGTGGTAGGCTCTTAAATGCTGCCTCAACTTCAGATCTTGTTATTGGCCTATTCCTGGTTTCGACTTCCTACTTTAGGCTTGGGAGGATGCAAGTGTCCAGGAATTTATCCATTTTTTCCAGGTTTACTAGTTTATGTGCATAGAGTTGTTTGTAATATTCTCTGATGATGGTTTGAATTTCCATGGGATCTGTGGTGATTTCCCCTTATTATTTTTTATTGCATCTATTTGTTTATTCTTTTTTCTCTGTTTTATTAATGTGTCTAATGGTCTGTCTATTTTGTTGATCTTTTTGAAAAAGCATCTCCTAGATTTATTGATTTTCTGAAGGGTTTTTCGTGTCTATCTCCTTCAGTTCTGCTCTGATCTTAATTATGTTATGTCTTCTGCTAGGTTTTGAGTTTTTTTAATCTTGCTCCTCTAGCTCTTTTAATTTTGACAATTGGGTGACAATTTTGGATCTCTCCACTCTTCTCATGTTGGCACTTATTGCTATATATTTTTCTCTAGAGACTGCTTTAAATGTATCACAGAGATTCTGGTATGTTGTGTCTTCACTCTCGTTGTTTTCAAAGAACTTCTTTTTTTCTGTCTTCATTTCGTTCTTCATCCAGTCAACGTTCAAGAGCCAGTTGTTCAGTTTCCATGAAGTTGTGTGTTCTGAGTTGGTTTCTGAATTCTGAGTTCTAACTTGATTGCACTGTGGTCTGAGAGACTGTTTGTCATGAATTTCATTCTTTCGCATTTGCTGAGGAGTGATTTACTTCCAATTATGTCATCAGTTTTAGAATAGGTGTGATGTGGAGCTGAGAAGAATGTATATTCTGTGGATTTGGGATAGAGAGTTCTGTAAATGTCTATCAGGTTTGCTTGTTCCAGGTCTGAGTTGAAGTCCTGGATATCCTTGTTAATTTTCTGTCTGGTTGATCTGTCTAATATCAGATGGAGTGTTAAAGTCTCCCACTATTATTACAATTCTTTTTGTAAGTCATTAAGAACTTGCCTTATGTATCTGGGTGTTCCTGTATTGGGTCCATGTATATTTAGGATTGTTAGCTCTTCTTGTTGCATTGATCCTTTCACCATTATGTAATGTCCTTCTTTGTTTCTTTTGATCTTTGTTACTTTAAAGTCTATTTTATCAGAGACAAGAATCACAACTCCTGTTGAATATTGGCCCCCACTCTCTTCTGACTTGTAGAGTTTCTGCAGAGAGATCTGTTGTGAGTCTGATGGGCTTCCCTTTATGGGTAACCCGACCTTTGTCTCTGGCTGCCCTTAGCATTTTCTTCTTCATTTCAACCCTGGTGAATCTTTATTATGTACCTTGGGGTTGCTCTTCTTGAGGAATATCTTTATGGTGTTCTCTGTATTTCCTTGCATTGAATATTGGCCTGCCTTGCTAGGTTGGGGAAGTTTTCCCAGATAATATCCTGAAGAGTATTTTCTAGCTTGGCTTCATTCTCTTCGTCACATTCAGGTACACATATCAAACGTAGATTAGGTCTCTTCACGCAGTTTGACATTTCTTGGAGACTTTGTTCATTCCTTTTTGGGCTTTTTTCTCTAATCTTGCCTTCTCGTCTTATTTAATTGCATTGATCTTCGACATATGATATCCTTTCTCCTGCTTCGTCAATTTGACTGTTGAAACTTGTGCATGCTTCGCGAAGTTCTCGTGTTGTTTTTCAGCTCCATCATTTCATGTATATTTCTCTCTAAGTTGTCCATTCTTGTTATCATTTCATCAAATCTTTTTTCAAGGTTCTTAGTTTTTTTGCATTGAGTTAGAACATGTTTTTTTAGCTCACGGAAGTTTCTCATTACCCACCTTCTGAAGTCTGATTCTGTCATTTCATCACACTCATTCTCCATCCAGCTGTGTTCCCTTGCTGGTGAGGAGTTGTGATCCCTTGTAGGTGGAGAGGTGTTCTTGTTTTGGGTGTTTTCCTCCTATTTGTGCTGGTTTTTTCCCATCTTTTTGGATTTATCCACCTGTTGTCTGTGTAGTTGCTGATTTTCAGATTGGGTCTCTCAGTCAATGTCCAGATTGTTGATGATGAAGTCATTTCTGTTTTTTAGTTTTCCTTCTAACAGTCTGGCCCCTGTGCTGTAGGACTGCTGAGGTCCCCTCCAGGCCCTGCTTTCCTGGGGATCACCTCAAGCAGTTGTGGAACAGTAAGGGTTGCTACCAGATTCTTCTTCTGCTATCTTTGTCCCAGAATGATGCCTGCCAAATGTCAGTCTGATCAGTCCTTTGTGAGGTGACTCTTTGGATATACAGAGGTCAGGGAGCTGCTTGAGGAGACAGTCTGTTCTTTATAGGAGCTCAAGTGCTGAGCTGTGAGCTTTGTTGTTCATTCAGAGCTGCTAGGCAGGTATGTTTAAGTCTGCTGCAGCAGAACTCATAAACCCCCTTTTTTCCGCAGGTGCTCTGTCCCAGGGAGTTAGGGCTTTATTTATGAGTATTCATTGTGCTTGTGCCTTTTTTTTTTAAGGGCTGCCTTGCCCAGCAAGGAGGCAGCCTAGTCACTGTCTGCCTGCAGCGGCTTAGCTGAGGTGCTTTGGGCTCCGCCCTGCTGCCGTGTGAACTTCCCTATAGTCCTGGTTATATGGGTGTGGTTAGAACTGCCTGGGCAATGGTGGCCCACCTCTGTAATGGCGGACTCTCTCTGTTATGGCAGGTTGCCTCGGCAATGGCAGGCTGCCTCAGCAATGGCGGACTACCTCTATAGTGGTGGAGTTCCTCGGTAATGGCGGACGCCCCTCCCGCACCAAGCTGCACCATTCTGGGTTCAGCTGTGCTTGCTGTGAAAGTCTCAACCCTGAGCGTTTTTAATTGCTGGGTTTTTTTTTGTTTGTTCTTGGTGGGGTGGGACCCGCCGAGCCTGATCACGTGGCTCCCTCCGTCCGAGCCTTTTTTTTTAAGCTAAATGGTTGACTCTCTCCCAGGAGTTCCAGTGGCCTGCTGAAAGGGCGCTGGGATCTGTGCAATTTCCTGTGCGGCAATCCACTTTGCCAGTTGAAACAATGGCTCTGCCCAGGAATCTCCTGGCCTGGCTCTCTGTTTCATACCCGTTTTATCAGATGAATAGGTGAATCTGCCTTCCTGGAGCTCCATTTGCCAGCTTAAAAGGGCAACCAGACCAGTGTATTTTGTACGGAGAGCCACCACGCCTGGGCACCAGCAAAACAGCCGCGCTGGCCAAAACAGCCACACTGGTGATCCGTGGGACTCCTCTGCCTGGGGATCTTCTGGTCTATGGGCAATAAAGGTCCATCTGGAAATGCGGCATCCACTCACCCTCTGTACTTTCACTGGGAGCTGCAATCCTGAGTTGCTCCTAAAGGGCCATCTTGCGAAAAACTCATGAAAGGATTTCTTAGAAGTTCATTAATTGACTTTCATTTTTTAGCTGTTTCAATTTTGATGATAGGGTGTCAATATTAGATCTTTCCTTGTTTCTCATATGGGCATTTATTGCTATATATTTCCCTCTGGACACTGCTTTAAATGTGTCCCAAAGAATTAGGTACATTGTGTCTTTATTTTCATTGGTTTGTAAGAACATTTTTATTTCTGCTTTCATTTCATTGTTTATCTATTCATCATTTGGGAGCAAGTTGTTTAGTTTCCATGTGATTGTGCAGATTTGAGTGCTCTTCGTAATCCTGAGTTCTAATTTGATTTTGCTGTGGTCTGAGAGACTCTTCATTATTATTTCAATTTTTTTGCATTTGTTGAAGAGTGATTTACTTCCAATTATGTGGTCAATTTTAGAGTATGTGCAATGTGGTGCTGAGAAGAATGTGTATTCTGTGGATTTGGGGTGGAGTGTCCTGTAAATGTCTATTAGATCTGCTTGGTCCAGGTCTGTGTTCAAGTCCTGGATATCTTTGTTGACTTTCTATCTTGTTGATCTGTCCAACATTGTCAGTGGAGTGTTAAAGCCTTTCACTATTATTGTGTGGGAGTCTAAGTCTCTTTGTAGGTTATTCGGAACTTGCTTTATGTATCTAGGTGCTTTTGTATTGGGTGCATATATATTTAGGATAGTTAGCTCTTCTTGTTGCATTGATCCTTTCACCATTATGTAATATCCTTCTTTGTCTCTTTTGATCTTGTTCGTTTAAATTTTTTTTTATCAGAGACTAGGATTGCTACCCCTGCTTTTTTTTTTTTTTTTTTTTTTTTTTTGCTCTCCATTTGCTTGGCAGATCTTCTTCCATTCCTTTATTTTGAGTCTATTTGAGTCTTTGCATGTGAGATGGGTCTCCTGAATCCAGCACACCGATGGGTCTTGACTTTTTATCCAGTTTGTCAGTCTGCGTCTTTTGGTTGGGGCATTTAGGCCATTTACATTCAATATTAATATTGTTATGTTTGAATTTGGTCCTGCCATTTTGTTACTGGCTGTTTGTTTTTCCCGTTAGTTGACACAGTTTCTTCATTGCATCATTGTTCTTTACCATTTGGTATATTTTTGCAGTGGCTGGTAGTGGTTGTTTTTTTCCCCTGTTTAGTACTTCCTTCAGTAGCTCTTGTGAGGCAGGTCTTGTAGTGATGAATCTCTGAGAAATTGCTTGTCTGTAAAGGATTTTATTTCTCCTTCACTTATGAAGCTTAGTTTGGCCAAATATGAAATTCTGGGTTGAAAGTTCTTTTCTTTAAGGATGTTGAATATTGGCCCCCACTCCCTTCTGGCTTGTAGGGTTTTTGCCAAGAGATCCTTGTGAGTCTGATGGTCTTTCCTTTGTGGGTGACTCAACCTTTCTCTCTGGCTGCCCTTTGGATTGTTTCCTTCATTTCAACCCTGGTGAATCTGACAATTATGTGCCTTGTGGTTGCTCTTCTTGAGGATTATCTTTGTGGTGTTCTCTGTATTTTCTGGATTTGAATGTTGGCCTGCCTTGTTAGGGTGGGGCAGTTTTCTTGGATAATATCTTGAAGAGTGTTTTCCAACTTGGATTCATTCTCCCCGTCACATTCAGGTATGCCGATCAAGCGTAGATTAGGTATTTTCACATAATCCCATAATTCTTGGAGGCTTTGTTCATTTTTTTTTTTCAGTCTTTTTTCTCTAATATTGCTGTCTCATTTTATTTCATTGATTTGATTTTCTATCTCTGATATCCTTTTTTCTGCCTGATTGATTCGGCTGTTGAAACTTATGTATGCCTTGTGAAGTTCTCGTGCTGTGTTTTTCAGATCCATCAAGTAGTTTATGTTCTTCTCTAAGCTTGTTATTCTAGCTAGCATGTCGTCTAACCTTTTTTCAAGGTGCTTAGTTTCTTTGCATTGGGTTAGAACATGGTCTTTTAACTCAGAGAAGTTTGTTATTACCCACCTTCTGAAGTCTGCGTCTGTCAATTCATCAAATTCATTCTCTGTCTATTTTTGTTCCCTTGATGGTGAGAAGTTGTGATCCCTGGGAGGAGAAGAGGTGTTCTGTTCTTTGATGGTTTTATCCTTTTTGTGCTGTTTTTTCCCTATCTTTGTGGATTTATCTCCCTTTGATCCTTGATGTTGGTGATTTTGGGAGGAGTCTCTGTTGTAGCTATATTTTTTTTGGCCTTAGAGGGTGTTGCTGGGCTCTCTAGGATTCAGTCAGGTTGCTGGGAGGGTGGTCCTTCCCTGGAGTTTGTTTGCAGGTGAGATTGGCACAGCCTTTTCAATAGCATGCCTCCTTCCCTGAGCTCTATCTGCTTGGTTGGGGTCAAACTGGTGTATTTGCTGCCAAGCTCTCTAGTAAGGGCTTCAGTTTGAGTTTTTTGGGGGTGGGACCTGCTGGCCTTATGGCCCATTTCCCACTTTCAACTCTGCCTCCCTCTGTGGGACGGTCCCTCCTGCTGGTGTTAGTTCAAACTTCCACTGAGGTCTTTGCGACTACTTACCATGCCTGGCAGGAGCCGCAGCTCAGATTTGCATCGACAACTCATGGCGCCCCTCAGTCTGTTGGGGCTCTCACGGACCGTGGGTTGCAGGAGGGATGAGAGCACACGATCTGAATCGGAGAACCTATGGGGTGAAGCCCCCCTACCCTCCTAGTCGGCTGCACATTCCAGGTGGGGACAAATCTTGCCCTGTCTTGTTTTGCCCCCCCCGGGCAACTCTTACCCTACGGCTCCTTCCCTGGCTACTTTCAGAGCCCTATCAGTTTCACCGAAACAAACCTGGCACCTGGCACCTTGTTTGGAATCGTGAAATCCTCTAGTTCTCTGTGTCTCATTTGCTGGGAGCTGCATTCTGGTGTTGCCTTCTCTCGGCCATCTTAGTGCTGCCTCAATTTTTATTAGTTTTTTTTTATGTTTGTTTGTTTATACAAACAATATTAAGTAATTATCAGGTTAAAACAATGAATTTGTAGGTCAATTTTTGCAAGGCTTACAGTAATCTCAAGCCAAAAATCATACAGTAGACACACAAAAAAGTAAAAAGCAAGAACTTAAATAATATCATCAGAGAAAATTGCCTTTACTTGAAGAAGACAGGAAGGAAAGAAGAAAAAGAAGACCACAAAACAACCAGAAAACAAACAACAAAATAGCAGAAGTAAGTAAGTTTTTACTTATCAATAATAATATTGAATGTAAATGGACTAAACTCTCCAATGAAAAGATATAAACTGACTGAATGGATGAAAAAACAAGTCACATTGATCTCTTGCCTACAAGAAACACACTTCACCCATAAAGACACACATACACTAAAAATAAAGGAATGGACAAAGATATTCCATGCCATTAAAAATCAAAAAAGAATGGGAGTCACTCTACTTATATCAGATGAAATAGGTTTAAAGACCAAAATGATAAGAAGAGACAAAGAAGGTCACTATGTAATGATAAAGGGGCCAATTGAGTCAGGAGATATAACAGTTTTAAAAATATATGCACTCAACACCAGAGCACCCAGATATATAAAGCAAATATTATTAGTGCTGAAGAGAGAGACAGACCCCAATGCAATAGTAGCTGGAAAGTTCAATACCCCTCTTTCAGCATTGAACAGATCTTCCAGACAGAAAAGCAACAAAAAAAATCAGACTTAATCTGCACTATAGAAAAAATGGATCTAATAGATATTTACAGAACATTTCATTCAGGAGCTGCCACATGCACATTCTTTTCCTCAGCACATGGATTAGTCTCAAGGATAGATCATATGTTCAAAAAACAAATTTTAAAACATAAAAAATTGAAATAATATCAGTCATCTTCTCTGACTATCATGGAATGACACTAGAAATTAGTAACGAATGAAATTTTGGAACCTATACAAATACATGGAAGTTAAACAATATGCTCCTGAATGACCAGTAGGCCAATGAAGGAATTAGGAAGGAAATTGAAAAATTTCTTGAAACAAATGATAATGGAGACGCAACATACAAAAACCTAGGGGATACAGAAAAAGCAATACTCAGGGAATTTTATAGCTGAAAAACCATAAATAAACAATCTAATTATGCATCTTAAAGAACTAGAAAAGCAAGAGCAAACTAAACCCAAAATTATTAGAAGAAATGAAATAATATAGATCAGAGGAGAAATAAATGTAATTGAAATGAAAAAACTAATACAGAAAGATCAATGAGACAACAACAAAAAAAGATCAATGAAACAAAAAGTGGGTTTTTGAAAAGCTAAAAAAAATTGACAAACATTTAGCAAGATTAAGGAAAAAGAGAATATCCAAATAAATAAAATCAGAAATGAAAACTGAGATATTACAACTGATACTGCAGAACTCAAAGGATCATTAGTGCCTACTATGACCAACTATATGCTATCAAATTGGAAAGTCTGGATGAAATGGACAAATTCCTAGACACATACAAGCTACCAAGATTAAACTGGGAAGAAATTAAAACCTGAACAGACCAATAATAAGTAATGAGATTGAAGCTGTAATAAAATGTCTGTCAGTAAAGAAAAACCTGGGACCTGATGGCTTCACTGCTGAACTCTACCAAACATTTAAAGAAGAACTAATGCCAATCTTACGCAAACTATTATGAAAAATAGAGGAAGAAGGAATACTTCCAAACTCTTTCTATGAGGCCGGTATTACCCTGACTCCAAAACCAAATATACAACCAAAAAAAAAAAAAAAAAAAAAAAAAAGCAAGAAAGAAAAGGAAAGAAAGAAAGAAAAGAAAACTACAGGCCTATATCTCTGATGAATATTGATGCCAAAATCCTCAAAAAATACTAGCAAACTGAATTCAGCAATACAGTAGAAGGAACATTCATCATGACCAAGTGGGAGTTATCCCTGGGATGCAAAGATGGTTCAACATATGCAAATCAATCAATGTGATACATAGTATAAACAGAATGAAGGATAAAAAACATATAATTATTTCAGTTGATGCTGAAAAACATTTGATCAAATTCAACATAATGTAGCATTATGGAGCAGGAAAGAAAAAAGTAAAAAAAAAAATTCAACATCTCTTTGTAAGGAAAACCTTCAAAAAACTAGGGATAGAAGAAACATACCTCAACATAATAAAAACCATGTATGATAGACCCATAGCTAGTATCATACTGAATAGGGAAAAACTAAAAGCCTTTCTTCTTAATAACTGGAACATGACAAGGATGCCCATCGTCACTACTGTTATTCAACATGTTACTAAAGCCCTAGCTAGAGCAATCAGACAAGAAAAAAATATAGAGAGCATACAAACTGGAAAGGAAGAAGTGAAATTATCCTTGTTTGCAGATGATGTGATCTTATATTTGGAAAAATCTAAAGATTCCACAAAAAACTGTTAGAACTGATAAATTCAGTAAAATCACAGGAAAAAAATTTACATACAAAAATTAGTAGCATTTCTATATGCCAACAGTGAACAATGTGAAAAAGAAATAAAAATATAAACCCTTTTACAATAACCACACATGAAATTAAATAACTATGAATTAGCCAAAAAAGTAAAAAAAGATCTATAATGGAAAGTATGAAACACTGATGAAAGAAATTAAGGAGGACAGCAAAAATTGGAAAAACATTTTGTGTTCATAGATTGGGAGAATTGATATTGTTAGAATGTCTGTACTATCAAAAGCAACCTACAGATTCAATGAAATCCCTACCAAAATACCAGTGACATTGTTCAGAGAAATAGAAAAAAAAAAAAATCTTAAAATTGAGATGGAATCACAAAAGACTCAGAATAGCTAACGTTATTTTAAGCAAAAAGAACAAAACCAGAAGAATCACGTTACCTGACTTTAAATTAACAGAGGTACAGTAACCAAAACAACATAGCACTGGCATAAAAACAGACATATAGACCAATAGAACAGAATAGAGAACTCAGAAACAAATCTACACACCTACAGTGAACTAGTTTTCAGCAAAGGTGCCAAGGACACACACTGCAAGTAAGAAATGTGTTCGTTGTGAAGCATAGATATGTTAGTGATTGCTGCTGTAGCTTCATGAAGAACCTGTGAAGTTTGAATGTTACTGCTTCTGAGTGACTTATTAAGTCTTTTGAGGAGGCTCTGTCTACTTCCCCAGCTCTGGGTATAGTACAATAATGGTTTCATAAAAGGAAAATGGACAATTGATAGATTTTTAAGGTTTTCACCTCTAAGAGGTTCTCTTTTAGAAACTAGAATCTATTTTCTTTTCATAAATTTGGAATATGGCTTTAGGAAGTTATATGTTAATATATTTGACCAAAGAAAAAGGTCTCAATAAAACAAAAAATCTTGAGAATAGGAGCTTACACCTAAATGCTTTTTGCTGGTGTTTTTTTAGTGCCTGATGCACTGAAATGAAAAAAAGACAGCCTCTCTGTCCTTTAGAAGCTCTGGATTAGCATAAACAAAATATGTCAAGGACAAAACTTTGTGCCAGCTGCTGTTGTCCAAAACCAGGAAAAATGTATTTATATAATACTGTGAAAGAATTTTACCTATACGTCTTAGAAAAACTAAATGATGATGGAGAGCTGCAATAAAAAGTGAAAATCAACTACATATATTTTAGAAGTATTCTGCATTCTTTTGGGATTATTTTATTTTATTTTTTTTAGGCAGAGTCTCGCTCTGTTACCCAGGCTGTAGTGCATTGGTTGCGATTTTGGCTCACTGCAACCTCTGCCTCCTGGGTTCAAGTGATTCTCCTGCCTCAGCCTCCCGAGTAGCTGGGATTACAGGCGTGTGCCACCACGCTCGGCTAATTTTTGTATTTTTATTGGCTAGGCTGGTCTCGAACTCCTGACCTTGGGTGATCCACCCATTTTGGTCTCCCAGTGTGCTGGGATTACAAGCCTGAGCCACTGCACCTAGCCTCTTTTGGGATTAGATATGTACTGTAGGTTCTTTAACTAATGTGACTGATTTTCTAATGAATATCAGAATTTATAAATGTATTTATCCGGTATTAGTATTTTCCCATGGCTACTGGTCATTTGATCCAGGCCTGGCCAATTATAAATTCCATTTTCAGGGGTTAAGATTTGCCCGGGAAGGGCATGTAACCCTAACATAACCATTCAGAATCTTCCAGATACTTAACATTGGGAAAAATAAATTCTGTTCTCCCTGAAGTTGCAGGGCATGGAGCATATAGGTCTAGGCCACTTCCTGGTTCTCTTCTCCAGCAGCATAGAGGAAATTTGTTGAGAGAGAGCATGAAATTTTCACAAAGAAGCCAACCTTTGAGAGAGAGATGATGTGTTTGAAGAGAGATGATATGTTGTTTAACTGGACTTTCAATTGAAGACACCATTAATTCCCATTCTAGCTAAGCTAGCTGATGTCGGGTCTTCGACATTGCAATGGAAAGAAGCTGATATAACCCTGGTGAGGCTGTAATTTCTCTTTAGCTTTCATTTGGGGTTTAAAAGAATACTTCCAAGCACCTATAATTCCAGCACTTTAGTGGGCAGATCACTTGAGGTCAGGAGTTCAAGACCAGCCTGGCCAACATGGTGAAACCCTGTCTCTACTAAAAATACAAAAATTAGCCAAGTGTGGTGGTGTGCACCTGTAATCTCAGCTACCCAGGAGGCTGAGGCGGGAGAACCGCTTGAACCTGGGAGATGGAGGTTGCAGGGAGCTGAGATGCGCCACTGCACGCCAGCCTAGGCAACGGAGTGAGACTCTGTCTCAAAATAAACAAATTAAATTAAATAAATAAAAATAAAAGAATATTACAGATGTGCTTTAGGGAGATCCTTACTCAAGAAAATAACTGAAATGCAAGAGAGAAAGTTGTGAAGGTTTTGTACCATTATTCACATACTCATATTCGACAATGTGTCTGAATTTGTTGCTTTCACATGTTTGTTATTGACCACAGAGCAATCCTTAACACCCAAGATGCCATATGAAATCTACTTCCCACTTTGCTGGCACTGACAATTGGGACCTAATGAACAAAGAAACTTCCCTAATGACATTTTTGGGGTAAGTTTGGCCAAAGTATAATATAGAAAAGTGAACAGGCATGATGACTCATGCCTGTAATCCCCACACTTTGGGAGACTGAGGTGGGAGGACCGAAACCCAGGAGTTTGAGACCAGCATAAGAAATACAGGGAGATACCATCAAATAATAAAAAAAAAATTAGGTGGGCATGGTGGCACATGCCTGTAGTCTGAGGCTGCAGTGAACCATGATTGTGCCACTGCACTGCAGCCTGGGTGACAGAGCAAGACCGGATCTCAAAAAAAGAAAAGTATACGAAGTGCTATGAATGGTCATGTACATTGCTTTTGGTGAACACAGCAGACATTTTTGTTAGATATATGTGTTTGAGTGTATTTATATATCCGTGGATATATATACGGAATGTACACATGGATATATATACACATGTGTGTGTGTTTGTGTGTGTGTGTGTGTGTGTGTGTGTGTGTATAAGAGTCGAGTGGCTGGGTTGTCAGGTGTGTTTGTTTGTCTTTAGTTGATATTTTTAGTTTTCTAAATTGGTTTAGCCAATCCTAATGACATTTTTATGATTTACAAAACTTAGAGATGTGGTTTCTGCAGGAAAGCTGATGCTGTGGCTCCCCATTTTTACTCCCTATTTTTACCCACATAATTAATTTTTATACCAATGCTATTATTAAAGTATATTACAAAAGGAGTGGGAGAACAGCATTCAAATTTGGAGTGGGTTTTTGTACAGATAAGTATTCATTTCTTCTCAGAAACTAGCAATAAGTATTTAAGTCATCTTATATTCACTTCCACAGTAACTAGGTTTCATTAAATTCACCTTTTTTCAAATATTCTTTTTTTTTTTACACAATGAATTGTTTTTATTTCGGTATGCATCCACGTTTCAGCATTTAGTGGTCCTGAACAGAAAGTGGAAAGACGCAGCAATTTGCCAGGAGGTCAAGCCTGCCAATTTCAGGGATCTGCTGTGCACACCGGGTTCTTTCTTAATCCCTGCTGAGGATCTTGAGAAGCAGCAGCACCAAAACCAAGGCGTGCACCGGATTCCAGGTTCTTTTTGTTCCAGTTGTCAGATTCCAAACTAGACCCCAATGGATTGCAAGGATGGCCAAATGAAAGCCCTGTTTAAAATTTCTTCAATTTTTAAAAGCAAAAGCAATTACAGGAAAGTGAAACAATTCAGAGGGATCATGTGTGCTTACAAGTGTCTTCATGTGGTCTTTCTCCGAGTTTGACCACCAAGGACTCTGAGAGCTGGCAGGTCTGAGTAACCCTGGTGACTATTCTTTTCACCTTATCAAAACCTGAGCTAAAAACAACGCATCAGCTGATGACAGCAGAGGGTGGCAGGGCTGAGGACCCAGTATTCATTCCCCAGGCTGGTGGAGAGTGAAAAAGTATGGTTCTGAAACTAAACAAGGGAGGGCAGAGACTCGTTCCAACCTTACCTCATGGCTTCTGGCCACAGCAAGGAAGTGTCATGGAAGGTGTTGGGTGGTGACGGTGCGAAAAGGAAGTTCAGGAGGAGGGTAGAAAAAGCAGCACCCTCGATAAAGGTGGGGTAGAGAAGATACGGGGAAAGCCCTGAATTCCTCACCGAAGGCCAGTCTCAGAGGGGAGTAGAGGGGTTACAATCTATGCTTCGGCCAAGGGCAGGAGTGGAGGAGCGTGGGGACAGGAGGATGGCTTGGAAGGGGCATCATTTAAGACTTAAAGAAACCAGAGGTGCAGGCAAAGCACCCCACACACCCAGCAGTAGTCCCACAGGCTGAGACCTGAAACTTTCACATCTACTCTAACAAGCCCTCCAGGGTAGAGGGCTGTTGTTGCAGGGAGGGTGGGAGGCAGGAGGGTAAGGGGAGAAGGCAGAGACCCCAGGCCATGTATTCAGCAGCAAGGTGATTGTGTGATGTGTCTTTTCACAGTTGAGTTAGATGTGCCCCACCAGTTATGATGGGAATCAATTTAAATAGACTTTCTTGATCCCAGAAGTTCAACTACGTGGACAGAGGTTACACTTGACAGGATGATTTGTTATAGCACAACTTACATATTTCAAATGGACAAAAAGTTAGTATCATTTACAGTATCTTAAGATAAATTTCCTTTGAATGGGAGCTTCCTTTCCAGTACTTTGAGATCTATAAGACCTATCTAGAAAATTTACTACTGTGGAAATGAAGACTGCTTAAATCGAATAGGCGGGAAGGGAAGGGCCTGTGGTTTTTCTTTTTGATTAATTGCTGTAACACTGTCCAGGTGGCTGAGGGAGTTTCATATTTTCTTTAGTCATCATTAGGCGCTGAAGCTCTTGCAGGACAACTCTGATGCTATATGAATTCTGCCATTTTGCTAGCACTGATATGGCTCTTGTGTCCACCACTCCATTAGAACTATTAACTCCATTTATATTAATTTTTGTTACAAATCTTACAAAGGGGGGGTGCTTCTGGGTATTTAAGTCCACATTCTATTTTAAGGCTGTATATTCGGTTTTCATAAATTGTTCTTGGAGGCCCAATTATCATCCCTGTCCATCTTTTAAGTGTCATGTCTTCGTCATCTTCTAGACCCCAGCTAACTGTGCCATCTCCTACTCCTTTCTGGCCTTCTTGGAGTTCTTCCAACAGTCGGAAATTGTGAGGGACTTTTACTCCCAAGCCCGTGGTGGCTGCCATCTTGTGTCACTGTCGCTTGAACTCAAATAGTCTTATCAAAGTGTCAGAACCCAATAAGGAGTTTCTATGGTGACTATTCTCACTAAAAGAGCTTAAGAAGTTTAAAAATACTGTGTTTCCTCTGCAGTATTGTGCAGGGAAGAAAAAGTACTCAAGGGAAAAATATATAACCAGGGATTTCTATTTTATTTCACATTGGATTTATTTTGTTTATTTTAGAACTCAGATACCAAGAACAGATTTAATTATACTCTTCAGTTCATTGCAAACTTCTGTAATCAGTCTGTATAAGGCCCCTCTCATTTAATTTTATTTCCTTTTATTCATATTTCCTATTTCTATTCCCCTCCCCCTACACAAGCAACCCCTCTAATTTGTTTTACATGTTTCCTTAAATCTCTACATATTCTTGTGTTCTTATAAATTATATTGTGCTATAGATCTTTCTCTTTTCCTACCTTTAATAGTATTTCTAAAAGTGCTACATTAAGTTACCTCCTATCTCTCAATCCCTTGAGCATAGAGGTCCCCAGGGTTCAGTCCTTGATCCATTTCCCTTCTCAGGCTACACCAGCTCCCTTGATGATCTCATCATGTCTCATGGCTTTATATCACCTATAATAATGAGCATTCATATATGTATATAATCACATGTACACACACATATACTATATATGCTCATATAGATATACATATATGTTATATATATATTTATATATTTCTCATGTATATGATTTATGTATCTACAAACCAGACTTTTCTCTCAAAATTTAGACTGTTGTATCTAAAAAAAAAATTCTTTTCCTTGCTCCACCTACAGCCCTCCCCATCTCAGTTAATGGCAGCTCCATCTTTATAGTTGCTTAGGCCAAAAATCTTGGCACTGTCTATTATGGATTGATGTAATCCATTTCAGCATTTATAAGTCAAAATCCTAACACCCAAAAGTACCTGAGAACATGACCATATTTGGAAATAGGGTCATTGCAGGTGTAATTAGTTAAGATGAGGCCATTCAGGGTGGGCCTTAATCCAGTATGATGGCTGTCATTATGAAAGAGGGATATTTGGACATAGATACAAGTGTACAGGGGGCTGTGTGAACCTGAAATGGCCATTTGCAAGCCAAGAAGAGAGGCCTGGAACAGAGCCTTCCTCACAGCTCCCAGAGGAACCAACTCTGCCAACACCTTGATCTCAGACTTCATGCCTCCAGAATCAGAGAATACATTTTTGCTGTTGAAGCCATCCAGTTTGTGGTACTTCATTACAGAGAATCTAGCAAACTAAGACATTGCCCTTGATTCTTTTCTCTCACTCCATACCCACTCTGTGAGGAAGTGTAGTTTACTATTCCTGCAGAATCTAATCAGGATCCAACCACTCTCTCCACAACCACAACCCAGTCCATGTTATCATGCTGTCTTGCCTCATTGTTGCAGTAGCCTCCTAATTGGCCTTCCTGCTTTTGCCCCTGCCTCCTACAAGTCTACTTTCAGCACAGTATCTAGAGGCATCCTTTAAAAACCCAAGTGAGTGTCCTTTCATTGCTTAAATACCTGGGAAGACTTCCTGTTCATTTAATAAAAGAAAAGCCTTGGAAGAACCTACAAAGCCCTGAGAAATCTGCCTCATTCTCCGATTGCCCATTTGACAGCATTTCCTCTTCTCCTTGCTAACTCTGTTCCAGCCACACTGGCTTCTTTACTATTCTTCAAAAACATAAGCAGGCTCTCCCTGCAGGGTTTCACACTGGCTATTCTACCTGTCTGGAATCTTCTTTCTGCAGATATTTGTATGTTTAATTTCCTCTAAGTCTTTCCTTAAATATTCCCATGAATGAATGGATAAAATGTACTAGCTAAAATGCTCCAAGGAGATACACATTAGTTCCCAGTTCATTTCAGACCTCTTTAAAATATGTTCATGTATCTCTCAGAGTCTCAAAATGGAAAATATGAGTAGGACTTAGAGTTTCAATTAGGAGGATAAAGCTATCTTACTTGTACATGAGAAAGTGCCAATTGAGAGGGTGATGATTGCTGGTTTTCATTTCCCTTTATCCTCTGCTCTGTTATGTGTAACTCCAAAGATTCTTCCACTGACATTATCATGGGGTAGCAACTTTCTCTACAGATTCTTATCTTCAGCTGTGTGCAGCAGTGGGTTATGGCCCTGTGCAGGAAGCCAGTCATGGAACAACCACAGACATGCTGGGAAACAAGGCTGGTTTCATACTCATAGACTCAAGCGATTCTTCCACCTCAGCCTCCCAAAGTGCTGGGATTACAGGCATGAGTCACCATGTGCACTCTATTTTTTCACCAATTAAATTTTAGTCATTATACACAATTAAAAAATGAAAACTGACAGTTTTCTAGGAATGTTAGAATGATTATAATACTTAATGCAATTATAATGGCTTATCAGTTATTGTACCATTAAATCTCTCTAGAGCCCACAATACTTAAAGGTAGGCTGTACAAAGTGCAAACTGGAAGATTCCAAGGTCATTTCAGTTCTCTCTAGGTTACATAAATTCCAACCTTCCCCTTTCAGAGAAGCAGAGATCATGGAAGGTCTTACTTGTTCACCCCTGGGGTTTGTGTTGGAGGTTGGAGAAAGCCACACAGGCATGTCCAGGGATGAATGTACTAGCCAAATTGAATGGAGATTGCATAAGCAAAGCAAGAGTGGGAGGAATTTCTTTGTCTCTTTCTTTCCTTTTTTTTTCTTTCTTTCCTTTTTTTCTGTTTCTCTCTTTCTGGTTCTTCCTTCTTCTCTGCCTCTCTTCTCTCCTCTCCCCCTTTTCTCTGCCCCCCCCCCCAATTTTCTCTCCTCATATCTCTTTCCTTCTTCTTTCCTGAAGTTAGGTGACCTGGGATCTATTTCTTGTTATGCCACTAACCAGTTATGCAACCGTAGAGTTACTTGGTTTTTCTGCCTCAGTTTCTTCACCTGTAGAATGGCTAGGCTGGGCTCAATAATCTCTGAGGTTTTTTTTTCAGCTTTAGGATTTTGTGTTTCTATATGGTAACTAGACAAGGTAACCAAAAAAGGAGCAAGATTGGGGAAAAAAGAGTAATGAATCTTATTTTGGAAAAGGCCAAATTTGAGGTTCCTGTGATACGTCTGGGTATAAATGACAAGAACATATTCATTGGAAGTAGAAGTTTGGTCCTTGGAAGAGAGCTGGGAGTGTATAGATTTGGGAGTGTATCAATAAGGGTTAATTGGAACAGTAAGAGTTTTGTTACCAGCTAAAGCAGTTGTGAATGAACAGATTATGTATTAAAATGAATTGGAAACAGTTAAATTCAAAATCATAATGCACTTATATTTGGTTGATTCCATTTGCCTTTATTCTATGGAATGATAAAGGGCAGGAAAAGCCTGACTTTTTAGTGTTGGCTGAATTCCATGGTATAAATACTCTTACCATGCATGGCCTATTTTAAGCTACCAACAGGAGGTCACTGAAAAGGAAGTTGGGAGGAGCTATGTAGTAGCACATTATTATGTAATATCCTAGAGAAACAGTAGACATAAATATCCTTAAGAACATAAATAATGGTAGTGTGGTAAAATAATGAGGAACTCATACATTTTGAGTATGTACTATCTTGGTTTTTAATATAAGAATATCATTTGTGAAATTATAAAATGATATACTACATATGGTTAAAAAATTATTGCATTTTTGTATTGAAAAATGTTATGTGGTTTTAAGTATCATTTAATGAGGCATAGTTCTAGTGGAAAAACAGTCATGAGTCAAAAAAATCATGGTGAAATTCCTGCTTTTCTGGGTCAGTTATTGTGCCTCAGTTTCCCTGTTAGAGGAATGCTTTGCGTCCTTTCTGAACCACACTTCAACTTGCATAAAAAAAAATCATAGAATTTATGAAAACATTTTTATATATATTGTAAATAGGACTTATATAAATATAAATCATTTTTAAAATTATTCATTGAAACATAACTCTGTTGTGTTCATAGTGAAAATTAAAAATTAAATAAAAGTAACAGACACCTATTGTTTAATATCCACAGCTTAATATAATCTCTTTGTAGGCAAAATGTATAAGGATGTTTATTATATTAAGTGGTAAAAATGAAACATCTGGCAACAATTTTTAGATCTTGAAGAATCAGATGACAAAATGATGAGTCTCAGGGGACTAAGATCATGTTTCCTATTCCTGAAAAAAAGGTTTAAAAATTTTTTTATTCTTTCTGAGAAACACACTTATTTTGGTTTCTTCTTCTCTACTCCCTATCTTGTGAAGTGACACAGAATTTCATGAACTGTTAACAAAACTCTAGTTTGGTCTTGGACCTGGGTGAAGCATGTGGTTAGAACTGTAGCTGTAAAGTCACCATCTAGTTCAATAAATCTAGACAAACCAAGTAGCCCTGTGGATCACTGTGTTGTAAGAAGAAAGTATTATGGTTGTGATTCTCTCAGTTATTAAGGAGATAAAGCTCCATTATAATACAAGGGAAACTATGAGCAATTTGGCCACTGGTTGAGGAAAAAAAACCAGTTAGTGTATTCTAGACAAGAATGGCAAAGTTTAGGATGGATCAGTCTGCTTCTGACAAATCCCAACTCTGAGTCATTATGCAGTAAATGCACACAGAGTTGGCAAACATGCAAGCCTTCCTGGCATCTGTAGGCTTCACTCAGCTTGTGTCCTAGTTCCTCACTCACACTGGAAAATTAAACTTCTTTTTATGTTTGGTTCTCTAGTGTTTTTATATAAATATGGCAATCTTTAACAACTGACCATATTGACTGCCATCCCTTAGAAATTACTAATTCTAATTTATATTCTACAAACAATTCATTCAACAACTACTTGGTCTATTAACAAACACTCTGCACCAGGCACTGTGCTGTACTGTAAAGGATACAGTGATGGCTAAGATGCTCTCCACGCTCCTTGGCAGGGATACTAGATGTGTGTGGAGATAACTGTCATATAAGGCGGAGGTTATAAAATGCAGAGAGAGTGTAGACCACAGGCTTTGGTGCTCAGACTAAGAATTAGAAACATGTCCACCTGAGGCGTTCAGGGAGGGCAACCAGGAAGAAGTGCATAGTGAATGGATAGGATTTCAGACCGAAGAGATGGGGATGGGTGTGAACAGTATATAAACCTGGTCAATAAAGGATCATCCAAAGAGAGGTTGGCAGGACCTCAAGAAAGAAATTACCAGGCCTCTCTTTCTGTCCCTACAGAGGACATGATATTTGGGAGGCTGTCAAATCGTCGTAGCACAGTCCCTGGGAAGTGTTGCTATTAAAGTTGTTTGTGGTGCATTTCAATGCAATAAAACAATGTTCCATAATGGTTTTGAAGGAAAGCTTTGTTTTTCTCTCAACAGTTCACTCTACTTGCTAAGTCAGCCTTCTTTGAGGTCACTAAGAGGGCATGAAGAATATATGGATATGACTAAAGTCATCACACTACCTAGTAGTCATTGGAAACAGTGCTGTGAGAATGTGAGAAACAGCTGGAGGTGGTACAGGAACACAGCATGGGCCATGTCTATCTCAGATGGATATTTCAGGCTGCCTTAGAGGGTCTGGCTCTGCATATATGTTTTTTCTGTGTTACTGAGCTAGCTAATTCACAGGCACTGTTGTAAAGGAGAAGTAGGAAGCTTGGTACGATGTTATCATCCCTGTTGCTAAGCCTCTTCTTTCTTTTTACTATCTTAGAGCAGCAAAGACGGATCTGAGCTAGTCCTTTGTGCTTTACACTTCGGTCTTTACTGAGTGTGTGGCTCACTGACAACTCATTTCCTTCACAGACAGGTTCGTCTTCTCATGATGATGGGTTGAGGCCTACCCAGAGGCAGCTGGAGAGAATTTTTCTGTGATGACCAAAGCTCCTCTGCCCCCATCAGCAGCAGTAGCTCTCTGCTGGAACTTGAGATTGGAACACCACTAGTGAGGCCAAGTTCCCTAACCAGTGGGGACTTAACCAGCAAGATGCAGGGCTCGAGTTGCTGTCAAACCAGAAACCAAAATCACTTGACAACCAAACAGGAATCAGATCTCAGGTGTATGCATCAGCTGTGATGAGACCTGGAATTTTAACTTGATAAAATATTTTGCTTTTTCCTTTAGAGTGGAATTTTTAATTTCAGGCTTATATCTCCATTATTTCAGTGAAGAGAAAGGACAACTAATAGTTGCTTGGCCTAAAAGATTCTGGCAGGAATATGTGAGTCATAAAATATTAGCCAAACATCTTTTTGGATATTCTAATATAAACTGTATGGGAAACTAAGCACTTTATGCCAGGTCAAAGCTAAAGAGCCCTTCTCAGAGCCTTATGCCGCATTCCCACTTTCTGGATACTAATCTTATTGGTTGATAGCACCAAGTTTTGGGCTGTGTTGTAAGAAACCATCCAGCTATGGCTGCTTTTTGCTATCATTTTCCCCTTTGTTCAGGAAATATTGTCATGAACATGTTGTAAAGACAGCAAGAGAGAAAAGGTGGTTTGTTTTATGGAAACTATTATTAGAGATACTTGTGTTAGGGTTATGAACTAAGGTCTGGAATAAAGGGGAAATTTAGAATTGTCGTCAAAAACAACAGTTCTCAAATCTGGGGTTGTGTGTCATAATGGGAAGAGATGGCCTCTAGCCCTGGCTCTGCCACAGCTGTGTGACTCATGATAATCCATTCATTCATTCATTCAACATTTTTGGAGTATCCACTCTGTGTCAGACACTATGTTCAGCACTGGGGCCACATTCTGAGGAATAGATAAGGAACCTGTTCTCTAATCACACAACTTCTCCAAACCCCATTTCTTTATGTTTGCAGTGCAAGGGCTGCACTACTATGAGCTCTCAACGACCCCTACCCCTGCTTCTTGATTCTTTTCTGTGGGAGCAAAATGTGCCTGGAAGAACAGTAACAGGAAAAGTGGTACCAATATCACATGCCAGACATTATGCTAACTAATCACTTTTATATGCATTGCTTCATTTTGTTTTCTCAAGAATTTCCTAAAATAGGTATTATTAGGCTCATTTTCCAGATGAGGATATTAAGACTCAGGAGGTTGAGCTGCCTTTTGTTATAAGCAAGAAAGAGGCAGAGTCAGACTCAAACCCAGCTCAGCTGATTCCAAACCCAGCATTCTTCTCTCCTCTTCTGTTCATGTTTTAGAAAGCTCATTCATCTCCCCTGGACTTTACTCTGGGAGTACTTATAAAAATTTTACTCAAGAATCTTATTCATCCCAAGAGTGATCCTGCCACTTCAGCAAAGACCAGCACTCCCACTGCTTTGCCTCCATTTGTGCTTACCTTCCACCAGGAATCCTTTTCTATATTGTTTGTTGCCAAACTCTGCGTCCTTTCCCAAACTTTATCTTACTCCTAAGTTTAATTCATTCATCCCCTCATAGTTGTCCAACACAGTAGGAAATTCAAAAAAGAGTCCCTGGGCATATCTTTGAAGGAAAATAAGGCAGACACAGATTGCAGGAAGAATTATAGCCTGAAATAAAGAGTCATGGGCTATTTATTAGTTAGTGTTTCCCTGCAAGGAGAGGTCTGTGGTAGGAGATGCTTCAAAAACTGTCCAAGGGCTTCCTTATGCTACCTTTTCCTCAAAGATGCCTTTTTCTGTTTCTCTCTTTGTTTTTTTTTTCTGATTATACACTGTCACTGCAGAAAATCTGAAAACTATCCACTCTTCAGAGATAATCACGATTAACATTTGGTGTATTTCCTTCTGTGATGGTTAATTTTATGTCACCTTGGCTAGGCTATAGTGCCCAGTTGTTTGGTCAAACACAAGTCTAAATGTTGTTGCAAAGCTTTGTTTTGTTTTTATTTTTAAGATGTGATAAACACTGAAATCAGTAGACTTTGAGTAAAGTGGACTACCCTCTGTAATGTGTGTGAACTTCAATAAGTTGAAGATCTTAAGAATAAAGACTGAGGTCTCCTGAAGAGGAGGCACTCTTCCGCAAGCCTTGCAATGTAGAAATTCTGGGTTTCTAGCCTATCAGCCTACTATACCAATTTCAGATTTGCCAGCCTGACAATTACATGGGCAGTTCCTTAAAATACATCTTTCTCTCTGTCTCTTTCTCTCTCTCTCTCTCTCTCTCTCTGTCTCTCTCTCTCTCTCTCTATATATATATATATAAAATTTATACACACACACACACACACATATAGGGGGTGTGTGTGTGTGTGTGTGTGTGTGTGTGTGTGTATGCATGTATTCATATATACTTGAATGTAAGTATATCCTATTGGTTCTGTTTCTCTGGAAAACCCTGACTGACATACTTTCATTTTACTCATTTCCTCTCGATTAGCACTTTTCAAACTGTCTTGTCTGTGTGTGAATCATCTGTGTGTGAATCACTTGTCTTATTGAAGTGCAGCCTCTAAGTCAGTGGTGGTGGGCTAAGATTCTGTATTTTGAACAAGGTCCCACGTGATGCCTATGCTTCTGGTCTATGGAACACATTTTGTGTAGCAAGGCCTTATATGATCAACTGTTTCTTTTAAATTATATCATGAGCTCAGTTATTCTGAAACATTAACTTGTAACTCTATTGCACTCCATTATATGAATTGCCATAAATTAGATACATTCAGGCTTTGGAAGCATATTTCCCCTAGGCTCTTTATAAATGAGTCCAAGTATAATCTCACCCAAAGGCCTGGCTTCTGTAGCACAATAGAAAAATAGTAGAAATGTAGAAAAATTGTCCAAATGTAATCTCACTGAAAGGCCTGGTTTCTATAGCAAATCAGGCCTGCATGCTCAGACCATGGTTTCATGGGCTTCCCTTAGCTTTTTTTTCTTTACTTGTTATTTCAATAGCTACAAAAATTCCCTTGACTTTTGTCTGGGTGCTCATATTATTAGTCTCTGCTGGGAAGGGGAATCTACTGAATAGATATGGTTCTCAGAAGTCATTCATACATTCTTCATTTATTCATGTAATAATATTACTCAATTATCTCATCAGTGGGTGTTATAGGCACCATGCTGGAAACTGTATTCAGGGGTTTGATTTAATAACTAATCAATCATAAAGTGAATATAATTGTAGTTATGATAATTAAATGGTGATATAAGTATATGACAAGAAACTGGTCTAATCTAAGGGTCAGGGACACTTCCTATGGAAGTGACATTTCAGTTGAGCTCTGGTTGTTTGGGGATATGCCACTCAGTTCCCTAACTTTTGGCTAGTCCTTTTTGAATAGGTGGAGGCTCTGATGACAAAATCTTGGAAGTCACCTTTAGTGAGAGGTGGCACACATGAAGTCTCCAAAGATCTCCCTAGAGATCCATTGTAGCTGCTGCTCCTCATTCTCCCTGTCATGCTCTTATGGAGATGACCCTCCAAGGGAATTCCCCTTCTGTCTGCTCCTGGGTAGCATCTCAGTTTCCTTCTGCTGAATATGAACACAATCTGATTTCCCATCCATCTCCATTTGTTACAGGAAATGCAGCCTAAATAACAAGTTATCATAAGGTAATTCATCATAGGAAAATATTTTGATCTTTGAATCAGTCATTATTTTGAACACTCTGCCTCTGCTCTTTCCATTAACGTGGATAATGATAGTTGAAAAGAAATTGGTACTACAAAGCTACAGTAATGGAAACAATATGGCACTGGCAGAAGGATAGACATATAGAACAATGGAATAGAATTGAGAGTTGAGAAATAAATCTGTATATTTATGGCCAATTGATTTTTGAAAAGGGTGCTGAGACCATTCAATGAGGAAAAGAATATTCTCTTCAACAATTGGTGCTGGGCCAACTGTATATCCACATGGAAAAAAAGGGGAGTTGGACCCCTACCTCATACTATATATAATAATTAACACATATGGCCAATATCCTAAACATAAGAGCCAAAATAATAAACTCTTTTGAAGAAAAAATAGGGGTTAAATCTTCATGACCTTGGATTTGGCAATACATTCTTAAATATGACACCAAAATAAGGAACAACAAACAAAAATAGATAAACTGAACTTCATCAAACTTAAAAGTGTTTATGTATTGAAGCACATTGTTTTAAAAATGAGAAGACAACCTACAGAATGGAAGATAATTTCAAATCATACATCTAATAAGGACTTGGTATCCAGAATATATGTAGAATTCTTACAACTCAACCACAGAAAGACAAACAACCCAACTAAAAAAAAATAGTCATGTACCTTCAATAGACATTTCCCCAAAGAATATATACAAATGGCTAGCAAGTATATGAAAAGATACTCATATCATTATTCATTAAGGGGATGCAAATGAGGTACCACTTCAAGCCCACAAGGAAATTTGTTTCAATGAGAAATAAGTGTTGGTGATGTGGAGAAATTGGAACCCTTATAGATTGCTAGTGGGTATGTAAAATGGTGCAGCCACTGTAGAAAACATTTTGGTGGCTTCTTAAAAAGTTAAGCATAGAATTACCATATGACCCAGCAATTCTACTCCTAAATATATAGCCAAAAGAATTGAAACCTGATATTCAAACAAATAGATGTACATAGTCAAAATATCTAAAAGATGGAAACAATCCAAATATTCATTAACAGATTAATGGACTTTCAAAATGTGGTTTTTCCATTGAATAACATATTATTCATTAAAAGGATTGAGGTGTTCATACATGCTACAATGTGCATGAAACTCAAAAACATTACACTAAGTGAAAGAAGCCAGGAACAAAAGGCCACATATTATGTAATTCCATTTATATGAAATATTCAGAATAGGTAAATTTATAGAGACAAAACACAGATTAATGATGCCAGGGCCCAGGAGGAAAGGAGTATAGGCAACAATTGCTTCATGGATACAGGGTTTCCTTTTCGGTGATGAAAATGTTTTAGAACTACATATAGGTAGGTGCTGGTTGCACAATATTATGAATAATTAAATAACTTCTATAAGTGGTTATTTTTTTAATTTAAAAAAATTTTTTTAAAGAGACAGGGTCTTGCTGTGTTGCCCAGGTTGGCCTTGAACTCCTGGCTGAGGTGATCCCACTGTCTCAGCCTCCCAAGTTGCTGAGACTACAGGCATGCACCACTGTGCCTGGGTTAAGTGACTTATTTTTTGTTATATAAGTTTTACCTCGATAAAATATTAAAAAATTTAAAAAGTAATCAAGACTAGATTCTTTCCCTCTTGTGTCTGCTATGTTTCATGGTTAATTAAAAAATTTTAAGACATAGTAACATATTTATGACTTATCTTTGGTTATTACTACCTGGGGTTTTTATCATGCTAATGCCTTCTCTCATTATTTTCTACTCCGTATAATTCAGATTTCAGTCCAAGGCTTCAGGTACATTGCAAACAGCTGCACTGGAATTCTTCATCTTATCATTAATGACATGCCAACTCTGACAGACAACTGTGTAAAAGTAGGTAGTTGGAAAGTACATTTTCTTTTCTGTCCTATAAGATGGATATATGTTCTAATGGCTTGAATTACTGAAAAATATGAATGGACTTTTCATTTTAGTTATTTTTTAAATAGTAATACAATTATTTAAAAGTTTCCACACACCCACATACCCTTGAAAACATTTGAATCCTTAAATATCCCAAGGCACCTTATTTCACAGGATTTTTTTTTTTTTTTAGTGATTTTATAGCCTAAGCATAAACTTTGAGTTTAGTTCTCCATGTTAAGCTGCCAAATGTAATTTTTTTCAGTAATCAATTTCTCATGTTTCCCCATACTCTTAGTACATGATTTAATTCTGATTTCTCCACATTACTCAAGTGTAAGTGTATTAACATGTATTGAAAAATCTAATTTTCTTTGAAATTAGGAAAATTAATAGTTAACATGTCTGTTTCTAATATATTGTAGGAAAAAATGGCTTTATTACCTTGCTAAACCTATTCTGAACAGTTGATTAATTTAATCATTTTTTCTTCTGAAGGCTTTAGTTGAAAAGTGCTCTCATATTACATCAATGATTTTCACTGGTGCACCGCATATCTCTGATTGTACTTTCAAAGCTCTGTCTACTTGTAAACTCAGAAAGATCCGATTCGAAGGTTTGTTATATTAAAAACATGGTTCCACATTATCATTTACTTTTACTCTTGTGGCATTACAAATATACTTGTCTTTTCTTCTCTTTTTTAAAAACAGGAAATAAAAGAATTACTGATGCATCCTTCAAATTTATGGACAAGAATTATCCAGATCTCAGTCACATTTACATGGCTGACTGCAAGGGAATAACAGACAGCAGTCTCAGGTCTCTTTCACCTTTGAAGCAATTAACTGTGTTGAATTTGGCAAATTGTGTAAGGTAATGAGTCATTCAGTCATATATTCAAGAAACACCAATTATCTAGTATGTGCCAGGTCCTCTTCTAAGGAACTTATGGTTTGTGGGGTAAACATGAAAGTCAGGAGTCCAGGAATTAATGTAGAGGTAAGCACAGAGTACTGTGGTTATAAAAAAGAGGGACTCCCAACCCAGGCTGATTATATGAGGGGAAGGGAGAGCTCAGGATATGAGGAATTATGGACCCTTGTAAAATTAAGGAAACCCAAAGGAATATTTATGGGCTACCTTTCCTAATGAGGGTTCCCAGAGCTAGTTTAGTTAACAGGATCTTTTCCCATATAAACTTTCTGACTTGCTTATGAAAAACCAATATCACTGGGTACTGATTAGATTTTTCCCCCTTGGGTACTGGTTAGATTTTTCCTCCGTGTAGAATTTCTGTCAAATGGACAAAGGGTGAGTTCTTACTGAAATCCTTTCTTTGGCTGTGTCACTATTGGACTACTCTCCTGAAATTCTCAGGATCAAATTCTTTTTTTTTTTTTTCTTCTTTTTTTAGATGGAGTCTCATCTGTTGCTCCAGCTGGAGGGCAGTGGCACAATCTCAGCTCACTGCAACCTCAGACTTGTGTGCTCAAGTGATTCTCCAGCGTCAGCCTCCTGAGTAGCTGGGATTACAGGTGTGTGCCACCACACCTGGCTAATTTTTGTATTTTTAGTAGAAACAGGGTTTCACCATGTTGGCCAGGCTGGTCTTGAACTCCTGACTGCAAGTGGTCTGCCTGCCACAGCCTCCCAAAGTGCTGGGATTGCAGGCATGAGCCACCACACCCAGCCAAGGATCAAGAGGTTTCTTGCTGAAACCCCTTCCCCAGAGGGTAGCTCAGCCTCTTACCTATGTAGAATTCTTATAATCTTAGAGGGCCAGCTAATAACAAAATAGCATTTGATCCACAAAATAGTACTTGATCCACATTGAAGTTGGGTAATATTTGGGAAAGCACAAGTCAGCATAATAATCTAAGCTACACGGAATCTTTTATGTGTTTTTTTTTTTTTTTTGAGACAGGGTCTCACTCTGTTGCCCAGGCTGAAGTACAGTTGCACAGTCACTGTAACCTTGAATTCCTGGGCTCAAGTGATTCTCCTGCCTCAAGCCACCCAAGTAGCTAGAACTAGAAGGCACACTCCATCATATCCAGCTAATTTTTTAAATTTGTAGAGACAGGGTCTCATTGTATTGTCCAGGCAGGTTTCAAACACCTGGCTTCAAGTGATCCTTCCACCTTGGCCTCCCAAAATGCTCGGATTATAGGCATGAGCCACTGCACTGGCTCACTGCACAGAATCTCAACCTATGTTGCCTATTAAAATGGGGAGGCAGCCCGGGTCAGTCAGGGCTGGAGGAGATATAAAGGTTTGGAATGGGAAAAACCTGTATTAGGAAATAAGGGCTCCAGCCAAGGGCCAGTGAGGAATTAAAGCCTTCTGTCAACAGCCATGTGAGTGAGCCTGGAAGCAGACCCTACAGTCCCAGTCAAACTTTCAGATGACTTAAGAGACCCCGAGCTAGAACCACCCTAGTTCACTTCCAGATCCATGAGATCCAGAAACTGGGAGATAATAAATGTTTGCCATTTAAGCCACAAAGTTTAGATCAATTTGTTACATAGTAATAACTGTGAGAAACACACACACACACAAAAAAAACAAATGCATGTACGCTACATACACAACTGTGTGTGTATCAACTAATTCTATCTGTATGAATATGTGAAATAAAACTGAATTATATTCTTATATTTCACTCAGCTTTCTGCAGATTAATCTTTTTTTTCCTTTTTTTTTGAGTCTCACTCTGTCACCCAGGCTGGAGTGCAGTGGTGCCATCTTGGATCACTGCAACCTCCACTTACTGGGTTCAAGAGATTGTTCTGCCTCAGCCGCCCGAGTAGACAGGTGACAACCATCATGCCTGGCTAAGTTTTGTATCTTTGTAGAGACAGTTTCACCATGTTGGCCAGGCTGGTCTTGAACTCCTGACCTTAGGTGACCTGCCTGCCTCAGCCACCCAAAGTGCTGGGATTACAGGCGTGAGCCACCGCACCTTGCCTAATTAATCTTAAATGGAAGTTTTTTGCCTCGAGAAGTAGAGGTGACAAGACACTTCAAAGGGCTATGCCAAAAATACTTCAGATTCTTGATGAAATATATTTTCAATATATTACTGAGCTCACAAAGAGTAAGAGAAATATCCAGTAGCCTTCAATCTCCTGATTCTTTGCTACTCTCTCAATGAACAAATTCACTGAGATGAGTAGTGAGTAGCCAGCAAACATAAAAGGTTGAGCAGCTCCAAGCACAAATTTTATGACAATATTGCCTTTGAGAGAATCAGCTCTGAGCAAGACTCAAAGTAGGGAGGCAGAACCTGAGACTTCTGCAGGGTTTGTACCTCCTTAAGGGGGACAGAGTGGTCTCAGGAGGTAGTTCCTGAATTCCTGAAAGGCATTAGCACAAAGCTTCTCAGGCTAGAGATTAAGATCAAATAAATACAGAACAACCCAGGATTGAAGCTCTCGGTGAATGCGCAGAGAGGTGAGTCAGAGCTGCATTTCCAGACTGATCTTTGTTGCCCACAGAACGGGGAAATTCCCAGGTATAGAGGAGATGTGGGACGCCAGGCAGAGGTTTTGGCTGGTGCAGCCAGCAGTCGGGGTGGCGGCAGCCAGCCCTACACAGCACTCCGCACAGGGCGCGCTTGTACGGGTGCCCTGTTGAACCAGCAACCTGAGACTTGAGAGGGCTGAACTTGAGACTGAACGGGACTTGGACAGTGGGCCAGCCCAGGGGATTGCAGGGACACAGCGTTTGGGGTAGTGCAGTGGGACGGACAAAACAATGATTCCAAATGCTCCCAGTGGAGACGTTCCCTGAGACGCTCCGTGGGGGAGGGGCATCCACCATTACCGAGGCAATCCGCCCTTACTGAGATACACGCCCACTGCTGATGCAGCCTGCTATTACTGAGGCAACCCGATACAACAGAGAGACTCCGCCACAGGGCATAGCCCATGGCAGCAGGGCGGAGACTGCAGCAGAAAAGCAGAGCCTGCAGCAACAGGGTGAACTTCACAACAGCAGGGCGGAGCCTCGGCAGGCAAATACTGACTAGAATGCCTCCTAGCTGGGCAGGACACCTCAATGGACATCCAAAAATAAAGCCCCAACCCCCCAAGACAGAGCATCTGAGAAAAAAAGGGTTTTTTAATGAGCTCTGTTGCAGCAGAATTAAACATAGCAGCCTAACAGCCCTGAATGAACAACAGAGCTCACAGCTCAGCAATTGAGCTCCTATAAAGTACAGACTGTCTCCTCAAGCAGCTCCCTGACCCCTCTATATCCAAAAGACTGACATTTGGCAGGCATCATCCTGGGACAAAGATAGCAGAAAAAGAAACTGGTAGCATCCCTTACTGTTCCGCAGCTGCTATAGGTGCAACCCACACAAGCAAGGCCTGGAGTGGACCTCAGCAGTCGTACAGCGAAGGGGCTCGACTGGTAGAAGGAAAACCAAGTAACAGAAATACTTCATCACCAACAATCTGGGCGTCCACTCAGAGACCCAATCGAAAAGTCAGCAACTACGCAGATGACAGGTGGATAAATCCACAAAGATGGGAAGAAACCAGCGCAAAAAGGAGGAAAACACCCGAAACCAGAACACCTCGCCTCCTAGAAAGGACCAAAACTCCTCACCGGCAAGGGAACAAAGCTGGACGGAGAATGACAGTGACAAAATGACGGAATTAGACTTCAGAAGATGGATAATGAGAAATTTTGTGAGCTAAAAGAACATGTATTAAATCAATGCAAAGAAACTAAGAACCTTGAAAAAAGATTCGAGGAAATGATAACAAAAATGGATAACTTAGAGAGGAATATGAATGAACTAAAGGAGCTGAAAAACACAATACGAGAACTTCGCGAAGCATGCACAAGTTTCAATAGCCGAATTGACCAAGCAGAAGAAAGAATATCTGAAGTCGAAGATCAACTCAATGAAATAAAACGAGAAACCAAGATCAGAGAAAAAAGCGCAAAAAGGAATGAATAAAGTCTCCAAGAAATGTGGGATTATGTGAAAAGACCTAACCTATGTTTGATAGGTGTACCATAATGTGATGAAGAGAATGAATCAAAGCTGGAAAATACTCTTCAGGACATTATCCAGGAAAATTTCCCCCACCTAGCAAGACAGGCCAACACTCAAATGCAGGAAATACAGAGAACACCACAAAGATATTCCACAAGAAGAGCAACTCCAAGGCACATAATCGTCAGATTCAACAAGGTTGAAATAAAGGAGAAAATACTAAGGGCAGCCAGAGAGAAAGGTCGGGTCACCCACAAAGGGAAGCCCATCAGACTCACAGCAGATCTCTCGACAGAAACACTGCAAGCCAGAAGAGAGTGGGGGCCAATATTCAACATTCTTAAAGAAAAGAACTTTCAACCCAGAATTTCATATCCAGCCAAACTGAGCCTCATAAGTGAAGGAAAAATAAAATCCTTTGCAAACAAGCAAATACTCAGAGATTTTGTCACCACCAGGCCTGCTTTACAAGAGCTCCTGAAAGAGACACTACACATAGAAAGGAACAACCAGTACCAGCCATTCCAAAATCACACTAAATGCTAAAGAGCATCAACATAATGAAGAATCTACAACAACTAACGGGTAAAACAGCCAGCTAGCATCAAAATGGCAGTATCAAATTCATACATAACAATATTAACCCTAAATGTAAATGGACTAAATGCACCAATCAAAAGACACAGACTGGCAAATTGGATAAAAATCCAAAACCCATCAGTGTGCTGTATCCAGGAAACCCATCTCACATACAAGGATACACAAAGGCTCAAAATAAATGGATGGAGGAAGATTTACCAAGCTAATGGAGAGCAAGCAAAAGCAGGAGTTGCAATTCTCATCTCTGATAAAATAGACTTTAAAGCAACAAAGATCAAAAGAGACAAAGAAGGCCATTACATAATGGTAAAAGGATCGATACAATAAGAAGAGCTAACGATCCTAAACATATATGGACCGAATGCAGGAGAACCCAGATACATAAGGCAAGTTCTTAATGACTTACAAAGAGACTTAGACTCCCACACAATAATAGTGGGAGACTTTAACACTCCACTGTCAATATTAGACAGATCAACCAGACAGAAAATCAACAAGGATATCCAGGGCTTGAACTCAGACCTGGAGCAAGCAAACCTGATAGACATTTACAGAACTCTCCACCCCAAATCCACAGAATATACATTCTTCTCAGCACCACATCACACCTACTCTAAAGTTGACCACATAATTGGAAGTAAAGCACTGCTCAGCAAATGCAAAACAACTGAAATCATAACAAACAGTCTCTCAGACCATAGTGCAATCAAATTAGAACTCAGAATTCAGAAAGCAACCCAGAACCACACAGCTTCATGGAAACTGAACAACTGACTCTTGAATGTTGACTGGATAAACAATGAAATGAAGGCAGAAATAAAGAAGTTCTTCGAAACCAATGAGAACGAAGACACAACATTCCAGAATCTCTGGGACACATTTAAAGCAGTTTCTAGAGGAAAGTATATAGCAATAAGTGCCCATATGAGGAGAATGGAGAGATCCAAATTTGACACCCTATCATCAAAATTGAAAGAGCTAGAGGAGCAAGATCAAAGAAACTCAAAACCCAGCAGAAGACAAGAAATAACTAAGATCAGAGCTGAACTGAAGGAGATTGAGACACAAAAAACCCTTCAAAAAATCAATAAATCCAAGAGCTGGTTTTTTGAAAAGATCAACAAAATAGACAGACCACTAGCCAGATTGATTAAAAATAAAAGAGAGAACAACCAAATAGATGCAATAAAAACTGGTAAAGGGGAAATCACCACAGATTCCACAGAAATTCAAACCATCATCAGAGAATATTACAAACAACTCTATGCACATAAACTAGTAAACCTGGAAGAAATGGATAAATTCCTGGACTCCTGTGTCCTCCCAAGCCTAAACCAGGAGGAAGCTGAAACTATGAATAGACCAATAACAAGGTCAGAAGTTGAGGCAGCAATTAAGAGCCTACCACACAAAAAAAGCCCAGGTCCAGACGGGTTCACAGCCGAATTCTACCAGACAGACAAAGAGGAGCTGGTACCATTCCTTCTAAAACTATTCCAAATAATCCAAAAAGAGGGAATCCTTCCCAAATCATTTTATGAGACCAACATCATCCTGATACCAAAACCGGGCAGAGACCCAACCAGAAAAGAAAACTTCAGGCCAATATCCATGATGAACATAGATGCAAAAATCTTCAATAAAATATTGGCAAGCCGATTGCAACAGCAAATCAAAAAACTTATTCATCACGATCAAGTAGGATTCATCCCGGGGATGCAAGGCTGGTTCAACATACGCAAGTCTATAAATGTAATTCACCACACAAACAGAACCAAAAACAAAAACCACATGATTATCTCAACTGACGCAGAGAAGGCATTTGACAAAATTCAACAGCCGTTTATGCTAAAAACCCTCAATAAACTCAGTATCGATGGAACGTATCTCAAAGTAATAAAAGCTATTTATGACAAACCAACAGCCAATATCATACTGAATGGGCAAAAACTGGAAGTATTCCCTTTGAAATCCGGCACTAGACAAGGATGCCCTCTTTCACCACTCCTATTCAATATAGTACTGGAAGTTCTAGCTAGAGCAATCAGACAAGAAAAAGAAATAAAGGGTATTCAAATAGGAAAGGTGGAAGCCAAATTGTCTCTATTTGCAGACGACATGATAGTATACCTAGAAGACCCCCTCGCCTCAGCCCAAAAACTTCTGAAACTGATAAGCAACTTCAGCAAAGTCTCAGGGTATAAAATCAATGTACAAAAATCACAAGCATTCATCTACACCAATAACGGACTTAAAGAAAGCCAAATCAAGAACGAACTGCCATTCACAATTGCTACAAAAAGAATAAAATACCTTGGAATACAACTCACAAGGAACGTAAGGGACCTCTTCAAGGAGAACTACAAACCACTGCTCAACGAAATCAGAGAGGACACAAACAGATGGAGAAACATTCCATGTTCATGGTTAGGAAGAATTAATATCGTGAAAATGGCTATACTGCCCAAAGTAATTTACAGAATCAATGCTATCCCCATCAAGCTACCATTGACTTTCTTCACAGAACTGGAAAAAAACACCATGAACTTCATATGGAACCAAAAGAGAGCCCGCATAGCCAAGTCAATTCTAAGCAAAAGGAACACAGCGGGGGGCATCACACTACCGGATTTCAAACTATACTACAAGGCTACAGTAATCAAAACAGCATGGGACTGGTACCAAAACAGAGATATAGACCAATGGAACAAAACAGAGGCACTGGAGGCGACACAACATATCTACAACCATACAATCTTTGATAAACCTGACAAAAACAAGCAATGGGGAAAGGATTCCCTTTTTATCAAATGATGTTGGGAAAACTGGCTAGCCATGTGCAGAAAGCAGAAACTGGACACCTTCCTGACACCTTACACTAAAATTAACTCCAGATGGATTAAAGACTTAAACATAAGACCTGGCACCATAAAAACCCTAGAAGGAAATTTAGGCAAAACTATCCAGGACATAGGAGTAGGCAAGGACTTCATGAACAAAACACCAAAAGCATTGGCAACAAAAGCCAAAATAGACAAATGGGACCTAATCAAACTCCACAGATTCTGCACGGCAAAAGAAACAGTCACTAGAGTGAATCGGCAACTAACAGAATGGGAAAAAATTTTCGCAGTCTACCCATCTGACAAAGGGCTGATATCCAGAATTTACAAAGAACTCAAACAGATTTACAGGAAAAAAACAAGCCCATTCAAAATTGGGCAAAGGATATGAACAGACACTTTACAAAAGAAGACATGTATGAGGCCAACAGTCATATGAAAAAATGCTCATCGTCACTGGTCATCAGAGAGATGCAAATCAAAACCACATTGAGATACCATCTCACACCAGTTAGAATGGCGATCATTAAAAAATCTGGAGACAACAGATGCTGGAGAGGATGTGGAGAAAAAGGAACACTTTTACACTGTTGGTGGGAGTGTAAATTAGTTCATCCATTGTGGAAGACAGTGTGGCGATTCCTCAAGGCCTTAGAAATAGAAATTTCATTTGACCCAGCAATCCCATTACTGAATATATATCCAAAGGACTATAAATCGTTCTACTATAAGGACACATGTACACGAATGTTCATTGCAGCACTGTTTACAATAGCAAAGACCTGGAATCAACCCAAATGCCCATTGATGATAGACTGGATTGGGAAAATGTGGCACATATACACCATGGAATATTATGCAGCAATCAGAAATGATGCGTTTGTGTCGTGTGTAGGGACATGGATGAATCTGGAAAACATCATTCTCAGCAAACTGACACAAGAACAGAAAATGAAACACTGCATATTCTCACTCATGGGCGGGTGAGGAAAAATGAGAACACATGGACACAGGGAGGGGAGTACTAAACACTGGGGTCTATTGGGGGGAAAAGCCGAGGGCCAGTGGGAGGGGGAGGTGGGGAGGTATAGCCTGGGGAGAAATGCCAAATGTGGGTGAAGGGGAGAAAGGAAGCAAAACACACTGCCATGTGTGTACCTACACAGCTGTCTTGCATGTTCTGCTCATGTACCCCAAAACCTAAAATGCAATAAAAAATTTAAAAAAAAAAAGATAAAATAAATAGGTGCTCGAAGTCAAAGATTGCCAAAATGCACAAAGATATGAGTCACTGTGAGAAAGAGTCACAGAAACAGCAAAATACATTTGACCTTCAGGTAATTCAGATATAGGAACTGCCAGACATAGAATGTTAAGTAACCATGTATGAAATGTTTGAAGAAATAAAAAATGGAATCAGAAATATGAGCAGACAACCAATCATGATAAAACAATTATATTTATCTGGGAAAAAAACCTAACTTTTAGAAACAAATGATGTAATATAGTTATTCAAATAAACAATGGATTGCTGATTAGCAGATTAGAACTCAGGGAATTATAGAGCTGGAAGATCATTTTGAAGACATGACAGCAGAGGGAGGATGAAAAAGTATAACAGGGTAAAAAGATAAAGCTTAGTATCAGAGTTTTAAGATTTTAAAATTTATATATAAGAGTTAGACCTAAAATGGTAAGTTGGAGCATTAAAGAATATATACTTTTCTGAAAAACACATCAATCCTTGAAAAAAATCAACCATGGACAAAGTTTAAAAGCAAGTTCCAACAACTTTCAATCTACTTTTATCAACAAATTGTATTCTCTCACTACAAAGCAATTAACTCAAGAATCAGCAACAAAACGATAAATTAAAAATACATATTTGAAAGGATTTAAAAGTAAAAATCTTAGGGTATCAGAATCACCTGAGGAACTGAATAAAACTATAGATGCTTAAGCCCCATTTCAGAGCTATTAAGTCTGAATCTTTAGGGATGGAACCCTAGCTTGTGTATTAAAAAAAAAAAAAACAGCATGGATACTTTTGATACACACCCAGGTTTGGCCCTTCCTAACTGCGTTAACCAATTAATTTGGATCATTACCTAAATAATCTTTTCCATTGACTTTTAATCCTTTCTTGACTATAATATGAATTTCTGTGTGTGCATGCGTGCACACACACACACATGCCCTTAACTGCTTTCCCAGGTGCTGGCACACTCCCCCTCTTACAGGTGGAAGATGGGTTGATGGACACAGCAGGCATCCACCTACTATGGCTCTTTCAGCTGAAAGGATATCATCTTTTGCCTTTACTGCTCAGTTCTTTGCAAATCTGAACCAATGAAGGGTGTAAAGGATGTCAACAATCAGCATGTTCTGCTCCCAGTTCTCTTCCCATCTGTATGCCTACCTCTAGAGCTGTTGTGAAAACCGCCTCTTAGGAATGAAAGCATTGATGCAAACTCCTGTCCTGTTTTATTTTCTGAAATGCCTCTTAGAAAGATCTGGTGTTTCTCAAATGGAATTAGAAATGAAGATTCCAACAAAAGACAGGGAACTGATGGCCAAATGGACATCCAGCCATTTATAAAGCAGGATTGACACGGTAGGGGTATGGCACTGACACACAGAGGAAGTTTCTGATTAGGTTAGTGTGCGAAGGCTGAGGTCAAGGTCTTCCAGCGTCAGATTTTCTCTGATTCAGAAGGAAAGAAGCCAAAGGCCTCATGTTGAGTTTCCTGTCCAGCAGATTCACCTTGTAGTTAGTGAAAATTTCTCCAAAATTCTGGCAGTAGTTTGACTGGTAGTCTTAGTTCTCATTCTCCTAAGTTTTGTCTTTTTCTTTTGCAGGAAATGGTAGCAGGAATTAGTTAACTTGATCACATTTTAACTCAAGAGAAAAAGACCTTGAGGGCCATCTGTCTTATTAAAAATTATGAATAAAGGAACAGAAATAACATTTTAATTAATACTTTTCCCATTTCCCTCATTTGTACTTTTTTATTACATTAAAATCTACATAATAAAATTGGGTTTCAAAATGTTGACAAAATACCAGTATACACATATTACCTTGCTACTTTGGAAATATATTGGGTATGGTAGCTATTACTTTAATATTATTATATATGTTTATATATAGAATCACATGTAAAGTTTTTCTCACTCTTCCCTGCAGAATTGGTGATGTGGGACTAAGGCAATTTCTTGATGGTCCTGCAAGCATAAGGATAAGAGAGCTAAATTTAAGCAACTGTGTGCAGCTAAGTGATGTCTCTGTTCTGAAACTGTCTGAGCGGTATGACAAAACAGTCTTTTACATTGTATCATTAGTAATTGCATATTTGATAATAGGAGAGATGAGACACCTGAAAGCATAGATTTCATGATATTTGGGGGAACATCAGAGATGCCCAAAAACTGATTATTCAGTGAAACTATATAAAAGACATCGAAGTCATAGATTGAACCAATTTTTATATTATATTATTATATTTAAATTACATCTGAGATGGAGTCATTCATGAAATAACAGCTATCTAGATAAGGTGGCTTCTCTGTACTTTTTCAAGGAGATTATCTCTAAGTAAAACTTTACTCTAGCATTTCCCAAGGGGTGTTCTGGCTGGTTAGTTTATTCTCGACTCCCCTCTTGTGAGAGGTCTTGTACAATTCCTGTAGCAGACTTGTAAGGGATAAGTAGGGAACTTAACTTGCACTTTTAGTGGTCATTCATTGTGGTACTTATATGGTAGTTTTTGATATGTATGTGATATATTTTTTCCTTATTAGAAATTGCAATATGAAACTACAGAAAGTCATATAATAATCTACTACACTTTCATCCAACTTCATAATGCCAAATTACTTTCTACTTTGAGTCTTATATTTATGTTGAGTAAAGGAAAATCCTTTCTTCAATAGCATTTGTTTTTCCAAGATAGTTTTTGTACAAAGAAATTGCTTACTGACAATATGATTGACAGCTAAAATTAATTCATGCTACTTTCTTTCAGCTGCCCTAATTTAAACTACTTGAGTTTACGAAATTGTGAACATTTGACCGCCCAAGGAATTGCATATATTGTAAACATCTTTTCATTAGTATCAATAGATCTCTCTGGAACAGATATCTCTAATGAGGTAAAAAAAATTCAAAACAGTAGAATGACTTTTATTGTTTCTGTAATACAATTATTTGCTATTTTGTAAACAATAGAGAGAACGATATGTTTTATTTCTTATTCTATTATAAAAGTTAAATTTAGGGTTTTTTTTTTTAGTAAGTGATAGAAAGGTTTCTTTTTGAATCAGTAGTCATGTTTCACTGTTTAAAAAATAACAAAATACAGTATTTTGAGGAAAGTCATGACAGAAGAGTATGTCAGGATAATTTGAAATTTATTTCATTATAGAAGTTTGGTCAATGTGGAGATAATATGTTAGATGGCTTAACTATATTTTTCTTATGGATTACACATTTTATAAGACTACCCGAATGCTTTGAGATCTAGACTGAAGTCTAGAAATGGCCTGAATGAATCTACAAAAGGATGTATTTTAAGGAACTCATTTCCTTAAACAAGGAAGGAACAAGGAAGAGACATAAAGGAAGCTGCTGATTCTATTCATCAGGGTTGAAACTCAGGCCACATCTATCTTACCCTTCTGGGACTGCCCCATTTACTAATCAAAAGGAGGATAACTGAGAGATCTGCCATGCTTCTGAAAGAATTAAATGGGCAATAGTTATATAAGGAATATATGGACTTCTCTTGAAAATCATGCATTGAGAGGAATCTACGAAGACTATATGGGAAGTAAGGCTCCCTCCTCCATCTGCTTGCTAAATTTCTATTCATCCCTGAAGACTCAGATCAAATATCACCTGTCTGTGAGGGCCTTCTCTGAGAGGCCCTACCTTGCAGGCAAGCACTGAAATTTCTCTATGTGCATATCCAGCCCCAGTGCATCCTTTAACATAAACTGTTTCTCTCCATTTTTCACTGCATTGCAGACATCTGTGTTATGTGTTCATCCTTCTCAACATTCAATGGGCTCTTTTAAATGAAGGACTAGATCTGTTCATTGTTCTGGGTTCTTTCCTTTCTTTATTTATGAATGAACTTGGTTTCAGCCTCTGTTCTGCTAGATGATCTCCTCTTCCCTTCCATATCACTCACGTGTGAGATGAGAGTGTCAGTAGGAAGCAGTAACATGGAGTCAACTCCTTATGGTGAGGCCAGTGTCTGGTCTTTTCAATGCTATCTTCTGTCCACCTGGAATTCACTGAGATGTGTGAGGGCCCATCTGGTGTTTAGTTTCCTGTCCAGGTGGATCTTTCATGTCTCTTTGTTGTTCAGACTCCAAGGCCCCTTCAAGTCTTCAGGCTTCCCTGTCATGTCTGCTTTGCTCTGGATTCTTCTGGGTCTTTCTGGGTCATGGAGATCCTGTGAGGCTATCTTAGGTCCACAGTCCTAGACACCTGCTGCAGACATTTTCTTGGCTCCCGCATCATGGATGTGTTTTCCCCCAAACCCATGATTCACCCTCCCCTTGCTCTGGTAGAGGGTGACTCACACCAGTCAGCTAGATTCCAGGTTGGGGTTGGTGCTTGTGAGACATTTGTGAATGATTAAAGAGCCCATAGAAAGGACAGTCCACTTCTGAAGCTCAGTTTGGCTGGATATGAAATTCTGGGTTGAAAGTTCTTTTCTTTAAGAATGTTGAATATTGGCCCCCACTCTCTTCTGGCTTGTAGTGTTTCTGCCGAGAGATCTGCTGTGAGTCTGATGGGCTTCCCTTTGTGGGTAACTCGACCTTTCTCTCTGGCTGCCTGTAGTATTTTCTCCTTTAGGGGAGAAGGAAAGCAAAGCACACTGCCATGTGTGTACCTATGCAACTGTCTTGCATGCTCTGCTCATGTACCCCAAAACCTAAAATCCAATAAAAAATTAAAAAAAAAAAAAAAGAAAGGACAGTCCAGTGTTTTCCTCTATCTTTCTTTGCATCATCATCATTAGCTGCATTTCCTTAGTGGTCTACTCCCCTGTGAACCATAGGCCTGCTGTGGTTCCAGCTTCCCCGAATGACCTTGGCCCCTGGGCTTCAATAACATTATATCTTTCCATTGTCCTTCCAGCATAGGGACAGTAGTGGCTTCCTACTGCTGCTAATCTCTAGATTTTGTCACTGTCCCATTCAGCTTCTCAGTTTCTCTGCCACCCATGTAGCCACTCCCCCATTAAAATTAAATCTCCCAGTTTTGAATGCTCAGGGTCGTTTCTGCTTTTCCAATGGACTTTTAACTGATACAATGACGGACATAGGAACACTTCTTCTTATTGCTTTTATCAACCCTATTGGGAAAGGTGGAATGGGTTCCCATCTACTTAGGTCCGTAAGCCTACTTGTCTGTCCTAACTTTCTCTCTAGCTGGATAGAGACTGAGAAGGTCTAGAACAGACCCCTATGTGGTGAATTTCTCAGGATTTGCTTCCCTCTGGCTCTCCCCTCCCCTCCCGTCCTCTTTTCCTGTGTCCTCTCCTTTCCTCCTCTCCCTTCTTGTCTTCTTCCCCTCCACCTCATCTCTCCCCTCTTCTCATATTTGCTCCTCTCTTCTTTTGACAAAGATTCTTTTCCTAATCTGGGGTTGGAAAAAATGTTCCAACCGATTACATGGTTTTGAAAAATGTTATCCCCCAAGTCTTTCAGGGCTTGGCCTTTTGAAGTTTAAAGGCCCAGGATTTTCCTCCTGTGTTCTTTTGTAAGAACCTCTTCCTGACACATAGGAAGAGAATGGCCAGCTGTTGTCTGAAGGGTCACAGAGTGACAAGAACTAGATAATCATAGCACATTATAAAACACATCAAAATATAATTCCCCCATAGCACTTACCACAAGCCTGACGTGCCCGGGGAATATTTGCTGACTGAATGGAGTAAAGGTTAAAATGGCTTATTTAGTTATTCAGATTTGGGGAAAGCTCAGGTCTTATTTTTAAAGACCGTATTTTAGAATTTTATCCATAGAGGACAAGTTAAAAGCTTAGGAATATAGGCCAGGCATGATGGCTCATGCCTGTAATCCCAGTACTTTGGGAGGCTGAGACAGACAGGTCACTTGAACACAAGAATTTGAGACCAGCCTGGGTAACATCATGAAACCCCATTCTCTACAAAACATACAAAAATTAGCTGGGTGTGGTGATGTGCACCTATAGTCCCAGCTACTCAGGAGGCTGAGAGGTGGGAGTATAGCTGGTGGGTGGTATGAGGCTGCAGTGAGCTATGTTTTTACTGCTGCACTCTGGCCTGGGAAACCTGGGCAACACAGAAAGATCCTGTCTCAAGAAAATAAAAAGCAACTTAGGAATATAGCCTCAAGTTCTAGTCTCCATTTTAATTTTCTTCTGAGGCATATATTTAATTTAAGAGAATTGCAAATAGACATCTATTTGGAAGTATACTAATTGTTTTCTGGTAAAAGATTGAAAAGCAAGTCTTCTGTTGTTTTCTTCCTCCAAGTCAGTTAAACTCTGATCTAAAAGGCAAATGACTGACAATTACAGTGGTATAACAGCCGTGGAAGCTAACCTCAAACGGTCATATTTTAATATGAATCAGCCCGGATGTCAGCCTGGGCAGCTAAACACCAGCCTGGATTATAGGTCTGAGGAAGTGCAAATTTGACTGCAGACGTAACATTCGGGATTTAAACTCTGGGGTGTTACAGATACCCACCAAAGATCAGTTGTGACCAGTTATGCCATTTGTGGGGAAATTTCTCATGTTTTCTAATAATATTCATTCTAAATTCTTAATGGTGAATTTTCAGTTAGAATCATACTACTCATTTAGTTAACAAGTATTTATTCTGACTTCATTGTGCTCAATGCTGGAAATACTGGAATGAACAAAACAGACATTATTCCTCCTCCTAGTACTTACGTTCTAGTGGGAAGACAGGAATGGGGCAAGTGGTTATAAAGTATGATGAGTGTGGGAAACAGAGAGGGAAACCTAACTGGCTCAAAGATTCTTTTCCCAGAGAAGAAAGGGTGTTCTGTGAGCCAAAGAAATAGCCTGCACAAAGGCATAGAGGTTTAAAAGTGTGCAATATCAAGAAACCAACACATTTGTGTATGGTTTGTTGGCGAGAGTATGGTGAGGTGATGTTTGAGAGATAGGCAGGGGTCAGGTCGTTGAGGGCCCAGGGCCACATTAAGGAATTTGATCTCTGCTCTTCAGGCAATGGAAGGACATTCAGTGTTGTCAAAACAGTAACATGGTCAGATTTATATTCTGAAAAGGTCACTCTGTCTGCTAGATGGACATGGGAATCATAGCTACATAGTGACTAATGATAAAGCAGTCATCCAGGTGAAAAGTTATGAACATCTATATTAGGGAGATGGCAGTAAGCATGTAGCAAAGTCAGCACATTTGGGAGACACTGAGGAAGAAGAAACAGCAGGATATAGAGCTCGACTGAATGTAGGGTTAAGGAAAAGCGGAAGCGAATCAAGGATGGCACCAGATTTCTGGCTTAAGCATCTGGATAAAGGATGGTGTGCCTTCCTAAGCTGTGTCCCTTACACAGTCAGGGAGCAGGTTTGCTGCAGATTGGGAAAATGAACATGTTTAGTTTGCATCACTTGCACAACAGCTTTATAGAGATGTAGCTCAGGACACTAATTGAAATTCACACCTCAGAGATAGAAGAGCTCTTTGGGGTTAGAGAGATTAAAAGGACATTGTGTTCTGAAAATCATGAAAACTCATGAAGAGGTTGATCAGCAAAGGCCAAAATGCAGACATTTAGAAATCCAGAAAGGGTTTATTGGAGAGAGCTAACTTAAATGGGGGAAGCAAAAAGAAGAACACAGTTATATCAAGATTTGTGTTTCTTATAATAATCTTATTCTCAGTTATTCCTTTTGTGGTAAATAGTGAATAATTTATTGTATCATCCATGAATAAAAGTTGTTTAGGAAGTTACCTACCAAATACGTATTAGGGAAAGAGGAAAGATGTCAATTTGCCTCTTCTAATAGGACAGGATAGGGTTTCTAAGTGAGAGAAATACCTTACTAATGTGATAATATCTTAAGATATCTTCAGAAATCTTTACTCTCCTATAGCTTTTCAAAATATTCATTTAAATGGGCCATTATTCATTCCCTTCCTACTCCAAAGGATTATTTGAATATGAGGTTATATCTCCATGTATGTGGGAAAATGTTTCCTGCTTGTTAATCGGATTATCATTTTACTAAAGACCACAGGATCCATGGTGAGGGCAGTTCAGTTACTTAAGTTGCCTTAGTCACCGCCATATTTGTTGTTTAAAGGAAAAGTGAGTCAGAGCAGTGTCCCAGACAGTGTGCTTAGACAGTGGTTTAAGAAGACTCTTTCATTTGCTTAATTTTCAAAATTTTTTACTCTAAGTACAGGATCTTAAGTGCCTGTTATGTAGGCAACCTCCTGGAGTCCTCTTACTAGAATATCAGATCCATGAGGACTGAAACTTTGTTTTGTTCACTGCTGTTTTCCCAGAACTCTGGGAAGTGGTAGGCACTTGATCAATACTCATTGAATGAAGGGAAAAAAATGCTAGGCTCTAGGATTACCAAATGTGAGTAAGACCTATTTCCTGCAGCCCAGTTTGGAAGGGTGGGTGTGGGTAATTTAGATGTGTTGGGGCGGGCATAGTAATAGAGGTGAGCAGGGGAAAGGATCCCTTAATTCAGCCTGTTCAACATAGAAGCATGTGAATGTATCATTGTTCAAGGGAATTGATGTAGCTTATTCCTGCTAGAATACACTATAAAAAAGAGATGTCATGGTGGAAATTTCATGCTATGCCAAGGAGATTGGACTTGAACCAGTGGATGATGTGTAGGGGAGTCATAGTCATAGTCAGCCTTCCATTTTAAGTAGATTATATGGGATGTTCTCTGGGTGATAGACCAAAGAGGAGAAGGACTGGGGGCAGGGATGCAAATAGGAGATATTTTAGAAGTTAAAGTAAGAGATGAAGACTTCTTGAGCTAGGTCAGAGGCTAGAACAAGCATGGAAAGGACATACTGAAGAATGTTTAGTAGCTAAAACTGAAAGAACTTGTTGATTGATTAATTATTGTGGAAAATGAGGACCTGGGTGGAGGGATGGGAGGATAAGAATTGACTTAAAAATTCTGGCTTTGGAATAAAAAATTTAAAAATTGGCCAGCCATGGTGGCTTACACCTGTAATTCTAGCATTTTGGTAGGCCGAGGTGGGCAGATGAGTTGAGCTCAGGAGTTCAAGAACAGCTTGGATAACATGACGAAACCCCATCTCTATTTCTCTACAAAATACAGAAAAAAAAATTAGCCTGGCATGGTAGCTTGTAGTCCCAGCTACCTTGGGGACTGAGGTGGGAGAATCACTTGAGCCCAGGAGATCAAGGCTGTAGTGAGCCGAGATTGTACCACTATACTCCAGCCTGGGTGACAAAGTGAGACTGCCTTTAAAAAAAAATTTTTTTTTAATTTTTAAAAATCCGAATTTGGGCGGATGGAGGCCCTACCTCTAAAAAGATAGGTGATATAAGAGAAATAACAGGTTTTGAGGGAAAGGTGGTTTTAGTTTTATCAGACTGATTTAGAATCTGTGGGATATTCAGGCCAAAAGATGGGGAGAGACATAGTTACTGGACCTGCAGAGGGGGAGTCATTCTCATGAAGGTATAAATGTGGCCAAGATCCTCAGGGAGACTATGGGGGCATGAGGAGAAATGTACTCCCAGGAAGAACCTAGCAGAACACCAGTGTTTAAGGGGTGGAATGAAGATGAATCCACGTAGGAGACTAAAGAAAAGAAGGTCAAAAAAATTGTAAGAGAACCAGGTGATGCAGTCAAGTGTGGAGTGTAATGGGAATAACAACACTGTCTAATAAAACCAAGAAATTAAATCAGGGAAAGATGAAAATCAAAGAAAGAAAATTTTTTTAGATACAGGGCCTCATTCTGTCCCCCAGGCTAGAATGCAGTGGCACCATCAAAGCTTACTGCAGCCTCGACCTCCTGGGCTGAAGCGATACTCCTGCTTCAGCCTTCTGAATAGCCAGGACTTTAGGCAAGTGCCACCACACCTAGTATAACCAAAATTTGAAAGAACATTTACCATTAATTAAACCCCTGTCTACCACTCCAGGTTTACCTCATGCCCCTGCTCTGCTCATTTTCTTTCCCCTAGCACCACTGCTTTCAATTAGCTCCTCAAACAAGCCAAATAAATCCCTACCTCAGGACCTTTCTATATGTTACACCTCCTGCCTGGGTCTGCAACTCCTTCCATTCTTCATATGCCTGGATAGGCAGATGCTGAGCAAGTAATCACTGATGATAATGACAACAAAGCATCTTGACTTAATAGTGCCAGTTTTTATATTTATGACATTATTTCTTGAATTATAAATATTGGTCATGTTATCCATAATTATCAGAAAATCATGCTTCTTAATCTAGATCATTTCAAGGCAGTAGCAATGGGTTGGTATTACAGATTCATTCTTTCTTTACAAAAACATAAATCATATGATGATGATGTTAATGCCTCTAGATTTTAAAATAATAAGTGTCAGCCAGGTGTGGTGGCTCATGCCTGTAATCCCAGCATTTTGGGAGGCTGAGGCAGGTGGATCACAAGGTCAGGAGATCAAGACTATCCTGACCAACACAGTGAAACCTCGACTCTACTAAAAATACAAAAATTAGCCAGGTATGGAAGCGCGCACCTGTAGTCCCAGCTACTCAGGAGGCTGAGGCAGGATAATTGCTTGAACCCAGGAGGCAGAGATTGAGCTGAGATTGCACCACTGCACTCCAGCCTGGGTGACAGAGCGAGACTTTATCTCAAAAAAAGTGTCATTTCATTTCTAATATACTGTATATTATCTCTGTTATATTACAGCATAGTTTCCTAGAGGAGTGTTATCTATTACTATTATCACAGTAATAATGGAGCTTAAATTCCTTATAGCATACAGATTATTTTCAAATTGAATTGCAAAAAGAACAATTGTAATTGAATATTGGCATGCCGGTTCCATGTTAATTTTAATTGTATGTGTTATAAGGCTATCTCGTTTCAGCTATTTCTAGCCAAAAAATCGATTACTAAATACTATACTAGAATAGAAAGAAGCCAATGTGAGAAATTTAATAGTCATTGGTAGAGTCTAAGCATCTCTTACAACTGCCTGTCTGCCTCCTCTCCATCCCCACTGCCTCTGGCTTAGTTCAAGCAGTGTTTCTCGTACTTACTTTCCTGCAGTATTAGCTTCCAGCATGCAAATCTGAGTCTGTCTATAAAAACAGATATACAGACTAGTGGAACAGAATAGAGAAACCAGAAATAAGTCCACACATTTATAGCAAGCTGATTTTTGAATAAAGCACTAAGAACACACACTGAGGAAAGAACATTCTTTTCAATAAATGGTGCTGGAAAACCTGGATAGCCACATGCAGAAGAATGGAACTAGATTCCTATCTCTCATCATATACAAAAATCAACTCAAAATGGATTAAGGAATTAAATATAAGAGCCAAAAATATGAAACTATTAGGATGAAGAATAGAGGAAATGCTTCAGGACATTGGTTTGGGCAAAGATTCTTTTGGATGGTACCTCAAAAGCACAGGCAACAAAAGGAAAAAAAAAATAGATGGGCCAGGCGCAGTGGCTCACACATGTATTCCCAGCACTTTGGGAGGCCAAGGCAGGTGGATCACCTGAGGTCAGGAGTTCAAGACCAGCCTGGCCAACATGGTGAAACTCCATGTCTACTAAAAATACAAAAATTAGCCAGGCATGGTGGCACATGGCAGTAGTCCCAGCTACTTGGGAGGCTGAGGCAGGAGAATGGCTTGAACCTGCCGGGGCGGGGGGTGGAGTTTCCAGTGAGCCAAGATTGTGGCATCAGCCTGAGTGACAAAGTGAGAAAGAAAGAAAAGAAAAGGAAGGCAGGAAGGAAAAAGAAAAGAAAAATAGATGAATGGTATTACATCAACCTAAAAAGCTTCTGTATAGCAAAGGAAACAATCAGCAGAGTGAAGAGACTACCTATGGAATGGGAGAAAATATTTACAAACTATGCTCATCTGACCAGGGTTCAATATCCAGAATGTACAAGGAACTCAAACAACTCAGTAGTGAAAAACCAAATAATCTGATTTAAAAATGGGCAAAAGACCTAAACGGACATTTCTCAAAAGAAGACCTACATGTTACAGCCAGCAAGTATATGAAGAAATACTCAACATCATTAACACCAGGGAACTGCAAATCAAAAACGCAATGAGCTATTGCCTCATGCCAGTTAGAATGACTATTATCAGTAAGCAAAAAGTAACAAATGCAGGCAAGGATATGTAGAAAGGGGAACTCTTATAGACTGTTGATGGAAATTTCAATTAGTACAGCCATTATGAAAACATTATTGAGGCTCCTCAAAAAGTTAATAATAGAACTATCATATTATCTGGCAATTCCACTACTGGGTATATATCCAAAGGAAATGAAATCAGCCCAGGCATAGTGGTTTATGTCTGTAATCCCAGCATTTTGGGAGGCCGAAGCAGATGGATCACTTGAGGCCAGGAGTTCAAGACCAGCCTGGCCAACATGGTGAAACCATGTCTCTACTAAAAATACAAAAATTAGCTGGACGTGGTGGCACACACCTGTAATCTCAGCTTCTTGGGAGGCTGAGGCCCGAGAATTGCCTGAACCCAGAAGGTGAAGGTTGCAGTGAACCCAGATAGTACCACTGCACTCCAGCCTGAGTGACAGAGTGAGACTGTCTCAAAAAAAAAAAAAAAAAAACCTCACAAAGGAAATGAAATAAGTATGTTGAAGAGATATCTCCATTCCCACATGTACTGCAGCCAATATATACAATCAACCTAAGTGTCCATCAATGGATAAATGGATTTTAAAAATGTGATTTCTATTGTGAAATGTATACACAATAGAATACTAGTTAGCCTTAAAAAAGAATGAAATGTCTTCATTTGTGACAACATGGATGAGCCTAAAGGACATTGTTAAGTGAAATAATCCAAGCACAGAAAGACAAATATCTCATGATCTCACTCATATGTGGAGTCTAAAAAAAGGGGGATCTTACAGAAGTAGAGAAGAGACAAGTGGTTACCAGAGGCTGGGGAGGAAGTGGTGGGGGGGAGATAAGGAGAGGCTGGTCAATAGGCACAAAGTTACAGTTAACTAGGAGGAATAAGTTCTGGTGTTCTGTTGCACGGTAGGGCGACTATAGTTAACAATAATGTATTATTGCATATTTCAAAGTAGCTAGAAGAAAGCATTCTAAATGCTCTTTCCACAAAGAAATGATTAATGTTTGAGGTGATAGATAGGTTAATTACTCTGATTTGATCATTGCCATGTCTACATGTGTTGAAACATCACACTGTATCCCATAAATAGGTACAATTATTTTGTGTCAGTAAAAAACAAAACTTAAAAAAATTTGAGCCTATCACTTCTGGCTCAGAATTCCTTGGGGATACCACATGGCTTACAGGATCAATGGGGTTGTGGACCAAACTCTTCCTAAGGCAGCCCTTGCCCACCCCTGCAGCCATACTTCCAACTGACTCCCACCTCTCATCCTCAGTTCCAGAAGCAGAACTGACTCTCCTACAGCTCCTCAAACATGCCATGTTCTTGTTTCCCCATTTCTATAAGTTATTGCCTCTGTCTGAAACATCCTTTCCCCGACTTGTCCACTGAGTAAATTCTTGCTTATCTTTTGTTTGTTTGTTTGTTTGGGTTTTTTTGGATACAGAGTCTTGCTTTGTCACCTAGTCCAGAGTGCAGTGCCATCATCATAGCTTACTACATCCTCAACCCCCTGGGCTCAAGCAATCCTCCTGCCTCAGCCTTCTGAGTAGCTGAGACTACAGGAACACCCCATCATTACTAGCTGATTTTTCAATTTTTCTGTAGAGACAGGGTCTTGCTATGTTGCTCAGGCTGGGATGAAATTCCTGGGCTCAAGTGATCTCCTTACCTCAGCCTTCCAACGTGTTGGGATGATAGGCGTCAGCTGTCATGCCTGGCCTTGCTGTAAGTTTCATCTGTGGAGAAACTTTCTGAGAATTTCTGGGCAGGCTTAGGATCTCTTTCTTTGTGTTTCCACTGCACTTTCTATATGTCTCCACTAAAGTAATCAGCTTGTTATATTCTAATGTCTGTTCCATACCTGTCTCCCTACAGCACTGTCAGCTTCCTGAGGGCAGCAGCTGGATCATCCTATTTTTGGGATGCCTAGCAAGATGCCTAGTTCTTAGGAGGCACACCAAATATTTGATCATTGAGTAAATGAGTGGATCTGGCACCATTTCCTTCCTCTAACCAAACACTTAAGGCTTCTTTAAATTCCACATTATCTCAGCTATGCTCCGGGCTGAGTGGAAGCACTTACAGCTGCTTGTCTTAATCTGATGATACACTTGCAAGAGACCACCCATCAGCATGGAACACACACACAAATAAAGCCTGAGTCCAGTGAAGCAAAACCTCTAAGCAGGAAACACATGAAATCACTTGAGATTCAAGAAATAGGAAGAATGAGAGTTGGAAGAAAGCAGGGTAGCTCAGAGACAAATGGATTTGCCATGGATTTTCAAAAAGCACATAATAAGAATTCTGCCCAATTATGGGTTTTTGGGTTTTTTTCATATGGAGCTGGATCTCTCCTAGTCCTCTTCAAGCCCTTCTCTCCATCCGGTGGTCTTAAATGAATCTGCTGGTCCCATCAGTGATAGTTCCTTCTCACAGAGGTTATGATTCATTGTCTCCTGTTTCTAGCAAAGTGCCTACTAAAATCAGTGCAAACAGAAGTGACGAACTTTAGCCTGTCACCTCCCTCAAGGTAGATCTTTGCCAGCATGACTCTCCTCTCAACCTCCATAAGGCAGGAGCCAAGTAGTATCAAGGCAAGTTGATCTACTTCCAGGTAACAGAGATGCCAATTTTCCTTCCCTGAATAAGCATCACAATACAGAATCTATTTCTGTGTGGTGATCTAAGCTTGCTTTCCTTTAGACTTGGAGGTCAGTAAATTGGGACAGAGAAGCTGATACATTTTAAAAAGAAATATGATTACAAAATTCATACTAACAATTGAATGAGTAAAAATAAACAAGAATAACTGAGAAGACTGGTAGTCCCAGCTACTGAGGAAGCTGAAGCTGGAGGATCCCTTGAGCCCAGCAGTTTGAGATCAGCCTGGATGATATAGCGAGACCCTTTCTCTTAAAAAATAAAATAAATGCACATGTATCTCAGAACTTAAAGTATAATAATAAAATAACTGAGAAGAAAAGGTACACTATATTTATAAAATCATAATTACTAACTAGAGTAGAAAAGGGAATATTGCTTGGGAGATGAAGATAAATTTTCAAGAACATTGTTGTACATGACAGTATTATCAGTGAATTTAGAAAGAGAATGTGCTAATTGGGATAATACATATTTCCAAGTATAACTTTTGTTCTTTATTTATAAAAAAATGTGGTATGCAATACTGAACAGAGGAAATCTTTCAGAAAGAAGCATGTGACATGTAAACACTGATTCAAACAATTCCAAAGGGAAATGCATTTCATCCAAAAATTCTGAGAATATGCTAGCAAGATAAAAGAAAATTGAGTCTGTATATATAGATAATTTTATAAATAGGTCAGTTCACTCAACAAATGTTTACTCATTGTCAACTCTATATTATATACATTGCTAAGTCCTGGGAGTATGAAACTGAAAGACATAGTACTGGTATCAAAGTACAGTCTAGTGGCAAAATAACAAAAACAAGAAAAGCAACACCATTGTATGGTTAAAAGTTACTAAAAGCATGAGTTCAGAGAGATGGTTTCACATCTTGGCGGGTGCCATGGCACTTTGAGACCACAGGCAAGTTACTCAATTTCTCTGTACCTCTATTTCCTTCTCTTTAAAATGGCAATTGTAATATTACCTACTTCACAGTGTTGTTATGAGGATTAAGTAAGGCAATGCATGTAAACTGGCACATGGCAAGCACTCAATGCATCTTAGTGATTATTTATTTGAATTATGACATAGTGAGATTTATTTGCTGAAAAGGAGATGGAGGCACTGCACCATGACAGCACAAATGAGTTAGAAAATGAATACTTGTCTATTGTCTCTGTGGAGGAGTCAAGGAAAGCTTTTCAGCTTTTGAGATGGCAGCTGAAAGCTGGAGGAAGAAGTAGGTGGGAAGGCCTGGAGGCATGAGGAGGGTTATGAGTTGGGATCCACAGATGACTCAGTGCTGGAGAAGAGAGGCGATGTAGTGGGAGATGAGGCTTGAGAAGGAGATGGAGGGCAGAATGTGGGTGGTCTTGGGTGCCCTGCATAGCAATTCATGCTACATGCAGTATGCAGTAGGAGCCATTGAAGAACTCTGAGTGGAAGAATAAGACAGATTTGTGTACAAGAAACAAGTCTGGTGGCAGTGTGGATGATCTGTTGAAGAAGGGATGAGCCATTGCGATGACAGCTAGAAATAATGAAGTTTTGATAGTGGTGGCAGAGGGGACAGATTTGAGAGATATTTAGGAGGTGGAATTGTGAATTCTAGTCCCCTAAAAGTAACAGTGCTGAGTTAGAGGCTTACTGATTGGCTGAATATGGGGAACAGGGTGGCAGAGAGGAGACACAGAAAATGCTCAGGTTTTTCAGTTGGTTAGTTGTGAACATGGTGGTGCCATAAACAGGGTAAAGAACCTAGGAGAGTGATTAGGGTATGGAGACAAGATGCTGAATTCTATTTTGGACGTGTTTAATATTAGTGCTAGTACATCTCTCTAGACTCTGGGGCCCTTTGATTCTGGGTGACAAAGAGAAAACAAACACCCATCTGACTTTTGGAATCTTTGTTTCCGTTTTGTTTTGCTTTGCTTTGTTTTCTTCAGGATATCTAGAACCATAGGAATTCAGTGTGTTCAAATTCAAGCATTTCTGAAAAAAAAACTTACACAAGGATTTTCAATACTATCCCTCCAATTTTATCCCCTCTATCATAGCAAAAACTTACATCCTGTTTTTTCCTAAAAAACAAACAAAAAAGGCATTAAAGAAGTCTTCTTATGTTACTGACTGCCAGGGGCTTTTTTAGATTTCCTATGATTTATACCCCCAATAACTACATCAGGGTTTCCAGACATCCTGGAGTCCCATGTGGCCCATTCCATCTTATTTCAGAGTGTATTTTCCAATATCCTGTATTCAAATATCAAATATCCTAGGATATATGGATTTTATAGATTTCCCATATACAGAAATTGGAGCCCTATAAAGAGGGTCATAAAGGTGCAAAATGCAGATGAATGAGCAATGTACTTAAATAAAAGGAAAGTCCATTGTGAAAATTCATCTTTCACTAGACTCCTGACTGAAGCTAGAAAGAATCTCACGGTTTCCAGCATGAATTCTAGTCCTCTGAAAGTAACAGTGCTGAGTTAGAGGTGCTTATGACACATTCAGATGTCTAGTTATCAGTTAGAGAACAAGATTTGTAGCTCAGGAGAGAGATCTAGGCTAGATCTAGAGATGGCTGAGGTGGTCAAAGCCGTGGATGAGAGAAGAAAGAGAGGAGGAGAAGGTCAAGTTCCAAGCTCCAGGGAGCATCAATATGTATTGGATAGCTTTGGAAGATGAACCTACAAAGAAAACTGAAAAATTAACATCTAGAGAGGTAGGCGAAGAAAGAGGTCAGAGTAATATTATGGGAAACAAGGAAGATGCTATTTCAAAAAGCAGGGTATGGTCAGCAGAGTCAAGCTTCACAACGAGATCAAGTAATATGAGGATGGAGGAGTATCCATCAATTTTTGTAAAGCAAAACTGTTCATCTCTGTTTATAATACTTGAACATGTTAACTTTCATAGTTGAGTGCTTTGCTTGAACATTAGTGCATTTGTGCTGATACAGTTTGTTTAGAATAGAAAGTAAACTAACCAGAACAGTGTGGCTCTGTATAAAGAAATAAAGTCTAGTGTTAATATTTTATATAATTCTTTGTTGATATACAAAAAGATTCAACAACAGACTTGCATACTGGGTTTTTTCCTCCAAATTATGCTATTTTCACAAACATTCTAATACTAAAAGAAATATGGATAATGAAAAAATATATTTATATTACCCACCCTCCAAAACATCCTTTTAATTTTTCTGAGTATTCTTTCATTCTGTATACACGCACATATACATACACTATACACACACATATGCAGATGTGATTTTTTTTTTTGTGTGTGACAGAGTCTCACTCTGTCATCCAGGCTGGAGTGTAGTGGCACGATCTTGGCTCACGACAGCCTCTGCCTCCCGGGGTTCAAGCTATTCTCCTGCTTCATCCTCAAGAGTAGCTAGGATTACAGGCACCTGCCACCATGCCCATCTAATTTTTGTATTTTTAGTAGAGATGGGGTTTTGCCATGTTGGCCAGGCTGGTCTCGAATTCCTGACTTCAGGCAATCCACCCACCTTGGCCTCCCATAGTGCTGGGATTACAGGCGTGAGCCACTGTGCCTGGCCTGCAGATATAATTTTGTATACTGCTTTTTGAAACTAAGTATGTTACTATATATTCTTTATAACAAAGACTTCTCATGTTTGCAGATTATTCTATGTGTCCTATAATGTCTCAACAAATTATGTTTTAAATAAAAAGGGCAAATATACCTCTTCTAATGAAGAGATCTATGGTAGTCATCATCTGAATCAAGTGGCCCAACAGCATCACCAATTGTGGAACAACTGCACATATGTGCCTCCCAATGGGATGCTACAATAATTCAATAGTGTTTTTGCAAAAAATAAAAAAGTTTACCTTGAATGTAATCATAAGGAACTATTAGATAAATCCAGAATGTGGGACATTCTACATAGTAACTGGCCTAGACCCATGAAAAAGTCAGTGTCTTAAGAGAAAATTTAAAGAAAAAAGACTAAAAAGTCATGAAAACCAAATCCATTGCACAAAATGGATCTAAAATATTTGTTGACTTTTACTAGATATTATGATATTACTACTGTTAATTTTCTTGGGTGTCATAATACCATATATGTCTATATGATATATACATAATGTATAGTTACATAGACAAATGTCCTTATTCCTAAGGAGATGCACATGAAATATTTAGGGATAAAGCATCATGCTATCTGAAACTTATTTTCAAGTGGTTCAGGGAAATTTATGTATATTTATGTATATATATATATATGCATGTGTGTATATATATATATATATATAAACCATGAATATATATAAACTATGCATATACATAGAAAACTTCATACATATATATGAATCAAATATGTATGTTCATATACATAATAAATGTGGCAAAATGTTTATCATTGGTGAATTTAGGTAAAGGGTATATAGGTATTCTTTGTAACCATTCTTTAAACATTTCTGTACATTTCAATATTTGAGAGTTGGGGAAGCATGTTTTCTGTTTATGTTGGTGATAGTCTAAGCCAGATGTAGTATGACTCAGCGGTGTAGTAAGTACACCACACCACACACACACACACTCACACACAGCATTGCAACATTTGGTAACTAGTTCATTGCTTTTGTCTATGTACATCAGCTAAACAATTCCAGATGAAGAAGTATGGGGAAAGCATAGTGTTGAAGGATTTGTGTGCTCTTAAATGTCTGTGTGCATGTATCTGTTCCTGGCAGTGTTCCATTTTCCCTCCCACTACTCCCAGTGACCCCAAACTGAACTACTTCCTAACAGCTCACATTTTCCACATGAAGTCTTTGTTTATGCTATTTCCTCAGCCTGAAACACTGTTCCCATTGTTTCACTTGTCAAAATGATAGTCAATCTTTAAGGCTTCATTCAAAATCTCCTTCCTTTGTGAAACTCTTTTCTAGCCTGCTACCTCTTTCTTCCAACTGGAAGCATTCATTCCCTGCTGTGTGGTCCCTATAGCTCTCTTGAAATACGTACCTTATTCTTTCTGTAGAGAGTAAGTTGGTACATAAGGGACCTCATTATGGTGACTTATGACCAACTCATATTCCCTAGAGACAGAAAGTTCTGTTTAACTCTGTTGTTTAGGATGAAGTCCAGATTCCTTAGAGTAAGGTATGAGGTTCTTGTTACTTGGTGCCTACTTCCTTTTGAGCCTTATGTCTTGATACACCCCTCAATGAACCTGATACTGGAGCTATAATGAAGCCAATTTTCTACCCGGGACTCTTGGGCCCCTAAGATTCAAGCCCCTTAATTCTATGAGGTATAGAGGAGCAAAGTGCTCCCCAGTATTCCTGTGAATTTCTGGTGCCTCGAATTCTCATGCAACCTACAATGCTGGTGATTTCCCCAGGCTACCACTCCAGCTGCTTTTCTCTGCACTTCACCTGACTGTAAATTGTAGTCTCTTTTTATGCTTTAGGAAAATTAAAGCAAAACCTCTCTTTAGCAAAAACATTCATGAGCTTGGCTGACTTATGAAGGAGACCAAGGATGATTTCCATTGCAACAATGCTACAGCTTTCCTGAAAAGTAAGCATCAATCTGCCTTTTGCCCCACTGAGGCCGAGTCACTCCATTTTTCTGGCTCCTCTTGCCTCCTCATTTTTGGATTGTATTCCCACTCCACTCTTTCTGTCCCTCCCAGGGTTAAAATCTTGGCACCAGCCAGCCTCCAGAACTTTAATATTTATTTATTTGAGATGAAGTCTCATTCTGTTGCCAAACTGGAGTGCAGTGAAGCAATCTCAACTCACTGCAACCTCCGCCTCCTGGATTCATGCGATTCTCCTAAGTAGCTGGGTTCAAGGTAGAGGAGCCTCCGGAGTAGCTGGGACTACAGGTGCATGCCACCACACCCAGCTAATTTTCATGTTTTTTGGTAGAGATAGGGTTTCACTATGTTGGCCAGGATGGTCTCAATCTCTTGACCTCATGATCTGCCCACCTTGGCCTTCCAAAGTGCTGGGATTACAGGCATGAGCCACAGCGTACAGCTGCCTCCAGGACTTTAATTTGAAGCACTTAAGGAGATATTAAACGAAAAAACTAACAACAAACCCCCATAATTTCCTCTTTAAGAGGAATTCTCTGAGTAATTTTAGATAAATTCTAAAATATTCATTATAAACCCATTCATGCCATGCTGTGTAGTTCCCTATGCCTTTCTGTTTCATAGGTTATTGCCTTTGCACTTTCTGCTTCTTCCACCTAGAGTTGTTCCCTCCACTGTTTTCTTGGCAACTTAGGCTTCCCTACTCATGACTCTGTTCCATGAGGTCTTCTGTAGCCCATGGTAGCTGGCCCCATTATCCTCCTTTGATACCACAGTGGACAGTATTTACTTTTCACTGGGTTGTAATGATCTTGAGGTTCACGTCTGACTGCCACACCAGACTGTGGGCTCTTTGGTAGCAAACACAGCACTTCATTGACTTTTATATTTCCAGTTTACATCCCAAAGCCTGATCAATTTATCAAATGATGAATTCAGAATTAATGAATTTTCCCCAAATCTGAGAGTCAAGACTTCCTGAAGTTATGAAGAAAATCTGTAAAATGTAAATGTCACTTGTTTCAGAGAACACCTCCTAAGTTGGAGCATTTATGAACCTCATGGTGCCAAATAGAATATTTACCTTGCTGGCTCTGACGTTCTTTAGGCTGCTAATCTAAAAAGCTTCTGAGTCAAAAAAAAAAAAACATCAAAAATGAATCCTTTTGCTCAAAATAGTGTATTTCACTTGTCCTGTAACCAGCATGAGGCAGTTTTTAGTGGAAGCTTCATCTCTGGCAGCTTGATTTGTTGCTGCTCAGTTACAAAGGTGTGTTTAGTTATAGCAGAAAGGCCTTCTAGTTACTTGTCTAACACATGACCATGGTGATATCTCCATAAAACTCACACCAATTTAAAGTGTACAATTCAGTGGTTTTTAGTATGTCTGTGGTGGAAACACCAGGATAATCTAATTCTAGAACATTTTCATCACTGCAAAAGAAAAACCCTTCCCATTAGCAGTCACTCCCTATGCCTGTCCCACCTTGAGCCCATTATAGGCAACTGCTAATCTACTTTCTTTTTCTATGTATTTTCCTATTCTTGACTTTTCAAACAAATGGAATCAAACAATGTGTGGTCTTTGGGGTCTGTCTTCTTTTACTTAGGATGATGTTTTCAAGTTTCATTCATGTAGTATCATACATCAGTATTACTTTGCATTACCAAATAATATTCCATTGTATGGATATAACACATTTTATTTATTTATTTTATATATATATATTGCATTTTAGGTTTGGGGGCACATGTGAAGAACACGCAAGATTCTTGCATAGGTACATACATGGCAATGTGGTTTGCTGCCTTCTTCCTCATCACCTATATCTGGCATTTCTCTCCATGTTATCCCTCCCCAACTCCCTACCCCCCACTGCCCCTCCCCTAGTTCCCTCCCACAGACCCCAGTGTGTGATGCTCCCCTCCCTGTGTCCATGTGTTCTCATTGTTCAACCCCTCCCTATGAGTGAGAATATGTGGTGTTTGATTTTCTGTTCTTGTGTCAGTTTGCTGAGAATGATGGTTTCCAGGTTCATTTATGTCCCTACAAAGGACACGAACTCATCGGTTTTTATGGCTGCATAGTATTCTATGGTGTATATGTGTCACATTTTCCCTGTCCAGTCTATCATTGATGGGCATTTGGGTTGATTCCAAGTTTTTGCTATTGTAAACGGTGCTGCAATGAACATTCGTGTGCATGTGTCCTTATAGTAGAACCATTTATAATCCTTTGGATATATACCCAGTAATGGGATTGCTGGTTCAAATGGAATTTCTATGTCTAGGTCCTTGAGGAAGTGCCACACTGTCTTCCACAATGGTTGAACTAATTTACACTCCCACCAATGATGTAAAAGTGTTCCTATTTCTCCACATCCTCTCCAGCATCTGTTTTCTCCAGATTTTTTAATGATCACCATTCTAACTGGCGTGAGATGGTATCTCAATGTAGTTCTGATTTGCATTTCTCTAATGACCAGTGATGATGAGCATTTTTTCATATGTTTGTTGGCCTCATATATGTCTTCTTTTGTAAAGTGTCTATTCATATCCTTTACCCACTTTTGAATGAGTTTGTTTTTTTTTTCTTTCTTATAAATCTGTTTTAATTCTTTGTAGATTCTGGATATTAGCCCTTTGTCAGGTGAATAGATTGCAAAATTTTTTTCTCATTCTGTTGGTTACTGATTCACTCTAATGATCATTTAGTTTGCTGTGCAGAAGCTCTGGAGTTTAATTAGATCCCATTTGTCTATTTTGGCTTTTGTTGCCAGTGCTTTTGGTGTTTTACTGTGAAGTCCTTTCCTATGCCTATTTCCTGAATGGTTTTGCCTAGATTTTCTTCCAAGATCTTTATGGTGTTCAGTATTATGTTTAAGTCTTTAATCCATCTGGAGTTAATTTTAGTGTAAGGTGTCAGGAAGGGGTCCAGTTTCTGCTTTCTGCACATGGCTAGCCAGTTTTCCAAACACCATTTATTGAATAGGGAATCCTTTCTCCTTGGCTTGTTTTTGTCAGGTTTGTCAAAGTTCAGATGGTTGTAGATGTGTGGCATTGCCTCTGAGGCCTCTGTTCTGTTTCATTGGCCTATATTTCTGTTTTGGTACCAGTACCATGCTGTTTTGATTACTGTAGGCTTATAGTATAGTTTGAAATCAGGTAGTGTGATGCCTCCAGGGATAGCATTGAATCTATAAATTTCTTTGGGCAGTATGGCCATTTTTACAATATTGATTCTTCCTAACCATGAGCATGATATCTTTCTCCATCTGTTTGTGTCCTCTCTTATTTCGTTGAGCAGTGGTTTGTAGTTCTCCTTGAAGAGATCCTTTACATCTGTTAGTTGTATTCCTTAGTATTTTATTCTCTTTGTAGCAATTCTGAATGGCAGTTCGTTCTTGATTTGGTTCTGCTTAAGTCTGTTATTGGTGTATAGGAATGCTTGTGATTTTTGCACATAATTTTGTATCCTGAGACTTTGCTGAAGTTGCTTATCAGTTTCAGGAGATTTGGGGCTGAGACAATGGGGTCTTCTAAATATACAATTATGTCACCTGCAAATAGAGACAATTTGACTTCCTCCTTTCCTAATTGAATAACTTTATTTTTTTTCTTTCTTTCTGATTGCTCTTGCTAGAACTTCCAGTACTATATTGAATAGAAGTGAGAGAGGGCATCCTTGTCTACTTCCAGATTTCAAAGGGAATGCTTCCATTTTTTGCCCATTCAATATGATATTGGCTGTGGGATTGTTGTAAATAGCTTTTATTTTTTTGAGATACGTTTCATCAATATCTAATTTATTGAGAGTTTTAGCATAAAGGGCTGTTGAATTTTGTGGAAGGCCTTCTCTGCATCCATTGAGATAATCATGTGGTTTTTGTCTTTGGTTCTGTTTATGTGGTGAATTACGTTTATAGACTTGTGTATGTTGAACCAGCCTTGCATCCCCGGATGAAGCCTACTTGATCCTGATGGATAAGATTTTTGATGTGCTGTTGCCATTGGTTTGCCAGTATTTTATTGAAGATTTTTGCATCTACGTTCATCATGGATATTGGCCCGAAATTTTCTTTTTAGTTGCATCTGACGGATTTCGGTATCAGGATGATGTTGGTCTCATAATATGATTGGTGAAGGATTCCCTAACACATTTTATTTATCCTTTCATCAATTTATAGGCATTTAGATTGTTTCCACTTTTTTCTTTTCTTTTCAGTTTACACATTGTACATTGTATATGTACATATTCCATTGTACATATTTATGGAATGCAGTCTGTTATTTCCATATGTGTAACGATCAAATCATAGTAATTAGCATCCATCACCTCAAACATTTATCATTTCTTTGTGTTGTGAGCATTAAAAATCCTCTCTACTCGCTTTTTGAAAATATACAATAAATTATGGTTAACCACATTCACCCCACAATGCTGCAGAATACCTGAACTCATTCTTCCATCAAACTATAATTTTGTAATCATTAACCAAGCTCTTCCCATTCTCCCCTCTTGCTATCTTTCCCATTCTCTAATACCGACAATTGCACTCTACTTTTTCTTAGCTCCCGTGAGTGAGGACATGTGGTATTTATCTTTCTGTGCTTGTCTATTTTGCTTAACATCATGTCTTCCAGGCTCATCCACGTTGCTGCAAATGACAGGATTTCATTGTTTTTTGTGGCTGAATAGTATTCCAGTGTGTATAATGCCACATTTTCTTTATCATTTGTCTGTTGGTGAACATTTGAGTTGATTCCATATCTTAGCTATTGTGAGTAGTGCTTCAGTAAACATGGAAGTGCTGGTATTTCTTTGATATACTGAGTGCCTTTCCTTTGGGTAAACCCAGTAGTGAGATTGCTGTATCATAGGGTAGTTCTGTTTTTATAGAAATCTCTGTACTGTTTTATGTAATGACTGTCTTAATATATATTCTCACCAACAGTGTATAGGAGTTCTCTTTTATCTGCATCCTCACTAGCATTGTTATTTTTTGTCTTTTAGATAATAGCCATTCTAACTGGGATGAAATGATATCTCATTGTGGTTTTGATTTGCATTTCCATGATGATGATTTTTCATGTTTGTTGACTATTTGTATGTCTTCTTGAGAGGTTGTTTGGAGGTTCGAGCAGGGGAGTGCAGCTACTTATATAACCCAGACCAATAACTCATCCTCCTCTATCAGGGTTTGTCACCCATTTTGACCAAGCATGCAGAGACACACATGGAACAGAAAAGGAGCAAAGGGACACCTGCCTAGCCAGCCAGATCAGCTGAATCAACCCTGATGATCAGTGGGGTGGCCGATGTTGCAGCCACATCACCCTCACATATGTCTTCTTTTGAGAAATGTCTGCTCAGTTCCTTTGTCCCCTTTTTATCAGATTATTTTGCTTATTTGCTGTTGAGTTGAGTTCCTTATATATTCTGGTTATTAGTCCTTTGTTGTATGACTAGTTTACACATGTCTTCTCCCATTCTACAGGTTGTCTCTTCACTTTGTTGATTGTTTCCTTTGTTGTGTATAATCTTTTTAGTTTGATATCATTCATTTTTCTATTTTTGTTTTGTTGCTTGTGGTTTTGAAGTCTTAGCCAGAAAATATTTGCCAAGATCAATGCCCTGAACCATTCCCCCTGTGTTTTCTTCTAATAGTTTTATAGTTTCAGGTCTTATGTTTGAGTCTTTAATCTGTTTTGAGTTGATTTTTGTATATGGAGATATAGGAGTCTAGTTTCATTGTTCCGCACATGGATATCAAGTTCTCCCAGCATCATTTAATGAAAGGGTGTCCTTTTTCCCAGTTATCCTTGGTGATTTTGCTGAATGTAAATGTATGAATTTTATTATGAATAGTGCTGCTATAAACATTCAATTACTTGTTTTTGTGTAAACACACGTTTTCATTGCTTTTGTGTATAAACCTAGGAGTAGAATTGCTGGGTAATATTATAACTCTGTTTAATTTTTGAGGAAATGCCAGACTGTTTTCCAAAGTGGCTGACTTATTTTACATTTCAATTAGCAGTATATGATGGTTCCAATTTGTCCACATCCTTACCAACACATTTTATTATCTATATTTTAAATTATAGCCATCCTAGTAGGTATGTTATTATACATTTATCTAATGGCTAATAATGTTGATCAATTCAGTTTTTAGGTCATATGTTTTAATGAACAATTACAGTGATGAGACATGGCATTCCATTTTAATATTTTAATTTTTAATAATTTGAATAAAGTAGTAAAGAGCATATATGCTGTTAAATATCTACAGGTCATCTTTTTTTTTTTTTTTTTGGAGATGAAATCTCACTCTTGTCACTTAGGCTGGAGTGCAATGATGCGATCTCAGCTCATTGCAACCTCCACCTCCTGAGTTCAAGTGATTCTCCTGCCTCAGTCCCCGAGTAGCTGGGATTACAGGTGCCTGCCACCACACCTGGCTAATTTTTATACTTTTAGTAGAGACGGGGGTGGCGGTGTTTCACTATGTTGGCCAGCCTGGTCTCGAACTTCTGACCTCAGGTGATCTGCCCACCTCAGCCTCCCAAAGTGCTGGGATTACCACTGTGCCCATCCACAGCTCATCTTAAAAAATTCTAACTTGACTGCATAAAAGTGAAATCTAAGCAAAAACTTCAGAGACAGTTTCATAGGACAAATTTTCTATGGGATATTAAAACATACTTAGCTATTATCAAGTATATGGCAAAGAGACAATCTTTGCATCTCCTACTTGATATTTGTGTTCAAACAATTTGGATTCTATTGAGGAATATCTAAACTCTTCCAATTCTTTTAACATGAATAAAATAGCATCCACATCTGGAACCCAGACCACATGTGATGGCTCCACAGGGTTTGGTCAGACTTTGTTTTGAAACAAGGAGGCAGAAAACATAATGTGTTCCTAGCAAAAGAATCCACAGTCACAGTAAAATTGAAAGAATGAGGTTGCATAGAAGAAAAAGATATCCCTGAAGAAACTGGAGAAACAAATGAAAAATTATGACACAGGAATAAAGTCATCATAACATAAATGCAAATGAAAGTTTTAAAAAAGTTAAAAGAATTCACAGAGTGATTTTACTTTGAAGTGGTATCCAATACCACTAAACAAAATTAGAAATCATAGTTTAAGCAGAGGCTTAAATAAAACACATTTTACTTAATCCAGACTTTTTTAATGAAAATGCTCAATCTGTGCATTAGGAAGAAAAAAAAACAGGATACAATGTTTGCATAGCCCATTTTTAATTGTGGTCCAAATGTTGTATTTAAGATCAATAAAAAAATATAAACCAATTCTACAAATAAATTATAAAAAGGACAAATCTATGTGTCATTTCTGGTATTTTCCCTGCCAGCCAGTCCTGGAATCATAGAATGGGGGGAAAAAACAACTCTGCTCCCTTCCACCTAGTTTAGGAAGCACAGTGGATGGGATTATGTAAAAGTAATGTGATCCTGAATGAAAAACAGGAGGATGGCTCAATAAGCCCATTTGTCAGTTCCTTATCTGAGTGTTGTGCCAGTAAATTTGGGGAAAAAATACTGAGAAATGGGATGACAAATTCACACATAAAAAACTAAGGGTTAAAAGTGCAGTCTGTTTTTTTTTAATAAAAAAAATCTAAGGTTTTTAACCTGGAAAAGAAGTGGTCTGTTACTGAATGATTATTTGTCTCTAGGCCTTTACATAAAGATCTGTTCTCTTCCTCTTCAGGGGATTAATCATTATAAAATGAGCTAAAGATTTTTAGATGTTTTGGTTAGGCATAAATAAAAATTTATTAACAAGTAGATTCTTTATCCACATGAAGTGTCTTCAAAATAAATTGGTAAGTTGGATTTGTTTATATTGATTCAGATAACATTTATCTGGAAACAAGTGGCAAGATAATAACCTGCAAAGGAGTTTTCTGGCTCCGGGATTCCATGAAACCTTTTGTAAAACATTAGAGACAACTTGAAAATTTTACTTAATGATATTGCTTAACCTAAGTGATCTTATGCTTTTTTAAGTGTAAATAAATATGACAACAGCTAATATTTTTTAGATTTCATAAATTTTTTATGTTGTTAATTTGTATACATGGTTATTGGAACTATATATTCCATACAAAATGATCTTTATATTAAATATTTTTAGGATTTGAATGTACTTTCCAGACATAAAAAATTGAAGGAACTTTCTGTATCTGCATGTTATAGAATCACTGATGATGGAATTCAGGTAAGATAATTAAGATTTTCTGTTAAAGAATTAAGATTGAATTTTTTAAAAAAATTATTAATTCACTTTATTTCTTCTTTCTATCATTTTTTGGGGAACAGGTGCTCCTTGGTTACATAAGTACATTCTTTAGTGGTGATTCATGAGATGCTGGTGCACCCACCATCTGAGGAGTATACACCGTACCTAATTTGTAGTCTTATTCCTCACCCACTTCCTACCTTTTCCCCCAAGTTCCCAAAATCCACCGTATAATTAATTAATATGCCTTTGTATTCTTATAGCTTAGTCCCAGTTATGAGTGAGAACATACAGTGTTTGGTTTTTCCATTCCTGAGTTACTTCACTTAGAATAATGATCTCCAATTCCATTCAGGTTACTGTGAATGCCATTGTTTCATTCCTTTTTATGGCCGAATGTATTCCATTTGTACCACAATTTCTTTATCCACTCATTGATTGATGGACATTTGGATTGGTTCCCCAATTCTGCCTTTGTGAATTGTACTGCTATAAGCATGCCTGTGCAAGCATCTTTTTTGTAAATGACTTCTTTTCTCCTGGGTAGATACTCAGTAGTGGGATTGCTGGATCAAATGACAGTTCTACTTTTAGCTCTTTAAGGAATCTCCACACTGTTTTCCATAGTGGCTGCACTAGTTTACATTCCCACCAAGAAGTGTTCCCTTTTCACTCGATCCCTGCCAACATCTATTATTTTTTGATTTTTTGATTATGACCAGTCTTGCAGAAGTGAGGTGATATTGCATTGTGGTTTTGACTTGCATTTCCCTGATCATTAATGATGTTGAGCATTTTTTTCATATGTTTGTTAGACATTTGTATATCATCTTTTGAGAATTGTCTATTCATGTCCTTAGCCCAATTTTTGATGGGATTGTTTTTTTTTCTTGCTAATTTGAGTTTCTTATAGATTCTGGATATTAGTCCTTTGTCAGATGTATAGATTGTGAATATTTTCTCCCACTCTGTGCCTTGTCTATTTACTCTGCTGATTGTCTCTTTTGCTGTGCAGAAACTTTTTAGTTTAATTAAGTATAAATTGAATAAATTTTGTGGGTCACAGTAGAAAAAAAAAGAAATGGATTGGAAATGTAACAAAACGTATTTGATCTTAGTTGAACCAAGTTCTTCTCCAGGCTCTTAGTTAGGTCTCCACAACCAAAGTGATTGAGATTTATTTTCCCATTTTTGCCTATCTACTCTCTCCCTTCCTCATGTCCGATTCAAAATAAACAAGGACATTTTACATGGAGAGTGATGAACTGCAGTGTGGTAAAAGTCTTCTCATATAAACAAAGTATTCTTTAGATAGAAATGTCATATAATCTAATCATGAAAGTTGGAAGAGTTTGAAAAATTATGCTAGATACTCAGCAATTAGGAGCTCAAGCTACTCAGACATACTTGCTAGCATCCTTTATGGGAATAGAAAGCATAAGATAAGTAATTGGCTAGGATAAATGATTGTGTGCTCAACTGATTCTTCAAGAGCTGATGAGAAAAGTGAAATTCCTAGACCTAATCTTGAGTGATGTGCAGGAAGTCATAAAGTACATATTGTGAGCAAGGCACAGTGTAATTTTTTCATCACTTTAAGCATATCAATATGCTGTTAGAAAAAAACCCTAAAGTCATGTGTCATACATGTATTGAGCAAGAAGGGAAGCAATAACCTAGGAATGCAAGCACTGAAACACAGTGGAAGTTCCAGATAAATGTGCCTTTAGAGTTTAAAACCCCAACCACTCAGAAAAACCTGAAAAAAAGTAGGAACAGAGAAAGAGAGAGAGAAAAGAACAGAGGAAGAAGAAGGAGGAGGAGGAAAGGGGAAGAGGAGAAGGAGGAGGAGGAGGAAGAGGAGAAAGAGGAGAAAAGGACAAGGGGGGAAGGGAAGGGAGGGGAGAGAAGAAGGAGGGAGGAGGGAAGCAGAGAGGGAGGGAAGAAAAAGAGAAAGAAAAATTCTGTTTTTGAGATAAAAGGGCTTGTCCCACAAGTAGGAAGATAATGCAATAATAGCTGAGAAGTCCACAAAGCATGGCAAACCTGAAGTTATCTCTGTCAATTTGAAGTAGACTTTCCAAGAAGTTTTAACGTAACTAATAAGAGAGTTTTAAAATACCATCCCAACTAGTGGGCTGTAGAGGATTCCAGGTCAAAAAATGCTCTAGGCCGGGCATGGTGGCTCAAGCCTGTAATCCCAGCACTTTAGGAGGTCGAGGCAGGTGGATCACGACGTCAAGAGATTGAGACCATCCTGGTCAACATGGTGAAACCCTGTCTCTACTAAAAATACAAAAAATTAGCTGGGCATGGTGGCGCGTGCCTGTAATCCCAGCTACTTAGGAGGCTGAGGCAGGAGAATTGCCTTAACCCAGGAGGCGGAGGTTGCAGTGAGCTGAGATCACGCCATTGCCCTCCAGCCTGGGTAACAAGAGAGAAACTCCATCTCAAAAAAAAAAAAAAAAATGCTCTAGACCTCTAGCATTGAATTCTAGACTTCTGGAGCTGAAAGAATCTTAGAAACATCTAAATCAACTCCCAAATGTTAAGGTAGTAAGAATAAAAAATTACCTCAAAGGCCAAGAGGGCTTAAATGACTGGCCCAAAGTCTTATACATTCTCAGCAAACTAATTCAGTAACAGTTTTATGGAAGTGAAAGGTAGAAATGGAGAACTGCTCTTCTATATGGTTGATTGACAGCTTAGTGAGAAAAAGTATTTTCAAATTGTTTTTGCTGTTTCTCATTGTGTCTGAACAACGTAATTATACTTAAGGGAATCTGCTTTAAGGAGCATTAGTGTCACATAATGTGAATTTCCCCCAATTTTAGACCAGGGGTACTAATGTTCTAAGAAGTCCCTAAGAAATCTGTCTGGTAGTATATTCAATAGTATAGAGTTAAATAAACAAACATAAAACAAATATCTCAGAGGGGACTAGAAACTTCCGTATTGGAAATATTCTAACTCTTTAATAACAAAAAGGGTTACAAATCATTTAGATGTATTTAACTTACTAAGAGAAAAAGCCAAAAGATTGCTCTAAAGTTGAACTATGATTGACTTGCTGCAATTAACTTAAGGGTTAAGCATGTATTTACACAAAGCTTCATCTATAAATATGATATAGTCAGGCTTTCAAAAGATCTTTGACAAGGTGATAGACCAGAAAAAACAGTTTAAAATATTAACATTTCTAATACTGGGTTATAGTTCTCATATGGTGATCAATTATATTTGACCAATTTAGAAGTATTGAAACCCACCATGGTGATGACATAGCTTCTTAATATGCATCCTTGATTAATTTTGGATGCCCCTCTCATCCTTGGGATGAAGGAGTATTGACCAAAGTTTGATGTTAAGTATCAGGAGATCAGTGTTTTCTATCACTTATTTTTGATGCTGTGAGGTCCAGACATTTTTCTTTTCACTCTTTGGAGCCTAAAAATTGTACTATTTTTAGGTGCTCTGAGACTGTAGATGAAAGCATTTACCCATTTGCTAACTATATGACCATACAGTTTGGTTTTGGCATACCTTTAAAACAATTTAATCTTTTAAAAACTGACATGTATTTCTTTTCAGTAGTCTAAAAGATTAGTTGTTCTACTCTAGTCCATGAAAAAGAAATTTTCTTTTTTTTAATTTTTTCTAAAAAGACAAACAATCCAAGATACATGTGCAGAACATGCAGCTTTGTTACATAGGTATACATGTGCAATGGTGGATTGCTGTTCACCTATTGACCCATCCTCTGAGCTTCCTCCCCTTACCCCGACCCTGAAATTTTTCTTTGTCATCATTCCTCATCCCTCTTTTTCTCCTCCCTGCTTTTGATATGCATATGTCTGTGTTTGTCTGTGTTGTGGCTCCAGTTTTACCTCTTCCAAGGTTCATACTTCTGGGCATGTGATAATGTTTCTTCAGCCCAATTATTAAGTCCCAAAAGGGAACAGACAAAGCAGGGGGAGGAGAAAGTGACATATAAGCTAATTTCACAATTCCTAATCTGGATTTAAAAAGAGAAGGAAAGAGAGTAAAATAAGGTGAGTAAATTGAGATGTTTAGATTATCCACACTTTATCAAGAATGCTCTCTTGTTACTTAGAAAAGGTAACTATAGGAGAGATTCTGTTTTTAGCACAAGACATTGAAAACTTATACACTACATAATTCACTTAATGAGAAAAATTAATACAGTTTTCACCTTGGTTAGGTTTTGCAAGAGTTGTGAACATAATAAAAATAAAAAATTACCTCATTTTAATGTTTAGTGGAAACCACAGCACATGCAGAGTCAGTGTCTGGAGCCACAGATGTGTTGACTTTTAGGATCTGTCTTTAATTAATTTCTCCAACTGTAGTTCTTTTCTGAGAACAACAGACACTCAATGATTATGTTACACTAAAATTATTTGGTGCTCTTGAAAGGCATTTTAGAGAAGATGTTTGATGCAGCTGTAACTGAGCATTTCTTAAGAAACCTTTTTCTTGAGCATTTTATGAAGTCAGTTAAATAACAGCCAAGTATGGCAAAGGAATTGGCTTAAATGCAGTGTTATGCTACAGACATATTAGAACTTCCATCTTACTAAGTTCTTTTGATAGAACAAATGGAATAAATCCAATTATTTATTCTGGTTGCTTTTCATACTCTTAATCTAGTTAGCATTTCTCTTTCCCCTTTCCTAGAATGAAGCATAATGTAAATACATTTATATACTATCCATACACATGAATATATATTTTTATGCAGATTATCTTTAAATGAGAATCTTGCAGCTAGACAAAAAATTCTAATTATTTCATTGTTAGTAGGTTGAGGTAGTTAAGAAATGGTATTAGCAGGAAAAAATCAGGTTTCATTAGGATGCACCACAAGGACTGACAGGTGTGTATGCACTAAAAGTGTGCATATATGTGTATTTACATGCAAATACATGTAAATGTACATCTATGTCTAGTATATGTATAAAATTAAATATATGTATACACCTTGGTATATATTAGATCATATACATATTTCAGTGTGTATATGTATTTATTACACCCAAATTGTGTATAGAGAGATGCCGTATGATTATATGATTATATATATTGGTTTTAGCCTAGAAATATATGATTATATATATTTATATACTATCCAAATATATATGATTATATATTTCTAGGCTAAAACCAATATATGATGGTCAATATTCAAAGCAGTAATAAATATTGGTTTATTGGCTGGGTGCAGTGGCTCACGCCTGTAATCTCAACATATTGGGAGGCCAAGGCAGGTGGATTACCTGAGGCCAGGAGTTTGAGACCAGTCTGGCCAACATGGTAAAAACCCATTTCTACTAAAAATACAAAAAAAATTAGCCAGGCATGGTGCTGTATGCCTGTAGTCCCAGCTACTCTGGAAGCTAAGACAGGAGAATCACTTGAACCCAGGAGGTGGAGGTTGCAGTGAGCTGAGATGGCACCACTGCATTCTAGCCTGGGCAACAGAGAGAGACTCCATCTCAAAAAAACAAAAACAACAAAAAAAAAACATTGGTTTTTTAAAGTATTATTTTTTTGTCTATATTTTATTTTAAAAATTAATCATCCATTTAAATGACAAAGCTCTTTTTCCTATGGAAGTGTATGGATTAGCTCTCTGATAGAAAAAGTAATATAATATAATATAGGGAATGTGGGCCTAGCTGTCAAAAATTTTAATTTTTATTCCAATTCTGCCTCTTACATGGGCATATTTTCTTAAGAAATTCACTTACCCCACAACAATTCATTGCCCTGGAGTGACTACAGTTGTGAAGGCGACAGGAGCTTGCACACTAGAGCAAGGGTAGGCTTTTTTTCCCTGTAAAGTTTTGAAAGGTCAGGTAGTTTCTATGTTAGGTTTTGCAGGCCATACAGTGTCTGTTACAATTTCTCAACTTTGCCATTGAGCATAGAAACAGCCATAGACAATATGTAAACAAATGAGAGTTGCTGTGTTATAATAAAACTTTCTTTATGGACACTGAAAATTTGAATTTCATATCATTTTCATATATCACAAAATATTGTTCTTTCACTTTTTTCAATCATTTAAAATATATAAACACCATTCTTAGAGTGTAGGCCATATAGAAGAGCTACAGGTTAGCAGGGCAGGTGGACAGCCACCATTAGCAAGCATTGAGCCTGTGGCTGTCATAAGCAAATGCTCTTTGTGTAGTCTACCCTGCAGCCTGGTGGGCTGGCTGTGCTCACATAGGTGGGGCCTGTGGCTGCCCTAAAGTTCAGGTACTTTGGTCATATCCATTAAACTTAAGAATGAGTCTTATGCTTCCTTAGTACAATGCTAGGATATTATTTGCAATTAGCAAGTTGGAAAGAGCTTAGATGATTTAGGCTACTCTATACCTTCATGTAAGATCATGCTCAAACCATCTCATTTCAGATTAATTTTTTTTTTTTTTTTTGGAGATGAAGTCTTGCTCTGTTGCCCAGGCTTGTATGCAGTGGCACGATCTCGGCTCACTGCAACCTCTGCCTCCCAGGCTCAGAGTATTTTCCCACCTCAGCCTTCCAACTAGCTGCGATTACAGGCACTTGCCACCATGCCCAGCTAAGTTTTGTATTTTTAGTAGAGATGGTGTTTCACCATGTTGGCCAGGCCAGGCTTGAACTCCTGACCTCTTTAGCCTCCCAAAGTGCTGGGATTACAGGGGTGAGCCACTGTGCCCAGCCTCAGATTAATTAATTTTGTGAAAATGTGACATCTTGCTCAGTGATTGAACACAAAACACCCAGCTGGTGTCATAGAATTGGTCAGTGTGTGGAAAAATCCACACATCTGGTATCAGAAGTGAATTGTTCTGGAAGTATTCAGAGTGGTGCAACTATAGAGAAAAAAAACACTTCCCCCCTCTGTATATGGCATGATTTTGTCTGTGTTTCCTCTAAGCTCTCTTCCCTGCTACACTCTTAGGACAGAGTCTTTTAGGCATCCTCTCTCCCACTTTATCTATAGGGTTGTGGCAGCTGCAGGCAGGCTAAGAGAGCTCTGTTGGAATTTGTTTTTATTCTATTTACAAGTAATTTGAAGGTTGTATTGTTCTCTTAATTTTAGTAATGATGAACATATGGGTCCTGTGCAGTTTTATTTCTTTTCTCTTTATAGTTTATGGTTTGGAGGGGAGGTGAAGATTGAGACTTAGATAATTGTCATTGTTCCCCAAACCCAAACATAGGTTTTATTAACTATAAAAGGTAATTCATAAATGATTCTGAAATTAATTATGAAAAAGCATCTCTAACAGAGACAGTCATCTCTTTTTAAAGCATTGAAACCAGAATGCAGTGGGTAGTATTTATAAATACACAAAAAAAGTCTGTGGTAGTGGTTCAACCTCATCTGCTCTCTTGTCTTTTCTGCCTGGCTTGTGGCTTATATTCTTCACCAACTCATTTACTAATATCTTACAGAGACACCATTGATGAATTTTAAGGATGTAACTAGGTCAGGACCCTGTTCTCTGATGATCACTTAGGTATCTGTCTTTGGCTTGTGGGATATAAACAGCAGTTACAGATACTAGAACCTCCACTTCTCTCATTGTCCTCTTCAGGTTCCGTCTTTTTTGAGACCCTCAGTCTTGCTCTAGCTGCTTCACCACTTGATGTTTTAATTTTAATTTTTTTTATTAAGACAGTCTCACTCTGTTGCCCAGGCTGGAGTGCAGTGGTGCAATCTCAGCTCACTGCAACCTCTGCTGCCTGGGTTCAAGTGATTGTCCTGCCTATACCTCCTGAGTACCTGGGATTACAGGTACCCACCACCACATCTGGCTATTTTTTTTTTTGTATTTTTAGTAGAGATGGGGTTTCGCCACGTTGGCCAGGCTGGTCTCAAACTTCTGACCTCAAGTGATCTACCCACCTTGGCCTCCTGAAGTATTAGGATTACAGACATGAGCCACCAAGCCCAGCCCTTCTTTAAAAGCAGTGATAGGCGTTCTTTTTCCTTTTTTTTTTTTTTTCTTGAGTTGGAGTTTTGCTCTTTTTGTCTATGCTAGAGTCCAATGGTGTGATCTTGGCTAACTGCAACTTCTGCCTCCTGCGTTCAAGTGATTCTCCTTTTTCAGCCTCCCTGGTAACAGTGATTACAGGCATGTGGCACCATGCCCAGCTAATTTTGTATTTTTAGTAGAGACGGGGTTTCTTCACATTGGTCAGGCCTGACCTCAGGTGATCTGCCCGCCTCAGCCTCCCAAAGTGTTGGGATTACAGGCATGAGCCACCATGCCTGACCTACCACTTGAAATAACATGTTACTTCTCTCTTTTAGTCTTCATAACCTCTTATGACACATTCTCTTAGATTATAAACTTTTGATTTTTAAAATTTGCCCTTGAGTAACATTTATCTTGATTTACAAAAAGAAGAGGAGGGATTCAGTATAAGGTACCGGGAAGGGCTGTGACCATGTGGCACAATTACAAGCTTCTTCATATTTGGGAGAACAACAGAGCAAGAGCCATTGCTGTTCATTTGACTTTCGGTCTGACCCAGGAATGTTCAGTAAGCTGAGTGTCTCCAGACATAATCTAAGTGGAAACTGAGGGTTCAGAGTTCTGAGTCTTGTACTCTGGATTATCTGTGCTACGGAACTGAAACCCCTAGAATTTGTAGGGGACATCTACATGGATACTCAGGTCAGAAAGGCCCAGGAGTACCTACCTCATTCAGCAACAGTCCAATCAAAATCTTCCTCCCCGAAATGATCTATAGCCAGCCTGTTCTGGACATTTCTCTCTAGAGTATAAAAAGGGTTAAGTTCATGTGCCCTAACAGCAAGAACTGGATTACTCTCCAGTAACTCTCTTCTTATCTTAAATACTTACTTTGAATCACTAAACTTCCCAACTATTTATAAATGTTGTTTGCACAAGATTCCCATCAATCATTCTCATCAGTTGATAGACTCCACCCCCTGGTGCTCAACCAAAGTTTATTTTGGTAGCCTTTGACACATACTTACTTGTAATGCCAAAGATGGATTAGATGTGTTGGCTCCATATAACAACAATTTTTTTAAAAGAAATCAACATTGATTTCTATTTGGTTTCCAAGATTAAATCATTCAGAAATTATCAAAACATGAAATTTCAATAACTCCACCTCTTCTCTAGGGATACAGTTGTGTTTATGGTTCACAACAGAAGCAACAGAAGACTCCTTTCCAAAATGACTTTAATCATTGGCCTTTGTTGCAGCAGAAGCTCTGAAATATCTTGTACGGGGAGGTGGAACATCCAGATTTGGATCTTTTATCTCTTGACCATATTGCTCAGCAGAGTCTCTCTTCTCATCCAACACTCCGGTTTATGATTAGGAAATAATTGACTACACTGTCTGTGATGGAGATTTCTGAGGGTCTCTGGTTTAGAAGTGTTTTACAGGGTATTGGGAGAGAAAACTAACGAATTCCTCTAGTATAATGAGGGGTAGAGGGGATATCTGTTAGCTTGTGGAGGAAGCAGCCTGCACAAAACCTGGAATAATTAAGAGTTTTACTACAGAAATCTGTGCTGCATGGCTATCCATGCCAAGGATGTTTTCCTAAGCTTTGTAATAGAACAACATACCCCGGGAGACCCAAGACACCTGGAATCAACTGGGAGTCACAGATAAACTCTTGCCAAGATAGCCAGGCATTATTCTTTCTTCAAAGCCTGTGAGCAAAAGAAATAAACTAAGTATTCTCTGTAGCTCCTGACACCAGTGTGTTTCTAATTGTGGAGGCAGTTCAAAAGAATTAGAAATTTGCTAGACTTCAAAGGATGTGGGATTTGACAGCTTGTCAGTTTCCCATTGTCTGTAAGGTTCCGAGGGATACTGGAGTCATGGGTACTAATTTTCTTGGCTGAAAAACAGCTGAAGCTGAGAACACCCCACATCAGTCCTGGCTTCTTGCCCACTCCCACTGGGGAAGAACCACTCTCAGACAACTGAAGCACTGCTGAACTTGCTAAATGAATGTGCACATCTGTTCTTTTCATGTTGAGCATCCACAGAGTAGAACTAAGAGAGAATGTGTTAAAAGGAAGATAATCCACAGGAGCCCTCTCCCACTCCTTAAGCTGCCCCTGGACCATTAGTTTATCCCATGTAAGATGAAACTTGCCAAAAGTTAAACAAAACCTATCAGATTGCCTGAAGATAATAATAAAAAGCAGGGAAAATAAACATCAGAATGTATGTTTCTTTTGTTTCTTAAACCTGTGTTTAGGTTTTTGACATGATTTTGATCCCTCTTCTCTGTGACACACCTGGGCTTTGCTCATTGTGCCTTGCCTGACATGAACCAAGTGCCTGTGGTATGTCTCATAGGAGCTATGATTTCTCCATGTTATAATTTGTAATAACCACCTTATCAATTCCAGTTAAATTTGGTTCATTATATTTCCTCATCCTAAAGCCCTCATCACATACATCACAGATAGGCTCATTCCATGATTTTTTTTGTTCACAGACAAAAACCAGGGTCTTGTGTCTTCCAAGTGCTTTTGGAATACACATTTTCTTTTCATCTTCTAATAGACCTGTGAGATAGATAGACAGTTATTTTCTTTCTCCTCATTTACAGGAAGAAACTTGAGGTTAAATGACTTGTTTAGGTCACTAGATACAATTTCAGATTCCAGGCTGTTTTTTTTTCACTAGACTGGTTGCCTCCCTTGATTAGATCACCTCTTATTCTATTATGTTGGCAAATGGGATGTGAAAGCAGTACTGATAATAGTTCATGAACTCATTATTTCTTAGAAATCCTTAAATGAAAGACGCCATAGGATGGTGTGACTGTCCTTAGAGTAAACGTTCTGAGTCGTCATTTTCTTGGGAAAGACAAGAACAAAAAGTGAGGTGGCTGGCTGTGCAAATAGACACCCATCAACTCTTTCAGGCTGATTATTTTAGCTTAAGGAATTCCCCTGCCTTTTCTGTCCCATAGAGGATCCTGGACGAGTGCCAGGTAATTGAGTCACTAGGTACCCCTTTTCAGAATAAACTCAGAGAAATGAAAAAGTGTTTATGCCACAGGCAACAAGCAAAATATCTGGTTGCCCTTTAGATAGTCCAACCCTGGCTCATTTTTATTTTGGAGGTAAAATCTAAAACCTGAAGCTGTTCTAAAATTTTTCTCAAAAAATTCCAGTTACCAAATATAATTTAAAGATATTTTGTTTTGGTCTTTTCCTGGTTATCTTTCCCTTTGGTTTTCCCAATATACATTCTCTTTCACTGCATACCCTTTTTGTTCTTTAATTTCTTCCCATTTGACTTCTTTTTATGCATCTGTCACATTTTATATGTTAAAAATGATTCCCTGGCCAGGCATGGTGTTTCACGCCTGTAATCCTAGCACTTTGGGAGGCTGAGGTGGGTGAACCATGAGGTCGGGAGATCAAGACTATCCTCGCCAACACAGTGAAACCCCGTCTCTACTGAAAATACAAAAAATTAGCTGGGCATGGTGGCACGTGCCTGTAGTCCTGGCTACTTGGGAGGCTGAGGCAGGAGAATTGCTTGAACTCAGGAGGCAGAGGTTGCAGTGAGCCGAGATTGCACCACTACACTCCAGCCTGGGTGACAACATGAGACTCTGTTTCAGAAAAAAAAAAATTCACTTATATTTACCAAATGCTCAGGATCTGTGCAGGCAGTAAGCCATCTAGGTTTACTGGCAACCAAAGGTGTACTGTTGGATAGGTACCTCTAGAGAAAGGAGGTATTCCAGCAAATGAGCAAAATCTTTTTTAGTGTGACAAGAAAATATTAAAAGTTCTACAATGTATTTAGATTTACTTTTTATCTCATACATTTTATTTTGTATGTTTAAATATATAACATATATTTGAACAGTTATATGCCTAAATAATTTACAAAGTACTTTAACATACATTTATTGAAAATGTATGCTCAAAATATTTTTACTAGGCCAGGCGCAGTGGTTCGTTCACACGTGTAATCCCAGCATTCTGGGAGACTGAGGCGGATGGATTCCTGAGGTCAGGAGTTTGAGACCAGCCTGCCAACGTGGTGAAACCCATCTCTACTTAAAAATACAAAAATTAGCTGGGTGTGGTGGCACATGCCTATAAATCCAGCCAGAGGCTGAGGCAAGAGAATCTCTTGAACCTGTAAGGTGGAGGTTGCAATGAGCTGAGATCATGCATGCCACTGCACTTCAGCCTGGGTGACAGAGTGAGACTCTGTCTCCAAAAAAAAAAATTTTTTTTAATTTTTTTTTTTAACTATGGTATTCATGATTTTAAAATTTTGGCAGTGAGAACCACAGAGAAACAGTACATACAAATAATAGTACTAGCTACTGTCTGTCTACTGACTGCTGTGTGCAAGGGACTGTTTAACTGCTTTATTCATATTAAGTCATTTAATCTCCCCAACAACTCTATGAAGTAGGTACTGCTATTGTGTTATTCCCATGCCACAGATGAAAGTATTGAGGGGTAGAGAGGTTGGGTAATTTATCCAGAGACACAAAACATGGCAGGATCTGAACTTAAGCCAGTGGGCCCCCAGAATGTGCTCTTAACCAACCCTGTATGCTGCCTCTGGCAGTTATTAAACAGAGTGAGAAGAAGGACTGGGCTTAGTATTCTGACGGCCATCTATGGAAGCTTATTCTCCTCACTCCTGTGCTAAGAAGCGTTGTTCGTTCATTTTGGATACTCTCTCATCTTGAACTAATTTTGCGTGTCAGATATTGGCAAAGATAAATTAGACTTGGATTCTACCCTCAAGAAGCTACAGTCAATGCAGAAGATGAGACAGTTACATGAGTAACTATAATACAAGTAGAAAGTGAGAAAGTTGCCTGGGCATGGTGGCTCATGCCTGTTATCCCAATGTTTTGGGAGCCAAGGAGGAAGGATCACTTGAGGCCAGAAGTTTGAGTATCAGCTTGGGCAACATAGTGAGACCCTGTCTCTATAAAAATTTAAAAAGTAGCCAGTCATGGTAGCATGCACATATGCGAAAGGCTGAGGTAAAAGAATTATTCAAGCCTAGGCGTTCGAGGCTACAGCGAGCGGTGATCATGCCACTATGCTCCAGCCTGGGCGACAGAGCAAGTCCCTGTCAAAAAAGAAAGAAAAGCAGCATTTCTCCCACAGGGAAAATTTTTGGAAAACTGTAGAATAAGCCACATTTGAGCTGGTTTGAAGCCAAAGATTATCCCTCAAATCACCATCTAATTTTGTAACAAATACCATCATGAGAGTGTCTTTGGAAATATTTGCTTTTGTCCTTGGCCTTGCCCCCGCTTTCCCTTTCAGAGTTCCCTCCATGTTTTAAAGCAGTGAGCTCCTCTGAAGCTGGGCCTTCACTAAGCCTCACTCAGGCTGGTTTCCCTGACAGGGAGGGTGGAAATGCAGGAGTGGCAACTCCAGGAGGGGCAGCTTCAGGCTCTGCAGAGTTTAGTTTTGGTGGCCAGGCCATGATCAGTCCCACCTGCTTTGATGCTCAGTGGGAACAAGGCCATTGTTGGTGGAGTGTAGCTCTGTATCTCATGGGATATGCGATATAGATATTTTGGACCTCAAATATGAGGCCCAAGAAACTGAAGGTTTTGTATTTAGTTGATATCTTAAAATTGTGGAAGTTGCATTTTAGCCTTTGGGACAGCCAGAAATGTCTTTTTTATAGAAAATGGTTCTTGACAGCATATTTTTTTCCAGAATTTCCAACAGACAAGGAAAAAAATCCCCAACTTTGCAATAGAATTAATTGGGACTTAATGAGGTGAGTAGTCAAGAGATGGTGTTATGAGTATGCAACACGAAGTGACCTTTTTAAGGCTAGAAGCTGCCACCTGTCGAAGTGGTTTAAATCAGGATTTTGGCAGAAGCACAATATTGTGACAGTCAAAAAATGTGAGTGAAATTCGGTCTCCTCTACATACCCTATTTAGGAATGTAGTCATTAAGCCCCTACACTGTGACTCAGCTCAGAAGACACAAGAAAGAATGATCTAACTCTCTAAGAGATATGGAAGTTTTCTTCCAGATTGTTAACCCACAGCAAATTGGCTGATACCTGGAAAAAGAGCCAAATTTGATCATGTTTGCATTTTATCTCCCTCTTTACTGTAAAAGATTTTGACTTGAAAGAGACTTAGTGTTGCATTTTTCAAGAAAAGAAAATCAGCAGCATTGATATAAGTATGGTTCTGCAGTACTGGAGCCAGAAGTGTATATTGTAATCTTATCTGTAGGGGTGAAATGGAATTTCATGAGTGATTATGTTGAAACATGCTTGCAGACTTAAATACTTAATATGACTTATATGTGCTTAAGGGAAAACATGAATCGTAAGAGAGGAAAAGTTCTGACTTCAGTTCTCTGATCTGCCACTAATGATTTAGCATAAAGCCTTGGACCAATTTTTGTGCCTCAGATTTTCCATGGATGAGAATGGTACCACGAATGTATCATAGACCTTGTAATCATTTTTAAGTTATTTTTAAATTTAAAACCTCTGAGAACATTTGGCTTTAAAGAATATTAGAGCTTTTAAAAAGGCATAAGGCAATTTGAACCGTCCAAGAAACTAGCAGATGCTACTCAAGAGGGTTTTGAGACACAAAGAGCCTTAATCTCCCTTTAAAGCTTATTTCATCTTTCAATAAATTATTCTTAGAGTTTAAATATTTTTTCTTGCTTTAATTTTTCTCTGGTTCCTCTAACTCTGTCCATTCTCTCCAACAATGTTAATGTCTCTAACAAGGGAAGACAATGTCACCTTACTCCTTGCAACATAAGAATTCTTGTATTATTAAGACTTCTTAATTTTCCTGAGGACACAAAGGATCAATGAACCAACTAGTATTTATTGAGCACTTAATGTGTTCTAATATGATGTTTGGGAAAGGGATATGACAGCTGTCGGATTTCCAGGCAGTACAAAAGGCTTATTGCATTCTTATTGAAAAACTTACTGAATCTCCTGATTCCAGTCATTCAAAGGTAGATTCCTTTCTGTACCTCCTTGGGTGTGCCTCACTATGCTTTATTATCTCCAGTGAGAGGTCCCAAGCTATCTCCTGACAAACTGTTCCTTCAGTTTTTGCCATCACATAGTTGCCAAACAAGACAGATTTTCATGTAATACAGGAATGAGTCAAATACTTTAAGTGCTGAATCAACTGAAAAAGACAAGTTCTGCATGAGATCAAAGAATGAATCACTGTTGGCTGTTGTGATCAGGAAAAGATGATGACCTAGGGTTAAATAATCAATATCTTTTAGTTTTTCTCAAGGTAGAATACATGTGTTCATCTTTATTATTTTTGGTGTCATTTGCAAATTCTAATAATAGTTAACATTTATCTTATTCTTCTTAATGACAACATTTTTTAACTGACAAAAATTGTGTATATTTATGAAGTATAATGGGATGTTTTGATATATGTATACATTGTGGAAAGATTAAATCGAGATAATTAACATTCATCACCTTACATACTTATATTTTTTATGGTGAGAACTTTTAAAATCCATTAGCAAATTTCAAATGTATAATACATTATTATTAACTATAGTCATCATATACAATAAATATCTTGAACTTTCTTCTAACTGAAAAAAAAATTGAATGACACATATCTGTGTCATCCTTGTTCAGGGGCCATGCTAATCTCTGTATTTTTCCAATTTTAGTATTTGTGCTGCCAAAGTAAGCACCAGCTAACTTTTACATGGTACTAACTGTGTGCCAAGCACTAGCCAATGTGCATACTGCCTCTCAACTGACACTGTATATAAAATCTTACAGATATCTAGAGAATCTATTTTGTGCTAAGAGCCACAACATTTATGTGTGTGTGTGTGTGTGTGTATTATTTTATAATCTACACAACCACTCTTTGATACGGGTACTATTATCACCATTTTGCCCAAGGAGACATTGGGGCTCTGAGAAGTTCAGTAACCCACAGTAGCAGAGCCAGGCTTCTCACCCCACTCTGTGATGCCACAGTCCTAGTTTTGTCTGTTAGGCTACACTGCCTCTCCTGGAAATCTTCCCTATTCTATTAACTTGCTAAAGAAAACTGCTAGCTAAGTAGTTCTTTCCAAAGGGCTAGTTCGTTCCTTAGGGATAAAACAAGAGAAAACTGACATAAGCACTGGGAGAGAGGCCCACTGGTGGTTTTACCTCTAAAGTCATTCTGAGGCCCATGCACTTGCCTCAATCCTGAGAGGAAAATGACATATAGTCCAATGGACATCCATTTTTATATATAAATAAGGAGTACCTTTAGTAACCCACTAGCATTACTAAAATCTAGTACTTACTACTAAAATTAATGGTAAACTATCATTTACTGAGGTCTCTAACTTTGTACTAAGAAGTGCTGCTTCATAATGAGGCAGAATTCTTAGTGTGATTCAGCACATGTAGATAATTATTATAATTCTCACATTTTAAGTGAGGAAATGTCGTCCTTCCTCCCTCCCTCCCTCCCTCCCTCCCTCCCTCCCTCCCTCCCTCCCTCCCTTCCTTCCTTCCTTCCTTCCTTCCTTCCTTCCTTCCTTCTTCCTTCCTTCCTTCCTGTCTGTCATGGTTTTTAATTTCTACTCCTCTTGCTTTTTATTTTTACAATTACAATTAGGTTTACTTTTGTGGATCATCTTGTTCTTGTATAACTGCTGAATTGTAAACTTTGACGTGTTATTTCCTCATGGATTCTTACCACTGAGGTTTTTTTTTTAACTGAAAAGTATGAATTAAAATTCAGAAATATTGATATAAAGGGAATGATTTCCAGGCCTTTTTCTAGCCCTAGATATTTCAGGTGAACATTTCAGCATTTCAAAACAATGCTAGAAAGTATATATTATTTTCTTTAAGTTAAAAAAGAGGAGCCAGGTGCGGTGGCTTATGCCTGCAATCCTAGCACCTTTGGGAAGCCAAGGCGAGTGGATCACTTGAGATCAGGAGTTTGAGACCAGCCTGGCCAATGTGGCGAAACCCCATCTCTATTAAAAATATGCACACACAAAAAAATTAGCTGGGCATGGTGGTGCATGACTGTAGTCCCAGTAGGCACAAGAGGCACAAGAATCACTTGAACCTGGCAGGCAGACCTTGCAGTGAGCCGAGATCGCATCATTGTGCTCCAGCCTGGGCAACAGAGCAAGACTCTGTCTCAAAACAACAAGAACAACAACAAAAACAAGACTGAGGCTTAGAAAGTTAGTAACTTGCTAAGATTTCACAGGTAATAAGTAAGTGGTAGAAATGAAATTAAAACTCAGATCTGTCTGATTCCAAAGAATCCATTCTTCCCATTACATTCCACTGTCAATCCTGGAGTGTCTGCCATCTAATCTTACCCTCAGATTTTTTTTTCCACTTATGTGGCTAAATGTAGTTAATAATTACTGACCATATAAGTCAAATTTCATTAGACCTAACTTCAAGAAAACTATATTTTGTTAGCAGGCAACTGAATATTACTAAGCTGTTAAACTGCTTTGTGGATATCTTTTGCTATAAAGAGATTTCAGATGTAATGTGTGTTTTAAAAAATTTTTTTTGGCATCAAGATGTAACATCTGTATTTCAGGGACTGAAATGTACATTTAATAAGCTGCTATAAGTAAAATAGCTCTAGAAGACTAAAGAAAAGAAAAAATTTGACCTTGGAATTTTTTGCAGGCATTCTGCAAAAACTCACTGATCTTGGAATGTTTGGATGTCTCTTATTGCTCCCAGCTGTCAGATATGATTATCAAAGCATTGGCCATTTACTGCATTAACCTCACGTCTCTCAGCATTGCTGGCTGTCCAAAGGTATGTGCAGGAGTCAGGGCTCAGATAGAGCCCTCAAATATAAGTACAGCCAAGGGATAAGGCAGGACAGCTATCAGGGCTGGACTCAGAATGTGTTCTCTGCCATCGTTGAGGTATGCATTGGATTTTCTTTTTTTTACCCTCCAATGGGAAATAGCTTATGATTGCATTGGTGTCAAAGTAGAATGTTCCAAAAGTCAAAAACATAATTCTCATACAAATATAAACACGTTTCAAATATTTATTTAATTCATTAATGAGAGAACCAACAAAATGACAAAGCCAGTGTGAAGAGCATTTGAATGAACTTAGTATTTGTAGGAACTGATGAAAGAATGTTGGAGTAAGAGTGTTAGGTTAGGTCTAAAACTGTCCTACAAGTCATTAAATCCATAATCTTGGGGTTATAGTTCCTACCAGATACAAATAATATGCATCTTTCCCAGACAAAAATATAACAATTAACATATAACTTCATGGAGTTGGGGCCTTAGTCAACAGTAAACAGTATGTCAAACAAAGGCATGATTTCCTACAGAACTTTCCAGGTAGGCCTGTTAAACAGTGTCCAGTTTGACACTCCAAGGACATACCACCATCTTTTGTCTTATTTTCAACTGTTTTATAATGTTTCTTGACCTCTGTATATAAATGAAATAAGTACTATTGTCAAAAATTTAGACTACATATAAAAGCTTAAAGGATGTTAAACAAATATGCATGAAATGCATCACTCTATATCAAAGGTTTAAACGGAGAAGAAGGTAAGAGTAATCATTTTATTTTATTTCACTTTGAGTTCTGGGATACATGTGAAGAACATGCAGTATTGTTGCATAGGTACATACATGGCAATGTGGTTTGCTGATTCCATCCCCATCACCTATATCTGGCATTTCTCCCATGTTATCCCTCCCAACTCCCTAACCGCTGCTATCCCTCCCTTAGTCCCCCAACAGACCCCAGTGTTAGTTGCTACCCTCCCTGTGTCCATGTGTTCTCATTGTTCAATAGCCACCTATGAGTGAGAACAAGCAGTGTTTGGTTTTCTGTTCTTGTGTCAGTTTCCCGAGAATGATAGTTTTCAGGTTCATCCATGTCCCTACAAAGGGCATGAACTCGTTTTTTTATGGCTACATAGTACTCTATGGTGTATATGTGCCACGTTTTTTTTGTCCAGTCTATCATCAATGGGCATTTGGGTTGGTTCCAAGTCTTTGCTATTGTAAACAGTGCTGCAATGAACATTCGTGTGCATGTGTCCTTCTAGTAGAACGATTTATAGTCCTTTGGATATATACCTAGTAATGGGATTGCTGGGTCAAATGGAATTTCTATTTCTAGGTCCTTGAGGAATTGCCACACTGTTTTTCACAATGGTTGAACTAATGTACACTCCCACCAATGGTGTAAAAGTGTTCCTATTTCTCCACATCCTTTCCAGCATCTGTTTTCTCCAGATTTTTTTTTTTTTTTTGAGACAGAGTTTCGCTCTTGTTACCCAGGCTGGAGTGCAATGGCGTGACCTCAGCTCACCACAACCTTTGCCTCCTGGGTTTAGGCAATTTTCCTACCTCAGCCTTCTGAGCAGCTTGGATTATAGGCACGTGCCACCATGCCCAGCTAGTTTTTTTTTTGCATTTTTAGTAGAGATGGGGTTTCACCATGCTGACCAGGATGGTCTCGATCTCTTGACCTTGTGATCCACCCGCCTCGGCCTCCCAAAGTGCTGGGATTACAGGCTTGAGCCACTGCGCCCGGACCTTGTTGTCTCCAGATTTTTTAATGATCGCCATTCTAACTGGTGTGAGATGGTATCTCAATGTGGTTTTGATTTGCATTTCTCTAATGACCAGTGATGATGAGCATTTTTCATGTTTGTTGGCCTCATATATGTCTTCTTTTGTAAAGTGTCTGTTCATATCCTTTGCCCATTTTTGAATGGGCTTGTTTTTTTCCTGTAAATCTGTTTGAGTTCTTTGTAAATTCTGGATATCAGCCCTTTGTCAGATGGGTAAACTGCAAAAATTTTTTCCCATTCTGTTAGTTGCCGATTCACTCTAGTGACTTTCTTTTGCCATGCAGAAGCTGTGGAGTTTGATTAGGTCCCATTTGTCTATCTTGGCTTTTGTTGCCAATGCTTTTGGTGTTTTGTTCATGAAGTCCTTGCCTACTCCTATGTCCTGAATGGTTTTGCCTAGATTTTCTTCTAGGGTTTTTATGGTGCCAGGTCTTATGTTTAAGTCTTTAATCCATCTGGAGTTAATTTTAGTGTAAGGTGTCAGGAAGGGGTCCAGTTTCTACTTTTTGCACAAAGCTAGCCAGTTTTCCTAACACTATTTATCAAACAGGGAATCCTTTCCCCATTGCTTTTGTCAGGTTTGTTAAAGATCAGATGGTTGTAGATGTGTGGTATTCCCTCTGAGGCCTCCGTTCTGTTTCATTGGTCTATATCTCTGTTTTGGTATCACTACCATGCTGTTTTGATTACTGTAGCCTTGTAGTATAGTTTGAAGTCAGGTAGCATGATGGCTCCAGCTTTGTTCTTTTTGCTTAGAATTGTCTTGCCTATGCAGGCTCTCTTTTGGTTCCATATGAAGTTTAAGATGTTTTTTTCCAGTTCTGTGAAGAAGGTCTTAGGTAACTTGATGGGGATAGCATTGAATATATAAATTACTTTGGGCAGTATGGCCATTTTTACAATATTGATTTTTTTAACCATTAGTATGGAATGTTTTCCCATCTGTTTGTGTCCTCTCTTATTTCGTTGAGCAGTGGTTTGTAGTTCTCCTTAAAGAGGTTCTTTAGATCCTTTGTAATTTGTATTCCTAGGTATTTTATTCTCTTTGTAGCAATTGTGAATGCAGTTCTTTCTTGATTTGGGCCTCTTTAAGTCTGTTACTGATGTATAGGAATGCTTGTGATTTCAGCACATCTATTTTGTATGCTGAGATTTTGTCGAAGTTGCTTATCAGTCTAAGGAGATATTGGGATGAGATGATGGGGTCTTCTAAATATACAATCATGTCATCTGAAAATAGAGACAATTTGACTTCCTCCTTTCCTAATTAAATACTTTTATTTCTTTTTCTTGCCTGATTGCTCTGGCTAGAACTTCCAATACTATATTGAATAAAAGTGGTGAGGGGGACATCCTTGTCTAGTGCCAGATTTCAAAGGGAATGCTTCCAGTTTTTGCCCATTCAGTATGATATTGGCTGTTGGTTTGTCATAATAGCTTTTATTATTTTGAGATATTTTCTGTCGATACCTAATTTATTGAGGGTTTTTAGCATAAATGGCTGTTGAATTTTGTTGAAGGCCTTCTCTGCATCTATTGAGATAATCACATGGTTTTTGTCTTTGGTTCTGTTTATGTGGTGAATTGAATTTATAGACTTGCATATGTTGAACCAGCCTCGCATCCCTGGGATGAAGCCTACTTGATCGTGATGGATAAGCTTTTTGATGTGCTGTTGCCATTGGTTTGCCAGTATTTTATTGAAGATTTTTGCATCTATGTTTATCACGGATATTGGCCTGAAATTTTCTCTTCTTGTTGAGTCTCTGCTGAATTTTAGTATCAGGATGATGTTGGTCTCATAAAATGATTGGTGAAGGATTCCCTTTTTCTGGATTGTTTAGAATAGTTTCAGAAGGAATGGTACCAGCTCCTCTTTATATGTTGGGTAGAATTTGGCTGTGAGCCCATCTGGACCTGGGCTTTTCTTGTTTGGTAGGATATTAATTGCTGCCTCAACTTCAGCCCTTGTTTTTGATCTATTCTGGGATTTGACTTCCTGGTTTAGGCTTGGGAGGATGCAAGTGTACAGGAATTTATCCATTTCTTCCAGATTTACTGGTTTATGTGCATACAGTTGTTTGTAGTAATCTCTAATGGTAGTTTGTATTTCTGTGAAATAAATGGTGGTATCCCCTTTATCAATTTTTATTGCATCTATTTGATTATTCTCTCTTTTCTTTTTTATTAATCTGGCAAATGGTCTATTTTATCGATCTTTTCAAAAAAACCAGCTCCTGGATTTGTTAATTTTTTGAAGGCTTTATGTGTCTCTATCTCCTTCATTTCTGCTCTGCTTTCAGTTACTTCTTGTCTTCTGCTAGCTTTTGAGATTTTTGATCTTACTCCTATGGCTCTTTCAAGTTTGATGATAGGGTGTCAATTTTAGATCTTTCCTTGCTTCTCATGTGGGCCTTAATTGCTATAAATTTTCTCTAGACACTGCTTTAAAAGTGTCCCTGAGATTCTGGTATGTTGTGTCTTTGTTCTCGTTGGTTTCTTTTTTTTTTTAATTGCATTTTAGGTTTTGGGGTACATGTGAAGAACATGCAAGATTGTCGCATAGGTACACACATGCAGTGTGATGTGCTGCCTTACTCCCCATCACCTATATCTGGCATTTCTCCCCAGGCTATCTCTCCCCAACTCCCCACCTTCCGCTGTCCCTCCCCTATGTCCCCCCTACAATCCCCAGTGTATGATGCTCCCCTCCCTGTGTCCATGTGTTCTCATTGTTCAACACCCACCTATGAGTGAGAACATGCAGTGTTCGATTTTCTGTTCTTGTGTCAGTTTGCTGAGAATCATGGTTTCCAGGTTCATCCATATCCCTGCAAAAGACACGAACTCATCATTTTTGATGGCCGCATAATATTCCATGTTATATATGTGTCACATTTTCCCTGTCCAGTTTATCATCAATGGGCATTTGGGTTGGTTCCAAGTCTTTGCTATTGTAAACAGTGTTGCAATTAATATTAGTGTGCATATGTCCTTATAGTAGAATGATTTATAATTATTTGGATATATACCCAGTAATGGGATTGCTGGGTCAAATGGAATTTCTATTTTCAAGTCCTTGAGGAATCGCCACACTGTCTTCCACAATGGTTGAACTAATTTACACTCCCACCAACAGTGTAAAAGTGTTCCTGTTTCTCCACATACTCTCCAGCATCCATTGTCTCCAGATTTTTTTAATGATCGCCATTCTAACTGGCATGAGGTGGCATCTCAATGTGGTTTTGATTTGCATCTCTCTAATGACCAGTGATGATGAGCATTTTTTCATATGTTTGTTGGCCTCATGTATGTCTTCTTTTGTAAAGTGTCTGTTCATATCCTTTGCCCATTTTTGAATGGGCTTGTTCATTTTTTTCCTGTAAATCTGTTTTAGTTCTTTGTAAATTCTGGATATCAGCCCTTTGTCAGATGGGTAAACTGCAAAAATTTTTTCCCATTCTGTTGGTTGCCGATTCACTCTAGTGACTGTTTCTTTTGCTGTGCAGAAGCTGTGGAGTTTGATTAGGTCCCATTTGTCTATTTTGGCTTTTGTTGCCAATGCTTTTGGTGTTTTGTTCATGAAGTCCTTGCCTACTCCTATGTCCTGAATGGTTTTACCTAGATTTTCTTCTAGGGTTTTTATGGTGTTAGGTCTTATGTTTAAGTCTTTAATCCATCTGGAGTTAATTTTAGTGTAAGGTATCAGGAAGGGGTCCAGTTTCTGCTTTCTGCACATGGCTAGCCAGTTTTCCCAACACCATTTATTAAACAGGGTCTCCTTTCCCCATTGCTTGTTTTTGTTAGGTTTGTCAAAGATCAGATGATTGTAGATGTTGCCTCTGAGGCCTCTATTCTGTTCCATTGGTCTATATCTCTGTTTTGGTACCAATACCATGCTGTTTTGATTACTGAAGCCTTGTAGTATAGTTTGAAGTCCAGTAGTTTGATGCCTCCAGCTTTGTTTTTTTGCTTAGAATTGACGTGGCTATGCAGGCTTTTTTTTGGTTTCATATGAAGTTCATGTTGGTTTTTTCCAGTTCTGTGAAGAAGGTCATTGGTAGTTGATGGGGATAGCATTGAATCTGTAAATTACTTTTGGCAGTATGGCCATATTCATGATATTAATTCTTCCTAACCACGAACATGGAATGTTTTTCCATCTGTTTGTGTCCTCTCTTATTTTCTTGAGCAGTGGTTTGTAGTTCTCCTTGAAGACGTACTTTACATCCTTAGTTGTTTTCTCAGGTATTTTATTCTCTTTGTAGAAATTGTGAATGGCAGTTCATTTTTGATGTGGCTCTCTTTCAGTCTGTTATTGGTTTATAGGAATGCTTGTGATTTTTGCACATTGATTTTGTATCCTGAGACTTTGCTGAAGTTGCTTATCAGTTTCAGGAGATTTTGGGCTGAAATGATGGTGTCTTCCAGATATACAATCATGTTGTCTGCAAATAGAGACAATTTGACTTCCTCCTTTTCTGTTTGAATACGCTTTATTTCTTTTTCTTGCCTGATTGCTCTGACTAGAACTTCCAATACTATATTGAATAGGAGTGATGAAAGAGGGCATCCTTGTCTAGTGCCAGATTTCAAAGGGAATGCTTCCAGTTTTTGCCTATTCAGTATGATATTGGCTGTTGGTTTGTCATAAATAGCTTTTATTATTTTGAGATACATTTGTCAATACCTAGTTTATTGAGGGTTTTTAGCATAAAGGGCTTTTAAATTTTCGAAGACCTCTGCATCAATTGAGATAATCATCTGGTTTTGTCTTTGGTTCTGTTTATGTTGTTAATTACGTTTATAGACTTGCGTATATTGAACCAGCCTTGTATCCCAGGGATGAATCCTACCTGGTCATGGTGGATAAGCTTTTTGATGTAGTGTTGCAGTTAGTTTTCCAGTATTTTATTGAAGATTTTTGCATCTATGTTCATCATTGGTATTGGCCTGAGGTTTTCTTTTCTTGTTGAGTCTCTGCTGGGTTTTGGTATCAGTATGATGTTGGTCTCATAAAATGATTGGTGAAGGATTTCCTTTTTCTGGATTGTTTGGAATAGTTTCAGAAGGAATGGTACCAGCTCCTATTTGTATGTCTGGTAGAATTTAGCTGTGAATCCATCTGGACCTGGGCTTTCTTTGGGTGGTAGGCTCTTAATTGCTGCCTCAACTTTAGACCCTGTTATTGGTCTATTCAGGGTTTTGGCTTCTTCCTGGTTTAGGCATGGGAGGATGCAAGTGTCCAGGAATTTATTCATTTCTTCCAGGTTTACTAGTTTATGTGCATAGAGATGTTTGTAATACTCTCTGATGGTGGTTTGTATTTCTGTGGAATCTGTGGTGATATCCCCTTTATCATTTTTTATTGCATCTATTTGATTATTCTCTTTTTTTTTATTAATTTGGCTAGTGGTCTGTCTATTTTGTTGATCGTTTTGAAAAACCAGGTCCTGGATTTATTGATTTTTTGAAGGGTATTTTGTCTCTATCTCGTTCAGTTCTTCTCTGATCTTAGTTATTGCTTGTCTTCTGCTAGGTTTTGAGTTTTTTTGGTCTTGCTCCTCTAGCTCTTTCAATTTTGATGATAGGGTGTTGATTTTAGATCTGTCCTTGTGTCTCATGTGGGCACTTATTCCTATATATTTTCCTCTAGACACTGCTTTAAATATGTCCCAGAGATTCTGGTATGTTGTGTCTTTGTTCTCGCTGATTTCGAATAACATCTTTATTTCTGCCTTCATTTCATTGTTTATTTAGTCAACATTCAAGAGCCAGTTGTTCAGTTTCCATAAAGCGGTGCGGTTGTGAGTTTCTCAATTCTGAGTTCTAAGTTCACTGCAGTGTGGTCTGAGAGAGTTTTTTTTTATGATTTCCGTTCTTTTGCATTTGCTGAGGAGTGATTTACTTCCAGTTATGTGGTCAGTTTTACAGTAGGTGTGATGTGGTCCTGAGAAGAATGTATATTCTGTGGATTTGGGTGGAGAGTTCTGTAAATGCCTATCAGGTTTGCTTGTTCCAGGTCTGAGTTCAAGTCCTAGATATCCTTGTTAATTTTCTGTCTGGTTATCTGTCTAATATTGACAATGGGGTGTTAAAGTCTCCTGCTATTATTGTGTGGGAGTCTGATTCTCTTTGTAAGTCATGAAGAACTTGCCTTATGTATCTGGGTGCTCCTGTATTGGTTGTGTATATATTTAGGATCATTAGCTCATCTTGTTGCACTGATCCTTTTACCATTATGTAATGTCCTTTTTTGTCTCTTTTGATTTTTGTTGCTTTAAAGTCTATTTTATCAGAGATGAGAATTGCAACCCAGCTTTTTTTTGCTCTCCATTTGCTTGGTAAATCTTTGTCTATCCCTTTATTTATTTATTTATTTATTTATTTATTTATTTATTTTTGAGAGGGAGTTTCGCTCTTGTTACCCAGGTTGGAGTGCAATGGTGCGATCTCGGCTCATCGCAACCTCCACCTCCTGGGTTCAGGCGATTCTCCTGCCTCAGCCTCCCGAGTAGCTGGGATTACAGGCACGCGCCACCATGCCCAGCTAATTTTTTGTATTTTTAGTAGAGACGGGGTTTCACCATGTTGACCAGGATGGTCTCGATCTGTTGACCTCATGATCCACCCGCCTCGGCCTCCCAAAGTGCTGGGATTACAGGCTTGAGCCACTGCGCCTGGCCCTATCCCTTTATTTTGAGCCTTTGTCTATCCTTGCATGTGAGATCAGTTTCCTGGATACAGCACACTGGTGGGTTTTGGCTTTTTGTCTAATTTGCCAGTCTGTGTCTTTTGATTGGGGCATTGAGCCCATTTACATTTAGGGTTAATATTGTTATGTGTGAATTTGATCCTGCTTTTTTGATGCTAGCTGGCTGTTTTGCCCATTAGTTGATGCAGTTTCTTCATTGTGTTGATGCTCTTTACCATTTGGTATGTTTTTGGAGTGGCTGGTACTGGTTGTTCCTTTCTATGTTTAGTGCTTCTTTCATGAGCTCTTGTAAAAGGACTGGTGTTGATTAAACCTCTGAGTGCTTGTTCTTCCTAAAGGATTTTAGTTTTTCTTCATTTATGAAGCTCAGTTTGGCTGGATATGAAATTCTGGGTTGAAAGTTTTTTTCTTTAAAGATGTTGAATATTGGCCCCCACTGCCTTTTGGCTTTTGGGGTTTCTGCTGAGGGATCTGCTGTGAGTCTGATGGGCTTCTGTTTGTGGGTGACCTGACCTTTCTCACTGGCTGCCCTTAGCATTTTCACCTTGATTTCAACCCTGGTGAATCTGACGATTATGTGCCTTGGGGTTACTCTTTTTGAAGAATATCTTTGTGGTGTTCTCTGTATTTCCTGGACTTGAATATGGGCCTGCCTTGCTAGGTTGGGGAAGTTTCCCTGGATAATATCCTGAATAGTATTTTCCAGGTTAAATTGATTCTCTCTGAAACATTCAGGTACACCTATCAAACATAGATTAGGTCTTTTCACATAGTCCCGTATTTCTTGGAGACTTTGTTCGTTTCTTTTTATTTCATTTCATTGAGTTGATCTTCGACCTCTGATATCCTTTCTTCTGCTTGGTCAATTTGGCTGCTGAAACGTGTGTATGCTTTGTGAAGTTCTCTTGTGTTTTTCAGCTCCAACAATTCACTTATGTTCCTCTCTAAGTTCTTTATTCTCATTAGCATTTTGTCAAATCTTTTTTCAAGGTTCTTAGTTTCTTTGCATTGGGTTAAAACATGTTCTTTTAGCTCACAGAAGTTTCTTATTACCCACCTTCTGAAGCCTGATTCTGTCAATTGATCACACTCATTCTCCATCCAGCCTTGTTCCCTTGCTGGTGAGGAGTTGTGATCCCTTGTAGGAGGAGAGGTGTTCTGATTTCGGGTGTTTTCATTCTTTTTGTGCTGGTTTCTTCCCATCTTTGTGTATTTATCCACCTGTCATCTTTGTAGTTGTTGACTTTCAGATTGTGTCTCTGAGTAGATGTCCAATTTGTTTATGATGAAGTTATTTCTTTCTGTTTCTTAGCTTTTCTTCTGCCAGTTCGGCCCCTCTAGGGGGGACTGCTGAGGTTCATTCCAGGCCCTGCTTGCCTGGGGATCACCTGCAGCAGCTGCAGAACAGTAAGTAAACTGGTTGATGCCAGTTTCTACTGCTATCTTTGTCCCTGAAGGATCCCCACCTGGTGTCAGTCAGAGCTATCTTTTATGAGGTGACTCTTTGGATATATGGGGGTCAGGGAGCTGCTTGAGGAGACAATCTGTCCTTTATAGGAGCTCAGGTGGTGAGCTATGAGCTCCATTCTTCATTCAGAGTTGCTGGGCAGGTACGTTTAAGTCTGCTTCATCTGAACTAATAACCCCCCCCCATTTTTTTCCCCAGGTGCTCTGTCCTGGGGAGTTAGGGCTTTATTTATGAGTTTCTGTTGTGCTGCTGGCTTTTTTCAGTGCTGCCCTGCCCAGCAAGGAGGCAGCCTAGTCACTGTCTGCCTGCAGAGGCTTTGCTGAGCTGCTGTGGGCTCTTCCCACCTGCCGTGTGAACTTCCCTGGAATCCCATTTATATGGGTGTAGTTAGAACTACCTCAGCAATGGTGGCCCACCTCTGTAATGGTGGACTCTCTCTGTAATGGCAGGTTGCCTTGGCAACGGTGGCCTGCCTCAGCAATGGCAGACTACCTCCCTAGTGGTGGAGTGCCTCCATAATGGCAGATGCCACTCCCCCACAAAGCTGGACCATCCCAGGTTCTGCTGTGCTTGCTGTGAAACTCTCAATCCAGAACGTTTCAGATTGCTGTTTTTTTGTGGGGGTGGGACCAGCCGAACCTGGTCACCTGGCTCCCTGCCTCAGTGCCTTTTTTTTTTTTTTTGTCTCCCAGATGTACCAGTTACCTGTTGAAAAGGCACCAGGATCTGTGTGATTTCCTCTGCGGCAACCCACTGTGCCAGCTGAAGCAGCAGCGCTGAGATTTGTGGTGCTTTTTTGCCTGGGAATCTCCTGGCCTGGCTCCCTGTTTCAGTCCCCTTTTTTATCAGTTGAATGGGCAACTCTGTCTTCCCCAAGCTCCAATGGCCAGCTAAAACGGTGCCCAGACCCATGTATTTTGTACAGAGAATCACTGTGCCAGGGCGCTAGCCAAAACAGCCACTCTGGCTGAAACAGCCTCACTGGCTGTGCTGGCCGAAACATTTGTGCCAGCCAAAACAGCTGCATTGGCAACCCATGGGGCTCTGCTGCCTGGGAATCTCCTGGTCTGTGGGCAATAAAAATCCATCTGGAAATGCGGCGTCCACTCACCCTTTTTGATTTCGCTGGTAGCTGCAATTCTGAGCTGCTCCTAATCAGCCATCTTGGAACCCCTCCTTCTCATTGGTTTCTAAGAACATCTTTATTTCTGCCTTCATTTCATTGTTTATCCAGTCAACAGTCAAGAGCCCATTGTTCAGTTTCCATGAAGTTGTGCGGTTCTGAGTTAGTTTCTTAATCCTGAGTTTTAATTTGATTGCACTGTGGTCTGAGAGACTGTTTGTTATGATTTCCATTCTTTTGCATTTGCTAAGGAGATGTGGTGCTGAGAAGAATGTATATTCTGTGGATTTGGGGTGGAGAATTCTGTAAATATCTATTAGGTTTGCTTGTTCTAGATCTGAGTTCAAGTCCTGGATATCCTTGTTAATTTTCTGTCTTATTGGTCTAATATTGACAGAGGAGTGTTATAGTCTCCCACTAAGTCTAAGTCTCTTTGTAGGTTGTTAAGAACTTGCTTTATGTATGTGGGTGCTCCTGTATTGGGTGCATATATATTTAGGATCATTAGCTCTTCTTGTTGCATTGATCCTTTTACCCTTATGTAACACCCTTATCTCTTTTGATCTTTGTCGGTTTAAAGTCTATTTTATCAGAGACTAGGATTGCAACTCCTGCTTTTTTTTGTTTTTTGGTCTCCTTTTGCTTGGTAAATCTTTCTTCATCCCTTTATTTTGAGCCTGTGTGTATTCTTGCATGTGAGATGAATTTCCTGGATACAGCACACGATGGGTTTTGACTTTTTATCCAATTTGCCAGTCTGTGTCTTTTGATAGGGGCACTGAGCTTATTTACATTTAGGGTTTAATATTGTTATGTGTGAATTTGATCCTGCCATTTTGATGCTAGCTGGTTGCTTTGCCCATTAGTTGATGCAATTTCTTCATTGTGTCGATGCTCTGTACAATTTGGTATGTTTTTGGAGTGGCTAGTACTGGTTGTTCCTTTCTATGTTTGGTGCTTCTCTTGGGAGCTCTTGTAAGGCAGGCCTGGTGATGATGAAATCTCTGAGTAATTGCTTGTTCATAAAGGATTTTATTTTTCCTTTGCTTATGAAGCTTAGTTAGGCAGGATATGAAATTCTGGGTTGAAGGTTCTTTTTTTCTAAGGATGTTGAATGTTGGCCCCCACTCTCTTCTGGCTTGTAGGGTTTCTGCCGAGAGATCCGCTATGATTCTGGTGGGCTTCCCTTTGTGGGTAACCCGACCTTTCTCACTGGCTGCCCTTAGCATTTTTTTCCTTCATTTCAACCCTGGAAATGAATCTGATGATTATGTGCCTTGGGGTTGCTCTTCTCGAGGAATATCTTTGTGGTATTCTCTGTATTTCCTGGCCTTGAATATTGGTCTGCCTTGCTAGATTGGGAAAGTTCTCCTGGATAGTATCCTGAAGAGTGTTTTCCAGCTTGGATTCATTCTCTCTGTCACATTCAGGTACACCTATCAAATGTAGATTAGGTCTTTTCACATAATCCCATATTTCTTGGAGGCTTTGTTCATTTCTTTTTACTCTTTTTTTCTCTAATCTTGCCTTCTCATTTTATTTCATTGAGTTGATCTTCAACCTCTCATATCCTTTCTTCTGCTTGGTTGCACAAGTTCTTCTGCAACTTGTGTATGCTTTGTGAAGTTCTCATGTTGTGTTTTTCAGCTCCATCAATTCTTTTATATTCTCTCTAAGCTATTTATTCTCATTAGCCTTTCATCAAACCTTTTTTTCAAGGTTCTTAGTTTCTTTGCATTGGGTTAGAACATGTTCTTTTAGCTCAGAGAAGTTTATTATTACCCACTTTCTGAAGCCTGTTTCTGTCAATTCATCAGATTCATTCTCCATCCAGCCTTGTTCCTTGCTGGCAAGGAGTTGTGATCCCTTGTAGGAGAAGAGGCATTCTGGTTTTGGGTGTTTTCATCCTTTTTGCTCTGATTTTTTCCCATCTTTGTGGATTTATCTACCTGTGGTCTTTGTGGTTGGTGATTTTCAGATGGGGTCTCTGAGTGGATGTCCTTTTTGTTGGTGATGAAGTTATTTCCTTCTGTTTTTTAGTTTTCCTTCTAACAGTCAGACACCTCTGCTGTAGGACTGCAGGAAGTACACTCCAGACCCTGCTTGCCTGGGGATCACCTGCAGCAGCTGCAGAACAGTAAGGGTTGCTGCCAGTTTCTTCTTCTGTTTTCTTTGTCCCAGAAAGATACCCACCAGATGTCAGCCTGAACTCTCCTTTATGAGTTGTCTCTTTTGATATATGGGGTTTGGGAAGCTGCTTGAGGAGACACTCTGTTATGGGAGCTCAAATTCTGAGCTGTGAGCTCCATGGTTCCATTCAGAGCTGCTGGGCTGGTATGTTTAAGTCTGTTGCAGTGTAACTCATAGCTGCCTTTTTTTCTCCAGGTGTTCTGTCCTGGTAAGGTGGGGCTTTATTTATTAGTTCATGACATGCTGCTGCCTTTTTTCAGAGATGCCCTGGCCAGTGAGGAGGTAGCCTAGTCACAGTCTGCCAGCAGAGGCGTTGCTGAGCTGCTGTGGGCTCTGCCCAGCTACTGTGTGAACTTCCTTGTGGTTTTGTTTTTAGAGGTATAGTTAGAACTACCTCGGTAATGGCAGTATGCCTCAGTAATGGCAGACTGTCTCTATAATGGTGGACTGCCTCGGTAGTGGCGGATTGCCTCAGTAAAAGTGGACTGCCTTGGTAGTGGTGGACTGCCTTAGTAATGGTGGATTGCCTTGGTAGTGGTGGACTGCCTTGGTCATGGCAGATGCCCCTCCCCCACAGAGCTGGACTGTCTCGGGTCCAGCTGCAATTGCTGGGAAACTCTCAATCCAGAGCGTTTCAGATTGCTGGTCTTTGTGGGGGTGGGACCCGCTGAGCCAGATCACCTGGCTCCCTGTTTCAGCTATCTTTTTTTCAGTTGAATGGGTGACTCTTGTCTCCCAGGAGTTCCAGGTGCCAGTTGAAACGGCATCCAGATTTGTGTGAGTTTTTGTGCGGAGATCTGCTGTGCTGAAACAGCCATGCTGGAGACTCATGGTGCTTTTCTGCCTGGGAATCTCCTAGTCTGGGGGCAGTAAAAATTCATTTGGAAATGCAGGGATCACTCACCCTCTGCGTTCTTGCTGGGAACTACACTCCAGAGCTATTTTTATTCAGCCATCTTGGATTGTCCAGGAATGAATTATTTTAGTACTCTGATATAAAGGAGTAAAAAGGTTTGGATTTACCATATGAATTTTTTTGTTTAGACTGTGGGCCAGATGAGCATCCTGATTCAGAAGAGATGGGGACCATCATTTGGACTAACCTGAATACTACTCAGCTTACCCTGAAGTCATAAGGCTGTGCTCCAGTCTAACATATTCCACTTATGTTGATTCTGATGAGCCGTTAAACACATTAGTTTTTGGTTCATCATTCTATGCCAGGCTTCCCAAAAGTCCACAGGCAAATTTTGAATCTATTGTCCCATCACCACCTGGACATAACCATTGCTGATATTTTATTCTTCTATAGAATTTTTTTCTATGTACAAAGAGATTAGAAATAGTTACAGGAAGTTTGCATTTTGCCTTCTTTTTTAAAAGAATAGAATCATACTTTGCAAAAAATACATTTTAACCTACTTTTTAATATACTATGAACATATCTCCTTGTAAAGAACTAGAGATGTGGGTTCTGGATTAATAATGGTAGACTGAATATACACATGTAATTTTGTTTCTCTTGAAACCCTACCAAAACTAGAGATGAAGTGTGAGGGCCCATGTAGATAAGAAAAACAGGAGAGGAGGCAATAACAACAAAAATTTGGAAGCTTGAAAATAGACAGACTAATTTAGCAGAGACTGCTTTGAATTCTAAGCCAACAGTAGAGAAAGCTGGGGGAAAAAATCTGATTTATACTATAATCTTCAAACTTGGGAGTACAGTGTACCTTTGGAACTGGGTTAAGAGTAGGTATGAAAATAAGGAAGACTGAATTAGAGATTCTTTTTTCTCTCTCTCTTTTTGAGTTAGAGATTCTTAAGAAGTAGCTAAATCTCTAGGTTCCAGCCCCTATTCCACAGATCTGGGTCTCTCCCCACCCCAAATAGAAGCCTAGAGATTTATTTCCTAAATCCTGATTCTTAAACCCTGACACTATTAGACAAGATAATTCTTTGTGGTGGTGGTGGGGGGGTGAGTGTGTGTGTATCCCATGCACTGAAGATGTTTAACAGCATGCTTGCCCTCTACTCACTATATGTCAATAGCACCTAAGATTCCATCCCTCCAAACCTTACCAAACGTTCTCTGGTAGAGGCAAGGGCCAGAATTGTTCTTGAATTACCTACTGCTCTAGAGATGGTAAAACAGAGGGTTGCTAGGCTAATTAAGTGACTGAATGCTGAGTGCAGAGATATTCAAGCACTTTTTCCAACTGGGCATGAAGAACTTGACTGCCAGATATTTTTCTCCAGGTAGGAGATTGGTAACCTCTTCTCTGGGAACCCTGACTAGTCCAAGAAGAAAGACGTAAAATAACTGACATGGGAGTGGAGGGGGTAGTTCCCAGCAGATAACCCACATAGATTATCCTTCACTGAAGCTTACAGTAGAGACACATGTACTCAGATCTTCCAATTCGTTTTTAGTCTTCCACTCTTAATCACGAACAAAAGGATTACCAGACATAAGAAGAAAGTCTCTAAAGTGGAAGATACTGATCAACACAAATTAGCAGGAAAAACTAAGTTACCAAAGTATGAAGAAGAAAAAACTGAGAATTTTTTTTTAAATCCTCAGAAATTGCAAGGTTATTAACAATTGTGTTCTCTTCTGTTGTGTACACTGAAGGCTTTTATTTACTACAGCATCACACCAACTCTGAAGATGCTCTTTATTTAATCTAGAAGTTCAGCTTCTATGTTGTTTGGTTTGTATGGTTAGCTGATTGTGCTGCAATAATAGGGAGGAGGCAGCAGAGAAAAAGATGTGGTAAACCATGACAAAACTAAGCCAAAGCATTTACAGCAAAATTGTTTTTGCTTAATAATATACTTGTTTAGAACTAGGGGAACCAGATGTCTCTCTGGTCATCATCATTTGATTCTATTTGTGAGCTGGGTCAAGGGACCCAGAACAGTAGCAGCACTGACCAACTGACTCTCTGCAGCTTAAATAGTGATAGTTCACTGGGATTCTTGTGTTCATACCACACAGACATATGGGCAACACACGGCTCAGTGAGAACTGCCCTGGTTGTAAAGTAGGCACAGATGGAGACTGGGTTTCTTTCTAAAGCATAAAGTAGGAGAATACGAAAAGAAAAGGCTCCAGTGCAAACGGAGAGTAGTGCAGAGGATTTTGTTCGTTTGTTTGCTTTTGTTTTTTTGTTTTTTGTTATGAAGGCTGAGGGAATTCCTTCTATATAGTGAGCATGGATATTGTCCCCAGAAGCTAAGGGGGATGTTAAACAAATATGCATGAAAGCATAAATCTGTATCAAATGTTTAGAAGGAGAAGAAGGAAGGAAGTGTTGATTATTTTAGAACTCTGATATAAAGGAGTAGAAAGCTTTAGCTGTATCATGTGAATTGTTCTGGTCAAACTGTGGGTCAGATGAGTATCCTGATTCAGAAGACGTGGGGACCATCATTTGGCCGAATCTGAATATTCCTCAATTCACCCTGAAGTCATAGGCTGTCTGTGGTCTAGCCTAACATACTCCACTTATATTGATTTCGATGAGCCATAAAACACATTACTGTCTGATTCATCATCATTTTATGCCAGGTTTCCCAAAAGTCCACAGGGAAATTTTGAATTACCACCTTATCCATCCCCAGAAAGGCCAGCTTTTTCTTGCAACCTCTTCATCTCCAAGGTCAGTCAGTATACTGTGACCTTGTCCTACTCAACACTAAAATGCCAAGGAAAGCAAATGTAGCTACGAATCAGGAGAAAAGGTGGTTGCTCTGGGCCCAATTCAAAGCACTCAGCAGTGCATTATGCCCTGTGGTTAACGCTGTCACTTTTGACCCCCATGACTGATGTGAAGTAGGAGTTAGTCATAATTAGAAAGAAAAGGGGGTGGGAAATGGGAAAAATTAAAGGAACAATGGCAAAATATTTTTGCAATGCACCTTTGAGAGGGATAAGGTAAGTGAAACAGGCCAGTGCTTTAGAACTGCATTTCTGTCATCAGTGTAGGTGACGTGAAGCAGGTCCACTCTGTACTGGTTACCAATTTGTCTGACTCTGGTAAGACAGGACACATTCATACACAAAAAGCTTCACGAAGTGGATTCCTTACAGATAGTCAGCAAGCCACAACAGAAGCCGAGAATTCCTGGAGAGCCCGTTTCCCAAGTCTCAGGAAAGCTGCCCAAGGTGGATGAAGTCTCAACTGTAAATGTTCCACTTGCACTGGAGCTGAGGGACTCTGGAAGTTGGACCACCTTAGGTTTTATAACCTGGGGTTGTCCTGTTTCTAAGGGGAATTGGAACAGAGCCTGGCTGTTCCAGTTAGTACCCCCTATCCTCGGTCTCAGGATGTTATATCTCCCGCACATTCTATAGTTATTCTTGAGAATGACAGTCTACAAAAGGGAGAGAACTGGGTGTGTCCAAGGCTATTTGAACTGTCCTGCAGGTGAAATACTTCTGAGAAGGTGACAGCCAGGTCACAAAGCCCAGCTGCTCTCCCCAAAGGCCCCAGGCTTAGCTAAAACTACACAACCCTGTGAGCTGGGATAAATCCCCAGGGCATGCACAGAATTTCTCTTATACTTATATAGTAAAACACTTTACCCAAAAAGTTTATTATCTGGAGAAATGTCTCCAGACCACTGAAACAATGAGATGAGAATAAACACTATTTTTTGTTTTAAATTACCCTAATTTTACAGATGGGGAAATTAGGAGTGGAAAGGTATAGAGTATTGGGCAAATGAGTGAATGTTTAATGAGGTAACTTTATCCCAATTCCACAGACTTGCCGTGTAAAGGGAGAGTAGTAAGAGATTTGCTTATTCTGGGATTCCCCATGACAATCCTACCCTTTTCAACCTTTACTTTCTTAGTGAAGCTGGCTAACATGTTTGGAAATTCTTTCATCTTAGAGGTTTTAAAATGACCATAAGGAAAATCAATTAGAGGTTTCAAAATGGTCATAAGGAAAAGAAATGATCAATGGGTCATGTTTTACTATATATTAACAAAGGGTGAGATTCGTGGCACATGGTATTGGCTGATCGATCTATTGCTATGTAAACAGTCACTCTCAAACTCAGTGGCTTAAGACAACTATCATTTTATTTTCTCACAATCCTGTGGGCCAGGAATTTGGGCTGGTTCTGGCTACATGGTTCTTCTGATAGTGGTTGGCTCCAGGGTTGCCCAAGCAGCTGCAGTCATCTCTCTACTCCCCTAAGAGCTGGTTGGCCTAGGGGAACCCACTGGGACAACTTCCTCCCACTTCACGCAGTCTCATCCTCCAACAAGCTAGCTGAGCTGCTTCAAGGGCAGTAACACATTCCAAGAGGCTAAGGGCTGAGGGTACAAGCTACAAGGCATCTTGAGGCCTGGCCCAGAATAATATGACTTCTCCATTCTTTTGGTCAAAGCAAGTCACAAGGTTAGCCTAGATTCAAGCGGTGAGGAAACAGACTCTACTTCTTGCTGAGAGTAGCTGCAAAGCATTTGTGGCCATTTTTAATCTACCATAGCTACATTCTCACAAATAAAATAATACAACAGAGCTGTTAGGAAATAGCCAAATATAGTATAATATAACATAATATGCAAGAAGATAATTTCCTGAGAGCCTCTCTCTCCTTCTCTTGCAAATATACCTAACATATCTCATATATATTACATATATATGAGACAAGGTCTCACTTTGTCAGCCAGGCTGCGGTGTAAGTGGTGTGATCACAGCTCACTGCAGCCTCAACTTCCCAGGCTCAAGTTATCCTCCCACCTCAGCCTCCTGAGTAGCTGGACTACAGGCATGCCCAGCTAATTTTTGTATTTTTTGCATATACAGGGTTTCACAATGTTGCTCAGGTTGATCTCAAACTCCTGGGCTCAAGTGATCCACCTGCCTCAGCCTCCCAAAGTACTGGGATTATAGGCATGAGCCACCATGCCCAGCTTATATTCAAAATATTTTTATTATAGTTAAAAGCCCTCTCACGATTCAGGGGCTTGACAAAAAGCTAGAGCAAAAACTTGGGCTCTCTTTTTTTGACCTGAACTTCAAAGCACATCATTTCTTACTGCATTAGATTTTCATTAGTTAATATCTCATGAAACCAATAGTTATTACCCTAAAAGTTCATTTTGTGGACTATTCAGCCTCTTTCTTGCTGTCCCTCTTCAAGGCAGTTTTTTCTTGGGATCATCACTAGAAGTGCTAGTAAAATTACCTGACTCCCCACACAATGAAAACAGGAATTGGTGGGGAAGGGGAAAGAGGGAGGAAAAACAAAAGCATAATTCAGCAAACTGAAAGACAAGGTAAAGTTCTCTTTTGTGTAAAGCGTTCCTACTTTAAAAAGCCAGATCTCATATATTAATGGCAAAGGATATGAATAGTCATAATTACAGCTATCATTTATTGAGTGCTTACTTTATGCAAGTTACTGGTCACATACCTGCTCTCCTTTAGTTCTGTGGCAGTCTTGGGTAACTATTCTACAAATGGGGAAACTGAGGCTCAGAATTTAAGCAACTTGCCTATGGTCACAATTATATAGTGTCAAAGCTGCAGGATTAAAATCTGAGAAAATACTACTGGTAAACAATGTGGAAAAAGATCCAACATAAGAAAGAAATCCAAGTTAAAACATTATTTGAAGTATAATTTATTACCTACCAAATTACATATTTTTTAATGGTAATGGCTAGTGGGTGGCAGGGGGTCAGTGAAACTGGTCCTTGTATTGTAGATAGCATTATAGATGGGTATAATCCTTTTGTGAAGCAATGTGAAAGTACATAAACAAGAGCCACAGAAATGATCATACCTGGTCTTCATCTGTTTTCTGTTGTGTATAACAGAATACCTGAAACTGGGTAATTTATAAGAACAAAATTTGTTTAGTAATATTACAGTTCTGGAGGCTAGGAAGTCCAAGGTCAAGGTGGAGCATCTGGTGGAGAACCTTCTTGCTGGCAAGGACTCTCTGCAGAGTTCCCAAGGCAATACAGGACATCACATGGCAAGGGAGCTCGGCATGTTAACAGGCTAGTTCAGGTCTTCTTCTTCTTATAAAGCCACCAGCCCCACTCCCATGATAACATGTTAATCCATTGATAAGAGCAGAGCCTTCATGACCCGATCACCTCTTCAGGGCCCTACCTATCAATATTGTCACATCGAGGATTAAGTTTCAACAGGAATTTTGGAGAGGTCCAACATTCAAACTATAGCATACAAATCCACTTTCTGAAATCTATCCTAAGAGAAACAGTCCAAAACTTGGAAAAGACTATATTTATAAACACAGTCATCAAAATGTTATTTAAATAGTAAAAACTTGAAAACAACTGACAAGACCAGAAATATGTGAATGATAAACTAAACCACATCTATTAAACCATTTTATAATAATTAAAGATTATAAATATGAAGACTGTGAAGTAGTATGAGAATGCACTGGGAAAAACAAAAAAGCAAGATGAAAGCTGGGTTTGGTGGTGCACAGCTATGGTCCCAGCCACTTGGGAGGCTATGGCAAGAGGACAGCTTGAGTCCAGGAGTTCCAGGCCAACCTGGGAAACATGGTGAAACCCAACTCTTTAAAAAAAAGAAAAGAAAAAGGGCCAGGCATGGTAGCTAATGCCCATAATCCCAGTGCTTTGGGAGGCGAAGGTGGGTAGATCAATCAAGGTCAGCTGTTCGAGACCGGGCTGACCAATATAGTGAAACCCCATCTCTACTAAAAATATACAAAAATTAGCTGGGCGTGGTGGCAGGCACCTGTAATCCCAGCTACTTGGGAGGCTGAGGCGGGAGAACTACTTGAACCTGGGAGGTAGAGGTTGCAGTGAGCCTAGATCATGGCACTGCACTCCAGCCTGGGCAACAAAGCAAGACTGTCTCAAACAAAAAAAAAAAGAAAGAAAGAAAAAGCAGAATGCAAACTAAATGTAATTACTATATTTACAAATCTGTTAATAGGGGGTAGGAGTGGGGAGCTAGCAAGAAATATTCCAGAACATTAAAAGCAGTTACGTTAAGGTGATAAATTTATAATTGCTTTCCTTTGCTATTATTGCTATTTTTTGGCAATGTGCTTGTATTATTGTTAAAATGTAAAATAATTTCATTTAAAAATAAACCAAAACATTTTTTTCAGAAAATCAAAGGTAGTTGTGTTGAAAGTAACATAATCTGCCCAGTGATGCTGGGACCAGGTCTTTATATCTGGGAGGTAAAAATGTAGCAAAGTTATTTCTATCTCCGGTTCCCAGCCCTTAATCCATAAATTCCAACGATATCACCTCATTCATTGAATAACTTGAGCTTCTGATCTACAGGAACTGTCAGGCTCCTTTTCAGCTCTCCTAATATCAAACTAAACCTATTACTCTGAACTCCACCTCCCCTAGACTTTTCCATCACCTCACTGTCCTTCCTTTCCTCTACAATTCTGAGGGCTTTTTTTTTTTTCCATGTCATCAGATCCTCAAAGATCAACCTAGTATGGCAGGAATGTCTGAAGGCATTTTCGTGAGAGTCAGTCGTAATGTTTAACCTTGGTCCTGAGCATGTTCTGGAAACAAAGCATGTTTAGACAATGACATCTCTTTTTCCCAAACGTAAAAAGTGTATATTTCAAACTTAAAGGCTTTTCTGGATAATTCTTTTAACTTTATGTTAAAACAAGAGCCAAGCCTCATGGCCTATGTTTTTTAGAATATTCAAACATTTAAAATAAGAAATTGAATCCAGTTGGAAAACATTCCATTGGAAAGAGTAATCTAGTTGATTCTGCAGCTGGGCTCAGTTCAGCTATAAATTCAAAAGCTAGTCCTGGAGTAAGTGAAATAATTTAAGTAGTATAGTTGAATTACCTCTGTAGGACATCTGGGCAAAACTGTGAGATGTTAGAAACCTTGGCAGGATATTTCAGAGTGGGACTTGTGTAGTCTCTGTGGCTTCTGCTTCTCTTTCTCCCCTTGCTTCCAAATATCTGTCTCACCTCCTTGTTCCTTTCCAGAACCAGGTTACTCCATTTTTTTTACATCCAAACCATCAGTGATGTCCAGGTCCCTTCTCATAGTAATATGATCCTGTCTGCAGATTAACTTCAGAGGATATATATTTTGTAGTTTTTTTTTTAACATTTAATGTTATTAAACATGTTTTCAAATTGATGATATCTTAGAGAGGATTTTAAATTTAAAGCCAAATCCCATCTCTATAGCATTTCATAAGTTGCTCACATTGGTGTGACAGGTATTACCAAAACTTTTGATGAAGTTTCCTATCCAAACCAGAGGACTCTTAAATGAAAATAACAGCAAGATCACAACTTTGTTTTTGGTGGGGGTCGGGCACACGGTCTCACTCTGTTACGGAGGCAGTGTCACCTAGTGCAGTGGCATGATCTTGGCTCACTGCAGCATTCACCTCTGAGGCTCAAGCCATCCCCCCACCTCAGCCTCCTAAGTAGCTGGGACTCTAGGCACGAGCCACCATGCCTGCCCAGCTAATTTTTGTATTTTAGGGAGTTTCATCATGTGGTCTCAAACTAGGCTCAAGCAGTCTGCCTGCCTCAGGCTACCAAAGTGCTGGGATTACACGCATGAGCCACCATGCCTTGCTAAGATCACAATTTCTATTTGTGCTAGTTGAGGCAGATATTTTACTATTCTGACCTTATTTGGAAACAGTTAAACAACTCACTTGAATTGTAGGCCCATCATGTGACAAGCTGGGTAAAAGAGAATTTGCAAGTGTTCTAATTTTGTTATTCTATTTGTTTTAAATTGAATGTTTGTCCTCCAGAAATTCTTATGTTGAAACCCCAACTTCCACTGCAACAGTATTACAAAGTGGGGCCTCTGGGAGTAAATAGGTTTAGAAGAGATCATAAGGTTAGAGCTCCCATGATGGGATTACGACTGTATCAGAAGAGAAAGACTAGAGTTGTCTTTCTCTCTGCCATGTGAGAAGAGAGCAAGAATGCAGGCATCTGCAAACAAGGAGGGACTTCCCAAGACACCAGTTGAAGGTACCTCTATCTTTATCTTGATCTTAGACTTCCCAGCTTCTAGAACTGTGAGAAACACATGTTTGATGTTTAAGCCACACAGTCTGTGGTAGTTTATTATAGTGGCCCAGAGTGACTAAGACACTGTTCTTCCCTGAGATAGTGTTTGAATAACCAGTACTTACTTTGGCTCTGTGTTCAGATTACTGACTCAGTGATGGAGATGTTATCGGCAAAATGCCATTACCTGCACATTTTGGATATCTCTGGTTGTGTCTTGCTTACTGACCAAATCCTTGATGACCTTCAGATAGGCTGCAAACAACTCCGGATCCTTAGGATGCAATACTGCACAAATATTTCCAAGTAAGTATGTACCTGACTATGATAAACTTTGAGACTACTTTCTGAGAAAACATAGTATATGGCTATGATGTTCATAATACATAGTGGCTTTCAGTGTTAGGAAGTTTCATTTCATTTTATTTTTTGCCTAACTAAAGCAAACATTGTGAGTTGTTCTAAAGTGGCCTTTGTGGTTTCCTATTCCTTTCCCAGTAGGCATTTGACTTTAAGCATCTTCCCTTCCTTGACCAAGCAGGTGTCCAAAGCTTTAACTCTAGCTCTTCCTCTGTTCATTTCTCAAAATACAGTCCATTCAGTTAATCTCCCCTAGGAGATTGAGAATAATCTGATTAAACCAGCTCACAAGTTTTTGCCTCTTGACTGAGGGCAAAAATATGCAAGCATTTTAACTGACCTGATGAAATAACATATAAAATGCTTAAACTAAGAATCCTTGACCTTCCCCTGACATGGAAGGTAAGGTTCTATTGTGCAGGTGTGAAAAATACTAAGAATTAATATTATCAAAGTATAAAGTGTACAATGTGGCCCAGGCATGTAGATTTCATGTAGGAACTTTCTTAACTAAGTAGCTGTGGTGTGAGCTAAACCATGAGCCCCTGGTTACTTGAGGCCTGAAGAAGAAAATGATTTCTTATCCAAGCAGTATGTGTTAAAATGAAATGGAAAAAAGAAAGAAAACTTACTTGTAAAATAGCCATTCTCACTGGGCCCACGCCTGCAGAAGGAGGGCAGCCAGCCAGAGCTGGATCAGAGAGAAGGGGGTAGGTCCTTGAAAATTTTTGAGAAGGGATGGAAACTCAACTTTTCCTGATAGGTCTAGAGATGACTCTGATATGAATACTATTAACCTCATTGAAAGAACATACCATGAAATCGGGTCCTAGGAGTCTCTGCCAAAACTCGTTAGATTATTAACAGCCAACTTTGGGCAAGATGACAGTGAATGAATAATGTGTTACTCAAAGGAGCTTAGCTTCTAATCTTTTGATTGTATTTTGCCAATCACTATTTATAAGAACTAATATTATTGAACTTCTAATAAGATTCTGGAATGAATGGAGACTTTCTGGCAAGGGTCTCTTTGAACCTAATCATGGTGTGATGATATGGTTTGAATGTGTTCCCCAAGTTCATGTGTTGAAAATTAATCCTCAGTGCAACATTTTTGAGAGGTGTGACTTTTAAGAGTTGATTAGGAGATAAATGCCATTATAGTGGAAGTGAGTTAGTTATCATGGGAGTGGGTTCCTGACAAAAGGATGAGTTAGGGCCCCTTCTCTCCTGCCATGGGATGATATAACAAGAAGGCCCCTGCCAGTTGCTGGCACCTGATATTGGACTTCCAGCCTCTATAACTATGAGAATAAATATAAGAAGGCCCCTGCCAGTTGCTGGCACCTGATATTGGACTTCCAGCCTCTATAACTATGAGAAATTTCTTCATAAATTACCCAGTCTGTAGTAGTCTATTATAGCAACATATGGGATGTTGAAGTATGATTAATATAGTGACTGGTCAAGAAGACCCAGGATATGCAGTAATATCCACATCCTGCCTTTAACTGCTCAGTTTTCTTGCTTGGTCCCTAAATTTTAAAAATATATATTAAAAAGAAAAAAACAACAACAACAAGGCATAGTAAGACTTGATTACTAGCTGGGCTTTGTCCCAAAACCCCAATGAAGAACTCTAATTAATCAGCTATAGCTATGAAAAATTCCATTGTCTAAGCCATAACAGCCAAAAGGCCTATTTTATCTTCTACAATCAAGTTTGGCTATCCCTATCCACAACAAGATGCAGGCAGAGACTTGGCCCTAATGCTTAGAAAGGGGCTGGTTTGGTGTGTGCACCTCATTGTCTAAAGAGGCCACACCACCACCTTTTAGTCTCCCTGAAAGCTCCACCCTTGCTTAGCTCTATCAGGAAATAATCCCTTGATTCCATCTTTGGCTAGCAATGGAGACAGTCTTCACTGCAGAGTGGCTTTGAGAGTCCCAGTGTTTAGACTAGTAATGCTCCAGAAACATCTGTTTTTTTGTGTCCAATATCTGTCCAACATCTAGGAGAGGGTGCTACTTGTCAGTTAGGGGGTTCCTGAAATACACTGGCCTCAAAATTTTTGATTAGAGAAGTGATAAGGCCTAGCTGCATGCAGCTGTTTGGGATCAGCTCTAGGGGCTGTCTTACAGAGCAGCTTTGTTTTGCATTTAGATCCTTTGGTGGAGTTGGAAATGCAGAGTGTATGTAGACCCTTCAAAACTCAAGCCCTTGATGATCTCTAATCCCTTACCTATGCTCAGTCTTTACCCAGGGCCAGTGTGGCTCCCTCAACTGCAGAGGCTTTGTCTTGCCTGGGTGAAACAGACAAGAAGCTCAATTACTTTGAATCACAAAGCAATGCACTCCACATGCTTGATTCCATTTTGACCATGAAAACAATATATGATGCAGCCCTTAAAATCCAATTACAGCCATCAGAAGAGACTGTTTTATATATAAATTCCCTCATACTCAATGGAATCTGAAACTACTGCACCAGCTTTGGAAATCAAAGAAGTCTGCTCAGCTCACCCTTTTTGAACCAGAGGAGCAGCAAACTTTTGGTCGATGAGCAAATTGGCTCTAGCTCTTTTGCAGTAGAGTTCCCAGCAAAAGATACAGCTGGCATTCTAACCAACCCCAGAGTCAGAAGGGTTTCCAGGAAGTGACCCCAGAAGCGCCATGTGGATGCAAGATAAAGACTCCTTTATTTCAAGGAGGAATAAATAACAACTATGATGAGAAAACATGACAAAAAAATCTAGTTGTTTGTATCTGAAGCAGTTGTGACAGCTACCCATTCCACTTATGGCCCTCTGTGGAGAAAGGCAACAGGGTAAAAGGAGTATGCGAGAGGAAGAAAGACCTTCACAATGGCCCCTACAACCCAGGAGGGCCTGAACCACAGAGAACCTGAAGAATCACTAATTGTATAGTTAGCAAAAAGGCTAACCCAAGAATAGAAAACCAAATACTACATGTTCTCACTTATAAGTGGGAACTAAATGATGACAGTGCATAGACATATGGGTGGGAACAACACACAATGGGGCCTGTCAGAAGGTGGACAGTAGGAGGAGGGAGAGAATCAGGAAGAATAACTAGCGGATACTGGGCTTAATACCTGGGTGACAGAATGATCTGTGCAGCAAACCACCATGGCCCACGTTTACCTATGTAACAAACCTGTATATCTTGTACATGTACTCCTGAACCTAAAATAAAAGTTGGAAATAAAATTTTTTTTAAAGTAAAGGGACCTTTCTGGTATTTTTGTGTCTGGAGCAAAAAAACTTCCATTCTAGATAAATCATAGAGAAAGTCTTAGTGGCCTTCAGAGCCCCAAATAACAGTGTGAAGATTCCTTGAAGGCCTTCTTTAGCAGTTGCTAGAAGGGTCAACTCAGGTAGTTCTTACTGCTCAGGCATTCTAGGAGATCTGTGTTGCTAAAAAAATAAAACTCTTGGAGAATTCTCTCCAGCTCATGGAAAGGTTCAAACCCTTTTGATCTGGAGCTGTTGACTTTTATTATTGGTATGAACAAGTAATGTTATTTAACAATTATTATTTGCCACATACTGTGATAAATCCTATTTTACATATATTATATAATCCTCACAAATACCCTTTATCAAAAAATGGATAAGGAAACCAGTTTAAACAGGTTAAATAAGGTACCACAGTTACACATATAGGGAGAGCCATACTTTATACCTAGGTCTTAATCACACTGTGCTGCTCTTTGCCTTTAGATTACATTCTCAAACTTTTTAAAAGCTCTGACATTCAAGGGATGTGATTGGTAAGGGTAGACACATGCTCTGTTGTGCCCATCTGATGCACAATAAGAGAGGCTGTGGATTATGAGCAGTCTGTGGTGGTGGCTCCAACATTCCCCCCCTTTTTTTTTTTTTTGACTACTCAAGAGATTAGAAGGAAAGGTGAGCAAGGGCACATAATGTTACTACAGGGCTAACCCGGAATCTCTTTTAATTTATAAATAACAAAAGTCACTAACAAACTTCAGTACAGTGTTATTATTAACCACCTAATATGATACATTACAACTGTCACATATCAGGTTTGAAAATCACTGTTCTATACTGATCCAAAGAAACCTCTCTCACCAGGTTAAATGAGTAATGATGACTAACCATTGCAGCACACTGGTTGAATTCCCAAATCATTTCACACAAGGTCTCACAGTCAGGTAGGCCAAAACAGGATGGAATGAGTCAAAGGATTCCAAATGTGCTCTATGGAATTTAGAACACACAGTGGTTCCTAAGAATACATTTTCTTTTCAATATTTCCTAGCTCCTAGGTGCTAATCATACTACAGAATCAAGCTATTAAGAGAGAAAAGGGAGGGGCAGGAGAGAGAGAGAGAGAGATGTTTCTGGCAGAAATAGAGTTTCTACATTTTTTTCTTATTCATTTATTTATTATTGTACTTTAGGTTCTGGAGTACATGTGCAGATCATGAAGGATTGTTGCAAAGGTACATACATGGCAAAGTGGTTTGCTGCCTTCATCTCCCCCATCACCTATATGTGGCATTTCTCTCCTCATTATCCCTTCCCACCCCCTGCTGTCCCTCCCATAGCCCCCTCCACTGACTGCAGTATGTGATGCTCCCCTCCCTGTGTCCACATGTTCTCATTGTTCAACACTCGCCTTTGAGCGATGAAATGCAGTATTTGCTTTTCTGTTCTTATGTCAGTTTGCTGAGATGATGGTTTTCAGATTCATCCATGTCCCTATGAAGGACACAAACTCATCATTTTTTATGGCTGTGTAGTATTCCATGATGTATATGTGCCACATTTTCCTTATCCAGTCTATCAATGATGGACATTTGGGTTGGTTCCAGGTCTTTGCTATTGTAAACAGTGCCACAATGAACATACGTGTGCATGTGTCTTTATAATAGACCAATTTATAATCCTTTGAGTATATACCCAGTAATAGGATTGCTGGGTCAAATGGTATTTCTATTTCTAAGTCCTTGAGGAAGTGCCACACTGTCTTCCACAATGGTTGAACTAATTTACACTCACAGCAACAGTGTAAAAGTGTTCCTATTTCTCCACATCCTCTCCAGCATCTATTGTCTCCAGATTTTTTAATGACTGACATTCTAACTGGTGTGAAATGGTATCTCAATGTGGTTTTGATTTGCATTTCTCTAATGACCCATGATGATGAGCATTTTTTTCATGTTTCTTGGCCTCATATGTCTTCTTTTGTAAAATGTCTGTTCATATCCTTTGCCCACTTTTGAGTGGGTTTGTTTTTTTCTTGTAAATCTGCTTTAGTTCTTCGTAGATTCTGGATAGTAGTCCTTTGTCAGATGAGTAGACTGCAAAAAATTTTTCCCATTCTGTTGGTTGCCAGTTTACTCTAATGATTGTTTTCTTTGCTATACAGAAGCTCTGGAGTTTAATTAGATCCATTTATCTATTTTGACTTTTGTTGCCAATGCTATTGGTATTTCAGCCATGAAGTCCTTGCCTACTCCTATGTCCTGAATGGTTTTGCCTAGGTTTTCTTCTAGGGTTTTTATGGTGTTAGGTCTTATGTTTAAGTCTTTAATCCATCTGGAGTTAATTTTGGTGTAAGGTGTCAGGAAGGGGTCCAGTTTCTGCTTTCTGCACATGGCTAGCCAGTTTTCCCAACACCATATATTAAACTGGGAATTCTTTCCCCATTGCTTGTTTTTGTCAGGTTTGTCAAAGATCAGATGATTGTAGATGTGTGATGTTGCTTCTGAGGCCTCTGTTCTGTTCCATTGGTCTATGTCCCTGTTTTGGTACCAGTACCATGCTGTTTTGATTACTGTGGCCTTGTAGTATAGTTTGAAGTCAGGCAGCATGATGCCTCCAGCTTTGTTCTTTTTTCTTACGATTATTTTGGCTATGCGGGCTCTCTTTTGGTTCCATATGAAGTTTGAAGTGGCTTTTTCCAGTTCTGTGAAGGTCATTGGTAGCTTGATGGGGATAGTGTTAAATCTAAAAATTACTTCGGGCAGTATGGCCATTTTCACGATGTTGATTCTTCCAACCATGAGCATGGAATATTTTTCCATCTGTTCGTGTCCTCTCTGATTTCACTGAGCAGTGGTTTGTAGTTCTCCTTGAAGAGATCCTTTACATCCTTTGTTAGTTGTACTCCTAGGTATTCTATTCTCTTTGTAGCAATTGTGAATGGGAGTTCACTTTTGATTTAGCTCTCTGTCTGTTATTGGTGTATAGAAATGCTTGTGATTTCTGTGCATTGATTTATATCATGAGACTTTGCTGAAGTTGCTTATCAGTTTCAGGGGATTTTGGGCTGAAAAGGTGGGGTCTTCTAAATATACAATCATGTCATCTGCAAATAGAGACAATTTGCCTTCCTCTTTTCCTAATTGAATATCCCTTATTTCTTTTTCTTGCCTGATTGCTCTGCCTAGAACTTCCAATACTATATTGAATAGGAGTGATGAGAGAGGGCATCCTTGTCTTGTGCCAGATTTCTTAGGGAATGCTTCCAGTTTTTGCCCATTCACTATGATATTGACTGTGGGTTTGTCGTAAATAGCTTTTATTATTTTGTGATATGTACCATTGATACCTAGTTTATTGAGGGTTTTTAGCATAAAGGGCTGTTGAATTTTGTCAAAGGCCTTTTCTGCATCTATTGAGATAATTGTGGCTTTTGTCTTTGGTTCTGTTTATGTGACAGATTACATTTATAGACTTGCGTATGTGGAACCAGCCTTGCATCCCCAGGATGAAGTCTACTTGATCATGATGAATAAGCTTTTTGATGTGCTGTTGCTTTCTGTTAGCCAGTATTTTATTGAAGATTTTTGCGTTGATGTTCATCATGGATATTGGCCTGAAGTTTTCTTTTTTAGTTGTGTCTCTGCCCAGTTTTGGTATTAAGATGATGTCGGTCTCATAAAATAAGTTGGGAGGATTCCCTCTTTTTGTATTGTTTGGAATAGTTTCAGAAGGAATTGTAACAGCTCCTCTTTGTATGTCTGGTAGAATTCGGCTGTAAACCCATCTGGACCTGGGCTTTTTTTAGTTGTAGGCTATTAATTGCTGCCTCAACTTCAGACCTTTTAATTGGGCAATTCAGGGATTCAACTTCTTCCTGGTTTAGTCTTGGGAGGTTGCAAGTCTAAACCCTCCAGCACATCCAGAAATTTATCCATTTCTTCCAGATTTACTGGTTTGTGTGCATAGAGTTATTTGTAGTAATCTCTGATGGTAGTTTGTATTTCTGTGGAATCGGTGGTGATGTCCCCTTTGTTTTTTATTGCATCTATTTGATTCTTCTCTCTTTTCTTTTTTATTAGTCCGGTTAGTGGTCTATTGTTGATCTTATAAAAAAACCAGCTCCTGGATTTATTGATTTTTTTGAAGGGTTTTTTTGTGTCTCTATCTCCTTCAGTTCTGCTCTGATCTTAGTTATTTCTTGTTTTCTGCTAGTTTTTGAGTTTTCTTGATCTTGCTCCTATAACTCTTTCAATTTTGATGATAGGGTGTCGATTTTAGACTTTTCCTTGCTCCTCATTTTGGCATTTATTGCTATGAATTTCCCTCTAGACACTGCTTTGAATGTGTCCCAGAGATTCTGGTATGTTGTGTCTTCATTCTCTTTGGTTTCAAAAAACATCTTTATTTCTGACTTCATTTCATTATTTTTAACTTTCTTGATACCATTCAAAATACATGTTTAAGAGCTTCTGCACAGCAAAAGAAACCATTAACAGAGTAAACATATGGGAGAAAAAATTAGCAAATTAGCATCTGACAAAGGTCTAATATCCAGAATTTATCAGGAACTTAAATAAATCAATAAGCAAAAACCAAACTACCCCATTAAAAAGTGGGCAAACGACATGAATGTACACTTCCCAAAAGAAGACATACAAGTGACCAACAAACATGTGAAAACATGCTGAACATTGCTAATCATCAGAGAAATGCAAAATCAAAATCACAGTGAAGTATCATCTCACACCAGTCAGAATGGCTATTTATTTATTTATTTTGAGATGGAGTCTCTCGCTCTGTCAGGCTGGAGTGCAATGGCATGATATCAGCTCACGGCAACCTTCATCCCCCAGGTTCAAGTGATTCCCCTGCCGCAGCCTCCTAAGTAGCTGGGAATGGCTATTACTGAAAAGTTAAAAAATAACAGATGCTGGTGAGGACGTGGAAAAAAGGGAATGCTTATACACTGTGGCAGGAATGTAAACTAGGTCAGCCAAAATGGAAAGCAGTACAAAAATTTCTCAAAGAACTAAAAATAGAATTAGCATTTGACCATTAATCCCACTTCTGGGTATCTACCCAAAGAAAAAGAAATAATTCTATCAAAAAGACAGCTGCAGTTATATGTTTATTGCAGCATCATTCACAATAGCAAAGTCCTAGTATCAACCTAAGTGCCTGTCAGGCGTGGATTGGATAAAGAAAATGTGAAACATTCAGACCATGGAATCCTACACAGCCATAAAAAATGAAATCATGTCCTTTGCAGCAACATGGATGCAGCTGGAGGCCATTATCCTAAGTGAATTAATGCAGAAACAGAAAACCGAATACCACATGTTCTCACTTTTAAGTGGGAACTAACCACTTGGACATAAAGATGGAAACAGTAAATACTGGGAACTCCAAAAATGAGGAGGCAGGGAGGATGGCAAGGGTTAAAAAAGTACCTAATGGGCATTATGTTCACTGTTTGGCTGATGGGTTCAATAGAAGCCAAAACCCAAGCATTATGTAATATACCCACATAACAAACCTGCACATGTACACCCTGAATATAAATTTTTTTAAAAAGATGCATGTGTGCAAACACACAGCTACATAGAATGCTATGATAAAGAACTCAGAAAAACCTTCTAGCAGTCACTTGCTGATCTCTTCTCTTGGCAAGGTCCGTAGTTCATGTTAGGATGCTAAAGGTTGTAAAGACAGCTAGTCATGGCTAAGGATTTCCTGAAGGGCAGGGAAGAAGTGGAATAGGGAATAGTATACACTAGTATTCATAGCTCTCTAAAAATAATCCTAGATTTGCTCCAGGACAGATTCATATTTTTTGTTTTTCCCTAGGACCACCCTTGCTGTGAAAGCACGTAAGACTAAAACAGGCCCTAGAGACACACCAGGTGGAGGAAGCCTTAACCTCCCAGATACTTGAGTCTGAAAGGAGTAGGGGTCTGAGATCTGATCCTTTGCTCTTCTCTAGTCAGTAAGCATCACTTCCAATAGTCAGGGGACCCACTGATGTTTGGTTTCACTAAAGCTGCCTATGGGTGGACTGGAGAGCAGAGCTAGGATAAGGTGGACAGGGATCAAGGCAAGGAATGAGTACATTAAAGAAATACATATACCACTGGACACTTCACCCATGGCTGGGGTTCAACATGCAGCTCATTTCAACGCTGTCCCATCATACTGCATTAAATAAGTAGTCGCCCTATTCACTCCTTATTTTTCTTTTCTTATATTAAGGAGTCAACGTTCTCACCTTTCTTTTTCTTGTTATTTTCTCAAATCTCCACTACTTGATAATTGTTTTACATTACAATTACCACGTAATGTACCCTGGCTTGTGGCTGATTGAGCAGCCATAGGACTTTGTATTTACACATTCCCAGACTTAGCATTAGGAGTACTTACCCTCTTACCAGTTATCTAGAACTCTCAAAATTGTTGCTCTTCTGACATTAAAGGTAAGATAAAACTTGGTCAACTAGGATGTGTAAATCTTAACTCCCTAAAACAAGCATTTCTTTTCCCTATAGATCAAGAACATTGTTGCCTCTAACTGTGCTACTCTTGTAGGACAGTCAATGTGCAGCTCATTTCAATTCTGTACCATCATAAAAAGATATAATAATCTCACCTATAAAGAATTGAAAGGGGAGAAATATCATTAGGAGAAGAATATGTTAAAAGCAAAAGATATAAACCCATTCTGTTGGCATAATAATGTTCTACTTGGAGGATATATAAACATTATAGAAGAAGTTTAAAATGCAGGACAGTACCTTAAGAAAAGATTTTAAAAATTAACAGAATGCAAAACATTATCTTTGACAATAAACTTACCATTTTTGAAACTGAGAACAAATATTTCTCTGAAAAGAATAAACTTGTTTGCCAAGTTTTAGTCCATAAGGATTGGTGGCTCCTAACTAGAAATTAGGATATGATAATTGTTTTTACTCAATTTGTTCTTTACATTTTTAGAAGTTTTGTTTGAGAGCAAATATATAAGCTAAAAAGCAATGTGCTTAGAGGAAGAATTAGCAATGCTTTGATTATCTCCCTGTTGACTTTGGTTACAATTATTTTAATACATCTAAAGTTTGATTTAATTGAAACAGCATTTTAAACTGGTATCTCTATGTTGTTGGATTTTTTCTTCACATTTATTTGCCTTACCTGAACTCATATTGCCATTCAGCACAAACTTAATTCCAAGTGTTTGGTAAAGCCAGCTCCATATCAATGACTCTCTTTCCAGACTTTTGCAATTAATAACTCAATGTAACATACAGCAAGAGTGGGGAAGGTTGTGCCTTCATGGGTTTACATCATAGTTACTCATTTCTAATTCTACAGAAGTGGTCAGTTACTCATCTCCTTTTTAGTACTAATATCTTGATTCAAACTAACTTTCTAGGCAAGGAAGTTATTCCTGCTGTCCTCAAAATGGCTTTGTTTTCAAGTTAGATGTACTTTTTTTTTTCTTCTGATGCCTTCTTCCTTATTTCCTCCTAAGAAAGACTATAACAGTATTTTTCAATCATTTTGGTCATGGACACCTGAGTCACAAACTTTCTCAAAAAAATGTATATTACAGACAAAACTGCATGAACTTTCAGGGAGTTCACGGACCTCCCTGAAGTTCATCCATGTAGTCACAAGGGATCTGTGAACTCTGGATTAAGAGCTCCCGGCCTGGTGCATGGTCAGCCCTCAGAGGTAGGCTGGTTAGGTTACTCTCTCATCAGAGAAACTAGAAATACCAAAAAAGGGGCTTACTCAAAGCACTGTAAATAGACGCCTCAGTGTTCCTCTTCCATGGCCATGTGTAGTTTCTTTACCTATTCCCTGTATCCGTTAATTTCTGAACTGGCTGAATCAGAGCTACTGAGGCTTTGGGACCCTGTTTTTTTTGTACACTTACCCATATCCTCTCAGCAAGGCAAAAGAGCTCTGATGTGAGTTCAAATTGTGACAGTGAGTTCTTTAACTCCAAATTTAGTTGAGTTTAAAAATTTTGCACTAGGGATTACTTCTGCAACTAGCTAATGCTAAGCACTGTTATTACAGGAATGCAGCTGAAAGAATGTCATCGAAAGTTCAGCAGCAGGAATACAACTCTAATGACCCTCCACGTTGGTTTCGCTATGATAGGGAAGGAAACCCTCTTACACAGCCTGAAAACATAACATCATCTAAAGGACACTTAGAACTAACAGTGGAAAAGTCAACATACAGCAGTGAAGAGGAAGCAGTGTGACTTTCAGCCTCAAGCAGGAAGAACAAAAAATCTAGAACTCGGCAAGTTTTCTCCATTTGTTGCAAGTATGTGTACTAGCTGAATCTCAATAACAATGTAAACAAGCAACAAACCATCTTCTGATTCTTATTCCAACTACAAATGTTTCCAAATACATCAGTAGTTCTTCTGGCTAAATAATCATGATTTTAAAAAGGAGCCAAATCAGGTACTGACTGTATAAAATTTCTGCCTACATTTAATCAAACCAATAGTTTTCATGAGATTATAAAATCTAAAGTTATAGTTATATGAAACAACCCTGAGAGATGAGACTTTTTTGACAAGAAATTAAGAAATTTTTCTTTAGAAAGGAAAAAGATGGAGATGGCCATTATGTCAAACTAAGAGTTTGAGCCAGGCCAATAGCTTGAAGGACCTGTGATATTTTATAAAGCTTTATAAAGAATACAGACATATATTAATATTTTCAAAGGAATGGGGCTTTCCTGTGGTTTCCAGACATTTAACGACAAAAGAGAACTAAATAGAAACAAGAATATCTGAATAGAAAGAATGTCCCTTCAATATCTCAGAAAGATATCTCTTTAATCAAATTTACACCATGGAGGAATTCTTAAAACTATGCTATGCCAAAAAAGATGCTCCCTCAATTTTATACTAGTAAGTAAGGCTTATTAATTGCATATCTACGTATTAAATTTTACTAAGCTTTAATCTGTGTGTTTTTACTATTAGTTGATATTATATAACACTGATGTTGACACAGTCCAGGAGAAAGCACAACTCTGTTTTGACTGCCACAAACAAGCTGTGTCAGTAATAACAGATCAGTTTTAACCTTTCCATTTCCTCAATTACTTATCTCTCATATGGATTTAATTATCTTTTTGTATCCCACAAGTTTCAGATAAGGATTAAAAACTTAAGATAAAGCGTTGTTATTTTGAAAAGTTTTGAAAAGACTGTACAAAGTATTATTAGAGGTTACCTTGTATTAGCTAAATGCGTTTAGCAATTATCCCGCACTGAGGTTGATTTGTAGTTTTTGAAATAAGGTAGTATTAATTAGCTGTGGAAAGTTTCCTGGGAGTGGACACACAGGTAACAGAATCATTTCAGTGGGAAGTTTTAGGACCATAGCCAAGAGACATAAGATGACATAAGAGTACGATTTTAACCTAAATTTGAAAATTTCTGGTGGCTGCATTAGAGTTGATTTCAAAAATCTGATCCCTAAGTACCTCATGCACACAACTGGAGGAAATTATAAAAGAGGCAATTGCTTTCTACAGTAATGACAACTGCACTGGCAAGACCATGGTAGGAAACACACCCGTTGTGTTCTCCAGAAACCTAGCAGGTTGCTTTATATTCAGAGCTTGCTCCAAAGCTCTTTGAGTAACATCCTCTTTTAAACAAGTACAGAAGACACATTCATTCCTCCTGGGGAGACAAATTTTATAGCTACATACATGAAGAAAAGGAGTAGAAAAAGTGAGCTATGAAAGAAGACCAAGAAGTAAAATTTATGGGTAGAGAAATCTCTTAAGTTCTCAGCGCAAAGTCCTCAAAATATCCAAGATATTAGGTCTTTAGCCCTTAAGCATTTCATATTCATAGGTCTGTGTCCAAGAGAGTAAAATATCGCAGCTTTTTCTTTTTGTCTGGGTCTTAACAATGTGATCCAAATATGTACAATTCCATTGTTGACTGCTGTTATGCTTATGACTTTCCTGGCTGTGATTGGCTAATTTATTTTTAGTCATAAAAATGTTTATATACTTGTATGAAGGTGAAAAAAGATGATAAAAATTGCCTCAATGCCTCACAGTTTCCTCTAATTAATAGTATAACACACCACAACCATACCAAATATACCAACATTTAAGTATCTTTCAAATTTGTATTCATTCTGATTTAATGAAGGGTGAACTAAAAGGAGACGTTGAGATAGCCTATAAAGCCAACTTTTGTTTCATAAATAAGAAATTAAAAACAGAACTCTAAAAAACATGGAATATTAATGAAAAGGAGGCTGGGCACAGTGGTTCATGTGTATAATCACAGCACTTTTGGAGGCCAAGAAGGACAGCTTAAGGCCAGGAGTTTGAGACCTGATGAACATAGTAAGACCCATCTCTACAAAAAATTAAAAAATTAGAGCAGGTGTGGTGGTACCTGTCTATAATCCCAGCTACTCAGGAGGCTGAGGCAGGAGGATGCCTAAGACCAGGAGCTCAATGCTTCAGTGAACTATGATTATTGCCACTGCACTCCAGCCTGGGCAACAGAGTAAGACCTCATCTCAAAAAAAGGAAAAGATCATCATAAATCATGATATTTGGAAAGGTTTGTAAAAAATTAGTGTTTAAGAATGGAATTTTCCTAGCCCAACATACTGGCTCACACCTGTTATTGTTGCACTTTGGGAGGCTGAGGCAGGCATTTGAGGCCAGGAATTCAAGACCAGCCTGGCCAACATGGTGACACTTTTATTAGAGATAGCTCCAGTAAAAATACAAAAATTAGCTGGGCATGGTGGCATGTGCCTGTAACGCTAGCTACTCTGGTGGTTGAGGCACAAGAATCTTGAACCTGGGAGGCAGAAGTTGTAGTGAGCCAAGATTGTGTCACTGCACTCCAGCCTAAGTGATAAAGCAAGATCCTGTCTCAAAAAAAAAAGAGACTTGTCTTCATTATAAAAAATATAATCCAAGTGATTCAGGCCATTCTTGTTTTGCTATAAAGGAATATCTGAGACTGGGTGATTTATGAAGAAAAGAGGTTTAATTGACTCACGAGGTTTAATTGGGTCTGCAGGCTGTGCAACCATTGCACAGGGATCTGTTTGGCTTCTAAGGAGGCCTCAGGGAGCTTTTAGTTATGGCAGAAGGCAAAGTAGAGCAGTCACATCACATGGCAAGAGCAGGAACAAGAGAGAGATAGGGAAGATGCCCACACTTTTAAACAGATCATGCAAGAACTCACTATTACAAGGACAGAACCAAGAAGGTGGTTGTAACAGTGAGAAATCTGCCTGCATGATCCAGTCACCCCCGCCCAGGCCCCGCTCCAACATTGGGGATTACATTTAAGCATGAGATTTTGGGGGAGAGATATCCAAACTACATCACTAAGAGATAGTTGTAGTCAGTATTATATAACTTATTTATTTTAATTAATTATTTTGAGACAGTCTCACTCTGTCACCCAGGCAGGAGTGCAGTGCTGTGATCTCGGCTCACTGCAACCTCCACCTCCCAGGTTCAAGTGATTCTCCTGCCTCAGCCTCCTGAATAGTTGGGATTACAGGGATGAGCCACCATGCCCTGCTAAATTTTTTTTTTTTTTTTTTGTATTTCTAGTAGAGATTGATTTTCACCATGTTTGCCAAGCTGGTCTCAAACTCCTGACCTCAATGATCTACATGCCTTGGTCTTCCAAAATGCTGGGATTATAGGCATGAGCCACTGTGCCCAGCCAGTATTATATAATTTAAATGTTCCAGGAATAGAGACATTTGAAAGAAATGGAATTCATAAAACATTGTATACAGTATACCATTATAAAAATCTATTTTCATTTATCAGGCTATAAAATAGCTGTTTCTTTCCTCCTAATGAACTATATCTTAAATTACACAAAAGTTATTAAGAGATTTTGGACTCAAGATGGCACGGTGAGAACCCAGGATTGAAGCTCTTGCTGAATGCACAGAGAGGGTGAGTCAGGGCCGCATTTCCAGACGGATCTTTGTTGCCCACAGAATGGGGAAAAGAGACGCGGGACGCCAGGCAGAGGTTTTGGCTGGTGGAGCCGGCAGCCGGTGCAGCCGGCGGCTGGCACTGTAGTGTAGCGGTGCTACACAGTGCTCCGCACAAAGCGCACTGGTCTGGGTGCCCTGTTGAACCGGCAATCTGAGACTTGAGAGGACTGAACCTGAGACTGAATGGGACTTGGAGAGTGAGCCAGCCCAGGAGATTCCAGGAAAACCGCAATTGGGGTAGTGCAGTGGGACAATCAAAATGGCAATTCCAAACGCCAATTTGGAGAGGTTCCCTGCGGGCACAGCTGAACCCAGGATGGTGCAGCTCCGTGGGGGAGGGGCATCTGCCATTACCGAGGCAATCCACCCCTACTGAGATACACGCCCATTGCTGACGCAGCCTGCCATTGCCAAGGCAACCCGCCACAACAGAGAGACTCCGCTGCAGGGCGTAGCCCGTGGCAGCACGGCAGAGACCACAGCACGGTAGAGCCTGCAGAAACACGGCGAACCTCACACCAGCAGGGTGGAGCCTCGGCAGGCAAATAGTGACTAGACTGCCTCATAGCTGGGCAGGACAGCACAACGGACACTCACAAAGAAGGCCCCAACCCCCTCCCAGAGAGAGCATCTGAGAAAAAAAGGGTTTTTTAATGAGTTCTGCTGCAGCAGAATTAAATGTAGCAGCCTAACAGCCCTGAATGAATAACAGAGCTCACAACTCAGCACTTGAGCTCCCATAAAGTACAGACTGTCTCCTCAAGCAGCTCCCTGACCACTCTATATCCAAAAGACTGACATTTGGCAGGCATCATTCTGGGACAAAGATAGCAGAAAAAGAAACTGGTAGCATCCCTCACTGTTCCGCAGCTGCTATAGGTGCACCCCAGACAAGCAGGGCCTCGAGTGGACCTCAGCAGTCGTACAGTGGCGGGGCTAGACTGGTAGAAGGAAAACCAAGTAACAGAAATACTTCATCATCAACAATCTGGGCGTCCACTCAGAGACCCAATCGAAAAGTCAGCAACTACACAGACGACAGGTAAATAAATCCACAAAGATGGGAATAAACCAGCACAAAAAGGAGGAAAACACCCGAAACCAGAACACCTCGCCTCCTAGAAAGGACCAAATCTCCTCACCGGCAAGGGAACAAAGCTGGACGGAGAATGACTGTGACGAAATGACGGAATTAGACTTCAGAAGGTGGATAATGAGAAACTTTTGTGACCTAGAAAAACATGTTTTAAATAAATGCAAAGAAACTAAGAACCTTGAAAAAAGATTTGAAAAAGATTCGAGGAAATGATAACAAAAATGGATAACTTAGAGAGGAATATGAATGAATTAAAGGAGCTGAAAAACACAATATGAGAACTTTGCAAAGCATGCACAAGTTTCAACAGCCGAATTGACCAAGCAGAAGAAAGAATATCAGAAGTCGAAGATCAACTCAATGAAATAAAACGAGAAACCAAGATCAGAGAAAAAAGCACAAAAAGGAAAGAACAAAGTCTCCAAGAAATGTGGGATTATGTGAAGAGACCTAACCTATGTTTGATAGGTGTACCAGAATGTGATGAAGAGAATGAATCCAAGCTGGAAAATACTCTTCAGGACATCATCCAGGAAAATTTCCCCCACCTAGCAAGACACACCAACACTCAAATGCAGGAAATACAGAGAACGCCACAAAGATATTCCACAAGAAGAGCAACCCCAAGGGACATAATCGTCAGATTCAACAAGGTTGAAATAAAGGAGAAAATACTAAGGGCAGCCAGAGAGAAAGGTCGGGTCACCCACAAAAGGAAGCCCATCAGACTCACAGCAGATCTCTCGGCAGAAACACTACAAGCCAGAAGAGAGTGGGGGCCAATATTCAACATCCTTAAAGAAAAGAACTTTCAACCCAGAATTTCATATCCAGCCAAACTGAGCTTCAGAAGTGAAAGAAAAATAAAATCCTTTGTGAACAAGTAAGTACTCAAAGATTTTGTCACCACCAGGCCTGCTTTACAAGAGCTCCTGAAAGAGGCACTACACATAGAAAGGAACAACCAGTACCAGCCATTCCAAAATCACACTAAATGCTAAAGAGCATCAACATAATGAAGAATCTACAACAACTAACGGGCAAAAAGCCAGCTACCATCAAAATGGCAGTATCAAATTCACACATAACAATATTAACCCTAAATGTAAATGGATTAAATGTACCAATCAAAAGACAAAGACTGGCAAATTGGATAAAAATCCAAAACCCATCAGTGTACTGTATCCAGGAAACCCATCTCACATGCAAGGATACACAAAGGCTCAAAATAAAGGGATGGAGGAAGATTTACCAAGCTAATGGACAGCAAAAAAAAGCAGGAGTTGCAATTCTCATCTCTGATAAAATAGACTTTAAAGCAACAAAGATCAAAAGAGACAAAGAAGGCCATTACATAATGGTAAAAGGATCGATACAACAAGAAGAGCTAATGATACTAAGCATATATGGACCCAATACAGGAACACCCAGATACATAAGGCAAGTTCTTAATGACTTACAAAGAGACTTAAGACTCCCACACAATAATAGTGGGAGACTTTAACACTTCACTGTCAATATTAGACAGATCAACCGGACAGAAAATCAACAAGGTTATCCAGGGCTTGAACTCAGACCTGGAGCAAGCAAACCTGATAGACATTTACAGAACTCTCCACCCCAAATCCACAGAATATACATTCTTCTCAGCACCACATCACACCTACTCTAAAATTGACCACATAATTGGAAGTCAAGCACTCCTCAGCAAATGCAAAACAACTGAAATCATAACAAACAGTCTCTCAGACCATAGTGCAATCAAGTTAGAACTCAGAATTCAGAAACTAACTCAGAACCACACAGCTTCATGGAAACTGAACAACTGGCTCTTGAATATTGACTGGATAAACAATGAAATGAAGGCAGAAATAAAGAAGTTCTTTGAAACCAATGAGAATGAAGACACAACATGCCACAATCTCTGGGACACATTTAAAGCAGTCTCTAGAGGAAAATATATAGCAATAAGTGCCCATATGAGGAGAATGGAGAGATCCAAAATTGACACCCTATCGTCAAAATTGAAAGAGCTAGAGGAGCAAGAGCAAAAAAACTTAAAACGTATCAGAAGACAAGAAATAACTAAGATCAGAGCTGAAATGAAGGAGATAGAGACATGAAAAACCCTTCAAAAAAATCAATAAATCCAAGAGCTGGTTTTTTGAAAAGATCAACAAAATAGACAGACCACAGCCGAATTCTACCAGACACACAAAGAGGAGCTGGGACCATTCCTTCTGAAACTATTCCAAATAATCCAAAAAGAGGGAATCCTTCCCAAATCATTTTATGAGACCAATATCATCCTGATACCAAAACCCGGCAGAGACCCAACGAGAAAAGAAAACTTCAGGCCAATATCCATGATGAACATAGATGAAAAAATCTTCAATAAAATATTGGCAAGCCGATTGCAACAGCAAATCAAAAAAGTTATCCATCATGATCAAGTAGGATTCATCCCGGGGATGCAAGGCTGGTTCAACATACGCAAGTCTATAAATGTAATTCACCACATAAACAGAACCAAAAACAAAAACCACATGATTATCTCAATTGACGCAGAGAAGACATTCGACAAAATTCAACAGCCCTTTATGCTAAAAACCCTCAATAAACTCGGTATTGATGGAACGTATCTCAAAGTAATAAAAGCTATTTATGACAAACCAACAGCCAATATCATACAGAATGGGCATAAACTGGAAGCATTCCCTTTGAAATCCGGCACTAGACAAGGATGCCCTCTTTCACCACTCCTATTCAATACAGTACTGGAAGTTCTAGCCAGAACAAAAGGCAAGAGAAAGAAATAAAGAGTATTCAAATAGGAAAGGTGGAAGCCAAATTGTCTCTATTTGCAGACGACATGATAGTATACCTAGAAGACCCAACGCCTGAGCCCAAAAACTCCTGAAACTGATAAGCAACTTCAGCAAAGTCTCAGAATATAAAATCAATGTGCAAAAATCACAAGCATTCCTCTACACCAATAACAGACTTAAAGAAAGCCAAATCAAGAACCAACTGCCATTCACAATTGCTACAAAAAGAATAAAATACCTAGGAATACAACTCACAAGGAACATAAGGGACCTCTTCAAGGAAAACTACAAACCACTGCTCAACGAAATCAGAGAGGACACAAACAGATGGAGAAACATTCCATGTTCATGGTTAGGAAGAATTAATATCGTGAAAATGGCTATACTGCCCAAAGTAATTTACAGAATCAACACTATCCCCATCAAGCTACCATTAACTTTCTTCACAGAACTGGAAAAAAACACCATGAACTTCATATGGAACCAAAAGAGAGCCCGCATAGCCAAGTCAATTCTAAGCAAAAAGAACACAGCGGGGGGCATCACACTACCGGATTTCAAACTATACTACAAGGCTACAGTAATCAAAACAGCATGGTACTGGTACCAAAACAGAGATATAGACCAATGGAACAAAACAGAGGCATCGGAGGCAACACAACATATCTACAACTATACAATCTTTGATAAACCTGACAAAAACAAGCAATGGGGAAAGGACTCCCTGTTTAACAAATGGTGTTGGGAAAACTGGCTAGCCATGTGCAGAAAGCAGAAACTGGACCCCTTCCTGACACCTTACACTAAAATTAACTCCAGATGGATTAAAGACTTAAACATAAGACCTGGCACCATAAAAACCCTAGAAGGAAATCTAGGCAAAACTATCCAGGACATAGGAGTAGGCAAGGACTTCATGAACAAAACACCAAAAGCATTGGCAACAAAAGACAAAATAGACAAATGGGACCTAATGAAACTTCACAGGTTCTGCACGGCAAAAGAAACAGTCACTAGAGTGGATTGACAACCAACAGAATGGGAAAAAATTTTTGAAGTTTACCCATCTGACAAAGGGCTGATATCCAGAATTTACAAAGAACTAAAACAGATTTACAGGAAAAAAACAAGCCCATTCGAAAGTGGGCAAAGGATATGAACAGACACTTTACAAAAGAAGACATATATGAGGCCAACAATCCTATCAAAAAATGCTCATCATCACTGGGCATCAGAGAGATGCTAATCAAAACCACATTGAGATACCATCTCACACCAGTTAGAATGGCGATCATTAAAAAATCTGGAGACAACAGATGCTGGAGAGGATGTGGAGAAAAAGGAACACTTTTACACTGTTGGTGGGAGTGTAAATTAGTTCAACCATTGTGGAAGACAGTGTGGCGATTCCTCAAGGCCTTAGAAATAGAAATTCCATTTGACCCAGCAATCCCATTACTGAATATATATCCAAAGGACTATAAATCACTATAAGGACACATGCACACGAATGTTCATTGCAGCACTGTTTACAATAGCAAAGACCTGGAATCAACCCAAATGCCCATCGATGATAAGACTCGATTGGGAAAATGTGGCACATATACACCATGGAATATTATGCAGCAATCAGAAATGATGAGTTTGTGTCGTGTGTAGGGACATGGATGAATCTGGAGAACATCATTCTCAGCAAACTGACACAAGAACAGAAAATGAAATACCGCATATTCTCACTCATAGGCAGGTGATGAAAAAGGAGAACACATGGACACAGAAAGGGGAGTACTAAACACTGGGGTCTATTGGGGGGAAAAGGGGAGGGCCAGTGGGGGGAGGATCTGGGGAGGGATAGCCTGGGGAGAAATGCCAAATGTGGTGAAGGGGAGAAAGGAAGCAAAACAGACTGCCATGTATGTACTTATGCAACTATCTTGCATGTTCTGCACATGTACCCCAAAACCTAAAATACAATAAAAAGTTAAAAAAAAAGTTATTAAGAATCAGTAGCAAATGCCTCACATATGTTTTTTATTCATGGCTTAAATTTACATTGATGGCATAAGAGGTACTAAGTAGAAAACCTGTCATGTGAGAGCTACATTATAAAAAAATTTAAGCTATTTGCACCCCCCTATGAAAAATGCCTTTGTATAATCTCCTTCCCTTGAGCGGGAAATGAAACTGAATGTTATAGGCCATCACTACCATAAACGTTACATTATATGGTAAAACAAAGGTTATCTTGGGTGGGCCTGACCTAATCAAGTGAGCCCTTTAAAAGTATATATTCTTGCAGCTGGTTGCAGAAGTCAGATATTCAAAATATGAGAAGAACTCAGTTCATCACTGCAGGCTTAAAGATGGAAGGACAACATGCAAAGACATGTGGGTGGCCTCTAAAAGCTTAGAGTGATTGCTGGCTGATAGCCAGCAAGAAAATGGAGACCTCAGTCATCCAATCACAAGGAACTGGATTTTCCCAACAATCTAAATAAACTTGGAAGTAGATTTCTTCCCAGAGACTCCAGATGAGAACTCAGTCTGACCAAAATCTTGATTCCAGACTTGTGATTCCCTGAGCAGAGAACCTAGCCATACTGGGCTCTTGGCTTATGGAACTGTGAGCTGTAAATGAATATTATTTTATGCTGCTAAATTTGTGGTAATTTGTTACAGATCAGTAGAAAATGAATACAATAGCCAAGTACAAATTTTGAAAAAGCCTGCCTAAACAGTTCACCAGTATTCATTCTCAATTTGTTCTTTTCAACATTTATATGAACAGTGGTATTTACATTTTTATAGTCACAGATACGCAAATCATTGTTAAAAATCATAAATACAACCTCAAATCAGTCTTAGTCCTGCAGTTTCAGGGACTGAAACCAGCTTTGCCTTCTAAAACTTACAGTCCCTTTTGGAGCATCAGCCTTAATCCATTTTTCATGTTTGCTTGCTTGATTCATGAGTCCTGAAACAAAAAATTGCATAAAGTTATATCAAGAGCAGTAATTGACTACATAGATCTAGCAACATATCTATAAAACAAAAACACCTTAGAATACCAAGCATCTTGGTAAAGATAATCTGAATTGGGAAAGAGTTGCAAAGAGATTATCTGGGCTTGCTCCCCTCCATTCATTTTCTCAGAACAACCCTGAGAAGGAGGGTACTCTGTGTGTTTTGTTTGAAATGAAGTCTCACTCTGTCGCCCAGGGCGAAATATAGTGGCATGATCTCAACTCACTGCAGCCTCTGCCTCCTGGGTTCAAGGAATTCTCTGGCCTCAACCTCCTGAGTAGCTGGGACTACAGACACGTGCCACCACGCCTGGCTAATTTTTTTTGTATTTTTAGTAGGGACAGGGTTTCACCATGTTGTTTGTATTTTTAGTAGGGCCAGGCTGGTCTTGAACTCCAGACCTCAGGTGATCCACCCACCTCGGCCTCCCAAAGTGCTGGGATTGCAGGTGTGAGGCACCACCCACAGCCAGGTGTGAGCCACCACCCCCAGCCAGCTGTGTTTTATTTGCACAGGATGCGTATCCCTTATTTAACATGCTTGGGACCAGAATTGTTTCAAATTTCACATTTTTTTTGAATATTTGAAGAAGACATACCAGTTGAGCATCCTAATATGAAGATCTGAAATCCAAATTACTCCAATTAACACTTCTTTATTTCATATTTTGAAGCATTTCAGATTTTGGATTAGGAATGTTCCACATTTATTATTTTTAAATGCAGTCTAAAAAAAGAGCTTTATTGGAGTATAACTGACAAAATAAACTACATGTACCTAAAGCATAAAATGTACTAAATTTTGACATAGGTAAAAGTCTGTGAATCATCTACTTAATCAAGATAGTGAACATATCCATCCCTCCCAAAAGTTTGTTTGTATTCCAGTGTGGTCTTTTCCTTTTTTTTTTTTTGCGCCTCCCTTTCTGTCACCCTCCAACAGCTTTGTGGCACTATGGATTAGCTGCTGTTTGTAAAAGCTTATATAAATTGAGGTATACAGTTATGCTCTTTAAAAAAAAATCTGTCTTCTTTCATTCAGCATAATTATTTTGAGGTTCATCCACAGTGGACCATGTGTAGGTAGTTTCCTCAATGCTTCCTCATTAGTACTTGGCTAAATCTCCATGGCACCCTCCGCAGTCCCCTCTGTGCAGCTTCCTCCCCTTTGGAACTCTCTTTTGTGAACTCTGGGCAGCTTTGATCTCTCCAGAAGCTCTGCTCAGAGACTCAGTCTCCTCCACTCAAGGAGTCCGCTGGGCTCTGCCTGTGCGATCTCTCCCTGCCCTGCAGCCCAGATCCCTGCTGTGGCAATCACAAAGCTCCCCTCGTTTGTTTCTCAGATCTATTCTCCTAGTTCTATGTTTTCTTTACAAATCAAGGTTATAAAGGTGTTATATTTCCTCTGGAGTTCCACTGCAGTTCTGGGTTTAAGAAACCAGACAAATTGAGACAGAACAGGGACACTTTGTAGGGGCCTGTGGGCTCTTCTCAAGCACAAAATTTAAAAAAAAAACAAACTTGGGTTCCTTAAAAGATTCCAGGCATTTACCTAAGTAAACTCCTGCACTTTGGGAGGCCAAGGTGGGTGGATCACCTGAGGACAGGAGTTCAAGACTCCCCAGTCAACATGGTGAAACCCTGTCTCTAGTAAAAATATAAAAATTAGCCAAGCATGGTGCCAAGCACCTGTAATCCCAGCTACTCGACAGGCTGAGGCAGGAGAATTGCTTGAACCTGGGAGGTAGAGGTTGCAGTGAGCCGAGATTGCGCCATTGCACTCCAGCCTAGGTGACAAGAGTGTAACTGTGTCTCAAAAAAAAAAAAAGCAAATGAGCAACTTAATAAACAACAACAACAACAAATAGCTTAAAACAAGTCAAAAAGTTCAAATCATAAATGTTTTGTTTTTTATTTTTAAAAAAAAGACCAAATCTGAACCTATGTCTCTGAGTTGTTTCACAGAAATCCAGACCCCCACCAAACAGATCTGCTAGCACATAGACTTCAGATAAGGGGAAACTGAAGACTAAATTCTGACCATTCTACATTTCTCAGGGGCCTGGAGGAGGTGTCACCCATGAGCCAGAACTAACATTCTTTTCTATGGATCCCAAATTTTTAGATAAAGCTTCACTTTGTTAACCAATCAGAAATCAAAAAAATCTTTAAATACACCTATAGCCTGCAGGCTCCCTTCTTCTAGATGTCTTGCCCTTTTAGGTCAGAGCAATACATAGTCCCCATGTATCAATTTATGATTTTGCCTATAAAGCCGTTAATTCATTCCTTTTTATGGCTAAGTGGTATTCCATCATGTGTGTGTGTATATATATATATATATATACACACACATACACACACATTGATTAAAAAACTGAGATATATATAGATATATCTAGACCTATCTATCTATATATGTCTAGATATATCTATATAGAGATATCTATATTTATCTATAGATATATATCTCACAGTTTTTTAATCCACTCATTGATTGGCATCTTTTTGTATAATGACTTTTTTCCTCTGGGTAGATATCCAGTAGTGGGATTGCTGGATCAGATGGCAGTTCTACTTTTAGTTCTTTTTTTTTTTTGAGACAGAGTTTCGCTCTTGTTACCCAGGCTGGAGTGCAATGGCGTGATCTCGGCTCACTGCAACCTCCACCTCCCGGGTTCAGGCAATTCTCCTGCCTCAGCCTCCTGAGTAGCTGGGATTACAGGCACGCACCACCATGCCCAGCTAATTTTTTATATTCTTAGTAGAGGCGGGGCTTCACCATGTCGACCAGGATGGTCTCGATCTGTTGACCTCGTGATCCACCCACCTTGGCCTCCCAAAGTGCTGGGATTACAGGCTTGAGCCACCGTGCTTGGCCCCTACTTTTAGTTCTTTAAGGAATCTCCAGACTGTTTTCCATGGTGGTTACACTAGTTTACATTGGGGTTGGTTCCCCAATTTTGCAATTGCAAATTGTGCTGGGTAGATACCCAGTAGTGGGATTGCTGGATCAGATGGTAGTTCTACTTTTAGTTCTTTAAGGAATCTCCAGATTGTTTTCCATGGTGGTTGTACTAGTTTACATTCCAACCAGCAGTGTAGATGTGTTCCCTGAGTACCACATCCACACCAACATCTATTGTTTTTTGATTTTTTGATTATGGCCATTCTTGCAGGAGTAAGGTGGTGTTGCATTGTGGTTTTGATTTGTATTTCTCTAATCATCAGTGACATTCTTTCATATGTTTGTTGGACATTTGTATGTGTATATCTTCATTTGAGAATTGTCTATTCATGTCCTTAGCCCACTCTTTGATGGGACTGTTTTTTTCTTACTGATTTGAATTCATTGTAGATTCTGGATATTACTCCTCTGTCAGATGTATGGATTGTGAAGATTTATTCCCACTCTGTGGGTTGTTCCTTTTGCTGTGCAAAAGTTCTTTAGTTTAATTAAGTCCCAGCTATTTATCTTTGTTTTTATTGCCTTTGCTTTTGGGTTCTTGGTCATGAAATCCTTGTCTAAGCCAGTGTCTGGAAGGATTTTTCTGATCTTAACTTTGAGAATTTTTACAGTTTCAGGTCTTAGATTTAAGTCCTTAATCCATCTTGAGTCGACTTTTTTGTAAGTGTTCTCTATTCTCTATTCTGTTCCATTGGTCTATGTGCCTATTATTATACCAGTACCATGCTGTTTTTGTGACTACGGCCTTAGAGTATAGTTTGAAATCAGGTAATATGATGCCTCCAGATTTGTTCTTTTTGCTTAGACTTGCTTTGGCTATGCAGGCTCTTTTTTGGTTCCACAGAATTTTATAACTGTTTTCTCTAATTCTCTGAAGAATGATGGTGGTATTTTGATGGTGATTGCATTTAATCTGTAGATTGCTTTGGTGGTAAGGTCATTTTCATATTGATTTTACCCATCCATGAGCATGGGATGTGTTTCCATTTCTTTGTGTGGTCTATGATTTCTTTCAGCAGTGTTTTATAGTTTTCCTTGTAGAGGTCCTTTGCCTCCTTGGCTAGGTATATATTCCTAAGTACTTCATTTATTTTATTTTTTTGCAGCTATTGTAAAAAATGGGTTGAGTTCTTGATTTGATTCACCACTTGGTTGCTGTTGGTGTATAGAAGAGCTACTGATTTGTGTACATTCATTTTGTATCTGGAAACTTTGCAGAATCTTTTTTATCAGTTCTAGGAGCTTTCTGGAGGAGTCTTTAGGGTTTTTGAGGTAAACAATCATATCATCAGCAAACAGTGACAGTTTGACTTCCTCTTTACCAATTTGGATGCCCTGTATTTCTTCCTCCGACTGCTCTAACTAGGACTTCCAGTACTATATTGAGGAGGAGTGGTGAAAGTGGGCATCCCTGTCTTGTTCAGTTCTCAGAGGGAATGCTTTCAACTTTTCCCCACTCAGTATTATGGTAGCTGTGGGTTTGTCATAGATGGCTTTTATTACATTGAGGTATGTCCCTTGTATGCCAATTTTATTGAGAGTTTTAATCATGAAGGGATGCTGGATGTTGTTGAATGCTTTTTCTGCATCTATTGAGATGATCATGTGATTTTTGTTTTTGATTCTGTTTATATGGTATATCACATTTATTGACTTGCATGTGTTAAACTATCCCTGGGATAAAACCCACTTGATCATGGTAGATTATCTTTTTGATATGTTGTTGGATTCTGTTAGCTAGTATTTTGTTAAGAATTTTAACATCTATGTTCATCAGGAATATCAGTCTGTAGTTTTCTTTTTTGGTTGTGTCCTTTCCTGGTTTTAGTATTAGGGTGATGCTGGCTTCATAGAATGAATTGGGGAGGGTTCCTTCTTTCTCTATCTTGTGGAATAGTGTCAGTAGGATTGGTACCAATTCTTCGAATGTCTGGTAGAATTCTGTGGTGAATCCATCTGGTTCTGGACTTTTTTGTTGTTGTTGGTAAATTTTAAATTACCACTTCAATCTCACTGCTTGTTATCGATCTGTTCAGGGTATCTAATTCTTCCTGACTTAAGCTAGGAGGGTTGTATCTTTTCAGGAATTTATCCACCTCTTCTAGGCTTTCTAGTTTATAAGCATAAAGGTGTTCATAGTAGACTTGAATGATCTTTTGTATTTCTGTGATATCAAATGTAATATCTCCAATTTTGTTTCTTATTGAGGTTATTTGGATTTTCTTTTTTTTTCTTGGTTAATCTTAATGTTCTATTTATTTTATTTATCTTTTCAAAGAACCCATATTTTGTTTCATTTATCTTTTGTATTTTTGTTTGTTTCAAAATCATTTAGTTCTGCTCTGATCTTGGTTATTTCCTTTCTTCTGTTGGGTTCAGTTTGGTTTGTTCTTGTTTTTCTAGTTCCTTAGAATGTCAGTTTGTGCCCTTTTACTCTTTTTGATGCAGGCGTTTAGGCTCTGAAGTTTCCTCTTAGCATGGCCTTTGCTGTATACCAGAGGTTTTGATAAGTTGTGTCACTATTGTTGTTCAGTTCAAAGAATTTTTAAATTTCCATCTTGATTTCGTTTTGACCCAGTGATCATGCAGGTTATTTAATTTCCACGTATTTGCATGATTTTGAAGTTCCTTTCAGAGTTGATTTCCAGTGTGGTCTAAGAGAGTGCTTGACATAATTTCAATTTTCTTAAATTTATTGAGACTCATTTTGTGGCCTATCATATGGTCTATCGTGGAGAAAGTTCCAAGTGCTGTTGAATAGAATGTGTATTCTGTAGTTGTTGGATGGAATGTTCTGTATATATCTGTTAAGTCCATTTGTTCCAAGGTATAGTTTAAATCCATTTTTTTGTTGTTGTTGACTTTCTTGATGACCTGTCTAGTGCAATCAGTTGAGTAATGAAGTCCCTCACTATTATTGTGTTGGTGTCTATGTCATTTCCTAAGTCTATTGGTAATTGTTTTATAAATTTGGGCACTCCAGTGTTACGTGCATAAATGTTTAGGATTGTGATATCTTCCTGTTGGACAAGGCCTTTTAACATTTTATAACGTCCTTCTTTGTCTTTTTTTACTGCTGTTGCTTTAAAGTTTATTTTTCTGCTATAAGAATACCTACTCCTGCTTGCTTTTGGTGTCCATTTGCATGAAATGCCTTTTCCCACCTCTTTACCTTAGGTTTACATGAGTCCTTAGGCGTTAGGTGAATCTCTTGAAGGCAACAGATAGTTGGTTGGTGAATTCTTGTCCATTCTGCAGTTCTGTGTCTTTTAAGTGGAGCATTTAGGCCATTTACATTCAATGCTGGTACTAAGGTATGAGGTACCATTCCATTAATTATGTTATTTGTTGCATGTGCACTTTGGTTTTTTGTTTTTTAAATTGTATTTTTGTTTTATAGATCCTGTGAGATTTAGGTTTTAAAAAGATTCTGTTTTGATGTATTTCCAGGATTTGTTTTAGGATTTAGAACTCCTTTTAGCACTTATTGTAGTGGTGGCTTGGTAGTGGCGAATTCTCTCAGCATTTGTCTGTCTGAAAAAACTGTATCTTTCATGCATGATGCTTAGTTCACTGGATACAGAATTCTTGGCTGACAGTTGTTTTTTTTTTTTTTTTTTTGAGGAGGTAGAAGATAGGGGCCCATTCCCTGCTAGCTTCTAGGTTTTCTGCTGAAAATCTGTTAATTTGATAGGTTTTCCTGTATAGGTTACCTAGTGCTTTTGTCTCATAGTTCTTAGGATTCTTTCCTTCATCTGACCTTTGGATCACCTGATGTCAATGTGCCTAGGTGATCTTTTTGTGACGAATTTCCCAGCTGTTCTTGTGCTTCTTATATTTGGATCTCTAGGTTTCTAGGAAGGCCAGGGAAGTTTTCCTCAGTTATTCCCCTCAATATGTTTTCCAAGCTTTTAGATTTCTCTTCTTCCTCAGAAATGCCAATTATTCTTAGATTTGGTCATTTAACATAATCCCTGGCCTCTTGGAGGCTTTGTTCATATTTTCTTAATTCTTTTTTCTTTGTTGGATTGGGTTAATTTGAAGACCTTGTCTTTGAGCTCTAAATTCCTCTCTTCTACTTGTTCAGTTCTATTGCTGAGACTTTCCAGAGCATTATGCATTTCTATAAGTGTGTCTGTTTCCTGAAGTTTTTATTGTTTTTTTATTTATGCTATCTATTTTCAATGAATATTTCTCCCTTCACCTCTTTTTTTGATTGTTTCATTTTTTTGATTTCCATGCACTGGTCTTCATCTTTCTCTGGTCCCTCCCTGATTAGCTTAATAATTAACCTCCTGAATTTTTTTTCAGGTAAATCTGGGATTTCTTCTTGGTTTGGATCCATTGCTGGTGGGCTTGTGTGACTTTGGAAGGTGTTAAAGAGCCTCGTTTTGTCAGAAAACCAGTATGACTTTTGGTTCCTTCTCATTCAGGTAGGCTCTGTCAGAGGGAAGGTCTAGGACTGAAGGCTCTTCAGATTCTTTTGTCCCATGGGGTGTTCTCTTGATGTAGTACTCTCCCCGTTTTTCTATGGATGTGGCTTTCTGACAGCCAGTCTGTAGTGACTGTTATCTCTCTTCTGTATCTAGCCACCCAGCAAGTCTACCAGGTTCCAGGCTGGTACTGGGGATTATCTGTACAGATTCTTGTGATGTGAACCATCTATTGGTCTCTCGAGCCATGGAAATACCAAGACAACATTTGGGGTGTCTCCTGTGTCCTATAGGAGCAATCTTCTTCCTTCAGAGGGACTGTGGGTCTCTTGGGTTTCCTGATTTATTCCTGTGGTTGTTCTGGAGCTAAAATTTATAATACAAGCCTCTACACACTGCTCTGTCCATCCAAGTTGGAGCTGCTATCTAGTCCTGCCACTCCTAGCCGTCAGGCTCTCTTCACTTTTAAAAATCCTTACCTATAAGCCATCTGAGAATTCAGGTAAGTATGATCTGCTTAATTCTCCTTGCTTGGTACCTACAAACACATGCTTTCCCTTCTCTTGCTACAAGCCTTGGTTTAGATATGGTATAGACAACTAGGCTTATTATGTCAGATGAGTAGACCTCAGTTTGGTTCAATAACAAAATCTGAACTGAGGAGAGTTGTGATTACACTATTGCAATTCATCATAAATATTTTCCTTGTTGAATCCAAGCACACAAAATAGAATGATCCTCTTCCTCAGTATAGTTTTTTCCCTTTGTTCTAATAGTTTTTTCCCTTTGTTATTCTCAGCTGGAGAAAAGGTTCTAGGTGCTTTGTACCATTTCATCTTTTTGTCAAATGCTTTGCTGATGCAAATTATTCTCAGAATTCTTGTCTCTCCCATTCATTCTAAGCCATAATCTTATCTATGTCCTGGAGCTCATTGTATCTTCCCCAGAACACAGTTGAGTATTCAAGGACCTCCTGTAAGGTTTTTCCCTCTTCTACTCTTGCTATATTTTCAATATCATGACCCCATTTTAATTAGCTTTCATAAACTGGTTAAAATCTTAGTCCAATTGGTAAACCACTATGTTAACTCTAACTCTTCATCAATAAGAGGTTCAGCTTTTTAAAACTGTTTATTTTTTCTGTGCCTACGCTGCATTTGGTAGGTCATGATTTCAAGGTACCTTGCACCCAATTGTTTTTCTGTAATACAGAGTTTCTTTTTCTAGTAATTAAAATAAATGTGTGGCCGGGCATGATGGATCATGCCTGTAATCCCAGCACTTTGGGAGGCCAAGGCAGGTGGATCACCCGATGTAAGGAATTTGAGACTAGCCTGGCCAACATAGTGAAACCCCATATCTACCAAAAATACAAAAAATTAGCTCGGTGTGGTGGCAGGCACCTGTAATCCCAGCTACTCGGGAGGCTGAGGCAAAACTGCTTGAACCTGGGAGGCAGAGGTTGCAATGAGCCACAATCATGTCATTACATTCAAGCCTGGGCAACAATAGTGAAACTCTATCTCACACACACACACGCACACACACACAAATTAAAAATTAAAAAAATAAAATGAATGTGGAGGAAAGAACTGGAAATCCTGACATTTTCGTTGTTTTTCCAACTTTTTCTTTTGTTAAATAACCATTTAGCACCAATAATAAATCCACAACAATAGTAAGGCTTTTCTAAATATCTGAGATGTCTTCCTTAATATATTATTTATCACCTCCACAATAATGTATTTCTTACTTATGGAGTGAAAAGCCTTCAACCCATTTCCTTTTGTGCCAATAGAGGCCAAGCACAGTGTTACTGTTCTCCAAGAAAAAGGACACATGGCCAGGTGTGGTGGCTCAGTCCTCTAATCCCAGCAGTTTGGGAGGCCAAGGTGGTCAGATCACGAGATCAGGAGATTGAGACCACCCAGGCTAACACAGTAAAACCCCATCTCTACTAAAAATACAGAAAATTAGCCGAGCATGACATGCCTGTATTCCCAGCTACTCAGGAGGCTGAGGCAGGAGAATCACTTGAACCTGGGAAGTGGAGGTTGGAGCGAACCAAGATCACGCCACTGCACTCCAGCCTGGGTGACAAAGCGAGACTCCATCTCAAAAAAAAAAAAACAAAAACAAAGAAAAAGGACACAGAAGTAATTTCAGCTTAGAAACAATATTAAAAAGGGAGGACAGTTTATAAAATTCCATTTAGGTTGCTTGAAAATAGCTTTCTCGGTGCAGAGACCTGCTGTTTTCACAACAGAAGACTGCTTTTATAGTTGCTGCTATTAAAGAATCCCAGAGAGGCTGCTTTTGTGTCATGACTGTGAGGAGGCATGAGATCTGTCATGGATAGTTGCTTCAGTGTCCATATGAAAGACCAGTCCAGGGAGAGGACTCAAGATGGCGCTGTGAGAACAACCCAGGATTGGAGCCCGCGTTGAATTCGCAAATGGTGAGTCAGTGCTGCATTTCCAGACTGATCTTTGTTGCCCACAGAACGGGGAAACTCCCAAGTATAAAAAGACACGGAACTCCAGGCAGTAGGTCTGCCTGGTGAAGCCGGCAGCCGGGGCGGCGGCGGCCGGCCCTACCCAGCAATCCCCACAGGGCGCGCTTGTCCGGGGGCCTTGTTGAACCGGCAATCTGAGACTTGAGAGGGCTGGACTTGAGACTGAACGAGACTTGCACAGTAGCCCAGCCCAGGGGATTGCAGGGACAGATCGTTTGGGATACCCAGTGGGTCGAACAAAACCGCGATTTCAAACTATCCCGGGCAGACGGTCCGAGACGCTCTGTGGGGGAGGGGCGTCCACCACTACGGAGGCAACCTGCCCCAACTGATATACACGCCCACTGCTGAGGCAGCCAGCCGTTGCCGAGGCAACCCGCCCCAATTGAGATACACGCCCACTGCTGACGCAGCCAGCCGTTGCCGAGGCAACCCGTCCCTACTGAGATACACGCCCACTGCTGACGCAGCCTGCCGTTGCTGAGGCAACACGCTACAATGAAGAGACTCCGCCGCAGGGCGTGGCGGAGACCACAGCAGAGCTGGCAGGAACAGCGCGAATCACACAACAGCAGGGCGGAGCCTTGGCAGCCAAACAGTGGCTAGTCTGCCCTCGAGCTGGGCAGGTCACCTGATCGGACATCCAAAAATAAAGCCCAAACCCCTCAACACAGAGCATTTGAGAAAAAAAAAAGGGTTGTTTAATGAGCTGTGTTGCAGCAGAATCAAACATAGCAGCCTAACAGCCCTGAATGAACAACAGAGTGCACAGCTCAGCAATTAAACCCCTATAAAGTACAAACTGTCTCCTCAAGCAGCTCCCTGACCCCTCTATATCCAAAAGACTGTCATTAGGCAGGCATCATCCTGGGACAAAGAGAGCAGAAAAAGAAACTGGTAGCATCCCTCGCTGTGCCATGGCTACTAGAGGTGCACCCCAGACAAACAGGGTCTGGAGCGGACCTCAACAGTCGTACAGCGAAGGGGCTAGACTGGTAGAAGGAACACCAAGCAACAGAAATACTTCATCATCAACATTCTGGGTGTCCACTCAGAGACCCAAACAAAAAGTCAGCAACTACGCAGATGACCAGCAGACAAATCCACAAAGATGGGAAGAAACCAGCGCAAAAAGGAGAAAAACACCCGAAACCAGAACACATCGCCTCCTAGAAAGGACCAAAACTCCTCACCAGCAAGGGAACAAAGCTGGACGGAGAATGACTGTGACGAAATGACGGAATTAGACTTCAGAAGATGGATAATGAGAAACTTTTGTGAGCTAAAAGATCATGTATTAAATCAATGCAAAGAAACTAAGAACCTTGAAAAAAGATTCGAGGAAATGATAACAAGAATGGATACCTTAGAGAGGAATATGAATGAATTAAAGGAGCTGAAAAACACAATACGAGAACTTCGCGAAGCAAACGCAAGTTTCAATAGCCGAATTGACCAAGCAGAAGAAAGAATATCCGAAGTCGAAGACCAACTCAATGAAATAAAACGAGAAACCAAGATCAGAGAAAAAAGCGCAAAAAGGAATGAACAAAGTCTCCAGAAAATGTGGGACTATGTGAAAAGACCTAACCTACGTTTGATAGGTGTACCAGAAGGGGACGAAGAGAATGAATCCCAGCTGGAAAATACTCTTCAAAACATCATCCAGGAAAATTTCCCCCACCTAGCAAGACAAGCCAACACTCAATTGCAGGAAATACAGAGAACACCACAAAGATATTCCGCAAGAAGAGCAACCCCAAGGCACATAATCGTCAGATTCAACAGGGTTGAAATAAAGGAGAGAATACTAAGGGCAGCCAGAGAGAAAGGTCGGGTCACCCACAAAGGGAAGCCCATCAGACTCAGAGCAGATCTCTCGGCAGAAACACTACAAGCCAGAAGAGAGGGGGGGCCAATATTCAACATTCTTAAAGAAAAGAACTTTCAACCCAGAATTTCATATGCAGCCAAACTGAGCTTCAGAAGTGAAGGAAGAATAAAATCCTTTGCGAACAAGCAAGTACTCAGAGATTTTGTCACCACCAGGCCTGCTTTACAAGAGCTCCTAAAAGAGGCACTACACATAGAAAGGATCAATCAGTACCAGCCATTCCAAAATCACACTGAATGCTAAAGAGCTTCAACATAATAAAGAATCTACAACAACTAACAGGCAAAACAGCCACTTAGAATCAAAATGGCAGTATCAAATTCACACATAACAATATTAACCCTAAATGTAAATGGACTAAATGCACCAATCAAAAGACACAGACTGGCAAATTGGATAAAAATCCAAAACCCATCAGTGTGCTGTATCCAGGAAACCCATCTCACATGCAAGGATACACAAAGGCTCAAAATAAAGGGATGGAGGAAGATTTACCAAGCTAATGGACAGCAAAAAAAAGCAGGAGTTGCAATTCTTATCTCTGATAAAATAGACTTTAAAGCAACAAAGATCAAAAGAGACAAAGAAGGCCATTACATAATGGTAAAAGGATCAATACAACAAGAAGAGCTAACGATCCTAAACATATATGGACCCAACACAGGAGCACCCAGATACATAAGGCAAGTTCTTAATGACTTACAGAAGGACTTAGACTCCCACACAATAATAGTGGGAGACTTTAACACTCCACTGTCAATACTAGACAGATCAACCAGACAGAAAATCAACAAGGATACCCAGGGCTTGAACTCAGACCTGGAGCAAGCAAACCTGGTGGACATTTACAGAACTCTCCACCCCAAATCCACAGAATACACATTCTTCTCAGCACCACATCACACCTACTCTAAAATTGACCACATAATTGGAAGTAAAGCACTGCTCAACAAATGCAAAACAACTGAAATCATAACAAACAGCCTCTCAGACCATAGTGCAATCAAGTTAGAACTCAGAATTCAGAAACCGACCCAGAACCGCACAGCTTCATGGAAACTGAACAACTGGCTCTTGAATGTTGACTGGGTAAACAACGAAATGAAGGCAGAAATAAAGAAGTTCTTCAAAACCAATGAGAACGAAGACACAACGTGCCAGAACCTCTGGGACACATTTAAAGCAGTCTCTAGAGGAAAGTATATAGCAATAAGTGCCCATATGAGGAGAATGGAGAGATCCAAAATTGACACCCTATCGTCAAAATTGAAAGAGCTAGAGGAGCAAGATCAAAAAAACTCAAAACCCAGCAGAAGACAAGAAATTACTAAGATCAGAGCTGAGCTGAAGGAGATTGAGACACGAAAAACCCTTCAAAAAATCAATACATCCAAGAGCTGGTTTTTTCAAAAGATCAACAAAATAGACAGACCACTAGCCAGATTGATTAAAAATAAAAGAGAGAACAACCAAATAGATGCAATAAAAAATGATAAAGGGGAAATCACCACAGATTCCACAGAAATTCAAACCATCATCAGAGAATATTACAAACAACTCTATGCACATAAACTAGTAAACCTGGAAGAAATGGATAAATTCCTGGACTCCTGTGTCCTCCCAAGCCTAAACCAGGAGGAAGCTGAAACTATGAATAGACCAATAACAAGGTCTGAAGTTGAGGCAGCAATTAAGAGCCTACCTCACAAAAAAAGCCCAGGTCCAGATGGGTTCACAGCCGAATTCCACCAGACACACAAGGAGGAGCTGGTACCATTCCTTCTAAAACTATTTCAAACAATCCAAAAAGAGGGAATCCTTCCCGAATCATTTTATGAGACCAACATCATCCTGATACCAAAACCCGGCAGAGACCCAACAAGAAAAGAAAACTTCAGGCCAATATCCATGATGAACATAGATGCAAAAATCTTCAATAAAATATTGGCAAGCCGATTGCAACAGCAAATCAAAAAACTTATTCATCATGATCAAGTAGGATTCATCCCAGGGATGCAAGGCTGGTTCAACATACGCAAGTCTATCAACGTAATTCACCACATAAACAGAACCAAAAACAAAAACCACATGATTATCTCAATTGACGCAGAGAAGGCATTTGACAAAATTCAACAGCCCTTTATGCTAAAAACCCTCAATAAACTCGGTATCGATGGAACGTATCTCAAAGTAATAAAAGCTATTTATGACAAACCAACAGCCAATATCATACTGAATGGGCAAAAACTGGAAGCATTCCCTTTGAAATCTGGTACTAGACAAGGATGCCCTCTCTCACCACTCCTATTCAATATAGTACTGGAAGTTCTAGCCAGAGCAATCAGGCAAGAAAAAGAAATAAAGGGTATTCAAATAGGAAAGGTGGAAGCCAAATTGTCTCTATTTGCAGACGACATGATAGTATACCTAGAAGACCCCATCGCCTCAGCCCAAAAACTCCTGAAACTGATAAACAACTTCAGCAAAGTCTCAGGATATAAAATCAATGTGCAAAAATCACAAGCATTCGTCTACACCAATAACAGACTTAAAGAAAGCCAAATCAAGAGCGAACTGCCATTCGCAATTGCTACAAAAAGAATAAAATACCTTGGAATACAACTCACAAGGAACGTAAGAGACCTCTTCAAGGAGAACTACAAACCACTGCTCAACGAAATCAGAGAGGACACAAACAGATGGAGAAACATTCCATGTTCATGGTTAGGAAGAATTAATATCGTGAAAATGGCTATACTGCCCAAAGTAATTTACAGAATCAACGCTATCCCCATCAAGCTACCATTGACTTTCTTCACAGAACTGGAAAAAACCACCATGAACTTCATATGGAACCAAAAGAGAGCCCGCATAGCCAAGTCAATTCTAAGCAAAAAGAACACAGCGGGGGGCATCACACTACCGGATTTCAAACTATACTACAAGGCTACAGTAATCAAAACAGCATGGTACTGATACCAAAACAGAGATATAGACCAATGGAACAAAACAGAGGCACCGGAGGCAACACAACATACATACAACTATACAATCTTTGATAAACCTGACAAAAACAAGCAATGGGGCAAGGATTCCATGTTTAACAAATGGTGTTGGGAAAACTGGCTAGCCATGTGCAGAAAGCAGAAACTGGACCCCTTCCTGACACCTTACACTAAAATTAACTCCAGATGGATTAAAGACTTAAACATAAGACCTGGCACCATAAAAACCCTAGAAGGAAATCTAGGCAAAACTATCCAGGACATAGGAGTAGGCAAGGACTTCATGAACAAAACACCAAGAGCATTGGCAACAAAAGCCAAAATAGACAAATGGGACCTAATGAAACTCCACAGCTTCTGCACGGCAAAAGAAACAGTCACTAGAGTGGATCGGCAACCAACAGAATGGGAAAGAATTTTCGCAGTCTACCCATCTGACAAAGGGCTGATATCCAGAATTTACAAAGAACTCAAGCAGATTTACAGGAAAAAAACAAACAAGCCCATTCAAAAGTGGGCAAAGGAAATGAACAGATACTTTACGAAAGAAGACATATATGAGGCCAACAATCATATGAAAAAATGCTCATCGTCACTGGTCATCAGAGAGATGCAAATCAAAACCACATTGAGATACCATCTCATGCCAGTTAGAATGGCGATCATTAAAAAATCTGGAGACAACAGATGCTGGAGAGGATGTGGAGAAAAAGGAACACTTTTACACTGTTGGTGGGAGTGTAAATTAGTTCAACCATTGAGGAAGACGGTGTGGCGATTCCTCAAGGCCTTAGAAATAGAAATTCCATTTGACCCAGCAATCCCATTACTGGGTATATATCCAAAAGACTATAAATCGTTCTACTATAAGGACACATGTACACGAATGTTCATTGCAGCACTGTTTACAATAGCAAAGACCTGGAATCAACCCAAATGCCCATTGATAATAGACTGGATTGGAAACATGTGGCACATATACACCATGGAATATTATGCAGCAATCAGAAATGATGAGTTCGTGTCGTTTGTAGGGACATGGATGAATCTGGAGAACATCATCCTCAGCAAACTGACACAAGAACAGAAAATGAAACACCGCATATTCTCACTCATAGGTGGGTGATGAATAATGAGAACACATGGACACAGAAAGGGGAGTACTAAACACTGGGGTCTATTGGGGGGAAAAGGGGAGGGCCAGTGGGAGGGGGAGGTGGGGAGGGATAGCCTGGGGAGAAATGCCAAATGTGGGTGAAGGGGAGAAGAAAAGCAAAGCACACTGCCATGTGTGTACCTACACAACTGTCTCGCATGCTCTGCTCATGTACCCCAAAACCTATAATCCAATAAAAAATTAAAAAAAAAAAAAAGACCAAAAAACAAAAAAAACAAAAAAAAAACAAAAAAAAAAAAAAAAGAAAATAGCTTTCTCTATCTTAAGTAATTTACTGAAAGTTCTTTGTACTTTGACCTGAATCTGTGGAGACTCTATTCTATTAATAATTTATAAAGTTTATAAATTCCTTCCTACAAAAGTCTTTGAACATAAATTGGAATCTGGGGTTCCAGAAACCTTTATTCCTCTTGCCTATTAAAATCAGACAATGTTTCCTCATCCAAGAAATGGGAAAATGATGGTAACAACCATTTATCAAACAAACCCCTTTCCTGCCTGGGTACTAGACTGCCTTTTCAGGACTAACAAATTAGCCAAAAGATTAGAAATTGTGGTTTAAGAGTCATGCAGCTGGAAGCTTCTCAACCTCCTCAAATTGCTCCTGGGGATAACATGACTATTGTAAAACCTAAGATCAGGGCTTGAGATATTTTGCGGACCCTGCACTCAGTGGATCAGCTGGCATGACCTAGATTGATAAACTGGTCTTGTGGCCCCCTCTCAGGAACCGACTCAGCAAAAAAGGACAGTTCTAACCACCTACGATGTCATCTCAGACTGACCAATCAAAACTCCCAACTCACTGGCCCCCTATCAAATTATCCTTAAAAACTCAGATCATCAGATTCTCAGGGAGACTGATTTGAGTAATAATAAAACTGGTCTGCATAGCCAGCTCTGCATGAATTTCTCTTTCTTGATTGCAGTTCCCCTGTCTTGATAAATCAGCTCTTTCTAGGCAGTGGGCAGATTAACCTGTAGGGTGGTTACAACGTTGTGAATTTTACTTTTTTGGGTACTGGACACTTTTTTATTCCTGTAAAGCTTGAACTTTGTTCAAGGATGCAGTTAAGTTTTAAGCCTTTCATCTTTTGCTTTTATAATTTGTTAGTCAATTCTAGAGTAGTGGTGCTCAGCCTAAGACTGTTTCCCACTACTAAATGCTCTACCCAATGCCCCATGAGTTATCATTTTTTTTCCAGTCTGGTGGGAAGAACAGGCATTATTCTTGGACCTGTGTGAGCACCATGTTCTGTTTCCTCTGGTACTTTGTCCTGTGAACTCTTTATAGATCTTTATAGACTCTCATCTTGATCTTCCCAACTCAGGGAGTGTCCTAGACTCCGAAGCAGTTCGCTTTTCCTGTACTGGAGCTTGGAGACTCTCTCAAGGCCATAAGCAGGACTGATCTTGTTTGTTTCCTATATCTATTTAACTTTTAAATTTTTTTGTCATTGTTTCAGTTGGAAAGGTAACTCAGACCCTTTAACTCCATCCTGCCCAGAAGACTTCATTATTGTTCTTTCTCCCCCTCCCTTCTCCTCTCCCTCTGACTTTCTTCTTTCTACCCTCTCTTTTAACTTCTTATTTTGAAATAATTACTCATAAGAAGTAACAAAAACAGTAGGGAGAGGTTCTATGTACCATCACTCAGTTCCCCCAATAGTAACATCTTCTATAACCATACTGCACTATCAAAACCAGTAAATTAGCTGGCAAATTAAGTGGACTATAGACCCGACTCAAATTGCATCAATTTTTACATTCATTTTTTTGGTATGTCTTTGTGTATATTCATGACATTTTATCTATCATTTATAAAGATTCATATAACCATCATTTTAATCAAGATATGGAACTGTTCTGTCACTACAAAGGAAGTCCCTTGTCATGTCCCTTTAAAGTCATACTCTCCTTCTCCTTTTCTAACGTATGGCAACCACTTGTCTGTTCCGTACCTCTATAATTTTGTCATTTCAAGAATGTTAATATAAATGGACTCATACAGTATGGAAAATTTTGAGATTGGTATTTTTCACTCAGAATAATGCCCTTACAGTCCCTTCAAGTTGTTTACATCAACAGATGGTTCCCTTTATTGGTGAATTACCTTATGTGGACATAAGTTACATGAATATTCAGTCAGGGAAGGATATTTAAGTCATTTCCAGTTTTTGGCTATTACAAATAAAGCATGAACATTTGTATACAGGTTTTTGTGTGAATATAAGTTTCACTTCCCTGGGACAAATAATGCCCAGGAATATAAATGCTAGGTGATTAATGTAAGTTTCTTTCTTTTATTTTATTTTTTATTTTTTAAGAAACTGCCAGACTGAATTATAGAGTGGCTATATCATTTTACATTTCATCAGTAATGTAGGAGAGATCCAGTTTCTCTGCACACTTGCCAGCATTTGAATAATCAGTATTTTTAATTTTAGCCATTCTAGTAAGTATGTAGTATTTTATTCTGGTTTTAATTTGCATTTCCCTAATGGCTAGTGATGGTAAATATCTTTTTTGTGTATTTATTTCCCATCATATATCTTCTATGGTTTCATTGTTTCTTAAATGTTACAAGATTAAACTTTTATGTGCATGAATCATGTTTTCTTCACTACTGTGGATAGTTCACTTAGGATAGGGATTTGGCTATGGTTTAATATTTCTTGAAGGACCAAAATAAATACAAAAACAATAATAAAACAAAACCCCACAGTCATCACAAACAGAACTCATAATGCTAGAAGATTGGGGCCTGCGCTTTGAACTCTAGCCTAGATATCAGCAAACAGATTTAGCTCACAGGCTAAATCTGGCCAGGGGCCTATTTTTGTTTGCCCTGAAAGCTAAGAAGGGCTTTTACATTTTTTTTTCTTTTTTGAGGTGGAGTCTCTCTTTGTCGCCCAGGCTGGAGTGCAGTGGTGCAATCTCCGCTCACTGCAAACTTAGCCTCCGGGTACAAGCAGTTCTTCCTGTTTCAGCCTCCTGAGTAGCTGAGATTACAGGCGCCTGCCACCATGGCCAGCTAACGTTCGTATATTTAGTAGAGATGAAGTTTCGCCATGCTGGCTAGGCTGGTCTATAACTCCTGACCTCAGGAAATCTGCCTACCTCAGCCTCCCAAAGTGCTGGGATTACAGGTGTGAGCCACCATGCCTGGCCTGGGTTTTACATTTTTAAAGGGTTATTAAAAAACAAAACCAAAAAAGAATATGCAACAGAGTCCATATGTAATCTGCTAAGTCTAACATATTTACTGTATGGTGTTTACCAATAAAGTTTGCAGATGAACAGAAAGAAAGCCAGATCTTTTTGGGGGCAAACAACAACATTGGCATCTGATTACCCATGACACTCCGAAGATCTTACACTTTAACAAAAAGGTGGGGAAATAAAAACCCCATAAAAGCACCATGACTTGAAAACAGTTCCTGCATTAACTTCATGTCAAGGTTTTTTTTTGAGCAGATAGCTGTAAGCCTTATAGCATTCTTCATTCTGTTATTGAATTTCTTCCATGTGGTCCTAAAGTATATATACATTGCTGACAAATTCATGTGCTATAAGCTTTGAGAAAACAAAAACTTCAGTGGCTTCTAAAATCAGAGATATTTCCATGAGTTAGTCATATCAAAAGACTGGATTTTTCCACATTTGAAGAAAAAACACTGTCTCCAGATTTTTAAAGTGGCATCTTATGAGCTTAGTCCCTTTTCAACCTCTTTTCCAACTCATGAACCAGTATTCCATTATAAATAACAATTCCATTGTATGTTATTACTCTCTTGCCTTTAGACAAGCTAAGAACTCTTTTCTGACTTGGTGATTTATTTTGATCCCAAATGAATTTATTTTTTATATGCTTTCTATTTCCAGTTTTACTAAAATGAAGTAAACCCGGTAGTGCTGGCTTCCCTACTATCCAGACAATGACAAACATGAATCCTTTCACTGGCAACACACTTTACCTCTAATATTCTTTAAACATTTAAATATCTAAATCATGGTGTTATAAAGACAAAAGGACTTTGCACCACATGCATACCTGGGCTTGGAGACTTGATGTATACCACAGTCAAGTTTCATATCTAAGTTGATGAACCAAGACTAAAACCTAATAGAGAAGCCAGCTTATTAGAAGTATCTTACCTAAGCTACTCACAACATGTTAAATTTGCCACACATGGGTAGAGCACAAAACTTAGAATGAAGGCTCTCATAAAGATTAGAGAATGCAGCCCCAATACACACTTGTGCATAGCTTTTTAGTATGTAAATGTTTCAGCCTGAGAGTCTCAGGTTTCCTTTTGACATCAGAATAGCATATAATTTGTGTAAATCATGGTAGGAATTATACAGTTGAGTTATTTATCAGTGACAGCAATAGCAAAGGAAACCATGGAACAGGAAATAAAATAAAATTATAGGGCTGACACATCAAAACCCTGTTGGAAGCTGGAACCTAAAGGACTAAATTTTACTGGCATGGCTTCTTGCAGAGATTATCCAGAAGTCATGCTGCAGATAAAATCCAGACTCTTAGCAATGAGGGTATTTCTGTTTCTGTGCCTCATGGGCTCTATGAGGAAGGCCCAGATGAGCTGAGTTCAGCTGCCTATAACAGCTCACATATAAAGCTGCTCATTATTTCCAAAATTTGGTTTCAGATTGGAAATCTCCACAGAAAAAAGCAATTTGTCCTGATTTTCTAGGCCTCTTAAATTATTTCATCCAGTTGATATATAAGGCCTGTGTGGCTGTCTGGGCACCAAACAGTTTTAGAATGGAAATGAAATATGAAAGTTTCTCTTAAACCCAATCACCTGTTCATACTCAACAGCTCCCTCCAGGAACTGGTGCTGTCTTCACCTGAGTGCCTGCTGCATTATTACTTTAATGGATTTAATCTGATATCAGAGACAACATATAGATCCATCTGGAGCCCAACCTCATAGGACAGTATGTGCTACTCTACAAAACGACACTTGGTAAGTACCTAGATTCTGCCACTGCGAACAGGAAATAAACGCATCATTCTGCAACTTGGCCCTTCCTGGTTCAGGGCCAGAGTATAAGACGTAATAACAACTAACACATAAAAAGAACTCAATAGGCCAAGGCGCTTCATAATAACCAATGAGGTAAGCATGCATCTTCCTCATAGCATTCCTTCATCTTTATCTTCAAGCAAAAGTTACTGAAGGCCTATTTATTTGCTGAGTTTAAGATAGCTCACTATGGAGTCCAGGCCCCTGTACTCCTCCTCCTGAATTACTGCAGTAACCTCCTAAAAAGTGAAAGTTGTTTTCTCCTTCATCCACCATTGTTCTTTCTCATCTGTCCCCACTCAACATTCAGAGTAATCTTTCTAACACACAAATCTCCTTATGTGAACCCCAAGTTAAAACCTTCCAAGGGCTTTCTGGTGCTCTTAACGTACAATCCAGACTGTCCCATGTGGTCTGACTTCTCCCGAACTCTCCAGCCTCCTTATATGCCACTTTCCCTGTTACTCTCTATACTCTGGTCATATTTGACTTCTCTCACTTCCTCACCTCTGTGTTCTCACAGTACAAGGTACATATGTTTATTCTAACATTGATCCCACTGTATTGTATTCTCTGGTTTGCCTTTCCTCACTAGAATGTAAGCTCCTCAGAAGGCAGTGAGACCATGCTTTATATTACTCTTGCACTCCTAATTTCTGGCAGTGCTTGACTTAATAAACATTTGTTGAATAACAGAGTGAATAAAGAAAAACAGAAGACAAGAGAAAGAGGAGGTGGGCAAGGGAAAGATAATTTTGTTTTTAAACATACTAAGTTTGAGATGGCACTGGTTTAGTGGAAAAGAAATGGGCAAGAACAGTAGACAGATCAGGTCTGCAGGTATTGATTTAGAAGTAATATACACAGAAATAATGACTGGTCATGGGAATAGTTTTAAAACTAAATCTAAATTTTAGAAAGGCATATGATTCTGTGAATAAATGAATACAAATATGACAAAATAGCTTTAGCTTATAATTCAAACATGCATACATATGCAAATAATTTTGGTTATGCTATGATTCAGAGCACAGTTAAACAAATTTGTATTACTACTTTAGATTACTGGGACCAAAAATAGCTAACTCTCTTGGCTCCTTATCAAACTCAAGACATTAGATCACAAGTTGATTCTTACTATATTTGATAACCAGTCACACATTGCATAATAATGGTTAAGTCAACGAACTACAGAAATTATGGTTGTCCTATAAGATTATATTAGAGCTAAAAAATTCCTATTACCTAGTGACTTCGTAGCCATCCTAATGGTTGTTTAAATGCAACACATTACTCATGTTTGAGGTGATGCTGGTGTAAACAAACCCACTGCCCTGTCACATAAAAGTATAGCACATATATTATGTATACTGCATAGTACTTGTTAATGAGAACAAATGACCGTGTTACTGGTTTATGTATTTACTATACTTTTTGTTGTTATTTTAAAGTTACATTTTCTGGTTATTAAAAAAGTTGGGCCAGGCATGGTGGCTTACACCTGTAATCCCAACACTTTGGGAGGCTGAGGTGGGCAGATCACCTGAGGTCAGGAGTTTGAGACCACTTGACCAACATGGAGAAACCCCATCTCTACTAAAAATACAAACTTAGCTGGGCATGGTAATGGTAGCCATACCTGTAATCCCAGCTACTCGAGAGGCTGAGGCAGGAGAATCACTTAAACCCGGGAGGCAGAGTTTACAGTGAGCCTAGATCAAGCCATTGCACTCCAGCCTGGGCAACAAGAACGAAACTCCATCTCGAAAAACAAATTAAGATACAACAGCTTCAAGCAGGTCCTTCAGGAAGTATTCCAGAAGGCATTATCATGGCAGAAGATGATAGCTCCATGTGTGTTATTGCCCCTAAAGGCCTTTCAGTGGGACAAGATGTGGAGGTGAAAGTGATATTGATATTCCTGACCCTGTAAAGGCCTAGGCTATGGTATATGTTTGTGTCTTAGTTTTTAAGAAAGTTTAAAAAGTTAAAAAAAAGAATAAGAAAATTAACAATTTTAAACACAAAAAGCTTACAAAATAAGGATAGATAAAATATATTTGTACAGCTATAAACTGTGTTTGTGTTTCAAGCTAAGTATTATTGCAAAAAAATCAAAACTTTTTATTTTATTTTATTTTTGAGAGGGAGTCTCACTCTGTTGCCCAGGCTGGAGTGCAGTGGCATGATCTTGGCTCATTGCCACCTCCACCTCTTGGATTCAAGGGATTCTCCTGGCTCAGCCTCCCAAGTAGCTGAGATTACAGGTGCCTGCCACCACACCCAGCTAATTTTTGTATTCTTAGCAGAGATGGGATTTTACCATGTTGGTCAGGCTGGTCTCGAATTCCTGACCTCAAATGATTTGTCTGCCTCAGCCTCCCAAAGTGCTGGGACTACAGTCATGAGCTCCCGTGCCCAGCCTCAAAAAGTTTTTAAAAATTGAAGTTTAGGCTGGGCATGGTAGCTCATGCCTGTAATCCCAGCACTTTGGGAGGCCAAGGTGGGTGGATCACCTGAGGTCAGGAGTTCAAGACCAGCCTGGCCAGCATAGTGAAACCCCACCTCTACTAAGAATACAAAAATTACCTAGGTATGGTGGTGCACGCCTGTGGGTCCTAGCTACTCTGGAGGCTGAGGCAGGAGAATTGCTTGAACCCAGGAGGCAGAGGTTGCAGTGAGCTGCGACTGTGCCACTGCACTCCAGCCTGGGCAACAGAGCAAGACTATATCTCAAATAAATAAATAAATATTGAAGTTTATAAAGTAAAAATGTTCTTTGGGAAGCTGAGGCAGGAGGATCACTTGAGGCCAGGAGTTGAAGACAAGCCTGGGAAACATAGCAAGGCCTCATCTCTACTAAAAAAATTTTTAAAAATTAGCTGGGTGTGGTAGTACACACCTGTAATCCCAGTTACTACGGAGGCTGAGGCAGAAGGATCACTTGAGTCCAGAGTTCAAGTTTACAGTGAGCTATAATTGCACTCTAGCCTAGGCAACAGAGAAAGAAGCTGTCTGTAGAATAAAGGAAAAAAGTTACAGTAAGCTAAGGTTAATTTATTATTAAAAAAACTTAAAAGTAAATTTAGCATAGCCTAACTGTACAGTATTGATAAAGTCTATAGTAGTAAGTAGTATACAGTAATATCCTAGTCCTTCACAGGTGCTCACCACTCATCATACTGACTCATCTGCAGCAGCTTCCAGTCCTGCATGCTCTATTCACAGTAAGTGCCCTATACAGGTGTACCATGTTTTATCTTTCATATGATGTTTTTACTGTACCTTTTCGATGTTTAGATATACAAATGCCATTGTGTTACAGCTGCCTACAGTTTTCAGTACAGTAGCCTGCTGTACAAGGTGTAGCCTATGAGCAATATGCTACCATACAGCCTCAGTGTGTAGCAGGCTGTATCATCTAGGTTTGTGTGAGTTCACTCTATAATGTTCACATGACAACAAAATTGCCTAATAACACATTTCTCAGAATGTATCTCCGTCATTAAGTGACATACAATTGTACTTAGATTTTCATTCAATTTTCACCACATAACTATGAGTCTACCCATTACGTAGCATGCAGTTGGATCTGGGAGTGTATAGATATTATTTTTATTCCTGTTGTTTTTGTTAATATTGTATGAATTTTAACAGGTATCTTTCTTAATTTTCATGACATATAAAATGAATATCTAAAACTGAAATTTGATCTTATGAAGACCACCGTCCCCTACTCCCCCATTCTTCCTTTTTCTAGTCAGCATCTCGTGGGTTTAGCTTGTAGCATTCATCGCTATACCAGTTTAATTGCAATGTCCTCCTTGATGCCATTCTGGTAAAATTTAAAGAAAAACTTTACCAGCATTTATTTTTTTTATTCATTAAGACAACAAACCTTGGCTGGGCACAGTGGCTCACACCTGTAATCCCAGTGCTTTTGGAGGCCAAGTTGGGCTGATAAACTTGAGGTCAGGAATTCGAGAGCAGCCTGGCCAACACAGTGAAACCCCATCTCTACTAAAAATACCAAAAAATTAGCCAGATGTGGTGCTGCACACCTGTAGTCCCAGCTACTTGGGAGGCTGAGGCAGGAGAATCGCTTGAACCCAGGAGTCAGAGGTTGCAGGGAGCCTAGGTCATGCAACTATACTCCAGCATGGGCGATAAAGTGAGACTCCATCTCAAAACAAAAACAAAAGCAAAAAATACAAACCAATAATAAACCTTAAAAAAAACTGTATCAGCCACCAGTGTAGCCACATATAATGAAAAATGTACAAAAGCTATTCATATTTGTGGGGCTGAGAATTTGTTGTTCTAAAAGAGCAAGTTAAAAATGTACATACCAAACAAAATTCCTATTTACCCCAAAATATGATGTTAGTTTTAAATATTGCATTATAATATGTATTCAGTTTATTTATTTATTTATTTATTTTTTAAATTTTTTATTGGATTTTAGGTTTTGGGGTACATGAGCAGAGCATACAAGACAGTTGCATAGGTACACACATGGCAGTGTGCTTTGCTTTTCTTCTCCCCTTCACCCACATTTGGCATTTCTCCCAAGGCTATCCCTCCCCACCTCCCCCTCCCACTGGCCCTCCCCTTTTCCCCCCAATAGACCCCAGTGTTTAGTACTCCCCTTTCTGTGTCCATGTGTTCTCATTTTTCATCACCCACCTATGAGTGAGAATATGCGGTGTTTCATTTTCTGTTCTTGTGTCAGTTTGCTGAGGATGATGTTCTCCAGATTCATCCATGTCCCTACAAACGACACGAACTCATCATTTCTGATTGCTGCATAATATTCCATGGTGTATATGTGCCACATGTTTCCAATCCAGTCTATTATCAATGGGCATTTGGGTTGATTCCAGGTCTTTGCTATTGTAAACAGTGCTGCAATGAACATTCGTGTACATGTGTCCTTATAGTAGAACGATTTATAGTCTTTTGGATATATACCCAGTAATGGGATTGCTGGGTCAAATGGAATTTCTATTTCTAAGGCCTTGAGGAATCGCCACACTGTCTTCCTCAATGGTTGAACTAATTTACACTCCCACCAACAGTGTAAAAGTGTTCCTTTTTCTCCACATCCTCTCCAGCATCTGTTGTCTCCAGATTTTTTAATGATCGCCATTCTAACTGGCGTGAGATGGTATCTCAATGTGGTTTTGATTTGCATCTCTCTGATGACCAGTGACGATGAGCATTTTTTCATATGATTGTTGGCCTCATATATGTCTTCTTTCGTAAAGTATCTGTTCATATCCTTTGCCCACTTTTGAATGGGCTTGTTTGTTTTTTTCCTATAAATCTGTTTTAGTTCTTTGTAAATTCTGGATATCAGCCCTTTGTCAGATGGGTAGACTGCGAAAATTTTTTCCCATTCTGTTGGTTGCCGATCCACTCTAGTGACTGTTTCTTTTGCCGTGCAGAAGCTGTGGAGTTTCATTAGGTCCCACTTGTCTATTTTGGCTTTTGTTGCCAATGCTTTTGGTGTTTTGTTCATGAAGTCCTTGCCTACTCCTATGTCCTGGATGGTTTTGCCTAGATTTCCTTCTAGGGTTTTTATGGTGCCAGGTCTTATGTTTAAGTCTTTAATCCATCTGGAGTTAATTTTGGTGTAAGGTGTCAGGAAGGGGTCCAGTTTCTGCTTTCTGCACATGGCTAGCCAGTTTTCCCAACACCATTTGTTAAACATGGAATCCTTGCCCCATTGCTTGTTTTTGTCAGGTTTATCAAAGATTGTATGGTTGTATGTATGTTGTGTTGCCTCCGGTGCCTCTGTTTTGTTCCATTGGTCTATATCTCTGTTTTGGTACCAGTACCATGCTGTTTTGATTACTGTAGCCTTGTAGTATAGTTTGAAATCCAGTAGTGTGATGCCCCCCGCTGTGTTCTTTTTGCTTAGAATTGACTTGGCTATGCAGGCTCTCTTTTGGTTCCATATGAAGTTCATGGTGGTTTTTTCCAGTTCTGTGAAGAAAGTCAATGGTAGCTTGATGGGGATAGCATTGATTCTGTAAATTACTTTGGGCAGTATAGCCATTTTCATGATATTCATTCTTCCTAACCATGAACATGGAATGTTTCTCCATCTGTTTGTGTCCTCTCTGATTTTGTTGAGCAGTGGTTTGTAGTTCTCCTTGAAGAGGTCTCTTACGTTCCTTGTGAGTTGTATTCCAAGGTATTTTATTCTTTTTGTAGCAATTGCGAATGGCAGTTCGCTCTTGATTTGGTTTTCTTTAAGTCTGTTATTGGTGTAGACGAATGCTTGTGATTTTTGTACATTGATTTTATATCCTGAGACTTTGCTGAAGTTGTTTATCAGTTTCAGGAGTTTTTGGGCTGAGGCGATGGGGTCTTCTAGGTATACTATCATGTCGTCTGCAAATAGAGACAATTTGGCTTCCACCTTTCCTATTTGAATACCCTTTATTTCTTTTTCTTGCCTGATTGCTCTGGCTAGAACTTCCAGTACTATATTGAATAGGAGTAGTGAGAGAGGGCATCCTTGTCTAGTGCCAGATTTTAAAGGGAATGCTTCCAGTTTTTGCCCATTCAGTATGATATTGGCTGTTGGTTTGTCATAAATAGCTTTTATTACTTTGAGATACGTTCCATCGATACCGAGTTTATTGAGGGTTTTTAGCATAAAGGGCTGTTGAATTTTGTCAAATGCCTTCTCTGCGTCAATTGAGATAATCATGTGGTTTTTGTTTTTGGTTCTGTTTATGTGGTGAATTACGTTGATAGACTTCCGTATGTTGAACCAGCCTTGCATCCCCGGGATGAATCCTACTTGATCATGATGAATAAGTTTTTTGATTTGCTGTTGCAATCGGCTTGCCAATATTTTATTGAAGATTTTTGCATCTATGTTCATCATGGATATTGGCCTGAAGTTTTCTTTTCTCGTTGGATCTCTGCCGGGTTTTGGTATCAGGATGATGTTGGTCTCATAAAATGATTTGGGAAGGATTCCCTCTTTTTGGATTGTTTGAAATAGTTTTAGAAGGAATGGTACCAGCTCCTCCTTGTGTGTCTGGTAGAATTCGGCTGTGAACCCGTCTGGACCTGGGCTTTTTTTGTGTGGTAGGCTTTTAATTGCTGCCTCAACTTCAGACCTTGTTATTGGTTTATTCATAGTTTCAGCTTCCTCCTGGTTTAGGCTTGGGAGGACACAGGAGTCCAGGAATTTATCCATTTCTTCCAGGTTTACTAGTTTATGTGCATAGAGTTGTTTGTAATATTCTCTGATGATGGTTTGAATTTCTGTGGAATCTGTGGTGATTTCCCCTTTATCGTTTTTTATTGCATCTATTTGGTTGTTCTCTCTTTTATTTTTAATCAATCTGGCTAGTGGTCTATTTTGTTGATCTTTTGAAAAAACCAGCTCTTGGATGTATTGATTTTTTGAAGGGTTTTTCGTGTCTAAATCTCCTTCAGCTCAGCTCTGATCTTAGTTATTTCTTGTCTTCTGCTGGGTTTTGAGTTTTTTTGATCTTGCTCCTCTAGCTCTTTCAATTTTGACGATAGGGTGTCAATTTTGGATCTCTCCATTCTCCTCATATGGGCACTTATTGCTATATACTTTCTTCTAGAGACTGCTTTAAATGTGTCCCAGAGGTTCTGGCAAGTTGTGTCTTTGTTCTCATTGGTTTCGAAGAACTTCTTTATTTCTGCCTTCATTTCGTTGTTTACCCAGTCAACATTCAAGAGCCAGTTGTTCAGTTTCCATGAAGCTGTGCGGTTCTGGGTCGGTTTCTGAATTCTGAGTTCTAACTTGATTGCACTATGGTCTGAGAGGCTGTTTGTTATGATTTCAGTTGTTTTGCATTTGTTGAGCAGTGCTTTACTTCCAATTATGTGGTCAATTTTAGAGTAGGTGTGATGTGGTGCTGAGAAGAATGTATATTCTGTGGATTTGGGGTGGAGAGTTCTGTAAATGTCTATCAGGTTTGCTTGCTCCAGGTCTGAGTTCAAGCCCTGGATATCCTTGTTGATTTTCTGTCTGGTTGATCTGTCTAATATTGACAGTGGAGTGTTAAAGTCTCCCACTATTATTGTGTGGGAGTCTAAGTCCTTTTGTAAGTCATTAAGAACTTGCCTTATGTATCTGGGTGCTCCTGCATTGGGTCCATATATGTTTAGGATCGTTAGCTCTTCTTGTTGTATTGATCCTTTTACCATTATGTAATGGCCTTCTTTGTCTCTTTTGATCTTTGTTGCTTTAAAGTCTATTTTATCAGAGATGAGAATTGCAACTCCTGCTTTTTTTTGCTTTCCATTAGCTTGGTAAATCTTCCTCCATCCCTTTATTTTGAGCCTTTGTGTATCCTTGCATGTGAGATGGGTTTCCTGGATACAGCACACTGATGGGTTTTGAATTTTTAATCCAATTTGCCAGTCTGTGTCTTTTGATTGGTGCATTTAGTCCATTTACATTTAGGGTTAATATTGTTATGTGTGAATTTGATACTGCCATTTTGATGCTAAGTGGCTGTTTTGCCCGTTAGTTGTTGTAGATTCTTTATTATGTTGAAGCTCTTTAGCATTCAGTGTGATTTTGGAATGGCTGGTACTGGTTGATCCTTTCTATGTATAGTGCCTCTTTTAGGAGCTCTTGTAAAGCAGGCCTGGTGGTGACAAAATCTCTGAGTACTTGCTTGTTCGCAAAGGATTTTATTTTTCCTTCACTTATGAGGCTCAGTTTGGCTGGATATGAAATTCTGGGTTGAAAGTTCTTTTCTTTAAGAATGTTGAATATTGGCCCCCACTCTCTTCTGGCTTGCAGTGTTTCTGCCGAGAGATCTGCTGTGAGTCTGATGGGCTTCCCTTTGTGGGTGACCTGACCTTTCTCTCTGGCTGCCCTTAGTATTCTCTCCTTTATTTCAACCCTGTTGAATCTGACGATTATGTCCCTTGGGGTTGCTCTTCTTGCAGAATATCTTTGTGGTGTTCTCTGTATTTCCTGCAATTGAGTGTTGGCCTGTCTTGCTAGGTGGGCGAAATTTTCCTGGATGATGTCCTGAAGAGTATTTTCCAGCTTGGATTCATTCTCTTTGTCCCCTTCTGGTACACCTATCAAACGTAGGTTAGGTCTTTTCACATAGTCCCACATTTCTTGGAGACTTTGTTCATTCCTTTTTGCGCTTTTTTTCTCTGATCTTGGTTTCTCGTTTTATTTCATTGAGTTGGTCTTCGACTTCAGATATTCTTTCCTCTGCTTGGTCAATTCGGCTATTGAAACTTGTGTTTGCTTCGCGAAGCTCTCGTATTGTGTTTTTCAGCTCCTTTAATTCATTCATATTCCTCTCTAAGTTATCCATTCTTGTTATCATTTCCTCGAATCTTTTTTCAAATCTTTTTTCAAGGTTCTTAGTTTCTTTGCATTGATTTAATACATGATCTTTTAGCTCACAAAAGTTTCTCAATATCTATCTTCTGAAGTCTAATTCTGTCATTTCGTCACAGTCATTCTCCGTCCAGCTTTGTTCCCTTGCTGGTGAGGAGTTTTGGTCCTTTCTAGGAAGCGAGGTGTTCTGGTTTCGGGTGTTTTCCTCCTTTTTGCGCTGGTTTCTTCCCATCTTTGTGGATTTTTCCGCTGGTTGTCTGCGTAGTTGCTGACTTTTCGATTGGGTCATTTGCGGATTCAACGCAAGCTCCAATCCTGGGTTGTTCTCACAGCGCCATCTTGAGCACTGCTCTGTATTCACTTTATTTTTAAGGTCAAGAATGAGAAAGCAGCTCTTCTAGAAAATTTAAAAATCAATTTTACCCAAATGCAGGACTAATGAGTGTTCATAAATGATGTAATGAGGTCTTTTCAAACAAAATGTATACATCATGTTAATGAGAAATAACTAGAAGAAAAAAGATGTGAAACATTAGAATGTAATAATGGAAAAGTATAAAAAAGCTAAAACTTCCATTAAGTGTACCACATTTCTACTTATGTATGGAGAATGGCTATTCATCTGACATAGCAAAAGCAGCCTGCTTACCAGTCATTGTTACAACATCATCTTTATGCTCTTCAGCCATTTCCTGAACATGGACTTCTGAGTTCACGTCAACCTCTTTCCCTGATAACTGTAAATAAGCTTGAAGAGAAGATGGGACCTTGACAATAATAGAACCTGTAATAGATGAAAAGGAGAGCTTAGTTAACATAAAGAAATCAAAAGTATTAGAGTCTATTATAAATTTGACTAAAAGGGTAGCCTTGCTCCTGGGACACTGTTTTTACTCCTCAGCTTACGATATTTATTTAAACCTTTTCCTTATTCCCAGGTCCCCCAAGTTTCCTTACTCTCAAGGCATTCACAGTTAACTTCTGTCAAGAATATGGGTTATTAGGACATTATTAACTTCTAGTTCTTCTTTTGCGAATAGTCCTACCCAGCTCATCCACCACCAGAAAGTGAATAGTTTACTATGTAGTTTATAGATATGTAGCCTACCATTTAGCATTTAATATGAGCCAGACCCCTAATTACATTATGTCTTAATCCCCATATTAACTCTATGAGGTATTAATTAATTAATTAATTAATTAATTATTTTTTGAGACAAAGTTTTGCTCTTGTCACCTAGGCTGGAGTATAATGGTTTGATCTCGGCTCACCACAACCTCCGCCTCCTGGGTTCAAGCAACTCTCCTGCCTCAGCCTCCCGAGTAGCTGGGTTTATAGGCATGTGCCACCACGCCTGGCTAATTTTGTATTTTTAATAGAGACGGGGTTTCTCCATGTTGGTCAGGCTGGTCTTGAACTCCCAACTACAGGTGATCCGCCCGCCTCAACCTCCCAAAGTTCTGGGATTATAGGTGTGAGCCACCGCACTGGGCCCTAAGAGGTATTATTATCATCCCAGTTTTACAGATAAGAACTTGTTCAAGTTCCTACTAGTGCTAGTGCTGGAACCTAGATTCAGCTCAATAATGCTTGCATGGTATTTCACACACTACTGCCTCATCTACTACAGGACTTGTGACCTCATCATTATAACAAAACTAGGAAACTGAGCTCTAGTGCTTTCAGTTATGCCTTGTGTGTAACAAAAAATAACAATAGAAAAGGATTATTTGAATTCCAACTCACTAACGTTTCTTTTGAGTGGATTACAAGCTTTTGGATACCTAAGGTGAGACACTCAACCTGTATTTCCATACAATCTGGCTATCATTCAAGTTTCTAAAGGAGTAAATCAGAAAACGTACTCTGTTAGGTATAGAGTCATTTTTCAAAACAATTATGTGGGTTGCAGTGTATATTCACTTACACATTCTTATTTCAGAAGTTTTTCTTTGTTTTTCATCAAATAAAGTAAGTAAAAGGTCCCTGCCATAAAACATTAACCCCATCTCTGTGGACAAAGATGGTCAGGATGATACCCATTGTGAATATTATAAAGATTCCTTGAGAATGCATTTGCTTTTGAGTCACAGTTTTCCTTCCAATTTGGCTAACATCAGCTTAAGTGTCCTTAAGTAATTTCATATTTTCTGAGTCTTCCTTTGAGCTGGAAGTTTGAGATAAACATGATGAACTCTTGTATTTACTTCTCAAAAAAAATTAGGGAACAATGCACATCACTACACTAGTTTATTAAGAAATAAATTGCAGCCGGGCACAGTGGCTCACAGCTGTAATCCCAGCACTTTGGAAGGCCAAGGTAGGTGGATTGCTTGAGCTCAGGAGTTTGAGACCAGCCTGGGCTACATGGCGAAACTCTGTCGTTATCCCCCACTCCCCAAAAAACACTGGGTGTGGTGGTGCAATCTGTAGTCTCATCTACCTGGAAGTCTAACCTCCCAAGCTTAGGTGATCCTGACAAGGCTACAGTGAGCCATGAGTTTGCCGCTGGACTCCAGCCTGGGTGACAGAGTGGGACCCTGTCTCAAAAACAAAAACAAAAAACCAAACTGCTTTCCAGGGTTCAAATATAAGCTTCAGACAGGAGATTCCCATAACAACATATGAGGGCTTTAGGAAAAACAAAACAAAAACAACCCTGGAAGATTTCAGGATAAACAGAAGACACATTTTTCTACTAAACATACTTTGAAAAGTAGAAAATTGTGGATTTAAAAAACTGTTTTCTAGGACTTGATATCTCTAAATTTATCAAGTTTCCAATGTGCTAATTTTATGAACACTTTTTCTGTTCTTAAATATATAACATGATCTTAGATTTTTGAGATTTTAAAAATGTTAAGCAACACAAAGAGTTCTACCCCATCTCCCTCCACATCTTTAAAAGCCAAAAATCACCACTACCAAAACTCCATTACTGTTTGTGAATGAAGAATTTTCATGACTTCCTAATGTTCCATCTTTAACATTAACTTTTTTAGAAAGGAGAGCTCTTTTTCTGTTCTTTAACCTCTTTTCAGTTCATAAACTTCTTCATGGTTGACATCAGTGCTATCCTCTTAAAAATTCAAATGTGGAGGCTGGGGGTGGTGGCTCACACCTATAATTCCAGCACTTTGGGAGGCTGAGGTGGGCAAATCAGGAGGTCAGGAGATTGAGACCATCCTGGCCAAGATGGTAACCCTGTCTCTACTAAAAATACAAAAATTAGCCAGGCGTGGTAGTGCACACCTGTAATCTCAGCTACTTGGGAGGCTGAGGCAGGAGAATGGCTTGAATGCAGGAGGCAGACATTGCAGTGAGCAGAGACTGCACCACTGCATTCCAGCCTGGCAACAGAGCAAGACTCTGTGTCAAAAAAAAAAAAAAAATTCAAATGTGAACTAACAGCACCATTTGTTGGAGGCATATTATGTTAAAATTAGTGATTTTCCAAAGGACAAAATGTTAAGTAGAAAAGTCAGTACTCAGATTCAGGTGTGACTCCCAGACCCAAGCATAGCCTTTCTGAATGAATTAATAAGGTTACTGTATTAATTTTCATAAGGTGAAAGAAAACAAGCATTTTATATTTTTCCACATCACAAAATGGTGAAGACCTAAGAAACTCAAGTGTCTGGCTCTGAATACTGCAGCAAGACAGTGGTAGAGTTGGAATGGATTCCAGATGTCTTTGCTAAGACATTAAGAAAGAGTACTGAATAACTTTCCATTACTCTAAAAAGTTACTGTTCCCAAGTGTATTAAGAATTCAGAGATCTAAAGTAAGACAGAAGTCTTTGTTTTCAGTTGTCTTTAAGCTTCTGCCAGTAACGTGGTCTGAGTAGAAGAAAACATAAAACTAATACTAATCAAATTTTGCAACATCAAATACTATTTCAATAGGTTGCTGGAACAATATTCCAAATAATACTAAAAAATATTTTAAGTGACTAAAGACTAACAATCTTCAAAAGTTTTACAGTTTTCTGTTTGTTTTATTTTGCCTACTATGCAAAACATTAAATAACTTTTATGTAAGAGCTGCTTATTCAAAACTTTGTTCTTACTCTGTTCCTAGTTATATTAACAATATATGCCTTTTCTCCTTGGATCTTTGTAATAACAGAGTATTTACAGGCCATTTATAATTTACCCTGAAAAGTATTACCTGAACCTCTTAGATTTAGCAAGGACATAAGTTTATCCTATTTTAAAGGGAGAAAATATGATATTGAGAAATCATACTGGTGTGTCAGCAGTAACTGAGGTTTCAGACCTCTGTGTTTTGCAGTTTTGACACTGACAAAAGATTCTGGAGACGGATTTAAAAAAAAAACTATTAAATCAACATGGTAAAGAAACTACTAATAGCAGGAACTATCAGTCTTTGTGAGGAAATATTTTCCTTGTTAAACATCTGGCCAACATGCAAGAGCTTCTTGACTATTTTTAATTTTTTTTATACAGATCTATAGTTAATAACTTTCTGCATCCAAGCCACTTTAGCTCCTATGGCCAAGCTACTTCACCCAAGCCACTTGTCCATACATATGTGTTCATCCACATGTGCAGAAGAACAGATGAATTCATATTTAGCTTTCAGATAAATGAAAAGTATACCATTTTAAGTGGAAGAATTGAACTCAGAATAAGTTCTGTCAGAAGTTAAATTATAGATAGAGATACATCATAAGTCTTGATACATCAAGAGACTAAATACTCACTTTAGAGGACCTCCCTGTGTGATACCTTTATTTCAGGATCACACTTTGAAAACTGTTACTCTACACTGATTGCCTGAGAAGTTCCTTTTACAGGCTGGCAGAAAAGCTTGTCTTTAGTGTATGGCAGCATTTTTCCTTCAAAGATTATTCTATTTCAGAATAGACTAAACCGAAAAATCCACAGAGTAACATTTAAAAATTCCATAATAACAGTCAAAATATTACATTTTTGTTTGTACTACAAAGGGAAAGATAGTCTGCATGGCCATCTATCCCAAAAGTTGTAAAGATCATTGGTCTAGAGAGCTAGCAGACCAGTGCCTTGAAATCAGGATCTATCAGAAGATATTCTCTTGAAATCACTATGTTAGTATAGATAATTTGACCATCTGTTTCCTGAGTGTTACATAAACCTTCTTTACTTCGTATGTCAAGATAAAACATTCCAGTTGACTAACCTTTATGGGATTTCAATTCCACTTTCCCCAGTTGGCTGACATAAACATCTATGGCACCCTGATGAGTTGAGGCTTTTAGACATCCAGAAGATGAATCTGGGAAGAAGAAAAAACCCTAAGTAAAATCATTGTTACTTAATAAATGGAATTATAAACTTGAAATAAAAGGCTCTGCTTTAGCATTAGGATAAGGGGCTAAGAATCTTGGAAGGTTTAGTATTTTCCTTATAACAATACCATTGTACTGAAATGTAAACACTATCAAAAATCTAGAAATCTATTTCTTTTTTTTTTTCCTTTTTGGAGATGGGGTCTCACTATGTTGACCAGGCTGGTCTTGAACTCCAGGCCTCAAGTGATCCTCCCATCTTGGCCTTCCAAAGTGCTGGGATTACAGGCACCAGCCACCATGCCTGGCCTTAGAAATCTATTAAACTAGGCAACTAATTAAAAAATCTCTACATGAACCTGAATAACTTATCTCTAAACATTTACTCTAAAACTTAATGAGTAGGAAGGACAGTCTGCAAGTAATGGATCTTTGACCACTAAGCATCATTGATATATCTGGTTTATTATCATGTTGATACATTTAGTAAGCTTTCAATAATTACCAAAGAATTCTATTTCGTGTATAGTCACATACAAGCTGTAGCAAGGTTAACAGAAATCAAAACCTCTCATAATTTCTCCTTCTAGCAAATTTGCTAGCACTAAGAAATCCTCCTAATAGTAAAAGATTACCCTACATAAAGTTGTTGCATTTCTTTTTTTTCTTTTTTTTAGAGATATGGTCTTGCTATGTTGCCCAGGCTGTTCTCTGACTCCTGGGCTCAAGCAATACTCCTGAGATTACAGGCACAAGCCACTGTTCCTGGCTTATTGCATTTCTTTAAGGGGTAGAAAGGCAGGGTGGAATAATTTAAAGAGTAGATGAAGCTTGTTTATATCTAATAGTTCTAGTTCTTTTTAAGTTTCTGGAATTGAACAGGTACTTTAAGTGAGGATAAGAAAATAATTAAGGTAACCCTGATTTGACATTCAAATTTCCCTGTCATCGATGACCCCAGTTTTCAATTGGCCAGTATTTCAAGTTCAAGGGAAAACAGTCAGAAATAAGGAAGTAAAGAAATGAACTTCAGGAGTCAGTGATAAGTGGTTTTCCCTTCTTCTCTTTCTCCCATGGCAGTTGAACATTTAATTTAATATTCTGTCTGACTGCCTGGAGAAGGCCAAAGCATATTCTTTTCAGAGAGGCCTCTTAAAAAGCATATTTTATCAAAAGGTTTTATTACTTCAAAGTGGAAACAAAGTAGGGAGTGTGGTAAAAATTGTGCCAAAAATTATACTTTTTGCAAAACATAGAAAACATTTGTGTGTGTGTATGTATATATATGGGAGCCAACATTTTTCTTTTAAAAAAATGTAAATGAATTCAAACACAATAAATTTGGAATAAACTGTTTAAAATCTGGCTCCAAGATCATTTATAATAATGTATGTTCAATTTATACTGGAAAATGTCCTTTATCAGATCCAATTTATTTAGTTTTCAAGTGTCAAAAGTATACACTGACATTGGGAAATAAAACCACTAGAGATAAATGACAGAGAATAGCTGGACAAAGATGAACATTTCACTTTTTAAGTACCAACAGAAACTCCTTTTTAAACCTCTTATTGCATCCTAAAAGAAGCCAAATAAAAAAAATTACGTTATGCTAAAAAAAAAAAAAAGAAAAGAAAAGTGGAATACACAATATGCATATTACTCCAGGTTGAACAAAGTAAAATAGCTGAAACACTAGTTTGATTTCTTGTTTTCTCAAGAATGGAAAAAAACCACACAAGATTCTTATGTGGCTCATAAACAATATTTTCATATATTTTCCCCCAAGGAGAAATAAATGACAGCTAAACAATTATATCCTAAGCCACAAAGTAATTCTATCCTCATGTTATCTGTATTGATCTCTAATGATGGCTCATCCCTTGAAGACTGTCAAAAACTAAAAAGTCAAGATGTGTTCAAAAAAGAAGGCAAAGGTGATATTTTAAAACTATGCAGCAAAATAAGCCCTATTTTTTTGTTTAACACAAATTATCAGAACTAAAATTAATTTTTGAGAGTAAAATTAAGACTTCATCCAAAGAATTTCATTTTTTTGGAGTTTACATAATGAAGACATAGATCTGGGAGAAAGTCCTACAGATCTAATGTACAGCCTAGTGACTGTAATTAACAATACTGTACTGTGTACTTGAAATTTGCTAAGAGAGTAAATCTTAAACATTTTCATCATACACACATATAAAATGGTAATGAGGTGAAGTGATAACTAAACAGATTGTGGAAATCATTTCACAACATATATGTATATCATATATCAAATCATTATATTGCATGTACACCTTAAATATATATGGTTTTGTCAGTTATATCTCAGTAAAGACAGCAAAAGCAAACACACACACACACACACACAAAAGTAGCCAAAATAAATCTACATTGTAATATGTTTAGCTCAGTGCTTAGCACATGAGAACTGAGTAAATGATAGCTATTTTAAAGAAAGGGCCATGTGTGGTAGCTTATACCTTTAATTCCAGCACTTTGGGAGGCTGAGGCAGGAGAACTGCTTGAAGCCAAGCATTTGAGACAAGTACGGGCAACAAAGCAAGACCTTGTCTCTCTTTTTTAAAATAGCAAAATAAATAAATAAAATTTTAAAAGAAAGATCAATGAGTATAGTTGGTCACATTAATAAACTAAAAGAAAAAAATGATCATTTCAATAAATTCAGAAAATGTATTTGACAAAATTCAACACCCATTCATGATTAAAGAAAATTAAAAAAGAAACTTTAAGCAAACAAGTAATAAAAGATAACTCTCCCAATCTGATAAAAAGGCATCTGTTAAAAACCTATAGCTTACATCACACTTAATGATAAAATATTGAATGCATTCCCCCTAATATTGGGGACAAGGATAGAGCAAGGAATCCCTCTCTCATTACCACAATTCAACATTATACTGAAGTTCATAGCTAGCCTGATAAGGCAAGAAAAATAAATAAATGTAATGAAGATTGGAAGGAAAGAGGTAAAACTATATTTGCAGATGAAAATGTCTGCTTAGCTAGAAAAGGATTCTAGATTCAAGAAAACCGCTATTAGAATGAGTGAATTTAGCAAGGTCACAAGATACAAGGTCCATACATAAAAATCATTTGTATTTACATATATCATCAGTAGACAATTAGCAATGTTTTTAAAAATTTCTCATTTACAACAGTGTTAAAAACACAAATGAATTTAACAAAAAATGTGCCAGACCTCTATGCTGAAAATTACAAAACAATGCTGAGAAATATTAAAGAAGATCTAAATGGACAGATCTACCAACCATGTTCATTAATTGGAAGATTCACTGTGATTCAGTGTAATCCCAAACATAATCACAACTGTATCTTTTGGTAGAAATTGACTGGAAATCAAAGGACCTATCATAGCCAAAGCAATCTTTAAAAGGAACAAATTTGGAAGACTTCAATTACCTGATTTACAGACTTACCAAAGTTACAGTAGTCATGATATTGTGGCCCTGGCATAATGTTCTCCAAATAAATCAGTGAATTAGGAAAAAGAGATATGACATTGAGCCACACTTATATGGTCATTTGATTTTAGACAAGGATACTAAAGTAATCCATCAGAGAAAGGAAGTTTTCTTCAACAAATGGTGATATAACAATTAGATATCCATATGGAAAAAAATAAACCTTTACTCCTGACTTATATTAAACACAAAAAATTGAGATGGATCAAAGATAAAAGCAAAAAATTTTAAGCTTCTGAAAGAAAACATAGACTATCTTCATGTTTGAAACTAGACTACAATTTCTTAGGATCTCTAAAAATAATTGGTAAATTATGCTTCATCAAAATTAAAATCATCTTCTCAAGAAAATACACCATTAAGAAATGAGCAGGCAAGCCAAAGACTGAGAGAAAATATTAAAAGACAATATCTAACAAAGGACTTATATAGCATATACAAAGAAGTACAACTTAAAGACAATTGAAAAATAAGTGGGCAAAAGATCTCAAAGACTAAAACTTCATAAAGGAAGATATACTAATGACCAATAAGCACATTAAAAAGTGCTGAACAGGCTGGGCACGGTGGCTCACACCTGTAATCCCAGCATTCTGGGAGGCCGAGGCGGGCAGATCATGAGGTCGGAAGTTGGAGACCAGCCTGGCCAACATAGTTAAACCCCATCTCTACCAAAAAATACAAAAAATTAGTTGGGTGTGGTGGTATATACTGTAATCCCAGCTGCTCAGGAGGCTGAGGCAGGAGAATCAAGTGAACCCAGGAAGTGGAAGTTGCAGTGAGCCGAGATCATGCCATTGCACTCCAGCCTCAGAAACAGTGTGAGGCTCCATCTCGATTAAAAAAAAAAAAAAAAAAAAGAAACAATAACAAAAAGTGCTGAACATTATTTGTCATTAGGGAAATTAAATTAATAACAGAGATCTACCACTATATACACACAAACACTGGCAAAATTTTTAAACAGACAATAATAAATGTTGATGAGGATGTGGAGCCACTCAAATTCTCATACATTGTTGATCAAAGTATAAAGTGAAACTTTGGGAAAAAGTCTAGTAGTTTATCATAAAGTTAAACATAGAACCTACCTATTAAACTCAACAACTCCATAACTAAGTATTTAGCCAAGAGGGAAAAAAATATATCTATATCCATAAAATGACTTACACTAGTATGTTCACAGCAGCTTTATTTACAGTTGCCAAAAATTAGAAACAGCTCAGGTGTTCATCAGCAGTAGAATGAACAAATTAAGATTTCCAATAGCCTGCTTTCACTTCTGAACCCTTCTGGTACATTATGAAATAAAAGCTATGTTGTTCTTTTAAAATAAAACTTATATATCACTTCTCTAACATCCTATTGTAGTTGGAATAAAGTCTGAACTCTTACCCTGTCCACAAAGTCCTAAGATCTACCATTACTTACCTCATAACCTACCACTTTCCCCATCAGCCAGCCTTCTATCCCTTGAAAATAATAAACTTCCATTTTCAAGGCCTGCACTTGCTGTTTCTCTAGGGAGCCCTGTATCCAGAATTACATAACTCTCATTATTCTGGCCTTAGTTCAAATGTACCCTCTCCAGACCACCCCCAATTGTCTAACTAAAGTCATTTTCTTTTCCCCAACATCTATTCATACCGTTTCTTATTTATTCATTGTAGTTACCACAGACCAAAATTACCTTTTGGTATTTATATGCTTGTTGTCTTTCTTCCCAGGGCTCAGAGAAGGTGAGGTCTCTGAGCACAGAAACTATGTCCTATTGACCTGTTCCCTAGTACCTAGAAGAACTCTTAATACATGGCAGGTACTCAAAAAATACATGTTGACTAACTAGTTACTGGTATCCATAAGGTTGTCTTCAAATGTTAACACATTTGGAGACCAATAAACAGTGACATTATTTATATTATTCTTTCAAAGACTTAATTTATATATTTGAAGAAATCAAGAAATTTATAACATCTTCTTTTCTTTTTTACAGAGAATTTTAGCAAGAAATATACCACATTTCTTAATACCAGCTCAGATAATTTATTTCCCAGTAGACATAATTAGTACATTGGTTCTGTCTATATTTGATTTGTGATCCTGTCAAGTTCATCAGTTAAACTGTAGACTTCATTTATTCTAATAAAGTCATTACAAATATACCTATTTTTAAAAGTGGGCAAAATAGGCCAACTAGTAACTTAGCACATACCTACTGTGATGTTACCCATCTTGCTTTGTAATGTTATATTACCTGTAAAAAAAGAAAAAGATACTTTTATGTACTAGAGATAATCTAGAAAGAAACTGTGATATATAGCATTGATAAAACATGGTTGAATATCTACAATGTTATTTTTGTTAGCAGTTTTTCCCAATATCACAAATCCAGTCAAAAATTTAGCTGTAGTTCTGAAAGAACTAGCTTTAGTTATCTCTGCAAACTTTCTTCCTCTACCACCAAACCTTTAGCTTTTGTAGCATAACTATAAATCACCATACCTGCTGCACAGAGGAAAAACAATACTTCTAAAACTCTTAAGTGAAATAAACTACTGAAACATACTCACTATACATTTCCAACCTAAATATTAATGTATTTATCAGATTGCACAAAGCCACATTTTCAACCAAATAACACTAAAATATGGTATGAAAAAAGAATTACTTTTATTTCTCAGGCTACTTGCCATGTCTATTAGATTAAAGTAGTTTCTGGGCCAAGAATTAAAGTGGTTTGAGATAAGAATAATGAATACATGAAGGTATAACAAACAAAACAGAACAAAGACGCTTCAAAGGTTTCCATCTTGTAGTGAAAATGTTTTCTGTGATAAGTATGGAATATTGCGACCATTCTTCCCAGCTCCTTTCCTCTAATACCAAAAGTAGTAAGTTTCTTCTTCATATGTATGTTTGTATGTATAAGTATTCCTAGAATCAGGAACTCATATTTATTCCACTGAAAATATGAGCAATAATGTTATCTCTTTTTTTTTAATTCCCCAAAATGGAAGCACTTTCCAGTACAGACAAAATGAAAAGTGCCTCAATTTTGGGTAATAATGTTATCTCTTCTAAAATAATTCCAAAACTACACTAAAAAGTACAGGAATAACTTTGGCCTCAGAATTAATCTTCAATAAACTCATTTTATCTCATTTCATATGCCTTGTGAATACTGACGTATCAATATCAGGGAAAAAGTTAAAAAGGCACTGGATTCATTTACTCAATAGCCAGATGTGCCTGATTGCAAAAATCCATCCAAAGGTCTAATATATCATCATATTTCCTGTGAGTATATGAATAAGGAGTATATTTATGTATGAATAAAAACTTGGTTTGTGTACTGAAGCTTATAAGATTAAATTTTTTTTTTATATTTTAGATTCAGGGGATACATATGCAGGTTTCTTAACTAGGTATATTGTGTGATGCTGAGGTCTGGGGTAAAAATGATCCCATCGCCTAGGTACTGAGTATGGTACCCAATAGTTTTTCAACCCTTGTCCATTCCCTCCATCCCCTATCTAGTAGACTCTAGTTTCTATTGTTGCCATCTTTATGTTCATGAGTATCTAGTGTTTACCCCCGACTTATAGGTGAGAACATGTGGTATTTGATTTTCTATTCCTGTGTTAATTTACTTAGGATAACGGCCTCCAGCTGCATCCATGCTGCTGCAAAGGATATAATTTTGTTCTTCTTTATGGTCACATAGTACTCCATGATGTATATGTACCACATTTTCTTTATCCAATTCACCACCAATGGGCACATAGGTTGATTCCATGTCTTTGCTATTATGAATAGTGCTGCAATGAACATGTTGAGTGCACATTTCTTTTTGGAAGAATGATTTATTTTTACTTTTGGATATATCTCCAGTAATGGGATTGCTGGGTTGAATGGTAGTTCTGTTTTGCATTCTTTGAGAGATCTTCAAACTGCTTTCTATAGTGGCTGAATTAATTTACATTCCCAACAACAGCATATGAGTGTTCCCCTTTCTCCACAGCATCTCCAGCATCTGTTGTTTTTTGACTTTTTTTTAATAATAGCCATTCTGACTGGTATGAGATGGTGTCTTGTAGTTTGGATTTGCATTTCTCTGATGATTAAGTGATTTAGAGCAGTTTTTCATGTTTGTTGGTTTCTTGAACGTCTTCTATTCAGAAGTATCTGTTCCTGTCTTTTGCTCATTTTAATAGGGTTATTAGTTTTTTGCTTATTGATTTAAGTTCCTTAAAGATTCAAAGGAACAAAGGATATTAAACCTTTGTCAGATACAGAGTGTGCAAACATTTTCTCCCATTCTGTAGGCTGTCGAGGCAGAAGCTGGTTCATTTAATTAGATCCTACTTGCTAGAACATGGCCTAAAGGTGAATCTGAAGGGGTGAAAACCTTTTGTTAAGACTCCAGAAAGATGATTAATACCTCATGGTATTAATCATTTATACTAAGAAAGTATTTTAAAAAGATTAAGGACTCACAGATCCTCTCAAACAGACCTAGAAAGCTTGAGGGTGTTGACCTCAATATCGCTGCAGAAGCCCATATTTTGAAAAGATTTTTGGGTGTGGCTTTTATCTAATGGAATGAACACCAGTGAGATTCACAGAAGGCTGACAAAGGTTTTAGACAATTATATCAATAAACATTGCCAACTTAGACTGAAGGGGACAGTGCCAATACAAAGTGAAAAGAGACCACTGGACCCTCAGAATTCTACCGGCAGGAAGCAGGCTGAGAAAACTACTTAGCTGTAAAGATATGCTACGTTTCATAAAAAAGGAAGAATGATTTAGAGGGTGGAACCAGTAGCTCAGTGGTCGAAACTCAGAACCACGAAGAATTATTCCTAGGCCTTGAGATCTAATCAAAGAACCTTCAAGATTTGCCCACCTGAATTTGAAAATCACTATGGATCAGTGACTCCTTTGTGCCTCCCATTTCAACAGGAAAGTCCATAGTCATTATTCAATGCCTCCACTCTATGGTGTGTAGGTAATGTGTGGTGTGTGTGTGTGTGTGTGTGTGTGTGTGTGTGTGTGTTTGGGAGGTGGATAGATAACTTGTCTCTTTAGTTCACCAGTCTTCAGATTCATACCTGAGGAGCTTCATTTTCACCTGATTTTGATGTAGAGATTCTGGTCTTTCAGCTGATGTGTGATGGGCTGATACTTTTGGGAACTTTGGGAGGAAGAGAGTGTATTTTGCATGTAGGAAGGACATGAATCACTAGGGGGCCAGAGGACATAGTGGCTATCTAAAACCTCATAGGATATCCAGAAAGATGCACACATCACAAGTTAAAAATCAGTCTGTATTAATAATTTTAATATCCTAAATGGACAGCATTATTTAGGTGCCACAGCACTTAGAGGAAAGAGACCAAAATGACCTAGCTTGGACAAGGAGGTTTAGTCATATAGAAGGTATCACTTGAGCTGAAACTTGAAATGTTAGTAAAATGTTAATATGCTGAGAAAAAAATTCCTGGGAAAAGATATCATATAAGCAAATGTAAAAAGGCAAAACTATATATACTATGTTTAAATAATGCAGATCAAATAGGCTGGAGCAATGAGGCAAGTCTATGAGGACAGGAATCACGTCTTTGTTATGCAGCTTCATATCTGGGAACTTAGCACAGTGCAGAGTAAACATTATTATTTTGTGAACAAATAAAAAGTTTGGAAAAGTAGGTAAATAGCAACCTGTGGTAGACCCACAGAGTGCTAAATCTACTGACTATCCTACACCAAAAAAGTCAGTGAAGAATTTCAAGATAGATAAAAATACAAGAAAACCATGCTTTAAGGAGATTTACCTAGTGTGAGACAGTGGGCATTCCACACTCAGCATTCTCTTTACTGCTTGCTGTGGTCTGCATGTTCACTGGAAACTTGGTCCCCAATGCAACAATACTGTAAGGTGTGGGACCTTTGGGAGGTAATTGGGTCATGATGGCTCTGCCCTCATGAATGGATTAACCCATTCATGAATCAATGGATTAAAGGGTCACTGAGGGAGTGAGTTAGTTATCACAAGAGTGAGTCTGCTATAAAAGCCAGTGTGGCTGTCTCTCCTGCAGCCTCTCTCCATGTGAGGCCTGTGTCACTTCATGACTCTACAGAGCCCCTATCAGCAAGAAGGCCCTCACCAGATGCAGCTTCTAGACCTCAGACTTGTCACCCTCCAGAACTGTAATATATAAACTTTATAAATTACCCAGTCTCAGGTATTCTGTTATAGCAACAGAAAACAGACTAAGACACTGTTTTACCTCCTGAACAATAAAAGATGAAGCAGACAGGTCCCTGATATTTGTAACTTTATTAATAAAGAACTATGATAAAGTTTTATAGTCATTTAGCTGGTGAATCCAGTCACCCACTCATCAAGGCAATAGAGCTTTATTGTTTTACACTAGTCTTTAATAATGCAATAAAAATTTACTTTCTTAAAATAAAAATATGGTCTTTCTCAAAATGCCAATCATTAGTGCTTGTCATGAAAGTGAGAAGGTCTTGAGAAAATAATGATTCTTTGAGCCAGAAAATAGAATTTTTATATCTATATAAAATGAGGATTTGTTAATTATAGTGGGACCTATAGAGTCTCAGATAACATTGTTCTTGAATGTTAGAATGCTACTGTATACTGAAAGCATACTGGAGCAACAACAACAAAAACACCCATGGAAATAAGGCATCGTTTCAAATATTGTATAGTTATAAATAACACTCTAAAATATTTTTGTCAATTCTAAATAAAACAGTAAATACCTATTTTTAACTCATATCAAAATATTTAGAAAATCTCTACCATAAACAGAAATATTACAGTCATTAGAAAACACAAAATGGCTTATCTTATCTCAAATACATAGTGGAATAAAGTAGTATATTTAAAAGTATACAAAGCAATAAAATGGGCAGTATTAGCAAAATTTTCTATATTTTGGTTTCACCTACTCCATCTCCAATCACTGAAAATTATAAATTAATTATTTGAGAGAAGTAATCTTAGTAAAAGCTTCTTTCCAATAAAGCAGACACCAGATGGTCTGTAATAACTATGTGTGCTTACCCTACTCTCAAGTTATATAGCTTTTCCACAAATCCTGGTATTTAAGAAAACAGATCATTTTTCTTAGTTTGTAATCCTTCATTCTAGCATGGTCAGAGGAAAAAAAATGTAATCACTTTAAAGATAAACATTGGTTTATTTTTCTTCATCAAAAGAAATGTGATTATGGTTAAAGCACATATAACTCTCATAATCCAAACAGAGTAATCAAGTATCCTTAAAGATGAAGTCATTTTGTGTTTTTTGGTGGGTAGGGGTGGGGAGGTGGGAAGGGAGACACTTGTTATTTGCAAGCTACAGTGCTAAATGCTAAGAATATAGAGATGAATAAAACATAATCTTTGCTCTTGAGGAGTTTATAATTAGGCAAGGATTTATAGAAAACCAGATATGAGGCAAGATGCTTTAGCTGAGTACTGAAAGATTTAAAAAGTCAACAAGATTTTTAAAAGCTAGGAAAAGCATTTCAGGCAGAATATAAAACCTATGATCAGTATGATCAAAGGCTCTGATCAAGAACTCAGAGGTATAAAACAGGTAAAAATGTATATAGGAAAAAAGACAATGTAATTCTGGAAAACAAAGCATAGAGTCAGAAGAGGGAAGTTGGGCCCATCATAAGGCAGCAGAAAAGGGTCTGAGTAAGAGAATGACGTGTTCACTGTGTATTACTAATAAACTACTTTAGCTGCAGTGAGGAGAAATGGATATGAAGAAGGCAAGGCTGGAGGCAAAGTTATTCCTAGTATCCAGGCAAGAGGTCACAAGGGTCTAAAACAGAAGTGTAGAAATTAGCAGGAAAAAAATTAGATAGACTGAAGAAATATTTGAGAGATAAAACCTGCCTAAACTTGGTAACTGATTAGACGCAGGAGATGAGGAGAGACAGGAAGTTAAGATCACTGTCAGATTTATAGCATGGGAATTGGGAATATCAGAAACAGCAAATGAAAATAAGGGAAGAGGACACATTACAGATGACGTTCACAGACTGGGGAAGAAGGGGAAAAAGCTAAAAATGTTGAGTTCAAGATGTCTATGAAGATCCAAATGGCTATGTCTACCTGCCAGATGGATGTATAAATTAGTCAGGGCTAGAGACATAGATTTGAATAATCAGATTTGAAACACCCTTGTAAGGGTAGTTCAGACTCAAAAGTATATAAGATGCCCAAGGAAAATATATAGAGAAAGAACAATAGTACAAGGATGAAATCCTGGTGAGTGCCAATTATCACCGGAGTGGAAAGAGAAGGGATATGTAGACATTTATGAAAGAGCAATTATATGATAGAGACTGCTGGTGTCCATTAATATTTGTGAGCCTCTCTTCTTCATTAAGAGTACTGCTAAACTACATATCTTAGCCTTTGCAGTTAGATAAAGCCATTTGAAAATATTCTGTCCAAAGACCTATGGGCAGAAGTAATACATGCACTTCTAGGCCTGGTTTCTGAAACTTCTTCCATGATCCTCTACGCTGTCTTATTTTTTATGGAGAACTTGGAAGCCGCAAATTGAGGATCACAGCATCACCTTTACAGGACAAGCCAAGTCTCTGAATGTCTCTAAGGAGCTGCACTTAGGACAGACACTATACGAAATAGCAGTATTTTGTGTCTGAGGTCTAAACCCTGAAAAACCTACATGGTTTGCACCACAAAAAAAGCTAAAATTCCTTTCTAGTATTTCATATAAAAAAGTTGTATGTGTCCAGATTCAAAATTAAGTATCAAAATGATAAATTAAAACTTCATAATGACCTAGGAATAAATACTAGAATTTCAAGAAAGCATTTTCATGAACGTCATGAAAAGATCTATTTAATCCAATAAATGCTTCAACTTTTAAACATTTATATTATTTCTGACTTTCTAAGTTTACAAAGCAGATTTAGAAATTTGTCAGTAACGGCGGGGCGCGGTGGCTCAAGCCTGTAATCCCAGCACTTTTGGAGGCTGAGGCTGGTGGATCATGAGGTCAAGAGATCGAGACCATCCTGGTCAACATGGTGAAACCCGTCTCTACTAAAAATACAAAAAATTAGCTGGGCATGGTGGCGCGTGCCTGTAATCTCAGCTACTCAGGAGGCTGAGGCAGGAGAATTGCCTGAACCCAGGAGGCGGAGGTTGCGGTGAGCCGAGACTGTGCCATTGCACTCCAGCCTGGGTAACAAGAGCGAAACTCCGTCTCAAAAAAGAAAGGAAAGAAAGAAAGAAAAGAAAGAAAGAAAGAAAGAAAGAAGAAAGAAAGAAAGAAGGAAAGAAAGAAAGAAAAGAAAGAAAGAGAAAGAAATAAATAAAAAATAAATAAATAAATAAATAAATTTATCAGTAACTACAAGTCCTTCTTAAAGCAGATTGGGACATTTCTTTATGAACTCTTGAGTGCTACAAAATTATCACCTGTGTTTTGTATAGTTCATGTAAATTGTACTTCTGTGAAAATTTCAAAAATAAAAAAGTAGTTAGTAAGGGAAAAGTTTATGCCTGTATGCCAAAACTTTGAAAAACAAAGGACTTTTGAAGTGCGAAGAAAATGAGAGAACTAATACTCAGCAATTTATCTATCAAGATATGTTTCCAAATAACCTAAAATACAGCCTAAGTTACATAGGGAATCTAAATATTTTAAATAGAGTTTTATTCATTAGTCACTATTCCAAATCATAACGTAAGTTTAAAAATACCCCAAAACAAGTAACATGAACACTCTTATATCTTAATATAATCAATTTGTTTAAATTATAGATTATAAATGAAACCAATCCTAGCAAACCATTTCAAGGAAGTTTTTCATTGTCTCTAACAGAGTCAGGAAACCATATTTAATTTAAAAATGTATTTAGGAGAATATATATAAATAGATGCATTTTATTATACATACGTAGCATTCTTTTAAAAACATCAATATTCAAATGTCAGAATATAATAAAATATCCATATAAAGCCAAATTTAATGTTTGACTATTTAGAAGGAAATCGAGATAGTAAACTGCCATAAAATTTTACATCTAAATACAGGCTATCCAAGTACCTATGCTCCCACTAGGTACTTTTTTTCTCCCGGTGCCAGAAAGTGAGTATTTATTAAGTCAATGAATAAACTATTTTGTATTAGAAGGCATACATACTTAGTAGATGTGATTCAACCAACTTTACAAATAGTAAATATGACTAGCCAATTAACTCACTCAGTTTTTTACCTATAAAAAATAGTTAGCTAGAATTAGAAATTTCACTTGAAAAAGCACTTAGGATAAATTATTTTCTTTTTTATACATAGGAATCAACTTGCAAGGCCAGGAAAGATATATTTCTCCTTTCATTACTCTTTTCCTCATTAATGGGTATGCTCTAAGTACTCAGCACTAATATGTTAGATATTGCTTCACCATCAGGGTATATCAAAAAATAGAAAATGCAGACAAAAAATAAATTTCATGGCCTTCCTTTCATCAAAGACTTAGAAGCCACACACTTAAGACAGCACCATCACTTATGGAAGGAGTCCAGTTCCTCAATGCAACGAAGGAGCTAAGCCCAAACACTGTTTGGAAGGAACATCTACATTTTCGGTCATAAAGCATGATAATTGTCCTGAAACTCAAGGAAGTTATAATGTAGAACATAGCTGAAGTAGTGCATCTGTGTTACAGTACTGTCTTCCTGGAGGAAACATCTCTACAGTGAGCCAGGAAGCCCTCAAAGTGATGATGGAATTTGCAGTTGCAATCAAGTTCACTATTTAAAAACATATAGAAAGCCAAGAAACTAGGGTCAAATCCTTGCTATTCCACTAATTTAACTTGTGGGGTTGCAAGTAAACAATTAGACATTTCTAAGTCTAATTGTTCCTTATCTGTAAACAGCCAATTGTTCATTAAGTAAAAGGGGCTGGCCAATTTAGGTACTCAATACATGTTTGCTTTCAACCATCCACCCACTCACCCACTGGCACAAAGGCTCCAAACTCTACTTGTAAAATCTACCAAAAACAAAGTGACTGCATTGTATTTGTGTATAAATGGTTTTAACAACATCTATATGTTGGATTTTTTTCAGCACTACCTGGAAAAAAAAATCAATTTAAGCCTTGCCTGAGAAAAAAGAAGCCAAAGTAAATAAATGCTAAACAAGAATGCATATATTCTCAGTTTGTTTTCTGTAAGTCGCATGTTTAGAAATAGCAATGTATTTTTCCATAAAAACAAGTTTTAAGATTCTCAGGCAAGTTTTTAAAAATATAGCCAAAATATACACCTGATTTGTGTTATATAACCATCAGCATTTAGAACAAGGAACTCATTGAAATATATATCCAGAGTTCTAGGTTGGGAATATCTTTGGAGAAATAGCTGCCACCAAAATTCCAGAAGCTAGAAAACTGGGACTTACTTTCACCAGCCATGACTCCAATCGTCTTACCCATCAGGATGTGAGACTAAAACACTGCCTTCTCTCCTGTACCCCTCCCATCCCAAACTCCAAACTACAAACTCCAAAAGCATGTTCATGTAATGCCTTAGGACAAGGATGGAACTAGAGGTGACATGGGAGAGGAAAACAAGAAACTTAGATGTGCCTCAAAGGTGACTTTTTAAAAGTCGAGGTACTGGGTGTGACTATGGAACAAAGAGGGGTTTCCTGTCTTATTTCTCTCTTGTATATCCTGAAAAACCAAAGCAGAGTGAGGGTCAAAAACTAGATGGAGAAAGCAAGCCTGAACATGGAAGCTTTTCTACAGTTACTTCTGTGAAAGTAGCTATAATTTGAAACTGGATTAAATTTTCTTCTCCTACTCCTTTTTGCTGTACTAGTATTACAAAAGAAGCTGAGAGAAACAGCTAAAATAGTTCACTGCATTGAGGCAGGTTGATAATGGACCACTGGAAATGAGGTAGGTAGTAGCATCCCAGTGGGAATGGTAGTGACTGAGAAAATAAGAAGGTACATTTAATCCTTCTAGTCTACTCTGAGTTCTTTAACGATAAGTTTCATCTCTTGCCCAACTTTACAACCTTGGTGCCTGGAAATCTGGCACATAGTAGGTGGTCAATAGATGCATCAAATGAATGAACAAATATAACTATAGTGGATGCTGTATTCCTCATCCAGAGCCCCCATTATAACTGAAGGGCTTATTTTCCTAGTTATCAGGAGTACTGTTGGCAGACAGCCCTCAGCTGTCAGCCCCCTTTGGGAATTGCCTCAGCTAAAATGAGCCACTTCAGCCCAAGATCATACTCCTTCTGGGACAGCTTGTATCTAATGATTGGGGATATAAACGTCCAGCTCCTCTCACCCCAGCTAGAGACAACTCTTAGGGACCATCCTAGCTTCAGAGCTCTCCGTGTGGGTTACTGAAACTGTATCATAGTCCAACTTCTCCCATGGAAAACTGGCTTTCTTCCTTTACACGGCATTGCTCCCACGAGTCCTAGTAAATGTGCTATGCTCAGATTTCCATCTGAGTGTCTGCCTTCAGGGAAATTCAATCTGAAACAGTCCAAAAGAGGACCTCAATTTAAACCAGCTAAGGAAAGGTATATGATTTTGTATTAAAGGTCAGTAAATATAAAAAGGCTCTATTAAGGCTAAGGAATTAAGTCTTTCTTTCTTAGCAATATATTTCCATTTTAGCTACTTTATGTAATCAACAGCCCTAGAGTACTTTGAGGACTGCTTCAAAAAAGTCCACCTGTTTTACTACCATGTAGACAATTAATGATAAACTGTACCAAATTCAATTTATCTAACTTAAAAGAATGCAGAGCAATGAAACATTATGAATTTAGTGTAAACATGGTATAAAGCATTGCAGATTAGAGCTGCTTTTTCCTGTGGATGTTAATCCGCATCTGACTTGATAAGGAATTGTTTCTCCACTAAAAGCTGCTAAATATATTAACCACAGTACTTTCATTATGATTAAGATAGTTAGAAATGCAATGCTTATATAAAAGTCACTTTTGAAATATGAAGAGTTACAAGTTACCAGATCTACCTAATGTACAACTGAATAAAAAATAAATAAATGAATAAGTAACAAAACCATTTGCTTCATCTGGATACAGTTCCCTATGTACTTGATCTATTTCAGGCTCAAATAATACCTTAACCTTGTCAGAATGCTTGAGGTTTAACCATTAAATTGAGGCTCAAGAACTATTTCAAGCATATAAGTTGTGAGCGCTCTCTCGCTCTTGCTCTCTCTCTCTCTCCCCACTCTCTGTTTCTTTTTTTTTTTTTTTTTTTTTAAGACGGAGTTTCGCTCTTGTTACCCAGGCTGGAGTGCAATGGCGCGATCTCGGCTCACCGCAATCTCTGCCTCCTGGGTTCAGGCAATTCTCCTGCCTCAGCCTCCTGAGCAGCTGGGATTACAGGCATGCACCACCGTGCCCAGCTAATTTTTTGTAATTTTAGTAGAGACGGGGTTTCACCATGTTGACCCAGATGGTCTCGATCTGTTGACCTCGTGATCCACCCGCCTCGGCCTCCCAAAGTGCTGGGATTACAGGCTTGAGCCACCGCGCCCGGCCCTCTCTGTTTCTTTTTAACTAGAAAACTACATAGCATGGTTAGTGCTAACCATGCTTTCTAATACCACTGAATAACTCTTGCTCACAACTAAAATCTGAGGGTTTTGCCTAAGTACAGATACCAATATTCAGCTTTACTATAGAGGTGAAGTGAGTGGACTATATACGGAAAAAGTCCAAATCCATACTTCCTGGAATATGGCCCAAAAGGCATTTAGCAGATGTTTATATACTGTACTTCTTGCTAGGATTAGTGATTATTAATTCTATCTGTATATATTTCAGAAAACACCTGGATTTGAATCATCTGCTCTATGGATATTTAAGAAGTAGGCTGAGTGACACTGAACACCAGCATGCCCTTTGCCATATTACCTCATCATTATACTTTTCTAATTTTCTTTCAATAATACAAACATTAACTATGTAATATTTCTTGCAGAGACAGGATTTAGAAATCACAAGAGGATATTTAATCCAAGAAAATGGAAACAACAGGATGCTGAGAAAAGGTGGTGCCAGTACAAAAGCACACAAAACATTTAAAACAAACTTGGTATCAGAGTTGCTATTCCACCAAATGTTTCATTAATTTAACCCTCAGCTTTCTTAACATAAAAGCAATCACTCAGTACTCATCTTTACCTAACACTGCTTTTACTTCATCTCCTGGATATATTTTCTTGCTATTTGTTTCCTACTATGAGAAAACACAGGCTGGGTGCAGCATGGCTCATGCCTGTAATCCCAGCACTTTGGGATGCCAAGGCGGTTGGATCGCTGGGGCCCAGAAGTTTGAGACCAGCCTGGGCAACATGGCAAAACCTCATCTCCACTAAAAATACAAAAATTAGCCAGGCGTGATGGCACACACCTGTAGTCCCAGCTTCTCACGAAGCTGGGGTGGGAGAATCACCTGAACTTGAAAGGAGGAGATTGCAGTGAGCCAAGATTGTGCCATTGCACTCCAGCCTGGGCAACAGAGCAAGACTCTGTGTCAAAAAAAAAGAGAAAAGAAAATGCATTAAAAATTAGAATTACTATTAGTTCCATATATAACAGCATAATCTTTAGTCTCTTGCCCAAATAAAATTAAATTAGCTTGAGTCATTTTATTTTTATGGTTTTTTTAAAAAGATGGTTAGTCTGCAATTAATTATTTACAGGCCAGTTTCCTGATCCATTTTCAACTACAGAGAGTAGTTGAGATCTCTTCAAATTTATGCTATGTGTAAAGTCAGATGTATTATGCCTTTGTCAGCTTACCATGAACACTTCCTAATGTAATATCCCCAGCAGCAGAAGACAGAAATGATGATTCTGTATAAAGGTATTTGGCTTTCAGCAAACCATCTTCTGTAGATACAGTAACAGAACTTCCCTGCAGTTTATCTATGGTCACAGCCTAGTAAGAGAAAGACTAATCAGTTCATTGTAAAACAAAGACTGGTAAAAAGCCAAAATGCTACCTGTGGAATTAGTGAGTAACTACATAAAATGTTACTACCTAGTACACAATCACTTTATTGACTCTGATTCCCTACTTCTAATTATAAGAATGTAAGCAATAGTGCATTCTCTGTAGAATATGGAATGGATCTAACATATTTCCCCATTGATTTAGGTCTCATTTAATTTTTCTTAACAGTGTTTTATATGTTCTATAAAAAATTCTTAATCTTTTGTTAGATTTATTCCTTTTATATATTTGTTTAAGTGCTATTGTACAAGGTATCTTTTAAAATTTCATTTGAACCTAATTGACTTTGTAATTGATCTTAATCCAACAACTTCCCTAAACTCACTAATCCTAATAATTTATCTGTATTTTTAAAAACTCTATATGTGTAATTATACTGTCTACAAGTGATAGCTTCATTTCCTCCCTTCCAATCCTTATATTGATACGTTTTTTCCTGTTTTTTCTTTATTTTCTTGCCTTAACCATCTGTCTCAGGCCTCCAATTCAACAGTGAATAGCAGCTAGTAGAAGCAATGGGACAGCAGGCATCCTTGTCTTATTCCTGTTCTCAAAAGAAAAGTTTACAGCATGTCACCATTAAGCATGATGTTTGCTATATTTTTTAAATAATTTTTATCAGATTAAGGACATTCCCTTCTATTTCAACTTTGTTTTATTACTTTTGCTATTTAAATCATGAATGGGTTTTGAATTTTAGCACATACTTTATTTGATTCTATTGACCTATCTTGGTTTTTCCCCATTAGTATGTTAATGTAGGAAATATACTATTATTTCTAGAACTTTTCCACTTGACATCTAATAATACAATAGCTTTCCACCAAACTAAATGGAAGGAATTTAAATTTACCTATTTAATGACAGAACAAAAAGTACATTTAAAAATCAATACCTTCCTGATAGAGGTATTGCTATAAATTTTCTTTTCTACATGAAAAGAAAAAATTTTCATTAATTTAGTTATTATGAATATGTATATATATACATATATCATACATAGTTCTAACAAATAATGAAAACCAAGTTTTAAGGAAGTACTATGGCTTTGTAGCCCAGAGAGGAAAACTATGTCATCGACTCACCAAATAGTCAGATGAAATGGGTTTCTGTGTGCTCTGTTAAGTTAGAAAACTAAACTTAGGTACTGAAATTAACACAATTTAAAAACACCAGGTATTACTGACCATTGGCATTGGCAATGTGGCTTTGTAGCCCAGATTGAGAGGAAAACTATGTCATCGACTCACCAAATAGTCGATGAAATGGGTTTCTGTGTTCTCTATTAAGTAAGAAAACTAAACTTATGTACTGAAATTAACACAATTTAAAAATACCAGGTATTACTGATCATTGGCACTGGCAAAAGAAAAAAAAAGAAAAACAACATGTAGAAATAATGATGCTTTTATTTATAGTGCTCATTTGATTCTCACAATCTTGTTGAGTAGACAAAGCAAGTATTACCATCTTGTTTTCTGAACAATGAAACAGTCTCAGGGAAGCTAACTGGTAGGTCTAGAACCGGTCAAGTTATCTTTCCTGTGCTTCCTTTACCTTTATCATCATCATTGTGTTATTACATTAGACTTAGCTATGTGCCAGACATTGTTTTAAGTGCTTTACCTGTATTAACTTATTTAATCCTCTTAAAAGAGGATTTTTTGAATTCGTTTTATTACTATTATCCCATTTTCAAAAAAAGCTGAGACACACAGAGGTTAAGTACTTTGTCCAGTTATAGAGCTTAGTGAATGGTTGAGCCAGAATTCAAACACAGGTAGTTTGGCTCTCATATATTCTGTGCTCTTAACTAATTCACTATGTTGTCTCTCAAATATCCAAATCACATTTCTATGTAAGTTGTGTATTAAAAGTTAATAGATTTCACAAGTATTTATTTTATATGTTTTATAAAAATTACTAACTTAGAAATATACATTAAAAATCAATACTATATGTAATAAAATAGAAAAAAAAACCTAGACTGATTCTTTAGTACTTAACAAAACTCAATCAATAAATAAAATTATATAATAGCAAGTAAAATACATGAATACTCAGTAAACCATAAAAGTTGCAACAAATAAATGAGAGGAAACAGTGGCCAAAATATTCAAAGTAACAAATGATTGAGATATTAAATTCTCTGATACTTATATATCATTGTAAATTTGTAATATTCTAGTAACTTATATCATTTCAATAACATTAGCCATCATTTACTGAGTTCGAAGAGGCTGCAAACAATCTAAGAAGTAAAACTAAATACCATCTCAAAAAGCTGCTGCATAAGGTCACACAGTATCTTTCAACACTATCCTAGTTTAATTTACAGAGCATTTTTAAATGTTTAGGTTTAAACAAGCTCTCATGGGGCCTAAGAGAAAGATGATGGAAGATTTAAAAAAACAGAAACAATTACTGTTATAATCTACCTTGTTTAATTATGCCAACAATAATCTACATACAAAATATGCTTGCAACTCGTCCCCACCAATTATCTGAAAATAAAGCCGACTATGAAATTTAACAAATTTATAAGAAACAAAAAGGCTCTTGTAAATTGTCTAAGTGTAAAATAAAATGAAACTTTTTCCCAAAGATATAACATTATCAATCATGTTTTTAAATTACATCTTATAATTTCAAAATTATACCTTTGCTCTTAATACTACCCTAAATAACCAAAGGCTACAAAAAGAGTTGATTAAAAAATACAAACAATCTTCCTGTAACAACTAAAATCCTAATAGCTACTTTAAAAAAAAAAAGCTCTGAGAAAGCAGTAAAGCTATCTAATGGTGCCACCTTGTGGAAAATACTGAAGAAAGTTGAGTTTTGAAACATCCTTCAGTTTGCCTAAGGGTGAAGTAAAAAGGTCTTAGAAAATACTCAAATAAACCTAACATAAGAAAAATCCAATCCAGTTACTGGTGATATTACTTAATGATCTATTTTAATCTATGATCATAAAAATAAAAATATTTTCAGAGCTAGAGTTAAATATTAAGCATTTTTTTATTGATTCCAGACTAGGAACTAATTAACTGTCAAAAGTATTAAACCACAAACTAAAGCCTAAGTTGTATATTATTTAATCACTTAAATTTCAAATTTGAATTTATTTATGAACTAAAATGCATTAAAAAGGGAATGTTACACCACGAACTTTGTAGAACCTACCCATTTGGTAAGCCAAATGGAAGCAAAGTTGCAATTACTAAAAAAAAAAAAGTTTCAATCTTACACTTTTATCTGATGCATGAATATCTATATTTCCATAAACTGTTCCCAGAAAGATCACTTTGCCTCCTTTTGTTTGAACATGCAATTGTTGACTCTGAAAGACAAATTTAAAAAATGCATATAGTGAAAAAGAGAGTAAGTTTGACTTACACTAGTGAAACATTTCAACATTTCTGTATTAATACTGACAAAGCAACAAAAGATTAAGGAATGAAACAGAAACTCACTGCTTCGAATGATGACATCAACTAGAAAAAAATGTCAACTGCTGTTACAGGGATTAAATAAGTCACCTGGACTCAAAGGGCAAAAGAAGATACTTGGCTATTCTGGTAGCTTCACTGAAGAAGGACTTGGGAATCAAAAATCACTGTGACCAGCTAACTAAATAGCCACAATGATGAAGATGACAATAATAATCATTGTTACTATTCATTATTAATAACAATAACAGTTATCACTTACTTGGTATTTTCTTTGCACTAGATACCATGTTAGCTACCTCATATGAACTATCATTTAATCCTCATGACAAACCAGAGAGATAAGTATTACGTTTTTCCCATTTTAGAGAGGAATAATACCACAATTCAGAAAGGTAAATCACTTTATCAGGGTGACGCAGAAAAAAAAAATCTAAAGTAACAATTAGATTCAAGCTCTGTATGATTCCAAAGCCCACATGCTTAAGGCTGGAGTGATCAACCCAATTAAACCTTCTAGCACAACATATCCCAGAAACTGTACCTAAGTAAAAATGCCTCCAAGCACAAAACAATAGTCACAAGCCAGTTTAGCCTCTTCTGCAAGACAGAAAACAAAAATGCGTGTGTGTGTGTCTGTGTGTGTGGCATGCACGTGTGTGTGTGTGTGTGTGTGTGTGTTTGTGTATGTCTTGATTTTGGACTTGGGAACTACAGTAAACACTATTATTGGCTCATAAAAATCCATTTTTTTCCCAAATAAAAGCAGTATAGCTTGACCTACGGCAAGACCACATTTTCCAGCTTCCTTTACCTCTTAAGTGTTAAGTTCTTACCAACAGAACGTAAGTGGAAATGCTATATGCCATTTCCAGGTTGGTGCTTTTAGAAGAACAAGTGTGCCTTCTCTGTGCTCTTCTCATTCCACTAAGTGGGGCCAGAGTATAACAAGGCTCTAAAAGATGGCAAAGCCAGAAGATGTAAGGAACCTAGAATCACTGAATGAAAAAAACCCACCCACACACCTCGACACAAGTAAGAAATAAACTCAAATTATATACAAGCCATTAGATGTTTGGTCTATTTTTTTAGAGTAGTTTATTTTTCCTTAATCATTATATATGTATTTAGTTCTGTTACAATTATAAAGACATAATAGGTAAATATCAGAAGCTGCAGAGGAAGAAAAATAACAAAGGAAACTCACTAATATCATGACCAGCAACTGCAGAGAAATATCTAAAAAGCAGGGAGACAAAAATTCAAAACAATTATGTGGCTTCTAGTTGTTTTACTTGGGAGGAAAAATAGTAAAACCTTAGGCAAAATAGCCCAGGAATGAATTTCAGAAAATTTAGTGAACAGTGCAAAATTACTCATTCTTAAAAAGATCTGGGCTGGGGTGCAGTGGTTCACACCTGTAATACCAGAATTTTGAGAGGCCAAAGTGGGAGGATCACTTCAGGCCAGGAGTTCGAGACCAGCCTGGGCAATATAACAAGACCCTGTCTCTAAAAAACAAATAAGAAAAAAAAAGAAAAGCCAGGCATGGTGGCACATGCCTGTATTTCCCAGCTATTGGGAGGACTGCTTGAGCCCAGAGTTTCAGGATGCAGTGAGCTAGAATCATGCTACTACACTCTGGCCTGGGCAACACATCAAGACCCTGTCTCTAAAAAGAAAAAAAAAAGTATTATCGCATGGTTAAATATGTTATGTCCAGAGACATGAGTCTGAAGTCAAACTATATTTAATATACTCCTTATCAAATATTGTAGGGAGCCAGCTCTACATCACCTGTGGGTACCCCAAGTTTGGTGGCGACACAGGAAAGACAGATTAAGAGAAAAAGTGGGACCAGGGGGCCATCACTTCATTACTCTGGAGGTGACAGTGAAGGCCCTGAGCTCTGATCATCCACACTATTTATTGATTACAATTACTTTGATCTACAGGGTAGGGGTAGAGTGATGGTGGGATGAATCAGTGAGCCGGAAGTGAATCAGTGAGCCAGAAGGACTGATAACTGGCAGTTTGGGAGTTTCACAAAACAAGAACATGTGGTTATCTTTAGTTTATTATCTATGTACAGCTGGTGGAACACAGACCTTACAAGGAGCCTATAAGTCTGGCTATGTCATAGTGCTATGAAGGGGTTTTACATGCTTGGGCACAGTGTTTATGGTAACAGAGCCTAGGTCACCCTGCACCGGAACATGAAGAGGCCTTCCTCCTCAGAGGCCTCCTGCAGTTTGTTGTTCCTTGTTTATATGTTAGTTATAATCAATTTATGTAGGTACTCTGTAAGTCCTTTCTCCTCTGCTATTTTTCCCAACAAAATATGTGATTAAACCTTTGAAAAGATTTAATCCCAGCACTTTGGGAGGCCGAAGCGGGTGGATCACGAGGTCAAGAGATCGAGACCATCCTGGTCAACAAGGTGAAATCCCGTCTCTACTAAAAATACAAAAATTAGCTGGGCATGGTGGTGCGCACCTGTAGTTCCAGCTACTCGGGAGGCTGAGGCAGGAGAATTGCTTGAACCCAGAAGGTGGAGGTTGCGGTGAGCCGAGATCGTGCCATTGCACTCCAGTCTGGGTAACAGCAAAACTCCATCTCAAAAAAAAAAAAAAGAAAAGATTATCCCCAAAGCACTTTTTAAAAATTGTTAAAATTATTTTTATGTACAGAAAACTCAACAGTATACATTTAACCCAGTTTAGTGGCATGATTTTTATCCTTTGCCTTTTCAAGCTTGACAAGGTGAACCACAGATGCAGGTCATTGCCTCCCCAGTGACGATGGATCTCGTCATATCTGTCATTGTAATTAGTCCTGATAGTTTCCACCAGCTTAGACAAAACTCCTTGGTCTTCCAAGTTAACCTGTGGGAAGGCAACAGTGGTGCTGATCTTCCTTTGGACTAGATGTCCCAGTCTTGCCTTTCCTTTGATAATGCAATAAGGGGCCCCTATTTTATGACACAGGGCAAGCAGGAAGACAATCAGCTCGATGAGATCCATGTCATGTGCAGTCACCACCAGCTGGCTTTCTTGTTCTCCACCAAGGTAGTGATGGTGTTAACTCCTGCTCAAAGGACCTGTCGTCTTAGTAGGGACGTCCCCTTTGCTGGCAGCTTTCTTCTTGGCCTGGGCCAAAAGCCTCTGCTTCTTCTTTCCCTTCCTTTGCCTCTGGTCTGTACTCGTGGGCCAGCTTAAGCAGCTGAGTAACCGTTTGGCAGTCCAGGGCCTGGGTGAACTGGTTAATCGCAGGAGGCACTTTCAGCCACTTATAGAGGATAGTTCTCTGCCACTGCAACCTGATATAGCAGGGCCATTTCACGAAGCAGGTGAGGTCTCTTTGGGGCTGGATGTCCTGTCCAGCGCCAAAATTCTTAGGCCTTTTCTCAAACAGGGGATTCACCACTTTCTTGGCCTCCTGCTTCTTCATGACAGCAGGGGCTGCAGCCACCTTCTTTCCCTTGGCTTTCTTTCCTTTCAGCATCTTGGGTGACAGGAGGAGCACACTTGTTGTTTTAAATCAAGAACTCTTAACCAAGCTCACATGAACTCATAAAATTGTAAGCAAAATTTCATATACACGTGCATTTTTTTAAGACGACAATTATTAGATTTTCTGAGAAGTCTAAGGTTCAAAAATAATAAGAGCTACTGTTATGATTTAAGGCTCATCTAATTCCCCCAAAAATGTGAAGTTGATTATAGAATTTTTGAAAACATAAAACCAAATAGTTAAATGTTTAAATAAATCAAAAATTATTTAGAAAATAAAGTATACTGCATTTAAAAAATGCACATGTATGAAATTCAGTTAGTTAAGGGTCTATTGCCTAAAAAATTCACTTATCTTATTCCCTAAGGATGCTGTACCAATGTGGTCTTATCATATGTTTTCTTTGGACAATAAAGAAAGATGGAAAGAGCATGAGCTTGAAAATCATAAAGATCTGAGGTCAAATCCCAGCTCAGTCTTTTTTAGCTATGTGAACTCAAGTGAGTTCCTCAATCTCTTGGTGCCCTCTAGTTTCTTCCTTGATAAAATAGAGAAAATTCAAGGACTAAATGAAGGCTTAGCTAAGATTTATGTACATAATAAGGACTTATTAACGGTAGTTATTATTATTGCTATAAAAATTTTATTACGTAGGGCCAGGCACAGTGGCTCATGCCTGTAATCCCAGCACCTTAGTAGGCTGAGGTGGGCAGATCACCTGAGGTCAGGAGTTCAAGACCAGCCTGGCCAACATGCTGAAACCCCATCTCTACAAAAATACAAAAATTAGCTGGGCATGATAGTGGGTGCCTGTAATCCCAGCTACTTGGGAGGCTAAAGTGGGAGAATCACTTGAACCTGGGAGGCAGAGGTTGCAGTGAGCCGAGATCATGCCATTGCATTCCAGCCTGGGTGACAGAGCGAGACTCTGTCTCAAAAAAAAAAATTATTATGTAGGTCAACAATATTTTAAGTCCTTAAGTTAGTGGAAGATAAACATATTAACAGGTGATCACCAATCCAAGGTAATGATATTATACAATACTTAAAACTTAAACCAGATATTTTACCAAAGTATTCTGATTTGTGAATTTAAGTTAGTTAAATCCTAAGATCTCAAGGATAATTCTCTTAACCCTTAGTATACCATTAGTATCCACAGGCCTAATTTTAGTTCTTGAATTTCTTATTTAGAGCTATTTCATTTGTAAGGACTGACATTTCATGATTTCTATTATTTCTTAGAGTTCTTTCAAGGAACAAATGGAAAATGTACTTACTTTAAAAAAAAGTAGAACAAAACTCATTCTATCTTGTAATTATCATTACTGGTCCACTGGACTCTTATAAATCTAAAATACATTATGGGATAATAGTGTTCTTATTTTTTATATGTTTTATTACATACTGCTAATACATCATCCTAGGAGTTATTTCATCATTATATTCATAAATTATTCCCAACTATGTTTAAAAAAATAATAAGAAGAAAACAGAAGAATGATTGACTTGTATAAAGCAATGGCTCTCAATTGGAGATGATTTTGTCCCCAGAAGACATTTGACAATGTCTGGAGATATTTTTCCTTGTCACAACTGAGAAGCATTCTACTGGCATCTAGAAGGTAGAGGCCAAAGATGGTGCTAAATATTCTATACTGCACAGGACAGGCTCCACACAAAGAATTATCTAGCCAAAAAGGTTTATAGTGCCAAGGCTAAAAAACCATTTTTAACTTCAAGCTTGCAATGGCAAAAAAGAAAATTAACAGAGAAAGATCTTTCAGAACAATCAGATTAATCAAAACATAAATGCAGAGACAGACGGCAGTATACTAGATTCTAATTTTGATTGTGAAATTGGAAATCTCAAACTCTTGGGTCTTCAGAGGTCAACAGTCTAGATCAGTTTTCTGAAACTGAAGTATCAATGACTGAACAAAATATTTCTAAGGACAAAAAGGAATTATGATATCCTCACCCAGTTAGTCATTCAACATCAAGACCTTACTGCATAATCTTTTATAACAAGAATCTGAACCAACTCATTTTGCTAAAAGGATGTGTGATGGTTATGTTAATCTTTTATGATATTTGTGCTACTAAATTTATTTGAAATGATTCATATTCAGACAGATGCTAATGGCATATATGCAAATAAAGGTGGATGAAAGAAAAAAATGTAAAAAAATGCATCAAACTATTTTAACTGGTGTTTGGAAATCTAAAAATGAAAATATTATGAAGCAAAGATGACTGACTTCAACAAAACTTCATGCTTTCAAAGTTCAAAAAGTATCAAGTTTTGACTATGCAAATGTAAGAAGCAATAAGAGTAATGATAAGCTAGAACCTATCAGAGAGGATTTCAAACTATTTATAGCTGACACAAGTCTAATCTTTAAAAAATTAAATATAGGTCAGGCATGGTAGCTCACACCTGTAATCCCAGCACTTTGGGAGGCCAAGGCAGGAGGATAGCTTGAGCCCATAAGTTCAAGACCAGCCTGGGCAATACAGTGAGGCCCTGTCTCTACAAAAAAAATATTTCAAAAAAATTAGGCAGGCATAGTGGTGCACACCTGTAGTCTCAGCTACCTGGGAGGCTGAGGTGGGAAGATCCCTTGAGCCTAGCGGGTTGAGACTACAGTAAGCCAAGATCATATACTGCATTCTAGCCTGGCTGACAGAGTGAGACCCTGCCTCAAAAAAAAAAGTTAATTATAAAAATGTTAATTACAAAGCAAGATGAATCATATGTTATTTGCACAGATAACTACTTACTCCTTAAGTAATGCGCTAACTGGTACATTAAAAATGTGATTAAAGTAATCTAATATTTAAGCACATTTATAGTGCATAAAGATTCTTCCTTAATCTAATAAAATGGAAGAAAATCATTCATGAAAACTAAAATTTATTTAGTAAGATTTCAGAATACTAGGAAAATACTGTTAGTTTCACTGTACACTTTGAAATGAAATCAAAAAGAAATTTGAGGCTATATCCTCAAAACTGCTACAACCTCTGTACTCTACTAGAACTGATTTCAAGGCAAAATGTTTGCCAAGGACTTTCTGAGAGATAAATAAATAACCATGTTCTGAGAAATAGAAGAATCTCTTCAGTTTGATAGCATAATTCATAGTGTAGGATTTTTTTTAAAAATAGTGAAATAAAATTAGAAAAATGCTATACCTTAACAGACTGCAGGACGCTGGTCCCCTGCTCAGTTTCAATTTTACAGTTATCACACTCGATACTTTGAACTTTTACACAACCAGACCCAGATGACTTGATATCCAAACCTAGAAGTAAAAAAAGAAGAAAAAAAGTTAGTACTGCCGTTTATAAGCTCAAAAGCATTTTAGAAATCCAGGTCCTCAGTTATGTCCATAACATTACTGAATCCCGGAAAGGGCATACTCTAAAGGTAAGGAGTCTTCTACCACGGCAACAGGACAAATACAGTAGCCTTTCTGCCAGTTTTTAGAAACAGGGCAGTTATTTCTACTGGCCTAAATCATCTAAAGAGAAATAAGAGACTGCAATTCTGGTAAGTTCTCCTGTGAAAGACTGTAGAAGCCTGTTCCCCAGTATAAATGATCATGACTTAGGTTTTTAAATCCTATGTCTAACCTTTCATACCTAAAAAATGAAAATATTACCATTGCAGCTATATCACAAGGTATTTGAAGTAAATTTTAAAAATGGGAACAACTTTGAAAAACATAATATATACTATTAAAACCACAAGATTAGGCTATATATACTATTAAAACCACAAAATTACACCATGCCTGTAATCCCAGCACTTGGGGAGGCCAAGGAAGGAGGATTGCTTGAAGCCCAGGAGTTCCAGACCAGCCTGGGCAATGTGGCAAAATTCCATTTCTACAAAAGTAAAAACATTTGCCATGCATGGTAGCATGCACCTGTAGTCCCAAGTACTCAGGAGGCAGAGGTGGGAAGATCGCTTAAAACCGTGAAGTCAAGATTGCAGTGGGCCATGTTTACGCCGCTGAATACCAGCATGCGTGACAGAGTAAGACACAGTGTCAAAACAAACAAAAAAACCCCAACAGTAATCTCTTGTGGACAAAAGACAGTGGTATATGAAGAAAGTTTGGAAAATAAGGAATCACAATGCCATCCTTGGCTGTCTATTTAAGATGTAACTGCAGGCATCTCTGTATACAAATTTTAAAAATTAAAAACACTGATATTAATTTGGAATTCACATATATATTGATGATTTCTCTTACACTGGACAAGAAGCACCCACCCCACCCCACCATGCCTGAACCACAGATAGTACCACATCCTATATAGTCTATGTTTTTTTCTTATATATATGTATATCAGTGATCAAGTTTAATTTATAAACTAGGCATAGTAAGAGATTAACAACAGTAATAGAGCAATTATAACAACATACTCTAATAAAAGTTATGTGAATGTGATCTGTCAAAATATCTTAATATTTTCCTGTAACAGTTGAGGCAGGTAACAAATTGAGAAATCCAAACGGTGCATAAGGGAGGACTACTGCATCTACTTTTTGGTGCAACTGTAAGCATTATAAAAGATGATCTTAAAAATGCTAAATGTCATTATTATCATCATTATCATCATCATCATCATTAATACCTTCCCTCAGTCCCAGGAAGAATGAATCATCATCATCATCATCAATATCTTCCTTCAGTCCCAGGAAGAGTGACAGTCTGGGGAGCCCTTCCTAGAAAAGTGTGTGTACACAGTGCCTTGCCATTTAGGAAATAACGTACAACCCCAAAACCTAGGAAACGTATCTTGCAGCATTACTATTTAAGTTTCTTAGGCAGGCTTACCACATGTTTTTCTTCAAAGCTTGCTACTCATGGAGAACTTAGGCCAAAAGGAATGGAAACATAACAGTAAAAAGCTAGGCTGCCTGTCTAAAACCAAATACTCAAACCAGGTAATACATAGAACATCTTATTGGCAGGGCTGTTTGGGGACAGACTCCCAGGCTGTGAGCAAGAGGAAATGTAGATGGACTTCCATACCATTGAATGGATTGTCAAGAAACCTCAACCTTGAAAAATAAGCCACTTTGTTAATGACAATGGGATAAAGGAGAACACAAGAAGCTCCACAAATGTAATTTGACCTGGATTATACCAAATCATGTTTCCATTCGATGGATAAAATTTCTATAATTGGGAACCTAATTTTTAAATACTGCTCAGATACTCAAGAACAGAACAGAGGAAAAGGTGCACTTCCGAAGGCGTCAACTGTAAATTAGGTTTAGAAAGCCAGGATCAATTAAAAGTGCACGTCTACCAAATTTAATGAGTTCACTGTGCGTGCGCTGTAACCCAAACCCGTTTTCACTTTACTTGCCAAACTTCAGGGGCGCGTTCACCTCCACGGACGTTTGGGGGTCGATACTATCAGACACGATGGCCATCTCCTCAAGAGTCTCGTCGTACTTCACCAACAAGCTATCCAGGACCCGCCGCTCACCGTCCTCCAGGCCGCACACCGCGACCAGCACTCGGTCGCCATCCGGGTAGGTGAGGGGGTCCAGGGGCCTCACGGCCAGGTGGCATGGGAGCCGCGCCCGCAGCCGACCGAATGGGCTCACCTGCAGCGTCCACTCCTTCAGAGTCCGTCGCGCCGGGCCAGGAGGAGGGACCTCAGCCTCCGATCCTGGCCAGCGCTCCCCCCGACCTGAGCCGTACGGCCTGGCTTGGCACTCCCGGCAAGACCAGCGCCCAGCGCCAGCCCATAGTCGGACCTGACGGAGACTGAGGCAGCCAAGCTCCCAGCCTGAGCAAGGGGCGAGCATGGCGCGCCCTTCTGGCCCGTCCTCAGAACACTTCAACCACAGAGAGGGTCACTTGCCACAGCCAATCGACTTATCTGCTGTGATGTCTCCAGTGAAACAGGAGACGTCTGTCACGGTTTAAATGAAGCAAGCACTAGCTCGCTTGCTGGAGGCGATTTAAAGATCCGCCAATCAATCCTCAGAGGCAAGTTCGAATTTGAAAGCTCTAAACTCTGACCCGGACTTCTTGCCTACTCCCGCCCCTTTCGCTAAGGTCGACGGGATAAGTAGTTCTAAAGGTTGAAACGTCGCAGAGCTCTGGCATCTTAGAAACCACATATCCCAGGAGGCAATGCGCAGAGGAGACAGGGTAAGAAAGCAGGTGTTAGACTCGCTGGAAAGGCGCGTGCCCTTTGCCTCAAGACCATTGGCCATTGGAGGGGCGGTTCTTGGAAGTCCAACTGGCCAATGGAAGGAGCGGAAAGGACAACGAGCGTAAAGTTGCGTAGTCACCTTGGATACCAAGGACGCGACTTCTTGTTTGGAGAGGTGAAGCTTTGGAGTGAGACTCAGGAGGCCAAATCCCAAAGAGGAAAATAGAAGCCTAAATAAGGATCAGGACCAAGGGAAGGGGTAAGAAACTGTGCTTCTAAAGATGACAACTAGGTGCAAACTAGGAGTAACCTCTGTGGATGTCAAGACGCACGCTTCACTAACCTAGTGGGGGCGTCCCCCGGGGGATGGAGAATGCCTTGGCAAAAGAGTGAAGAGCCAAATTGGTGCTTTTGGACGGAATTGCCTCATTGGAGGTGTACTCCCTCCTGTATTCCAAATATAGAAATAGAGTATTGGCTCCTTCCTGACCCTAAGTGACCTTACTTTGAGTTTTAATTGCTCACTTTAAAAATGAAGATTATAATACCTTCCTTGCCATGCCTCAAAAAGGGTTTTTGTAAGGATCAAGTAAGAAAATGGATGGGAATATGGTGCACAGTCTACAAAATTACCATGTAAAGTACTATATTTTTATTTCAATGTTCTTAACATTGATTCTGAGTTACCAAGAAAATTATGAGAGATCAGAACTTGTTTTGAGAATAGCATTGATCTCTTTAACTGCAAATGATCCTCAGTTTTGTTGTAGAGTCTTAAAAAAAAGACACACACATAAAAGAGAGTCACCGTGGTGCGGTGGAAAGTGCAGAGACAAGAGTCAGATTATTTTCCTGGTTCCACCACTGCTTTATCTGTGTCACCTAGACCTGTCTATTTAGTTTTAAAATGAAGAAAGATGGTCCTAAATTATAAGGAGTGTGTGTGTGTGTGTGTGTGTGTGTGTGTGTTTACCTTTTGTAATTCTATGACCAGTAAAATAATGGGAACAAAACGATTTATTTTCTTCTTTCCTGCCTGATTTCTCTCTCCCCTTGTGTGCGCCTTACTTCCTCCTAAAAATTATTCCCTAATTATTTAGCCAAGAAACCTGCAAGGCTGATCTTTCTAAAATGTAAGTTCCTTAAAAAATTGAACCCCCTACAATGACCAGAATTCCTGGGGCTACTGTGATAGATAGACTGGGCTGAAGTCCTTATGGGTTCAACTCTCATGTTCTCTGCTAGCCACTACCTTTTTAAAAATTCAGTGCTTTCTTAACTTATCATTGCCTCTTTTCTGCCCTTTTAGTCCTTCCTCCTTCCTTATTCTTCCTTCAGTGAAGACTCACTGATTATAGGTGCTAGCTCAGGTTCAGCAGGGGCCCACTGAATTAGTTCTATCCTTGTCTTTGGGTTTCATTAGTCATAATTATTCAGAATAATCTTCAAACTTTTTTTGATGAAAACTGACAGGTGTAACTTTGAAAAGAAATTTGGAAAAAGGCACTGGCTTAAAGAAGTTGAGAATGTACTCAGATTTTCTGTGGAAGTCTAGACATTTTTAGATTAAATGTTAATTCTTAATAGAGAATTCTGTTTTTATGGTAATTTTTCCTTTTCTGAGACAAACTAAGTTAATGGAATTGGCAACTGAACTATAATTTTCTATGTTGCATAATCATTATTTTACTTTTTAAAATAAAAACCAAATAGAATTGACCAAAAATTTACTTTTCTGATCAAATGAGGTTAAAAATTGAGAAAATTATTAATATTAAGATTGATATAAAATATTTAAAATTATAGACCCTTAAAAATAGTCTCATGAGTATCAAATCTGTCCACATATCAACAGTGATGAATAAAAGTTGTATCTTCCATCTACATGACATTATAGTTGTCAAACCATGTTCACATGCATCATCTCACTGTATCCTCACTAATTAGCAGGGAAATTATTCTCCTCACACTCTAGAGAGGAAACAGATTCAGAAACATTAAGATTAAGCAATTAGAAGGTCTGGCCCTTTTATCACTCTACCAAAAGGTCCTTCTATTTTTCTGACACCTTTGAAGAAAAAATCAAATTATTCACCTCATAAGTGGAAAATTATATACAACTTTTTCTCCATATTTAGAGTTTGTTTCTAAGTTATTTTCACATCTTCAGTTATAAAAAGCCATTTCTGTGGTCTTAAACATATACTTCTGGTAACAGTGTTAAGTTAGGACAAAATTTTTAGGGTTCAACACAGCAATAAGCATGAAAAGCTTTTGCCATAACTCAGAAATTGTACTTTTGGGGATGTAAGCATAAAGTTAGGGATGCTCAAGTAATTTTGTTTTATAGGGTTACTTGTAACAGAAAATAATTGCATCAATTTAAATGCTCCCTGGTGTGGTGTGGTGGCTTATGCCTGTAATTTCAGCACTGTGGGAGGCCGAGACAGGTGGATCACCTGAGAACAGGAGTTCGAGACCAGCCTGGACAACATGGTGAAATGCCGTCTCTACTAAAAATACAAAAATTAGCTGGCTGTGGTGGCCGGCCACCACTCTCAAATCTATTTTGGATTTTTCTTAGATTGAGTTAAAAACTCCAAAGCATTTTGGCAATCTCGGCAACACCGGCTTCCTCAGAAAGCAGCTGCGACTGCTCCTCCGGTCCTTTGTCAGCATCTCTAGGCTACACTTGTAATCCCAGCTACTCAGGGGGTTGAGACAGGAGAATTGCTTGAACTCAGAAGGCGGAGGTTGCAGTAAGCCAAGATCGTGCCACTGCACTCCAGCCTGGGCAACGAGAGTGAAACTCTGTCTCAAAATAAATTTTTTTAAATGCTCCCAAATAGGAGAGTATTACATAAATTAGTATATATCTGAATTATTATGCAACAATTTAAACATTATATTTTGATATGGAAATATTCCATATATAAAGTGAAAAGAGTAGATACAAAATTACATATACAGTATGATCCCAATTGTGTAATACTAATGATAAATTTAAATAAAAATTATACTTCATGGAAACAATTCCAGAGGGGTATATACCACTTGATAGCAGTGGTTATCTAAGCAGTGACACGATGAGTGGTTACTGTAATTTTTGTGTATCAATGGTGAAAATATATTACATTTATAATAAGAATTTTAAAGCATTTCATAGCATATATTGTTTCCTAAAACTGACTCAAATAATCAAATGGATAGGGAGGTTCTTACCATCTAGATGTAATTACTTCAATTAATATTTTATTTACTGATTTATTTTCAATAAATGGGCAGCAGAGGGCATGAGAGAGCTTTCAGAAAAGGTAAACAAAACAGAATTCAGCAATTTAGCTTAAGAGAAAAGCCATAAGAATTTCTTAACTTTCTGAATTATAAACTATTTAAAAATTAATATCTTATCACTTCTATTATTTTATGAAATATTAATAAACATAACCATTTTAACTAATAACTATCAACACTGAGAAGTATTTAATGACTATATGTGGGTCCGAATTCTATTTGAAATCTCTATGTGAAACTGTAAGCAGACACAGTTTTATTTCTTACTTTCTAATCTGTATGACTTGTTTTTCTTTTATAGTGTTTTTAAACTTGCTAAGACTGCCACTGCCATATTGACTTGGAGTGGCAAAAGCAGAAATCCTTGATTTATTTCCTATTTATGAGGGAAAACATTGGGTATTTCAACAACAATTAGGAAGTTAGCTGTAGATTTTTGAAAGATACCTTTTTTTTTTTAATTTTTTCCTTTTTCTTTTTTTTTTTTTTAATTTTTTATTGCATTTTAGGTTTTGGGGTACATGAGCAGAACATGCAAGACACTTGCGTAGGTCTACGCATGGCAGTGTGTTTTGCTTCATTTCTCCCCTTCACCCACATTTGGCATTTCTCCTCAGGCTATCCCTCCCCACCTCCCCCTCCCACTGGCCCTCCCCTTTTCCCGCCAGTAGACCCCAGTGTTTAGTACTCCCCTCCCTGTGTCCATGTGTTCTCATTTTTCATCACCCGCCTATGAGTGAGAATATGTGGTGTTTCATTTTCTGTTCTTGTGTCAGTTTGCTGAGGATGATGTTCTCCAGATTCGTCCATGTCCCTACAAACGACACAAACTCATCATTTCTGATTGCTGCATAATATTCCATGGTGTATATGTACCACATTTTTCCAATCCAGTCTATTATCGATGGGCATTTGGGTTGATTCCAGGTCTTTGCTATCGTAAACAGTGCTGCAATGAACATTCGTGTACATGTGTCCTTATAGTAGAACAATTTATAGTCCTTTGGATATATACCCAGTAATGGGATTGCTGGGTCAAATGGAATTTCTATTTCTAAGGCCTTGAGGAATCGCCACACCGTCTTCCACAATGGTTGAACTAATTTACACTCCCACCAACAGTGTAAAAGTGTTCCTTTTTCTCCACATCCTCTCCAGCATCTGTTGTCTCCAGATTTTTTAATGATCGCCATTCTAACTGGTGTGAGATGGTATCTCAATGTGGTTTTGATTTGCATCTCTCTGATGACCAGTGACGATGAGCATTTTTTCATATGACTGTTGGCCTCATATATGTCTTCTTTCATAAAGTGTCTGTTCATATCCTTTGCCCACTTTTGAATGGGCTTGTTTGTTTGTTTCCTGTAAATCTGTTTGAGTTCTTTGTAAATTCTGGATTTCAGCCCTTTGTCAGATGGGTAAACTGCAAAAATTTTTTCCCATTCTGTTGGTTGCCGATTCACTCAAGTGACTGTTTCTTTTGCCGTGCAGAAGCTGTGGAGTTTGATTAGGTCCCATTTGTCTATTTTGGCTTTTGTTGCCAATGCTTTTGGTGTTTTGTTCATGAAGTCCTTGCCTACTCCTATGTCCTGGATAGTTTTGCCTAGATTTCCTTCTAGGGTTTTTATCGTGCCAGGTCTTATGTTTAAGTCTTTAATCCATCTGGAGTTAATTTTAGTGTGAGGTGTCAGGAAGGGGTCCAGTTTCTGCTTTCTGCACATGGCTAGCCAGTTTTCCCAACACCATTTGTTAAATAGGGAATCCTTTCCCCATTGCTTGTTTTTGTCAGGTTTATCAAAGATTGTATAGTTGTAGATATGTTGTGTTGCCTCCGGTGCCTCTGTTCTGTTCCATTGGTCTATATCTCTGTTTTGGTACCAGTCCCATGCTGTTTTGATTACTGTAGCCTTGTAGTATAGTTTGAAATCCGGTAGTGTGATGCCCCCCGCTGTGTTCTTTTTGCTTAGAATTGACTTGGCTATGTGGGCTCTCTTTTGGTTCCATATGAAGTTCATGGTGGTTTTTTCCAGTTCTGTGAAGAAAGTCAATGGTAGCTTGATGGGGATAGCGTTGATTCTGTAAATTACTTTGGGCAGTATAGCCATTTTCACGATATTAATTCTTCCTAACCATGAACATGGAATGTTTCTCCATCTGTTTGTGTCCTCTCTGATTTCGTTGAGCAGTGGTTTGTAGTTCTCCTTGAAGAGGTCCCTTACGTTCCTTGTGAGTTGTATTCCAAGGTATTTTATTTTTTTGTAGCAATTGTGAATGGCAGTTCGTTCTTGATTTGGCTCTCTTTAAGTCTGTTATTGATGTAGACGAATGCTTGTGATTTTTGCACATTGATTTTATATCCTGAGACATTGCTGAAGTTGCTTATCAGTTTCAGGAGTTTTTGGGCTGAGGCGATGGGGTCTTCTAGGTATACTATCATGTCGTTTGCAAATAGAGACAATTTGGCTTCCACCTTTCCTATTTGAATACCCTTTATTTCTTTTTCTTGCCTGATTGCTCTGGCTGGAACTTCCAGTACTATATTGAATAGGAGTGGTGAAAGAGGGCATCCTTGTCTAGTGCCGGATTTCAAAGGGAATGCTTCCAGTTTTTGCCCATTCAGTATGATATTGACTGTTGGTTTGTCATAAATAGCTTTTATTACTTTGAGATACGTTCCATCAATACCGAGTTTATTGAGGGTTTTTAGCATAAAGGGCTGTTGAATTTTGTCAAATGCCTTCTCTGCATCAATCGAGATAATCATGTGGTTTTTGTTTTTGGTTCTGTTTATGTGATGAATTACATTTATAGACTTGCGTATGTTGAAGCAGCCTTGCATCCCTGGGATGAATCCTACTTGATCATGATGAATAAGTTTTTTGATTTGCTGTTGCAATCGGCTTGCCAATATTTTATTGAAGATTTTTTCATCTATGTTCATCATGGATATTGGCCTGAAGTTTTCTTTTCTTGTTGGGTCTCTGCCGGGTTTTGGTATCAGGATGATGTTGGTCTCATAAAATGATTTGGGAAGGATTCCCTGTTTTTGAATTATTTGGAATAGTTTTAGAAGGAATGGTACCAGCTCCTCCTTGTGTGTCTGGTAGAATTCGGCTGTGAATCCATCTGGACCTGGGCTTTTTTTGTGTGGTAGGCTCTTAATTGCTGCCTCTACTTCTAACCTTGTTATTGGTCTATTCATAGTTTCAGCTTCCTCCTGGTTTAGGCTTGGGAGGACACAGGAGTCCAGGAATTTATCCATTTCTTCCAGGTTTACTAGTTTATGTGCGTAGAGTTGTTTGTAATATTCTCTGATGATGGTTTGAATTTCTGTGGAATCTGTGGTGATTTTCCCTTTATCGTTTTTTATTGCATCTATTTGGTTATTCTCTCTTTTATTTTTAATCAATCTGGCTAGTGGTCTGTCTATTTTGTTGATCTTTTCAAAAAACCAGCTCTTGGATTTATTGATTTTTTGAAGGGTTTTTCGTGTCTCAATCTCCTTCAGTTTAGCTCTGATCTTAGTTATTTCTTGTCTTCTGCTGGGTTTTGAGTTTTTTTGATCTTGCTCCTCTAGCTCTTTCAATTTTGACGATAGGGTGTCAATTTTGGATCTCTCCATTCTCCTCATATGGGCACTTATTGCTATATACTTTCTTCTAGAGACTGCTTTAAATGTGTCCCAGAGATTCTGGCATGTTGTGTCTTCGTTCTCATTGGTTTCGAAGAATTTCTTTATTTCTGCCTTCATTTCATTGTTTACCCAGTCAACATTCAAGAGCCAGTTGTTCAGTTTCCATGAAGCTGTGTGGTTCTGGGTTGGTTTCTGAATTCTGAGTTCTAACTTGATTGCACTGTGGTCTGAGAGGCTGTTTGTTATAATTTCACTTGTTTTGCATTTGCTGAGCAGTGCTTTACTTCCAATTATGTGGTCAGTTTTAGAGTAGGTGTGATGTGGTGCTGAGAAGAATGTATATTCTGTGGATTTAGGGTGGAGAGTTCTGTAAATGTCTATCAGGTTTACTTACTCCAGGTCTGAGTTCAAACCCTGGATATCCTTGTTGATTTTCTGTCTGGTTGATCTGTCTAATATTGACAGTGGAGTGTTAAAGTCTCCTAATATTATTGTGTGGGAGTCTAAGTCTCTTTGTAGGTCATTAAGAACTTGCCTTATGTATCTGGGTGCGCCTGCATTGGGCCCATATATGTTTAGAATCGTTAGCTTTCTTGTTGTATCGATCCTTTTACCATTATGTAATGGCCTTCTTTGTCTCTTTTGATCTTTGTTGCTTTAAAGTCTATTTTATCAGAGATGAGAATTGCAACTCCTGCTGCTTTTTGCTCTCCATTTGCTTGGTAAATCTTCCTCCATCCCTTTATTTTGAGCCTTTGTGTATCCTTGCATGTGAGATGGGTTTTCTGGATACAGCACACTGATGGGTTTTGGATTTTTATCCAATTTGCCAGTCTGTGTCTTTTGATTGGTGCATTTAGTCCATTTACATTTAGGGTTAATATTGTTATGCGTGAATTTGATACTGCCATTTTGATGCTAGCTGGCTGTTTTGCCCATTAATTGATGCAGATTCTTCATCTTGTTGATGCTGTTTAGCATTTGGTATGTTTTTGGAATGGCTGGTACTGGTTGTTCCTTTCTATGTGTAGTGCCTCTTTCAGGAGCTCTTGTAAAGCAGGCCTGGTGGTGACAAAATCTCTGAGTACTAGCTTGTTTGCAAAGTATTTTATTTTTCCTTCACTTATGAAGCTCGGTTTGTCTGGATATGAAATTATGGGTTGAAAGTTCTTTTCTTTAAGAATGTTGAATATTGGCCCCCACTCTCTTCTGGCTTGTAGTGTTTGTGCCGAGAGATCTGCTGTGAGTCTGATGGGCTTCCCTTTGTGGGTGACCCGACCTTTCTCTCTGGCGCCCTTAGTATTTTCTCCTTCATTTCAACCTTGTTGAATCTGACGATTATGTGCCTTGGGGTTGCTCTTCTTGCGGAATATCTTTGTGGTGTTCTCTGTATTTCCTGCATTTGAGTGTTGGCCTGTCTTGCTAGGTGGGGGAAATTTTCCTGGATGATGTCCTGAAGAGTATTTTCCAGCTTGGATTCATTCTCTTCGTCCCCTTCTGGTACACCTATCAAACGTAGGTTAGGTCTTTTCACATAGTCCCACATTTCTTGGAGACTTTGTTCATTCCTTTTTGCGCTTTTTTCTCTGATCTTGGTTTCTTGTTTTATTTCATTGAGTTGATCTTCGACTTCAGATATTCTTTCTTCTGCTTGGTCTATTTGGCTATTGAAACTTGTGCATGCTTCGCGATGTTCTCGTATTGTGTTTTTCAGCTCCTTTAATTCATTCATATTCCTCTCTAAGTTATCCATTCTTGTTATCATTTCCTCAAATCTTTTTTCATATCTTTTTTCAAGGTTCTTAGTTTCTTTGCATTGATTTAATACATGTTCTTTTAGCTCACAAAAGTTTCTCATTATCCACCTTCTGAAGTCTAATTCCGTCATTTCGTCACAGTCATTCTCCGTCCAGCTTTGTTCCCTTGCTGGTGAGGAGTTTTGGTCCTTTCTAGGTGGCGAGGTGTTCTGGTTTCGGGTGTTTTCCTCCTTTTTGCGCTGGTTTCTTCCCATCTTTGTGGATTTATCCACTTGTGGTCTGCGTAGTTGCTGACTTTTCGATTGGGCCTCTGAGTGGACACCGAGATTGTTAGTGATGAAGTATTTCTGTTACTTGGTTTTCCTTCTACCAGTCTAGCCTCTTCTCTGTATGACTGCTGAGGTCCACTCCAGGCCCTGCTTGTCTGGGGTGCACCTATAGCAGCTGCGGAAAAGCGAGGGATTCTACCAGTTTCTTTTTCTGCTATCTTTGTCCCCGAATGATGCCTGCTAAATGTCAGTCTTTTGAATATAGAGGGGTCAGGGAGCTGCTTGAGGAGAGAGTTTGTACTTTGTAGGAGCTCAATTGCTGAGCTGTGAGCTCTGTTGTTCATTCAGGGCTGATAGGCTGAAAAAACCCCTTTTTTTCCTCAGATGCTCTGTCTGGAGGTGGGGGGTTGAGGTTTTCCTTGTGAGTGTCCTCCTCGCTGTCCTGCCCAGCTAGGAGGCAGTCAAGTCACTTTTTGCCTGCCGAGGCTCCGCCCTACTGGTGTGAGGTTCGCCCTGTTGCTGCAGGCTCTGCCCTTCTGCTGTGGTCTCCGCCTGTTGCCGTGGGCTACGCCCTGCAGCGGAGTCACTCTGTTGTACCGGGTTGCTTCGGCAACGGCAGGCTATGTCAGCAATGGGCGTGTACCTCAGTGGGGGCTGATTGCCTCGGTAATGGCAGACGCCCCTCCCCCACGGAGCTGCGCTCTAAGAAAACCTCCTCACCGGGAGGGTTTGGAATTGCCCTTTTGTTTGTTGCACTGCGCTATCCCAAACGCTTTGTCCCTGGGATTTCCTGGGCTGGCTCACTGCCCAAGTCTCGTTCAGTCTCAAGTTTAGCCCTCCCAGGTCTCAGTTTGCCAGTTCAACAGGGCACCCGTAGCAGTGCGCTTTTGTATGGAGCGCTGTGGAATGCCTCTGTGCTCCGGCGTGGGCCAGAGCTGCACCGGCTGCCGGCTACACCAGCCAAGACCTCTGCCTGGCGTCCTGCGTCACTTTTATACCTGGGAATTTCCCCGTTCTGTGGGCAACTAAGATCCGTCTGGAAATGCGTCCCCCACTCACCCTCTGTGCGCATCCAGCGAGAGCTTCAATCCTGGGTTGTTCTCACAGCGCCATCTTGAGTCCTCTCCAAGATACCTTTTAGCAAGTTAAGGAAGTTTAATTTCTAATTTCCTTAGACTTTTTATCATGAGTGAATGTTGCATTTTGTCAAATGCTTTTTCTGTATCTATGAAGATGATCATATAGTTTTTCTTCCAATTTATTGATGTGGCATGTTACAATGATTGTTTTTCAAGTGTTGAACCACCTTTCATTCCCTCGATAAACAACTTTGATCATGATCATGTTATCGTCAGTGAGCTTTGGTGTATCCATTTCCTGCCCAGAAACCTCTGTGGCCACAGCACCTTTGTCCAAATTCTTGTCCTGAATCCATGAAGAATGAGGTATGCACACAAGTGAAGAGTGAACAAGATGTAGACGAGCTTTACCGAGTGTTAAGAGGAGACCCACAGTGGGTAGATCATCTCTGTAGGAAGGTCTTCTCTCCAGAGTTGAGTTCTTAGAAGACCGGAGGCCCTGAAGAGGGTAGCTCCTCTCTGCTACTAGTTGTCCCAATGTCTGCAGCTCCCAGTGGAAAGGAGGCCCTGGAGAGGGTGGCTCCTCTCTGCTGGCAGGTTGTCTCTGAAGCTCTCAGCAGAGAGGTTAGCTCCTCTCTGCAGCTGGTCCTTATGTAGAGTCTCTCTACCCTCTTTGTCCTCTGACCATCCTCTGCCCTGCTCTGGCTGAGCCCAGGGCTTTTATGGACCTCAGAGGGTAGGAAGTGCATAGTGATGGGTCCATGGATGCCCATGGGCTGCTATAAGAGGCACCATGAGTCCCCACACTGCTCTGCAGCACTGGTGGCTCACCCCTAGCCTTCACGCCCTCCCTGGAATGAAGGTAGGGCCTTACTGAGGACTTGCTCCCTTTTGCCCAAGGATCTGTTTGTCTCTGGCTGCCCTTCATGGCCCCAGAACTTGACCCCAATCCCATTCTGTGATCTGAGCCAGCTCCAGGAGAGGAAAGAGGTCAGACAGCCAGAGCAGACACCTCAACACTGCAGGATGGGGGGACCTTCCCAGGCCTCAGAGATGCAGGCTGCAGAGATGCCTGGGTCCTGTAGCTGAGATGGCAGTGGCAGCTGCAACCAGGGAGCTCCCACAAGCCAACTCGGAAGGGGTGGGACTCCCATTTGTCGCCAGTTCCTGTATGCTCCATGTAGTGGGAGGCCCAGGTCTGCAGCTTCTGGTCAGGTGGCTGCAGCTGCAGCCAGGAGAGCACATCCTACCTGCTCCCAGCCCCCCATCAAGTACACAGGGAGGCTCAGACCCTCCTGGGCAGGTCTACAGCAGCCCAAACTACAGCCTCAGCTCAGCTGTAGTTTGGGCTGCTGTAGACCTTCCCAGGAGGGTGGGACTCCTGCCTGCCTCATGGAGTGGGAGGCCTGCATTTGCAGTCCCAGCCTTGCCTCCCTACTGCAGCCAGCATGATGGCAGCAGCCACTGCCATTATTATCTTTTCTATAAATTGCTAGATTCAACTTGCTAAATTTTTGAGGAATTTTACATTTTATTTTCATGAAGGATATTGGTCCAAAGTATTCTTTTATGTATTTTTCTGGTTTTGATATTAGGGTAATATTAGAAGGGCAAATGTTGCCTCTTTTATTTTATGGAAGATTGTTAGAGAATTGTTGGCATGGTTTAGTTTTATTTTATGGAAGATTGTTAGAGAATTGTTGACATGATTTAGTTTTATTTATCCTGCTCGGAAGTCAATATGCTTACTTTGTCTAAAATCTCCAATTTATTCAGCATTTCCTCATTCTTTCCATCCTTTACTTTTGGAGCATTCATTTAGACATATATTTTGATTTCTCTTCCTGTCCTCCGTATCTCTTAACTGTGTTTACATGATTTATGCCTCTTCATCTTTTTGTATTTCATTCTGGATGATTTCCTCAAATCTATGTTCTAATTCATTAATTCCTTCCTAATCTTTGCTAATCTAGTGTTTAATATCTGCATTGACTTCTTCATCCCAATTTACTATGTTATCATTTTTAGAATATTTATTTGGTTCTTTTACAAATCTGTTTTCTCTCATTTAAAACTGCACTGTTTGTTTTACTGTGGTTTCTTTACCTTTCCTTGCCTCTTAAATTATTTTAAACATACTTATGCAAAATTACTCTAGTCTGTTCTGTTTTGAAGTTGCTGTTTCTCTTTTGCTACATAAACAAACTCTGTCTTATGGTGGTTTATTTTCTTTCATGGCTTATAACTTTTTATTTACAGCTCATCTTCAGTGGGAGTTCTCTTTTCCAAAAATTCTTTACACTCTAGAGTATAATAAAATTGTTCCCTCTGGAATAATTTTGCATTTGCTTCAGTCAGAATCCAATCAATTTCCATGGTCATGGACCAGGTTTTCGATTTTTATTTTCTTTTGGTTTTGCTTCATTTACTTCTGTACAAAGCAGTTCATTCATACAAAAGAATAAAGTACGAATAAAGTCTAAGGAATAATAGTGAAAAGAACATCTTGATGCCTAATACCCAGCTTAAGAAGTAAGACCCTACCAATAAGTTTGAGTTCCCCTTTTTATTTTTTTCTCCTTTATCTTCTGGCTTTCACTTAAAAGCAGGCTGAATTAAGAACTGTGTAGAAGAAAAGGGACCCCTGCCACACAGAAAGTGTTGGGAAATCCCAATTTTTTTCTTTTATTTTGCTCTGCTGGCCCCGCCCCAAGTGCAGCTCCAAACATAGATTTGAACTGCCACTGCCAGGCTGTGAGGATTCCTAAGAATAAAAGAGAACACTTTCTCTCTGAATAGAGGAACTGGAAAGAGAGTGTGTGGGGAATCCTCATACACTTTCTCATTTTTTCTTGATAGTTTACCTCAAGGGCAGCCACAACTACTTGGAACTGAATGGCAGCATAAGGTAAAATCTCTAAGACACCCTGATCCTTCTGGCCATAACAAAGGGGGCCCACAAAAGCTGTAAAGTGTAGGAGAAATCTCATGTAGGAGAGAAGTGGAGAAGGTGATCCTAATTCTGTGTTTGAGACTACATTAAGTAACAGGGTCAGCCCTTCTCCTGCATAAACATGGAGTGCAGTAGGCCCCTCTTCTCTTTGGCTTTTGGCTTTGCTTTCTGAGGTTTCAGTTTCCCATGATCAACTGCAGCCTGAAAATATTAAATGGAAAATCCTGGAAATAACTCGTAAATTTTAAATTGTGCACAATTCTGAGAAGCAGGATGAAATCTTGCACTTCCTCACTCCATCCTTTGTGTAGCATATGCACACTGTCTGCCCTACCTGCCCAATTGTCACTTAGTAGTTTAGCTGTTTTGGTGATCAGATCTGCTGTTGTGATATCTCAGTGCTCTTATTCAGGTAATCCTTATTTTTCTTAATAATGGCTCCAAAGCAAAAGAATAGTAATGCTGGCAATTAGGATATACAAAAAAGAAACCATAAAGTATTTCCTGTAAGAGAAAAGGTAAAAATTCTCAGTTTAATAAGGAAAGAAAAAAGCCATATGCTGAGATCACCAAGATCGAAGGTTAGAATTAATCTTTTGTCCATGAAATTGTGAAGAATGAAAAATAAATTCTTGTATAGTGTATATAGAATTTGGTACTAATCCTGGTTTCAGTCATCCACTGGGGATCTTGGAACATATCCTCCATGGATAAGGAGAGACTTCTGTAATCTCTACTGATCTGTCTTCAAGTTCACTGATTCTTCTCCTTGCCCAAATCTACCATTGAATTCCCCCAGTGAAAGTTTCAATTATTATAATTTTCTACTAGGAATTTCAATTTGGTTTCTTAAAAATTTCTACTCATTGATATTCTCTGATGAATTATCATCATACTCCTCTTTAATTCTTTAAACATGGTTTCCTTTCATTCTTCAAACATTTATAATATCTGCTTTTAAGTCACTGCTTTGAAGGGAAAAGATACCACCCCTAAATTAGCAGAGACCATTTACAATGGCCAAAAACCTTGAAACAACCATTAGATCACTCAAATGTGAGTGGAAAAACAAACTGTAGTACATCCACATAATGGAATGCTGCTCAGTAATAAAGAGTGTCAGTTGGTCCACACAACAAAACAGATAAAAATCTCAAGAACAGGCTGGACGCAGTGGCTCACACCTGTAATCTCAGCAGTTTGGGAGGCCAAGGTGGGCAGATTACTTGAGATGAGAAGTTTGAGATCAGCCTGGCCAACATGGCGAAACCACGTCTCTACTAAAATTAAAAAGATTAGTCAGGCCTGGTGGCAAGCATCTATAATCCCAGCTATTGGGAAGGCTGAGGCAGGAGAATCGCTTGAACCTGGGAGGCAGAGGTTGCAGTGAGCCAAGATTGTGCCACTTATACTTAAGCCTGGGCAACAGAGCAAGACTCCGTGAAACACACACACACGCACACGCACACAAACTCAAGAACATTTTACCAAGTGAAAGAAGCTATACTCAAAAGATGACATACTATGTGATTTCACTTATATGATATTCTAGAGAAGGCTAAATAAAAATGATGGGGAGGAGATTAGTTGTTGCCAGGAGTTACATGTGGAGGTAAAGTTTGACTACAAAGGGGTACTACATGAAATAACTTACTTTGGGCCAGGGAAAGGGAAAGAACTGTTCTGCATCTTGACTGTAGTCATGGTTACATGAGTACAAGCATTTGATAGGATGCATAGAACTGTCAACAAAAAGAGTGATTTTTACTCTATGTAAATTTAAAAGTGAATTTCAAAAAATCATGCATAAAAAGAAAACTCTGTCTGTGAAGCAGATGACCTTATAAGTGAATTCTACCAAACATTTTAAGGGAAATAGTCATACCAGTTTTATATAAACTGTCAAAAATTAGCAAGGAGAGAGCTCTTCCCAGCTCACTTTATGAGGCCAGTGTTGTCTTGATAACAAAATTAGACAAAATATTGCCGGAAAAGAACTAGAAAACAACCCCTCATGAACACAGAAGCAAAATCCTTTATATGAGCAAATCAAAATCAATAATACGGGAAAAGCATAATGCATCAGGACCAAGTGGGGTTTATCTCTCCAAGGCAAGATTAATTTTATGATCAAAAATCAATTAGTGTCCCTTGTGTGGTGGCTCAGGCCTATCATCCCAGCACTTTGGATAGCCAGGATGGGAAGATCACTTACTTGAATCAAGGAGTTCAGGACCAACCTGGGCAACATAGTGAGTCCCAGTGTCTACCAAAAAAAACCAAATAGCCAGTCATGGTGATGTACAACTGTAGTCCCAACTACTCAGGCCACTGAGGCCAGAGGATCAGTTGAGCCCAGGAGGACAAGGCTGCAATGAGCTGTGATTGTGCCACCACACTCCAGCCTGGGTGACAGAGTGAGACCCCATCTCAAAATAAATAAATAAATACATAAGCCGTGTAGTTCACCACCCACAAACTAAAAAAAGGAAAAATGTGATTATCTCAATAGATTTTTTTCAAAAAGCTTTTGGTAGGCCTGGTGCAGTGACTCACACCTGTAATCCCAGCACTTCAGGAGGCCAAGGTGGCCTCAGATCACCTGAGGTCAGGAGTTTGAGACCAATCTGGACAACATGGTGAAATTCTGTCTCTACTAAAAATATAAAATTAGCTGGGAATGGTGGCATGGCCCTGTAATCCCAGCTACTCCAGAGGCTGAGGCAGGAGAATCACTTGCACCTGGGAGGTGGCAGTGAGCTGAGATCAGGCCATTGCATTCCAGACTGGGTGACAGAGCAAGACTCTGCCTCAAAAAAAAAAAAGGGAAAACTCCGCCATTCCTGATAAAAACTCTCCACTAACTTGAAAGAGAAGAGAACCTCCTTCAACAACAGGCATCTGAAAAATTTACACTTTGTGCCACACTTTGATACTTTAATGACGGAAGACGGAATGCTTTCCCCTTAAGATCTGGAACAACTTTTTTTATTTGTTTGTCTTTTGGTTGTTGTTGTTTTGTTTTGTTTTTTTTTGAGATGGAAGCTTGCTCCATTGTCCAGGCTGGAGTGCAGTGGCATGATCTTGGCTCACTGCAACCTCCACCTCCCAGGTTCAAGCAGTTGTCCTGCCTCAGCCCCGATTAGTAGCTGTGACTACCGGTGCGGGCCACCATGCCTGGCTAATTTTTGTATGTTTAGTAGAGACAGGGTTTCCCCATGTTGGCCAGGCTGATCTCCAGCTCCTGACCTCAGGTGATCCACCAGCCTCAGCCTCCCAAAGGGCTGGGATTACAGGCGTGAGCCACCGCGCTCGACCTGACACAGTTTTTTTTTAACCACTTTTGTTCGCCATTGTGCTGAAGGTCCTGTACAATGCAATTGAACAATAAAAAGAAATTAAAAGAGGTCGGACATGGTGGCTCACGCCTGTAATCTCAGCACTTTGGGAGGCCAAGGCTGGCAGATCACGAGGACAGGAGATCGAGACCATCCTGGCCAAAATGGTGAAACCCTGTTTCCTCTAAAAATATAAAAATTAGCTGTGCGTGGTGGCATGCGCCTGTAGTCTCAGCGATGAGGCAGGAACCCGGGTGTCAGAGATTGCACTGAGCTGAGATCACGCCACTACATACCAGCCTGGGCAACAGAGCAAGACTGTGTCTAAAAAAAAGAAGAAAGAAAGAATATTGCTTCTGGTTTGGGGTTCTGCATGTAAGGAACTTGGTGCCACTCCATCCCAACAAATAAAAAGCTGCACAGACTGAAGAATCAACAATTACATATGCTTAGGTACACACACACACACACACACACACACACACACATGCTTCTATATGAGTAAAATTAATGACAATGATATAATTGGCAAGAGGGAGGAATTATGATTATTTTGTTATTATAAGGTGAAGCAGTACACAGTCATCCCTTGGTATCTGTGGGCATTTGTTCTAAGACCCCTGTGGATACCAAAATCCTCACATCCTCAAGTTCCTCTGCATACCCTGCATCAGAGAAAAGCTGGCCCTCTGTGTTGGGGGATTTTACATCCTGCAATCTGCATTTGGTTGTGGATATATTTATTGAAAACAGTCCCTGTATAAGTGACCCATGCTGTTCAAACATATATTGTGCTAGGGCCAAATGTAGTGTTACTTGAAAGTGGACTTGGATTAGTTGGAAATTAATACTACAAATTTAGGGCTACCATTAAAATAAATAATTATAAATGATATGCTAAAAAAGAGAGAAAATGGAATCATATGAAATGCTCAGTTAAAACCACAAAACAGAAAAAGAGTGGAAGACAAAAATAAAAATAAGGGCAATCAATAAAAAATAGTAACAAATATGGTGGATATCAATCCATCTACAGCAGATCCTCAAATAATGTTTTGTTCAACATTGTTTTATTATAATAATGAAAAAAATCAATTTTTGTCCACGGCCAGTGTGTGTGCGTGTGCACGTGTGTGTGGGTGTGTGTGAGTGTGTGTGTGTGTTGGGGGGGGAATATGCATGTTCTTCCCATGTCTGCCTGAGTTTTTTCTGGGTACTCTGGTTTCCTCCCACATCCCAAAGATGTGCACGTTAGGTTAATTGGAGTGTCCAAATTGTCCCTGTCTGAGTGAGTACGGGTTGGAGATGTGTGTGTGTGTTGCAATGGAATGGCATCCTGTCCAGAGTTGATTCTCACCTGAACCAATCCACTTATTCTAAGTCAGGGTCTCAGCTAGCTGGAACCTATCCCTGAGGTGGGTGTGGTGGTGCATGCCTGTGGTCCCAGCTACTCGGAAGGCTGAGGCAGGAGAATTGCTTAAACCTGGGAGGTAGTGGTTGCAGTCAGCAGAGATGGTGCTGTTGCACCCTAGCCTGGCAACAAGAGTAAAACTCTGTTGAAAGAAAGAAAGAGAGAGAGAGAATGAAAGAAATAGAGAGAAAGAAAGAAAGAGAGAGAGAGAGACAAAGAGAAAGAAGGAAGGAAGGAAGGAAAAGAAAAGAAAAGAGAGAAAGAAAGGAAGGAAGGGAGGGAGGGAGGGAGGAAGGGAGGGAGGGAGGGAGGGAGGGAAGGAGGGAAGGAAGGAGAGAGGGAGGGAGGGAAAGACCAATGGTGGGAAGCAGTGATAGCCCATATTTCATAAAGTTCTTTGCTAAGCAAACAGACCCGTCCAGGTCGACAGTTCCTACTAACCAGGGTGTGAGAAACAGGAAAGAGGTAAATGAAAAAGCAGGTTTGCAAGGCAAATACCGAATTAGGTAAGATATATAGACTAGTATTGTAATGCTATATATATGCTTTTTGGTATCACCTTTAAAAATTCAAGTGAGGAGGACAGTGGAACTTTTCGAATGTGCACATTTTCTTTTTTTTTTTTTTTAATTGCATTTTAGGTTTTGGGGTACATGTGCAGAGCATGCAATACAGTTGCATAGGTACACACAGGGCAGTGTGTTTTGTTTGCTTTCTCCCCTTCACCCACATTTGATATTTCTCCCCTGGCAATCCATCCCCACCTCCCCCTCCCACTGGCCCTCCCCTTTTCCCCCTATAGACCCCAGTGTTTAGTACTCCCCTCTCTGTGTTCATGTGTTCTCATTTTTCATCACCTGCCTATGAGTGAGAATATGCGGTGTTTCATTTTCTGCTCTTGTGTCAGTTTGCTGAGAATGATGTTCTCCAGATTCATCCATGTCCCTATAAACGACACGAACTCATCATTTCTGATTGCTGCATAATATTCCATGGTGTATATGTGCCACATTTTCCCAATCCAGTCTATCATCGATGGGCATTTGGGTTGACTCCAGGTCTTTGCTATTGTAAACAGTGCTGCAATGAACATTCGTGTGCATGTGTCCTTGTAGTAGAACGATTTATAGTCCTTTGGATATATACCCAGTAATGGGATTGCTGGGTCAAATGGGATTTCTATTTCTAAGGCCTTGAGGAATCGCCACACCATCTTCCACAATGGTTGGACTAATTTACACTCCCACCAACGGTGTAAAAGTGTTCCTATTTCTCCACATCCTCTGCAGCATCTGTTGTCTCCAGATTTTTTAATGATCGCCATTCTAACTGGCGTGAGATGGTATCTCAATGTGGTTTTGATTTGCATCTCTCTGATGACCAGTGACGAGCATTTTTTCATATGATTGTTGGCCTCATATATGTCTTCTTTCGTAAAGTGTCTGTTCATATCCTTTGCCCACTTTTGAATGGGCTTGTTTGTTTGTTTCCTGTAAATCTGTTTGAGTTCTTTGTAAATTCTGGATATCAGCCCTTTGTCAGATGGGTAAACTGCAAAAATTTTTTCCCATTCTGTTGGTTGCCGATTCACACTAGAGACTGTTTCTTTTGCTGTGCAGAAGCTGTGGAGTTTGATTAGGTCCCATTTGTCTATTTTGGCTTTTGTTGCCAATGCTTTTGGTGTTTTTTTCATGAAGTCCTTGCCTACTCCTATGTCCTGGATGGTTTTGCCTAGATTTCCTTCTAGGGTTTTTATGGTGCCGGGTCTTATATTTAAGTCTTTAATCCATCTGGAGTTAATTTTGGTGTAAGGTGTCAGGAAGGGGTCCAGTTTCTGCTTTCTACACATGGCTAGCCAGTTTTCCCAACACCTTTTGTTAAACAGGGAGTCCTTTCCCCCATTGCTTGTTTTTGTAAGGTTTATCAAAGATTGTATGGTTGTAGCTATGTTGTGTTGCCTCTGATGCCTCTGTTCTGTTCCATTGATCTATATCTCTGTTTTGGTACCAGTACCATGCTGTTTTGATTACTGTAGCCTTATAGTATAGTTTGAAATCCGGTAGTGTGATGCCCCCCGCTGTGTTCTTTTTGCTTAGAATTGACTTGGCTATGCGGGCTCTCTTTTGGTTCCATATGAAGTTCAAGGTGGTTTTTTCCAGTTCTGTGAAGAAAGTCAATGGTAGCTTGATGGGGATAGCGTTGATTCTGTAAATTACTTTGGGCAGTATAGCCATTTTCACGATATTAATTCTTCCTAACCATGAACATGGAATGTTTCTCCATCTGTTTGTGTCCTCTCTGATTTCGTTGAGCAGTGGTTTGTAGTTTTCCCTGAAGAGGTCCCTTATGTTCCTTGTGAGTTGTATTCCAAGGTATTTTATTCTTTTTGTAGCAATTGTGAATGGCAGTTCGTTCTTGATTTGGCTCTCTTTAAGTCTGTTATTGGTGTAGAGGAAGGCTTGTGATTTTTGCACATGGATTTTATATCCTGAGACTTTGCTGAAGTTGCTTATCAGTTTCAGGAGTTTTTGGGCTAAGGCAATGGGGTCTTCTAGGTATATTATCATGTCGTCTGCAAATAGAGACAATTTGGCTTCCACCTTTCCTATTTGAATACCCTTTATTTCTTTTTCTTGCCTGATTGCTCTGGCTAGAACTTCCAGTACTATATTGAATTGGAATGGTGACAGAGGGCGTCCTTGTCTAGTGCCAGATTTCAAAGGGAATGCTTCCAGTTTTTGCCCATTCAGTATGATATTGGCTGTTGGTTTGTCATAAATAGCTTTTATTACTTTGAGATACGTTCCATCGATACCGAGTTTATTGAGGGTTTTTAGCATAAAGGGCTGTTGAATTTTGTCAAATGCCTTCTCTGCATCAATCGAGATAATCATGTGGTTTTTGTTTTTGGTTCTGTTTATGTGGTGAATTACATTTATAGACTTGCGTATGTTGAAGCAGCCTTGCATCCCTGGGATGAATCCTACTTGATCATGATGAATAAGTTTTTTGATTTGCTGTTGCAATCAGCTTGCCAATATTTTATTGAAGATTTTTTCATCTATGTTCATCATGGATATTGGCCTGAAGTTTTCTTTTCTTGTTGGGTCTCTGCCGGGTTTTGGTATCAGGATGATATTGGTCTTGTAGAATGATTTGGGTAGGATTCCTTCTTTTTGGATTATTTGGAATAGTTTCAGAAGAAATGGTACCAGCTCCTCTTTGTGTGTCTGGTAGAATTCGGCTGTGAACCCATCTGGACCTGGGCTTTTTTGTGTGGTAGGCTCTTAATTGCTGCCTCGACTTCTGCCCTTGTTATTGGTCTATTCATAGTTTCAGCTTCCTCCTGGTTTAGGCTTGGGAGGACACAGGAGTCCAGGAATTTATCCATTTCTTCCAGGTTTACTAGTTTATGTGCATAGAGTTGTTTGTAATATTCTCTTATGATGGTTTGAATTTCTGTGGAATCTGTGGTGATTTCCCCTTTATCATTTTTTATTGCATCTATTTGGTTGTTCTCTCTTTTATTTTTAATCAATCTGGCTAGTGGTCTGTCTATTTTGTTGATCTTTTCAAAAAACCAGCTCTTGGATTTATTGATTTTTTGGAGGGTTTTTTGTGTCTCAATCTCCTTCAGTTCAGCTCTGATCTTAGTTATTTCTTGTCTTCTGCTGGGTTTTGAGTTTTTTTGATCTTGCTCCTCTAGCTCTTTCAATTTTGATGATAGGGTGTCAATTTTGGATCTCTCCATTCTCCTCATATGGGCACTTATTGCTATATACTTTCCTCTAGAGACTGCTTTAAATGTGTCCCAGAGATTCTGGCATGTTGTGTCTTCGTTCTCATTGGTTTCGGAGAACTTCTTTATTTCTGCCTTCATTTCGTTGTTTATCCAGTCAACATTCAGGAGCCAGTTGTTCAGTTTCCATGAAGCTGTGTGGTTCTGGGTTGGTTTCTGAATTCTGAGTTCTAACTTGATTGCACTATGGTCTGAGAGGCAGTTTCTTATGATTTCAGTTGTTTTGCATTTGCTGAGCAGTGCTTTACTTCCAATTATGTGGTCAATTTTAGAGTAGGTATGATGTGGTGCTGAGAAGAATGTATATTCTGTGGATTTAGGGTGGAGAGTTCTGTAAATGTCTATCAGGTTTGCTTGCTCCAGGTCTGAGTTCAAGCCCTGGATAACCTTGTTGATTTTCTGTCTGGTTGATCTGTCTAATATTGACAGTGGAGTGTTAAAGTCTCCCACTATTATTGTGTGGGAGTCTAAGTCTCTTTGTAAGTCCTTAAGAACTTGCCTTATGTATCTGGGTGCTCCTGTATTGGGTCCATATATGTTTAGGATCGTTAGCTCTTCTTGTTGTATCGATCCTTTTATCATTATGTAATGGCCTTCTTTGTCTCTTTTGATCTTTGTTGCTTTAAAGTCTATTTTATCAGAGATGAGGATTGCAACTCCTGCTTTCTTTTGCTCTCCATTTTCTTGGTAAATCTTCCTCCATCCCTTTATTTTGAGCCTTTGTGTATCCTTGCATGTGAGATGGGTTTTCTGGATACAGCACACTGCTGGGTTTTGGATTTTTATCCAATTTGCCAGTCTGTGTCTTTTGATTGGTGCATTTAGTCCATTTACATTTAGGATTAATATTGTTATGTGTGAGTTTGACACTGCCATTTTGATGCTAGCTGGCTGTTTTGCCCATTAGTTGTTGTAGATTCTTCATTATGTTGATGCTCTTTAGCATTTAGTGTGATGTTGGAATGGCTGGTGCTGGTTGTTCCTTTCTATGTGTAGTGCCTCTTTCAGGAGCTCTTGTAAAGCAGGGCTGGTGGTGACAAAATCTCTGAGTGCTTGCTTGTTCGCAAAGGATTTTATTTTTCCTTCACTTCTGAAGCTCAGTTTGTCTGGATATGAAATTATGGGTTGAAAGTTCTTTTCTTTAAGGATGTTGAATATTGGCCCCCACTCTCTTCTGGCTTGTAGAGTTTCTGCTGAGAGATCTGCTGTGAGTCTGATGGGCTTCCCTTTGTGGGTGACCCGACCTTTCTCTCTGGCTGCCCTTAGTATTTTCTCCTTCATTTCAACCTTGTTGAATCTGACGATTATGTGCCTTGGGGTCGCTCTTCTTGCGGAATATCTCTGTGGTGTTCTCTGTATTTCCTGCATTTGAGTGTTGGCGTGTCTTGCTAGGTGGGGGAAATTTTCCTGGATGATGTCCTGAAGAGTATTTTCCAGCTTGGATTCATTCTCTTCATCACATCTGGTACGCCTATCAAACGTAGGTTAGGTCTCTTCACATAGTCCCACATTTCTTGGAGACTTTGTTCATTCCTTTTTGCGCTTTTTTCTCTGATTTTGGTTTCTTGTTTTATTTCATTGAGTTGATCTTCGACTTCTGATATTCTTTCTTCTGCTTGGTCAATTCGGCTATTGAAACTTGTGCATGTTTCGCGAAGTTCTCGTATTGTGTTTTTCAGCTCCTTTAATTCATTCATATTTCTCTCTAAGGTATCCATTCTTGTTATCATTTCCTCAAATCTTTTTTCAAATCTTTTTTCAAGGTTCTTAGTTTCTTTACGTTGATTTAAAACATGTTCTTTTAGCTCCCAAAAGTTTCTCATTATCCACCTTCTGAAGTCTAATTCCGTCATTTCGTCACAGTCATTCTCCGTCCAGCTTTGTTCCCTTGCTGGTGAGGAGTTTTGGTCCTTTCTAGGTGGCGAGGTGTTCTGGTTTCGGGTGTTTTCCTCCTTTTTGCGCTGGTTTCTTCCCATCTTTGTGGATTTATCCACCTGTCGTCTGTGTAGTTACTGACTTTTTGATTGGATCTCTGAGTGACACCCAGATTGTTGATGATGGAGTATTTCTGTTACTTGGTTTTCCTTCTACCAGTCTAGCCCCTTCGCTGTACGACCGCTGAGGTCCACTCCAGGCCCTGCTTGTCTGGGGTGCACCTGTAGCGGCTGCGGAACAGCGAGGGATGCTACCAGTTTCTTTTTCTGCTATGTTTGTCCCAGGATGATGTCTGCCGAATGTCAGTCTTATGGATATAGAGGGGTCAGGGAGTTGCTTGAGGAGACAGTCTGTAGGAGCTCTAGTGCTGAGCTGTGAGCTCTGTTGTTCATTCAGGGCTGCTAGGCTGCTATGTTTAGTTCTGCTGCAACCTAAGTCGTAAGAAAACCCCTTTTTTTTCCTCAGATGCTCTGTCTGGGGGGGGGTTGGGGCTTTCCTTGTGAGTGTCCGCCTTACTGTCCTGCCCAGGTAGGAGGCAGTCTAGTCACTTTTTGCCTGCCGAGGCTCTGCCCTGCTGGTGTGAGGTTCGCCCTTTTCCTGCAGGCTCCGCCCTTCTGCTGTGGTCTCTGCCCTGTTGCCTCGGGCTACGCCCTGCGGCGGAGTCTCTCTGTTGTACCGGGTTGCCTCGGCAGCGGCAGGCTGCGTCAGCAATGGGAGTGTACCTCAGTAGGGGCTGATTGCCTCGGTAACGGCTGACGCCCCTCCCCCGCGGAGCTGCGCTTTAAAAAAAAACCTATTCACCGGGAGCGTTTGGAATCGCCGTTTTGTTTGTCGCACTGCGCTCCCCCAAATGCTGAGTCCCTGGGATTTCCTGGGCTGGGTCACAGTTCAAGACCCGTTCAGTCTCAAGTTCAGCCCTCTCGGGTCTTAGTTTGCCGGTTCAACAGGGCACCCGTAACAGTGCGCTTTTGTATGGAGCACTGTGTAGTGCCTCTGTGCTCCGGCGCGGGCCGGAGCCGCACCGGCTGCCGGCTACGCCAGCGGAGACCTCTGCCTGGCGTCCCGCGTCTCTTTTATACCTGGGAATTTCCCCATTCTGTGGGCAACTAAGATCCGTCTGGAAATGCTTCCCCGACTCACCCTCTCCGTGCGTCCAGCGAGAGCTTCAATCCTGGGTTGTTCTCACAGCGCCATCTTGAGTCCTCCTCCGCACATTTTCTTAACAAGCAAGAGGAGTGGCCTGCAGTGTGAGGATTCTAGATTGCACTCAAACAGGCAGAATTTCTACTTCACAGACCTTCTGGAAGACTGTCAGCTTTAGACTTACCTGGGCACTCCAAATCTCTTACAGGATTTGGAACTCTTAGTTCTCCCTCACTCTCTGCTCACTGCTAAATTACTTGGAAACTAAGAGAACTGATAGGGCCTTTCAGGCACCTTATGTGTTTCTGAAGCCTTCCTAAACTTGCAGAATGACTGTAAATTATTGCGGATATAAGAACAGTGTTTCTTTTTATTTTTTTTATTTTTTATTGCATTTTAGGTTTTGGGGTACATGTGCAGAATGTGCAAGACAGTTGCATAGGTACACATATGGCAGTGTGTTTTGCTTCCTTTCTCCCCTTCACCCACATTTGTCATTTTTCCCCAGGCTATCCCTCCCCAGCTCCCCCGCCATTGGCCCTCCCCTTTTCCCCCCAATAGACCCCAGTGTTTAGTACTCCCCTCCCTGTGTCCATGTGTTCTCATTTTTCATCTCACTCATAGCCCACATAGCCAAGTCAATTCTAAGCAAAAAGAACACAGCAGGAGGCATTACACTACCGGATTTCAAACTATACTACAAGGCTACAGTAATCAAAACAGCATGATACTGGTACCAAAACAGAGATATAGACCAGTGAAACAAAACGGAGGCATCGGAGGCAACACAACATATCTACAACCATACAATCTTTGATAAACCTGACAAAAACAAGCAATGGGGAAAGGATTCCTTGTTTAATAAATGGTGTTGGGAAAACTGGCTAGCCATGTGCAGAAAGCAGAAACTGGACCCCTTCCTGACACCTTACACTAAAATTAACTCCAGATGGATTAAAGACTTAAACATAAGACCTGGCACCATAAAAACCCTAGAAGAAAATCTAGGACATAGGACATAACCAAAACCATCCAGGACATAGGAGTAGGCAAGGACTTCATGAAGAACAGTGTTTCTTGCCATGCTGTGTATATGTGAAGGTTGCCCTTTTGTTTGTAGCCATGGCAACAAGTTCTGTAGCCCATTGTTTTGCTAAGCTCAGCCTTGCCACCTTATGGACTGCCTAATAATTGCTGCTCTCCAAGAATTAATTTGTCTTTAACAGATTTACACTGTGTTGGCTTGCTTTTTCTAAAAGAGCCCTAGCTTTACACTGTTACAGTAATAGAAGTCAAATTGTGTCAGCCTGCCTGTATTCTTGATTCTGCTTTTGGCTACCGGAGGTCAAGAGGAAAGGGCTTTGCTAAGACCATAGAGAGAGTCTTGTATGGTATAATAGGAAAGAGTGAGGGATTTGGAGCCAGGTGACATGGGTTTAAATAAATACTGCCAAGCCTTGCTGTGTGATCTTGAGCACATCATGTATACACTCTGGTTGTCAATTTCCTCCTGTACAAAATGGAGATAATTATTATGATGTGTGGTTGTTAGGACACAGTGAAGTAAGACAAAGTGAAGTATCTCCATTCTCCTCCTGTACAAAATGAAGATAATTATTATGGTGTGTGGTTGTTAGGACAAAGTGAAGTAAGACAAGGGAAAGTTGGCTGGGTGTGTGTGGTGGCTCACAAGCGTAATCCCAGCACTTTGGGAAGCCGAGGTGGGTGGATCATGAGGTCAGGATATCGAGACCATCCTGGCCATGGTGAAACCCCGTGTCTACTAAAATATAAAAAATTAGCCAGGTGTGGTGGTGTGCACCTCTAGTCCTAGCTACTCAGGAGGCTGAGGCAGGGGAATCGCTTGAATCCGGGAGATGGAGGTTACAGTGAGCTGAGATTGTGCCACTGGACTCCAGCCTGGCAAAAGAGCAAGATTCCATCTCAAAAAAAAAAAAAAAAAAAAAAAAAAAAGACAAGGGAAAGTTTTGTTTAAATTATAGAGGGTTATGTAAATATATAAATATTATTACTAGGCACACTGAGCAAGAGTGCCTGCATGCTGACAAGGGCAACCAGGAGGGTGTGTTGGAAATACCTCATGTCTATTTCTACGACAGTTTTGCTTTATGTATGGTACTGCCCCATCCTGACCCCGCATGTTACACCTTCTCAGAAATGAGTAATACAGAGCTTGTTTTAATTATGTAGATTTCCAAGATGAAAGGGAATAAATACATAAGATGCTTTAAAGTGAGAATGAGGAACTTTTCTCGGTCTGTGCTTGGGGTGTGGTAGGAGTGGGCAAAGGAAGGCAAGGAGATGGGGAAATGAAGAAGGCGTGGAGTTCTCTCAGCACCCTTCCATCCTAGGGTGGGGTGCTGATTCTATGACAGAGCCTTGGGTTCTCCACCATCATGGGCAATTAACAGATTCCTCATTGATTACACGTCCACATAATCTAAGATGTAATTCTCTAACACTTCTGAACATTAAAGGCCAGGTATGCACCTGAAGCGTTCTTTCAGAGTTTTGCATTTGTGTTTTTAATTGAAGGTAGTTCAAACCCCATTGTTACTTTAACACTTCAATTTGAGGCAATTAAAAAAGAAATTTATTTATTATACTTTAAGTTCTAAGGCCCATCCAAGGGCCTACATGTGCAGATCATGTAGGTCTGTTACATAGGTATACACATGCCATTGCGGTTTGCTGCATCCATCACCCCGTCTCTATGTTAGGCAATTTTTATCTGTACATATTTACTGCAGGAGTTTTCATTTTTCCTTTAAGATTCTTTTCATTTTTCCTGTAGAATTTTTTTCTTTTCAGGATTCTTTTTTTGAAAGATCTCTTTATCATTTCTTTCAGTAACAAAAAAAATTGTGGTTTGATTTGTTAGGTCTTTGAATAACAACATTTTTACTCTCTTTTTAAAAACATGCAACTCCATAAATATACATACCTACTATGTACCCACAAAAATAAAAATAAATAAAATAAAAATATTTATCTACATCGTTAAAAATGTTTCAAGTCTAAAGTTGTCTTTGTATGGTAAAAATGAGTATTGTGTAATTGTACAAAGAATATAAAATCTAGGCAGGAATAAATGCAATTATTTTATCTGTGGCATTTAGGACGATTAAATTGGTTCTGATATTGTTGTTGTTGTCCATTAAATGGATCTGAGGTACGCCTCATGTCAAACTGGCTGCCCAATATTCTGAGCCTGTCATATAGTGGACCAGATGCCCCCTTGGATAGGCCTTAGATTTCATGGACTTTTAATGTTATCACCAAAAGAGAATATATGTATAATTACAGAGATACACTGACAGAATTGAAGGCACTTGTCATCCAACTTTATACCACAATTTTGTAACCCTGCTTTGATATTTCTATGTTTTTTAACATGTTAGGAAACTAAAACAAACAAATGAAAAAATGGAAGTGTCCCAGAGTTCTCCCTTCCTCCACGGGATCAGCTCTGAGTTCCTGTAGGAACATCTTGTAATTAATCTTGTAGAGCAATGGGCTGCTGGGGAAAGAAGCCCCCAGTCCTATCTTCAGAGCAACCAGAAGAACCAAGTCACAAAAAAAGAACACCCAGTTGCTGTTGGGACTAGAAGAGAAATAAACCATGTTTGACTTAACAGTACAGCCTGCTATTTCTAAAATGAGCAAAACCTGTGCTTGTTCGTGACAAGTAATATCGAAAGACTTGTGGTTTTCTGCTACATCTTCCTTGAAGCATCACCATTTTATTGTCCAAAAGTCACATTGCTTGTGTGTCCTGCCCCATTCTCTGGAGCATGCAGTATTTGGTTTTTACACATGCTCCTTGTAACTGTCAAGAAATTTTTCCTTAAGAAAAATGATGATCTCCTGTGCTGCGTTTGAAGAAGAGGAATTAGCGATGTGTATTACAAAACAACGGGTACCCTGCAATGTTTATTGCTTAATTATTCTTTGTGAAGCTTCCTATTTTGGCTGATTCATGTTTTCTCCTTTCTTAAAAGACCCTTAAGACCACAACCTCTTCAGACTCCTTGCATGGCACTGCCTTGGCTCCTTCCAGCAGGGTCTGCTTCCCTGCAGAACTTGCTATACCAGTGGTGCTCCTTATAAGTGTAGTTGTGGCCACCCTGTTTCTGTGGTTCAAGTTTTCATAGCACCAATTTTAGTTAAAACTTTTAAGAATTTTATGTCTGTGATTTTTTTTTGATTAACTTGTTTTTCTGCCAGTCTGTGGGTCCCCTAAGGTCAAGAACCTTGTCTGGTCTTGTTCACCATAGTATCTGTCTCCTACCCATAGCTCATGGCTGGCTCCTAGCCTCCAAATTGTTTCCTTGCCTCTAAATTCACTCCGTTTCAAAGCCATTTTTCTCATTGTCAGCAGTATCTTTACAGCTCTGCCATGGCTCCCTAAGCCTAGAGAGTAAAGTCCCAAATTCCAGGCTACCAGTGGCTTTTTCAGCCCTATCTACTTTCCTAAGAACATTGCTTTTTATTAGGGCTTCTTTTACCTCCGCTTATGTGACAGAGAACTAGTTCTTTCCCTGCCTTACTCTCTCTTCAAATTATAAATTGTTTGCAATATTTCTAAATTCTTGATCTTTATAGGAAAACTCAATAACTGTTTACTTAATTGATTTAGACATTCTGGAGATATAAGGCTCTAGAATTACCACACCTGATAGCTATGTAGTTCTTCCTATGCCAGGAATTTAAGGTGTGGTACAGATATTCTCTGTTTATATCACCATAGCCTGAGATTGTATTTTATTCCATTATTTACAGCTGTCAATCACTTTGCCTACAATAGGTAATATTAATACAATGGGCTTTGCAATTCTATATTAACTGTCCTTGGATAGTTGTTGTTTTATCCATTAAACTTTGTTATCTGGTTAAGTTCTTTCCTGCCTATTATTTAATTAGATTAATTAGTGTTTTTCTGTTTTAATTCACACAGACTTTTATATTTCCCTCTTTATGTTTTCTTTCACTACTCACTCTCCCTGTCCTTTCCTTTGTAAGAAGCCACTTTTTTGAGTTATGGTTGATGTATAAAATGCTGCACATATTTAGTGTATATGTCTCAATGAGTTTGGGGATAAGTACATAGCCATGAAACCATCACCACCATCAATCTCATAAACGTATCTATTACCTCCCAAAGTTTTATCTACCCCTGTATTATTTGTTGTTGTTGTTGTTTTATACGAACTTAACCTAAGATCTACTCTCTTAGTAATTTTAAGTATATAATAGAGGATTGTTAGCTACAGGCACTATGCTGTCTAGAAGATCTTCAGAAACTTATTTATTTTGCATAGCTGAAACTTTGTACTCTTCAACCATTACTCCCCAGTTTCTCCTACCCTAAGTCCCTGGCAACCACTGTCACACTCTCTGCTTCTATGAGTTTGACTACTTTAAGTTTCATATATAAGTGAGATCATACAGTATTTGTATTTCTCTGTTTGCCTTATTTCATTTAACATAATGCATTCTGGGTCTATCCATGATGTTGCAAATGGCAAAATTTCTTTTTTTTATGACTGTAAAATGTTCCATTGTATACATATGCCACAGTTTCTTTGTCCATTAATATGTCCATGGGAATTTATGTTGTTTCCATATCTTGGCTTTTGTAAATAGTGATGAAATGAATGTGGCAGTGCCAATATCTCTTCGAGATCCTGATTTCAATTCATTTGGATATATAACCAGAAGGAGTGCTGGATAATAAGGAAGGTTTATTTTTAATTTTTTGAGGAAACTTCATGCTGTTTTCTATAATGGTTTTACCAACTTACATTCCCACCAACAGTGTACAAGGGTTTCTTTTTCTTCACCTTCTCATCTTCTCATCAACAATTATCTTTTGTGTTTTCAATCACAGCCATCCTAACAGGTGTGAGGCGACATCTCATTGTGGTTTTGATTGCATTTCTCCAATGGGTGGTAATGTTGATAACCTATTTATGTACTTGTTGGTCATTTGTATGTTTTCTTTGGAAAAATGTCTATTCAGCTCTTTGGTCCATTTTTTAATGTGATTATTTGAGTTGTTGCCATTCAGTTATGTAAGTTCCTTGCATGTTTTGGATATTAACCTCTTGTCACATATATAATTTGCAAATACTTCCTCCCATTACATAGGTTGCCTTTTCATTTTGTTGATTGTTTCTCTTTCTGTGCAGAAGCTTTTTACTTGGATGTCATCTCACTTTGTTTTTCCTTTTGTTGCCTGTGCTTTTGGTGTCATATCCAAAATATCATCACTACGACCAATGTCAAGGACCTTTTTCCTGTGTTTTCTTCTAAGAGTTTTATGCTTTCAGATCTCATGTTTAAATCTTTAATCTAGTTTGAGTTAATTTTTGTGTGTGATGTAAAACAAGGGTCTGATTTTATTCTTTTGTATGTGGATATCCAATTTCCCTAACACCCTGTATTGAAGAGTCTATGTTGTGCATTCTTGACATCCATGCCAAAAATTAGTTGACTGTATATGCATTGGTTCATTTCTGGGATCTCAGTTTTTTTCCATTGGTCTTTTTTATTTTATGCCAGTGCCATACTGTTTTGATTACTTTAACTTTGTGCTACAATTTGAAATCAGAACGTGATTTTTTTCTAACATTGTTGTTATTTCTTAAGGTTGGTTTGACTATTTGAGGCCTTTATGGTTCCATATACATTTTAGGATTTTTTTATTTTCCTATGAAAAAAATGCCTTTGGAATTTTGATAGGGATTGCATTGAACCTGTAGCTTGCTTTGTGTCATGAAACCGTTTTAATAATATTAATTCTTTGAATCCATAACATGGGATACCTCTCCGTTTATATATGTCTAATTTCGTTCACCAGAGTTTTATAGCTTTCAGTGTACAAATTTTTCATGTCCTAGGTTAAATGTATGCCTAAGTATTTTTATTCTAAAAGGTTAAAGTTTGTCTGATGATCTCCATCAAAACTCTGTTGCAGTGTCTTTTAGTTGCTTTCCTGTGTAAATGCTTTACTTGCTCTAAAATATTTAGAATGTTTTCCGAATAATAGAGATTGAAAACTTGAGCAAACTGAGGAATTTGTACAAATTCAGCATGGTACCCATCATTTGTTTCCCAGGTAAGCTGTATTATATTTAAAGGTGCAGTGCTCAGAGAAATTGTCTGAACCTAAGTTTTCAAAGTGAATACCATCTTGATTATAAAAAACTTCAAGGCCAGGTGTGGTGGCTCATGCCTGAAATCCCAGCACTTTGGGAGGCAAAGGCAGGTGGATCACTTGAGGTCAGGAGTTCCAGACCAGCCTGGCCAACATGGTGAAACCCTGTCTCTACTAAAAATACAAAAATTAGCTGTGTGTGGTGACACACACCTATAATCCTAGCTACTGAGGAGGCTGAGGCAGGAGAATTCCTTGAACCTAGGAGGCAGAGGTTACAGTGAGTGGAAAATGCACATTGCACTCCAGCTTGGGAGACAGAATGAGACTCTGTCTCAAAAAAAATACATATATATGTATATAAAAATATATATATTATTTTGAAGCAAAACCTAGACACTTAGACTTAATAATATATCCTAAAGAACTTTATAGGAATATGCAGAGATAGACCTCATTTCTTTTCATAGCTGCATAGCATTCCTTTGCATAGATGCGCCGTAGGTTACTCAAACAATTTCCTATTTGTAAACATAAGGACTGTTTCCAGTTTTGCTATTACAAAAGGGTTGTAAAGTATACTACTTTATTAAATATATATGTAAAATATATATATTTATTAAAAAAATATATATGTATATATTTTTCGAGACAGAGTCTCACTCTGTCCCCTAGGCTGTAGTACAATGGTGTGATCTCTGATCACTGCAACCTCTGCCTTCCACGTGATTCTCCTGCCTCACCCTCCCAAGTGGCTGGGATTACAGGTGTACACCACCACAGCTGGCTAATTTTTTGTATTTTTGGTAGAGATGGGGTTTCACTATGTTGGCCAGACTGGTCTCAAACTCCTGACCTCGTGATCCACCCATCTCGGCCTCCCATAGTGCTGGGATTACAGGCGTGAACCACCGTCCCTGACCTATATATATATTTTAATAAATAGATGTAGTATTCTTTACAACACTTTTGTAATAGCAAAGCTGGAAATATGCCATATGTTTATATATAGGAAATTGTTGGAGCAGCCTACGGCGCATCTATGCAACAGAGTGCTATGCAGCTATGAAAAGAAATGAGGTCTATCTCTGCATATTCCTACAAAGTTCTTTAGGATATATGATTATGTCTAAGTGTCTAGGTTTTGCTTCAAAATAGAGTTTAGAGGGGAAGTGGAAGAGTTATAAATAAAATTGCTCATAAATTGATATTTGTTGAAGCTGGTTAGTGGGTTCTTGAGGATTCATTTTATTAATCTGCTACTTTTGTTTATATTTGAAACACTTTTTTTCTTATTTTTAGAGACAGAGTCTCCCTCTGTCACCCAGGCTGGAGTGGAGTGCAATGGCACAATCTAGGCTCACTGCAGCCTCTGCCCCCAGGTTCAAGTGATTTTCCTGCCTCAGCCTCCCAAGTAGCTGGGATTACAGGCACACACCACCATGCCTGGCTAATTATTTTTGTATTTTTAGTAGAGATGGGGTTTCACCATGTTGACCAGGCTGGTCCTGAGCTCCTGACCTCAGGTAATCCACCCACCTCGGCCTCCCAAAGTGCTTGGATTACAGGCATGAGTCACTGTGCCCAGCCTTTGAAACACTTCTTAATAAAAAAGTTCACACCTGTAATCCCAGCACTTGGGAGGCTGAGGTAGGCAGATCACCTGAGGTAGGGAGTTTGAGACCAGCCTGACCAACATGGAGAAACTCTGTCTCTACTAAAAATACAAAATTAGCCGAGCATGGTGGCACATGCCTGTAATCCCAGCTACTCGGGAGACTAAGGCAGGAGAATCGCTTGAACCCAGGAGGCAGAGGTTGCAGTGATCCCCGATTGTGCCATTGCACTCCAGCCTGGGCAACAAGAGTGAAACTCCATCTGAAAAATAAACAAACAAACAAATAAATAAATAACAAGTTAAAAATAAGATACGGTCTAATGTTCTGAAGGAAATATTTTTCTGGGAGTCATTAACATTTAATATCCATGAAAGGATTGAGTGTACATAGTTTATTCACAAAGCAAATTTAAATATATAGCCAAACTATTTTTAGCTGCTTGAAGATTTAAGCAATAAACTGTGATTGCTTACCAAATATATAATATTATAATGCCATAACAATAATAGTTATTTTAAAAACAACACTTTAAGGCACTGAAAAAAACAAATGTGTGTTAAAGGAAGGGAAGTCAAATGATACCACTGGCTATTAACATCACATAACAACAGACAGATATCTGAAGCCTCCTGATAAAAGTGTATGTTACCACCTATGAAGTATTCTTGTAGCAGCAGGGAGAGGGAAACAAGTACATGTATAATTTATGGCTGTGGCAGAAAATTGGACACAGCAGAGTAGAAGCTCAAGTCCAGAGACGTTATCACATTTCATCTGTATATCTTTTTGAAACATAAAAATTAGTTGTTCTTTTGTTTTACTAATTTTAGCCCATTTTAGAGAGAGGAGTAAATTTAATGAATGAATGATATGTCTGTGACCACCTGACTAATACATTCAAGAACCAGAATGTATCAAGCCTTCTGGCTTCATATTATTGAACATGCTTTCCATGTTATAGAGTCAGGCTCAATGTCTTCAAGGAACAGCCATTCCAATAAGATAGACATGATAAATGGTACATATTCAACAGAAGATTCAGACCTTACAAGCACGACAGTTGCAGTTACCTTCTCTGGCAAAAGAAGAGTGTAAGTATAATGTTCTGTTGGTTCAGTGCAGATTCATGTATTTCAGAGATCAAAAAGAGCTGATGATAATATTGGCATTCTCTTATGCATTGGAGGCATTTTACCAGCTCTCTCTCCAGAAGGGAAGCCATCCCGATGTCACTAAAGTGGGCCAACGGAGGCCTTGTTGACTAAGACAGAGTCCTTTTAGAACCTTCTCTGGGTCTACTTGAACACATGACCAAATCAATGGCTAATATGCAGAGCCAGCTTCATAGATGAATGACCTATGCAGACACACAAGGACCTCTTCTCAGAAGGGCCCTGCACTTGGTTTAATGCCCTGCTGTCACCATTTTTAAATATATAACATTTTATTTTAGAGCTTGAGTTTTATAAATAAAGTGTGTTGGGACAATTGGGCATTCACATGGGCAGCACAGATAGGCCAGGCAGCAGCGTGCACATGCACAGGCCTGAATCGATGGCTGTGGCAGGGGATGTGGGTGCCAAGCAAATAGACCTGTGGCCTACGCATGCATCAGGGCAGCTTGGAGTATCACAGAGTCCCAAGGCAGCCAGGCCAGCACTTGAGTGCAGATTGGCAAAAGCAATGGCAGCAATAGCAGCAGAAGCAGCAGTGACAGCAAAAGTAACAGGGACAGCTACAACAGTGACGGCCTCAGGAGAGAGAAGAAGCTCTCCATGGGGACAGTTCTGGAACCTACCATGGGAGGCTGGTCCCCAGAACCTGTCCCTGTGGCATCTGCACATATAGTAAGGAAAGAAACTATTTGCACTTATGCAGAAAACTTTTTTTAGTAAAGTATTACAAGATAAAAGCAAACACATGGACATTACCATAAAACATGTCAAAGAGTTATTAGAACTCTTCAAAGAGTTTAAAATCTCCAGTTTTGAAAACTGCTACAATATTGCAAATCAAATATCTGTAAGTTTAGGACTAGAAATTAAAGATGACTGCATGTGACAGAAAATAATATTTTTCAAAGCTTGAATGAAGCTTATGAAGCTTTGGATAAATGAAGTATGAAAAAGACCATTTTTAATTTTATTTTTTTCTTTGTAATTGAACGTACAACAATAGAATGCATATAAGCAAGTGTTTTGGTGTATGTACAAACCATAAAGCCACTTTTGGATTCTGCACACCCTCCACAAGTTATAGGAAATGTTAGAGGACACATTAAAATGAATGTTGAACAAATTTACTTTTAAAATTAAATTCACACAAGAAGCTGATTTTTATGAAGAGTTAAATCTTTTTAGAAAATCGTTCTATGAGAATCATCAGTTCAAAAGATTATATTTTGAAATGATTTATCTAAATGTTATCATAGCCTATAAATATTCTTATAAACTTCAGTGACAGATGCATGAGCAGGAAGATTCTTCTCAAATTAAAAATTGTTAAAAATTATTTATGATCTTGCATTTCCCAAGAGCAACTGACATCACTTTCAATTTGATCAATTAAAAATGAAATTACAATGAGTATAAATATTGATGACCTAGTAAATTAATTTGTAGAAAAGTGAGCCAGAAAAATCTTATGATCAATCAAGATATTACATTATTGCTATTTTAGTATGTAAAATTGTGACATCAAAAATCAAGAACGAACTGCCATTCACAATTGCTACAAAAAGAATAAAATACCTTGGAATACAACTCACAAGGAACGTAAGGGACCTCTTCAAGGAGAACTACAAGCCACTGCTCAACAAAATCAGAGAGGACACAAACAGATGGAGAAACATTCCATGTTCATGGTTAGGAAGAATTAATATCATGAAAATGGCTATACTGCCCAAAGTAATTTACAGAATCAATGCTATCCCCATCAAGCTACCATTGACTTTCTTCACAGAACTGGAAAAAACCACCATGAACTTCATATGGAACCAAAAGAGAGCCCGCATAGCCAAATCAATTCTAAGCAAAAAGAACACAGCAGGGGGCATCACACTACCGAATTTCAAACTATACTACAAGGCTACAGTAATCAAAACAGCATGGTACTGGTACCAAAACAGAGATATAGACCAATGGAACAAAACAGAGGCACAGGAGGCAACACAACATATCTACAACTATACAATCTTTGATAAACCTGACAAAAACAAGCAATGGGGAAAGGATTCCCTATTTAACAAATGGTGTTGGGAAAACTGGCTAGCCATGTGCAGAAAGCAGAAACTGGACGCCTTCCTGACACCTCACACTAAAATTAACTCCAGATGGATTAAAGACTTAAACATAAGACCTGGCACGATAAAAACCCTAGAAGGAAATCTAGGCAAAACTATCCAGGACATAGGAGTAGGCAAGGACTTCATGAACAAAACACCAAAAGCATTGGCAACAAAAGCCAAAATAGACAAATGGGACCTAATCAAATTCCACAGCTTCTGCATGGCAAAAGAAACAGTCACTAGAGTGAATCAGCAACCAACAGAATGGAAAAAAATTTTTGCAGTTTACCCATCTGACAAAGGGCTGATATCCAGAATTTACAAAGAACTCAAACAGATTTACAAGAAAAAAACAAGCCCATTCAAAAGTGGGCAAAGGATATGAACCGACACTTTACGAAAGAAGACATATATGAGGCCAACAATCATATGAAAAAATGCTCATCGTCACTGGTCATCAGAGAGATGCAAATCAAAACCACATTGAGATACCATCTCACGCCAGTTAGAATGGCGATCATTAAAAAATCTGGAGACAACAGATGCTGGAGAGGATGTGGAGAAAAAGGAACACTTTTACACTGTTGGTGGGAGTGTAAATTAGTCCAACCATTGTGGAAGACAGTGTGGCGATTCCTCAAGGCCTTAGAAATAGAAATTCCATTTGACCCAGCAATCCCATTACTGGGTATATACCCAAAGGACTATAAATCATTCTACTACAAGGACACATGCACACGAATGTTTATTGCAGCACTGTTTACAATAGCAAAGACCTGGAATCAACCCAAATGCCCATTGATGATAGACTGGATTGGGAAAATGTGGCACATATACACCATGGAATATTATGCAGCAATCAGAAATGATGAGTTTGTGTCATTTGTAGGGACATGGATGAATCTGGAGAACATCATTCTCAGCAAACTGACACAAGAACAGAAAATGAAACACCGCATATTCTCACTCATAGGCGGGTGATGAAAAATGAGAACACATGGACACAGAAAGGGGAGTACTAAACACTGGGGTCTATTGGGGGGAAAAGGGGAGGGCCAGTGGGAGGGGTGGTGGGGAGGGATAGCCTGGGGAGAAACACCAAATGTGGGTGAAGGGGTGAAAGCAAACAGAACACACTGCCATGTGTGTACCTATGCAACTGTATTGCATGCTCTGCACATGTACCCCAAAACCTAAAATGCAATAAAAAAAATAAGAAAAATAAATATATTTTCTTAGGATTTGTTGCTATTCACTTAGTTTTTGTTGGTATTCATGTATCACTGTTACCCCTATTATATCTTATAAGTAATAACATAGTTTTAAAGGGAAAACATTTTATATATTAGTAACTTTCAGAGAACATGTTTTTGACATTTTGACAAGCAATCCCGTGGTTTTTTTTTTTTTTTTTTTGGTACTAGGTCCTGCAAATTATGTAGGTCACCCTGTCAATATAATTTGGGGAAAAAAAATTTTTGAAGGTGGTGTTAGCAGTTGCCCACAGCAATTACAGAAGAACCTCATTTTTGCTCCTGGGTGACTTTGGTTTCGGGCAAACTAACTTTCCAATAAGGAATGAATGAATTATTGTAACTCTATTGATTTAGCATTAAGCACTTTATTTCTGAAAAATCAAGTAAATTATTTGCAATTGTAATATTCTTTGGACATCAGAAGAACAGCAGAACTTGTTTGTCCCGTTGGCAATTATTTCTAGCATACATTGTAAGTGTGTTATTTGCTAGGAGTTGAAGGTATATGGGTAAATAAGAATAGAGTTTCTGTTCTAAGAAGTCCAATAAGGTAGACAATATGAAAAAAACAGTAAATTACAATACAGTATTTTCAGCACTTTTCTACAGAAATATTTACGAGGCATAGACTATAGAAGTATCAGAAAGCAAAATATGTTCAACTCAGTAGGATGGCTGGAGAGGTTCCTGACTTCTTGTTTCATAAATGTCTAGGCTGATATTGACTTGCATTCTCATTATAATTCTTTTTATATTTTGTTTTGCAATTAATGCAATAGTAGCATACTTTAAAAAATAAGAATGATTGATTTGATTTCAACAATAGGAAGTATCTTTGCAAAAAAGCAGTCTTTTATAATGAGATTGTAGCTAACTTTCCTGAATTGTAATTTCATTGAAGAATAGCTTATTCCAGTTTTTTGCTTATTTTTATTATTTTCCACTAATTTTACTTTATAAGTGAAGACAGTCCTAAATAGCTGTCTTCTATTGATTGGATTGATTTTATTTTAGAATCGTGAAAAATGGAAGACAGTAGCACGGACACAGAAAAAGAAGAGGAAGAGGAGAAAGATGGAAAGGATCAAGAGCCCATTTATGCCGTAGTGCCCACAATTAACGTTCAAGATGAGCGGTTTGTTGATTTATCTGAAACTCCAGCTTTCATTTTTCTACATGAGGTATATATTTCTTTATCAATTACATATATTTCATGGGTTGGTACATGAAATAAAAAAGATTTATTTTATTGTTGCACATACTACATTTACTTCTATAAGGTAAAACCCAACTCAACATCTACTTAAAAATGTAAATGAAGCCAATATCATTATAAAATTATTACGTATATCCTGTAGGTGATATTTGCAACTTGATACACTAAAGCAAAATGGTGTTCCTTTTCTTCCAAGAGTTTATCATGCAATTCTGAACCAATGCAGTAGTGTAAGTTCTGATACTTTCATAGCATAAGTATTTGCATATATATTCAGTCGGTTACAAACATTTCATGGGTTGGTACATGAAATAAAAAAAGATTTCTTTTTATTATTGCATGTACTACTTTTACTTATATAAAACAAAAAAAAAAACTTGTCATATAATGATAGAAAGAGTATATATTTACCTAACTAACTACAGTTACTGCATTGGAGGCATTTTACCAGCTCTCTCTCTCCAGAAGAGCAGCCCTGAAATCTGCTGTTTCAGTGGAGCACTGAAATCTGCTGTTTTCTATCAGCAAAGAAGCAAAAAAGGGGAATATGCTGTATTATATATTCCCATTGTCTGAGTTTTAAAGAGCAAGATGAGCATTTAGGAAATATCCATATATGAGGAGAGCTTTTTTTAAAAGTAATGACTGACTATGTATGCAACTGTTATTTTATCGTGCCTGAGAGTTATACTTTCGAAAATAGTTTAGAGGTCATTTGAATTTCAGATGATAAATTTTATATAACTGAATAAAACATTCTATGAAATTTGATAGTCATAAAAATAGGCTTAAAAATTCTTAAAGCAAAAACAGAGTTCATTCGAAACCAAGAAGCAAAACTAAACTAGAACAGAATGCAATGAGAAAGTAATTTTTAAAATAATAATGTTATATATGTACATATAGGATCTAAATTGCTAAATTGTTCACTTTTTCTATAGTTTTGACTTTTTCTTTTATTTTGACATAATTTCAGATATATGGGACAGTTGCAAGAATTGTACAAAGAATTTGCATATATCTTTAACGCAGATTTCTCAGATGTTAACATCTTACCACTTTTGCTTTATCCCTTTCTTTCTACCTTCTTGTTCTCTCAACCTCTATCTCTCTCTCTCTGAAGACATGATGCCCCTTTATACATAAATGCATCAGTGTGTTTCCTAAAAAGACATTCATTCTCTTAATCATAGTACAATTATATCAGGAAATTAACATTGATACAATACACTTTTTAAATCTATATACCTTATTAAGGGCTTGCCAGTTGTCTGAATAGTGTTGCTTACAGCAAAAGAAAGTTCCAGAATATGTATCACATTCAGTAGTCATCTCTTTAGTCTCCTTTAATCTGGAAGAAATCTTTAGGATTTCTTTAGTTTTCATGATATTGACACTTTGAAGAGGCCAGTTATTTTGTGAATTTTCTTCAATCTGGATTTTTCTGATTTTCTCATTATTAGATTCAACATATGTATTTTTGGTGAAAATATAAAGAGAAAATGTTATATTCTCCTCAAGTATCTTCTACCAGGAACACATGATGTTGACTTGTCCCATTGCTAGACTTGTTCATCTTGATCACTTGGTTAAGGTGGTGACTTTCAGATTTCTCTTTATTTATTTATTTTTCTATTTGTAATTCATAAGCACTTCAAGAAGAGATACTCTGAGACTATGTCATTGCCTTACTCCTCTTAAAACTTATTGGTGACACTGAAATCAACTCTTGTTATGATGATTGTCAAACGGTGATTTTCAAATTCTATCATTTCTTCTGTATTTAGTAGGTGGCTTTCTATAATAAGGAAGAACTTTCTCTTCTGTGCTTATTTATTCATCTGTTTATCAGTGTGGACTTATGGCTTCTCGCTGTCATTCCTTTTCATGCTCTAATTGTCCCACATTTGGCCAGTGTACAGCCTTCAGGTAGGCTCATAGCCCTTCTGATATGCTTCTGTGATTCCTTCTGCCCTTCCTTACAAAAGTAAGGACGTGTTTTGGGCTCATCTTGCATTTTCTTTGCTCCAGCCCCAGAATCAACCATTTCTTCGAGAATCCCAGTTCCTTTTCCTGGAGAATGATATTTGGAAACCAAGATATTAATGCTGAGTATGGTCATTGCTCCTAGAATGTCATAGCTTCTAAGCCCCTCTCAGTGGACAGAGCTAGGAAATAGATTCATAAGTATTTCTATCCACACAGATTTAAATCTGTTTCTACATCTATCTTTATATATGTGTTTTTTAATCTAACTTTTATTTTAGATACAGGGCATACATGTGCAGGTTTGGTACGTGGGCATATTGTATCCAGGTAGTAAGCATAGTACCTGGTAGGTAGTTTTTCAACCCACACTCCCCTTCCTCCCTTCACTCTTTAGTAGTCTGCAGTGTCTGTTATTCCCATGTTTATGTTCATATGTGCTCAATTTATAAGCTCCCACTTACAAATGAGAATATGCAGTGTCTGGTTTTCTTTTCTTGCCTTAATTTCCTCAGGATTATGGCCTCCAGCTCCTTCCATGTCTCTGTGAAGGACATGATTTCATCCTCTTATATGGTTGCATAATATTCTGTGGTGTATACAGAAAACACACTTTCTTTATCCGATCCACCATTGATGGGCAGCTAGATTGATTCCGCGTTTGTTATTAATAGCATGGTGATGAATGTATAAGTGCATGTGTCTTTTTGGTATAATGATCTATTTTCCTTTGGTTTTATACCCATTAATGGGATTGCTGGGTTGAATGGTGGCTTTGTTTTAAGTTATTTGAGAAATCTCCAAACTGCTTTCCACAGTGGCTAAGAGCCTCTTCACAGCAAAAGAAACTATCAACAGAGCAAACAGACAATCTACAGAATGAAAGAAAATATTTGAAAACTAAGCATCTGACAAAGATCTGGTATCCAGAATCTATAAGGAACTTAGACAAATCAACAAGCAAAAACAAATAACCCCATTTAAAAAATGGACAAAGGACATGAACAGACATTTCTTTTTTTTTAATTTTTTAATTTTTAATTTTTGTATGCTGTCATTTATTTAGAAACCTTTCATGAATATCATTTCATTTCCCAGGTTCAAAAATATGGTGCCCAACATATTTTCAGTGGCTGCATAATTCCCTACTATATGAATGTAACAAAATTTATTTAATCATTACCAGTTTGGGGCCAGAAAGTTACAATTTTTAGACTGCATTATAATCAATGCCATTATAAACATCCTCAAGGTTTTCTGTATTTTTTTTAAGATGTTTCCTTTTTTTAATTATGTTTTTATTTTTTACTTTAGGTGCATACTATATCTGGCATTTCTCCCCATGTTATCCCTCCCCACCCTCCCCACCCCCTGCTGTCTCTCCCCTACCCACCCCAACTGCCCTCAGTGTGTGATGCTCCTCTCCCTAAGTCCACGTGATGAACAGACATTTCTAGAAGACATACATGCAGCCAACAAAAGTAGGAAAAAATGCTCAGCATCACCAATCCTCAGACAAATGCAAGTCAAAATCACAGTGAGGTATCATCTCACACCAGTCAGAATGGCTGTTCCTAAAGGCAAAAAACAACAGATGTTGGCAAGGCTATGGAGAAAAAGAAATGCTTATCTTTATATTTTCAAAACCAGGACTTCCTCCCTCTAATCTTAATATTTTAAGTGAAGGGTTCATAGTTCTGTTACTTAAAATCCATTATAAGTTCAACTTTGTAATAGGATTTCTACTTCTCCACCACTACCCTTAATAATCAAATCAAAGCTAAGGCTACATTTGTGTCGTAAATTTGTTTGATACAGTTGCTACCAACATATACTTATGATGTAAGCTCATGCATTTTTAGGTCTGACAAATTGTTTGAAACCCAGTTATATCCAATCTTTGTACTAGTTAAAATGTCTCCTCCCTGTGTGGTTGTTTGAGATATAGCCCACTTGTTTCTCATCCTACTAATCCAAAACACCCAAAACACCCCACAGCTGCTAACTGTGATAAAACTTAATGGTCAACACCAGAGTCATATAAATAAGTTTCCCCCTTCTGGCATGTTGTCCTTAAACTAGCCAATCCACAACTCCTGTGAGAAGACCGAAGGGGTAATACCCATATACCTTAATAAAGCTGAAGTCCCACAGCTGCTCTCTCTCACTCCCCGCTCACCGCTGAGCTCCCTGCCACCTCCAGACTTATCTGCACTCTCTGTCAGCATGCCTAAGCTCTCAGATCTGTAAGTAATACATTTCTTCTGTTTCCTGCTTTTAGTTTCACCTTCTCATTGTTGTCATTGTGTCTCGCCTGGCCGACACACAGGAACCTGATGTCCTGCCTATCAAGGCTCTTCTAAAGAGTAGCTATCTTGGCTTATGGCCACTCTTCACAGTGAGACCTTAAGACCAATTTATAAAGCAGCCATAACAGCAAAAGTCACAACAACTTGCATTTATTTGGAGCAAAATTATGCTAATAGTAAAAATTATCTTCAAGGTTTTCTAAGCCAAAGATAAACACAAAGGTTTGTTTTGCAAAATTAAAGAACTTAGGACATCTTCTCATGCATATTGATTCTCAGTTTAACAATTTATTAAATATTTCAAGAATCTCTCAATATATATGGATGCACAAATTATAGCTATAATGCTGTGTATAACAGGCCTCTGGTAATTATATCCAAGAGCTCTCAATAATAGTGTCAAAAAACTGTCCTACCTACCCATTTGAGTAGCGTCAGTATCAGTAATTTTACCACCTGAGAACTCCTCCTCAAACCAGTGATAAATTGCAAACTTTCAGAATATTCAGAAAACTTTATTTCCATAACAACACTAAGATATTGTTCCTAATTGGCATCTGTAGCTTTATTTTCTAATTCTTTTAGCATTCCTCTAAAATTTATGGGTCTCATAAGTTTTTAACATATCGCGTATAAGCCGCTTTGTCTTCCTTCAGTTGTCTTTTTAACCTTGTCTTCCTTCCCTTGTCTTTGTCCTTTAACCTACTTTGTCTTCCTTCAGTTGTCTAAACAGAAACTGTATCTGCAAAAATAGCAAAAGACATGGCAACTGAAGGAAAGTAATCGGAGATCCATGGGTCCAGATGCTTGCCATAACATTAGAAAACACAGAAGCTGCTTACAACATTTATTATTATTAATGCCAGTCGCACAGTTGGCCCAGCACTGCCGAAGAGCAATGCATGAGTGTCATCCTGTCATCTCATATTGCCTGAAAAATATATTCAGTATGACATCCACAGGCCTCTGCAATTTATACTCAATCTACTTTTACAATCTAGTCATTCACTTAGATTCTCAGGATCTGCTGTTTGTGTTGTTCCCCTCAGCAGGAACTCTCCCACACTTAGAAGGAATAACTTCAGATGTCTAAAGAAACTGGCATAAATTCAAAATACATGATGTCAGATCATGGCTATCCACCAATCTGCCTAGTCACATTGCCTCACGTTGCTTTTACAGCTATGCCATTCACGCTAGAAAACCAAACAAAATGCTTTCATAGACCACAGTTTGCAACCCCTGCATCTGTTCCTAACCTTTCAGATCCTGGCTCAAATCTCATGTCCTACAGGGAACTGCCTGCATAGCCAGCTCACAGGGGTTTCTCCAACCTCTCTACTGTTCCCACATTTGTAGGCCGTACCCATCACTTGGTGCTTAGTTATTAACAGATATTTATTGACTAATCAGAATAAAATATTTTGCATTGAGAACACATGGATACAGAGAAGGGAACAACACACACCAGGGCCTGTTGGGGGGTTAGGGGTGAGGGGAAGGAAATTAGAGGACCAGTCAATAGATGCAGCAAATCACCATGGCACACGTATACCTATGTAACAAACCTTCGCATTCTATACACGATCCTGTCTTTTATTATTTTGAGAAGAAATGAAGAAAAAAAAGAAAATTTAGAGTTCCCCACTGACACTGTGATCACATCAAGCAATAAGACCTAACAGAGCAGGAACTACACTGTGTTAATTCACTTCTTGGGATGAATGTTCAAAGTGATGCTTGGGGCTGGGTGCAGTGGCTCATGCCTATAATCCCAACACTTAGGGAGGCTGAAGTGGGCAGATCATCTGAGGTCAGGGGTTCAAGACCAGCCTGGACAACATGGCAAAACCCCATCTTCCCTAAAAATGAGCCAGGTGTGTTGGTGCATGCCTGTAATCCCAGCTATTGAGGAGGCTGAGGCAGGAGAATTGCTTGAACCTGGGAGGTAGAGGTTGCAGGGACCCAAGATTGCCCCACTGCACTCTAGCCTGGTGACAGAACAAGACTCCGTCTCAAAAAAAAAAAAAAAAAAAAGTGATGTTTGGAAACCAAGCCACACAACTCCCGTCAGTGGATATGGGATACCTGCTCCCCAAATTAGCCATTGCTGACTAACTCTGAGGCCTGGTACTTTACAGACCTTTTTTGTCCTATTGAATATTTGATCCTATCCCTTTTTTTATATTGTTAATTTTTTTTGTTAAGGTATAACATATAGAGTAAACCTCACAAATATTAAGTATCAGGCTTTTTACATATGCCTATAACAACATGTCCATAACTGAATTTCTCCCAATCCTAATCTGTGTTCTTTTTGTCAGTTTGAGAATTAAATGTCTCCTTTAAATATGTACCTTGTTGATTTATCTCTTCTCCCACCATATTCTCAGTCAGATTAGGTTCTACTTCCAGCAACCTGAGGTCTCCCTTGAGACCTTCCCAATCATTACTCCCACCCAAGATAACCACTATACTGGCTTATCATACATTGGTTTGCCTCTTCTTGAAGATCATATAAATGGAATCATATGTTTTTCTTTGTGTCTGGCTGCTTTTGCTGTCTTTTGTATTTGTGAGATTCATTTATAGCACTATGTGTGGCAGTAGTTCCATTTTTTTTTATTGCTTCTTCATATCCTGATGACATGGGACAGGCAAGCCCCCAAATTGAGGCTTAGCTTGGGAGGGTTCTTGGTTCTTGGCTTCACCCAGGGAGAATTCAGGGGCAAGCTGGTGGTGTTAAACTGCAACTTTTATTGAAGTGGCAGTGAACAGCAGCAGCATAGGTTCTGATCCTTGTGGAACAGGGCTACCCCATAGGCAGTGTACCAGAACAGCAGTTCAGAGGCAGTTCTGCACTCATATTTATACCCACTTTTAATTATATACAAATTAAGGAATGGTTTATGCAGAAATTTCTGGAATGAGGGTGGTAACTTCCAGGTTGTCAGGTTGATTGTTGGGTTGATGCCATGAAAGGGGCAGTAACTTCCTGGTGTTATCATGGCAATGGTAAACCGACAAGGCACACTGGTGGATATGTCTATTGGGGAGGTGCTTCTGCCTCAGACCTATTTTAGCTAATCTTCAATTTGGTGCAATGTCCAAGCCCCACCCTCTGGAGTCAAGTTCTGCCTCCTACCTTACTACTGTATAAATATACAGTAATTTGTTGATCCAATCTATTTTGCTTAAAAAATTGATTATTTCCTGTTTTGAAGATTACAAATAAGGTTCTGTGATCATTCTTATGCCTGCCTTGTACTTATGAGTGAATTTATGTTGGGTATATACACAAGTGCGGGATTACTCTGTTGTAGTCTAGGCTTATATTGAGCTTTAGCGAAGATCTTCAAATCAGTTTTCCAAAAAGGCTGCACCATGCCTGTAATCTCAGCTACTTGGGAGGATGAGGCAGGAGAATCGCTTGCCTAGGAAGCAGAGGTTGCAGTGAGCCGAGATCGCACCACTGCACTCCAGCCTGGTGACAGAGTGAGACCCTGTCTCAAAAAAAAAAAAGGTTGCACCAGTCTTTTGAATATTATATTAGATGTTGTCACATGTCCAGTGTTAATGTTAAGTAATAGCTTTTGTGATATTCCCTCGTTAGGATTTCTACTTCTATCTGTATGTGCTTACGTAAAGCAGCTCTGATTTATAACTGTGACCTCAGTTGTCAAGGGTCAGTGTGTCAGATGTTGAACTTTTCCAAGACTTGGAGGCTGTAAAATCATTTTTTTCTTAATGCTGTGAGCCAAAATCAAAACATTAAATTATTTTGCCTAAACTTTTTGGCTCTTTGCTTTTTACAAAGAGCCAGGCATCTCCTCCCTTCTCTTTATTTTCTGAAAATAATTCTTGTGCCAATCGTTGTTAAGTAAGTCTTTGACCTGACTTAACCAAGGGGTGGAAAAAAGGAAGCAGAGGAGCATTGCATTTGGGAAGCATCACTGGGTGGGCAAACACCGAGAGGGAAATACCAAGGAGGTAAAACTATGAATCAGAATAGAATACAAAGCTAAAAGTACAATGTAGATGTATACACATCATCATGGGCAGTGACAAAGATGGATTAAGTTTGTTGTTCCATGACCTTTTCAGGAAAACAGGTTATATATAAAACTAGGAACTGTTGAACTTCTTATGAAATATGTAATAAATAGCAGCATTTGTATCCAAGTTTCAGTTGGAGATCAGATTTGATAAGTAGTAAGATGTCAACAAGCTTGTGAACAATAAATTTGGACATTAAGTCTTAATCTATTTAAAAGATAAAAGATACTTAAGCAGTATTCACTGTGTGCCAGGCACTGTGCTAGGAGATGTTTATAATTGTTATTGCTAAAGCTACTGAAATTAAATTCATCCCTTCAACTCTTCCTTGGTTTTGAGCACCTCCTGTGTTCTGGATTGTGCTATTACCATAAGAATTCATGGGCATAAAGCATAAAAAGGTGACTATTCTTTGGAAACATGATTTGTGAACATGAAGATTGATGTATTAAATGTCAACAAAAGGCATATGATTGTGGACCCAGAAGATATAAGCAGTGTTATCAGAAGGGAAAGGGAGGCTTGATCACTGGGGGATGAGATGGTCGGGAAAGGTTTTTAAGGCAGTAAGACATGAAAGGGAATATTGCATCCACATCCACAAGGTTCACTACAAATCTGGGTTTTTTTTTCCCCATGCCAAATATACACATACTTGAATGTCTTCACCTAGATTACCCCAAAATACCTCAAACTAAACATACTCAGAACAAAATCCATTATCCTTCTCCTGAACCTAACTTCGCTCCTGAGTTCTGTCAGTTGGTTTCTCTTGTAAGTATCTCTTGAATTTGTGTTTCTCTATTCCTACCATCTCACTAGTTAAAATGCCATTTCTGTGATCAAGATGTGAAGAGAGACTGCACAGTGGCAGTGGCAATGAGGAAAAAGGAGTGAATGCATTTAGGAGAGATATTAAGGAATATAAAATTCTGTAGACTTAGTGTCTGAGTGGATGGAGTGGGTAAGGAACAGATTCTAAATTGATGTTTGGCATTCTGATTTAGGAAATCAGCCAAGTTATGGTAGAACACATGGCAGAGTTCAGAAGAAGCAACAGGTCTGAGGGGAATGTCCAGTATGTGGCTCTGAGCCTATGGGGGAAGTCTCTGGCTAGAGGTTTAGACACAGTAGGTTCTTGATGTAGTATTCAAAATGCTTTCTGAAAGAATTGTAACTGGCTACTTATGTATATTTAATGACACAGTCGACCACTGTGTATTTTTAAAAAAGATGCTCCCATTGTTTACCTAATATCATAGTTTTAAAATTATCTTCTTTATGAGGATATTGACATATTCAAACGATACTTTATTTTTTATGTATTTTGTGCTCTTACGGCTGGTACCATATAAATGTTAGATATTTAAATAATTTTTTTTGAGATGAGGTCTGTCTCTGTTGCTTAGACTGAAGTGCAGTGACACAGTCTCAGCCCACTGCAACCTCCACCTTCCTGGCTCAAGCAATCCTCCCACCTCAGCCTCTCAAGTAGCTGGGACCACAGGCATATAACACCAGGCCTGCCTAATTTTTGTATTTTATGTAGAGATAGTGTTTCACTGTGTTTCCCAGGCTCGTCTCAAACTCCTAGGCTCAAGTGATCTGCCCACCTCGACCTCTCAAATTGCTGGGATTACAGGTGTGAACCTCTGCACCTGGCCTAAAGTTTGAATTACTTAAGTATTGGTGCTTTACTGACCCTACTAAAGCTTCATTTATTTTGTATGTTGGACCTTCTATACAGTTACTAATGAGCTTCTTGAGATAATTCCTAATGAAATTTCAAATCTTTTTCAAGGAATTAAATAAAATATTTTCTATTTCTTTTATAACTTAATCAAGTAACTGGTTGCAAAGATGAAAAGATAAGAACCCTACCCTCAAGGAATTTACAAAGTAGTTTCAAGTATGTAAACTTAATTTTCATAATGATTCTGTAAGTAATAGGAGTTTTGAGAGATTGTTATTTCCCTTTTAAAGAATCTGGAAGATTGAGACTTGCCTGGGTTACACACGTGGGTAGAATTTGGAAACCGAGTATTCTGTTTCCTGCTTTAGCACACATTGCGCTTGACGTTGTTTGCTTGACACTCACACATTTAAACACTGCTATTTTAGGTTCTACAATTTGACTTTTAAAGTAGACTATGTATTAACACAAAGATAAATATGTAACACTCAGTTTAAATATTTCTAGTAAGTTTTCCTATCCTTTCCTTAGTTATCACCCTTCACTAACAGCTGTACTTATAGGCTGTGTTTTAAAAAACTACTGTTTGTTTTATAAACCTTTCTGCAAATCTTGCTATTATGGGCATGTTTTCACTTTTCCTTCAGACATCCAGGCACCCTTGCAAGAATAATTTTTCAAGATTTTCTTTGGCTGTCAAGAATCTTTAGAGATGGATAGTTTATTGAACAGTACAGATAGGTTCCATTGTTCCCATATTTTTGTTATTATTATTGTTTTTACTCTGACAATGGGGTGGAAATTTAAACATCTGTCTATTATGGAAGACCTTGTAATGTACTTAAATATTTGAGATATCAACATTGCTTAAATACATTTGCAAAGATTGAAGATTTACACTAAGATTATAAGAATACAGGCCATATTTTACTTTGCAAAGTAGATTAATGCCCCTCAATTCAGTTAAATTGTACACTGCAGAAGAGGTCAGCGTAAGAGGAAAGAAGGCACTGCGTTAGAGTGTCCTCCTCTTGACACCTTTAAAATGATCAACATGGAGATTGATTCTGGCCAGGAATCTGGGGTGTTGTCAGAACAACCCTATCTGAACAAGCTGTGCTTAGTGGTAAGAGGTAGTCAGAAGGGTGTTGAAAATCGGGGATAGAGAAGACGAAAATTAAAGAAAAATTGGTCCTTTACCTTCTCACATACAATCTGTGAGATTATCTTCCTTTACTCATTCTGAAAAATCTTTCCTGATCATCTATAATATGCCAGACCCAAGGAATGGGAGGAAAACGCAGCCTCAGTGGCCCATCTGTCCCTCTGTTTGTGTAGTTTATTTGCCTCTCTTCTCCTTTATCTAGTTCTTTACTGACATAATGAGGTCTTAGTTTGTGTATGTATGTGCATGTGTGTTTAACTATATAGTTTTAATACAGTTTTAGTCACCTCTTGATTTTTCATTGATTATTTACTACTGTCATAGCAACTTGAATAAATATCAAAAATAATAATATAAACTTTGATACTAGCTTTTTAAATAGTTGCTGAAGAGATGTTGCTTTCCAAGATAAGTATTAGGAGAAATAATAGTATTTTCTCCTTTGAGAAATAACATTTTTGAAGGAGAAAGTAAGTTGGCTTCTGAAAGCTCATGGCTCTTAATAGTGAATGTGCATCTTGCAAAACAGTACCTTTAGTAATGCAATAACTATTTTAATACATTGGGGACTAAAGACGGAAGCTTAAGGATTAAAATAAAAAATACTCTTTTCAACAAAAAATATATTAACATATAGAGGAGAGGGTACTATTGTCTGTTGGCAAATAAACAGAAGGAGTAGGATTGAGAATTTGGCCGTCTGGTAACCAGACTTACAGGTAAATGAGTTAAATGAATTAGGAGTCAACCCAGAAAAGTTAGCTAAGACAAGGCAGTTGCTAAAGTTTTCATTAGGCAAGCAAGAACAGGTTCTCAATGGTGAAGCTGTGAGATGCAAGCCAGAGTGGGAAGTTAAGGAACAGAGTATCAGGGAATCATGTAATAAAATTTATTCAGCTATGAGGCTAGTTTTATTTATTCACATAAAGCTATTTTTAATGTGTAAAATTATACATAGTGCAAAATTCAGAAGGTACACAGTAGTAAACAAAAAGTTAGCCTTCCGCCCCATTCTACAATCCAAACTCCCCATCCCAAGAGGCAACCATAATTAGCAATCTTTTATATAGCCTTATAGAACATCTATGCACAAAGGAGTAAGTGGTAGTATAATATACACACTTTTTCACATATATATAATTTTTATTTTTTCGTTGCTTAGTATTTCAAGGCATGAATGGAACATACTTTTGCAAACTAGTTCCGTATTACAAGACATTTAGGTCATTTCCAATCATCTGCTATTACAGATAATGATAGAGTGACTAACTTTATACATACATCATTTTACACTGGAGTAATCATGTTAAAAGGTCCTAATGGTGGGATTGCTGGGTCAGTGGATTCACTCATTCAAAGAAAAAAAACAACTTTGTGATAAAATTAGACTATTTTAACCGTTTTTAAGTGTGCTGTTTGTGTTAAGTATATTTACATTATTGCATAACTAATCTCTAGAACTTTTTCATATGCAAAACTGAAATACTATACCCATTAAGCAACTCTCCAAGTCTTCTTTTTTTCCACTTTGTTTCCATGAATGTGTCTACTTTAGATATACCTCTTGTAAGAAGACTCATACAGTATTTGTCTTTTTGTAAATGGTTTATTTCCCTTAGCATAATGTCATCAAGGTTCATTCATGTTGTAGCATGTGTCAGAATTCCTCTCCTAAGACAGATTCATTGTGTGTGTATACATATATATACACATCATATAGATACAATATACCATATATATGCACCCCTATATGTACCATATGTATATATGCACCACCATACACACACACACAAAGCCCACATTTTGTTTATCTATTCATCCATTGATGGACACTTGGGTTGCTTCTACCTCTTGGTTATTTTGAATAATGCTTCTATGATGATGGCATGCAAGTATCTCTTCAAGATCCTGTTTTAAGACCAGGTATCATGGCTCACACCTGTAATCCCAAAACTTTGAGAGGCTAAGTCAGGGAGATTGCTTGAGCTCTGGAGTTTGAGACCAGCCTGGGCAACAAAGTGAAACCCCATCTCTACCAAAAATACAAAAATTAGCTGGGTGTGATGGCACATGCCTGTATTCCCAGCTATTTGGGAAGCTGAGGTCAGAAGATGGCTTGAGCCCAGGAGGCAGAGGTTACAGTGAGCTGAGATCATGTCACTGCACTCCAGCCAGGATGGAGGTGAGACCTTGTCTCAAAAAAAAGAAAAAAAAAGAAATCCTGCTTTAAAATTTTTTGGATATATACCCAGAAGTGAAATTGCTGAATGATGGGCAATGGGTTTATATATTTAAAATTTTTGTTTTTATTGCCAAGGTACTCTTAATAGAGATTGTAGCAATTTGTGTTTCTATCAGCAGTAAGTGAGTGCCTCTTTACTCATACCAGAACTGTGTACCATCTAACTTTTTGACCATTGTCACTCTGATATGGAAAAAAAAAGGTATTTCAACATAGTCTTTTAAAATATTTTTCTTAAAATAAGTGGAATGGAGTTTTTCTTATGTTTAAGACTGTTTAAGATATAGTATATTAATAGGAAATTAGAGATACAGGAAGTTACACAGATCAGGAAATAACTGTCATTGAAATGATAGTTTATTACTCACAGATCCTGAAGAAAGGGACACATCATGTCACCGTGGTGAGTAGACATCACATGGGAAAGTACAGGGGTTGGTCAGGAGACGAAAGGAGAGGACTGAACTATGGGGGCAAGAGCCTTTATTGTGCCTTTCAAGATAAGGAATAGATGAGGCAGGGATAAGCTGGCTTAGGATTGGCTAGTTTGAATAATTTCATCAGGCTCTGGGTCCACTCATGAGTGTTCTCCCTAGTTGTCTGGAACCTGGCACTGGGGTGATAAAGGTCAGTGGGGGTGTAGACTCTGGATTAGTTAGTTGGCATTTGAAAAGTGTGCCCTCAGGAGGGAGGAGGAGATGAAGAAGGCAGGTGACTCAGACATAATTTATTATCAGGTTGTCCAGAACAAGGTGTATACAGGTCACGTATGTAGGGCAAATGTTACAGCAGCAACTATGCAGAAGCTAGAAATGTAGAGCCTTAGCACATGTAGGATCTTAGTACAAAGATCCACTTGTAATTATTTTTTGTGTGAATTGTGCTCACATTTTTATTTTTTCCATTGGGAAGTTTAGTACCTTACTTTTTTGGGGGGCAGGGGGGAGTGTGTGTGTTTGGTGGTTTGGTTTTTTTTGTTGTTGTTGCTGTTTTTTGAGATGGAGACTGAGGCCAGACTGATCTCAAAATCTGCCCACCTTGGCCTCCCAAAGTGCTGGAATTACAGGTGTGAGCCACTGCGCCCAGCCAGTTTTTTCTCATGCTGTCATAGGAACTCTTTATACATTTAGAAAGTAGGCCTTTGTGTACAACATGCACTGCAAAAATCTTCCCATAAATTTATTGTATTTTATTTGAGTTTGCTTATGGTGTTTTTTTCTCCCATGTGGAAATTAATTTTTTTATGTGCTCTAATGTATTGACCTTTTCATTTTCAGCTTCAGGATTTTGTGTCATACCTTAAAGACTTGTTTTTCTGAGGTTATAAATATGTTTCCTGTGTTTTTTCTTAGTACCTTGATTGTTCGTGTAATCAGATTTTCACCTTTGTTTCATCTAGTATATACATTGGTATAGGGAAAATAAAAAGGAGATAGAAGCAACATGGTTAGAACTTAATGCCAGTTATTATCTTCTGAGGCAAAATTTTTTTACCTCTTTTCAGCCTATACAATCCAGATGGAGGTAAACAGATACATCTGAGTAGCAAAACACAAAATAAAGAGGCACAAAAATTACCTGACATTAAACCTCAGATTAGGAAGATAGGGACTTTGCTGTCTGTAAAGGCTACAACTAAGAATGGACAGGCTCAAAATATCTTAAAACTCAATGGTTTGGAAAGGAAAAAATAATCTGATCAATGGGAGTTGGAGAGTGATTCAGTAAAAATGGGTCTTAGTTCTAGGTTTGTTTGCTGTAGCTGTGTAAACTTCAGCAAGTCATTTAAGTTCTCTGAACCTCACTTTACCCTAATACAACATTTTTCAGCTCATAGTACTTCAGAGATACCTCACTGCCTACCATGATTATTTCACCATCTTTTAAAATTGTTTGTATCACTTTTTCCCAGTGACAGTCTTATGGAGATGCAGTATTTATAAAATAGATTTGAAGCCAGGTGTGGTGGCTCACGCCTATAATTCCAGCACTTTGGGAGGCCAAGGCAGGTGGATGGCTTGAGCTCAGGAGTTTGAGACGAGCCTGGGCAGCACATGAGATTTCATCTCTACCAAAAAATAAAAAAGTCTGGCATGGTGGTGCACACCTGTAGTCCCAGCTACTAGGGAGGCTGAGGTGGGATGGCTTGAGCCTGGGAGGCAGAGGTTGCAGTAAGCTGAGGTCACACCACTACACTCTAGCCTGAGTAACAAGGCCAGACCCTGTCTCAAATAAAAAAGAAAAAAAAAAAAAACAGAAAAAATTTGGATGTGGTGGATATAGAGGTGAGAGATACAAAGTGAAGGCTCCTTGTACTCTCCCCTTCACCCTCTCATCACTACCAACCCCACCTCTCCCAGGCCCCCCACCTCAAGGAACCACTGGAGAAATCCCTGTTCTGTCCAGATAGTTTGTGAACTGAATAACACTGAGCCTTCTCCCTCCAACCTTAAAACCCATCTCAACGCAGCCTGAAGGAAACAGAAAGCCTTGACAATGGCTGTGCTGAAGTCTCTTTCAGGAAATGGAGGCACGAGTTCCACAGTGTATCAAGCAGCAAAACTTCCCAAATTCCTCATCAAAACAGATGCCTCTCCCACATCTCTCTCTTCCCTCTTTTAAAATCTCCTCAGAAACAGGCCTTCCTACCCTCAGGCTATGTATTTCTTCTCTGTATTTTTGTCCATCTTCTCCTTGATATCTTTGGCCATTTCATTATTTTGCAAAGCAGTCTTCAGAGTTCCTTCCACTTTTCCTTCCCACCCAGTATCCCATCATCACCTCATAGGTGCAAACACAGAACTGAGCAATTAATAGGTGGCAGGGGGAGATTGTAGATACTTGGCTTTGGCTTTTTCTTTGTCTTATTATAAAGATTAAGTGTCACTGTTTGACCTCACAGTCAAATCCCTCTACAATCTGATCCAGCATTTCTTTCTCCCGTGCTCTAGCCAAATTAGATGTATTATTGTTTTCCTAACTAGCGCCTGGTTTTCCACCCTGCTGATGTCTTTTCTCATCCTGCACCCCGGCCAGGAGTGCTTTCTTCCCTGTTTCTGTGCTTCAGAATTCTACCCATCTTTCAAGGATAGCTTGGATCTCATCTTTTCTCCTGAAGCATCTCCCTTCCTGACAAAATGTGATTACTTCTGCTTCTACAACCTCTCCACATAGTGCTTGCACTTACCTCATGACACTTACTATTTTCTTTCCTGTTTCAAGCTAATTTATAGTAGTTTTAGTAACATTGAGAGCAGGAAGCACATAGTATTCGTTTTGATGCTCCTTGTAAACTCTTAGCTCACTGTTTTGCATATACTTATGCCAAGATTTTCAAAAGAGCAAATGTACATAGTAATTAGTAAAGCCCCTCGCTAAAATAATTACACTACTGCCTCACTATTTTAAAGCACACTTATGAAATTTTTTCTGAATTTCTGAATGTATTTCCTATATCAAGTCAACCTAAGTTCTCAGTGATTTAAATGTTTAGACCCATCATACATCTCTTACAGTTTTATTTTCCCACCTGAGTCCCCAAAGGGATGTGTATAGGGAGGCAATGATTTTCAAATTTGTTTTGAAAAATAAAAACTCCTTTGCTTTAAGTGAAACTAAAAATGAGACCTCGTGATACAGAGTAAAAGCAGAGTGATTCCAGTTGAATAGTGTTTCACACGTTATACTTTCTCCTGGATTCTTTCCCAACCCCACTTCCTTTGGTGTTCTGAAAATATGTCTGCAGGAGCTTAAGGTCTCTGGGGACACAGTTGCTGGTTGCTGTTCAACTCTTAACAGCTCAGTATGTTAAATATCAGCCCTGCTTTCATCATGAAAGTATCGGCCTTTCCTATCCAACTTTCATAATTATCCACGATATCAGGACCTTTCTAGGTTTCTAATAGTTGGTTTGATCAAGTTGAAAAAACGTACTCCGTATAGGATAGAAATTTAAAAGTCACCATCACCAACGCAATTTACTTGTAAATGACACATTCCGAAAAAATTATTTTATCTAACAATTGAAAATAAGGACGTTGCTGTTTACACAAAAGGTCTTTGGCTTCCAAAGAACTTACAAAGTGCTTTGTACTTAAGCAGAGTTTGTTCATCAGCAAATTCTGCCATGTAACCATGGGAGTAAAATTGTGTTTGGAGAGCATAGAAACTTGTTTGCCCTTTCTGTCAGGGTTCTTGTAAATTTTGACTTAGCTGCAGGAAGAAAATTATTTTTAACCACTAGGTTAAGTAAGGATATTAACACACTTGAAAATATATTAATTTTTGAAATATCTCCTGTTAGCAAAATATCATAAAATTGTTTTGATAAAATACAGAAAGAGATGTTTTACCTTAGGCTGAGATACAATGTGAATCATTTTCCACTTCCTGGATTCACATAGAAAGTCATAGGAGAGATGATACTGAGATTTACTATGTATCTCTATTACCCATGGAAAATTAGTCCACTTCCTGACCAAGCAGGTCAGGACAACTGAAAAGGGATAATTATCTAGAAATGATAAACAGTTTGTAGCTAACAGAGGCTTTTTTTTTTTCAGGGAAGACTTTTAGTGAGTATAAAGCATTGCCTTCTTATTGCAGCATTAATCATAGCAAACAGAGATGATATTGGAAATGCTCCTAGGGAAGTGTCCAGCACATGGTTGGTGCTCAGCAAGTGACAGCTGTTTATCATTATTAGTATGCAAAAGCAGGAATCTCTAATCAAAACTTAAAACAGGTTATTTAGAGTCACTGAGAAAAAATATGGTATTACATTACTGAATGGGACAGAAATATAAGCAAATAATTTTGTGGAGCCTTTGGTAAACTTTTAAACATAAACACAAATTGCTAGCCTGTTGTAGAAAATGGCAAAGTGATATCATCTTGCTGTGACCCCACCCAAATCTCATCTTGAACTGTAGCGCCCATAATTCCCACATGTCACAAGAGGAACCTGGTAGGAGGTAATTGAATCATGGGGGCAGGTCTTTCTCTTGCTGTTCTCGTGATAGTGAATTGGTCTCATTAGACCTGATGGTTTTCTAAATGGTAGTTCCCTGCATGAGCTCTCTCTCACCTGCCGCCATGTAAGAAATTCCTGTGCTCTTCCTCCATCATGATGGTGAGGCCTCCCCAGCCATGTGGAACTGTTAGTCCGTTAAACCTCTTTCCTTTCTAAATTACCCAGTCTCCAGTATGTATATATTAGCAGCATGAGAACAGACCAATACAGAAAGCAAGCCAATTTTCAGAGATGAAAACCAAATGGATCCTATGTGTTCACAGATATGCTGTACTTTGTATAAGGTCTTTTGTAATAGAGAAACAATTCATCATAAACAGTATCATTCCCCTTAATTACTCAGGGAAATTAATTACTTGAGAGCTTAGAAAATTATTATTTTGAAAAAGTCTTATTCAAAATACTATGTGTATAGCACCACACTATTTATTCCCATAGCAGGCAAATGGTAAATATTTATTGGATTCCAATAGTAATATCAGTTATTTTGAGGAGCTAAGACAAAAAAGTCTTGTGTGTTTATTTTGAAATGTGATTATTTTCTTTTAAAAGGAGAGTATAGTCCAGCCAAAGTGGCTCACGCCTATGATCAGAACATATTGGGAGGCCAAGATGAGCAGATTGCTTAAGCCTAGGAGTTTGAGATCAGCCTGGGCAATATAGGAAGATCCCATCTCTACAAAAAATTTGTTGACCATGGTGACACATGGCTGTAGTCCCAGCTACTCAGTAGGCTGAGGCAGGATTATCACTTGAATCTGGGAGGTCAAGGCTGCAGTGAGCTGTGTTCACACCACTGCACCCTAGCCTGGGCAATGAAGTGAGACCCTGTCTCAAAAAAAAAAAGAGTATCCTCAGAGATAAGTATAGATTTCTTTCTGAAATGACTAATAAAATACAGATCTTCTTGAGAGACCATTGTATTTTTAAGAAGATGCAGACTACCAGTTAGCCAGAGTATGATTTTCATTTGTTTATTTGTCTCTGAGAGTTGAGGTGAGTAAGATGCAGAGGCAGGATTGAATATGGGCATGGACAGCAGACAGGCTGGTGACCTGATAGAGAATTTGTCAAGGAGTAGAAAGAGCAAAGGCTGAAAAGGTGAAGAGGAACCATGCTATGAGAGTATAGAAAAGAAGAAACGTAGTAAAGAAGGAACAGTCAAGGAACAGTTCGAGGAGTAACAGCCGCATTGATAGCACAGAATTTGTTGAGGGGGTATTAAAGAAATTCAAGTTTTATTATTGCAAGTTATGTTAGATAACATTGCTTGAAACTAGCTAGCTATTGACCCATAGCAATTTCTGTTGTACTGTTTTTTGACTACATGTAAGAGCTGCATATCTACTTTCTTTTGATGGGCACATGTTATATGTTATATATTATAGCATGCATGTTATAAATAACATGTATAAGCATGTATATGCCTCATATGTGCATACACAAGGGAAACTACCCATATGCATAGAATTACATTCACTTCAACCTGCAGCTAGATCTATTAGTGAAAATTGTCAGTCAGATTCATTTATAACCATTCCATGTTAAGACTTTGAAAGTTATTAAAAATATGAGATATAGATTACCTCTAACTAGGATAACTTTGTGAAAACATTTGTGAAAGGGTAAGATTTTTGTTTGTTTAGTTATTTATTTGTAGAAAGGGATTTATTTAGAGAGAAATAAAGGAGGAGAGAGAAACAGCTAACTCTCACACTGAGTGAGGGAAAGGAAACCCCCAGAGGGGGAAAACCAGAGAAGGAAATCTCCTCTCACACTGAGTGAGAGAATCCAGAATAGAGAGAGATGGAGTTTAGGAGGGGAAGACAGGCTTCCACAAGAGAGTGTGGGAGGGACTCCAGAGGGGAAATCTAGGAGAGAGAAAAGTGGTGTTCCCATCTTTGTTGAAGGGAGTGTTTGTGGAAGGGGACCCAAACATGGAGTCCTGAAAGAGTAAGTTTTAAGATCATTAATGTTGAGGAGTGGAGCAAGATGGCAAAATAGAAGCCTCCACCAATAGTTTCCCTGACAGCGATGCCAACTTAAAAACTATGTACAAAAAAGGAAGCTTCATAATTACACCCCAAATCAGGCTAGTTTTCACAGCACCTGGTTTTAACTTCATATTGCCGAAAGAGGCACTGAAGAGAATAGGAAAGACAGTGTTGAATCACCAACACCGCCCCTCCCCAATCCCCCAGCAGTGGCAACATGGCACAGGAGAGAATCTGTACACTTGAAAGAAGGGGAGAGTACGGGATGGTGAGACATCAGGTTGAACTCAGTGCCGCCCTGTCACAGCAGAAAGCAAAACCAAGCTGAACTCAGCTGACACCTGTCCATGAAGGGAGTATTTAAACCAGCCCTAGCCAGAGAGGATTGGCCCATCCCAATGGTGGGAACTTGAGTTCCAGCAAGGTTCCTCAAGAAACTAAAAATAAAGCTACCATATGACTGAGCAACTCCATTGCTGGGTATATACCCAAAAGAAAGGAAATCAGTATAGCAAAGAGATATCTGCACTCCCATATTTATTGTAGCACTATTTATAATAGCCCAGGTTTGTATACAACCTAAGTGTCCATCAACAGGTGAATGAAGAAAATGTAGTACATATACACTGTGGAGTACTATGCAGCCATAGAAAAGAATGAGATTCTATCATTTGCAACAACATGGATGGAACTGTAGGTCATTATGTTAAGTTAAATAAGCCAGGCAAAGAAAACTTTGAATGTTCTCACTTGTTTGTGGGAGATAAAAATTAAAATAATTGAAATCATGGCAAAAGCAAGTAGAAGGATGGTTACAAGAGGCCAGAAAGGGTAGTGGGGAGGATAGGGGGAAAGTCAGGGTGGTTAATGAGTACAAAATAAAAAGAATGAATGAGACCTAGTATTTGCTAGATCAACAGGGGGGACTATAGTCAAAAATAATTTAATTGTACACTTTAAAATAACCAAAAGAGTATAATTGTATTGCTTGTAACACAAAGGATAAATGCTTGATGGGATGAATGCCCCTAATAAAAGAAACACTTCATCCAAATTAAATTTAAAGGAGTTTAATTGAGCAGTGAACAATTAGCAAATCTGGCAGCCCCCAAAATCACAGCAGATTCACAGAGGCTCCAGGGGTGCCTTATGGTCAGAACAAATTTGTAGACAAAAATGGTAAAGTGACATACAGAAATGGAAAGTGAGGTACAGAAACAGTGAGATTGGTGACAGCTTGGCGTTTGCCTTATTTGAGCGCAGTTTGAACACTCAGCAGTCTGTGAGTGATTGAAGTATGGCCGCTGGGATTGGCCAACACTCAGCTATTGTTACAGGTGCATACTATTAAGTCAGGTTTTCAATTTTGCCTGACTATTAAGGTAGGTTACTGTTCATCCACCAGGACACAAATGTAGAAGTAGAGAGTTCTTCTCAGGCTGTTTTTAGTTTGCTTTAACAATTCTCCCCTTTTGGTTATTTTCTCAATTCTGAGAGACAGATGTTACTTAAAACCTTAGTCATTGATGTTACTATAACTATCATAAATGTACTTACATAGATTTGAAAGCCACTGGGAAAGAGAACAGTGGGTTTTGCGAGGTGGGAATAAGGACTGAGTAGAGGGTACCTCCTTGTGTTGGAACATCCTGTTTAACAGCAGAAAAAACAAAACCTGGTCTATTCTAGGATCCATGTGTTATCTTAAAGCCTTAGTTTGATTATGTCACATTCAGCATGAGTGACTCCATTTTAGTTCGGTTTGGTTTATTGTGGCCTAGTGCATAAGCTCAGTTCAAAATAATGGCCTCCCATAATTTTGTTTAAAAAACATTCCCCCTTTTTGGCCAGGTTCTCTCTTAGGTAAGGGTGTGACCAAAGCTTCGGGCCTTAGCACCACTTTTAGTTACCATCATTTTGGGTTTCCTGTCCCAGCATATCATTCATAGGTTACAGTGTCCTCATGGTCACACATTTCTTTCAGCTTCCGTCATTCCAGTTAAAGAGAGACCATTTGATGTCCTACAGATGGCTGCATGCAAACATTTAAAAGCTTTGAGAGAATACAGTGCACCGGGGAGACTTTTTTTCTTTTCTTTGAGACGGAGTCTCGCTCTGACACTAGCCTGGAGTGCAGTGGCGCCATCTTGGCTCACTGCAACCTCCACCTCCCAGTTCAAGTGATTCTTCCGCCTCGTCCTTCTGAGGAGCTGGGACTACAGGTGCGTGTCACTGTGCCTGGCAAATTTTTGTATTTTATTAGTAGAGACTGGGTTATACCATGTTGGTCAGGATGGTCTTCATCTCTTAACCTTGTGATTCGCCTGCCTTGGCCTCCCAAAGTGCTGGGACTATAGGGCATGAGTCACTGTACCTGGCCCAGGAAGACTATTATTATAACTAATGGGAGGATAATACCAACAGTTTGGAGTATACTTACCCATGGTCCTCATAAACCAAACCATGTAAAATTAGATTTTAAAATGAGCTAGAGGGAGAGTCTACTTGCTTGACTAGTGGTCTTTTCATTAATCCCCTACAACTGAATTTTTATAATCTACATTTGATGTATACCTAACTTAATAGTACGCGCCCATAACAATAGCTGAGTTCTGGCCTATCCCAGTGGCTATACCTCAACCACTCATAGAGTGCTGAGAGTTCAAACTGCGTTCAAAATAAGACAAACACCAAGCTGTAACCAGTCTTGCTGTTTCTGTACCTCACTGTCAACTCCTGTAGATCATTTTACCTTTTTTGTATATAAATTTCTTCTGACCATGAGGTGTCCCTGGAGTCTCTGTGAATCTGCTGTGATTCTGGGTACTGTCCAATTCGCAAATTGTTGCTCAATTAAACTCTTTTAAATTTAATTCAAATGAAGCTTTTCTTTTATCACCCCATTTACCCTAGTGCGATTATTATGCATTGCATGCCTCTATCAAAATATCTCATGTAGCCCATAAATATATATACCTACCATGTACCCACAATTTTTTAAAAAGATAATTAGTGTCTATAAAACAAGGAAAAGGGGAGTAAAACTAGTCTCTGCCCAACTAAAGGTTTATAATCATAGCAAACAGTACTCTAATGAATTTAAATGACTCCTCAAACTTGGGCAGCACACTGCTAATGAATGAAAAGGTGTTTTGGTCCGTGGCCTAGTTCATTTTCTTCTGCTATATGCATATGTATATCTACATAAACACAGGTATATGTAGATACACACACAAACACACATGCGCACAGTTGCATCACAACACCCGACTCTCCTATGGTGGCATCTCGAAGAAGATGCAATCTTTGAGGCTTCGTCAGTCTTTACCTCCTCATTTCTGTCAAGTGTCTTCTTAAGTCAAAAGAAAAATTTTGTAGAATCCCATTGTGTAATGTCATGATGACTTTTTAAGACATCCAGTAACACAACAAAAATAATGTTGCTGGCAGAAGCAAGGAAAAGCAAATCTGTATCTAACATAATATAAAATAAGTATCTATTCCAATGGTAACGAATCTCTGCCCTGTCCATAAAGTGTCACTGGCACTTCTCAAATGATGTGGTACAGGGCGGATAGTGGGACACACATGTGCTGGCTCCTCCTCATCTCCAACTTCTACAAGGCCAGCTTGTCCCAGGGATCTCTCTGTAAAAGTCTGTTCCACATAAACTTATTTACTATCTTATCTTTGCTAATCCCGTGGATTCACTACCATCTGTATTCCAGCATTTCTCAAATGTATTTCTGAGCCCTAGATGTCTTTCCTGAACTTCAGACTAATATTCTAATGGCTATATCCACTTGCATATCTTTGAAGTTACAATGTTCAAAACTTCTGATCCCAGCACCCCACCCCGCTTTATTCCACTGCTCACACACTTCCCAGACAGGCTTCCCCTGCAGACTCCCCAATTTCTGTTCATGACAGCTCCATGATGCAACTGCTCAGGCTAAAATCTTGCGGTTTTCTATAATGCCTCTAATTGCTATTATTATCTATCACTGGCTGACCTTTGATCAAAAAATTTTGTCACCTCTACCTTCAAAATAGATGTACCTCACTGCAACCTTTCATCATGCTTTCATCATCACTTACTGAGAATATTGCAAACATTAAAACTGATGTCCTTGCTTCAATCCTTGTTTCCCTACAGTCTATTTTCTACTTGGCAACAAACACAACCCCTTTAAAACTGGTTGATATCATGTCTTTCCCCTGCTCAAAATCCTTATGGCTCTTATCTACTCAGAATAAAGGCATAATCCTTACCATGGCTTAATGGCCTTAGTGATCCAGCATATCGCTTCTATCCCTTGTTTATCCCCAGCCACCCAAGCTGTCTCTGAGCTTATCTCCTACACTCTCACCACCCCAGGCCCTCTGCTGTTTCACACAGACCTCTTAGCTGACCTTCAAACATGCTGTCCACTCTCCCAGACTCTGGGCTTTTGCACCTAATGTTCCCTTTGTTTGAAACACACTTATCCCAGGCATCTGCCTGGCTTACACTCTCATATCTTTAGGCCTCTGTTCAGATTTTACTAGCACACACAGGCCTCTCCTGACCACTCTATATAAAACAGCACCTTCTTTTCTAGCACTCCTTTATTCTCCTTAATTTTTCATGGTATTTATCATGTATTTATTTGTCTCCTCTGATAAATATTTACTATGTATTTTTTGTCTCTGCTACCCACTCCATGAGTGTAAGATTTTGTCTTTGTTGGATACTGATATATCTCCAGCCTCCTAGAAGACTGTCTGATGCAAGGTGTGTACTCAGTAAATACTTAATGAAGGAATTAAGGCTACATTTACCCCAACATTTCTATCTCCGTAAGTCTCAGTTCTAAGACATTTCTGGCTTCTCAACTTTAGTTAGCATGAGCTACTATTGAATGTGCTGAGAATTTGTTTTAACTAAGCGAACAAACTATGAGACTCATACATGTCTGCTCAAGCTAGCCTGTTGAATCTATAATTTCTGGTAATTATGCCTATGCCAGTAAATTTGGTCACATCTAAAATTTTTTCTTTTTCCTTAGGCAACCTCAATCTCTCTCCACGTGTATTCTCCAGCCTTCCTTTGATATAAGTTAGCAAAGTTGTGCAAAGTCTTCTCCTTCCATTTGACTTTAGAATCAATATCATTGCGTGCCCTGATGAAGGAGCCTAAGGGAGAATTAGGAGTGTTCCCTCAGGAAAGAAAGCAACAGTGCATTCCAGCAAAAGAACGTTGTCATCACTTTGAGGGGAGGGACCACTTCAAAAAGTAAGGTGGACCCAGTCACGTTTGGGAATTCAGGATATTCCAGGTTTTCCAAGTATACTCATTTCCTCTCATTTCCACTTCTTTCCAATCAGTCACCAAAGGAGAGCAGGCAAGGCTATGACATTGTGATCTGGCAATGCGCAGAATGAAATTAAAGTTTGGAATTGGCCTCCTCGGCTTGTTATCTCTGGGGAAAGGGACAGGTTTGAAATTGAAGGTGGTTTGTGAAGGAATCTTTATTCTAATCTGTGACTTTTTAGAAAATTAAAAGATTCATGGATTTTATTTTAAAATTAATTTCAAAATTATAGTAGAAGTAGTATGAAAAATACTGCCTTTTTCTTCAGGAATTCAGTAGGTGGAACAATCACTATTGGGCAGGTACAGCAATATGCTTCTGTGTGACATGTCCCCACAGGCATGTTCCTAGGACCCCTTCTAAAAGTTTGCCACTGTTCCATTCCCACTCCTGTATCTGAATAGGTTCTTGGAAACAACAACTAAGCAAAAACAACATATCTTATGCCATAGGAACTTAATTCTTGTTTATGTCAATTAGCTTATGGTAAAATTGGTTTTGCTACATGGTATGTTCGTTTAATGTCGCTGTTTCCAAGAACCTATCAACAGTGTTAAGTGAAGACTTACTGTATTTGATCCTGTCTTGCCATATTCTCCCTGGCTATAATTGCTTCTCACCTATGTTCACAATCTTTCAGATCCTCAGGTTTGACACTACCCACTACTTTCCTAATCATAATTGTGGCTTCTTTTCTTTTTTGTTTTTTTGAGATGGAGTTTCGCTCTTGTTACCCAGGCTGGAGTGCAATGGCACAATCTTGGCTCACCGCAACTTCCACCTCCTGGGTTAAGGCAATTCTCCTGCCTCAGCCTCCTGAGTAGCTGGGATTACAGACACGCACCACCATACCCAGCTAATTTTTTGTATTTTTAGTAGAGACGGGGTTTCACCATGTTGACCAGGATGGTCTCGATCTCTTGACCTCGTGATCCACCCGCTTCGGCCTCCCAAAGTGCTGGAATTACAGGCTTGAGCCACCGTACCCAGCCGGCTTCTTTAGGCTACTGCTGTTTCTCAATGGCAACATATTATTAACCACTTTGAATAACAGTACTCTTGTCTCAAATTTCCTAGGCTACTGCTGTTTCTCAATGGCAACATATTATTAACCACTTTGAATAACAATACTCTTGTCTCAAATTTCCTTTACTCCTATTCAAACAGATTGATTTTAGGATAGAATTTAGATGATACTGAATAATATATAATAAGGAATATATAGGATGGTGTAGGATCAATGAGAAGTGCCAGGACCCCATGTACTGTCATCAGGGAACTCTGCCTATAAGAGATAACTATTTAGGATAATGATTTTTTTTCTTTTGGAAATGGAGTCTTGCTATGTTGCCCAGGCTGGAGTGCAATGGCATGATCTTGGCTCACAGCAACCTCCATTTCTCAAGTTCAAGCAATTCTCCTGCCTCGGCTTCCTGAGTAGCTGAGACAACAGGTGTGAGCCACAACACCGAGTAGTTTTTGTATTTTTAGTAGAGACGGGGTTTCACCATGTTGGCCAGGCTGGTCTCGAACTCCTGACCTCAGATAATCCACTCACTTCGGCCTCCCAAAGTGCTGGGATTACAGGCATGGGATTACCAGCCAATGATGATGTTTTCTTTGTAAAAAAATCTATGTTCAGCCAGGTGTGGTGGCTCATGCCTGTAGTCCCAGCACTTTGGGAGGCTGAGGTGGGCAGATCACAAGGTCAAGATATCGAGACCATCCTGGCCAACATGGTGAAACCCCGTGTCTACTAAAAATACAAAAGTTAGCTGGGCATGGTGGTGCACACCTAAAGTTCCAGCTACTCAGGAGGCTGAGAATCACTCGAAACCAGGATGTGGAGGTTGCAATGAGCCAAGATCACGCCACTGAACTCCAGCCTGGGTGACAGAGAGAGACTCCATCTCAAAAAATATATAGTGAATATTTCACTTGCAAATAGTGAAATTGAAATTCAAACCTAGGAAGGCCAGCTCCTGAGTTCCTGCTTTTAGTCATGGGTGATAAGACAAAACCCAGTGAGGATAGAGGATGGCATTCTATCTAGACCAAGGAAACAGTATACTATAGGCAGTAAAAACATTAGAAAACATGGTATGAGTACAATGAGGGGTTCAGTATGGCAGAAGTATAAGTAGTGGTAGAAATCAGTTCATGAAGGGACTTATTTGCCAGATTTTGTCTTATAGAACATAAGGCATGTTGAAAGTTTTAAGCAGCACAATAACATGATCAGAATTGTACTTTTGAACAATCCCCGTGGCCGTGAAGAAAGTTGGACTGGAATAGACTGAAACCAGAGGTACAGACCATTCGGATGTGTTTGTGTTGTCCGAAGGAGGTGAGGGCTAACCAGAGCAGCAACACTAATAACAGAAGAAAAGGAGAGGAAGTTGAATGCCACAAAATGAAACCAAACTTTTGTATTTCAGATGTTTCAACAGTATTCTAGAGGGAAGTAAGATAACGGTGTTCCTCTATTTGCCTGACTTCTTGTTGAGGAAATAGTACTCATTAAAGTCTTCAGAGTCACAGATACTGTATAGATTAAGTAAGCATGACATAACTTTTCAGACACAAGTAAGTACACAAATACTACTTTACAACCAACAATATTTAATGTTTCCATGTTGAAGAATAGATGTGAAAATTAAATCTTTTATAAGGTTTTTAAAAGACATAAACATAAACCTAATTATACATAAAAGAAAATTTTAAACAAGAGCTTACTGTGATGATATTATGTATAACTCTACCTTTAAAATATTTTCTTGAGTAGCTATTCAAAAATGAAGACCAGCAAATTTTGTTGCTCAGATATTTCTTATGTTTTGTATATTTAAGCTCTTTATTTATTGAATAGATGTGTCATTAATTCATTTTGGAGCATTACTATTATCAGTAAAATTTGATTATTTTTCCCCTCAGTCATAGGTAAGTCAGCTCTACCTGGAATTTCTGAGGACCCAGTTTTAGTCAATATTTTCAAAGAATGATAACATTAGAAATAAAGTCTTAATTAAGATAACAAATATTAGCTATCAAAATGGAACCAAGACAAGGTTCTAATATGTTTGTAAATAGTCAATCCATATTTATGAACATTAGCATAATTAGTGAATAGTTAACGCAAAAGACTAGCAGATATAATCTATTTCCATCAACATGTTAAATGTTATAAAAGTCTAGAATATATTTTATTATTGGTAACATGAAATGATTCCAATAAGGAATCTCTGTGTTACAGAATTTACTAGAAAAGTGCTGTGAAAGTGTAATGAAAAATAAAATGATCCCTTGAAATAAAGTGGAAGATCAAATAAGTTTTTGAATATTTACATGGATTAGTGAATTATTTGCCAGATACTCCTGAAGTTATACCTAGTTCCCATTAAATCAGTGGACACTCTGTATAGGAGCATATACCTTTCTTTAGAACTATATTTTATGGTAAGTCCATTTTTACTCACAGGAGTTTACTTAAACTTATACATATATTAATTATACTAAATGAAAATGACCTTATCTAAAACAAATACACTGTATAATATCAAAATGTTTTTAGTTTTTTTTAAAAAAGCAAAAGAGAAAAAAATCAGTTACGTCATTTACATTTGGTATACCATCTAATAGATACACAGCTTTTGAAATCTACAATATTTTACATTTTGGTCATCATTTAATGCTATTTGCATTTCTCTTGCTTTAAGATTTTAATAATATTTGTGATAACTTTCATCATGTTTAACTGAAAACTTTGGGTTAAAGTTATAAACCCCTAAAGTTATTTTAAAGGAATATCTTGCTTCTTTTTGACTGAATATTTCTATAAGGGCCTAATATTTGAAAACTAACTTGTTATCCTCCTTAATCATTTTTCAAATAATAGATAAATCTTTGTAATATATTTTGAAGGCTTGGTTAGTGTATTAGAAATGGACACCAGAAACTAAAAAATTTATTGTTAGAACTAGCGTACAGTACAGTAAATTACTTCAAATGTTAGTCTAGAACATTTTTTTAGATAGGCAGAATATTGCTGTTCTCTCTGAAATGATCCCTTTCTATAATGATGAATTTAACACATTTTCAAAGTCTTTTAAATAATATATATAGCATACCAGAATTAGTGAATGAATTATAAAAATTACAGATACTTTGGGTAAAAAAAAATCTATCTTTTAATTTCTGATAGTAAAATAAGCAATCCACAAGTTAAGGTTGAAATATATAGTATTTGGACTACTGCTCTATATATTTCAAAATTCACATTTTCTATTTGTCCTAGAAAAACTTAGCCTTCTATGAAATGAATCACTTAATATTATCACTCTGGATATAAAATTGGCCTCTAAGTATTATAGCCTATAAGGAAATGCTTCTTTCCCCATGTGCCCCTACTCCCTGAAAAGAAAACCTACCAGTAGTCTAGTACAGTAGTGAGCAATCTTAAATTAAAAGCTATTGTTCACACAGAGCAGAGGAAGATAACTTTCATGTTAAAGCAGTTTTCAACATCAAACATCTAAGAGTTGTAAACTGTAAATGAATTACCTTTAAACTCTGGTCTTTATAGTTACATGCTTTCTGAATGCTTTTTGGAGTGACATTATGCTACCACATTTTAAAACAGTCTGAATGACAAATACTTTACATTTCATGAATGATAGATGAACAAGTTTAATTACATATATTAGTTCCCTTAGTCTGGGAACTAAAATGCTATAGGGTCTTTCTGTTGCAAAGTAAATGCTATGAATTGAGTAAGTCTATCTCAGAATGAAGATTACCCAAATAATTATAGCCTGGAAAGAGTGGTATACCTTCAGATGTTCTTAAGTCATGGCCCCAATACAGATTTCTTTGTGTAGAACCTAGCCTACGGAATAAGCCTATTATTATTATCATTTCGTTTGAGACAGAGTTTTGCTCTGTTGACCAGGCTGGAGTGCAGTGGCATGGTCTCAGCTTACTGCAATCTCTGCCTCCTGGGTTCAAGCGATTCTCCTGCCTCAGTCTCTCGAGTAGCTGGGATTACAGGCATGTACAACCATGCCAGGCTAATTTTTGTATTTTTAATGGAGAGAGCATTTCATCATGTTGACCAGGCTGGTCTCAAACTCCTAACCTCAAGTGATCTGCCTGCCTTGGCCTTCCAAAGTGCTGGGATTACAGGCATGAGCTATTGCCCCCAACCAACAATTATTTTTTAAATATAGCAAGTAATACAAGCAATAAGCAATAGAAAACTTTTCAATTAATAGAATTTAAAAGAAGTATAAATGTAATGTATAATCTCAGTAATCCTAATTGCTTGCAAGTGTTCATTGGATAACAGCATAACAGCAAAGGATTCCTTTAAAATGTATTATTTTTCAGCTTTATTTCAAATGTCATGTGGCATAAGAACCTACCAGTCAGACATCATTTTTTAGCTATGAAAAATATGAAACAAGGCATATTCTAAAGTGCTGAAGGAATTAGTTGCCCTATTAGATAACAAATACCTGGAGGAATGAACAGAGTGATTTATGGTTTAAAGTGCTTGGGTCTGATCATCATTTTAGCCTCTTTGAAGGAGGACTTGTAGCCACCAGGTTGTGCCTCACTTAAACCAGGCCAGGTGCCCCAGAAAATCCCGTTACGGACACCTCTGTATTTTTGGTGATAATACTTGCCATTTAAGTTTGCAGAAAGACATGCATCAAACCACCAGCCTGAGCTGTAATACAGCCCACAGTTCCCAGAAGGGTATCGATCATTGTCTTTGTCTGGGGTGGTGAAAAACTTCAGATCATGGTTGTAATGTTTGTTGAAACGTAAAGCGTCTCCAGCTGTGCCATTATAGTTACCAACATGTAAACGGTATTTGAGAAACTCATTAGCCACGTAAAACTGATCATACAAGGCATATAGTTTGACACCGTTAAAGTCTTCAAGATCTATTCTCAGAATCATTTCCTTACTCTTGGTCAGAAGGTGAATTTTATCGTTCCCCAGCCAAAATTCCCTTCTGAGGTTTCCAAAGCCTACTTTGTAGTCGTCCCACGTTCTGGTGAAGTTGGTGCTTCCATCAAGACGTGCCTGCAGCACTGTCCAGCCTCCCCCCATGGTCTCCATGTCACAGTAAACTTCAAAGCTACGATTTTTGGGATCAGGCGTAACTCTGTAAGTCTCACTGCTTCTTTTGCCTATTGCATAGTAGTCAGAGCAATCTTTATATATTAGATGCTGAACTGAAGGGAAAAGAAAAGGAAGGCATTGGATCTTGTTAATAGAAACTATGCATCTGAAGAATTATTCATATGTACAAAAGCAGTTTGATAATTCAATCAATGGCAATAATGAAACTTTCCTCTACCAAACTTACTTGAACCTGTTTAGCGAATGCTTGTTAAGGCCTCAGAAGGGCCGAGCGCGGTGGCTTACACCTGTAATTCCAGCACTTTGGGAGGCCGAGGTGGGCAGATCACGAGGTCAAGAGATCAAGACCATCCTGGCCAACACGGTGAAACCCTGTCTCTACTAAAAAATACAAAAATTAGCTGGGTGTGGTGGCATGCCCCTGTAGCCCCAGATACTACTAGGGAAGCTGAGGCAGAAGAATTGCTTGAACCCAGGAGGTGGAGATTGCAGTGAGCCGAGATTGCACCACTGTACTCCCAGCCTGACTCCTGGGGACAGAGCAAGACTCTGTCTCAGAAAAAAAAAAAAAAAAGGAAAAGAAGCAAAAAGGCCTCAGAAGAAGAATCTGATGTTAATAAAGCAGAAATGACTTCTAGTTTACTCTTGGTTGGTGATAATAATGACAGCATCAACAGAAAACAACAATAAGAAAATAATAAAAATACAGTTCTAACAATGTAGTATTATTTAGTGAGGCCCACCTATACATTCTAAGCATGCTGCCAAAGACTGGATAATATTTTCACACTTAATCTGAACATCGACCTTATGATACCGGCATTACTGCCAGTCTGCACGTGAGTATATTTAGGCATAAACGTCAGTGGCTTGCCTAACTTCACACAAGCTTTAAGTGGCAAAGCCAGGACACTAACTCGGAACTTGCTGGCAAAAATCAAATAATTCCAACTCTCCTAGAACTGTATTCCACACATACAGATGAAGCACAGGCTTCTTTCTATTTTCTTTCACCTAAAGGGGTTGATCGCCTCTACTGTTGGAAGATTTTATAGGATATGTTCCAAATGATGTATTAAAATCCTAATGCAGAGCATTGATCATAACTTCCTATTTATTTTACTTGACAACTATATAAAGAAGCTCGTGAAAAATATGTTTTTCAATAATATATCAATATTCTTACTCTGTATTTATTATCTAGAAAGTATTTAGCCACTATTTTACATTTTGGGTTTCAAGAAAGAAACAACAGGTGATTATATTGAGGATAATCAGTTAACAAGGTTCTGTATGAGTCAAAGACAGATATTTACTCTCCCAGATAATTTTTATTAAAATGTATGACAAATAAGGTAAGTTTAATATGAGATAACCTAAGGCATAAAAATCTATTCCTGTATATTTAGAGCTCAGAATATTCAGTTATTTCCCCCAAAATGTTTTGGAGAAAAACAGACTATAATAGAGTCTTGTTCATATCATGACAAGTTGCCATGCAGCATCTAATCTAATGTGTACCCACTGATACCACCTAAGAGGTGAACCTGGGATTCTCAGTGTGTCAGGTACATTAAGATGCAGGTTACCAGTAGTATTAGCAACAGTGGTCCTTGAAACTATGACCCTCTCCTCCTTTACTGGCAGATCAAAGGCAGTTTGCCAAAAACTATAACTTACTCTCAATAGGAATAATAGGCACTGAAATTATTATAGACAAATGTTCATAGTCAACAAGACTCACTTTCATAATTTTATGAACCGTAAGAAAAGTTTTACAGATGGAGTGTGCCTGAGATACTGTCTCCAAATGAAAGTGATCCCCACCATGTCCCTTTAACCTCACATTCATGGCAGGTAGAGGTCCTAATGCAGAGATGGCTTTCCAAAGTATAAGGAGACAGTCAGCAACAGTGGTCCCAGTACCTCAGGTGAAAAACCAAGGTTTGGGAGAGCCAATGCCACTGTTAGCTCGTGGGTAGAGTAGGCGATTAGGTCAAAGTTAATTCAAGTAATTTGAATGGTAAGGATGGGTTCTACTTTTATCTGCTTGAATTCTAGCTTCAGGTAAAAGAGAAAGAAGAATATACTCCTTCCCTTAGTGGTGTGCCAAAACTCTCTCCTTAAAACATTTTTTTTGCCACTAGGTCTCAAAGCAAAAATTTTTGCACACATATGTAGCTGCTTGTATTCCATCTGTAAAATCTCCCATTTTCTCTAGATATTTGGGATTAAGAACTGCAGATTACTTGCCAAAATCTTTCAAAGACCTCTTTAGGCATGAGGAGTGGCAGTCAGCCAATCACAAGAAAAACTGATTTCCAACAAACAAGGCACAATGGTGAAAGTCACCTTATCTCTATTGCTTTCAAACACCTCATTGAAGAGACAAGTTAAATGCACTAAAACAAGAAATTCTGCCTACTTCTGCTTGCATGTAGGTCTGGCATTAGCAAATAAGATCTCAAAATTGAAAGTGACTTCTAATGGATACAGAACTAACTATGATTTTTGTAATTAGGTTGTACATTATTTCTATGGTCACATTTGAGAAGATGCTTATTTTTTTCCTGTACACCTTGATGAATAAGACTGAATCTGTCATCTATTTAACCTATTGACTCAGGTTAATGTTTATAGATACTCTAGCTATATGACATTTATGAACATATGATAAGAAAACATTATTATACATACCTGGACGTGACTGTATTTGTTCTTGGCTGGGACACTTTGAACATTTGCCATCCAAACTATTGACGACAAATGTTAGATTTGCCACTTTGCTGTCAACATAATTTTCTATGTTGTTCATATTTACGAGATTCAGCTTCTCCAGGCGATCATGAAGTACATTGATCTCCTCTTTGGCATTCTTTAGCTCAGAGGACAGCTTGTTAACCTCACTCTCTAATTCTCTAACTCTGTTATCACCAACCTCTCCCTGGTCTCCTGTACTGGGTAACAGCAGTCCATTTCTGCTCGGGTCTCCGTTGTCGTCAGCTTGCAGCTTGCAGTCTTGGCAAGATTTCTTTAGACTATTTACGATATCCTTGAGGTTCTGGACTTCTTTGAACACCTCCTCGATCCTGCTGAATTGCTTCGGGAGCTGAATCGTCAAGCGGGGCAGGCTTACCTGGTAGGGGCATTCCCCTGCCTCATCGCATTTCCCTCTGCCTTCTAGTCTCACTGGGCAAAGGTCCTTTGCTCTTTCATCCTTAATTTCCTCCGTTTCATTGTTTGCCACAACCAAAAAACCGTAAGTGGCAAGGACAGCTGAGCTCAGCCAGTACCAGTTAGCCAGCTTCATCTTTACAGTGCAGCTAACCCCGGCAGGGAGTGTGCAGGGCTGGAGCTGCTTTAATAGCAGCTGCTGCCTGAGTCAGGCTTTCTGTGTTCCCAGAAAAGGGCGGGAACGTTTTGCATCACAAGTTTTAGAAACGCACAGGAAGAGGAGATAGCCCTCATCCCCTCATCAAAGGCAGTTTGCCAAAAACTGTAACTTACTCTCAATAGAAATAATATGCATTGGAATTATTATAGTGAAATGTACATAATCAACAAGACTCACTTTCATAATGTATTTTATGAACCGTAAGAAAAGTATTCAATTTCTACAATAATTTGGTATTCTTATGCTTGAAGTAAATAATTATCACTGGAAAAACAGTTTTTAAAGATAAAAAGAGCTAGTTAACTGTCTAGAGAACAGAAATGTTATTAAAATTAAAATGGTCCTTTTTCCTATTTAGAATGGGGAACTGGGGAACCTGTATTTTCTTCTTGTTGGACTCTGAGGTGAAATCATAAGCACTTTTGGAAGTTTCTAAGTATAATAAGGTACAACTTTCTATTTTAGTTGACTTTTGCTTCATCTACTTGAAAAAGAGAAGAAAACTGGCAGTGAAAAAAGTGCTGCTTTCTATTCATTTGTTCATAACATAGTGTATATGAATGTCTAAATGCCTAAGACACATTTAAAACAACATCATTGTCTTTCATCAAAATGAGTAGCTGCCTCCTGTGCCTTTTGCTATTTTGGTAATTGTACTGTCATCTTCCACAGCTACTCAAATGTGAGTCTTTGAGTTATGCCATCTCTGTCCTGAACTTCTCTTGCCTATAGCATCTTTGCCCTTTCTTTCCACAGGTAACCCTGGCAGGCAGGCCTCTTGCTTTCTGTGTCCACGCTGGTTCCTCCACTTTCTCTCTGGGCGACTTGGTATATCACCTTGTTCAAAACAGGTGGCACTAATGATAATCATTTTCTAACTTTCTCCTCAGAGGCTGAGGGCAGGAAAGAGGAACAGCTTCAGTTAGAGAGACCACAAAATTTGTTTTGCATACTTAAATCTCATAAGATACCTTGTTTTAAAAAGAGGTTTATTGCTTAAAAAATAATTTCAAAATGGCTGACAGGGCAAAAATCTAAATGTTTTGTTTTACTTAAAGCACTCTGTAACCGATCTCATATTTATTTATTTAACCTGATTTCCTGTGACTTTTCTATATACCCCCTTAATTTTAGCCAAATCTTACTCACATTCTCGAAATGTTAGCAGGCTTTCTTTACACTGCCATACTCAGGTAGGTCTACCTCTGGTCACATCATCTTTGTTAACCAATCAATACATAACCTTATTTTCAGCGTGTTTCTGTTTAAAGACACCTTATTTCATATATATGATGGATTCATTAACACAGAACTCATGGCCAGCAGAACTATAATCAAACCTGAAAGAAGTTTATCTAACACATGTGTTTTCTCCATAAGATAAAACAGCCATCTTTCTCCACAGCCATCTTGAACTTAAGAACTTGGGCGTGGTGGCTCACTACTGTAGTCCCAACACTTTGGGAGGCTGAAGTAGGTGAATCACTTGAGCTCAGGATTTTGAGACCAGTCTGAGCAACATGGCGAAACCCCATCTCTATCAAAAATACAAAAAATTGGCCAGGCGCGGTGGCTCAAGCCTGTAGTCCCAGCACTTTGGGAGGCCAAGGCGGGTGGATCACGAGGTCAACAGATCGAGACCATCCTGGTCAACATGGTGAAACCCCGTCTCTACTAAAAATACAAAAAATTAGCTGGGCATGGTGGCACTTGCCTGTAATCCCAGCTTCTCAGGAGGCTGAGGTAGGAGAATCGCCTGAACCCAGGGGGCAGAGGTTGCAGTGAGCCGAGATCGCGCCATTGCACTCCAGCCTGGGTAACAAGAGCGAAACTCCGTCTAAAAAAAAAAAATATATACAAAAAATTAGCCAGGCATGGTAGTGCACATCTGTGGTCCCAGCTACTTGGCAGGTGAAGCAGGAAGATCACTTGAGCCCAGGAGGCAGAGGTTGCTTGAGCTAAGATCGTGCCACTGCATTCCAAACTGGGCAACACACTGAAAGCCAGTCTCAAAAAACAACAACGTCAAACCACCTCTAGATAGCACTTCAACACTATGCTTGGGGGCCATTTTATTATTTCTTAAAATGTCTTTTCTTTCAGCCACATTCTCTGGGTGAGTCAGAGGCCATTTTAAACAGTGAAATCAGCAACAAAAAGTACAAGAATGTGAAAAACATGGCACTAACTAAATAGACTGCAAAATAGATGCCAGTTTACAGTATGAGATCCAAAAGAAGACAGAAAGTTGGCTTCTTTGACTTCAACTGGGTATATATGTATTTGGCAAATCAACATGTTTGCCATCCTGTGCATGTCCATAGATGGATCCTGAGATCTCACAGGATTAATTTTGGGGTTACAAATAAATTTTAGATAGTAGGCAAATCATAAAGGCAAGATCCATGAATAATGAGGATTGACCATATATTGTTAGAAAATCCAGGGCTTTAAATTCTTGAAATGGTCTATATGTTTATTCCAAGCTAAGTTGTTTAATTTGATTTTACCTGTTTATCACTTGTGTTTTGGGGTATTTTGCTTATGTCTTTTTTGGGATTTTAAAATAGTATATAGCCAGGCACAGTGGCTTATACCTGTAGTCCCAACAATTTGGGAGGCCAAGGTAGGTGGCCAAGGTAGGATCACTTGAGATCAGGAGTTTAACCAGCCTAGCCAACATGGTGAAACCCCATCTGTGCTAAAAATACAAACGTTAGCGAGACAGAGTGATGCATGCCTATAATTCCAGCTACATGGGGTTGAGGCAGGAGAATCGCTTGAACCCAGGAGGCAGAGGTTGCAGTGAGCTGAGATCACACCAGTGCACTCTAGCCTTGGTGACAAAGCAAAACTTCATCTTGCCTCCAAAATAAATAAATAAAATATAAATTGATATATAACTTATATAATATATAATATATTACATTTTTATATATTATATGTTATATGTCATGCCATATATATGATTAACTATAAATTTAATCATAAAATATAGCTTAGAAATTTGTTTTAATATTTCAGTTTATTCATAATAGTGTTGTTTAAACAATTGAACTACTGCAGAAAAGTCAAAACATTGAACTACTAATTCCCCACTAACTAAATAATTTCATGCAAAATGCCTATCTTTTAAATGCTGGTCATTGCATTATTAGAAATTTTTTTTAAAGGTTCTTAAGTTTATCTTATGAAACATAGATGTCATCATGTGAATTCTCAATAAATGTTAATTTAAAGGCCATTTCCACTGTGTTGGTAACTAAAGAAAATTTATTAAATGAAGTAGATGTTGCAGCTTTAACAGTTAATATTGAAATACATTGGTATCTCTCATCTAAGTTCATCTAAGGAAGTCTTTTAAAACATGATTTAAAATATAGCATTCTGAGGTATAGCATTATCTTATTTTTTGTTGTTCTACTTCTAGTTTAATCTTTTCTATGATTTGAGTCTTTTTCTGTTATTTGCAGTGAAAACTTTTCAGGGCTTGAAAAAACTACTTCATGATCTTTATCAACAGATGTAAAATTGCTTGGCCCTTATTTTGTTTATTTTAAACTAGCCACCATTATTTGACACAGCTTTTTCTGCTTGTGTATTTAACACAAAATTATTTTGATAGTGTTTATTTACAGGCAGTGTTTTGACAATTGATACAAAGTTCAGCTGCAACAATTGCTACTGCACAAGAAAATGGCAAAATAGACACATCAATTGTGTCAGTCGTATATAAATATAGATAGAAAATAAATCACCATTTATTACCATCATCTCAAAAATAGATATAATAGAATGAGAAGAGCCTTAGGGTGTTAGTCATTGAATGTACGTTCTTAGTGAAGAGCCTTCCAGTAACTTTCTTGCCACTGAACTAGACCTTAAAAAACTAGACTTTAAGTTTCTTATCTGTAATATGAGATAGTCAGATTAGAGGTCTGTTAGGTCCTTTTCAGGTGTAACATATCATCATTCTAAATGTTATTAATTAGAAGCAATATATAGCAAAGCAAATCATCAAGATGTAACCATAAAGTCATACTCTACTTTAAATCATCAATTCCAGTAGAAAATGTACAAATCTACTTCTTTTTAGCTATTCATCCATTCAGCACTTACTTTGCATTTATTGGACTGGGCTGTATACTAGCCCTGGGAATAACAAGGGTGAAAAATGGACACATCCTTGACTTTGTGGTGCCTTAAGTTGAAGATCAATGCATTTCAAGCCAGACCCAGTCTTGGGCACAGGTAACATGTTTGGCCTTATAGGGGGTTCAATAAGGACACCTTTTCCAAACCCCTCAATTCCCTTTCGCTTTGTCACATCATTAGGTTCTCCTTTTGCTAACTCCAAAATGGCCACTTTTAGAGTCATGAATTCCAAATTAGACCACAAAGGTGGTATAGTATCTACAGCCATGAGTCTATTGATGACAGGAATGTGTTCTGAGAAATGCAACGTTAGGCAATTTCTTTGTTGTGCTAATATTATAGAGTGCACTTAAACCTAGATGGTATAGCCTGCTATACCTAAAGCTCCTAGGCTACAAATCTGTATAGCATGTTACTGTACTGAATACTGTATACGATTATAACACAATAACACAATGGTATTTGTGTATCTAAACATATCTAAACAGAAAAGGTACAGTAAAAATATGATATTATAATCTTGTGGCACCACCATCCTATATGCAGTTCATTGTTGACCAAAATATCTTTATGGATGACTGTAACTACTGCTATGTTAGATATATGCTGCGTGGGCAGAGAAGAGGACTTCCTGTTTCCGTCCTTCATTCTGCTTCTCTTTGTCTTTTAACCTACTTCCCTAACTACTACCACTCCAAAATCTCCCATTTACAAAGTAGAAAAATGAAAGGTCTCACTCTTTTACCCAGGCTAGAGTGCAGTGGCATAATCTCAGCTCCCTATGGCCTTAACCTCCTGGGCTCAAACAATCCTCCAACCTCAGCTTCCAAGTAGCTGGCACTGCTGGCTGTCCCACCATGCCCAGCTAACTTTTTAAGAGATGGGGTCTCACTATGTTGCCCAGGCTAATCAAGAATGCTTGGGCTGAAGGAATCCTGCCTCACCTCCCAAAGTGTTGCAAGTACAGGACATGAAATCTGGGCAGGGACACAAAGCCAAACCACATAATTTCACCTCTAGCCCCTCCCAAATCTCACGTCTTTCTTACATTTCAAAACACAAATATGCCTTCCCAACAGTTCCCCAAAGTCCTTAACTCATTTCAGCATTAACTCAAAAGTCCAAATTCAAAGATCCATCTGAGACAAGGTAAGTTTCTTCTACCTATGAGCCTGTGAAATAAAAAGCAAGCTAGTTACTTCCAAGATACATGAGAGTCCAGGCATTGGACAAATACATCCCTTCTAAGAAGGAGAAATCAGCCAAAACAAAGTAGGTATAGGTCCCATGGAAATCCAAAACCCAGCAGGGCAGTCATTACATGTTAAAACTCCAAAAGGATCTCCTTTGATTTCATGTCTCACACCCAAGCTACACTGACACAGGGGTGGGCTCCAAGGTCTTGGGCAGCTCTGTCCCTGTTGCTCTGCAGAGTACAGCCCCTGTGGCTGCTTTCATGGGCTGGCATTGAGTGTCTGCAGCTTTTCCAGGTCCATGGTGTAAGCTGTTGGTAGATCTACCATTCTGGGGCCTGAAGGACAATAACTCTCTTCTCACAGCTCACTAGGCAGTGTCCCCTTCACAGTGTGGCTCTGTGAAGGTTCCAACCCCACATTTTCCCTATAAACTGCCCTATAGAGGTTCTTAATGAGGGTTCCACCCTTGCATCAGACTCCTACCTGGACATCCCGGCATTTCCATACGTCCCTTGAAAGCTAGGCAGAGGTTTCAAAACCTCAACTCTTGCCCTCTGCACACTGACAGGCCCAACACCACATGGAAGCCATCAAGGCTTGGGGCTTGTACCCTCTGAAGCAATGGCTCATGTTGTATCTTGGCCCTTTTAGCCATGGCTGGAGCTAGAGCAGCTGGGACACAGGGTGCCATGTCTCAAGACTGCACAGAGCAGTGGGCCTCTGGGTCTGGTTCACAAAACCATTTTCCCTCCTAGGCCTCCATGCCTGTGATGAGAGGGGCTGCTGTGATGGTCTCTAAAATGCGCTGGAGGCATTTTCTTCATTGTCCTGACAATTAACATTTGGCTCTTCTTGTGCAGTTTCCTACAGCCAGCTTGAATTTCTCCCCACAAACTGGAGTTTTCTTTTCTACCACATGGTCAGGCTGCAAATTTTATAAACCTTTATGCTCTGTTTCCCTTTGAAATATACATTCCAGTTTCAGATAATCTGTTGGTGTGCACATATGAGAGTGTATGCTGTTAGAAGCAGCCAGGGCACATCTTAAATGCTTTGCCGCTTTGAAGTTTCTTCCACCAGGTACCCTAAATCATCTCTCTCAAGTTCAAAGTTCCAGAAATCCCTAGAGCAGGGGCACAATGCCACCAGTCGCTTTGCTAAAGCATAGCAAGAGCGACCTTTACTCCATTTCCCAATAAGTTCTTCGTTTCCATCTGAGACCTCCTCAGCCTGGACTTCACTGTCCATATCACTATCAGCATTTTGGTCACAACCATTCAACAAGGCTCTAGGAAGTTGCACACTTTTCCTGATCTTCCTGTCTTCTTTTTTTTTTAACTGCATTTTAGGTTTTGGGGTACGTGTGAAGAACATGCAAGATAGTTGCATAGGTACACAAGTGGCAGTGTGATTTGCTGCCTTCCTCCCCTTCACCTATATCTGGCATTTCTTCCCATGCTCTCTCTCCCCAACTCCCCACCCCCTGCTGTCCCTCCCCTATTCCCCCCAACAGACCACAGTGTGCAGTGCTCCCCTCCCTGTATCCATGTGTTCTCATTGTTCAGTACCTGCCAATGAGTGAGAACATGTGGTATTTCATTTTCTGTTCTTGTGTCCATTTGCTGAGAATGATGGGCTCCAGGTTCATCCATGTCCCGACAAAGGACACTAACTCATCATTTTTGATGGCTGCATAATATTCCATGGTGGATATGTGCCACATTTTCCCTGTCCAGTCTGTCATCAATGGGCATTTGGGTTCATTCCAGGTCTTTGCTATTGTAAACAGTGATGCAATGAACATTTGTGTGTATGTGTCCTTATAATAGAATGATTTATAATCCTTTGGATATATACCTATTAATGGGATTGCTGGGTCAAATGGAATTCTGTTTGTAGGTCCTTCAGGAATCACCACACTGTCTTCTACAATGGTTGAACTAATTTACACTCTCACCAGCAGTGTAAAAGTGTTCCTATTTCTCCACACCCTTTCCAGCATCTGTTGTCTCCAGATTTTTTAATGATCGCCATTCTAACTGGCGTGAGACCATATCTCAATATAGTTTTGATTTGCATCTCTCTAATGATCAGTGATGATGAGCATTTTTTCATAGGTTTGTTGGCCTCATGCATGTCTTCTTTATAAAGTGTCTGCTCATATCCTTTGCCCACTTTTGAATGGGCTTGTTTTTTTCTTGTAAACCTGTTTTAGTTCTTTGTAAATTCTGCATATCAGCCCTTTGTCAGATGGGTAAACTGCAAAAATTTCTTCTCATTCTGTTGGGTGCCGATTCACTCTAATGACTGTTTCTTTTGCCGTGCAGAAGCTGTGGAGTTTCATTAGGTCCCACTTGTCTATTTTGGCTTTTGTTGCCAATGCTTTTGGTGTTTTGTTCATGAAGTCCTTGCCTACTCCTATGTCCTGGATGGTTTTGCCTAGATTTCCTTCTAGGGTTTTTATGGTGCCAGGTCTTATGTTTAAGTCTTTAATCCATCTGGAGTTAATTTTGGTGTAAGGTGTCAGGAAGGGGTCCAGTTTCTGCTTTCTGCACATGGCTAGCCAGTTTTCCCAACACCATTTATCAAACAGGGAATCCTTTCCCCATTGCTTGTTTTTGTCAGGTTTGTCAAAGATCGGAGGATTGTTCCATTGGTCTATATCTCTGTTTTGGTACCCGTACCATGCTGTTTTGATTACTGTAGCCTTGTAGTATAGTTTGAAGTCCAGTAGTGTGATGCCTCCTGCTGTTTTTGTTTTGCTTAGAACTGACTTGGCTATGCGGGCTCCCTTTTGGTTCTATATGAAGTTTAAGGTGGTTTTTTCCAGTTCTGTGAAGAAGGTCATTGGTAGCTTGATGGGGATAGTGTTGAATATATAAATTACTTTGGGCAGTTTGGCCATTTTCATGATATTGATTCTTCCTAACCATGAACATGGAATGTTTCTCCATATGTTGGTGTCCTCTCTTATTTCATTGAGCACTGGTTTGTAGTTCTCATTGAAGAGGTTCTTTACATCCTTTGTTAGTTGTATTCCTAGGTACTTTATTCTCATTGTAGCAATTGTGAATGGCAGTTTATTCTTGATTTGGCTCCCTTTAAGTCTGTTATTGGTTTATAGGAATGCTTGTGATTTTTGCACATTGATTTTCTATCCTGAGGCTTTGCTGAAGTTGCTTATCAGTTTCAGGAGATTTTGGGCTGAGATGATGGGGTCTTCTAGATATACTATCATGTCGTCTGCAAATAGAGACTATTTGGCTTCCTCCTTTCTTATTTGAATACCCTTTATTTCTTTTTCTTGCCTGATTGCTCTGGCTAGAACTTCTAGTACTATATTGAATAGGAGTGGTGAGAGAGGGCATCCTTGTCTAGTGCCTGATTTCAAAGGGAATGCTTCCAGTTTTTGCCCATTCAGTATGATATTGTCTGTTGGTTTGTCATAAATAGCTTTTATTATTTTGAGATACATTCCATCAATACCTAGTTTATTGAGGGTTTTTAGCATAAAGGGCTGTTGAATTTTGTCAAAGGCCTTCTCTGCATCAATTGAGATAATCATGTGGTTTTTTGTCTTTGGTTCTCTTTATGTGGTGAATTACATTTACAGACTTCTGTATGTTGAAGCAGCCTTGGATCCCTGGGATGAATCCTACTTGATCATGGTGGATAAGCTTTTTGATGTGCTGTTGCAATCGGCTTGCCAGTATTTTATTGAAGATTTTTGTGTCTATGTTCATCATGGATATTGGCCTGAAGTTTTCTTTTCTTGTTGAGTCTCTGCCGGGTTTTGGTATCAGGATAATGTTGGTCTCATAAAATGATTTGGAAAGGATTCCCTCTTTTTGGATTATTTGGAATAGTTTCAGAAGAAATGGTACCAGCTCCTCTGTGTGTGTCTGGTAGAATTTGGCTGTGAACCCATCTGGATCTGGGCTTTTTTTGTGTGGTAGGCTCTTAATTGCTGCCTCAACTTCAGATCTGTTATTGGTCTATTCAGAGTTTTGACTTCTTCCTGGTTTAGGCTTGGGAGAAGGCAGATGTCCAGGAATTTATCCATTTCTTCCAGGTTTACTAGTTTATGTGCATGGAGTTTTTTGTAATAATCTCTGATGATGGTTTGAATTTCTGTGGAATCTGTGGTGATATCCCTTTTATCGTTTTTTATTGCATCTATTTGGTTATTCTCTCTTTTCTTTTTTATTAATCTGGCTAGTGGTCTGGTATTTTGTTGATCTTTTTGAACAACCAGCTCCTGGATTTATTGATTCTTTTGAAGGGTTTTTGCTTCTCTATGTCCTTCAGTTCTGCTCTGATCTTAGTTATTTCTTGTCTTCTGCTAAGTTTTTAGCTTTTTTGATCTTGATAATAGGATGTCAATTTTGGATCTCTCCTTGCTTCTCATGTGGGCACTTATTGTTATGTATTTTCCTCTAGAAGCTGCTTTAAATGTGTCCCAGGGATTCTGGTATGTTGTGTCTTCATTTTCGTTCATTTTGAAGAACATGTTCATTTCTGCCTTCATTTCATTGTTTATCCAGTCAACATTCAAGAGCCAGTTGTTCAGTTTCCATGAAGCTGTGCAATTCTGGGTTAGTTTCTGAATTCTGAGTTCTAACTTGATTGCACTATGGTCTGAGAGACTGTTTGTTATGATTTCCATTCTTTTGCATTTGCTGAGGTGTGATTTACTTCCAATTATGTGTTCAATTTTAGAGCAGGTGTGATGTGGTGCTGAGAAGAATGTATATTCTGTGGATTTGGGGTGGAGAGTTCTGTAAAGGTCTATTAGGTTTGCTTGTTCCAGGTCTGAGTTCAAGTCCTGAATATCCTTGTTAATTTTCTGTCTAGTTGCTCTCTCTAATATTGACAATGGGGTGTAAAAGTCTCCCACTATTATTGTGTGGGAGTCTTAAGTCTCTTTGTAAGTTATTAAGAACTTGCTTTATGTATCTGGGTGCTCCTGTATTGGGTGCATATATATTTAGGATCATTAGCTCTTCTTGTTGCATCGATCCTTTTACCATTATGTAATGTCCTTCTTTGTCTCTTTTGATCTTTGTTGCTTTAAAGTCTATTTTATCAGAGACAAAAATTGCAACTCCTGCTTTTTTTTTTTTTTTTTTTTTTTTTTTTGCTCTCCATTTAAATCTGCCTCCATCTCTTTATTTTGAGCCTTTTTGTATCCTTGCATGTGAGATGGGTTTCCTGGATACAGCACACTGCTGGGTTTTGGCTTTTTATCCAATTTGCCAGTCTGTGTCTTTTGATTGGGGCATTTAGTGCATTTACATTTAGGGTTAATATTTTTATGTGTGAGTTTTATACTGCCATTTTGATGCTAGCTGTCTGTTTTGCCCATTAGTTGAGGCTGATTCTTCATTTTGTTCATGCTTTTTACCATTTGGTATGTTTTTGGAGTGGCTGGTACTGGTTGTTCCTTTCTATGTGTAGTGCCTCTTTCAGGAGCTCTTGTAAAGCAGGCCTGGTGGTGACAAAATCTCTGAGTACCTGCTTGTTCATAAAGGATTTTGTTTTTCTGTCACTTATGAAGCTGAGTTTGGCTGGAAATGAAATTCTGGGTTGAAAGTTCTTTTCTTTAAGGATGTTGAATATTGGCCCCCAGTCTCTTCTGACCTTAGGGTTTCTGCTGAGAGATCTGCTGTGAGTCTGATGGGCCTCCCTTTGTGAGTAACCAGACCTTTCTCTCTGGCTGCTCTTAGCATTTTCTCCTTCATTTCAACCCTGGTGAATCTGACAATTATGTGCCTTGGGGTTGCTCTTCTTGAGGAATATCTTTGTGGTGTTCTCTATATTTCCTGGACTTGAATATTGGCCTGCCTTGCTAGGTTGGGGAAGCTTTCCTGGATACTTTCCTGAAGAGTATTTTCCAACTTTGATTCATTCTCTTCGTCACATTCAGGTACACCTATCAAACGTAGATTAGGTCTTTTCACATAGTCCCATATTTCTTGAAGACTTTGTTCATTCCTTTTTGCGCTTTTTTCTCTAATCTTGCCTTCTTGTTTTATTTAATTGAGTTGATCTTAGACCTCTGATATCCTTTCTTCTGCTTGGTCAGTTCAGCTGTTGAAACTTGTGCATGCTTCACAAAGTTCTCGTGTTGTGTTATTCAGCTCCATCAATTCACTAATATTCCACTCTAAGTTGTCCATTCTCATTAGCATTTCATCAAATCTTTTTTCAAGGTTCTTAGTTTCTTTGCATTGGGTTAGAACATATTCTTTTAGCTCACAGAAGTTTCTCATTACCCACCTCATGAAGTCTGATTCTGTCATTTCATCACACTCATTCTCCATCCTGCCTTGTTCCCTTGCTGGCAGGGAGTTGTGATCCCTTGTAGGAAGAGAGGTGTTCTGGTTTCGGGTGTTTTCCTCCTTTTTGCACTGGTTTCTTCCCATCTTTATGGATTTATCCTCCTGTCATCTTTGTAGTTGCTGATTTTCAGATTGGGTCTCTGAGTCAACGTCCAGTTTGTTGATGATGAAGTTATTTCTTTTTCTTAGTTTTCCTTCTAACAGTCTGGCCCCTCTGCTACAGGACTGCTGAGGTCCACTCCAGGCCCTGCTTGCCTGGGGATCACCTGCAGCAGCTGCAGAACCGTGAGGGTTGCTACCAGATTCTTCTTCTGCTATCTTTATCCCAGAATGATGCCTGCCAAATGTCAGTCTGATCAGTCCTTTTTGACATGACTCTTTGGATATATGGGGGTCAGGGAGCTGCTTGAGGGACAGTCTGTCCTTTATAGGAGCTCAAGTGCTGAGCTGTGAGCTCCATTTTTCATTCAGAGCTGCTGGGCAAGTATGTTTAAGTTTGCTGCAGCAGAAGTCATAAACCCCCTTTTTTTCCTCAGGTGCTCTGTCCTTGGGAGTTAGGGCTTTATTTATGAGTTTCCATTTGTGCTGCTGCCTTTTTTTTCTCAGGGCTGCCCTGCCCAGCAAGGAGGCAGCGTAATCACTGTCTGCCTGCAGAGGCTTTGCTGAGCTGCTGTGGGCTCTGCCCAGCTGCCGTGTGAACTTCCCTGCAATCCTATTTATATGGGTGTAGTTAGAACTGCCTTAGCAATGGTGGCCCACCTTTGAAATGGCGGACTCTGTCTGTAATGGCAGGTTGCCTCAGCAATGGCAGGCTGCCTCAGCAATGGCGGACTACCTCCACAGGGGTGGAGTGCCTCAGTAATGGTGGGCGCCCCTCCCCCACAGAGATTGACCGTCCCAGGTTCAGCTGTGCTTGCTGTGAAACTCTCAACCCAGAGTGTTTCCAATTACTGTTTTGTTTTTTTTTTCTGGGGGTGGGACCCGCCAAGCCTGATCACCTTGCTCCCTGCCTCAGAGCCTTTTTTTTTTTTTTTAAGTTGAATCGTTGACTCTCTCCCAGGTATTCCAGTTGCCTGTTAAAAAGGTGCCGGGATCTGTGTGATTTCCCGTGTGGTGACCCACTGCACCAGCTGAAACAACTGCACTGAGATTTATGGCGCTTTTTTTGCCCAGGAGTCTCCTGGCCTGGCTCCCTGTTTCAGTCCCCTATTTAATCAGATGAATGGGCAACTCTGCCTTCCTGGAGCTTCAATTGCCAGCTTAAAAGGGCAACCAGACCAGTGTATTTTGTACGGAGAACTGCCGTGCCGGGGCGCCGGCAAAACAGCCGCGCTGGGGACCTGTGGGTCTCCTCCACCTGGGAATCTCCTGGTCTGTGAGCAATAAAGATCCATCTGGAAATGCAGCGTCCACTCACCCTCTGTGCTTTCACTGGGAGCTGCAATCCTGAGCTGCTCCTAAACGGCCATTTTGGATCTTCCTCCCTGTCTTCTTCTTAACCCTCTAAACTGTTCCAATCTCTGCCCATTACCCACTTCCAAAGCTGATTCCACATATTTAGGTATCCTTATAGAAACGCCTCACTTCTCTGGTACCAATCTTCTGTATTAGTACATTCTAACCTGAGTCTGGGTAACTTATAAATAAAAGAGGTTTAATTCGCTCATAGTTCCACAGGCTACACAGGAAGTATGGGTAGGGAGGCCTCAGAAAATTTACTATTATGACAGAAACCAAAGAGGAAGCCGGCATGTCCTATATGGCTGGGTAGGAGGGAGAGAATGTGAAGGGGGAAGTGCTACACACTTCCAAACAACCAGATCTCATGAGAACTTACTATCATTAGAACAGCAAGGGGGATATCTGCCCCCAAAATCCAGTCACCTCCCACCAGGTCCCTCTACCAACAGTGGGGATTACAATTCAGCATGAGATTTAGTCAGGGACACAAAGCCAAACTATATTAATCTTCTAATAGTTTTTAATTTTTTTTAATTGTGAGATATATTAGATACACATTAAAGTATGTATAAAAGTATAATTCAGGTCAAATACCCTAGTAACCACTACTCAGGTCAAAAAATTAAACATTAGCTCTCAGTAAGTCCTCTTATTCCCCATTACCCACTTTAACATAGCTACTATCCTAACTTTTATTGTCATTTTTTTCTTGTAGTTCTTCATAGTTTTACTACCTAAGCATGAATCTCTAAACACCTTTTGCTGTGCCTATTTTTCAAACTTGATATAAGCAGAATCATACAAAATGTACTTTTTGTGTCTGGATTCTTAACTCAATATTGTATTTGTGAGAGCCATCAATATTATTGCATATATTTTTCTATTGTATGTTTAGATTTCCATTTATCCATTTTGTCTTCAATTGACATTAGGAATGTTTCCAGTTTTCAACTATTAAATATAATGCTACTTGAGCATTCTTGTACATGTCTCTCCATATACTTGTACATGCACCTTGAAGGGTTATTCACCAAGGAATGGAATTGCTTTGTTACAAGGTTTATGCTGCTTCTAATTTATTTTATTTTATTTTTTTTTATTTTTTGAGACAGAGTCTCAGTCTGCCACCCAGGCAGGGGTGCAGTGGCATGATCTCAGCTCACTGCAATCTGCACCTCCTGGTTCAAGCTATTCTCCTGCTTCAGCCTCCAGAGTAACTGGGATTACAGGTGTGCACAACCATGCCCAGTTAATTTCTTGTATTTTTAGAAGAGCTGTGGTTTAACTATGTTGGCCGGGCTGATGTTGACCTCCTGACCTCAAGTGATCAACCCGCCTTGGCCTCCCACAGTGTTGGGATTGCAGACATGAGCCCCATGCCCAGCTGTTGCTTCTACTTTAAAAGAGGAGCTTTTTCAGTGCATTTCCAATATGTCTTCCCATTGCTCTATATCCTTGCCACTTAGTACTCTCAGTTGTATATCATTTCATATCTTGTATTTTTTCATGTCCGTTAAAGTATACCTACATAATCATTTTAATGGGTATATAGTGAAAAAGTGGCATTGTGATTTATTTAACCAGTTCCTTATTAGTAGACATTTATATTACTTTCAAATTTTCACTGTCCATTACCCAGTTTCACTGCTATAGTACCTCTCATTTTTATATTCATACAAATACATGTATATATACACATATGTACATATATATGTGTTCATATACAGACACATATATATACCTGGAAAGTGTAGACTATTTCTTTGAGGTAAAGTCTCAGAAGTAAAATTTTCAAACTCAAAGCATACATACCTTTATGATGCTTGAAACCATCACAGAGCCTGTTACCAAAAAAAGCTATGAGTATTTAAATCCTCACCAAAAGTATATGTATTTATTTTCCCACACTTTAATTAAAACTGGGTGTTATATCAAAGGGATCCATGCACTCCCATGTTTGACAGCACTGTTCACAATAGCAAAGACATGGAATCAGCCTAAGTGCCCATCAACCCTTAGATGAATGAATAAAGAAAATGTGGTATATACATACAACTGAATACTATTTAGCTATAAAACAATGAAATCATGTCATTTGCAGCAACGTGAATGGAACTGAAGGTCATTATGTTAAGTAAAATAAGCCACACACAGAAAGACAAATACCACATGTTCTTACTCATATATGGAAGCTAAAAAGCAGGTCACATGGAAGTAGAGAGTGGAATGGTAGATACCAGAGCCTGGGAAGGGTGTTTCGGTGGGGACTGCAGGGATGAAAAGAGGTCAGTTAATGGGTACTATTGAACAGTTAAGATAGAAGGAGTAAGTTCTAATGTTTGATAACAGTGTAGGGTGACTATAGTTAATGACAATGTATTATACTTTCCAAAATAGCTAGAAGAGACCTGAAATGTACCCAATACATAGAAATGATAAACACTTAGGTGATGGATACCATAAATACCCTGACTTTATCATTACACATTCTATGCATGTAACAAGATTTCACATGTACTCTGTAATTATGTACAAGTATATCAAAATTTTAATTTTTTAAAAACTGGGGCTGGGCACAGTGGCTCATGCCTATAATCCCAGCACTTTGGGAGGCTGAGGCGGGTGGATCACGAAGTCAAGAGATCGAGACCATCCTGGTCAACAAGGTGAAACCCCGTCTCTACTAAAAATACAAAAATTAGCTGGGCATGGTGGCGCGTGCCTGTAGTCCCAGCTACTTGGCAGGCTGAGGCAGGAGAATTGCTTGAACCCAGGAGGCAGAGGTTGCAGTGAGCCGAGATCCTGCCATTGCACTCCAATCTGGGTAACAACAGTGAAACTCCATCTCAAAAAAAAAAAAAAAAAGGGGGTATGGTCATTCTTATAAAACTTGTCCAGCTGGGCACAGTGGCTCATGCTTATAATCACCACACTTTGGGGGGCAAGGGCACGAGGATCACTTGAGCCCAGGAATTTCAGACCAGCCTGAGAAATATGGAGAAATCCCTTCTCTACAAAAAATACAAAAATTAGCCAGGCATGGTAGCATGCAACTGCTGTCCCAGCTACTCAGGAGGCTGAGGTGGGAGGATCACTTGAGCCCAAGAGATTGAGGCTGTAGTGAGCTCTGATTGCACTACTATACTCCAGCCTGTGCAATAGAATGAGAGTCTGTCTCGAAAAAAATGGACACCATATACTTGTCCATTGTTATATGCCCAAAGTGATAAGCAATTTCTTTACATTTTAATTTTCTGGACTATTAGTGAGGTTAGACAATTTTTCATTTAATTAACCCTTTGTAAAAGTATTCGCATGTTTTTTTAGGTTTGACTTTTGATTTTTTTTTTTTTTAAGCAGAGTCTCACTCTGTAGCCCAGGCTGGAGTGCAGTGGCATGACCTCAGCTCATTGCAACCTCCGACTCCTGGGTTCAAGCAATTCTCCTCCCTCAGCCTCCCGAGCAAGTAGCTGGGACTACAGAGGTGTACCACCATGCCCGGATAACTTTTTGTATTTTCAGTAGAGACTGGGTGTTACCGTGTTAGCCAGGATGGTCTCAATCTCCTGACTTCATGATCCACCCACCTGGGCCTCCCAAAGGGCTGCAATTACAGCCGTGAGCCACTGCACCCAGCCAACATTTGATTGATGCTCCTACTGATGTACAGAAATCTTTAGATATTGCATTTCATATTTATTAATCTTTTTCTTTTTTTTTTTTTTTGAGACGGAGTTTTGCTCTTGTTACCCAGGCTGGAGTGCAATGGCGCGATCCCGGCTCACCGCTACCTCCGCCTCCTGGGTTCAGGCAATTCTCCTGCCTCAGCCTCCCGAGTAGCTGGGATTACAGGCACGCACCACTATGCCCAGCTAAATTTTTTGTATTTTTAATAGAGACGGGGTTTCACCATGTTGACCAGGATGGTCTCGATCTCTTGACCTCGTGATCCACCCGCCTCGGCCTCCCAAAGTGCTGGGATTACAGGCGTGAGCCACCGCGCCCGGCCCTTTTTTCTTTTTTTTAAGGAAGGAGAAAGTGGGCCTGTGTTAGAGGAGGGGGTGCCAGTGGGGCCAGGGAGGTCCTCACGGAGAAGGTGGCAGTTGGGGAGGGACGGCAGGCGGGGTGGGGGGATACTACACGTGCAAATGTCCCAAGGTAGAAAAGAGGCTGGCTTATTGGAGGCCCAGGGCAGCGGGTGTAGCTGGAGTGTGTAGAGTGGGGAGGGAGGGTACCCACTAAGGCTGGGGCCTATAGAAAGCCGTGAGCAGTGGCCTGACCCTCTAGGCCCAGAGAAACGTCTGATTTCAATCCAAGACCGTGGCAAAAAAATGAACCAGTTTCAAGCCAAGGACAGGGAAGAGCTGATTCACGTTTGGAGCAACTCACTCCATCAACCACGTGGAAAATGCAGGCGGGGTGGGTGCGGAGAGAGAAGGGAGGAGGCCTCGGGAATAATCCAGCAGGGGATGCTGGCAGCTTGGACAAAGGCGGCAGTGGGGGTGGGTATTATTTCTGGACGTTGGCGGGATTGAAGAGACGTAGCTGGGATTCGTTCAACATCGCTGTTATTCCTGTGGTACGAGTGAGGACACGGAATCTTTTTCTTATATTTCCTTTCCAATGTTACAGTCAGATAAAAAACAACCTATATTTTTCTCTGTTCTTTTTGTGGTCATAGTTTTTGTTTGCATTTTAATACTCTAGAATTTATTTTTTAAGTGTAAGGTAGAAACCCAGCCACTTTTGGGCAAATAGATGAATTCCATCTTTTCCTTCACTAACTCAAAATGGCACATTTGATCATATATTGAATAATATGTAAATTAGGTCTGTTTCTGAGCTTCCTACTTGATTACACTGATATGCTGTTTATTCTGTTGCTACTGTCATCCTGCTTACATATCATAGAGTTATAATGCATCTTAAACCTAAAAGAAAAAATTTATACTTACTCTTTTTTAAAGATATTAGTGATTTATTATTTCAACTGCATTTTATAATCACTTTTTATGTTCCAAAAATTCTACTGATTAAGAATAATTGGCCGGGCGCGGTGGCTCAAGCCTGTAATCCCAGCACTTTGGGAGGCCGAGGCGGGTGGATCACGAGGTCAAGAGATCGAGACCATCCTGGTCAACATGGTGAAACCCCGTCTTTACTAAAAATACAAAAAATTAGCTGGGCATAGTGGCGTGTGCCTGTAATCCCAGCTACTCAGGAGGCTGAGGCAGGAGAATTGCCTGAACCCAGGAGGCGGAGGTTGCAGTGAGCCGAGATCACACCATTGCACTCCAGCCTGGGTAACAAGAGCAAAACTCCGTCTCAAAAAAAAAAAAAAAAAAGAATAATTGGCCTATTTAGAAGTATTTTGTATTATTCTTGAACATTTGTTCAAATCTTTTGTTTCCCATATACTTTTATAGTTTTCTTTATATGGATGTTTAATGTTTCTTGGTATGTTTACTTCCAGATTTTTTTTATCTTACCCATTACTTTATGAATAGGACTTTTTCTTCAATATGTTTTTAAACTTGTTATTCTTATTAAATAGGAAAGCTGTAATTTGTATATTTATTTTTTAAATGGTCGCCTTACTGTACTATAATATTACTTTGTATTTTTCATGTAGGCCTTTATATCTGCTACAGATAATGGTCATTTGTTCTTTTCCATATACATGCATCATTTTCTGTCTAAGTGCCTTGGTAAACATTTTCTGAATTTTATGCAATGATCATGCTCATATCCGGCACCCTTTCCTTGTTTCTGATTTTAATGGAAAAGCTCCTAGAGTTTCACAGTTAACCATGACACTGGCTATTTGTTTGAAGTTAGCATTTAAAACAGTAAATAGGCCAGGCATGGTGGCTCACATCTGTAATCTCAGCCCTTTAGGAGGCCAGGGTGGGCAGATCACTTCAGGTCAGGAGTTCAAGACGAGCCTGACCAACATGGTGAAACCCCATGCTGGCTAAATATACAAAAATTAGCCAGGTGTGGAGGAGTATGCCTGTAATCCCATCTACTCAGGAGGCTGAAGCAGAAGATTCGCTTGAATCTGGGAGGTGGAGGTTGTAGTGAGCCAAGATCACGCCACTGCACTCCAGCCTGGGTGACATAGTGAAACTCTGTCTCAAATAAATAAATAATTTTTTTTAAAAAAGAGTAAATTCTGCATGGTTATTGGCTAAGCCTGTAAGTATCATTAGCAAAGTCTAGCCTACATGGCAAGAGATAAGGTAATATAATAGAAAATTTTGTTTAAGAGGCTGGACCATTTGTCCCATAAAATTTTTTATAATCTGGATTTTGCTTCATGGTAAGTCTGTATTTCCATTATATTCATAGAGCCTTAGTGCATAAAGGTTTGATCCAGGTCACATTTAAATTTTTATTTATTTTTTTTTTTTGCGAGGGCTGCTTTCTAGGTGGTGCCATGAACTTCGTTTTTTTTTGTTGTTGTTCAAGCTTTTATTAAATTTTTTAATTGTCACATGTACATATTTATGGTTTACATAGTGATGGCTTTTTGTTTGGTGGTGGTGGTGCTGGTGGTGGTTAGAGGCAAGGTCTCACTCTGTCATCTAGGCTGGGGTGCAGTGGAACAATCACAGTTCAATGGAGCCTTGACTTCCTGGTATCAAGCATCCTCCCACCTTAGCCTCCCAAGTAGCTAAGTCCACAGATCTGCACCACTATGCTTGGCTAATTTTTTTTTAACTTTTAGTAGAATCAAGGTCTCACCACATTGCTCAGGCTGGTCTTGAATTCCTAGTTTCAATCAATTCTCCTACCTCAATATCCCAAAATACTGGGATTACAGACATGAGCCACCTTGCCCCACCCATAGTGATGTTTTGATACATATAATGCATAGTAATCAGATCATGTTAATTTACATACCTGTCATCTCAAACATTTTTCCCTCCTTCCCTCCCCTTTCCTTCCTTCCTTCCTTCCTTTCGTTTTCTTTCTTTCTCTTTCTCTCTCTCTTTCTTTCTTTCTCTCTCTCTTCCCCCCTCCCTTCCCCCTCCCCCCTTCTCTCTCGCTCTCTCACTTTCTCTTTTTCTTTCTTTTTTTCTTTGAGTTGCAGTCTTGCTCTGTCACCCAGGCTGGAGTGCAATGGCGTGATCTTGGCTCACTGCAACTTATGCCTCCCCGGCTCAAGCAATTCTCCTGCCTCAGCCTCCCAAGTAGCTGGGATTACAGGCACACACCACCACACCTAGCTAATCTTTGTATTTTTAGTAGAGACGGGGTTTCACCATATTGACCAGGCTGATCTCGGGCTCCTGACCTTGTGATCCGCCCACCTTAGCCTCCCAAAGTGTTGGCATTACAGGCCTGAGCCACTACACCCGGCCCATTACTTTCTTTTTAATTATTACTTTGAAGTCAGAGGCTACATGTGCAGGTTTGTTGCACAGGTATATTGAATAATGCTGGGTTTGGCCATCTATTGAACCCATCACCTAAATAGTGAATATGGTACCCCATACGCAGTTATTAAATCTTCGCTGCCTTTCCTCCCATTCTGAGATCCCCACTGTCCATTGTTTCCATCTTTATGTCCATGTGTACACATTGTTTAGCTCCCACTTATAAGTGAGAAAATGCAGTTTTTGATTTTGTTTCATTCACCTAGAATAATGACCTCCAGCTTCATTCATGTTGCTGCAAAGGACATGATTTCATTCTTTTTTATGACTGCATAGTATTCCATGATGTATATGTACCACATTTTCTTTATCCAGTCCTAATTGATGGACACTTAAGTTGATTCCATGACTGCTATTGTGAATATTGCTGCAATAAATATAAGAGTACAGGTGTCTTTTTGATAGAATGATTTCTTTTCCTTGGGGAATCCCAGTAGTGGGAGTACTGGGTCAAAGGGTGGTTCTATTTTTAGTTCTTTGAAAAATTTCCATGTTGTTTTCTATAGGGGCTGAACTAACTTACATTCCAACCAACAGTGTAAAAGGATTCCTTTATCTCCACATCCTTGCCAACATGTTGTATTTTGACTTTTTAGTAATAGTCATTCAGACTGGTGTGAGATGGTATCCCATTGCAGTTTTCATTTGTGTTTCTCTGATGATGACAAGCTTTTTTTCATATGATTAGTAACTCATATGTCTTCTTTTGGGAAGTGTTTGTTCATGTGCTTTGCCCACTTTTTTATGAGGTTATTTCATTTTTGCTTGTTGATTCAAGTTCCTTACTGATTCCGGATATTTGTCCTTTGTCAGTGTGATCATTTGCAAATATTTTCTCCCATTCTGTAGATTGTTTATTCTGTTGATTGTTTCTTTGCTGCACTGAAGTCCGTTAGTTTAATTAAATTTCATTTGTCGGCCGGGCGCAGTGGCTCAAGCCTGTAATCCCAGCACTTTGGGAGGCCGAGGCGGGTGGATCATGAGGTCAGGAGATCGAGACCATCTTGGTCAACATGGTGAAACCCCGTCTCTACTGAAAATACAGAAAAATTAGCTGGGCATGGTGGCGCGTGCCTGTGATCCCAGCTGCTCGGGAGGCTGAGGCAGGAGAATTGCCTGAACCCAGGAGGCGGAGGTTGCAGTGAGCTTAGATTGCGCCATTGCACTCCAGCCTGGGTCACAAGAGTGAAACTCTGTCTCAAAAAAAAAAAAACTTTTCATTTGTCAATTTTTGTTTTTGTTACATTTGCCTTTGAGGTCTTAGTCACAAATTCTTTTTCTAGTCTAATGTTCAAGGAGTTTCATTTTAGGATTTATATAGTATAAAGTCATAGATTTAAGTCTTTAATTCATCTTGAGTTAATTTTTACATATGGTGAGAGCCAGGGGTACAGTTTCATTCTTCTGCATATGGCTAGCCAGTTTTTCCAGCACCATTTTTTGAGTGGGGTGTGCTTTCCCAGGTTGTTTATTTTTGTCAGCTTTGTTGGAGATCGGTTGGTTGTAGCCTATGGCTTTATTTCTGACTTATCTGTTCTGTTCCATTGATCTGTGTGTCTATTTTTGCACCCAGTACCATGCTATTTTGGTTATTACAGCCTTGTAGTATAGTTTGAATTCAGAAAAATGTAATGCCCCTTGGTTATATGAACTTTCATCAGAAGGCACATGATACTGGTTGTCTCCCTTTTAGTGGTGTTACCTGCCATTGATAATCCTTGCCTGGGTCTACTAATTCAATTGGGATTTTAAATGACAATATTATAATACTATTATTTTTTCTTTATTTATTAATGAGAATCCTTCTAAAAAGAGAAACTTGAACTCAGTTGTCTGGTTACCCTGTTGTAGAAGCATGATAAATACTTGATTTTCAAATGTTCAAAATGCTTAATTGATTCCCCAGTATCCTTCAAAGGTGAAAAGTGTTGTGGTGTTTTTTTTTTAAGTATTACTGTGAACACATTTACTTATACATAGTTATTCCCATCCTTTGTAGTTATTAGCTCATTGACAGTCCTCCTGGCCCATTTTTGGGTAGTGGGAGCCTTTTGACATGACTCTGAATCTCTTTGACATGACTCTAGTAGTCTTGGGTAGACTTTTTGCTTTCTGATGTGACAGAAGCATTTGAGGCTCATTGGTTTTCACGCTTGAAACTTGGAATCAGTCATTTCTCCAAAGGAGACCCCCATTTTTCTTTAAGTGAGAAATGGTATTTAGAGACTAGAATCTGGGAATAAGTGGTACTAATTGCTGCTAGGTTGATCTTTGTTTCTATGCCTTTTTAATGCACAGAACTAGGAAGGATAGATTATATATATAAAAAATACATCATGATATTGCCAATTCAAAGTCAGTAATTACAACAAGGAATTTACTTAACCTCTTCAATCTTATAGATGTCTCTTTTCTCTACATCAAAATCCTGGTTTTCAATGACATTATATAATTATTCATTTACTGTATCCCACAGTGTACACATAACTGGTTCAGAATAACACTACTGCCAACAATGTGATTATAGAAAAATAGTTGCAGGGTTTTTTGTCCTTAGGGTAAAATCTACTTAGGATTCCTAGTCAAGTTGGAATGGTTCCTTCCCATGAAGTTAAACTCCAACTCAATACATAGTTACATTCAATTGGTTCATTTTTTTCAAATTTTATAATTGCTTCTTAACAAAGTACTACATTCTTCTAGATCGTATCTACAAAACAAAGTATAGTTAAAGAATTCTAGCTTCTATCCCTAACCCCTCCACCCTGTTCCCTCTCTCTTCCTATAATAACTCGTTTTAAGGTTTATCCTTCCTCTATATTTGTAAAATATCTTTTTTCCTTTCTTTTTTTTTTTTTTTTTTTTTTTTTAGATGCAGTTTAGCTTTTGTTGCCCAGGCTGGAGTGCAATGGTGCAATATTGGCTTATTACAACCTCCAGCTCCCAGGTTCAGGCAGTTCTCCTCACTCGGCCTCCCGAGTAGCTGGGATTACAGGCATGCACCATCACACCCAGCTAATTTTGTATTTTTAGTAGAAACAGGGTTTCTCCATGTTGGTTAGGCTGATCTCAAACTCCGGACCTCAGGTGATCCGCCCACCTTGGCCTCCCAGAGTGCTGAGATTACAGGTGTGAGCCACTGCACTCAGCCTTGTAAATAAATATCTCTTATTTAATTCGTAGTATAGCTTCTGGAATTTAGGAAGGTTTGTGCTTTTGGTATTATGGTTATTTTTATATTCTTACCATTATAAAATGTCTTTGTCCCCTCTTTTTTATAATTTTGACCATTATCTCTTAGTTTTATACAGTAAGTGATAGTGAAGTTAGCTTCTTCCCCCTCCATTACTCATAGCATTAATTTGACATGGAATTCTTCTATGGATAGTGTCCACTTCCAGATGGTCTTTTATGCCTGCCAACCTGGACTCCCTAAAGTTCTCTAAATGTGCTTCACACTATATATATGCCATCAGCAAGATTATGCTAGTCATTTATAAAAACTAGTAAGTCAATCAGTAACAGAATCAAGTCCCTACAAAGCCTCTTGTGACCTTGCTCAAGTTTCTCAACCATCTTTACTTTGTCATATAGTGGTGAAAAAAAAAGATGGAAATGGACCCGACTTAATGGAATTGCCAGGCTTCCATCTCACCAGAAGTCAGAAATTATACAATTTCTCAAATTTATTTTTGTCTGGATAATTCTGCTCTTAGAGTCCCTAGTCTGCTGGTGCTTGATTTGCCTGGAAATAATTTTCTCATTTTCTACATTACTGGATGTTTACTTCCTATTTGGCTTAAACCTTTACTCAAATAACTGCTGGGGCAAGTTGTTCAGAATTTGTCTGCATTTCCTTATAAATTATAGTTTGCTTTTTTGTCAAAGTTCATAAAGTACAGTGCCAAAGGGATCATTAATTGCAAGGATAACGTTTGTAGATAAGAAAAAGGTTTTCATGTTAACTGAATGTTTGCTGTTTTTTTAGCCCTAACAGCATTTAGCTGACGAACACATCTTCTCACAATGTCTTCATAATCTTTTTAACCATTTTTTGTTCTATGATATATGCTTCATTGTTTTGGAAGTACATATCAATATCCAAGTAGAAAAATATTTTAATATCATTTTAAAATATTTTGATTAGTGAACAAAGGATCAGATTCATGTTTATAAGATCTTTTCATTAAATTATCAAAGGTTAATATGGAAACAGTAAGAAAACCTGGAATTTTAAAGTATTAAGTTCTAAACCTCAAACGATACAGTCATGTAGCCTTATTCTCAGGTAGGTACAGAGATGGGCAAGAGAGAGAGACACAATCCCAAGGAATAAGACATTCCAAAAGCTTGTGCAACAGTTTTAGAACCAGGGAGCCATTCTTTCAACCAGCTAAATGACATTGAATGACACTTTCTACATATACATATATGTGTGTGTGTGTGTGTGTGTGTGTGTGTAAAATAGAAATTCAGCTACATATTCATTTATGTTTTAGAAACAGAGCCATGACATTATAAATATATGTATGAAAATATATACATATATGTTGAAAATGTCAGTCATCTACAACTTCAAAACATTTCTACACATATATCCCTGCTAACTACACACATGTGCGTGTACACACACAGAGAGTTATATAAACATGTGATTCTATATGGCTGTAGTCATGTCAGTTAACAACAGGGATATGTTCTGAGAAATAAATTGTTAGACTATTTTATCATTTAAATATCATAGAGTATACTTACACAAACCTAGATCATATAACCTACTACACACTTAGGCTATATGGTGTAGCCTGTGGCTCCCAGGCTACAAGTCTGTAGAGCATGTTACTGTACTGATATTATAGGAAGTTAAAATACGATGGTAAGTATTTAGGTATTTAAATGTATCTAAACATAGAAAAGGTAGAGTAAAAAATATGGTATAAAAGAAAGGAAGGGACATGCCTGCATAGGGCACTTACTGTGAGTGGAGCTTGCAGGACTGGAAGTTGCTCGGGATGAGTCAGTGGTGAGTGAATGTGAAGGACTATGACATTACTGACCTATGCTCTAGTTACATGCAGCAGTAATAAGTTTGTTCACACCAACATCGCCACAACCACATGACTAATGTGTTGTGCTACAATGTCACGACTACAATAGGAATTTTTCAGCTCCATTTTAAACTTATGGAACCACCATTGCATATATGATCCATCATTGACTGAAACGTCATTTTGCAGCATGTGACTATATACATATGTGTGTATTTATATACCTATATATAAATTATAACGTTTATAATTTATAAGTAAATTTTTACATATTAAATATTATATGCAATAGATACAATGTATATGTATATATAAATTATAAAGTAAGGTCTCAATCTCAAATGCCCACAAGGCCCATAAATACATCATGAGTGAGTCAAATAGTTATCTTGGTATGTGGTCATACATTGAATAAATGGACAGGTAGCCTGTGCCCCTTTTTAAAAGAGCACTCATATAGTAACTCTGAAAGTCAGTCTCTGCTGAATGCCAATTGGTTGTTGCAAAGGCAACAACAAATCCAGTGGAATCCGAATCCAATGTCATCAAGTCTAATAATTTTTAAAGTAAAGTGGAAAACTCAGATTTTTATGGTAAAATCTACCAATTTTTTTGGGGGGGGCAGTGTCTCACCCTGTCACCAGGTTGGAGTATAGTGGCACAGTCACACCTCACTGCAGCCTTAATATCCCAGGCTCAAGCAATCCTCCCATGTCAGCCTCCTGAATAACTGGGACTACAGGTGTGCATTACCACACCCAGCTAATTTTTTATTTTTTGTAAAGACGGGGTCTCACTTTGTTGCCTAAGCTGGTCCCTAACTCCTGAGCTCAAGTGACCCTGCTTCCTCAGCCTCCCAAAGAGCTGGGATTATAGGCATTAGCCACCATGCCTGGCCTCCATTTTTAAATGTTGCCAATGAATTCTCCAATTTTTTTTTTTTTGAGACGGAGTTTCGCTCTTGTTACCCAGACTGGAGTGCAATGGCACGTCTCGGCTTACCGCAACCTCCGCCTCCTGGGTTCAGGCAATTCTCCTGCCTCAGCCTCCCAAGTAGCTGGGATTACAGGTACGCGCCACCATGCCCAGCTAAGTTTTTTGTATTTTTAGTAGAGACGGGGTTTCACCATGTTGACGAGGATGGTCTCGACCTCTTTACCTCGTGATCCACCCGCCTCAGCCTCCCAAAGTGCTGAATTCTCCAGTTTTTTTTTAATCTTGTGCACACTAAAAACACCTGCAGAGTGTATTTATACTGTTGGTTACTGGTTTACAGTCTCTGGCATGAAATACACTACTATGACATGAGTAAGATGTATCTCATGTATTTTAAGAGGTTTAAATACTATCTTACCTTTTTCTGATATAGAAATCTGTAGAAATTGTTTATATATCCTTTAAACTGTTATAAACTATCAGTAATAACTGGAAACGTGGCATTTCCATGAAATGAGGCAATTTATGTTTGCCAGAAAACACATTAAAATATTTTGTAATCGTCTATTTTGTGAACTAGAAACAGCTGTGTTTGGTGAAGTGTTTGTTAGAATCTACTTTTTAAACTTAAAAAATTCTTTCTACTTTGCTTAGGTATCAAATTTAGTATCAACTGAAAAAGTTAAAATTATACTTCATGATATATGGTTTTCTCTGCTTTTTCAAAAGCCAAGATAAGCTAAAGAACTGTGTCTTTAAATACAGAAAATAGATTTCTTGGTAAACTGTTAATTTCTGAATATTCCACCCTTTTCCAAGGAAATTCCAGGATAATCTATTATGAAATTACGATGGGTGATAGCTATTTTCTGTTACAAGTGAATTACAGCATTTAAAGATATTTATAAGATAGCTAACTGGTTCACATTATATATAAACTGAAAGAGTCTGAGGCTCTAACTTTAGAACTTTTCAATGTAAACCTTTATAATACCCATTTAGTAATTTTTAAAGTTCTGTTCTTTTGCTCACCAAACAGTGTTAGGATTCAGATACTCAAGTGTTGAATTTTCTGCTTCACTCAGGAATTTGAATCTCTTTAATACTTAAATGCGGCCCACCAATCTACTGAAGTGGTTTCTGTTGAGTAACTGTGGGCTGAGTTGTGTGTTGTTGGAGGCAGGTCACATTGCATTGAAGACTGTATTAGTCCAGTCCCCATTGCTATAAAGAAATACCTGAGACTGAGTAACTTACAAAGAAAAGAGGTTTAATGGACTCGTAGTTCCACAGGCGGTATAGGAAGCATGGAGACATCTGCTTCTGGGAAGGGCTCAGGGAGCTTTTACTTGTGGTGGAAAGCAAAGTGGGAGCAGGCATCTTACACGGTAGAAACATGAGCAAGACAGAGAAGGGAGAGGTGCTGCACAGTTTTAACCAACCAGAGCTCATGAGAACTCTATCACCAAACAGCACCAAGCGGATGGTGCTAAACCATTCATAAACGATCCACCCCCATGATCCAGTCACCTCCCACAAGACCCCACCTCCAAACACTGGGTAATACAATTCAACATGAGATTTTTGACAGGGACACAGATCCAAACCATACTATTGACTTTCCCTGGATAGCAGTGTCAGGAGGAAGTGTTTGACAGGTTTTCATTCAAAAGCTTTTAATATCCTTTCCAAACTGTATAGCGAGTGTGTATTCTACATACAGTCAACCAATCCATACATCACCCATGATAAATATTGAATTTATATTCTTTTTCGTTCATACACAGGCATGCACATATACACACTGTTTAATCTACTGGTGTTGCTTCTATGACTGGCCCAAATCACATGTGGATGTGGAAAGGGAACACCACACATTGAGATTTCCTTTGGAGATATGCTCAACCCTTCATGCTGCAGCCCCACCCACTACATGCCCATAAAGTCTTCAGGCATGTGCTGAGTGCCTGGTGTGTGACATGTACCGTGCAGGGTTCCTAGGAAGCCAGAGTGATCCCTGCCTTCAGAGGGATTCCTACCTTCAGAGGGATCATTCTAGTGTCCAATTCCGATGTGATGGACAGACATGTGAGTCCTTCAGGGATCCCTCTTAAGGCAGGGATCATTGTAGTGTCCAATTCCAATTTGATGGACAGACATGTGAGTATGATTTCAACACATCAAGATAAGTGCTGTCATGGAGGAATGGATGGGAGATTGTGGCCTCATTCATTCAACATTTTCGAGTGCCTGAGTGTCAGACAGTGTTCTGCCTAAAATGAAATACTTGCAGAAAACATAAAATGGCTCACACCTGAGTTCTGAGGTTTGGCCTGTATTTACATGACAAATGAGAATTTTAGTGAACAAAACTGAATGTCTTCTATACACTAGCAATACATGAGCCAGAAAATGAAATTGAGGGGAAAATTACATTTACAGCAGAATCAAAAAGAATATAGTACTTGGGAAATAATTTAACAAGGAGTAGAAGACTCGTCCACATATGCAGCTGGGATTTCAAGCCCCCTCAGCAGTGAATTAGCAAGAGTGGAACTCAAACATCTTCATATTCTGCTCCCAAGTTCCATTTATCATTGGGGAAGTCCAAGTTGCAATTTTGAGTTTTTGTTCTTTTTTAAAGATGACTTCTGTGAGCGGCTGTGAAAGGCTTCACTGTTTGTCACAATCTGCCTGCCGGAAGGGAAAGTGAAGGACACTCCAGGATGCCTTCATGCTAAATGCGCTGTTATTGATGAATACCGGAAAGAACACTGGGTGAAACAGCATCTTCAGAACGTGAAGGTGGGGCACCAGGGCTCCCAAACTTTGTTGTGGGGAGCACCTCTGTCCCCAAACTGAAACCTCACAGCCTAGAGCTGGTGTACCCTGACTGACGGACAGCTAAGAAGGGAGGTGCTGTCAGCATATAAGAGGGGGCTTTAAAGGTGGCTGTTGGCTACCACTCGTGAGCATAGAAAGCAGCCAGACCCAGGGATCCAGCCCACTGTTCTCTGGGCTCACCTACATTTACAATGACAGCCCCTTTGGACAAGGTCAGGGAGGTGGTTTTTGTCTGTGATGAACAAAGTGAGGTGACAAATGACCAGCTAAGGACACCTTCTTCCTATATGTGTAGCCCTTGTATGAGAGATGCTCTGGTCTCTGAGAGCTTGGCCTCCATTTCCAGTTTCTTACTGCCTGAGCCCACTCTAGGCCTTCACAGGTGCACTGGAGGTGGAGCCTCTGCCTAGGAAGGACTAAACGCTGATTAGTCTGTCAGCTCCGGCAACAGAATTCCTTTTGGGACCCAGGCCGCTCCCTGCCTCTGCCGCTACTCCTCTTGTCCATGTTATGTGCCTGTATTCCGGTGGTTTTATCTTGGCTCTGTTTCCTGACTCTGACTATGTTCTGATCCTTATGTGAATATGCTTCACGGCTTTGGCCCTGTTAGATTCTTTGCTCTTACCATTGGTTCCCTCTTTGAAGTTCTGACAGAGGCATCTGGGTTTCAGTCTGGCTCATTTCCTGCCTCTTGGGCTCACAGCCACTCCAGCCTGCTGCCACCTGCCCCAAGGATCCTTGGAGGTAGAGAGGAAATAATTTTACACATGGGTTAAATAGTCGTTAAAGGTCTCAGCAACTGCAGTTTCACTGGGACAAATGTGTGTGCTTTAAAGGGAATGAAACTTATTGGCATGGATTTGTTTGGGCATGCTTTTTATTTATTTGACCATATGTTTTTCTTAAAATTGCAACTTTGAAGTCATACATGAGGCTAAGCACCTGCATTACTCACCCACCATGCCCATCACATTTGCAGTCTTAACTCTTGGGAGACCTCCTTTGACCTCCCCCTCACATTCCTATGGTGGCCACCAAAGAAGGAACAAACAAACAGATGTGAGAGAACAGTCCCAGAGCGCTCAGCTCATCCTGTGAACCTTGCCAACCACACAGAAGGGAGAAGAGAAGCTGAGAGCAAGGCAGCCAGTTTTGTGGCATACTCTGCTCTTCCAGGCCTATGGACAGGCCAAATTACATTACCCTGCTCCACCCCTTACATTTGCCTTCTGTGACAGATAAGTTGCAGTGGAAGCGAGTGAATAAACATGAGTTCTTCCAAGTGGATCATTGGTTTTAAGATAAGAATAGATCAACAACAGTTTAATGGAAATTACTGAGCACTTACAAGATGTCAAATTATGTGTGAGGACTCAAAGATAAATACATCAGGGTTTCTGTCATCAAGCAGTGCACAGTCTAATGGCGGGGGGTAAATGTTAAAACATATATTGACCACAGTGTACAATGCATGCAATAATAGAGGTAGCTGAAAATACAGTAGCAATAGGGAGAACTCATCAATTCTGCCTGGAGGTGTCACTTGAAGGAGCCACAGGTTTAGGAGTGTAAGAGATAAGAGAAGTAGATAAGAGAGAGAAGAAATCTCCCCCCAGGATCCTTGGAGGTAGAGAGGAAATAATTTTACACATGGGTTCAATGGTTGTTAAAGGTCTAAAGAGAAGAAATTGCAGATGGGGAGAAATAACATGTAAAAACATGGTATGGTTTGGGAACTGTATTAGTTTTTTGTTGCTGCTGTAACATAAACTTAGTGGCTTAAACACAAATTTACCACCTAATAGTTCCATAGGTCAGAAGTCCAACCTGGGCCTCAATTGGCCAAAATCAAAGTGTGATCATGGCTACATTCCTTTCTGGAGGCTCGAGGGGAGCATTTAGTTCCTTGCCTTTTCTAGCTTCTGGAAGTCACCTATGTTCCTTGACTCACGATTGCCTTCCTCCATAGTCAGCAACAGTGGGTCAAGTCCTTCTCATATTTCAGATCTTTTCTCCTCCTCTTTTCATTTCCTCTCTCTAATCCCGCCAGGAACAATTCTCTGCTTTTAAGTACTCACATGAGTAGATTGGGCTCACCTTGATAATCCACAATAATCTCCCCATCTCAAGGGGTCACATTCTTAATCACATTTGCAAAGTCTCTTTTGTTGTCATGTAAAGAAAGCCATCCACAGGTTCCATCCTGGAGGATAGGGAGAATTATTCTACCCACTGTAGGAACTGTAGTTGATATTATAGAACTGAAAGCATCCCGGGAGATTAAGAGAGGGAGGAGACAGGTTTGGAGAAGGCGGCAGCTACCAGATAATGAAGACCCTTGTATGTTATGTTAAGGAGCCTAGACTTAATTCTGAAGATAATGAGGTCCTTTGAAGGGTCTTAAAGCAAGGTGAGAATTGTGTTTGGATGGAGCATTCTGCTGGCAGCATGCAGGATAGACTCAACGAGGACAAAAAAATGAGGAAGTTCTCAGTCAGTTTACTAATTTGATGGTGTACTGGCGCTCTGGTTACTACAAGTTGGTGAGTGATGAAAGGGGAGTGAGTGAAGGGACAAAGCAGAGGCTACTCTTTTGAGAAGAATTGAAATGAAAAGCGGGAGAGAAAGAAGGTAATTAAATGGGAGCACAATGCCCAAGGTGGATTTTGTCTTGTTTGTTTTTGCAATGAGAAAGATGAGCAAACTTACAGGTTGAAGATAACGATAATGATTATATAAAATAGCTAACACCAATTAAGACTGTATTTGTGCTCTAAGATAATATATTAAATATGTACATTAGTTCATTTTTTGTCTCTCTCTTACAACTGAAGAAACTGAGGCAAGGACTAGTTAAGTATCACTCCAGGTTATATAGTTTAAAAAAAAAAAGCAAAGCTGGCCAGGCATGGTGGCTCACACCTATAATTCCAGCACTTTTGGGGAGACCAGAGCAGGAAAATTGCCTGAGACCAGAAGTTCAAGACTAGCCTGGGCAACAGAGCGAGACTACATCTCTACAAAACATTTTGAGAAAACCTAGTGGGGTGTGGTGGTGCACACCTGTAGTCCTAACTACTTTGGAAGCTGAGGCAGGAGTATCACTTGAGCCACAGGAGTTTGAGGCTGCAGTGAGTTATGATTACATCACTGTAATCAGCAGTTAGAGTAAGACCTTGTCTCTTAAAAAAAAAAAAAAAAAAAAAACTAGCAGAGCTATATTTCAAACCAAAATCTACTTGCCTGGCGATATACTTGACTACTAGACTATGCTAGCCAGTAAAGAGGAAGAAGTAGAGATTAAAAGGAGAGAAGCTATCACTGATGCCTCAATGCCTAGGAAAAAGTAGGAGAGCATGTATTTGAAAGCACAGGTGGATGTATTGCTTATAACCAGGAGGAAAGGAATATGTGGCCTAATATCTTCTGTGAATGAGTTAGGTGTGTGAGAAAGCTAAAGCTTGAGATAAGAAGCTATGGGATTCAAGGAGAACTACAAACCACTGCTCAACGAAATAAGAGAGGGCACAAACAGATGGAGAAACATTCCATGTTCATGGTTAGGAAGAATTAATATCGTGAAAATGGCTATACTGCCCAAAGTAATTTACAGAATCAACGCTATACCCATCAAGCTACCATTGACTTTCTTCACACAACTGGAAAAAACCACCATGAACTTCATATGGAACCAAAAGAGAGCCCGCATAGCCAAGTCAATTCTAAGCAAAAAGAACACAGCGGGGGCATCACACTACTGGATTTCAAACTATACTACAAGGCTACAGTAATCAAAACAGCATGGTACTGGTACCAAAACAGAGATATAGACCAATGGAACAAAACAGAGGCATCGGAGGCAATACAACATATCTACAACCATACAATCTTTGAGAAACCTGACAAAAACAAGCAATGGGGAAAGGACTCTCTGTTTAACAAATGATGTTGGGAAAACTGGCTAGCCATGTGCAGAAAGCAGAAACTGGACCCCTTCCTGACACCTTACACTAAAATTAACTCCAGATGGATTAAAGACTTAAACATAAGACCTGGCACCATAAAAACCCTAGAAGGAAATCTAGGCAAAACTATCCAGGACATAGGAGTAGGCAAGGACTTCATGAACAAAACACCAAAAGCATTGGCAACAAAAGCCAAAATAGACAAATGGGACCTAATCAAACTCCACAGCTTCTGAATGTCAAAAGAAACAGTCACTAGAGTGAATCAGCAACCAACAGAATGGGAAAAAATTTTTGCAGTTTACCCATCTGACAAAGGGCTGATATCCAGAATTTACAAAGAACTCAAACAGATTTACAGGAAAAAAACAAACAAACCCATTCAAAAGTGGGCAAAGGATATGAACAGACACTTTACGAAAGAAGACATATATGAGGCCAACAATCATATGAAAAAATGCTCATCATCACTGGTCATCAGAGAGATGCAAATCAAAACCACACTGAGATACCATCTCACGCCAGTTAGAATGGCGATCATTAAAAGATCTGGAGACAACAGATGCTGGAGAGGATGTGGAGAAAAAGGAACACTTTTACACTGTTGGTGGGAGTGTAAATTAGTTCAACCGTTGTGGAAGACAGCGTGGCAATTCCTCAAGGCCTTAGAAATAGAAATTCCATTTGACCCAGCAATCCCATTACTGGGTATATATCCAAAGGACTATAAATCGTTCTGCTATAAGGACGAATGTTCATTGCAGCACTGTTTACAATAGCAAAGACCTGGAATCAACCCAAATGCCCATTGATGATAGACTGGATTGGGAAAATGTGGCACATATACACCATGGAATATTATGCAGCAATCAGAAATGATGAGTTTGTGTCGTTTGTAGGGACATGGATGAATCTGGAGAACATCATTCTCAGCAAACTGACACAAGAACAGAAAATGAAACACCACATATTCTCACTCATAGGCGGGTGATGAAAAATGAGAACACATGGACCCAGGGAGGGGAGTACTAATCACTGGGGTCTATTGGGGGGAAAAGGGGAGAGCCAGCGGGGCGGGGGGAGGAGCTGGGGAGGGATAGCCTGGGGAGAAATGCCAAATGGGTGAAGGGGAGAAAGGAAGCAAAACACACTGCCATGTGTGTACCTATGCAACTGTCTTGCATGTTCTGCACATGTATCCCAAAACCTAAAATGCAATAAAAAATTAAAAAAAAAAAAAAAAAAAAAAAAAAAGAAGCAGCTATGGGAAAAGTCAAAGGAATGAGGAAGCAGTGTTGAGAGTTCAGTTGCATTTGGAAACTACTTCAAATGGTTAAGTCATTTATTTCCAGTAGTGAGAGGGGAGCGGGCAAAAAGGGAGATGAGAGTGGTAAGGATTTGTGCTTTCAAGTTTATATTACCTTCCAAAGCATGCCAACCATTCCTCAGAATGAAGGCATCCCAATAGGTAATGTCAAAGAAATCACAAGGACAGGGTAGGCTAATAGTTACGACTACCTTGGACAAATCTAGGTTCCCTGCACACACCACACAAACACCTAATTGTTTCCTCATACTGACCCCCTTCCAGATAAACACACTTGGTGAAAGCTCTTACTGAGTCGTTACTTTCCTTGGAATGTCCTAGAATTTCAATTTTTGACATTTTTTCCATATTATTACATGTCATCCATGAATCATGAACTCTTTTTAAACTATCTCTAGAGTAAATGTTTCCTTCCAGTCACACAATTGCCAACAGGGCAATGCAGTAACACAGAATCTATTGTGAAATCATATTTATGAACTTATGACATTATAGCTAACCTTTCATTGTGTATACTCTTTGACAATTTAAAATTGACCTTTTAATTTCTTAATTAAACATGCTATATTTCTTAATTCTGCATGTTTGAAACATGAAAAGCTTGAGTTCTGTACCCATTTGTATCATGCAATGTGAAAATGCAAGCCTTTTCCATGTCTGATATTGTTGATGAGTGAAACTTTTTCATCTACTAGAATTTAGTGTGTAGTTTCTAACCCGGAATCAGCCTGCTTAAAGAGACAGTTTATAATCTCACAGAGAAGTCACTTTCTGATGAATGTTGACATCTATATTATGATTTTTTATGTTTAAGGAGGCTAAAATCTATTCTCCACAGTTTGGTCTTTTTCTTTTTAAGAGAGATCTGGTGTTTTAGAGGAGACTGAAATAACAAAGTTTATCAATCAACATTCTGAACATCTATGACTGTACCTTCTCCAACTTATATAGAAACTGCAAGGACATACCAGGTGTTTTACCGTGTCAGCTTTCTTTGCAAGTTTGTAAGGCACCAAAGGCCAGCAAGATGAATGAGACAGAGAACAGGAAAGGAAACCTGTTCAGTTTTCCTGCTTTTCTGTGGCCATAAAACTTGCCGGCATCCTTGGCCCGCCTACAATTAGGCTTCATACCATTGCTGTTAAAGGTAGAACTCAACTTAGGGAAAATACAGTTGAGCATCCACTAAGTCAGAGCTAGAATCGGCCTGTACATCTGCCACCAAGACCTGATCACAGCACTATCTAGCTCAAAATTCTGCTCTAATTGCCTCTTGTGTACAGCAGTAATCTGCAAGCACATTTTTAATAGCCTTTTGTTATTAAAAGTACACACACATTGGAAAAATTAGAAAACACAGGCAAGCAAAAATAGAAACATAAAAGCAGCACATTCTTACTACCCAGAGAATATCATTTAGTTCTATCCTTCTGGATCTCTATATATTTACATAAGTTCTATCATCTTAGTTCTATCCTTCTGGATCTCTATATATTTACATACTCATATGTAAAATAAGATTATCTTTTATGGGCAATTCTTGCTTTCTGGCTTGAGATGTCCCAGCTTCACTGTGTTACCTTCTCTGTACCAGACCTGAAAATCAGCCATTTCCAACGCTTGCTGCTTGCTTTTGGTGGGAAATGAGATTAAAGACCAAAATGTATTAGGGGTGCTCATTGTTGTTAATGTGGCATTGTTTCTAGATAATTATGTTTTTAACCTTTAAGTTCAGTGGTACAAGTGCAGATTTGTTACATAGGTAAACTTGTGTCATGGGGGTTTGTTGTCCAGATTATTTCATTGACCAGGTATTAGTCCTAGTGCCCATTAGTAGTTTTTCCTGACCCTCTCCCTCCTCCCACCCTCCACCCTCTGACAGGTCTCAGTGTGTGCTGTTTTCCTCTATGTGTCCATTTGTTTTCATCATTTAGCTCCCACTTATAAGCGAGGACATGTGGTATTTGGTTTTCTGTCCCTGTGTTAGTTTGCTAAGGATAATGGCCTCCAGTTCCATCCATGTCCCAGCAAGGGACATGATCTTATTCTTTTTTATGGCTGCATAGTTCCATGGTGTATGTATACCACATTTTCTTTATCCAGTCTATCACTGATGGACATCGAGATTGATTCCATGTCTTTGCTATTGTGAATAGTGCTGTAATGAACATATACATGCATGTGTCTTTATGATAGAATAATTTATATTCCTTTGGGTATATACCCAGTAATGGGATTGCTGGATTAAATGGTATTTCTGTCTTCCACAATGGCTGAAATATTTACATTCCCACCAACAGTGTATAAGCATTACTTTTTCTCCACAACCTCACCAACATCTGGTTTTTTTAATTTTTATTTTTAGTTCTGGGGTACATGTTTAGGTTTGTTACATAGGTAAATGTGTGCCATGGTGGTTAGCTGCACCTGTCAACCCATCATCTAGGTATTAAGCCTGGGCTTATCATTTCTAAATGCATTAGCTATTTATTTTAAAATGCTATTTAGCTATTTTTCCTAATGCTCTCCCTCCCACCGTTAATAGTAGCCATTCTGACTGGTATGAGTTGGTGTCTCATTGTGGTTTTGATTTGCATTTCTCTAATGGTCAGTGATGTTGAGCTTATTTTCATAAAATTCTTGGCCACATGTATGACTTCTTTTGAAAAGTGTTCATGTCCTTTGTTCACTTTTTAATAGGGTTGTTTGGCTTTTTCTTTTTTTGGGGGGGAGGAAGGGAGGAAGGCAGGAAGGGAGGGAAGGAGGAAGGAAGGGATGAAGGAAGGAAGGAAGGGAGGAAGGGGGGAAGGAGGGAGGTAGGGAGCGGGAGGGAGGGAGGGAGGGAAGGGAAGGAAGGAGATCAAGCAATGAGAGAGATGTTGCCAACCTGGATCTAGAGGTTTACAAGTTGATTTCTTTTTTTTTCCTTTTTTTTGAGAGAAGGAAAGAAAAAAAATGAGTAAAGGAGAGGAAGAAAGAGGAAGAGAAAGAGGGAGGGTGAACGGAAATATTGCTTTATTCTGAAAAAAAATGGTATTAATAATGGCCATTCAATGTTTCATTTAAACCTATGAGTAGGTGTGATGTGGTATTGACAAGAATGTATATTTTGTGTATTTGAAGTAGAAAGCTCTATAAATATTTATTAAGTTTACTTGTTCCAGATCAGAGTTCGAGTCCTTGATATCCTTATTAATTTTCTGTCTCATTGAGTCTAAGTCTCTATGTATCTGGGTGTTAGGATCGTTAGCTCTTGTTGTTGCATTGATCCTTTTAACACTATATCTTTGTTGCTTTAAAATCTATTTTATCCGATACAGGAATTGCAGCTCCTGCTTTTTATTTATTTATTTATTTGTTTGTTTATTTATTTATTTATTTTTGCTCTCCATTTGGTTGGTAAATCTTTCTCCATCCCTTTGTTTTGAGTCTTTGTGTATCCTTGCATGTGAAACAGGTCTGGATGTAACATGCCGTTGGGTTTTGGCTGTGTCTTTTGACTGGGGGATTTAGTCGATTTAAATTTAGGGTTACTGCCATTTGATGTTAACTGGCTGTTTTATCCGTTCGTTGATGTAAATTCTTCTTTATGTTGGTGCTCTTTACTTTTTGGTGTATTTTTAGAAAGGCTAATACTGGTTGTTTCTTTCTGTGTGTAATGCTTCTTTCAGAAGCTCTTGTAAAGCAGGCCTGGTGGTAATAAAATCTCTGAGTACTTGCTTGTTCATAAAAGATTTTATTTTTCCTTCAGTTGTAAAGCTTAGTTTGGCTGGATATGAAATTCTGGGCTGAAGGTTCTGTTCTTTGAGGATGTTGAATATCGGCCCCCACTCTCTTCTGGCTTGTAGAGTTTCTGCTGAGAGATCTGCTGTAAGTCTGATTGGCTTGCCTTTGTGGGTAACCTGACCTTTCTCTCTGGCTGCCCTTAGTATTTTCTCCTTTGTTTCAACCCTGGTGAATCTAACGATTATGTGCCTTGGGGTTGCTCTTCTTGAGGAATATCTTTGTGGTGTTCTCTGTATTACCTGGGGTTGAATATTGACCTGCTTTGCTAGTTTAGGAAAATTTTCCTGAATAATATCCTAAAGGGTATTTTCCAGCTTGGATTCATTCTCTTCATTGCATTCAGGTACACCTATCAAACGTAAATTTGGTGTTTTCATATTGTCCCATGTTTCTTGGAGACTTTGCTCATTCCTTTTTATCCTTTTTTCTCTAATCTTTTCTTCACATTTTATTTCATTAAGTTGGACTTTGACCTCTGATATCCTTTCTTCTGCTTGAACAATTTGAGTGTTTAAGCCTGTGCATACTTCTCGCAGTTCCTGTATTGTATTCTTCAGTTCCATTAGTTCACTTATATTCCTCTCTAAGTTGTCTATTCTCAATAGGATTTCATCAAACCTTTTTTCAAAGTTCTTAGTTTCTTTACGTTGGGCTACAACATGTTCTTTTAACTCACAGAAGTTTCTTATTATCCATTCCCTGAAGAGTGATTCTGTCATTGGGATGTGCTCGTTCTCCATCAAGCCTTGTTCCATTGTTGATGTGGAACTGTGATCATCTTTAGAGGGAGAGGCGTTCTGATTTTGAGTATTCTCCGCCTTTTTACGCTGGTTTTTCCCATCATTGTAAATTTATCCTCCTGTCGTCTTTGAAATTACCAACTTTCAGATTAGGTCTCCTGAGTGGACGTCCAAGTTGTTCATTCCCAGGGCCAGAGCAGCGGCGTTAAGACTGATGGTGCTTTTCTGCCCAGGATTCTCCTGTCTGGCTTCCTTCTTGTGTCCGTAATAGGCGACTCTGCCTTCCCGGGGCTCCAAACCTTGGTCTGAAGGGGAACCAGTCTCGTTTACTCTGCACCGAGAGCTGCCGCCCCGAGGTGCCATCACAGCCGCTGCGCTGGCCTCAGGAGTCATGCTGGGGACCCGTGTGGGTCCTCCAAGCCTCGGTCAGAAGGGGAGCCAGCCCTGTTTACTCTGCTCCGAGAGCTGCCACGCTGAGGTGCCAGCGAAACCGCTGCACCAGCCACCAGAGTCGCGCTGACGACCTGTGTGACTCCTCCACTGGGGATCTTCTGCTCCATGAGTGACCGAAATTTGTCTGAAAGTGCGGCATCCTCTAGTTTTCTGCGTTTTCACTGAGAGCTGCAATCCCGAGATGTTAGCAATCGGCCATCTTGGATCATTCCCCTTATAAATTTATATTCCTTATAGATGCTGGATGTTAGACCTTTGTTAGATGCATAGTTTGTGAAAAGTTCTCCCATTCTGTAGGTTGTTTACTCTGTTGATAGTCTCTTTTGCTGTGCAGAAACTCTTTAGTTTAATTATATCCCATTTGTCAATTTTTGTTTTTATTGCAACTGCTTTTGATGTCCTCGTCATGAAATCTGTGTCTATGCCCTGAATGGTATTGCCAGGTTGTTATTATTGTTTTAGGTTTTACATTTAAGTCTTTAATCCATCTTGAGTTAATTTTTATGTATGACTTAAGGAAGGCATTCAGTTTCAGTCTTCTGCATATGGCTATCCAGTTATCCCAGCACCATTTATTGAATAGGAAATTCTTTCCCCATTGCTTGTTTTTGTTGGGTTTGTCAAAGATCAGATAGTTGTAGGTGTGCAGTCTAGGCTATTTAATGCCCAAAGCTAGGGAAAAAAATTACAAGCGTGAGTTTATACTTGTATTTATAGTTCAAGTTCATACTTGTATTTACTTGTAAATATTGCATTATAAATATTATATTGTGAATATAAGATTTACATGTAAATACACGTATTCATGAAATTGTTATTGTAAATAAAGTATTAGTGAAAACTGGTAGTGTTTTCACTAACTTGATTTTACATTTGTATATCTTTTACACAGAAATTTGATTTCTAGTATAATTTACATTAATTAAAGTTAAGTTTTCTTGAGTTACACCATAAAATTCACTCTTTTAAAATGTTTTTAATGGTCTTTAGTATATATACAGAGTTGTATAATTGTGGCCTAATGGTAGACTGTTTCCACGACACCAAAGAAACCTTGTACCCATTAAAAGTCATCCCCTTTCACCAGTTGCCTTATGTGTAGGAAACCACTAAATTGACTTTCTGTCTCCAAAGATCTGCCCACTCTGGATATTTCATGTAAATGAATAACACAATATGTGGCCTTTGGTGTCTTTCCTCTTTCACTTAGCTTATAGATTTCAAAGTTCATCCATGTTACAGCAGATATCAAGACTCCATTCCTTTTTATGGCTGAATATTCCATCATATGGGTATATATTTTGTTTGTCCATTTGTCAATTGATAGACATGTAGGTTGTTTCCTGTTTTTACTATTATGAATGATGCTGCTATTAACATTTGTGTCCAAACTTTTATATGAGCATATGTTTTCAATTTAATTGAGTACACTCTTTATTCTTCCACATGGATTTGAGTTATTGTCCCTTCTTTCCAACATCGAGAACTTACTTTATTATTTCTTATAAGGCAGATGTGCCAGCAATGATTTTCTCTATTTTGATTTATATTGGAATGTCTTTATTTTCTCTTCCTATTTGGAAGATATTTTTGATGGATATAGGATTCTTGGTTAACAGGTGTGTTTTTTTCTTCACTTTGAATATGTCAGCCACTGCCTTCTGCCCTCCATTGTTTTAGATGAGAAGTTACTCTTATTGTGATTCCCTTGTACATAATAAGCTGGGGTTTCTTGTTTTGTGTTTTGCTGCTTTGGAGATTTATCTTTATCTTTGGCTTTAAGCAGTTTGACTGTGATGTGTCTGAGTGTGAATATCTTTCTGCTGATTCTACTTGGGATTCTTTGAGCTCTTAGATATGTTTTATCCCATTTGCAAAGTTTTTATTTCTTCAAGTATTTTTTGTGTTCTCTTTTTCTCTATTTCTTCCATTACATGTAATTTACTGGGCTTAATGTTCTCCATTTCTGTGAGAATCTGTTCGTGTGTCTTCATGCTTTTTGTCTCTGTTCTTCAAATTATATACGGTAGTCCCCTCCTTATCTGCAATTTTACATTCTGCAGTTTCAGATATTCATTGTCAACTATGGTCCAAAAATGTTAAGTGGAAAATTCCAGAAGTAAACAATTCATAAGTTTAAATTGCATGCTATTCTGAGTAGTGTGATAAAAATCTCTCATGGTCCCACACCATCCCACCTGGAATGTGAATCATCCCTTAGCATGTACCCACTGTATATGCTACCTACCCATTAGTCACTTAGTGGCTGTCTTAGTTATCAGGTCCACTGTTGCAATATCGCTGTGCTTATGTTCAAGTAACCCTTATTTTACTTAATAATGGCTCCAAAGCACAAGAACAGTAATAGTGGCAATTTTAATATGCCAAAGAGAAGCCGTGAAGTGCTTTCTTTAAGTGAAAGTTCTCAATATGGAAAGAAAAAAAAAAAGCATGCTGATGTTGCTAAGATTTACAGTAAGAACAAATCTTCTCTGTGAATTTTAAAGAAGGGAAAATAAATTTGTGCATAGTATATATGGGTTTGACTACCCATAGTTTCAGGAATCCTCTTGCGGTCTTGGAGCACATCCCCCATGAGTAAGTGGGGACTACCATCTTCTCTACTGAGCTACGACTTTACTGATTCTTCTGCTTGCTCACATCTACTGTTGAACTCCTCCAGTGAATTTTTCAATTATGATTTTCTACTTAAGAATCTCAGTTTAGCTCCTTAAAAATTTCTTCTTATTGATAATCTCTATTTGATGCATTGTCATCATACTCTCCTTTAATTTTTAAAAAATGGTTTCCTTCATTCTTCAAACATATTTCTATATGTTTTTTGAAGTCTTTGTTAAATCTAACATCTGCATCCTCCCCAAGAAAGTTTTTGCCTTTTTTTCCCTGGGTAAAAAAAGAGATGGGGGGTCTCACTATGTGGGATAGGGGTAACACTTTCTTGTTTACTCACATGTCTCACACTTTTCATTGAAAATTGGATATTTTAGATCATATGTTGAATCATATCCAGAATCCATAACTCTGGATTCTGATCCTTCCCAGGCTTATTGATGCTGTTTTATTCTTGTTACTGTTGTTCATCTATTTATTTGTTTAGTGACTTGGCTGGACTAACACTGTGAAGCATATTTTTCCCCCACAGTAGGCAGCCTCTGATGTCTCTGCTTAGATAGTTGTTCCTTGTTTTTATTTTTAAACATGAGTTTCTGAGGTTGCCCCTGGGTCAGTCACTGATTGGTCAGAGGTCATGCTTAAGGCCCCTGAGCCAGTAAGGTTTTTGTCCTTTCCCATTGGGTCTGTGTGTGGCTTGGGAACAACTTTTGAAGTTCGAGGAGTTTATACATCTGCCACTTGTAACTCAGGGACTGAGAGCTTGGAAGTACCCTTCCAGTTGATCTTGGGTAGTTACCCACACTCTCCTGGACCACCAGTATCAAGTGTGAGTTTTGTACTGTTCCTTGTCCCAATTTCTCTGTTAAACTTCTGTTGATCTACCTCTATTGGAATCACAAAGCTATTAGCCTACTCTGTTAGCCCTTAGCCCTTATGATATCTATTTTTCTATGTCTATTAATTTTTTACATTGCTCTGGGACATGAATATTCTACACTCTGTTCCAAATAAAGTCAAAGGCAGGGCTGCGGAGCTGTAAGTCCTCACAGTGTGCTCAGCCCCCAATCTGGTTAGAGCCTCTGAGTTACTGAGCAGGAGCTGGGGATATGGGGAACTCTGATCTGTTTTGTTTACCCTTCCTAGGGTCTCCCTGTAGAGCAGGACACTAGAGAGTGAGTAGTGGCACTACCAAACAGCTACAGCTGCCCATGGGGAAGAAGAGGAGGATGAGTGTTGAGTGCAACAGTTTCCTCCATCTTCACCTGGAATTGATCTTCAGCAATAGGAAAATGGGGGACATGGCACCTCACAGGCTACAAGCCTGCCCAGAATAGTTCTGAAACCTGGATCTAGAGGGATGGATGCAGCCCATGGTTCAAATGCCATAGTTTCTGGCTGAGCCTCAGTAGATTTTGTTGGATGAGTGTTTCTCAATTTCTTATATACCCTTAGGTCAGTTTCCAGAGACTTTAAATGGTTGTCTTAGATTATTTTGACCAGTTAAATCAGTGTTTCTTTGAGGGAGAGAATTCATCAAGCTCTTCATTTCACTATTCTGGAAGTCCCACCCACTCCTGGATTTGGTCTGAAATTTATAATTTTACTTATTTGCTTTAACTCAGTGGTCCCCAACCTTTTTGGCACCACGACCAGTTTTGTGAAAGTCAATTTATCCATGGGGTGGAGGGAATGCTTTTGGGATGAAACTGTTCCACCTTAGATCATCAGGCGTTACATTCTCATAAGGAGTGTACAGCCTAGATCCCTCACATGCGCATTTCACAATAGAGTTTGTGCTCCTGTGAGAAACTCATGCCACTGCTAATTTGTCAGGTGGCAACGCTCAGGCTTGCCTGCTGCTCACCTCCTGCTTCAGTTCCTAAAGCCCAGGGGCTGGGGACTCCTACTTTCACTTGCAATATTAAAACATTGCAAAATGCCAAATACATTCATTTACTTATAATACAACTACAGAGTGTAGTTTCAGTATTCTGTCATTTCTTTTTTATCTATCTCTTCAAACTTTGACCTACCTTAAGGCAGGGCCTATGTTATATTTATTTCTGTTGTTATCATGCAGGGAGCAGTAAGTAGGAAATAATGGTTTCTTTAACTTAAGAACAAAACTAAATACTATCTGTGTTTTTAAATATGAGTCCGCAATTACCTTACCTAGTGATTTACCTTCAGAAGCTGGCTGGTTGGCTAGTTACTAGGCTAGCCCCTCGTTGGTCTTCATTGTACGCACATATACACACACACTCACATATTTATCTTTTCATAATCTTTTCTCAGCAACTTTTCTCCTTTGAGTGTCCATTGGTAAAGGTTTGTTTGTTTGTTTTTACTTATTAGATTTTAAAGGCATAGTAACTGTGGTCTATATACACTTTGGGAAATCAATGAAAATGTGTGAAATGTGATATAAATTATATATTGGTTAAAAAATACTGCAGAACCAAAATATCTGTAAAATGTAACATTAAGTCAGCTTACCAACAGCAACTCAACAGTTAAAAAGTTATAAATAGACCGGGCGCAGTGGCTCATACCTGTAATCCTAGCACTTTGAGAGGCCAAAACGGGTGGACTGCCTGAGCTCAGGAGTTTGAGCCCAGCCTGGGCAACAGAGTGAAACCTTGTCTCTACTAAAATACAAAAAATTAGACCTGCATGGCCACACGTGCCTGTAGTCCCAGCTACTTGGGAGGCTGCGGCAGGAGAATTGCTAGAACCCGAAAGGCGGAGGTTGCAGTGAGCCGAGAGATTGCGCCACTGCACTCCAGCCTGGGCGATGGAGAGAAACTCTATCTCTTAAATATATAAAAAGTTATAAAGAAATTATATTTAAGGTGGCATATGAATAGATTTTAAGATGTTTGATATAGTGAGAGGCAGAGTATCCTGAAAGGTCTTAAAGATCTTGTTTACCATATTTCACCCATAGATTTTTTTTTAAATGAGGGTTGTAGGGATTGGAAGCCAGGCCTTTTCACAAAGAAAAGATGGTTTTATAGTGTATTTAACATTTTTTTACCCTGATGTGGTTACAAAGATCATGAAACCCCACTATATAGACTCAGACTTTTGCGTTTTGATAATTGCATTCATTCATTTGCTAACAAATATAAGCAATTTGCCTACCACCTATGATTCTACTAATACTTTCGCTGAGGATACAGTGAAGAACAAGGTAACCTGGGCCCTTTCCTCACAGGTCTTATATACTAGCTGGGGAAGTATAAAAAGTGTTTTTAATAATGTAAATTTATTATTGCAGACTGTAATGTTATGAAGCACAGCGTTCTTTAGGAGTTGGAGCAAGCATATGTGGTTATCTTCCTTAGATTTGGAAGTCTCTGGCTTTCTTATGAACTGATATTTAAGCTGAGGCATGAAGAAAGAGTTAGAGTGCAGTGTGGGGAGTGACGAATGGCTAACACAGAGGCCAGGGAGAAAAAGAGAGACTCATACATTTGTGAAAATCAAAGGCAGCCAGTGTGGCAGAAGCACTAGGAGCTTGAAGAGGGTGTTGTGAAAGGAGGCTGTGGGGGCAGCAGGGTCAGGCAGGACCTCAAGGTCTTGAATACCAAGGGTCTTGAATTTTATTCCACTTGAAGTGTTTTGAGCATCCAGCAGAACATAACCTTGTCTGATTTTTTAAAAAATCTCCCTGGAAAAATATCCCCAGCAGAAGGATATTTAGGAGGTTTTGTAATAGTCCAACTGAGGGATGATGAGACTTGGACCAGTGAGATCAGGCAAGGGAAAGGAAAGTGGATGGATTCAATAACTACTTTAGAGGTAAGGGCCACGTGTGGTAGCTCACACCTCTAATCCCAGCACTTTGGGAAGCCGAGGCAGGCAGATGACCTGAGGTCAGGAGTTCAAGACCATGTTAGCCTGGCTAACATGGTGAAACCCCATTTCTACTTAAAACACAAAAAATTAGCCAGGTGTAGTGGTACACACCTGTGGTCCCAGCTACTTAGGAGGCTGACACAAGAGAATTGCTTGAACCTGGGAGGTGCAGGTTGCAGTGAGCCAAGATTGCGTCATTGGAGCACTTCAGCCTGGGTGACAGAGTGAGACTCTGTCTCAAATAAATAAACAAGCAAACAAATAGAGGTAAGAACAACAGGGTTGAAAAACACAAATATTTTCTTTAGTTCTGTTTTGATACTGTCACTAGCAGTTAAAGTCAAACCTAATACAAATGCTCATTGCATAACAATTTTAGGATGGTAAACCTTTAGTGTTGGACAACATTTTATGTTGTCTGTTAACTAATTATCATGTTACTCAGAGAACAGATCAAAAGTTATTTTTACCAGAAATAAAATGGGAATAAATAGTACCTCTTTATGTACTGGAAAACTTTCCATGCTGCTTTGATAGCAGAGGAAGGGCATCACGGTACAGGGGAGTGATTATGGGTTTTTGGAGCTGAACCACTTGCGTTTAAATTCTCACTCTGCCTTTAACTGGCCCTATAACCTTGAACAAATCAACTTTTCTAAACTTGAGTTTCAAATGGAAATGATAATATCTATTTCAGAAAACATTTCTAAGAATGAAATAACTGATAGGCAACACATACTCTAATAGCTGTTTAACAATCATTTATTTTCTCAACTTGCAAATAGCCATCCTATAATCTGCACTATTCAGATTGTTCACTAAACCATGAAATTTTTGTAGAATTAGAAGAATTTAACTCAATTCCCTCAACTTCCAGACAAAAGAAGTAACAGCCTAGGGAGATGAAAAGATTTGCCTGAGAACACAGAATGTACAGGGGCAGAATAGAACTGGCACTATTTTCTCCAAACACCTGCGTGTCTCCAGCATACTACATTGCCTCATGTGTATCCTCTAATGTTTAATGGAGGATATTATGAGATATCCTTTCTATCCCCTGAGTAAGCCTAAAGAGGGTGGTGATTAATAGTGACCTTATGTTCTCTTTGCTAGTTACATGCTATGGGAAAACTTCCTGGAACCAGAATGGCAGAGTTAAAAGCCAAGTATACCTTGCTGCATGACGCCGTGATGAGGTATGCAATTTACCAATATGGAGACATGATTTATCATCTTTAAATTTCTTACTGGTGATGAGATCTATCTTCATTTGCATTCCCCTGTAAGCAGACCCTGAGGCAAGGATTTGCGTTCCGGTAGTTTGAGAAGTGATAGAAGAAAGCATCGTGAGAAAAGGGGAAAGTGCAAGTGAGAAGGAAGAAATGCAGCCTTCAGCGGGCCATGTTCATCTGTGAATTTATGTGATGGCCCTCTGGGGCTCAGTGTCACAGAGGAGCCTCTGAGTGGCTGTGGAACACACCTCAGCACTCTCCCAGTGAAGAGTGAGGAAACTGGGATATTGCCCACCAGTTTCCACCCCTCAATGATTAAAAATTACTCCCAGTGAGATTAGCTCTTGGCGCTTCTAGCTTGCCCTTTGACAAACAAAGCAGACTCTGATGGCCAGAGACAGCCCTCAGGCAGAGGGACACAGGGGCTGTTTGTACATATGGCAACTGTCCACCAAAGCTGCAGTGGGCAAGAGGATTCCAGTGGGACATGGACAGTGTCTGCATAGAACACACCTGCAGGACTCTTCTCCCATCTCTGTTCATCACTCAGAGGTGTAGATTCTCCAACAACCTTATCCTAAGTCTGCTGAGACCCTGTCTTCACTTCTCCTCTCCTCCGCATATCACAAGCTACTTACCTTGCAAGTCCCAGTCAACAACAGGTCAGAACAGGCTACCACAGAAGAGTCCAGCAAGCCTGCCTAAGCACTGGCTATTAACCACTGGAAATTAAGACGGTAGGGGAGTGAGGAAAGAGGGAAAACCCTATTATGCTGTGATTCTTTACCACTCCCAAGCCTCTTTCTTTCCCTTCCCCCCTCCTGTCTCATGGCCTTGGATGGTATCTTCATCAAAAGCCGAGACGTGACAGCAACAGATAGAAACTCCATGCTGCCACTCCCCAGCCATCTTCTCCCCAAAATTCCCAATCACTGCCCCTCCTTATCTTGCCCAGAGATATTTGGCTACTTTGAGGGTGGGAGTGTGAGGAAAGAGTGAACAATCTGGAGAAGAGCAGAGCTGCATTCCTATGAAAACTCCAGGTACACCCAGGTTCCTCACACCCCTCCAGAGCCCCCAGCCTTGGTTCCTCATCCTCAAGCCCAAGCCAAGTCCTCTCCCCAACTCCTAATGGAGGTTCCATTCCCCCATAGCTGGTCCCACCCGCCAGTGTGTACTCAGAATTCTCAAGACTCAGGAATTTTGAGACAGTGGAAAGTCTGGAGTAATCTTTGACAACATACTTCTCACTGCTTAACTGAGAGGAAATGCCATTTTCTCTGGGCATCCCTCCAATCCTCTTTGCAGATACAAGGAATATCAGTGTTTCCTGCCCTCTGGATAGCTCTTTTCTAGAGCCCAGTGGAGATTTGCAGAGTGCTTTGACTTTACTTCCTCCTCCCCAGTCCTCTGCAACTAAGCTCCCTGGGCCCTAGTCACAAGTAGCAATGCAGGACCTCAGCTATGGTGTTACTTCTTCCTCTTCCAGTTTGTGTTGCAAAACAGCTAACTTCCCTTCTGCTGGCCGCATTTGACTTCCTCTTGGCCCCTTAGTTCCCTCTGTTGCCATTGTAAACACTCTCCATTCTCTCCTACTCCAATGCCTGGTGCATGGGAAAGATATGAAGTAGACTCTTGATTCATGTTGCGAGATGACTGCAGGCGGGCAGACATAGCTTGGAAATATTGAACTGAAACTGAATGAGACTTCCATGGAAACCATGTTATAAGAATTGTTGAAGTCTCTTCTGCTGGTATCATGTTCTAAGTACTTGTGGGTAAGTGGCCATTTGTGTTCTGGCTGGAACCCTACCACCCTGTCCTCCTCTTTCTGTGGAAAAACAGGCACTGTAGCCTGGGCCAACAGCTTATAATTTCAATAGTTGAAGCCTGACCTATTAAGGAGATCAGATAACTTTTAGATTTACAAAATTTACTAGCATACATGGATATGAATTGTAGGAGAATTCACTAATGAAAATCATTTGAGGTATCATTGTAGCCATTGTTGCTATTTGGTACCTAACATCGTCCTGGAACGTATTATGTCCCAGTAAGTGTTTTGCTATATGCCATTGAGCAAATGACATTTTAAAGCTTGGGAAAATGGATGTACCTTTACTGAACCGAGAATACCACAACAGTAAAGCAGACGCAAGGTAACTTCATTTGAGATCGGCTTGATCAAGTCATTGGACATCTCTGCAAATGAGCTGGAACTCGAAGATTTCTCTTGGTGAGGACAGTTGGTCAGGAGCAGACATCAGAAGAGAGCGCTGGCATTAAAACAGGAAGTGTCAAGGGCGTACTTCTAATAGGAGAGGTAGATAATATGATAAGTGTTTCTGGGAAAGATGAATCTTATGTACTGGTAAGGCTGGGACTGATGCTAGCTGATGCTAGTTTGCAGCATAGAGTTCTACAAGATACTGGAGATTCCACCATGTCCATATTCTACATCCTCTGACAGATATTGACCCGTTTTTCCTATGTAGGGCCAAGGCCATAGAATATAACTGAGGTTGTAGGAATCTCCCTCTACTGTGACCTTCGAGTCCAGCTCTAACCAGTGTCCAAGTTAGGATCAGAAATCTATAAATTAATTTATATCCATAACTGTACATGGGAATTTCTCTTCTTAGTTTCCTCATAAAATGCCATTAGAAAAGTTGCTGTCTTTTCTTAGTTCACTAAGGGGGAAGAGATTTTCCTACAATTATTTTAGAAGAATTCAAGGGAGCTAGGATTGTTTGGGGAGTTCAAGGGGAAATCTCCTGTTTTCCCCTATCATTTATCCTCTTCTAGTAAGTCATAATCATTCTTCAAAGTCAAGTGCAAGGGTCACATTCCCGTTGAGTGATCGTTTCTCGGTTGTCTCCTGCTGTCTCGATCTGGGCTCCAGCGGTAGTACTTGTCATCTGGTATTCCTCCCATCTGCCAGATTGTTAGATTATTGAAGCTAGGAGCTGAGCCTTATTCACCTCTTGTACCCAGCATCATACAGTAGTCTCTTGGGGGATTGACTCCAGGACCTCCTGCAGATACCAAAATCCATGGATACTCAAGTCCCTGATATAAAATGGTGTCATATTTGCATATAACCTAATCACATTCTCCTGTATACTTTAGATCATTTCTAGATTGCTTATGATACCTAGTACAATGTAAATGCTATATAAATACTGTATTTAGGCAATCATGACAAGAAAAGTCTGTACCTGTTCAGTAAAGAAACAATTTAAACCTTTTATTTTGAAACAATTTTAGAGTCATAGAAAAGTTACAGAAGTAATATACAAAGTTCTCATCTACCCTTCACCCATTTTCCTGGAATGTGAGCATCTTACATAACCATGGTCTGTCAAAACTAGGAAGTTAACATTCGTATATGACTATTAATTAAACTCCAGATTTTCAAGTTTTTCCACCAAAGTTCTTTTTCTTGTTCCAGGACCCAATGCAGTATACTCCACTATACTTAGTCCTCGTGTCTCCTTGGTTTCCTCGTGACAATTTCTCTATCTTTCCTTGTGTTTTAAATCACATTGCCAGTTTTAAGAGTGCTGGTTTGGTATTCTATAGAATGTTCCTCAGTTTAGAATTTTTTTTCTTGTATTTAGACCAGAGTTAGGTGTTTTGGAGGAGAATACCACAAAGGTGAAACAGACACAATTTTTTTAACAAAAATTTCCAATCATGGTTGGTTGAATCCCCAGACGTGGACTCACGGACCTGAAGGGTCAACTGACTTGGCACAAAAATGTCACAGAGTTGAGTTGAACCCAAGAGTTGGGGGGCAGCTGTCCTCACTAAACACTCACAGGAGCCACTAAGGGAACCGAGGGTGTACATGTCATATTACGTGAGTCTCTGTTTTTCATGTAACCCAGCACACAGGAGTCAGAGGTCCAACTGCTACAGAACGCCAAACGTTTCATGGAGCAAATACAACAGCAGCAGTTTCACGTGCAGCAAGCTGATAAGTTTCCAGAAGCAATCTCCACAGAGGTCTCCAAAATGAGAGAGCAACTTCTCAAGTATCAAAATGAATATAATGCAGCAAAGGAAAGAGAGTTCCATAATCAGTGCAGATTAAATAGGTAAGTCCGCAATTCTCTCCAGCACACTGAAGACAGATAGGAGCAAAGTTGTTTCCGCATAAATAGAAAAAATCAGATTAAGTTGGAGGTGATTGAAGGAGTGTGAGATAGCAATGTGATGATGATTGCAAGCCTCGTTCTCTTGAATTTTTAGAATGGAATGGGGAGTCCCTGAACAAGAAGATTACTCTTCTCAAATAAAAGCTCAGGTGACAGCCAGATGCAGTGGCTCACACCTGTAATCCCAGCACTTTGGGAAGCCAACATGGGTGGATCACAAGGTCGGCATTCAAGACCATTCTGGCCAACATGGTGAAAGCCTGTCTCTACTAAAAACACAAAAATTACTAGGATGTGGTGGCGCATGCCTGTAATCCCAGCTATTTGGGAGGCTGAGGCACGAGTATCGCTTGAACCCATGAGGCAGAGGTTACAGTGAGCCAAGATTGCACCACTGCACTCCAGCCTGGCAACAGAGCAAGACTCTGTCTCAAAACAAAAAACAAAAAAAACACCTCAGGTGATAGAGATCCCTGCTGTTTTTCATGGCAGGAAAGCCATAGTATTGAGAGCTGCAGCCAAAGAACACTCCACAAAACAAGTTCTTAGCACTCCCTTTCCCTTCCCCTGCCCTGACTGTGGCCCCTTATCCTGTGACTGTGACAGATCATCTGCATGGTGAGCATGGCTCTCCACATGCTTTTTCCAAACCATGAGCTGAGGTCACATCTCATCTGGCTCACTCTATCCTTCTAAGATAGCAGCAACAGGACCACATGTGCAAAGTTCATCTCTTATGACTAGGCTGTTCCCCAGGATCAAGGAGGAAAGGTATAACCTTTTGGAAGACACATTTACTTACCCAAATTTAGAGGACGTTCTTTAGTGAACTAAAGCAGACATTAAGTGCTTAAAAGGGAAATGTTATTTTCACAATCTCCTCTAACATTCCTCCCATGGAGTAGCAAGTCAGTGGAAGAGTTTGTTCAGCAAGTCATACTATTTAGATTGAATTTGAAAATGATTGCAATTCAAGTTTTCTGCTGTGGTGTGCTGTGTGCTGTGCCTGAGTACAGGAGCGAAAGCAAAACCATTTCTCCTGGAGTTGGTTACCATTTAAGGTGGCAGAGCTTTCTCTGGCTATTTTTAAGAGTAGGTAGATTTCTGACAGTGCAAATATAATTCAGTCCTGCCTAGAGATAAGCAAATGACTTGAGCGACCTCTGGAAGACCTTGTAAGCCCTAGGTTTGAAATCCTTTCTTTGGGGCCTGTCTTTTCACCGGAGGTGGCTGGGGGTGGGGTATGAATAAAGGGCAGTTTAATCAAGAGATCCTATTCAGGGGGAAAATGGGAGCTTTTTGTCTTTCAATTTAAATTTGTTTCAGGCTTACCAGTGAGATCTATAAAAAGAAAGCCCAGCTATTTCTGTGCTCTCTAAGTGCTCTTTCAGTTGAGAAAATAATGAAATTAAAACAATTGGTGGTTGTTCATTAGTATTGAAAATATGAATGCTTGACATTTTCATGAAAGAGTAAGAAGAACATAAGCCAGTTGATAATTAAATTGTTTAAAATTTCCAACTATTCCTGCCAAGAGAAAAAAAACAAAAGCCAGAACTGTTGCCTTTTAGGTGTAGACAGGCAAATTATTCACTGAGATGTGAAGGGGACAATGCATAGTGGCCTACAGTGAATAAGAACATTCAAAATGCACATTTGCAGAAATGTTTAGTGTCTATTCTTTTTGATTTTATAATATATCATTCTTAAGCTTGAGCAGGTTTCCTTGCATTCTCAAGTATTAACAGCTCAAAAACTAACAAGCATATTTTCATAAAAACAATGGTGATGTCAAGGGAAATACCAGGAAAAAATGATAAGCTGTGCTTTCCATTGGCTTAACATATTTAGTATCATAGCCAGGCACCACGGAAGGCCGTTTCAGTCAGCAATGGACTGTCTATCCGATGGTGGTCCCATAATTTTATAATGAAGCTGAAAAATTACTTTTGCCTCGTGTTTTGTATTTGATATGTTTTATTTTTATTTTTTGGAGTGTACTTTTGCTACTTATTTAAAAAATGTTAACCGTAAAAAAGCCTCAGGCAGGTCCTTTAGGAGGTGCTCCAGAAAAAGGCGTTGTTATAGGGGATAACATCTCCTCACTACCTTCCAGTGGGACAAGATGTGGAGGTGAAACACAGTGACTTTGATCCTGACCTTGTGTAGGCCGAGGCTAATGTGTATGTTTATGTCTTTGTTTTTAACAAAAGTGTTGTAAAAGTAAAAAGAAATTTTAAAACCTTACAGAAAAGAATATAAAGAAAGAAAATATTTTTATACAGCTCTACAATGTTTGTATTTTAAGCTGTGTTATGAGCTAAAAGCTAAAAAAAATGTTTTGTAAAGTAAAAAAGTTGATTTATCAAAGAAAAATATCTTTTATAAATGTAGTGATGTGGTGTAGCCTAAGTGTCTAGCGTTTATAAAGTCTACAGTAGTGTGGAGTAATGTCCTAGTCTTTCACATTCACTCACCACTCACTCACTGACTCACTCTGAGCAACTTCCAGTCCTGCCACCTCCATTCTTGGTAAGTGTCCTATATAGGTGAAACATTTTCTATCTTTTATGCCAAAATTTTACTGTGTGTTTTCTTTGTTTAGGTACGCAAATACTTATTGTATTACAATTGCCTATGGTACTCAGTACAGTAACCTGCTATGCAGGTCTATAGTCTAGGAGCAATAGGCTATACCACATAGCCTAGATGTGTAGTAGGCTACACCATGTAGATTGTGTAGGTGCACTGCATGATGTTCACACAATGATAAAGTTGCCTAACGGATTTCTCAGAACATACTCCCATTGTTAGGAGACACATGAGTGTACATGATACAGAAGCAAATTCCCTCAACACCCTCCCACTGACCTCCTTCCCCCTGGAAAAAGTAGATATTTCCATCCCCACATAAAAATAAAGAGATGAAGTCAATGAGAGAGAACAATTCATCCACATACACAGATGATATTTGTCAGACCGGCACAACAAACTCACAGCGAGTGTCTAGATAATAGAAGCCCAGATAACTAGCACTCCTCCACCCTAATATCTTCAGGAACTTCTGAATCATTGGCAACTACTAAGAACAACATATTGTTCAAATACTCTACGGAAAGGATTTTACTGTGTAATTTTATCGATTTGTGTGTGTGTGTGTGTTCACATAACATGTAACTCTTGATAAATGTTAATAAATCTGATTAGGTGATTGGTTAGTAATTAAATCTGTTGCAGTACTTTCTGTTTCTGGGTTAATATTTATGACTTGATAAGCATGCAGTTCAGGAAATAATAGGTAATCTATTTAAAGTTAAATGAATACATTGTAAATTAAAAAATAATTAAATCAATACTGTTGAACTATTTTTTGAAACAAAACAGGAGTACTTACCTTTCTAAACAGTTTGAGAAGATTTTTCAGTACTCTCTTCAACCTTTGTCTTGCCTTGACTTTATTACCTTTTGGGGTTTCCCTGTTTTCTAGTAATTCCTAAAATTTGGACAGCAAATACATTGTGTCTTTCATGCTAACTCTGACTCATTCTGACCAGCCTTGGTCAGTCAGGGGAAACAAGGCTGTGGTCAGCTGGCACTGTCTGCTGTACTGTGAACACGGAGAGTGGGGACACTCGGACCGCACACGTGCAGGGCTGTCCTGATGTGACCCTGACCTTAGTGACAGTTTGCTCTCCCATGGCTGGTTCCTGTGATCTTTATTGCACATTCAGGGATTATTAGTTGTTTTTCATTGTTGGTCCAGTGATAACGGCAAGTTGGAAGCAAGAAACAGCAGATCTGGTAAGAAAGGAAAGGAGGAATGATCTTAGCAATGCATCTGGAATTCCAGAAAATTAGAATGGGACAGAGGGGCATGTAGGTACTCAGGACTAGTCACAAGGAAAAACAGCTAGAACAGATTTTACCTTAACGTGTAAAAAAAAAAAAAAAATCTTTGCTCTTCTGTGGCAACAAATATCTTTAAAAACTAGCATAGAACAGGTTTCTCAGAATGTTTCTCATAACTCAAAGAGAAGCACCTGAGATACTTGCTTGAAAGGCAGATCCCACCCAAAAAGTAATGATTATGATTTTTGCCCAAGCCTACCAGCCCCAACCCTAAGCGACAATTGCTTATGTGATTCTGACTCACATTACAGTTAGAGGACTATGGGTTCCAAAGGTGGTTCTCAGCCCTGACTGCAGGTCAGTCACCTGAGTCTTCTCTCAGTGATCATTCAGTTTATGCGTAAACACTTTCAGTGACAGGAAGCTCTCAGCCTCCCATCATTCCAACTTTTGAAATGCTCCTACACTTAAATGGTTATTGGATTTGTTCAGAAACCTACCTTCTTTCACCCATCCGTGCTGGTTCTACTCCTGTGGTGAAAGATGCCTCTCACACGTCAGCATATCAGGCTTCCTCCTGCATTATCTCTTTACTCATAGATCCTTAAAACCAAAAACCTTTGACATGATTTCAGTTAGAATTCTCTTGCTTTAGAAAGGAAGTAAATCCTAAGGAGCTTTGAGGTCAAAGCACCCCTTAATCAGGAAAGCTGAAAAATGTCAGTTTTAAGTTTTGTTTGTTTATTCGGTTTTTTGAGAGGAGTCTCACTGTTGCCCAGGCTGGAGTGCAATGGCAGTTGGCTCACTGCAACCTCCGTCTCCTGGGTTCAAGCTATTCTCCTGCATCAGCCTCTCAAGTAGCTGGGATTACAGGCACCTGCCACCACACTTGGCTAGTAGTTTTGTATTTTTAGTATAGGTGGGGTTTCACTATGTTGACCAGACTGGTCTCAAACTCCTGATGTCATGATCTGCCCACCTTGGCCTCCTAAAGTGCTGGGATTATAGGCATGAGCCACCATGCGCAGCCAAGTTTTAATGTGAGTGTGAAAGGTTAGGAGTTAATACATACCAGGAGGCACAAAAACAAAAACATGATTTTGCCCCAGTAATCCCATGTAAAAGTGATAACCCAGAAGGAGAGAAAAAGATGTAACGCATAAAGATGTTTATGATATTTATAAAAATGAAAAATTGGAAACAATCTGAACTCTAAAAAATTGTGGGATATTTAAATAATCCATTCCAGAAATATCTTGATACTGAACCTCTGTAGCCAGAGCTGTATCCATATGCCAGTTTAGCTTTGACTGTGACTTTGGAAGTTATTTAACTCCTCAGTTTCTGCATTTGTGCAAGCAAACCAACAATTCCTACTTAGCAAGGTTGTTAATTTTAGATGTGATACATTTAAAGCACCTGGCACAGCATATGTTCAGCATATGATAAATAATATTTAATATTATTTTATTATGATACATACACCCAATAGAAAACCTTGAAAATAGCTATTATTAATTATCAAATCTGTTTAGCAACTTAGGAAAATATTTTAATTAATCATTAGGTAAAAATGGATTCAACCATGCATACACATTTAAAATAAGTTTATTAAAAGATATTAGGGAAAATAAAAATGATCAACCATGTGTGATGGAATAAGATTATGATCATTAAAAATAGAAAAAATACATTCCTTTTAGAGGAAATAAGTCAGTATTTCTTAATTTTAAAAAAGTATGACAGAAATCTAGTAAGTTTAAATGTCCCAAAGAATGAGTCATTTTATGTTTGTTCAAACAAAACGAACAAAAAAAAGACTATAAGTCACATCTTGTGAAAGAGCTTGCTGTCATCATTTTGAAATTCAGAAATACTCAGGTTGCCTTTTGAACAAAAAGATGGCAGCACGCTACCACCCCCTGGTGGCAGCTTGCCTGAGGTTTAGGATCAATATCTAGGAAGTAAAATATCGCTAATGCATATGCAAGTTCTAAACTCAAAGGCGTAACTATTTAAAGATCTAAAAAACCCAGCTTCAATTTGTAGTCTCGACAACTAACCTACATTAAATTTGATGTGATACATTTATTCACTGTATCACAAGATTCATCTACATTATTGCAAATAAAATTTCATAAAAATAACAATCCCATTAAAAAGTGGGCAAAGGACATGAATAGACATTTTTCCAAAGAAGACAAATGGCTAAGAAGCAAATGAAAAAATGTTCAGCATCACTAACCAGAGAAATGTAAATTAAAACCACAATGATATATCATTGTGTACCAATCAGAATGGCTATTATTACAAAGATAAAAAATAAGATGTTGGTGGAGATGCTGAATAAAGGGAACACTTATACACTGTTGCTAGGAATGTGTGTTGGTACAAACTCTATGGAAAACAGTATGTATATTTCTCAAAGAACAAAAAATAGTACTACTAGTCCATCTGGCAATCCCACTAATTCCCTCGGGTATATACCCGAGGAAAATAAATCATACCAAAAAGTTACCTGCACTTGTATGTTTATTGCTGCACTATTCACAATAGCAAAGATATGGAATAACCTGGGTGTCTATCAACAGATGGTTGGATAAAGAAACTGTGGCATTTATGTACAATGGAATATTATTCAGTCATAAAAAAGAACAAAATCATGTCTTTTGCAGCAACATGGATGAAACTGGAGGCCATTATCTTAAGTGAAAAAACTCACAAACAAAGTCAAATACCACATGTTCTCATAAGTGGGAACTAAATAATATATACATAGGGACATAGAGTGTGGACTAGTAGATACTGGAGACTTAGAAGGATTGGGAGGACAGGGGAAGGGTAAAGGATGAAAAGTTACTTAATGGGTATACGTGTATATAATTTGTTGATGGTTGTACCAAAAGCGCTGACTTCACCACTCTGCAATATATCCATGTAACAAAACTGGACTTGTACCCCTTAAATGTATATAAGTTTAAAAACCTGGTGTGCATGTGCCTTTAGCTCATGTTTCTAGGTCTATAGGCTAGTGGGATCTGCTTATTTGATATAACCAGTGGACATAATATTCTGTGTATTCGTTTATTTCTTATGATTTTCCAAGTGTGATCAATACAAACTTTATAGAAAGATCTTAAAGTTGGTATTGATCACACTTGGAAAATATTGTGACTTCTTTGGCACTTAGTAGCCGTTAAATGCAGAAGCAAGAAAAGTGAAAAATATTTCTCTTAGATTTCTTCAGGAAATCCGGTAGATAAAACAGTTCAAAATGTGGTTACTGGAAGAAGAAATACACAATTATATCCAACTAATTATTTTGTTCAGAACATCCAAGCTATTTGAGGCAGTTTCCAAAATCTCATTCAAGCATCATGTTATCTCATGTTATTCGTTAAAAATATAAAAGCCAAATGTGGGTGAAGGGGAGAAGAAAAGAAAGCACACTGCCATGTGTGTACCTACGCAACTGTCTTGCATGCTCTGCTCATGTACCCCAAAACCTATAATCCAATAAAAAATTAAAAAAAAAAAAAATAACATAAATGAGTTTTTTGTATTTCCTCATCAACAAGTGAACAAGACCATATGTTCCCATTCACTTTTTGTACTTTCTAACATTTTTATTTCTTTTATTTGTTAATCTCAATTTACAATGATGAGTGGCTTTCAGAAAAACTTGTGACATTTCTTTCTATAGATGCCAAGTATATCCAATTGACTGATGGGATTATTGAGTTTGACTATGTCCTTAACTGATCTTCTCACTTCTGGATCTGTGCATTTTTGATAGAGGGACGTTGAAGTCTCCAACTGTGAGAGTGGATTCATCTACTTCTTGCACTTTGATCAGTTTCACCTCATGTATCTTGATGTTCTGTTGTTAGGTGCATAAACATTAAGAATTCATTAGGTCTTCTCAGGGAATTGACTCCTTTATCATTATATAATGCTCCTCTTTGTCTCTGATAACTTTTTTTGCTCTGAGGTCTGTTCTATCTGAAATTAATTTAGTAACTCCTGCTCTTTTTTTTAATGTTAGTGTTGCATATCTTTCTCCATCCATTTACTTTTAATATATATGTGTCTTTATATTTAAATTGGGTTATTGGAAGACTATATAATTTGGGTCTTGGGTTTCTTTTTCTTTCTGGATCCATTGTGACAATCTTTTAACTGACATTTAACATGATTACTGTTGTAGTTGGGTTAATATCTTCTACCATATTTGTTACTGTTCTCTATTTGTTGTGCTTGTTCTTCATTCCTGTTTTTGTTCCCTCTTTTTATGCCTTTTGTGGTTTTAACTGAGCATTTAATATAATTCCATTTTCTCTCCTTTCTTAGTATATCAGTTGTACATCTCTTTTTACTTTAAGTGGTTGCCATGGAGTTCACAATATACTTTTACAGCTAATTCAAGACCATTTTCAAATAACACTATACCACTTCAAGTACTTTTTAAGTAACAAAATAGTCCTAGTCCTCCTTCCTATCCCTTGTATCAATGCTGTCATTCATTTCACTTACACATGGGCATACATAAATATATATGCATATGTAATTGAAGGCATTGCTGTTGTTATAAATTTGAACAGTGTTATGTTACCGCAAATAAGAATAAGACAAAAGCTTTTATTTCAGCTTCACTGATTCCATTCTTAGTGTTCTTCATTTATGTAGATCTGAGCTATATCATTTCTGACCTATACTATTTTTTCCCTCTAAAGAGCTTCCTTTATCATTTCCTGCAAAGCAGGTCTTTTGACAAACAAATGTCCTCAATTTTTGTCTGAGAAAGCGTTTATTTCTCCTTTAGAGAATAATTTCACAGGGTACATAGCTTTAGGTTGATGGTTTTTTAAACTCTGAACACTTTAAATATTTCACTCTACACTTTTCTTGCGTGTAAGCCTTCTGAGGACAAATCAGATGTAATTCTTTGTTCCTCCATAGGTAAGTGTGTTTTTCTTCTAACTTCTCTCAGGAATTTTCGTTATCTTTGACTTTCTGTAATTGACACATGCTATGCCTAGGTGTTTTTTGAGCTTCCTAGATCTGTAGTTTCTGGCAATAATTTGAAGGAAATCCTCAATCATTATTGCTTCACATATTTCTTGTGTTCCTTCCTTTCTTCTCCTTCTGTTATTCCTGTTATGAGTATTTATGCCATTTGTAGTTGTCCCAGATCTTGGATATTCTATTTTTTTCCCTAGTCTTTTTGTTCTTTTTAGTTTGGGTAGTGTTGAGTAAGATAGCCTCAAGCTCAGAGATTCCCTCCTCAGCCAAGTTCATTCTGTTAGCAATCCTGTTCGAGGCATTCTTCATTTCTGATACAGTGTTTTTGATCTCTAGTATTTCTTCTTTCTTTCTTTTTTTTTTTTTTGTTGTTGTTGTTTGATTGTTTGGCACAGTCTTGCTCACTGCAACCTCTGCCTCCCAGGTTCAAAAAATTATCCCGCTTCAGCCTCCTGAGCAGTTGGAATTACAGGCAGCCACCACCACGCCCAGCTAATTTTTGTATTTTTTGTAGAGATGGGGTTTTACCATGTTGGCAAGGCTGGTCTTGAACTCCTGACCTCAAGTTATCTGCCCACCTTGGCCTTCCAAAGTGCTGGGATTACAGGTGTGAGCCACCACACCCATCTGAGTATTTCTTTTCTATTATTTCTTAGAATTTCCATCACTCTACTTATACTGCCTAACCATACTTGTGTGTGATTAAGTTTATCTGTTAGAGTTCTTACCATATTAGTCATAGTTGTTTTAAATTCCTCATCTGATAATTCACACATCCCTGCCATATCTGGTTCTGATGCTTGCTCTGTCTCTTCAAACTGTATTTTGCCTTTTAATGTGCCTTGCAGTTTTTTCCTTGATAGCCAGACATGATGTACTGGGTAAAAGGAACTGCTTTAAATAGGACTTCAGGAACACGGTGGTAAGATATGGAGGGAGGGGAGCATTCTATAGTGCCATGGTTAGGCTCAGTCTTTTACTGAGTCTGTGACTCTGAACTGTGAATTTCATCAGTACTTCCCACCACTTTTGAAACCCCTTTAGGAAGGGCAGGATGGCCAGAGTGGGCTGGAGTCATGTATTTCCCTTTCTCCATGTGGAAGACTAAAGCAAGCTGGAGTTGGGTATTTCACTTCCCTAGGTCTGTTAGACTCTGGTCAAACCCCAGCAGGTTAATAATAGTTGCTCAGGGTGGGCCTCCTTAAAAACAGCAGAATACTCTGGCATGTCAAAATACTTCTTTTTCCTTCCTCCTGTTGGAACATAAGGAGGTTTCTTTGACTCACTGAGAAGACCTAGGTAAGCTCCTGGAGGTAAATCTTACGAAACTGTGTCCCACTGGGGATTTTTACTCTTAGATATGTCCTCACTAAACTTCCACCAATTACAAGTTAGATTTTTCTACCCAGCACTGGTTCCTGCCTAAGTTTCTGCTTGTGAGTGTCTGCTCCAGTAAGTTGTGATTCTCTGTATGCAATTTCTGTCTCTCCCATTTTGGGGAGAGTAGTTTGCCCTGTATGTGACCTCACTTCTTGTATGGATATAAGAAGAGTTGTTGATTTTTCAGTTTGTTCAGCTTTTTATCTGTTAAGGTAGAGTGGAGCCTTCTAAGCTCCTTCCACACAGGAATAGAAACTAGAAATATTTTGCTTTTGCTTCACTAGTCTATCCTCATTTTCTAGATTTCTAAATTGTGAAGTCACAGAAATCAGTCCTTAGCTCTCTTCCTATTTCTATCTACAATTTCTCCTAAAGCGATCCATCCCTTCCAGTCCTATGACCTCAAACATCATCTGATGGGTTCTGGTTCCAGGTAAGATGGAGTAAGCCCACTTCATCCTGTCTCTCCCATCCTGTCTGTATAAAATTGAGTGGAATGTATGGAGCATCTGTTTGAGGACTCTGAAAAGTAAATCACAACAGGCAGCTTGGGGAAGAAGGTCCAAATTAAAAGTACTGTTGAGCTGTGGTTAATTGATTATTTTTCCCCTCTGACATCCCCTAACCTGAATGCTAACCTGCAGAAATGCAGAGATGAACATTGATCTGGAAAGAGAGAGCTCCAGGAAAAACCCTTTAGTCCTGGCTCAAGGAACAAGCAAGGAACTCATGATACTCAGAGAATGTCAAAACCCCTGTTTGGCTTTTTATTCCTCTCCATTCCCTCATGCCTCAGCTCCCAAGCGACATTAAGGCATCAGTAGCAGAGGTCACATGTAATGGGAGCCCACAGGACCCAAAATTTTATGGAAAGGGAACCTTTGGAGCTGTGATTCTCAAGAGAATTAAAAAGTGTCTTTTGCTTGCCCAGTCTTGTGCTCTTTCTCTCTTTCACAAAGATGTCAGTAAATTTGATGATAAAATTGTCTAATCTGAATAGAGATAAAAAATCGAATAAAAATGAACAAATCCATGGCCAGGCACGGTGACTCACACCTGTAATCCTGGCACTTTGGGAGGCTGAGGCAGGCAACTCACATGAGGTCAGGAGTTCAAGACCAACCTGGCCAACATGGTGAAACCCCATCTCTACTAAAAATACAAAATTAGCTCGGCATGGTGGCACACGTCTTTAGTCCCAGCTTTAGTCCTGGGAGGCTGAGGCAGGAGAATCGCCGGAACCCAGGAGGTGGAGGTTGCAGTGAGCCGAGATTGTGCCACTGCACTCCATCCTGGGCAACAGAGCAATCTCAAAAAGGACAGATCTATAGGCATCAATGAGACAATAGCAAAATATTTAATTCAGGTCGCTGGAGTTGCAGGAAGAGAAGATCAAGTATATCATGATGAAAAAATTTGAAGAAATAATGGCTGAAAACTCCCCTGTGTTCAGTGAAAGAAAAGCCCACAGATTCAAAAAGTTCAATGAGCCCCAAACAGGGTAAACTCAAAGAAATATGTTCCAAATGCTTCACAGTAAAAGTTGAGAATTAAAAATAAAGAAAAAGTCTTGAAGAAAGAAACAGGCTTCAAGAATGACACGCATGCTTACAATTTTGAAAATTAAGTGAATTGAAATGCCAAAAGTGAAGTGAATTGGTAATGACCAAAAGAAGGAATAGAAAGATAGTAGGTTTCGGACAGGAAGATAATGAGTTTTAATTTGAGGGGCCTTTGATACACACAACTGGAATTGCCCAGTAAGAAATTGAACATAAAAATGTGGAGCTTCAGGGAAATTCTGAATTGGAAATAAGGATGTTTAAGTCATCACTGTAACTGGCACTGTGGAAACAGTGTGCAGAATAAAAAGTTAGGCTTCAGCGAGGCTATGCAATCAGAACAAATCTTAAAAAGAACTTAATGAAATTCTTAATGAAATTGTGTTCTGGCTTATAGCACCGTCCAGTGAGCCAGAAACCTCTGTCCTTAGCTTTGCCAACTGGAGCACATGCCTTCCAACTTCAACCTGGCTGGGGAGGACATTTGTTACTTACTTCTACTCACCTTCCTTGAGCAAATTAATCCATTGGCTCCAATCCAAATGCAAGGGAGGCTGTGAAATGTAGTCCCCCTGTGTGTCCAGGAAGGGAAACTGGTATAGCAAACACATGGCAATGTGCCTGTCACAAGGGCCAAAGGCAGATCCTTATGAACTCAGCCAATGGCAAGATAGCAGTATAGGCAAGGTATGCCCACCTGGGCTGCTTGTGCATTCATATCACAGTTGTAATAGCTTGTAGTGGAAACAAAAATAATTGTCCTCAAATACCCATATCTGATAATCACAAAAACTGGGCTCTTCATCTAAATCTGTCCTTCACCTGAAATATTCATTCAGTCTCCTGCATATCCATATCCCTATCACATCTGGGTCTCTGTAAAGTTTCCTCTGGCTCTAGCATTCGTTATACCTCAGGAATGCAATTGTCACACAAAACTGAAACTGAGCTCTTCGAATAACAATTCTCCACACTTTTAAACGACTGTGGGCTCTTCCCTTATGTGATTTCTGTGAGAGTTTTCTCCAATCTGGTTGTAGAAGAATGTGGTGCAGTAGGTCATTCTGAGTGACCATCTAGTTCCATATACATGCCCTTATCTCATTTAGCATATACATTAGTTTATTTCAAAGAATGAAAATGGAAACAAAACTCATTTCAAATGTTCCATTTATTCAGATTAATCTTTGCTGGATGGCAACTATATGCAGGCACGTTTTAAGATATGATAGAGTGTTAAACTGGGAGCTAGGTTTTCTAGTGGGAAGATGTGTAATATAATGTCAGGTCATGATGAATACTATATAGAAAAATAAAGCAAAACAAGGAAAGAGTGATGAGGATTATTGGTGTGGTTTTAGATAGATGGTCAGGCACCTCTGTGAGAAGGTAATGTCGGTACCAGTCTGCATGAAGCAAGACGTGAGCTATGCAAAGACCTCTGGCGAGAGTTTGCCAGCCGGAGGGATCAGATAGGGCAAAGGCCCTGAGGTAGAAACAAGCTTGGCAAGAAAGCTGGCATGACTGGTGCCAGAGAATGGCAGATTGTGAGACTAGAGAGGCAGATGAAGAAGCGCCAGGTAGGCTTGGGAAAGGAGTTCAAGTTTTGGTCCTGGTGTGATGGGAATTTATCAAGCAGAGAAGTGAGGTGATCTTATTTACGTGTTAAAAAAATCACCATGGTGTGAGTGGAGAACTGACTTTAATGGGCAGAGGTAGAGTCAGGAAAGGTAGGAGATCAATTGGGAGACTGTAGCAGGAATCCAGGCAGGCACCAACCTATTCCAAGTAACATCAAAAAGAAAAAACTAGCTGGGCGTGGTGGCTCACGCCTGTAATCCCAGAACTTTGGGAGGCCAAGGTGGGTAGATCACAAGATCAGGAGTTTAAGACTAGTCTGGCCAATATGGTAAAACCCCGTCTCTACTAAAAACACAAAAATAGCCGGGCATGGTGGCACATGCCTCTAGTCCCAGCTACTTGGGAGGCTGAGGCAGCAGAATCGCTTAAACCCAAAAGATGGAGGTGGCAGTGAGCTGAGATCGTGCCACCGCACTCCACCCTGGCGATGGAGCGAGACTCCATCTCAAAAACAAACTAATGAACAAACAAAAACAACCCAGAGCCTGCCGGGAAGGACCCTGTGTCCCAGAGGGAGGCTCATGATCCCCAACCTCTATAATGTGCTGAGATAACTCCAAGTGGGTGTGTGTTCACAAAAGCTTTGGGAGTCGTAGGGAGGAGGAAGCACCCAAATGAACCTCTGACTCAGGAAAGCCATCATAAAGAATGGATACCAGATTGCCCAGCAGACAAACATGTGAATGGCATTCAGGGATAAGAAGATTGAAAGTTATTACAGAAAGAGCTTGTTTCTTTGTACTTTGTCAAACTTGATTTTTTTTTTCTTTTTTTTTTTTTTGCAGCTTAATGGAAGAAAAAAGCATCATAGTAAAAGAATTTGAGAAGATACCAAAGCCAGGAGTAAGTCTTAGATTATATAGAGTTTCTTAAATATAGCTGGATTCAATCGTCCCTTTTTATAAATATTAATGTTTATCCCAACAGCCATAGCCTAAAACATTTTAAAGATGGTACAGTCTTCACTGTGAACGATGCCGAAAGGACTAGCTACATAACTTCCGGAATAAATATAAGTGCTGCCTATTATAGACTTTAGCACTGTGGCATCCAATTTAGGCTGCATTTAGTTGGACAATGTCTGCTTTGTTTCCAGAAGAAAAAAAGATTCTGTGGTTGACACTTAAAAACTTGATTTTGCTATAGCTATTACCCTCTTAGTTTGTGAACATCTCAAGTTATTACAAGAAATTTTTACAAAGAAAATGTATCACTTATGTATTCCTGCCTAACAAACCATCCCAGAACTTAGTGGCTTAAAACAATTTCATATTTTTCATTTCTGAATTCTTCTGGTCTGAGCTGGCTAAATTGGGGCTGGGAAATCTAAGATAGCTCCATTCATATACCAGCCATTTGGCAGGCTGCTTGGTCTGAGGTCACATTTCACTAGTTGCTCACATGATGGTGGAAGCATTTCCAGCCTCAAGAGAGAGCAAACTCCAATATGCAAGACCTTCTGAGCCTCTGCTAAAATTGTTTTCGGTATTATCCCATTGGCTAATGCAAGTATTATAACATGGCCAAGTCTAGAATCAAGTTGGCCCCACCTCTTAATGGGAAAAATGATCAAGACCATGCAAAGGGACATGCATACCCTGGAGACAGGAGGAATTCGTGGGCACGTTTTACAATCTATCATAGAAAGTAAATAGAATGATCACCATGCTTTGCATTCCTTCCACCTTCTGATAATCCAAAAGTGTGTTGGTGGTGGTTTAATTCCAAGGCCAGCGCACCAAAAACCTGCTTAGCATAGAGTAAAATACTGTTAATTTTAAATACATATACCTAACCATCATTTGCAACACAGAAATTATGGGAAAAGCATTTTGAATTTTCATTCAGATCCCAGGATCACCAATGATGCTCTCACCTGGCAGCGGTGGAAGGAGGGAGCTATGCAGAAAGCCCAGGGCAGGCTAAAGAGACCTGCCCTGGGCTTAGTCATCAGTAACAGTCATTAGTCATCAGTAACAGCACTTAGTCATCGGTAACAGTAATGTGTATACCTTCTGAGTGTAAGAGGATTCTCTCCCATGAGCCAAACACTCCCCAGATAATCAGACATGAGACAAAGATCTTCAGTGATTCTGGGGTAGAGGGCATTTAGGGAGAATGTGCATGAGCTAGAGAAGTAATATCAGTAAGAAAGTAGGGGATTAAGGAGTGCAAAGTGTTGGGCGTCCAAATATGAACTCCTTTATCTTTAGTTCCCGTATGACTCAGGTTAACCATAAGTCAGAGAGGCAAAGATTATTTGCATATGATTTTGTCAGATCACAAAGCTACTAGAAAACAGACTGTACATTTTTTTTATCATGCTTCTTGGTATGAAATAAAAATTTATAGAAACGAAATGTTTGGCTAGGCGCGGTGGCTCACGCCTATAATCCCAACACTTTGGGAGGCCAAGGCAGGTGGATAACAAGGTCAGAAGTTTGAGACCAGCCTGGCTGATATGGTGAAACCCTGTCTCTACTAAAAATACAAAAGTTAGCCAGGTGTGGTGGTGGGTACCTGTAATCCCAGCTACTCAGGAGGCTGAGGCAGGAGAATAGCTTGAACCCAGGAGATGGAGGTTGCAGTGAGCCAGGATAGTGCCACTGCACTCCAGCCTGGGCAACAGAGCAAGACTCTGTTAAAAAAAAAAAGTAAAGAAAAGAAAAGAAATGTTTTAAATGGAAGAGAGAAAAGAGCACTAGTAAAAAGATAATTCAGATCTAATGTTGCATTTAATTATACATGTATTTAGCTTTGTGAGAAATCCTTCATGAACCTCAAAACAAATATAATCAAAATGGTTAGTGAAATTAGTTTTAATTCAGTTTTTAGGTAGATAAATGCTTGTTCAAACTATATAACCTAATCATCTTCATGACTTTTAAAGGAAATGGAGAAGAAGATGAAAATATTGAGAGAAAGCACCGAAGAATTACGTAAAGAAGTAATGCAGAAGAAGTTAGAAATTAAAAATTTACGGGAAGATTTGGCATCTAAACAAAAGCAATTACTAAAGGAGCAGAAGGAACTAGAAGAATTGTTGGAACATCAGGTCATCCTAAAGGTGTGCTACTTACAGTTGATATACTTATTTGGATATAAAAATGTGTGGGTGGCCAGTTGTGGTGATTCACACCTGTAATCCCAGCACTTTCAGGGGCCAAGGTGGTGGATCATGAGGTCAGGAGATCGACACCATTCTGGCCAACATGGTGATGTCTCTACTAAAAACACAAAAATTAGCTGGGTGTGGTGGCGCACACCTGTAATCCCAGCTACTGAGAAGGCTGAGGAAGGAGAATAACTTGAACCAGGGAGTTGGAGGTTGCAGTGAGCTGAGATTGCAGCACTGCACTCCAGCCTGGTGACAGTGAGACTCCATCTCAAAAAAAAAAAAAAAAAAAGTGTAGGTATCAAGAATAATCAGGAGGTTTGATAAAGAGGGGTTTTGTCTCACGAGCTGAAATGTCTGCATTCCAATTGATCCTATCAAACTAAATCAAGGCTCTGGGAATTCCCAAAAGACCAAGGGTGTTTAAGAGCATCACTCTAACTTGGAACCCCTCACCCTGCAGAAAGGTCTCTCCTGACCTCACCAAACATTTTTGGACATTAGAAATGAGTGTCACAAACACAATTGTTTCCTTGAATAACAACAGTGGCCAGGCGTGGTGGCTCTCACCTGTAATCCCAGCACTTTGGGAGGCCAAGACGGGCGGATCACCTGAGGTCAGGAGTTCAAAACCAGCCTGGTCAACATGGTGAAACTCTGTTTCTACTAAAAACACAAAAATTAGCCAGGCACGGTGGTGGTTGTCTGTAATCCCAACTACTCAGGAAGCTAAGGCAGAATCGCTTGAATCTGGGAGGTGGAGATTGCAGAGAGCCAAGATTACACTACTGCACTTTAGCCTGAGTCACAGAGTGAGACTCTGTCTCAAAAACAACAAAACACACACACACACACACACACACACCTCTAATGTATATTTTGTATTACTTTATCCTTGTCTCTTTGATCCCATTCCACTTCCTCTCACTATAAAAGGGCTGAGAGGCCTATAGTTTAGGAGATAATCAATTAAAATTCATTTTATTTTTAAAAATATATAAATAACTCAAAAAGGTCTAAATAACCTAGAGTTGTTTTAAAAATAACATCTGAGACTCATTGGCTTAGGGGATAATGGGGACACACTTTGACCTATTTTTCTATAATAGTCCTAGAGCAGTCAGCCAAGATGTGCCCAGATGTTGCCCAGAACAGAGGACCCCGAGCAGAGATAGACTTAACAGCAACCCATTGAAGCTTAAGCGTCAGGCTCCTCACTTTCATGAACCTCTTTCAAGATGCTGTACCTAAGTTAGCATTTGCCATTTTTGACTCTTTCTCTTAACAAGGGCCCCTCCCTCCCAGATTGTACAAGTTTCAGCCTCACAGAATTTGATCTGCCCTGGGACTGAACAAGATCCCACAGAGAAATGTCTCGCCCACCACACTGCAGTGATGAATTCAACCTCCATGCAGCATGTAACCTTATTTACAGCTGCATACAAAGTTTCTGGTTCTTCCTGTTTTATTTCACTCCCAGGAATGATCTTGACATAAGATTTTGGAAACCATCTTCTTCTTCCATGCACCTCCCCAAACCACCAATTTTCTTGCTTCTCCAAGACAGTAATAACATCATGTTTTGAGAAGTTCAAGTGGTAATCTTTCTTTGCAGTCCAGGAACAAAGGGCTTGTGCTTTTAGGTTTTCTACCACTTTTCCCTGTCCATGAATAGGTGAAACAGATCCAGGGGACACAGTTCGAGTGAAGGCTGATTTTTTTCTGCCATGATGTATTTACAGTTAGGTTTGAAAAAGATACATTTTGATAATCAGTCACTGATGCTGGTTGATTTGAAGAAAGCAGTTCAGAGGAAGTTGAGGTAGCAGATAAAGAAACTGAAGGGTAATTAACTCCAGATGGATTAAAGACTTAAACATAAGACCTGGCACCATAAAAACCCTAGAAGGAAATCTAGGCAAAACTATCCAGGACATAGGAGTAGGCAAGGACTTCATGAACAAAACACCAAAAGCATTGGCAACAAAAGCCAAAATAGACAAATGGGACCTAATGAAACTCCACAGCTTCTGCACGGCAAAAGAAACAGTCACTAGAGTGGATCGGCTACCAACAGAATGGGAAAAAATTTTCGCAGTCTACCCATCTGACAAAGGGCTGATATCCAGAATTTACAAAGAACTCAAGCATATTTACAGGAAAAAAACAAACAAGCCCATTCAAAAGTGGGCAAAGGATATGAACAGATACTTTACGAAAGAAGACATATATGAGGCCAACAATCATATGAAAAAATGCTCATCGTCACTGGTCATCAGAGAGATGCAAATCAAAACCACATTGAGATACCATCTCACGCCAGTTAGAATGGCGATCATTAAAAAATCTGGAGACAACAGATGCTGGAGAGGATGTGGAGAAAAAGGAACACTTTTACACTGTTGGTGGGAGTGTAAATTAGTTCAACCATTGTGGAAGACAGCGTGGCGATTCCTCAAGGCCTTAGAAATAGAAATTCCATTTGACCCAGCAATCCCATTACTGGGTATATATCCAAAAGACTATAAATCGTTCTACTATAAGGACACATGTACACGAATGTTCATTGCAGCACTGTTTGCAATAGCAAAGACCTGGAATCAACCCAAATGCCCATTGATAATAGACTGGATTGGAAAAATGTGGCACATATACACCATGGAATATTATGCAGCAATCAGAAATGATGAGTTCGTGTCGTTTGTAGGGACATGGATGAATCTGGAGAACATCATCCTCAGCAAACTGACACAAGAACAGAAAATGAAACACCGCATATTCTCACTCATAGGTGGGTGATGAAAAATGAGAACACATGGACACAGAAAGGGGAGTACTAAACACTGGGGTCTATTGGGGGGAAAAGGGGAGGGCCAGTGGGAGGGGGACGTGGGGAGGGATAGCCTGAGGAGAAATGACAAATGTGGGTGAAGGGGAGAAGAAAAGCAAAGCACACTGCCATGTGTGTACCTACACAACTGTCTTGTATGCTCTGCTCATGTACCCCAAAACCTATAATCCAATAAAAAATTAAAAAAAAAAAAAAAAAAAAAAAGAAACTGTAGGGGAAGTAAGGCCTTGTTTGGAGACACAGCTTTTTCATTTTCATTTGATGGCATTTTTTCTACATAATTGCGTGGAAACCAGCCAAAATGTCCTTGAAAACTACCATAAAGCCAACCAGGTTCTCCTAGGGTTTTTTTTTAATCAAGCTGAATTATATCCCCAGAATTAAAACTCATCTCATCATGGTTCCTTGCTTCAAAGGGGTATGCTCTATAATTCACCAAAATGCTAGCTGTCTCAATGTTGTTTCTCCTCAGCTTTTTGTTCCTCTTCTTGAATTTTTTCTTGTGTTTTTTCTTCCTGGAGTCACTTCTGTTTTTCTTCTTCCTCCTTTCTACGACTTTCTGTCCTTAAGTTTTCTTTTCCTTGCTTTGCTTTCCTTGCAGCCTCATCTTCTAGTTTCTTTTTCTGTATTAGCTCTAATCTCTTTCTTTCAATTTCCTTCAACTTGTCACGTTTGATCTCAGAAAGTTGTTCAAGGGGTAACTGCTGTGTGTTATAGATTTCTCTCAGTTCATTTAGCTCATTGTTAAAAGAATCCATTTCTGATAGCTTAGATGCCGTTTCTTTCTCAAGAGCATCTAATTGTTCTTTAAGTCTTTGGCATAATTCTTCCTTTTCTAATGATTTTTTATGAAGTAAACTGATCCCTGAATCAGCTGTGTTACTGAACTGCATGTTTTTAATTCTTTCATTTAATAATTGCTTCTCAGGTACCAGATAGATAAGCTTATTCTGATATTCCTGAAGTCCTGTAGTAGTTGCTTGATTTCCGTAATTTCCAGGTCACACTGCTTATCCAGAACTTCCAGCTCAGTCTTTTGAGTTTGCTTTTTGAGTCGGACATCCTGAAGTCTGCCTGAGATCTGCTGATGTTTGCCATTCAGTGCTTCCAACTCAAGATGAAGACTCTTCTTTTTAGAGTTTAACCTGACAATTTCTTCTTGTTCTCTATTCTTTTGATTAAGAAGCTCCTGTCGTCAAATTCTCTCCCATTCTAAGCGACACTGTCATTCAAGTTCCTGTTTTGCTGCTTCTTGTCTTTCTATCTCTTTTCTCCTTTCTTCCTCTCGTTGTCTCTCCAATTCCCGCTGCTTTTTCAAGCGTTTTTCTAATTCAAATTGTTTCTTCCGTTCTTGTTTTTGTAATTCTCTCTGTTTCCATTCCCACTCTTTTCTTTCTGGGCTTTACATTCTGCCTCCCTCTGCTGCTGCTCCATCAAATCTTGGTGTCACTTCTCCAGCTCCATGCTCCCTCGCTCATAGTTGACTTTCTGTTTGTCCTCAAAAGTAACTGGTAATTTCTTCTGAGGTTCCTCTTCTTGCATTTTCTGATATGAAGGCAGAATTCCATTAATGGAATCAATTTGCTTTCCTCCTCTGAAAGACAGAGGGACAAGCTCAGGCGGTAAAGTCAGTGGTAATGGCTGTCCAGCTTTGGCCATGTCAGTGAGGTGCATTGCAAGGATAAACTCTTCTGCTTTTAGCTGTCCATCACCATCGATGTCAGCTAGAGTCCAAATAGTAGCTAGCTGAGTTTGAGAAAGATTTGACTGAAGAAGGGCATTTCTAGCTTGAAAACCTGAGAGATATCCACTCATGCTTTTGTCAAGACTACTGAATTTCTGCTGATATTTTAATCTTGAAGGCTGAGGAACTGCCCACTCTGAGGTCCCAGTCTTGGGTGAGTTCCCTGAGAGTGAAGCAGTCGAGGAAGTTGAGCTACTAGATCCTAAATCAATCAGAGACTGGGCTTTCTGTATACTAGCACCTCCAAATCCTCCCATCATCAGACTATAAGATGACCCATAAGGCAATGTTGAAGAAGAATAAGGAATAGATAAAGGCTGAATGAGATTGGTGGTTCCATTTGGTAATGATGATGTGCTAACAGAAGGTACTAGGGGAGTGGGCATCATTAAGGGAGGAAGGCTGGTCCCTGAAGTTGTAGAAGACAGTGATGTTATAGGTGCAGCTGGAGGCAATGACTGAGGAATGGACAGATTGGGCATGCTTCCCATTCCAAAACGAGCAGAAATTAATGGAGAAAACAAAGGGGGTTGCTTCATAATAGGAGGGAGAACCACAGGCAACCGTTGGCCTTGAAGCTTCAGTTTGATGAGTTTCATAGCTATGGAGATCTCTTGCTGATCCATCTTCCCATCCTTGTTTAGGTCTGATAAAGCCCATATTTCAGCTAAAACAGGGGCCGGCAGACCTGATTGTAAGAAAAAATTATGTGCTTGATCACCTGTTATGTAACCTCCTGAAGGTTTGAGGTTATCAAACTGCCTGTCATGCTTAGTACTTTCTTCAGAGGTAATAGCCCACATGTTTGGCCCTCCTAAGCATTTTCTTTTTTCTTTTTCTTTTGAGATGGAATCTCTCTCTTGTTTCCCAGGCTGTAATGTAGTGGCACTGTCTTGGCTCAGTGCAACCTCCGCATCTTAGTTCAAGTGATTCTCCTGCCTCAGCCTTCCAAGTAGCTGGGATTACAGGTGCCTGCCACCACACTCAGCAAATTTTTGTATTTTTAGTAGAGAAGGGGTTTCACCATGTTAACCAGGCTGGTGGTCTCCAACTCCTGACCTCAAGTAATCTGCCTCCCTCAGCCTCACAAAGTGCATTCATAGCTGTGAGAAACTGAGCCATCATGGTCCTGAGTTTTCCTTGCTAGCTCTCAGCCATCTGACATTCCGCACCAACCCTTGCCAGCAAGAAAAACCAACTCCGCAAAAATAAAATGGGTCCGCGAGGAGGCCTGCCGGTGCCCCCAGAGCTCTCTTCTGCTGGCACCCCAAAAGCAACAGGCCACGCCGCCCCTGACCCTCGCCAGCGTCCGCCACCTGCCAGACGAGGCTGCGACCGGGGGCCAGGGTTCAGCCGCAAGGAAGAGGAAGCCCAGCCCGGGGCCCCTCGGCGTCCTCCCCGGCCTGGTGGCAAGGGAAGGAACCCGGGGGCAGAGGCTTCCGCCCAGCGTGGCCGAGCCCCGCAAGGGCCTAGCTCGGGGGCCGCCCGTACTCCCGAGGACCCGACCCTGTCGTGTGGAGCGCGCAGCCGCTTAAGTCCAACCCGCGGAGCCTAGGGGCGGCAGGCGCAGCACCCACACTTGCCCTGTGCCTTGCGGCAGCCCAGCGAGCAGCTTCATCCACCTTTGGGTGAAGCCATTTGCACTGGCAAATCCTTCTCCGGGATGGCCACTGCGAGGAAAAGCACTTCACATTTTTCCACCTCAATCTCCAAGACTTCTGCGCAGCCTCGTACTACGTGTTAGAGGGGCTGGACGTCGAGCCGGCGCTCTGTCTTCTGTTCATTGAGAAGGGGAAGAGGTCGGTGGAGCTGAAACAGGTGGACTTCCACAGCCACCTGCTTTGGATGAAGCGTTTCTTGTTTGGCCTCATGAACGAAGACATAAGGAGGCCACTGGAGGTCCTGTTGGGCTGCCCTGTTCCACTGGGGGTGAAGCAGAAGCTTCTGCACTGGGTGTCTCTGTTGGGTCAGCAGACCAACGCCACCACCCCAGCCGACACCCTGGATGCCTTCCACTGCCTTTTCGAGACTCAGGACAAAGAGTTTGTTCGCTCAGCCTTAAAGAGCTTCCAGGAAGTGTGGCTTCCGATCTGCCAGAACATGGACTTGACGGCATCATCCTTCTGTCTCCAGCACTGTCCGAATTTGTGGAAATTTCGGGTGGATGTCAAGGGGATCTTTGCAAGGGATGAGTTGGCTGAGGCATGGCCTGTGGTTCCTCAGTTGATGCGGGGTAAGACCCTTGTTGATGAGCAGTGGGAGAATTTCTGCTCCGTGCTTGGCACTCACCCTCACCTGCAGCAGCTGGAGCTGGGCAGCAGCATCCTGACCGAACGGACCATGAAGACCTTGTGTGCCAAGCTGAGGCCTCCCGCCTGCAAGATACAGAGCCTGAGGTTGAGAAACGCACAGATGACCCGTGGTTTGCAGCAGCTCTGGAGAACCCTCATCACCAACCGTAACCTGAGATCCCTCGACTTCAGGTTGGAAGCACCCACCTGAAGGAAGAGGATGTCAGGATGGCGTGTGAAGCCTTAAAACACCCCAAATGTATGTTGGAGTCTTTGAGGCTGGATCGCTGTGGACTGACCCACACCTGTTACCTGAAGATCTCGCAGATCCTTACCACCTCCCCTGGCCTGAGCTCCCTGAGCCTGGCAGGAAATGAGGTGACAGACAAGGGAGTGAAGGCTCTCAGTGAGGTCTTGAAGGTCTCCCAGTGCGCCCTGCAGAAGCTGACACTGCAGGACTGCGGCATCACAGCCATGGGCTGCCAGAGTCTGGCCTCAGCCCTCGTCACCAACCACAGCTTGACACACCTGTGCCTTTCCAACAACAACCTGGGGAATGAAGGTGTGAGTCTGCTGTGTCGATCCTTGAGGCTTCCCCACTGTGGTCTGCAGAGGCTGATGCTGAATCACTGCAACCTGGACACAGCTGGCTGTGGCTTTCTCGCACTTATGTTTCTGGGCAATGCATGGCTGATTCACGTGAGCCTCAGCATGAACCCCTTGGAAGACAGCAATGTGAAGCTTCTGTACAAGGTCATGAGAGAACCATCTTGTCATCTCCAGGACCTGGAGCTGGTCAGCTGCCATCTCACTGCCGCATACTGTGAGTCTGTCCTATGTGATCATGAGTAGCAGATACCTGAGGAGCCTGGATCTCGCGGACAATGCCGTGGGTGACGTCGGGGTCACTGCACTGTGTGAGGGGCTAAAGCAAAGGAGAAGTGTTCTAAGGAGATTGGGGTTGAAGGCATGTGGATTGACTTCTGGTTGCTGTGAGGAACTCTCCTTGGCCCTTTCCTGCAACTGGCACCTGGCCAGCCTAAACCTGGTACAGAATAACTTCAGTCCTACCAGAATGAGGAAGCTGTGTTCAGCCTTTGCATGTCCCACGTCTAATCTACAAATAATTGGGCTATGGAAATGGCAGTACCCTGTGCAAATCAGGAGGCTGCTGGAGGAAGTGCAACTGCTCAAGCCCCAGATGGTAATTGACGGTAGTTGGTATTTTTTTGATGAAGATGACTGGTGGAAAAACTGAAGATACAGAAACCTGCCCCACTCACACCCATCTGATGGAGGAACTTTAGAAGCTGTTGTCTCAGAGCAAGTCATGCCTGGGAGTTCCTTCTCATAGATAGAGAATGATTTCTGATTCTCACAAAGCCCTCAGTGCTAGTGATTCTTCTGTGTTCAATATACCTTGGTTACTGGATTTGAAGGCTGGTGACCTTCAAATCATAGGGCCTCAGTATCTGCAAAATATCTGTCCTACCTCAGAGCACACAGAGGGAATGAAATAAACACAGAGCATTTGGAAAATAAAATAAAATAAAATAACCCCTGGCTCCAAAGTCCAATGACATCGTCAGGCAGGAAGGGGCTGTTCTATGACCCTTGCCATGTATGTAAGACTCTTGAGACTGGAACTGAACCTCCTATGAGTCTGCAGAGCATAATGGGGGATGTGATGTTAGACAAACTTAGCTTCTGATCTTGGCCTTGCCACTTACTAGCTATGTGACTTCGGGAAACTTACTTAACTTCTTGTAGCATGTGTCTTAGGCAGGGCTCCCCAGAAACAGAGCCTAAGAGCACTACTAATGGAAGGAGAGCTCCAAGGAGAATCCTATAAGAGATAGAGGGAAGCAGGATGGAACTGGGAAGAAGCTAGGCCAGAATACAGCTGCTTCGGGAGAACTCTAGTCTCAGCCTAATCCCATGAACTCACACAGTCATGAATTGCATCACAGAAGCTGTTGCACCCAGAGGTGGTGGTAGGGGGTGTCTGTTAAATCACATCAGTTGGTAATTGGTCGCAACCTGTTCCCCTCCTCCTTCCACCCCCTGGCTCCTATTCCATCTCCTATTCCTTGACAAGGAAGCTCTGCTCAGCCAATCACAATCCAATGGAGAGGAGATTGAGCATGAACCATTAGCAGTCACCCCTGCAGTATCTGAGGGATGGGTGGGAAGACGGTCCCTGGCTTATGGTGATCCACTTATGATTTTTCTACTTTACAATGGTGTGAAAGCAATATCCATTTAGTAGAAAGAATATGTCAAGTACCCATACAACCATTCCATTTTTCACTTTCAGTATTGAATAAATTACATTTCTTGTACTGTATTCAATAAGTTATGATTATTTACTGTGTGGCACTCAACACCTTGTTATATAATAAGCTTTGTGTTAGGTGAAGTATAGACTAATATAAGTGTCCTGAGAATGTAGGCTAGGCTAAGCTATGATTTCAGTGGGTTAAGTGTATTAAATACACTTTTGACTTAAGAGAGTTTCAATTTAAATGGGTTTATCAGGACATAACTCCATTGTATGTAGAGGAGCGTCTGTGCCTTTATATAGGAATCTGGGCAGAGGAATGGTATTTGTTACACTTAGTTGCCTCCTTTCCAAAATGATAACAAATACAGCTATCTTATGAGGTCATTGTGAGTAATAAATGGGATAATTAAGGTACACAGGGCAGATGGTAAGTATCTACATATTGTAGTTCCTTTCACTTTCATATTTAGTGTTCTTAATTGCTTCTAGTCCAAGATTGCATAATTTAACATGATTTCATTTATTTACTAGGATGAATTGGCCCACCATCAAACCAGTCCGGTACAAATTGGAAAAGAGATAGAAAAAACAACACGCAAAAAAGTGTATGATTTAACGTTTTTACTTTGAGTCCCTCATAGCCCAAGTTATATGTGCACATTAAAATAAGAGTATTAACCACTAGACATGTTAGATTACTATTCTAATTTTAGAAATATCTGCTTTTGGCCCTATCTACATTGTTTATATCAAGTTTTTTAAAAGAAAGTAATGCAGCAAATTACTATAATTTGTAATATTTATGGTTTAATTATGAGTCAAGATTCTGTTGCCAATTTATAAATCACATTTTTAGGGAGAAGTTCATTTGACTTTAACAGAGCTGTGCATGGGATAAGTTATGTGAACTGGTTAGAATTTCATGGTCTAGAAGTGTATCAGCCAGACAGCAGCTCCAAGCCTAAATAATGGTAACTCCCCACTTTGCCACCCTTTCATGTATATAACACCTCTCAGATATTCAGAGTAGACTTGGAGGCAGAGGTCATTGAGGAAATTCTCAGTGTTTAGAGGAACCAAAATAGATAAAGATTTTAACTGAAGATAAAAAAAATTCTGGAAAAAATAATATGATTACTCTGGTGACTAATCTTAAGAGAAAAGGGAAAAATTAGGCAGGCACTAGTAACTGTGTGAAAAACCAGGCTCACCAACACCAAAGTTGAGAAACTCAGGTCAGTTCCAGGAGGTGGGTCAGGATGAGGGTTGAATCATAGGAGGTGGTAGCAAATTGGGATCTGCAGAGAGGGAGCCTGGACAAATGCCTGCCTTCTGTGGCACTCAGTGGAGATAGCTTCCAAGTCCCACTCATCTGTGGTCTTTACCCACTGCTGAGATCATTGAATTTATGACGATCTCTTCTGCTGCCTGGTTAGAGAACAAGAATAGGTAAAGCCAGAATGGCCTCAATATAAGGCAAACGTGTGTGTGTGTGTGTGTGTGTGTGTGTGTGTGTGTGTATCCCTTACAGAGAAATGGAAAAGAAAAAAATTGTCTTGGAACATGAAGTCAAAAAGCTAAATGACTCCCTAAAGAAAGTTGAAAACAAGATTAGTGCTGTAGTGGGGGAGAAGGAAGATGTAATAAAGGAAGTTGAAGGCAAACGAGCCTTACTTGAAATCAAAGAACGAGAACATAACCAATTGGTCAAGCTATTGGAATTAGCCAGAGAAAATGAAGCAACTTTGTTAACTGAAAGGTTAGTTATATTTATGTATGTTCTGTCAACTAAATTTTTCTTCAATTTATATTTGAGAATTCAAAACATAATCTCACTTTGGTATTCAGTCAATAAATATTCTTAAATAATTTTAAATCAGCTTTTATCATTAATAAATATATTATCAAATAAAGCACTTTGAAGTATTTTTCCATACTCATAAATTTTCTCAATTTTCTGTTACTAAATTTTCAAGACAAAATCTGTTGTTTGTTGTAAATTTCGGAATGTGTCTTTGGAAAATCATGCCACTGGAGTATGTTATGTTTAGTTCCGGGATTTTACCAACAAACGAATGATATTTCTGAGGCCATCTTGAATTTTTTCTAATAGAAGCAATGTCATGGTGTAATTCCCTATGAGAGTTTTATGTCTTGCTTTTAAGTAAAATTTCAGGGAAACTGGAGGCTTCTATGTCTGCCAATCTGTTATTATTTTCAAAAGGGGTGGTTATAATACTGCAGTTCTAAGTGATGCCAACTCACAAGCCTAGTTGCCTTGGGCATTATTTATGATTTATGATTCCAACATAAGAATAGTTATGTATGCATATACTGAGCATGCTGTCTTTCATTAAACTTTTAAGTTCAGGGTCACACATACAGGTTTGCTACATAGGTAAACTTGTGTGATGAGGGGTTGTTGTACAGATTATTTTGTCATGCAGGTTCTAAGCCTAGTATCTATTAGTTATTTTTCCTGGTCCTCTCCCTCCTCCCACCCTCCACCCTCCAGTAGGTCCCACTGTGTGTTGTTGACCTCTATGTGTCCATGTATCCTCATCATTTTGCTCCCACTTATAAGTGAGAACATGTGGTATTTGGTTTTCTGTCCCTGCATTGGTTTGCTAAGGATAATGACCTCCAGCTTCATTCATGTTCCTGCAAAGGATATGATCTCATTCTTTTTTATGGCTGCATAATAGTCCATGGTGTAGGTACCACATTTTCTTTATCTGGACATTTAGGTTGATTCTACATCTTTGCTATTGCGAATAGCACTGTGATGAGCAAACATGTGCCTGTATCTTTATGATAGAATGGTTTATATTCCTTTGACTATATACCCAGTAATAGGATTGCTGGGTCAAATGGTAGTTCTGTTTTTAGGTCTTTGTCAGAAGAGATTAGGAGCCAATATTCAGCATGCTGTCTTGATAAGTTTTGAAAAACATGTTGGACAGCTGATGACAAATTCACTTTCATTTTCTTCCTTTACCTGGAACAGAGGGATCTTGGATCTCAATTTACGCAACAGCCTCATCGACAAGCAGAACTACCATGATGAACTTTCTCGTAAGCAAAGAGAGAAAGAACGAGATTTTCGAAATTTAAAAAAGATGGAACTGCTCTTGAAAGTGTCCTGGGATGCACTCACTCAAACTCAAGCATTACATCAAAGGCTTCTATTAGAGGTGAGTGCTGTAAACTACCCTCTCATTTTCAAAGCTTAGTGCTAACTTTTGAAGTAAAAATATTTGAGGAAGTTGTTTTTGCTGCCAAAAGAGAAGAAGAAAATAAAAATAACAGAGAAAAGGTAATTTTCAAATGCATCAAGCCCGTTATGAAATCTATAGTCCTGTAATGTTTTTAAGTCTCATTTTGCTAACCCAAGATAAGAGAAAGGTCTTGTTTGGGTGAGTCATCAGTCAGCCTGACCTGGGGAAGTGACTAGGCCATCCAGTTCTAGAAGAGATAGAGGGTTCACTGCAGGATGGGGCTAAGTGGATCATTATCTTCACCAGTTGAAAGAGTCGGATCCAGGATGATGTGTGTCATGGCAGACTATAACAGTGAAGGACTAGATCAGATTACATAGATATAGATGATCAGCAGCCCGCACTTCCAACTAGCCAAGGGCAATCCAGAACCCAGTGTCAGGCTGCCTGGCTAATTCTATGCAGGGTCAGAGCTGTACTCCAGTCAGAAGATGCTCAAGACAACTGTTACCTGCCTCTGTGTTTCCAAGTGAGGTATCTGGTTGCCCCTGGCTCACTTCTCTCTCAGAAGGCACTCCCTGTGCTAAGTGACCAAGCACCACTGAAAGGGCAGAGGATCCTGGAGAGCACTGCAGCCTTGTGCTAGAGCCTTCCTCAGGTGAAAAGGGGATCAACCTCTGAGACGAAGCAGCTAGGTGTATAGAAACCTTCTCCATTCTCTTCTGGACTGTCATGCTCCAGAACCTTATAGAGGGTCATGACCTCAGAAATTGGAACAGTAGTTTCCATCTGTGGTGTATATGTGCCACATTTTCCCTGTCCAGTCTATCATCGATGGGCCTTTGGGGGTTGGTTCCAGGTCTTTGCTATTGTAAACAGTGCTGCAATGAACATTCATGTGCATGTGTCCTTATAATAGAACAATTTAGAATCCTTTGGAGATATACCCAGTAATGAGATTGCTGGGTCAAATGGAATTTCTATTTCTAGGTCCTTGAGGAATTGCCACACTGTCTTCCACAATGGTTGAACTAATTTACACTCCTGCCAACAGTGTAAAAGTGTTCCTATTTCTCCACATCCTTTCCAGCATCTGTTGTCTCCAGATTTTTTAATGATTGCCATTCTACCTGGCATGAGATAGTATCTCAATGTAGTTTTGCTTTGCATTTCTCTAATGACCAGTGATGATGAGCATTTTTTCATAAGATTGTTGGCCTCATACATGTCTTCTTTTGTAAAGTGTCTGTTCATATCCTTTGCCCATTTTTGAATGGGCTTGTTTGTTTTTTTCCTGTAAATCTGTTTGAGTTCTTTGTAAATTCTGGATATCAGCCCTTTGTCAGATGGGTAGATTGCAAAAATTTTTTCCCATTCTGTTGGTTGCTGATTCACTCTAGTGACTGTTTCTTTTGATGTGCAGAAGCTGTGGAGTTTGATTAGGTCCCATTTGTCTATTTTGGCTTTTGTTGCCAATGCTTTTGGTGTTTTGTTCATGAAGTCCTTGCCTACTCCTATGTCCTGGATGGTTTTGCCCAGATTTTCTTCTAGGGTTTTTATGGTGCCAGGTCTTATGTTTAAGTCTTTAATCCATCTGGAGTTAATTTTAGTGTAAGGTGTCAGGAAGGGGTCCAGTTTCTGCTTTCTGCACATGGCTAGCCAGTTTTCCCAACACCATTTATTAAACAGGGAATCCTATTTCCCCATTGCTTGTTTTTGTCAGGTTTCTCAAAGATTGTATAGTTGTAGATATGTTGTGTTGCCTCCGATGCCTCTGTTCTGTTCCATTGGTCTATATCTCTGTTTTGGTACCAGTACCATGTTGTTTTGATTGCTGTGGCCTTGTTTGAAGTCAGGTAGCATAATGCCTCCAGCTTTTTTATCTTTGCTTAGAATTGACTTGGCTATGCGGGCTCTCTTTTGGTTCCATATGAAGTTTAAGGCAGTTTTTTCCAGTTCTGTGAAGAAGGTCATTGGTAGCATGATTGGGATAGCGTTGAATCTATAAATTACTTTGGGCAGTATGACCATTTTCATGATATTGATTCTTGCTAACCATGAGCATGGAATGTTTCTCCATCTGTTTGTGTCCTCTCTTACTTCCTTGAGCAGTGGTTTGTAGTTTCCTTGAAGAGGTCCTTTACCTCCTTTGTTAGTTGTATTCCTAGGTATTTTATTTTTTTTGTAGCAATTGTGAATGGCAGTTCTTGATTTGGCTGTCTTTAAGTCTGTTATTGGTGTATAGGAATGCTTGTGATTTCTGCACATTGATTTTGTATCCTGAGACTTTGCTGAAGTTCCTTATCAGTTTCAGGAGATTTTGGGCTGAGACGATGGGGTCTTCTAAATATACAATCATGTCATCTGTAAATAGAGACAATTTGACTTCCTCCTTTCCTAACTGAATACACTTTATTTCTTTTTCTTGCCTGATTGCTCTGGCTAGAACTTCCAATACTATATTGAATAGGAGTGGTGAGAGGGGGCATCCTTGTCTAGTGCCAGATTTCAAAGGGAATGCTTCCAGTTTTTGCCCATTAAGTATGATATTGGCTGTGGGTTAGAGTAGGAGACTCTTAAAACCAGCAAATGTTGCCTGTACTAATAAAACAATTCCTGTTTATTGATCAAATAACCATTCAGTCAGATTTCTGTAAACAATGGGTTAAAATGTATCATTGCCTTTAATAACCAATTTTGGTAATTGTGGTAGTAAGTAAATTTAATCCATTCAGTATGTTTCTAATGCTGAATCATCAAAGCATTCCTCTTAATATTGAATAGTAAGGTAACCTAAATAGAAGGAATAATTTGTCATATAAATTAATACTTCTTATTGAGCTCAAAAAGGATTATACATTGATTTTTTTTAAATCACAAGATAGGTTCTAAAAGACACACCCAAAACAGACATAGATTCACTTCTGCAAGTAAATCTATATTAAGTACCATAGAAAGGAAGGACTCATAAACATAATATATGATGTGATCTTACCAGTTCTACTTCTAAATACAAAATGTTGTAACGGACGGTGGTTTCTGCTATAACAGCCAGAAAAATAATCAAAAAACTAACAATCATATATTTTTAACAGACATATGCAAGTAGGAAGTAAATTCCACAAAGGCATCATCACTTCCTGGTGAGCAGAGACGGGTGGCCTTTTCCCTCCCTGAGACATTTGCCAAGTCTAGGCGTGCGCAAGTGGAAGATTTGCCTGCCATAGGCAGAGAGACTTTGCTGGGGTCAGGCAAAACCATCAGAGCTTTTAATGACCATATGCATTGCCATGACAAACTGAAATTCCTTAAGCAAAGACATCATACTCTCATGTAATAATATCACACATAACAGTACACGTCTGCATTTAAACATGCCTCTTAGTTACTTGTAATACCAAATAGAATAAAAAATATGTAACTATGGCCAGGTGCAGTAGCTCATGCCTGTAATCCCAGCACTTTGGGAGGCCAAGGTGGGCAGATCACTTGAGGTCAGAAGTTTGAGACCAACCTGACCAACATGGTGAAATCCCATTTCTACTAAAATTACAAAAATTATCTGGGCACCATGGCAGGTACCTGTAATCCCAGCTACTTGGGAGGCAGGAAAATTGCTTGAACCCCTGAGGTAGAGGTTGCAGTGAGCTGAGATTGCACCACTGCACTCCAGCCTGGGTGACAGAGTGAGACTCTGTCTCAAAATAAAAATTAAAAAAGCAAATAGTTTTATCACTGTATTTTTAAATTTTATGTTATTTTTAATTGTATTGTTATTTTTATTTTTTTATTGCATTTTAGGTTTGGGGTGCATGTGAAGAACATGCAAGATTGTTGCATAGGTACACACATGGCAGTGTGATTTGCTGCCTTCCTCCCCATCAACTATATCTGGCATTTCTCCCCATGCTATCTCTCCCCCAACTCCCCATCCCCCGCTGTCCCTCCCTATTTCCCCCCAACAGATGCCAGTGTGTGATGTTCCCCTCTCCGTGTCCATGTGTTCTCATTATTCAACACCCACCTATGAGTGAGAACATCTACACGAGACCTACAGCCAGCCCCTATGGATTTTGAGGGATGACTATATAAATAAGGGATCTGTAAAAAACAGCAAAGGAGTGATTACCCCAAAAGTAAGGCAGATGTGTGCTTGGAGGTGGGCAGGAAAGGGTATGATTAGGGAGGGACGCATAGGAAGCTTCTAAAGTTCTAGTACTGACCTGTTTCTTAACCAGGATATTGTGTGCATGTGTACATGGATCTTTATCATTTTTCAAACTGTACAATTGTATACACTTCTGAATGTATGATACATTTCACAATAAAAATAATTGAAGAAATTTGGCGTTGAAAAGAAAAAAAAAACATAATTCCTGGGATTTCACTTGGCGTTGAAAAGAAAAAAAAACATAATTCCTGGGATTTTTCTCTGACACTCCCCATCATGTTTTAGAGGCTAGACTATCAAGAGTCTATAAAGATACTCATTCTCTAAACATAAGGTCATGTCCAAGATTGTGGCAATTACAAAATCCTCTTACCAAGTGAATATGACATTTTCTATATACTATAATTTTTCTTTAATTGTAGTTTTCACGCAGTTTCATCTTTCTTTGCTTTAATTTAAAAGTGGTTCTGCACTTTTCTCTGTTTAGGTCTCATTTTCAGTGTTCAAGGCAATGATAACAACATACTTTATTGAGGAGAGCTTCACCTTTGAGTCAGGCAGTGTCAGGTTCAGATTCTAAATCCATTGAATTCCTTCCTGTGTTAGTTGTTTCCAAACCTTTGAACTGGGATTATTGCAAAGAATGAGTGATTACAAATGGGAAAGTGTGTGGCATCAAGAAGATAGCCAGTAAATATTGCCTTCCTTTCTTTATGCATATGAACTCTTTCAAAGCCTAAAGTAAATGGTATAGTCAGGCTAAGACTGTGAATATGGCTATTTTATTCCTCTGGGGAAGATGGCATCATCCAGCCCTACAGATGAACCCCAGAGATGCCTCTCAGTACCCACTCTACATTACCTGAATGACTGTAACCGTACACCAGCTGTTCTCTATCAGTCCAGTTCCTTTAATGTCCAGTTTTTCCTCCATTTTGCTACCAAATTTATATTCTTAAGTGACACATTCATGTGTCACTCACCTGCTCAAGACATTCAATGGATCATTATTTCACATAATCATGGAATGAAAGAACCAAGAGGAATCATAAAGATCATACATTCTAATAAAGACAAATAGGTTTCATTTCAAATGCCAGCTCCCTCCATTTGGGGGTAGCTCCCTATAGTTACAATATGGCAAAGGATTGTCAGATAGGAGCTCTGTAGTTGATTGGTGATGTCTGCCCCAGGTATAGAAAGAAAGATTGCCTATGTATTTCGAATTCCTAATCAAGATGTTTTCCTAATCGAGTGCTGTTTCTTCAGCTGATTCTTTTGGTATATCTTCATGCCCCAAGTAACATGCTTATGATGCTGCTACTTGAGTTTTCAGTTGTAGACTTGATCTTTGTACTTATCACAATAATAGATAATGATTCAGCTCTCTTTAGACCCCTGTTCACCTCACATACATTTCTTGTCCCCCTGTACACACAGTATTCTCATGTCATAATTTTGGTTAGTTCAGAATTTGGTGTTCACATTATTATGAATATTTATACCTAAGCCATGTGATATTATATAATTACCCTTCCTTAAAAAATTTTTTGTGTTTCCAGGAATTTATAAACATCCTATCTTTACATTTTTATAGTTTCCTATGTGCTTATTAGTTCAATCACAAATTCCTCTCTCCAATTATATAAATTTCCTCTCAGTATATTAAAACACATTTAATGACTGATTCATTTAATCTTCTTGAAGAGATCTCGTCTGAGCCTCATCAGTGACCTCTAGCCAAAGACTAACAGGAGCACACCAGTAGTTGAATGAGCTGAGTTTATTACACATTGCAGCAAGAGAGAACACATGCCATGGAGAATTGTGGGGAGTCTCAATAGAGGGTATTAGAAAGGACTTACAGGGTTTGTGCCATACGACTTGAGGAATCATTTAAAGAAATGGGATGTTGCCCCAAATTTGGATATTCTTAGGAAATGAGAGTAATTCTGTGGTCGAGTATCTTAAATTTTACCTAGAAAAAGAAAAGACTAGATAGAGGCTAAAGCTGTGTTAAACAAAGCTGTACATGGAGAATTGATGGTATTGTGTGGCTTGGACTATGTTCATGTTTTTGTCTGTATTCAAATACTATTATGGAGTGGACTTGTTTTTTTCCTGATCCATCGTGATTACAGAGTGGCTTTGTCTGAAGTTGATGTTATGGACAATTGTTTATGATCAACAGAGAATACCAAGGCCTACCTATGAGTGCCAGTTCTGCTCCTGGATATCAGGGGCTGCCTTTTTCTTTCTCAGCCTTTTGACTTGTTCCAAAGTAGTCCCATTTCTCTATGTGCTTACCGCCCTGCTCTCATCTTAGGAGCCTTACTCCATCATCTTGGTGATGCCATTCATCTCTCTTCTGTGTTGGAGTCCCTGTTTCTTGGATCTCATCTATTTTTTTCTCTTAACTTCCTTTTGGTGAAGGGGACATGCCTTCCAGTACCTTCATGAGAAAATGTTAGTGAAAAGTAATTGAGACTTTGTGTGTCAGAAAGTGCATGTCAGAAGACCCTGCATGCTAAAAAATATTTTTCCTTCACAGTAGCCATACAGACCATTAATACTTTAATCAGATATGGAATTTTAGGTTGGAAATCATTTTCCCTCAGGAAGAAGGTGTTGATTAACTGTCTTCTGGCTTCACTATTAAGAAGATTTGGTGTCATTCCAATTATTGATTTTTTATTTGAAGCCATTTTTTCCCATGCTGGGAATTTGTAGGATCCCTTACTTCTCTCCAGAATTTTTACATTTTACAATGATGTTCCCATTGTATCCATTGTGTAGGACACTTAGTGGGTTCTCTGTCTGTAGAAATGTATGTCTTTCCAAAGTTCTGACACTTCATCTTGAATTATTTAATTTTCTCTGTTCTTAGATTCCTTTTATGCAGATGTTGGACCTTCCACAACAGTCCTCTAATTTTCTTGTCTTTTATTTTCCATTCTTTTTTGTAATTTGACTTACAAAAAGGGAAAATTTTTTTGAGCTTTCATTTGAACACTTCTCCTCTTTCATTATGCTATTATATTTTATATTTCCATGTGCTCTGTTCTCTCAGTGTTTTGTTTTCATAGTATATTATCTTATCTCATTGAGGCTATTAATGATAGTTTCTTTATTCTTCTTGTCTTAAATAAGACTTTATTTTTCTTCGTGTTTATTCTGTATTTTTCTTTTTTGTTTATTTTTTGTCTCTTTCTTATTAGAAACTTTCCTCCAATATATGGTAATTCTTGGCTATCTGCTTATATTTAATCATGGGATGCTATAACTCTATTTGGAAGCTGTCTGTGATGGTGAGACTTGTCACTGTCATTTGATCTGACTGGACACAAAATATGTAAGGCATGGCGCTTGACCAAAGAGGAGTTTGCAGTGGAATGCACACACGTTGTTCAGATTTTAACAAGTATTATAAAAGCTATTTATATTATGACACTACTAGCTATTAAGTTCACAAAATAGCACCCACAGAATATAAAACTAACAGAAATTAAAATATTAAAATCCATTTCCTTCATTGATTTTAAGAAAAATCAGTATTTTTGTTCAAGTACAGTTTCAGTGAGAGACTAGCTTCCTCTTTGACCCTATGATTTATAATTAGCACAGCCACTGCCCACAGCTGGCAGTACTTGAAAATAAGAGTGGGTCAGGCCAGGCACTCCCAGCCCAAGTGAACATTTTCTCAGACTTGTATGCAATCCAAAAATGAAAGAGATAAAAGGTAAACATGAAGAGCTCTAGCTGTTCTTCAGAATGTATTTTCCCCCAGAGACAGTCGTTTGATTCTCCTGTGGCATTTGACTTGTACATAGAGACTCTCCCAGAAACTCAAGGTGCAAGCCTCATGAAAGTATGAAATGCTTTAGAAAAATATCCAAGTGTTAAACCGAAGTTCACTCATATCAAATAATTGGGATATTTACAGTAACAAATAACGTCTAATTGCTTAACTTTTATGAAAGTTACCAGTGATTATTCAAGCATTGAAAATGCCCGGAAGAACAGATACCAAAACTATTAACAGTGGTTCCTGGGGAGTAGTACTTGAAGGAGAAGAGATAGGAAGTAGTATTTTTTTTCTTTACACATTTCTGTTGTTTGGTTACAATAAATACATTTCTTTTTTTTTTTTTTTGAGACGGAGTTTCACTCTTGTTACCCAGGCTGGAGTGCAATGGCGCGATCTTGGCTCATCGCAACCTCCGCCTCCTGGGTTCAGGCAATTCTCCTGCCTCAGCCTCCCGAGTAGCTGGGATTACAGGCACGCGCCACCATGCCCAGCTAATTTTTGTATTTTTAGTAGAGACGGGGTTTCACCATGTTGACCAGGATGGTCTCGATGTCTTGACCTCGTGATCCACCCGCCTCGGCCTCCCAAAGTGCTGGGATTACAGGCGTGAGCCACCGCGCCCGGCCAATAAATACATTTTTAAGTGTGAAATGCTACACTATAAAAACTAAAAGAACTAATATAAGCTTATAAAACCTGATACATGCAATTTGGGGCTCAAAAGAAATGGTAACTATCTCAAGTAACTCCAGACCATGTAATTAGAACTTTGATACTTGATATTTTTTTCCTCCCACATTAATGGAGAGCTCAGTCTATCTCCAGCCTATTTTCCAGGTTACCTTAGGAAGGTTTCCTTTCAATAGAAACACCAGTTAGGTTAGGTTTGCAGTTTGGCTTCAACAAGTAACAGAAACTCAACTGTAATGGTTTTGCTAAATAGGGAGCTGTTTTACTCAATAAAAAGAACAGAGGTGCACAACAGATGATTTCACATAATGAAAAGTCTAGGATCCTTTTAGCTTCCCTTTCAGTCAACCTTAGGGTGTACATTGCTTCTCCATAGTCAGAAAATGGCTATTCCACCTTTAAGCATAAACTCACACAAAGAGGAGGAAGGGCAAAGAGCAAAAGGCATACATGGTTGCTGGCTTGGCCAGTTTTCCCCCACCCCACCCCCCAGGACTCCTGGTTACATTGCAACTCTGAACAAAAATGGCATTCTGTTGCTGTCATGGTTAATACTGAGTGTCAACTTGATTGCATCAAAGGATACAGAGTATTGATCCTGAGTGTGTCTGTGAGGGTGTTGACAAAAGAGGTTAACATTTGAGTCAGTGGGCTGGGAAAGGCAGACCCACCCTTAATGTGGGTGGGCACAATCTAATCAGCTACCAGTGTGGCTAGAATATGAGCAGGCAGAAAAACGTGAACAGAGAGACTGGCCTAGCCTCCCAGCCTACATCTTGTCCCTGTGCTGGACCCTTCCTGCCCTTGAACATCAGACTCCAAATTCTTCAGTTTTGGGACTCAGACTGGCTTTTTTGCTCCTCAGCTTGCAGATGGCCTATTGTGGGACCTTGTGATCATGTGAGTTTATATTCAACCAACTCGTATATACACACATATATATATATGTATATTTGACTTGTACATAGAGACTCTTCCAGAGAGTCCTATTAATTCTCTCCCTCTAGAGAACCCTAATACAGTTGCTAAGGTCAAAGTGGAGGGTGGCTATTGGCTAGGCAACCAGCAGGCCCTGCTACCAATAGCTCATCTTGTCATCTCTTCCACAAGCTAAGCCTACCTAATTCCTGCCTGAAACTAGAAGGCTGAATTTTAAGGAGAATAGAAAAAGGAATCAGAGAAGGAGTAACCAGAGTTCAAAAATGAACATAATTTATTACAGTATTGTTTGTGTTTCAAAATACTGTAAGTAACCAAAGTGTCTGAGACCTCAAACCAGAAAAATCTGCCGAGAGCCTGTAGTTGACAGAAGCTAGTGAGTGTGCTCTCATCACATTTCCCGTCAAAACCTTGTAAGGGTTCCTGGCCCCAGTTATCTTTCACGTACAAATCTGCCTATACCCAGGAGCTGAGCATGAGGACATCCCACTCCAGGCATACCTGTAGCAGAGAATCAGACAAGGACCCAGGATGTTTGCTGGACTTCTTCTATCCAGGAGGGCTTAACTCGACTTTCCTAAAGGAGAAATCAACTCTTCTTTGGTGACTACTCACCTCTTCCAAGAAGGCTTTCCTGGTTATTCAGTTCTGTACTGAGTTCTCCCTTTTCTGATCTGCTATAGCAATTTTATGTTTGTTAAGTCCACAAAATTCTGTATATTGTTAAACTTGTTTCACAAGACCATGTCTTGTTTTTCTGAGTCCAGTGTGTGTCTCAAGAGCTAGTGCTCCAGGGTAGGAGACCGATGGGAAAGCAGGACGTGGACATGAGGGTGCAGAAAGTGCTACTGAAGATGCCCAGGTTCATGGATGATGAGGCATCCGAAGACACACTTTAGTGACGTTAACATCGCAGCACGATCCTCAGAAAGATCCTGTTAGGTAACCCTCAAATCACTAGACACTGTGACACTCCCTTCTTGGGTCAAATTTTGGCCAGTATTCAACTGTAGGGCCTGAAAATGTGTACTGTCATAGTAGGAATTGCACCACATCAGATTGGAGTCATGTGCTTTTGATGCAAATATCCAACTCTAAACTTGCTCTAAGTCAGCTAGGCTGTAAGCACCCCAAGATGACCCTTTCGCCATTACCTGCCATGTGTCCTCCTCTCTGCTTTCATCTTTATCACAAAGAATCTGACACACTCATTCCTAATAGGGCCACAAAGACTTATAGTGTGGGATCTGCCTTCTCCCTGAAGTATGTCAACACAGGAGAAAAGTGTAAGCCATTACAACAGAAATGTAATGGTGAAGTTTTAAGTATCAATCAAAAAGTTGAGGCTTTTCTTTTGTGTAAGAACTTTCTGGCTACTAATCAAATGACTACATATAAGTAGCAAAGGATCCCCACTATTGTTAATAAATTCTGTTTTTTTCTTTATCTTATAAGATTTCATAAATGAACTCACACGTTGTAATAATTATCATTTGAATAGTCATAGTATATTAATGTCTTCAAAGTGCTGGGTCATGAGTTAGGCAGACGATGGGTTCCAAGTCTACCTCGCTGGGTTTGCACCTGCATCAATGAGGCAGGTTGCTTAAATGTGTTTGTGCCTCTTTCTCCTCATCTGTACAATTGGGGAAAATAATCCCCACCTCATGAGGGGTATTATAAGGATGAAATAAGATCATATATATATATAATACATATATATAGGCATTTAGAACCTTACTTGGCACTTAGCTTATGCTCAATAAATGTTAACTGTTCTTAGTAAGACTTATTTTGCTTCTAAATAATAAAACATTTGCAGTGGGCAAATTACAGTTTTTTGGCAGGTCTTCATTTTTTAATTTGCAATGGCTTATAAAGAATATTTGGCACAAAAGGAAGTTCCTATAAGATTGAGACTAGTGATTTGCCCACCATTTTCAAAAAGTGTGTGATCAGGTTGACTACATGGCAGTGAAGATTTATTTCTTATATAAATGCATGTTTTTAAATTTTGATTTCCAGATTGAAGCTATCCCCAAAGATGATTCTACATTATCTGAAAGAAGGCGAGAGCTTCACAAGGAAGTAGAAGTAGCTAAGAGGAATTTGGTCCAACAGGTTAATATCAACTCTCATTTAAGCTTCTATCTAGGAATGGTTAATACAGAGTGGTGTTTTTAACTGTGCTCCACAAAACCTTATCAATAAGAGAGTCATCAAAGAGAGGATGATCCTGTTTAATGTGGGCATGTTTCTTCATCTCAAAGTCCACTCCGATCCTACATTAAATTTGAGAAAAAAGAATATGTTTGAACCAGCAAAAAGTATTCAAGGGAATGAGATTTTTAAATTATGGGCTACTGTTACATTAAAAGTAAACAACAAATGTTTTATTTCCCCGATGACTGATTTCAAATTTTCTTTTGCTTTTATGTCTCTTCTTTTTCTTCGTGACTTGAAAATACAGTCTGAATAAGAAAAAGTTCTATCATTTTAACCCACTGATTTTCACATTCTTTTACAAAATAAAAGAAATGAAGCTAAAACAGTGGCATCACTTTTTTAAATATTAATTTTTTGTAGAGAGGGATCTCACTATGTTGCCCAGGCTGGTCTTGAACTGCCGGCCTCAAGTTATCCGCCTGCCTCTGCCTCCCAAAGGCATGAGTTACAGGCATGAGCCACCACACGTGGCTTGTTTGTTTTGATAAAATACTTTCTGTATAGGAAATGAAAAGGTAGTCTAAGTTAGTAGCTTTATTGTATTCCTTCAAACAAATAAGTTATAATATTATCTGTGTTCTTTTTTCAAAAGAAAATTCTATCAGAAATAGAGTCTAAGTTAGTAGAACAACAACTTGCAGAAGAAAACAAGCTTTTAAAGGACCAAGAAAACCTAAAAGAGCTAGTATTCAACCTTGTCCGTGTGACTCAAGTCAAAATTGATGAAAAGGAACAAAAGTCCAAGGATTTCCTGAAAGCTCAGGTAACTGCATTCTTTTAACCATTCATTGATAACCACATATTGTTCAAGGTAGCTTGGTTTTAATGCAATGTGCATTAGAAAGCCATACAATTGACCCTTGAACAACATGGATTTGAGCTGCATGGGTCCAATTACACAGTTTTTTTTTTTTTCGAACCAAATGCAGATCAAAAATAGAGTACTCACAGAATACAAAACCTGCATATATGGAAGGCCCACTTTTCTTATAGGTGAGTTCCACAGGGCCAACTTTGATACTTTAATATGCTTGGATTTTTTTATTCTCAAAGGGTCCTGGAACCAATTCCCCATGTTTACGAAGGGATCACTGTAACTGTACCTCTCCTTCAAGTTCCAGTGACTATAAAATCTTCCCTAAAAGAGATTCAATCATGCACTGAAAAATAGTCCCAGGATTAGCAGTAGCCAATAATTTAGAGGGGAAAAGAGATCATTGACAAAGAGCAGAGGATTTGAAGAGATGACACTTTCAGTAAGAATCAAGTGGGTGCTTCCAGTGGACAGGACTGGCAGCTGCATAGGCTGCAGATGTCATTTGGGTTTCACTCCCATCTCAGACTCCACTGTGATTTGCCCAGGAACGACTCAAGAGTGGAAGCACCGGACAGCTGTCCCTCCCAACTTCAAGACAGCATCGTTTAATAGAATGCCGGATACTCTTGGTTGCTGCAACACACCATGATTCTCCTGGGCTCCTACAAAATGCCAATGAAACATTCTCCCCAAAGTCAAGAAAACAAATGGCAAAACAGCCCTCCTGTCATGCAAGCTAAAATTCTACCATTAGAATCATTTATTCCATATAAGGATTATATCCAGATCGAGCCCAGAAGCTCCCTATTAAAAATGAACAGGACAGAGCCAGGCCTGGTGACTCATGCCTGTAATCCCAGCACTTTGGGAGGCTGAGGTAGGCAGATCACTTGAAGTTAGGAGTTTGAGACCACACTGACCATCATGGTGAAACCCCATCATAGAAAAATTAGCAAGGTGTGATGGCAGGTGCCTGTAATCTTAGCTACTTGGGAGACTGAGGCAGGAGAATCTCTTGAAACTAAGAAGTGGAGGTTGCAGTGAGCCATTATCTTGCCACTGCACTCCAGCCTGGGCAACAGAGTGAGTGAGATTCCCTCTCTCAAAAAAAAAAATAATTAATTAATTAATTAATTAAAAGTTAAAGAATTTATCAAATGACCCAGATGTGGTCTGTTTCTAAGTACACCCTTTGTTCTCATTCTGTTTATTTACATTGGATGGCATTTCTTCTCACTCTGCATAAAGAGCTCACTCACACCAAAGCATTAGTGAGCAGTGAGGTGTGAAGTAGATTTTTGCAAAGAAGACTTGAGGAGAAGATCGACATCACACAACCCACTGCAGGCACTTCACATCCCCCTTTCACTGTTTATTTTTCCACCTTCATATCTGAGAAACTAAAAGAAGTTCAGCATGGCTGGCACATGGGAAAATGGGGAGAAAGGATGTCAAATGGTGAGGCCAGAGAGCAGGAGAAGTCAGATGATGAAAGTCACTTCATCCACGTTAAACACTTCAAACTCCATCTTGAAGGCTGCAGCAACAGCGAAGTTCATGAGGTTTTACTAGGTAAAGAAGTGATCAGGGAGGACTGGATGGAAGAAAGGCAGCTTGAGAGCACAGAGTGACTGAGGGGGTAAGATGCAGGAGCAGGACAAGGAGAGGAGAGAGGAGAGATGTGAGAAGGCCATCTTCAGCCAGGAGCGGTGACTCATGCCTATAATCCCAGCACTTTGGGAGGCTGAGTTGGGTGGATCACCTGAGGTCAGGAGTTCAAGACTAGCCTGGCCAACATGGTGAAACCCCATCTCTACTAAAAGTACAATAAATTAGCCTGTCACAGTGGTGGATGCCTGTAATCCCAGCTACTCAGGAGGTGGAGGCATGAGAATTGCTTGAACCCAGGAGGTGGGGGTTGCAGTGAGCCAAGACCACACCACTGCACTCCAGCCTAGGCAACAGAGTGAGAGTCCATGTCAAAAATGAGAAATAAGAAAGAAGGAAAGAGAGGACAAGAGGAAAGGAGGAAGGGAGAAGAGAAGGAAGGGAAGGGAGGAAGGGAGGGAGAGAGAAAGAGAGGGAGAAAGGGAAGGAAGGAGGGAAGGAGAAAGGGAAAGAGGGAGGGAGGAAGGGGGGGGAGGGAGGAGAGAAAGAAAGCCAGCCAACCAGCCATCTTCACCAAGTCAGGGTCTAGAATGGCACTCGTCCAGAATAGGGTTTTCAAGACAACCTGTTGTTGACTGGGAAGATCCCACTCAAGTGAGTCTTCTCTAGTGAGAAACTTCCTACCTTTTCTCTTTAGCAATTATAGAAACACTAGAGGTATACTTACTTGTTCTTGTTGGTTTTTTGTTGTTGTTTTTTTTTTTAGAAACAGAGTCTCACTCTGTCGCCCAGGCTGGAGTGCAATTGCACAATCTCAGCTCACTGCAACCTCCACTTACCAGGGTCAAGTGATTCTCCTGCCTCAGTCTCCCAAGAGCTGGGATTACAGGTGCCTACCACATGTCCAGCTAGTGTTTTTGTATTTGTAGTACAGGAGGGGTTTTACCATGTGGTCCAGGCTGGCCATACTTACTTGTTAAAAGAATCACTGATCTGTTTTATGATTTAGATAATTTTCAATTAATCTCAAAAACTGATATACGTGTTATCTATGTGTGAGTAACCTGTATAAAGTAAACCTCATTATTAAATGAGCTAATTTGTATTAAACCACAAAAAACAATTCTTCTTGAGATACAAAAATTGATAAAGGACAAATGTTTATCCCTTGAGTATTTTTAGCATTAGGAATTATGTGTTAAATATTAATTGTACGTAGCTGCAATTTCCGTAAGAAGGGAGTAAATCTTATTATTTTATGTTCACATCACATCAATATCCCTACAAAAAGACAAAGGTGAAGAAAAAAACTCTTGCTATCACCCCCAAGACAGACATTTTTCCATCTGTTTTATTATTCATGGATACAGTTACTTAAATATTAGCTTCTTCCTGACTCCTGTTCTGATGGAGAACGACATTAGAAAAATGCTACACATCAATCTTGGCTCTATGGCTAGTTTCTTTTCAATCACTCATACCAAATGGGCTTTGCTCTCAGTTCTCGAGAGAAAGCTGACAAACTATTTTCTCTCATTTCTACCAGCAAATCCTTCATTTTTGAATATGTTTCTTATCCCAGATGCAGGATCCAGTGTCTTTAGATTTGAAGAACATAACTAGTGTATTTAACACATGATATAGTTTCAGAGCTTTAGAAATATAACTGCATTCTTTTAAAATATTTATGTGTAACACCTTACAGCTGGTCTCAATATGATGCTTTATTGTGTAGGAAAACACCCCACATGCAAACAGTGGAAAGTACTTTAAAATCATTGCTTCAGTCTCTGACAGAACACCACAGAGACTGTTTATAACACTTACCAAAACTTACTAGGAATCCTCTTCCCTCATCCATCTTCCATAAACTCTACACTTACCCAGTCCAGCTGTGCAGTTCAAAATCACTCTTCCTCTCTCTCAAAAGTTCTCCAAACTTTTCCTCAAATCCAACCTATACAGGCTCTTTGCTTTTTCTCTTCTCTCGATTGCTCTCTTCCTTAGGTAACCATTTGTCTTAGCCAGTGTGAATCGGTTCAGCTGGCCAGAATATTTTCAGATCTCCTTTACCCTTCACCCTGATCGGTATAACCCAGCAGGCCAAGATAGAATTGTTCTTTTTTTTTTTTTTTTGAGACAGGATCTCACTCTGTCATACAAGCTGGAGCGTAGTGATGCAGTCCTGGCTCACTGCAGCCTCAAACTCCTGGGCTCAAGTGATCCTCCCACCTCGGCCTCCTGAATAGCTGGGACTATAGGTGCACACTACCATACCCAGATAATTTTTTTTATTTTTGTAGAGATGAGGTCTCGCTATGTTGCCTAGGTTGGAGAGTTGTCTTTAATGGAAGAGAATGATGCAGGATAAAGCTGGGAGTGTTCATATGTTGTTTTTATTTCACTTTTTTTTTTTTTTTTTTTTTTTTTCATTTCAGCAAAAATATACCAACATTGTTAAGGAAATCAAAGCAAAGGATCTTGAAATCAGGATACACAAGAAGAAAAAGTGTGAAATTTTTCGGAGGTAAAGTAATTATGTGATATTTTATCTATTTAGGTTAGGGGAAAAAACCTGATATTTATTTCATAAGTTTCAGTAAACACTTTGTATTTTTACAGACTCAGAGAATTTGCTAAACTGTATGACACCGTTCGAAATGAAAGAAACAAATTTGTTAATTTACTCCACAAAGCTCACCAGAAAGTAAATGAAATAAAAGAAAGGCATAAAATGTCATTAAATGAACTTGAAATTCTGAGAAATAGTGCAATTAGTCAAGAAAGGTAAGTGTTATAATAACTATTGCCCTCCCAAAGCCTTGTTTTATGATTCATTTGAACCCTAAAAATCCTGAGGATAATAAGATAGAAGAGGCCGAGGCTGCAGTGAGCCAAGATGGCACCACTGCACTCCAGCCTGGGTGACAGAGTGAGACCCTGTCTTAAAAAAGTTTAAAAAATTAAATTAAAAATAAAAATAATAGCATTTTAGAAAGCCAGAAAAGCCCTTGTTCAAACATCTTATTTTATAGAATCATCATCTATTACGCTTCTGTTGTTTGGGAGTCATGTTTTTAATGAATGAAAAACCATACTATATAACGATGCTTACTATGATGATCTTACCTGCCCAATTAGAAAGAAAAGCACAAATCTAATAATTAGGATTTGGAAGTTAGGAAATAGTCAAATTGTTTGTTAACCAACATCCCCTGGTGGTTGATTTAAAGTGTCTAATGTGTTGTGGGAGGCAATACCTTATAGCAGAATGATGAAAACAGGTGATGTCTAGACTCAAATACCACCCCTATCACTTATCACCTGTGTGACCTTGGACAAGCTGCCTTGCCTCTCTGAGCTCACTTTTCTTATCCATAAAAATAGTCCTCATTTCATGTGACATTTTACTATGAAATGACCTAATCCATATAAAAACACTCCGAAGAGTTTCTGGCAAATAGTTATTTTCTTCGTTTATTATTTACCATGTGCCAAGATCTGCTGGATTCTTTCACCTATGTTTGTAATTGTATGTTAGTACATAATCAGGTCACAAACTAATTTTCTGGTGGCCATGGTTGCCCAGTTTCCTTTAATAAAGCGATTATAAAGTGGCCCCATTTCAGGGGAGGGAAGCGGATGAAAAGGAAAATATAATTTCTGAATCAGGTTCTTGTCTAATATGAAAATAAAATACATTTCTAGAGGCCATGCATTCATTCAGCATTTATTGTGGCCATAGGCCGAGTCAGGCACACCTATGTCCAATGGACATTATTGGATATAACCATCTCTCCTCAAGATGGCAGTCTCCTGAGAATGACAGAACAATAAGTGAATGACTGCAGTCTCTTGCTTTGATAAAGGCAGGCAGTAGAACGTTGGGGCACAAAGGAAAGATGTTCTAATGTGGAAGGAAAGAAAATCTGAGACCTGGAAGGATTATGAAAATTCCGTATCACATGATGAGTATCATTATTACCAGTGTCGTCATTTCAAGGGCTACACTAAAGCAAGGTCTGCTACCATAGTGCTTGTGTTTTAGAAGCCTTCGTTGCTTTTAAATAAACTAAAGAAAATTATAATCTTATCCACTGTCTTATTATTTTAAAAGAAAGCTACAAAATTCCGTGCTGAAACACGCCAACAATGTTACCATCAGAGAGAGCATGCAAAATGATGTGTGCAAAATTGTATCAAAACTTCAGGAAATGAAAGAAAAGAAGGAAGCCCAGTTAAATAACATTGACAGACTTGCCAATATGATCACAATGATCGAAGAGGAGATGGTGCAGCTTCGCAAAAGATACGAAAAAGCTGTTCAGCATCGAAATGAAAGGTAAAATCCAGGTATAAGAACAGAGCACCAGGGATCCAATTTAGGAATGTTTCTCTACATAGACTTGACAGTGAGTAGTGAGAGAAATTTGATATTCAGGTTTCATTAGCCTTTGGAGAGGAGGGACTGTGTGTTGTTTTCCCTGAGAATAAGAAATGCTATCCCTAACGCCAGGCGGAGTGTAATCCCAGCACTTTGGGAGGCCAAGGCAGGTGGATCACTTGAGCTCAGGAGTTTGAGGCTAGCTTGGGCAACATGGTGAAACTCCATTCCTACTAAAAAAATATGAAAAATTAGCCAGGTGTGGTGGTGGGTGCCTTTAATCCCAGCTACTTGGGAGGCGGCAGCATGAGAATCGCTTGAAACCTGGAGGGAGAGGTTGCAGTGAGCCGAGATCGCGCCACTTCCCTCTAGCCTGGACAACAGAGTAAGACTCTGTCCACTGGCTCCCCACCAAAAAAGAAGAAATAAATACTGTCCTCATAAACAGGCAAAGAGGAGGGGTTTGGGAAGTTGTTTGCTTGAAGATCAATGTCCTTTCCTAGATGGTCATTCCTGCCTCTTATAATACCAAATTCTTTCAGCATAATTGACATAAGTAAGTGTAGAACTTGTACCCATTTTTGTGGTAGGTTTCGTCTTATTATATTTACTCAGCCATTCTCCCAGTTCATTTGCTCAGCATGTTAATAAGACCTTTAGGAGGAGCATTATTTCGTCCACGCTGCAATTAAATCAGGAGAACTTGATCTTGAGAAGAGCCTTTGAAAGGAAAACAGACAAAATACAGAGTTAGGATTAGCCAGGTACAACTACGTGCACACATGTTTTGAGGGAGGGGAGTCATAGAAGCAATTAAAGGAGAAATTCTGAAGTAATGGATATGCATAGTGTGTGGGAAGACCTTTAGGGTCCTTTGAAGAACAGCACATTTCCAAAGGGCTGGTAGGTTTCTTCTGGGGGGAAAAATGTTATTTGGCTCCTGGCACAAACCAAAGCTTTTGGACAAACAGTGTACACCCAGGTGCTACTCAGATCGGTGGGGCATGATCAGTCATGCAGACCAGAGCTGCTAGGGTTAGAACATTCTTACTTTGTTTCCTCCCCATATTCTCCTTTCAAGAGGGGATCATCTCCTGGCATGGTTACAAAACATAGATTTTTGCCTGTTTATGGGGAAATTACAATCAGAAATATTCAACTTGAGAAGAAACTAATGGGCGTAGCAACTTAATATAGAGCAGACGCACACCAGAGCTACATTCCCTGGTCCCCTGCCTGTGTGTTTCTGTCCAACCTTGGTTGGCAAGTCTGACCCAAGAAAAGGATCGGCAGAAAATCAGACTGTGGGATCACTTTGTTTGTGCATTGGGAATGGCATTCTTTCCCAACCCAGGAAAACCTTTGGGACTGCAGAGACACTGTGGCTAGCCAACCACATGGTCGGCTTCAAAGTTGAAAGGCTCAGTAACCCTCCTATCCCTACAGAAATCCAAAGTGTGGAGGCAGTTTAATTAGAAAGCCATTGATAACTATTTGTCACCCTCTGGAAGTATGCTATGTTGATGTACATCTTGCATTCAAAGCCAAGGGAACCACAATGACTAGTGAAATGGTAGTTTCAATGCCCACTTAGCCTCTGCCTCTGAATTTGACCATAGTGGCATTCAGCTGATAGAGCGGGAAGAAGAAGTATGCATTTTTTATGAAAAAATAAATATCCAAGAGAAGATGAAACTAAATGGAGAAATTGAAATACATGTCCTGGAAGAAAAGATCCAATTCCTCAAACTGAAGATTGCTGAGAAGCAAAGACAAATTTGTGTGACCCAGAAATTGCTGCCAGCCAAAAGGTCCCTGGATGCCGACCTAGCTGTACTCCAAATTCAGGTGGGTGAGTGATCACAGGACACTTCCTCAGACCATTTATGTTTTTCTGCCTTTATCAGTTTGTGAATGAGCTCTTGCATGTAAACCAAGCCATACTATTTCTGGGATCTATAACAATCCATGAGTTACATCTTGATTAAAAATGCATTTGGATGCTACTCTAGGATGGAATCTGTGCTTCAGGCATCCGGGCTACACATGGTCTTTTTTTTCTTATGAAGCATTTTCTGCCTTTCTTGGAATGTAATGCCTCCCAAGACTTATCTCTAGCTCAGCTTCCTCATAGTGATCTAGGCCTTCTCCCTTCAGCATAACGATGTCATTGCTGCTTACTGGACAGATGTTGCAGAGGAGCCAGCACTCCTACTTTTCGTACTCTGGCCCCCAGAACAAGAGATTGTCTGGAGATTGTTGCCTATTAGTAGTTGGCAGTCACATATGACTTGGCTATTAACCACTGTAGTTCTATGATAGCTTAGTAACCTGACCTCTGACACGGCCTTTTTAAAAGTGGAATAAATCAAAAAACCTAAAGCATGAAATAACAAAATAAAGAAAATACTAATAAGCTATATAAGCTACTTTCTTCACATGTGTTACTTGCGGTTTGTTCTTAATAGAAATTTTTTAAAATTAAAAACTGTATAGCCTAAACTTGCTCCCATTGACTCAATGTAGCAGAAACATATTCTAATCTATAACATTTTTTCTAAAATGTCAGGTTTGCTATTTTTTTAACCTAATAATAAAGCTAAGACATTTGGTAAATTAAATTTTGTAAAAGTATAAAAATTATAAAGAAGAAAATAAAATTCTACCCCCAATATATAATTACTACTACAATTATCAAAAATCTGAGAGATCGTTTCATTTATTTTCTAGGTATACAAGTAAATGTTCTTCATTAGCTCATACCCTAGACAGTCTTGGGTCCCCCTCTTTTTTTTTTTCTTTTTTTTTAAATCATGTCAAGGGGATTCATAGAATATCATGGGACTGGATGATAGGTCTGTTTTCATATTTTATGCCATTTGAATGTGTATATGCTATATAGATAGCAGCCTCTTTCAGTTTGCACAAATATGCCAATGTTCTGATTCCAAGTGATTTTTTTTTTTAAATTTAGACATGAGTTCTTCCATTCGTTTATTCAGTAAGTGTAGCCAGATTCAGATCAAGTGGCCAGAAAGTCCCTCTAAACTCCCACAGGCCTCCCCAGGCTTCCTGCAGCTCTGACTCCTGCTTCCAACAAAGGTTTATTTGAGGGATTGCTCATCAGCCTGCACACACAGTGCCTGTTCCACTTCTGTGCCATGTCTGCCCAGGCATGGGGACTCACCCCTTCCTCAGGCTATACCTCCACATGACCATTCTTGCAAGGCTTCTGTGAGCAGACTTTATTAAAGATGTGGGACGGTGATATGTGGGGTTACATTACAGAAATGCAAAACACTTCAATTAGATATGAGACATCCATGCTCTTCTTGGGAGCACTCTCTCACTGGAGACACTTCCCTGAGTACTAATACCCCATGCCACACCCTTGCCTAGCTCAATTTCACTGGCTTTTCTTTTACACTTGCTCTCTCCCTCCACAGCCTCATCATCCCAGCTTGCCCCCCGGAACTCCGTACTTGCCTCATTCCATTTTACAGAAGAATTTTGTTCTCTACAGCTCTTTCCCAAAATGTAGCTTCAAGTCCGCCTTTGCCCATCCTAAACTATGAAAATGCCCAGCAGCACAAAGGAACTTTAAATTCAGTAAAATCTGCAACAGAATAATTTCCTCTCTATTGTATAAGCATATTTTTTGTGTTCACTGCAAATCAATACTTCCATTCAGTGGATAAAATTGTTCTTAGAAAAAAAAAAACCAATTATCTAGTGTGAAATGTAAATTCACTTTTACCCGAGGGAAATATTAGGCATTTAATAACATGACACACCCTGCCTGATGTTGAACTTTTATCATTTTGGTTGCACATGAACTGAGACATGTGGACTATGTGATATCAGTTATATTACTCGACTGGTTAATTCTGATTATCTACTCAGCACCCATCACGTGTACCCTTGAAGGGCGTGATATGGAATTTTGAGCTTGAGGCAAGCCATTTCTGTGCTGTGTTCTGCTGTGCCGGATCCCAGTCATATCCTGCTATTTTTTATAGCCACAATGTCTTGGGTTTTTATTTTTTTAAGTCTTCCCCCCTTTTTATTTTTGCACCATTTTCCAGGATTCTCTTAAGGTTTGCATTTTTTTTCAGCTGTCCAGAACAGTTTTTAATCATCTAAAAGTCTAATCCAAGGTTTATCATGAGTCTCTTCTCCTGGTTCCTGTAATAATAGCTCAATTTTAGGAACCTCAGAAGTCACATGAACTATTTTGGGACACAAGGTCACTATTTTACATAAACAGAGTAAACAGTATTTCCTCAAATGCCAAGAGCAAAATAAAATTGAGACACCCCTTTGATAAGCAAGCACTGTATTTTTGTTCCTTAGTTTCCTAATTAAGAAAAGGGAGCATCAAGTATTGTTAATAATATACACAACAGATATTATTATAATATACATAACAGTATATATATATATATATATATATATATACTTCAATTCTATATTAAGGACATTTAAGGAATGTAGATAGAGGAAAAAGAAAAATGTTAAATTATTTGTCACCATTTATCATTCTTTTCGTAGGGAGGAGGAGCATACATTTAAAAAATGCTACCTGCATCAGTCCTAGACAGGTAAAATACTGTAAATATATTACCTCATATATGATGGATCAATCCCATGGGACTGAGCCTTTTCTTCCCATTTGACAATTGAGGAAACTAAGGTTTAGAGAAGATAAATGATTTGCCTGAGATTACATAGGTATTAGTAGGAAAACTGAAAATAATGCTTCTTGGCTGTCACCATGCTCCACATCTCTCTCCCTATAAAACCAAAACTAAGTGTGGCTACCACTCCCATTTAGGAGTAGCCACGTGTCTTCATTCCCCTCCAAAATTTCATTGATTGAACAAATATAGTTGATACATATGGCACTGTATTGGGGATTTTGCAGAAAAATATACAAATAGCCCAAGCTTTTTCTCACAGAATGTGCATTAGGTAGATTCCATAATTAATAATGTTTTTCTTTTCTTTGGGAAGCCATTAAACCTATTGCCAGCCAAGCGTTTTGAAATGAAGTCCAGGGTATTGGATGCTAGTTACCCTCGTCTCTCTAACAACCTGCAGTGAAGAGGTGAAGGCTGTGTATTAGTTCATTTGCATTACTGTGAAGGAATAACTGAGGCTGGGTCACTTATAAAAAAAAAGAGGTTTATTTTGGCTCATGGTCTGCAGACTGTGCAGGAAGCATGGTGCCAGCATCTGCATCTGGTGAGGATCTCTGGAAGCTTCCAATCACAGTGGAAAGCAAAGAGGGAGCAAGTACATTGCACAGCAAGAGAGAAAGGAAGAGAAAGAAGCAGAGGAGCCAGGCTCTTTTTATACAACCAGTTGTCACTTGAACTCATGGAGTGAGAACTCACTCATTATTGCAAGGACAGCACCAAGCTGTTCATGAAGGCTCCATCCTGCCCTCATGACCCAAACACCTCCCATCAGGCCCTACCTCCAACATTGGGGATCACCTTTCATTCAACATGATATTTGGAGGGGGACACATCCAAACCGTATCAGGCTGTATACGTGGAGCCCTGCAGCCACACAGCATCCCATGAATATAACACAAAATGGGAAGCAATCAAGGGCTGTTTGTGAAATCAGCTTTTTCTATGACCCAGAAGGCACTGCCTCGTCTTGTATAGTCAATTATAGACGTCATAGTTGCAGTACCATAAATGAGCAAAAACATCACTGAACCAGGTACCAGCTGATGGGATGTTAAGAAAACAGAGTTTTCTTCTACCCTTGCCTGGGTTGGTCCCACTGAAAGACTCTAAAAGACCCTGGCAATGTGATTTTCAGATTTACTGAGCTAGAGAATTCATTTTAAAGTTAATGTTTCTTTCTTAATAGTTTTCACAGTGTACAGACAGAATTAGAGACCTGGAGAAAGAGTTTGTAAAGCCTGACGGTAAGAGCAGAGCTCGCTTCCTTCTGGGGAAAGATCTGACCGAAAAAGAAATGATCAAAAAATTAGACGAGGTAAACATTCTTGCTTAAAATTGCCTCTATTAGCCCTTGTTGATATAGTTGCACAGGTACCTATGGTACTGTTTCATGTTATGCGGACAGACCTATTCTTCATTATTCTAGTCACTAATACAGTCCTTTCACTGTAATCTAGTCACACATTCTAAGCTTGATTTAGACACTTGCCAAAAGAAGTTCCAATCCAATTGTTTTGAGATTCCGAAGGCACCTTTCTTTCATGGCCTAAAGGAGTAATTTTGGCATCTTAAATGTATTAATTGGTCTTCCTGATGGGAACACATCAGAAGAATGGTGACGTGGATGCTACATAGAGCCGAGGGGGCCATACTCTACCATGTGAGGAGGAACTGCCAGCCGTATCTGCAGGGGCTGTGGCAGGGGAAGTCGTGACTTAACCCACCTCTAAACACTTTCCAGACGTATTTTGTGGGGGTTGAGGGGAAATTATGCTCTAATTAGGAAATATGACTTTTTTTCTTCCTGTTGAAACTGTTTTCAAACATAGCTGGAACTACAACTGGCCAAGAAGGAGGAGAAGCTGCTGGAGAAGGATTTCATCTATGAGCAAGTCTCCCGGCTCACGGACAGGCTCTCCAGAAGAACTCAGGCCTGCAAGCAGGACACGCTGCTCTTAGCCAAGAAGGTTGGCCTGAGATTCTGCCTTTTCCCTTCTGCCTTGCTCCTTTATTACCTTTTATTTTCCGCAGACTGCTAGATTTATTGAGAGAAGCACCGGAGAGATTAGGCTTTACGACTAAGGAAACTTAGAAAAACGGAAGGATGGCTCAGAGACTTGTCTAACATGTTTTAGTCTTACTCCCTGAATGAATTCACTTCATGATGGCAAAACCTAAGCTTTGAAATGACAGTATACATGTTTCACTTAGCAGAGCAACTACCCAAATAACGACACTTGCCATCTTTGTATCTCATGCACAGAGTTAAATCCTTTCCAGTTTATTTTAAGTAGAAGGTCTCACTTCCCCAGTGATCTGAGTAGGGAATGGTCCAATCCAGAACTCAGCCAGAACCCAGAAATGGAAGGACTGTTAAAGAGAAATGCAGTGACACAATACCCAGGCCGGCTGCACCACAGAGATACTCAGCAGGCCCCACTAGTGAGGAAAGGCCAGGAACACGGAACTCCCTAATTTAATAAGCATAAGAGACCAGGATGGCAGATCCAAAGGCTCAGAGTGGGGGTAGGACTGCTAGATGCTACACTGAAAGGAGTAGCCAGCAGAGCCCCTAGAAGTCCCCCTAGACTCCCACAGGCCTCCCGAGGCTTCCTGTGGCTCTGACTCTTGCTTCCAAAAAGGTTCATTTGGAGGATTGCCCCATCAGGCTGTATACCCAATGCCTGTTCCATTTCTGTGTCATGTCCATGCAGGCGTGAGACTCACTCCTTCCTCAGTCTACCCCTACACAAGACCGTTCTGGTGAGGCCTTTCATGCGTACCATGAAGCCATCAGAGGATTGGCCACACACCTGGCCTCTGGGGCTCCTGGAGCATCCCACCAGTGCAGAGTTCAGCCAGTCAGTGGTAATTACTGAACACCTGTTATGTGCTACTCTCATGCTAGACATGAGTTCAGAAACAAAGAGGAAGCTTACACCATAGGAAGCTCACAGGTTTAGTAGGGAGAGACAGAAGAAAATAGATAATAATGCCCACACCAGAGACTGTGGGCTCCTGAGGGCAGCAAATGTTCCTCATTCTTAATTTCCCCAATGCCTAGCATGTACCAGACTCTAGAAAAACATTTGTTGGATGAGTAATAGTCAGTTCTGTTCTAGAAGCACATGTGGCACACTAAATAAGAAATGACTATAACTCTTAAGCCATCTTTGCCATTTTTATTTGACTCTATGCTTCTGCTCTGACAACTTCCACGAATAGACCAATCAGTCCAGTGGCAGGTTTGCACCTCACAACTTTGCTTCATAAACTAAGGTAAAGTTGGGAGTTGCACATCTGCCACTGAAATGATGTTAAGGCTTAGTTAAGCTTGTGCACTTTGCCTGAATTCGTATGTCTGATGTTCACTTAAATAAATGCTGCCTTCCTTCCTTCTGAAAAATGAATTTCCCTTTCTTTGAGCGAAGTCATTTTTCACTGAGGCCTGACTTACCAAAGCTGATGGCAGAGTCGACTGGAAGGCAACAGTAATGCTAGAGATGTGCACATGGCGGCCACTTTCCATAGCCGGGAAAGCTCCAGCACAGCCCAGTCCTAGCCTAACAGTTATTCTCCCCTTTCCTTTCCACACCTTCCATGCTCTCCATCTGCTCTTCCTCCTCCCTGCTTTTCAACGCCCGCCCCCACACACACATTTAAAATGATAATCTCATAGTATGCAGAAGTGGAAAGTAGAAGACATTCAGATTCCAAATCTTTAATTTATCAAAACTAGCCAAAGACCTTGAGAGTGATGGATAAATGATCTTAAAACTGTTTTCTCATTTGTGTAATGGATATGATAGCTGAATTTGTTACAAGTGTTACATAGTTAAACACGTATGTGGCCTAAACACTTGTAGGTGTTCAACAAGATGCATATCTCTAGTCTCTCACTTCTTCCAGATAGCTTATGGCTCCTCCTGCAAATTTCCCAACAGAAATGGAAACAGAAAATGGAAAATCTCAGCTAAGACTTGGAGCAACCCAGAATAATATAAAACTTTGTTTTCTAATTTATGAAAGGGAAGGGAAGTTGGCCAGTTACACAGATGGACACACAGACTCAAGTGTGCAGTAGTTGAGTGAAAAATGACTCCCCCCAAAGAAGGGGAAATTCATTTAAAAAAGGAAAGGCAGCAATATTTAAAGAAGCATCAAACATGCTAATTCACTCAAAGTGCATTAGCTTATCTAAGTCTTAGCATTTCTTATTTTGTGAGTTACAGTTATGAATTGCACTAATGGTGCTGGACTGATCAGTAAACTGTTAGTGGAAGTTGTCAATGCAGAGCCGTAAAAGTCAGATAAAAATAGCAAAACTTAAGATAATGACTCATTGAAGTTTTTAGTGGTAGTCATTTTTATTCAATACATGGTTCCTAAAAATCAGTTCAGTATAGAAAAGTCATAAGAATTTCTATTACCTACCCTTAAGGAGGCAAAGTTTGTATATAATAATAAGTTACTACATTTTCAGAGGCAGGTAAATCACTAGTAGCAACATTTCTCTAAGCAGAGGTGCAGATGTGACCAGTGTGCTCTATTAGGAGAGGAAGGTAGTCAACGTTAGGTGTAGTATTTGGAAACTCATTTGCATGTTTCAATTTATCCTGGTCCAAGAACAAAGAATGAAATAGATTAAGAATTCATTCCTTCCTTCATTCAGAAAATATCCAACTTTAATTTTGGGGGGTGCCTCTTATATTTTAAACACTGTCCTGAACACTGGAAATATGGTGATGAATAAAACAAATAGTCCATGTCCTCATGAAGAGTACATTCTATGGGATGACAAACTGTAATCAAATAGCCAAATACATGTATAATATCAGTGGGACATGATGTGAAGAAAAAATAAGGCTCGGTAAGAGGAACTAGTGAGTGTTGCCAGGTAGAAGGTATCACCACTGCACTGCCCCACTGTGGCTATCACACTAAAAGACTCAACCCTTTATTAGACAGAAAGCTGACAGGAACCCCTAATTCTAGTTTTACTTTTTCGTGCCTTTTGAGATCTTTTTTCCCCAAATCGTCCTGTCTTTTAACTGTATTAATGGTAAATAGCTGATATTAAGAGCTTTTTTGTTTTATGTTTTTCTTTTATTATTATTATTATTATTAATAGGTTAAAAAACAAAACAGTCTGGGCACAGTGGCTCATGCTTGTAATCCCAGCACTTTGGGAAGCCAAGGCAGGTAGATTGCTTGAGCTCAGGCACTCAAGACCTGCCTGGGCAACATGGTGAAGCCCCATCTCTACCAACAAATATGAAAAACTAGCTGGGCGTGATGGTGCACACTTTTAGTCCCAGCTACTTGGGAGGCTGAGGTGGGAGGATCACCTGAGCCTCTGGGGCAGAGGTTGTAGTGAGATGAGATCATACCACTGCACTCCAGCATGAGTGACAGCGTGAGACTCTGTCTCAAAAACAAACAACAACAACAAAAAAATGGAACAGCTCACATTCTAAATTACTGACTAAGTTTTCCTCAGCTTGGCTCGTGCATGTTTCTGACCTAGTAATGATGCACACCAGGAATTACGATCAATAATGCAAACATGTCAATGTGCTTGTTTTTATTTAAAAAGTCGTTTCACATGCAGAACTTCTGCTGATTATCTTATATAAGCAAAGAGTAACTTGTGTTCTACCAGATTTTTTCCCCTGGGTAAGTGACAATAAGGGCAAATTAAGCTAGAACTTAGGCATCGAAAACACTCTTGGCTGGGCATGGTGTATCATGCCTGTAATCCCAGAACTCTGGGAGGCTGAGGCAGGAAGACTGCTTCAGCCCAGAAGTTCAAAACCAGCCTTGTCAACACAGCAATTTCCCATCGATACAAAAATAATAAATTAGCCAAGTGTGGTAGTGCATGGCTATAGTCCTATCTACTTAGGAGGCTGAGGCAGGAGAATCACTTGAGCCCAGAAGTTCCAGGCTGCAGTAAGCTATGATCAGTGAAAGCACCAGAGCAAGGCTTTGTCTTTATTTTATTTTTTAAAAAGAACATCCCTTTACCTCTACTTCTTACCTTTTAAAAATGGGCACTGGCTGGGCACAGTGGCTCACGCCTGTAATCCCAGCACTTTGGGAGGCCGAGGCAGGTGGATCATGAGGTCAAGGGATCAAGACCATCCTGGCTAACATGGTGAATCCCCGCCTCTACTAAAAATACAAAAATTAGCTGGGCGTGGTGGCACGTGCCTTTAGTCCCAGCTACTCAGGAGGCTGAGGCAAGAGAATCACTTGAACTCGGGGGGTGGAGGCTGCAGTGAGCCGAGATTGTACCACTGCACTCCAGCCTGGTGACAGAGCAAGATTCAGTCTCAAAAAAGGGGTGGGGCACTAAACTATTCCCTTCAATGTTACCCACCTGGCAATCTAGTAAGTAGATAAACAAATCCTTTTCTTGCCTCCTCGTCCTTACTTACACAACCAGGGTGTTCGGCTCAATCTCTGCCATCTCTTTCAGTTCTTAATTTCTGTGAATTCCAAGTTAGACCTTCCTGCAGACAAAAATGTACCTTGCCATTACAGATAGCCAGCAGCCTTCCATTTTCCTAAGTCTTCGTGGACTGTATAAATAGACTAATCCTTGGGCTCTTTACTTGTAGATGAATGGCTATCAGAAAAGGATAAAAAATGCAACTGAGAAAATGATGGCTCTTGTTGCTGAGCTTTCCATGAAACAAGCCCTGATTGTTGAACTCCAAAAGGAAGTCAGGGAAAAAGAAGACTTCATCTTCACTTGCAACTCCCGAATAGAAAAAGGTCTGGCACTCAGTAAGGAAATTGAGAAAGAATGGTTGAAGGCACTTCGAGATGAAGACATGCATGCCTCGGCCATGGCTGAAAAGTCTCGGGTAGGCTTTGGCTCCTGTATTGCATTTCTAAAGTGTGCCAGTGGGGGCTGCTTTCAGGGGTCAATTGTCCCACAATATAAGTAAAGTTTCCCCACTCTACTACACACACAGTCCCCACAGTCATTAGAAAGAAGTGTGTTTACGATATTCTATAAGTCAAAATCCCATAATACTCACCACGAAGAGCACTTAGCAAGCACAAGGCCCACCCCTCAGCCTTACATCCTGAGCTGCTGAGGCTGAACATCATGGCCTTCCATTAGCATAGCGATGACCAGGCTGGCATCAGCCTTGTCAGTAACTCTCCAATCTCTGTCTTTGCACCTCTGCTCAGACCACGGCTGACTGTCCGTGTTCATCTGCTGTGGCCTCCACAGCATACAGTGAGGGCTCCAGCCACATTATGGTTGCTCTGCCTTCTGCAGATGCTTGGTGTACGTCATAGGCCTCAGTCCTTCTTTTCCCTTTCTTTTCCCACCTTAGGCCTCTGGCCTAAAGCTAGGTCTATCACTGACCCACCCTGCAAGTTAGATACCAGATCTTCTGTCTACCCCCATGGCCTGTCAATATTCTTAGACTGGAATTAGGCATCTCTTTCCAAGGAGTCTACATCATCCAGATGTACAACTCACTCAGATTATCAAGTGGATGTCACCAAAAGGGTCCCTATTTGCTCCGGAACCCAAAACAAAGCTTCATTTGAAACACACTAGGAATATCTGAGCACAGGTATAAATTACCTGAATTATAGTCTACACACCACCTGGGACTATACCTTTTAGCACATTCAGATTTTACCTGTGGTGTGCCACGGTCATTTATCAGTTGGAGGTCTTTTCAGTGCAGTAACAGATTATTCTATTTTCCAGAGGCACAGCCAAAATCTTGAAAACTTTGAGACTCAGGGCAAGCTGCTGACCATTTTCCTCCTCTGGTTCCACTTTATTCCTCTATCTCTTCCTTTGTAACATTTGCTCACCAGTGACTTACCAAGGGAAATATGTTGCTCTGCCTTTGTCAAAAACAGGGAAGTAATTAGTGCTTGATGACAGATACAGAGGTGGGAACATAGTTAGGACCCACCAAGAAGTCTTTGAAAAACCCTAAACCCCAGGAATACAGCCCATTCCAATGAGATGTGATGCATGTGTGTGTGTGTGTGTGTGTGTGTGTGTGTGTGTGTGAGAGAGAGAGAGAGAGAGAGAGAGAGAGACTCCAGCCTCCTACCCCTCCCATCCCTTTGGGGAGTATCATTTGCGCAAAGATTGTCCAGACCAGCTGCATCTTTAGGGACCTAAGGATAAAGTGACTTCACCAGAGTTTTCAAAGAACTGAAAAGGAAAAATCCTTCTTTGCAGGAGTTATCGGAAACAGGTAAGCGCAAGCTGCCCAATGGTGTTTACACGACTGCAGAGCTGCGTCCAAATGCCTACATCCCAGAAGCAGATGACACACTTCCTGTGCCAAAACCTTATGGTGCTTTGGCTCCTTTTCAACCCTATGAACCTGCAGCCAATATGAGGCACATAAGGAAACCTGTCGTAAAGCCAATTGAAATCTGAATATGTTAATAGATCCAGACCCCTCAAGGAGAAGACTTCAGCCAGGCATCCTTGTACCCACAGCTGCAAATTGTGAGCATAATTGTTCTAAAATTATAGATAAGTAAGGTGTCCACAGTTAGTCAACAACAGATTTCAACATGGTCTCTGAATAGGACATAGAACTGTCCTACATTAATGTCAAAGTATATATTTGAATTGCTTATATTTTCCTTTTCACTCTTTATATTGACTACATTCCAGAAATTTGTAGTAGGCAAGGTGCTACAAGAATGCACTAAAAATAAAACAGTTTTCAATGAAGTATAGAAATGGGCAGAGTGGTCTTTGTTTATTCAAGAAAAAACAAATACTGTTCAATATGTACACTTTAAAAAGGAAGAATGAAAAGGAAAATATTTCAAATATTGCAAAGGCATAACTCACTTTATTGAATAAGAAGTATCAATCTTATAAAGTACGTAAAAAAGTAGTTAAACTTACCATGACTTTTTTGTATTTTTTCATTTTATTTTTTGACAAATAATTGTACCTATTCATGGGGTGCATAGTGAAGTTTCAATACATATAATGTATAGTGATCAGATCAGGGCAGTTAGCATATACATCATCTCAAACTTTATTATTTCTTTGTGTTGGGAATATTCGGTATCCTCCTAGCTATTTGAAACTATGTATTATTTTACCTATAGACATCCTATCATGGTCTAGAATGTAGGACTTATTCCACCTATTTCACTGTAATTTTGTGCCTATTTACAAATCTACCCCTATTCCTTCCTTCCCTCATCTTTTCCCCTAGCTTCCCAGCCTCTTATATCCACTCTTCTACTTTTCACTTCTTTGAGATCAACAATTTTTAGCTTCTACATATGGGTGAGAACATGTGGTGTTTAACTTTCTATACCTGGCTTATTTCACTTAACATAATGTCCTCCAGTTCCATTCATGTTGCTACGAATGACAGGATTTTGTTTTTTTGTGGCTGAATGGTATTCCATTTGTGTGTGTGTGTGTGTGTGTGTGTGTGTGTGTGTGTGTCATTTTCTTTATCTGTTGTTGGACACCTAGGTTGATTTCACGTTCTGCCTATTGTGAATAGCACATAGTGAATGTGTAGTAGTTTTCTGAGGAATTTCCATATCATTCTTCATAGTGACTGTACAAGTTTACATTGTCACTAACATTGCATATAAGAGCTCCCTTTTCTCTACATCCTTACCAGCATTGGTTATTTTTTAATTTTTTGATAATAGCCATCCTAATTGGGGTGACATGATACCTTATCATATTTTTTAAATTTCTATTTCCCTGATTATTAGCAATGTTGAGCATTTCTTCATATACCTGTTGGCCATTTGCATGTCTTTTGAGAAATGTCTATTCAGATGATTTGCCCATTTTTATTTTTATTTTTTTTTAGGGAGAGATTACAGTGAGCTGAGATCACACCACTGCACTCCAGCGAAGGCAATAGAGTGAGACTCTATCTCTCTTTTTTTTTTTAGAAAGAAAGAAAAAAAGGAGTGAAGGAGAGGAAGAAAAAGAGGGAGAGAAAACAGGAATGTAGCTTTATTCTAAAAATGGGTATTAATAATGGCCGATCAATATTTTGTGTATTTAAGGTAGAGAGCTCTATAAATATTTATTGAGTTTACTTGTTCCAAATCTGAGTTCAAGTCCTGGATATCCTTATTAATTTTCTGTCTCGTTGAGTCTAAATCTCTTTATGAGTCTTATGTATCTGGGTGTTAGGATCGTTAGCTCTTACTGTTGCATTGATCCTTTTACCACTGTATCTTTGTTGCTTTGAAATCTATTTTATCAGATGCGAGAATTGCAACTCCTGCTTATTTATTTATTTATTTATTTTTGCTCTCCATTTGATTGGTAAATCTTTCTCCATCCCTTTGTTTTAAGTTTTTGTGTATCTTTCGATGTGAAATGGGTCTGGATGTAGCATACCATTAGGTTTTGGCTGTATCTTTTGATTGGGGGATTTAGTCGACTTAAATTTAGTCATTTGATGTTAACTGGCTATTTTATCCATTTGTTGATGTGAATTCTTCTTTATGTTGATGCTCTTTACTTTTTGGTATATTTTTAGAAAGGCTAATACTGGTTGTTCCTTTCTATGTATAATGCTTCTTTCAGAAGCTCTTGTAAAGCAGGCCTGGTGGTAATAAAATCTCTGAGTACTTGCTTATTCATAAAAGATTTTATTTTTCCTTCAATTGTGAACCTTAGTTTGGCAGGATATGAAATTCTGGGCTAAAAGTTCTGTTCTTTGAGGATGTTGAATATTGGCCCCCACTCTCTTCTGGCTTGTAGGGTTTCTGCTGAGAGATCTGCTGTAAGTCTAATAGGCTTCCTTTTGTGGGTAACCTGACCTTTCTCTCTGGCTGCCCTTAGTATTTTCTCCTTCGTTTCAACCCTGGTGAATCTAACAATTATGTACCTTGGGGTTGCTCTTCTTGAGGAATATCTTTGTGGTGTTCTCTGTATTACCTGGGGTTGAATATTGTGCTGCTTTGCTAGATTCAGAAAGTTTTCCTGAATAATATCCTGAAGAGTATTTTCCAGCTTGGATCCATTCTCTTCGTCATATTCAGGTACACCTATCAAACGTAAATTAGGTCTTTTCACGTAGTCTCATATTTCTTGGAGACTTTGTTCATTCCTTTTTATCCTTTTTTCTCTATTCTTGTCTTCTCGTTTTCATTAAGTAGGTCTTCGACCTCTGATATCCTTTCTTCTGCTTGATCAATTCGGCTATGCACAAGTTTGAATAGCCGGATTGATTTGCCCACTTTTAAATCAGATTGTTTTTGTAGTCTTTTTTTGGTGTTAAGATATTTCAGTTCTTTATTCTGGATATGAATCCCCTATCAGATGAGTAGTGTGCAACTATTTTCTCTGATTCTATAGGTTGTCTTTTCACCCTGTTTTCCTTTGCTGTGGAGAAGCTTTTTCGTTTGATGTAATCTCATTTGTTTAGTTTTGCTTTTGTTGCCTGTGTTTTGAGGTCTTATTCATAAAATATTTTCCTGGGCCAATGTCCTAAAGCATTTCTCCTTTGTTTTTTTTCTAGTAGTTTTGGGTCCTATATTTATATAGTTTCAGGTCCTATATTTAGGTCTTTGCTCATTTTGAGTTGACTTTTAAATATGGTGAGAGATAGAGGACTAGTTTCATTCTTCCTCATATGAACCTCCAGTTTCCCCAGCATCGTTTATTGTAGAGACTGTCCTTTTCCCAATGAGTGTTCTTGGCACCTTTGTCAAAAATCAGTTGTCTATAGATATATGAATGAATTTCTTGATTTTCTATTTTGTTCCATTGGTCTATGTATCTGTTTTTATCCCAGTGCCATGCTGTTTTGGTTACTAGAGCTTTGTAGTATATTGGAGATGTGGTAGTGTGATACCTCCAGTTTTGCTCCTTTTGTTCAGGATTGCTTTGGCTATTTGGGGTCTTTTGTGCTTATATACTAATTTTAGGATTGGTTTTCCTGTTTCTCTGAAGAATTCCATTAGTGTTTTGATAGTGACTACTTTCAATCTGTTGATTGCTTTGGGTAGTATTGTCGTTTTGGTTTGTTTGTTTGTTTTTGGAGACAGGGTCTTGCTCTGTGACCCAGGCTGGAGTGCAATGACATGATCTTGGCTTACTGCAGCCTCCACCTCCAAGGTTCAAGCAATCCTCCCACCTCAGCCTCCTGAGTAGCTGGGACTACAGGTGCACACCACCACACCTAGCTAATATTTTTATTTTTTGTAGAGATGGTGTCTCACTATGAGGCCTAGGCTGCTTTCAAACTCCTGGCCTCAAGCAATCCTCCTACCTCAGCCTCCCAAAGTGCTAGGATTATAAGTATGAGTCACCACATCCAGCCAGAATGGCTATTATTAAAAAGTCAAAAAACTAAAACAAAAACATGTTGGTGAGGTTGCAGAAAAGAAGGTATGCTTAACACTGCTGGTGGGAATGTAAATTAGTTCAGCCACTTTGGAAAGCAGTTTGGAGATTTCTCAAAGAACTAAAAACAGAACTACAATTTAACCCAGCAATCCCATTACTGGTTATTAAAATCTTCCCAGTTTTTTCATGTAGGCATTTGTTGCTGTAAACTTCCCTCTCACTACAGCTTTTGTGTGTCCCATACATTTTTGCATGTTGTGTTTCCATTTTCATTTATTCCAAGAAATTTTTAAATTTCTTCCTTAATGTCCTTCTTCTTTATTTTGGTCATTCAGGAGCATGTTGTTTAATTTCCATGTATTTGTATAGTTTCAAATGTTCTCCTTGTTATTTATATCTAGTTTTATTCTGTTGTAATCAGATGTTTGATATGATTTTGATTTTTTAAATAATTTTTTTCTCTTTTTTTTTAAAATTTTTTATTGCATTTTAGGTTTTGGGGTACATGAGCAGAACATGCAAGACAGTTGCATAGGTACACAGATGGCAGTGTGTTTTGCTTCCTTTCTCCCCTTCACCCACATTTGGCATTTCTCCCCAGGCTATCCCTCCCCACCTCCCCCTCCCGCTGGCCCTCCCCTTTTCCCCCCAATAGACCCCAGTGTTTAGTACTCCCCTCCCTGTGTCCATGTGTTCTCATTATTCATCACCCACCTATGAGTGAGAATATGCGGTGTTTCATTTTCTGTTCTTGTGTCAGTTTGCTGAGGATGATGTTCTCCAGATTCATCCATGTCCCTACAAACGACACGAACTCATCATTTCTGATTGCTGCATAATATTCCATGGTGTATATGTGCCACATTTTTCCAATCCAGTCTATTATCAGTGGGCATTTGGGTTGATTCCAGGTCTTTGCTATTGTAAACAGTGCTGCAATGAACATTCGTGTACATGTGTCCTTATAGTAGAACGATTTATAGTCCTTTGGATATATACCCAGTAATGGGATTGCTGGGTCAAATGGAATTTCTATTTCTAAGGCCTTGAGGAATCGCCACGCTGTCTTCCACAATGGTTGAACTAATTTACACTCCCACCAACAGTGTAAAAGTGTTCCTTTTTCTCCACATCCTCTCCAGCGTCTGTTGTCTCCAGATTTTTTAATGATCGCCATTCTAACTGGCGTGAGATGGTATCTCAATGTGGTTTTGATTTGCATCTCTCTGATGACCAGTGATGATGAGCATTTTTTCATATGACTGTTGGCCTCATATATGTCTTCTTTCATAAAGTGTCTGTTCATATCCTTTGCCCACTTTTGAATGGGCTTGTTTGTTTTTTTCCTGTAAATCTGTTTGAGTTCTTTGTAAATTCTGGATTTCAGCCCTTTGTCAGATGGGCAAACTGCAAAAATTTTTTCCCATTCTGTTGGTTGCCGATCCACTCTAGTGACTGTTTCTTTTGCAGAAGCTGTGGAGTTTCATTAGGTCCCATTTGTCTATTTTGGCTTTTGTTGCCAATGCTTTTGGTGTTTTGTTCATGAAGTCCTTGCCTACTCCTATGTCCTGGATAGTTTTGCCTAGATTTCCTTCTAGGGTTTTTATCGTGCCAGGTCTTATGTTTAAGTCTTTAATCCATCTGGAGTTAATTTTAGTGTAAGGTGTCAGGAAAGGGTCCAGTTTCTGCTTCCTGCACATGGCTAGCCAGTTTTCCCAACACCATTTGTTAAATAGGGAATCCTTGCCCCATTGCTTGTTTTGGTCAGGTTTATCAAAGATTGTATAGTTGTAGATATGTTGTGTTCCCTCCAGTGCCTCTGTTTTGTTCCATTGCTTTATATCTCTGTTTTGGTACCAGTACCATAATGTTTTGATTACTGTAGCCTTGTAGTATAGTTTGAAATTTGGTAGTGTGATGCCCCCCACTGTGTTCTTTTTGATTAGAATTGACTTAGCTATGCGGGCTCTCTTTTGGTTCCATATGAAGTTCATGGTGGTTTTTTTCCAGTTCTGTGAAGAAAGTCAATGGTAGCTTGATGGGGATAGCGTTGATTCTGTAAATTACTTTGGGCAGTATAGCCATTTTCACGATATTAATTCTTCCTAACCATGAACATGGAATGTTTCTCCATCTGTTTGTGTCCTCTCTGATTTCGTTGAGCAGTGGTTTGTAGTTCTCCTTGAAGAGGTCCTTTACATTCCTTGTTAGTTGTATTCCTAGGTATTTTATTCTCTTTGTAGCAATTATGAATGGCAGTTTATTCTTGATTTGTGTCTCTTTAAGTCTGTTATTGGTGTATAGGAATGCTTGTGGTTTTTGCACATTGATTTTGTATCCTGAGACTTTGCTGAAGTTGCTTATCAGTTTCAGGAGTTTTTGGGCTGAGACAATGGGATCTTCCAGATACACAATCATGTTGTCTGCAAATAGAGACAGTCTGGCTTCCTCCTTTCCTGTTTGAATACCCTTTATTTCTTTTTTCTTGCCTGATTGCTCTGGCTAGAACTTCCAGTACTATATTGAATAGGAGTGGTGAGAGAGGGCATCCTTGTCTAGTGCCTGATTTCAAAGGGATTGCTTCCAGTTTTTGCCCATTCAGTATGATATTGGCTGTTGGTTTCTCATAAATAGCTTTTATTAGTTTGAAATACGTTTCATCAATACCTAGTTTATTGAGAGGTTTTAGCATAAAGGGCTGTGGAATTTTGTCAAAGGCCTTCTCTGCATCAATTGAGATAATCATGTGGTTTTTGTCTTTGGTTCTTTTTATGTAGTGAATTACGTTTATAGACTTGCTTATGTTGAACCAGGCTTGCATCCTCGGGATGAATCCTACTTGATCATGGTGGATAAGCTTTTTGATTTGCTGTTGCAATCGGCTTGCCAGTATTTTATTGAAGATTTTTGCGTCTATGTTCATCATGGATATTGGCCTGAAGTTTTCTTTTCTTGTTGAGTCTCTGCCGGGTTTTGGTATCAGGATGATGTTGGTCTTATATAATCATTTGGGAAGGATTCCCTCTTTTTGGATTATTTGGAATAGTTTCAGAAGGAATGGTACCAGCTCCTCTTTGTGTGTCTGGTAGAATTCAGCTATGAATACATCTGGACCTGGGCTTTTTTTGTGTGGTAGGCTCTTAATTGCTGCCTCAACTTCAGATCTTGTTATTAGTCTATTCAGAGTTTCGACTTCTTCCTGGTTTAGGCTTGAGAGGAGGCAAGTGTCCAGGAATTTATCCATTTCTTCCAGGTTTACTAGTTTATGTGCACGGAGTTTTTTGTAATAATCTCTGATGATGGTTTGAATTTCTGTAGAATATGTGGTGATATCCCCTTTATCATTTTTTATTGCATCTATTTGGTTATTCTCTCTTTTCTTTTTTATTAATCTGGCTAGTGGTCTATTTTGTTGATCTTTCGGAGAAACCACCCCATGATTTATTGATATTTTTGAAGGGTTTTTCGTGTCTCTGTCTCCTTCAGTTCTGCTCTGATCTTAGTTATTTCTTGTCTTCTGCTAGGTTTTGAGGTTTGTTTTTTTTTGTTTTTTTTTTTTTTTTTTAAATCTTGCTCTCCTAGCTCTTTCAATGTTGATGATAGGATGTCAATTTTGGATCTCTCCACTCTTCTCATGTGGGCACTTATTGCTATGTATTTTCCTCTAGAGACTGCTTTAAATGTGTCCCAGAGATTCTGGTATGTTGTGTCTTCATTCTCATTGGTTTTGAAGAACATGTTTATTTCTGCCTTCATTTCATTGTTTATCCAGTCAACATTCAAGAGCTAGTTGTTCAGTTTCCATGAAGCTGTGTGGTTCTGAGTTAGTTTCTGAATTCTGAGTTCTAACTTGATTGCACTGTGGTCTGAGAGACTGTTTGTTATGATTTCCATTCTTTTGCATTTGCTGAGGAGTAATTTACTTCCAATTATGTGTTCAATTTTAGAGTAGGTGTGATGTGGTACTGAGAAGAATGTATATTCTGTGGATTTGGGGTGGAGAGTTCTGTAAATGTCTAAAAAAAATTGAAGCTGGGTGTGGTGGCTCACACCAGTAATCCCAGCACTTTGGGCGGCCAAGGCAGGTGGATCACTTGAGGTCAGGCATTTGAGACCAGCCTGGCCAACATGGTGAAACCCTGTCTCTACTAAGAATACAAAAATTAGTTGGGCATGGTAGCACATGCTTGTGGTCCTAGCTACTTAGGAGGCTGAAGCAGGAGAATCGCTTGAACCCAGGAGGTGGAGGTTGCAGTGAGTCATGATCGCACCATTGCATTCCAGTCAGGACAACAGTGAGAGACTCCATCTCAAAAAAAAAAAAAAAAATTAAGACTTGTTTTATTTCTAACCTGTGGTAAATACCGAAGAATGTTTTATTCACTAATAAAAAGAATGTGTATCCTGCATTTCACCTGTTGGGTGAAATGTTCTATAAATATCTGTTAGGTCCATTTGGTCCATGGTATGGTTTAAATCCAATTTTTATTTGTTGATTTTTCTATATAGATTATCTGTTCAATACTGAGCATAGGTGTTGAACTCTCCAACTATTACTGTATTGGGATCTATTGCTCCCTTTAGCTGTAATACTTACTTTAGATATCTCAGTGCTCTGGTGTTAGGTGCATATATATATATATAAAACAAATATATATATATTTGTTATATTTTATTGCAGAATTGATCTCTTTATTAGTGTATAATGGTCTTCTCTGTCTCTTTTTACAGCTTTTGACTTGAAGTTTGTCTTGTCTCATATAAGTATAGCTACTCCTGCTCACATTTTTTCATTTGCATGGAATATCTTTTTGAATCCCTTCACTTTCAGTCTATTTGTGTCTTTACAAGTGAGGTGAGTTTCTTGTAGGCAACATATAGTTAGGTCTTGGTTTTCTTTAATCCAATCAGCCAGTCGATATATTTTATTTATTTTTTTAACTATAATTTTATTTTTCCATAGGTTATTGGGGTACAGGTGGTATTTGGTTACAGGAGAAAGTTATTTAGTGGTGATCTGTGAGATCCTGGTGCACCCATCACCCGAGCAGTATACATTGCACCATGTGTGTTGTCTTTTATTCCTCGCCCCACTCCCACTCTTCCCCGCAAATCACCAAAGTCCATTGTATCATTCTTATGCCTTTGTGTCCTCATAGGTTAGCTCCACATATCAGTGAGAACATATGATGTTTGGTTTTCCATTCCTGAGTTACTTGACTCAGAATAATAGTCTCAAATCTCATCCAGGTCATTGCAAATGCTGTTCATTCATTCCCTTTAATGGCTGAGTAGTATTCCATTTTATATGTGTGTGTGTGTGTGTGTGTGTGCATGTGTGCAATATATGTGTAAAATATATATATATGTGTAAAATATATATATATGTGTATATATATATATATATATATCACAGTTTTTTTGTCCACTTATTGAATGATGGGCATTTGGGTTGGTTCCACTCTTTTGCAATTGTAAATTGTGCTGCTGTAAACATGCTTGTGCAAGTATCATTTTCTTTTTTTTGGGGGGGGTGGAAGGCAGGAAGGAAGGGAATAAGGACGGTAGGGAGGAAGGAAGGGATGAAGGAAGGAAGGAAGGGAGGAAGCGGGGAGGGAGGGAGGGAGGGAGGGAGGGAGGGAGGGAGGGAGGGAGGGAAGGGAAGAAAGGAAATCAAGCAATGAAAGAGACATTGCTGACCTGGATCTAGAGGTTTACAAGTTGATTTCTTTTTTTTTGAGAGAAGGAAAGAAAAAAAAAAATAAGTAAAGGAGAGGAAGAAAGAGGAAGAGAAAGAGGGAGAGTAAATGGAAATATTGCTTTATTTTGAAAAAAATTGGGTATTAATAATGGCCAATCAATGTTTCATTTAAACTAATGGGTAGGTGTGATGTGGTATTGACAAGAATGTATATTTTGTGTATTTGAAGTGGAGAGCTCTATAAATATTTATTAAGTTTACTTGTTCTGGATCTGAGTTCGAGTCCTTGATATCCTTATTAATTTTCTGTCTCATTGAATCTAAATCTCCTATCTGGGTGTTAGGATCATTAGCTCTTATTGTTGCATTGATCCTTTTACCACTATATCTTTGTTGCTTTAAAATCTATTTTATCCGATACGGGAATTGCAACCCCTGCTTTTTATTTATTTATTATTTATTTTTGCTCTCCATTTGGTTGGTAAATCTTTCTCCATCCCTTTGTTTTGAGTCTTTGTGTATCCTTGCATGTGAAACAGGTCTGGATGTAACATGCCATTGGGTTTTGGCTGTGTTTTTGATTGGGAATTCAGTCAATTTAAATTTAGGGTTACTGCCATTTGATGTTGACTGGCTGTTTTATCCAATTGTTGGTGTAAGTTCTTCTTTTTGTTGGTGCTCTTTACTTTTTGGTGTATTTTTAGAAAGGCTAATACTGGTTGTTTCTTTCTGTGTGTAATGCTTCTTTCAGAAGCTCTTGTAAAGCAGGCCTGGTGGTAATAAAATCTCTGAGTTCTTGCTTGTTCATAAAAGATTTTATTTTTCCTTCAGTTGTAAAGCTTAGTTTGGCTGGATATGAAATTCTGGGCTGAAGGTTCTGTTCTTTGAGGATGTTGAATATTGGCCCCCACTATCTTCTGGCTTGTAGAGTTTCTGCCGAGAGATCTGCTGTAAGTCTGATAGGCTTGCCTTTGTGGGTAACATGACCTTTCTCTCTGGCTGCCCTTAGTATCCTCTCCTTCGTTTCAACCCTGGTGAATCTAATGGTTATGTGCCTTGGGATTGCTCTTCTTGAGGAATATCTTTGTGGTGTTCTCTGTATTACCTGGGGTTGAATGTTGACCTGCTTTGCTAGTTTAGGAAAATTTTCCTGAATAATATCCTGAAGGGTATTTTCCAGCTTGGATTCATTCTCTCCGTCGCATTCAGGTACACCTATCAAACGTAAATTTGGTCTTTTCACATAGTCCCCATTTCTTGGAGACTTTGCTCATTCCTTTTTAATCCTTTTTTCTCTAATCTTTTCTTCACGTTTTATTTCATTAAGTTGGACTTTGACCTCTGATATCCCTTCTTCTGCTTGAACAATTCGAGTGTTTAAACCTGTGCATACTTCTCGGAGTTCCTGTATTGTATTCTTCAGTTCCATTAATTCACTCATACTCCTCTCTAAGTTGTCTATTCTCAATAGGATTTCATCAAACCTTTTTTCAAAGTTCCTAGTTTCTTTACGTTGGGCTACAACATGTTCTTTTAACTCACCGAAGTTTGTTATTATCCATTCCTTGAAGAGTGATTCTGTCATCAGGAGGCGCTCGTTCTCCATCAAGCCTTGTTCCATTGTTGATGTGGGACTGTGATCATCTTTAGAGGGAGAGGCGTTCTGACTTTGAGTATTCTCAGCTTTTTTACTCTGGTTTCTTCCCGTCATTGTAAATTTATCCTCCTGTCGTCTTTGAAATTATCAACTTTCAGATTAGGTCTCTTGAGTGGACGTCCAGGTTGTTAGTTCCCAGGGCCAGAGCAGCGGCGTTAAAACTGATGGTGCTTTTCTGCCCAGGATTCTCCTGTCGGGCTTCCTTCTTGTGTCCGTAGTAGGCGACTCTGCCTTCCCGGGGCTCCAAACCTTGGTCAGAAGGGGAACCGGTCCTGTTTACTCTGCACCAAGTGCTGCCCCATCAAGGTGCCGGCAGAACCGCTGCGCCGACCACGAGAGTCGCGCTGGCGACTCGTGTGTTTCCACCACTGGGGGATCTTCTGCTCCGTGAGCAACCAGACTTTGTCTGAAAGTGTGGCATCCTCTAGTTCTCCGCGCCTTCCCTGAGAGCTGCAATCCCGGGATGTTAGTGATCGGCCATCTTGGATCGTTCCCGCAAGTATCTTTTTCAAATAATGACTTTTGTTTCCTCTGGGAAGATATGCAGTAGTGGGATTGCTGGATCAAATGGTAGTTCTACTTTTAATTCTTTAAGGAAACTCCACAGTGTTTTCCATAGTGGGTATACTAGTTTACATCCTCACCAGCAGTGTAAGTGGGATTTGCTGATCACCAAATCCACACCAACATCTACTGTTTTTTGATATTTTAATTATAGCCATTCTTTCAGAAGTAAGATGGTATCGCATTGTGGTTTTGATTTTCATGTCCCTGATCATTAGGGATGTTGAGCATTTTTTCATATGTTTCTTGGCCATTTGTATATCTTCTTTTGTGAATTGTCTATTCATGTTCTTAGCTCACTTTTTTATGGGATTGTTTTTTGCTTACTGATTTGAGTTTGTTGTAGATTCTGGTTATTAGTCCTTTGTCAGATGTATAGATTGTGAAGATTTTCTCCCACTCTGTGGGTTGTCTGTTTACTTTGCTAACTGTTCTTTTTGCTATGCAAAAGCTCTTTTGTTTAATTAGGTCCCTGTGATTTATCTTTGTTTTTATTGCATTTGCTTTTGGTGTTTTGCCTATTAAATCCTTGCCTAAGCCAATGTGTAGAAGGGTTTTTCCAATGTTATCTTCTAGAATTTTTATAGTTTCAGGTCTTGGGTTTAAGTCCTTAATCCATTTTGAGTTGATTTTTGTATAAGGTGAGAGATGAGAATCCAGTTTTATTTTCTGATATGTGGCTAGCCAATTATCCCAGAACCCTTTGTTGAAAAGGGCGTCCTTTCCCCACTTTATGTTTTTGTTTGCTTTGTCAAACATTAGTTGGCATAAGTATTTGGATTTATTTCTGTGTTCTCTATTGTGTTCCATTGGTCTGTGTGCCTATTTTTATATCAGTACCATGCTGTTTTGGTGACTATGGCCTTATAGTATAGTTTGAAATCAGGTAATATGATGCCTCCAGATGTATTCTTTTTGCTAAGTCTTGCTTTGGCTATGTGGGCTCTTTTTTGGTTCTATATGAATTTTAGAATTGTTTTCTCTAACTCTCTGAAGAATGATGGTAGCTTTTGATGGGGATTGCATTGAATTTGTAGATTGCTTTTGGCAAGATGGTTTTTACAATATTGATTCTACCCATCCATGAGCGTGGGATGTGTCTCCATTTGTTTGTGTCATCTATGATTTCTTTCAGCAGTGTTTTGTAGTTTTCCTTGTAGAGGTCTTTCAACTGCTTTGTTAGGTTTATTCCCAAGGTGTTTTGTTTTGTTTTGTTTTGGCAGCTATTACAAAAAGTGCTGAGTTCTTGATTTGATTCTCAGCTTGGCTGCTGTTGGTGTATAGAAGAGCTACTTATTTGTATAGATTAATCTTGTATCTGGAAACTTTGCTGAATTCTCTTATCAGTTCTAGGAGCTTTCTGGAGGAATCCTTAAGGTGTTCAAGGTAACTGATCATATCAGCAAACAGAGACAGTTTGACTTCCTCTTTACCAATTTGGATGCCTTTTATTTCTTCCTCTTGTCTAATTGCCCTGGCTAGGACTTCTAGTACTATATTGAAGAGGAGTGGTGAGAGTGGGCATCCTTATCTTGTTCCAGTTCTCAGAAGGAATGCTTTCAACTTTTCCCTGTTCTGTATTATGTTGACTGTGGATCTGTCATAAATGGCTTTTATTACATTAAGGTATGTTCCCTGTATGCTGATTTTGCTGAGGATTTTAATCATAAAGCGATACTGGATTTTGTCAAATGCTTTTTCTGCACCAATTGAGATAATCATGTGATTTTTGTTTTTAATTCTTTTTATGTAGTGTATCACATTTATTGACTTGCCTATCTTAAATCATCCTAGCAACCCTGGTATGAAACCTACTTGATGATGGCAGATTATCTTTTTTATATGTTGTTGGATTTGGTTAGCTAGGATTTTAGCATGTATGTTCATCAAGGATATCAGTCTGTAGTTTTCTTTTGTGGTTGTGTCCTTACCTGGTTTTGGTTATTGGGGATGCTGGCTTAATAGAATGAATTAGGGAGGATTCCTTCTTTCCATATCTTACAAAATAGTGTCAAAAGGATTGGTACCAATTCTTCTCTGATTGTCTGATAGAATCTGCTGTGAATCCATCTGGTCCTGGACTTCTTTTTGTTGGTATTTAAAAAAAAAAAAAAAAAAAAAAAAAAACAGAATCTTGCTCTGATCCCCAAGCTGGAGTGCAGTGGCATGACCTCAGTTCACTGCAACGTCCACCTCCTGGGTTCAAGCGATTCTCCTGCCTTAGCCTCCTGAGTAGCTGGGACTGCAGGCATACGCCACTCCAGTTGATTAATTTTTGCATTTTTAGTAGAGATAGGGTTTTGCCATGTTGGCCAGGCTGATCTGAAACTCTTGACCTCAAGTGATCCAACCGCCTGGGCCTCCCAATGTGCTAGGATTATAAGCATGAGCCACCACATCTAGCCTTTTATTGATAATTTTTAATTACTATTTCAATCTCACTGCTTATTATTGGTCTGTTCAGGTTGTCTAATTCTTCCTGATTTAAGCTAGGAAGGTTGTATTTTTTCAGGAATTTATCCATCTCCTCTAGGTTTTCTAGCTTCTGTGCATAAAGGTGTTCATAGTAGCCTTGAATGATCTTATATTTCAGTGGTGTCAGTTGTAATATCTCCTGTTTCTTTTCTCAGTGAGGTTATTTGGATTTTCTCTCTTCTTTTCTTGGTTAATCTTGCTAATAGCCTATCAATTGTATTTAGCTTTTTAAAGAGCCAGTTTTTTGTTTCACTTATCTTTTGTGATTTCTCTGTTTCAATTTATTAGTTCTGCTATGATCTTGGTTATATCCTTTCTTCTGCTGGATTTGGGTTTGGTTTGTTCTTGTTTCTCTAGATCCTTGAGGTGGGAACTTAAATTGTCTGTGCTGCTTCCAGCTTTTCAGTGTAGGCATTTATGGCTATGAACTTTCCTCTTAGCAAACCTTAGCTGTATATCAGGGTTTTGATAGGTTATTTATTGTCATTCAGTTCAAAGAATTTTTTAATTTCCATCTTGATTTTATTTTTGATCCAGTGATCATTTAGGAGCAAGTTATTTAATTTCCATGTATTTGCATGGTTTTGAAGGTTCCTTCTGGAATTGATTTCCCATTTTATTCCACTGTGATCTAAGAGATTGCTTGATATAATTTCAATTTTCTTAAATGTATTGAGGCTCGTTTTATGGTTTATCATATGGTCTATCTTGTAGAAAGTTCCATGCACTGTTGAATAAAATGTGTACTCTGTGGATGTTAGATGAAATATTCTGTATATATCTATTAAGTCTATTTGTTCCAGGGTACAGTTAAAATCCATTGTTTCTTTGTTGACTTTCTGTCTTGATGACCTCTCTGGTGCTATCAGTGGAGTATTGAAAGTCCCCTGCTATTATGGTGTTGCTGTCTATCTCATTTATTAGGTTTATTAGTAAGTATTTTATAAATTTGGGATCTCTCCAGTGTTAGGTGCATATTTGGTTAGGGAGTGCAGCATTTAGGAAACTTAGATTCAGTGTTAGTATTGAAATGCGAAGTACCATTGCATTCATGTTCTCTGTTGCCTGTGTATTTTTGTTTGTTTTTGTGATTTATGCTTTAATGAGATTTTTTAAAATGTGTTTCTAGGATGTGTCTCAACATTTAGAGCTCCTTTTAGCAATGCTTGTAGTGGTGGCTTGGTAATGGCAAATTCCCTCAGTATTTGTTTGTTTGAAAATGACTGTATCTTTCCTTCATATATGATGCTTAGGTTTGCTGGATACAAAATTCTTGGCTGATACATGTTTTGTTTGTGGAGGCTAAAGATAGGACCCCCGATCCCTTCTAGCTTGTAGGGTTACTGCGGAGAAATCTGCTATTAATCTGACAGGTTTCCCTCTATAGGTTACCTGGTGCTTCTGTCTCACAGGTCTTAAGAATCTTTCCTTCATCTTAACTTTGGATAACCTGATAACAGTGTGCCTAGGTAATGATCTTTTTGTGAAGAATTTCCCAGGTGTTCATTGTACTTCTTGTATTTGCATGTGTAGGTCTCCAGCAAGGCCAGGGAAGTTTTCCTTGATTATTCCCCCAAATATGTTTTCCAAGCTTTTATAATTGTCTTCTTCCTCAGGAACACTGATTATTCCTAAGTTTGGTCATTTAACATGATCCCAGACTTCTTGGAGGCTTTGTTCATATTTTGTTATTTTTTCTTTTCTCTATTGGATTGGGTTAATTTGAAGGCCTTGTCTTCGAGCTCTGAATTTCTCTCTTCTACTTGATCAATTCTATCACTGAAACTTTCCAGAGCATTTTGTATTTCTAAAAGTGTGTCCAAAGTTTCCTGAAATTTTTATTGTTTCTTCTTTAAGCTATTTATTTCGTTGAATATTTATCCCTTCACTTTTTGTATCATTTTTTTGATTTCCTCTCATTGGGCTTCGCCTTTCTCTGGTCCCTCCAGCTTAATAACTAACCTCCTGAATTCCTTTTCCTGTAAAGCAGGGATTTCTTCTTGGTTTGGATCCATTACTGGTGAACTAATGTGATTTTTGGGCTGGAGGGGGGCACGTGCTGACAAGCCTTGTTTTGTCATATTACCAGGGTTGTTTTTTTAGTTCCTTCTTATTTGGGTAGGCTCTGTCAGAGGGAAGTTCTAGGGCTCAAGGCTATTGTTCAAATTTTTTTGTCCCTCAGGGTGTTCCCTTGATGTAGTACTCTCCCCCTTTTCCTATGGATGTGGCCTCCTGTGAGCCTATCTGCAGTGATTGTTGTCTCTCTTCTGGGTCTAGCCACCTAGTCAGTCTACCTGGATCTGGGCTGGTACTGGGGATTTCTGCACAGAGTCCTGTGATGTGAACTGTCTATGGGTCTCTCAGCCATGGATACTGCCACTTGTTCTGGTGGAGGTGGCAGAGGGTACAATAGACTCTGGGGTGTCCTTAGGTTTGGTGGTTTAATGCTCTATTTTTGTGCTGGTTGGCCTCTTGCCATGAGGTGGCACTTTTCAGAAAGCATCAGCTATAGTAGTGTGGAGAGGAACTGGCAGTGGCAGTGGCCATGGCCCTACAACTCCCAAGATTATATGTCCTTTGTCTTCCACTACCAGGGTGGTTAGGGAAGGACCATCAGGTGGGGGTGGGGCTAGGTGTGTCTGAGCTCAGACTCTGCTTGGGTGGGTCTTGGTTGTGGTGGAGGGGGTGAGATTCCTATGTCACTGGAATTGTGTACCTAGAAGGATTATGGCTGCCTCTGCTGAGTGATGCAGGTTGTCAGGGAAGTGAGGGAAAGTTGGTAGTCATTGGCCTCACCCAGCTCCCTCACAAAGCAAAAGGTCACTCTCACTCCCACCATACCCCCCCCCAACAGCCCCAAGTCTGTTTCCAGGTGGTGGGCGAGTCAGGCTTGAAGACTTGACCAAGGCTTTCGGCCTCCCAGCTGCAAAAGAAAAGGGCTTTAGTTCTTTTCCTGCCTGTGAAGTCTGCAAGCCGTATTCACGCCCTCCCCTGAGTTCTGGCAAGGAGGCTTCTGGCCCCGTTCAAATTGTTACAAAGTTCAGCTAGAGAAGTCCTTCACCCTGTGGAGTCTTACCCCCTGCTCCTCTGGCTTCCCTCCTGATGGAACCCTGTGGTGCCAGGCAGGAATGGGCTGCTTGGGGATCCAGTGTGCCCCCAGTGCCTTTCTGCTTCTTCCTCTATCCCTGTATTTCGCTTGGTTCAGCCCTCTAACTTGACTCAGTTCCAGGTAAGGTCAGGAACTTCCACAAACAGACCTTCAGCTTCTCCAGTGCGGGGAAGGGGGTGTCCAGGAGAGAAGGGTCTCCCTTTCCCACTTCTGAGGTTGAGGCACTCACGGTATTTGCAGTGTCTCTTGGGTCCTGCAGGAGCAGTCTGCTTCCTTCTGAGGGCCTCAGGATTGCTGGTCTGTTCTTACAGTCAATCTGGAGCTAAAACTCACAGTGCATACCTCCTCATGCTGCTCTTCCATAGCTGCAATCTAGTCCTGCATCCTGGCCGCCATGATCCACCCACTGAGTCTGTATATTTTAAATGGATGATTTAATCCATTTATATTCTAGGTTATTATTGACAGGTGAGGACTTACTCCTGTCATTTTATTGATTGTTTTCTGGTTGTTTTGTATATCCTCTGTCCCTTACTTCCTCTTATTTACTTTTGTGGGTAGGTGGTTTTCTATAGTAATAAGGTTTGATTCCTTTTTCTTTTCTGTGTTTTGGCTCTACTGATGAGATTGCTGGTTTTGCATGTTTTTATTTTTTTTCCTGTAAAAAAAAATAAAATGACTATTTGTTCACTTAATGGTATTCTGTAAATCCTATAGCCTTTATTCATTCTTTTTTGTCTGCCTGTATTATTTCAAAATACTTGTCTTGAAGTTTAGAAATTCTTTAATTCTTTCTTCTGCTTGGCTTAGTCTGTTGTTACAGCTCTCAATTGCATCTTTATTTCATTCATTGAATCCTTCAGCTGCAGGACGTGTTTGATTCTATACCTCTTAGTTGTATTTCTCAAATCATGAATTGTTTTCCTGATTTTGCTGAATTATCTATCTGTATTCTCTTGAAGCTGAGTTTCCTTAGGATTATTATTTTAATTTTTTTTGGCATTTCCTATATTTTGTTATAATTGGGATCGGTTACTGGAGAATTGTTTTCCTTTGAAGGTGTCATGTTTCCTTGCTTTTTCCTGTTTGATATGTCCCTACATTGATTTCTATGCTTGTGGTAGAAAAGTCAGCTCTTCTATCAGATGCATAGAAATTTTATGGAATAGGTTTCATAGGGAAAGACTTATTTGTATGAATGAGTTGTGGGGTGTCAATTCAGTGGAGCGCATTTGCCTTAGTTCCAGCTGGATGGAGTAGTGTACTATCTGTAACGTTTCTTCAGCTGCAATCCACATTAGTGATGTTTCTCGGGAGCCTAGGCTGAGAGAGTTTGTGGCAATTGGAGTGGGCTCACCAGGCTATTTTGCAAGTTGAGGCCAGGTGCATGCACATAGTGTATTAGCCAACTTGGAGTCTGGCTTGCTGGAGTTGGAGCCACAGAGCTTTTACTTAGGCTAGGAACATGGGCATGTGGTTGTTCAGTCAGCCAAGAGATGTGTCTGCCAGGGGCAGCCCATGGGGCTGTTTCTCAGACCTAGAATGCAGGCACAAGGCTATGTAGCTGGCCTGGGGGCACATTTGCTGAGAGTGGCCCACAGGGCTGTTTATAAGGCCTAGGGCACAGGTGCAAGTCTGCCTGGCAGGCCTGGATGTGTGCCTACAAGGGGTAGCCCATGGGGCTGTTTTTCAGGCATGGTATGCAGACCCACAGCTGCTCAGCTGGCCTGGAGGCATGTTGGGTAGGGCCAACTCCTAGGGCAGTTTCTCAGGCCTGGGACATGGTCACACAGCATCTCAGCTGGCCTGGGTATGTGTCTGCTGAGGGTGCTTCCACGGGACTGTTTCTCTGGCTCAGGACACAGGCACATAGCTCCTCAGCCCACCTGGGGACAAACCATTGAGCTCCTTCTCAAGCCCAGGATGTGGGTGCAAGGCTGCTCAGCTAGCCTGGGATCATGTGTATTAGAGGTAGCCCATGGGGCTATTTCTCAGGTCCAGTTCTTGGGCACACAGCTGCTCAGCTGGCTTGGGGGTATATTTGCCAGGGGTGGGCACAGGACTATTTCTCAAGCCCATGACATCGCTGCCTATTTAGCCAGACCAGGGATGTTTCTGGAGGGAAGGGGGTCAAAGTATCTTTATTTCCTACTGGTAGCTGTTAGGAATTTTATTTCCCAACTCTGCGAGTGAGAAATATTCTATCCCTTTATTTTACTAAACATCTGCTCCAAGTCCCAATCCTGCCAGATTCAAAACTCTATCAGTCCTAAATCTAACCTGATTGCTTGGTGAGTCATTATAAAGCAATTACTTGGGAATGCCTTTGATAATAATACTGCATAATTAAACACAGTTGCTATACTGTAGGAATTAGTAACCTCATTAGGGATTCAAAAATACACACATAGCAAGTTTGAACAACCTTAGAATGGAAAAATATCACAAAGGGAGGGATGCATAAATATTATAATGCATACTACTGGCTCAGAAGGAAGATGGCACCATATGCTAGAATGGCCTGGATGACAGTCAGAACTGTTTATCTGACCCTTAAGCGTGAATAAGATTTTGACAGACAAGAGGGAATCCAGGTTTTAGGTGGGAAATAACATAACCAAGGCTTGGAACTAAGACAAGAATTGTGTTCAAGGCCCAGATAACTGGCCTGGCTGAAAGAAAATTTTCATATTGTACAGGGCAGGAATTTGGGACTTCAGAGGTGATTATCTGGTAATTTACTCTAGGTAGTGAATAGTGAACTGCTAATGTCAAGGAGTTTGAATTTTATCCTATAATGAGTGGCAGTTATTAAAGGATTATGAGCAGAGTGACCAGATCAAACTTGTGTTTATCTCAAGTATGTTTCAGATAAATTTAGACCTTAGGGAGCAACTGAAACAATCCAGGTATGCAAAGAAATGAATGAGGCCGGGCATGGTGGCTCATGCCTGTAATCCCAGCACTTTGGGAGGCCGAGGTGGGCAGATCACGAGGTCAAGAGATTGAGACCATCCTGGCCAACATAGTGAAACCCCATCTCTACTAAAAATATAAAAAATTAGCTGGGCGTGGTGGTGCTCGTCTGTAGTCCCAGCTGCTTGGGAGGCTGAGGCAGGAGAATTGCTTGAACCTGGGAGGTGGAGGTTGCAGTGAGCAGAGATTGCGCCACTGCACTCCAGCCTGGCACCTGGCAACAGAACGAGACTCTGTCTCAAAAAAAAAAAAAAAAATGAGTGAAAGCAGGGATTGAAAGATAATGACCTTATCGAGAGAGAGAATCAGCATTGCATTGATTTGGCTCCAAGATTTTGAGTATTGATGGCCATGAAGTATTTGACCAAAAAGGGTAATTCTATGGCCAGGTGTGGTGGCTCACGCCTGTAATCCCAGTACTTTGGGAGGCCGAGGCAGGCGGATCACGAGGTCAAGGGATTGAGACCATCCTGGCCAACATGGTGAAACTCCGTCTCTACTAAAAATACAAAAATTAGCTGGGTATAGTAGCGCAACCCTGTAGTCCCAGCTACTCAGGAGGCTGAGGCAGGAGAATTGCTTGAACCCGGGAGGCAGAGGTTGCAGTGAGCCAAGATTGCACCACTGCACTCCAGCCTGTCGACAGAGCAAGACTCTGTCTCAAAAAAAAAAAAAAAAGAGGGGGGGAGTAATTCTGTAAGAGAGGACAATTTTTAGAACACAATGATGATTGATTTTACACAGAAAGTTGAATGATCATACCAGCTAATGATATCTATAATCATTAAAATCTCGAGTTCAGTCTGAAGACAGAAAAGCAAAGGGTTGTGGGCTGACCTTGGGCTGCAACTATATTTTATGGGTCAGAATGAAATCACTATAGAGAAGAAAAAAAAAAAAGTGTTCATTGATTCATGATTCTTGGCTTTCATAAAAAGACTACATTCAAAAAACAAGGAAAGTCAGGCCAAAACTTTGTTTTCAGGTTTTTTAATGACAAAATATTCATAAATCAAACTTTTATAAATATAAAAAAATTAAATACATTTCATCTGAATACACAAAGACAAACCCTGCTGTAAATACTACATACAAATAATTCTGTGCTGGACATGGCAAATTTATTTAGTACAAATTCAGTTTTTAAAAGGAACCTCTTTCCAAATAGTGTTCTTACACAGCATTTAATTTTTCTGCTTATTATTTCAATGACACACCTAGCTTTTGCTTTTCTAAGCACTGTGCCCTACATTTTTAAAGCATATTTTATTTCAGAGTGCAACAGAATTTGCTACAATTTCAGTGTAGCCTCTTAAGCTACTAGGAAGAGCATCATTGATGCCACTGTATGTCTGCTTAGGTCATTTATCATTTCTCTACACTTGATTGCACAGTGGCTATTCAAAATTGGTACTTGTTGAGACAGAACTGTAACTGCTGTACCACGTTCCAAACTGAAAATCAGATGGCTAAATAATTTCTTGTTTTTGTTACCAATTTTAAATATTGCTAAAGAATTCTCTATAGGAATAAGGTTAATGAGCAAGATTAAATAGCAGGAGCAGATCCAACTGCGGTTTTCTTTTTCATAAGCCTAAAAGCATTGTGGTGTGTTTCAGAGCTGCTTCCTCTACAAATTTTGCATCCACATTGTCATGTTGTTCAAAAGGATATAGGGCTGGAAAAAAAATAGGGAGGGGGCAGGGAAAAAGGGTTACTACTGAGCCATGAAACATTTATAACTTTGTACTCACAGCTCATTAAAATCTTAATTATATTTTAGTAAAATGATTTTTTTTGAGAATGTGTTCTTACAATTAAATTTCAGCACCAAGAACATGTGTATCACCCAAATGGGCTTTAAACCTCTTAACTCTTTTAAAACTTCAGAAGTGATTATTTGGTAATTTAGGTAGTAAACTGTGTGCTGCTAATGTAAACCAATTGCTATAAGGACCTACATGTATGTTAAAAGGATTTTGGAAAGAAAACAGTTCACAGAAGTGAATAAGGAAGGACTGATGTCAAGAGAAAAGTGGGAGGACCCTGAGAACAGTGGAGTAAATTACCTTGATTAGTGGACTCTATATCTGTTAGAATTTCAATGAAGTAGTTCAGAGGCAGAAATTCTACACTGAACGATGACTTGTCAATCATAGAATTCCGAGGCTAAAAGGGAAACCACTTCTGGTTTAAGCTCGTTCTCCACAATAAGCACAGTTTTATAATAAAGTGTAAGAATTATTTTTGTCCATATAGGTATGTTGTCACGGGCAAATAGGATCCTAAAAAACATTTAGTTGGCCATGCTTTCAGAGAAACTCACCCGTTTCTTATAGTTCTGAAGCAGTTGCATCACATGGTTCCGTGAAATGATGTTAGAACTCATAGGATGATCCCAAAGTCTACAAATCTTCTGACCAATAAGCTATTATGCAAATTGAAAAATATGTAGAGAATATACTGAATACTGCATTAAGTAAGCATACCTTGTATCTATTCATAATTTTGAAAGTATTATTCCAAAGTAACTGGTTAGTCTAAAAGGCACTTAAGGACCCTTGGAGAAATGCCATGTTCCTATGAAGTTTCTAGGAGCAAATACTCCCTCAAATGCTACAATGAGGAAAGTGGTTTATACACTGATGCTGCCAAACCCTTTTACTGAAATGGGGTTTGTCCACTGCTCTTCAAAACCGGAGATGGGCATGCAACTCCATGATGTTTTCACAGGAAACTAAAGGGTGGAGGCATGTTTATATCAACTTCTCTGCCATTGTCTTGCCTAGAAAATTTCACTTCCCTAGGAGTGTTGGGGAAATAATCAAATTGGGAGACCAAACTAAATATTCAGCAATGTTCCCCAGAGAGATCTAGCTATGGAAAATATGCTTTGTTTTCTATTCTTGCCTTTGCTTCAGTAAGCCTGTGAGGGGGAAGGGCTATTACAGAGCAGCGTGATTAGGTTCAGAAAGGCAACAAGATCTCCATGGTGAGAGGACGGCGCCAGAGGTGCGAATGAGCAAGGCGTGTAAACAGCAGATGGAGCTGGCTGAGGCTATTCAGGTCAGGAAATTTGCAGTTAGAGGCTTGGAAGACCTTGCTGTGGAATTTCATATTTTCATAGTATCTCTGACTCTGAGAGTCAATATTCCCTTTAAAACTCTTTCCCTTGTGTTTCTCATTCTTCCTTTGACCTAGGAATGTTTTTCTACTATGGTAGAAATGCAGTAAGGGGATATACAGTTCTAGAACCTTCTTTCCTCACCTGTATTCAAATGTATCTGTTTAAATGCCAACAGCATGTTTCCCCTCTCCCTCCTCTCAGACTCAGATGTAAATATTGTGTGGTTTCCTAAGAAGCGAAAATGGCTTAATGTTCTCACTGGACTGTGCCAAGGCAGTGCAGAGCCAGAGGAGCAAGTGCTTTGTAGGCCCAGTGGGAACCAGCTGACAGAGTGCTGGGGACGGGTGGGATTCCTTGGAAGCATTGAAAAGTGAAACGATTCAATTGATTTTAACCTAAAGTAAGTAAATGCTCTTCTTGCAAGAAGGAATTGAAGGAAGGTCATGTCAAAGCTTAGGGAAAAACTAAAATTTAGTAATTCAGGATTACCGGAGGAAGCCGCACAATGATACTGAATTTCAGTTTTTCATTTTTCTCTGTATTGTCCAGATCTACAAGAAAGTTAGAGATTGGCAAATTAAACAAATACCCATTTTGATACTTCAGCAAGTTAACATTAATACTTGAGTGGTTCATCTTGACACAATATATATCCCAACTTTGTAGCCTCAAGCTAATCTAACAACATTTTGGAAATTTTACTCTGTGACTCTCTGAAGAAAAATAGATTTTTCTATAACAGGCTGCCAGGTGCAAAGCAATTTTATTGACTAACAACAGAAGGTACCTTGAGGAATGACAAATGCTTTCATATATTAAGAAAAATCATCTGAAAATATAATAATTGAATAATTTGAATGATTATACTACAGAACTTTTTTTTTCTTTTCTTTTTTGGGAGGCCATATCCAGGACTTCTGGTTTTGGTTTCTCTTTATCTAGATGTATAGTGCAGGCAGGTATATTCTTTGCAGTCTCCCCTACTCTTCCCAGTTTCTGGCTAGCTTTGCTTTGCCTTCACTTATCTGTAGATTTGTTTTGCTGCTGAATTCTTTCTTTTCCTTCTCTAAAAAGCTTTCTTTTTCTATACTTATCGTTATTGTTGTTGTTATTCTTGCTATTTTAAGAAAAACATATCCCTGACTATTACAGAAAAAGCACATGGTGGAAAGAAGATATCACAATCCTACCTAGAGAGACCTGCCTGCAGCACCTTGATGTATATCCTTCCAGATCTTTTTCACTGTATATATGTGCTTTCCAGCTTAAAAAACATTCTAGCCAGGCACAGTAGCAGGTGCCTATAGTCCTAGCTACTTGGGAGGCTGAGGTTGATAGCTCAAGCTGTCATGCATAGCATAAGCCCAGAAATTTGAGTCCAGCCTGGGCAACATAGCAAGATACCCCAGCTCTTAAAAAAAACATTCTTAGCAGTATATTCTGAATGTCTTTCCATGTTAGCAGATATATTTCTATACCACTGTTTGAAAAGTTTCGGTAATATGTTCAATAAAAGCAATTTATACTGATGACCAAAAAATGCAAACAGTACATAGAGGTACAAAATGCAAATCCAATCTTCTCCCAGGCTGTCTCTCTGAAGTGGGAAGAGCCTTGGTATCCCTACAGAATTTATATGTTATGCTTTTGAACTTACACAAACAGAAGCACTCTGTAACTTAAAGTTCAAATTCATATAAGCATTGCTTTTCTCGACAATTTTCTTGCATTTCTAGTCTAACCTTGAGATGACAGAGTTAATCAGCTGAAAGTAACCCATTTCATGACATTTTCTTGAGAAATGAACCTGCGGAGGCTCCTAGCCTCAAGTGCCCTCTTGCACAGAAAAGGAATCTAATAATTGTATGTTGATTGAAAAGTCCCTTGGGACCTCTTGAAGGGCTAAGACACTTTAAATTGGGCCAAAGGATGATTGCAGGGAATGGATTGTGCTCACAGGACCAGCTTGTATAATCTGTGAGGCTCAGCACAAAATAAACATGAGCAAGACCTTGTTCAAATATTACTAAGAATTTCAAGATGTAATACAGCATTAAACTGAGAAGGAGATTCTTCTGAGTGCAGTAGGGCTCTTTGTGACTGCAATCGCATACCCAAGAAGCTAGCCTTGGTGGTACACAGACTGGAACTGACACTCTGACAAACTCAGGGCCTCTTACCTTTCATGAGCCTTGTCACTGCTGTTTCAGTGAGAAGCAACACTCCACTGTCAATGCAATGCAGCAGGTTATGCAAAGGGAGACAGTGGACCCCGAGGATGGTGTGCAGAGTATGAAAACCTAGGATGAGAGATCCGGAAGGTAAATGCAGTCAGCCAACATCTCCAGCAGCCCCCAGGGAATGGATTAGATCATGTTAATAAAGCATTTAGTTCAGTGCTTGGTGCCTGGAACCAACTAAATTTCTTGAAAACAAGTTCCAAGTTTCCTTCTCTGTATTATTCATAACTAAATATTGTGCTGGGTCTATAGTTTCCAGTAAGTGTATATTCCCTTCTTCTTGGGTCCCTTCCTATGCAAAAAGAGAGCAAGGCCTGCTCAATGAAAAATGGTTTTAGAGGTTGATATGTTTGTGACTCTACAGCAAGATAGCAAAAGAGTACAGAAGCACTTCGGACTTCATAGGTCCAGACTAAAAGGTTGCTGGGATGAGGATCATTTTGCTGAAGGGAAACAAATTTGGACCAGAAGGGAATTAGTTCATATGGCTGATCTCTGGGTATAGAGAAAGGCTTTTAGAGTCTACTTGGACTAAAGTATAGAAAAGAAATAATTAAAACAATATGGCCAAATAGCAAATTTATAGGAATTCAGTTGAGAGGTAGGCACTCTCTCAAGCCTGTCTCATGGGCAGAGCTACCCACACAGACCCTGATTTCTAAGTGTACTACTACTGACAAAAGACAAAAACAGCATGCATGGGAGATGGTATCAGACCAGGAGAGAATCAGAACAGCTCTTTTGGAAGTGATGGCATTTGTGGGGAGTGTCAAAGGATAGATGCAATTCTTATGGAGTGAGGACAGTAGAAAAAGCCAGGTTTGGCATAAGCAGCCCTAGGCCAGAATCCTGCTGTATTACTCACCAGCTGCAGGCAGCTCAGCCTTTCTGAGCCTCCATTGCTTCACCTCTAAAATGAAGCCCCCAGTACCTTTCTCACAGGATACTCTCTAGTTTTCATATTCCTTTGAGAACTAGAGCCAGGTCTATGAAGAGCCTAGCATGAAATGTAACAATAGCAACCCATTCTGGACATGTACTAAGGCTTTCAAGCTGTGCACTGGCTCATTTGATCCTCATACAAAACTACGAGGTGGGAATTACCAGATTCCCGTTTCATAAATGGAAAAGCCGAAAGCCAAGATTCACAGGAGCTAAGAAAGTTGCCCATGATCATATAAATAGTAAGTTGGAGATTGAAATTTGCATCAATTGTATGATCATAGCACAGGCTTTTAACTATAACATCACTGTTACTAATTCACAGCTGTTAATAGAACATGAACAGAGGCCCAAAGATGAGAAAGCATAGGGCACATTCAGAAAATAGTAAATGATTTAGCTGGGTTGGAATCATATTAGAGGAGAATGATTAAGAGTTAAGGTTGGAAATGCTAATTTACTCAGCACATACCTTCCACACACCTGGCAAGGGGCTAGGAATACAAAAATAAGCAAAATAGGCAAAATTGCTGCTTCTGTACACCTTGCAGTCTGGTGGGGGAGGCAGACAATTATAAAAAATAATTATACATTTTTTAAAATGTGGCTAGTTGTATGCTATGAGTGCAGGCGACAGGGCTTGAATGCTTAATGACAGGAATCTATTAATTTGAGAGACTTTTGGGGAGGCAATAAAAGTTTTTAAGCAGGACAGAAAGAAGATTTATCATTGGGACATTAATATGGCAGGCAACAGGCAAAGAATGAGCTGAAGTAACAATTTGCTACAGAGATATGAAGAACTATAGAGAAGCTATTGCCTGAACATGGATAAGAGGTAATGGAGGCACTGAATCAAGGAGACCTGGTAACATGTACAGGCTTTGCAACTGCTTGAATGTGGGAATGACAGAAGAATCATAGCCTACTTTGGGAAGATACATGACAGAAGGATGATGCCCAATGCCCAATGAGCAGGGCTTGGATTCAGAGAAATCATGGGATTTTCTCTAAACACATGAATCACAAGCCATGGGGCTAAGTCCTTGTAACATCAAGGGTCAGATGAAGTACAGGCTCTGCCCATGTTTTAATGGGTTGACAACAGGATAAGTGCACTAGCTTCCCTGAGTCCAAAAATACTCCACTATTTTACTAGTTAATTAACAACAAGATTTTTTCAAATGGATTTAGAAATTCTTCACGAAACTATTAGTAAAAGAAAGTGACAAAATTATTTCTGATGAAAAGTTTACACTAGATTATTGATCCTATTAATTTTCTGGATTCAAATTTCCCTCTCCAGCCCTGTGTTCATATCCTAAAGATTCCTGATGACTCTTCATCCTCTATCCCCAGGGCACAGTCTCAAGTTCAGGGACCTGTTCTTGGCCTCTGTACATCAACTCTGAGCAACAGAGCAAATTGGCTATAATTAGTCATCAGCTCCACCCAACTTTAGTCCTCATCTTCCAGGGCTCCTGGCCTCCTCTAGCCAGCAAGTGCAATACAGTTCCTTTTATTAAAAGCAAATGCCCTAGCTCTAAACCATGACATCCTTCTTGTGGTCCTCCTAACTTTAACCAATTCACTTTACAAGCCTCTGACACTTGTAACTCAAATAGTCCTCATTAGTCCAATAGGCCTGGAAAGCAAGCACACTTACACATGTGCATGTAGAAACACCCTGAATTCATACACACAGGCATGCACATGCACATCCATTATCCAGTGTCACCTCCCCACTATATTTCCATGTCACATAATTGAAATAAATATTTAAGAGCAAAGGAGAGAGAAACAGTTTTTCCTTACCTAATCCACAGACACAAACCCTAAGTCTACTTACAATAATTCTTGATCACTATGGATAACATTTCCCTTCCTTATCCCTGTGAAGGAATGTGAGCTGGGTAGGAAGTGGATTTTATGATCTCCAGGCATAAAAATGTCCACATTAAGTCAGTTTCATTTATTTGCAAAAGGAGCCTGAATATCCATAATAAACAAATCTGAAACTGTCCATCCATTTCCCTACCAATTTTTTTGTGTTAACAACAATTAAGAATTTAACCCACAAAAGTAGTTTTCATAAAATCCTTCTCTTTCTAGGGTATACCTTATAACTCATATTCCATTGGGATAATTTTAAACCATCCATTCCCCTCATGAATGGTCACTTTCAACTCCTTTTGTACTGCTGCTACCGAGAGACATTAAATAAGGTGATGGATGGAGGAAGAAAGGAGGATTCCAAACCATATCAGATATATCATAGATACAGAAAAGCATACACTGTAGGGCCCATAATATAAATAAATAGCCCATGTTTCAACATCAACTAATTCAACTGGAATATAAAATTCAAGAAGCAGCATGGATTTTGGAGTCAGACTGCCTGGATTTGAATATCAGCTCTGACACTTAATAGCCATGTGACTTTAGGCAAATTACTTAATCTTTCTGGCCTCAGTTTCACCATCTATAAAATGGGAATAATGTTAAGTTGAACTACATGTGCCATTTTTGCTGGCTAAAAAATAGTGGGATACTGACAATTTAATGTGGTCCAATTTAAGTTTCTACCAGTTATGAATGTTATGAAAATTAAGTGTGTGAATTTGTGTGTACTTTAAACAGTACCTGGCACAAAATGGTTATCATATATATGTTGGCCTAAAATGAACTAATGATGAATGGATGGATATATATGAAGTAACTAAAACTCAGCTGATATGTAATTACAGCAATCAAAGTTTAACATTCATTAGAACTTATATGCAATAATACACCCATTCGTATACAGGCAGCTAATCTTCAAAAGCACCAAGAACACATAATGGGGAAAGGATCACATCTCTGATAAATGGTGTTGGAAAAGCTGACTGTCCATGTGCACAAGAATGAAATGGGACCTTTATCTTAACCATAAACAAAATTCAACTCAAAATGCATTATAATGTTAAACATAAGACCCGAAACTGAGAAACCCCCTAGAAGAAACATAGAGGGAAATCTTCTTGACATTGGTCTTGGCAATGATTCCTTGAATATGACATCCAAAGCACAAACAATGAAAGCAAAAATATGTAAGTGGGACTACACCAGACAAAAAGGTTTTTGCATAGCAAGGGAAACAATCCAGAGAGTAAGGGCAAAACCTACAGGATGACAAAAAATGTCTGCAAACCATATATCTAATAAGGAGTTAATTTCTAAAAACATATAAAGAACGCAAACCTCAATAGCAACGAAACAACTGGATTTAAAAATGAGCAAGGGACTTGAACAGACACTTCTCCAAAGATTACAGACAAATGGCCAACACTTACACAAAAATATGCTCAACGTCACTAATCATCAGGGAAATGCAAATCAAAACCACAGTGATATGTCACCTCACATTTCTCAGACTGGCTATTAGCAAAGACCCACAACCTAAGTGTTGTCAAGAATGTGGAGAAATTGGACCCTACACACTATTGGTGGGAATATAAAGTGGTATAGCCACTGTGGCAAATGGTACAGAGGTTCCTCAAAAAATTAAAAAAATATATATATATATACGATCCAGTAATCTCATTTCTGGGTAAATATCCCTAAGAATTGAAATCAGGATCCTGAAGAGATATGTATATACTCCCATGGTTATCACAACATTATTCACAATAGCCAAGATAGGGAAACAACCTAAATGTCCACTGACAGATGAAGAAAATGTAGAATATACAATGGACTATTACTCAGTCTTAAAAAATGAAATCCTGCTCCATGTGACAACATGGATGAAGCTGCAGGTCATTATGCTCAGTGAAGCAAGCCAGTCACAGAAGGGCAAATACTGAATGATTCCACTTACATATGGTATCTAAAGTAGTCAGACTCTTAGACACAGAGGGTAGAACAGTGCTTGCCAAGTAGCTGGGGAATAGGGAGACAGGGAATTGCTGTTCAACAGGTATAAAGTTTCAGCTGTCAAAGATGAGTAAGTTCTAAAGATCTGCTCTACAACATTGTACCTATATTTAACAATACTGTATTGTGCATTTAAAAATTTGTTAAGGGGGTAGGTCTCAAGTTAAGTGTTGTTACACAATAAAAACTGAATTCATACATAATGAGCACAAGACAATTTATAGCTAATGGGCTTATTTCTCATAATGGATACTGATTTCTGTGTACATCCCAACTAGTCTCTTCCTAATCTTTGTGCTCTAATTTCTAGCACATTACCTCTCATGTCATAGTTGCTCAACAAATGTCTGTCGACTAAATGAACTCATGACCAATTAAATGACTGAAGGCATATACATCTTCCAAGGGTGTTTTGTGGCCTGACTTGATCCTATTTAAAAATTCTAAGGGGAAATTTTTACCTTCCAAATGCATAAGAATCAGTTCAATTCTTGGCATTGAGCCAGACCCACTTCTAGTGTTCACCTTCAGATATCTCAATCAGATAAACTAGGCCTGGAGACATCAGAGATAGAGCTCTATAAATTAGTTCTGCTGGTTCAGATTATCCTAGAAAGCTGCATGATGTTAAGCCTAGGTTCCCTAAAGTTAGTAATAAGCTACAGCATAGTTTAGTAGTCAGAGGAGCTCTGGTCAGCAGAGACCAACCTAAGGGCCCATCACTCACAGAGATACCAGACACACAATTTCTCATATACAAGTCTCATCATCAAACTTATAATGTACCAAGGACAAGGGCCCATATGAAGAAGAAATAAATTTATTACACCAAAGGACAAAAGAGCCAACACTTACCAGGAGGCAGAGGTAAAAACAAACTGTTTGTAGCTTCCAAAATCCTGGTCATGATATGAAAAACTGCAAATTCAGCAGCACTGCCACGACTATTGCTGGGTTTAAAAAAAAAAAAAAAAAAAAAAGCAGCAAGCATGTCAGCCAAGGAGGTCATCTGTGACACCCCTAAGCAGTGGCTTTGAGCACTACACAGGGGTTCACGCTAATCACGAAATGTTGTGCCCTGCAGATAGCCCCATAAATGACTGTGACCATCAGTCTAATGCCTAGAATTTAATGAGAGAGTAGGCACATATGTTATACACTGTACCAAGTGTACAGTTGCCTTCTTGGAAGTATTGGGCTCATTTGTCCCTCCCTCATCACCAAGCATGTGCCAGGGAAAGATGGTGGGTAGAGTAACAGGGGCATACTTTTAATTTTTATACATTAAAGGGTACACATGCAGGGGGACATAACTTTAAGTGCTGAGTATAAAATTAAGCTAGATGGTGTTGAAGCTGGTGAGAACTGATTTGAGCTAGTACATTTCAAAAGGGTTTTACTAAAACAGAGTTATTTCTACTCTTTGTACACCATGGTAAAAGCGAGAAATACTTGCGTACAAGTGGAAAACCCAGGAATGAAGATTATGTTTCCTCCAACTGGCTTCTAGGATGTGGCAAATGAGATCCAGCTGGAGGGTGAAGACAGTCCATTAATCATTACTTCATTCCTTCCCTCACAGCTAGGTCCCCACAGCTCAGATAAGCATTCAGGGCAGCTGGCATTCAGGCTGTGCCCAGAAACACAGCTAGCCTTTCCGAGGTCAATTCTGAAGCACTGAACCCCAAATGGAAAGACTGAAAATGTGCACCAGAATGTAACAGAGCATCCTCTGTCTGTGCGGCCAGTGCTCTGGCTCAGCCTCCCCAGCCCAGCTAACTGGCCCCACCACTCACACTTACAGACCCTCATCCATCAGTGAAGGTCAAGTGCCACAGGGTTTGTTCTAGGCCTGTCACAATGCAAGGGTCAACAGCGGACAGAAGAAAAGAGACACAGAATGGAGGTCATGAGCATGAACTGTGGAGTAAAACTGGTATCAAGTCCAGATTCTATATGTTCGTAGTTGTGTAACCCTACGCAAGTTACACACATTCTCCAAACTGCAGTGTCCTCACGTGTAAAATGAGAGGAAATATTTAATTGGGTTGTTGTAAGAATTGGTTAGCACACTGACTAAAACTAATCAACCAAATTAGGTAGCCTTCTTTGTCTTAGAGCTTTATCCAAAAACCCGTTCTAACTCTGCAACACGTTTGCCAGCAGAAGAGTAGTCCTCATGGAGCTGTTATCAGCCATGAATCCACACATTGTGTGCACCAAGAACAGGGGGCAAAGCAGAAGGCTCTTCATAGACTCACAGGCAAATGCTATCCTCATTGATACAGACCCTTAGTTTCTCTTTGGCTGAAATCAAGTAAGTTAACATGTAACCAATATAATCAGGTTCTGCAGCAACGTCATGGATATGTTTTAGAAAGGATACCCACCGCTCTCCTTAGAGGGAAGCAAAAGGCATGACTAGTGGTTGCTGGGAAGGGACAGAGAGATGTGGCCTTAATCAGTGACTGCTGAGTCAAAGTCGGGGATGTGAGTTTTCTGAAACTTCATATGTATCATTTCTGGGCCTATTGGTTCTACAGGCTGTTAACACAAACTAGTGTTAAAACTTAAGTAATTATGGAGAAAAATGAGGCTTGAATGGAAACCCTTCTTAGCACTATAGGAGGTAAGATTTTGAGTCAACAGAAATAACGGTGACAGGTAGATGTGTTAAATTACTGTGTGTTGTGAGTTTAAGAAAAAAATAAAGCAAGTTAATGTCAACATGGGGAGGATCGATCAGTAACACATTCATAAAGTGAGCTCCTTGGTACAGTTCTATTGAGAAGTAGACTTAAGAAAGATTGAATGTCCTGATGATAAATATAAGTACATAAGAATACTAACCTCTCCTAATATATTAAAAACTATGAAACTCAAACCTTAGTATAGAAATTCAAATATATCATGTAGAAGCAACACTAATGACTGCAATAAAGGCAGAAAACTTGAAAATTAAACCTGAAATAATTAAGTCAGGATTATATCTAATACATTTAACAAATCTTCCAGAGTTCAATGGAAAAATATATGTTCACTCCCTGGTTTATCTGCATGCTGGTTTTACACACATTGGGAGAAATAAGGGAGTGTTCTTTCTTTCTGTGCAAATGTTTTTTGAATTTGAATTATTTTAGATTCTGAGCAAGATCAGGCCTCAACTCTATATGCTTTTTGAAAGACTCAAGACAGCCTTAAAATTCAATCTGGTCATACTACTGCTATTTACACACAGAGTGGTGTTACTAATCTGGGTCACAAAATTTCAGTGAGTGGCTACCAGGTAAGGAACTGCTAATCTCAGTCTCATGTGGCAGTATTCATACAAGTGACCTAGAATCTGGCCTAGTTGGGCCACTGGAACTAATTAAGATTTAAGGTTCAAGTTATCTCATGTCTGCATAAACCTCCATGTAGAGAAATCATCACTTACTGTTTAGTAAGGAGCTGGAAGTTTCCAAGATGAGATTATCAGCATCTGGCAACCATACTAAATTCACTGTCCTAGGCTACCATGGGTGTATAATCATTGTTTGAAGGCAGGGCAATAAACCACTTTCCAGACCAAATGCTCTTTGCTTATGGTCCTTATTTCTCTTTTGTCAATCCATAGCACCAAATACTGATTTAAGAACAGGAGATCTCCAAAAATCTAGTTTGAAAAACACACAAATGGGTTCACTGAACCACAACTTGACAACTATATGGGGAGTGGGGTGAAGGGGGGTACAAAGAGAACAAAAAGCAAGACCAACCAGTTTTGAAATGTAGTCCAAAACCATCTGTTCAATTTTCTTCTTTTCTACACCCTGCAGGTGTCTCAAAAAATGGTCTCTTAGCTCAGACACCATCTGAAAACAGCATATGCATTAGATAAGTCACAGCCTATCCATTCATACCTGCTTAGTTTGAATTAGATCCACTTATTAATATTCCTGATCAATATAAAAATATTGGATCTGAAGGTCCCAGCAACAGAAATGTGTGACTCTCAATAGTTCTCTGGTGAGCATAAAAAAGGGGTCCCCAACATTGGCCAAAAAAAAGTAATACTTATGATTCACCCAAAGCCCAGTGAGCAATTGGGAGTAAGGCTCTAACTCTGATGAGAATCCTCCAAAGACAAAAGTGAAAGTCACCAATTTAGAAGTCACAGGCTTTGGGATCTACCAAAGGATTGAAGTCTACTGCTCCTGAAGCCCTTGGGGATTAACAGAAACAACTCTATACATAGAATGACTGAGCCAATGTGGGCAACAGTTTTGGGTGTTTGGAAGGACAGAGGCATGAGTAAATGGGAAATAATCAGGTACTTCCCTCTACACAGTGGCCACAGACCCTCAACACAGCCCTTGTCTCCAAATAGGCTTGTTTCTATACTCACTTTGACCATCCTTGGGCCTCCCCACTTGGCCAACCATTAGCATTCCCAGCCCTCCCCACCTTTGCTTTTCTCCCTCCTCTTCTCTCTTTTGCCTAGACATCTTATTCAGCAAGAGCAAGATGCCAGGACAATGTTTGTGCCAATAAACAGCCCAAGGGAGTTGTACAGCTTCTGTCACCCATGCACACATCTTCTATTTTAGCAGATTCACATCACAATACCCCAAGTAAAAACTAGTCCACAACCTTCAGGGCCAAGACATAGTGGTACCTTATTTCAATTCATTCTCATGCATGTGCCAATTAATTTGACTTTAAATAAAAGATGTTTTTTGTATAATAAATAGTGCATACTTTGTGCTTTTCGATTTTTCCATGAAGATAAAAATTAAAATCAACCATAATCCTACCACCCACATTAACAATTGGGGATTATTTTTTTTCTTTTTCCTGGTATGCACACCCATTCTAATCTCGTATATTTGTCATATAAACATTGTTTTCCATACTTTTTTTTTTTTTTGACAGTCTTGCTCTGTCGCCCAGGCTGGAATGCAGTGGTGCGATCTCAGCTCACTGCAATCTCCGTCTCCCGAGTTCAAGAAATTCTCGTGCCTCAGCCTCCCTAGTAGCTGGGATTATAGGGGCACGCTACCATACCCAGCTAATTTTTATATTTTTAGTAGAGATGGGGTTTCACCATATTGGCCAGGCTGGTCTTGAACTCCTGACCTCAGGTGATACACCCACCTCAGCCTCCCAAAGTGCTGGGATAACATGTGTGAGCCACTGTGCCTGGCTATGTTTGCCATACTATTTTAATGGGTGTACAATATTTAATTTTATAAAAGTACTATAATTATTCTCTTCTTGTATATGTGATATTTTTCTTTTATTATTGTTGCCATATCTAAACTAATAAATATCCTATTCTTAAATCCACATGGTATTAAAAATATGTTATTAGACTTCCACGATGTCTCTTTAATCAGCTTTTTAAAGGTTTTGGATTTATTTACAAATTCTGCTTTTCAATTAATTTATGTCTGTTTCTTTGGTCTCAAGTAGTATTATGAATACTTGAAAGAAAGTATTTTGTTGTTTTTTGTTTTGTTTTGTTTGAGATGGAGTCTCCCTCTCTCACCCAAGCTGGAGTGCAGTGGTGCAATCTTGGCTCACTGCAACCTCCACTTCTTGGGTTCAAGTGATTCTCCTGCCTCAGCCTCCTGAGTAGCTGGGATTACAGGTGTACACCATCATGTCTGGCTAATTTTTGTATTTTCAGAAGAGACAGGGTCTCACCACATTGCCCAGGCTGGTCTCGAACTCCTAACCTCAGGTGATACACCTGCCTTGGCTTCCCAAAGTGTTGGGCTTACAGGCATGAGCCACTGTGCCTGGCCTGTTCTGTTGTATTTTAAACCCCAAATACAAATGCCACAAAGATGCAGCTTTTTCCTTTTTTAAAGCATCCTCAATGGTATACACTCCTTATAATGGTTTGTAAATTACATATGTATTCATATGATTCATGTGTGTCTTCTCCCTTGACTACATATTCCAAGAGGGCAAAAATCATATGGCTTGCTTACCACTGGACACACAGGGTCCATAATGCTGGCAAAAAGTATTTGTTTAAAGAATAAAGAATAAGATCAGAATGAGAAGCCCACTTTAGTCTTTTCCCCTCATCTTAGGGTCCCTTGTTTGCCAGCCCCTAAAGAACCCACATACCACTTACCAGCCCCATGAGCAGCCGCTGGTGGCTGTCCTCCTCCTGCAGGAGGGGCGTCAATCTTGGCTCTGAAAGGAAACAGAGCAACAGTCAAGCTCTGAGCAGTTTTCAGGAGATGGATTAGGACAGAGAATAATCAGCCTGGGTTTCCCTTCTCTGAGTCATTGAGAAAACACAACACTTCCCTGACAGGATGAAAAGTTTTTATCACCTAAGTGTGACCTAGTCCTACAAGCTGAATTATCACTGAGTTGACACAGAAAGGAATGTGAACACATGAGGAATGACCGAGTAAACAACACATTCCTCAACCCACCCCAGTAGGCTCTAACTTTGCTTTTTGCTCAACACTAAAACTCACTGCTAAGAACCTCTGCTCCACTGGAAACAGAGGGACTTGGGCCTTCTCTTAACCCTTCTAGGGTCATAAACTGAGAGACTGGGGCTAGGTGGAAGGGAGTTGCATGGCTCCCTTCTACTTTATGACCCCGGTAGTTCAGTGGCTTTGGGAGTTACTGAGCTGAGGGGACCAGTCAATTACTGTGGCAAGTAATACTAACTGGCACAAGTTTTCAGACTGTAAAGGTAGCTAGGACCCAGTGGAAAAGTAATAAGTTAAATCAAATCGTACTTTCTCCACCATGATTTGCAATGCACAAGCAATTTACACTAGAGTGTAGTAGCTCCAGGGGCAGGTAAACCCAGTCTTGCTGAAAAATCTAACCCAAAGCGCTTCTAACATCTTCGTATTCAATTCTTTTTTTGGGGGGGGGGGAGGGGGAGAAAGTTGTCCCTTGATCTTTTTTTTTTTTTTTTTTCAATTCTTTTTTCCTTAAATACTTGAGATCCAGTGCCAGGCAAGAGGGCAGAGCCGCCCTGCTCAGTGGGCTGGCAACTCCTTCTGGGAGGGCATGGATATCTCCTGACCACCTATAATAAATCCTTCCTGGATCCTACACAACCCCCATGATTGATATGAAACAATTTAAAATGTGAATCCAACAGCCCTGCATTTCACAGAACGTTCGGTTTCAGGCAGTGACATTCTTCATGGGGAACTAGTACACGTGTACATGTGTACATGGGGAACAAAGCACGTGTAAGGAAAGGGAAGAGTTTTCCTAAAGTGCGTTAAGAGAGACTGACTAGTTAACAGAATGCAAACGGCCCTGACACACAGAGTAACTCCATAAGCAGGGCAGGAACCTCGACCAGACCAGCAACATTCCCCGTGTTGCAAAACCCCCAGCAATGCAAGGACGGTAAGCCTGAATCACACGCATGCATGCCCCAAGCTTCAGTCATGGATGGCCTGGTAAGGCAGAGGCTGATTCCTCCCGGCTGCTCAGTGAGCCCAGGTTCTGTCAGCCTGAGCTGGATGACAGGTGCGCTGTCACAGTTCACTGGGCTGTGTGCACAGCTGCAGGATATGCAACAATGCACTGTGTAAACTAGTTTCCATTACAGTCACCCAACATCCAAACCCATAAAACACGAGTGGGATATAAAAACAGCAGCTTATTTAATGAAGGCTGACCTTCAGAAGGCATGAAAGTGTTCTTTTGGCAACTACAAATAAGCCTGTGCCTGAATATGCTCAGCATTCTCCTCCCCTGGTTTCACCTGGCCAAGTCCTCCTTGTTTATCAAGACTTAATTCACATGTCAACCCTGCGGGGAGCCTCTTCCAACCTCCCTCCCTCCTCCAGCCATCCCTGCTCCTGATCTATCCTCTCACTCTCTGCATCCACGGGTCACATAATACCTGTCATTTGGTGTAGAAGGCACACATTAACATTTCTTCCTTACACACTAAGGATAAAGCAGCCACCTCAGATACCCGCATGCACTAAGCACTGTGCTAGGTGCTATCTGCATTACCCAGTTAGCATCATTTTCTCCTCACTCCCATGAGCAGGACAATGCACAAAATGGATAAGTGACTTGCCCAGGAGCACATGGTTCTCATGTGGCCATGCTGGAATCGAAGTCCAGCTCTGTCTAGCTCTCAAGCCTGTGCTCTTTCCCCAGAACCACATCTTTATGCCTCTAGGACCTGTGTGCCCAACTTTTAACCAAAATGAGAGGCACATACAAGGCAAGACCCAGCAGGATCAGACAGCTGGAAAGCAAGCAGTGCCAAGCCAAGGGAATTGCTAAAATGCATCCTGTGGGCACAGCCAGAGGGCAATAAAGAGAACCACAGGGCCATCACCCAGGGACTCCCACAGCAAAAGCACATTCAGCAACTGTCCCCAGAGGTCCCGGCACCCAGACAGACATGGGAAGAGCTGTGCGGCCACTCTAAGAGGAAGATATTAAAGGAAATCACTTCCACACTACTGGAAGTGATTTTCTTGCCAACCCACAGTGGTAGGAAGAACAGCACTACAAACAGAACACGGACTGAAACCAAGAAGGCTTTATTACAGATCTTTTCTTACCCAAATTTCTTGCTTCTAGGTTAGAGATCACCCTATGAAGAAATTAGCCATGTTATTCACAGAGCACTGCTTTTAAAAAATTTAAAGCCACATCATACAAAGATATCCTCCTTTAAAATTTCATAAAAACCACTGTGGAAACTATTCTCAGGCTGTTGAAACCTCAAAAGCTTTGATCAGTGTATTAAAAAGCACATTAGGCAATCATAAAATCTCAAAACCCTTTAGTGCCAACAACGACAATAATTTAGAACAATTGTAGCTCTCAGTTATTGAAAATAATGGGGAGAGAAAATGGAACACAGGTTGGAACAGAGCCTATACTTTTAGCACTCTGAAATGACTCATGTATCCCAAAAATGGGCTTTCAAAATAAGAGCAAGCTCACTAGCCCACTGACACTTCAAAAAAAAAAAAAAAAAAAAAGTCAACCTACTATTTGCCGTTCTCTCCTAAAATGCTCACTAACAGGAAATTTACTACGTATCCATTGCAAACATCTATCCACAGGTTACAAGTCTACAAGGTTTAATATATAAGCTTTTCCCACTAGAAATTCCAGCACCAAATTCCAGAATAGGATCCAAGTGGCTGCATGCATGAAGCTGACAATATCATTATGCTGGGGCTATGCAACAAAGTAAGCGATTTCTATAAAAGGCAGCCAACAAAATAAAGTAATTCTAACTGTTAATCATCTTACTATACTATACCCTCTAATTTCACTTACTTTATCGCATTATCAAGAATATTCCTCACATATGCCGTGGACCTTCTTTTTCCTGTTTTCTATGAGTGAGAATACATCAGGAATGCGGAAGGTAAAGGTTTTAATGGGTGACTTTTCACATCAAAGATATAATGCAATACAGTTAAGAACATCAGAGAGAAGAAATATACTTTCCAGATAATTGGAACACCTTTTTTTAAAGAAACTTTTATTCTAAAGCAATGACAGATTCACAGAAAACTATGAGTCAACTATAAACTATACACAACGCTAATCTACATTCAGCGATACTACAGAGAGAGATCCAACGTACCCTCCACCCGGTCTCCTCCAGTGCTTCTATTTCACATAACTAGAGCACAGTATCAAAAGCAAAATTGACATTGGCACAATGTATGTGTGTCATTCTATGTCATTTTATCACGTTTAGATTCATCTCCCAACGTACCACCACAATCAAGATACAGAATTCTTTGATCACCACCAAAGATTTCCATGTCACCCCTGGATAGTCACATTCACTTTTCTCCCTCCAACTATCCCCAACCCCTAATGACCACTAATTTGGGAACATCTAGATTTTTTTAAATCAAATTTTAACTAATTAAGTAACCTGGGAACACAGCTGAGACGTGGATATTAATCGTACTTCTACTATGAATGCGTGGTGTATCCCTTAACCCTTCTGCCCTTCAGTTTCCTCCCTGGGAGAACAGAGATCGTAGAAGCACCTCCACCTATTGAGATCAGTAGTGACAATGTTCAAGTCCCTGGCAACTGGGAAGAGGGGTGCACATGGAAGCCAGTCTTATGATTTAAGGGCATTGCCTGGATCCAGCCCCCTATGCCTGGCTGCTGGCTTTGTTCTCACTGACCCACTCATACCTCTTCAGAGATCAGGTTGTGCCACTCTCTCCTGACCACACTGTTGTTATAGTGGAAGTGTGGCTTTGCATACTTGACATTTTCTAGGTTGGAGTTCAATGTTTCCCAGTAGCCCTTAAAGCTGTGCACCTGTAGGAGACAAAAACATCAGTGGTCTTCAGAAGCAGGCCTGGTGGTCCAAACTACCCAGTGAGTATCACACAAGGCTTATTTCCCCAGCTCTCAAGGCCCACATTTCTAAGTGAATACTTTCAACAGAGGATGGCATTCTAGACCCAATAAGGATTCTAAAATAGACTTAAAGAATCTTGTTTTCCCACTTCATTTTCTGTCTTTTTTGTGTGGTCTTTTTAAACCACATAGAGAAATGCTGCTCACTTCCCAAAACCAACAGGACTTCCCTGAGTTGAGGCTTAGCGGGGAAACCTGTATTAAACATATTGAGTCATTTCCTCCCTAGAGACCCGTTTTTGTGACTTAGGTGGTGTCAACAGTGCCATATTCACTAAAAGAAATTTCATAACATTTGGATAAGTGGAGTAGGTGAACTTTCCTGCTAAACTTATCTACTCCCAAGGACATTTTTCAAAACCAAAGAATCAAAAAAGGATGAAATGAACTAATTTTACATTCAGTTGTCACATACTCCAAAACAGAACTAGTCAGCATATATCAATAATTTTTGAATTATTGATATAATTGCACTACCCTGAAGCAAGAATGTATCCATTATATTCATTTTTAAATAATAAAATGCAATGTTAATACATTCTTAGTGTTGAAGGAGATACTGACACAAATTGGTTTTAAATCAATAGACTTTTGATACTTTTTGCCAAAATGTCTACATTTACAAATGATTTGACTGGGGCCAGATATGTAATGTGTGGTCATAAAACCAAGCGAGCTATTGCCTGCCAAGGTGACAGACTTGGCTGAACTGCAAGAAAAATAGGAAAACTTTAAAAAAATATACCTAGACCAAGAAAAATGCCCTGATGTTAAATTATAGCACATTAAATTAACATTTTTATTCAAAGGACAGTCATAATTGGCTTGAAATGTATATTGTAATATCAGTAAAGTGAGCAACATAATATTAAAACTTGTCCATTCAGAAGCCTGAAATACCCATCCAGCCAACATCCCTCCTCCCAGAGACAGAAAAACTCTCCCCAAGAAAGTCTCACTTCCAGGAGAAAACACGAATCAGATCCCACTCCTCACTTAACCCACCTCACTTGTCTTTTCTTTTTCTTTCCATTTATTTATAATGAATATACACTTATCCACTCTTTAGGTCTTCTTTGTATTTAAGGAAAAAAAAAAAAAGACAAGACAAATCCTGCAGACGTTTGGCAGAATTAGGTCCCTGACTGGAAGTGACTACAGCTTTCGTGCTGTCCTAATCTGGGCTCAGGCACAGGAGTGACAAAGGCCAGAAAACTAATTGGTGTTGCGGTGACATCTAGTGGTCATGTGAGCTATTAACTCTGCCTGCTTAGTCACAAGAATCCCACCAGGCAGTTCACCCACAACCATGTCCAGGACAGGATAGGGGAGGGAGGAAACTCAGGTGCCCTTACCTGTCATTTGGTCCCATCCCCTCAAGTCAAATGTTATCCTGTTGTTAGAAGGCGCCACTCACACTGCAGCTCCTAAGAAAAGATCTCTCCCACATTACCTTCCTTCCCACTCCATTTAAAAAATCCCTTTCCTCATAACATTCTGGGGAGGTAGGCACATTTCTTAGGTGTGTTATTTAAAATTAACAAATAATAATTGTATAAATTTATATATTTATGGGTTGCAATGTGGTGTTTCAATACACGCATACCTTGTGGAATTATCGAATCAAGCTAATTAGCATAGCCATCTGTCTGCTAAGAAGAAACAGATCAAACAGAGCTCACCACATGTCTGTGGACAGGCTTTAGAGGGGTTCCAGCACCCACTGCCTGAATGTAAAACAGAGCATGTGTTTGTATAAGCACTCTTCTGAGAGATGGTCTGTAGCTTGCACCAGATTTCCAAAGAAATCCATGGCCTAAAATAGACTAGAGTTAAAAGCAAAAGGATCTGAATTTAAAACAAAAATTAAAACTTACATTTAAGTAAGAAATACTGTTAGCCAAACATCCCAAAAAGATTTTCACATGAACTTACATGTTTTTGAGGGAGGTGACTGGCCTATTTATTATAGACATTAAATATATCTATACTATCTTACAGATATTAAGATGATACAGAAAAAAACTACATATGTCACTATTTGGTATCCACTAGAAAAGTGCTGTATTTTTTTCAGTTAAGAATGCACAGAAATCATTCTAAATTGGAAAGTGTATTTGGAAATCTGGCAAACAGACACGGCACAGGGGAGGGAGATGGATTTGAGTCACTGAAGGACAAGGAAAGGATGTTCTAGGTGGGACTCATAGGGTGTGAGCAAAGACAGAGACTAGATCATGGAATCGGGGCTCATATCTGAGGCAGAGCATTAGTGCCAACAGCACTTCACTCTCTGTGGTGAACACAACTACCTCCAACGTGTGCCACGCCCAGCCTCTGCTGCCCATTAGAACTACCTGGGTCCCATCCCCAATTTGATTTAGTTGGCTTGAGGTATGCCTGAGCCTTATGAGTTTTACAAGTTCCCCCAAGTGATCCTAATGTTCAGGCAGGACTGAGAACACTGTTTGAACATGTTCAAGTAATCCCAGGCACCCCACCCTCAAATACTTTACTAAATCTATACACCTTTGGCTTAAAGGCTATATAAATCACCAACTGTCTAAAGACTTGTGATTGTGTGGTTTTAAAATAGGAGATATAAAGAGGTAGTTAGGGCCAAATCTTTGAGGGATTCTAAATGCCAAGGTAACACCAGCATGCTCATTATCCCAGAGAATAAAACGATCTCCCACATAACATTTTAGATGTTGTAACCCAGAATGGATGGGAGGGAAAGGGAGAGTCGAATCTGCACAATCCCATGCTAAGAGCCAAGACACGCCATCACACTGCTATGCTCTAGGATGAGCCTGGTCAAGAAACAACAGATGCTGGTGAGGCTGTGGAGAAATAGAAATGCTTTTACACTGTTGGTAGGAATGTAAATTAGTTCGACCATTCAACCATTGTGGAAGACAGTATGGAGATTCCACAAAGACCTAGAACCAGAAGTATTATACCATTTGACCTAGCAATCCCATTGCTGGGTATATGCCCAAAGGAATATAAATCCTTTTATTATAAAGCTACATGCACGTGTATGTTCTCTGCAGCACTATTCACAATAACAAAGACATGGAATCAACCCAAATGCCCATTGATGATAGACTGGATAAAGAAAACATGGTACATGTATACCATGGAATACTATGCAGCCATAAAAAGAACAAGATCATGTCCTTTGCAGGGACATGGATGGAGCTGGAAGCCACTAACCTTAGCAAACAACACAGGAAGGGAAAACCAAACACTGAACGTTCTCACTCAGAGGTGGGAGCTGAACAATGAGAACACATGGTCACAGGGAGGAGAACAACATACGCTGGGGCCTGTTGGTGGCAGTGGGGAAGGAGAGCATCAGGACAAATAGCTATGCATGCTGGCCTTAATACCTAGGTGATGGGTTGACAGATGCAGCAAACCAACATGCCACATGTTTACCTATGTAACAGACCTGCATGTCCTGCACACGTATACTGGAACTTAAATTTTAAAAGAAAAAAAAAACAAAAAATGATGAGGCTGAGCACGGTGGCTCACGCCTGTAATCCCAGCACTTTGGGAGGCTGAGGCGGGTGGATCACGAGGTCAGGAGATAAAGACCATTCGGGCCAACATGGTGAAACCCTGTCTCTACTAAAAATACACAAAAAATTAGCTGGGCATGGCAGTGCACACCTGTAGTCCCAGCTACTCAGGAGGCTGAGGCAGGATAATTGCTTGAACCTAGGAGACAGAGATTGCAGCAAGCCGAGGTTGTGCCACTGCCCTACAGCCTGGGTGACAATGTGAGACTCTGTCTCAAAAAAAAGAGGATGAACCTGGAGCACAGGAAATCACTGTCAATCAGCTAGCACTTATCCAACAAGGCAAATACTGTCCTCATCCGGAACAGTAGCACCACAAAATGAAAGCCACAACTGCCCAGGAAGCCCATCACCAGCTACTTGCAAAGAGCTAATAAAGCTTTAAAACTAATACACAAAAAAATGCTGTATAAGTAACTTAACATGCCAGGTACAGTGGCTCACACCTGCAATCCCAGCACTTTGGGAGGCCGAGATGGGTGGATCACTTGAGCTCAGGAGTTCGAGACCAGCCTGGGCAACATGGCAAAACCCCGGCTCTACTTAAAAATGTAAAAAGTTAGCTGGGCGTGGTGGCATGCGCCTGTAGTCCCATCTACTCCGAAGGCTGGATGGGAGGACTGCTTGAACCTGGGAAGGTGGAGATTGCAGTAAGCCAAGATCATGCCAGTGCAGTCCAGCCTGGATGACAGAGTGAGACACTATCTCAAAAAAAGAAAAGAAAAATACCCCTGAATTAGAGACAATGTTAGAAGCAATCAGATCCTTAAGGAACGACCTGGAAGCATTTTCCTACATAAAGGGAGTTCTTTTCTCTTAGGATGACTGGAAATAATTGCCAAACACAGCCCATCACAACTATTCATTGAACAAAAGAACCAGTGGGTTACATTAAGGAACTGTTTCCCATTTATGATTTGGATTGCCAGTTGATCCAAAAACAAACAAACAAAAAAAGCCCTGGGGTACTGGCTCATCTGAAAATTGCTGTGAGAAAAACACATCTGCCTTTCATTTCTAAACGGCCCTCTGGCTTTGGTCCTACTTCTGCTGATTAACCAGCATCTTCTTATAGAGGAGGCAGCCAACTCAAAGAGAACACTTTCCCCTGTGTGCCAGGACTCAACTAACACAGCTAAAGCATCATCCAATTTAGCTCTTCAGTGGATCCCATCTCAGTATCAGTTTTTACTTATAACCCAGAGAAACACTGTGACCCATTACCTCTAAGCATTGACAGAATAAACAGAAAAAGTTTGTGTGTATATAAAGTTACGAAGGCACTAAACTAAGATACTCTAAACAGGAACACTCATTCACAGGGCAAGTGACCAGAAATCCTGAGGCTGCCCACTTAGGGAGATGCATGCTGCAAGTTCAAGGTCTCCCGAATATAAATGGACTTGCTCCATCTTCCCCCATATCTAGCAAAAATTTCTACTTAATTGCCCAGGTGGGTAGTTCTATTAGCCATTTTTAACATGTTTAATTTTTTTCTAAAAATGAAATCACTAAATATGGCTTTTAACTATTCCATCTCACAGTCAACTTATGCCCTGTGAAAGTCAATGCTAAGCTCTTTCCCTCCTCTCAGTCATGAGAATTAAAAACACTATGTGTCCAACCAAAACTGAGTAAGAGCTGCACCGCACAGTGGGTGGTAGAAGAGGAAGAAAAACAAGAATCCTCCATTGTGGGTCTGTTCCTCAATTTCGTCATCTAAGAAGTATCGTGAAGACACCCCTATTGCTACAGAAACGACAAGAATGAAATCACTAGCCTCAAGCTTTTTTTTTTTTTTTTTTTTTTCTTAAGACCGAGTCTGTCTCCCAGGCTGAAGTGCAATGGCACAATCTTGGCTCACTGCAACATTTGCCTCCTAAGTTCAAGCGATTCTCCTGCCTCAGCTTCCCAAGTAGCTGAGATTACAGGTGCCACCACCATACCCAACTAATTTTTGTATTTTTAGTAGAGATGGTTTTCACCATGTTGGCCAGGCTGGTCTCAAAGTCCTGACCTCAGGTGATCCACCCTCCTCAGCCTCCCAAAGTGATGGGATTACAGGAATAAGCCATCATGCCCGGAAATGCTGTTTCTAATTAATATTTCTTTGTTGCATCATAAAATTAAGGTTTATGGTATCCACTGGCCTCACTATAACTAACCGTCCAAGAAAATATGTGCAAACTGAACTTTGGGAAATTAATATTTTCCCACATAACCAACTAACACTGCTATTGATACATCTTTGTCAAAGCAACAATTCATATTTTTAAAAATTATAAACTATTACATTGTAATTGTACCAATACTTCAGACCTCTAAAAAACTAAGTGATACTGGTTGTCTATACTGTGGGGATCAAGAAGAAAAGTGTCTTTTGTGCTTCGCTAAGCAATTAATCACACTCATTCTCTGCCCATTTAAAATTTTGTGTGTGTTTGTTTTGTTTTGTTGAGGTGGAGTCTTGCTTTGTCACCCAGGCTGGAGTGCAGTGGTACAATCTCACTCACTGCAACCTCCACCTCCCAGGTTCAAACAATTCTCTTTCCTCAGCCTCCTGAGCAGCTGTGGTTACAGGCATTCACCACCATGCCTGGCTAATTTTTTTATTTTTTGTACAGACAGGGTTTTACCATGCTCGCCAGGCTGGTCTCGAACTCCTGGCCTCAAGTGATCCACCTACCACTGCCTCCCAAAGTGCTAGGATTACAGGCGTAAGCCACCACACCCAGCCTAAAACAGATTAAGACCAGTGAAGAGGCAGATAAGTCTTTAAATAAAGAGAGCCCAGATGTAAGCTAGTCTTCTCCGAGTTGCTCAGGGACATCAGACCACAGATAGACATTGGCACACCCTCATATTTGAGTGGCCGTAAGTAGAAAGGAGCAGTATGTTTTTTGTTCTTCTCAGTCTCTGAGTCAGGTAATTAACAATCTCTAAAGTGATTAAATACACTACAGATGTCCCACTTAACTGTGGTAAAAATATCTTATTTCTCCATTTGTAGCATGCTCTCATCTTTCATCTTTATACTTACATTCCACTTTTAAAAATCCATATATGCTTCCTGTGGTTGAATAGCTTTAACAGTTTCTCTTCTCATAAAATCAAGGGCAGGCCAGGTGTGGTGGCTCATGTGTGTAATCCCAGCATTTTGGAAGCTGAGGTGGGACGATACCTAGAGGCCAGGAGTTTGAGACTAGACTCAGCAACATATCAAGACCCTATCTGTACATTAAAAAAAAAAATTAGCCAGGGTTGGTGGCATGTGCCTGTGGTCCCAAATACTTGGGAGTCTGAGGTGGGAAGATCACTTGAGCCCAGGAGGTGGAGGCTGCAGGTAGCCACTACGGTACCACTGCACTCCATCCTGGGTGATGGAAGGAATATCTCAATTAACCAAAATTAAAACATAAAAATAAAGAGCAATTTTAACCTTTTTTGAAAGTTGCCATTTGCCTAGAACAATCCATAGTTTACAAAGGGATAAAACTGAGATAGCGCTATAAGACCAACTCAGGATTGCAGCTCCCAGTGAATCTGCAGAGGGTGAGTGGATGCCGCATTTCCATACGGATCTTTCTTGCCCGCAGACCAGGAGATTCTCAGGTGTAAGAGCTCCATGGGCCACCAGCGTGGCAGTTTGGGCTGGCGTGGCTGTTTGGGCCAAGGCCGCAGCGCAGCGACACTCCGTACAAAATACATTGATTTGGTTGCCCTGTTAAACCAGCAATTGGAGATTTCAGAAGGCAGATTAGCACATTCATCTGATTAAAAGGGACTTAAACAGAAAGCCAGGCCAGGAGATTCCCGGGCAGCAACATGGTTTGAGCCAGCACAGTGGGTCGCTGCATGGGAAATCACACAGATCCCGGCGCCCTTGCAACAGGCGACTGGAACACCTGGGAGAGAGTCAACCGTTCAACTTAAAAAAAAAATTAAAAAAGGGCTCTGAGGCAGGGAGCCAGGTGATCAGGCTCGGCAGGTCCCACCCCCACAAAAACAAACAAAACAGCACTTGGAAACACTTGGGGTTGAGAGTTTCATGGCAAGCACAGCTGAACCCAGGACAGTGCAGCTTGGTGGGGGAGGAGCATCCATCACTTCCAAGGCACGCAACCCCTACTGAGGTACTCTGCCATTGCTGACGCAGCCTGCCGTTGCCGAGGCAACCCACCATAACAGAGTCCGCCAATACAGAGGTGGGCCACCATCGCCACTGCAGTTCTAACAACACCCATATAAACAGGACTACAGGGAATTACACAAGGCAGCAGGGCAGAACCCAAGGCAGCAGGGCAGAACCCAAGGCAGCAGGGCAGAGCCAACAGCAACAGGGCAGAGCCCATGGCAGCTCATCATAGCCACTTCAGGCAGGCAGTGACTAAACTGCCTCCTCGCTGGGCAGGAAAGTGCAATGGATGTTCATAAAGAAAGCCCTAATTCACTGGGACAGAGCACATGAGGGAAAAAAAAAGGGGCTTTATGAGTTCTGCTGCAGTAGACTTAAACGTACCTGCCTAGCAGCCCTGAATGAACAATGGAGCTCACAGCACAGCACTAGAGCTCCTATAAAGTACAGACTGTCTCCTCAAGCAGCTCCCTGACCCCCGTATATCCAAAGAGTCACCTCACAAAGGACTGATCAGACTGTCATTTGGCGGGCATCATTCAGGGACAAAGATAGCAGAAGAAGAATCTGGTAGCAACCCTCACGGTTCTGCAGCTGCTACAGGAGATCCCCAGGCAAGCAGGGCCTGGAGTGGACCTCAGCAGTCCTACAGCAGTGGGGCCAGACTGTTAGAAGGAAAACTAAGAAAAAGAAATACTTCATCATCAACAATCTGGATGTCCACTCAGAGACCCAATCGGAAAATCAGCAATCACTCAGATGACAGGTGGATACATCCACAAAGATGGGAAGAAACCAGCGCAAAGAGGAGGAAAACACCCGAAACCAGAACACCTCACCTCCTACAAAGGACCAAAACTCCTCACCAGCAAGGGAACAAAGCTGGACGGAGAATGAGTGTGATGAAATGACGAAATCAGACTTCAGAAGGTGGGTAATGAGAATCTTCCGTGAGCTAAAAGAACATGTTCTAAATCAATGCAAACAAACTGAGAACCTTGAAAAAAGCTTTGAAAAAAGATTAGAGGAAATGATAACAAGAATCGACAATTTAGAGAGGAATATGAGTGAATTGAAGGAGCTGAAAAACACAACACGAGAACTTCGCAAAGCATGCACAAGTTTCAACAGCTGAATTGACCAAGCAGAAGAAAGGATATCAGAAGTTGAAGATCAACTCAACAAAATAAAATGAGAAGCCAAGATTAGAGAAAAAAGCGCAAAAGGGAATGAACAAAGTCTCCAAGAAATGTGGGACTATGTGAAGGGACCTAATCTTCATTTGATAGGTGTACCAGAATGTGATGAAGAGAATTAATCCAAGCTGAAAAATACTCTTCAGGATATTATCCAGGAATATTTCCCCAACCTAGCAAGGCAGGCCAATATTCAAGTCCAAGAAATACAGAGAACACCACAAAGATATTCCACAAGAAGAGCAACCCCAAGGCACATAATCGTCAGATTCACCAGGGTTGAAATGAAGGAGAAAATGCTAAGGGCAGCCAGAGAGAAAGGTCGGGTCACTCACAAAGGGAAGCGCATCAGACTCACGGCAGATCTCTCGGCAGAAACACTAGAAGCCAGAAGAGAGTGGGGGTCAATATTCAACATTCTTAAAGAAAAGAACTTTCAACCCATAATTTCATATCCAGACAAACTGAGCTTCATAAGTGAAAGAAAAATAAAATCCTTTGCAAACAAGCTAGTACTCAGAGATTTTGTCACCACCAGGCCTGCTTTACAAGAGCTCCTGAAAGAGGCACTACACATAGAAAGGAACAACCAGTACCAGCCATTCCAAAAACATACCAAATGCTAAACAGCATCAACAAATTGAAGAATCTGCATCAACTAATGGGCAAAACAGCCAGCTAGCATCAAAATGGCAGTATCAAATTCACACATAACAATATTAACCCTAAATATAAATGGGCTAAATGCACCAATCAAAAGACACAGACTGGCAAATTGGATAAAAAGCCAAAATCCATCAGTGTGCTGTATCCAAGAAACCCATCTCACATGCAAGGATGCACAGAGGCTCAAAATAAAGGGATGGAGGAAGATTTACCAAGCAAATGGAGAGCAAAAAAAGCTGCAATTCTCATCTCTGATAAAATAGACTTTAAAGTAACAAAGATAAAAAGAGACAAAGGAGGACATTACATGATGGTAAAAGGATCAATACAACAAGAAGAGCTAACGATCCTAAATATATATGGACCCAATACAAGAGCACCCAGATATATAAGGCAAGTTCTTAAAGACTTACAAAGAGACTTAGACTCCCACACAATGATAGTGGGAGACTTTAACACTACACTGTCAATATTAGACAGATCAACCAGACAGAAAATTAACAACGATATCCAGGACTTGAACTCAGACCTGGAACAAGCAAAGCTGATAGACATTTACCGAACTCTAAACCCCAAATCCACAGAATATACATTCTTCTCAGCATCACATCACACCTACTCTAAAACTGACCTCGCAATTAGAAGTAAAGCACTCCTCAGCAAATGCAAAACAACTGACATAATAACAAACAGTTTCTCAGACCAAAGTGCAATCAAGCTAGAACTCAGAATTCAGAACCTAACTCAGAACCACACAGCTTCATGGAAACTGAACTGGCTCTTAAACGTTGATTGGATAAACAATGAAATGAAGGCAGAAATAAAGAAGTTCTTCGAAACCAACGAGAACGAAGACACAACATATCAGAATCTCTGGGACACATTTAAAGCAGTCTCTAGAGGAAAGTATATAGCAATAAGTGCCCACATGAGAAGAGTGGAGAGATCCAAAATTGACACCCTATCATCAAAATTGAAAGAGCTAGAGGAGCAAGATCAAAAAAACTCAAAACCTAGCAGAAGACAAGAAATAACTAAGATCAGAGCAGAATTGAAGGAGAGAGAGACACAAAAAACCCTTCAAAAAAATTAATAAATCCAAGAGCTGTTTTTTTGAAAAGATCAACAAAAAGACCATTAGCCAGACTGATAAAAAAGAAAAGAGAGAAAAACCAAATAGATGCAATAAAAAACGATAAAGGGGAAATCACCACAGATTCCACAGAAATTCAAACCATCATCAGAGAATATTACAAACAACTCTATGCACATAAACTAGTAAACCTGGAAGAAATGGATAAATTCCTGGACACTTGCATCCTCCCAAGCCTAAACCAGGAGGAAGCCAAAACTGTGAATAGACCAATAACAAGATCTGAAGTCGAGGCAGCAATTAAGAGCCTACCACACAAAAAAAGCCCAGGTCCAGATGGGTTCACAGCCGAATTCTACCAGACACACAAAGACGAGCTGGGACCATTCCTTCTGAAACTATTCCAAATAATCCAAAAACAGGGAATCCTTCCCAAATCATTTTATGAGACCAACATCATCCTGATACCAAAACCCGGCAGAGACTCAACAAGAAAAGAAAACCTCAGGCCAATATCCATGATGAACATAGATGCAAAAATCTTCAATAAAATACTGGCAAACCGATTGCAACAGCACATCAAAAAAAACTTATCCATCATGATCAAGTAGGATTCATCCCGGGGATGCAAGGCTGGTTCAACATACGCAAGTCTATCAACGTAATTCACCACATAAACAGAACCAAAAACAAAAACCACGATTATCTCAATTGATTCAGAGAAGGCCTTTGACAAAATTCAACAGCCCTTTATGCTAAAACCCCTCAATAAACTCGGTATTGATGGAATGTATTTCAAAATAATAAAAGCTATTTATGACAAACCAACAGCCAATATCATACTGAATGGGCAAAAACTGGAAGCATTCCCTTTGAAATCAGGCACTAGACAAGGATGCCCTCTCTCACCACTCCTATTCAATATAGTACTGGAAGTTCTAGCCAGAGCAATCAGGCAAGAAAAAGAAATAAAGGGTATTCAAACAGGAAAGGAGGAAGCCACATTGTCTCTGTTTGCAGATGACATGATAGTATATCGAGAAGACCCCATTGTCTCAGCCCAAAAACTCCTGAAACTGATAAGCAACTTCAGCAAAGTCTGAGGATATAAAGTAAATGTGCAAAAATCACAAGCATTCCTATACACCAATGACAGACTTAAAGAGAGCCAAATCAAGAACGAACTGCCATTCATAATTGCTACAAAAAGAATAAAATACCTAGGAATACAACTTACAAGGAACGTAAGGTACCTCTTCAAGGAAAACTACAAACCACTGCTCAACGAAATAAGAGAAGACACAGATGGAGAAACATTCCATGTTCTGGTTAGGAAGAATCAATATCATGAAAATGGCCATACTGCCCAAAGTAATTTACAGACTCAACACTATCCCCATCAAGCTACCATTGACTTTCTTCACAGAACTGGAAAAAACCACCTTGAACTTCATATGGAACCAAAGAGAGCCCACATAGCCAAGTCAATTCTAAGCAAAAACAACACAGCGGGAGGCATCACACTACCGGACTTCAAACTATACTACAAGGCTACAGTAATCAAAACAGCATGGTACTGGTACCAAAACAGAGATATAGACCATTGAAACAGAATAGAGGCATCAGAGGCAACACAACATATCACCAACCATACAATCTTTGATAAACCTGACAAAAACAAGCAATGGGGAAAGGACTCCCTGTATAATAAATGGTGTTGGGAAAACTGGCTAGCCATGTGCAGAAAGCAGAAACTGGACCCCTTCCTGACACCTTACACTAAAATTAACTCCAGATGAGTTAAAGACTTTAACATAAGACCTGGCACCATAAAAACCCTAGAAGAAAATCTAGGCAAAACCGTTCAGGACATAGGAGTAGGCAAGGACTTCATGACCAAAACACCAAAAGCATTGGCAACAAAAGCCAAAATAGACAAATGGGACCTAATCAAACTCCACAGCTTCTGCATGGCAAAAGTAACAGTCACTAGAGTGAATTGGCAACCAACAGAATGGGAAAAAATTTTTACCCATCTGACAAAGGGCTGATATCCAAAATTTACAAAGAACTCAAACAGATTTACAAGAAAAAAACAAACAAGCCCATTCAAAAATGGGCAAAGGATATGAACAGACACTTTACAAAAGAAGACATACATGAGGCCAACAAACATTATGAAAAAATGCTCGTCATCACTGGTCATCAGAGAAATGCAAATCAAAACTACATTGAGATACCATCTCATGCCAGTTAGAATGGGGATCATTAAAAAATCTGGAAACAACAGATGCTGGAGAGGATGTGGAGAAATAGGAACACTTTTACACTGCTGATGGGAGTGTAAATTAGTTCAACCATTGTGGAAGACAGTGTGGCGATTCCTCAAGGACCTAGAAATAGAAATTCCATTTGACCCAGCAATCCCATTACTGGGTATATATCCAAAGGACTATAAATCGTTCTACTATAAGGACACATGCACACGAATGTTCATTGCACCACTGTTTACAATAGCAAAGACTTGGAACCAACCCAAATGCTCATCGATGATAGACTGGATTGGGAAAATGTGGCACATGTACACCATGGAATATTATGTAGCAATCAAAAATGATGAGTTTATGTCCTTTGTAGGGACATGGATGAATCTGGAGAACATCATTCTCAGCAAACTGACACAAGAACAGAAAATGAAATACCACATATTCTCACTCATAGGTGGGTGATGAACAATGAGAACACATGGACACAGGGAAGGGAGCACTACACACTGGGGTCTATTGGGGGAATAGGGGAGGGACAGTGGTGGGAGGAGCTGGGGAGGGATAGCATGGGGAGAAATGCCAAATGTGGGTGAAGGGGAGGAAGGCAGCAAAACACACTGCCATGAGTGTACCTATGCAACTATCTTGCATGTTCTGCACATGTACCCCAAAACCTAAAATGCAATTAAAAAAAGGGATAAAATTGTTCTTAGGAAGGATACTCTTAATGGCATTCCTTTTAAGGCAAGCACCTTGTTTCAATATATTTCCTGTTTAGTGTTTTTTAAATGACTTTGAGAACTACTTATAAGATGAGGAAGCCTTTTGTCTCTCAGGATGATTTTCTGATTTAACTGGTTTATCCTGTCCAACATGCTCATATAGGTCTCAATCTGTTATAGCAGCTATACCAAAATACCATGAACTGGTATTTTGTATCAACAAATTTATTTCTTCAGACTGGACTGCCCAAAATCAGGGTGTGGGCAGATGTGGTGTCTGATGAGGGCCCACTTTCTAGACTGACATGTGTTCACTGTAACCTTATGTGGCGGGAGGGACAAGTTGGCTCTGTGGGGTCTCTTCTATGAGGGCACTAATCGCAATCACCAGGGCTCTGCCCTCATGAACTAATCACCTCCCAAAGGCACCACCACCACCTAAAACCATCACCTTGGAGGTCAGGACTTCAACACATAAATTCTGAAGGGATGTAAACATTCAGACCATAGAAATATAGTAAACATTTTTATAATGTTCAACTTTACACTAAAAGGAAGTGCTTCAGAATGCAGAGAGAACAGGAGGAAAGTACATATCTCATTCCCACACACACGCACCCGCCCCTTTCCTCCCTTGACTCCTCATCAGAGCACTAATCTACCAAGAATTGAAATAAATGTGGTCGGAGTAAATAGGGGTCCCTTGGGCCTCAAAGAAAGAATGTGGTAGCAAGCACAAACTAATGTAATTTGTGATTCAGGTCATGAGTGTCCAGAGCCACCTCCTATCAGGGAGGTATGGCAAGAACAGTCACATAACTGAGACTAGGGAGAGAGGAGCAGAGGGTGGGACATACTCCTGCAACCAGCTCCATCCCTCTATAATTAAATTGGGACTTGGGGTAAAAGAAATAGGTTAAAGGTGAAGACAGCAGCTTGGCATGAGTGAGCAGTATTATGCAAGCAGAGATGAGGAAACAAATGAGAGATAGCAGGACCAGGTGTCCTGGGAATGAGAATCTCCTGATTAGAGTCTCCCATGCTGAGCATTTGGGGTGGGACGAGTTGGTCAAACCAAACCCAATACTATCTAGCACTCCAAGAGGCTAAGACAGGAGGATGACTGGAGGCCAGGAGATTGAGATCAGCCTGGCAACATGACGAGACCCCATCTCTCCAAAAAAAAAATAATAAGGAATTGGATGGGTACGGTGGTTCATGACTGTAGTGCCAGCTATTCAGGAGGCTGAGTGGGAGGATTGCTTCAGCCCATGAATCAGAGGTTACAGTGAGCTATGATCATGCCACTGCACTACAGCCTGGGCAACAAAGAGAGACCCTATCTCTACAAATAAAACAAAATAAAAACACATTATAGATTTGCTAAGACTAGTGGAAAAGGCAGAAACAAACAAATAAAATGAAAGGGTGGAATCTCTTTAACCCCCTTTTAAACTATTAATAAAACCTTTCTTTTCTCTTCATCTTCCTACATTACTAGGACTTCACAGCAGTCCCATGCTTCTGCCTGGAAACACAGCTCATCAGTTTATTTTTAAGGTATGCTTCTTAGGACCAAAACCTAGAACCACTAACCTAGCCCCCAATCTGCCCTCTTGCTCCCAGTGAGTAACTGTGACCTTAAACACAACAGCTTTTCCCCAGCTTTCTAGGCCTGCCCTGCCCTTCACAGATACAAAAGAATCAAATGGAAATTAAAGGTGGCAGCGCCTTCATCTCCCTGCTGCTGGAAGCTGAGATTTCCCAGTCTACACCAAGCTATGATTAACAGGCAGCAATGCCAAAAACAACAAAGGAGCTTCAAGGAAACTGTGCAAAAAATTCCCCCCAGTTCTAACTACATACATACTCTTTTCTACTCACCCCACCCCATTCTCCCTTTGTATTCCAAAACTCTTCTGAAGCTACCAGGTTGCATAAAGACACTAACAGCTACAGCTTAATGTTCAGAGGTTGATGGAGACCACAGAGTGGGCCAATACACATCACTCTTCAGAAACAAAAAAGCTATATTCAGAACCAGAAGGAAATTAGATAATCCTAGCTCACATTACTTAATGGTTTTAAGACTGGAAATTTGCGTGTGTGTGCGCATGCACGCTCATTTTGAGGGAGTAATAGTGCAAATAAAGTAAAAGCAGCTCTCAGCCTCTCTAAAGATCATCTGCAAGACCTCCCCCAGTACAGCCTGCTCTGAGGCACAGCGCCAAGTACTAGTTCTGGGAGGTTTAAGCAGAGCACCGTAAGTCTCTCCTATCTTCAGGTAACTTCCTTCTTCAAAGAGCATTCCTTAGAATTGCCATAGTATGATGCTCAGTGATCACTTACCCATGTAGGAAAGATTCTCCAGAAAACCCACCCTACCGCCTTACCCTCCCCTCCCCTCCCCTGCCAATTTGCAATCTCTTTTGGAACCACCATAATACTTGGGCAGCAGATCTTTAGTCATGTGTCTGTGCTTTTGTTTCTCACTGTAAAGGGCTTACCTTCATAAGAGGCAATGCAGTGTCTTCTGTTACAAGAGTTATTCCAGGAATTTCCTATAGTGGGGAAAACACACACAGCTGCTTAATGTGTGAACTACCCCTAGCTCAAGGTTTCAGGAAGTGTTTTCTGTACAGACAGAAGCTGAGGGCAGCTTCCAGTTTCTAACCTCTACTTTAAATAAACCTTGGAGCACACAAATAACAGTGAATATAGCCTATCTCTTGCCTCAGGAAGGGACATATTCTTTAAAGTCACAATAGTTGATAGGGTCTCTGAAGGAAAGGAGAAGACTATTATGAAGAAATAGAGGGTACTTTTATTCATTTCTATTAAAGAACAAACGAGGCAAATTATGTTTGCACCAAATGTGATAAAGGGGGAAAGTTTCATTATCAATATCCTTCCTCTCTCTTCTTCTTTCACTTAAATGTATTATAGTTAGCCCCTACCTCACTAGAAGGAACCAAGACTAACTGGATTCTTGCATGACTTGACTGGATCATTTTTCTGTACCTCATTGTCCTCTGTAATTTCAGAGGTAAGAGCCCCCATAAAAAGTTTCTGCAGCAGCTAGGTGCAGTGGCTCATGCCTGTAATCCCAGCACTTTGGGAGGCCAAGGCTGGCAGATCACTTTAGATCAGGAGTTCAAGACCAGCCTGGCCAACATGGTGAAACCCCATCTCTACTAAAAAAACAAAAAACTTAGCCAGGCATGGTGGTGGGTGGCTGTATTTCCAGCTACTCAGGAGGCTGAAGCAGGAAAATCACTAGAACCTGAGAGGCAGAGGTTGCAGTGAACTGAGATTGCACCATTGCACTCCAGCCTGGACGACAGAGTGAGACTCCATCTCCAAAGGAAAAAAAGAATTTCTGCAGCACTATCATCATAGCAAATCTGAAAGGTGAACAATTCATTTCAGGAAGGGCAAATGATAGTATTCTACTAACTAGTGAGCATTAAAACAGAAATTTAATAAAAATATAAATGAATAAAATTTCAAGATGGCCCTTTATTCACTATTTTGAAAATTGTATCTGTATGTTAATTATGTAATTTGCTTCTCATCTGGTCAAATCAGCTTTCATTTCCTTAAAAAAAAGTAGGTAGTGTGTAAGAAAATATTTCAGGAGATATAATGAAGAAATAAAAATTAGTATTTGTCTAGAACTTAAATGACCTGGATTTTACTGATATAGAATATTCCTGTGAAAAACGGTATCACAGTGATAGAGAAAAATGTTCAGAACATGCGGACAACTGAGTTCTTCATTGTGACAGTAGAAAGCCGTGATATGAATCTATTGTAAGCTTCATTTATCATTATACAGGATACCTCAAAAAAATTAAAATTTCTTATGGTTTTAGGTTATAAATAGCATTTTAAATGTGGTAATACAGTTGTTTGCAAAACATAATTCAAGATTATGTGTAAAGGCATCATATTTTCTATTATCTTAAAAAATCCAGTTGTCTCCTATGAATGTGTGAAATCCATGTTTTCTCCTATGGCAACTTTTTATTAAGGCTGTAGCATTAAGAACATCTGCAGATTAGATTAAGAGAAAAATAAATTATATCATAGCTGATGATAAGGATAGACTCAGATTTTCAAGATTAGAAGAGACCTTTAAGGTAACCTAGTCCAACCACTACAAGAAGTTTAAAGCAACATGGCAAAGCTCAAGGTTAGTTCAGTACAGGGAGGTTGTAACTGCAGGTTTATGTCGCACTTCCTGTGGGACCTTCTAATGTCACCCTGTGCCTGTTCATGACAGCTGCACCGCCCTGGACAATCTTGAGAAGTGCAAAAGGGAAGCATTGCCCTCAGGGTGATATTCTCACATCACATCCAATTAACATGTGGATCAATCTTTTAACACAACCCTGGGAACTAGTGGTCCCAGGTGCCTCCTGGACACTTTGAACACAGGACATAACAGCAGGGGGTTGGCAGGGGAGGGAGCGGAGATGTGCATTTCCTGACTCCAGGGTGGTATAACCTGCAGACTTCCTGCCATGACCACAGGGTCTGCATGTCTATTCTCATGTGCTCCGAAAGAAAAATGGGAGTGCCTAGAGAGGAAACAAGCTCAGGCCTTTCCCTTAGAATTCTAATGTGAGGCATAAAAATCTAATAACCATGATAGTAAAAAACAAAGAAAGGGACTTTAGGAAAGCACTGCCACTGTGCATACCAAAAATTTATAAATTAATCAAACACATTTGATATATCTTTTTTAAGGACTATATTTAGACAGAGTCTAAACATAAAAGCCATCATTTATCCTAGTACATAGTTTCCTATGATTGTGTTATTTAAATTCAATTTATTTTTCTAAATACCTTTTTGATATAAACTTCTGCCTCCAAAGCAAGCATGTAGTTCTAGTATCTAAGTAAGAAACAAGAAGCACAACTTTTTCAGGTACGGCCTATGCATGGTTTTTACTTGCTGGGCCAGCAAAGGTCTACTGCATCACATTCAAGAGAAAATGAGCAGTATTTTAGGTCAGCACATCCTCATTTAAAAGGAGGCAGTCCAAACAGACAGGAAGGAAAGGTCAAATGAGGTTAGTGTGCCTAAGATTCCTGACTTTTACTGATCCTGAAACTCTAGAGTTATTACAGATTTTTAATGGGGCTGAAAAGAGGGTTCATGAAGGTTGTTATCTACCAAGTATAATAGCAGCGATCCAGCCATTCCTCACATATATAAACTAGTACATATTTCAATCCAGTCTAGTCACTTAGAAAATAAAAATACCACGATAGAGGTTTAGTTCTGCCTGGTAGTAGAAAGAATAATAAATACACTGCGTGCCTGCTCCTTCGATTTTACTGTTTTTATACAAATGCTTTTGGCCAGTGGCAGGGATTCACTATTACTTTCATGCCAAAAAAAAAAAAATCCACCTCAGTTCTTTATCGGTGGAAACAGTAGTGAAATCATGACCTTGATGGCTATAAGAAGGATGTGCAACAACTAACCCACAATTGTGTATTGATTTTATTTGCAGATAGCATACACAGTGTTAACTTACTGTATTCCAAGTGAGCACTGAGGAATGTGGCAATAGTTTGTCCACATTACTTGTCTCTGAATATACACTCCAGTATGAAGAAGCTGCATAGATTTTTAAAAAGGAGAAGGGGAGATATGGTTTAATATAACAAAGACAGTCAGCATTCTAATTCAACCAAAACAAGCAAACCAACCAAGTATTCATTGTCTTATCCCTCATCCTCAAATAGGTAACCATTATGATTTTAGCTACTGACTAAAATGTTCAGGTTCTGCTTTTTACAATGAGAACAATAATTTAGTACTATATCTACTCAAATGACATTATATCACCTCATACAAAACCAGCCAACACAAAACTGGGCTAAGAAAGTAACATCTTACTGGAAAAAAAAAATCACTAATAAGGTTATAGAATCGAGATCCTATCTTGTATCTCATCAATCTCTGTACAGCCATAGCTTCTCAGAAAACCACAAGAGAATGAAATTTAATTAGCTGCTGACTACAATAGCATTTAAAAAAGATGTTCTCCTAAGCAGCATTTGGACAGATTGAGGCATTCATTATCAATTACTGCTTTCCCTCAAGCAAAAAGGTCAACTATTCAACTTAAGGTGCAACATCAGCAACACTTACCAATTATAAATTCCTGAATGAGGTCAAATGAATGGCAGGCAGACACATTCTCAGAAATCCATTGAATAATCTTTAAAAAGTCAGACAGAACTCTGTTGGTATTTAAATCTGCTCTCTGCCTCCACTACCAAAGAAGTACAAATATACATGAATCTTTTGCATTCTATATCTATTTTGGAATGGCCTAAGAATACACTCACTTCTACACTATCTTCAAGATACATAATGCAATCCTGGGTAGAAAAACAGTATGTAAGTAAGATCCTTTTTATACATCTTTTTAATAAATGTCCTTAGCAGGGATCCAAATAAATGTTCTTCAACCTAATGCTTATATTAGAATAAGTCATGTTATAACAAAGCACTAGTGGAAAGAGCTGTGGGATACAGGGAAAAAAGGCAAAACAAAACCACTAGGCTTGGAAGCAGCAGAGCTGGGTGTGATTTCCAGCTGGGCCCTCCGTTGTGAATAGGAACACCAGTTAACCTTTGTGAGCATGGCTGTACTGCCTCCCGAGGGAGGGATAACCCCTGCTATACCATCAACTCTCTCATCTCCATAATCATCCTCACCTGCTAGAGGAATGTTTGACATCTCAGAACTGACAGATATTATAAGGTACGCCAAGCCATGGTGCATACTTGCACTTCTGCTACCACCAGTAAGCTGTTTTATTCAAAACCTATTTATGTTTTTGTACTTATTTTCAAAATTAGGTAATTTAATACAATATTACTATAGACAAGTAAAATATGGGTGCAGAGAGTATTCTTGGGTCAGTAAAAGTTGAATGCTTTGGAAAAACTCAAAGGCATGTCTCTAAAACACTAAAAAACTACGTCTAGGGGAAACAATTATAAAAGATTGTTTTTAAAAAATGCCTGATATACAGATTGCCTTGGAAGGGTCTTTAAATTACTATATCCTTAGAAATAAAAAATTTTTTAAAGTAACAGGAAGTTAGAGATAACTCATTACTAATGCTTTTATGCAAAAAAAAAAAAGATGTTGAACTTCAATTATCAGATGCCCAAAGAAAGGCTTGAGTCAAAACCTGAGTGAATAATGTGCATTTTTATGTTTTAGGTTAAAATAAAACATCTAATGTCTTTTTTAATTTTTTTGTAGTTAACCAGCTTCTCATTGATCTTAACCACATCTGATAAGGCAATTTCTCTGACTTCACAGCATAGCTGTAAAATAAAATAACACAGAATGTGCATGGAGGTACTTAATAAACTCTAATGTGAAATACAAATGTAAGTTTTCTTTACCAAAAATGTAATAAATATCTGCCACCAGATTTTAGTCCTTTCGATACTTATAGATCAAATGCAAATCAGAAGAAAAAGTAGATATTTAAGAAACTCATGATTTCCTGAGCTCTTCATTGGAATGTTACTGATACAGCTAAACATTTATTGCCAATACAGAAAAGGGAGTACCCAAAAGAACAGAAACACCCTGAGTCTGAGACCTGGTAGGGATCTGTTACAAAGCAGCACAAAAGAGGACGATGCTCAAGTCAGCAGAAAGGCCATACACTTCAACTGTTACTAAATAAAAATAACTCCTGACCATTTTCAACCACAAAATAAGTATGTTCAGTGCTGTCTATCTGGCCATTTTGAAACATGAACTATCTTCTCACCTGGCCTTCCAGCAACTGCGCGCCATGACCACAGGAGAGCGCACAGTGCAACGTGGCCATCTTCTCACAGTCTAAGCGGGTTTTCTGCAGGAGCTGTAATAAAGACGACTGGCTGAGCATCGCTCTATACAGCTTTCCAGAACAATAATCCAGTACCAGGGACCCTGACAGTGACTGTAAAGGGCTATGAGGTAGCATATCAATCATTTCATTATTTCCTGGCAAAGAAAAAAAAAAGTAGATCAGGAAATAAAGAAACTCCTTTCACCCAAACATAGATATTAAAGTCAAGACAAACTCAAATAGGCCACCTCTACAAGAGAAAAACTGCAGCCATACCTGTCAGAAAGAGATTGTGGCAGATCAAGTCTGGATGTTGAACATTAAGTAGGTGGAAGAAATGACCAGGTAAGTAAACACCCACATAATAGTCTATAGAAGAGAAAGATTAAAGTCATCTACATGTGGTAAGAGCTGCACATGTACAGAACGTCACATTATCTCTTTTTCTCTGAGTATCTCAAAAGACAAAGTTTTACCAGTGTAATAACAAGTTATCTAATGATAGTCCATTTCTTTTTTTTAACTTTTCTTTCTTTTCGAGACAGGGGTCCCACTCTGTCACCCAGGCTGGAGTGCAGTGGAGTGATCTCGGTTCACTGTAGCCTCAAACTCCTGGGCTCAAGTGATCCTCAGCCTCTCAAATAGCTGGAACTACAGGCATGCATCCACAACACCCCACTAATATATTTTATTTTTATAGAGCTGGAGTCTCACCATGTTGCCCAGGCTGGTCTTGAACTCCTGGGCTCAAGCAATCCTCCTGCCTCTGCCTCCAAAGTGCTGGGACTGCAGGCATAAGCCACCATGCCCAGCCACATTTCTCTTACTAGCCAAGCCTCATTTATTCCTATCTATGGCTAATTTTCTTCAGATATTTATCTATGGTTATCTTAATTTATACCTGCAGTTTTGTTTCTAAGTGATTTGTGGCTTTATATGAATCTAAATGATCTCAGAGCAAATTAGAATAAAAAACATCAAGTAACATGAATTACTCCTTAATCCGATAGGCTGGAAATAGCTTATATTAGGAATTTTCTTCATAATTTCTGCCAGTTTGGAGAAGCTCTAAAATTTGGTTACCCATGTTCATCCACTGATCATCATTGTCATCAGTAGAAGAAGCATGTTGTTTAGAGAACCTTTAAATTGATATTCATCAGAACAATCTCTGCAGACACACTGACACTTGGTGAAGTACTAATTTATTTCCTTGCATATCAAGCTGACTAGAATTCACACCTTCAGTCCCTGAACTAGATATTTTTGTACCAAGAACATTTGCACTCAGATGGAGACAAGGTATAAAAAATAGGTTTCTGGAGAATGGAAGGGTAGAAGTATCCCTTGCCAATACTTTTTCTAGGATCTTAAAAAACAGAAATTCACACAGTAGTAATTTTATATAGATGAGACATTTAGATTATAAGTGAGCCAGCTAGCCTCCTTTTCCTAAGAAGTAAAAGAACACATGCTAATCGTTTGCATAAAAGGCGTTCTGTGGAAAGAAAAGGAAAGAGGACATAAAACTCAAACCAGTTGACTTACAAGTGTCCTTTCAGTCAACATGGATTAAATGATGCTAAAGTGCTTAGCCCAAATGGTTGCAATCATCTTATTACGGCAACACTTTACTAGAAAAACACAAACAACAATATGGTGGGACATGGAAAGGGTGTCAGCATCAGATAACCTAGTTAACGCCTCACTGTACCACTTAACCAGTTAATTAGGATGGCACTATGTCCCTGGCAAGGTGGCATTTGGAAATACATGACAGTGATTTGGGTCGTCACTCAAATTAAGCGAGGGATGGGGAGATTCCTATTTGGCATTTGTTGAGTGGGCTCCAGGGATGGATGCTCAGGGTCTCAATGAGCAGGGAATTATTGTCTCACCAAAAGGGTCAATAGTATCTGTGGCAAGCTGAAAGACGGCACCTGAAGATATTCATGGGCTAATCCCCAGAGCCTGTGAACAGGGTAAGAGAGACCCTGCAGATGTGACTAGGATCTTGAGATGGGGAGACTATTCTGAAATATCCAGGCAGACCCAAGTAGGCACAAAAGTCCTTATGAGAGAGAGATTTGTCTAGAGAAGAGAAGACGACCATGCGATGAGGACACTAGTTGGAATGAAGTGGCCACAAGTCAAGAAATACTAGCCTCTAGTCAGGGATGTCCAACCTTTTGGCTTCTCTGAGCCACAATGGGAAGAAGAGAATTGTCTTAAGCCACACATAAAATACACTAATGACAGCTGATTAGCTTAAAAAAATTAATGTTCTAAAACAGTTTACAGATTTGTGTTGGGCCACATTCAAGGCCATATGCAGCTCATGGACCACAGGTTGGACAAGCTTGCTCTAGAGGCTGGAGGGAGGACACAGGGAACAAATTCTTCTCTGGAGCCTCCAGAAGGCACCAGTCCTGCCCACACTTTGGTTTAGCCCTTTCAAGACTCATTTCAAACTTCCAACTTTACAGAACTGAAAGAGAACATTTGTGGTGTTTGAAGCTCCAAGTTTGCAGTAATTTGTTACAGCAGCAATAATAAACTAATAAAGGATATGCTAACTAGCCAGATTTGATCATTCCACAATGTATATAGATATCAAAACACCATGTTTTACTCCATAAATATATACAATTACTATGTGTCACTTAAAAACAAAATAAGGTGGGTATTGCTTATTGACTGTGTGCAGTGGCTCATGCCTGTAATCCTAGCACTTTGGGAGACTGAGGCAGGTGGATCACCTGACATCAGGAATTCAAGACCAGCCTGGCCAACATGGCAATACCCTGTCTCCATGAAAACCACAAGAAATTAGCTGGGCATGGTGGCATATGCCTATAATGCTCCCAGCTACACAGAGACTGAGGTGGGGGAATAGTTTCATCCCAGGAGGCAGAGGTTGCAGTAAGCCAAGATCATACCACTGCCTCCAACCTGGGCGACAGAGAAAGATCCTGTCTCAAGCAAGCAAACAAACAAGTTTGCTAGGAAGATTTGATGAAAGAACTCTGTATAAATTTGTTATATTTTATTTGCTGACTTTTCTAATAAAGATTTTATATGGAGAAGAAAAGGTACTACACATAAGCAGAGGCTATAGGTGCAGTCATACACATGTAAAATAGATATTTTAATTCTTATAATTTCAAGAAAATACTTTAGTCACCCATATTTAGTTAAAACTTTAATGTTTTAAAACATTTAGACTGAAGCTTTATATTTTAAAAATATAAGACTACTGAATCAAAAAATGCTATAAGAGAAAAATCAAATTTTATGAATAAATATTTTTAAATTATATACTCTAGGATTGTACCACTGACAACACTAATTATCTTTTCTAGTTTGTGCAGTTATGTGACTTACAGGATCATTTCACTTCATTTTCTCTCAGTTTATTCTGGATTGCATTAGAGAAAAATACTAAAACACCACCTCTAAACAAAATACTTGATGAAGTTTTAATTGAAATAAAATGCTAAGAAAACAAAATAACAAAATGTTTAAAGAAACTATTAATAATCTAGTGTCGCTGATAAAAGACACTGAAATAAGCCTGGGCACACAGCTCACTCTGAGCCTCCATATCATTATCTGTAAAATGGGGATAACATCACCAATCAGAATTGCTGTAGGGAGCAAAATAACAAGTAAAATATACTTAACATATAGTATGCATTAGATAAATAGTAGCTTATTTATAAACGTATCTTTTAATCAAAGTGCTTGGGGTTCATGAAAAAAATCAAAAACTTTTTCTTTAATATTTTAATCAATATAAGCCCATTTTAATAGGATGACAGTCTATGGAAATTGCATGTAATTAATATCAAAAAATATATTACTCAAAAAGCAATATTGTTATCATAAAAACTACCTGTAGAACAGCTTTAAACCGGGGTATGATTTTGTGCCTATAAAATATGCTTAAGAAGGAAAGACAACCTATGTAAGACAGCCTATTTTTACAAAGCTTGTATTGCTGGCCTCTCCACATGCTGAAGACCACAAATTAAATCTTTCCTGCCCTTTGCAAGTCATTCCCAGGGATAAAAAAAAAAGGCAGGATACCTTTGCCCTCACAAAACACTGTTTTCCTAGTGGAAAGTTTCCCATCTCACTCTTGAGATGGGATGTTGATAAAGCATTGCTGATAAGAATCAAGTCCCAGACCCAGGAAACATTCTATATTTCTCTCTCTTATCACAGGAAGCAGTGGAACCAAGCTTCCCTAAAGCTATTTCCCACAGATTCAGAGATCATGTTAAAATTTGCCCATTACTAGCCCACTCAGCATTAAGTATCCAACGTCATCAATAGTATCATTCAAAATAAAAATCACTTTGCTCAGTTTCCTCACATTGTACTCTCCCAAACCTGGGTCATGACAGTGGATGGACTACGGAATAGGGATGGAAAAAGATATCAAAGAATTATGTGCTCTAAACCCAAAGCTCCTTTTTTAAAGGAAATGTTCCATATACCATGTCCCATATGTAAGCAAGTAAACAATTACTTAGTTTTGTGCTAAACTGTTTGTGCCCCACATCCCAACTGGCATGGAAAAGCAGCTTTCAGAGGGGAGATACAAAAAAACCCTTTCTTTATTTTCTTCATTATCCTCAGATTCCTTTCGCCATATTTACTGAATGAAAACAACTCACTCAAGCTGATCCATAAATCATTAATGGGATTTGTAAGCTTTTCAAGATTAGCGACAAGAAACAGACAATTTCCCAGAGGCCCCTGTCCTCTCTATAATCAAGGGACAACATGATATATTATTTCTCATGGGCTATTCGGGAATATCTCATACAAGTCATTTTTATGCTGACAAGTGACTTTTTAGACTGCTACCAAAAACATAAGAAAGCTCATAGCCTAGGTTCTCTAAAAAGGGAAGACACCTCCGCCAATCCTTTCAAGCCAAAGACTAAGGAGTTCAGAGGGAGGGGTATGTTCCAGAGAAAATCTTTTCTGGTAAGACTTCAAGTGGGTCATTGGTTGTCATTACAATCCAAGTCTCAAAGAGGCATGAGAAATGGGATAGCATAGAAGGCTGAGGTATACCATGCCCTGGAAGAAGGGTTCAGAGCAGGGGGTGTGATCTCTCCATCACTCACCAAGGTTGAGAAAAGTTATGCCCTTTGTCATGTGTGAGCCAACATTCTTGAGAGAAGTGGTAAAGGTCTTGCTATATCCTGCAAAGAGAGAACATGAAGCCAGAGAATGTTAAACAAATAACTGAAACTCCACCCAAGGCAGTGACTATGTAACACTCCATAAATTTTCAGTGACCATGAAACTGGTAAGCAGGCATCTTCTGACTTCTAGATTTCATGGTTCCCCTCATTCTCCAAAAACCAGCATTGAAGGCAGATCATCTGAGTGCAGTCACACTCCAGTAGCTGTTCTGGGCTTATTATAATCTTAGATCATGACAGGTGAATTGTTCAGGAAGCAGAGGACCTGAAGGAATTTACCTAACAATCCAAGAGATAGAAATGACCAGATGGCTCATTGACCATCATTCCTCAAGGCTCACTGTCACACACATGCAGTCATTAAGACCCTCTGAGACTTCTCCAAATCATTTACAAATCCCACTTTTAGGTAGGAAGGGAATTCGTCGAGCTAATAACCTCAGTGTATTGGGCTTTCCTCTCTACTTTTCTAACTCTTACTCTTCAGAAAAGTTTTATTTTACTTATTGGCTTTGATCACAAGATTAACCATTAGAAAAATGCATAAAAATTTTCCACAAAAACCTCAAACTTAGACAACTTAAGTATGAGTAGTACATATGTTAGTTCTAAAGTTACTTTAAAACTTTTTTACCTGGATCTCTAAGCTCGGGAGGCAATATTAGGTCCATCTATAGAATAAGCAGCTCTGATATGGCTTGGCATTTTTTTAATATTGAAAATTTTTCATCTTAAAAATATTTAAATACACCCACAGTATGTACTACACACACTCACTTTAAGTTACTAAACAAACAAAACAACTACTCCTTAGCATTGTTCAAACTAAAACTATTACAGGGCACACTGTGATCAACTACAGAATCAGGAGATATTAGGCATCTGACTGCTGCTCTGCAGACTGTTATCAGTATCTTGGGCTATAGATTGTGTGAAATGGAATAAATGTATCTTAGATAAAACCTGTTGAGGTCTGAGATCATGGACACCTTTAACTAAAACCGTATGTAACTCTGTAAGTTAAATCTATAGCTACTTTCCAATAAGCAATAACTAAAGAGAAAACACACTTTTGGCAAATACCTCCCTTAGGATTGGTCCACAAGCTTAGAAAAAGATATAGGCCAGGATAAAAATATATGATATATAAAAATAACTAGCTAACTTGATATCCACCATTGGTGACTTTCTTTAGGAAACATGTATCCTGTAAGTATACAGGTATAGAATGAATTGATAAAAATTGACTACAAGGTAATAACACTCTCAGCTGGGCATGGTGGCTCATGTCTGTAATCACCACACTTTAGGAAGCTGAGGCAGGTGGATCACTTGAGCTCAGAAGTTCAAGACCAGCCTGGGAAACATGGTGAAACCCCATTTCTACAAAAAGTACAAAAATTAGCTAGGCATGATGGTACATGCCTGTAGTCCCAGCTACTTCATGGGCTGAGGAGGGAGGATCACCTGAAACCTTGAGGTCAAGGGTGCAGTGAGCAGTGTTCATGCCACAACATTCCAGCCTGGGTGACAAAGAAAGACCTTGTCTCCAAAAAATTACTAGTAACATCACTGTTAAGAGCTATCTAACTTGCTATTCGGAAAAAGTTATTATGTAAAAGTAACAAAGAAGACATGAAAAGTACCTTTGTGAATGTAAAACACTGAATACGTGATTTGTTCCCAAGCAGCACACTTCGGACTGTAACAAACACACAAACTTCCTAGAAGAAAAGGTATTTAGTAGAGTTTAACAGAATCTATGTCACAAATAGTTTCCTAAACCACTTAGCCTTACCTCTGTCCTTTAGATGTCCTGCCTCGTCCTACCTCATAGATTATTCCCAAATCCTAGAAGTGGTCTATCAACAAGTTGCTAAGAAATTTCAAAGCAGTAATTCTTTAGTGCACACTATAAGCAATGTATTGTGGCAGGCTATTGAAGGATAGGAAAATGAACAGAGATACACTCCTGCATATATGAAATCATAGGATTCTAGACAGTTTCCAAAGCTTCATGAGATTCTCCTGGTATGCATGTATCGTCCTGCCTTCTTATCTAGCTTGTCACCTTCAATTACTAACAGCTATGAACACCAGTGTATCAAAAATGTGTTCTATTCACAGAAAGTTTCCAGTCTCTAGTTTAGCTTGATTGAAAGGCAAAGTATGATCTATATTATGGGTCAGTGAGAACAAATGTGGTGAGTCCATATCCATCCATTATTGAGTCACTGAAGGCACTGGCCCCAGGCCAAAGGAGAGCCCTTGGCATAGAGTGGCTTTCCAGGTGAGTCTTGACCCCCTTCACTTACTCCATCACTCTGGAACACCCTCAGCCTTCCCTACCTCTCTCAATGTGTGAAACTGTACATTATCTCTAGCAGCTGCTGCTGTATGGATAGACTAATGTCCATCAGTGACCTACATATAAATGAGGGACATTATGCTTAAACAGATATGTCTATTCTAATGCATTTATGTGATTAACTGAAATAGGAGATTGTCAGGTAGAAAGTAACTTGACAAGGAGTCAGGAAACCTGAGCTCTAGTCCAAGAGCTAATGTTAACTAGCTGTGTGAATTCAATTGCCACTATACTTCAGTGGATTTCAACATTTCCTCTACTTTACTCCAGTAACTTCTTTATCAAAGAATCATGGTAGAAAAAAAGAAGTCAACTTCCCCTAAGAGGGCTATTCAAGGACATTTATAAGCATTCTGTTGTAATACTTATCAATTGTGACTATTTTTAATGACATTTAATACTGCAATATATTGCCATCAGTACATTTTATTGCAATATCCTAAACACAAAACAGCAGAAAAGAATAACTTCATCAGATAACATGTTAACAATTCTATCAGATGTAAAATGACTGTTATGGTTACTGAGCACACAATAACAACTTTTCTTTACAATTACAGCTGGCTCATTGAGAATAAAAGTAATCTATCACTAAACCATAAACAAAATAGTAAGAGTTACAAAAGTCTCATATACCATTTGGACTGGTTTCATACAGTAAACATTATCTGCAAAAAACTACTGGTTTATCCATTCTGTTATGTACTATAATCACAAGGAACATGAATTGTTTTTAAAAGAGACAGACTTTAGAGTCTCTAGCGATAAATAAAAGTTAAAACAAAGCACCATAATTTTCCTTTATAAGTAGTTTTTTAAATAATGAGTACTGTCAAGGGAACATGTTCTTCTTACGCAATTCTCAAATAGTAGTGATTAAGTGAACTAATTTCACAGAGGGTTAAATATATTCATACTTATTCATCCACTAATTCTTTTAGGATTTTTATCCTGGGAAATAAACATGACAACAACATAGATTATAACCTCCATTCTAGCAAATTATCTGCACATCATCCTTCAGAGAATAAAAGTTGTTTTTTCTCATTTTGAAAACAGTGAGATGTAGAATAAATGTACCTAATTACATATTCTAAGAACCATATCCAGAACTTATAAGCAAGTATTTCCAAATTGTTAGGTTATGCTTAGTTGCCCCACCCAAACCCCAAAGGGAAAAAAAGACACAGCAAGGTGAAATGGTATGTACATAGGCTTTCTGAAGCTACCCAAAATAACTTTCTTTGACAATGGAAATGTTCTATGCCTGTAAAGTCCAATATGGTGGCAACTAGCCACATACAGTTACTGAACACTCAAAATATAGATAGTATGACTGACATACTATTTATTTGAGACAGTGTCTCTCTCTGTTGTCCAGGCTGGAGTTCAGTGGTGCAGATACAGCTCACTGCACCCTTGATGTCCCAGGCTCAAGCAATCCTCCCATCTCAGCCTTCCAAATAGCTGGGACCACGGTCGTGCGTCACCTTGCCTGGCTAATTTTTTAATTTTATTTTTTTTAGAGATGGAGTCTCACTGTGTTGCTCAGGGTGGTCTTGAATTCCTGGGCTCAAGTGATCTTTCTACTTTGGCCTCCCAAAAAGCTGGTATTACGGGTTTTTTAAATTTTAGATTCAGGGGTATGTGTGAAGGCTTGTTATATAGATAAACTCATTATCACAGGGGTTTATATATTTATTTTTATTTATTTATTTTTTGAGATAGAATCTTGCTCTGTCCCCAGTCTGGAGTGCAGTAGCGCAATCTCAGCTCACTGCAACCTTTGCCTCCCGAGTAAGCTGGGACTACAGGCATGTGCCACCACGCCCAGCTAATTTTGTATTTTTAGTAGAGATGGGGTTTCACCATGTTGGCCAGGCTGCTCTCAAACTCCAGATCTCAGGTGATCCACTCACCTTGGCCTCCCAAAGTGCTGGGATTACAGGCATGAGGCACCGCACCTGGCCCACAGGGGTTTATTTTTACAGATACTTTCATCATCCAGGAATTAAGCCTGATACCCGATAGTTATTTTTCTGCTCCACTTCCTCCTCCCACCCTCCATCCTCAAGAAGATCCCAGTGTTTGTTGTTCCCTTGTGTTCTTAAGTTCTCAACACTTAGCTCCTACTTTTAAGTGAGAACATGAGATAATTCATCGTTCCTGCATTAGTTTGCTAAGGATAACAGCTTCTACTCCATATGTGTTCCCACAAAAGACATGATCTCACTCCTTTTTATGGCTGCACAGTATTCCATGGTGTATATTTACATTTTCTTTATCCAACCTGTCACTGATGGGCATTTAGGTTGATTCCACATCTTTGCTATTGTGAGTCATGCTGCAATGGACATTTGTGTGCATATGTCTTTATGGTAGAATGATTTTTATTCCTCTAGGTATAGACCCTGTAATCAGCTTGCTGGGCCCAATGGTAGTTCTGCTGTTAGCCTTTGAGGAATCTCCATACTGCTTTCCACAATGGCTGAACTAATTTAAACTCCCATCGAAAGTGTATGTCTTCCCTTTTCTCTGCAACCTTGCCAGCATCTGGTTTTTTTTCTTTTTACTTTAATAATAGCCATTATGACTGGTATAAGATGGTATCTCACTGTGGTTTCAATTTGTATTTCTCTAATCCTCAGTGATGTTGAGTTTTTCATATGCTTGCTAACTGAATGTCTTCTTTTGTAAAGTGTCTGTCTGTTCATGCCCTTTGCCCACTTTTTAATGGAGTTGTTTTTGTCTTATAATGTAAGTATACCTTGCAGATGCTTGATATGCCTTTGTCAGATGCATAGTTTGCAATTATTTTCTCCCAATTCTGTAGGTCATTTGGTTTACTCTATTTAGTTTGTTTTGCTGTGCAGAAGCTCTCAAGTTTAATTAGATCCCATTTGTCAGTTTTTCCTTCTGTTGGGATTACTTTTGATGTCTTTGTTATGAAATCTTTGCCCATTCCTATGTCTAGGATGGTATTGCCTAGGTTTTCTTCCAGAATTTCTATGAATTTTCAGTTTTACATTTTAGTCTTTAATCCATCTTGAGTTGATTTTTGTGTATGCTGTAAGGAAGGGGTCCAGTTTCAATTTTCTGCACATGGCTAGCCAGTTATCCCATTCCTATTTATTGAATAGTGAATCTTTTCCCCATTGCTTTTGTCAGCTTTGTTGAAGATCAGGTATTCACAGGTGTGCATCCTTATTTTTGAGTTCTCTGTTCTATTGGTCTATGTGCCTGTTTCTGTACCAGTATCAGACTGTTTTGGTTACTGTAGTTCTGCAGTATAGTTTGAAGTTGAGTAAAGTGATACCTCCAGCTTTGTTCTTTTTGCTTAGGACTGCCTTGGCTACTCAGGCTTTTTTGGTTCCATATGAATTTTAAGATAGTTTTTTCTAGTTCTGTGAAAAATGTTGTTGGTAGTTTGATAGGAATAGCATTCAATCTGTAAATTGCTTTGGGCAGTATAGCTATTTTAATGATACTGATTCTTCCTATCCATGAGCATGTTTTTCCATTTGTTTTTATCTTCTGATTTCTTTGACCACTGTTTTGTAATTCTCATTGTAGAAATCTTTCACTTCCCCTCCCTGGTTAGCTGTATTCCTAGGTATTTTATTCTTTCTGTGGCAATTGTAAATGGGATTACCTTTCTGATTTGGCTCTTGACTTGGCTCTTATTGGTGTAAAGAAATGCTAGTGCTTTCTGTATACTGATTTTGTATCCTGAAAATTTGCTGATGTTATCAGTTGAAGGAGCTTCTGGGCTGAGACTGGAGTTTTCTATAGAATCATGTTATCTGCAAACAGGGATAGAATGACTTCCTCTTTCCCTATTTGGGATGCTCTTTCTCTTGCCTAATTGTTCTGGCTAGGACTTCCAATACTGTATTGGATAGGAGTGGTAAGAGATAGCATCCTTGCCTTGTGCCAGTTTTCAAGGGAAATATTACCAGTTTTTGCCCATTCAGTATGATGTTGACTGTGGGTTTGTCGTAGATGACTCTTATTATTTTGAAGTTTTCCTTCAATATCTAGTATATTTAGAGTTTTTAACATCAAGGGGTATTGAGTTTGATCAAAAGCCTTTTCTGCATCTATTGAGATAAACATGTGGTTTTTGTCTTTAATTCTGTTTATGTGATACATCACATTTATTGATTTGCATTATGTTGAACCAACCTTCTATCCCAGGGATGAAGTCTACTTGATTGTGGTAGATTAGCTTTTTGACATGCTATTGGATTTGATTTCCATGTATTTTGGTGATTTTTTCATCAATGTTCATCAAGAATACTGGCCTGAAGTTTTCTTTAGTTCCTATGTCTCTGACAGGTTTTTAATATCAAGATGATGCTGGCCTCACAGAATGAATTGGGGAAGAGTCCTTCCTCAATGTTTTGAAAGGGTTTCAGTAGGAACGGTACCAGCTCTTCTTTGTACATCCAGTATTCAGTTGTGACTCCATCAGGTACTGAGCTTTTTTCGGTTGGTAGGCTATGTATTACTGATTCCATTTGGGAGCTTATTATTGGCCTGTTCAGGGAATCAGTTTCTTCCTGGTTCAGCTTTGGGAGGCTGTATGTGTCTAGGAATTTGTCTTTTCTAGGTTTCCAGTTTGTGTGCATAGAGATGTTCTTAGTAGTTTCTGATGTTTATTTTTATTTCTGTGGGATCAATGGTAACATCCCATTGGTCATTTCTAATTGTGCTTATTTGGAACTTCTCTCTTTTCTTCTTTATTAGTCAAGCATGGGTTTCTGGGGTCACACATTTACTCACCACTTCCCTAGGCAGCAATGGTTCCCCTGACTCTGTGTCACTCCTGGGTGAGCTATTATCCTGCCTTGCTTTATGCCATTCTCCATAGGTCAAGTTGTTTCCTTGATTAGTCCCAATGTGAACACCTGAATGATTCAGTTGAAGGTGCTGTATTTACTGGCCCCTTTTGTTCTTCCCTGTGATAGTGGCTCACATTACCATCTTCTAGTCAGCCCATGTTTTTTAAAATTTTAATTCATTTAAATTTAAATAGCCATATGTGGCTAGTGGCTATCATACCGGACAACACAGCTTTAGATCACTGGTTCTTAACCCCGACAGCACATTAAACTTAGCTGGGATCACAGATACTCAGGCTCCACCTCAGGACAATTAAGCCAGAGACTCAAACATTTGTATTTTTTAAAGCTCACTAAATGATTCTAATGTGAACCCAGGTTGAGAACCACTTTTGAAATCAGCAGATTTGGATGTGAATCCTGCTTTTGGCTAAGTATATTGCCTCAGGCAAGTTAATTAAATTATCTAAGCCTCAATTTCCTCTTCTGTAAATAAAGAAAATATAGAACCTACTTCATAGGTTTCTTATGAGATAACTAAATAAGATACTGTGTATAAAGAGATTGTTAGATTGTTCGTTGCAAAGAAGTTATACCTGGCTACAAAGGCTAGCTGGTATTACTATTATTCCATAACAATCTTGCTGCTATTTACAAGGTGGGGGAAGTCACAGTTTGAAAAAAATTAAAGCATGCTCTTAAGGGTGTAACCAGATATTCATCAATGATGAAGATAACATCTCAACGTTGGCTAGCCTTGGGGAAACCATTTGGACAATGAAAACTACTGTGGACAAAGTTTTCCAAGGGAAATTATCTCACTGGAGCAATTATTGAAAAGCTCTATAAAGTGCTAAAACATAGGCCTAATTTGGGAACTTGTGAAGAGCAACTCTTGCAGTAATATGAATAGGAAGGAGAATTTACACACTTCCCTACTCACTACCTCCCAGTAGGTGGTGCACAAGAAAGAATTACAGCCACTGACTTAAAACACACAAGAGCACTACAACTTCAGAGTTGACTATCATAGGGAAATAGTAAGATATGCTTTCCATGCTTAGAAAGTCTGATTTATCCTTTTCATTAGAAAAATATATATAAACTCATAATGTCAAATACACAAGTGGCCTGACAGCAGCAGTGGCAGCAGCACTTTTGCCCACCACCAATCTCATGAGCATGCCCCTCACCCAGGTTGTAACCTCTAGTTCCTTGGAAGACAGTTGTCTTTATTTCTTAGGGCAGGGAAATTCAGGACAAATGCTTTCAAGAATATAAAAAGTAATGCTGAAAGGACAAAATAGCTTCTGATTACCATAATGTGATAGTGAAATGTCAAACATTATTACGTCATCATCATTAATGTAAATAGTTGAAGTAAGTTTGTATAAGGGCCGAAGTCTATCAGCATTCCTTTCATGAACCACAATTTCTGGCCTCCATGCCAGTAGAGGATTCAGCTTTCCACTATAGAGGGAGTCAAATTTAAATGAGACTCTTTGTTTCCTTCTCCAGTCCTATTTTGTTGGAGTTGATTTTAGCAACAAAGGTAAAAAACCACTTTTGAAGACTATTAAGGGAAACACATTATTATATGGGAACAATTTATTATTCAAAAACCAAAAGCTTGCTTCTCTGGCTTGTTTCATCTTAAACATGGAAGCATCTCATTTGAAACAGGTTTTTTTTTTCAAAGCCGATTGTGAAGAATGAAGCTTATTGTCTACCCTTCCAGACACTGCTGAGAAGGGGAAAAACAGATACTTCCACATTTTATGTCAGATAAACTTAATATTTTATTAAATATGTCATAACTAGCCCCATTTATAATTTACAACTAGTAATGGTCATGAAAAATTCCTGTGAAAATATAAAAAGGAATAAAAAGCTTCACAAGATTAAAGCCTAAGGTGATTGTTCATATGCAACAGATTTAAAGCAAAGTACCAGGGGCCAGGTGTGGTGGCTGACACCTGTAATCCCAGAACTTTGGGAGGCTGAGGCGGGTGGATTACCTCAGGTCAGGAGTTCGAGACTAGCTAATATGGTAAAACCCCATCTCTACTAAAAATACAAAAAAACATTAGCCAGGCATGGTGGTATGTGCCTGTAATCCCAGCTACTTGGGAAGCTGAGGCAAGAGAATTGCTTGAACCCAAGGAGGCAGAGGTTGCAGGGAGCCAAGATTGTGCCACTGTACTCCAGCTGGGGCGACACAGCAGAGCAGGACTCCGTCTCATTCACAAATAAATAAATAAATAAAAGTAATAGGGACGAACCTACCCTGCTCCCTCCATGTGAGCTCTGGATCCCATCCTGCCTTCCAAGCAAATTCACTGTACCATTTATTCCTTTCTGCTATGTACTGACTTGTTTCCTCTCCACTAAATACACGCTGTAAGCATTCAAACATCCTAGAGTCTCTACTGTCTTAAAATATTCCCTAAATCCTATTTCCCTTTCCAGATGGTGCCTCTCTCATGTCTACACATGCTGCTATGACTATTTTCAATTTCCATATGCCACTTAACCCAGCATAGTCAAGATTTCACCTCAGTTCTCCAACACAAACAGCTCCCAGTAATCTTCATGCTACTAGACACAGCAGACTATACCTCTTACTACCTATTCAGTCAATTCTTTGTGAAAGTACCCTGTGCCTTCAGCTACTATTATATCATACTTGTTTTGGTTCTTTCTCTTTCCCTCTCTCTCTCTCTCTCTCTCTCTCTATATATATATATATATATATATATATATATTCTTTTTTCCTTTTCCTTTGGATGTTCAGCCTAACCTTTATATGTTCCCAGATCTTATTAGTGTCTTCCCTCCTGACCAAATACTCCCTCCTATGGCTTCAAATGCCAGCCATAGCCTTACAACTTCCACATTTATTCATTGTCATTTCTGAACCCTCTTCGAAGCTCCAGATCTTTTAGTCAAAATGTCCAAAACAAAACTCACAATCTTCCTAAGCTCCACCAAAACCCCTACACCTCAGTAAATGGCACCACTCACTGTTTACTCATTTGCTGATGTCAGAAACCTGAGAACCACTCCTCTTCAATGTAATTTATAGCAAATTATCTCAATTTTGTCTCCAAAATGCATCTCAAACCCATCTAGTTCTCTCCACCTGTACTGCCCATCCTAGTTCACCCTTATTTCAAATGCAGAACTAGACCTCATCTTAACTGTTCATCTTCCCACTTTTTCTCTTGCCTCCTCCAATCCATCCTCCATACAGCAGCCACAGTGATCATTTGAAAATACACATCCAATCACATGACTGCCTGCACAGACACTTCAGTGAAGGAGTATCAGCGAATCTTCAAACTGACAGGTGAAAAGCTGCTAGAGAATAGAATAGTCACATGATGACAAAGCACTGTCCTACAAATTACTAATTCACAGGTTAAAATATGCCTTCACAAGGAAGACATACAGTGGTTACCACTTAACCAAATGACCAGACTTAGCATCACTAACAGTAGGACATCCTGACATTATAGGCCTCCTGATCTGATAAAAACGAAGTTTACAACATCACCTATAAAGTATTCTCACTAAAAACACTTAACTTTTGTCTAACTATGCTGTTACTCAGTTGCATGTAGCTTCCAGTTTACAGGAAATGTATAGAGGAAAAAGTTAAATGTTTATGTAAGTAAACAATTAGATAAATCCAGAATGTGGATCATTCCTTAAGATAAATGGCCTTCACTCTTCAATATGTCAATGAAAAGAAAAGAGAGAAGATCCCCAGCGGAGGAAACACACGGGTCACCAGCGCAACTCTTGTGGCCGGCGCAGCAGCTCTTGGAGCAGAGTAAACAGGTTTGGAGGACCCACATGGGCCCCCAGCACAACACCACAGCCCGGCGCAGCAGCTGTGACTGCACCTTGGCGCGGCAGTGCTTGGCACAGAGTAAACGGGTCTGGTTCCCCTTCTGACCGAGGTTTGGAGCCCCGGGAAGGCAGAGTCACCTACTACGGACACAAGAAGGAAGCCAGACAGGAGAATCCTGGGAAGAAAAGCACCATCAGTTACAATGCCGCTGCTCTGGCCCTGGGAACTAACAACCTGGACGCCCACTCAAGAGACCTAATCTGAAAGTTGGTAAATTGAAAGACGACAGGAGGATAAATTTACAATGATGGGAAGAAACCAGCGTAAAAAAGCTGAGAATACGCGAAGTCAGAACGCCTCTCCCTCTAAAGATGATCACAGTTACACATCGACAATGGAACAAGGCTTGATGGAGAACGAGCACATCCCAATGACAGAAGTACTCTTCAAGGAATGGATAATAACAAACTTCGGTGAGTTAAAAGAACTTGTAGCCCAACGTAAAGAAACTAGGAACTTTGAAAAAAGGTTTGATGAAATCCTATTGAGAATAGACAACTTAGAAAGGAGTATGAGTGAATTAATGGAACTGAAGAATACAATACAGGAACTCCGAGAAGTATGCACAGGTTTAAACACTCGAATTGTTCAAGCAGAAGAAGGGATATCAGAGGTCAAAGTCCAACTTAATGAAATAAAACGTGAAGAAAAGATTAGAGAAAAAAGGATAACAAGGAATGAGCAAAGTCTCCAAGAAATGTGGGACTTGTGAAAAGACCAAATTTACGTTTGATAGGTGTACCTGAATGTGACTAAGAGAATGAATCCAACCTGGAAAATACCCTTCAGGATATTATTCAGGAAAATTTTCCTAAACTAGCAAAGCAGGTCAATATTCAACCCCAGGTAATACAGAGAACACCACAAAGATATTCCTCAAGAAGAGCAATCCCAAGGCACATAATCGTTAGATTCACCAGGGTTGAAACGAAGGAGAAAATACTAAGGGCAGCCAGAGAGAAAGGTCAGGTTACCCACAAAGGCAAACCAATCAGACTTACAGCAGATCTCTCAGCAGAGACTCTACAAGCCAGAAGAGAGTGGGGGCCGAAATTCAACATCCTCAAAGAACAGAACCTTCAGCCCAGAATTTCATATCCAGCCAAACTAAGCTTCACAACTGAAGAAAAATAAAATCTTTTATGAACAAGCAAGAACTCAGAGATTTTATTACCACCAGGCCTGCTTTACAAGAGCTTCTGAAAGAAGCATTACACACAGAAAGAAACAACCAGTATTAGCCTTTCTAAAAATATGCCAAAAAGTAAAGAGCACCAACATAAAGAAGAATTTACATCAACGAATGGATAAAACAGCCAGTTAACATCAAATGGCAGTAACCCTAAATTTAAATCGACTAAATCCCCCAATCAAAAGACACAGCCAAAACCCAACGGCATGTTACATCCCTTCCTTCCTTCCTTCATCCCTTCCTTCCTCCCTACCATCCTCCTTCCCTCCCTTCCTGCCTTCCTCCCCCAAAAAAAAAAAAAAAAAGAAAGGCAGGGAAGACATGAAAATTGCTGTACATTAACAGAGACTATGAAGATTTAAATGACCAAATGTAATGCATTAATCTTGATGGAATCCTGATTTTACAAGTTATATACATATATATTTATATATACACACACATTTTTGAAAATATGAATAAAGTTTATTGATTAATGTGATTAATTTATTTCAGTAATAAGGGAACAGAGATTATGTAGAAGAGTGTCCTTAGTCAAAGGAGGTATGTGCTGAATTACCTAGTGGTTAGGTGTTATGATGTCTGCAACCTATTTTGAATGACTTTGTCAAAAAAGAAGAAAATGATACCTATATAAAGTGAGAATGATAAAGTAAATACCATAAATGATGATTGTTTGAGTAAAAGGTACATGGATGTTCATTGTATTTTTGAATTTTTCAGTGAGCTTGCACATTCTCAAATAAATTATATAGTAACAAAAAATATCCTTCAATGACTTCTCATCACTCTTAGGATAAAGTCTAAAATCCTCCCATGATCCACAAGGTCCTACATAGCCTGGCCCCTGCCTACCTCTCCAGCTTTCTCTCTCTCTCACTCACTTTACTGCAGTGACATGGTCTTAGCTCATATACATCCTTCAAGTCTCCACTGAAACACCATTCCCTTGAATGCCCCAGGACTAGTATATGAAGGGATGAGTACAGCTGAGGGATACCTGGGGGGACAATCCTGGATGGACCAAAAAAGGAATGGATTATGTAGGAGTGAAGTGGAAAGGGGGCAATTTTCAGGACTAAGAACAGGATGGGATGGAGTATCTTGGAGGGAGGCAGAAACGAAGATGAACTGGCTGAATTAGAACATGGTTGAAGATATTAGTATCTTCTATTAAACCTCCATTGTAAGTTTTCATTTCTTCCTATAATTTAGCTCATTCATAATGTGATTCCATTGAAATATTATGTGTGCACTTATGTAATGTATAAAATCTGCACCAAGCAGTAACTTTTATGATAATAAAGATTAGGGCAGTTTTACTTCGCATCACATCCCCAACACCTAGCAAACAGTAAGTGCCGGATAAACATTAGCCTAATGGGTGAATATCCTGTAATAATTTGGCTTCAAAGGAATACGATTTTAGTCCAAATGCTACTTAACTCTAGTAAATGTCCACTAAAGTTAAGATATTAAAAATGGCTATTATATGTAGTTATAGAGCTGATTATTTAGATGACTAAGATTAATGAGCATTTTTTTCACCAGATTTATTGAGTGTAATCATATTCATCTCTCATTTTCAGGTATTCTTCTTTACCTCTATATTTTTCTATCTATAAAAACTAAAATTTAGGAACAAAATATTTCACATTAATAACTTTATGTCAAGCTCTGATTGTTACATTGGTAGGCTGCAGCATGGCTCTTAAAGCTAGGTACATAAGTTTAGAACCAAACACATCAGGAATCCTGACGCAGAAAGTATTGCCTTTGCTGGTTGCCATTTGTTAAAAGATGGAGCAGGTGAGAAAATGTAGACTGGTTAAATACAAATCCATCTCCTCTATTAAAATCATACAAATAATAACTACTAGAAGAATAACTCTGCGGTTAACTGTGGCCGCTGGGTGTGGTGGCTCGTGCCTGTAATCCCAGAACTTTGGGAGGCCAAGGCGGGTGGATCATGAGGTCAGGAGATCCAGACCATCCTGGCCAACATGGTGAAACCTTGTCTCTACTAAAAATACAAAAATTAGCTAGGTGTGGTGTCAGTCACCTGTAATACCACTACCTGGGAAGCTGAAGCAGGAGAATCGCTCGAACCTGGGAGGCAGAGGTTGCAGTGAGCCAGGATTGCACTACCACACTCCAACCTGCCAACAGAACCAGACTTTGTCTCAAAAAAAAAAAAATAATAACTATGGCTATCTTGATACAGTGTATATTTAAAATTAATAAAGAAGATGATTTGTTATTTGACAATCCACACGATCACCAATATAAAAATGTAGCTCTATTATATTTTCAGACTCCATACAGCTAAACAATAAGTAAATTTTGTCTAGAACTCAAAGACAATTGAATAAACTGACAAATACAACCACAGTTTACCTGCATGGTTGGTAAAAACACACAGACTTAGGTGTTTGGATAATTTCTCTTGGTCTTGATAATCACATCCAAAGTTGACAAGTCTAAGAACATAAAGAATGAGAAGTTCATTTAAAAATACATCCCTTCATAAAGGATGTGAGTAACCACTAAATAATATACCCAGAGAAGCAGAAACACATTCCCCAGAAATTTAAGTAGATAATTTCTTTTGGTTAATAAATTCTGTTTTTTCAAAATACATGCTATATATGTGGCATCAGCCTGGTAATAATAAAAAAATATTACTTTCATCTTACATTTTTATAAATTTTCTGATATAGAGTAATGCATATACTAGTTTCAAAATAAGCACAACTAAACGTTCATATATGATAAAGTAAAGCTAGTGAAATACTGAACAGCTCAGGATTATCATTACTCTAATTCAGGAAGATTTTCATTTCTTCTACATATTGATGGCCTTATGCTTATTTTTTCAGAAGCATCTCAGGTTTTTGCTACATGTAAAATAGAGTGGAAAGAGGAAAAAACCTTGTCTTTTGTGCAAAAAGGAGAACAGAAAAAAGCCAACTCAGCTGAACTACAAGTAGATTGAGCTCTGACATCCTCTTTGATGGCAACAAAAAGTGCTTTGATGTTTGCTTCTCAATGTAGCTCCTCTGACCCAATGAATCCTTCTATTTAATCATAGGGAGAAGAGTATATCCATACATCAAAATAAATGGAGATGCGCTACAGAAATAAACGGCTAAGAAAATCAATACAATTGACTTTATGTATAAAATTCTGGGTTCCTGTTTGATAAAGTTGTTTATATTTGCTATGAAGAATGGGAATACAAAAAACAGATGTACACAGAATACCAAACTCTTATCTGCATAAAGTAGGAATAACTATAATCATTTTGCCCACCAGTATCTATAAAAATTAGTAACACCCTAGAAATAACTTACTTAAATCCTGAGTTGCTTAATGATATGTCCAAGGGTACTTCGAACTGTCAAAAAAAAAAAATCAGAAGAAAATGAACCCAAAATGACAGTAAGTGATGACAGTTCTGAAAACCAGAGCAGACCCAAGTAAACCAGAAAAATATTGTGTTTACCTAATAATAAAAAGCACATTTAACCATTATTATCTTCAGAGGTTACACTCCAAATCCATTGGACAGAAAGTCCACTGAGAATACTCTGAAGTTACATACAATCATGAGCTTGATGTATATTTATTTCTTAAAGGGCTAATGCTTGACAAACTTTGTCTTATATTTGAATATCAAAAACAGGTTGTACAATAGGCCAATTGGAAGCAACTACCTTTTACAAGACACAGATGACAGTGTAAGGAAGGAAGGATTGTGTGTCCTTAGAAGAGCAGATGAGCCAACAGAAAGGGCTGGAGGGGTAAGTGCAATTCTTCCAATGGCATAACAATCTGTATTAGACAGCAGCATCGGTCCTGGTCAAGAAGAATAGGCCAGGCACTGTGGCTCATACTTTGGGAGGTCAAAGTGGGTGGACTGCTTGAGGTCAGGAGTTTGAGACCAGCCTAGCTAACATGGTAAAACTGTCTCTCCTAAAACACAAAAATTAATTGGGTGTGGAAGCAGGCACCTGTAATCCCAGCTACTAGGAGGCTGAGGCAGAGGAATTGCTTGAACCTAGGAAGCGGAGGTTGCAGTGAGCAGAGACCATGCAACTGCACTCCAGCCTGGGCAACAGAGCGAGACTCCATCTCAAAAGAAACAAAAACAAACAAACAAACAAACAAACAAACAAAATAATGTACTGTCCATTGCAAAGATATTAATGACTCTGCACCACAATGCTACCTTTTTTTATTTTTTTAAATTCAAATTCTTAAAATTTTAATTTTCCTATTTTAAAAGTTTTTTTTTGGAGACGGAGTTTCACTCTTGTTACCTAGGCTGGAGTGCAATGGTGCGATCTCGGCTCACCGCAACCACCGCCTCCTGGGTTCAGGCAATTCCCCTGCCTCAGCCTTGTGAGTAGCTGGGATTACAGGCACGCGCCACCGTGCCCAGCTAATTTTTTTTTATTTTTAGTAGAGACGGGGTTTCACCATGTTGACCAGGATGGTCTTGATCTCTTGACCTCGTGATCTACCCGCCTCGGCCTCCCAAAGTGCTGGGATTACAGGCTTGAGCCACCGAAAAGTTTTTTTTTCACTGATGCAACACAATGCTAACATTCTAAATAGCTTTTTCAGGGGTAATACTAGATTTTGGTTAAACTATATGTTCTCATTAACTTTTCTCTTTATTCTCAATTCCACCATCCTCACAAGTCCTTTTGGGTCAAATAAAGTGCAACCCCTTAAAGCTATTACTTACAGACCACACCAATTATTAGATTGTTGCAAAAGTAATTGTAGTTCTTCCCATTATTTTGAATGATTAAAATCGCAATTACTTTTGCACCAACCTAGTATCTTCTACTACTAATCCCCACTCATATGTGTTTCTTTGATGTAGAGCATTCAGCTAGCAGACATTTCTGGTGTTGAAGCCTGGAAATGGCAAGAACTGTTTTACTTGCTCATACAAGTGACTAATACAACCATCAGGAATGTTAAAGTGCTGTTTATGATAACAAAAGAGTAATGTATCACAAAATTTCCTGTAGTGTGATCATTTTCTGAACTTACCATTAAGTTGTAGCTCTCATCAGCATAAAACTGGATACATTTTAAGATGCTCTTTGATTTCTAAAACAGTAAACAGAATGATATATTAAAAAACACTAGAAAAAAAAAAAGGAAGCAGTCAAGAAGCAAACAATAATGAAAATCTTTTCATTATATTTAAAACTTGATTGACAATTTCCATCAATGAAAATGTAGTGATTAATGAACTACAGTAATGATAATGTCAAAATCAAATTGTTCGTATAAAAAAGTGCTGGTGCCAGGCACTATGATTCATGCCTATAATCTATGTTTTAGGAGCCTGAGGCAGGAGGATCACTTGAGCCCAGGAATTCAAGGCCGCAGTGAGCTATAATCACACCACTGCACTCTAGCCTCGGCAACAGAGCAAGACCCTATCTCTAAAAAAAATATTATTTTTGGGAAAAAAAAAAAAAAGAGTGGCCACAAACTAGTTTTTTTACCTTCAGGTCAATGTAATATAATCTCTGTTCTGACATATCCCACTGAGCCCAAACAAAATTCTCGGCTATTCTGTCTCTTTGGAGATGGCCAGAATTTTTAATCACCTAAAAATGCAAAAAAAAAAAGTATGAATTAATAACTTTTAAAGGACAACATACCTGGAATTCATCATTATTTTCCATGTCTACCTTTATGATACATGTAAATATTTCCACAGTTCACTGTTAGAAGCTCCCCACCCCTAGCACACAGTCTTTCCAGAGATGTTTTAAGACCTCATTTCATTGCCTCCTCCTCTTCCCACTCTATAATATATAATTTTATTCTTGTTCTTAGTTTAGCAGACAGGCTGAGGCTGTTGAAGGCAAGACCGCACCTCCCACAAATCAATAGCTGCATTAATGGAAGATTCAAAACTTACTGTTCTGCACCTCTCTCTCAAGTCAAGCCTCTGCAGACAAGAACCCTCCAATACCAAAGATAGAGGCTGTGATGCCAAGAAAAAGCTCAGGCCTGGCAGTGGGAAGTAATAGACAATGACCCCAGTTTGGCCATAAACCAACCATGCAGCTTTGGGCATGCCTCTCACCTTTATGTCTTCCATCATGAGTATGATGTTATTGCCCATCTCTCAGCGATACTTAACTACTCATTTGTCAAGACCTGACTTACACATTGTGTTTCACACAAAACCTTCCATCCCATCCCCCATCTCACCTGTTTTCCTATGGGGCACTGGCATGCTTCTATGACAATTACACTTTAATTAATGAGCATGCACTCTTCTACAGCACGTTTCTATTACCAATTCCCTGATTATTTCTAGCATGTAACAGTGCTCAACGAATGTTTTTTCAGAAAGCAGAAAATGGGCCAGGCATGGCTTCCGCCTGTAATCCCAGCACTTTGGGAGGCCTAGGCAGTTGGATCATCACCTGAGGTCAGGAGTTCGAGACCAGCCTGGCCAACATGGTGAAACCCCATCTCTCCTAAAAAAAAACACACACACAAAAATTAGCCAGGCATATTGGCACACACCTGTAATCCCAGCTACTTGGGAGGCTGAGGCAGGAGAATCACTTGAACCTGGGAGGCAGAGATTGCAGTGAGCCAAGATCATGCCACTGCACTCCAGCCTGGGTGACAGAGCAAGAGTCCATCTCAAAAAAAAAAAAAGAGGCAGAAATGAAATAAGGTGTGCAAGAGTGAATTGCTGAAGATATTACAGGTATAAAACATCTGTTTACTAAGTAACAGAGTCAGAACTTTAAAATAAGGAGATCCTAGAAACCATCCAATTCAACCCCTTAACAGGTAAGAAAACTGAGGCCCAGAGCAGTTAGATTATGCTGCATAGTTAGTTCAGCAAGGTCTGGAATCCATGTCCTGGAATCCTCTCATTGCCCTTTCAATGCATCAACTGACCTCAAAATAATTTAACAGAAGCATTAGAGAATTAATGTTCTTCAAAATGCTTATTAACCAAAAGTAACCCACATTGAGATAGATACTAAAGAATAAAGACAGGTTAAGGTAGAAGAAGAGGTAGGTAGAGTATGGACCAGAATGGTCCATATTCATGCCTAAACTCTCCCTAATCCTAATAGGGATTTTTCCACTCAGGCTAACTTGCAACTTGAGGGAGCCATGTGGCATAAAGACATTTAAACCACAATTTCCTTCCTGCCCTGTCCATTATAGTCAGACAAGAGGAAAGTGATACCAGAGAAAAGATCCAAGAAGACCTGTCTGTCTTTGAGAACCGTTCCAGATAAAGGTATGCACTAACAAGAACATGAATGTCCGACTGTGGCATAACCAGGTTCAAATCTCAATTTTGTTCCTCTCTAGAGTCACCTCATCTCTGTGAATCCTGGTTACTATCTTCTCTATAAAAATAGGGATAAACATAATACCATCTCTATCATGCAGGGATGTTGTGAAGAATATGTGGAATTGCATATACTTTGCAACATCCCTGCATCATAGAAATGTTATTATACTTATGCTATATGAAGCTGTCATCTAAGCCTTTAAGAGGGCAGAAGTATGTCTTGGAAGAACACATTTGAATTAAGGAATGCTAAAGCTGCAGCATCCTGAATGGCAGAATCTTTTCTGGGCTCCATTGCCAGTGTGTGTCTGTTTCTACCTTCTCCCCTCTCAAGCCCTCTTCTAATTAATCAGTCCCCTGGTCTATGTTCATTCCCAGTTACTACCCCAACTTGCTTATTTAACTCTTCTCAACTCTGATCACTGGCTTTAGGATTCAGCCTTTATCTTTCCTCTGGAGCTGGACCCTCTTCTGACCCCTGGCCCATATCTATCATTGTGCTCCCATCCACTTAGCCCCTGCGGGACAATGGTAGCCCAGAGCTCCAGCAACACACTTTCTCCTGGCAATTTTCCAGGCAGGCTTCTTGATTTGAGTCTTTCAATAGCTGATACACAATTAATAAGTGCCATTTTCTGTTTCAATTGTTCATTTAACTTTACAATCTTCAGAGAAATGTTAAGATCTTCAGAGACAATTTTGATGCAGACTAAATATTGAAGAAAATCATTTTTAATATCAATAATGTATTAAGATCCTATGCAAATTATCAAGAAAAAGACAACCCAGTAGAAAAATAGATAAGGATACAACTAAACAATTTTCAAAAAAGCAAATCAAATAGCCAACAAGCTTTGGAGAAGATGCTGAAATGCATTAATATTAAGGGAGATACAGACTAAGATAATAAGCTATCAAGTTACACTCATCAAATTGGAAATTTTTTAAAAGGTAAATATACCTTTTCATGATAAGAATTGAGGGAACACGTACTCTTAAATTTTGCTTATAAAACTGTCAATTGTTAGAAGTTTTTTAGAAAGCTATCTGGAAAAAATCTGTTGAAATTTATTAAATGTATGTACCTATCAAACCAACAATCCATCTCTGAAATATAGCTCAAAGAAATATATGTACCAATACATAAGGCTATAGGAATAAAAAAGTTTGAGATGATTTATAATTCAAAAACAAAAACAAAAAATTGGCAATTTAATGAATGTCTATCCACACCAGGGACTATTATCTACTTCTAAAGAGACTGAATTGGAGCTATTCTAGTTTACTTGTAGGTAATTCCACAAAGCTGAATGAGTAAGAAATGAATAATAAAACGCTGGGTGGGTCAGAGGTGGGGGTAGGAGATGACTATTAATACGGAGAAAAGTATGTAAGGATACCTACCAGGTTGAGAACAAGAGATTTTTTTAAAAAGTACATGTGGAAGACAAGAAAAAAAAATTACACTCGGAGACTGCACTCAAGATGGCGCTGTGAGAACAACCCAGGATTGGAGCCCGCGTTGAATTCGCAAACGGTGAGTCAGTGCTGCATTTCCAGACTGATCTTTGTTGCCCACAGAACGGGGAAACTCCCAAGCATAAAAAGACACGGGACGCCAGGCAGTAGGTCTGCCTGGCGAAGCCGGCAGCCGGGGCGGCGGCGGCCGGCCCTACCCAGCAATCCCCACAGGGCGCGCTTTCCGGGTGCCTTGTTGAACCGGCAACCTGAGACTTGAGAGGGCTGGACTTGAGACTGAACGAGACTTGCACAGTAGCCCAGCCCAGGGGATTGCAGGGACAGATCGTTTGGGAAACCCAGTGGGACGAACAAAACCGCGATTTCAAACTATCCCGGGCAGACGGTCCGAGACGCTCTGTGGGGGAGGGGCGTCCACCACTACGGAGGCAACCTGCCCCAACTGATATAAACGCCCACTGCTGAGGCAGCCAGCCGTTGCCGAGGCAACCCGCCCCAACTGAGATACACGCCCACTGCTGACAGCCAGCTGTTGCCGAGGCAACCCGTCCCTACTGAGATACACGCCCACTGCTGACGCAGCCTGCCGTTGCTGAGGCAACACGCTACAACGAAGAGACTCCACCGCAGGGCGTGGCAGAGACCACAGCAGAGCCGGCAGGAACAGCGCGAATCACACAACAGCAGGGCGGAGCCTCGGCAGCCAAACAGTGGCTAGTCTGCCTTCGAGCTGGGCAGGACACCTAATCGGACATCCAAAAATAAAGCCCAAACCCCTCAACACAGAGCATTTGAGAAAAAAAAAGGGATAATGAGCTGTGTTGCAGCAGAATCAAACATAGCAGCCTAACAGCCCTGAATGAACAACAGAGTGCACAGCTCAGCAATTAAACCCCTATAAAGTACAAACTGTCTCCTCAAGCAGCTCCCTGACCCCTCTATATCCAAAAGACTGTCATTAGGCAGGCATCATCCTGGGACAAAGAGAGCAGAAAAAGAAACTGGTAGCATCCCTCGCTGTGCCACGGCTACTAGAGGTGCACCCCAGAGAAGCAGGGTCTGCAGCAGACCTCAACAGTCGTACAGCGAAGGGGCTAGACTGGTAGAAGGAAAACCAAGCAACAGAAATACTTCATCATCAACATTCTGGGTGTCCACTCAGAGACCCAAACGAAAAGTCAGTAACTACACAGACGACCAGCGGACAAATCCACAAAGATGGGAAGAAACCAGCGCAAAAAGGAGGAAAACACCCAAAACCAGAACACATCGCCTCCTAGAAAGGACCAAAACTCCTCACCAGCAAGGGAACAAAGCTGGACGGAGAATGACTGTGACGAAATGACGGAATTAGACTTCAGAAGATGGATAATGAGAAACTTTTGTGAGCTAAAAGATCATGTATTAAATCAATGCAAAGAAACTAAGAACCTTGAAAAAAGATTTGAAAAAAGATTTGAGGAAATGATAACAAGAATGGATACCTTAGAGAGGAATATGAATGAATTAAAGGAGCTGAAAAACACAATACGAGAACTTCGCGAAGCAAACGCAAGTTTCAATAGCCGAATTGACCAAGCAGAAGAAAGAATATCTGAAGTCGAAGACCAACTCAATGAAATAAAACGAGAAACCAAGATCAGAGAAAAAAGCGCAAAAAGGAATGAACAAAGTCTCCAAGAAATGTGGGACTATGTGAAAAGACCTAACCTACGTTTGATAGGTGTACCAGAAGGGGACGAAGAGAATGAATCCCAGCTGGAAAATACTCTTCAGGACATCATCCAGGAAAATTTCCCCCACCTAGCAAGACAAGCCAACACTCAATTGCAGGAAATACAGAGAACACCACAAAGATATTCCGCAAGAAGAGCAACCCCAAGGCACATAATCGTCAGATTCAACAGGGTTGAAATAAAGGAGAGACTACTAAGGGCAGCCAGAGAGAAAGGTCGGGTCACCCACAAAGGGAAGCCCATCAGACTCACAGCAGATCTCTCGGCAGAAACACTACAAGCCAGAAGAGAGTGGGGGCCAATATTCAACATTCTTAAAGAAAAGAACTTTCAACCCAGAAATTCATATCCAGCCAAACTGAGCTTCAGAAGTGAAGGAAGAATAAAATCCTTTTCGAACAAGCAAGTACTCAGAGATTTTGTCACCACCAGGCCTGCTTTACAAGAGCTCCTAAAAGAGGCACTACACATAGAAAGGATCAATCAGTACCAGCCATTCCAAAATCACACTGAATGCTAAAGAGCTTCAACATAATGAAGAATCTACAACAACTAACAGGCAAAACAGCCACTTAGAATCAAAATGGTAGTATCAAATTCACACATAACAATATTAACCCTAAATGTAAATGGACTAAATGCACCAATCAAAAGACACAGACTGGCAAATTGGATAAAAATGCAAAACCCATCAGTGTGCTGTATCCAGGAAACCCATCTCACATGCAAGGATACACAAAGGCTCAAAATAAAGGGATGGAGGAAGATTTACCAAGCTAATGGAAAGCAAAAAAAAGCAGGAGTTGCAATTCTCATCTCTGATAAAATAGACTTTAAAGCAACAAAGATCAAAAGAGACAAAGAAGGCCATTACATAATGGTAAAAGGATCGATACAACAAGAAGAGCTAACGATCCTAAACATATATGGACCCAACACAGGAGCACCCAGATACATAAGGCAAGTTCTTAATGACTTACAAAAGGACTTAGACTCCCACACAATAATAGTGGGAGACTTTAACACTCCACTGTCAATACTAGACAGATCAACCAGACAGAAAATCAACAAGGATACCCAGGGCTTGAACTCAGACCTGGAGCAAGCAAACCTGGTGGACATTTACAGAACTCTCCACCCCAAATCCACAGAATACACATTCTTCTCAGCACCACATCACACCTACTCTAAAATTGACCACATAATTGGAAGTAAAGCACTGCTCAACAAATGCAAAACAACTGAAATCATAACAAACAGCCTCTCAGACCATAGTGCAATCAAGTTAGAACTCAGAATTCAGAAACCGACCCAGAACCGCACAGCTTCATGGAAACTGAACAACTGGCTCTTGAATGTTGACTGGGTAAACAACGAAATGAAGGCAGAAATAAAGAAGTTCTTCGAAACCAATGAGAACGAAGACACAATGTGCCAGAACCTCTGGGACACATTTAAAGCAGTCTCTAGAGGAAAGTATATACCAATAAGTGCCCATATGAGGAGAATGGAGAGATCCAAAATTGACACCCTATCGTCAAAATTGAAAGAGCTAGAGGAGCAAGATCAAAAAAACTCAAAACCCAGCAGAAGACAAGAAATTACTAAGATCAGAGCTGAGCGGAAGGAGATTGAGACACGAAAAACCCTTCAAAAAATCAATAAATCCAAGAGCTGGTTTTTTGAAAAGATCAACAAAATAGACAGACCACTAGCCAGATTGATTAAAAATAAAAGAGAGAACAACCAAATAGATGCAATAAAAAATGATAAAGGGGAAATCACCACAGATTCCACAGAAATTCAAACCATCATCAGAGAATATTACAAACAACTCTATGCACATAAACTAGTAAACCTGGAAGAAATGGATAAATTCCTGGACTCCTGTGTCCTCCCAAGCCTAAACCAGGAGGAAGCTGAAACTATGAATAGACCAATAACAAGGCCTGAAGTTGAGGCAGCAATTAAGAGCCTACCACACAAAAAAAGCCCAGGTCCAGATGGGTTCACAGCCGAATTCTACCAGACACACAAGGAGGAGCTGGTACCATTCCTTCTAAAACTATTTCAAACAATCCAAAAAGAGGGAATCCTTCCCAAATCATTTTATGAGACCAACATCATCCTGATACCAAAACCCGGCAGAGACCCAACAAGAAAAGAAAACTTCAGGCCAATATCCATGATGAACATAGATGCAAAAATTTTCAATAAAATATTGGCAAGCCGATTGCAACAGCAAATCAAAAAACTTATTCATCATGATCAAGGAGGATTCATCCCAGGGATGCAAGGCTGGTTCAACATACGCAAGTCTATCAACGTAATTCACCACATAAACAGAACCAAAAACAAAAACCACATGATTATCTCAATTGACGCAGAGAAGGCATTTGACAAAATTCAACAGCCCTTTATGCTAAAAACCCTCAATAAACTCGGTATCGATGGAACGTATCTCAAAGTAATAAAAGCTATTTATGACAAACCAACAGCCAATATCATACTGAATGGGAAAAAACTGGAAGCATTCCCTTTGAAATCTGGTACTAGACAAGGATGCCCTCTCTCACCACTCCTATTCAATATAGTACTGGAAGTTCTAGCCAGAGCAATCAGGCAAGAAAAAGAAATAAAGGGTATTCAAATAGGAAAGGTGGAAGCCAAATTGTCTCTATTTGCAGACAACATGATAGTATACCTAGAAGACCCCATCGCCTCAGCCCAAAAACTCCTGAAACTGATAAACAACTTCAGCAAAGTCTCAGGATATAAAATCAATGTGCAAAAATCACAAGCATTCGTCTACACCAATAACAGACTTAAAGAAAGCCAAATCAAGAGTGAACTGCCATTTGCAATTGCTACAAAAAGAATAAAATACCTTGGAATACAACTCACAAGGAACGTAAGGGACCTCTTCAAGGAGAACTACAAACCACTGCTCAACGAAATCAGAGAGGACACAAACAGATGGAGAAACATTCCATGTTCATGGTTAGGAAGAATTAATATCGTGAGAATGGCTATACTGCCCAAAGTAATTTACAGAATCAACGCTATCCCCATCAAGCTACCATTGACTTTCTTCACAGAACTGGAAAAAACCACCATGAACTTCATATGGAACCAAAAGAGAGCCCGCATAGCCAAGTCAATTCTAAGCAAAAAGAACACAGCGGGGGGCATCACACTACCGGATTTCAAACTATACTACAAGGCTACAGTAATCAAAACAGCATGGTACTGGTACCAAAACAGAGATATAGACCAATGGAACAAAACAGAGGCACCGGAGGCAACACAACATATCTACAACTATACAATCTTTGATAAACCTGACAAAAACAAGCAATGGGGCAAGGATTCCATGTTTAACAAATGGTGTTGGGAAAACTGGCTAGCCATGTGCAGAAAGCAGAAACTGGACCCCTTCCTGACACCTTACACTAAAATCAACTCCAGATGGATTAAAGACTTAAACATAAGACCCGGCACCATAAAAACCCTAGAAGGAAATCTAGGCAAAACTATCCAGGACATAGGAGTAGGCAAGGACTTCATGAACAAAACACCAAGAGCATTGGCAACAAAAGCCAAAATAGACAAATGGGACCTAATGAAACTCCACAGCTTCTGCACGGCAAAAAAAACAGTCACTAGAGTGGATCGGCAACCAACAGAATGGGAAAAAATTTTCGCAGTCTACCCATCTGACAAAGGGCTGATATCCAGAATTTACAAAGAACTCAAACAGATTTACAGGAAAAAAACAAACAAGCCCATTCAAAAGTGGGCAAAGGATATGAACAGATACTCTACGAAAGAAGACATATATGAGGCCAACAATCATATGAAAAAATGCTCATCGTCACTGGTCATCAGAGAGATGCAAATCAAAACCACATTGAGATACCATCTCACGCCAGTTAGAATGGCGATCATTAAAAAATCTGGAGACAACAGATGCTGGAGAGGATGTGGAGAAAAAGGAACACTTTTACACTGTTGGTGGGAGTGTAAATTAGTTCAACCATTGTGGAAGACAGTGTGGCGATTCCTCAAGGCCTTAGAAATAGAAATTCCATTTGACCCAGCAATCCCATTACTGGGTATATATCCAAAAGACTATAAATCGTTCTACTATAAGGACACATGTACACGAATGTTCATTGCAGCACTGTTTACAATAGCAAAGACCTGGAATCAACCCAAATGCCCATTGATAATAGACTGGATTGGAAAAATGTGGCACATATACACCATGGAATATTATGCAGCAATCAGAAATGATGAGTTCGTGTCGTTTGTAGGGACATGGATGAATCTGGAAAACATCATCCTCAGCAAACTGACACAAGAACAGAAAATGAAACACCGCATATTCTCACTCATAGGTGGGTGATGAAAAATGAGAACACATGGACACAGAAAGGGGAGTACTAAACACTGGGGTCTATTGGGGGGAAAAGGGGAGGGCCAGTGGGAGGGGGAGGTGGGGAGGGATAGCCTGGGGAGAAATGCCAAATGTGGGTGAAGGGGAGAAGAAAAGCAAAGCACACTGCCATGTGTGTACCTACGCAACTGTCTTGCATGCTCTGCTCATGTACCCCAAAACCTATAATCCAATAAAAAATTAAAAAAAAAAAATTACACTCAATGAAACCCATTTATGGTATGATATACAGTATGATTCTATACATCCTGATCTCTTTTTACCTGCTAAGTAAAAGCAAACATAACAGCAGCAGGTAAATGTATCATGAAGCTACTTTAGTAAAAACAATTAAATCACCACATACATGCATCTAACCTTGCATAGGTTTGCATGAGCAAGGTAAAAGCTGTGGAAAGACTCATACAGGCTGTTATTAGCTACCTCAGGATACTGAGATTGAGGGTTGAGGTAGACAAAAAGGGGATGATTAACTTCATGTATATTTGTAGCATTTTACACATTAAAACAAAAAGACTATACTTCAAAAGACATCAAATAAAGAAAAAATTATGTATCAGTAACATTATCTTTAACAATCTAGGAATGCAGTTCTTTGCGGAAAAAACTATGAAGTAAAAAGATTTTCAAATCTTTACCACTCTATTTCCATCTTCTTGGGTGACACGGACACGAAATTTTTCAATATCTTAAAAAAAAAAAAAAAAGATAATTTAACCTTAAGGAAATATGAGTACTATTTTTACATAACACTTGTAAAAACATTGTTATAAAAGCAATGCAGGGCTGGGCGCAGTGGCTCATGCCTGTAATCTCAGCACTTTTGGAGACTGAGGTGGGCGAATCACAAGGTCAGGAGATTGAGACCATCCTGGTCATGGTGAAACCCCATCTCTATTAAAATACACAGAATTAGCTGGGCATGCTGGCAGTTGCCTGTAGTCCCAGCTGCTCAGGAAGCTGAGGCAGGGGAATCGCTTGAACCCGGGAGACAGAGGTGGCAGTGAGCCGAGATTGTGCCACTGCACATCAGCCAGGTGACAGAACAAGACTCCATCTCAAAAAAAAAAAGCAACGCAGATTGAACAACTGGCCACAAAACAATATTATTACAAACTGTAATCTCACAATAGAGGTTCAAAAACTTTTTAAAACCCACTTTTCTCCATCCTCCCTTTACAGTTAATTTCAAGTCCTGCATTTATTCTGCTCCTCAATATCAACAATACATGATGCATTTAGCTCTCCTACTTCCCTGGGTTCCCTCAACAAGTACTTGACTCCCCTATACCATCAGTCTTGTATAGAGCTAACAAGGGCTTACTTGGCAGAGTTTATCTTCAATTTCCAAATCCCAAACACTTGTTTGTATGAACATACCAGACAGAAAACTCATTATACGAGACATTCTGGGGAAGCATTTTAATAAGGGTCAATTTCACATGAACAAAACCCTGAACACTAAAGTCAGTCTGTGTAGATGGTCCCTTTCTAACAGTAACAATTTAAATTCAGCCATATGTATCTTCTGCTGATTCAAGTTATAAAGCTGAACAAGAGCTTAGAGATTGAACACAGCCTTACCTCCCAAGCCTGTCCTTCCAACTATAAACACTATAAACTAGCAGTTTCATCTTGTAATGTGAAAGACTGCTTACTAGATAAGTTCCATCAGTAAATTTTGCTCTTCCTCCCCGTCTCCTAACTTGAAATCATCATGGAAGGACATAACCTTTTTACGTCCTAAACTTATTTGCCTCTACCTGAATTTGTCTAAGTTAGTGTGCATCCTCAAGTTCTGCCACGGGATTCTTCTAGCTACTTCCCCTCTTTCCATCCAAACATCTCTTTTACACTATAGTTGTCCACTATGACAGACATCCAAAAGACAAAGGAACTAAAGAAGACAAAAATGACCTGTGCAACTGTTCTACAAACATTCTACCATAGGACAAAACTGCAAATCCATGTATGCAAGAGCCCATCATTCCCAGGATGAGAAAGCTGAGCAGAACCAAAGGGAACAACACTTGGAGGCCAAAGGAAAAGCCCTTCCCAAGGAATTCCAGGTCTCATATGGACATCAAAGGTCAGTGGACCCTTGATAATGGTAAATGGGTATCTAGAAGATTCAATCATGTCCCATGCTAGGAGGCCATATGCCATTCATGAAATCCCCACATTCCACCTAAAGATACACTTACATTTCTCTTCTGAAATCAGTAACAACAGATGGTTCTCTGGAAGAGGATGACTTTCAACATGTGGGTACAGAAACTGTAAAAAAAGAAATTACTCATAATTATAAACAAGTATCTTCCTTGAACAAGTATTTCCAAAATTGTGTTTGATGACTGTGCTATTACATACCATTGAAAAACTGGGAATCATAGAAGAGTTTAGGGGAATCACCTATACACACACATATATCGCAGGTCAAAGCAAGCAAGAAAAGGAACCACTTTCAGGACCTCAGTTTTCCAGAGGGAAACTGATTTCAAGTACAACACTATCTTCACTTATTAAAATAGTAAGGCTACTGGCTAGGCACAGTGGCTCACACCTGTAACCCCAAAACTTTGGAGAAGTCAAGACAGGTGGATTGCTTCACCTCAGGAGTTCAAGAGCAGTCTGGGCAACATGGCAAGATCCCGTCTCTACAAAAAAATACAAAAGCTTAGCTAAGTGTGGTGGCATGTGCCTGTAGTCCCAGATACTCAGGAGGTTGAGGCTGGAGTATCACTTGAGCCTAGGAGGTGGAAGTTGCAGTGAGCCAAGATCATGCCACTACACTGTAGCCTAGGTGATAGAGTGAAACTCTGTCTAAAAACAAATAAATAAAGTAAAATAAACAATGATGCTAAAGTTGAAGTTATTTCTAGGGATGGTACTTCCTATTTGGAATATACGATTCTGAAACCAATCAAAAACAATGCAAAAAAGATTTATACAGAATGTTCCACTTCTCACACACACACACACACACACACACACCAGTCAGTATAGTTGTTGAAATTTGTAGGAGGTGTACTTGTTTGCAACAATCAAGTAGCAGTCCGTAGAATGGAAACTGGACGCATTGGATTAGAAGGCTGCCTTTGTCAAGATTTTTATAGGATAAGAGACCTTTTATATGAACAATATGCCATTGTGTAAAGGACATGATGTCAAGAAGTATCTGCTTGACCTTTCTAAGGAAAAAGGATTCTTACCTTACTCTAAGCTTTTGATGTTTTGTTTTGTAACATACGAAAAGAATCTGCCAGAAAAACTTACATGTATTAGATTTTTTTAAATGTAAATAAGGAACATTTTGCAAATGCTCATATGTGCATTCTATCTTTTGGCTTCCAAAGTGATAGAGCTCCAACAGGTATACAGGCCCAAGAGTTTAAGGTGATTGGTTTTCTTTGCATACTCCTTGTTCTAGAAGGGCTTTTTACTGGAATAAAACAATGCAACTTAACAAACCCAAAAAAAAAAAAATGTGTATATATATAGTTGTTGTGCAACTCAACCTAGTATATAACTTGAGAGCCAAGTAAATATATTCCCCACAAGCACTTCCAAAGTCCCACATCCAAGAGACAAAGTGCAATATAACCAAAACAGTGAGTCATGGTGTCACATGGGTTGATGGTTTACAAGCCTGAAAGCATAGAACAGCTGTCACTGGGAAGAAAAGGCTTAAATCCCCCCATTTCTCTTTCTCCGTGCTCTCCCATATGAACGCACCACTATGTGTCTATCTACAGGACAAAGCAGGCTGCCAGCAACCAAGTCCTGACCCTGTCAGCTCTAACAGTGAGGAAAAATTGGTCACAGGATGACTCAAAAGGGCAACTGTAAATAAGCTGTTTCATTTTGCGGCATTAAAGACCAGAGAATTTTGTTCTTTTCTTTACCTAAAGCTTGAAAGTAATATGAAAGGGCATAACTTTTGTGTGCCAATCTCCAAATCATTAGTCTCACTAAAATTTAGGATGATTTTTTATTACTTCCTAGTGTCCTAACTTTTCATAATATCAGATTAAAAGTAGGACTAGTCGGAGACTAGAGACTCAAGATGGCGCAGTGAGAACAACCCAGGATTGAAGCTCTCGGTGAATGCACGGAGGGTGAGTCAGGGCCGCATTTCCAGGCGGATCTTTGTTGCCCACAGAACGGGGAAATTCCCAGGTATAAAAGAGACACGGGGCACCAGCGCAACACAGCTGGCGGCTGGTGCAGCCGCGGCCGGCACTAGCGGTGCTCCACAGCACTCTGCACAAAGCGCACAGGTCCGGGTGCCCTGTTGAACCGGCAATCTGAGACTTTAGAGGGCAGATTGGCATATCCATCTGATTGAACGGGACTTGGACAGTGAGCCAGGCCAGGAGATTCCAGGGAAACGGCATTTGGGCCAGCGCAGTAAGACAAACAAAACAGCGATTCCAAATGCTCCGGGTGGAGAGTTTCACAGCAGGCACAGCTAAACCCAGGACGGTGCAGCTCGGTTGGGGAGGAGCGTCCGCCATTACCAAGGCAATCCGCCCCTACTGAGGTAAACTCCCATTGCTGATGCAGCCTGCCGTTGCCGAGGCAACCTGCCACAACAGAGAGACTCTGCCGCAGGGCGTAGCCCGTGGCAGCAGGGCGGGGACTGCAGAAGCAGGGCAGAGCCTGCAGCAACAGGGCGAACCTCACACCAGCAGGGCGGAGCCTCGGCAGGCAAATAGTGACTAGCCTGCCTCCTAGCTGGGCAGGACAGCACAACGGACACTCATAAAGACAGCCCCAACCCCCCCGCCCGAGACAGAGCATCTGAGGAAAAAAAGGGTTTTTTTTTAATGACTTCTGCCGCAGCAGAATAAAACGTAGCAGCCTAACAGCCCTGAATGAACAACAGAGCCCACAGATCAGCACGTGAGCTCCTATAAAGTACAAACTCTCTCCTCAAGCAGCTCCCTGACCCCTCTATATCCAGAAGGCTGACATTTGGCAGGCATCATTCTGGGACAAAGATAGCAGAAAAAGAAACTGGTAGCATCCCTCACTGTTCGCAGCTGCTATAGGTGCACCCCAGACTAGCAGGGCCTGGAGTGGACCTCAGCAGTCATACAGTGGAGGGGCTAGACTGGTAGAAGGAAAACCAAGCAACAGAAATACTTCATCATCAACAATCTGGGCATCCACTCAGAGACCCAATCGAAAAGTCAGCAACTACTCAGACGACTGGTGGACAAATCCACAAAGATGGGAAGAAACCAGCGCAAAAAGGAGGAAAACACCCGAAACCAGAACACCTCACCTCCTACAAAGGACCAAAACTCCTCACCAGCAAGGGAACAAAGCTGGACGGAGAATAACTGTGATGAAATGACGGAATTAGACTTCAGAAGGTGGATAATGAGAAACTTTTGTGAGCTAAAAGAACATGTTTTAAATCAATGCAAAGAAACTAAGAACCTTGAAAAAAGATTTGAAAAAAGATTTGAGGAAATGATAACAAGAATGGATAACTTAGAGAGGAATATGAATGAATTGAAGGAGCTGAAAAACACAATACGAGAACTTCGCAAAGCATGCACAAGTTTCAACAGCTGAATTGACCAAGCAGAAGAAAGAATATCAGAAGTCGAAGATCAACTCAATGAAATAAAACAAGAAACCAAAATTAGAGAAAAAAGCGCAAAAAGGAATGAACAAAGTCTCCAAGAAATGTGGGACTATGTGAAGAAACCTACCCTACGTTTGATAGGTGTACCAGAAGGGGACGAAGAGAATGAATCCAAGCTGGAAAATACTCTTCAGGATATTATTCAGGAAAATTTCCCCAACCTAGCAAGAGAGGCCAACACTCAAATGCAGGAAATACAGAGACCACCACAAAGATATTCCACAAGAAGAGCAACCCCAAGGCACATAATCGTCAGATTTACCAGGGTTGAAATAAATGAGAAAATACTAAGGGCAGCCAGAGAGAAAGGTCGGGTCACCCACAAAGGGAAGCCCATCAGACTCACAGCAGATCTCTCAGCAGAAACTACAAGTAAGAAGAGAGTGGGGGCCAATATTCAACATCCTTAAAGAAAAAAACTTTCAACCCACAATTTCATATCCAGACAAACTGAGCTTCATAAGTGGAGAAAAAATAAAATCCTTTGCGAATAAGCAAGTACTCAGAGAGTTTGTCACCACCAGGCCTGCTTTACAAGAGCTCCTGAAAGAGGGACTACATATAGAAAGGAACAACCAGTACCAGCCATTCCAAAATCACACTAAATGCTAAAGAGCATCAACATAATGAAGAATCTACATCAACTAACAAGCAAAACAGCCAGCTAGCATCAAAATGGCAGTATCAAATTCACACATAACAATATTAACCCTAAATATAAATGGGCTAAATGCACCAATCAAAAGACACAGACTGGCAAATTGGATAAAAAGCCAAAACCCATCAGTGTGCTGTATCCAAGAAACCTATCTCACATGCAAGGATACACAGAGGCTCAAAATAAAGGGATGGAGGAAGATTTACCAAGCAAATGGAGAGCAAAAAAAAAAAAAAAAAAAGCAGGAGTTGCAATTCTCATCTCTGATAAAATAGACTTTAAAGCAACAAAGATCAAAAGAGACAAAGAAGGACATTACATAATGCTAAAAGCATCGATACAAGAAGAGCTAACAATCCTAAACATATACAGACCCAATACAGGAGCACCCAGATACATAAGGCAAGTTCTTAATGACTTACAAAGAGACTTAGACTCCCACACAATAATAGTGGCAGACTTTAACACTCCACTGTCAATATTAGACAGATCAAACAGACAAAAAATGAACAAGGATATCCAGGGCTTGAACTCAGACCTGGAACAAGCAAACCTGATAGACATCTACAGAACTCTCCACCCCAAATCCATAGAATATACATTCTTCTCAGCACCACATCACACCTACTCTAAAACTGACCACATAATTGGAAGTAAAGCACTCCTCAGCAAATGCAAAACAACTGAAATCATAACAAACCGTCTCTCAGACCATAGTGCAATCAAGTTAGAACTCAGAATTCAGAAACTAACTCAGAACCACACAGCTTCAGGGAAACTGAACAACTGGCTCTTGAATGTTGACTGGATAAACAATGAAATGAAGGCAGAAATAAAGAAGTTCTTCAAAACCAATGAGAACGAAGACACAACGTGCCAGAATCTCTGAGACCCATTTAAAGCAGTCTCTAGAGGAAAATATATAGCAATAAGTGCCCATATAAGGAGAATGGAGAGATCCAAAACTGACACCCTAGTGTCAAAATTGAAAGAGTTAGAGGAGCAAGATCAAAAAAACTCAAAACCTAGCAGAAGACAAGAAATAACTAAGATCAGAGCTGAACCAAAGGAGATAGAGACACAAAAAACCCTTCAAAAAAATCAATAAATCCAAGAGCTGGTTTTTTGAAAAGATCAACAAAATAGACAGACCACTAGCCAGATTGATAAAAAAGAAAAGAGAGAACAACCAAATAGATGCAATAAAAAACGATAAAGGGGAAATCACCACAGATTCCACAGAAATTCAAACCATCATCAGAGATTATTACAAACAACTCTATGCACATAAACTAGTAAACCTGGAAGAAATGGATAAATTCCTGGACTCCTGAGTCCTCCCAAGCCTAAACCAGGAGGAAACTGAAACTATGCATAGACCAATAACAAGGTCAGAAGTCAAGGCAGCAATTAAGAGCCTACCACACAAAAAAAGCCCAGGTCCAGACGGGTTCACAGCCGAATTCTACCAGACACACAAGGAGGAGCTGGGACCATTCCTTCTGAAACTATTCCAAATAATCCAAAAACAGGGAATCCTTCCCAAATCATTTTATGAGACCAACATCATCCTGATACCAAAACCCGGCAGAGACCCAACAAGAAAAGAAAACTTCAGGCCAATATCCATGATGAACATAGATGCAAAAATCTTCAATAAAATATTGGCAAGCCGACTGCAACAGCACATCAAAAAACTTATCCATCATGATCTAGTACGATTCATCCCTGGGATGCAAGGCTGGTTCAACATACGCAAGTCTATAAACGTAATTCACCACATAAACAGAACCAAAAACAAAAACCACATGATTATCTCAATTGACGCAGAGAAGGCATTTGACAAAATTCAACAGCCCTTTATGCTAAAAACCCTCAATAAACTCAGTATCGATGGAGTGTACCTCAAAGTAATAAAAGCTATTTATGACAAACCAACAGCCAATATCATACAGAATGGGCAAAAACTGGAAGCACTCCCTTTGAAATCCGGCACTAGACAAGGATGCCCTCTCTCACCGCTCCTATTCAATATAGTACTGGAAGTTCTAGCCAGAGCAATCAGGCAAGAAAGAGAAATAAAGCGTATTCAACTAGGAAAGGTGGAAGCCAAATTGTCTCTATTTGCAGACGACATGATAGTATACCTAGAAGACCCCATCGCCTTGGCCAAAAACTCCTGAAACTGATAAGCAACTTCAGCAAAGTCTCAGGATATAAAATCAATGTGCAAAAATCACAAGCATTCCTCTATACCAATAACAGACTTAAAGAAAGCCAAATCAAGAACTGCCATTCACAACTGCTACAAAAACAATAAAATACCTAGGAATACAATTCACAAGGAATGTAAGGGACCTCTTCAAGGAAAACTACAAACCACTGCTCAACAAAATAAGAGAGGACACAAACAGATGGAGAAATATTCCATGTTCATGGTTAGGAAGAATCAATATCGTGAAAATGGCTATACTGCCCAAAGTAATTTACAGAATCAATGCTATCCCCATCAAGCTACCATTGACTTTATTCACAGAACTGGAAAAAACACCATGAACTTCATATGGAACCAAAAGAGAGCCCACATAGCCAAGTCAATTCTAAGCAAAAAGAACAGAGCGGGAGGCATCACACTACCAGATTTCAAACTATACTACAAGGCTACAGTAATCAAAACAGCATGGTACTGGTACCAAAACAGAGATATAGACCAATGAAACAGAACAGAGGCATCAGAGGCAACACAACATATCTACAACTATACAATCTTTGATAAACCTGACAAAAACAAGCAATGGGGAAAGGATTTCCTGTATAATAAATGGTGTTGGGAAAACTGGCTAGCCACGTGCAGAAAGCAGAAACTGGACCCCTTCCTGACACCTTATACTGAAATTAACTCCAGATGGATTAAAGACTTAAACATAAGACCTCACACCATAAAAACCCTAGAAGAAAATCTAGGCAAAACCATCCAGGACATAGGAGTAGGCAAGGACTTCATGAACAAAACACCAAAAGCATTGGCAACAAAAGACAAAATAGACAAATGGGACCTAACGAAACTCCACAGCTTCTGCACGGCAAAAGAAACAGTCACTAGAGAGAATCGGCAACCAACAGAAAGGGAAAAAATTTTTGCAGTTTACCCATCTGACAAAGGGCTGATATCCAGAATTTAGAAAGAACTAAAACAGATCTACAGGAAAAAAATCAAGCCCATTCAAAAATGGGCAAAGGATATGAACAGACACTTTACAAAAGAAGATATACATGAGGCCAACAATCATATGAAAAAATGCTCATCGTCACTGGTCATCAGAGAGATGCAAATCAAAACCACATTGAGATACCATCTCACGCCAGTTAGAATGGCCATCATTAAAAAATCTGGAGACAACAGATGCTGGAGAGGATGTGGAGAAAAAGGAACACTTTTACACTGTTGGTGGGAGTGTAAATTAGTTCAACCATTGTAGAAGACAGTGTGGCGATTCCTCAAGGCCTTAGAAATAGAAATTCCATTTGACCCAGCAATCCCATTACTGGGTATATACCCAAAGGACTATAAATCATTCTAGTATAAGGACACATGCACACTAATGTTCATTGCAGCACTGTTTACAATAGCAAAGACCTGGAACCAACCCAAATGCCCATCGATGATAGACTGGATTGGGAAAATGTGGCACATATACACCATGGAATATTATGCAGCAATCAGAAATGATGAGTTTGTGTCGTTTGTAGGGACATGGATGAATCTGGAGAACATCATTCTCAGCAAACTGACACAAGAACAGAAAATGAAACACCGCATATTCTCACTCATAGGCGGGTGACGAAAAATGAGAACACATGGACACAGGGAGGGGAGTACTAAACACTGGGGTCTATTGGGGGGAAAAGGGGAGGGCCAGTGGGGGGTGGGGGAGCTGGGGAGGAATAGCCTGGGGAGAAATGCCAAATGTGGGTGAAGGGGGAAAAGGAAGCAAAACACACTGCCATGTGTGTACCTATGCAACTGTCTTGCATGTTCTGCACATGTACCCCAAAACCTAATATGCAATAAAAAATTTAAAAAAAAAAAGTAGGACTAGTCAACTTTGGAACATTTATAGTTGAGTTCCCTTTTAGAAATGAAAAAACACATGCATCACAGCAATAAAGTCAAAATTATAAAATAGCAATGAAGACTTCAGCTACAAAAATAATACAATAATTGTCTCATGATTTGTAAAATGTCACACATCAAACAAGATACTTTGCACACTAGAGTTGACGAAAAGCAGAGATGAATGACACTACATATATGACAGAAGAACAAATGTTCAGTGCCTCAAATATTGAGATGCTCCTACTCCAGGTCTACGGAGGTGTCCAGGGCATGCCTGCTTAGGAATGTGACATGGACTGAGGTGCTGAAGAGGTGTAACTGCCAACCTCTGAACCTCTACCTGGTCTTCCTGTGACAATCAGGGAGAATTTTTTTTTTTTTTTTTTTTTTTTTGAGACGGAGTTTCGCTCTTGTTACCCAGGCTGGAGTGCAATGGCGCAATCTCGGCTCACCGCAACCTCCGCCCCCTGGGTTCAGGCAATTCTCCTGCCTCAGCCTCCTGAGTAGCTGGGATTACAGGCACGCACCACCGTGCCCAGCTAATTTTTTGTAATTTTTAGTAGAGACGGGGTTTCACCATGTTGACCAGGATGGTCTCGATCTGTTGACCTCGTGATCCACCCGCCTCGGCCTCCCAAAGCGCTGGGATTACAGGCTTGAGCCACCGCGCCCGGCCCGAATGTTATTTTAAAAGTCCCATTTAGGTAGGTGTTTTTTTCTTCTTTCTATTGTAAGGTGGTCCTAGAGTAAGGCCTGGAAGCCAACAACAGAGAGGCAAGATTCCATCTGCCTACAAAAGTATTCAAGGTGGCTTTTTGTATTTTAACTAGGACTCTATGGAGATTATATTTCCTTAGGAAAATTTATCTTCACAAATATGGAGCTAGACTTCGAATGAATATTGGTCTTTGGAAATGTGTAGTCTAGGTGTGTAGAGGGTGTGTAATTACCCACTGGAACTATCTGGAAGACCACCTCATGCTGGAAGGGAACACCCTAAGGGTCCCGGATTGGTTTCCAAGCCCCACCTGCCACTGTCCTGCTGAAGCTCCTCTGTGTAGGTGGTCAAGACTACACATGCAGAGTTAGAGAAATGTGCTACTGGAGATCACCATGGATGTTTTTGTAAGAAAAAGGAAATAGATTCCAGGGCAAGACCAACTCAATGGACAGTAAATGTTATTTCTCTAGAGGGCGAAGATGGGGATTTGCCACTGGGGATTGGAGGAATTTCTCTCTCCAGAGGCATAGACATGAGAGCAGGAGGCAGAGTTAGGAACTGAGATGGGTCCAAAGAATGGATACAGGTTTTACTTTGAGTGGGGACCTTTTCTTTGGCCTATAGATGCTGTCCTGTTCCACATACTTTTAACTTTTTTTTTTTGACTTGGAGTTTCGTTCTGTTGCCCAGGCTGGCATGCAATGGCATGATCTTGACTTACTGCAACCTCCACCGCCCGGGTTTCAACTAATCCTCCTGCCTCAGCCTCTTCAGAAGCTGGGATTACAGGAGCGTATCACCATGTATAGCTAATTTTTATATTTTAAGTAGAGATGGGGTTTTGCCACGTTGGCCAGGCTGGTCTCGAACTCCTGCGCTCAGGCAATCCACCCGCCTTGGCCTCCCAAAGTGCTAAGATTACAGGCATGAGCCACTGCGCCCAGCCACTTTTAACTTTTTAAAATTGAATTCACATAATATGAAATTTAACATTTTAATCATTTATATATATATATATGTAGTTTTAAATATATTCACAATGTATACAACCACTTGCCTTTAAAAACTTTTCCCCTTTCTATGCTCCAATTGCCTTTAGTTACCCCAATCCTTCAGTCATGTCTCCAGCATCTATACAGCTCTAATCAGAGATGCTGAGGAAGTCAAAGAGCAGACCAGAAAAGGGAAGTGTGCTCTGTCCCCCAGCTGTCCCCACACTGATGACAGTATAGACAGAGTAGCTTCCTGAGGTAGCAGAACATAGCTTGGGAGCTTCAGGCCAGGCCCCTGTCTGGAATTGAGAAGTGACCCACAGTGCAATCAGGAATGGTGGGGAAATGCGCAGCTGAAAGGATTGGCTGACAGTGGCAGACCCTGAGCAGAGAGAGACAACCCTCTCTCCTAACCCACCAGAATAGGGAGGCCCATAGGCTGGAGGCTGGTAGTAGCTTGGGAGACAAAGCGGCAGATACTTTGGGTGGTAGAAATTGACTCCAGCTAGACCAAAAGAAATATTTTGACTCTGTAACAAAATGTAAAATTAGATGAAAGGAAATTATGCTGCAGCACTGCACGAACATATACTTTAGATTCAAATTATTCTTAGTAGTTAAGTTTTGTAAAGTCACCACAAATGTTGTATACCGAATACTGAACCATCACTCCTAGGGAAAATACAAAGGGAGCTGATCATAATCCTGAAAGACACAATCCCCAATGCCATAATCCTAAATACTGAAATCACAAAACATCAAAATCCCAAAAATATAATTCTAGAAGAAAATAATTTTAAAAATCATTTAAAAGCTGTATTGAAATTTTTAGAAGAATTATCTGAGAAGCAAAACACAAAAGCACACTTCATAGTCCACTTTATACAATAGGCAAATAATAACATATACAGTTTTGAAAGTATAGACACTCATGTATTCTATCCTGTGATCGTGACTTTTGGGACTTTAGACATCAGGGATTTTTACCTTTCAGGATTTTGACATTCGTGATTATGGTGTTCGGGATTGTGTTTTCAGATTATGATCCAAACTCATACAAGGATAAATTCTTGTAAGCCTCAACTCACAACATGTTTGTCAACAGATCAGTATATAACCTTGTTTTGTGTGTTTCTATTTAAAGACACTCCTTAAACTTGTGGCATAGTAACTCATGCCTAAATGAAGCTTAACTGAAACACATGTTTTCTCTGTAAGGCATCTGACAGCCTTCCTGCACTCAGGAACACTGGACAGTGCCTCAGAGCTATGCCTGGAGACCATTTAAACAGTGAAATTGCCAGGAAAAAAGCACAAAAATTTGAAAGATGAAACTAGGCCATGAAAACAACAGTCATTTTAGTATGAGAGCTAAAACCAAAAAGGCAGGGCATCACCATGTTCAAACTCAATTGCGAATGTGCATGTTGGGTGACAAATTCTTTCACCACTCAGCATACATCTGCAAATAACTAACCGAGTACTATGAGTGTATGATTTAAGGGTTACAAACAAATTTTAGGAGTAGGAGAATTTGCAAATATGAAATCTGCAAATAATGAGTAGGGACTATTCCACATTATACATGCAGTTTCTGCATCAACTCATGAAGTTGATAAATTCAGGAATTAAATCATTTAATCATAGGTATTTAATCTGTCAACCACATAACTACATTACATAGACCATTTAAACCTTACTTTAAATGGTTGGGGAGGTTTTGTTTTGAAATGGAGTGGTGGGGAAATGTGCTGCTGAAAGGACTGGCTGACAATGGAGGACCTCTCTCTTGCTCTCTCTCTCTGTCGCTAGGCTGGAGTACAGTGGCATGACCTAGGCTCACTGCAACCTCCGCCTCTTGGGTTCAAGCAATTCTCCTGCTTCAGCCCGCCCCCATGCCCCCCGAGTAGCTGGGATTACAGGCACACACAACCACACCCAGCTAATTTTTGTATTTTTAGTAGAGACGGTGTTTTATCATGTTGGCCAGGATGGCTTTAATCTCCTGACTTCGTGATCTGCCCACCTCAGCCTCCCAAAGTGCTGGAAATACAGGCGTGACCCACCCCACCCTGGCCTTAAATGTGCTTTAATATTTGAAATTTTATCATGAGAAATTACATTACTATGAAACAAATGATAGTGTAACAGAGTCAGAGGAGCTAGCTTTGAGTTAATTTCCATGCTTGCAAAGAAAGAACGGAAGATATTTCCAGCTGTAGTAGTCTACAAGATTGTTCTGAGGATTAAATATGATAATGATAGTGTGAAAGCACTTTGTAAACACCAGTTCTTCTAGGTTGCATGTCTTTTGATTAATGAGTAAGTGATGATTGTATGCTTACTTACCTGAACCCAAATATAGCTATCCACAGCTTTCAGAACCTTCACATTGTTAACAGGGTGGATTTCAACCAACAAAGTTAAGCACTTTGATCCTACAGAGAAAAGGTGGCTTTAGTAACAAAGCTTAGAATATCACATATTATTTTTTCCAAAGCAAGGAGGAAGAGTAATTTCTGGTAAATCCTACTACAGTGACTATAAACTAATAAAACAATTCTACCATCATAAAGTCCCGTGAGAAGACTTAAACTGTACATTTGTTTCCAGTTCCACTCTCTAGGATGTATGGTGGCACAGGACCCCAAAAGAGCAATTGGCCCAGCAAAGAACCTGCCTTCCACACCCACAGGAGCCCTGAAGAAGTTGCATTTTATTATGAAAACCACAGGATACTCAAGACATGCAAATGTGAAAAGGGAAGTCTTTGAAAAGCCCCAGAAACAACAGTTGATACAAGGGAGACAAATTTCAGATTATAATAATTCTGTATTCGTAAAAAAGCATCACATTAAAAATACAAGTGGCTTCTGAAATAGAAGATTCCTGTATATCACTTTGCTCTCTCACGAGCAACATATGAAAGGGTCTGACAAACTGGGTTCTCCTGGATATCATTTTTCCCAATTATCACAGTTCTATCATTTGCAAAAGCAGACATGTCTGAACTTTCTGAAAATATAAATATACTACTGTATTAGTTATTCTACAGGGGGGTAAAAGGTAATTTTCTTAAAGTTTAACACTTTAAAGTTTGACTTTGACCCTTCTACAAATCCAAGAGGGATGCAGAAAACATCCCAAGGGAGAAATCAATGTGCTGGGAGTGAGGAAGTTGTTCGCACTCACTCCATGCAATTTTTTTTTTTTATTCCCCACTTTGGAAGGCTGAGGTGGGCGGATCACAAGGTCAGGAGTTCAAGACCAGCCTGGCCAACATGGTGAAATCCTGTCTCTACTAAAAATACAGAAATTAACAGGGCATGGTGGCAGGAGCCTATAATCCCAGCTACTGGGGAGGCTGAGGCAGTAGAATCGCTTGAACCTGGGAGGTGGAGGTTGTGGTGAGCTGAGATCGCACCACTGCACTCCAGCCTGGGCAACAGAGTGAGACTCTGTTTCAAAAAATAAAGAAAGAAAGAAAAATAATCACCATATATTGGCCTTTTTTTTAAGCAGGAATTTGTACCCAAATGAGATAGCCAGCTGTCAGTTAGATTTTCTCACCTTTAAAATGGGAAGATCTTTAAAGGCAGAAAACATCTTTCTTCAGTAATTTTTCCCTTCTGGAGTGCGACCCAGACATTTGACTAATATTACTAGCATAATGACAAGAGTAAACCTTTGCAAATTATAATTTCTCTCAGTAATATACCATGTACTTTCACAGTGAAAAAGGAAGCATTCTGAATTAAGATTCTAGAGACATCAGTTCCAGTTTCAGTTCTGTCATTATCAAGGTGTTTATTTCTCAGAAAATCACCCAGCTTTCCTAGGCCTCAATGCTTCATTACTAAACATAATAAAATGTGCAGGGCAAGGTACTCATGCCTGTAATCCCAACACTTTTGGAGGCCAAGAGAGGAGGATCACTTGAGTCCAGGAGTTTGAGACCAGCCTGGGCAACATAGTGAAACCCTGTCTCTACCAAAAAAAAAATGAAAAAAATATTAAGAACTAGCTGGGCATGGTGGTGTGTGCCTACAGTCCCAGGTACTCAGGAGGTTGAGGTGAGAAGATCAGTTTGGCTGGGGTGGGGGGTCAAGGCTACAGTGAGCCATGATAATGTCAGTGCACAGCCTAGGCAACAGAGCAAGATCCTGTTTCAAAAATAATAATCATAATAAAATGAAAGACTAAAGAACCAGATTACCTCTACAATCCCTTTCAGCCATAAAATCCCAGTGTTCCATGAAGTGCTAAACTAAGAATTTTGATGGCTGAGTGCAGTGGCTCATGCCACATCCTAACACCTTGGAAGGCTGAGGCAGATGGAACAACTGAGGTCAGGAGTTCAAGACCAGCTGGCCAACATGGGGATACCCCATCTCTACTAAAAATACAAAAATTAGCCAGGCATGATGGCGGTGCCTATAGTCCCAGTTACTCGGGAGGCTGAGGAAGGAAAATCACTTGAACCTAGGAGGCAGAGATTACAGTGAGCCAAGATCACACCACTGCACTCCAGCCTGGGCAACAGAGCAAGGCTCTGTCTTGGGGGGAAAAAAAAAAAAAAAAAAAAAAGAATTTTGAGAATCAAGTTATCAGTGGAGACCAGACACAGTGGATCATGCCTGTAATCCTAACACTTTGGGAGGCTGAAGTGAGTGGATTGCCTGAGCTCAGGAATTCGACACCAGCCTGGGCAACATGACTAAATCCCCTTACTACTAAAAATACAAAAAATTAGCCAGGTGTGGCGTTGCACGCTTGTAATCCCAGCTACTCAGGAGACTGAGGCAGGAGAATCACTTGAACCCAGGAGGCAGAGGTTGCAGTGAGCCAAGATCATGCCACTGCACTCCAGCCTGGGTGACAGAGCAAGACACTGTCTCAAAAAGATTATCAGTGTTATAAGTGGAGACTGGGAGACCATCACTGAAGGGTAAGACAGGATCTGGATACCACAAGAAGGAGAGAGGAGAGAGCAGGATCAAGCAGAGGGATAGACATGACATAAGGAGAATGGAGGTGGGCAAAAGAATGTGGTGTGATGCAGGCACGTGCTGTGAAATGGTGACAAGGATGGGGAAGTTCAATGTGGCCTGATTCTGAAGGAGCTCTGGTTATTTGAGCTCTTGAACCGAATCACAGCTTTGCAGAGCATCTGTGACACTTGAATGTCTATGATGGTAAGAGGAGGGCTCTGGAGAATCTCAGTGGCATGGGGCCCCCAACCCATGTAGTTACCCCAAATGCTGCCCCGTGGGAATCTGCAGTGATTTGTGGCAAATGCAACTCCACAGGGGAGGATGAAGGGGGCAGCCAGAGCCTGGTTTCCTACGGAAGGCCATTTTCTCAGTAACATTAACTCTGCCATCTCTACGGCCAAGAATAGGAGCACCATTGATTAAAAAAAAAAAAGCATTGTAAAGTATGTGGATCAAAGAACCCTGTTTTGTTTACATAAAAGATGGTACAATTTGTCTCATCTACAGTGGAAAAATCTCATTTTAAGCAACAGTGTTAAGCACCACCGGAGACAAACCGTTACATCTTATAATCAAATGGCTTATAAGGCCATTTCATGGACCGACAAAATAAACCTTTCCAAAATCTTCATTCAAATAAAACATTCCAATAAATCCTATAGTGCTTTCTGGTTACATCATCTGAAATCTTTACCAAACAAAATGAAACCCTCCCATGATGAGCAATAACCTTCATAAATTGATGACTCCTGAATGTGTCTCTCCAACTTCGACGATTACCTGGACTTCTGACTCATCTCCAAACTCCTACCTCACATCTCCACCAGGCTGTCTATTAGGCATGTCAAACTGATCAAGTTCAAAATCAAACTCTTCTTTCCTGCCCCTTCCATACACATACACCCCAACCCACGCCCTTCTACCTGTTCTGGCCAAAAAACCTTAGAGTGAGTCACCCTTGACTTATCTTTTTCTCATATTCCCATCAAATCCAGCAGCCAATCTTTTTTTTAGATGGAATCTCACTCTTTCACCCAGGCTGGAGTGCAGTGGCACAATCTCGGCTCACTACAACCTCTATTTCCATTTCCCCGGTTCAAGCAATTTCCTTGCCTCAGCCTCCCAAGTGGCTGGAATTACAGGCATGTGTCACATCCAGCTAATTTTTGTATTTTTAGTAGAGACAGGGTTTCACCATGTTGGCCAGGCTGGTCTCAAACTCCTAACCTCACCTGCCTCAGCCTCCCAAAGTGCTGGGATTACAGGCGTGAGCCATTGCACCTGGCCAAGCAGCCAATTTTAACAAGTCTATCTTTTGAATACATCCAAAGACAGCTACCTAGCCCTTGTTCCACTTTACCAATCCAAGCCACTAGACTATAATAGCTCTCCAACCAGCTCTCCCCTTGCCTTTCTGTAGTCCATTTTCCACAGAGCAGCTACAGCAATCCTTTTATGGAGCAAGTCAGATCACACCCCTGCTCAAAATCCGTATCACTTCCCATTTTACTAGGAGTGAGGGCCACACCTTTACAATGGCCTTCTTGGGTCTGTGTGATCTATCTGCATCTCACTTATTTTCCTTTGCCCTCAGTTCCTACCACTCTGCCCTTTGTTCACTCCACTTGTCTCACTGACCTCCTTACTCTTCTTGAACAGCAAGTCTACCAAGTACACTTATATACTGACTGATCTGTCAGAAATGTGCTCTCCCATAGCCTCATGCTTGTTCCCTCCCCACCTTCAGGTCTCTGTTTAAACATTCCTCTAATGGCCTTTCCTAGTATCATTCCCCAAATAAATTAACTGCACTCAAACCCTGCTTTAGGCACTAGTTATGGGGAAATTCACACTAAGACAAGAACTTATCTCAGGAAACAACATTACTCTAGGATCATTCTAGCCAGGGTTGGCGAAGGGGACTGAGAAGAGTGAAACAGGAAAGAAAAATACACCAGTAAATGGGGAATTATCAAATTAGTGACCACCCTGGATTTTCATCTGCTTAGAGTACACCTCACAATTACCCACTTTAAAGATGGAAAGGAAGACCATTTATCTTTCAGCTCCTTGCCGCCATTGGTCACGGGTTATTCTCCTGGGCATCATGCCCAATCATACTTCCAAGCTGTACATGTGCAGGGAGTAAACAGATTTTCCCAGTGGCCCTGGGCAGAAGGCAAGAAGCAGGTAGGGCAGCTGAGATGAGGCAGTGTCAAATTACAGCTGGGCAGAGCTGGTTCTCGCCACAGTGACTGGCTTCGAAGGTAAGCTGTGAGGTATCCAATACAGTAACTAATAATGTTCATTCCAATGTTTTTAAAGATGCAAGTACATAATCTCATTACAAGTGCATCAAACTAACAAGACTGAGCAAGCATCCCTGAATAGACTTTAATGTTGTAATCAAATAAAGTTTAAAGTTGGCCTGAAAGTAAATTTTAGAATCTATGTATGACTACTTCTGTGTGACAGTCAAGCATAGATGATGAATAAATAGATGTAAAAAATATAGTTACCACTCAGTTTCCCAACATAATAAAGAATTTTTAAGGCTAAAAATATAAGGTACAAGAAGAACTGGCAGGCACAGGAGCCAACCCAAGGTTCTATACAGATGCCCACCCTCACCATCTCCTGGAACACAGCAGCTAAACTGTTCCTCTTAGAGAAAGGAGTCTATTAGCTCAAAGGTTGGGGCCATATCCTGGGGTTTTGCCCATACCCTTGTTTTAAGGGTCAGGACACCTATGCCCCAGCCAGATCATATTTCACTCAAGCTATTCCAGTTCCACCTCCTCTGAAGCAAGCCTTGCATCTAATTCTAAAAAGAGCAGAGAGTGATGATGGTACTGGGAAAAGGAGGACATGGCACAGAAGAATGAAGGGGTTGTTGTTCTCAGTATATCATGGCAAGGGGAAGGTAGGAATGAGCATCACAAATGATGAGATTTCAGGTGAGCCTCCTGCCCACCAAATAACCCATAAACAATTTTACTGAGGCTACCAAGAATGTTCCATCCAGACTTGGCTCTGGAGAAATGTGTATCATGAGAAGTCTGGGAGTGCCTCACAAGCCTCACGTGGAAAGTAAATACAAAGGGTTTTTCCATCACATGCAACTGCAGGAAAATACATGAGTGGGAACTATGCTAACAAAAGAAGGAATTTAAGTGTCAGATAAATAGAATGGGTGGAAAGCACCCGGAAGCAGAATAGCAAGAGACTGATAGGAGACTCACTAGGCCACAAGTTGAAAAATGGTAGTCACAGGCTGGCTTCAGCCCACAGGTGGTTATTATTGTCCCAAGTAGGATTTTAATATAGTCAAGCCAATATTTACAAATTCTTTCTTTACAAAAAAACTCTAGACTTCCCTTGATAAATTGAAATGCCAGTTCCACCGAGCTTGCTAGTGACAACAAAAAGCTAGGGCTCAGTAGTAACTTCTTCTCTTGAAAGTCTCCCATGGGGCATCCCCACCCCACTACTAGTCCCTATAGCTCTTGAATTTTTTTCTTTTCACTAAAGAAAAAAGGTATTTATTGGTTTCTATGTTAAAAATGGAAAAAAATAAAGACATTTTGTTGGTCACTAGATTTTTTTCTTACACTCAATCTGCTTCACTTATTTATATGGTCTCTCTGACCAATGTATGCATTTGCAATTGAAACCCAGGACTAGACTGAAAGCTCCAAGAAAATAGATGCTATACCTCTCTTACACACCATTGTATCCCCAGCACCATGCATAGTGCCTGACCCCCAGCAGGCACTCAATACCATTGAGTTATAGACAGGGGGATGACTTACAACACTTTAAAAAGTGGTGAGGAGGGGCAAGGGAGCATCCCATAGCTGTAAAACTATAAAGTCAAGGCCTTGGTAAATGAGCAGAATTGATCTTTAGTATTAGGGTACCACTTACAATGTGTACTAATTAATCAATACTTAACCAGATATAAGAAAAATACATTCTTGACTTTCCCAATCTTTTACACCAACATCTGACTATAGGTTTCTAATTCAGCATTTATTTAGCCTACAGGTATTAATTACCATCTTAACACTTCTGCTAGTCACTGTTAGATCACTGTCTGTACTTTTCTGTTTGCTTGAAAAAAATACTTTTTAAAAGTCTTGTTCATACTTGATATGACCCTTGCCTTTTATTCTGAGATACAATAAGGCTGTTTCTAAAGATGCTTGAAATTTTATTTAGTGGTACAAAAAAATCACCTACCAATAACCTTCATCTACCCATAGATACCAAAAAGTATAATTTCATTACCTGGTTGAAGTTCATTCCTTTTTCCTTCTTTAGTAGACTGAATTAAACTTGCAGCTAATGGAAAAAGAAAAAAAATCCATTAGCAATTGATCCATGTGATGGCTTGTTAAACTTTCCCATTTTATACCTGAAACAGATGGGAGCCCAAAGGATATGTCAATGGAAGATTAGGGCAGAATGCAAAGCATTCTTTTTTGTAGGTATGCTCTCCATATTCTTTATTTCAAACTTAACTTCCCAAGAACATTTCTTTCTTAGAAAATCATTATTATAGAGTAATTTAATACTGCAAAAACCTAATACTTTGAAACTCTTAAAAGATGTAGTTCAGTTATTGACATGCAGCAATAAGAGTCCAACTTACCAAGCAAAGTTCTTTCACTGTTGACAGAGCAACTGAAAACTTCCAAGTCTTTCTCAAAGGCATATAGAAGCTATTAAAATGAAAGTATTTTTTAATTTAGAGTTTCACATATTAAATAACAATTGTATTAATGTAAATTCCCATTAAGCTCTGTGCTAAGTACTACTGGAGCAAAATATTTTAGTAAAGAATCAAACTAGTTTAGCTATGCTGACAGACCACTCTTTACCAAAACCAGACCACTCTTACCAAAAAAAAACTTTGCTATCATAAGCCATGTTTGGCACTGATATTGAGCCATAAGACAATCAAGCATAGTGTTTAAGAGCATAGATGTTGGAGCCCTACTGAACCCAGGTTCAAATCCTGACTGTCACTTACTAGCTGTGTGACCTTGAATAAATTATTCAGCTTCTCTTTCCCCCTTATCAGTAAAATAGCAATCATAAAATCTACTCATGGGATTGCTAGGAGGATCAAGCAAGATAATCTATATGAAGCACTTAGCGCAATAAGCACTCAAATGTTAGCTATTGTAATTACTGAGGTAATTAATTACAAAAGAATCATTAGTTATCTTAGCCACTGTCACAAGTACATCTCCCATAGGGCTTTCATATTTAGAGGACTGGGAAGGTAGTCTTCTATCTTTAGTTTTTTTTTCTTGTTGCTGTTTAAAACGTTAAAAATGTTGCAAGATTCCATTTCCTTGAATATTAAAGAAAATGAAAATGCCCATGCAGTAGGATGTGATGTCAAGATAGAGGAACTAGAGGACACCAGTCCTATTACGCAGTCTCTCTTAAAGAACACCCAGGGGATAAGCGAAACAGACTGTCTTAGACCTCAGAAGAGAACAGACTAGGTCAAACAATAAATAGTTTAAGTATTAAGAAGGTTACTGGTATCTGCACACTAAAAAATTATCAAGAACACACCAGATCCCTATAGCTAGAAGTCAATGGGAAAAGCTGGGGAAGTTAGGGAACAACTGATTACAAAAAGTGAATTTTCAGATAATAAGGTACTGAATTTATGTGAGAATTTTCCATTTCCTTTTACTGTTGCTCTAACTGAGGAATTCTAAATTATTATTAAGAAGAATCTAATTCTAAATTATTACCAAGAAGAATCTAATTCCAAATTATAACTAAGAAGAATGGGAACATACACTTAATTTTTAATGTATTATGTTTTAATTATAAAATAATGTAAGTATAGTCTCAGTGTTTAAAAATGCAAACACTATGGCCAGGTGTGGTGGCTCACGTGTGTAATCCCAGCGCTTTGGGAGACCAAGGTGGGTGGATCACAAGGTCAAGAGATTGAGACTATCCTGGTCAACATGGTGAAATTCCATATTCACAAAAACTACAAAAATCAACTGGGCAGGAGGCTGAGGCAGGAAAATCACTTGAACCCCGGAAGCCGAGGTTGCAGTGAGCCGAGATCATGCCACTGCACTCCAGCGTGACAACAGAGCGAGATTCCATCTCAAAAAAAAAAGCAAATACTATCAGATAAAAAGTCAAAGCCAGCCTGGATAACATGACAAAATCCTGTCTCTCCAAAAAAAAAATGTTTTTAATTAGGCAGGCATGGTGGCATGCCTATAGTCCAAGCTACTTGGGAGGCTGAGACGGAAGGATTACTTGAGCCCAGGAGGTGAAGACTGCTGTGAACTGTAATTGTGCCACTGAACTCCAGCCCACGTGACAGAGCAAGACCCTGTCTCAAACATTAAAAAAGATCAAAAGATATAAACAGTCCATTATACTCAGCCAATCCCAACTTCCTTCCAAAAAGAAGCATGTTTACAAATTTTCTGTAGTTACTTAGAGTGACAGTGCAAGTTTTTTCAAAACATAACTGCCATGTGTTATTCTGACAACTTGCTTTTTTCATGTAACAATATGTTTTGAAGAGCCTTCTGTACCAGTACATTTATAGACTTCTTAATCCTTGAATAGCTGTATCAATTTCCAAAAACTTACTGATGGGCATTTAGTTTGCCTTCTACATTTACGTAGTATAATAATCCAATGAACTTCCTTTTACATACACCTATGTGAATTTGTACAGGTATTTCTGTAGAATCAAAACCTCAAAGTGGAATTTCTAGGTTAATAGGTATGCAAGTATCAGAAGCCTTTAACTGCAAGCATCAAAAAACCTTCCCCAAACTAGCTTAGGCAAAAAGACAATTAGTAGCTCATGAAATTGAACAGAACAGGGTGTTACTTAAGTATTGGCTTGACCCAGAGCTGGAAATACCCATTCTAGCTTTCCAGGTTCAATACATTTGTTAGCCTCCACACAGTAGACCTCCAAGTTCTAGTCCCCAAACCCACAGCAGTTCCAACCCACTGAATTCACTTATTACCAAGCCCAGTGGAAAAGAGAAGAGTCCATGTCCCAAATTCCCAGCCAAGTATTCACTTGTATGCAACCAGTTTAGTTCATGTCCACTCTTGCATGTACTACCAGGGAAGGCCTACATGACAGGAGGTGGGAGAAAGAGGTGGAAGAGGTTGAGGAAGGAAACATTGGGAGTGTACCTAATTGTGCATAAGTAATACATTGCTTCCCATTTGGATATTGCAGGGTAAGACCATTCGCTAAAACTTGAGAGGAAGGGGGCAAAGTGGAGTCAACCCACTTGTCTCTATTGCTCCCACAAAGTACAGTTTTAAAACCCTGGACATGTATTTTTTAAAAAACCAAATATAACTCTGAAATGTAGAGAGAAGGCAGGGATTCTTTAGGGACCTCGGGTCCTGATTAATGACATAGTAGTGAGTTCCCTGGGTTTTCCTTTTGGGTCATATAGCCTACATTCAGAGCTAAAGAGGAGAAAACAACAGAAATACTGATGGGAGCACACAAAAACAAACACACACCCATTCTCTCCAGCCAAAGGAACTGGAAAAGGGAAACATAGCAAGAGAGAAACTTTTTTTTTTTTTTACTACAACCACCCTAACTCCAGCCAAACACCAGGAAAGAAAATACAACCCCACTTCCTCCTCTACCAGCAAAGGCTGTATGAGGAGCTTAGACTCCCACCTTTGCCCAGCTATAACAAGGCACCCTTCCCCCTTCTGTGAGAAGAATATCAAAGAAGACCAAGTAGGAAATCAAAACTTTCATCCATTCCCAGTGGTAATGAGCTTTCCCCACCAAGAATGCCAGCAAAGCCATGTGGAAAGAGGTCCCTTTCCACCTCCTCACTGGGATGGTGCCTGAGGTGGCTGAATGGGAAGCCAGAACTTTTACTACCACCAGATGATAATGAGGCCTTCATCTACCTTTGCCCCATCCTGTTCCTCTGCTGTGGTATCAGTGGAAGCCAAGTGGGGAGAGTGAAATCCTACCTCTGTCTACTCTAACAAGGCACTTCTCCCCACTGGGGTGTCCAAGTAGGCCAAGTAGGGAACCTGGACCTTCCCCCCACCACAACCTAGCAATAGTGAGGTTGTACCCCATACCCTGCTAATTCCCCAACAGGTATATTATCAGAGGAGGCATGCTAAAGAGAAGACTTAAGTAAGATCCAGAGTTTCCTAATGTAGTACTCGAAATGTCTAACATAAAATAGAAAATTTCATATCATACCAAGAACCAGGAAGATCTCAAGCTGAACAAGAAAATAATAGGCACAAGCACTGAGACAATGCAGATACTGGAATTTTCTGACAAAGATTTAAAAACCATCACCATAGAAATGCTTCCACAGGCCAGGCACGGTGGCTCATGCCTGTAATCCCAGCACTTTGGGAGGCTGGTGGTGTGCGCCCGTAGTCCCAGCTACTCGGGAGGCTGAGGCAGGAGAATCACTTGAACCTGGAAGGTGAAGGTTGCAGTAAGCCAAGATTGCACCACCGTATTCCAATCTGGGCAACAAGAGCGAAACTCCATCTTTAAAAAAAAGTTTCAATAAGTAATTATAAGCATCCTTGAAACAAATGAAAATCTCAGCAAGTAATAGAATATATAAAGAAAAATACTAATGGAAATGTCACAACTGAAAAATCACCAATTTTTTTTTTTTTAACAAAACCTCTCTGGGTAGGCTCAACAACATAGTGGAGCGGACAGAAGAATCAGTGAACTTGAAAACAACAGAAGTCGCCTAATTTAAAACAATAGACAGAAATCCAAAAAATAAAGAAAACAGGGCCAGACACTGTGGCTCACACCTGTAATTCCAGCACTGTGGGAGGCTGAGGTGGGCATATCACAAGGTCAGGAGATTGAAACCATCCTGGCCAACATGGTGAAACCCTGTCTCTACTAAAAATACAACAAAAAATTAGCTGGGAGTGGTGGCGCACGCCTGTAGTCCCAGCTACTTGGGGGCTGAGGCAGGAGAATTACTTGAACCTAGGAGGCGAAGATTGCAGTGAGCCAAGACTGTACCACTGCACTACAGGCCGGGTGACAGTGTGAGACTCCATCTCAAAAAAAAAGGAAGCAGAACCTCAGAGATCTGTGAGACTATAACAAAAGATCTACCATTTGTGTTAGAAGAGTCCATAAAAAGAGAAGAGAAACAGAGGAATTTTAAGTAAAGTATTGGAAGAAATACTAGCTAATGACTAAAAATGTTCCAAATTTGGCAAGAGACTACAGATTCAGTAAGCCAAGTAAACTCCAAACAGGGAAAATCCAAACAAATCCACACCAAGACACAGTATAATCAAACTTCAGAAATCTAAGGAGAAAGAAAAAATTTTTTTCAAAAAACAGCAAAGAAAAAAAGTGACATCTTACCTATATGGGGAACGAACAATTCAGAAGACAGCAGATTTCTCATGAGAAACCAGAGAGCCCAGAAGAAATGGCATGTTTTTCAAGAGAGAAACAAAAAGAACTACGAGTCCTGAATTCTATACTTGGTAAAATTATCCTTCAGGAATGAAAGGAAAAAAAGACATTCGCAGATGAAGAAACTGAGAATTTGTCATCAGCATACCTACCCTAAAAAAATGGCTAAAAAAAGTTCTTGAAAGAGAAAGTAAATGATAAAAGAGGAATCTTAAAAGATCAGAAAGCCGGAAAGAACCATAGAAAGAACAAATATACAGGTAAACAAAATTGACTTTCCTTCTCCTTTTGTATTTTCTCAATTATGTTCAACAATCGGGGCCAAAAGTATAACATTGCCTAAGAACATATAGGAAATATCAAAGACAATCAAAAACATAGAAAGGTAAAGAGACTTAAAAGGAGGTAAGAGTTCTACAGGTCGTTTGAACTAGTAAAATTTCAACACAATAGATCTTGTGGTGATGGAATAATTCTTTTTCTTTATTGTAGTGGTAATTACAGGAATCCACACAAGTGATGAAATAGCATAGAGAACTATATGCACACATTCTACCGACATTAATTTATTGGTTTTAATATATTATCCTATAGTTACACAAGACATAATAATTGAGAGAAACTGAGTGAAGAGTACACAGGACATTGCTGTACTAGTTTTTCAAATTAAAAAAATAAAAACTTGGCCAGGCACGGTGGCTCATGCCTGTAATCCCAGCACTTTGGGAGGCCGAGGCGGGCAGGTCACGAGGTCAAGAGATCGAGACCATCCTGACCAACCGTCTCTACTAAAACATACAAAAATTGGCTGGGCATGGTGGCGCAACCCGTAATCCCAGCTACTTGGGAAGCTGAGGCAGGAGAATTGCTTGAACCCAGGAGGCAGAGGTTGCAGTGAACCAAGATCGTGGCACTGCACTCCAGCCTGGCGCCTGGCGACAGAGCGAGACTCTGTCTTAAAAAAAGTAAAATAAAATAAATAAAAACTTTGAGAGAAGGATGGGTAAGCATTAAGACTCAGACACCATTATCCCACCCTGAAGCTCAGTTACCAAGAAGAAGATTTTTTTCTCTTGATGGCACCATCTTTTTCTGGTGGCACCCTTCTAAGGAAAAATACAGTACTTGAAAAGAATTTTTAAAGCCTATCTAGAGTTGGCATACAAATCCATTCCTTCAGTAAAACATCAAGAGGTCAGTTAAAAAAAAAAAAAACTTATGGGCTGTAAGGGTTGTGCTTATGTGGAAAAGAGATGGGATAGGGAGGGTTTGTTTAGTGACTATGGTTCAGAAGCAAAATTTGCCAGTTTACAAAGCTAGTTTAAATTTCTGATTTAAAGTTAGTTTAAATTTCATCCTTTTTGCCAATATTTTTTCTGGACTAATTTTCACATTTTGGACTGGAAAACTTTTGAAAAACAGCCACTCTGGAGGGAACCTATCACTATCAATCCACTGAAAAACTTCACTGCACTCCTATCACTCACAGACTTAGGAAGCTAAAGGTTACGGAGATAAAACACATTTGCATGCAAAATGCTCCTCACTGTCAAGTGCTCACAGTCTTGGAAGAGAGGAATGTAACCACAAAAGATAGCAGCAGTCACCACAAATGGATTGACAGAAGACAGACTGATCATGCCACACAGAAACTAAACTAAGGATTACACTGAAAACTGGAGATTTTATTCTCTTTCCCTAGACAGCATAGTGTGAGTTTATGTTGATCATCACTGTGTCCCTAGCACTGGACAGTGAAAACACTCAATGCTTATTTGTTCGATCAATGAATGAGTGAGTGAGTGAATGAAGGAAAAAAGGTGAAAGGGGTACACAAAGGGAAAAGAGAATTAACCAAGTAGCATGCTGGAACCCTGAAGACTAAGGTGACCTGTGAGAAATTTGTAATGGATAAAGGACATTTAAGTTCAATGATATCTAATATTTAATTCTAAATTATTTTTACATAGGCACAAAATGACTCCCTCGCATTTGCTCTCAGAATTAGACAAAACCTGTCACATCAACCAATACCTTATGCGAGTAATTTGGGGGAAAAACAAGGAAAGACAGCTGAGTTCCATGTCTAGATCATTAAGAAATAATGCGAAACAAGACACATGAAGGTTAAACAGAAGCAGAAAGAGCCAGAAGTCATTATAATATGATGACCTGGGAGTACACAAATCTCAAGGAGGGCAATGGACCTCCTTCTTTCTTACAGGATATGGGATAATTTGTTTAAGCCTACTTTACTTCAACCTAAAAGGCATAAGAGACTTCACCTCACTTTTTGGTCCAATAGTCTGTGCATTTTTTGTTTAAGACAATAGGACCAAGAGATAGTTAAGGGAGAAGAAAAGAAAAGCAAAGAAATATAAATTTTTAGAAAATAAAGTTGGTATTCCCACTCCTAGATATGCACACAAAAGAATTAAAAAACAAATCATTATGTATACAACAGTGTTCATAATAGACAATTATTACAAATAAGTGCCCATCAACAAATAAACTGTTGCATATACTGTGAAAATTGATTACATGAATTGGAGTTACTGTCATACTCAATTCAGTTAAATCAAGAGATCAGGAGCGGAAAAGAGAAGCACATGGGGCACAAGTGCCTGCCCAGGTATTATCCTGTGAGCCAGCTGCCAAAATAACCAAATGCCATAAACTTAAAGAATAGCTTTACCTAGTAGCTGCTGTAACAAACTGCCATGGCTCTAAAACTAGTTTTACCTACTGTTTCACACACCAATTAGATCTTGCCAGCCCCTGGAAACTTTCCTATTACCAATGAGCGTTCTTTCAAAGCCATATGTAACATTTCTCTTTCTGATAAAACCCCCAACCCTTCTTTGTTCTTTGGACATACCAAAGACTACCCTGATCTGTGTATACACCTCAAATTGCAATTCTGTTTTTTCAAATAAAATGTTTAGAAAAAGAAGAAAACAAAATTATATTTTATATCTAGAAAAAGGAGGCGACAAATAAGAAAACTCTAAAGGCAGTAAAGTAACCAATGAGTAATATATCATTTATGGTGATTTTTACCTCATTTTGTCTGGTTTGGCAATCGTATAATCCAAAGACGACATTTCCCTTATCATCCTAAAAAAAATTAACCAGATGTTTATTACATGTCATTGTTTAGGAAGTTAGAATGTTACTAGTTTTCAAACGAACCTGCAATAACTCAATCTTAGCAGTAAGCAGTCTAAAAGATGCTTTCTGTACCTGTCAGAGGGGGACTGAATCCAATTCAGGTAGTCATTTGGGCTCAAAGAATGAAACAGATCAAAATAGCATAGAGCTCAGTGAGTTTGGGGAACTGTTTAGTAGGACTGAGCATGGTGAAGGAGTAAATCTTTATATACTTCCATTTATGTCTCTGAAAAAATACACATGATAGATAATAGAGATGACTAGGACGAGTTCATAATGCTCTTATAAGTAAAACACAGTGACTCACACAATTCCTTAAATGTAACATTCTAAGACACAACTTACAGTAATTTTTACTATAAAGAAGTACAGTGATATAACTGTGCAAAGCAAACTGGCTGTTTGAATTATTCATGTGTACTTACTAAAGTTAAGTTTTTATTAGAACACTGACATTGAAAACACACTGCTAAATAACAATGCTACATGTGCCTGTAGTCCTAGCAACTGGGAAGGTTGAGGCAGAAGCTCAAGGAATCCACTTGAGCCCAGGAGTTTGAGACTGCAGTGAGCTATGACTGTGCCACTACACCCCAGCCTAGGTGACAGAGCAAGACCCTGTGTCTAAAAACAAAATAATAATAATGCTTCAAAAGTCCTAACATATCTACATCTGAAGAGGGTAATCATATTTAATATTTTCTCCAAGGATAAAATTTTAACATATTAATTAGGTTTAAACATCTTGTACTTGGTATATTTTGTCTAGAAAATGAAATTGTTCATTGATTCAAAAACTTTGAGTATTATGTCAGATGTGCTCGTTTAGTTTTATTTTAAAATGAAGCAACATTTAATAATACTAAATCTCTCTCTCTCTTTTTTTTTTTTTTTTAACAGGCTGTCTCTCTGTCACCCAGGCTGGATGCAGTGCAGTGGTACAATCTTGGCTCGCTGCAACCTCCACCTCCTGGGTTTAAGTGATTCTTGTGTCTCAGCCTCCCAAGTAGCGGGAATCACCATTCCCAGCTCATTTTTGTATTTTTTGGTAGAAATGGGGTTTTGTTATATTGGCAAGGCCAGTCTTGAACTCGTGAACTCAAATGATCTGCCCGCTTCAGTCTTCCAAATTGTTAGGATTACAGTTGTGAGTTACCATGCCCAGCCTAATACTACCAAATTTCAACCACTTTATTCGATCTCACACAAAGTCATATGTTAAGATTAAATACCAACAAGTTTATTCATTACCCCTCAATAAGATACAATATAGATACTAAAAATACAAAAAATTAGCTGGGCATGGTGGTGCGTACCTGTAATCCCAGCTACTCAGGAGGCTGAGGCAGGAGAATTGCCTGAACCCAGGAGGCGGAGGTTGCGGTGAGCCGAGATCATGCCATTGCACTCCGGCCTGGGTAACAAGAGCAAAACTCCGTCTCAAAAAAAAAAAAAAGATACAATATAGAATTCTGTAAAAGAGAAAATAAATGATTAAAAACAGTAAATGTACATTTTATCACAATAAAAAAATACAGACATACCTTATAGGTATATATGATATTTCCATTTCTTTCAATGTTTAATACACGTAAGCTCTCATAATCGTTTTCTACAACATCTGAAATGGTAACAGTAGGTTAATACTCAGCAGAAGACGGTTAGAAACATATTTAACAATATATTAGTGAAGGAAGCCAAATATATACTAATAATTCTATTATATAAAATTTAAAAACAGGCAAAACTAATTTCTTTCATTAGAGGCACAAATAGCAGTGACCTTTAAGAAAGGGGAAAGCCATAGTGATTGAGAAGTGTCTCAAGTGAGCCTTCTCAGGTGTTGGTAATGTTAAATGTCTTAGGTATACTGATATACTCTGTAATAACGAACGGAGATGTACTCTTTTCTGTGTGAATGTTATACAATAAATTTCAAGTATCAGTTTTTGCTTTATGCATTTTGAGGCTACACCACCAAGGGCACATGAATTTGGAATTGTTATAGCCTCCAGGAGGATTAACCACTGTTAGGCTCTAAGCTGAGCTGCCAGATGTCTGAGCAGTCAATTAAAACAGTAAGATTTAAAAGTTAACTTTTTAACAGTCAAGCTTTTAATCACTTACTGTGATGCTATAAAGCAAGAGGCTAAACAAGAGAAAGTGCTAATGTCCCTGTTCTATTTTCTCCTCATGAAATGGTGCTGTTGGCCAAGGGTCAGGTCAATCAGCAAAATATGGTGCTCTCTTCACTATCAAGGGAGCTTCCCAAAAAGATTCCTGCAGTATCATGGATCCAGTAGCTAAGGGTAAGTAGAAAGAGAAGAGCTAGGAGTGGGAAAGTATTTTGCTGGAGAAAAAGCAGTCTTCAAAGTTCCCCTCTTACCCCTGCTAAGGTGGTTTTAGTGGTTTAGAGGCACCTGAGAAAGGTCTCTGCTGAAGGCCTCCAAATGAAGAACCTGGGCTAGGAATGCAACTATCTATAAGGGTTTGGCTGGCCAGCCGGACCTGAGTCACAACCAGTACTCATTTCTAGGACTACAGTGCACTGGCCATACACCAAGTTGGATTGAGGGAGGGCAGCTTTCTCCAGTTAGGCCTGTCAGATAAAGCCTTTGTAACTGCATATGGTTGGGTCTGAAAAATTACACATAAGGTTTTAAACTAGGAGCTGGACTAGCAACCCTTTATTCATTAAACAATATCCTTTATTTCTAATAATTATTGTTACTTTATGTCTTTGTCTGATGTTAATACAACTACATGAGCTTGGTTAGTGCTTGCATGATAGAGTTTATTATTATTAATCTGCTTGTGTCCTTATATTGAAGATATGTTCTATAAGCAGTATCTACTTGAGATTTTTTTCCCCAATCTGACATTCTTAATCTTTTAATTGGGGTATGTAGTCCATTTACATTTAATGTACTTACTAGCATATTAGGTTGATATTTATCACAGTATCACCTGTTTTACTCTTCTTCTGGACTAAGTTTATTATTTCATTCTATTACCTATTAACCTGTCAGTTATATGTTTTTGCTATTCTTTTATTAGTTATACTAAAAGTTATAACATGCATCCTTGACTTACTAAGTTTTAGTATTATGTGATGCCAAAAAATGTAAAGCAACTGAAACGCTGATGCATTGTTAATGGGAGTATAATTTAGAAAACTGGCAGTATCTAATAAAGCTGAACACATGACTCAACAACTGCACTTGTACATATATCCTCAAGAGAAATATATACATATATTTAGCAAAGGACACATAAGAATGTCTATAGTACTACAGTACAGTATGGCCCAACCCAGAAACCCAAACTACCCATTAAGTAAAGAATCAATAAATTGTGTTATATCCAAACAATGGAATAATACAAAACAATAAATTAACATTCCGCAATAACATATGAAACTGAGCAAAAAGCTAGGCATGGTGGCACACGCCTGTGATGCCAACATTTTGGGAGGTCAAGGCAGGTGGATCATCAGGCTAGGAGTTCAAGACAAGCCTGGCCAAGATGTTGAAACCCCATCTCTACTAAAAATACAAAAATTAGCCAGGTGTGGTGGCAGGTGCCTGTAATCCCAGCTACTCAGGAGGCTGAAGCAGGGAACTACTTGAACCCAGGAGGCAGAGGCTGCAGTGAGCCGAGATGGCACCAATGCACTACAACCTGGGTGACAGAGTAAGACTCTGCCTCAAAAAAAAAAAAAAAGAAAGAAAGAAAGAAAAAACTGAGCAAAAGAACATCCCTTGCCACCAAAAAAAGGTACAAATTGTATATTTAAATTCACATACAAGTTTTCAGTAATATGTACAACTAATCTACAGTGTTAGATAAGTGACTGCTACAAAGGAGCATGAAGGACTTCAGAGGTTTTATTAATGTTTTCCTTCCTGTTCTGAGTTCTAGTTGCATTAGTGTGTTTCACTTTGTGAAAATTAACGGAGCTGGGAACTTGTAATTTGTGTGCTTATCTGTGTGAAAGCCATATTTTGCTGAAGGACATATAGACTCTTTACACAAAATATCTAACCTATAAGTTAACTGACCATCTTCCTCCTAAAATTTTAGGGTATTTCTCCTAATTCTACAGTTAAAGGATTTGAACATTGGTAGATACAGCATTGTAATCATTACTAATTGAGCAGAAGTGTGTATTTTCCTAATTTCCTCAAAAGTTATCCAAAATTATGGTACAATGGCTCATGTCTGTAATCCCAGCACTTTGGAAGGCTGAGACAGGCAGATCACTTAAGGCTAGGAGTTCAAGTCCAGCCTGACCAACATGGTGAAAACCAATCTCTACAAAAAATACAGAAAATTAGCTGGGCATGATGGCATGGACCCATAATCCCAGCTACTCAGGAGGCTGAGACAGGAGAATCGCTTGAGCCCAGGAGGTGGAGGTTGCAGTGAGCAGAGATTGAGCCATTGCATTTCAGAGCAAGACTCTATCAAAAAATCAAAAAGATAAATTGCTTAAATTTGACTCATTTTTTCCTATACAGAAATAGTTCATGTGTTAATTACATTGATTATGACAAATTCTAATATTCAGATAAAACATATGCAAAATAGCTAAAACTCAACAAATTTCCATTTGTATTCCTAGTAAAAAAGGAAAAGAAAAGGTAAAAAAATAAGGGTAATTGTTGAGCTAGACACCCGCACTGGAGCTGGAGGTGGGAAACATTTAAAGAGAAGAAGAGCAGGTTTCACTGAGAACTTAGACATCATCCTGAGATCTCTCTTCCCCACCCCTCACAAGAACCAGCTTCCAGATCTCCCAGGGACAGGGCAAAGTGTTTTCTATACATGGGTATATATGTTTATCAATAGATAGACATGTATATGGAGCTGTCAGACTCACTTCACATTGAAGGATAATAAGGATAATAATTTGGCCTCTTAGGAGACTAGGATTCAATCAGTTTATAAGCCAAGCATTATGGCCCTTGCCTGTAATCCCAGCAATTTGGGAGGCTGAGGTAGGAGGATGGCTTGAGCTCAGGAGTTCAGGACCAACCTGGGCAACACAGCAAGATCCCGTCTTATAATAATAATAAGCTTATAGCTAAGTAGCACTTCACAATTTAAAGAGTTTTCATTTCTATCTCATCTGCATTGTATAAGGTATTCCAGGCTTACTATACTTTTCAATGAAATAATGATACCTGACCAATTTGCAGTGAAAAGGTGGCATAAACTGATCTCAAACCTAGAAAAAGGTAAACAGAACAATGGGCTGAGTGTCCTGTATGAAGCTTACAATGACAAAATGGGTAATTACTGAAAAGCCCTTTGAAAGGTAGATATTGTAGACATCTAAAAATAATTTCAGTGAGTTTTTCATCCTGTACATGACTCAAAACTTCTGGAATGCAATGTGTCAATATTTTGAGAAGTATTTTTTTCTTTCAAGATTATAAGTATGCTAGGAGAGACCACTGCAAAAGAACATTTAAAAGGTTTCGGCTGGCTGGGCACGATGGCTCAAGCCTGTAATCCCAGCACTTTGGGAGGCCGAGGCAGGTGGATCACGAGGTCAGGAGTTCCAGACTAGCTTGGCCATCATGGTGAAACCCTGTCTCTACTAAAAATACAAAAAATTAGCCGGGCATGGTGGTGCACACCTGTAATCCCAGCTACTTGGGAGGCCGAGGCAGGAGAATTGCTTGAACTGGGGGGGTGGAGGTTGCAGTGAGCCGAGATAGTGTCACTGAATTCCAGCCTCAGTGACACAGTGAGACTTCATCTCAAAAGAAAAGAAAAATGTTTCAGCTAAGATAAGAAACTCCTTTACAAGAAATCTTGCTAAATCCAATTTGCTTGCAAAACCATATCTATTTTCCGATTACTATAATGTAAAGAGAAAAAAATTCTCCAACAGATGCACATTGCAAGAAATGGTACATGCTTATCCCATTAAACTAGTGGTTCTCAACTCTGGCTGTCTTAGAATCCATAGGGGAGCTTTTTAAAAGAACACCGATGCCCCAAGTCATACCCAAGATACTCTGATTTTACTGAGCTGGTGTGGAGCCCACTCACTGGTGTATATGTATGTGTTTTAGGTTCCCCGGGTGACTCTAATGTGCAGCCAGGGTTGAGAACCACTGAACTACAAATTTGCACTACATATTAAGCAATATTCATTACAGGGCATAACTTGGACCATCTTATAATGTAACCATGGTAGACAGAGTTGAAAGAAATAAAAATAATGCTTTCATGGGAACATCATGTAATAACTGCAGGGCTGAATAACACTGCAGTTAAGTACATGGTTCACACTTCAAGGACATTTGAAACACACAAATGTGGTAATGTTGGAAATCCAGAAGCCAATATCTCACCACACGCTATTAAACCATTGGCTCTTCCTCCCTGGACTAGTTGCCCATGTATTAACAAACCTTTATAAAAGAAGTATTCAGTAACCTCTTTGCTTATTCATTCTGACTCTTCTCCCAGTAGTTCATCACTGGAAAGTCCAGAGGAAGAAGTTTAGCAATTTCAAATGAGGAAATGTTTAATTTTGCAGTTTAGTGTACTCAGTGCTCATGAAGAGAACAACGTAGCATTTTGATAGATAAGATACTTGCATAGGTAAACCTACAAAAGAGAGTACCTAGATATTAAAGGTATCGGCAAGTCATAGCTGTTATAAAACAAAAGGTGGTTGTCCAGATATTCTCATTCATTTCAATCTATTCTTTGCCAAACGACAGTGATTTCACTTTACAGGAAGAGGTTTATCAAATGTTTTCATTTTATCCCAAACTGCTATGAGACAAAAAAAAAAAAAAAAAAATCAAAGTATTGGTCTTTCTAATGACCATACTTTAGGAGAAAAATGTCATGCAGCCTTATACAAAAATTTGAACTAGTTCCTAATACATACATCAAGAGGTGATCAAATATGATTATACCTATAACATGACTATTCTACAAATAATTCATATAAATCTCAGGCTTAAGATGACCAGTTACAATTCCTAAACCTATGAAGTAAACATGATGTGATTCATATTTCATATACTGAGTAAAATAAGTTAAGAAGCAAAAGAGAGATGAGAATTAGAAAAGAAGACTAAGAATTAGCAGAAAGAAAAGTAAAAAGGTAAGCTAGTGGCAAGAAAGTAGTTTAAAGAAAAAAAAAACAGTTAAAACAAAGTGACTAAGGTGACCCTCTGGCCCCCAAATCAATCCAGGAATACATAGGAGGCAACAACAAAAAAAGGCATTACGCTTGAATCAGTCATTTGGTAAAATATACCACTTCCCTGGCAAAGATTACAACATATGAAAGACAAGTCAATTTGGTGTATCACAAATCCAAGACTAATAAAAGCAGACAAGAAAATCTACATCCTTTTCAGTCTTAAATATTGACATTTAAATGTTAGAAAACTTACATATTGCAGATCTTATTTTCTTGAAGATGTGATCAATCCGAACAAGGGATTAAGCACTGGATACAAAAATCAACATATAAGATCTATTATGCGCTGGGTGCAGTGGCTCACATCTGTAATCCCAACACTTTGAGAACCCAAGGCGGGCAGATCACGACATCAGGAGTTTGAGGCCAGACTGGCCAACATGGTGAAACCCCATTTCTGCTAAAAACACAAAAAAAATTAGCCAGGCATTGTGGCATGTGCCTGTAATCCCAGCTATTCAGGGGATCGAGGCAGGAGAATTGCTTGAACCTAGGAGGCGGAGGTCATAGTGAGCCGAGATTGCGCCATTGCACTTCAGCCTAGGTGACAGAGCAAGACTCCATCTCAAGAGGGGGGAAAAAAACTGTTACAGTGCTATATTCCACCAATCGTTAGAATATGTCATGTTTTTAAGTGTGCTAGTTATGAGATCAACAAAAAATAGCCTAGGATGAAATCAAGCAAAACATGTACAGAACCTTCATGGAGAAAATTCTAAGACTTATTGAGAGTCATTAAAAAGGATCTAAATAAATAACAAGCTATACCTTGTTCATAGTTGGGAAGACCTAGGATTGTAAAGATAACTATTCTCCCCAAGCTGATCTATAGAGGCAATGCAACTATAGGAAATCCAAATCAACTTTTTGGTGAAATCTGACAGGAGGATTGAAAAATATATATGAAAAAGCAAAGGGCATACAATAGCTAAGACACTCATGAAGAATACTAAGTAAGGGGACTCACCTACCAGTTATCAATACTTATCATAAAGCATAGTTATTAAGATATTATTGTCACATCAAGGTGAGATAATGGAATAAAGTGAACTCAGAAAAGGAGACCTACATAAAGAAGCTTGATATAACAGAACTAGCTTTGTTGTAGGAATTAAAATGACTAAAATGACCAATATTATTTGGTTAATAATATTGAAACAACTAGCTATTAATTTTTTCAAAAAATTTGGACTCCTATATATCACATAAAAATAAATTCTAGGTGGATTAAAATAAAATAAAAATGTGAAAAAGAAACCCACAAAGCTTCTAAAAGTAAACATTAAAAATGTCTTCATGACTTCAAAATAGGGAGGATTTCTTTAAGATATCTAAAAGGCCACAAACTATGAAGAAAAACCCATAATTAGAATACATTAAAATTAAGAACCCCTGTTTATCAAGGGCACCATCACAAAGTGAAACAAAAGTGACAGATTGAGAGAAAAATATTTGCAACACATGATAAAGAACTAGGATCCCAAAAACATAACCCCTAAAAAAATCAATTAAAAAAATAGGAAAGTGAACAAAAGGATGAATAGACATTTCACAGACAGGGAAATTCGAATGGTCAGTAAATATACAGAGATGCTCAACCTCACAGCACAATGAAATAATTAGTCCTACCAGTTTGACAAAAAAATTTAAAATCTTGAACTGTCAAGGGCTTGTAAGGATAGAGAGTATCAGAAATGTTTCCACACCACAAATAGGGGTGTTAGTAAGAACAACACTTTGGAAAACAATTTGGCACTGCCCAGGAAAGACGAAGATGTGCACAGCCTATGACTCAGCAACTCCACTTTTAGACATACATTCTAGAGAAGCCTATGCTTGTGTGCACCAGGTGGTTAGAGTATTGACCATATTGTAAACCCCAGAAACCCCCCAAAAGTTACCCACTGGAAAAATAAGTTGGGTTCCTTAGGAAGCACTCTGAGACAGAGTTTAGTACCCAGTATGTTCATCAAGGAGTGCTCAGGAAAGTGGGATTAACACCTGTAAAAGGAAGAAGAAAGGGCAGGGCTCTGTGGCTAACACCTGTAATCCCAGCACTTTGGGAAGCTGAGATCGGCAGATCACCTGAGGTCAAGAGTTCAAGACCAGCCTGGCCAACATGGTGAAACCCTGTCTCTACTAAAAATAAAAAATTAGCTGGATGTGGTGGCATGTGCCTATAGTCCCAGCTACTCAGGAGGCTGAGGCAGAAGAATCACTTGAACCTGGGAGGCGGAGGTTGCAGTGGGCAGAGATTGCACCACTGCACTCCAGCCTGGGCAACAGAGTGAGACTCCATGCACACCCCCCAAAAAAAGAGGAAGGAAAAGGAAGTAAGCCCTGGTAGGGTGAGAAGTCCAGCAGCAATGCAGGCCTAATATCCTTGGGTGACCTTAGGTCCCCCACAGAGGAAGCTTCAGAACTGAAATGGAGTTGTCCCATGTTAAGTCAAAATGGCCAGGCCTTTAAAGCCCCTCCATCCCATGTGGGCCACACCCAAAAGGAAGTGCAGTAGGGTAGGGCAGCCCTCTGCCAGGCAATCCCTGAAGGGGCTGACAGCTGAAGACTGCCTCCCAAGTATACTACAGCAACTGGGACAAGCTCTTCTTTGAAAGAATAATCTAAGCAGTATCTCCATGTCCATCATCTTCTTGAATTCGCATGATGGAACACTATACAGCAGTGAAAATTAATGACCTGTAGCTAGCCAGTCAACGTGGATAAATCTCACAATATTGAGAAAAAAAAATAATAAAAACGAATACATACAGTATGCTTTCTTTTACTTAAAGTTCACAGCCAAGCAAAATACTTTGCCTAGGGAGATATATATATGGGTTAAAACTACAAATAAAGTCACAGTAATGTTAATATAAAAATGTAAATGGTTGCTAACCTAGGAGGTGAGGATGAGAGAGAAATAGAATCAGAAAAGGGCACATAAGAGCCTTCAAGAGTCTTGACATTGCTCTATTTCTAAGGTGGGGAGTGGGTATGTGGTTGTGCTTTATTATTTATGGCTACATGTTAAAGTATTCTTTTATGTAGTTGTTCTGATTTTTAACAAGTATCGTCTTTTATTTCAGGAAAAAACATTTGTTCAACCCCAGAACCAGAAGCAAATGCAGTAGCCAAATCTGTTCTCCTTCCTCCTTGACCCCTTGTTAACCAAAATGTTATATTGTAGGCATAAAACTTCCACAGCTGACTTTGCCCAGCTCTGTTTTGCCAAGAACGTCATACATATTTCATGAGAGTTACTTAGCACCTTTAAGAAAACTTCAATTGTATTTGTTGATGTAAAAATATTAAGGCTTCAAATTTAGAAAGCAAGTATGCATAGAGGCGGCATGAGAATGGTATAATTATTTGTAATTTACATGTGAAAAGCTAGAACTTGGAAAGGATAATCAATTGCACAAATATGTGTAACTGCTGTGCTAGAAATGAGACAGAATTTCAGATTTCCCTGCCACTGCTATAAATTACAGTAGAACAGGAATTAATTTGTGTGGGGGTATTTTTGAGCTACCACCCACTGGTGATAATCAGAGTTAATAATTCTCTTAGTATAACAGGGCTAATATCTTGCCAAGATATTTTCTCTGAAAGAGCAAAATACTACCGGCATCAGAAAAGTTAATATTTCCAGAAAGTTTACCTCCTGAGGACCCAGGGCTACCTGCTGTTTAGTGGAGCAAAATTATATTTTGTCAATACACAAATTTATATTTCTTCAGAGATGAGTGAAAGATACAAGGAAACCAGGTCCAAGTGGGTCACACATTACTGAAACATAAGACTGTGGCATTTCACACTTCATCTAACTTCTCATTTGCAGACACCTGCCATTTAGCAAAATAAAGTGGGAGTTCAGAAAAACGTGTAATTTGTGGTACAAGACAGAGCTGTTTAAAAAAGTTAAGCCTCTAAAAACTTTTCAGACATTTGAGTGAATTTTTGTTTGTTTGTTTTTTGTTAGAGTGTCACTCTGTTCCCCAGGCTGGAGGGCAGTGGTGGAATCTCGGCTCACTGCAGCCTCCACCTCCCAGGTTCAAGCGATTCTCCTGCCTCAGCCTCCCGAGTAGCTAGGATTACAGACCGACAGGTGCCACCGCTCCCAGCTAGTTTCTGTATAAAAGTCTTCCTTGACCACCGTCCCCCACCTCGAAAAAAAGTAAAAGCCTTACTAATCATGACACTAATGCAAACTCAATGAATATGCTACACAAACATACAACTCCTTTTTGGAACTAATAACATTCCAAGCCAAGGAACCCTCAAATAATTCCGCTATAGTCACAGGGAATGTGAAGATACAAGATAGCAACTTGATATTTAACTTACATCAAGAAAACTTTCACCAGCATTTAGGGGAAAGGAGTTGTAGATGTAGGTAATTTAAGACCCACTTCGGATAAACGTCCTCCAAAGTCTACAGTAAAACGAAAACGAAAGGAGAAAGCGGGGGAAACTCACTGAAATGGGCAGCGCTCTACGCACAAAGTGAGACCCACAGGCATCATTGCTTTGAAGCTGCATTTAAGCTCTGAGGCGCCAACATTTACAGAAAACTTTAAAAACTTAGTGAGAAATCACAAAGTTCTCCTCTTTAAAGTAGATCAGTGCTGGGAAGGCTCAAAAGTCACTTTCGTTCCCTCACCAAATCGTCAGAAAGCCACCGCTGCGGGCAGTAGATTCCCATTCGCCCCGAGTCGGCGGGGCCGGGAGCCGAGCAACAAGCGCGCAGCCGCTGCCTGCACAGGTGCGGAGCTCTGGGCGGCTGGGGGCTCTCGCTCCGCCGCGCGCAGCCTGCAGGCGGCCCCTGCCCTGTCGCACCTCACCGCCGGGCTCCGTGTCCCCTGAGCCACGGACACGGTTTGCAGAAACACGTCTCGCACATATGGGGACAAACTGCTTCATTGATAGGTATAGGTGATTTGCTTGATGGCTACAGATTCTTTCTCAAAACGCGAATCTTCCAGGAGTCCACCCCACCCCCGCCCGTCTTGGCAGAGCCCTGCACGGCCGATGAACCCTCCAGGAGGCGGGAGCCGCTGGCAAGAGCACGACCTTCTACCCTCGTCATGAGGTGATGCTGAAGGAACCAACAGCGTCCCGGCCTTTCTACCAAGGGCGAATTTCCAGGCGCCTCGGACTTCCCCCGCGGTTGGGTGAGGGTGACAAAGCCAAAACAGTCCTTTGAGGAGGCGAGCGGCGCCCTGGCACCAGCCTTCCCAGGGCGGCGGGGCCCCAGGCTGCTCCCTGCTGGGTCCGAGCCCCCAGGGGTATGAGGGACTCCCACTCCCCTCCCCCACCCCACCCCAACGCGCGCCTCGGTCACCTGCACCGCCGCTTCCGACCCCGCGGGCCTCGGACGCCGACCTCTCTGCCCGCAGCCACGGGAGCACGTCCTTCCCGAGCTCGAAGTCAGCGACCAGGCGGAGAGCCATCGCCCGGACGCAGCCACCGGGTGGCTCTGGGGCCCCGCGCTGCGGGCATTCCCGGGCCCGTGGCCGCCTCGTCCTCGCGTACCCGCGCCCGCCCCCTCCTTCCTCTCCCCCGCCCCCCGCTGCTTTCGGTTCTGCGGCGCCCTGGCCTGAGAAGCCCCGGCACCGCCTCCCTCAGCCGGTTCCTGCGCCCGAGCCTGGCACAGTGGGTAGGGGTGAGGCGGGGAGGGCCAGGCGCTAGGACCAGGCCGCCAGGGCGGGAGGCCTCCGCGCGCACCCTCGGGGCTGAGGACCGTTCGCGCAGGGACGTGGGCGCCTCAGGGCCCTGGCGAGGCGGCTAGCTCAGTGGCTTCCAAACCTGGAGGGTAGGCCTATTTTCTTTATTCCCCAAGTGACTCCATTGTGCAGCAAAGTGTGGAAACCAACTTTCCTTGAGAGAGCTGGGCCTCCTGGAGAGGTTCGGGGTCACCACAGCAGTAGGCCGTCTCTTGGGCCAATTCGCTCCAGTTTTGAGGTGGTGGTGCTTTTAGTGTTAATAAGGTAATGAGTTGCAGCTTACAATGGAATCACGTGAAAACGGTGATTCCATTGTAAGAGAAACACTAAAAAGGGTTAATCTGCTTCGTTAAACAGCTTCTTTTTTGCCTTTTAATTCCCTGCACTGGTTTCAGGAAGCTGAATTACCTAGGATTCCCTCTGCCGAGATGTCTTTAAAAAGTGCTCTCATCTTACAGGGGCACCTGTCATCTTGGGTGCCTTCTCACCTCATTCCTTTTCGCTACAAATGAGTTCAGTATTTTCATAATCTCGCCACTCCTCTTCGTTCAAGTGCACACCACTGGTAACACTGGTCGCCAGGCCTTTGCTACTGCCAGATCCAATTCATCCTGAACATCAACGCCAGGTTATTACTCTCCCCCAAACCAAGCTTCCTCCTCTCTCTATACAGAAGACCTAGAGTAACAGCTCACTGCCCCGAGTTAATGTGTCTCCTCTTTACCAGAGCCTTCAATCCTTTTCATTTAGAAGTTCAAGTCTAGGCTGACTTGGCTTAAGCAACTCTTGACTCCAGCCTCCTTCCTTCTACAAAAACGTCCAGGTCCTTATAGCCTAGATCCACAGAGCCTTCTCCTCCCAACTGCAGCCCACAGGGACCCCCTCCAACCCTAAACTTATAGGGTAACGTTGCTAGTGCACCTCATTTGATACTACTACCTTGAGACATGAAAACTGAATCTTGAGTCTCCACACAAACCCTCTGCCCTTTGCCTCCCGCCAGGGGCTAACAGAACACTCTGGAAGGTGCTCAACAATTACTGAAGAATGAGTGAATACAGTAGTAAAGAATGCTTTTTCATGTTTTTCGAAGTTAAGGTCTGAAAACTACTTGCATTGACATCATCTGGGGCAGTTTTTACAATCCAGACCCTCGGTCTCTAGTCTAGACCTGGGCAAGGCCCAGGAATATGCATTTTACCCCATGCCTCAGGTGATTTTTAGACTTACTAAGTTTGAAAGCTACTCCAACTAAATGTAAAAGAAAGTCTTGATTTTTTTCCCCCTAGAGACATGTTTCTCCAACTGATATAGTGGATGACTTCAGGTAGAACTCCATTACTTACCACCATGTACATACGAAAGTCCTTCCACCTGGGAAGTGCATGCAGATTTAGAATAAATGCCTAATGAAGCTGCTAATACTGTCAGTGAATAAAAGGAAGGCCACTGGAGCCCCCGAGGAGCTACCGAAACTAGTATTTCATATCAAATAAGCTTGTTGCCTTTGTCACACAGAAACATTGTTTGCCAATTTTTAAAATTCAGTAAGTTTCCATTGTTTTTATTTTTGCAGTTCTGTTTTTGCCAGGCAGGACTGATTTTATAGTCAAGCAGTGATTATATAAAAAATTCTCTTCAAATTAAGTGAAAAAGCCAATGTAAAGAAGGTGAGAAATAATAAGATAATAATAGAAAGATGTGGCCAAAATCATGAGGGTGCTGTATGAAGACACGTGTATCCGTCAGGATTAGATTCACCAGAAGTTAATAAGAACTCAGATTAACAGTAAATTAAACACACAGATTCTATTCTGTCACCTATCTGGAGGCAGGCAAAATAAGCCTCTTATGGCAGGTTCCTGAATTTATCAGGGACCCAGGCTCCTTCCAGTTCTTTGCTCCACTTGCTCTTGAGTGTACCCTTGTTCTCATGATCCAAGAGGATTGCAGAAGCTTAAGCCATCATGTTTGCATTCCAGAAATCAGAATGGGAGAAGAGGAATAAAAAGAGACTGCTACCTCTTTTAAGGATACTTCCCAGAAGTTCTACACAACATTTCTACATACGTTTCACTCACCAGAATTTAGTCACCTGACCAAATGTAGCTTTCAAGGGAGGCAAGGAAATATACCTGGCCAGTGATGTGCCCAGATAAAAACCAGGAGAGTATTACTAAAGAAGGTGGGGAAATTGGATATTCAAAAGCAATTAGAGATCTCTGTCAGAGTGTGATACCCAATTCTGGCCATTGAGTTGTAAGGAAACCTCTGCAACAACAGATTTTTCTATTCTTCAAACAAGAGACATGGGAAAAGATGGTCCCTTTTAGTCTTTAGGTATTTTGAGGTCTGGATATGATTGCTGGAATTTTAGCCATGTTAACTAGCACACTTAAAATGGAGGCATTGGAGTCAGGGAGAGTCCAGAGGACTGCAGAGAAGAGGAACCTTGGTATATTATTTTTGGAGCCATCCTCTGCCCTTTCTGATATTAGAGATGATGAATTTCTTATTGTTTAAATGATATTGAGTCAGACCTTTACTTGCAACCAAGGGTTTCAATTTTAAGGAGAGATCATTTCAAAATTTAGGACACAGGCCAAAGAGCACTATGATATGTTTTTGTTTGAACAATTATTAGAACACATTCTATATTTTGTATTGTTTTATTAACATAAAATGAAGTTATTTTGAGGGAGTCGGCTTACAGGAAAAAGCTCAGGTAAGCAAAAAGAGTTGGTTCCAGAGCCCTGATAACCTAAGGGCCTCTCGATTCGATCACCTGAAGGTCATTCTATGTATATGTAAGCCAGTTTGAGTTGGGTTTTCTGTTATTTGTGTTAAAAGCAACTTAAATCAGGGATTTTCGAACTTTTTTTTTAAGATGGAATCTTGCTCTGTTGCCCAGGCTGGAGTCCAGTGGCATGATCTCAGCTCACTGCAACCTCTGCCTCCCTGGTGCAAGCAATTTTCCTGCCTCAGCCTCCTGAGTAGCTGGGATTACAGGCGTGCACCATCACGCCCAACTAATTTTTGTATTTTTAGTAGAGACAGGGTTTCACCAGGTTGGTCAGGCCTCAAACTCCTGACCTCGCGATCTGCCCACCTTGACCTCCCAAAGTGCTGGGATTACAGGCCTGAGCCACTGCGCCTGGCCCATGATTTTCAAACTTTAGTGAGCATTCAGATCACCTAAAGATCTTGATAACAGTTAGATTCCAATTCAGCATGGTGAGGTGGTGCTGAAGAGTCTACATTTTATCAAGTTTCCAGGTCATGCCAAGGCTGCTGGTCCACAGATGACATTTTGAATGCAACATTCTGCTACTGAATGTGACGATCTTTCTACCTTTGTATTGCCTTTGTATTGCTGCCTCACCTGCTGAGAGGGCCAGGTGAGGATATGCATGGAAGAGCTAGCTTTGAAGATATACCAGAGCTAAAGGGCTCTATCTGGAGAGAAATCTAAAATGGAGGTGTGAATACTGATTTTAGAAATTTGAACCATGCCATGGGTCCCAAGTTCTAGTAGCAAACCACAGAGAACCAGTAAACTAAAGGGAGGAGATAAAGGTGTTTACACTATAGACGAGATGCAAGCACAAGGCAAGAAAAGAGATGAAGTAATGCAGTGAGTCAGAATCTGCAAGATGATGATTCTTGTGCACACTGCAGTTTACGAAGCACTGGTCTAGCTACCTGGTGCTTTAAATGGGGGGTGTTTTCTTTCCTTCTCTTTGTGACTGGATTACTGAGTTTTAAGCCTGTGTTGATTTGCCCTAGAGACCTCACCAAGATGCAGTAGGGAAGAGGGTAAAGGAATATGAGTCCTCCAAAACATACCTACTGTGTGCACAGCATAACACAGTTATCCTAATAAATAGGCATCCTAAATCAAGATGCTCTACTTTATGTATGTTTGCTAATTTTTCAGTGTTTTACTTAGTATAATTTCAGGAATAGTATTAAAGAATTTTTCAAACTCCATAAGATGTTCAAGATGAATAATTCCTGAATTGCCAATTCCAAGTGTCGTTATAATAAAGATGTCTTTGCAGTCATTTCATAGTTTTTAATTCCATCCTAAAAATGAAACGCTTTGAAACCCTACATATTTTCTTCATCTAACAGTTTTATTTAGATATGTTTTAAAATAGAAGACATAGTCCTATTTCTACTTTATTTTTATTTTTCCTTCTTCCATCTTGGTATATGTGACATAGTCCTATTTCTTACCAGTTACAAATGGAATTCCAAAGACTATCCCAACTCCCAACTGTTATCAGTAGTTTTGCTGTGGGAAATGTAACTCAGTGAAGGTTGTTTTTGTTTTGTTTAACCTTAGGCACATGTTAGTTTTCAATTTTAAAAGCTAGCTTAATTTTTTAAAATGTATCTTCACTCTGATTTTGACTATAAAATTATTGTTCAGCCTTTAAGGGACCATCTTCCTGACAATTTATGCTAATTTTTGTTCTGTGTAGTTACATAGATGGCTACATGCTCAGGCCATCATATATTGTTGGTTTTGGTTTTTTGGTTTTTTGAGACAGGGTCTCGCTCAGTCACCAAGGTTTGAGTGCAGTGGCATGATCTCGGCTCACTGTAATCTCCACCTCCTAGGTTCAAGCGATTCTCCTGCATCAGAGACCTGAGTAGCTGGGCTTACAGGTACACGCCACCATGCCCAGTTAATTTTTGTATTTTTTAGTAGAGACAGCGTTTCGCCATGTTGGTCAGGCTGGTCACAAAGTAATATATTGTTTTTATTTTTTTTCTTACAAAGCTGACACTGAGTTTAGCAATGATTAATAGAATAACTCTTTAAATCTGCTTGGTTATTATTTATATAAGAGTGACAGCACTCATCCTGAAATTTGAAAAGAAGACTGGCACAGATTTTTTTAAGAAAATGTTCTATGGAATGATAGCCCTATGACTTGGCAGGAAAGAAAGAACTGCCACTTAACAAGATGAGCTAGACAACAATTCAGATATTCTAAAGGAACTATATCTGATTTAATCAAAGGAACAGGGAATAATGGAGGCGAAAATAGAGTACTAAACATTTCTGAGAGCAAGAATGCTTTACGAAGTTCCTTTTAAAATTTTGTTGATGAACAAATATTATTGTGTGGAATTACTGTATCTCAAATGGAACAATGGAATATACAAAATATGAAGAGATCATATGAGAAATACATAATCATGAAAGTTATGTTGCCATCTATGATAACTCATAGGATAAATGAATACATGGGTTTTAATATTATTTGTAATAAGAAAGAAAGGATGTTATATTCTCTATCAATCAAAAAACACTCCATTTTAAGTGGCTTCTTTGACTCTTCTCTTATTAAAACTGTATCATTTTCAAACAGAAACTTAATCTTGTGATTTCCAAATGTTCTTCCCCCTTCCTCCTTCTCCTTCCTACTTTTCACCCTTTATTCCCTCCCCTTCCCCTTTTAAACGATTCCATCCTAAAACTACCAGATTAGACAAAGAAAAGCCTCTGCACAGGGGCTTGGAGCAAGGTGTTGACCAAAATGTGGGTGTCAGAACTCAAGCAAGAAGAAGAGGTTAACCTTGGGGGATGGTGTGGGGACCAGGGAATGGTCACCTAGCATGAGATGTCAGAGTCTAAGTAGGGTGGGAAGGATGGCTGTGTGGGCCATGTGAGTGGATGGGTGGGCAAGGAGTGGTTGTCCAGCCTGGGGTATCAGATTTCAGGTGGCTTAGAGAGAGCATCTGCACAGGGATGTGAGTGGCAGTTAAGACAAGACTGAATTATTTAAGTGAATATATTAAGAATAATGTGAGCCATGTCTCTCACTGGCAGGCAAAAGAGTCACACACAAAAAAGCTAAAACTCTGTAGTGTTGGATTGGAATTGTAAGTATTGAGGTAAACATAGTTTAATACATAGATAATGATAAGGAGATAAAGGGGTAGATATCATAATATATATGCAAATGTGTATATGCACATACAAATATTGTCTAGTTCTGTCCACTGAACATCTGGGAGCAGCAATGCCCCAATATCGATCAACGCACCTGGCGCAAAGAAAGATGAACCTGGAACACCTTGTAGTGCCAGAAAGCAAGAACATGTTCAAAGAACCATGAGGACATGTCAGAAGGACACAGGAGCCAGTGTGAATGAAACCCCTGTTGCAAAATTTATGACAGTGAGAAAATTATGACAGTGAAAGAGATCTGACCTAACCAACTCTATCTTGTTTCAAACCTCCAAGCTGTCCTTGTTCATTCCTGGATGTAGGACGAACTAACTTTGGGAAGAACTTATCTAACTTTGAAACAAAGATGATAACAGCCTTTTCCCAAAACAAACCCCCTTCTTGCCTAGGGACCAGACTGCCTTTGTAGGACTAACAAAGTTAGATACAGGATCAGAAATTATGGTTTAAGAGTCATGTCCTAGAGACTCCAAGATCACTAACCGCTCCAATTTCTCCTATAGATAACATTAGTATTATAAAACCCAATATTGGTGTTTGAGGTCTTTTTCAGACCTTGTACTCCATGGATCAGCTGGTCCCACCCAGATCAATAAACTGACTCATCTGGTTTTGTGGCCCCCACCCAGGAACTGACTCTGCACAAGAGGACTCCGTATGATTTCATCCAACTTGACCAAGCAGCACACCCCTCTCCCTGTCCCCCTACCTGCCAAATTATCCCTAAAAAACTCAAGTCCCTGAATTTTCAGGGAGACTGATTGAATAATAATAAAACTCTGGTTTTCTGTTCAGCAGGCTCTGCATGAGTTAAATTCTTTATTGCAATTCTTCTGTCTTGATAAATTGGCTCTATCTGGGCAGGGCAAAATGAACCCATTGGGCAGTTACATGAAGGAGCTTCCAGCTGGCCAAATCTGGGACAATTTGAACATCAAAATACACAATGATAATGAAGTATAACCTATTAAAATAGAAAACTAGTCCATAGGAATATAGATACATATATATGTATATGCATATATCTGTATATACACAGATATATATATATATGTATTAAAATACATGTAACATATGTATTAAAAATACATGTAAACATACATTGCAACTTTGAGGAAGAGGATATCTAGTTTCCAAATACTATCCCACAAAATACTTATTAAGCCTGCTATATATCTTTTTTTTTTTGAGACAGAGTCTCACTCTGTCTCTTAGACTGGAGTGCAGTGGCGTGATCTCAGCTCACTTCAACCTCTGGCTCCTGAGTAGCTGGGATGATAGGCACATGCCACCATGCCTGGCTAATTTTTTGTATTTCTAGTAGAGACAGTGTTTCACCATGTTAGGATGGTCTTGATCTCCTGACCTCATGATCCACCCACCTCGACCTCCCAAAGTGCTAGGATGACAGGCATGAGCCACCAAACCCAGCCTGCTATATACCACTTTAATTAAGTGAACATCATCAGTAATAGGACAAATGGTAATCACAGGATACAACCACTTCCACTTAATCTAATCATGAGGAAACAGCAAACAAAGCCAATTGAAGGACACTCTACAAAATAACTCAATTGTAATCTCTGAAAGTGTCAAGGTTATGAAAGCCACTGAAAGACTGAAGAACCATTCCAGAAAGGAGACTAAAGAGACATGGCAGCCAAATGTTCCACATTATCCTGTCCTGGGTTTTTTTCCCACAAGGGAAGGGGTATGAGGATTAGGTGGTAGTACTGAATCAAGGTTAATTCCCTGATTTTGATGTTTGTACTGTGGTTATATAGGAGGACTGTGGAGGGAAATTCACAAATAATTTTTTAATAGTTTTTCACGTCAGATGGGTAATGTCCCAACTTTGTACCAAGATTTGAGGATGGCACATGTCACACATGAGCACATGAACACCCAATCATCACACTTATGAACTACAAAAGGATCGGAAAATATTCCTGTTTGTACAAAATACATCCTAAAGTATCTGGATGTAATGGAACATCAGATCAGCAATTAATCTAAAATAGTTCAGAAAAAAATGTTGGCTCTATCAAACTCCCAACTTTTCTGTAAGTTTGTGATTGTTTCAAAATGAAAAAAAATTTTTTTAAGACAGGGTCTCTTTTTGTCACCCAGGCTGGAGTGCAATGGCACAATCACATCTAACTCCACCTCCTGGGCTCAAGCAATTCTCCCATCTCGGCCTCCAGAGTAGCTGGGGCTACAGGTGTGTACCACCACACTTAGCTAATATTTTAATTTTTTTGTAGAGACAGGGTGTCACTATCTTGGCAGGCTAGTGTTGAATTCCTGGGCTCAACTGATCTTCCCACCAGGGCCTCCCAAAGTGTTGGAATTACAGGCATGAGCCACCATGCCTGGCCCCCCAAAAAAATTTTTAAATCATAAATGTTATCAGAAGGACTGGTATTTCTGAAGCCTCATAAAGTTCCCCCCAGCCTGCCAATGTAAGGAACTATCATATCCAATTGTGCCGTAGGCAAACTTTAGTGATGTGGGTAAGTTTGATTTAAAACACTGAATTAGAAGATGCTAAGGCTTTAAATTAGATTGCATTTTCCCCACTGTACTGCAAACCCCTAGTGAAATTAACTGCACTTATTGGCCTTGTGCTGTATGAATTTAATTCTGCAAAACTGGCTGAATTAAGCCATAGTCAAATAACAGGAGAGGCTTAATGAAAAGTATTATTTTTACCTTTTAAATGACTGTCCTTTTCTCTACAATAAGAAACTTCCATTAACTGGTTTCAGGGAAAAAAAAATTACTAAAATTAAACTTTTTTTTTTTTTTGCAAAACAATCATATGACTTAATTCCACAAGGAAATTAATGACAAAAAATAAATATTATTACAGAAATATTTTCATTAAAATATACACACTGACTTCCTGAAATCCTTTGTGAATTTCATGAGTAGCACTGAGCCATTTTAAAAGAAATGTATGACAGATATTTGTGTGTGTGGCAGATTTTTTATGTCCAACTACCATGTGATCTGTGCATAGGCTTTTTCCCCCCTCAAATATCTAAACACAGTGGAAGCCCAGAGAGAATATCTGAAGCAATTCATTAAAAATTTGGCAGCCAGACGCCAGCTCCCACTTTCCCTGAAAACTGCCTTGACTGAAGCTGAACGCTGTCCCAGCAATTCCCTCCACAGCAGACTGACTATCACCACCTCTGGAGGGGCAATTCCTGGAGGAACCAAGGCAGCCAGTCGAGGGTCCTGAATATGCAAAAACTAAGTACATAAATTACCATCTTGAAAGTGATGGGTTAGTGTGCTCATTTGAATGCCCCCTAGGAAAATAAATTTGATTAAAACTAAATATTTTGTTGTAAGATACAATGCTCAAATTTAGGGGATTCTGGTGTCCCTCTGGAGAGTGTCAGTTGTTGGGTGGGGAGGAGGGAAATGCCAGCTGTCCTATGGCTGTTAAATCCAAATAACTTATTTTCTTTGTTAGGATTTTACTTTGAAAATATATTGTAGGTGATCATACGTGAAGGATGTGTCTCCTTCCTAAGAACATTACATTTTCTGCATTTTTCACCTTTTTGTGGTTCTGCATGTTGCTTTTTTTCACTGCTGTTCCCTCCAGCCGGCTTGGATAATGAGGGCTGGGAAATTTTTCCTGATTCCAGTGCTCCACGGGAGCCTCTTCCCTCCCTCCAGCCTCTGCCCAGTGGCTATCTCTTTGGTGTCTTTGTTCTCAGCACAAAATAGTCCTTGCTACACTGATCAAAGTTCTGTGACTACACACTGACTCGTTAGCTACTTAAAGATCTTCGTTAAGCAGCTTCTTTTTAAAAATTTCAATCATGGTTTATTTTTTATTTATCTTACCATGAATCACAATATAGAAAAGAAGCATGACTTAACATAAGGTATAAAAGAATTAGCATATGATAGAAAATTGTTTTGAAAAAGATTTATTGTGCCCCCCAAAAAAAATTAAACCTCTGAACCTTTCTTTATATGAATGCTAATAATATAGATGACTTTGGAGATACTGAAACTAGCCCCTTTTGATCCAAGCAGTTCATCACCAAAATTGCCATGGCTCAGTACTCTTAAAACCCGTTATTTTCTGTGGAAATACTGAGATTCATAGGTAATCTTTTTTTTTCTTTTGAGACAGAGTCTCACTCTGTCACCCAGGCTGCAGGGCAGTGGCACAATCTCAGCTCACTGCAACCTTCGCCCCACAAGGTTTAAGTGATTCTCCTGCCTCAGCCTCCCTCCTGAGTAGCTGGGACTACACACATGCACCACCATGCCCGGATAGTTTTGGATTTTTAGTAGAGACAGGGTTTCATCAACTTGGCCAGACTGGTCTTAAACTCCTGACCTCGTGATTCACCTGCCTCTGCCTTCCAAAGTGCTGGGATTACAGGCGTGAGCCACGACGCCTCACCCATAGGTAATCTTTTAAGGATTTTATGAAGGATTCTATTAGTTTCCCTCTTATGTTTAATTTTTTGAACTAAGTTTAATTTAAACCCTCTTCATTCTCAAAAATCTACATCTATTCCAGATTTTAAAAGAGACTACCTCCTCCACCAAAGAACTTTTCTTTAAAAAGACAATCAGCATGGCTGTCTTTTTAGTCAACATCCATCTCTGGTTCTCCTAGAAGAGAGACTATGAGACAAATTACAGCCCAATGGGAAAGTGATACCTCTATCCCCTGAGTGGAAGAAGCATGCCATCAGAATGCTTAGTATTAATGGCAGCCTGAACCCTGTAATGTGTCACCTTTCTCTTCAGGGCCTCCAGTTTTCCAAATGTCCATCTAATCTGTGTCCACCCCTGGGAGCAGGCAGTACAGTTTCCTGTCCGGGTGTTCTTTGATGGTATCAAAACTTTGTCACTTCAGAGAAAAGCCTGATATTTACAGACAGTTGGCCAAATGCTATGCTCACTCTCAAGAGGGTAAAGAATTTCAGGCATTAAAAAAAAAAAGAAAAGAAAAGAAAAGAAAAAAGGCCAGCAAGAGTCATGTATTTAGTACTTGACTCAGAGTTAAGAGGCCTGGATTCTTGAGGCAGCTCTGGCATCAACTGGCTCTGTGACTTTAGGCAAGTTGCTTACCTTTCTGGACTTGGTTTTCTCGTTTGTAAAATAAAAGAAATTGAACTATGATTCCCTAAGTCCCCATTTGCTTATCAACAGTGCTGATTCTTAACTATAGTAGCAATAAGATCATCAAAAAAATTCATTTCCTAATCCCTGTCACCAAGTTCATATGCGGAGAGAGAGAGAGGCTTAGGAGAAAACTACAACCTAATAACCAAGGAAACATGAAAACTTTAACAGTAAAAGACATCCTGTGTAGCAAATTCTACAAACCAGGAAAATATAATCAGGGATTAGGAAATAGTAGGGAGTTTTCAGAAACCCTCTTCTACTCCCCAACTCACCCTTGAAAATCAAATTGTAGGTTTCCCCACAGATCATTGGAAAAATGCTTGATAGTTCTCTGGGGTAAACTCTTCTATTCAATCTAAAATTCAGGTAGTGTTAACTTTTGCTTCAAATGCCTTAGTCAAGATTGCTTTTACTGTTAGAAAAATCCTAACTCCTTACATACGGATTATACGAAATCTAGATAAGCCAAGCCTTCTGCCCTCTATCTGCCATTCAGAAGTCTCTTTCATGTATGTAGCTAAAGAGTAAGTTCATAAATCAATATTGGAATGAATAAAGACCCAGATGTCTCAGGTTGTTCCATCCACTCAATTTCCTCTTTCTCCTTTGTATATTTTCATATTAATTTTAAGTCACAGGTGAAAATTAAAGCCTGCTCTCTCCCAGTCTCCCTTTGATATTGCAAAGAAACGTTACAAAGCTTCCTAAGGGAAGATTTCTTGCAGGAAATAGTGACTCCAATTATCATTAGTCCCCAAATCCGCCTGTTGAGTGAGGCTGAGTGAGGAGGACTGAAATGCTCTGTGGGTCACAAGGTCATAAACCTCAGGAAGCTGGCTATACTGTCAGGCAATCTCCCCACCAAGGACTAGGGGATGTGGGTTCCTATCAGAAGCCAGGTCACCACCAGCTGAAATTGAAACATACATCGTAGTCACATCCTGTTTAAGTGAAAGCCAACTTCTGTTTCCTGGAATTGCTTTTTGTCTGAGGAGAGGGAGTGATTGGGGTGTAGTTAAGGGTAGCTAAGATGCAACTCACCCCTTGAAATGGGGAACATGCAGGTTACTGGGGGCTGTGGGGGACTGCCCTGGAGCATCCTGTCTCTCAGCCATCTCTAGCACATTTCTCACCCTCCCTTGTTCACCTCTCCCAAGTTCACAAGTGAGCATTCTGGGCACAGGGAGGTCAGGAGGAAAAGCAGAGAAAGTAGTGGGAAGAGTAGGTGAGATGACAGATGGTAATGACAGGGATCAAATCCTTTTTAGGCCTCCTGTCGCTTGTTTCTCCATCTTGGAGAGAAGCTCAAGCTCCAAAATGGAGGGCTACAAGAGCAATAGAGAGCAGCTTTGTTTTCATGGCTAGCACAAAGTATGAACCACAAGTTAGAATATCTCCTATCTGAGCACTTTATCTGGAATGAGCTCTGAATCCCAGAGGAGTAGTTCCTCCTCCAAAATACAAGTCCTGAGCTAGATCAGAAGAGGAGCACCCTCTAATGAGTTGGAGGGATAAGTTTTGTGCTCTTCTTGATCAACGACTCCCCATACTGCCGGTAGTCTGGCCTGCCCATCCCTAACCTTGCTATCACCCTGCGGAATGCCAATTCTAAGAGGCACATGTGCAGAGGGCTTGTTAAAACACGGATTGCTGGGCTCCACCCCACAGCTTCTGATTTGCATCTCTAACAAGTTCCCAGGTGATGCTGATGTTGCTGGTCTGGGGAACCACACTTGAGAACCACTATCCCAGCACATAGTAGGCATTTAACAAACATCTGTTGTTCATCTTCATAATGGGAGGTCAGGGATGAGTGCTGTGGAACAGAAGAAAATAGGAATCATCTCATTCTGGATCTCTAAGTTTGTAAGTATTTGTTGTATGTTTCCTGTTTCCCACACTGTTCATGCAATTTTAGCAATTTTCAGGAAACAGCTGTTGCTCTCCACCTTGAAAGACAATGAAAGGTTAATAACATATAAAATGTTATTTTGGAAAAAACTAATGTACCATATATATCTGGGACAACCTTGCCTCTTACATAATTGACAGTAGACACTGTAGGGATTATGTAAATTGACTTTATTTTCTTTTAAATCTTTAGGAAGAATTATCATTTAAAGAGGTCTAAGTGATTTGCCAAGCTTTATACAAAAACTTTTTTTTTTGTCAAAAACAAACATTTCTGACCTGAAATTTTTTTTTCTGACTCAAGTAATCACTTTTGGATCATGAGTCAGAAAAATATTGAGGCAATGTGGAGTTTAGGATTGCTGCTTACTTCGTGTCATTTCTTCAGCTCATCTCCTTTAGCTTCAACTCTAAACATTAATTAGTTAAAAGGAAATGGATTATTTAAAACCTACATTTGTGGCTCATTTTCCATTCTCCAAATTCCCTCCTCCTTCCTCTTAGACATGCACACTTTGGGAAAACCTCACAAAGCATAAAGAGCCAGCTTTTTTTTTTTTTTTTTTTTTGAGACAGTCTTGCTCTGTCACCCAGGCTGGAGTACAGTGGCAGGATCTCAGCTCATTTCAACCTTTGCCTCTCAGGTTCAAATGATTCTTGTGCCTCAGCCTCCCCAGTAGATGGGATTACGGGCACACCCCACCACATCTGGCTAATTTTTGTATTTTTAGTAGAGACGGGGTTTTGCCATGTTGGCCAAGCTGATCTCAAACTCCTAGCCTCAAGTGATCTGCCTGCCTCGGCCTCCCAAAGTGCTGGGATTACAGGCCTAAGCCACCACGCCTAGCTTTTATTTAATAAAACCTAGCTTTTATTTTATTTAATGAAACAACAATGACTGGAATTAAGATTTCCAAGGACCACTGCAATGACAATATATATTCTTGGAATTATACTTCTCCATGCTCAAAAAGCTTTATAGACTTTTAAAATGAATGTCTGTAACATCCCTCTGAAGTAAATGAGGAACAGGTATAATTATCTTCTCTTCACAGATGGACAGGCAGACACAAAGGGATGGACTGAATCAGCCAGGAAGGGAATCAAGCTAAGGACCCAAATAATTCTAATACAATCTGTCTGTCCTGTCAGTGCTGTTTTCCTTTGATGCATGAAAATCTGTGTTGTGGGAAACTCTGAAGGCATTGTTTTTGTATTCTTTAGTGATGTAAGAAACAAAACTCTTACATCTAAAGAGAGGAAGTCATGGGACTGGTAAATATGGGTGGCAGCAGGGCAGGTCTATAAAAACCAAATTTAATTTTGCTGGATAATATAATCAAGGCCCTTCAATGCTGGATTTCATCAGCATCTGATCAGCCAGCAGCATGCTGTTATTTACATAAAAGCAAGCAGAGAAGGGGTAATATTAATCTAATAGACATTATTGCATGGCTACAAACCTCTTAAAAGTACTCAACATTTAAGAAGTACTAAGCAACTGGAAATTTTTTCAGTGACAATAGTTTTCAGTGCAACAGGCTTAGAAATCTGCTGTCTCTGGCCAGAAGCCAGATTGCTGACACAAAACAGCAAAACCACAGACCCCAGGGAGAGGAGAATAACAGCAGCCCCAAAACTGGTACTACTAACCCTGTTTCATATTATGCTGTTTTGTTAAGAATAAATTCATGCTACAAAAACAGAGTTGTTTAGGAATTATTTAGTAATCTCACCTTTTAAGCAATGGACACATTGACAGGATCATCAACGAGCAGGCATGGAAGAGTCTCCATGCTGCTGCCTTCCGTGAGTCCCCTCCACAACCCTCAGCATCTGAGGTCGTCTGGCAGCAAAAGCCCCAGCTCATCAGAGACCTCTTTATTCCTGTCCCTCAGACACAGTAACCTCCTCAAGACTAGCAACCTCCCTGAAAGCTCTCCTGCCCAGATGTCTCCATCCCAGAGATCCTGAGAATGCAGGAAATAAAAGGCTGCAGCAGGGAGAGGCCTCAAACTACAATGGTTTGAGGCTTATCTTTTCTATAATACTCTTCTTTACCAAGTAGAGTACATTTTGACGTGCAGAATTCAATTCAAGGATGGGACAGAAATACATACAGTTCTCAAGGGAGGAAGAGATTATAATATGAGTAAACTGCTATTTCAAAAGGTATTAGGGGCCAGGTGCAGTGGTTTATGCCTGTAATCCCAACACTTTGGGAGGCTGAGGTGGGTGGATCACCTGAGTCCAGGATTTTGAGACCAGCCTGGGCAATATAGAGACCATCTCTATAAAAATACAATAAATGAACCTGGTGAGGTGGTACACACCTATAATCTCAGCTACTCAGGAGGCTGAGGTGGGAGGATCGCTTAAGCCTGGGAGACAGAGGTGGCAGTGAGCCCAGATCATGCCACTGTACTCCAGCCTGGGCAAAAGAATGAGACCTTGTCTCAAAAATTAAAAAAATAATGAAAGGTATTAGCCTTAAAATTCAAACAATACAAATAAAGGAAGGTCCTTATCTATGCAGTTCCTTCTAATATTTTGAGGTGGAGAAGGTAACACAATACATATACAACTACCTATGAAGACTGATTATGTAAAGATATAAATACATATTTAGAGGGAGGAGAGTTACTGTCCTAATAAAACAAAACTTACAGCTTAATCAGACACATCTAATGTTATATTTAGTTCTTTATGTTACATGATAATAAAAAAAGCAGTAAGGAGATCACTGAAATGACTATAATTAGGGCTATTTCACACTGCCTTAAGTTTTTTCAGGGGTGTTGTTGTTGTTACGTTGATAGTTGAGAATCTTTACACCACCAATATTATTCATCCATCAATCAATAATACCAGTTTTCCATAATACCATAAGTTTTTTTGATTATCATCATTTACATAGATACATTCACATGGGGGGTGTGAGGGGGAAACAGGGTTGGATCCAATTCCTTTTCACCCAGAGATTTCCTTGTTCCTCCCCCACAACTTCTGTCCATGTGCCTCATGTGTCTTAACTCTGCCAGCTCTCACTATGTACATTAGCAATTTTTCTTAAAGTTGTCAGGTCAAAAAAAAGAAAAAACAAACAACTTTCAGGGCCATTCAATTAGCTAAAACAGAATCTCCAATAGAAAGGCTTAGACAATCTGTATATTTAAAGAACAGCACAAGTAATTTTTATTAAGTGAGTTTGGGCAATATTCTACTATAGGGTCCATATTTTCCAAGTCAAAATCAGAGCTGATGGATTTTTTTTTAACTGGTTAGTGAACTTATTTACAAAACAATGTCTTAAAATATACTTATCTCAAACACTTTTATAAATGAGGTGGAATACAAATAAATGGTTTAAAGATGATAGACATTAAATTGCATTTTGGCATATTTTATAAAATTTCTTTTCCCCCTCAAAAGTAGAAGACGACTCTACCTGAAATGAGAACCATCTTGATTGTATGGCCCCTTTCTGGCCATATAAATTCATACAAATTCAGATCAATGCTCAGAACTCCCCAGGGGAGCTGGGTACTAGTAGGTGAGACAGTCAATCCTGAGCAATGGGGTGTGGGGCTGGGGGTGTGACGGGGAAGAGCAGGCCAGAACAGTGGCACAGAAACAAGGAAAGGAGAATGAAAAAATATTGGATCCCAGGCATGTGAGAGAGAAAGGGATAAAACATGTCAAAATTAAGGAAAGGGCTAAGAATGTGTTGGTGGTGGTGGTGCAATCACCATTGGGTATTCACCACCTTCCAAAGAATATGCCTCTGAAGCTGTGTCTACTGTCATTTATCCAGTATACCCTTTGGATACTGAATAGAGTTAGAGAAGACAAACACCATGTCTGCAGTTTCTTCCTTCCCTAAAAACAACCAAAGCAGATTTATTTTCAGAGCCACCGAAGACATAATTGGCTATCAAAACAGCAAGATGGACTATGCCCAAAGAAATGTATATTCCCCAAAGAAGGAAGAAAATATTATTTATTATGTACTTGTTCTATGTCAAGTACTGTGGAAGGTACTCTGATGTGTGGGTCTGATATTCATTCACTTACTCATTCACTCACTCATTCATTCATTCATTTAGAGACAGAGTCTCGCTTTGTCACCCAGGCTGGAGTGCAGTAGCTTATTCTCGGCTCACTGGAACCTCCGCATCCCGGGTTCAAGCAGTTCTCTTGCCTCAGCTTCCTGAGTAGCTGGGACTACAGGCGCCTTGGCCTCCCAAAGTGCCCTGATTACAGGTGTGAGCCACCGGCACCTGGCCAACTCAGCCTCTTTCACTATAAAAACAGTAAGTATTCAAAGTTCTCCTCCTCCTTCTGTTTCCCTTGTTTGTGAAGATGGCCCAATCTCCTCCAGAAAGCCTCCAGCATCAGGGCACAGGGGGCTTCTATGGTGTGGTTGTCCACTTGGCCCTTGCTGGGTCACATATGTGCATCATCTGAGATGCAGTTTATCACAAGTGGTATCTGGCATCTGCAGCTGGTGTCCATGGTCCCTGCCATTGCTTCCAGCCTCAAGGGCCACACATGCAGTCTTTCCTGGTTCCATGAACACCTTGGCATTCTTCCACTACCCTCAAATCCCTCAGGGGCTCAGAACCTTTCAGCACTTTCCCCACACTATCCTGGTATGTGCAGAGTTCTGTAACGCTGGCCTCAGCCCATCTGCCAGGATTCTCTCAGTCCTTACCGCCCAGATGTCCTATTGGCTGGGTACTATTTCAAACTTGAGATGCTCCTAAATAATTGTGGGTATTACAGTTACCTTTTTGCCTCAGCAGGAAACAGGGTGTCAGGGGCTTCTCTCTATTATCTACTAACATTTATACTCTCACCTCTTCTGAATCTCTTCTTCTTATCTCTTTGGAGGACTGACCACAGTGTTAATACAACAAGATTATGAAATGAAGAAATAGCCCCAACCTCACTTAAGGGTGAGAATCAAGTAAAGAATGGCATACATATGGGATAACCCTGGCCCAGGAACTTAGTTCTTCATCCCAGGGGTGGAGAAAAGGGGAAAGAAGAATTGAATTTGACTTAGTGCTTAATTACAAGAGAAAAAGCTCTCATGTGGAAACGAGTATCACAAATTGCCAAATGTATATTTTCCTATTCCCAGCTGGAAACCATGGCCTGTGGTGTTATACAGAACTCCCTTATGCACAAAGTTACATTCATGCACTCCTGACTTTTCTGACTATAAAAATGTCAAAGTCAGCTATAGTTACAAATTCTGACAATTGCTGGGAAGGAAAAGTAGAGGCTAGAGGCTATATTATGAAAAAATATAGCAAGAGGTCCAATTTAGATTAGAGAATAGGAAGGGATTGGGGCAAGAGAGACAACATTTCTCAGCCTGATAGCAGCTAATCCAGTCACAGCACCCACAGGCAGCTGGGATCCACCAGAAATGCTGGTTTCTCTGACTTCCAGTTATCATTAGTGTCCAAAATTAACTAGCAAAATTAAGTGAAATCTGATAATAATATGCATGAACATTTCCTTTAATGTTTCAAGCCGGCTTGTAACTACACCATGAGCATGAAAGCAGCAAATTCAGACTGCAAGGAAAGCTACAGATCAAAAATCTGTTTTCTTCAACAAATCAATTACAAGGAGAATAGAGAAAGAAGTAACATGTAGACCAAGGAGAAATCATCCCAATGTGTGGCACTGGAGCCTGATTTTCTTTAAAGTAACTTTAAAAGTTGATTGTTTTTAAAACAATGGGAAAATTAAATACTGATGGCCTATTTGATGATTGTATGGAATTTGCATTACAATTTTAGGTATGATAATTAATCTCGTGGTTATGTTTTTTAATCTTCTAGAGAAAGATGCTTAAATGACCAGGCATGGTAGCTCACATCTGTAATCCCAGCACTTTGGGAAGCTGAGGCGGGCAGATGGCTTGCGCTCAGGAGTTCGAGACCAGCCTGGCCAACATGGTGAAACCCCGTCTCTACTAAAAATACAAATACTAGCCTGGCATGGTGGCAGGTGCCTGTAATCCCAGCTACTGAGGAAGCTGAAGCAAGAGAATCGCTTGGACCCGGGAGGCGGAGGTTACAGTGGGCAAAGATCGGCCGAGATCATATCACTGCACTCCAGCCTGTCTCAAAAAAAAAAAGAGAGAGAGAGAGAGAGAAAGAAATATGCTTCAAATATGTAAACATGAAAGGATATGATGTCTTTCAGTTGCATCAAAATAATACCAATAATGGAGTGGATGAGGGGAGGGCTAAGAGAGGATTGGACTGAGGTTGATGGATATTGGGGTTGAGTGGTGGCTACATAGGAATTAATAATGTTAGTCTGTTTACTTTTCTGTGTATTTGAAATCCTCCACAATTAAAAATTAAAAAACAAAAAAGTCAAAAATAAAATCTGCCCTGTAATTCTACTCTTCATACATGACTATGTGAATAGACAATTACCACTAAGCACGTTATGCCAGTGGAAAATAGCTGTCATTTTTCTTTATGACTATGTATTAATATATACCCACATATGCATTTAGTCTCACATACACTTACTGCCTGCCATCAGTCCAGTGTCATTAAATGGACCTAGATTCCTGGATTTTGCTTTCCTGCTTCCATATTTGTGTGTCTTCAAGCATGCAGTTCATGTTTCTCACTTTTAACTCCAAATGGTGACATTGTCTGCTTTTAGGGTGGTACTGGGAAAACTGGTGATGAAACATTTAAAATAGTTTAGCATTATGCAGTACAATGGAAGGATGTTAGGGGCCAGGGCTGGTTTCAGATCTGTTATTAGACCTGGCTCAGCCACTGGTTGGTCATGTGAAGGTGCAAATTGAACAGCTCCTTTCACTTGGTTAGGTCTTGGTTTCTTTACCTATAAATGAAGTGCTGAGCCTGCTCTCCAAGGTCCTTTAAGCTCCAGTACTCCATGATTCATTAAATTTTACTACAGAATGCTGTAAAAGCTTATCATATAAAATAAATTGCTTTTTCTGCTCATAAAGGAGATCATGATATATATAGATAGCCTAACAGCATAGGTTAAATATATGCTTTTTTTGTTTTTGTTTTGGTAGAAAGTGATAGTTAGTCTTCTATAAATAAAGAAAACAGAATAAATAATATTTAACAGTAACTTACAGTAAAAGTTAAGTTTATATCACACTGTAAGCTAATCAGAGTTATGACTGGGGTTTTGAGACTATAAAATTATATGGGAACACAAATTGAATTATTCTTATTAATCTCCATAAATACTTGAAAAAAGTGAAGGAAACATTTTTAAAAATAAAACAACAACATAATTGGTTAAAACTGAAAGAAGTGATGATAGCTGCATTAACAATATTAATAATTGTGGTAGCAAATTTTTATTTCACTCTTGCAGTAATATAGTAAGCACTATTTTAAGCAGTTTGCATGCATTCAACTTGTTTAAGTTTCATAATGATCTTAGGAGTGGTTATTATCTTCTTCATCTCTAAAGGGAGGACCCTTGCCCAAAGTCAGAGTCGGTTTACCTGAAGGGTGTTTTGTGAGTATCAGATAATATTTGTGAAATAGTGTATATGAACATGCTTTATAAGCTGGACATGGTGGCACATGCCTGTAGTCCCAGCTACTTGGGAGGCTAAGACAGGAGCATCACCTGAGGCCAGGAGTTTGAGGCCATCATGAGCTATGATAAAATCTGTGAATAGCCACTGCAATGCAGCCTAGGCAACATAGCAAGACTATGTCCCTTAAAAAAAAATGCTTTGTAAAGTGTTACATGCCAAACCAGATGTTAATTACCATTAATAGAATTAGGGGGAAGTTTAAATGTTTTAAATATGTTTAATAACATAAGATAAAAAATTTTTTAAACATTGGAAGATCTCATTGCAAAAAGAGATAAGACATGCCTAATGAAATAATAGACTAGGTAATGATCATCAATGGCAGTCAAGACAACTAGGTGAAAAGCCAAAGGTAAACTTTATAATAAATGCATCAGGGTGAAAACTCTTAAACCCATTAATAAATGTTAACATCAAAAAGAGAGATAACCAAACATTATGCCTTCTGATGGAGATACGCAACCCCACCCTTTGATGAAAAACCAAAACCTGAATCTGATCAAGATCCTAGACTTACCTCTAGTTTGCAGGAAATACTGGGGGCAGAAGTAAACAAAACTGTCACACAAACCGGAAGAACAGAATCAGCCAAATCCAGAATATGAGAAACATTACAGGACAAATGTCCTTGTTTCTTCAACAAATAAATTCCAAGGGGAGAAAAGTCTTGTTGTTTTAAAAATATTTAAGAGGTATATCTAAAATAGCCCTTGTTTGGATCTTTTCATTTTTAAGTTTTTGTTTGTTTGTTTTGTTTTGTTTTGTTTTGAGACAGAGTCTCACTCTGTCGCCCAGACTGGAGTTCAGTGGCAGGATCTCAGCTCACTGCAACCCCCGCCTTCCAGGTTCAAGCAATTCTTTGCCTCACCCTTTCGAGTAGCTGGAATGCTGGTGCCCACCAGCAGGCCTGGCTAACTTCCTCTCTTTTTTTTGAGATGGAGTTTTGCTCTTGCTGCCCAGACTGGAGTGCAATGGCGCGACCTCGGCTAACTGCAACCTCTGCTTCCTGGGTTCAAGCAATTCTCCTGCCTCAGCCTCCCGAATAGCTGGGATTACAGGCATGCACCACCACGCCTGGTTAATTTTGTATTTTTAGTAGAGACGGAGTTTCTCAATGTTGGTCAGGCTGGTCTTGAACTCCTGACCTCAGGTAATCCACCTGCCTCGGCCTCCCAAAGTGCTGGGATTACAGGTGTGAGCCACTGCACCCAGCCCATTTTTAAGTTTGTTAGTGGTGTTTTCTGAGTATTGTAAACCACTTCATTGGGGGTATGATTGGCATATAAAATACTGTACATAATTAATGTATACAGCTTGATGAGCTTGGAGATAAGTATATATCTGTGAAACCATCACCATAATCTATGCCATACACATATCCCTCACCTCCAAAAGTTTCCTGCTGCCTTCATTATGTGTGTGTGTGTGTGTGTGTGTGTGTTAAAAACACTTAGACCTCATTTGGATCTTGATTTGAACAAACCAACTGTTTACAAAACTATGGGAAATTTAAATACTTACTGGATTATTTGGCAATACTAAGGAATTACTATTATTTTAAAATGAGTTATAGTATTGTGGGGCATTTTGGGGCAGGGCCTTACCTACTGGTGTTACAAACAGACATATGTACATAAAAAATAATATGTTTATTTTAGCTTCAAGAAATATAGTGTGGGAGGGAGGTAAGTATATGGATTTTTAAAAACTAGGCATGAATCAATTATTGTTGAAGCTAGGTAATATGTGCATGAGATTTCATTATAATAGCCTGTCCATTTATATATATTTTTTTCTATAATAAAAAGAGATACAAGATGAAATGGTTAAAAATAGTCCATAGAAGCAGAAAAGAACATTATTATTTTGAAACTGAAGATGCTGCAGCTGAATTTCACTTTCTGTATGTGAAGTGGGAAACTGCATTGCAAAGTACTCTTTTAAAAAAGACAGAATCGCTAGGGATTTGTCAATTTTGTTTCTCTTTGTTTGTTTAATTTAGGAATTGAGAATTTTTTTAAAGACTACATAAATCTATTATTTAAAGACATTCCCTGAGCACACACTAAATGCCAGACTCTTGTCTTACTGTATATAGTTGAGGAATTTTAGTTACAGTGTGAAATCCAGCTGGGGATGCCAAGACAACACCCACAAAGCAATTAGAAATCAGTACAGGACAACATTGTAACAAAGACAGCTAGCTACTCCCCAGATCTGTGCTTCCCTTCCACAGACAAGAGTAGTTCCAGGGATACAGACACAGCCAGGGGGTACATTTCCCAGCACAAGGTGGAGCCCTGTGCCTAGTTCTCACCAGCAGAAGGGTTATGACATGTCACTTCTGGACTAAGGTGGCAAAGAAGCAGATAGACTGTCCTTCTTTCCAGCTTCCAGCAAACACCAATGCCTGGGGCAACTCTGGGAGCTTGAACATGGCAGAGCCTCCATCACCCTGAGTCTCCAAATGGCTGCAAAAAACCCAGCGCTCCTTTTCCCCATCCCTGACCCCAATGCACCGTTACTTATACACTCTCACCAGTGAACAGCAAGCATAACTTCTATGGTGTTAAGCCACTGAGATTTTGGGTTTTTATCTCATATGGAGGTTAGTTCATGTATCAATTGCTAAGTGGGATGCTGCAGTATATATATATGGAGATTAAGAAATCACTGTAGTTGGCCAGGTGCGGTGGCTTACGCCTGTAATCCTAGCACTTTGGGAGGCTGAGGCGGGTGGATCACAAGGTTAGGAGTTCGAGATCAGCCTGGCCAATATAGTGAAACCCCGTCTCTACCAAAAGTACAAAATTAACTGGGCATGGTGGCACATGCCTATAGTGCCAGCTGCTCAGGAGGCTGAGGCAGGAAAATTGCTCGAACCCGAGAGGCAGAGGTTGCAGTGAGACAAGATCATGCCATTGCACTCCAGCCTGGGTGACAGAGGGAGACTCTGTCTCAAAAGAAAAAAATCACTGTAGTTGAAAAGATAACTACAAAATGTTTCATGGAGAAGGTGGAGCTTGAGCTGGATTGCTGTTGTTGTTGAGACAGGGTCTTGCTCTGTCGCCCAGGCTGGAGTGCAGTGGTGTAATCTCAGCTCAGCTCACTGCAGCCTCTGCCTCCCAGGTTCAAGTAATTCTCATGCCTCAGCCTCCTGAGTAGATGGGACTACAGGCATGCACTACCACGCCCAGGTAAGTTTTGTATTTTTAGTAGAGATGGAGTTTCACCATGTTGCCCAGGCTGGTCTCAAACTCTGGATCTGGAGTGATCTGCCTCCCAAAGTGCTGGGATTACAGGCATGAGCTGCTTAGGCCCAGCCTTGAGCTGGATTTTCAACAATGAGTTGAAAGTGACTAAATGGAGTGGGCGGGTACCAGGATAAGGAACCAACTTAGGAACCACAGTGGTAATTCACATTTAGCTAGAGGAGAGTGAGACCATCTTAATGAACAGGTACAGTTGGGAAACAAGAGAAATAGGATGGACAGGCAGGATGGTATCAGAGCATGGAGATCCTTGAGAATTCAGGACCTAATTCAATGACAACCACTTCTGGAATAAAAGATGATTTATGAGAGGTCTATATTAGCAAAATCAGTGACACAAAACAAAGCAGATGGATCTGAGAGAAAAAAGATTAAGCTAGATGACTAGGTAAAATGATGTTGCAACAATCCAGTTCTGATACAATTAGAGACCATATTGGCAAACTCAGTAGAAAGGAAGGGTAAATGTAATCATCATCTTAATGAACAGATCCACAGGGATCGACAACAGAGGAAAAAACATGAACTCAAACATTTATTCAACCAGAACTGTGTCTAGTTCAAACACCCAAAATTGTGAGTTCTATTATTTTGGTTATTAATCTCATTGAGTTTGTGTCTTCTGTCAAATGAGGAAAGAACAAAATGATCACAAAGTTCTTTTCACCTATAGAAGCTTATGGCTATAAAATCATGAGTTAAAAAGAATAAACAAACAAACAAATGACATATTCAGTAGGAGGAGGCAAAGAAGGGGGAGTATACCTATGTATGACTGAAACATAATTTATTTGAACTGGAACCAGTCCTCTATTGTGGATGTTTGAATTGTTGCCAATCTTTTGTTATACAAAGAGTATAGCAATGAATGATGCAAAAGAACTTTAACTCTCCTAGATTTTCAACTACTCTTTGGTTTTAAGAACTAAGCCCTGGGCTGGGCAAGGTGGCTCACATGTGTAATCCCAGCACTTTGGCAGACCAAGGAAGATTGCCTGAGCCCAGGAGTTAGAGGCCAGCCCGTTTATACGGCAAAACCTCATCTCTACAAAAAGTACAAAAAATTGGCTAGGCATGGTGGCGTGTGCCTGTAGCCACAGCTACCCGGCAGGCTGAGATGGGAGGATCACCTGAGCCTGGGAGGTCAAGCCTGCAGTGAACTGTGATCTGTGGGTGACAGAGTGAGACCCTATCTCAAAAAAAAAACTAGGGAAACGATCCAAGATGGCCGATTGCTAACATCCCGGGATTGCAGCTCTCAGGGAAGGAGCGGAGAACTAGAGGACGCCACACTTTCAGACAAATTCTGGTCGCTCACGGAGCAGAAGATCCCCCAGTGGAGGAAACACACGGGTGGCCAGCGCAACTCTCGTGGCCGGCGCAGCGGTTCCACGGGCACATCGGCGCGGCAGCTCTCGGAGCAGAGTAAACAGGTTCGGAGGACCCACAAGGGCCCCCAGCACGACACCAGAGCCCGGCTCAGCGGCTATGATGGCACCTCCGTGCGGCAGCGCTTGGTTCAGAGTAAACGGGACCGGTTCCCCTTCTGACTGAGGTTTGGAGCCCCGGGAAGGCAGAGTCGCCTACTACGGACACAAGAAGGAAGCCAGACAGGAGAATCCTGGGCAGAAAAGCACCATCAGTTTTAACGCCGCTGCTCTGGCCCTGGGAACTAACAACCTGGACATCCACTCAAGAGACCTAATCTGAAAGTTGGTAAATTCAAAGACGGCAGGAGGATAAATTTACAATGACGGGAAGAAACCAGCGTAAAAAAGCTGAGAACACTCAAAATCAGAACGCCTCTCCCTCTAAAGATGATCACAGTTCCACATCAACAATGGAACAAGGCTTGATGGAGAATGAGCGCATCCCAATGACAGAATCACTCTTCAAGGAATGGATAATAACAAACTTCGGTTAGTTAAAAGAACACGTTGTAGCCCAATGTAAAGAAACTAGGAACTTTGAAAAAAGGTTTGATGAAATCCTATTGAGAATAGACAACTTAGAGAGGAGTATGAGTGAATTAATGGAACTGAAGAATACAATACAGGAACTCCGAGAAGTATGCACAGGTTTAAACACTCGAATTGTTCAAGCAGAAGAAAGGATATCAGAGGTCAAAGTCCAACTCAATGAAATAAAACGTGAAGAAAAGATTAGAGAAAAAAGGATAAAAAGGAATGAGCAAAGTCTCCAAGAAATGTGGGACTATGTGAAAAGACCAAATTTACGTTTGATAGGTGTACCTGAATGCGACGGAGAGAATGAATCCAAGCTGGAAAATACCCTTTAGGATATTATTCAGGAAAATTTTCCTAAACTAGCAAAGCAGGTCAACATTCAACCCCAGGTAATACAGAGAACACCACAAAGATATTCCTCAAGAAGAGCAACCCCAAGGCACATAATCGTTAGATTCACCAGGGTTGAAATGAAGGAGAAAATACTAAGGGCAGCCAGAGAGAAAGGTCATGTTACCCACAAAGGCAAGCCCATCAGACTTACAGCAGATCTCTCAGCAGAAACTCTATAAGCCAGAAGAGAGTGGGGGCCAATATTCAACATCCTCAAAGAACAGAACCTTAGCCCAGAATTTCATATCCAGCCAAACTAAGCCTCACAACTGAAGGAAAAATAAAATCTTCTATGAACAAGCAAGAACTCAGAGATTTTATTACCACCAGGCCTGCTTTACAAGAGCTTCTGAAAGAAGCATTACACACAGAAAGAAACAACCAGTATTAGCCTTTCTAAAAATACACCAAAAAGTAAAGAGCACCAACATAAAGAATTTACACCAACAAATGGATAAAACAGCCAGTCAACATCAAATGGCAGTAACCCTAAATTTAAATTGACTAAATCCCCCAATCAAAAGACACAGCCAAAACCCAATGGCATGTTACATCCAGACCTGTTTCACATGCAAGGATACACAAAGACTCAAAACAAAGGGATGGAGAAAGATTTACCAACCAAATAGAGAGCAAAAATAAATAATAAATAAATAAAAAGCAGGAGTTGCAATTCTCGTATCTGATAAAATAGATTTTAAAGCAACAAAGATACAGTGGTAAAAGGATCAATGCAACAACAAGAGCTAACGATCCTAACACCCAGATACATAGAGACTTAGACTCAATGAGACAGGAAATTAATAAGGGTATCAAGGACTTGAACTCAGATCCGGAACAAGTAAACTTAATAAATATTTATAGAGCTCTCCACTTCAAATACACAAAATATACATTCTTGTCAATACCACATCACACCTACCCATAAGTTTAAATGAAACATTGATTGGCCATCATTAATACCCAATTTTTTTCAAAATAAAGCAATATTTCCATTTACTCTCCCTCTTTCTCTTTCTCTTTCTTCCTCTCCTTTACTTATTTTTTTTTTTCTTTCCTTCTCTCAAAAAAAAAGAAATCAACTTGTAAACCTCTAGATCCAGGTCGGCAATGTCTCTCTCATTGCCTGATTTCCTTCCTTCCCTTCCCTCCCTCCCTCCCCGCTTCCTCCCTCCCTTCCTTCCTTCATCCCTTCCTTCCTCCCTACCGTCCTTCTTCCCTCCCTTCCTGCCTTCCTCCCCCCGCAAAAAAAAACAAAAAACAAAAAACTAAAACTAAAAACTAAACCCTGAATATGATAACTTGTCACAACAGTTACACTAGATGCAGCATTAATTCCCTCTTAGAGATGAAGATAACTAAAGTTTACTTCCTAATTATAAGGATAAAAAAATATGAAAGTATTTGGGGAAAAAAATGAAGACTTCACAAATGTAAAGTATTGACATCAACTTTGTTATTACCATAAAGCACAAATAACACTAGCTACTTTTTTCCCTAGACAACTATGTATAAAGTAGCATTAAAAAGTGTTTTGGGGTGGGCACAGTGGCTCATGGCTATAATCCCAGCACTCTAGGAGGACAAGGCAAGCAGATCGCTTGAGCCCAGGAGTTTGAGATCAGCGTGTGCAACATATCAAAACCCTGTCTCTATCAAAAAAAATGCATAGATTAGCCAAGCATGGTGGCATGCAGCTGTAGTCCCAGCTACTCAGAAGGCTGAGGTGGGAGGATTGCTTGAGCCCAAGAGGCTGGGGCTGCGGTGAGCTGAGATCACACCACTACACTTCAGCCTGGGTGACAGCAAGACCCTGTCTCAAAAACAAAAGTTTTAGTTTTTCTTTTTTATAATTACTCTTAGGCTTGTTACATTTTGTATTATTTTATAAACAGACCCCTAGAGGAAACTGCTTTTAAAAGTAAACTAAGACAGTGAGCACTACTTTCCATCCTGAAAATGACAACTGATAAGAGCAAATAGAAAGTACAGTCCCCAACACTCAACAGTTTTCTGGCATTCCACCATTGCCTTGCTGTGTATCAGAGAAAGATACCACCTAGAAGGTATATATTTCACAAAATTTGTAAGGATCTTTAGACAAGCTATATAAACAGTGCTAGACACGGGTTCGATTATACTACAGAATGAAGGCTGATATGGATGAAATCAAAGAAGAAATTGGTTTACAAACATATATTGGACAAGACACTGGTATCTAGGGTACATAAAAAACTTCTATAACTCAATAACAAAAACGTGAAGCATCCACTACAAAGTGGGCAAATATTTTGAACAGACACTTCACAAAGAATGGCCAATAAGCATATGAAAAGTGCTGCACATCATTAGTCATCGGGAAACGCCAATTAATACCACAATGAGACACCATTATGCATCCACCAAAATAGTGAAAATTCAAGACTGACAGCACCAAATGTTGGCAAGAATGTGAAGCAACCAGAATGTTCAGACATCGCTGGCAGAAGTGTAAAGTGGCATACCCATTTTGGAGACAGGCCTGATAGCTTCTTATAATATTAAGCACACACATATTCTATTATCCATCAATTTCACTCCTAAATATTCAAGAGAAATAAAAACATAATGTCCACAAAAATACTTGTATGATAACGCTCTCAGAAGCTTCATGCATCATAGCCAAAATCCAGAAACCACTCAGGTGTTCAACAACAGGAAGATGGATAAACCAATTGTGGTATAGTCAGATAACAGAATATGACTCAACAACAAAAAGGAACCACTGATGCACACAAAAACATTGATGGACTATAAAAACATTATGCTGAATGAATGAAGTCTTACCCATAAAAACACATACTTTATGATTCAATTTGTATGAAGTTCTATAACAGGCACAACTAATCTATCATGGGAAAAAATTAGAACACTGTTTGCCTGGGGTTAGGGGAGGGTAAGAGAGGATTAACTGCAAAGGGGCAGGGGAAACTTTCTGGATTGATAGTAACATTTTATGTCTTGAGAGGGTGTTAGGATACACAGGTGTATACATTTATCAAAACTTGGCCAGGCACAATGGCTCATGCCTGTAATCCCAGCACTTTCAGAGGCAGAGGTGGGAGGATCACTTGAGCCCAGGAGTTTGAAACCAACCTGAGCAACATAGTGAGATCTCTACTCTACAAATTAGCCAGGGGTGGTGGCACATGCCTATAGCCCCAGCTACTCAGGAGGCTGAGTTGGGGAGGATCACTTGAGCCCAGAAGGTCAAGGTTGCAGTGAGCTATGATAGCACTACTGCACTCTAGCCTGTGAAACCTTGTCTCAAAACAAAAACAAAAATAAAACAAAACAAAATCGGTGACTAGTAAGTTTAATATTTATACAGATCGTATTACTTGAAGGAAAAAAAAGAGACCTATAAAGCAATACAAAAATCTAGTTAATACACATACTGAATGCTTTGTAGATTAAATATACCACTATCCACAACTTACTGCATCAAAAAATTAAAATGGATTGAAGGATGGATAAATTAGTATCTGGGCAATAAAATAAATACAGCAAAATGCTCATTGTAGAATATGTATGGGTGGGTATGTAGATGTTCACTGTACAATGATTTCATCCTTTCTGTATGTTTGAAATTTATCAAAATAAAATGTTGGTGAGTGAAAAGAAAAAATGGACTATCTTCCGTTGTATTTCTTATGATACTTGATCAGAAGACAACAATTAACACAAATGTTAAAACAACAGGAAAAGAGGGATTTGGACATGAAATAAGGTTAGCTGACATTTATTAAGCTTCTAATTCCCTAAGGTGTGCCTGGCTTTTAGTGAAAAATATTAAATTTAATAAAGGTGTTAAAATTTGGACACTGATATCAGATATCCATCATTCAAGGGATTTGTCAAAACAAAGTCAGTGGGGGTGGGTAGAGAAAACTACAAAAAAGAACAAAAGAAATAAAACTCAATTAAAAAGAATAGAGAAATAGAGAATGAGTAGAACAAAATGTACATTTTCATTTTGACCAATTTCTTAAGAAACCAGAATGGCAAATTTTGAACTTCATAGAATCATAGGAGTGGTGTTTTTGTTCACACATTTCTGGTTCCTAGTTACGTGTTTCAGTGAGGTGTACTATTTGGTTCAAACTCCTGGCCGCAAAGCGATCCTCCCACCTCGGCCTCTAAGTGCTATGATTACAGGCCTGAACCACCACGCCAGGCCTGAGATGTACTATTTGAATACTTCTAACCAAAATGTTGCAATAGACAAATAAGCACATCGATCCTTATTTTTAGTATCTGTTCAAACAGCAAGATAAACAGACCATATCAAAACAAATGGGAGGAAATTTTTTCTTTTTTTTGAGATGGAGTATCTCTCTTGTTGCCCAAGCTTGAATGCAATGGCACGATCTCTGCTCACTGCAACTTCTGCCTCCTGGTTCAAGTGATTCTCTAGGCTCAGCCTCCTGAGTAGCTGGGATTACAGGCGCCCACCACCATGCCTTGCTAATCTTTGTATTTTTAGTGGAGACGGGGTTTCACTACGTTGGCCAGGCTGGTCTTGAACTCCTGACCTCAGGTGATCTGCTCACCTTGGCCTCCCAAAGTGCTTGGATTAGAGGTGTGAACCACCAAGCCTGGCTGAGGGGAGGAAATTTTTAAAAACTCAGTTGGTAGGATCAAGGTTGGTGGAGAAAAAGGTGTTATAGGGTAATGGGAATAATGCCTCTGAGACTAAGGATAAAGATACCATCATTACTGGGATATATAACTGTCCATAATGAAGTATTTGTCTCGTACATTTCTCAGAATAGATTTTCTTTGAGCCTTAAACCCTGAACTGTGTTATGTCCCTTAGGATATCACAGAATGGCCTATTTTTACTAGTTAATCCCAGACCTAAATACTAATCTTTTCTCTCATCTGTTAGAGGATAATTTAAATTAGCTTTATTGATTGCAGAACTAGACATGTATTAATATGTCTTTTATTGCCCCTGACATAGCAGAGCATGAGAAGTATCTGAAGTATGAAATAAATGCAGACTGCCACTGGTAAAAGGTTTAAACTACAAATGTAAGATTGGTTTAGTTTCTATTTTGTAGTTTTTGTTAATTCTACAAAGAATATGACTTGCAATATTGAACCACAATTGTCTGCAGTCTGTAAACATAAGGAATTTTAAATCAAAGTACTTAATCAATTCAGTACATTTCCATTCCTTTTTCGAGATGGAAATTCAATATCCCACCGCTACAATTATTTGACTGCAGTCTTGACACACAGGCTGCAATCTTTTAAAAGGCAATGCTACAATTTCACCTAGTTAACCTCATTTTGAATGTATTTAAATTTTTTAATTTCTGAATTAATTTGTTTTCATGTTATTAAAAATTGTCGGCCGGGTGTGGTGGCTCACGCCTGTAATCCCAGCACTTTGGGAGAACGAGGCAGATCACTTGAGGTCAGGAGTTCCAAACCAGCCTGACCAACAAAGTGAAACCCCGTCTCTACTAAAAATACAAAAATTAGCTGGGTGCGGTGGCACGTGCCTGCAATCCCAGCTACTTGGGAAGCTGAGGCAGAAGAATGGCTTGAATCCGGGAGGCGGAGGTTGCGACGAGCGTAGGTCACGCCGCTGCACTCCAGCCGGGGCGACAGAACGAGACTCCGTCTCAAAAACAATAAAAATTGTCAAAATATGAAACAAAATTCTGCAAAAAAAAAAAAAAAAAATTTAATCCAGAAAAGCGTCGGACATAAGCATCTGAAAAATGATGTTACTTGCCATCTAAAGCATGAATATAACTTGCCTTTGGCAGTCTCACTGGGCTGCAGTGGCCCTACACGGTGACCCGGACCTGGAGCCGGCGTGGGGAGCTAGAAGGTAACCGGGCCTGCCTGTGGGTGGCGCACAGACCCTGTGCGCGTGCGCGTGCGCCTGCGCCTGCGGGCTGACTGCTCAGGGGCTTCCGTGGGATACGCATCTCAGACCCGGGTCCAGACGCTTCAAACATCTAGGAGAACAGTGGATGGCTTTCTCCCCACTCCTCTACCCTTAGAGTATGCCGTGGAATGAATTACTGAGCCACTAGGTATCAGGGAGTGGGTATAGGAAGGAAGACGGTATTTCCAAACACAGAATGAAAACATCTTCTCTTTTAGTTACTAATGGCGTTGGTCTGGCTTTACCTGGTCACCCAGACTGTAGTGAGAGCTGCACAAAAAAATGTTCTTTTCCTAGTATAGGGGGTGGGGGCAGGAAAGACGTAAGAGGTCAGAGGCCTCAAGCCACGTAGGAGGTACAGGACCACCGGAAGGAGATAACAGCTATTAGGAAGGGCACTCTTAAATACACATACATCTCAACAGTCACAACCACTTTATGAAGTAGTTACTTTTATTACCCCTTTTGCACAGATAAGGAAGTTGAATGTTGGAGAAACCTTTGCCTAAGACCACCAGGAAGTCAGTAGTGGAACCTGGACTCAAACTCAAGACCACAAACCCCTGCATTTAGCCTTTACAGTACAGAAATGAGCCTGAGTGCCTAGGAAAACGTCCCAGAGGAATTAGAACTTAGGATGGGTAGTAAAAGATTGGATAAACACGCAGAAAAGGGGAGACCTTCCTAAAAAGGGAAGAACAGAAGCAAAAGGACAGGAAGAGGAATGCTTGGTAGAACTGTAAGAGAACAGACCTGACTAGGTTAACAGATGTATTCTATAATGAATAACACCACAGAACTTAAAGCCCATTCATATACTGCTCATGGGTGATCAGAATAATCCTTTTAATAAGAGAGAAGGTATTATAATGCTTCTTTGCATATGCAGAAATTAAAGATCTAATATGATAAGTGATACCTCCCTCACATGTGCCTCCCAGAATGAGACCTTTAAACATGTTGCTCCTTCTCCCTTGAAAGCACTTCCTCTCCTCTTCAGCGTCTTAAATATTGCCTATACGTCAGCTTTGACCTGCTAAGAGAGCCTTGGCTGACTTTGCTTCTCTGGGCAAAATCCCTACCTAGTGTATGCACTCACTAAACCATGCACCTCTCCATTGTAGCATGTATTATCATGACTGTATTATTCTAATTATTAGTGGGAATAAGTCAAGAAGAATAAATAATTGAATAAACAAATTAACAGAACCCAGATTTGCCTAGGGCTGTTGCTCATGTTTTCCACATGAATATACTATAGTCAAAAGGTACAGTTGAAAGATCTGAGGCTATATTACCTGGAAGAAGAAAAATTAGGGAAGAGGATATGACAGCTGTCTTTAAATGTCTGAAAACCTGTCAAGTTGAAGAAGGATTAGACATTCTGCATAGCTCCAGAGAGCCAAAGACAATGAAAGTCCAGGGAGGCAGATTTTGTTGCAGTATAAAGAAGTGAAATATGTAACAATAAGACCTGTCCAATATGGAGTGGCCTGTTAAGGAGGTGAGCAAACAAAAGCCAGAGGAACACCTGTCAGAAGTGTCATAGAGGAAATTCCTATTCTGATCAGGAAAGTGTTAGCCACTTAGGCCTTTCCAAGCCTAATTGGCTTCTCTACTTCTGGGAGGGACTTGAAAACAAAAATTAATTTGATTTGAAGTGACAACAAGGAGAGAGAGCTGTAATGAGTAATTGTTCTTATGATGCCCAATATCACTGGGCTCTCTAAAAAATGTGCCTGCATTTGTGGGTGTCCACTTCTGTGCCTGATGATGAGGTCTTTGAGAGGCAGCATTCCAATGGAGTTAGGGCTGTGCAGCTGCCACTGTGACTAAACAGCAGAGAACACTGCAACGTACAAGGGAGCAATTTCAGGCTCATTCCCACTCCTCCAAGCAGAATCTTTCCCATTCCCCCACCCCAACCCAACCTCCAGTACACATAAACACAAACACATTTGTAGACTGGGAGCTACTGCTGTGTGCTGAGATCTCAGTGTGTGCTGAAAGATCTCCTTCCATACTGCAATTGAAAGCTGTCGAATTTCCCAGCTACTGAAGGCTACCCCTTAGGCTGAGCACAACTTCACAGTAGTGTTTCTCTCTACTCATACAAAAAGTCAGTAACCAAAAAGACATTGAAAAAGAAGAAAAGTAAAAATTGTCTTTTTAATACATTATTTCTATCTTAAACTCACAAAAATAAAACCCTTAAAAATTATGCAAAGGCTAAAAACTAGGGATTCTGATCTGGAAACTGAGGTTTAATGTTGCCAATATTTGGATGGAGATGAGCTTGCACAAGATCTATAAATTGTTACTTTTAGCAGGTGCAGGCCTGAACCAATAATGACAGCTTTTCTATGGAGAAATATAATCTGATTGTCAAATTACCAGTTTGAAAATTTTGGAATACAACCCATTTGTGAGCACTCTAATTCAATAAATTGTAAAGTTAAAATTACAAGGTAGATTATCATTTATATTTCAAACCAGTGTCCATTTTGCTGTATATTTGGCAATCTAATCATTAAATGTTTGTTGAGCATTTACTATGTGTCAAGCACTATGCTAGGCACTAGGTATAGGGAAGTAAACAAAATGCACATGATCTCTTATGTTATAGGATTTATTATCTAATCTAGATAAAATAAACACCAAATTAATACATAATTAGAAATTATGACAACTGATAATGAATGGAAAGGGTCAATAAGAGAGACTCCTAACATAGCAGGCTTTTCTGAGACATTTAGCTGAGAAATTAAGAATAAATGAGAATTAACCTCATCAAGGGTTAGGGAAAAGATGTTCCTAACAAAGGGCATTTCCCAAAGCCTTGGAGTAGGAAAGAATGCCATTCCTTCAAGAATTGAAAGAAAGCCAATCTGAGCCAAGGGGAGAAGCCCAAGATGACGTTGGGGGAAAAAGCAGGGACAGACTCTACAGAGCTTTGGAGAACATGTTAAGGAAACTGCAGGTTCTAATAAATGAGATGGGAAGACCAAAAAGAGGGAGTGATGTCATTTACATTTTTAAAGCCATCTTTCAAAAGGCTGGACATGGAGAATGGATTAATGGAGAAAGAGAGTCAAGTCTCTTTCTCTGTAAGCTCCCCATTCAGAAAAATGACAACTTCCAATTTACAGCCATGTCAAAGTAGCATACTTAAAGTTATTTCTTTTAAATAATTATAAAAAATTAACATCCCACACATTTTTTGCTTACTAGGCAACTCACTACCAAGGAAATATACTACCACTAAATGAGTAAAAACTTAAATCTTTTATATTTGGGCAATATAAATTCTAATATACATTGAGAATGAAGATAAATTACCATTTTCAAGGCAGAGGAAGGGGTACAAATAAATGCCTTTTTATGCGACATTGCATTCAGAACATTATCTCTATTTTATAATCAGAGAAAATCCTGCATTTCACTGAAGATATTGGGATAGAAACAGCCAGAATTACATATTCTGGATTCTTGACTTAATTCTGTTTTTGTTGCCCAGTACCATTTCTTCCTGTGGAGCATATAGGAGCAGCAGCCAGTCCTTTTCATCATTCTCATCAAATTTGAATGTAGACTCCTGACAAAGTGTGTATATGTGTAACTGGGTAATACAATATGTTTTTTTTCCATTTTGTGGAGAACGGGATCTCACTATATTGCCCAGGCAGGTTTCGAACTCCTGGGCTTAAGCTATCCTCCTGCTTCTGCCTCCCCAAGACCTGGGATTATAGGCATGAGCCCACACTCGGCTTCCAATACTTCGAAAATAATATGGTCTTCTCTTATTGCTCTGAGAACAAGCTCCTTGACATGCTATTCTTTTCGGGGAAGGGGACTGAAAATAATCATATCTTAAGAAATACAAAGACAAAAGAAATAGTCAACTTCTTCCATTCAAAATAGGATCATGTAACAATCTAGGCTATTTTCCAAATACCTTATTTCCTCCCCTCTCCCTGACCAAACCCACAAGGCTCATTCTCACCGCCTTTTTGTTTGTTGACTTATCTGATGTTGATGTAAGGGTTCATGCTTTGTGGAAGTAGGACGCTAGTTTAGGGGAAGCAAAAGAAAAGCTTGCTCCTCTCGAGTCCCAGGAAAATCGTGAAAAGAAGAAAGAAAAATAGCAAGAGAGCAAAAGAAAGGAAGAGTTAGTCAGACACATATTCTGATTTCACCTAAATCAGGGGTGGATTATTCATGCCTCACCTTTTTAGACCACGTGGGGTAACTTCCTGATGTTGACATGGCATTTGTAAACTCTCATGGTGGGAGTATAGCAGAGAGGGTAAGCGGAGGTCACTCTCATGGCCGTCTTGGTTTTGGTTGGTTTTAGCTGGCTTCTTTATTGCAAACTATTTTATCAGGAAGGCCTTTATGACCTGTATCTTGTGCCAACCTCCTATCTCATCCTGTGACTTAGAATGCCTGACCATCTGGAAATGCAGCCCAGTAGGTTTCAGCCTATTTTACCCAGCCCCAATTCAAGATGGAGTTGTTCTTGTTCAAATGCCTCTGACAAATCCAGTTGACATGGTAGTGAGCCATCTTCAGCAGTGTGAATGATGAAGACAACACCTTCCAAATGGTAACAACACACTTAGAAGGAGCCTTGAATCCAGACACAAGGCCTTCCAGACCTTGGATTTTACTTGTTTAAGTCAAATATATACTGGTCCCATTTAATACAGCAGTATAATCTGTATCTCAGTCAGATCAAATGGAATGAGAAGCATAACTGATGTGAGACTAATGCGTGAAGTCATTGCAGTGCTTACAATTATAACATACTTTTCCTATGTTATACTCTTTTCCATTTTTTTTTTTTTTTTTGAAATGGAGTCTTACTGTGTCACCCAGGCTAGAGTGAAATGGCACAATCTCAGCTCACTGCAGCCTCTGCCTCCCGGGTTCAAGCATTTCTCCTGCCTCAGCCTCCTGAGTAGCTGGGATTACAGGCGTGCACCACCATGCCAGGCTAATTTTTGTATTTTTAGTAGAAACAGGGTCTCACTATGTTGGCCAGGCTGATCTCAAACTCCTGATCTCAGGTGATCCACCCACCCCAACCTAGCAAAGTGCTGAGATTACCGGTGTGAGACCCTGCGCCTAGCCTTACTATGTCATACTCTTATTCACTAACTCTCTCCAGGGCTTCAGATCCATCCTTTGATATTTCACTCTTCTTCTCATTTCCAATTATTCTTCCTTTTCTTGCTTGACTATTGTTTGTCTATCATCATTGAATTTTCTTGGATCTAGTGATCTGTATAATTTTACCTCATGTTTTTTTTTTGTTTTTTTTTGTTTTGAGACGGAGTTTCGCTCTTGTTACCCAGGCTGGAGTGCAATGGCGCGATCTCGGCTCACCGCAATCTCCGCCTCCTGGGTTCAGGCAATTCTCCTGCCTCAGCCTCCCGAGCAGCTGGGATTACAGGCACGCACCACCGTGCCCAGCTAATTTTTTGTAATTTTAGTAGAGACGGGGTTTCACCATGTTGACCAAGATGGTCTCGATCTGTTGACCTCGTGATCCACCCGCCTCGGCCTCCCAAAGTGCTGGGATTACAGGCTTGAGCCACCGCGCCCGGCCTACCTCATGTTTTAAAAGTATTTATTCTACAACTGATTTAAGAGTTAGGCATTTTTTTTTTACAGCCATTAATACTTTGGAATATTGGAAATAATAATCAAAATAGTACACTTTTTAAAGATTTTTTCTTTTTTGTGTGTGTAGGGGGAACGTGAGCCGAGAATGAGATAAGCTGACCTTTGGGTCCTCTCAGAAAACAGGGTTTCCCATTATCATTATCAACCTTTCACTGTCAATTTTCATTATCAACCTTTCACTTATAAGGTTAACATTTATGAATTAGCAGGTATGATTTGATTAAGATAATAATGCAAAAATTATATCCAGTAGAATCTTGAGCCAACATACCAAAGAATAAATAAATAAGTAGATTTGTGTATGTGTGTATATCCCTGAAATTTTAATTTATATTTGTATACATATATATATAATAGACACAGATGATTTTTATTCAGTAAAAAAATCTCATATAATAGATACAGGCTCACATTCTTATGCATTTAGTAGTCAAATATTTTAATCAAGTTGGTTCCTTTGTTAACTCAATATGCAGTCATATGATGTTAAATATTCTCAATATTTCTATTTTTTTTCCAAAATAAAGTATTCTTTGTAATGAAAATTACCTCCCAGACATTGGCGCTATATAGAACACTATATCAATGCTAAGATTCAGTTCCAAATGAATGCCAATTTTGAAATATTTTTTACTGGAAAAGTCACATCTTTCAGAATATAAGTCACCAGTAAGTGCTCCAAATTCCTTTCTGAACTGTCACATCACTGATTTAGTTAGACCAAGAATAAAACAATTTGAGAAACAAAAATGCATCACATTTTATCTCCTCCCTCAGCCAACAATGTAATATGATTTTTGTATATCCTTCCATTCAAAGCACTAATAGCCAGAGTCCTCTTTCCAAAAGAACATACAAACAAATACAGCTTTAAAAGTAAAATAAGTACTTATCATCAGTACAAAATCATAAAAACAGGGCAAATTTTATTTCAAACATTTTAGAGTGCTTTTAAATAGTGTTTCAGAAGAAGGACATAAGTGTATGTATTCTGCTAAGCTCTAATTCTTCAGAACCCACAAAACAATTATTGTATGACCCTAGCCAGCTATTGATCATAGAGATGGGATCAGAAGCCATGACAGAGACCAAAACAATGAACCACCTTTGTGACCAGCTATAGGACTAAGCAAACCCAGAGACACTGACATTGCCTGGAAACCAGTGCTCAAGACAGAGCCAGTAGTTAGAAGTCAAAAGAGCCTTCATGAGTTATAAAACACACACATCCAGGAGTTCTGAGCAAATCTTGAATTATAAAACACACACATCCAGGAGTTCTGAGCAAATCTTGAATTATATGGATAACAAAGGCCAAAACAAAGCATAGAATCAAAACAAGAAGGGCCAGGTGTGGTGGCTGACGCCTGTAATCCCAGCACTTTGAGAGGCCAGATGGGTGAATCATGAGGTCAGGAGTTCGAGACCAGCCTGGCCAACATGGTGAAACCCCATCTCTACTTAAAATATAAAAAATTAGCTGGGCATGGTGGCAGACGCCTATAATCTCAGCTACTTGGGAGACTGAGGCAGGAGAATCACTTGAACCCCCGGGAGGCGGAGGTTGCAGTGAGTGGAGATCACGCCACTGTACTCCAGCCTGGGCAAGAGTCGCGGACTCTGTCTCACACACACACACACACAAAAGACAAGAATTCAGAACCATACATATGAAGCCCCACACTGACTGTCCTGTCCATTAGTCATTTGAGTGAATATAGCTGCAGCGAGAATAGTGTGTGTTAGCTGCAAATAAATTAGTCCCAGCCATTCCTTCCATCATAGTGGTCTTCCCAGACATTGGGAACTACATATACCATTTATTTTTCCCACTATCCAAAGTTAAGAATTCAGGAGGAAAGCCAGATTGGTTATAAACTAAATAAAGAACTTATATTTTATCTTCATGTCTAAGTTGCAGTGTGAGTCAAATTCTCACCCTGATACATTAGCTATTAGCTGGACTGCAAGTAGAATCAAAGGACAAATAAGTCTGAAATTTGGCATGGGAATCTCCAGCTAGCCAGAAAAGTACCAGGAGACAAAATTACATATAAAGAATATTCCCATCCTTTTTATTTTTTACAGCTTTATTGAAATATAATTCACAGACTCTACAATCCACCCATTTAAAGTGTACAATTTGTACACTTTAGTATATTCACAGGTTTATACATCTATCACCACAATCAATTTTACAACATTTTCATTACCCCAAAAAGAAGCTCCACTTCCCCCACCATCATTGCAGGCAACTGCTAATCTATTTTCTGTCTGTGTAGAGTTACCTATATGGGCATTTCTTATAAACAGAATCACACAACATATGGTCCTTTGTGACAAGTTTCTTTTACTTAACTTATTTTCAAGGTTCATTTATATTGTAGCATTTATAAGCATTTCATTTCTTTTAATTCATGAATAATATTCTATTTTATGGACATACAACATCTATCCATCAGTTGTGGAAATTAGGTTGCTTACTCTTTGGCTATTATGAATATCACTACTATGAGCATTCATGTACAAACTCTTGTATGGATATATGTTTTAATTTCTCTGGAGTATACCTAAGGGTGGAATTGCTTGATCATATAGCAACTCTACGTTTAACTATTTGAAGAACTGCCAGACTGTTTTCCAAAGTGGCTGCACCATTTTTCACCCTACCAGCAGTGTATGAGGGTTCCAGTTTCTCTACATTCTCATCAAAACTTGTTATAATCTGTCTTTTAAATTGGTCATTGAACTAGTTTCCTCATTAGAAAAGCCCACTTAGAGATAGGACTCAAGATGGCGCTGTGAGAACAACCCAGGATTGGAGCTCTTCTCGTTGAATCCGCAAACAGTGAGTCAGAGGGGCATTTCCAGACTGATCTTTGTTGCCCACAGAACGGGGAAACTCCCAAGTATAAAAAAGACATGGGACGCCAGGCAGTAGGTCTGCCTGGCGAAGCCGGCAGCCGGGGCGGCGGCGGCCGGCCCTACCCAGCAATCCCCACAGGGCGCGCTTGTCCGGGTGCCCTGTTGAACCGGCAACCTGAGACTTGAGAGGGCTGGACTTAAGACTGAACGAGACTTGGACAGTAGGCCAGCCCAGGGGATTGCAGGGATTGGGATACCCAGTGGGACGAACAAAACCGCGATTTCAAACTATCCCGAGCAGACGGTCCGAGACGCTCTGTGGGGGAGGGGCATCCACCACTACCGAGGCAACCCGCCCCAACTGAGATACACGCCCACTGCTGATGCAGCCAGCCGTTGCCGAGGCAACCGGCCCCAACTGAGATACACGCCCATTGCTGATGCAGCCTGCCATTGCCCAGGCAACATGCTACAACGAAGAGACTCCGCCGCAGGGCGTGGCGGAGACCACAGCAGAGCCGGCAGGAACAGCGCGAATCACACAACAGCAGGGCGGAGCCTCGACAGCCAAACAGTGGCTAGTCTGCCTCCTAGCTGGGCAGGACACCTGATCGGACATCCAAAAATAAAGCCCAAACCCCTCAACACGGAGCATTTGAGGAAAAAAAAAAAAAAAAAAAAAGGGTTTTTTAATGAGCTCTGTTGCAGCAGAATAAAACATAGCAGCCTAACAGCCCTGAATGAACAACAGAGTGCACAGCTCAGCAATTAAACCCCTATAAAGTACAAACTGTCTCCTCAAGCAGCTCCCTGACCCCTCTATATCCAAAAGACTGACATTAGGCAGGCATCATCCTGGGACAAAGAGAGCAGAAAAAGAAACTGGTAGCATCCCTCGCTGTGCCACAGCTACTAGAGGTGCACCCCAGACAAGCAGGGTCTGGAGCGGACCTCAGCAGTCGTACAGCGAAGGGGCTAGACTGGAAGAAGGAAAACCAAGAAACAGAAATACTTCATCATCAACACTCTGGGTGTCCACTCAGAGACCCAAACGAAAAGTCAGCAACTACGCAGACGACCAGCGGACAAATCCACAAAGATGGGAAGAAACCAGCGCAAAAAGGAGGAAAACACCCGAAACCAGAACACCTCGCCTCCTAGAAAGGACCAAAACTCCTCACCAGCAAGGGAGCAAAGCTGGACGGAGAATGACTGTGACGAAATGACGGAATTAGACTTCAGAAGATGGCTAATGAGAAACTTTTGTGAGCTAAAAGATCATGTATTAAATCAATGCAAAGAAACTAAGAACCTTGAAAAAAGATTTGAAAAAAGATTCCAGGAAATGATAACAAGAATGGATACCATAGAGAGGAATATGAATGAATTAAAGGAGCTGAAAAACACAATACGAGAACTTCGCAAAGCAAACGCAAGTTTCAATAGCCGAATTGACCAAGCAGAAGAAAGAGTATCTGAAGTCGAAGACCAACTCAATGAAATAAAACGAGAAACCAAGATCAGAGAAAAAAGCGCAAAAAGGAATGAACAAAGTCTCCAAGAAATGTGGGACTATGTGAAAAGACCTAACCTACGTTTGATAGGTGTACCAGAAGGGGACGAAGAGAATGAATCCAAGCTGGAAAATACTCTTCAGGACATCATCCAGGAAAATTTCCCCCACTAGCAAGACAAGCCAACACTCAATTGCAGGAAATACAGAGAACACCACAAAGATATTCCGCAAGAAGAGCAACCCCAAGGCACATAATCGTCAGATTCAACAGGGTTGAAATAAAGGAGAGAATACTAAGGGCAGCCAGAGAGAAAGGTCGGGTCACCCACAAAGGGAAGCCCATCAGACTCACAGCAGATCTCTCGGCAGAAACACTACAAGCCAGAAGAGAGTGGGGGCCAATATTCAACATTCTTAAAGAAAAGAACTTTCAACCCAGAATTTCATATCCAGGCAAACTGAGCTTCAGAAGTGAAGGAAGAATAAAATCCTTTGCGAACAAGCAAGTACTCAGAGATTTTGTCACCACCAGGCCTGCTTTACAAGAGCTCCTAAAAGAGGCACTACACATAGAAAGGATCAATCAGTACCAGCCATTCCAAAATCACACTGAATGCTAAAGAGCTTCAACATAATGAAGAATCTACAACAACTAACAGGCAAAACAGCCACTTAACATCAAAATAGCAGTATCAAATTCACACATAACAATACTAACCCTAAATGTAAATGGACTAAATGCACCAATCAAAAGACACAGACTGGCAAATTGGATAAAAATCCAAAACTCATCAGTGTGCTGTATCCAGGAAACCCATCTCACATGCAAGGATACACAAAGGCTCAAAATAAAGGGATGGAGGAAGATTTACCAAGCTAATGAAAAGCAAAAAAAAAGCAGGAGTTGCAATTCTCATCTCTGATAAAATAGACTTTAAAGCAACAAAGATCAAAAGAGACAAAGAAGGCCATTACATAATGGTAAAAGGATCGATACAACAAGAAGAGCTAACGATCCTAAACATATATGGACCCAACACAGGAGCACCCAGATACATAAGGCAAGTTCTTAATGACTTACAAAAGGACTTAGACTCCCACACAATAATAGTGGGAGACTTTAACACTCCACTGTCAATACTAGACAGATCAACCAGACAGAAAATCAACAAGGATATCCAGGGCTTGAACTCAGACATGGAGCAAGCAAACCTGGTGGACATTTACAGAACTCTCCACCCCAAATCCACAGAATACACATTCTTCTCAGCACCACATCACACCTACTCTAAAATTGACCACATAATTGGAAGTAAAGCACTGCTCAACGAATGCAAAACAACTGAAATCATAACAAACAGCCTCTCAGACCATAGTGCAATCAAGTTAGAACTCAGAATTCAGAAACCGACCCAGAACCGCACAGCTTCATGGAAACTGAACAACTGGCTCTTGAATGTTGACTGGGTAAACAACGAAATGAAGGCAGAAATAAAGAAGTTCTTCGAAACCAATGAGAACGAAGACACAACATGCCAGAACCTCTGGGACACATTTAAAGCAGTCTCTAGAGGAAAGTATATACCAATAAGTGTCCATATGAGGAGAATGGAGAGATCCAAAATTGACACCCTATTGTCAAAATTGAAAGAGCTAGAGGAGCAAGATCAAAAAAACTCAAAACCCAGCAGAAGACAAGAAATTACTAAGATCAGAGCTGAGCGGAAGGAGATTGAGACACGAAAAACCCTTCAAAAAATCAATAAATCCAAGAGCTGGTTTTTTGAAAAGATCAACAAAATAGACAGACCACTAGCCAGATTGATTAAAAATAAAAGAGAGAACAACCAAATAGATGCAATAAAAAATGATAAAGGGGAAATCACCACAGATTCCACAGAAATTCAAACCATCATCAGAGAATATTACAAACAACTATATGCGCATAAACTAGTAAACCTGGAAGAAATGGATAAATTCCTGGACTCCTGTGTCCTCCCAAGCCTAAACCAGGAGGAAGCTGAAACTATGAATAGACCAATAACAAGGTCTGAAGTCGAGGCAGCAATTAAGAGCCTACCTCACAAAAAAAGCCCAGGTCCAGACGGGTTCACAGCCGAATTCTACCAGACACACAAGGAGGAGCTGGTACCATTCCTTCTAAAACTATTTCAAACAATCCAAAAAGAGGGAATCCTTCCCAAATCATTTTATGAGACCAACATCATCCTGATACCAAAACCCGGCAGAGACCCAACAAGAAAAGAAAACTTCAGGCCAATATCCATGATGAACATAGATGCAAAAATCTTCAATAAAATATTGGCAAGCCGATTGCAACAGCAAATCAAAAAACTTATTCCTCATGATCAAGTAGGATTCATCCCGGGGATGCAAGGCTGGTTCAACATACGCAAGTCTATAAACGTAATTCACCACATAAACAGAACCAAAAACAAAAACCACATGATTATCTCAATTGACGCAGAGAAGGCATTTGACAAAATTCAACAGCCCTTTATGCTAAAAACCCTCAATAAACTCGGTATCGATGGAACGTATCTCAAAGTAATAAAAGCTATTTATGACAAACCAACAGCCAATATCATACTGAATGGGCAAAAACTGGAAGCATTCCCTTTGAAATCTGGCACTAGACAAGGATGTCCTCTCTCACCACTCCTATTCAATATAGTACTGGAAGTTCTAGCCAGAGCAATCAGGCAAGAAAAAGAAATAAAGGGTATTCAAATAGGAAAGGTGGAAGCCAAATTGTCTCTATTTGCAGACGACATGATAGTATACCTAGAAGACCCCATTGCCTCAGCCCAAAAACTCCTGAAACTGATAAACAACTTCAGCAAAGTCTCAGGATATAAAATCAATGTGCAAAAATCACAAGCATTCGTCTACACCAATAACAGACTTAAAGAAAGGCAAATCAAGAGCGAACTGCCATTCGCAATTGCTACAAAAAGAATAAAATACCTTGGAATACAACTCGCAAGGAACGTAAGGGACCTCTTCAAGGAGAACTACAAACCACTGCTCAACGAAATCAGAGAGGACACAAACAGATGGAGAAACATTCCATGTTCATGGTTAGAAAGAATTAACATCGTGAAAATGGCTATACTGCCCAAAGTAATTTACAGAATCAACGCTATCCCCATCAAGCTACCATTGACTTTCTTCACAGAACTGGAAAAAACCACCATGAACTTCATATGGAACCAAAAGAGAGCCCGCATAGCCAAGTCAATTCTAAGCAAAAAGAACACAGCGGGGGGCATCACACTACCGGATTTCAAACTATACTACAAGGCTACAGTAATCAAAACAGCATGGTACTGGTACCAAAACAGAGATATAGACCAATGGAACAAAACAGAGGCACCGGAGGCAACACAACATACATACAACTATACAATCTTTGATAAACCTGACAAAAACAAGCAATGGGGCAAGGATTCCATGTTTAACAAATGGTGTTGGGAAAACTGGCTAGCCATGTGCAGAAAGCAGAAACTGGACCCCTTCCTGACACCTTACACTAAAATTAACTCCAGATGGATTAAAGACTTAAACATAAGACCTGGCACCATAAAAACCCTAGAAGGAAATCTAGGCAAAACTATCCAGGACATAGGAGTAGGCAAGGACTTCATGAACAAAACACCAAAAGCATTGGCAACAAAAGACAAAATAGACAAATGGGACCTAATGAAACTCCACAGCTTCTGCACGGCAAAAGAAACAGTCACTAGAGTGGATCGGCAACCAACAGAATGGGAAAAAATTTTCGCAGTCTACCCATCTGACAAAGGGCTGATATCCAGAATTTACAAACAACTCAAGCAGATTTACAGGAAAAAAACAAACAAGCCCATTCAAAAGTGGGCAAAGGATATGAACAGATACTTTACGAAAGAAGACATATATGAGGCCAACAATCATATGAAAAAATGCTCATCGTCACTGGTCATCAGAGAGATGCAAATCAAAACCACATTGAGATACCATCTCACGCCAGTTAGAATGGCGATCATTAAAAAATCTGGAGACAACAGATGCTGGAGAGGATGTGGAGAGAAAGGAACACTTTTACACTGTTGGTGGGAGTGTAAATTAGTTCAACCATTGTGGAAGACAGTGTGGCGATTCCTCAAGGCCTTAGAAATAGAAATTCCATTTGACCCAGCAATCCCATTACTGGGTATATATCCAAAAGACTATAAATCGTTCTACTATAAGGACACATGTACACGAATGTTCATTGCAGCACTGTTTACAATAGCAAAGACCTGGAATCAACCCAAATGCCCCTTGATAATAGACTGGATTGGAAAAATGTGGCACATATACACCATGGAATATTATGCAGCAATCAGAAATGATGAGTTCGTGTCGTTTGTAGGGACATGGATGAATCTGGAGAACATCATCCTCAGCAAACTGACACAAGAACAGAAAATGAAACACCGCATATTCTCACTCATAGGTGGGTGATGAAAAATAAGAACACATGGACACAGAAAGGGGAGTACTAAACACTGGGGTCTATTGGGGGGAAAAGGGGAGGGCCAGTGGGAGGGGGCGGTGGGGAGGGATAGCCTGGGGAGAAATGCCAAATGTGGGTGAAGGGGAGAAGAAAAGCAAAGCACACTGCCATGTGTGTACCTACGCAACTGTCTTGCATGCTCTGCTCATGTACCCCAAAACCTATAATCCAATAAAAAATTAAAAAAAAAAAAAAAGAAAAGCCCACTTAGAAAAGGCAAAATACTGAGCGCATTCTTGCCTAATGCACAAGCAGGAAAGAAAACGCCAGAGCTGGCAAAATGTCTGGGGGAAAGAGGGGATAAAGAATACATAAAGCAACACCCAGTCGCCTCTGAATATAAACACAAAAGATGCCTGGCGTTGCCGCTGCTTCTACCTGAACTCATTCCAGGAATACCTAGGGCAGGATATGTAGGTAAGAAAAGATGAGTAAGAGTTGGAACATCACTCAAATTAACTGGAGAGGGAATATGGAGCCAACGTTAAGCCCAAACTATTACTCTTCTCTCCCCTACTCCTATTTGGTATTTTTTCACCAAAGAGCATATACTGAAACACTTGGGGGTCTCTTCTACCTTTAAAGTTCTATAATTTCATAATTTTCTTCCTGTAAGTATACTTTAAGTTAATTATGCAGTGTACCCCTTATATTCCATTTAGAAGACTGTCTCAAGATTCCATTTAAGTGTTTTTAATGATTTTTTTAAAAGTATTTTTGGCCGGGCACAGTGGCTCACGCCTGTAATCCCAGCACTTTGGGAGGCCGAGGTGGGTGGATCACGAGGTCAAGAGATCGAGACCATCCTGGTCAACATGGTGAAACCCTGTCTCTACTAAAAAATACAAAAAATTGGCTGGGCACGGTAGCACGTGCCTGTAATCCCAGCTACTTGGGAGACTAAGGCAGGAGTATTGCCTGAACCCAGGAGGCAGAGGTTGTGGTGAGCCAAGATCGCGCCATTGCACTCCAGCCTGGTAACAAGAGCGAAACTCCGTCTCAAAAAACAAAACAAAACAAAAGTATTTTTTACTTTTAATGTTTCCTGAAGCTTGTTGTAATACTGTAACTCTGTCTGTAGCACTGGTATTTCCCAGAGGTCACTAAATGTTCCTGAACATCCAACTGACAGAAAAGATGGATTTGATTAAGACCAAAAAATACAGAAGATAGCCTTTGGAAAGTATGCTAATTCATTATTTAGCCAGTTAGAGAACTGTGCTATTTTGCTCTTGAGACTTGTACCATGGAATAAAATAATTTTGTTGAATTACAATATAATTACACCATCTGAAAATATAGGAAAAGATGAATTAGAAAGATGGAGGTTCAAAATAAGGAGGATCGATTCCAAACAAAATACCAAGCAACCAAATTAGAAGATATTACAAGGTGTTACACATGCTCTTCCTGATTTAACATGGAAGGAAATTGCAAGTAGTATTGCACTAATAAGGCACTTCCTGGGCCCTAAAGTTACCAGTTCTTCAATTCAACAAATATTTTTTGTGCAACCACTATAAGCCGGGAGTCTCTGAGGCTACCAAAATAAATAAGCAGTCTCTGCCAGGGAAGAGCAACAGAGGGCCCACCCTCTGCCAGGCAAATGAAACTTGTTATCCAGCTGTAAATACCCTGAGCTCATTCTACAGCTATGATAGGAAAGAATGAGAGTTGAAATTGTGAAAAGGAATAATCTATAGTTACCTAAGCTGGGGGTGAGAGGAGGACCTGGAGAGGGGTGGCAAGGGAATTGGAGGGAGAGGACCTGATTTGTGAACTCTACCTTGTAAAGAACTAGCAGGATTTCACCCAGCAGAGACAGGCAACAGGCATTTGTGGAAAGCATTGTAGTGTCACAGCAAAGGTTTTGGAGATTTTTAAGTTTTCACCATATGAAACTCTCAATAGTCAACAATTTTTGGCCTGCAAAAATAGCACATTCATATGGTTCAATGTAATACAAAACAATCCCCTTGAGTGTGCCAGGTGAATGTTTAGAACCTGTAGAAGAATTAGTTAGAAAAGCAGTTGGAGTCAGAGTCAGAAGAGTCTTGAATTGAAGTACTTTCACCTTTATCCTATAGGTGATGGAGAAGGCAATTCACAAAATAACTTTTAACAAATAACCAATAAATGTATGTTTAAATGGTTAAATAATTTCAAGTTTAAGAGAAAACTATGTATCATTTTCAGTGCCACAAAGGAAAACAATTTAATGTTAACATGCAATGTTAATAAGGACTCAAGAAAACAGAGTGTTTCCATCCATGGCTAGGTGTGTAAATTGAAATAAACTTTCAGGAAGGCAGTTTGAATACACCGTGACCTAGCATTCCACTTTGAAGACTTTATCCCAAAGAAAAAGTCATAGATATTTTTAAAAAAAGGAAGAAACAAAGAAAGAGAAATAAAAACTTGGAGGCTGAGGCGTGTGGATCGCTTGAGGTCAGGAGTTCAAGACAAGCCTGCCCAAAATGGCAAAACCCAATTGCTACTAAAAATACAAAAGTTGGCTGGGTGGCATGCACCTGTAGCCTCAGCTACTTGGGAGGCTGTGACAGGAGAATTGTTTAAATTTGGGAGGCAGAGGTTGCAGTGAGCCAAAATCATACCACTGCACTCCAGCCTGAGCAACAGAGCAAAATTCCTTCTCAAAAAAAAAAAAAAAAAAAAAAAAAAATTTGCCACCAGGAAGTCCTTAATGTTCTACAGTAGAGAGTTGTGTAAATAAATCATTAATCATCCTTATAACTGAACATTACACAGCTACTTTAAATGCTTAAATAAATGTTTAATGATATAGAAATGCTCATGGAATTTTGTTACATGAAAAAATTAGGTTGCCAAACAGTACATGTATCAGTCAAGACTTTTAAGAACTTGATCAGACTGACTAGGTTTGAGTTTCAGAGCTACCATTTAGAGTTATGGGATCTTGGACAAGTAACGTAATCTCTCTGTAACTCAGTTTTATCTGTAAAAGGGGGATAACACCACTCCATACCTCATTGGAGTTTTGTAAAAGATTAAATGAGTTAATATACATAAAATACTTAGAAATTTGCCTGGCGCACAGTAAGCACTACCTAAAAGTCAGTTATTGTTAATATCATTAGTATTTCTTACCAGTGTATTAAGTCAACTTTGAAGCTAATGTAAGAAGCGAAGGTGGGAAGAGAACCATCAAGGCAAGAACCATACCCAAAGCATTCTGCAGAGCTGATCCATGAAGTCACCACTCTATCTGCCAAGCACTGACCCCATGGCTTTGGGAGCTGGACTCTGCTCATTGCCTCAGAACAGCTGTGTCGGCTGCCACTGGAAACCGGATGCAGCTGCTATTGCTGCTGTAGCCCTGGCCAGAGCAGATTCTGCATCATCCCTGCTGCTTTGAGTCACCAGCCCATGAATCAAAGTCAACAGAGGATTCATCTGTTTGGCTGCACCAAGTCTGCAAGCAGCCAAGAAGGTTGAGAAAAAACAGCATTGGGTGTTTTTATTCTATAGAAAAGTCAAATTCTGGCTAGGCATAGTGTTTCATGCCTGAAATCCTAGCACACTGGGAAGCTGAGGCAGGCTTGAGCTCAGGAGTTCAAGACAGCCTGGGAAACATGGTGAAGCTCCATCTCTAAAAAATACAAAAATTAGCTGGGTGTGATGGTGCACACATGTAGTCCCAGCTACTCAGGAGGCTGAGGTGGGGGGATTGCTTGAGCCTGAGAGGTTGAGGCTGCAGTGAACCATGATTGCACCACTCTACACCAGCCTGGTGAAACAGTGAGACCCTCTCTTAAAAGAGAAAGAAAGAAAAAAAAGAAAAGGCAGATTTTACTTTGTAAAATGGGGAAGTCAACAAACTTAGAAAGCAAATTTATGAATTGGATAATAAAAAAGATAAATGATCCCGTTTTGGTTTTCAAAGTACAGATATAATGTGAATGTGTATTTTCATGCAAATAAAGAAAGGACTAAAAGCATAGACATCGGGCCAGGTGCGGTGGCTCAAGCCTATAATCCCAGCACTTTGAGAGGCCAAGGTGGGTGGATCACAAGGTCAAGAGATCGAGACCATCCTGGTCAACATGGTGAAACCACGTCTCTACTAAAAATACAAAAAATTAGCTGGGCATGGTGGTGCGTGCCTGTAATCCCAGCTACTCAGGAGGCTGAGGTAGGAGAATTGCCTGAACCCAGGAGGCGGAGGTTGTGGTGAGCTGAGATCGCGCCATTGCACTCTAGCCTGGGTAACAAGAGCAAAACTCTGTCTCAAAAAAAAAAAAAAAAAAAAGCATAGACATCAAACTGCTCATGATTAATTCTGAATTGACCGTTATGGCTGATTTGAATGTTTCATCTTGTCTCTAACTTTCCAAATCTTTTGTGACATACAAAAAAACAAGACTGAGCAATATCAGATCTCTGTTTTTAAAAAAGAATTGAGTCTTTCTTAGATATAGTTGTGGAATAGAAAGTGGAAGACTAGGTTCAGATGGACATTGTTATCTTAGAACAGGACCTTGCTACTCCAAGTTTAGTCAAGGGACCAGAAACATTAGCTTGACACAGGAACATATTAGAAATGCAGAATCTCAGGCCCTGTCAGAAATCTACTGAAAGCAAAGAAGTAAATGAATCAGCAGATATTCAAGAAGTATAAGCAACAAGGCTTGACAATGTGAAGAAACTCATAAAAGATTACAAGCCTTAAAAACATGTCCAAATTTAGAAGGCAGAGTCATTAACAGAAACGAATTACTGGAATAGAAGCCAGTGTTTTGTTTTTGTTTTTGAGACAAGATCTCAGTCTCTCTCCCAGTCTGGAATGCCATGGCACGATCACAATCACAGCTCACTGCAGCCTCGACCTCCTGGGCTCAAGAGACCCTCCTACCTTAGCCTCCCGAGCAGCTGAGGCCATAGGCACGCACCACCATGCCCAGCTGATTTTTCAATTTTTTTGTAGAGATGGGGTCTTCCTATATTGCCCAGACTGGTCTCGAACTCCTGCGCTCAAATGATCCTCCCAAAGTGCTGGGATTACAGGTGTGATCCACTGTGCATGGTTGGTTTAGATATAAAAGGTTTGAGAACTTGAAAGATGGCCCAGCCAGGGAAACATAAAATTGGGGCCAATAAGAAATGTCAAAATTAGGCTTATATATATGAGTATAATCTAAGACATAATCCATTGTCTCCTGACAATGGAAGCCCTAATAGTGGATATGATTTCTAACAGAGAACATGCAAAACAAGATAAGAAATCCAAGCAAGATCCTTTGGTAATATGTGTATTTTGGAGGTAGGGGAGAAAGAGAAGTCAGAAAATGAATGACCAAAACTAAGATCAAGATATTAAAGCGTCAAAGAAAATAAAGGACAAATATTTCTTTATTATTCAATTCTTTCCTCCTTTCATGACAAATTATGAGTGGTTTACACAATTATACTTACACTAAAAAGGACAATAATGGATTAAATGAGATCTCAATTCTAGAAACATAGAATGGCCAAAATATTTGGGAGGGGGAGGATACGGAAGAGAAGGACACGAATGCACTGGATGTTATAATAGGTCTCATCATCAGAAGATACCAAAAATTTCATAGCTTTTGTTTGTGTTGATGAAAATTTTACTATTTTTACAGTGTTGCAAATCAAATAAGACCATGACTTATCTTTGTTTCATTCATTCAGCTAATATTTATCGAACACTTGTTATAAGCCAGGCACTCTTTGGGGTGCTGAGGATACAGCAGTTAACAAAACAGGTAAGACCCCTTGCCCTCATGGGCTTACATTCTAGAGGGGCAGACAGACAATAAACAAAAGAAATAAGTAAACATATTGTGTGTCGGATAGTAATAAGCACCATAGAGGAAGGAATAAAAGGTGGAGCGAGAGCTGCCATTTTAAAAGATGGGACAGAGAAGACCACTGAGGAGATGAATAGACTTGAAGGAGCTGAAGATGCCACTCATGCACATATCTGAGAGCATTTCACAGCAAGCCTCCGAGGCTGACGTGGCCCTGATGTGGTCAAGGAGGCCAGTATGACTGGACTGAAGGAGTGAGGGGTGGGCAGGAAAAGAGGATAGAGGAGTAAAGGCCTTTGGAGATTTTTGCACAGATATGGATTTTATCATTCTGGCTGAATCTATTCATCTATCTGTCTATCTATCTGTATCTATGAATGACACATCTATATCTGTATTGATATAGATTTAGATGTGTTTTCTTGAGACAGAGTCTTACTCTGTTGTGCAGTGGGGTAATCTTGGCTCACTGCAGCCTCAACCTCCCAGGCTCAAACAATCCTCCCACCTTAGCCTCCCAAGTAGCTGGGACTTCAGGCACATACCACCATACTCAGCTAATTTTTTTTTTCTTATAGAGACAGGGTCTCACTATGTTGCCCAGACTGGTCTCAAACTCCTGAACTCAAGTGATCCTCCCACCTCAGCCTCCCAAAGTACTGGGATTGCAAGTGTGAGCCACCATGCCCATTGGTTGCTATTTTAAGAACAGATTGAAGTAGAAAAAACAGATAGGAGACTATTATAAATATCTAGCCAAGAGTAATGGTGACTTGGACCAGGTATCTTTGACAGTTTTGTCTTTTTCAGATAGGTACCTCTTTTTGCTTTTCTTCTAGTATATCCTAAGAAAGTGGGATGGGAAGAGGGATGAGAGATTGTGTTTGTAGCAAAGACAGGAGTGCAGAACTCTCAGCTCTTCTAGTTACATAATTCTATGTATTTTGCAATTATCCTCAGCCACACAGAATAAAACGTATAAGTAATTTAAACATTTAATATGCCTAAATATTTAAATCTTCTACATTATCATAGCTTCAAGGAAATGTTAAAAACAAAAACTAAAAACCATTATCATCACTATGTCAATAAATGTATAGTTAGGCCAAGGTAACAATAAAAGAACCTGATCATTTATTTTAAAGACATGAGCAATATATTTGAAATGTAGAGTCACTGAATAATGAGTAGTTCTGAAAGGTGTAATTTTAAACCTTCCACTCTTTCAATGTTATAATTAAAACAGAAATGAAAGCAAAATCTAGAGTCCACACACAGAGTTGGATTACATCAGGAGATAGAATTTGCTTTTTCTGTGGATTCGAGACCAAAGGCTTCATTTATTTGCTAAAGATTAAAAGGATAAACCATTATTTCTCATTCTAAAGTACACAGACAACCAAGTCAAGTTAAATGTTGATTCAGGGAAGAGTTGTCAACACTGTATTAATATTACCCTAGTTCTGTAGTGTGCTTTATTGTTTACAAAGCACTTTAACTACCATTATCTCATTTGAACCTCACAATAGATGCGTTAATATCATCATTTTTAATGTACAGATGAAGAAACCCAGTCTCAGGAAGGTTAAGAGACTTACCCAAGAGCATCCAAGTCACTAGCAAGGGCCAGAGCTGGAAACAGAACCCTCACTTCCTAGACCACTGCTTTTTATACTGTACCAACCTGCGTTCTTTTCCAGATACAGAAGAGGCTACAGTAGGAGAATGGTTTTCTTTGTTCTTTGTGTGGGAATTAGCCAGGTCTGCAAGACCAAAGGTAGAAAGCAGTACCTATGGAAAGGTAACAGCTTGGGAATGATGGTCTTATGGTAAATACTGTTGTGTCCATTTAATATTGGAAAAAACAAGGAACAAAGGTTTGTTCTAGGTAAACAGTGGCTCTTCAATTATTTAGGAGTGGTTTGCCATTTATACTTACCTTGATCTTTTTCACTATTCTCCTTTATGGCTCTTGCTTGTCTCCTGGCCTGCTCGTTAGCACCTCCACCAGAGGGCAGGCAGAGCAGGAAGAGAAGCATTTGTAACCTGTTTGATCAAAAAGTTGCAAGAAGAAAACTTATGTCATTATTTTAATTCAGGCTTTGGAGTTTTTCTAGATTTCAGTTACCAACATGACCTTTGCCAACATTGTCCTAGATAAATCTAGAATAAACGATGCAGTAAAATGATTTCCTATGAATAAAAATCAACTACTTCTAATTATATTGTTGAATACAATATTACATATATTGAAACTTATAGAACATTTAAATTTACTTAGAACTCATTACATGTGCTAACTTTCTATAACATTTTTAACTTGTTTGGAATTGGTGTGAATGTCTCCAAAGGCATATCAAATGCTCTGGAACTTAGAAAATAAAATCTATCCTGGCGGGTGTGGTGACTAACGCCTGTAATCATAGCACTTTGGGAAGCTAAGGCAGGTGGATCACCTGAGGTCAGGAGTTCGAGACTAGCCTGGCCAATATGGTGGAAACCTTCATCTCTACTAAAAACACAAACATTAGCAGTGGGGTGGCTAATGGACCCAGGAGGCAGAGGTTGCAGCGAGCCAAGATTGCACCACTGCCCTCCAGCCTGGGTGACAGAGTCAGACTCTGTCTCAAAAATAAAAAACAAAAAGAAAGAAAAAGAAGAAAAGTCTCTTCCACAGCAAATTCCTCAGCATTTCAAACAGCAATCAGAAACTTTTTGTTGTTGTTGTAAAGAGTGGTCTTCTAGGCTTCAGGCAGCAACAGCTTTTCTCTTCTTCATGACTTTGAAGGTTGTCAGTTTGCATTTATCAGAAGTGCAAAGGTATACTAAAATGAAAAACAGCATATTTAGAGTTAAGGAAAGTCTGGATCATTTAGTGCTCTGATTCCAGGTGACACCCTGCACCCATTACAAGTGCCACTTATGCTGTCAGGTATCTTAAAGGTACCAGGTATCCAACAATAATATGTTCCCTGGGGCTTTTTAAACATCCAGCTCGGATCTGCAGGCTCCTGCACACCCTGGAAGATGGGAAGAGGAGAGGTGTAACAGACAAGGGTACCTGTGCTTTACTCTGCATGGAGAGAAAGTGCTGGAGTGAGAGTCTGGCCCTGGAGGTGTAAGAAGGTGCCCTACTGTACTGCTTCTGCCTGACAGAGCCTTTAGGGGCCAAGGGTGTGGTTTTTGCATCCCAGTGGAGTTGAGTCAGGCTGACCTCAATTGCATGAAGGACCTCTACACAATGAGTACAGATTGGGGTACTTGATAAATCTTTGTGGTATGGATTTTGCTATTCAAACCAACCTGGAAATTGTCAGGAAGCTCACGTTATTAATGGGTGGAAACAACCTGGAAACTGAGAGGATGCTAGTCAGTAAGGAAGAAAGGTAGAAAAGGGGGTATGCAGTTATTAATGGAAAGCTGACAAACATGGGGACTGTGAAGATATGTCCTTCACTCAAAACATCTCTTTTTTCAGGCAGTGCCTATTTTCTGGTCAGTAGGGAGGACGTGGTGTATATGCTAGAGGATGAAAACATTTAAAAGTTTATGGAGTGGGCCCAAGACACATACAACAAGTACCTCTGGGCCACTGTTGCAAGGATTCCTGAAGTCCCCAGCTCATTCTCCTGAAGCCATAAGTACAACTTGTCTGATATGCATGCAGTTTCTAGGTTTATCAATGGCATTACTTTGAGGCGAGGCACTCCTTACCCACCTGCCAAAGGGTCCATGTGCTCTCAGTGTGCATTTTCGGAGCTGGCACCTTGAACTGGATGCTGTGCAAGCACTACTTGTTTGCCAATAAGCCTGACACGGACATTGACCTTTTTGCCATCTAGTGTTTAGATAAGCATCTGAGACCTAAAGCTTTGGAGGCTTTAAAACACTGGGCCCTCTTTGGAGCAAGGACTCTAAGTCTTCATGTCAGAGAAGCTGCCTGGTTTCTGCAGAGCACAATTGGCTAGAAAGGTTAGAGCATTAAATGTTCATCTAGAGTTAATGTGAGGCGGAAGTATAATAAAAGTAGCTGTGAAGCCAGGGCAGGTAGCAAGGCATTTTGAAGAGAACAGGCTGAGGCAGCTGGAGAAGAGGCTGACACAAAACAATCAGCCTGTGGAAAGATCTCAGGGGCTGGACGCAGTGGCTCACCCTTGCAATATCAGCACTTTGGGAGGCTGAGACAGGAGGACTGCTTGACCCCAGGAGTTCTAGACCAGCCGGGGCAACATAGGGAGACCCTATCTCTACAAAAAATAATTGTAAAAAATTAACTGGGCATGGTGATGCATGCCTGTAGTCCCAGCTACTCAGGAGGCTGAGGTAAGAGGATCACTTGAGCTCAGCAGGTTGAGGTCTCAGTGAGCAGTGATCATGCCATGGCACTCAAGCCTGGGTGACAGAGACCCTGTCTTAAAAAAGAAAAGAAAAATAAAAAGAGCTTAGGGACTTAACAAAATTAGAAGATTTCACCTGTGCCAAAATTATTTAGAGAATTTTAAATATGACAATTTTCCTGGTATGAATAAATTTATAGCAACAAATAATCATAAAGATAAAATTTATTTCAGATATTTGTTAAAATAGAGATTTGATTTTACTCTAAATAATCCTTTTAAATAATTTCTTTTCTGCTACAACAGTGTGCTATGTGTGTGTCTCTGTATGTCATCTTAGAAAGCTTAAAATAGGCTTGATTTAACAGTAAAGAATTTTTTTTTTTTTTTGAGACGGAGTTTCACTGTTGTTACCCAGACTGGAGTGCAATGGCACGATCTCGGCTCACCGCCACCTCCACTTCCTGGGTTCAAGCAATTCTCCTGCCTCAGCCTCCCAAGTAGCTGGGACTACAGGCGCGTACCACCATGCCCAGCTAATTTTTGTATTTTTAGTAGAGATGGGTTTTCACCTTGTTGACCAGGATGGTCTCGATCTCTTGACCTCGTGATCCACCCGCCTCGGCCTCCCAAAGTGCTGGGATTATAGGCGTGAGCCACGGCGCCCGGCCAGGAATTTTTTAATTAAAAAAAATTGAACTAACAATTGTCATGATTAATCTCATTTTAAAGTTAGTTCATGTTGAACTTTTCTGGACTATTTATGCATTGATTGTTTTAGCATGCATTTACAGAATGCCTACCATGTGCTAGGCATTATAGGAAGTGCTGAGAGAAAAAGATAAAGAAGACACAGACCTTCCCTCTAGAAGGTCTCAGTCTAGAGAAAGACAGACAATTGCATTATAGAGCAGTGATGAAGTAAGATTTAGAGTAAGACGAAGAATGCAATGGGGTATGCATCAGAATATGCAACAGACATATTGGCTTAACACCAAACTGGAGGAGTGGGTACAAATCAAGAAAGGAGATGGTGGCTGAGTAACGGATGAATAAGAGTTTCCCACATGAAGAAATGAGGAAGTCAGTCCAAGAAAGAGATGCAGTATCCTCAGAGTTATGAAAGTGTGATGACAAAGCGAGGTGAGTTTAGGGAAGTAAAACTGGTTCAGCATGACGAAGACGTTACATTGGGCCAGCACAGTGGCTCACACCTATAATCCCAGCACTTTGGGGGGCAAAGGCAGGCAGATCACCTGAGGTCAGAAGTTTGAAACCAGCCTGGGCAACATAGTGAAACCCAGTCTCTACCAAAAATACAAAAATTATTCCTGTGTGGTGGTGAACGACAATAGTCTCAGCTATTTGGGAGGCTAAGGCACAAGACTTGCTTGAACCCAGAAGGCAGAGGTTGCAGTGAGCCGAGATCATACCACTGTACTCTATCTCAAAAAAAAAAATTATATTGGAGCAAGGAAGCATGGGGGCAGATAAGGCTGAACAGAAGGGCATATGTCAGATGATAAAGACCCTTTTATGTCATGCTAAAGGTTTGAATTTTGTTCTAAAGGCAATGGGAATTCACTAAATGTGTTTTAACAGAAGAAGGCCATGATCAGATTTGTGTTTTAGAAGGTAAATTTGTTGGCAGACTAGAGAATCAATATTGGAAACAGGGAAACCGGTTAACAAGCTGCTGCAGAAACAGGTAAGAAATCACAATGCCCAGGACTTTCTGGTCATGGTCATTATAAATGCTTGTGAAAATGTTTCATCTCCTTCACTGGAGTAAAATTCAGATTAAAATAAATAATACTTATTCTTAATTTTGAGTCCTAACATTTTAAGTTGAACTCTTCCCACCCTTTCAAAAGAAAAAGATTCTGATAGTCTTGTCTCAATATTCAGCACATCTTTTTCCGAATCATAAAACCACCATTTGTTAAGAAGGTAACAAAAAAAATGGGGATGTGGTTCTTTAAAATTACAGCAATTTCACATATCTGCACACAATCTACTACACCTGTCCATACACCCACCTCCTGTCATTATTAATAGTCTTTTGCTTTTTCAATTTTCCATCCAAACCTCATTTTTTTTAAAAAAATAGTGACCACCAAATTGGATGAGTCACTTTTACAGTCAATTCTTATGGTTAGTAGAATTTCAGTTCTCAGTTTTATTTTTAAATAGTACGAGTTATCCTAAGGGTCCAAAAATGTAGTTGAGTAGTATTATCAACCTTCTTAAGCACATCAGAAGAAGGCAAGGGAATTTTAATGCAGTATGAATTCAAATTTAGGACTTGAGTTGTATACTACGATAGGTGTGATTTGAAGTAAAATGTACTCATGAACGTTGATTTGCATAAGTTAGAATCAAATGGGAAAGGCACAACTCAATAGACTGTATGAAGAGAAGCTGTAAACGACACTGCATTAGTGGGATACTTCTGCAAGTTTATGAAGTTCCTTATCAAGATATGTTTAGGTATGCTTTTAACTTAAACCTTTAGTTTTCTCCATATTTCTTGAATTTAATGCTAAATTACTGTTGTCATAATAAATATTTATATGTCTATTACAGTGGCACTTCATGGTAAAACTAAGAAATGATGAGAAATCGAGTTTGGGAAAGTCCTCACTCCACTAACTTCATAAGGAGAGATTCAGAATTTCCAAGACCGAAATTTGGGCCTTGCTTTATATAACAGAAAAGTTCCTGTAATTTGAATATACAGAAAAACCCCTGGAGATTATTTTGCTCAACCCCCTAATATTGAGGAAGTGAGGACTAGAGAATTCTCTGATGCAATCAGTGTGACAGAACTTATTGGTAACTCCCTAGAATTGGGGACAGAGGTCTTCCCAAGCACCCCTGCCTGTTTTTTCCATGATCTGATCACCAACTAAGTTAAACCAGAGAATTCCTCCTAGAGAAAGAATTTTGTTTTTAAAGTTAATAATCAGCCTCTAAATTATACAATATTTTATGTAAATTGTGACAATAATGCCTCTATTTAGGATACCCATGGGAAAATGTATTCAAGCAATTTATTCACCAAATTTGAAATAAAAGGGTTTGGAGGCTGTGTGGAGACATAACCTGAATTGATCAAAAGAGTTAAACTAAAAACAATTTGGAAGAATTTTTTTTTTTTGTAAATAGCAATGAGACTAAGCTTATCATGTCTTGCTCATAGACATTAGAGATCCCATTTTAATAACTGAATGGGGGTAATGGGTAATCAATCAGATGTCTAAGCTGAGTTGTTCTATTTCGCCCTGCCTCAGAAGGGTCTAAAGCCCAGTCGCTTCTAATTTGTGATTTTGGAAGTTCTAATTTGGTATTACTTTAATTATTAAAAATTTCCAGCAAAGGTAAAGTGGAGGCCTCACAGTAAACTGCACCAGAGTCTTCCAGTGGAGCCCCAAACAGGAACATTCTCTGTCTCATCCTCTTCCATCATCATGGACTGTAAAAAGAAATGGGGAGATCATCATGCTAAGGACATGACATACAAGAGTCCTCGGACTTATTCAGAGTCTTGGTCTCCACACACAATATTCAATTAAAATAGGAAACATTTGGCTGCTCAGTGGCATTCATTTTCATATGGGCTGGGTGGGGCCCCTCATGCCAAGGGAAGTCTAAGCCATAAAACAATTACTCAAGCCCTTGTGGGTGAGCCATTATTATCCAAGAGTCAGGCTATTCATTAAAGAAAAACTTGCCTTCTGAGTCCTAGTCACACTAAAAATCCCTTTCATTAAAGTGGTGGCCACTCCTCATCAATAAGGGAAGGGAACTGACATTTGCACACCTGCAATATGTTTTACATGTTTCCTCATTCTCACAATAGCGCTGTCAGACATGTATTACCAAACTTGGCAAATGAAAAAACAAATTCTGAGAAAGGAAGAAAGTGACTCCAGGTCACTTTCACAAGACTGATCTGTCTGAACCCTAGATCAGAAGATTGATCTGTCTGAACTCAGAATTCAAGTCCACTCCACCATGCTCTGCTCTTTACCTGATCTAACAAGAGCCAGAGAATCCCAAAATCTCCATTCAGAGTGAAGATACATTGTAAAATCCCATATCCTTTAGGTGTGAAGACAGTTGACCTTGCTATGATGCCATATTATGCCCTGTGCATTTTATCTGCAAAATTTGCTGGCTATCTGGACTTCAAAGAGCCAGAATACATTTCCAGCTATGATTAACTCACTCTAGGGTGGGTGCTTAAGAAATGCAATTTGATGATGCTGGGAACATTTGTTTCACAGCCATCCAACCAAATCTAATCCCAGCTTCATTGTATTAAGATCATCAGGTGCCAAAAGTAGTGACGACAAGGGGCCAAGGCAGATGTTATAACAAATTAACAAGGGATGCTGCAGGCCAGGAAAGAGTTGTAAGAGTTTGAGGCATATGTTCAAGTTATCTAACCTTGTTTACTAAAAACAGGCTGTCCAAAAGTAAAAAGCCACGGTGACAAGACAGCTGAGCTCCCAGCAGTATCTGGCTTTATCATCAGTAGCTTCATGGCTGTCTGGCTAAGCATTTGGGCTGGCTTTCCCATGCAATAGAATCATGTAAGATGGAACATTAGGTCATGTCCAGTTTACTAGAGCCAGTCAAGTGTGTTCTACATTTAGAAAAAGAGGAAGAATCTCTGGGCCTCGCCCCCTTAAATGACCACAGAACAGCCATCCTAGGGTCAATTAGAATGACAATGTCTTGTTTTTGTTTACCCTACATACACCAGGAAACTGTCTCTAGCACTACATAGGCTTATAGGCTTATTTTTATATTACTCAACTTGGAATAATAACAGTAGTAGGGTATTTTTTCATCATATTCACAAAGGTAAATATTAAAGACCTGCGTAATTGTGAAGATTCATATACATTAGGTACATTTTATCAGAGGGAATTACCTCCAAAATATGCCTATTATGAAATGCAATGGCATATTAAAGGGTCTTCTGTGTAAATGTGTTAAAATATAAATATGTAAAAACTGAGAAGCTTTTACTAAAAACCAAAGGATGTGCAAACAGCATTCTTAGATGGGAAAAAAAAATGTTCACCATCACACTGATTTAAAAAAAAAAAAAAGATGTGCAAAACAAAATTGCAATAAGGTCTTTTTTTTGCTTCTAATATTTAGAAAATTACAGTATTCAAAGCAGGAAATAGTACGATAACAGGCTTTCTTATACTCAACTGATAAAAATATAAATTGCTGGCCAGGCACAGTAGTTCACGCCTATAATCCCAGCACTTTGGGAGACCAAGGTGGGTGGATCATGAGGTCAAAAGATAGAGACCATCCTGGCCAACATAGTGAAACCCTGTCTCTACTAAAAAAAAAAATACAAAACTAGCTGGGTGTAGTGGCGCACACCTGTAGTCCCAGCTACTCAGGCGGCTGAGGCAGGAGAATTGTTTGAACCCTGTAGGCGGAGGTTGCAGTGAGCCTAGTTCATGCTACTGCACTCCAGCCTGGCGCCTAGCGACACAGCGAGACTCTGTGTCAAAAAAAAAAAAAAGTATATACACACACACACACACACACACACACACATATACCATATATAAATTGCTATGAGCTCTCCAGAAAGAAATTTACCAGTATATTTCAAAAGCCTTAAAATGTTCATACTGCCTCTGAAAGTACAATGATATTAGAAACTCTGGGGTGGGTCCAAGCAACCTGTTTTAACAAACTGTCCAAGTGATTTTGATGCACATTTAGGTTTGAGAATGATTGCTTTAGGACTCTCACCCAGTCCCATGGCTTAATGGCTACCTGCTATAGATTAAATGTTTATGTGCCCCAAAAATTTATATATTGAAACCTAATCCCCAATATGATGTTATTTAGACATGGGGACTTCAGGAAGCGATTAGGTCATCATGGTGGAGCACTCATGGCACTAATCTCTTATAAAAAGGACCTCAGAAATGGGATATTACAGTGAGAAGGCACAGTCTATGAACCAGGAGGTGGGCCCTCACTAGACACCAAATCTACTGGTGCCTTGATCTTGGACTTCTCAGTCTCCAGAACTGTGAGAAATAGATTTCAGTTGATTATAAGCCAGGCAGTCTATGGTATTATTTTAGCATGAACAGACTAAGATATCATCTCCAGGCCGAAGGATCCTAAATCAACATCTGTACCTCATATATTTTTTCTGAATTCCAGGCCCAAATAACCAATTACCCACTTGATATTTCCATTTTGATATGTAACAAATACTTCAAAATAAACATGTTTAACATTAAGTTCAGATATTTCTCCCTAAAATCTTCTATACCTCCAATGATCCCAATCTCCACAAATGGTACTATCAATTCTAATTAAGTCAGAAACCTCAGTGTTATCCTTGACTCCTCTCTCTTTTCTTTCCCCTCATCCCTATATCCAATCAAAAACAGTCTCCTAAAGATTATATAGACCAAACTGTGTTGTCCCAAAATTCATATATTGAAGCCCTAACCCCTAATATAACCCTATCAGTCATCTTTAGAATATCATATAATCAGGTCAAAAGGTGGGGCCCTAATCCCATAGGACTATGACCTTGTAAGAGGAAGAGATCTCTCTCTCTCTTTTGCTTTCTCCCTGCCATGTGTAGACACAGCAAGAAGACATCTGAAAGTCAAGAAGAGAGCTCTCATCAAAGACTGACCCTGCCAGATGTTAATCTGGGACTTCCAGACTGGGAGAAAATGAATTTCTATTGTTTTGCCACCAGTCTAAGGTATTTATTATGGCAGCCTAAGAAGACAAAGACAGATATCTATAAGCTGTCAATTTCTGTTCATCTCTACTGCTACCATCCTATAGACGGAAACTTCACAGTTTCCTCTAGATCAGTCTCACACTCTTCAAATAATTCACTATACCCAGCTAGAGGGATATCATCAGGCTTCTGTTTAAAATCCTCCAGTGGCTTTCTATTGTTTCTCAAATACAGCCAAATACTTAACATAGATATGTCAGGATGATATAAGAAATATTAAGTGGTGTCCCCAACCCCATTGTTCCCTTATCTCTCCTCCTCTAAGCACTTGCTGCTCTTGGTATTTGTATCACTTCACCAAGCACCATTTTGGTCAGCCTGTTCTTAGTTGGAAAATACATGGCTGCTCTCCCCAGCCCACCTGGGATCATCTTTATCTGTGAGACTATGCTCAGGTCCAACTCTCAGGCACCCCATGCAGGTCCTGTACTATAATCTTACTCAGTGAGTATACTGTCCAAATTTTTCAAATGTCTAGCTTGTTAATTTTTTGGCTTAAACTTAAAAGCCAAGAATTTTAATTTTTTTCTTGGCTTTCTTTGCAACACTTTCTCTGCCTCTTAGGGAAAAATACCCCTTGGCTTATAGCCCAAGTGGTGAAGGGTTGAAAGTTTAAAAAGTTCTGGGATTAAAAACACATCATTGAGGGCTGGGCACAGTGACTCATGCCTGTAATACCAGTGCTTTGGGAGGCTGAGGCAGGAGGATCACTTGAGGCCAGGAGTTCAAGACCAGCCTGAGCAACATAACAAGACTCTGTATCTATAAAAAAATTAAAAATTAACTATTCACAGTAGCAAAGACAGGGAATCAATCTTGGTGCCCATCCATAGTGGACTGGAGGATAAAAAATGTGGTACATATATACTATGGAGTACTATACAGCCATAAAACACACACACACACATGCACACACACACACACACAATTGGCTGGGTGCAGGGGCTCACATCTGTAATCCCAGCACTTTGGGAGATTGAGGTGGGTGGATCACTTGAGGTCAAGAGTTCAAGACCAGCTTGGTCAACATGGTGAAACCCCGTCTCTACTAAAAACACAAAAATTAGCCAGGTGTGGTGGTGCATGCCTTTAATCCCAGCTACTTGGGAGGCTGAAGCAGAAGAATTGCTTGAACCCAGGAGGTGGAGGTTGCAGTGAAGCAAGATCATGCTACTGCACTCCAGCCTAGGTGACAGAGAAAGACTCCATGTCAAAAGGGAAAAAAAAAAAGGACAAAATCATGTTCTTTACAGCAACATAGATTCAGTTGGAGGCCATTATCCTAAGCGAATTAATGCAGAAAGAGAAAACTAAATACCATGTGTTCTCACTCATATGTGAGAGCTAAACATTGGGTGTATATGGACATAAAGAGGGAAACAACAGACACTGGGGACTACAAGAGTGGGGAGGAAGGGGAGCAAGGGCTGAGAAACTACCTGTTGGGTACTATACTCACTACCTAGGTGATGTTTTCAATCATACCCCAAACTTCAGCATCATGCAATATACTCTTGTAACAAACCTGTGCATGTACCCCTTGAACCTAAAAGTTGTGAAAAAAAAAAAAAAAAAGAAGTGCAAAAAAGCTAGTTGGGCATGGTGGTAGCCTGTAGTCTGAGCTACTTGGGAGGCTGAAGTGAGAGGATTGCTTGAGCCTAGAAATGTGAGGCTGCAATGAGCTATGCAGTGAGCCACTGCACTTTAGCCTGGGTGATAGAGTGAGACTCAACCTCTAAAAAAACCTATCAGTTAGCACTCTACAAATTACCTTAATGCATTGGCTAAAATATTCTTTACTATTTGGCCTCTATTTATAGCTCTCTTCAGCTTTACTGGGGGAAAGCCATGTGGACTTTTACTTCCTTGATTAGACTGTGCTCTCTCCCACTTTTTGGCCTTCACACATACTGAACCATCTACCTGGAATACGTTTTTCCTCTTATCACTGCCGGTTTACTCTCCACGTCTCCATCTAAATATCATTTCCTTAGGAAGAACATCTTTGACCATATATATATAAGATTAGGTCCCCTGTCAAACATTCCCAGGATACTTAGAATTTCTTTCAGCCTGTAATTTGTGCAATTATTATTACGTATGATTATTTGTAAGTAATAATATTTAATGTCTATCTGCCTATGTTTAATGGAATTTAAGCTATAAATTCCATGTGTCTGTTTTGTTCTCTAATGTAATTTCAGTGTCTAAAATATACTAAGTGTTCAGCGAATATCTATGACTAACACCAAGGTTAAATTATTTTTGCATAGATTTCAGAATTAGGGTTCTCATACCATATCTGTTTATCTGCAGTATTCTAAGATTTAAAAATATGTTGTTTAAAAAAGTTGCATTTGCAACTACTTTGCAAATGCAAAGCATCCTGAATGGATCAGAATTTTATCAATATCATGCAACCAATACAAATTGTAAACAAATGTTTGCTTACATATATTAACCACATACCCTAGTTTTACACTTTCATCTACGTCAAAATAATCTTGTTGTTCTCATGGAACTCAGGCAACAACTTTAGAATAAGTAAATGGTGTATATATTTGAACTTGATCAAGTACAGGTACAGTAATGAAATACTATTTCTGCGTAAGATTTTACTTGAAAAGAGAGCTTGAAAGTTACTTCAAACAGTGGCTTTAACTCCTAGAGAAAGCAGAAACAGGACCTTTACAATAAGTTTGGACGAAGAGTATAGAGTTCTCCTTTACACAAAGACCTGTGAGACATCTACAGGAGCATGATTATTTTACCTGAGCTGGTTTGTGGCCAGCTGACACATCTACAATACTACTCCTAGTCTTGGTTTTTTATTCTTCTCTATTACTCTTATTCTATATAATCTTTCCTTCTCCAATTTACACAACCAAGTGGGCCAGAGGAAAGGAGAGGAAGGATTTCTTAGTGGGCCAGAGGAAAGGATTAAGGGAAAGGGGAAGGAGAGCCCTAAGGGAAAGTGCTGGGCCACAAGCATCTCCTAGGCAACCCGTAACATGGATTTTCCTGCCACCAGTCTTTTCACTCTTCCGCTTTACAACCCAGTAAGAAATATAAAACATATTTGATTCCATGTCATATTGGAAATGATACTAGGTTGGTTGGTTTGTTTTTCGAGACAGTCTTGCTCTGTCATACAGACTGGAGAGCAGTGGTGCAATCTTGGCTCATTGCAACCTCTGCCTCCGGGTTCAAGCAATTCTCCTGCCTCAGCCTCCTGAGTAGCTGGGATTACAGGTACAGGCCACCATGCCCGGCTAATTTTTGTACTTTTAGTAAAGACAGGGTTTCACCATGTTGGCCAGGCTGGTCTTGAACTCTTGGCATGATCCCCCCGTCGCAGCTTCCCAAAGTGCTGGGATTACAGGCGTGAGCCACTGCGCCCAGCCATGATACTAGATTTATATCATCTTCAGGACAACCAAGGTTTGTATCACATTAATGAAATAATTTAGCTACAGCAATGATTCTCTGAAGTCTCAACAGAGAAGCCATCACTAATCAGCTTCCAGACCTGAGTCATCAAATCCATTACAGCTGCCAACAACAATACAACATCTTCACTTGGATATCAAACCCAACCTGTCTCAAATGGAACTCATTATCTTACTCCACAGACTGGTTTCCCTGCTTAATTTCCCTGTGTGAACCAGTGCTACGTTCATTATCCCAGTCAGGCAAGCTTACAACCTAGGAGCTATCTTTAATCTCTCTCTTTTCCTATTCTCACAGTACAGGGAAGAGGAATGGAATTAGGAACTGCTGTCTGTTCCACCCACTAACACGGGCTAGACACTGACATCAGAGAGTTGTCAAGGTGTAGTCCAAGGTCTTTGTGGGTCAGAATGCCCTGTGGCACTTGTTAAAAATGTGGACTTCCCACCACACCTCAAACCTACTCAATCAGGGTTGGGTGGGGGAACTGACATTTTAAATTAGACTCCCAGAAAACTTTTTAAGGCCAACTAAAGAGATTCAGTGCTCTAGAGGAAATGACCCAGTTACAGAGAGGCACATGCGGAGAAGCAGCAAAGTGAATAAGGCACCCTGTCCAAAGGGCACAATAGAGATTCAAGGGGAAGCCATCGCATCCCAAGCAAATGGTGAAACATAGAAGCAGAAGACTGGTAGGTAAGAGGTCAGTACTTCTAAGCTCACATTTACATCTGTTTGTGAATAGCCTTTGCCAGGATAGGGCAGGAGAGACTCTAGTTCCCCAAAAGTTGGACCAATCAGAACAAGTCATGCCAGAGCCTAGTTCTGAGCATTAAAGCACACAGAGGAGGAACAGGAGCAACTCAAGTAACCCTGGCACTCCAGGGTTATCACAGGCTGGTTGGATTCCAGCTCTCTTTGACAAGAAAGAGACTTAGGGTATAATACAGGAGGCAAGAGATTAGAAGGAAACATTGAGGGTTTCATCTGTATCAGCCAGGATTTGGTTGCCAATAAAAGAAACCATTTTAGCTACTTTAAACTTACAGAGATTTAATATAATGAATTAGGAGCTTTCAAAATTATTGGAAAGGCCGGGGAAACAGGCTCCAGGCTGAGCTTCCATGAATAATTGCCAGAAGTGCCTACCACAGTAGCTATTTCTTTTGCCATCTTCAGAAAACTGAGGACTGATCAGAAAGCTGGGGAATAAGGAGACGGCTGCCCCCACTGCTGGCAGACTGCCTCAGTCCAGATTTAAGCAAGCAAAATGGATATTCTTGGCACCCACAGAAGTAGGCAGCCAGGCCTCTGCCACGTTGCCATATAAAAACTTGGAGCCTCCACATTACAGCTTGCTAGTGGAAACATCAGAAATGTTGTTACCGGAAAGAGGTCCAATCCAGACCACAGGAGAGGGTTCTTGGACTTCACAGTAGAAAAAATTCAGGGCAAGTCCATAAAATGAGAGGAAGTTTATTAAGAAAGTAAGGCCCAGAACCAGACGGGTCACAGCCAAATTCTACCACAGGTACCAAGAGGAGCTGGTATCACTCCTTCTAAAACTATTCCAAACAATACAAAAAGAGGGAATCCTCCTTAACTCATTTTATGATCTCAACATCATCCTGATATCAAAACCTGGCAGAGACACAATTAAAAAATAAAATTTCAGGCCAAGATTTATGATGAACATTGATGCAAAAATCCTCAATAAAATACTGGCAAACTGAATCCAATAGCACATGAAAAAGCTTACCTATCACAATCAAGTCAGCCTCATCCCTGGGATGCAAGGCTGGTTCAACATAAGCAAGTCTATAATCTATCATATAAACAGAACCAAAGACAAAAACCACATGATTATCTCAATAAATGCAGAGAAGGCCTTAGGCAAAATTCAGCAGCCCTTTATGCTAAAAACTCTCAATAAACTAGGTATCAATGAAAAGTATCTCAAAATAGTAAGAGCTATTTATGACAAACCCACAGCCAATATCATACTGAATGGGCAAAAACTGGAAGCATTCAGTTTGAAAACTGGCACAAGACAAGGATGCCCTCTCTCACCACTCCTATCCAACATAGTATTAGTTGACAGGTTGCCATGTCCAGAGGTTCTTTTCAGTTAGGAAAAAAGGAAGTCAAATTGTCTCTATTTGCAGATGACATGATTGTATACTTAGAAGACCACATCGTCTCAGCCCAAAATCTCTTTAAGCAGATAAGCAACTTCAGCAAAGTCTCAGGATACAAAATCAACGTGCAAAAATCACAAGCATTCCTATACACCAATAACATACAAACAGAGAGCCAAATCATGAGTGAACTCCCATTCACAATTACTACAAAGAGAATAAAATATCTAGGAATACAACTAACAAGGAATGTGAAGAACCTCTTCAAGGAGAACTACAAAGCACTGCTCAAGGAAATAAGAGAGGACACAAAGAGATGGAAAAACATCCCATACTCATGGTTAGGAAGAATCAATATCGTGAAAATGACCATATTGCCCAAAGTAATTTATAGATTCAATGCTATTCCCATCAAGCTACTATTCACTTTCTTCACAGAATTGGAAAAAAAAAAACAAAAAACAAAAAACCTTACACTTCATATGGAACCAAAAAACAGCCTGCATACCCAAGACGATCCTAAGCAAAAAGAACAAAAACAAAAAACAAAAAACGTGAAGCTGGAGGCATCACACTACCTGACTTCAAACTATACTACAAGGCTACAGTAATCAAAATAGCATGATACTGGTATCAAAACAGAGATATAGACCAAAAGAACAGACAGAGGCCTCAGAAATAACACCACACATCAACAACTATCTGATCTTTGACAAATCTGACAAAAATGAGCAATGGGGAAAGGATTCCCTATTTAATAAAGGGTGTTGGGATAACTGGCCACCCATATGCAGAAAGCCGAAACTGGATCCCTTCCTTACACCTTATACAAAAATTAACTCCAGATGGATTCAAGATCTAAATATAAGACCTAACACCATAAAAACTCTAGAAGAAAACCTAGGTAATATCATTCAGGACACAGGCATAGGCTTCATGACTAAAACACCAAAAGCAATGGCAACAAAAGCCAAAATAGACAAATAGGATCTAATCAAACTCCAGAGCTTCTGCACAGCAAAAGAAACTATCATTAGAGTGAACCAGCAACCAACAGAATGGGAAAAAAGTTTTGCAAACTACACATCTGACAAAGGACTAATATCCAGAATCTACAAAGAACTTAAGCAAATGTACAAGAAAAAAACAACCCCATCAAAAAGTGGGCAAAGGATATGAACAGACACTTCTCAAAGAAGACATTTATGCAGCCACAGCCAACAAACATGAAAAAAAGCTCATCATCACTGGTCATTAGAGAAATGCAAATCAAAACCACACTGAGGTACCATCTCATGCCAGTTAGAATGGCAATCATTAAAAAATCAGGAAACAACAGATGCTGGAGAGGATGTGGAGAAATAGGAATGCTTTTACACTGTTGGTGGGAATGTAAATTAGTTCAACCATTGTGGAAGACAGTATGGCCATTCCTCAAGAATCTAGAAATAAAAATACCATTTGACCCAGCAATCCCGTTACTGGGTATATACCCAAAGAATTATAAATCATTCTGTTATAAAGACACATGCATACGTATGTTTATTGTGGCACTGTTCACAATGGCAAAGACTTGGAACCAACCCAAATGCCCATCAATGATAGACTGGATAAAGAAAATGTGGCACATATACACCATGGAATACTATGCAGCCATAAAAAAGGATAAGTTCATGTCTTTTGCAGGGATGTAAATGAAGCTGGAAGCTATCATCTTCAACAAACTAACACAGTAACAGAAAACCAAACACTGTATGTTCTCACTCATAAGTGGGTATGAGCAATGAGAGCACATGGACACAGGGAGGGGAACATTACACGTCAGGGCCTGTTGGGCGGATGGGGAGCTAGGGGAGGGATAGCATTAGGAGAAATACCTAATGTAGATGACAGGGTGATGAATGCAGCAAACCACCATGGCACATGTATACCTATGTAACAAACCTGCATGTTCTGCACAGGTACATGAGAACTTAAAATATATATAAAAAAAGAAAGTAAAGGAATAAAAGAATGCCTACTCTACACACAGAGCAGCAGCATGGGCTGCTTGATAAGAGTATACTTATAGTTTTCTCTTGATTATGTGCTAAAAAAAAGGGGTGGGTTATTCATGAGTTTTCCAGGAAAGGGGTGGAGATTTGCCAGAACTGAGGGTCCCTCCCCTTTTTAGACTATATAGGGTAACTTCCAGATGTTGCCATGGCATTTGTAAATTGCCATGGAGCTGGTCGAAGCTAATGCATTATAATTAGTGTATAATGAGTAGCAAGGACGACCAGAGGTCACTTTCCTCACCATCTTGGTTTTGGTGGACCTAGGCTTCCCAAAGTGTTTGGATTACATCTCCTTTTATCAGCAGGGTCTTTGTGACCTATATCTTGTGCTGACCTCCTATCTCATCCTTTAACTAAGAATGCCTAAACTCCTGGAATGCAGCCAGTAGGTCTCAGCCTTATTTTACCCAGCCTCTCTTCAAGATGGAGTTCCTCTGGTTCAAACAACTCTCACAATGTCACCTTTGTATTACTTTACTTGTCCAAATATCAATTTCATACATCTGTTTGGCAAAGGCTGGGTCACATAGGGAATCTACAAAGGGGAGAGGGGTAGAGTTGTATAGGCCCTATATGATATTTCTCTAGGCATCTAGTCAGCTGTAAGCTTCTTCACCAGAATGAAAGTTATTGGAAGCCAGGAATCTATTGTTTACCATTCAGGGGCCCCAGCACTTCACAAAATGTCCAACAAATAGTCGGGGTGTTGTGGGGTTGGAGAAGGAAAGAAGGAAGCAAGGAAGGAAAGAAGTTCAAGACTAGGTCAAGGCAGAATCTACTGGCAGAAAACAGGAAACTCAGTTTTGATGGTATTTAAAACCTAAAATGAAGAAGGGACGGACGCTAATAATTATTATTTCCTAGTAGTGTTTGCTTTTAGTCTATTTCTCTTCATTTCCATGCTGATGAACTTAATACAGTTGACATTCCTTAAGTCTGGAAAAAAATCAGTTGTCTCCTAACTGGTACCTTGCCCAATTTATCCCCAGTCTTTCCCATGCTAGTATATGCTACACACCAATCTCTGGACTAGGTTTCCTAAAACATGGTCTTCCAACTTTTTACTTGCAAACACTTCCAAAAGAATTTCTTAAAGCTTGTTTCCTCTTGCACATTTTTAAGCTGACATCTAAAATTCTTCATTCCATGTTAAAATAGTTGCAAAGGATGTAACTTCCAATGTTCTGTAAATATTGTCATTTTAAAATAAAAATATTATAGCACTTTAAAAAATATATCTAATAGAATCTAAGTACCACATCATCCATTTTTTAAAAAATACATGAACAAGCTATTCTTTAATAATCAGAAATTTTGTATTTTTCCTTTTCCTCCTTGAACTCATATTTGTGTTCTGCTTCCACCAAAAAATTGTATCCTAATATGACATATTCCTAAAAGTCTTTTTATCAGTTATCTTAATTACTGCAATAAAAGTATATATGCTGAAATTACTTCCTGTGACCATGAAGTTATCTTTAAGAATTATTCTGGATTGAATTCAATTATTATTATAATACTATTGACAAAACAACATGAATATATTACAACTTCTAATAAGTAATGATTAAACAGAAAAAGTAAATTTTTAAAAATTATTATTTTTTTTTGAGACGAAATCTCCCTCTGTCGCCAGGCTGGAGTGCAGTGGCATGGCTCACTGAAACCTCCACCTTCCGGGTTCAAGTGATTCTCCTGCCTCAGCCTCCTGAGTAGCTGGAACTACAGGCATGTACCACCAAGCCCAGCTAATTTTTGTATTTTTAATAGAGACGTGGTTTCACCATGTTAGCTGGGCTGGTCTTGTACTCCTGACCTCGTAATCCAGCTGCCTCAGCCTTCCAAAGTACTGGGATTAAGGGCATGAGCCACCGAGTAAATTTTTATTTAAATCTATCTCTTAACTAGCTGGATGGAGCCTGGCTGGTTTTGCTAAAATTAGGTCAGGTATCATGGATAATTACTTACTGGGGCCAGATCTGATGGCTCACACCTGTAATCCCAGCACTTTGGGAGGCCGAGACTGGCAGATCACTTGAAGTAAGGAGTTTGAGACCAGCCTGACCAACATGGAGAAACCCCATCTCTACTCAAAATACAAAATTAGCCAGGCATGGTTTGTGCATGCCTGTAACCCCAGCTACTCGGGAGGCTGAGGAAGGAGAATTGCTCGAACCTGGGAGGCAGAGGTTGTGGTGAGCCGAGATTGCACCATCGCACTCCAGCCTGGGCAACAAGAACGAAACTCTGTCTCAAAAAAAAAAAAAAAAATTACTTATTGCTATATTGAGACATGGTTCAATCTGTTTCATTCCCCCTACCTTTTCCTGTTTTATTATTAATGTAAATGCTGAGAAAAGTTATTTGTATAAATAAATCAGTAGGAATAGAAACAATGCTCTCAATTCTTTGCACTCTGTCAGAATCATGTCAAAAATCTTGGGGCAATGTAACTTCAAAAATTATTTTTTAATGATCTATCAGGTGACAACTCAATTGCAGACCTTCCTACAAAGATCTATAGATTGCTTATTAATAGCAGACTAGGAAACCATCTAATTGCAAAAGAATTTGTTATGCATTTATTAATGTGACACCAAACATGGATGGAACTGGAAGCAATTATCCTAAGTGAAATAACTCAGAAACAGAAAGTTAAATATTCATGTTCTCAGTTACAAGTGCAAGCTAAATAGTGGGTACACATGGACATATGGTGTGGAAATAATAGACACTGGAGACTACAAAAGGTGGGAGGGTGGGCAGAGGATAAGGGTTATCACCTATTGGTAATAACCAATGGGTAAATGAGGTACCCATCACTTCAAGCTTTATCGTTTCTTTGTGTTGCAAACATTCCAATTACACTCTTTTAGTTATTTTTAAATGTACATTAAATTATGGTTGACTGTAGTCACCCTGTTGTGCTATCAAATACCAGATATTATTCACTCTATCTGACTGTATTTTGGTACTCATTAACCACCTCCATTTCCCCACCCCCTGCAACCCCTACTACCCTTCCCAGTCTCTGGTAACCATTATTCTACTCTCCATCTCCATGAGTTCAATTGTTTTAATTTTAAGCTCCCACAATTGAATGAGAACATGCAAAGTTTGTCTTTCTGTGCCTGGTTTATTTCACTTAACATAATGACCTCCAGTTCCATCCACGTTGTTGCAAATGACAGGATCTCAAGGAATCTACTTTTTAACAAGCACTCCAACTGATTCAGATGCAGGTGGTCCTTAGGTTCTGCCTAGGAAACATTCACCTAAAGGGGAAGCATCCTGGAAAATGTATAAGTTGAAATTTGCAGAGGTGATTTATAAAACGAAAAAATTAACAACTAGGTTGTGTTAATTAAGCTGGATTTGGGGCAAGGAGAACCACTACAAAGTGTATATGTATGAATTCAGTGTCGATTTAAACAGAAGCACAACCTTGCCTATGGTAATTATTCATCTCCAAGGGATCTCTGAGGTCCAAAGGTGAGCTCACCCTATGCTCTTGAGTCTGTGTGCTTTCAAGGGGAAAAAGAGGACCCACTGAGTCACCTTACATTCTTGTAACAAAACATTTTATAAACTGAAGGAGGGCTGAAGACATCACACTATATAAGCTACTTTACAGGCTAAACAATTTGAATTAAAGACAAACCTGATTTTAGCGAGATCTTTACTGTCTCAGAATGCCTGGAGTTCTTTAAAAAACAATTTTTTTTTTTAACAGGAGGAGTGGGGTGCTATAAAGAAAATGAATCAATATAAAGTGACACATTGTAACAGAGAAGAAAACATTTCTATGTTTACATTTGTTAGTATTTACAGTTTTGTTTTTTGAGGGGCAGTGGGATGGAGTCTCACTCTCTTGCCCAGGTTGGAGTGCGGTGGCGCCATCTTGGCTCACTGCAACCTCCACCTCCTGGGTTCAAGCAATTCTACTGCCTCAGCCTCCCAAGTAGTTGGGATTACAGGTGTGCATCAGCACGCCCAGCTAATTTTTGTATTTTAGTAGAGATGGGGTTTCACCATGTTGACCAGGCTGGTCTTGAACTCCTGACCTCAGGTCATCTGCCTGCCTTGGCCTCGAAAAGTGCTGAAATTACAGGGGTGAGCCACGATGCCTGGCCACATTTGGTAGTATTTATTCACTAGTGTTCGTAATAAAGTTGTGCTGTAAAATAAAAAACAGTAACAGGCTGAAATAAGAAGTGATACACTCTTTGGGAGTTAAAGAATTTCTGGTAAACATTAACTGATTAGATTTGTAGTATATGTTTAGTTGTCTACTTACCTTTAGAATTCCTAAAATATTATTTATCTACATATGAATATATATTAAAATTTTTTTACAGGAAAGGTATAAGGTCTTTATAAACCATTCAAATTCCCCTAACCTATGGAGGGGATAATAAACTGATTATTTTTTGTTTTGTTTTGTTTTTCAGAGATGGGGTCTTGCTGTGTTGCCCAGGCTAGAGTGCAGTGGCATGATCATGGTTCACTGCAGCCTCAACCTCTTGAGCTCAAGCAATCCTCTGGCCTTAGTCTCCTGAGTAGCTGGGACTACAGGCATGTGCCACTAAGTCTAGCTACTTTGAACATCTCACTAAGTTGCCCAGGCTGGTCTTGAACTTCTGGGCTCAAGTGATTCTTCCACCCAGGCCTTCCAAAGTGTTGGAATTACATGTATGAGCCACTGCATCCAGCCTAGGTGATTTCTTTTAAACTTTTTGTCGTTAAACATTTCAAACATATGTAAAAATATACTAATACGATGAAACTGCTCTGGTTTTTGATTATTTATTTCTTCTGACACTGGGGATTTTTTCTTTTTTTTTTTTTTTTCCAAATTCAGCTATGTATACATTTTTGTTTGTTATATTTTATCCAGCATTTCTAGCTATATGCTGGGAAGTCTAGCTATATATGTCTAATATTATTTTATCTGCACTCCCCCCATTGCCCTCTCCTCCCCTCACTGGATTATGTTAAAGCAAGTCTTACATCGTTTTATCTTTATTATTTTAGTACATATCTCCAAAAAGTGACTTTCTAGAAAACATAACCACAGCATCATTATCATACCTAAAAAATTAAAAACATGTGACTATATAGAAATACCTTAGAGCTGGCCAGCTGCAGTGGCTCACGCCTGTAATCCCAGCACTTTGCGAGGCCAAGGTGGGTGGATCACGAGGTCAGAAGATCGAGACCATCCTGGCCAACATGGTGAAACCCCATTTCTAAAAAAGAAAAAAAACCTTAGAGTTTGCACATCCAAAGGAGGAGGGTTCTCTTCAAAAGATCATCTTAAAAGGCTATAATTTCTCAAGGCATTTTTGGATACTTCTCAGGATTACTTTCAGGACTAGTAATATATTCTTTTAAGTATCCCAAATGGTGACAGATCTTCACTCTTCAAGGATAAATTTGACTTGAAAATAGCCAAAAGTCTTTAGGAATAAATCTTTATAAACGCTTGGAGAAATAAGACTGGTTTTGCTAGAACATAATATACACAGAGGCATAAGATGTGTCCATTTCATGGAAGGAGTCTGATGCTTGTAAACTAGCTCAGAAATTACCTACTGGATGACCAGAGATGTTAGGTGAGAGAAAGAGCCCTATTGCATCAGGAGCTGAGGCAGGAGTGGATCCTATGAGGAGAATGTGAGAGGCAGCTGAGAGCCAGCCAACTGGCAAGAGGGAGTTATGCTTAATCTTTATACCCTAAATTCCAGTGATTCCTGGCAACTTTCTGGGTTTATCTTGCATTTCAGACCTCCATACTTTTGCAAACAATGTTCCCTGTGATTGGAAAGCCTACTCCCACTGAATAAACCCACTGGATGAATCTCTAGTCATCCTTTAAGGTCTTGATCAAATATTACCACATTATTTGACTCTCTCTGGCAAAATTAGTTGTTCCATTTTTCTGGCCCAGTTGTACTTTGTAGATGTCTATTTTAACATCTCTGTGACTGTTTCATATTATTGAGATATGTATATATATCCCCAATAAGATTGGGAGTTTCATTTTTTAATCTTTGGCATATACACAGTGACTGGGACATAGTGGGCCTTCAGTAATCATTTTTTTATTACATAGATATGATTAATAATCTGTATATCTTTTTTTTTTTTTTGAGACAGTCTTGCTCTATTACCCAGGCTATAGTGCAGTGGCACGATTTCAGCTCACCGCATCCTCCACTGCCCAGGTTCAAATGATTCTCCTGCCTCAGCCTCCTAAGTAGCTGGGACTACAGGTGCGTGCCACCACGCACAGTTAATTTTTTTGTATTTTAGTAGAGATGGTCTCGATCACCTGACCTCATGATCAGCCTGCCTTAGCCTCCCAAAGTGCTGGGATTACAGGCGTGAGCCACTGCGCCTGGCCAATCTGTGTATCTTTATATGGGTTAGAACCTGAAATATCTTCATAACAAAGCAGCTGCGAGCTATAAACATTATAGAACAAAGCAAAGAAGAAATACCTTATGCAAGAGCAGTTTTTGCAACAGAATCCCTAGAAATTTCAGATCTTGACAGTGGAAAATTATAGCACAGAACTGCCCAAAGATATGTTGACAATTTCTTTCCCTCTCTTTTTAAAAATACATTTTCCATATCTATTTTTTTAGATCAGACTTATTTTATTTTTTTTGAGGGGTTAATGTTTGAAAAGGTATTGAATTAAGACTGGGCACAGTGGCTCACACCTGTAATCCCAGCACTTTGCAAGGCCAAGGTGGGCAGATCACAAGGTCAGTAGTTTGAGGCCAGTCTGGTCAACATGAAGAAACCCCATCTCTAATAAACATACAAAAATTAGCGGGAAACGGTGGTGGACATCTGTAATTCCAGCTACTCAGGAGGCTGAGGCAGGAGAATCGCTTGAACCAGGGAGGTAGAGGTTTCAGTGAGCTGAGATGGTGCCATTGCACTCTAGCCTGGATGACAAAAGTGAAAGTTCGCCTCAAAAAATAAAAATAAAGGCGGGGTGTGGTGGCTCACGCCTGTACTCCCAGCACTTTGGGAGGCCGAGGCGGGTGGATCATGAGGTCAAGAGATCGAGAGCATCCTGGCCAACATTGTGAAACCCTAACTCTACTAAAAAATACAAAAATTAGCTGGGCATGGTGGTGCACACCTGTAGTCCCAGCTACTTGGGAGGCTGAGGCAGGAGAATTGCTTGAACCAGGAGGCAGAGGTTGCAGTGAGCAGAGATTGCACCACTGCACTCCAGCCTAGCAACAGAACAAGACTCGGTATAAAAATAAAATTAATTAATTAATTAAAATAAATAAATAAAAATTTAAAAAGAAAGAAAAGTTAGTGAATTAAGCACAAATTGAAATTGAGTTTGAACTTAGTTGATGCACATTTTTCTCAAAATAGATTTAGAAGGCAGAACACGAAGCATAAAAATAAATCATCTACTTCAGAGGAAACAGATGACTATCAGTCATTGTGTAAAAACTACAGAAACTTGATACAGTTCAACCTAACACTTAATATGCCCTCCTGTCAGGACCATTCATATACTCCTCTTTCTGTCCCACCTTCTGCCCCAGATGAAAAACAACCTCATTCACTCCTAATCAAATGACCAACTTGGCCTTTGGCCTTAGTAGGAAGTAAAAGCATCTCTTCCAGCATTGTATCAGCAGTATGTGACACACCTACCAGACCTGCGGCATAGTCTTAGGATGAGGAAGAAGTTTGTGGGTAGCCCAGGTGGGTAGAAAGGAGATAGAGAGAGCCACCTGTAAAGAACAATTGCATCTGATGTCACCTGTTCTTGGCTGAACCTGAATTTTATCAAGACCATAAAGTCCTCTGAGCCCTAGCTGGCTCACAACATATTTTTCAAACTAGTTTGTTTTTCTTTAATCACTAAGTCCACAAAAATTTTTACAACCCTTCTTGTCTGGTGGTAAATATTATATTAAACCATGTTTGTATGGAAATAACCTAATTTGGACATAGAAGAAACAGAACTGAATTAGTTGAACAACAGGTTTGCTTGGTTCTCACGGTTGCATTGCACAACTTGGGCAAGGCATATCATGACTTAAAGATTTTTATAATTCTACCCGGAAATACAGCCAGACCACCTAGGTACTTACAAAAGCAGTTCAGCCTCCACAACATAGGAATGATTTCTCTGACTTCATGACACCTGGCCTCTTGGATTCCATGACCATTTCTCAACTGGAGAATATATTAAATAAATTAGCACTTGATTTTTGGTAGTTTTATAAAGAAAATTTATTGTTTTTTAAATAAAAACAGAGTCCAAAATCATAGCTTAAAAAGAATGCATGCACACAAAGTTGAGAACACAGAAATGATCCAACAAGTAACAGTACCATTTGTATTTTGTTTGAAAAAAGCATATTTTAATTATTATGTATAAAAAATTTCACATTCCTAATAGAATAAAAGTGAAACATTCAAGACCTCCTTCTACCTTTTTTTTCTCTTTGAGACAGGTTCTCTCACTCTGTCACACAGACTGGAGTGCAGTGGCATGATCACAGCTCACTGCAGCCCCACCTCCCAGGCTCAAGCAATCCTCTCACCTCAGCCTCCCAAGTAAGTAGCAGGAACTACAGTCAGGTCCCACCACATCCAACTAATTTTTAAATGTTTTTGAGATGGAATTTCATTCTCGTTGTCCAGGCTGGAGTGCAAAGGCACTGTCTCAGCTTACTGCAACTTCCTCCTCCAGAGTTCAAGTGATTCTCCTGCCTATGTCTTCCAAGTAGCTGGGATTTCAGGCACCCACCATCACATCCAGCTAATTTTTTTGTATTTTTAGAAGAGACAGTGTTTCACCATGTTGGCCAGGCTGCCCTTGAACTCCTGATCTCATGTGATCTGCCTGCCTCGGTCCCTCAAAGTCCTGGGATTACAAGCATGAGCCAGCATGCCCGGCCTGTGAAACCCCTTCTCTACTAAAAATACAAAAATTAGCTGAGAGTGGTGGCTCACCTCCATAGTCCCAGCTACTCAGGAGGCTGAGGCAGGAGAACCACCGGAACCAGAATCTCAGAGTGAGCCATCACGCCACTGCACTCCAGCCTGGGAGACAGTGAGACTCCATCTCAAACAAAACAAAACAAAACAAAAACAGAAAAGAAAGGAGTCAGGAAAGTAGCATATTTAAAAATGAGTCTAACATTGTTATATAGAAATAATATAAAATTTACTAATTGTGAGGTTATCCTTCCTTGGTTCTCAGTATTTGCTAGGGTTTAGTTGTAGCAATGTTTCTGCTTTGACTTTTCACATTTAAAAATATACACATTTCACAGAAATATAAGAAAAATAAAAGCTTATAGATACAGTACAAATTAATTGGAGATTCCAGGAAAAAGCAATGAAAATCTTTAAAGGACATATAATCAGACCTATAAGAACAAATTTTAAAAACTGAGCTTACTGTTCTACTCTGCATTTCAGAACTATTAGCAAGAACTGTAATAAAATAGAAAACTTTTCAGGTGAATCCATGCAAATATTATTTATATAATCAAAGATAATTTGCACTATAGTATCTAATACTAATATCTAATACCAATAATAGAATTTGCTTTATGAATATAATCTGCTAAACCCTTTATTATTACTTCTAAATGTATTTCCTTTGTTTTGTTCATCTTTCAAAATTTACTTTAGATTCAGGGGGTACATGTGCAGGTTGGTTCCTGGATATATTGCATGATGCTGAGGTTTGGGGTACAAATAATCCAATCACCCAGGAACCTCCACCTCCTGAGTTCAAGCAATTCTTCTGCCTCAGCCTCCTGAGTAGCTGGGACTACAGGCACATGCCAATGCCACCATGTCCGGCTATTTTTGTATTTTTACAAAATACAAAATTTCACCATATTGGCCAAGCTGGTCTCAAAGTCCTGACCTTGTGATCTGCCGGCCTCGGCCTCCCAAAGTGCTGGGATTGCAGTATGTGGTTTTCTATTCCTGCATTAATTTGCTTAGGATGATCTCCCGTTGCACTCATATTGCTGCAAAGGACATGATGTTGTTCTTTTTAATTGCACTGTAGTATTCCACAATGTATATGTACATTTTCTTTCTCCAATTCACCATGGATGAGCACCTAGAATGATTTCATGTCTTTGATATTGTGAATAGTGCTGTGATGAACAAGTGAGACACATTGTATAGAATGATTTGTTTTCTTTTGGATATATGACCAGTAAAGGAATTGCTGGGTTGAGTGTTAATTCACTTTTGAGTTCTTTGAGAATTCTACAAACTGCTTTCCCCAGTGGCTGAACTAATTTACATTCCCACCAAAAGTGTATAAGCATTGCCTTTTCTCCACAGCCTCACCAGCATCCGTTCTTTTTAACTTTTTAATAACAGTCATTCTGATTGGTGTGAGATGGTATCTCACTGTGGTTTTTGTGTGTGTCTGTGTATTTGAGATAGAGTTTCACTCTGTCACTCAGGCTGGAGTACAGTGGCACAGTCTTGGCTCACTGCAACCTCCTCCCCCCGAGTTCAAGCATTTCTCCTGCCTCAACCTCCTAAGTAGGTGGGATTACAGGCACACACCGCCATGCTGGGCTAATTTTTTTCTATTTTTAGTAGAGATGGGGTTTTAACATGTTGGTCAGGCTAGTCTCAAACTCCTGACCTCAGGTGATCCACCTACCTCGGCCTCCCAAAGTACTGGTATTACAGGCATGAACCACCATGCCCAGCCCTCACTGTGGTTTTGATTTGCATTTCTCTAATGATCAGTGATGTGGAAAATTTTTTCATATGTTTGTTGGCCACTTGTCTGTCTTCTTTTGAGATGTCTGCTCATGTCTTTTGCCCATTTTTCAATAAGGTTTTTTGTTTGTTAAGTTCCTTACAGATTCTGGATATTAGAACTTTGTTCTGGATATTAGAACTTTGTTGGATGCATAATTTGTGAATATTTCCTCCCATTTGGTAGGTTGTCTGTTTACTCTGGTGATAAGTTTCTTTTGCTGTGTATAGTAAGCTCTTTAGTTTAATTAGATCACACTTGTCGATTTTTGTTTTTGTTGCAATTGCTTTTGAGGACTTAGTCATAAGTTCTTTCCCAAGATCTATGTCCAGAACAGACATTATAAACTATTTTATAATAGTTGTTTCTATTTCTGTGAAAAATGACATTGGTAGTTTCACATGAATAGCATTGAATCTACAGATTGTTTTGGGCAGTATGGCCATTTTAATGATATTAACTCTTTAAATCCATGAGCATGAATTGTCATTTCCATTTATGTGACCTGTGATTTCTTTTTTTTTTTTTTTGAGACAGAGTCTTGCTCTGTTGCCCAGGCTGGAGTGCAATGGTGTGATCTCAGCTTACTGCAACCTCCACCTCCCAAGTTCAAGCTATTCTTCTGCCTCAGCCTCCAGAGTAGCTGGGACTATAGGTGCGCACCACCACGCCTGGCTACTTTTTGTATTTTTTAAGTGCAGATGGGATTTCATCATGTTAGCCAGGCTGGTCTCAAACTCCTGACCTCAGGTGATCCTCCTGCCTTGGCCTCCCAAAGTGCTGGGATTACAGGTGTGAGCCACTGCATCTGGCCCTGTGATTTCTTACAGCAGAGTTTTGTAGCTCTCCTTGCAGAGACCTTTCACCTCCTTGGGTGTACTCCCAGGTATTTTATTCTTTTGTGGATATTGTAAATGGGATTGTATTCTTGAGTTGGCTCTAATTTTGAACATAATTATTGTATATAAATGCTACTGATTTTTGTACATTTAATCTTATATCCTGAAACTTTACTAAAGCAATTTTTCAGTTCCAGGAGCTTTTAGCAGAGTCTTTAGGGTTTTCTAGGTATAGAATCATATCATCTGCAAAGTGAGATAGTTTGCCTTTTTCTTTTCCTATCTGTATGTCTTTTCTTTCTCTCTCTTGCCTGACTGCTCTGGCTAGGATTTCCAGTATTATGTTGAACAGGAGTGGTGAGAGTGGGTATCTTTGTCTTGTTCTAGTTCTCAAGGGGAATGCTTCCAGTTTTTGCCTGTTCAGCATGTTGGCTGTGGGTGTCTCAGAGATGGTTCATTACTTTAATGTATGTTCCTTTGATGCCTCTAGTCTGTTGAGGGTTTTTTTTTTTTTAATCATTAAAGGATGTTATATTTTATCAAAGTTTTTCCATGTCTAAGGAGATAATCATATGGTTTTTGTTTTCAATTCTGTTTATGTGGTGAATCACATTTATTGATCTGTGTATGTTGAGCCAACCATGCATCACAGGAATGAAGCCTACTTCATCATGGTGAATTAGCTTTTTGATGTGGTATTGGATCTGGTTGCTAGTATTTTGTTGAGGATTTTTGCGTCTATGTTTATTAGGAATACTGGCCTGTAGTTTTCTTGTTTCCTTATGTTTTTGCCAGGTTTTGGTATCAAGGTGGTGCTGGTTTCATAGAATGTGTTAGGAGGGAGTCCCTCCTCCTCAACTTTTTGGAACACTTTCAGAATTCATAACAAGCCCTTCTTTGTATATCTGGAGAATTCAGCTGTGAATCCATCTGGTCCTGGGCTTTTTTTCAATTGGTAGATTTTTTTATTACTGTTTCAGTACTGAAACTGAATATTGGTCTGTTTGGGGTTTCAATTTCTTCCTGATTCAATCTTGGGAGGTTGTGTGTTCCAAGAATTTATCAATTTCTTCTAGATTTTCTAGTTTATGTGAGTAGAGCTGTTCACAGGAGTCTCTGAGAATCTTTTGTATGTCTTTGGGATCAGTTGTAATGGCACCTTTATAGTTTCTGATTATGTTTATTCTAAACTTATTTCTAAACAGGCCTGAAAGGAGGCAATATTAGCCCCAACTGCTAATACTGTTCAGTAAAAAGCATTTTATTATTTAATCAGTAGGTGCTTACTTTAAAAAGTAAATACTTGAGAAAAAAGTCTTTTTAAAATTATTCATATTTAAATTAAAAGTATTTAATTAGATAATCACTTTTCTCCACTCTTAATAGCTAATAAGTAGTTATTTTGATGGGGAATGTGAGGAAGAAGGATAAAATAAATTGGGAGTACTAAAATTTCCAGGAGTGGCCAGGCTGAGCTGGGCATCAGAGTGGGATTACTGTCACTTAAAGGGCATGGTGGGCACATTAACAGTTTGTTCTGGCACTTCACATGGCAGTAGCCATTCCCTTGACAGTTTGGTAAGGCTTCCTAGTAACTGAATTTTTGTCTAGCTTGTCCCAGTGGCACATCAGGCAGAGCCAGGAGAAATATAGTAGGATTATATATGGTAAATTCAGAGATGACCTTTCTGATTATAAGGATGAGAAACACTGAAACCAGCTCCTTACAGAGAGGGAGTTTGTGGAATCTGCAACCTGAAAGAGGCTCTCTCATAGGAATAGTTCTCTGATAGAAGGCAGCTTTGTGGCGTGTGTACACTTAACTAGACATGACTGAAGACAGTAGGGGAGAATGAGCTTTGCTTTGAATAAGAGGCAAAGAAGTTGTCTTTTTTAAAAATTAAATACCATGAGTAAAATATTCATTTCTGTCCAAAGCAAAAAAATACTCTATGACATTACAAATGGTTTTATTCTACAAGAGATCTAGTAAACAGACCATCTAGAGAAGCTTACAGTTCAGGCTTACAGATCTATTGATATTTCCTTTTAATGAGCAACTTCTTATAATTGTTTTAGATAACAAAAGTACTTCCAAATGGAAACTGGTAAAGAATAGGCTAATTTTGGGGAACTTCATACTCCTAAGATACACCTTTATGATTTCTCTAAATGCCCAGGGTGCCCTCAACAATTTTTAAGAATATAAAAATAGGGGAAGAGAGAGAGATGTGGTTGGGGAGCCCAGGAAAGCACAAACACCTGGATCTTGTTTACTTTGTTCACTGATGATTAGGACACTGCCAGCAACATCCTTCTCTCCAGGTATTCTCTGGAGAGAAGAGAATACAACATCCTTCTTTCTACAGCATCCTCTCCTTTACTTACTAAAATGTGAATGCCTACAACACACTCAGCAAAAAATTCAATTCAACTAATAATTTCACACCTTATCCTCATTTGAAAGCACATTAATATTATTGTACTTCACCACCAAGGCATGTGTATACCTATGTAACAATCCTGCACAAGCTGCACATGTACCCCAGAACTTAAAGTATAATAAAAAATATTGTACTTCAGTTTCTGCATCTGTAAAATTGGTGTGCTGGAGTAGTTGAAGAAACTAGATAATCTGTGAAGTCTCTTTCAATTCTAAGATTATAAGTTTCTGTGGTCTCTCCAGGCTGACAGTGCTGCTTTTGGACTATGGAGTTAGATCCCGGCTCTGCCACTTTTCTAGTGAACGACTTTGGGAGGTTGCCTAACCCCCTTTGGAAACAGCTTCCTCATGTCATTGCTATCGTTACCACACTCACTTGGTGCACTTTGTTGGCCAAGTTACTTGAGTCTGTTTCCTCATATATGAGGTGCTGTGAATGGGATTAAGAACACATAAAGATTAAGCATCCTTAATTTGAAATCCAAAATGCTCCAAAGTTTGAAACACCTGACCCCAAGTGATGAACCGCAGTAAAAATTCAGGCATACAAGGCAGAGTTTATTCAGCATCTCCAGGGGGAAAAAAGCCCCTTCCATCCCGCTTCAGCTGCAATATATATTTTCTGTGCATGCCCAAATACCTCCATGAAAGCACATCCATAAAATTTAGTAAAATGACTCGTGTAGGCTGGATGTGCCAATAACAGTTTCCCCAAAATGCCCTACATGTGGTAAAGATCTATATGCATTTGTCCCTGTGTTTTCTTGCTTATTCTCTACTCTGCGGTATAAAGATATTGTTGAAAAGTGCTCAAAAGGCCTGCAGATACCAGAAAAAGAGGAAGCATTTATGTTTATAGTATAGCACAGAAAGTCAAGCTTTTGGAGAAACTGGACAGTGGTGCAGATGTGAAACATCTTGATAGAAGAGTATGGTGTTAGAATGACCACCATATATGACCTGAAACAACAGAAGCATAAACTGTTGGAGTTCTATGCTAAAAATAATGATTAAAAATTAGTGAAAAACAGAAAACCACTGCATAAAACTAATGATTTTGATCATGTATTGAAAGATTGGATCCATCAGCAATGCAGTGAACACTTGCCACTTAAAATGTCATGTGATCATGTCAAATTGAAGGGAACTGTGAATATTCAATATATCTGGCTGCATTCACTTAAGAAAAGATACATTAATTTTTTTACAATTCGAGGTGATAAAGCATCTGCTGATCACAACGCAGCAATGATTGGAGAGCATGCCAAAGTTATTGCTGATGAAAATCTGACACCAGAACAAGTCTATAATGTTTATAAAACATCACTGTTTTGTGTTACTGCCCCAGGAAGACACTGACTACAGCTGATGAGATGACCCCTGTAGGAATTAAGGATGCCAAAGACAGAATAACTGTGCTGTGATTTGCTAATGCAGCATGCCCACACATTGTAAACTTGCTGTGACAGGCAAAAGTTTGTGTCCCTCCTACTTTAAAGGAGCGGATTTCCTACCAGACCATTATGCTAACTAAAGTGCAGATCACCAGGGACATATTTTCTGATTGGTTTCCCAACGTTTTGTACCAGAGGTTCATGCTCTCTGCAGGGAAGCTGAACTGGATGATGACCACAAGATTTTGTTATTCATGACCACTGTTCTATTCATCCTCCTGCTGAAATTCTCATCAAAAATGTTTATGCCATCTATTATCCCCAACATGTGACTATTAATTCAGCCATGTGGCCAAGATATCCTTAGATCAACAAAGAGTAAATATAAAAACACTTTCCTGAACAGTATTCTAGCAGCAGTGAAGACAGAGATGTGTGGGTGTGGAAGATTTGCAAAACGAGTTTAGCACGAAAGATGTCATATATGCTGTTGCCAATGCTTGGAAGACAGTGACTAAAGATACAGTTTTGCATGCCTGCAATCTCTAGCCTGTGACTATGTGAAGTGATGATGAACAAAGTAGTGACGTTGAGGGATTTCATATGTCAAGTTAGGACAAAATGGATGTCTGACCTCCTTATATGCAAAATAATATACCTTCAGAATTCAGCAAGCTGGGATAAGTGGATATCAAAGAAGCTTTTAACATTGACAATGAGCCTCCAGTTGTTCACTGACCAATGTTAAAATAGCTGAAATGGTTCTGGATCAAGATGATCACAGTAAGAGTGATGATGAAGATGATGTCATTAATGCCAAAGAAAAGGTGCCTATAGAAGGCATAGTTAAAATGTATGATGGATTATTGAAGGACTACAGCAGGATACATTCATAATTGAACAAGAAATCATGTCAGTTTATAAAATGAAAGAGAAAATGCTAAAACAAAAACCATTGTTTATGAGGCAGATAACTCTGGAGGAAATTTTTTAAAAAGCCATTTAGCAGATTACCTAATCATCCCTAGAGCACCCACTTCCTGGTCCTTCAGGTGCTTCTAATGTTTCTTCTCACCTAAAAAAATAAAATAAAATACAGTGTACAGTGACCTTTTATTTATTTATTTATTTTTTTTTTAAAATTTTTTATTGGATTTTAGGTTTTGGGGTACATGAGCAGAGCATGCAAGACAGTTGCGTAGGAACACACATGGCAGTGTGCTTTTCTTTCCTTCTCCCCTTCACCCACATTTGGCATTTCTCCCCAGGCTATCCCTCCCAACCTCCCCCTCCCACTGGCCCTCCCCTTTCCCCCCCAATAGACCCCAGTGTTTAGTACTCCCCTTTCTGTGTCCATGTGTTCTCATTTTTCATCACCCGCCTATGAGTGAGAATATGCGGTGTTTCATTTCCTGTTCTTGTGTCAGTTTCCTGAGGATGACGTTCTCCAGATTCATCCATGTCCCTACAAACGACACAAACTCATCATTTCTGATTGCTGCATAATATTCCATGGTGTATATGTGCCACATTTTTCCAATCCAGTCTATTATCAATGGGCATTTGGGTTGATTCCAGGTCTTTGCTATTGTAAACAGTGCTGCAATGAACATTCGTGTACATGTGTCCTTATAGTAGAACGATTTATAGTCTTTTGGATATATACCCAATAATGGGATTGCTGGGTCAAATGGAATTTCTATTTCTAAGGCCTTGAGGAATCGCCACACTGTCTTCCACAATGGTTGAACTAATTTACACTCCCACCAACAGTGTAAAAGTGTTCCTTTTTCTCTACATCCTCTCCAGCATCTGTTGTCTCCAGATTTTTTAATGATCGCCATTCTAACTGGCGTGAGATGGTATCTCAATGTGGTTTTGATTTGCATCTCTCTGATGACCAGTGACGATGAGCATTTTTTCATATGATTGTTGGCCTCATATATGTCTTCTTTTGTAAAGTGTCTGTTCATATCCTTTGCCCACTTTTGAATGGGCTTGTTTTTTTCCTGTAAATCCGTTTGAGTTGTTTGTAAATTCTGGATATCAGCCCTTTGTCAGATGGGTAAACTGCAAAAATTTTTTCCCATTCTGTTGGTTGCCGATCCACTCTAGTGACTGTTTCTTTTGCCGTGCAGAAGCTGTGGAGTTTCATTAGGTCCCATTTGTCTATTTTGGCTTTTGTTGCCAATGCTTTTGGTGTTTTGTTCATGAAGTCCTTGCCTACTCCTATGTCCTGGATAGTTTTGCCTAGATTTCCTTCTAGGGTTTTTATCGTGCCAAGTCTTATGTTTAAGTCTTTAATCCATCTGGAGTTAATTTTAGTGTAAGGTGTCAGGAAGGGGTCCAGTTTCTGCTTTCTGCACATGGCTAGCCAGTTTTCCCAACACCATTTGTTAAACAGGGAATCCTTTCCCCCTTGCTTGTTTTTGTCAGGTTTATCAAAGATTGTATAGTTGTAGATATGTTGTGTTGCCTCCGGTGCCTCTGTTTTGTTCCATTGGTCTATATCTCTGTTTTGGTACCAGTACCATGCTGTTTTGATTACTGTAGCCTTGTAGTATAGTTTGAAATCCGGTAGTGTGATGCCCCCCACTGTGTTCTTTTTGCTTAGAATTGACTTGGCTATGCGGGCTCTCTTTTGGTTCCATATGAAGTTCATGGTGGTTTTTTCCAGTTCTGTGAAGAAAGTCAATGGTAGCTCGATGGGGATAGCATTGATTCTGTAAATTACTTTGGGCAGTATAGCCATTTTCACGATGTTAATTCTTCCTAACCATGAACATGGAATGTTTCTCCATCTGTTTGTGTCCTCTCTGATTTCGTTGAGCAGTGGTTTGTAGTTCTCCTTGAAGAGGTCCCTTACGTTCCTTGTGAGTTGTATTCCTAGGTATTTTATTCTTTTTGTAGCAATTGTGAATGGCAGTTCGTTCTTGATTTGGCTTTCTTTAAGTCTGTTATTGGTGTAGACGAATGCTTGTGATTTTTGCACATTGATTTTATATCCTGAGACTTTGCTGAAGTTGCTTATCAGTTTCAGGAGTTTTTGGGCTGAGGTGATGGGGTCTTCTAGGTATACTATCATGTCGTCTGCAAATAGAGACAATTTGGCTTCCTCCTTTCCTATTTGAATACCCTTTATTTCTTTTTCTCGCCTGATTGCTCTGGCTAGAACTTCCAGAACTATATTGAATAGGAGTGGTGAAAGAGGGCATCCTTGTCTAGTGCCAGATTTCAAAGGGAATGCTTCCAGTTTTTGCCCATTCAGTATGATATTGGCTGTTGGTTTGTCATAAATAGCTTTTATTACTTTGAGATACGTTCCATGGATACCGAGTTTATTGAGGGTTTTTAGCATAAAGGGCTGTTGAATTTTGTCAAATGCCTTCTCTGCATCAATTGAGATAATCATGTGGTTTTTGTTTTTGGTTCTGTTTATGTGGTGAATTACGTTTATAGACTTGCGTATGTTGAACCAGCCTTGCATCCCCGGGATGAATCCTACTTGATCATGGTGAATAAGTTTTTTGATTTGCTGTTGCATTCGGCTTGCCAATATTTTATTGAAGATTTTTGCATCTATGTTCATCATGGATATTGGCCTGAAGTTTTCTTTTCTCGTTGGGTCTCTGCCGGGTTTTGGTATCAGAATGATGTTGGTCTCGTAAAATGATTTGGGAAGTATTCCCTCTTTTTGGATTGTTTGAAATAGTTTTAGAAGGAATGATACCAGCTCCTCTTTGTGTGTCTGGTTACAGTGACCTTTTAATCAAAACACAGCATCATAGGTGGAGAAGGCAAGCCTGCTGTTGCTTGTGGTTGCTGTTATTTAGCAGCCAGTACAGGTATTCTAGTGATACTACTGTGCGGTTTAGTTATCCTAAACACATTATTTTACTGTATTAATGGCAGGTCATATATTTTTACTATTAAGCATTTACAAGTGGATAAGTGTAAGAAAATTATAGTTCTTTGGTAGTAAATAAATTCAGAGTCAGGGATGCTGGTGATGCCAAACAACCACATATTTCCACATGAGTGGCTTAGATAGTGACACCTTTACTTTCTCATGGTTCAATGTATACTAACTTTGTTCATGCACAAAACTATTTAAAATACTGTATAAAATTACCTTTAGGCTATACATATATAAGGTATATATGAAACATAAATGAATTTCGTGTTCACACTGGGTCCTATCCCCAAAATATCCCAATTATGTATATGCAAGTATTTAGAAATCTGGAAAAATCGAAATCTGAAAGACTTCTGGTCCTAAGCATTTTGGATAAAGGTTATTCAGCATATAAAATCTATTACAAATGTCCACATAATGCCTCATACTGTCTCTCATAGGAGAGCCTCTGTAAAGTTAATGTCATCCTTTTTGCTTACTGTCTTTGGAGAGGTTCCTTACGTATTTCAAACTAATATCACACAAAATTTCCCACTAAAACAAGGGACAGGAGTAGAGAAAATAGTTAGGTTTATGCTTTGGAGTTAAATATAGGTCTTGCATTTCAACATTTTACTTTTCATTTTTTATTACCCATTATGATTAAAACCACCTGGCATGTATGTTAGCTGTCTGGGCTCCCAAAGCCAATGTTCAAAATAAATAATATTAACTTGACCAGAAACACCTGCTTTTATCAGAAATACAAATGGCTGGTTTAAATAGCCAGATAAATTTTATAAGAGTCTGAAACTTTCTAGATATTTTAAATCTCTTGCCTATTAGCAATATAAAATGTTTGTATTGCTAGCAATATAAAATGTTCTTCTAGAACTAGACTCATGTAGTTTTCTTTTTTTATTTAGACAACAAATATTTATTGAACAACTATAATATGAAAACGAGAATAAACATGCACATGAAGACCTCATTATGAACAAGCATGCAAAAAAAGGAAAGATCATTTTGTTACCAATTATTGTGGTCACAAAATAACTGTGACCATTTATTGTAGGCACAAAATAATTGTAACCAGTTATTGTGATCAATTATTTTGGAATTAGGATGTGTGTTTAAAGAAATAAAATGAGTGTGAATAATTCTGAGATGAGCTGTTAGGGAAAATGTGACTATAATTCATACCTATAATTTTGCAAACTGCATTTATTCCTGTTGCATCTTAAAACGAATGCTGTGCAGTTATTTCTATTTGACAGTCGTGGATGGATACTGGCCAAACATGCATTCACTCCAAATATAGCTTGCTAGTTACAAAAATAATTTTAAAGAATAATTTAGAAAACATACAAGTGAGTACTATACTTTACAAAAAATCTTTCTCAATGAGTATTTGAATAAATGGTAAAAAAAAAAAATCTGCCCCAAAGTTAATTATGTTTTCAAAACAAAATAATGTTTTAAAATGCCAGAGCAAAGAGGAAAAGAAGGGCCTTCATGGAGCTCTCAAGCTCTCTATTAGAGTCTCTGCAGGAAGAGCCATTCTACTAAAATGGCAACCTAAACCATCCCACAAAATTCTCATTTTCACTACCATGTTTTAATTTTCTCCATAAAATTTATCACAGCTGGCATAATATATGTGGTAGCTGATATGGTTTGGCTGTGCACCCACCCAAATCTCAACCTGAACTGTAATTCCCACAATTCCAATGTGTCCAGGTAGGAACCCGGTGGGAAGTATTTGGATTATAGGGTGGGTCTTTCCTGTGCTGTTCTTGTGATAGTCAATAAGTCTCACAAGATCTGATGGCTTTAAAAACAAAACTCTGCTTGCACAAGTTCTCTCTTTTCCTGCTGCCATCCATGTAAGATGTCACTTGCTCCTCCTTGCCTTCCACTATGATTGTGAGGCATCCCCAGCCATGTGGAACTCTAAGTCCAATAAACCTCTTTCTTTTGTAAATTGCCCAGTCTCAGTTACCAGCAGCGTGAAAACGGAGTAATAAGGTAAACTGATACCAGTAGAGTGGGGAACTACTGAAAAGATACCTGAAAATGTGGAATCAACTTTGGAACTGGGTAATAGGCAGAGGCTGGAACAGCTTGGAGGGCTCAGAAGACAGGAAAATGTGGGAAAGTTTGGAACTCCCTAGAGACTTGTTGAATGGCTTTGATCAAAATGCTGATAATGATATGGACAATGAAATCCAAGCTGAGGTGGTCTTAGATGGAGGTGAGGAACTTGTTGGGTACTGGAGCAAAGGTGACTTGATGTTTTGGCAAAGAGACTGGCAGCATTTTGCCCCTGCCCTAGAGATTTGTGGAGCTTTGAACTTGAGAGAGATGATTTAGGGTATCTGGCAGAAGAAATTTCTAAGCAGCAGAGCATTCACGATGTGATTTGGGTGTTGTTAAAGGCATTCAGTTTTATAAGGGAAGCAAAGCATACAAGTTTGGAAAATTTGCAGGCTGACAATATGATAGAAAGGAAAATCCCATTTTCAGAGGAGAAATTCAAGCCAGGTGCAGAAATTAGAGGGTTCAAGCAGATAAATGAAGTTATGTGACTTATAAAAGGACCATTGGATGCTTTGTGCAGAATAGATAGTACTGAGGCAAAGGTAGAAGAAGAAGACCAAGCAAAAAATGGTATAACCAAGAGATGATGATTATTTGAAGCTCGCAGTGGAAGTGGAAGTAGCAGGCAGTGGACTTCAATCTTTAGCATCTGAGGCAAAGACAACAAACAGCATTATAGAGAATGTTCAACCAGCTCCCACAATTACAGAAGGTCAGATCCCTGTAACAAATCCCTTTCTTAATAGAAGGAGAGAGGAGTTCGGGGGACAGGAATAGAAGATGGGGAGGGAGAGGGAATATTTATGTATATATTTATAATACATATTATATGTATGTATGTATGTATGTATGTATGTATGTATGTATGTATGTCTCCTCATAGTTCTACTCTCTGGATCCTGAATGATACAGGAAGTGAGGTAATAAAATAAAGATAATCTAATCACTGACTTGCTGGGAGTAGAGAAGTCTAAAGGAGATGGAAGAACTAAGCATGACTGGATTGTATGTCGGGATGGATGATGGTGGCATTCATGACTCGTAGTTTTGTTGAAGCTTTTTACTTATTAACTGCATATCTTCACCTTGCTATAGGTAAAAATTATCTATAGATTTCATGAAAATTTTAGTTGAATATAGAATTCAATATGTATATACTCAGAGAGTGAATTAATAGTAAGTATAACCCCTCCTTAGGTGGATATTCACTTTACATATAAATACTTAAGGATCATCTAAAGATGCAATAAATTCATGAAAATTCTAGGGCATGTACAGAATAGGCACATGTTATAACATCAGTAAATACTTGCTGAATAAATGAAAATCAGAGATTTCAGAAGATTTGTGAGTCTTAAAAATGTGTTGTATTCAATATTTTTGTTTGTTTACTATGTGGGATACTTTAAGAGGCACAGAAATTACTAAGTCTATTACTAGTCACATTACCATTACCCCAAAATGACAAAGTCCATTTACATTTCTTCAGCTTTTAGAGAAATCTATTGAACATTATGTTCTCAAACTTTTGCCAAAAGCCTATGTGGAAATGACCATGTGAAGAATGTTTTGATATTTTTTATTAAATTGCAATTTGATAATTGTGTTTGTTCAATGTCCTTAACAAGATCTGTGTGGTAAATTCTTCTTAAAGCTCAATGCTAGGCAATATTTATTTCTTCTTATCAATTAGTATGTTTCATTTTAGTAGTTGATAAGAACTATGCAATTTAAATTTCTCTTTTTACCAGAAGTCGAGAGTAAAGTATTCTACAATTTTTTTTTTTAGCTGGAGTCTCACTTTGTCGCCCAGGCTGGAGTACAACAGTGCAATCTCGGCTGACTGCAACCTCTGCTTCCTGGATTCAAGCGACTCTTCCTGCCTCAACCTCCCAAGTAGATGGGATTACAGGCACCTGCCACTACACCTGGCTATTTTTGAATTTTTGGTACAGATGGGGTTTCACCATGTTGGCCAGGCTGGTAACAAACTCCTGATCTCAGGTGATTCACCTGCCTCGGCCTCCCAAAGTTTTCTACTAAATTTTAACAGCTATTCATGATTAAGATTTCAGGTTAGTAATTCACTATCCCTACACCTTCCAGTTCCACCATTCTATTCATAAACAATGTTCTTTTCCCATTTTTTTTTAAAAACATACATCTCTACACTTCATTATAAACTACTTCAAATCTTTTTAGAATGAATACAGATAAATAATTATAGATTGTGAAACTTAATCTAAATTAAAATTTTCTTAATTTAGCAATTTAGTAATAAAAGCTAAAATTATGTCTGGGTACATAATATTAAAGCTTAAATATGAAGAAAACTCTTGATAAACAATACTCTAACAGAAGAGGTAAGTGCTAGGAATGTGTGTTTATTTAATAATCTACTGTCACACTGTAGTGGCAGCATAATGGTTATTAACATGTCAAACAACTCCAAATGGAAATATGTACACCATTAATAGGATGCCATGTATTTCAAATACTCAAGAAAATTTCTTTAGTCATTACTATGAATCATTTTATTTTACACCAAACTTTTCAAAAATCTAATTTTTTCCCTGGATTTATAATAGAAAAAAAAATAAATCTGATGTATTTCTGGGTGTGGTCTCTGAAATTTTTATCTGGATGTAGTCTTGTGAGTTTGATTTTGATTAACTGAATATTTGAAGCCATCTTGAAATATGATCCTTGTCTGTCCAAGAGCTATATAACTTTTTGTTGTCCTTGAGAAAACCCTAATGATTGCTTTATTGGAGCATTCTCCACAACTCAGCCTTAGTGACATGCATGTGTCAGAAAGACTTTAGGTACGGAAGACACTGTGTAAGAATCAGAGCACCTTTGTAGCCATACATAGACATTTCCATGATACTCTTTGGTTCTAATAAAGTTAGAAGCCAAATCTTCTAATCACATCATCTGTGAACTCTGAACTGGCTACATATGAGTAAGAGAATATCAAGCATTAATATTAATGGTGGGAAGTATAAATGCAAGAAGAAAAATGAGAAGACAGTGCCTTCTGAGTGCTGACACCAGATCATTTTTGGCCTCTCTTAAATTAGCTAAGCCTCTTCCCGGTCAGTTCCAAGTACACCATGAAAGAAGGCTAATGAATAATCTACTGATCATTTAATCATTTCATAAAAATTGAATCATCAAATCATCAAGTGATTGAAAATAAATGAATTACCTTCTTTTCCTCTTTGGCTTTCTATTCAGGAACCCATGTTATTTAAGCAACTCTATTCTCGCAAAAGGAAGTCAATCATACCTCTGACTTAGAAAATAATTTAAAGATGTATATGTGCTGAGAGAAGCATGCTGGGGAGGAATATCTGAAGGACATGTTATCAATTCATTCCTTTAGATAAGCAGTCACAGACATGGATCAGTTTAGCCCATGGAATTATTTTGTTTGACCCACAGAGTATTTAAAAAAATTTTAGCCAACACTGAAAAATTGAAATGTCAGATGTAGAAGATCTGGCAACAGTGTACTGGTATCCCCCACATGGTAACATCTGCTGGGGCTAAAAAATGGCTGCTGCTCCATTTAGCTAGGGCTGAGGTTTTCCAGTGGTCATAGTCCACACACAAACACACATATACACACTCTCTCTTTTTCACTTGCACATGTAAACCATCATCTCATAGATAGCAGGCTTTGCTCATTAAATTACCTGCCTGGCCCCTGTAGTAACCTGTATTTATGATTCCTACAAATATCCTAGTCAGTCAGACCAGCAGAGGACTTCATGCCAGGATCATATCATGCTGCTGTCATTTGTGTCAGTATAATTTTTACCGATTTCACCCAGGTGAAAATCGGTAAATGATCAGCCTATATTTAGGTATATTAGAAAATCTTAAAAACCCTGTATTCAACTATAGATAGCTTAGATGGCATGTTCTTTACAAAGCAGTATCTTTTGTGAGAACCTTTCTCTGAGAACCTTTAGAAGAAATTTTCTTTTGGCTTTAAGAGTATTAGCTACGCTTGTCCAAAGAAATTTGTTTGCTTTTCTCTCATAAAATGTGCATCTTGTGTATCTCAATAGCTTAGTCTCTTCTAACAGATTACTACAAAGTCCAGAGGCAAATTTGCAGCCCATTCTTAGCAAGTGTATAGTGCTCAATGGTATATGTGCACTCTTGGCTGCATTTTATAATAACTGTTGTTCTTTACTTCAGTCTTTTCTCTTACTATATTTAGAAAGTAACATCATATTTTAATAGAGGAAAATAAAAAGAAAAAAAGAGAAAAATCTAGGTAATTCCTTTTACTATTTAGTTTTTAAAGAAGAGTAATACATAGCAATAGTTGGAAGATTCAAATAGTATAGGGAATAAATTAAAAATCTTTCCCTCCCCTCCATTCCTTTTTCATAAAGGTAACCACTTGCAGACACACACACACACACACACACACACACACACACACACACACTCTTATATTTACATACCAAAGTATAGATACATCATCAAGGGAGCAAAAGAAGTTCCCTTTCACATTTTTAGCATTATATGAGAAATAGTTTAGGTATATTTTTAGAAATACTATTTTCTTGCTGTGAATGCTATATTTTCTAATAATTCACAGTACTAGATTTTTTTTTCAAGTGAAAGAAAGATTTCACAAAAATATTATTTATAGGACAATTAGGAAAATAAGAATATTTGATAGTACTAAAAAGTTACTCTTGTTTTTTGGATCTGCAAAATGACACTATGATTATGTTTCAATAGCAGAGTCCTTATCTTTTAGATAAATGTAATAAATATTTTCAGATAAAATATGCTACTTAGGACTTCAAATAATCTGAAGTACAGCAAAAACAAAATTAGTTGATAATTGCTGAAGAAGAACAATATATGTATGGGCTTTATTATACTGTTGTAGCAGAGCATATGTTTGAAATCTCCCACAATAAAAAGCTTAAAAACTTCATAGGTATATGACATTTATTTGAAATGTGATAAAATTGAGTTCTTAAAATATCATCTATAACTTCTCTGAATATGTATTTTTCATACTACCTAAGAAAAAGTTTTTCAAATTATAGAAGATACTAGTTTGCAATCCCAGAATGCATTTTTTAAGTAACTGTTTTGTTGAACTATAACTCACATACCATGAAAAATGCACCCTTTCAAAGTGTATCTCCAGTGGTTTTTAGTATTTACAGAGTTAAGCAACCATCACCACAATCTAATTTTAGAATATTTTCATCCACCCAGAAAGAAACCCCATGCCCATTAGTAGCCAGCACTGCAATTTAATTGCAATGTCACCGCACTGTCATCTGACTTTTTTTTTTTCAAGTGGCAATACAAAGCCTCTACTCTTCCGCACTGATATCTGATCTTTAAAGCACTTGTCCTATCAGAAGAGTAAGATCTCAACTGTGGCAATTCCTTTCTTCTTACCTCCTCATCACACCCACAACATAAGAAATACAGTCGCCTATAGTAGGCTGCAGTGAGTGCTTCCAAGTATAGGCTTCCTAAAAGAGGATGATGTAGGATGTGGCCCTATGTCACACACTGGCCAATAGAGTGTGAGCATACATGATACACAACATGTCTGAGCAGTAGTTTTTCAAGACATTGTGAGTTTTTACTAGCCCTCTTGTTTTCATTTGGTTAAAATGTCAACCTTAATTTCACTTGTGAACGTAGTTATCCATTGGTGGCAGCCTGGTTATTCAGTTGCGTGATTTTTTGGGTGGAAAGGGAATAGGAGTGTGAGGTGAGGGTGTCTGCTATGCTTTTCTCATTGAAAAAATAAAGTAAGTCATGCTTTTATCCTGGTTCCACTTTCTGTTTATAGGCTAAAGATGAAATTGTCATTATGCTGTGGAAATGCTTATATATTCTTTCCTTCCACTTTTTCATGAACAGCATATGGCATAGAGGGATTTTTGCTTACTTCTGGGATGTTAGAATGTTTACAAATGAACAACTATAATCAAAAGTGAATTTCAGGGTAAGCTGGTATGGCTTTTGTGGAAGGCAATTTGGTAGTATTTAAAAACATTTTTTAAATTATTCTTTAACATAAATTATAGAAATTTATTTTATGGAAATTTTACATTTATTCAAACATCTATAAATTAAGAATATTCACCAAAATGAAAAGATTTCAATGTCTTTCAATAAGGGTATCATTGAATAAGTTATGGCACATTCATATTGTCTATTATTTTGAAAAAGACATAGATTTATATATGCTGAAACATTTTTAAAACCCTGTATCATTTTCATATATTTACACAAATATATGTGTTCACATATATATGTATAGAGAGACATACATATAACATTCATAAATGTCATTTTGAAAACAGATTAAAAAGTATCTGGAAAAATCATATTAAAGCAGATTGGGCCAGGCATGGTGGCTCACACCTGTAATCCCAGAACTCTGGAGGCTGAGGCAGGCAGATCACCTGAGGTCAGCAGTTCAAGACCAGCCTGGCCAACATGGTGAAACCCTGTCAGTACTAAAAATACAAAAATTAGCCAGGTGTGGTGGTAGGCGCCTATAATCCCAGCTAGTTGGGAGGCTGAAGCAGAAGAATCGCTTGAATCTGGGAGGCAAAAGTTGCAGTGAGCCAAGATAGCACCACTGCACTCTAGCCTAGGATACAGAGTGAGACTCCATCTCAAATACAAAACAAAACAAAACAAAACTGAAGGAGAGGTTAAGAGATATTTTCACTTTTTATGTATTTTATGTTGTTTTTATTTATTTATTTTTGAGACAGGGTCTTGCTCTGTTGACCAGGCTGGAGTGCAGTAGTCCAAACACACCTCACTGCAGCCTCGACCTCCCAGGCTCAAGAGATCCTCCCACCTCAACCTCTCAAGTAGCTGGCACTATAGATGTGTGCCACCATGCCTGGCTACTTTTTTAAAAAAATATTTTTGTAGAAGCGGGGTTTCCCTATTTTGCCCAGGATGGTTTCAAATTCCTGGGCTCATGCGATCCTCCTTCCTTAGCCTTCCAAAGTGCTGGCGTTACAGGCATTAATCACCATGCTTGGCCTTTACATTCTCTAAAAAACTACTTATGGCTGGGCGTGGTGGCTCACGCCTATAATCCCAGCACTTTGGGAGGCAGAGGTGGGTGGATCACGAGGTCAAGAGATGGAGACCAACCTAGCCAACACAGTGAAACCCCGTCTCTACGAAAAATAAAAAAAAATTAGCCGAGTGTGGTGGCACGCACCTGTGGTCCCAGCTATTTGGGAGGCTGAGGCAGAAGAATCACTTGAACCCAGGAGGTGGAGGTTGCAGTGAGCCAAGATTGCACCACTGCACTCCAGCCTGGTGACAGAGCAAGACTCAGTCTGAAAAAAAAAAAAACAAAAACAAAAACAAAAACTATGAGTGTATTTTATTTAATTTTGTTCGTTGAAAATATATGTAGAAAGTGAATGACCACTGGCATGATCTGAGGGGGCTAAAAGCACTAAAGAAGAATTATTTTGTCTAAAGCAAAACAGTTAATTATAAATCAAGAAGCTATATAGAATGCAAGAAATTCTGAGGACAGTCTTAAGATTTTTTTTCTGGAAAGAACTATGAATGTTATATTGTAAGAGGCATTTGTATGGAGGTTAAGAGCACCAGTTGTGAACCCCGACTGCCTGTTTGAATTTCCAGCTTTGCCACTTAAAATATGTATTATCGGCCAGGCTTGGTTGCTCATGCCTGTAATCTCAGCACTTCAAGAGGCCGGGGAGGGCAGATCACAATGTCAGGAGATAGAGTCCATCCTGGCCAACAAGGCGAAAACCTGTCTCTACTAAAAATACAAAATTTAGACGGGTGTGGTGGCATCCACCTGTAGTCCTGGTTACTTGGGAGGCTGAGGCAGGAGAATTACTTAAACCCGGGAGGCTGAGGTTGCAGTAAGCTGAGACAGCACCACTGCCCTCCAGCCTGGCAATGGAGCCAGACTCTGCATCAAAAAACAAACAAAACAAAAAAACCCAAAACACATGTATTATCTTGACTTCTCTGTGCCTCAGACATAGAGATGATATCATCTCTAAAAGGAAGATGATAATAATAGTACCTATCTCATAGAGTTCTTGGGAAGATTAGAAAAGTTAACACAAAAAGTACTTAACACAGCCCTTGGTCAAGCTGTGTTTTGTATGTTAATATGTATACACATATGTGTGTTATACATTGTAAGTAGTATTTATAATATTTATAATTATATATTATAGAATAATATACATATTATAATAAGTATGTTGTGAGTGAACTCAGCACAAACACTGTAAGGAAATTGTACCCAAAGTCAGCTGGCTCTGACATAGTGATGACTCCAGAATTTACAAAGAAGAGAGAGACATAAAAACAGCAAATATGGGCTGGGCATGGTGGCTCACCCCTGTAATCCCAGCACTTTGGGAGGGCAAGATGGGTGCATCACCTGAGGTCAGGAGTTTGAGAGCAGCCTGACCAATATGGAGAAACCCTGTCTCAACTAAAATCACAAAAATTAGCTGGGCTTGGTGGTGTGTGACTGTAGTCCCTGCTACCCGGGAGGCTGAGACAGGAGAACTGCTTGAACCTGGGAGGCGGAGGCTGCAGTGAGCTGAGGTCGCTCCATTGCACTCCAGCCTGGGTGACAGAGTGAGACTCCATCTGAAAAACAACAACAACAACAACAAACCAGTAACATGATTCTATGATTGCACACAAACACACTGTTTTTATCTAAGTAAATTTGAAGTGATTAAGCGATCGGGGGAATTCTAATAGATTTTAGGGTCTTCAAGTTTTATTACACAGCAAGCTCATTTCTATTTAGATAGTATGTTCACTTCTTTAGATAGTATTATATTTAATATGGCTAGGTGAGGGCTGGCAGTAGGAAGGCCTCCTCCAGCCACTCCTTAGCACTACCTTGTCACATTGGGCAAATTATTTTAATTTCCTGAAGCCTCAGTTTCCTCATCTGTAAAACGATGTTGGACTATATAATTTTAAGAAGTTTCACCCAACTTTCAGATTCTATAATTCTGGTTTTTTGTGACATCCAAAATTCAAATGAGGAAAACATTAGTTAGAAGGGCATGGTTATTAATTATGATTTGTAAATGCAATATATATATATATTCTGGATTTTAAAGATGCTATTAATTTTACATTTCCATTAATAGAAGGGAATAGTATTGTGAATCATCCAGAAAAGCATAATTTATAAGTCACTTACATTTTGCTTTAGACTATCTTAAAGTATCAGATAATTTCTGAGCAAATACAATTTTTATCATCTTTTATTTCAATATTAAAATGATTCTCCATTCTCTAAGTGACATTGTAGGCAATATGATAAACCTGTGAGTGTTTTGCATAAAATAAAAAAATGTAGAAAGGTAAAAGTTGGCTTAACCTAGAAATTTACTACCAAAAATTGCAAATATCTTGTTCCTTGTTGAAAAATAACCATGAAT